>NC_053393.1:308046938-310685688 GCF_905171765.1 Bufo bufo
CAGTCTCCAGATCTCAACCCCATAGAAAACCTTTGGAGGGAGTTGAAAGTCTGTGTTGCCCAGCAACAGCCTCAAAACATCACTGCTCTAGAGGAGATCTGCATGGAGGAATGGGCCAAAATACCAGCAACAGTGTGTGAAAACCTAGTGAAGACTTACAGAAAACGTTTGACCTGTCATTGCCAACAAAGGGTATATAACAAAGTATTGAGATTAACTTTTGCTATTGACCAAATACTTATTTTCCACCATAATTTGCAAATAAATACTTTAAAAATCAGACAATTTGATTTTCTGGATTTTTTTATTTTATTATGTCTCTCATAGTTGAGGTATACCTATGATGAAAATTACTTCTTCTCTGTGGTTGCAGAGCACAGAAGCTGTAAGTGCTGTTGGTAAAAGCTGCTGATGGTTCCTGATGCAATTACTACACAGAAAATGTAGAGAAAGGATATGATCTGGTAAGACTTTTGCTTTCTATGAGGAAAGGTCTGAACCGTGCAGCCCTCTTCTATTTCCAGGAACCACCAAAGCTGATCCTGATGCTGTCCTGATGCTGGCTGACATCAAAACATACTTGGTGTTTGCTTCAGGTCTGCTTCTTGCTACAATCAGTCATTTACTTGGTCCTTGTACAAAAGATACCTGAAATCTGTGTATAGGCTAGGTGCTCAGTGGAGGACTTCTGACAGCTAGATATGATTAGATTTAATCCCATGGTACACAATGACAATTGTGTTCCAAATCTTGTCTTAAAGGGCATCTATCAGAAGATTTGTACCTTTGGAACTGGCTGACCTGTTGCATGTGTGCTTGGCAGCTGAAGGCATCTGTGTTGGTCCTATGTTCATATGTCTTTGTATTGCTGAGAAAAAAATGAAGTTTTAACATATGCAAATGGAGAATTGCTGTTACACCTAGAGGCTCTGCTCACTCTGCAACTGCTGTGCCCTTTGCACTTTGATTGACAAGGCAGGGCAGTGGAAACATGATCTCACCTGCCTGGCCCTGTTAATCAAAGTAGAGAGGACATGGTAGTTGCAGAGAGAGCTGAGCCTTTTGGAGTAACAGCAATGCCCCTGCTGCTCCTAGAGGCTCATTTGGCTACATTAAAACTTTGTTTTTCTCAGCAATGAAGACACATATAAACATGGGACCAACACAGATGCATTCAGCTGCCAAGCGTACATACAACAGGTAAGGCAGTTTAATAGGTACAAACCTATTGATGGATTCCCTTTAACTTGAATACAAAATATATCCAAGTATAATCAAGGTTATTAAATGTGCAATCTTAAAACAAAGAATGCAGTGACTTTAAGAAAGCTAGACATGTTGGTCCCAGCACTATGGATAATATGCAGTACATTTCCTTTGAGAAGGATACAAAAACTATGATATTTTACAGTGGGATTTAGAAAGCTTGGTCCTGACAGCAGAAACCAGCAACTTGAGAGTCCTTCGGTGATGTATTATTTTAAAAACAATCTACATCCTTATTATTCAGTCCTTCATGCATTTTTGTACAAGTGAAAATAGGACTACTATTGAAGGGACAATTGTATATGTAGAATTTCCTTCTCAAAGGAAATGTACCCAAGATCCAGAAAGATGACCATGAAAGAAAATAAATAAATGACATAACTTGTAATGTAGGTTTTCTGTCAAGTTACAAAGTACATGAGCTGTGAGTTCCGATGGCAAAAGCTGCTGCCAGTTTCTGTTGCAAGTACTTTAGTACAGGGGTAAACAGATGATAATAATACAGACCTGTTTATGATAATTCCTTTCTCCAGGTGTAAGAAGAAATTATATGTGCTGCACTGCACCCCATCCACAAAGCCTCTCATGGCTGCAGCTAGGGATCTTCAGTTGATTAAGCTTAGCCCCAGTGACTATCTGATGCTACTACTAGTGCTTAACAAGGTAATCATTCTGAAAGACAAGTTGCCCAGTTGGAAACTATGGGTTTGATGGAAGTTCTGGTTGATGGGCACTTCTATCATTCTGTGGAGGTAGGTTGACTCCACATGCCACCCTCACTTGGATATAAGAGAAGGGGGTGCCTTTAGACCCCCGAAACGCATTGAGTGCTGTGCTGTCTACCAAATAAAAATAATTTTGATCAGACGCTGGAGATCTGGCTGCCATCAATTCCAACATCTTAAAGCGGACCAGGCCGGGAAGGTTCTGTCTGAAGGTGTCTTGAGCTTTATCCAACAGACAGCCTCCCCAGTGAAGTGAGTACTACACCTTTCTTTTAATCATCATTTTTTATTATCACTTTTAATCATAATTTTTAACCAAGAAACAATTTTTCTTATTTTTGCTGTTTCCCTTGTCCCCCACCTGGCTTAGTTTTACTGTATATTTTTCCAATATCTCTTATCCAATATATGTCTCACCACTCATAATTTATTTCATAATTTATTCTATTGGACACATTCCGCACTATTTCTCCATCTTTAGTGACACTATTGTCACCCTGGATTATTCTATTCTTTGTACATTTCTAATTCGCGACAAAGGAGTGGCGCTATTAAGTGAGTATTTTTACTTTCGCCCATTTGGGTCTTTTTTGTGCCTTTGAGCCCCTAGATCCTGAGGTGACAAACCTGCCTACATATTACTAATACGTGCAAGCTCTGATACACGTAACCACTAAGCTGCCTTCCTTACTCGGATCCATCTAATATAATCTTCTGATCTTCCCTCCCCTGGTGCGTGCCCATCATCTCGACATCTCATATTACGGGCACCACCGCTAATATTTTTCGGTTGCTCTAACCTTTATTTGTACTTTTTTCTCTCCTACTGTTTGGTATTTACACTCAACTGAAAACTTGAGACATACCAAGGGGAGGATTAGGGGAAGTAAAGTGCTTTGAGTTTGGGTTGTCAGCAAGGAGCTCTAGATGTAAAGAGGGCATTGATGACTGCATCCAAGATTATTTATAGGGACAAGGATATTTGTTTATGGTTCCAAAATGTTATTAAACTTTTTTAAGTACTTTTTTGTCTTTTTTTTAAACTTTTTTTCCATGTCAAGCAACTGATCAGCCTGTTCCTGAAGACATGTTGGAGGTAGAAGAAACGGGCCAAATTGATGACTCAGTCAGAACATCTACAAAATGGCAGATCTTGTGGGTGTTCCCCATATGCAGTGGTAAGTACCTACCAAAAGTGGTCAGAGGAATAGACAGTTGGTGTACCAGTGACTAAGGTTGAACGAACCCGAACTGTAAAGTTCGGGTTCATACCGAACTTTAGGATTTTTGGACCCAAACCAAAACTTTTCAGTAAAAGTTTGGGTTTGAGTTCGGTGTTCGGCAATTTAATGGCACTTTTTGGGATCAGAAGCCATCACAGCAATGCCTACTAATGGCATGGCTGTGATTGGCCAGTGCAGCATGTGACCCAGCCTCTATATAAGCTAGAGTCACGTAGCACTGCATGTCACTCTACTCTTACTAGTGTAGGGATAGGATGCTGCTGCTGTGAGGGAGAGAATAGGAAAAAAATCTGTTATCAGAAGTGCTTGTTAACTCTGATCTACAGAGATTTTGTTTTGTGGGTGCAGTGCACTATTTTTTTTACCCTGCCCTGAGCCCAGTGACAAAGAAAATAAACTTTTATCCGTCTGTTAGTTGGATGGGCGTCGGCGGCCATTTTTTGCAAGTTCAGTGCACCAGCACAGCATATGTGCATTCGTGACAGTCAAATACAAGCTTTAAATGCTGCAGTTTTATTCAGGGTTTAAAAAAAACACCCATTTTTTGCAATATAATACATTTTCGGTCCTTTGCTAAATTTGTGACAGTCAAATACAAGCTGTAAATACTGCTGTTATATTCTGGGTTTAAAAAAACACCCATTTTTTGCAAGACCGTACATTTGGGGCCTTTGCTGCATTTGTGACAGTGAAATACAAGCTTTAAATACTGCAGTTATATTCAGGGTTTAAAAAAACAAATTTTTTTTGCAAGATAGTACATTTTGGGTCCTTTTCTGCATTTGTGACAGTCAAATACAAGCTTTAAATACTTCAGTTATATTCTGGGTTTAAATAAACACCCATTTTGTGCAAGACCCTACATTTATGGCCTTTGCTGCATTTCTGACAGTCCAATACAAGCGTTAGATACTGCTGTTATATTCTGGTATTAAAAAAAAAACACCCATTTTGGGCAAGATAATACATTTGCGGCCTTTGTTGCATTTGTGACAGTCAAATACAAGCTTTAAATACTGCAGTTATATTGTGGGTTTAAAAAAACACCCATTTTGTGCAAGACCCTACATATGGGACCTTTGCTGCATTTGTCACAGTCAAATACAAGCGTTATATACTGCTGTTATATTCTGGTTTTAAAAAAACACCAATTTTGGGCAATATAATACATTTGTGGCCTTTGCTGCATTTCTTACAGTCGAATACAAGCGTTAGATACTGTTGCTATATTATGGTTTAATAAAAAACACTCATTTTGTGCAAGACACTACATTTGGGGCATTTTATGCATTTGTCACAGTCAAATACAAGCTTTAAATACTGCTGTTATATTATGGGTTTAAAAAAACACCCATTTTTTGCAAGACCGTACATTTATGGCCTTTGCTGCATTTCTGACAGTCCAATACAAGCGTTAGATACTGCTGTTATATTCTGGTATTAAAAAAAAAAACACCCATTTTGGGCAAGATAATACATTTGCGGCCTTTGTTGCATTTGTGACAGTCAAATACAAGCTTTAAATACTGCTGTTATATTATGGGTTTAAAAAAACACCCATTTTTTGCAAGACCGTACATTTATGGCCTTTGCTGCATTTCTGACAGTCCAATACAAGCGTTAGATACTGCTGTTATATTCTGGTATTAAAAAAAAAACACCCATTTTGGGCAAGATAATACATTTGCGGCCTTTGTTGCATTTGTGACAGTCAAATACAAGCTTTAAATACTGCAGTTATATTGTGGGTTTAAAAAAACACCCATTTTGTGCAAGACCCTACATATGGGACCTTTGCTGCATTTGTCACAGTCAAATACAAGCGTTATATACTGCTGTTATATTCTGGTTTTAAAAAAATACCAATTTTGGGCAATATAATACATTTGTGGCCTTTGCTGCATTTCTTACAGTCGAATACAAGCGTTAGATACTGTTACTATATTATGGTTTTAAAAAAAACACTCATTTTGTGCAAGACACTACATTTGGGGCATTTTATGCATTTGTCACAGTCAAATACAAGCTTTAAATACTGCTGTTATATTATGGGTTTACAAAAACACCCATTTTGTGCAAGACCCTACATATGGGGCCTTTGCTGCATTTGTCACAGTCAAATACAAGCTTTAAATACTGCTGTTATATTCTGGTTTAAAAAAAAACACCCATTTTGTGCAAGACACTACATTTGTGGCCTTTCCTACATTTGTGACAGTCAAATACAAGCTATAAATACTGCAATTATATTCTGGGTTTAAAAAAACACCCATTTTGTGCAAGACCCTACATCTTGGGCCTTTGCTGCATTTGTGACAGTCCAATATAAGGGTTATATACTGCTGTTATATTCTGGTTTTGAAAAAACACTCATTTTGGACAAGATAATACATTTGCGGCCTTTGTTGCATTTGTGACAGTCAAATACAAGCTTTAAATACTGCAGTTATTTTCTGGGTTTAAAAAAAAAAACACCCATTTTGTGCAAGACGCTACAGATGGGGTCTTTGCTGCATTTGTCACAGCTACATATGGGGTCTTTGCTGCATTTGTCACAGTCAAATAAAAGCGTTAGATACCGCTGTTATATTCTGTTTAAAAAATTTATAAAATAAATTGTGCAAGGGGCCTTTTTCACAGTCAAATACTACCAGTCAATACTGCAGTTACATTGTTTGTTGACAAATTAAAAAATTTTGTGACCGTGAAGTAATTGTATAAAATTTGCCTCTCACACTGTTGTGTGAACTCAAGAAATTTTTCATCTTTAAGACGCCTTACTCTCAGTGAACTTAATTGTTGACTATTGGTGGTTACATTGTCGCCTTACATAAACCATCTGTTTGGTGGGTGAACGCAAAGAATTAGGAGAGCGTCAAATAAGGGACGTGGCCCCGTTCATGGTGCTACTGGTGGAGCTCCTGTTGCAGGGAGCGGACGTGGTCGATCTGTGCCAGCTACACCACAAGAGAAACACCTTCCTCAGGTGTGAGTAGGCAACAAAACCTTCAGCGTTATTTGGGAGGGCCGAGTGCGGCTCTACGAATGTTGAGGCCAAAACAAGTACAGGCGATAGTAGATTGGGTGGCTGACAGTGCCTCCAAGTTCCTTCACATTGTCTCCCACCCAGTCTCTTGCTGAAAGATCAGAGTTGGCACCTGCAGCGCATGGCCATCAGTCTTTCACCTCACCCCCTTGCAAATCAGCCAAGCAGTCTGAGCCCCAAGTCATGCAGCAGTCTCTTTTGCTTTTTGATGACTCTGCTAGCAGGGTTTCCCAGGGCCATCCACATAGCCCTGCCCCAGAAGTGGAAGAGATTGAGTACAGCGATGCCCAACCACTTATGTTTCAGGATGAGTACATGGGGAGGTCCACCGCAGCGCGTCTCGGATGATGACGAAACACAGGTGTTAACTGCTGTGGCTTTTGAAAGTGTGCAGACCGACAAGGAGGGCAGGGGTGAAGACTGGGTGGAAGATGATGTGGAGGACGATGAGGTCCTCGACCCCACATGGAATCAATGTCATGTGAGTGACCTGCCTAGTTCAGAGGAAGATGTGGTGGTCGCACAGAGGCACCAGCACAGCAAAAGAGGGAGCAGGGTGCAAAGCGTCTGTTGCATTCTTGGGTGACATTTTACAATTTTTGCAGTGAATAAACCACTGTTCTGCAGAGGTGACAGGGACCTAAATTTCCAAAAATCGTCTGTTACATTGTCAGGTGACATTTTACCAATTTTGCCATATACAAACCCCTGCTCTGCATAGGTGACAGGGAACTAATTTTTGTAAAATTGTCTGTTCAATTGGTGGGTGACATGAACACAGTTTTGCCGTGAATAAACCCCTGCTCTGCATAGTTGACAGGGACTGAATTTTTTTTAAATCGTCTGTTCCATTGGTGGGTGACATTAACCCATTTTTGACGATGAAAAACGCCTGCTCTGCATAGGTGACAGGGACTTAAATTTCTAAAATTTGTCTTTAATTGACGCGCGCTCCCTCCTTTCATTCAATCCTTCCGCTTTAACATCTTGTCTCACATTTCTGCTCGATCACATTTCAGTCACTGACCTCCCTTGTATGTGTTTTCCCTTTCTCACGCTACCTCTCTGGCGTGGAACCCTGAATCCCCGCTACCCGTGATCACCATGGTAGGCGCAGAAAAGAACATTCAAAGTTGATAGAAAAGATATCCAATTGGATCGGGGACGTGCGATCAGGCAGAAGTTATCTAGAGTCAACAAAGCGGCAGCAGGGCCTCTCCTGTCTAACGTTTCCAAATCCAAAATACCCCAGTGACATTCCCTGTAATTTTTTATTAATCATTCCAATAACAGGGCATCTTAAGAGTCCTGTATTGTTATTTATCATCACTACCTCCCCGAGTCGGGAGTGGGTAATTGGCAAGCGTCCCCTCCTTTACTTGGAAGCTTCGGCTTCAATAATTTGTCCCACATTTCCGCTCGATCACATTTAATTTCATCCATTGACCTCCCTTGGATCTGTTATCCCTTTCTTAGGCTCCCTCTCCAGCCTGGAACCCTGATTTCCCGCTATCTGTGATCACCATGGTAGGCACAGAATGGAACATTGAAAGTTGATAGAGAAGATATCCAATTGGATCTTGGACGTCCCCTTCAACTTCTGGGTATCCAAATTGGGCACATGGCCCGAGCTTGCCCTTTACGCCTTGGAGGTGCTGGCCTGCCCTGAAGCCAGTGTATTGTCTGAACGTTTGTTTAGCATGGCTGGAGGAGGTCTTCTCCTTCCTTCAAAACAGAAGGAAGGAGAAGAAAGAGCACCAAGACTACCAGTGAGGGTGAGAAGCATGACAGACGCAAGAATATGGTTATCCCATAGGTAGCTGGGGTGTCTGAGAAACTCAAAAGGATTTTTAATAAACATCTCATCCCTGTCTGCTTTAAACTCAGCAACACACTGAGGCAACAACTGGTTCACCGCAAAGACCCAACGCCTAAACACAAGATGGACAACATTGTGTATGCAGTCCAGTGCAATGAGGAATGCTCAGAACTGTATATCGGCGAAACAAAACAACAACTACATCAGCGTATGGCTCAGCATAGAAGAGCCAAAACCTCTGGTCAAGATTCAGCCGTGTACTTACATCTAAAAAAAACAGGTCACACCTTTGAAGACAGTCAAGTACGTGTTTTGGATAAGGAGACCGATTGGCACAAACGAGGTGTGAAGGAGGCCATCTACGTAAAAATGGAGAAGCCAAGCTTGAATAGAGGCGGGGGGGGGGGGGGGGTTAGACATCTATTGTCTGCCACATACAATGCTGTCTTGACACCTTTTTCTGGGAAGTCTTTATCACCTACTGACTCCAATTAGGATAATGTAATCAACATCTTTGACCCCATGCTGGGTATAATGACCTCTGACCCCATGCTGGGTATAATTACCAGATGTTGATTCAGTTACATATTTATTCCCAGAGAATTCTTGTACAGTCACTCAGAATTGAGAAAGCTCGTTGGAAGAACGAGTGAAACGTTTTCAAGAAATCTACAGTACGTCCAGTTGCCTTGATTTATTCTTTACAGATATACCATGACCTGGATAAATGAGAACCTTCACAGACGTGGTTATCACAGGTTATATTTCCCAATGTTTTGGGGGTGTACCCTAATTAAAAAAATTAAAAAATACAAATGAAAACCAAAAACAAGTGTTGGATACCTCCTCCTCCTCCACCGCCGCTTCCACCTACACCACCACATCCACCTCCTCTTCAACCCCCTATTCCATATGGGCCTCCTCCTCCCTGATCAAGATTATTATTTTTTGTTTTTACATATTTTATGTTATTTTAAGTCATTTGCCTATCCACATTTGTTTGCAGAGCACTTGTTATGCTCGTAACCACATTTTGCTGCCATTTGCAGCCCTCTAGTCCTTTCCATGACCTTTTTACAGCCATTTTAGTGCTCAAAAGTTCGGGTTCCCATTGACTTCAATGGGGTTCGGGGTCAAGTTCGGGTCCCGAACTCAAACTTTTTTGTGAAGTTCGTCCGAACCCGTCGAACCCGAACATCCAGGTGTCCGCTCAACTCTACCAGTAACAAGATTATATGAGTTAAAAGTTCATTCATGTAAATAGAGAGTGAAAGTTTGTTCCGACAGAAAAGCTACCATATCACAAATTGCTGAGAAAGCATCTACAATTGACATGTAAACAGTCTCAGATCTAGATCATGGAGCAATGACAGGTGGCCTGATCTGATGAATCACATTTAATTTTAAGTCATGTGTACAGCCTTGTGTGTGTGGTTCTCTTAATTGTGGAAGTAGGCAAGTCAGTGGAGATAATGTGATGCACTGGGCAATGTTTAGATCGAAAACCTTGAGTTTTGTCATTCATGTGTGGATATTACTTTGACATGTTAGTTAAGGCTGAAGCTCAGCCTGCATTTGTGGGAGGGGCTTGAGCCTATATCAGCCCCTCTCACTCTTACCCAGCAGGCGTTCCGGTTATCGAATTCCGGATAGAGGAGTTGCATCTGCTCCCCTCTGCCGTCCCGGCCGCTTCACACTGCAGCTTCTGCTTTACACGGTGGTAAGTTGGAGGCTTCCCCCCTCCGAGCTTTGCTTTCTGGTGCCCCTCTGATCACATCATCGCACCCTCGCTGCCAAAGGTAACACACCACTGAATCACCAATGCCGCAGCCGCCGGTGTGCGTTCCACCGTGGAGCACACGCGGCTCCCCGCCTTCCCTAAAGATGGCTTCGTGGGCGGCTAGCAGCCCGGCCTCCTGGCCCCATTCTTGTAATTGCGGTCCACCGCTTTACGTCTGGCTCCCGGGGGGGGGGGCTCGGGTCCCGCGCGCCACATCTAGTGCCCGCCGTTCTTCTCGCAGTAGCTGGTGGGACTCGCGGCTTCCTTCGGGGGTCATGTCACGCTGGGTCCCAGGTAGCCGCTTTCAAGCACCTGCGGCGCATATCTGGAGGCAAGGGGCGACATTGGGGCATGCCTTTACATTCATTTGCCTGCTGACATCCCGAGTTTGGTGCGGCAGGTGCGTGCTGGCATGCTCCTAGGAGCAATAGCACCTGCAATATTTTAGCTTGTGGGTTGCAAAAAAAAAATAAAAAAATTAAAGTTTAAAAAAAAAAGAAAGTTTCAAATGAACCACCTTCCTGATACGCTCAGGTCGTCTCCCTCTTGCTGGGATCACCCTGGCACTCTTTCTAAGCTTTTTCTCCACCTGGTACGCCCAGGTCACTGTTGTCCTTGTGTCCGTAGCCACTTCCTAGACCCCTGATTGTTCACTGGGCACGGTCGCTTGTCTTGTTTTGTCACATTGTCGACCCCTGGTACGCCCAGGGCACAGTTTGTTCCTGGTACGCCCAGGTCCTCCTCGCCCACTCACCTTCAATGAGTACGTGGGTCTCCTCGCACCTTTCCACCAGCTGGCAGTCGTGCTGTCTGATCTAGTGCAGCCTACGGGCCACTCTTTCGCCTGATCCTCAGGTTTCTTCCACGCTCTTTGTCCACCTGGCTCACAGGTCTGTTATGTAATGTCTTCCGCCCTTGGCGGGCCGCTGTTACTCGCAGCTTCTGTCTCATGGCAACGCGCCATCTCTCCCTTCTACCACCTGGTACGCTCAGGTGGCCTTCTTCTGTCAATGGCCAATCTGATACGCTCAGATCGTTTATTTGACTCCAGGGGTGCGCCCCATCCTGGCCAGTTCGCCTGGCTCAACAGGTCTGGGGTCATCCCTCGTTCTCAAGTTTTCGCCTGTCCCCCTTTTTTCTTTCAGGTTCTAGCCTATTCCCAGGTTCCAGTCAGTCCAGTACAGGTAAGTGCTCACTGACATCCTCGGCGAGCCCAACGGGTCAATGTTTCTCAGTTAATTAGATTCTTCATCTATCCGGGCAGGTCGGTTTTTCTGCTAGTCCGTGTTACGGTGTTCTGTATTCGGGTACGTTTTATCTTCACCCTTACACCTTCTCGGTCTTTTTACACCATCACCCTCTTTTTTTTTTTTTCTTTGTTTGTCACGCAATTTATGTTTCCACAGGTCAATCATGTCTCGGGCCTCCGATATAGATGACAGCCTTTCTGTCCTTGAAACAGTCGTTTCAGGCCAAGCCGGTCCATCGTCACTAAGGAGTTGGACCATTCCAAAGTTACTGGCGGAGCTTAACAGGAGGGGCATCCCGCATCCAGCCTCCGCCAGAAAGGCAGGGCTATATAAGCTCATCATGCCCAGCCCAAACTCTTCCGGGGTTCAACCGGACACATAATCTATCCAGCTCTCGCTGGTGCAGCTACAGTCCACCTTGAACTCACTGGTCGACTCGGTGGCTGACGTCCGAGCAAGAGTATCGGAACTGGAGTCCTGGCCATCCGTGGCACCACCGGCACCCGCCCCACTGGCCACACCCTCCACTTCGGTTTGGCTGATGCCAGGTACACCCAGGCCTATTCCCCAAGTGGCCCCCTCACATTTTATCCCAGACAATCTCAAAAAAGACATTCTGGCAGGGAAAGACGTTAATCTTGCGTCGGTTCTCATTGCCGCTCAAGATGTACCGAAAACAGGGTGATCAATTGTGGGGATCTGTCCGTAGTCCTCAGGGCCAAGGACTCTCGGCTTAACCACAAGTTATCCATTCCGGAGTTTGTCCTGGCGTTCAGCCTCTTTAGGGACATTGTCTGCACCACACAACCGGAGAGAAGGGAAGAGCTGGACAGCTACTTGTACCTGGTGTCATGGCGGGTGTGCACTCAGAATAACAGAAAACCTACCAACCAGGCTCTGGGCGAGAGACAGGGGAAGGGTCACCTCCTAGCTAATACCTGACCTCTTTCCCTGCACTGCTCAGCCCACCTGCAGACCTTTAAGGTAGGTATGAGGTGTCCCCGTGCCTGGGCTGACAAAACCCTAACTTCCCTGAGATGGTGAAGAGGGGAAATAGGAGCAGCCTGCTCGCACAGAACCTGGATGGAAAAGATGACCCAAAATAACTAAACCAGAAATCACACTTATCTCTCTGAGCTGGAACAGACAGAGAACCTTCCTTCCTAGCTTCCAAGACCACAATGATTTCTATAATCCGCTCAGAGCACTGGGCTGGTGAGCCCTTTAAACTTATAACCCCACCCAGTGCACCTGATGAGAGGCGGATCCAGCACGGCTCCAAAACAAACACTAAACTCGTGCTGCAATCCTGGCCGACCTCCGCACATCGTCAGAGTGGAAGCATGTATCCCAAGAACGGAAGCTCTTGCACCGCAAACAAACATTTCTCTAATTTGGCATACAACTTATTCTCCCGAAGGATCGTCGAGACCTATCTCACATGATCCTGATGGGTCTTCAAATCAGGATAATAAATCAAAATGTCATCCAGGTAAACTACTACGAACCTCCCCACCAAGTGATGTAAAATGTCATTGACGAATCGCTGAAATACTGCTGGCGCGTTCGTCAACCCAAAAGGCATCACCAGGTTCTCAAAATGACCCTCGTGCGTATTGAAGGCCGTTTTCCACTCATCCCCTTCCTTGATTCTTATCAGATTGTAGGCCCCCCTCAAATCCAACTTGGAGAACACCTTGGCTCCAACAATCTGATCAAAAAGATTAGAGATCAAAGGAAGGGGATATGGATCCCGGACTGTAATACGGTTCAATTCCCGGAAATCCAAACACGGTCTCAGTGATCCATCCTTTTTCTTTACAAAGAACAAACCTACTGCCACTGGAGACTTAGATGGTCTAATATGACCCTTTGCCAAACTCTCGGCGACATACTTTCGCATGACCTCTCTTTCGGGTTGAGAGAGGTTGTAAAGCCGAGACTTTGGCAACTTAGCCCCCGGAATGAGATTAACTGAACAATCATAATCTCAATTCCTGAGCCCCACCCTCCGAAAAGACATCCGCAAAATCCGAGAGATACTGAGGTAAAGCCATAATGGACACACCAGAGATAGATGTGCCAAGACAATTATCCGAACAAAACTCACTCCAACCAATGATCTGTCTCGCTTGCCAGTCTATAATTGGGTTATGTCTAGTCAACCATGGCAACCCCAAAACCAAAGGAGCTGGCAAATCCTTCATGACAAAACAAGAAATAATTTCAGCATGTGAATCACCCACCCTTAAATGAATATCATGGACAATGTGAGTAAGGCTCCTTTGAGAAAGAGGGGAAGAATCAATTGCAAAAACACGAATCTCATTCTCCAAAGTGCAAGTACTTAGTCCTAGGTTTTGAAGGAAAAGAAAGTCAATTAAGTTTACCCCAGCAGCACAATCAAGGAATACATCAACAAACAATTTTTTTTGACTCTAGCGCCACCATAGCTGGAAGGAGAAAACGGGAACTGCAGGGGGCTTGCATACCCGTCTGCTCCACCACCCCATTCATAATACCAAGTGTGAGGGAAGTTTTTTTTTTTCTTTTTTCTTTTTCTCTTCCACCTGTGGTTTAACATAAGGACAAGAAAAAATAAAATGACCCCTCTTTCCACAGTAGTAACATAGATTGTGCACTTTCCTAAAGTCTCTGCTATCAGAATGGCAAGATATCTGACCTAACTGCATGGGTTCCTCCCCTACCCCAGAGTTATAAGTAATATCACCCTGGGCAGCAGGTGAGACAAAACCACACGCAGGAGGGATCCCTTGCACGGAGGGACCCTTACACCTCTCTCTGATACGTCTATCCAACCGTATAGCCAAAGACATAGCATTCTCCAGAGTATCTGAGTACTTATGAAAAGCCAGGGCATCTTTCAACCTTTCAGACAACCCCTGACAAAACTGACTACGTAACGCGGGGTCGTTCCACCCCGACTCAGTAGTCAATCTCCTAAACTCTATACAATAAACCTCTGCAGTATGTTTACCCTGTAGTAAGTTACGCAATATCGATTCTGCCATCAAGACCCGATCCGGATCATCGTAAATCAATCCCAGGGCTTTTAAAAATTCCTCCACCGACCGGAGGGCCAGAGAACCGGGCGGCAGAGAAAAAGCCCAGGATTGCACGTCCCCTTTAAGCAGAGACATGATGATACCAACCCTCTGATCTTCATTACCTGACGAAAATGGACGCAGTCGAAAATACAATTTACATGACTCTTTAAAACGGAAAAAATCATATGTACCCCCTGTAAATTTCTCAGGAAGAGGGACTTTAGGCTCGCCACCAATTTGACCTGTACCTGATGCCAGAAACCTCTGACACTGTGTGACTGAACTACGCAGATCCGCAACCTCTAGGGATAAACCCTGCATACGGTCAACCAGTGTATCAATTGACGCCATCACAAAACCACTGAGTGATGGCAGTCACAGTATGGCGGATTATAATGTCACGGCGGTCGTGCACTCAGAATAACAGAAAACCTACCAACCAGGCTCTGGGCGAGAGACAGGGGAAGGGTCACCTCCTAGCTAATCCCTGACCTCTTTCCCTGCACTGCTCAGCCCACCTGCAGACCTTTAAGGTAGGTATGAGGTGTCCCCGTGCCTGGGCTGACAAAACCCTAACTTCCCTGAGATGGTGAAGAGGGGAAATAGGAGCAGCCTGCTCGCACAGAACCTGGATGGAAAAGATGACCCAAAATAACTAAACCAGAAATCACACTTATCTCTCTGAGCTGGAACAGACAGAGAACATTCCTTCCTAACTTCCAAGACCACAATGATTTCTATAATCCGCTCAGAGCACTGGGCTGGTGAGCCCTTTAAACTTGGTGAGCCCACCCAGTGCACCTGATGAGAGGCGGATCCAGCACGGCTCCAAAACAAACACTAAACTCGTGCTGCAATCCTGGCCGACCTCCGCACATCATCAGAGTGGGGCATGACACCTGGTCACTGACCTGGGTCACAAGTATGGAGGTTCGGCCTTCTACGATTACCATCGTTCTTTCTCGGCAAAAGTGGCAGCAGCTTTGGCTCAGTTTTAGTATGTCACCAGCTGGGCCACCATTGACACAGAACTATTCTGCCGTCACTTCGCGGGGCTCAGGGCATCCACCTGCGCGATGTGCCAGTCCATTTTTCATACCTCCAAATGGTGCCCAAATACCGCCCACACCACTCAGGACAGGGCTCTCCCGGGGTCCTCTGGGACCCAGCAGGCCACCCCCTCCACCGACAAGCTCGGCCGGCCAATCTTCTACCTGGGAAGGAGCCAAATCTGTAATAACTTCAATACAGGTGTTGCTCCTATGGCAGTTGCAGATCCCTCCACTTTTGCTCCTTATGTTTTAGGGCCCACCCTCGTTCCTCCTGTCCCAAGAGGGCGGCTAAAGAATTCTGACTAGCCGACATTAATGTGGACCTCTTGGCGGCTCTCCTCCGGGACCACCACGATGAGAACTTTGTGGCGTTCCTGTTGGCAGGCTTCTCGGAAGGGTTCCACACCGAGCTCATTGCACTACCGCAGGTCCTTTGGGAGGGCAGGAATCTTCTATCAGCCACCAGGGATCCAACAGCAACGAGCAAGTTAATTCAGTCTGAGGTAGATAAAAGTTTACTGATAGGTCCCTTTCCATCCATCCCCTTTCATTCATGGCGCATCAACCCTATCAGCCTGGTGTCCAAAAAAAAACACTAATAAAAAAAGGTTGATCTATGACCTGTCTGCCCCTCATGTCTCTGCTATTCTTAGCCTTAAGTCACTCATTCCTTCTGAAGAGTTCTCCATGAAGTATTCCTCCATAGACAACGCCATACAAGCCATTTTGTTGTATGGCAGAGGCGCTTGGTTGGCAAAGGCGGAAATTGCGGATGCATTCAAGCTCCTCCCCATCCAACCTCAGTTGTGGCAGTACTATGGCATCAAGTGGGCCGGCTTATATTACCTCGCCAACAGGCTCACTTTCGGCTCTAAAAGTAGACCTTGGTTGTTCGACCAGTTCGCCAAGGCGCTACACTGGATCTTGGTCTATCACGGCGGACTGCAGATGGTCATCCATTACCTGGATGACTTTCTGATCACTGAGGGCCCGCAGGGCAGATCTGGCATTCTCGCCACCCTCCTTGAGATATTCACCAGTCTAGAGGTTCCGGTCGCCCAGGCCAAGACTGAAGGTCCTGCCACTTGGGTCTCATTCCTGGGCATCATCCTAGATTCCGTCAGCATGCAGGGCAGCCTCCCGGAAGAGAAGCTCGCCCAGTGCCGAGAGGTTATTTCCCACGCTGCCTCCTCCGGGTGCCTCAAAAAAAAATCGAGTTACAATCTCTTCAGGGCCGGTTCAATTTTGCCTCTAGGATCATGCCCCAGGGCAGGACGTTCGTATCGAGGCTACTCCAGCTTTTTCCCTTCGTGCCCGACCAGGACAGCATCATCCATTTGGACAGCCATGCATCGGCAGACCTGGCCATGTGGGAGTTGTTCCTCTCCCGGTGGAACGGCATCTCCCTCTTCGTCCCTCCATGGTCGCTCTCCTTCCCTACTATCTTTTCGGATGCTGCCGCTTCCTGCGGTTTACGCAGCCATTTGGGGTCACCATTGGCTGGTTGACCATTGGCCCACGTCCGTCCTGGCGGATGCCGAATCCATCAGCACCTCCTCCCTGTTGGAATTATACCCCATTGTCGCAGACGCTCAGGCCTGGGGTCAACACTGGGCCAACACGCCGGTGATGTTCGTCACCGACAATCAGGCTCTAGTTGACATATTAACCAAAGGTAGGGCTAAGTCCCAAAAAATAATGTCACTTATGCGCCGGCTGGTCTGGCTTGCCCTTTCTCACAATTTCCATTTGCACTGCAGCCACATTCCGGGCCAGCAAAACATTGCGACAGACTCATTATTCCGGTTTAATTTCCCCTTTTTTCCAGGTCATGCCCGAAGCCGATCTGCTCAGATGTCCCACCCCGGCATTCAGTTCCCTGACCATGGACTAAGTGCTCCCGTCTCCTCAGCAAGGGGCCTGGCACAGCAGTCCCTCGCCCCAAATACGGCCAGGAACTACCAATCTGGCCTGAGAACCTACCAGGATTTTTCCAGACTGCACCCACAGGGCGAGCTAGCGGACATCCCCTACATCATGGCCTTCATCGCCCATTGTCATCACCATTTACATCTCTTGTATAACACCATCAGGTTGTACCTTGCGGGCGTCCAACACCACACCATGCTCTGTAACCCGGGAGGGGGCTCCATTTTTTCATCGCATGCAGTCAAGGCCACCTTGCGTGGGGTCCAGAAAGGCAGGGTCAATCCCCCTTCCTGTAGACAGGCGGTCACAGGCAGCTTGGTCATCAAAGCTGCTATGTACCTGGGCTTTTACGGGTTCCTTAGGCCAGGTGAATTCACTTGCAGTTTAGCTGGGCGCAGCGGTCTGTTAAAAGAGCAACTAGTGTGGAGCCAGGGCCACTATACGCTCAGCTTATTGTCCACTAAGACAAGCCAGACAGGTCCCCCAGTTGAGGTAAAATTCTTCCAATCTGGCAATAATTGGTGCCCGGTACAGGTCTTCAGGCAGCTCATGCACGCCATCCGTGAAGCTCCCCCTAACAGCCCAATGCTACCGCATCTCAATGGCCCTCTCACCTCTGCACAATTCATGTGCCACATCCGTACACTTGCATCAGGCTTGGGTTTCGACCCTAGCTCAATCTCTGGCCATTCCTTCCGTATCAGAGCTGCATCCGCAGCTTCCAAGCACAGGGTCCCCGCTCATGTCATCCGGAGAATGGGACGCTGGCGCTCGTCATGCTTCACCAGGTACATACCAAACCCGCAGATAGAAATTTCGCAAGCTTTTCATTCTTTGGTATTATGATTCAATAAAGTCCTTGAATTAACTACCTTGGTTTCCTTTTTGCCCCCTTATAGGCTGCTCTCGTACCCGGCTCCAGGCACAACTCAGCCGGTTAGATATCGAGACGGGCACGCCTGCCCGAGTCCAACTTTTAGCCACGACCACAAGTTAGTTAAGGCTGAAGCTCAGCCTGCATTTGTGGGAGGGGCTTGAGCCTATATCAGCCCCTCTCACTCTTACCCGGCAGGCGTTCCGGTTATCGACCCACCCTCCCATTCCCCTTATTTTCTAATCTTCTCCTCCAGGGCAGCCCCCTTATAGGCTGCTCTCGTACCCGGCTCCAGGCACAACTCAGCCGGTTAGATATCGAGACGGGCACGCCTTCCCGAGTCCAACTTTTAGCCACGACCACAAGTATCATTAAACATTGTTGCAGACAAAACACAGCCTTTCATGGCAATGCTATTCTCTAATAGCAAAAGGTCTCTTTCAGCAGGAAAAGATGCCCTGCCACACTGAAAAAAATACTACAGAATGGTTACAAGAAAAAGTTCAAGTTGTTGATTTGGTCCCCAAGGTCCCTAGATCTCAATCTGATGAAGCACCAATGCCCAGGGGGTTACCCAAGCGCTCCTCTTTGCCGCCAGTCAGGAACATAAAGGTCTAATGTGTTCAGCATTAAGTAATATAGGAGCATCAAGACGATGATATGGTTTCCTATTTCGGTGGAGGCGGCAGTAATATGTGCTCCACTGTGGTATTTGCTGATGCAGTATTGTGTGCTGCATTGCTGTATTTGGTTCTGCTGAGGCAGTATTGTGTGCTGCACTGTGGTATTTGGTTCTGCTGAGGCAGTATTGTGTGCTGCACTGTGGTATTTGGTTCTGCTGAGGCAGTTTTGTGTGCTGCACTGTGGTATTTGGTTCTGCTGAGGCAGTTTTGTGTGCTGCACTGTGGTATTTGGTTCTGCTGAGGCAGTTTTGTGTGCTGCACTGTGGTATTTGGTTCTGCTGAGGCAGTTTTGTGTGCTGCACTGTGGTATTTGGTTCTGCTGAGGCAGTATTGTGTGCTGCACTGTGGTATTTGGTTCTGCTGAGGCAGTATTGTGTGCTGCACTGTGGTATTTGGTTCTGCTGAGGCAGTTTTGTGTGCTGCACTGTGGTATTTGGTTCTGCTGGGTCAAAATTTTGTTCTGCACTACAGTATTGCTGGCCCTACCTACTTTTGTTGTCCCACTTTCTGTCAAATTGGAACGGCCAACAATGTAGGGCCACTTTTAGGTTTTTTCCAGGGCCACTTTTAAGTTCACAGTCCACCCCTGGCTACATACCACAGGACATCTTTAGAAGGCTCTGTGAAGTCCATACCTATATGGGGAAGGGCTCTTTTGGCACCATGAGTGGGTTCTGAACAATATTAGACAGGTCCTTTTAAAATTATCGTTGATCTATATGTGTGTGTGTGTGTGCGTGTGTGTGTGTATGTGTAAATGCAGATGTAGTGATTTTTTAATTGACACTTAAAGGGGTTATCAGTGAAAATATATTGATGACCTATCCTAAGGATAGGTCATAAATTTCAGATCGACGGGGGTCTGACTCCTGGATCCCCGTCTATCAGCTGTTAGAAGAGGCTAGGTGCTCAGTGAGCATTGCAGCGTCTTCCTAAGCCTGTGATGTCACCATTCATCTGCCGCGATACCTAGTTGCATCTCAGCCTCATTCAAGTCAATGGGGCTGAGCTGTAATGCGAAGCACAGCTGTTATACAATGTATGGCACTATGCTTGATAAGCTGTCAGGAGGCCGTGGCGCTGGCAAGCGCCGCGGTGAGCATCGCGTCTCCCTGAAACAGCTGATTGGTGATGTGATAATGATGACCTATGCTGAGGATAGGTCATCATTATCATTCAACCCCTTTAAAGAGAACCTGTCACCACAAAATGCATGCAATTTGCAGGCAGCATGTTATGGAGCAGGAGAAGTTAAGCAGATTGATGCATAGTTTCGTAGGAAATGATTCGGCAAAACATGGAATTTACAAATTTAAGTCTCTGCTCTCTCTCTGGTTTCCTCCCATACTCTAAAGACATACTGATAGGAACTGGGGACAGTGAATGATGACAATGTCTGTAAAGCTCTGCAAAATATGTCAATGCTATATGTGAGTAAAATAAAATAAACAAGAGTTAGTTTAGGAAATTTGATAGTGAAAGAAGCGTGTGTCCAAACCATACAGAGGGGATAATAATACTAAAAAGCTGTTCACCCAGGAAACTTGGAAACTGGATGTTTTTGCTGCAAGCTAGAGTCCCTGAGGGCCTAAATCGTCTGTTGGATTTGATTTGCTGCTATTAGTCACATGGGCAGCTGGGGACATTCACCTGTACCTGTGGTCATGTGAGTGCTGTTTTTCATTTAAATGTCTGTTATGTGTGTTTGTTCATGAGGTCATGATTAATAATTTTTAGTCCGAAATGCGTTGACTGTGCATGCGGTACCTGCTCACGCAAGCTTTTCAGAGGATATGAAATAAATCTTAGATTTTTCGGAGCTGTAGTTTTTTGGTTTGCTTATACAGCCTGCCTACTCAAGGTTCCGAGCACAGATGTCCCATATTCTAAAAGTTTGGAGCTAACGGTTGTTCTACTTTATACATTTTGTAGATCTCTGCTTCTGCCATAAACAGTCATATATGCTGACCACTTCTTGCCGAGCATCACAAAAAAAGATGCTTAAGGCCCCATTCACACATCTGCAAAAGGGTCCACACCTGTTCCGCAATTTTGCGGAACGGGTGCGGACCTATTCATTCTCTATGGGCCCGGACGTGAAGCAGAGAGCACTTCCGGTCTGCAGCTCCGCAAAAGATAGAATATGTCCTATTCTTGTCCGCAGCTGCAGACAAGAATAGGCATTTCTATAGGGGGTGCCGGCCGGGTGTGTTGCGGATCCGCAACACACCGCAGATGTGTGAATGGACCCTAAACATTACTTTTACCAATTTTTGCTTTCATTTTCCAGTGGTCCACCAGAAATTTAGCGCAGTGACTAGATATCTATAAGGGATTCAAAAAACTTGCCATATTGTTCTTCTTTGATTCAACAGCCCAGTCCTTCCAGTTCTTTTTGTTACATAGAGTTACATAGTGATGTAAACATGCTTTAAAAAAATCAGAACACAAGGAACAATAAATTGAACATTGCATTGTTTGCATGGAAGCTGCAATGTCAAATCAACTGAAGTCTTACATGAGGTTTATCTGTCCTTTCCTCACAGGTGACCTTGAAAATGCTTTGATAAAGCTAGAGAGAAAAGCAATTACATTTTTGAAATTACACACCACTGTTCCCATTCATCTTGATAAGCACTTTTAAGGAATCCAAAAAAGAAAAAGGTTAGAAAACTGCTTTTCTAAGGACTATAGAGACCTTACTTGTGCAGAGTCAGTTTTCAAGCACTGTATATTTAGGTTTACAAGGATGCTTTCAGATTTTGCTTTCATCATTAAATTGGCCACTTGACAAAAGGAGCAGAAAGAAAGAAGAAAGAAAGAAGAATTATAATGAAGTATCAAAAATATCAGAATTTTTAGTTTTATATTTTTGATATCAATTATATATTAGGAAACAAGAAATTTATATAAATAATTAAATTTACTACCAAATCATAAAAATAAAAAAAACAATCCATTCTCCCATAGATCCTATTCTGGGCCCTGGCTTCAAAATGCAGCATGTAAGTAGGTGTTGGTAAAGCAGGGGTGCACCACCAATGAGGCAAGGGCAAGAGGGAGGGAGCGGAAGGGCCATGGGCAATGAGTGCTTCCATTGTGGAAATGCTCATCTCTACATATTCAACTCTATCGCTGTACTTAGGACAGCCATAACGGGCATTGCAACTGTAAAACGGAGCATTTTTGTACTGGCACACATTGTAAGGGGGCCAGTATGGGGACATCCTTTCTACTAGGGGCACTAAAAGGAAGTAGTTGTTTTATATTGACACACGTTATAAAGAAGCATATTTTGTACTTAGTGCACATTATAATGGAGCATTTTTGTACTGGCACAAATTCTAAGGTGGCCACAAGAGATGAGCAAATCGAAGTTGACAAAGTGGAATTCGATCCAAATTTCAGGAAAATGTATTTTGCACCAAATCCGAATTTCCTCATGCTTTGTGGTAAAGAATCACATATTTTCCTAAAATGGCTGCTGCACATGTTAGGACATGGAGCAAGGAACTCTGGGAACGACGGATCACCCACAATGCCATGCATGCAGCCAGTAGTGCGATGTCACAGCCCTATAAATAGCCTCAGCCATCTTGGATTCTGCCATTTTCCAGTGTACTTAGTGCAGGGAGAGATGTCAGCAGGCACTAGGGACAGTGGTAGGAAAGACTTTAAAACTTTTATTTTGCTGTATAGAAGTTCAGGGAAAGGATAGGGAGGAATCATTCCACAGTATTGAAGCAGAACAGGATTCAGTAGGGGAGTTTACAGCCTGGGTAATAGGAACAATCCTATTATACCTTGCTTCACTGACTGCGGATCCAAATTGCCATTATACAGCTCTGTAATTCCAGCAAACCGTTCTTGTTATTGGGGTGCAAGTGCTGTTTGATACAGCCATTAACAGGGTTTATTACAAGGAAATATTTCTACGTCTTATTTGCCATTGTGCGGTGCAGTTATATGTTCTAAAGCATTTTTTGGCTTGTATTAGTGGGGAAAAATGGGAAAAAAGGGCTTATTAGCCATTGTGTGGTGAAGTGAGAAAATTATAGCCATTTTTGGTTTGTATTAGTGGAAAAAATATATATATGTAATGACCGGCGTCACGCCAAGGGAGGGAAATGGGAAGGCCCTGACCAAGGGAGAGGGAAAGGTGGTGACCCCTGACTCACCTTGCGGCTGGCACCTGACTGCCCTGACGTCCCTAGACGGGTTCCTCACCCGTACGCCGATCACGTGCCTTAACCCTGGCTTTCCCTAAGATGAGCCCTGTGTAGTGAACAGGGTGGTGGGATCACTAGTCCGCACCACTGACACTAAGAGGAAAACACCAAGGAGAGGACAGACAATACAGACAAACATATAATCCCAGGTGGGCGACAACAGCAGACCACCAAGGCCCAACAGGGATCCGGAGGGTAACACTCTGGAACAACAACCAGGGATCTCAGCTACTCAGCTCCAGTGGGTCAGTATAGAAGTCCAGGCAGGAAGCTCTATATCTGGCAACCAGAGAAGTGGGAGATGGGAATATAAGGAGGTTGGGATTGCTGGACAAGAAACAGCTGAGGAGGAGAAGCTACGGATCCCTGAGTGAGCCAAAAAGGATTGCAAGGCAAACCCAGAAAGCTACCATTACGAAACAGCACTGTCTTTGTACATCGAACGCGCAGCCATCCGCTGCGACTTCCTGACCCCGGGTATAACGGAGTCAGACGTGGCTCTTGACACCCTCGTGACAATATATTTGTCGTTCATCGGTGCAGTTATATGTTCTAAAGCCCTTTTTGGCGTGTATAAGTGGAAAAAAATAAGAAGCTATTTGCCTTCGGCGGTACAGTTATATGTTCTAAAGCCTTTTGTGAAGTGTATAAGTGGAAAAAAATAAGGGCCTATTTGCCATTCAGTGGTGCAGTTATATGTTCTAAAACCCTTTTTGGCATGTATTAGTGGCAAAAAAATATATATTATTTGAGGTTCAGCGGTGCAGTTATATGTTCTAAAGCCTTTTGTGGCGTGTGTAAGTGGAAAAAAATAAGTGCCTATTTGCTGTTCAGCGATGCAGTTATATATTTTAAAGCCCATTTTTGCATGTATTAGTGGCAAAAAAATATATATTTGCCGTTCAGCGGTTCAGTTTTATGTTCTAAAGGGCTCATGCACACGACTGTTATTGTTTTGCGGTCCGTTTTTTCACTGATCCGTTGTTCCGTATCTGAGTTTTTTTTTCTCTGATTTAAGTCCTCTTCTGCTCCGTTATTCCACAAAACATATCTGTATGGTCTCTGTATACGATCTGTTTTTTGCGGATAAGAAACGGAAACAGTAACTTATTAATCACCAAACACATCAGCAATATGGGCTGGGCAGAGCATTTCTTATTACAGTTTGGATCCGCAAAATATAGATGAAATATGAATGACATATGGATGTGTTCCATGTGCATTCTGTATTTTTTGCGGACCCATTGACTTGAATGGGGCTTCAGGTCGTCATTTGCGGACAATAATAGGACATGCACTACTTTTTTGTGGAACGGAAATACAGAAACGGAATGCACACAGAGTTCCTTCCAATGTTTTTGCTGACGCATTGAAGTGAATGGTTCCACATTCAGTCTGCAAAAAAGAACAGAACGGAAAGAAAATATGTTTGTGCGCATGAGCCCAAAGCCTTTTTTGTTGTGTATTAGTGGCAAAAAAAAATATTGTCGTTCAGTGGTGTAGTTATATGTTCTAAAGCCCTTTTTGGCGTATATAAGGGGAAAAAAATAAGAGCCTATTTGCCATTCAGCGGTACAGTTATATGTTCTAGAGTCTTTTGTGAAGTGTATAAGTGGAAAAAAATAAGGGCCTATTTGCCATTCAGCGGTGCAGTTATATGTTCTAAAGCCCTTTTTGGCATGTATTAGTGGAAAACATATATATATTTGCCGTTCAGCAGTGCAGTTATATGTTCTAAATAGAGTTGAGCGGACACCATAAATTCAATAGGGACCTGAACTTTTAAACACTAAAATGGCTCTAAAAATGTCATGGAAAGGGCTATAGGGAAATTATTTTAAATAACATAAAATACGTAAAAATAAAAAATAATAATCATGATCTAGGAGTATGGAGTAGAAGGTTGAGGAGGCAGTGGATGTGGCGGTGTAGGTGGAAGCGGCGGTGGAGGAGGAGGAGGTAGCCTACACTGCTTTTTGGTTTTAAATTTATTAGAATTTTTTTAAAATTAGGGTACACCCCAAAAAATTAGAAATATAACCTGTGATAACCCCCTCCAGTCGTGCTAAACACATGTTCAAACAATACACTGGCTGCAGGGCAGGCCAGCACCTCCAAGGCGTAAAGGGCAAGCTCAGGCCATGTGCCCAATTTGGAGACCCAGAACTTGCAGGGGGCAGACCCATCAGTCAGTTCGTGTAGGCCTGTGCACACATACTGCCCCACCATGTCGCACATTCCCGTGATGTTCACGATCCAATTGGATATCTGCTCTATCAACTTTTGATGTTCTTTTCTGTGCCTACCATGTTGATCACGGTTAGCAGCGAATCAGGGTTCCACGCCAGAGAGGGAGCGTGCGAAAGGGATAGCACATCCAAGGGAGATCAATGGATGAAATTTTATTGTGATCGAGCGGAAATGTGGGAGAAGTTATAAAAATGGAAAAATCGAAGGAAAGCAGGGGGCGCGCGGCAATTACCCACTCCCAACTCGGGGAGTTAGTGACGATAAACAACAATACAGGACTCTTAAGATGCCCTGTTATTGGAATGATTAATAAAAAATTATAGGGAATGTCACTGGGGTATTTAGGATTTGGAAACGTTAGACAGGAGAGGACCTGCTGCTGCTTTGTTGACTCTAGATAACTTTGCCTGATCGCACGTCACCGTGCACGTCACGTTCAGACAATACACTGGCTGCAGGGCAGGCCAGCACCTCCAAGGCATAAAGCGCAAGCTCAGGGCATGTGCCCAATTTGGAGATCCAGAAGTTGCAGGGGGCAGACCCATCAGTCAGTTCGTGTAGGTGTGTGCACACATACTGCCCCACCATGTCGTACATTCCCATGATGTTCACGATCCATTTGGATATCTTCTCTATCAACTTTTGATGTTCTTTTCTGAGTCTATCATGTTGTTCACGGTTATCGGTGCATCAGGGTTCCACGCCGGAGAGGGTGCGTGAGAAAGAGAGACTACATCCAAGGGAGGTAAAAAATTTTTAAATTAAATATGATCGAGCGGAAAAGTGGGACAAATTATTGAAGCGCAAATGAGGGACAAGTTGTTAAAGTTTAAGCATTGAATGAAAGGAGGGGGCACGCATCAATTAACCACCTCCCGTCCGCCCATAGGATATAAACCTCCGGGAGGTGGATCTCTATTTCTGAATGGACGTTCCAGAACGTCCGTTCAGAAACTGCAGCTGCACGCTAATCGTGCAGCTGCTGATCGGGTTGCCTGCTGTCAGTGACAGCAGTGCAACCCAGAGAGAAGGCAGTGACAGTGCCCAGGTGTCCCTGCCTTCTGGATTGCTGCATACACAGCGCTCACTGTGACCGGAGAGTGCAGGAGCTGTGTGAGGTCTTTCACAGACCCTCGATCAGCCCTGCGCTGAGGCTGTACAGCGCAGTATTATGCTGTACAGCCTCTCTGGGGGGTGTATTTCTCCTGTAACTGGGGCTACTATGTCAGTCCCAGTTACAGGAGAAATCAACTGTGAAAAAAAAAGAAAAAGTGAAGTAAATGTCCCCCAGAGGTCTTGTATGACCATATGGGGGACGAAAAGTGTAAAATAAAAAAATAAAAATAAAGGGTTGAAAAAATAAAATAAAAAAAAGGTTTCACATGTAAAAAAAAAAATTCCCCAAGTAAGGAATAAAAAAAAAAGTTAAAAATAGAAAAAATAAAATAGACATATTTGGTATTGCTGCGTCTGTAAAAACCAGCTCTATAAAAATATCACATGACTTAACCCCTCGGGTGAACACCGTAAAAAATAAAATAAAAATGTGTCTAAACAAGCAATTTTTGTCACCTTAAATCACAAAAAGTGCAACACCAAGTGATCAAAAACGCGTATGTCCCACAAAATGGTACCAATAAAACCGTCACCTCATCCCGCAAAAATGAGCCCCTATATAAGAAAATCTCTCAAAAAAAAACAAAACTATAGCTCTTAGAACATGGAGACACTAAAACATCATTATTTTGGATTCAAAAATGCTATTATTGTGTTAAAGTGAAACAAATAAAAAAAGTATACATATTAGGTATTGGCGCGTCCATAAATACCAGCTCTATAAAAATATCACATGACCTAACCCCTCGGGTGAACACTGTAAAAAAAAAAAAAAAAGGGTCAAAACAAGCAATTTTTGTCACCTTACACCACAAAAAGTGCAACACCAAGTGATCAAAAACGCGTATGTCCCACAAAATGGTACCAATAAAACCGACACCTCATCCCGCAAAAAATGAGCCCCTACGTAAGAAAATCTCTCAAAAAATAAAAAAAATATAGCTCTCAGAACATGGACACATTAAAACATAATTTTTTTGTTTCAAAAATGCTATTATTGTGTAAAACTTTAATAAATAAGAAAAAGTATACATATTAGGTATCGCCACATCCGTAACAATCTGCTCTATAAAAATGTCACTTGACTGAACCCCTCAGGTAAACGCTGTAAAAATAAATAAATAGAAACTATGCTAAAACAACCAATTTTTTGGTCACCTTGCCCCATAAAGTGTTATAATGAATGATCAAAAAATCATATGTACCCAAAAATAGTAACAATTAAACTGGCACCTTATCCACTAGTTTCCAAAATGGGATCACTTCTTGGGAGTTTCTACTGTAAGGGAGCATCAGGGGGCTTCAAATGGGACATGGCATCTAAAAACCATGTGGAGTTCCTTTTCTTCTGCGCCCTGCCGTGTGCCCATACAGCAGTTTATGACCACATGTGGGGTGTTTCTGTAGAAACGCAGAACCTGGGTAATAAATATTGAGTTTTGTTTGGCTGTTAACCATCAATGTGTTAAAGAAAAAATTTGATTAAAATGGAAAATCCGCCAAAAAAGTGAAATTGAAAAATTTGATCTCCATTTTCCTTTAATTCTTGTGGAACGCCTAAAGGGTTAACAAAGTTTGTAAAATCGGTTTTAAGTAACTTGAGGGGTGTAGTTTCTACAATGGGGTCATTTATGGGGGTATCCACTATGTAGGCCCCACAAAGTGACTTCAGACCTGAACTGGTCCTTAAAAAGTGGGTTTTGCCAATTTTCTTAAAAATGTGAAGAATTGCTTCTAAACTTCTAAGCCTTCTAACGTCCTAAAAAAATAAAATGACATTTCCAAAATGATGCCAACATAAAGTAGACATATGGGGAATGTTAAGTAATAAATATTTTATGAGGTATCACTTTCTGTTTTAAAAGCAGAGAAATTGAAATTTAGAAAATTGTGAATTTTTCCAAATTTTTGGTAAATTTGGGATTTTTTCATAAATAAAGGTGAAATATTTTGACTCAAATTTATGACTATCATGAAGTGCAATGTGTCACGAGAAAACAATGGTTAAAGTGGTTAAAGAAGAACTTTTGAAATGTAATTCCCTGTCACCTATGCAGAGCAGGTAAAATGTCACCTGACAATGTAACAGAGAAATTAGTGAAATTTGTTTACTTGTCTACTAGGTACAGCAGGGGTATATCACACCCAAAAATTGATGAATTTCACCCGAATATGTAACAGACAAACGAATGAATTTTTTTTACCTGTCTACTAGGTATAGCAGGGGTATATCACACCCAAAAATTGGTGAATTTCACCCAAATATGTAACAGACAAATTAGTGAAATGTTACCTGTCTACTAGGTAGAGTAGGGTAATTACAAATAGGTTACACAGAACATAGACATACACATAAATAGTAATTAAATATACTATGTTAAATAAACCCGGAAAGAGTAAGTAACAACCCACTCAGTGTACATGAATACACCAACCAACAAGATTAAACTGAGATTAAATGGGTATATCATCAAAAATAAATCCTTTATTGAATAAATGACACATAAACGAGACATGAGACAACAGATAAAAAATGGCTACATCTGAGGAGGCGTATTAACACAAATGAGACGGGGGGGGGGGGGTTTGGAGTGTGCAATATACAAAAGGAGGTAGAAAAAAGAAGTATAGTACCTCACTGATTTCTGTATGTATAATTGCAACCACAGATATTCAATATAGGGGCAAAATACTGAGTGGCAAAACACCATATCAATAAGTGGTTGCAGATTACACCACGACATGTGGATGTGTAATGGCTCCAAGATATGGGACCATATAACAGCAAGCAGAAAGTTAAAGTGCAAGTGCATAAGGAGTCACCATATCAATGGTCAAATACCACAATTGTAGCTATGGTGACAGCTTAAACCTCCAAGTACATACAAAGTTAAAGTGCAAGTGCATAAGAAGTCACCATATCAATGGTCAAGTACCACAATTGTAACTGTGGTGACATCTTAAAACTCCAAATACATACGAATCTGGCTCAGGTGCACAGTAAACATCCACCTGTGGATAACCCAAGTGGGTATAGCTGAGCACTTAGAGCCGATGAACACATCACTCAAAGTCCACAACAATATAGCATATCTACATACCAATGATATGGAGATATACACCTCAGGAGAGCCGCGTAAACCCGACGCGCGTTTCGGCTGATGCCACCTGTATCACATATCAAATTAATCTAGGGAAGCCCCATTGTAATCAGGACAATGGGTGGAGGGAAAGTTGAGGGCTGGCGAAGTAGCGCAGCTGGCCAATGGCCAGTTAGCCAGCCGCACCCCTCGCCCTACCCATATGACGCGTCGGAGCCGCGATGGCCAATCGCGCATCCGTCAGCGCCCACAAGAAGGCAGGGAGGTAGGCGCGGCCCCCTGATGGCCAGTCACGAGGCCGCACACCTCGTTCTGCCCTCATGATGCGTCGGGCACGTGACGGCCAATCACGTGCTCCGTCACGTCACAGATGGTAAGCCACTCCCCCAGGAAGGTCCTTCAGACAAAGTGAATCATTAATTACAGCACTTAGCTGGTAAGGCAAATGCGTCAATTAACATGGAAATCCTACACAATCAGAGTACTCAGCAGCATATATATATTCAATGTATATTATTATTGCACTGGGAAGACAAATAATTACTATATATAGAAAAACCTAACAGAGTAAGAAATTATAGAAGTGTGACATAATACATAATATATAATGTATAACAAATTCTCTCATACATGATTAGATATAAGTGAGCAACCAATATATAATATATTTATACATGATAAAATAAGTGAACAAACAATCAATACATAAGTCAAACATGATCAAAATGTGTTGAAAAAATAAATATATTCATTCCAGGGTCAGGATGCCAGTAAGCCACGTCCAAAGACGGACAGCATCCCCCCCAAGAGAAACCTAATGGGATGGGAGCTAGCCGCGATCGGGCACAGCAAATACTGAAACCAAACAAGTGAATAAGTATGTGACTACTATAAATTATAAAACACAGACAAAATATTAATTACATGAGTAGAATATATGTGACAGTGAGCGTCGTGCACAAATACATAAATAATATATAGTAAAAGAGTATACAGTAAGACCAAAGAGATCTTATCCCCCCCAATATATCATATATGCAATACAGAGTTGAGTGACCAAAACTTCCATGTCGAATTTTCTCATCCCAATATATCCTGCAAACTCCATATAGTAAGGGGCGCAGGTGAGTAGAGAACCAGTTATACTAAAGAATATAAAAACACATATATAAGTAATCACAAAATAAATTGACACGCAAAAAACAAGGATACCAACGCTTAAAAATTATATATTAAGAACAAGAGTGTGTGGCACTCAAAGAAAAGGAGCGAAGCCCAGGACCTTATTGAGGCCCTTGGGTTGCATGGTGTCCAGGGTCCAGATCCACCTGGTCTCACGTTGAGCCAGGGTTTTTGCTATTTTGCCACCCCGCATCCCCAAATCCACGCGATCAATGCCACGTACCCTCAAAAGGGATTGATTGCCCTTATGATGTCTCCTGAAATGTTTGGGAATCGGTTTTAAATTAACCAGATCTTCAGTATCTCTTGCTTTCACTATGTCCCGAACATGTTCTCTAACCCTCACTTTTAGTTCTCTGGTAGTGAGGCCTACATAGATCTTTTGGCACGGGCAGGTTGCATAATATATCACTGCTTTTGTAGTGCAGGATATACTGTGCCTGATCTTATATGTTTTTTGTCTGGGCTGAATTCAGAAAATCTGTTCTCCACATTGGGACACGCCACACATTTACCGCATGGGTAGCAGCCCCCTTTGGGTCCACTCGACCCAAAAATTGTCCCTGCCTCACCTGGAGTATAGTATGATTTTACCAGGTGATCTCTCAAATTTCTTTATCTCCTTGCAACCAGTGATGGAGTGGGGGACAAGAATTTTTCCAAAATTGGGTCCGTCCTAAGGATGGGCCAAAACCTTTTCAACACTTGGTCTTCCCACTGTGAGTGGTATTTGGTGATGTATCTTACTATTTCAGTAGGTTGGTTCTTTGGCTGCGGATGTACCAGGCTCTCCCGTGGTGTGTGTCTGGCCCTATTATACGCCTTCTTGATGGACCTCTTGCTATATCCCCTTTCAAGGAACCGATTTTTCAAAGTATCTGCTTGTTGTTCAAAAACAGCGTCACTGGAGCAAATCCTTCTTATTCGGATAAATTGACCTGTCGGGATTGCCTTGATGGTTTGTTTGGGGTGTGACGAGGAGGCGTGCAACAGGGCATTCACAGATGTTTCCTTCCTGTGTACATCCGTCTTCAAGTAACCAAATTCATCGACTTTAATCTTAACATTCAAAAAGTCCACAATCTTGGGGTCGTACATATAGGTTAAGTGGATATTGTATCCATTATTGTTAAGTTCATTAATGAAGGTTTGAAGTCCATCCGATGATCCATGCCAGATCAAGAGGATGTCGTCGATGTACCGGGTCCAAAATATGACCCGGTCCATCGACACACCATGATCTGACATGAATAGCTCCCTCTCCCACAGCCCCAGGAACAGGTTGGCATACGAGGGCGCAAAGCCCGCCCCCATAGCCGTGCCCTGGAGCTGCAGGTGAAAGGAGCCATTAAATGTGAAGAAGTTGTGTGTTAACACAAACCGCAATAGGTCTGTGAGATATCCTGTCATCACACTATCATTATCACTCATAGACAAAAAGTAAGATGTAGCTTTAATTCCATCCACGTGTCTGATGTTGGTGTAGAGCGACTCTACATCACATGTTACAAGTAACATATCCGTGTCTAAGGGGACCCCATCAATTTTCTCGAGTAAATTAGCGGTGTCTCGTGTGTATGAGGGGAGACACTCGACCATTGGTTTCAATTTATAATCCAGGAATTTACACACCTTTTCAAATGGTCGCCCACAGCCAGATATGATGGGCCTGCCCGGGGGCCTCTTCACACTCTTGTGGACTATTGGTAGGAGATACAAAGTCGGTATTGTGGGACCATTCATAGTTAGTGCTTCCTGTAGTTGTTTGGAGATGATGCCATCGTCAACTGCTCTATTCAGGAGATCCTGCAGAGAGCTGCTGTAGGATAAGAGAGGGTTAACCCCTTAAGGACACAGCCTTTTTACACCTTAGGACCAGGCCATTTTTTGCAAATCTGACCAGAGTCCCTTTAAGTGCTGATAACTTTAAAACGCTTTGACTTATCCAGGCCGTTCTGAGACAGTTTTTTCGTCACATATTGTACTTCATGACACTGGTAAAATGAAGTCCAAAAAAATTTTTTTTTTGCACCAAAAAATACCTAATTTAACAAAAATTTTGAAAAATTTGCAAATTTCAAAGTTTTAGTTTCTCTACTTCTGTAATACATAGTAATACCCCCAAAAATTGTGATGACTTTACATTCCCCATATGTCTACTTCATGTTTGAATTGTTTTGGGAATGATATTTTATTTTTTGGGGATGTTATAAGGCTTAGAAGTTTAGAAGCAAATCTTGAAATTTTTCAGAAATTTACAAAAACTAAATTTTTAGGGACCAGTTCAGGTCTCAAGTCACTTTGCAAGGCTTACATAATAGAAACCACCCAAAAATGACCCCATCTAAGAAACTACACCCCTCAAGGTATTCAAAACTGATTTTGCATACGTTGTTAACCCTTTAGGTGTTGCACAAGAGTTATTGGCAAATGGGGAGGAAATTTGAGAATTTCATTTTTTTGGCTAATTTTTCATTTTAACCCATTTTTTCCACTAACAAAGCAAGTGTTAACAGCCAAACAAGACTGTATCTTTATTGCCCTGACTCTGCAGTTTACAGAAACACCCAATATGTGGCCGTAAACTACTGTACGGCCACACATCGGGGCGTAGAGTGAAAGGTGCGCCGTTTGGTTTTTGGAAGGCTGATTTTTATGGACTGGTTTATTTACACCATGTCCCATTTGAAGCCCCCCTGATGCACCCCTAGAGGAGAAACTCCCTAAAAGTGACCCCATCTAAGAAACTACACCCCTCAAGGTATTCAAAACTGATTTTACATACGTCGTTAACCCTTTAGGTGTTGCACAAAAGTTATTGGCAAATGGCGATGAAATTTGAGAATTTAATTTTTTTGCCTATTTTTCCATTTTAACCCATTTTTTCCACTAACAAAGCAAGGGTTAACAGCCAAACAAGACTGTATCTTTATTGCCCTGACTCTGCTGTTTACAGAAACACCCCATATGTGGCCGTAAACTACTGTACGGCCACACAGCGGGGCGTAGAGTGAAAGGTGCGCCGTTTGGTTTATGGAGGGCTGATTTTGCTGGACTGTTTTTTTGACACCATGTCCCATTTGAAGCCCCCCTGATGCACCCCTAGATTATAAACTCCATAAAAGTGACCCCATCTAAGAAACTACACCCCTCAAGGTATTCAAAACTGATTTTACAAACTTTGTTAACCCTTTAGGTGTTGCACAAGATTTAATGGAAAATAGAGATACAATTTAAAAATTTCACTTTTTTGGCAGATTTTACATTTTAATATTTTTTTTTCCAGTTACAAAGCAAGGGTTAACAGCCAAACAAAACTCATTATTTATGGCCCTAATTCTGTAGTTTACAGAAACACCCCATATGTGGTCGAAAACAGCTGTACGGGCACACGGCAGGGCGCAGAAGGAAAGGAATGCCATACGGTTTTTGGAAGGCAGGTTTTGCTGGACTGTTTTTTTTTACACCATGTCCCATTTGAAGCCCCCCTGATGCACCCCTAGAGTAGAAACTCCAAAAAAGTGACCCCATTTTAGAAACTACGGGATAGGTTGGCAGTTTTGTTAGTACTAGTTTAGGGTACATATGATTTTGGCAAGGTAACAAGAAATAGCTTTTTCGGCACCGTTTTTTTTTTTTTGTTATTTACAACATTCATATGACAGGTTAGATCATGTGGTAATTTTATAGAGCAGGTTGTCACGGACGCGGCGATACCTAATATGTATACAATTTTTTTTATTTATGTAAGTTTTACACAATGATTTCATTTTTAAAACAAAAAAAATGTTTTAGTGTCTCCATAGTCTAAGAGCCATAGTTTTTTCAGTTTTTTGGCGATTATCTTAAGTAGGGTCTCCTTTTTTGCGGGATGAGATGACGGTTTGATTAACATCTGTTTTGGGGTGCATATGACTTTTTGATTGCTTGCTATTACACTTTTTGTGACATAAGATGACAAAAAATGGCTTTTTTTACACCGTTTTTATTTTTATTTTTTTACGGTGGTCATCTGAGGGGTTAGATCATGTGATATTTTTATAGAGCCGGTCGAAACGGATGCGGAGATACCTAATATGTATACTTTTTTTTTATTTATGTAAGTTTTACACAATGATTTCATTTTTGAAACAAAAAAAATCATGTTTTAGTGTTTCCATAGTCTAAGAGCCATAGTTTTTTTAGTTTTTGGGTGATTATCTTGGGTAGGGTATGATTTTTGCGGGATGAGATGACGGTTTGATTGTTACAATTTTGGCGTACATGCGACTTTTTTGATCACTTTTATTACCTTTTTTGGGAAGTAAGGTGGGCAAAATTTCAATTTCATCATAGTTTTTTATTTTTTATTTTTATGGCGTTCACCGTTCGGGTAAAGTAACTTGACCGTTTTATAGATCAGGTCGTTACGGACGCGGCGATACCAAACATGTGTAGGGAATTTTATTTTTTTTCATTTTTAATCAGTGATAAATGTGTTTTTTGATTTTTACTTTTTTTTCACTTTTATTCACTTTTTTTTTGACCCAGACCCACATGGTTCTTGAAGATCCAGTGGGTCTGATGTCTGTATAATACAGTACAGTATAATATATATATATTGTACTGTACTGTATTTTACACTTTGTCTGAACAGATCTATGCCTTTTAGCACAGATCTGTTCAGCACCATGGACAGCAGGATGCCTGAGACGGCGTCCTGTTGCCATGGGAACCTTCCCCGTCTGCTCAGTACTGGTCAGAACTGCGCAGACGGGGAAGGGTAAGGAGGGGATCTGTCGGAGGTCTGTCTGGGGGCTCTCTCCCTCCCCATCGGGGGGCTGCAAAGGCACAGCAGCCCCCCGATGGGAGAAGGAGGGAGCTCCCTGCGCTGTTAACCTTTTCCATACAGCAGTCCGTACGGACCGCTGTATGGAAAGGGTTAAACGGCTGACATCGCATCGCAGATGTCAGCCGTTTATACCAGGGTGCCAGCAATGTGCTGGCACCCTGGTATACCCACTAGAAGCCAACGATTATACAAGGGGAGGCGGGCGGGGGATTGCGATCCCGCCTGCCGCACCGCCCGCCTCCCGCACGGCCCGCACGGCCCGCAACCCTCCCCCTGCACCTCCCGCCACCATAAAATCATTCGGGGGTGCAGGGGGGGGTGAATAAAACGTTATTTTAGGCATATAAAGTTTCTGATCCCCGCGGTCAGGGACCGCGGGGATCAGAAAATGCAGAAATCGCAGCAAACCGCAGGTCTGAATTGACCTGCGGTTTGCCGCGATGGCCGACATGGGGGGGTCACGGGACCCCCCCGCGCATTTAGCCTAGGTGCCTGCTCAATGATTTGAGCAGGCACCGGGTTCCGATCACTGCCAGCCGCACGGCAGTGATCGAAAATACACAGGGCGTACATTTACGCCCTGTGTCCTTAAGTACCAGGGCACAAGGGCGTACCTGTACGCCCTATGTCCTTAAGAGGTTAAACGTGAGTTTTTTATAGCAGGATATATCTCTAAGTTGGCGGTAGACCTCTGACTCATACATTTTACGAGGCCAGATAACTATGTTGCCGCCTTTGTCTGCCGGTTTGAAAACTACGTCCGATAGGGACTGTAGTTTTCTCAGACTTGCCCGCTGTTTTGATGTCAAGTTGTTCTGTGTATTATTTCGGGGTAGCTTGTGGAGTTCATTAGTGACAGATTTAACAGATTTGATATGTGATACAGGTATGTAGGGCTTTTATAAGAAGCGCATTCACAAGGAGAGCCTCACCCCCAGAGGAAGGCATCCGCCGAAACGCGTGTCGGGGTTACGTGGCTCTCCTGAGGTGTATATCTCCATATCATGGGTATGAAGATATGCTATATTGTTGTGGACTTTGAGGGATGTGTTCATAGGTAGGGATGAGCGAACCCGAACTGTATAGTTCGGGTTCGTACCGAATTTTGGGGTGTCCGTAACACGGACCTGAACCCGAACATTTTCGTAAAAGTCCGGGTTCGGGTTCGGTGTTCGGCGCTTTCTTGGCGCTTTTTGAAAGGCTGCAAAGCAGCCAATCAACAAGCGTCATACTACTTGCCCCAAGAGGCCATCACAGCCTTGCCTACTATTGGCATGGCTGTGATTGGCCAGTGCAGCATGTGACCCAGCCTCTATATAAGCTTGGGTCACGTAGTGCTGCACGTCACTCTGCTGATACAAGCGTAGGGAGAGGTTGCAGCTGCGACGTTAGGGCGAGATTAGGCAGATTAACTCCTCCAAAAGACTTCATTCTGTGATCGATCTCCAGCTATGGATCATTGAAGTGCTAATATCGACTTGCTCACTTTTTTTAGGCTGCCCAGAGCGTTTTTAGATCACTTTTTTTCTGGGGTGATTGGCGGCCATTTTGTGGCTTGTGGTGCGCCAGCACAAGCTACCACCAAGTGCTTTTAACCATCAATAGTGTGGTTATTTTTTGCTATATCCTACATCAGCTGCAGGCTGAGCCTGTGTCACCGAAGTGCATTTAACCATCAACAATCTGGTTATTTTTTGGCCATATACTACATCAGGTGCAGGCTGAGCCTGTGTCACCCAAGTGCATTTAACCATCAACAGTGTGGTTATTTTTTGGCTATATACTACATCAGGTGCAGGCTGAGCCTGTGTCACCCAAGTGCATTTAACCATCAACAGTGTAGTTAATTTTTGGCCATATACTACATCAGGTACAGGCTGAGCCTGTGTCACCCAAGTGCATTTAACCATCAATAGTGTGGTTATTTTTTGGCCATATACTACATCAGGGGCAAGTTGAGCCTGTCACCCAGTGCCTAAAAAATAGACCTGACATTTCTATTCAACCAAATCTGTACTGTTTTAGCTGGTCAAGTTATTTGTAGTGACCGTAAAGGCACAGTTTTTGTTCTGGGTTAAAAAACTATTCCCAAATTTGCCATTCTCAAAATAAGTAGTTTATGCTATATATATCAGGCCTACTTGAAATCTATCCCAAAAAGGATATCTTATATTCAAGGTGCTGATAGTGTCATTCAGAAAAACGTAACACACACGCTACCGTGTAGATACAAGTCTAATTCTGTGATTAAACGTATACCTGTCACACAGCGCAAAAATAAATAGGCCTCACATTTCTATTCAACCAAATCTGTACTGTTTTAACTGGTCAAGTTATTTGTAGTGACCGTAAAAGCACAGTTTTTGTTCTGGGTTGAAAAACTATTCCAAAATTTGCAATTCTCAAAATAAGTAGTTTATGCTATGTATATCAGGCCTACTTTAAATCTATCCCAAAAAGGATATCTTAGATTCAAGGTGCTGATAGAGTCATTCAGAAAAACTTAACACACACGCTACCGTGCAGATACAAGTCTAATTCTGTGATTAAACGTATACCTGTCACACAGCGCAAAAAAAAATAGGCCTCACATTTCTATTCAACCAAATCTGTACTGTTTTAGCTGGTCAAGTTATTTGTAGTGACCGTAAAAGCACAGTTTTTGTTCTGGGTTGAAAAACTATTCCCAAATTTGCCATTCTCAAAATAAGTAGTTTATGCTATATATATCAGGCCTACTTGAAATCGATCCCAAAAAGGATATCTTAGATTCAAGGTGCTGATAGTGTCATTCAGAAAAACGTAACACACACGCTACCGTGTAGATACAAGTCTAATTCTGTGATTAAACGTATACCTGTCACACAGCGCAAAAAAAAATAGGCCTCACATTTCTATTCAACCAAATCTGTACTGTTTTAGCTGGTCAAGTTATTTGTAGTGACCGTAAAAGCACAGTTTTTGTTCTGGGTTGAAAAACTATTCCAAAATTTGCAATTCTCAAAATAAGTAGTTTATGCTATATATATCAGGCCTACTTGAAATCTATCCCAAAAAGGATATCTTAGATTCAAGGTGCTGATAGTGTCATTCAGAAAAACTTAACACACACGCTACCGTGCAGATACAAGTCTAATTCTGTGATTAAACCTATACCTGTCACACAGCGCAAAAAAAAACAGGCCTCACATTTCTATTCAACCAAACCTGTACTGTTTTAGCTGGTCAAGTTATTTGTAGTGACCGTAAAAGCACAGTTTTTGTTCTGGGTTGAAAAACTATTCCCAAATTTGCCATTCTCAAAATTGTGGTGAACGGGAACAATGAGGAAAACATCTAATAAGGGACGCGGACGTGGACATGGTCGTGGTGGTGTTAGTGGACCCTCTGGTGCTGGGAGAGGACGTGGTCGTTCTGCCACAGCCACACATCCTAGTGAACCAACTACCTCAGGTCCTAGTAGCCAGCATAATTTACAGCGATATTTGGTGGGGCCCAATGCCGTTCTAAGGATGGTAAGGCCTGAGCAGGTACAGGCATTAGTCAATTGGGTGGCCGACAGTGGATCCAGCACGTTCACATTATCTCCCACCCAGTCTTCTGCAGAAAGCGCACAGATGGCGCATGAAAACCAAGCCCATCGGTCTGTCACATCACCCCGATGCATATCAGGGAAACTGTCTGAGCCTCAAGTTATGCAGCAGTCTCTTATGCTGTTTGAAGACTCTGCTGCCAGGGTTTCCCAAGGGCATCCACCTAGCCCTTCCCCATAGGTGGAAGAGATAGAATGCACTAACGCACAACCACTTATGTTTCCTGATGATGAGGACACGGGAATACCACCTCAGCACGTCTCTGATGATGACGAAACACAGGTGCAAACTGCTGCGTCTTTCTGCAGTGTGCAGACTGAACAGGAGGTCAGGGATCAAGACTGGGTGGAAGACGATGCAGGGGACGATGAGGTCCTAGACCCCACATGGAATGAAGGTCGTGCCACTGACTTTCACAGTTCGGAGGAAGAGGCAGTGGTGAGACCGAGCCAACAGCGTAGCAAAAGAGGGAGCAGTGGGCAAAATCAGAACACCCGCCGCCAAGAGACTCCGCCTGCTACTGACCGCCGCCATCTGGGACCGAGCACCCAAAGGCAGCTTCAAGGAGTTCCCTGGCATGGCACTTCTTCAAACAATGTGCTGACGACAAGACCCGAGTGGTTTGCACGCTGTGCCATCAGAGCCTGAAGCGAGGCATTAACGTTCTGAACCTTAGCACAACCTGCATGACCAGGCACCTGCATGCAAAGCATGAACTGCAGTGGAGTAAACACCTTAAAAACAAGGAAGTCACTCAGGCTCCCCCTGCTACCTCTTCTGCTGCTGCCGCCGCCTCGGCCTCTTCTGCTGCTGCTGCCGCCGCCTCGGCCTCTTCCTCCGCCTCTGGAGGAACGTTGGCACCTGCCGCCTAGCAAACATGGGATGTACCACCAACACCACCACCTGCGTCACCAAGCATCTCAACCATGTCACACGGCAGCGTTCAGCTCTCCATCTCACAAACATTTGAGAGAAAGCGTAAATTCCCACCTAGCCACCCTCAATCCCTGGCCCTGAATGCCAGCATTTCTAAACTACTGGCCTATGAAATGCTGTCATTTAGGCTGGTGGACACACACAGCTTCAAACAGCTCATGTCGCTTGCTGTCCCAAAGTATGTTGTTCCCAGCCGGCACTACTTCTCCAAGAGAGCCGTGTCTTCCCTGCACAAACAAGTGTCCGATAAAATCAAGTGTGCACTGCGCAACGCCATCTGTGGCAAGGTCCACCTAACCACAGATACGTGGACCAGTAAGCACGGCCAGGAACGCTATATCTCCCTAACTGCACACTGGGTAAATGTAGTGGCGGCTGGGCCCCAGGCGGAGAGCTGTTTGGCGCACGTCCTTCCGCCGCCAAGGATCGCAGGGCAACATTCTTTGCCTCCTGTCTCCTCCTCCTCCTACTTAGCTTCCTCCTCCTCTTCTTCCACCTGCTCATCCAGTCAGCCACACACCTTCACCACTAACTTCAGCACAGCCCGGGGTAAACGTCAGCAGGCCGTTCTGAAACTCATATGTTTGGGGGACAGGCCCCACACCGCACAGGAGTTGTGGGGGAGGGTATAGAACAACAGACCGACGAGTGGTTGCTGCCGGTGAGCCTCAAGCCCGGCCTGGTGGTGTGCGATAATGGGCGAAATCTTGTTGCAGCTCTGGGACTAGCCGGTTTGACGCACATCCCTTGCCTGGCGCATGTGCTGAATTTGGTGGTGCAGATGTTCATTCGCAACTACCCCGACATGTCAGAGCTGCTGCATAAAGTGCGGGCCGTCTGATCGCGCTCCCGGCATTCACACCCTGCCGCTGCTCGCCTGTCTGCGCTACAGCGTAACTTCGGCCTTCCCGCTCACCGCCTCATATGCGACGTGCCCACCAGGTGGAACTCCACCTTGCACATGCTGGACAGACTGTGCGAGCAGCAGCAGGCCATAGTGGAGTTTCAGCTGCAGCACGCACGGGTCAGTCGCACTGCGGATCAGACCCACTTCACCACCAATGACTGGGCCTCCATGCGAGACCTGTGTGCCCTGTTGCGCTGTTTCGAGTACTCCACCAACATGGCCAGTGGCGATGACGCCGTTATCAGCGTTACAATACCACTTCTATGTCTCCTTGAGAAAACACTTAGGGCGATGATGGAAGAGGAGGTGGCCCAGGAGAAAGAGGCGGAAGAGGGTCATTTTTAGCACTTTCAGGCCAGTCTCTTCGAAGTGACTCAGAGGGAGGTTTTTTGCAACACCAGAGGCCAGGTACAAATGTGGCCAGACAGGGCCCACTACTGGAGGGCGAGGAGGACGAGGATGAGAAGGAGGTGGAGGAGGATGAGGATGAAGCATGTTCACAGCGGGGTGGCACCCAAAGCAGCTCGGGCCCATCACTGGTGCGTGGCTGGGGGGAAACACAGGACGATGACTATACGCCTCCCACAGAGGACAGCTTGTCCTTACCTCTGGGCAGCCTGGCACACATGAGCGACTACATACTGCAGTGCCTGCGCAACGACATTAGAGTTGCCCACATTTTAACGTGTGCGGACTACTGGGTTGCCACCCTGCTGGATTCCCGGTACAAAGACAATGTGCCCACCTTACTTCCTACACTGGAGCGTGATAGGAAGATGCGCGAGTACAAGCTCACGTTGGTAGACGCGCTACTGAGAGCATTCCCATTTCACAGGGGAGCCAGTGGAAGCCCAAGGCGAAGGCAGAGGAGGAGCAAGAGGTCGCCAACGCAGCTGTGTCACGGCCAGCTCCTTTGAGGGCAGGGTTAGCATGGCAGAGATGTGGAAAAGTTTTGTCACCACGCCACAGCTAACTGCACCACCACCTGATACGGAACGTGTTAGCAGGAGGCAACATTTCACTAACATGGTGGAACAGTACCTGTGCACACCCCTCCACGTACTGACTGATGGTTCGGCCCCATTCAACTTCTGGGTCTCCAAATTGTCCACGTGGCCAGAGCTAGCCTTTTATGCCTTGGAGGTGCTGGCCTGCCCGGCGGCCAGCGTTTTGTCTGAACGTGTATTCAGCACGGCAAGGGGCGTCATTACAGACAAACGCAGCCGCCTGTCTACAGCCAATGTGGACAAGCTGACATTCATAAAAATGAACCAGGCATGGATCCCACAGGACCTGTCCATCCCTTGTGCAGATTAGATATTAACTACCTCCCCTTAACAATATATTATTCTACTCCAGGGCACTTCCTCATTCAATCCTATTTTTATTTTCATTTTACCATTATATTGCGGGGCAACCCAAAGTTGAATGAACCTCTCCTCTGTCTGGGTGCCTGGGCCTAAATGTGTGACAGTGGCCTGTTCCAGTGGTGGGTGACGTGAAGCCTGATTCTTTGCTATGACATGAAGACTGATTCTGCGCTGACATAAGGCCAGATTCTCTGTTACGGGACCTCTCTCCTCTGCCTGGGTGCCGGGGCCTAAATGTGTGACAGTGGCCTGTTCCAGTGGTGGGTGACGTGAAGCCTGATTCTCTGCTATGACTTGAAGACAGATTCTGTACTGACATAAGGCCAGATTCTCTGTTACTGGATCTCTCTTCTCTGTCTGGGTGCCGGGGCCTAAATATGTGACAGTAGCCTGTTCCAGTGGTGGGTGACGTGAAGCCTGATTCTCTGCTATGACATGAAGACAGATTCTGTGCTGACATAAGGCCAGATTCTCTGTTACGGGACCTCTCTCCTCTGCCTGGGTGCCTGGGCCTAAATGTGTGACAGTGGCCTGTTCCAGTGGTGGGTGACGTGAAGCCTGATTCTCTGCTATGACATGAAGACAGATTCTGTGCTGACATAAGGCCAGATTCTCTGTTACGGGACCTCTCTCCTCTGTCTGGGTGCCGGGGCCTAAATATGTGACAGTGGCCTGTTCCAGTGGTGGTTGACGTAAAGCCTGATTCCCTGCTATGACATGAAGACAGATTCTGTGCTGACATAAGGCCAGATTCTCTGTTACGGGACCTCTCTCCTCTGCCTGGGTGCCTGGGCCTAAATGTGTGACAGTGGCCTGTTCCAGTGGTGGGTGACGTGAAGCCTGATTCTCTGCTATGACATGAAGACAGATTCTGTGCTGACATAAGGCCAGATTCTCTGTTACGGGACCTCTCTCCTCTGTCTGGGTGCCGGGGCCTAAATATGTGACAGTGGCCTGTTCCAGTGATGGGTGACATGAAGCCTGATTCTCTGCTATGACATGAAGACAGATTCTGTGCTGACATAAGGCCAGATTCTCTGTTACGGGACCTCTCTCCTCTGTCTGGGTGCCTGGGCCTAAATGTGTGACAGTGGCCTGTTCCAGTGGTGGGTGACGTGAAGCCTGATTCTCTGCTATGACATGAAGACAGATTCTGTGCTGACATAAGGCCAGATTCTCTGTTACGGGACCTCTCTCCTCTGTCTGGGTGCCGGGGCCTAAATATGTGACAGTGGCCTGTTCCAGTGGTGGGTGACGTGAAGCCTGATTCTCTGCTATGACATGAAGACAGATTCTGTGCTGACATAAGGCCAGATTCTCTGTTACGGGACCTCTCTCCTCTGTCTGGGTGCCGGGGCCTAAATATGTGACAGTGGCCTGTTCCAGTGGTGGGTGACGTGAAGCCTGATTCTCTGCTATGACATGAAGACAGATTCTGTGCTGACATAAGGCCAGATTCTCTGTTACGGGACCTCTCTCCTCTGTCTGGGTGCCGGGGCCTAAATATGTGGCAGTGGCCTGTTCCAGTGGTGGGTGACGTGAAGCCTGATTCTCTGCTATGACATGAAGACTGATTCTGTGCTGACATAAGGCCAGATTCTCTGTTGCGGGACCTCTCTCCTCTGTCTGGGTGCCGGGGCCTAAATATGTGACAGTGGCCTGTTCCAGTGGTGGGTGACGTGAAGCCTGATTCTCTGCCATGACATGAAGACAGATTCTGTGCTGACATAAGGCCAGATTCTCTGTTACGGGACCTCTCTCCTCTGCCTGGGTGCCTGGGCCTAAATGTGTGACAGTGGCCTGTTCCAGTGGTGGTTGACGTAAAGCCTGATTCCCTGCTATGACATGAAGACAGATTCTGTGCTGACATAAGGCCAGATTCTCTGTTACGGGACCTCTCTCCTCTGTCTGGGTGCCTGGGCCTAAATGTGTGACAGTGGCCTGTTCCAGTGGTGGGTGACGTGAAGCCTGATTCTCTGCTATGACATGAAGACAGATTCTGTGCTGACATAAGGCCAGATTCTCTGTTACGGGACCTCTCTCCTCTGTCTGGGTGCCGGGGCCTAAATATGTGACAGTGGCCTGTTCCAGTGGTGGGTGACGTGAAGCCTGATTCTCTGCTATGACATGAAGACAGATTCTGTGCTGACATAAGGCCAGATTCTCTGTTACGGGACCTCTCTCCTCTGTCTGGGTGCCGGGGCCTAAATATGTGACAGTGGCCTGTTCCAGTGGTGGGTGACGTGAAGCCTGATTCTCTGCCATGACATGAAGACAGATTCTGTGCTGACATAAGGCCAGATTCTCTGTTACGGGACCTCTCTCCTCTGCCTGGGTGCTTGGGCCTAAATGTGTGACAGTGGCCTGTTCCAGTGGTGGTTGACGTAAGCCTGATTCCCTGCTATGACATGAAGACAGATTCTGTGCTGACATAAGGCCAGATTCTCTGTTACGGGACCTCTCTCCTCTGCCTGGGTGCCTGGGCCTAAATATGTGACAGTGGCCTGTTCCAGTGGTGGGTGACGTGAAGCCTGATTCTCTGCTATGACATGAAGACTGATTCTGTGCTGACATAAGGCCAGATTCTCTGTTACGGGACCTCTCTCATCTGTCTGGGTGCCGGGGCCTAAATGTGTGACAGTGGCCTGTTCCAGTGGTGGGTGACGTGAAGCCTGATTCTCTGCTATGACATGAAGACAGATTCTGTGCTGACATAAGGCCAGATTCTCTGTTACGGGACCTCTCTCCTCTGTCTGGGTGCCGGGGCCTAAATATGTGACAGTGGCCTGTTCCAGTGGTGGTTGACGTAAAGCCTGATTCCCTGCTATGACATGAAGACAGATTCTGTGCTGACATAAGGCCAGATTCTCTGTTACGGGACCTCTCTCCTCTGCCTGGGTGCCTGGGCCTAAATGTGTGACAGTGGCCTGTTCTAGTGGTGGGTGACGTGAAGCCTGATTCTCTGCTATGACATGAAGACAGATTCTGTGCTGACATAAGGCCAGATTCTCTGTTACGGGACCTCTCTCCTCTGTCTGGGTGCCGGGGCCTAAATATGTGACAGTGGCCTGTTCCAGTGATGGGTGACATGAAGCCTGATTCTCTGCTATGACATGAAGACAGATTCTGTGCTGACATAAGGCCAGATTCTCTGTTACGGGACCTCTCTCCTCTGTCTGGGTGCCTGGGCCTAAATGTGTGACAGTGGCCTGTTCCAGTGGTGGGTGACGTGAAGCCTGATTCTCTGCTATGACATGAAGACAGATTCTGTGCTGACATAAGGCCAGATTCTCTGTTACGGGACCTCTCTCCTCTGTCTGGGTGCCGGGGCCTAAATATGTGACAGTGGCCTGTTCCAGTGGTGGGTGACGTGAAGCCTGATTCTCTGCTATGACATGAAGACAGATTCTGTGCTGACATAAGGCCAGATTCTCTGTTACGGGACCTCTCTCCTCTGGCTGGGTGCCTGGGCCTAAATATGTGACAGTGGCCTGTTCCAGTGGTGGGTGACGTGAAGCCTGATTCTCTGCTATGACATGAAGACTGATTCTGTGCTGACATAAGGCCAGATTCTCTGTTACGGGACCTCTCTCCTCTGTCTGGGTGCCTGGGCCTAAATGTGTGACAGTGGCCTGTTCCAGTGGTAAGTGACGTGAAGCCTCATTCTCTGCTATGACATGAAGACAGATTCTGTGCTGACATAAGGCCAGATTCTCTGTTACGGGACCTCTCTCCTCTGTCTGGGTGCCGGGGCCTAAATATGTGACAGTGGCCTGTTCCAGTGATGGGTGACATGAAGCCTGATTCTCTGCTATGACATGAAGACAGATTCTGTGCTGACATAAGGCCAGATTCTCTGTTACGGGACCTCTCTCCTCTGTCTGGGTGCCTGGGCCTAAATGTGTGACAGTGGCCTGTTCCAGTGGTGGGTGACGTGAAGCCTGATTCTCTGCTATGACATATAGACAGATTCTGTGCTGACATAAGGCCAGATTCTCTGTTACGGGACCTCTCTCCTCTGTCTGGGTGCCGGGGCCTAAATATGTGACAGTGGCCTGTTCCAGTGGTGGGTGACGTGAAGCCTGATTCTCTGCTATGACATGAAGACAGATTCTGTGCTGACATAAGGCCAGATTCTCTGTTACGGGACCTCTCTCCTCTGTCTGGGTGCCGGGGCCTAAATATGTGACAGTGGCCTGTTCCAGTGGTGGGTGACGTGAAGCCTGATTCTCTGCCATGACATGAAGACAGATTCTGTGCTGACATAAGGCCAGATTCTCTGTTACGGGACCTCTCTCCTCTGTCTGGGTGCCGGGGCCTAAATATGTGGCAGTGGCCTGTTCCAGTGGTGGGTGACGTGAAGCCTGATTCTCTGCTATGACATGAAGACTGATTCTGTGCTGACATAAGGCCAGATTCTCTGTTACGGGACCTCTCTCCTCTGTCTGGGTGCCGGGGCCTAAATATGTGACAGTGGCCTGTTCCAGTGGTGGGTGACGTGAAGCCTGATTCTCTGCTATGACATGAAGACAGATTCTGTGCTGACATAAGGCCAGATTCTCTGTTACGGGACCTCTCTCCTCTGCCTGGGTGCCGGGGCCTAAATGTGTGAAAATGGCCTGTTCCAGTGGTGGGTGACGTGAAGCCTGATACTCTGCTATGACATGAAGACAGATTCTGTGCTGACATAAGGCCAGATTCTCTGTTACGGGACCTCTCTCCTCTGTCTGGGTGCCGGGGCCTAAATATGTGACAGTGGCCTGTTCCAGTGGTGGGTGACGTGAAGCCTGATTCTCTGCCATGACATGAAGACAGATTCTGTGCTGACATAAGGCCAGATTCTCTGTTACGGGACCTCTCTCCTCTGTCTGGGTGCCGGGGCCTAAATATGTGACAGTGGCCTGTTCCAGTGGTGGGTGACGTGAAGCCTGATTCTCTGCTATGACATGAAGACAGATTCTGTGCTGACATAAGGCCAGATTCTCTGTTACGGGACCTCTCTCCTCTGCCTGGGTGCCGGGGCCTAAATGTGTGACAATGGCCTGTTCCAGTGGTGGGTGACGTGAAGCCTGATACTCTGCTATGACATGAAGACAGATTCTGTGCTGACATAAGGCCAGATTCTCTGTTACGGGACCTCTCTCCTCTGTCTGGGTGCCGGGGCCTAAATATGTGACAGTGGCCTGTTCCAGTGGTGGGTGACGTGAAGCCTGATTCTCTGCTATGACATGAAGACAGATTCTGTGCTGACATAAGGCCAGATTCTCTGTTACGGGACCTCTCTTCTCTGTCTGGGTGCCGGGGCCTAAATATGTGACAGTGGCCTGTTCCAGTGGTGGGTGACGTGAAGCCTGATTCTCTGCCATGACATGAAGACAGATTCTGTGCTGACATAAGGCCAGATTCTCTGTTACGGGACCTCTCTCCTCTGTCTGGGTGCCGGGGCCTAAATATGTGACAGTGGCCTGTTCCAGTGGTGGGTGACGTGAAGCCTGATTCTCTGCTATGACATGAAGACAGATTCTGTGCTGACATAAGGCCAGATTCTCTGTTACGGGACCTCTCTCCTCTGTCTGGGTGCCGGGGCCTAAATATGTGACAGTGGCCTGTTCCAGTGGTGGGTGACGTGAAGCCTGATTCTCTGCCATGACATGAAGACAGATTCTGTGCTGACATAAGGCCAGATTCTCTGTTACGGGACCTCTCTCCTCTGTCTGGGTGCCGGGGCCTAAATATGTGGCAGTGGCCTGTTCCAGTGGTGGGTGACGTGAAGCCTGATTCTCTGCTATGACATGAAGACTGATTCTGTGCTGACATAAGGCCAGATTCTCTGTTACGGGACCTCTCTCCTCTGTCTGGGTGCCGGGGCCTAAATATGTGACAGTGGCCTGTTCCAGTGGTGGGTGACGTGAAGCCTGATTCTCTGCTATGACATGAAGACAGATTCTGTGCTGACATAAGGCCAGATTCTCTGTTACGGGACCTCTCTCCTCTGTCTGGGTGCCGGGGCCTAAATATGTGACAGTGGCCTGTTCCAGTGGTGGGTGACGTGAAGCCTGATTCTCTGCCATGACATGAAGACAGATTCTGTGCTGACATAAGGCCAGATTCTCTGTTACGGGACCTCTCTCCTCTGCCTGGGTGCCTGGGCCTAAATGTGTGACAGTGGCCTGTTCCAGTGGTGGTTGACGTGAAGCCTGATTCCCTGCTATGACATGAAGACAGATTCTGTGCTGACATAAGGCCAGATTCTCTGTTACGGGACCTCTCTCCTCTGCATGGGTGCCTGGGCCTAAATATGTGACAGTGGCCTGTTCCAGTGGTGGGTGACGTGAAGCCTGATTCTCTGCTATGACATGAAGACTGATTCTGTGCTGACATAAGGCCAGATTCTCTGTTACGGGACCTCTCTCTTCTGTCTGGGTGCCGGGGCCTAAATGTGTGACAGTGGCCTGTTCCAGTGGTGGGTGACGTGAAGCCTGATTCTCTGCTATGACATGAAGACAGATTCTGTGCTGACATAAGGCCAGATTCTCTGTTACGGGACCTCTCTCCTCTGTCTGGGTGCCGGGGCCTAAATATGTGACAGTGGCCTGTTCCAGTGGTGGGTGACGTGAAGCCTGATTCTCTGCTATGACATGAAGACAGATTCTGTGCTGACATAAGGCCAGATTCTCTGTTACGGGACCTCTCTCCTCTGCCTGGGTGCCTGGGCCTAAATATGTGACAGTGGCCTGTTCCAGTGGTGGGTGAAGTGAAGCCTGATTCTCTGCTATGACATGAAGACTGATTCTGTGCTGACATAAGGCCAGATTCTCTGTTACGGGACCTCTCTCCTCTGTCTGGGTGCCTGGGCCTAAATGTGTGACAGTGGCCTGTTCCAGTGGTGGGTGACGTGAAGCCTGATTCTCTGCTATGACATGAAGACAGATTCTGTGCTGACATAAGGCCAGATTCTCTGTTACGGGACCTCTCTCCTCTGTCTGGGTGCCGGGGCCTAAATATGTGACAGTGGCCTGTTCCAGTGATGGGTGACATGAAGCCTGATTCTCTGCTATGACATGAAGACAGATTCTGTGCTGACATAAGGCCAGATTCTCTGTTACGGGACCTCTCTCCTCTGTCTGGGTGCCTGGGCCTAAATGTGTGACAGTGGCCTGTTCCAGTGGTGGGTGACGTGAAGCCTGATTCTCTGCTATGACAAGAAGACAGATTCTGTGCTGACATAAGGCCAGATTCTCTGTTACGGGACCTCTCTCCTCTGTCTGGGTGCCGGGGCCTAAATATGTGACAGTGGCCTGTTCCAGTGGTGGGTGACGTGAAGCCTGATTCTCTGCTATGACATGAAGACAGATTCTGTGCTGACATAAGGCCAGATTCTCTGTTACGGGACCTCTCTCCTCTGTCTGGGTGCCGGGGCCTAAATATGTGACAGTGGCCTGTTCCAGTGGTGGGTGACGTGAAGCCTGATTCTCTGCCATGACATGAAGACAGATTCTGTGCTGACATAAGGCCAGATTCTCTGTTACGGGACCTCTCTCCTCTGTCTGGGTGCCGGGGCCTAAATATGTGGCAGTGGCCTGTTCCAGTGGTGGGTGACGTGAAGCCTGATTCTCTGCTATGACATGAAGACTGATTCTGTGCTGACATAAGGCCAGATTCTCTGTTACGGGACCTCTCTCCTCTGTCTGGGTGCCTGGGCCTAAATATGTGACAGTGGCCTGTTCCAGTGGTGGGTGACGTGAAGCCTGATTCTCTGCTATGACATGAAGACAGATTCTGTGCTGACATAAGGCCAGATTCTCTGTTACGGGACCTCTCTCCTCTGCCTGGGTGCCGGGGCCTAAATGTGTGACAATGGCCTGTTCCAGTGGTGGGTGACGTGAAGCCTGATACTCTGCTATGACATGAAGACAGATTCTGTGCTGACATAAGGCCAGATTCTCTGTTACGGGACCTCTCTCCTCTGTCTGGGTGCCGGGGCCTAAATATGTGACAGTGGCCTGTTCCAGTGGTGGGTGACGTGAAGCCTGATTCTCTGCTATGACATGAAGACAGATTCTCTGCTGACATAAGGCCAGATTCTCTGTTACGGGACCTCTCTCCTCTGCCTGGGTGCCGGGGCCTAAATGTGTGACAATGGCCTGTTCCAGTGGTGGGTGACGTGAAGCCTGATACTCTGCTATGACATGAAGACAGATTCTGTGCTGACATAAGGCCAGATTCTCTGTTACGGGACCTCTCTCCTCTGTCTGGGTGCCGGGGCCTAAATATGTGACAGTGGCCTGTTCCAGTGGTGGGTGACGTGAAGCCTGATTCTCTGCTATGACATGAAGACAGATTCTGCGCTGACATGAAGCCAGTTTCTCTGCTATGGCATGAAGAGACTGATTCTCTGCTGACATGAAGCCAGATTCTTTGCTATGGCATAAAGAGACTGATTCTCTGCTATTGGACCTCTGTCCAATTGATATTGGTTAATTTTTATTTTTTTAATTTTAATTTTAATTCATTTCCCTATCCACATTTGTTTGCAGGGGATTTACCTACATGTTGCTGCCTTTTGCAGCCCTCTAGCTCTTTCCTGGGCTGTTTTACAGCCTTTTTAGTGCCCAAAAGTTCGGGTCCACATTGACTTCAATGGGGTTCGGGACGAAGTTCGGATCGGGTTCGGATCCCGAACCCGAACATTTCCGGGAAGTTCGGCCGAACTTCTCGAACCCGAACATCCAGGTGTTCGCTCAACTCTATTCATAGGCTCTAGGTGCTCAGCTATACCCACTTGGGTTAAACACAGGTGGATGTTTACTGTGCACCTGAGCCAGATTCGTATGTATTTGGAGTTTTAAGATGTCACCACAGTTACAATTTGGGTACTTGACCTATTGACTTCTTATGCACTTGCACTTTAACTTTGTATGTACTTGGACGTTTAAGCTGTCACCATAGCTACAATTGTGGTATTTGACCATTGATATGGTGACTCCTTATGCACTTGCACTTTAATTTTCTGCTGGCTGTTATATGGTCCCATATCTTGGAGCCATTACACATCCACATGTCGTGGTGTAATCTGCAACCACTTATTGATATGGTGTTTTGCCACTCAGTATTTGCACTTTAGCATCTTCAAAGGGTTTTGCCCCTATATTGAATATCTGTGGTTGCAGTTATACATACAGAAATCAGTGAGGTACTATACTTCTTTTTTCTACCTCCTTTTGTATATTGCACACGCCAAACCCCCCCCCCCTCTCTATGTCTCATTTGTGTTAATACGCCTCCTCAGATGTAGCCATTTTTTATCTGTTGTCTCATGTCTCATTTATGTGTCATTTATTTAATAAAGGATTTATTTTTGATGATATACCGGTTTAATCTCAGTTTATTCTTGTTGGTGGGTAGAGTAGGGGTATATAACACCCAAAAATTGTTGAATTTCAGCAGAAAATGTAGCAGACAAATTAGCCCAATTTTTTTACCTGTGTACTAGGTATAGCAGTGGTATATCACACCCAAAAATTGGCGATTTTCACCTGAAAATGTAAAAGACTAATTAGTGAAATGACATAAAATAAAATACGTACAAATTAAAAAAAGAAACTTGATTTATGAGGTGGATTTCCACATGGAGTAGGAGTTTGAGTAGGCGGTGGACGTAGCTGTGTAGGTGGAAGTGGCGGTGGAGGAGGATGAGGTAGCCAAAACTGCTTTTTTTTATTTTATTAGGGTACACTCCAAAATAGTGTGAAGTATCCAAAATACAACAATGAGCAATTGTGCTGTAGTATAACAATTGCTGGTTAAGGCCGGTATACATGTCTATTCTGCACAAGGTACGGACAAGTCCTGTGAGATTCATGCCTGGTTAATTTTAATGAACGTAAGCGTGTCCACATTGGCTGTGGACAGGCGGCTGCACTTGTCTGTGATAACGCCCCCTGCTGTGCTAAACACATGTACAGACAATACACTGGCTGCAGGGCAGGCCAGCACCTCCAAGGCGTAAAGGGCAAGCTCAGGCCATGTGCCTAATTTGGAGACCCAGAAGTTGAAGGGGGCAGACCCGTCATTCAGTACATGTAGGCGTGTGCACACCTACTGCTCCACCATGTTGCTGAAATGCTGCCTCCTGCTAAGAAGTTCCATATCAGCTGGTGGCGTTGGTTGATGTGGCGTGCTGACAAAGCTTTTCCACATTTCTGCCATGCTAACCCTGCCTTCTGAGCTGCTGGTGGTGCCCCAGCTGCATTTGTGACCTCTTCCTCCTCCTCTGCCTTCGCCTTGTGCTTCCACTGTGCCCCCACTGTCAGGTGGGAATGCCACCAGCAGCGCGTCTACCAGCGTGCGCTTGTACTCGCGCATCTTACGAACAAACTCCAGTTACGGTAAAAGACGGTACATTGTCCTTGTAACGGGGATCCAGCAGTGTGGCCACCCAGTAATCAGCACAAGTTAGAATGTGGGCAACTCGGCGGTCGTTGCGGAGACACTGCAGCATGTAATCACTCATGTGTGCCAAGCTGCCCAGAGGCAATGAAAAGCTGTCCTCTGTGGGAGGTGTATCGTCTGTGTCCTCTGTATCCCCCCAGCCACGCACCAGTGATGCCCATGAGCTGGTTTGGGTGCCACCCTGCTGTGAACACGGTTCCTCCTCCTCCATCTCCTCCTCCTCATCCTCCATCTCGTCATCCTCCAGAACTGTGCCCTGGCTGGACAATTGTGTACCTGGTGTTTGTGGGTGCAGGAACCCACCCTCAGAGCCACTTGTGAATGACTGGCCGGTGACCCTTGGAAATGATCCCTCTTCCTCCTTCTCCTCCTGTGCCACATCCTCTTCCATCATCACCAGCAGCAATTTTTCAAGGAGGCATAGAAGTGGGATAGTAACGCTGAGGACGGCGTTATCGGCACCGACATGTTGGTGGAGTAATCGAAACAGTGCAACAATGAACACAGGTCTTGCATGGAGGCCCAGTCATTGGTGGTGAAGTGGTGCTGTTCCGCAGTGCTACTCAACTGTGCGTGCTGCAGCTGACACTCCACTATCGCCTGCTGCTGCTCGCACAATCTGGCCAGCATGTGCAAGGTGGAGTTCCACCTCGTGGGCACGTTGCATATGAGGCGGTGAGCTTTAAGGACGAAGTTACGCTGCAGCGCTGACAGGCGAGCAGCAGCAGGGTAAGAACGCCGAAAGGGCGCACAGACGGTCCGCACTTTATGCAGCAGCTCCAAGAAATCGGGGTAATTTTTAAAGGACCTCTGCACCACCAAATTTAGCAAATGCGCCAGGCAAGGGATGTGCGTCAAACCTGCTAGTCCCAGAGCTGCTACGAGATTTCGCCCATTAAATAAAGTAATTGGAGTGCACTCAAATATCTGACTACATTCAAGGCAGGATATCAATAATCCTAATTTATTCACATAAAACTAATGTATTGGCATAAAACTCATAAAATCTACATACATATAATATAAAACATAAATGTATACATATGTCCATGTAGCAATACTCAGTCAGCCCTGTGCCCATGTATCATCGCCAGGTCGGCGTCAATCGTAAATGTCCACGCTAAATATAATCGCCTGATGGCGCTTGAGTCACTTATGATTGTCCGCACTAGATCACCCGTTCAGGCGTCTGCATGCAATAGGAATCACTGGTATAATCTTTTCAAATAAGCCCCATAGGGCAGAGTACTTTACCCCTCTTCTTCGCCCATTATCGCACACCACCAGGCCGGGCTTGAGTCTCACTGGCACCAACCACTCATCGGTCTGTTGTTCAAGGCCAGTCCACTGCTCCTGCACAGTGTGGGGTTTGTCCCCCAAACAGATACGTTTTTAAACTGCCTGCTGTCGTTTACCCCTGGCTGTGCTGAAGTTGCTGGTGAAGGCGTTACGCTGACCGGATGAGGAGCCGGTAGAGGATGAGGAAGCGAAGTAGGAGGAGGATGCTACAGGAGGCAAACTGAAGCGCCCTACAATCCTCGGCAGTCAAAGGACATACGCCAAACTGCTATCCGCCTCAGGCCCAGCCGCCACTGCATTTACCCAGTGTGCTGTTATGGAGATATAACGTCCCTGACCGTGCTTACTGGTCCACGCATCCATAGTTAGGTGGACCCTTGCCACAGATAAAGTTGCGCAGTGCACACCTTATTTTGTCCCCCACTTGGTTGTGCAGGGAAAAGATGGCACGCCTGGAAAAGTAGTGGCGGCTCGGCACGACATACTGTGGGACAGCCACCGCCATAAGGCATTTAAAACTCTCCGTCTCCACCAGACAGAATGACAGCATTTCAAAGGACAATAATTTTGAAATGCTGTCATTCAGGGCCAGAGAACGTGGGTGGGTAGGGGGGGAACTTCTTCTTCCGCTCCAGTGTTTGTGAGATGGAGAGCTAAACGCTTCCGTGGGACATTATGGCGATGGTTGGTGACCCAGGTGGTGGTGTTGCTGGCAGATCCTCTGTTTGCAGGGTGGCAGGGTCACTCCAGAGGTGGATGAAGAGGCCGAGTCTGCAGCAGAAGAGGAATCAGGAGGAGCCAGAGACCTTTCTTGGTTTTTGAGGTGTCTACTCCACTGCAGCTCGTGCTTTGCACTGAGATGCCTGTGTAACGGTCACGTACACACACACACACACAGGGGGCAGGATAGTGACCACTGCGCTCCACCCTCACCCCTGGCCCTGCCTACTTGCCTCACGAGTCCTGATGACAGGGGACAACTGGACGGCAGTCCCTAACTTAGTATACATGCGGGAAGGACAGACAAGACAAATAACAGATAGTGAACGGACCGGGTCAAAACCAAGAGGACAACGCAGTCCAGAGGGATAAGCAAAGAAAGGTCAGGAGAAGCCGGGGTCGAAAATACCAGGAGAGTCGAGAAGTACCAAAGGAGTCCGCAAAGAATAGTCAGGTGGAAGCCGAGGTCAATATACCAGGAAGGATGCGAAGTACAAGAGGAGCAGGCAAAGGGTCGTCAGGGAACAGGATCAGGTAAGTACACAGGTATCCAACAACTGCCAGAAACCTAAATTAACAGGCAACCTGTGGCCAGCAGGCTGCCTGTATTTATAGTGGGAAGTGAGGGTCATGTGACGTGGCCAGCGTCACATGACCGACAGCCCGACCAGTTGAGCACTGAGTGATCAGCTCGGCGCTCAAGGCAGACCTAGGAGCAGGGAGCCTCCCAGCTAGCAAAGCCGCCCTGGGAACGAGGTCAAACACAGATCCTCGCTCCCGAAGCTAAGCAGCAGGTCTGCGGCTGATGGGAGACCGAGTGTGCCTTTGGCACCCCGTTACAGTACCCCCCCTTTTACGAGGGTCCACCGGACCCAAGACTTCAGGCGATGGCCTTTCAGGGTGTACTAAATGAAATTTTCGAACATGACCCTCCCTGGCAGGTACCCAAGATCTCTCTTCAGGTCCATACACCTTCCAGTGAATTAGGTACTGCAATTAATTACGCACCTTCCTGACATCCACTATTTTAGATACCACATACTCGACAGCATCATTAACAAGAACCGGCAGAGGCGAGGCTTTCGATGGTACTACCGGTTCAAAATATTTTTTAAGTAGAGATTTATCGAACACATTATGAATGTGGAATGACTCGGGCAGCTCCAACCTAAATTATACCGGGTTAATCACCTCCGTGATCTTATATGGTCCAATAAAACGAGGAGCAAACTTTTTAGAATCTACCTTAAGAGAGAGATTCTTGGAGGACAACCATACCTTATCCCCAACCTGAAAATTCACCCCCCTTGAACGTCTCCTATCGGCCTTGAGTTTCTGAGAACTCTGAGCCTTTTCTAAGTTCGATTGAACCTGGGCCCAAACTGTGCACAGTTCAGAGGAGAGCCTATCCGCCTCAGGGTTAGAGGAGGAGACGGATGACCCAGAATGAAAACGTGGATGGAAACCATGGTTACAAAAGAAAGGTGAAACCTCAGCAGAAGAATTGACACGGTTATTCAAAGCAAATTCAGCCAATGGAAGAAATTTAACCCATAATTGCTGGTCATCAGCAACATACAACCTCAAGAATTGTTCCACAGACTGATTAAGGCGTTCAGTCTGCCCATTACTCTCAGGGTGGTAGGCAGAGGAAAAAGACAATGAAATTTAACATTTTTGACAGAAGGCCCTCCAGAATTTGGACACAAACTGCACACCCCTGTCAGAAACAATATTTTCCGGGATACCATGCAATCGAACAGTTTCTTTCACAAAAATAGACGCCAGGGTTTTGGCATTCGGGAGTTTAGACAGGGGAATGAAATGGACCATCTTGCTAAACCTATTGACCACTAACCAAACTACAGTCTTACCCTCCGCCGGCGGTAGGTCAGTTGAAAAGTCCATCGAGATATGGGACCAGGGTCTACTGGGAATGGGTAGGGGTCATAGGTTACCAGCAGGGCGAGTGCTAGGTGTCTTGGACCTGGCACAAACCTCACAGGCTGACACGTAGGACTTGACATCCCTAGTTAGAATGGGCCACCAATAAAATCTAGAAACCAGATCCTTAGTGACCTCAACACCCGGATGTCCACAAAAGGCAGAATCGTGACACTCACCCAACAGCTAGAGACGAAATTGTACGGGAACAAACAACTTATCTGTTGGGGTGGATACCGGTGCAAGATGTTGTTCAGACCTAATGCGAGCCGAGATATCCTGGGTTAGAGCTGCTATGAAGATTTTTGCTAGTAGGATGGATTCAGGTGGTACCTCGGTAGGTTGAAAAGCATGGAAGCTCCGAGATAATGCGTCCGCCTTCACATTTTTACTTTCCGGCCTGAACGTAATGGAAAAATCTAAACGAGTAAAAAACAGAGCCCATCTGGCTTGACGGGGATTCAACCTCTTAGCAGACTTGAGAAACATAAGGTTTTTATGGTCAGTGACAACAGTTACACAATGCCTTGCCCCCTCCAGAAAATGCCTCCACTCCTCAAAAGCCCATTTAATGGCCAGCAGCTCCCTATTCCCTATGTCGTAGTTTCTCTCCGTGGGAGAGAATTTCCTGGAGAAGAAGGCACATGGTCTCAGGTTAGTGAGGCTAGCAGGACCTTGTGAAAGGACTGCTCCTGCGCCGTCCTCGGACGCATCCACCTCCACAATAAAAGGTCTCTCCTGATCAGGCTGGATCAGAATGGGAGTGCTACTGATTGCCTTTTTTAATTTTTCAAATGAAGAAATGACCTCAGTAGACCAATTCTCCAAATCTGCCCCTTTCTTAGTAAGGTCGGTCAAAGGTTTAGCAATTACGGAAAAATTCATAATAAATTTACGATAGTAATTGGCGAAACCTAAGAACCGTTGTAAGGACTTTAAGGAAGAAGGTCTTACCCATTCCTTAATTCCTAGTACCTTACCAGGATCCATCTTGAAGGCGTGAGGAGTCAGAACATGCCCTAGAAACAGAATCTCCTGTACACCAAAGACACATTTCTCTTGCTTAGCGGAAAGCTGATTCTCCCTCAACACCTCTAATACTTGTTTAACATGAGACACATGGGATTCGAAGTCAGGAGAGAATATCAAAATGTCGTCAAGATAGACAATAACAAATTTACCTAAGAACTCCCTAAGAATGTCATTCATGAAGTTTTGGAACACAGCTGGGGCATTGCTGAGTCCAAAAGGCATCACCTGATATTCAAAGTGTCCTGCCGGAGTATTGAACGCCGTCTTCCATTCGTCTCCCTCCTTGATTCGGATTAGATTGTATGCCCCTTTCAGGTCAATCTTGGAAAACCAGGTTGCTCCCGGAACCTGGTTAAATAAATCCGGAATCAATGGGAGGGAGTATCTATTCTGGACAGTGATTTTATTTAATCTCCGGTAATCGATACATGGCCTAAGACCACCATCTTTTTTCTTAACGAAGAAAAACCCTGCCCCATAGGACAGACAGAAGGTCTAATATGCCCTTTACCAAGGCTCTCCTTAATATAATCTTCCATGGCCTTGCGTTCGGGCTTAGAAAGATTATAAATTTGCCCCTTAGGAAACTTGGCCCCCTCTACTAGCTCTATAGTACAATCATAAGGTCTATGGGGGGGGTAGAACCTCCAGGGTTGGTGATGAGAATACATCAGAATATTCCCTAACAACAGTGGGTAAAGTATCAGACTTCACTGATACCCCAGCCTGTACCATGGACAAGCACGAGTCACACTTAGGCCCCCATCTCACCAACTCCCCCTTCGGACTAATCTATAGTGGGGTTATGTAGTCGGAGCCAAGGCAACCCTAGTACCACCTCAGATGGTATGTTCTCCAGGACTAAAAGGGAACATCTCTCTGAGTGGCACACACCCACGGTTAGAGAAATCTCTGAGGATGTAAAGTCTGCAACTCTCCTTAAGGCCTATTGCACAAGACTTTTTCAGTGGCTTTTTCAGTGTTTTGCGGTCCGTTTTTCACGGATCCGTTGTTCCGTTTTTTGTTTCCGTTGTGTTTCCGTTTCTGTTCCGTTTTTCCGTATGGCATATACAGTATACAGTAATTACATAGATAAAATTGGGCTGGGCATAACATTTTCAATAGATGGTTCAGCAAAAAACGGAACGGAAACGGAAGACATACGGATGCATTTCCGTATGTGTTCCTTTTTTTTGCAGACCCATTGACTTGAATGGAGCCACTGAACGTGATTTGCGGGCAATAATAGGACATGTTCTATGTTAAAACGGAACGGAAAAACGGAAATACGGAAACGGAATGCATACGGAGTACATTCTGTTTTTTTGCGGAACCATTGAAATGAATGGTTCCGTATACGGACCGTATACGGAACGCAAAAAACGGCCAGTAAACGGGGAAAAAAAAACGGCCGTGTGCAGGAGGCCTAAAAGAGAGAAACTTCTTCCGGTCTCCAGAAAAGGGTTCTGGGAGCTTAATCTGGGGCTCAAAATGCGGACTGGAGGCCTGAGGAGTGGAAGAACCTTGCCCTAACTCAAAAGAACTGAGTTTTTCCACTAGCTCCTGCACCATCTGCGTCAGATTAGAGACATGGTCAGTCAGGGTCACCAGAGGATTCATTATACAGTGGTTATTGGGCCTGTTAATCTGTAACGGTCAACAATGACAGTTGCAGCAAACACTGCAAAATTTGTATTTTGCCCTAAATGGGTGTTTTTTTTAAATAAAAGAATATGACAGCAGTATATAACGCTTGAATTTCACACTGACAGATACAGCAACGGCTGTAAAATTTTGTATTTTGCCCAAAAAGGGTGTTTTTTTAATAACAGAATATGACAGCAGTATCTAACGCTTGTATTTCACACTGAAAGATGCAACAAGGTCTGTAAAATTTTGTATTTTGCCCAAAAAGGGTGTTTTTTAAAACCCAGAATATTATTGCTGTATTTCTAGCTTAAATTGCACACTGACTAATGCGGCATAGGCCCCAGATGGAGGATATTGCCAAAAATTGCAGTTTTTTTAAACCCAGAAAATTATTGAAGTATTTCAAGCTTGTATTTAACAATGACAGATGCAGCAAACACCGCAAAATTAGGATTTTGCCCTAAATGGGTGTTTTTTTTTATAACAGAATATGACAGCAGTATATAACACTTGAATTTCACAATAACAGATGCAGCAAGGGCTCTAAAATTTTGTATTTTGCCCAAAAAAGGGTGTTTTTTTTAATAACAGAATTTGACAGCAGTATCTAACGCTTGTATTTCACACTGAGAGATGCAACAAGGGCTGTAAAATGTTGTATTTTGCCCAAAAACTGTGTTTTTTAAAACCCAGAAAATTATTTCTGTATTTCTAGCTTAAATTGCACACTGACTAATGCGGCATAGGCCCCAGATGTCTGAATATCCACCAGAAACACCACTGAAGTTCTGCTGTTTTGAAACACAGTGTCTGAGTATCCACCAGAAACACAGTTGAAGTTCTGCTGTTTTGAAACACAGTGTCTGAGTATCCACCAGAAACACAGCTGAAGTTCTGCTACAGTGTAAAAGCTCTGAGTTAGTCTAAGTTAGTCTCCTAAATATCTCCAATGCACTTATAAAAAGCAGCACTTGGAAAATGCAGCAAGCTAGGTAGAGGCCTAAGCAGTGAACGAGCACTATGGCCTCTTCATACAGCTGATCAGTAGAAATTCCAGGGGTCGGCCTCCCGCCAATCTCATATTGATGACCTATCCTGGGCATAGGTCATCAATATGATAACCCAGAAAACACATTTTACAATCGACATTACTGCAGTACTGTAGGATCTGCAACCCACAAATTTAAATTTTTTTTTAAAACCCAAAAAATTCAAAACATTATTACATGATGATGCCATGATTTAAGAATAGTTGTATTACCAAATTACCCAGTGTTCTCCAAATTAATTTGATGCTTATACCCATGAACAGTGCATATATCTACTACTTTATAACCTAATGCAGCAAATGTAAGTTGGTGTAAACTAGGGGAAAATAGAATGGGAATGGAGCATGACTGCAGAATCAGACTATACAGGGATCGTTTGCCATTTGCAGACACACAATGCTAGCATTTTAATAAGTATCTCTCATGTCATTTTTAATACATGAATAGTACAAGCAGCTGTAAGAAACTGAATAACATATTTCATAAGACAAAAATGTTTCCTTTTCCTCTTATCAAACTCCTCTCCTGCTCCACCTTCCTCTCTTCAATAAAAAAAATCACTGCTCAGACCCATCTTCTGCTCTCTGCAGGATCAAAGTACACAAAAGTCTATGGGGAGGGGGAGGAGGATGAGGAGGAGAAGGGGGGGAGAATAAATAAGAGACAGTAGCTTGTAAGTGATTTGCTGTCTAGCTTCATAGCTGGAGTTACATCTAAACTGCTCAGTACTCCTGAATAATGCCCTCCAATACTGCTGCTGATTCTAAGCTTGTGTTACAGGGAGTTAGGAGCTAGGATCCCTTGCTTTTCCATGTGTAGTCTATGGGCATACATGATTCCACCCTCCTGCTTTGAAAAAAAAAAAAATGAATTACAGAGAGAAGTTGCAGATGGAAAAAATGCAAAAATATGCCAGATAGAGGTCATATAATGGCCAGAAATTGGGGTTATTTCTCATGTAGACCAACATGGCAGCTTACTCTCACAAATTACTTGAAACGACAGTTACACTTTGAGACTCTTTGCATTGTGGTTTATTTTATATTTTAATACATTGCAGCAAACTGTTTGCTCACTGGTTGGAAATGTGTACTTACCCTTTATTAAAAATGTCTATGAGGAGCATTTGTACCCTGAGGCTTTTTTCTGTGAGATTTCTTTTTTAATACTTGAAAGTGGCAAATTAAAAATGATATTTGTTTCTGCCTTTCTACCTTAGGTCACATCTCATAAATAGTTATTGTTGTGATAGAATTGTGAAACTGACAGTTTAATGGGAATATGTTGTGTATCTGCTATCACTACTCCATAAAGGTATATTAAATAAAGATTTTGTATCCTGTAGGTCATGATCTCAAAATCTACTTCAAAGAGTAGGATAAGAAATACAAGATAAAGATCTGAAAACTTGATTTGTTGATTCTGGCATCATATTTGCTTTATTTTGTGAGAAAGTGTTTTTGGGACTATATGTAGCACAAATTATGTCATGTTACACAAATGGTTAGATAAGAGCAAAATAAAACTAATCAAAAAAACTAGGAGACTGTATAAGGCCTCAAGCATATGACCATATCCATTTTGTGGGCCACAAATTATGGATGCAGTCTCTACGCTGTCCACCTTTTTGTTAGCAGATCCATTGACTTTAATTGGTCCATGGTCCACATTTTGTGGACATAATCTATCTTTTTGCAGAACGAATGTACAGCTGCAGAAAGCACAGGGATGATTCATATACTTTTGGTATCCATATGTCCATTCAGCAAAAGGAAAGAACATGTTCTGTACTTGACTGCAAAATGCTTTCCACAGACCCATTGAAGTCAATGGGTCCGCAAAAAATGCAAATGCAACAAGGATGGTATCCATATTTTGCGGACTCGTGTACATGAGGCCTAAATGTGACATTGACAGGGGTGGACATACAATGTGTGCAGCCTGTGCAGCAAGGCTCCTCAAGGCAAGGAGGTCCAATATAATTGTGTTTTCTCACAATACTGGTAGATTAGTACAGCAGTGAGTTTTTTTTGGGAGCCATGAATGAGGTGGCCTATGGCAAGCAACCCATTGTTATTAAATAATAGTTGGAAATTTAATGGAAAGGGACCTTCTGCTGTGGGTGACTGCCCTAGGTAAGCTACAGTCAGGGGTGTAGCTAAAGGCTCATCGGCCCTGGTGCAAGAGTTCAGCTTGGGCCCCCCTTCTCTCAGTGCTTTGTGGCCAGGGGCAGGGAAGCACGTAGCCTTTGTGCTGCCTCAGGCAAAAATTGAAACAGCATTCCCTCCCCCATGGCAAATTCTTGACCTAACCCCTTACCTCTAGCCAGAGGTGTAACTTGAATAGCATGCACTTTCTATAATACCATTGTCTTCACATGCGGCACAAGGGTCTTTGGGCCCCCTCAGGCTCCTGGGCCCAGTAGTGACTGCTACCTCTGCACCCCCTATAGCTACGCCCCTGGCTACAGTGATGTTAAAGTAAGGTAAACTGCTGTGATGTAATAAGTGGGTTTCACACAGACAATATGCTATGACATCAATGTTTTTATCAAGTAAATGACTGTGGGTTTTAGATAGGTAAGCTTCTGTGACACCATAGCCATGGTTCTGTTAAATAATTGCATTGACTTTCTTTCTGAAATTGGACATCACATCCCAAGCCTAGGATGGCAAACAGTGTTTATACAAACCATCAGAAGACATTTGCACGCTATCATGCCACACATATATCTACAGACATTCCATTGACCTCACATTATTACTCCCAAAGACTATCACAGTGCACAGCAAGGTAGCAATAAGCTCCGCTTTGGTCTTGGATGTAATCATACCTGGAGATTGGTCTGAAGACAATGTGGGCACCACCATGAAGAGGCTTTCACAAGAGAACCGGACACCAGTCCAACTTCTAAGATTATGGTTTAAGCTGGCATAATGTACTGTACATGGAGTCTTCATTCAGGTAAACTAGCAGCTTGATATTACATTGATTTGGCCGTGGAACCGGTGGTACAACTATTTCTCCAAATTGTCCTAGATGCCGCCTTTCAACAAGATAACATCCGGCTACATGTTGCTCATGCTACTGGGAGCAGCCTAAGTGGCCTAAATGTGCTACCATGGCCTGCAGCACCTCCTGACTTGTCTATCACTGAGCACATTTTTATTATTTGCATATCATTAATATATCTATCGATCCTATGATTTGCATAATTCCAGAACTTTTCATTCTTGGTGTTGCAATTTCAATGTTGAAGAGTGTACAATATGTCCACAACTATAGTCTATGTTAACCACTTGGCGACCTCCGAAGTACATGTACGGTGAAAGTTGCCACTTTAAAGATGGCAGTTTTTGCAGTGGGCACCATAGGCGCCAGGTTTCTGCTATTTCAAACACCAAAAACCTGTGGGGATGTATGAGATCAGGCATAAGGATGATTGCATACATTTAACCCCATCAGACGCCGTGGTCAAATGTGAAAGAAAGCTTTCAAAAATATTAAAAATAAAAATATAAAAGTTTAAATCATCCCCCTTTCCCCAAAATCAAAGTGTGCAAAAATTCCCATACTATTAGAATATAACAATATTTATTCCATACTGCGAATAGCGTAATGGAAAAAAAATTGACCAATTTGTCACTTAAAGGGTTTCTACCACCAGAAATACTGTTATGTAGCTGACTGACATTAGCGATGCGCTAATGTCAGCACTACATAAGAGTGTGTTTCTAACATTAGTCCCTGCAGCCGTTTTTGTTAATAAGCACTTTTATTATATGCTAATGAGCCTCTAGGTGCAATGTGGGCGTAAAATCAGCACCTAGAGGGTCCGTCCACTCACGCTTTATCCCGCCCAGGTCCAGTGTTCTGCCCGCCCAGCTCCTCTTGATTGATGCCACTATTCCCTGCATCGTTGGCGAAATCCCGCACCTACGCCGTTCACTTCTGTCTTCGGCGCAGTGAGTGAAGACCGCTTTCCTGATGCCGGCTTCCTCACTGTGACGTAGTTGGCGCAGGCGCAGTGAGGAATCCGGCACCAGGATCGCATCATTCACTCACTGCGCTGAAGACAGAAGTGAATGGCGCAGGCGCGGGATTTCGCCAACAATGCAGGGAACAGTGGCATCAATCAAGCGGAGCTGGGCGGGCACAACACTGGACCTGGGCGGGATAAAGCGGGAGTAGACGGAGCCTCTAGGTGCTGATTTTACGCCCACATAGCACCTAGAAGCTCATTAGCATATAATAAAAGTGCTTTTTTTTAACAAAAACGGCTGCAGGGACTAATGTTAGAAACACACTGTTATGTAGTGCTGACATTAGCGCATCGCTAGTGTCAGTCAGCTACATAACAGTATTTCTGGTGGTAGAAACCCTTTAAAAATAATAAAAAGTGATAAAAAAAAAAAACACACACTTCACAATAGTATCACAGAAAAGTACAGATCGCCATACAAAAAATGAGCCCTCATGCAGCTCTGCACACAGAGCTGAAAAATTAGATTCGGCTGCTTTGCCGAATTTCACAGAGAAAGTTGATCAGTGATGACTTACTTTGTCACGAATCGCATTCATTTGTATGTAGCGGGCACAATGACAGGGATCAGTGAATTCACCGCCCCCTGTCATTGAACCTCCCAAAATGCTGCATTCATCACTGATCGCGACATCTGAGTTTAAAATTATGGCCTTTCAGGGGCTAACCCAGTAACAAAAACACAAAAAAAACACACTCACCTTATCCATTGGATCGCGGAAAGGCTGTCGCGGCCATCTGGATTGAAGACACCATCTGAAATCTCGCACGGTAATGTGATGATGTCATCACGCTGGCACGTATCACCCCGCGTGTGATTTTGCACGGTTTCTGCAATAAAGATGGCTGTGACGGCCTCTTCACGCGCAAATGGATGAGGTGAGTATATATATTTTTTTTTTGCTACTACTTCAGGAAGAATACATTTCTTACCACAAAGCGCAGGGAAATTCAGCTTCGCAGCAAATCAAAATTTTCATTTATCAAAGTCCACTTCAGATCCACTTGATTCACTCAACACTAATAGCAAATAAAAAGAAAAAAAAAGTCAAGGTTTTTATTTTTTTCAGTATTAAAACATAAGAAAAACTATACAGGTGTGGTTTTGTAATTGTACTGACCTGGAGGTAACAGGTCAACACCATAAAAAAAACTATAAAACTGGCATAATTGCATTTTTTTCTAATTCCACCCCATTTGGATTTTTTCCCAGCTCCCCACTATAATATATGCAATATTAAATAGTGCCATTAGAAAGTACAACTGGTCCTGCAAAAAAAATAAGCCCTCATAAAACCAAAAAATAAACAGAAAACAGAAAAATAAAAAAGTTATGGCAGGGAATGAAAAACAAAAAATCTAAAATGGAAAATAACAAGGTCCTCTAAGGCCTCATGCACACGACAGTATTTTTTCACGGTCCGCAAAACGGGGTTCCGTTGGTCCGTGATCCGTGACCGTTTTTTCGTCCGTGGGTCTTCCTTGATTTTTGGAGGATCCACGGACATGAAAAAAAAGTCGTTTTGGTGTCCGCCTGGCCGTGCGGAGCCAAACGGATCCGTCCTGACTTACAATGCAAGTCAATGTGGACGGATCCGTTTGACGTTGACACAATATGGTGCAATTGCAAACGGATCCGTCCCCCATTGACTTTCAATGTAAAGTCAGGAGTTAATATACCATAGGATCGGATTTTTCTCCAATCCGATGGTATATTTTAACTTGAAGCGTCCCCATCACCATGGGAACGCCTCTAAGTTAGAATATACCATCGGATTTGAGTTAGATCGTGAAACTCAGATCCGACAGTATATTCTAACACAGAGGCGTTCCCATGGTGATGGGGACGCTTCAAGTTAGAATATACTGAGAACTGTGAACATGACTGCCCCCTGCTGCCTGGCAGCACCCGATCTCTTACAGGGGGCTGTGATTCGCACAATTAACCCCTCAGGTGCCACACCTGAAGGGGTTAATTGTGCGAATCATAGCCCCCTGTAAGAGATCAGGGGCTGCCAGGCAGCAGGGGGCAGACCCCCCTCCCTCCCTAGTTTGAATATCATTGGTGGCCAGTGTGCGGCCCCCCCCGGCCCCCCCTCCCTCCCTCTATTGTATTATCATTGGTGGCACAGTGTGCGCCCCCCCCCCGGCCCCCCTCCCTCCCTCTATTGTATTATCATTGGTGGCCAGTGTGCGCCCCCTCCCTCCCTCTATTGTATTATCATTGGTGGCCAGTGTGCGCCCCCCCGGCCCCCCTCCTTCCCTCTATTGTATTATCATTGGTGGCCAGTGTGCGGCCTCCCCTTTCCCCCCCGATCATTGGTGGCAGCGGAGAGTTCCGATCGGAGTCCCAGTTTAATCGCTGGGGCTCCGATCGGTAACCATGGCAACCAGGACGCTACTGCAGTCCTGGTTGCCATAGTTACTTAGCAATATTAGAAGCATCATACTTACCTGCTGCGCTGTCTGTGACCGGCTAGGAGCTCCTCCAACTGGTAAGTGACAGGTCTGTGCGGCGCATTGCTTAATGATCTGTCACTTACCAGTAGGAGGAGCTCCCGGCCGGTCACAGACAGCGCAGCAGGTAAGTATGGTGCTTCTAATATTGCTAAGTAACCATGGCAACCAGGTCTGCAGTAGCGTCCTGGTTGCCATGGTTACCGATCGGAGCCCCAGTGATTAAACTGCGACTCCGATCGGAACTCTCCGAGGAAAACGGCACAACGGCCACGGATGCACACAACGGTCGTGTGCATGAGGCCTAAGGGTTATTTGTAATGTTACTCATTTCATAAGTTCCAGGTGTAAATAATTTCCCTAAGGCCCCTTTCAAGTATTCCGCGCGGGTGCAATGCATCCGGACCCATTCATTTTAATGGGGCTGTGTACACGAGCGTTGGTTTTCACTCATCACTTGTGCGTTGCGTGAAAATTGCAGCATGTTCTATATTCTGCGATTTTCACGCAATGCTGGCCCCATAGAAGTAAATGGGGCTGCGTGAAAATCGCATTGCATCCACAAGCAAGTGCGGATGCAATGTATTTTTTACGGATGGTAGCTAAGAGATGTTGTTTGTATACCTTCAGTTTTTTATCACGCAAAATGATAAAAACTGAACAACTGAAAGCTATCGCATACTAAACTGAATGGACTTGCTTGCGAAATCGTGCATTTCACACTGAACACATCCGCAACGCATCCGGCCCTATTCTGCTCACGCTCATCTGCAAGGGGTGTACATGGCTGTTGAAAAGTATTCACAGATAATCCCATTCTGAGCTGCAGTACCAGGCACAGAATACAGATGCACTGCAATCATATGAACATTGAAAATCATTTGGTCTGCTGATTTTAGTAGCCCTGGGCATTGGACATATCTGGTCACACATTGCTGTGGATTTTCCTAGAAAACCTCTTAATATGTCACTTGTTCTATGTTGTCCTAAGGGCAGCATAAATTAGTGACAGATCCCCTAAATAAAACTCTGTGTCACTTTCTGTAACTGACCCAGCCGTTTTTCTAAAATCTTGAATTGAACAGCTCCAGCACATGTCAATAAGTCCTGGGCTCACCCTGGGCACCTACTGCTGATTGGAGTAGGAATAAAAACTGTCCATTAGCAGCAGGTGGGTTGGAAACTAAGAACAACATGTTCGAAACAATTGCCACAAGGTGTATGGATTCTGTTCTTATATGTAAACTGGTTACCGATGAATAAAGACGAAGAACGACACAACTTGAATGTGAGTGCTGGAACTTTCTTTGTTTATTTATTATATGGGGTTGCAAAACCCTGGAGCTCATAAATAGAGCAGCATAAAATTGGTGACAAGCTATCTTTAATACACATAATCATAACAATTCATATTTTATGTATAGAGACAAAATCAGGCATACTGCTTAAACCTCTTTAATACACTTAAAGGGGTTTTCTGGGCTTTTAATATTGATGACCTATCCTCAGGATAGGTCATCAATATCAGATTGGTCCGACACCCCCGCCAATCAGCTGTTTAAAGAGGAGGCTCGCCGTTGCCTCTGCAGCAGTGAGCAGGTGTAATTACACCTAACCGTCCCATTCATTTCAATGGGACGGATCTTTCCCATACACTTGTATAGGAACGATCCGTCCCATTGAAATGAATAGGACGGCTTGGGTGTAATTACACCTGCTCACCGCTGCAGAGGCGACGGCAAGAAGGTAAACAGTAAAGAGGAGGCAGCGCTGGCACGGCGCGCGCCACATCTTCAAACAGCTGATCGGTTGGGGTGCCGGGTGTCGGACCCGCGCCGATCTGATATTGATGATCTATCCTGAGAATAGGTCATCAATATTAAAAGCCCGGAGAACCCCTTTAATTGTGATGATAATGAGAATGCTAATCTTTACAATTCAGATTGTACATGTTAAGCAAAATTTGACAAATTCAAATATTATTAACCAAATAAAGAGGCCCTAACATTATTTTGAAGAATAATGGGGTGGGTGGTAAAAGGAAAAGAGTTAGGTGTGCGTAAAAAAATGAGTTTTCAGGGATTCTTATGAATATGAACAGTGGGAATCAATCCGGTTAGGCGGGTAATTGCTAGCAGAACATAGAGCACAAGTAGAGTCGTAGACAGAAATGTTGGCTGCTGCAATATAGATTAGAGAGGGAAGAATTTACGGAGAAGAAGTAATGAGTTAAATTGTTTCTACCAAATGAATGATTTGTAGTACCCCAGAGAGGGGCATTACCATTCCTATACCCTGCTACTGTGTCTAATGGCTAACCAATAATGTCATCTGTGTATTTATTCCAGGTCCTCTTACATTGTGCATTCAGAATATTGCTATGAAACTGCTATGCTCATGTACTGTGCCTGCTTCACCAGCAGGTGGCAGTGTATCCGACATAGAGATCATTCCATTCTCCCCCTTTTGGCCAGAAGTGGGCTAATCCTGCTTGCTACCAAGGCAGGAGTTGCAGGAAGCTATAGTTAGTTAAAGTCTAGCCGACTGTCAGAAACAGAGAAGTCAAGATGGGGCAGTGAGGGGAATCCCCCCCCCCCCCCCGCAGCAGGAGTCTCCCAAGGCTCCCAAGGGAAGCAGCTCATATAGCACCATAACTCCTTACAGATACAGACAGAGTATCACGAGGGGGTCAACAGCCAAAAGCACCCCGCTGAAGAGGTACCAGAACAGTCATAAAGTCCAGCTACCAGACTGAAGCCTGAGTTTAGCACAGCAGAGAGAAAGAAAGCAGAATATACAAGTTTGCCTGCCAGTTTAACCCAAAACCTACTGGAGCCAAGAGAAAGGCCAAGTACTGTCTGGATGCAAGTTTATTCAAGTAAAGCTGTTGAACTTTATAAATTTTGGACTCTAGTTATTCTCCATCTATTACAACTCTTCCCTTTATTGCTTCAGACCGTAACCCTAGGGAGCGACGTATGCAGGTAGGATCACCTTGACACACACATAACTAATAAGGCCGCAGCATTACCACTCGGCATTCCTAAAAAACCTGGGACACAATCGGTCCTGGGGAAGGTGATACATTGCAGATTTAAAACTAAAATCGATTTTTAATGAATTTCACTAAAAATCCACTGAGGAATTGCCCCTTCTTTTTTCTCCAGAAACACAGCTATTTACTGTTTATTTTTGGGCAACTGAGTGCGTTATAGCCATGTTACTAAAAGTCTTATACATTCCCACAAGATAAGGTTGAATACAGAAGCATTTCACATTACTAGTTGAAAGTAATTGCCAAACCCAAGCTTTAGTAAATCATTGTGTAAAAAAGTGTTCAATAGTTTTACCGTAATTATAATATGACAGTCATGACACCATTTTCATGGCTATGTTATTGAATGTGTTGTATATTACTGCACGGTAAAGGGTGTGTCACGTGCTGCCCTGTGGGTGTTCTGAGGAGATCTGTCAGAATTGCTGCACTGACAGTTTGTTTTGTTGTGGGTTTGAGCTGAATCCCACCTCCTCCCAGCTGTTGTTCTTTAGGTAATTGGTGAGGCTATTTATTCCTCTCTCTCCCTATAGCCTTTGCGGGTTATACTTCTGCCTTGTGTGAGCTCTGGTAGTTTGGTGGATCGTCTGCTCCAACACATCTCAAGATAAATCCTTTTCCCTTTTTCCTTCTGTGCCTGTTTTGACAAGGCCTCTAGGGTCACGCTAGCTCCTTTGGTTGTAGAAGGAGCTGGGTGTCTCTTTCCCTCTTCCCTACAGCTGAGGGTTTGGTTCAGTGTGTTTTAGTCCTAGTCACTTGGGCATGTGCATATCTACCATCCAGATATGCACATGGGCATAGCAGCTTAGGGAAAGTGTTTTAGGGATTGCTAGGTGTTGACCCCTTTGTTCCCTAGCATTTGGGGCCTAGTCAGTTGTTTTTGTTTGCTTTGCGTTGTTCTGTTTCCTTCCCTTATCTTACCTACCATGACAGGGTGAGGAGGATACATCAGCAAAGTTGTATTTCACATCAGTAATGAAAAATAAAAAAGTTAGTGAAGGCATACTGCATCAAACAATCTAGCTGAATAGATGTTAACCCCTTAAGGACCGGGCTCATTTTCACCTTAAGGACCAGGCTCATTTTCACCTTAAGGACCAGGCCATTTTTTGCAAATCTGACCAGTGTCACTTTAAGTGCTCATAACTTTAAAACGCTTTGACTTACCCAGGCCGTTCTGAGATTGTTTTTTCGTCACATATTGTACTTCATGACACTGCTAAAATTGGGTCAAAAAAGTTAATTTTTTTGCATAAAAAAATACAATTTTTACCGTAAATTTAGAAAAATTAGCAAATTTCAAATTTTCAGTTTCTCTACCTCTGTAATACATAGTAATACCCCCAAAAATTGTGATGACTTTACATTCCCCATATGTCTACTTCATGCTTGAATTGTTTTGGGAATGATATTTTATTTTTTGGGGATGTTACAAGGCTTAGAAGTTTAGAAGCTGGGTTTACAAACTTTGTTAACCCTTTAGGTGTTCCACAAGAGTTAATGGCAGATGGAGAAACAATTTTGAAATTTCTATTTTTTGGAAAATTTTCCAATATAATCAATTTTTTCCAGGAGTAAAACAAGGGTTAACTGCCAAACAACACTCAAAATGGGTTGCCCTGATTCTGTAGTTTGCAAAAACACCCCATATGTGGTCGTAAACTACTGTTTGGCCGAACGGTAGCACATAGAAGGAGGGGAACACCATATGGGTTTTGGAAGGCAGATTTGGTAGGACTGGTTTTGTTTATACCATGTCCCATTTGAAGCCCCCTGTTGCACCCCTAGAATAGAAATTTCAAAAAAGTGACTCCATCTAAGAAAGTACACCCCTCAAGGTATTCAAAACTGGGTTTACAAACTTTGTTAACCCTTTAGGTGTTCCACAAGAGTTAATGGCAGATGGAGAAACAATTTTGAAATTTCTATTTTTTGGAAAATTTTCCAATATAATCAATTTTTTCCAGGAGTAAAACAAGGGTTAACTGCCAAACAACACTCAAAATGGGTTGCCCTGATTCTGTAGTTTGCAAAAACACCCCATATGTGGTCGTAAACTACTGTTTGGCCGAACGGTAGCACATAGAAGGAGGGGAACACCATATGGGTTTTGGAAGGCAGATTTGGCAGGACTGGTTTTGTTTATACCATGTCCCATTTGAAGCCCCCTGTTGCACCCCTAGAATAGAAATTTCAAAAAAGTGACTCCATCTAAGAAAGTACACCCCTCAAGGTATTCAAAACTGGGTTTACAAACTTTGTTAACCCTTTAGGTGTTCCACAAGAGTTAATGGCAGATGGAGAAACAATTTTGAAATTTCTATTTTTTGGAAAATTTTCCAATATAATCAATTTTTTCCAGGAGTAAAACAAGGGTTAACTGCCAAACAACACTCAAAATGGGTTGCCCTGATTCTGTAGTTTGCAAAAACACCCCATATGTGGTCGTAAACTACTGTTTGGCCGAACGGTAGCACATAGAAGGAGGGGAACACCATATGGGTTTTGGAAGGCAGATTTGGCAGGACTGGTTTTGTTTATACCATGTTCCATTTGAAGCCCCCTGTTGCACCCCTAGAATAGAAATTTCAAAAAAGTGACTCCATCTAAGAAAGTACACCCCTCAAGGTATTCAAAACTGGGTTTACAAACTTTGTTAACCCTTTAGGTGTTCCACAAGAGTTAATGGCAGATGGAGAAACAATTTTGAAATTTATATTTTTTGGAAAATTTTCCAATATAATCAATTTTTTCCAGGAGTAAAACAAGGGTTAACTGCCAAACAACACTCAAAATGGGTTGCCCTGATTCTGTAGTTTTCATAAACACCCCATATGTGGTTGTAAACTACTGTTTGGCCGAACGGTAGCACATAGAAGGAGGGGAACACCATATGGGTTTTGGAAGGCAGATTTGGCAGGACTGGTTTTGTTTATACCATGTCCCATTTGAAGCCCCCTGTTGCACCCCTAGAATAGAAATTTCAAAAAAGTGACTCCATCTAAGAAAGTACACCCCTCAAGGTATTCAAAACTGGGTTTACAAACTTTGTTAACCCTTTAGGTGTTCCACAAGAGTTAATGGCAGATGGAGAAACAATTTTGAAATTTCTATTTTTTGGAAAATTTTCCAATATAATCAATTTTTTCCAGGAGTAAAACAAGGGTTAACTGCCAAACAACACTCAAAATGGGTTGCCCTGATTCTGTAGTTTGCAAAAACACCCCATATGTGGTCGTAAACTACTATTTGGCTAAACGGCAGGACATAGAAGAAGGGGAACGTCATTTTTGGAAGGCAGATTTTGCTGGACTGGTTTATTGACACCATGTACCCTTTCAAGCCCCCTGATGCACCCCTAGAGTAGAAACTCCATAAAAGTGACCCCATCTAGGAAACTACGGGATAAGGTGGTTGTTGTTTTGGGACTATTTTTGGGGTAAATTTGATTTTTGGTTGCTCTATATTAGTCTTTTTTGAGGCAATGTAACAAAAAAATGTAATTCTAAAATTGTTTCTACATTCACTATTTGGTTTTGTGGAACACCTAAAGGGTTAACATAGTTTGTAAAGTAACTTTTGAATACCTTGAGGGGTGTAGTTTCTTAGATGGGGTCACTTTTTTGGAGTTTCTAGTCTAGGCTACATCAGGGGGGGCTTCTAATGGGACATGGTGTCAAAAAAAAAACTGTCCATCAAAATCTGCCTTCCAGAAACCATATGGAGTTCCCTTCGTTCTATGCCCTGCCGTGCGGCTATATAACCATTTACGACCACATATGGGGTGTTTCTGCAAACTACAGAATCGGGGCAATAAATATTTAGTTTTGTTTGGCTGTTAACCCTTGCTTTATTACCGGCAAAATGGATTCAAATTGAAATTTTGCCCAAAAATTGGTGTTTTGGCACAGTTTTTATTTTATATTTTTAACACCGTTCATCCGAGGCGTTTGGTCAAAAGTTATTTTTATAGCGACGACTTTTACGCACGCGACGATGCCCAATATGTATGGCTCTCAGACTTTGGAGACACTAAGCAGGCATCCTAAAACTGCGGCCCTCCAGATATTGTAAAACTACAATTCCCACCATGCCCTGCTGATGGCTGTAGGTTGTCTGGGCATGCTGGGAGTTATAGTTTTACAACATCTGGAGGGCCGCAGTTTGAGGATGCCTGCTCTAAAACTAATATTTTTTGGGGAAAGAAAAATTGTTTCCGTGTCTCCAAAGTCTGAGAGCCATAGTGTTTTATGTTCTCTAGTGGACTGTTGAGGATTATAAAAATTTAGTACTCCATGGAAGTGTGATACTCCCTGAAGCAATTGATAATGCAGAGGCCCGGATGATCGGGGCAAGTGTCACATTGAGTAGTGGTGTCCTTCCGTATCCCCCTCTTGTGACACACTCTGCACTTTTTTTGGGTTCGTCCCTTCTTTCCAGTATGGGGGACCACACCTGGAAAGTGTTGGCCAGGGACGATCCGGGCGCCTCCAATTCCCGAGGTACTCCGGCCTGCTCTTTCCCGGTCCGAAAAGATCAGGTCTTTGAGGACTGCCTCATAGAACTGGAGGAATGTCCCTGTGCTGCCAGCGCTTCGGGATAGTACAAAAGAGTTGTACATGGCAACCTGTACCAAGTAGACCGCAACTTTTTTGTACCATGCCCGGGTTTTGCGCATGGCGTTATATGGCGTGAGGACTTGATCAGAGAGATCAACTCCTCCCATATACCGATTGTAGTCGACGATACAATCGGGCTTGAGGACCGTTGCCGCGGTACCTCGCACAGGGACAGGGGTGGTGCCGTTACCGTGGATTGTGGACAGCATAAGGACATCCCTCTTGTCCTTATACCTGACCAGCAACAGGTTTCCACTGGTAAGGGCACGGGTCTCACCCCTGGGGATAGGTACCTGGAGGGGGTAGGCAGGGAGGCCGCGTTGATTTTTCCGCACGGTCCCACAAGCGAACGTGGATCTGGCGGCAAGGGACCTGAACAAGGGAATGCTGGTATAAAAGTTATCCACGTACAAGTGGTAACCATTATCCAGCAGTGGGTACATAAGGTCCCACACGAGTTTCCCGCTAACACCCAGAGTGGGGGGACATTCTGGGGGTTCAATACGGGAATCTCGCCCCTCGTACACACGAAATTTGTAAGTGTACCCTGAGGCACTCTCACAAATTTTGTATAGCTTCACGCCATACCTCGCCCGCTTTGTGGGAATGTATTGGCGGAAACTGAGTCTCCCCTTGAACGCAACGAGAGACTCATCAACCGCGACCTCCCTTCCAGGTACGTAGGCCTGCTGAAATGTGGCCCCAAAGTGATCGATGACCGGCCGTATCTTATACAGCCGGTCATAGGCAGGATCACTTCGGGGGGGACATGCTGCATTATCGGAATAATGCAGACATTTCCGGATGGCCTCAAACCGGTGACGTATCATGACCATACTGTACAGTGGGGTCTGGTATAGGACGTCCCCACTCCAGTATTGCCTGACACTGGGTTTTTGGACTAGACCCATATGCAGCACGAGGCCCCAAAATGTCCTCATTTCGGCTGCACTGACCGGCGTCCAGCCACCGGGTCTAGCCAAAACTGAGCCTGGGTTTTGAGCGACGAACTGTTGGGCGTACAGATTCGTCTGCTCCACCATCAAATTCACCAGTGAGTTACTGAAAAAAAAACTAAAATAGTCTATTTCAGTAAACCCCACTGTGGGAATCTGGATTCCAGGATTGCCAGCAAAATCCGGAATCTCAGGCTCAAAGTCCACTGGGGGACACCAGCTAAGTTCATCGGCAGGGGGCTCCGGTGGACTTATTTGGTGGGCCGGGAAACCAGTACGAACCCCAGGGCGGCTCGTACTAGGGTGGGCCACAGGATCCCTAGCATGTGGGGCCCCTGGCTCCGCCTGGCGGCGTCTCCGCCGCCTTGGTGGCTCATCGTCATCAGATGATGATGAGGAGGATGCGGATGACAAAAGGAATGTGGGGTCATCCTCATCCTCACTGGGGCTCTCAGAGTCGGAGGCAATCTGGGCGTATGCCTCCTCGGCCGAGAACATCCGGTGGGCCATGGGTGTGTGTGCGTGTAGGTGTGCGTGTGTGGCAAACTTTATTATATGTGCGTGTGTGTGGGGGCAACGGGTGTTCGCGTACTAAAAAGTCCAGGCAAAAAAATGGGCAAGTGTTAGAAAAAAAAAAAGTTAAAACTTGCTGATCAGCGGTACAACGCTGATCAGCGGTCGGTGGGGTGGTGGGGCGGGCGATGCGCTAACAGTGGACGGACGCTAAAAAGTGCCGGCCAGTCAGCGCACGCAGAAAAAAAAAAGTGGTGGTGAGTGGGGGGGGGGAAGTGGCTGGTGGGGGGTGGGTGGGGGGGCAAGTGGCAGGAGGGGTCTGGGTTAGGGTTAGATGGAAGTTTGGAAGTTTGGAATAAAAGTACTTTTTTTTTTTTTTTTCTAACTTACTTTTCCCTTCTTTCCCTGCCTAACGGTGCCTCTCCCTCACTGACCCTAACCTACCTGGGTGGCGATGGGTGCAGGAGGGTGATGGATTCCGATTAGGGGGACACAGGAGCTGGTGCTGGACGATGCTGCACGGTCAGGCTGCTGGACAGGAAGAGGAGGGGAGAGAGGAGCGCAGGAAGTTTGAATCTCGCGCCTCTCTCCCCTGCACCAATCAGCACCCTGGACAGCGGCATTCAGCACCAGGGCCAGCACCGCCTCTCCAAATCCTCGGACTGCGATAGGTGGTGTATAATTACGCCACCGATCGCAGTCTTTTTCCGGTTCATCGGGTCACAGGACACCCGAATGGACCGGAAACGCAGAAAACCGCAGGTCTGAATTGACCTGCGGTTTTCTGCGATCGCCGATACGGGGGGGTCAAATGACCCCCCCCTGCATTGTTACGGGATGCCGGCTGAATGATTTCAGCCGAAATCCCGTTCCGATTAACCCCTGCGGCGCCGGAGTTCCGATTTTAAGTCAGGACGTACCGGTACGTCCTCGGTCCTTAAGGACTCGGGAAATAGGGCGTACCGGTACGTCCTAGGTCCTTAACCCCTTAAGGACCGGGCTCATTTTCACCTTAAGGACCAGGCTCATTTTCACCTTAAGGACCAGGCCATTTTTTGCAAATCTGACCAGTGTCACTTTAAGTGCTCATAACTTTAAAACGCTTTGACTTACCCAGGCCGTTCTGAGATTGTTTTTTCGTCACATATTGTACTTCATGACACTGCTAAAATTGGGTCAAAAAAGTTAATTTTTTTGCATAAAAAAATACAATTTTTACCGTAAATTTTGAAAAATTAGCAAATTTCAAATTTTCAGTTTCTCTACCTCTGTAATACATAGTAATACCCCCAAAAATTGTGATGACTTTACATTCCCCATATGTCTACTTCATGCTTGAATTGTTTTGGGAATGATATTTTATTTTTTGGGGATGTTACAAGGCTTAGAAGTTTAGAAGCAAATTTTGAAATTTTCAGAAATCTTCAAAATCCCACTTTTTATGGACCAGTTCAGGTTTGAAGTCATATTGTGAGGCTTAGATAATAGAAACCTCCCAAAAATGACCCCATTCTAGAAACTACACCCCTCAAGGTATTCAAAACTGTTTTTTCAAACTTTGTTAACCCTTTAGGTGTTCCACAAGAGTTAATGGCAGATGGAGAAACAATTTTGAAATTTCTATTTTTTGGAAAATTTTCCAATATAATCAATTTTTTCCAGGAGTAAAACAAGGGTTAACTGCCAAACAACACTCAAAATGGGTTGCCCTGATTCTGTAGTTTGCAAAAACACCCCATATGTGGTCGTAAACTACTGTTTGGCCGAACGGTAGCACATAGAAGGAGGGGAACACCATATGGGTTTTGGAAGGCAGATTTGGCAGGACTGGTTTTGTTTATACCATGTCCCATTTGAAGCCCCCTGTTGCACCCCTAGAATAGAAATTTCAAAAAAGTGACTCCATCTAAGAAAGTACACCCCTCAAGGTATTCAAAACTGGGTTTACAAACTTTGTTAACCCTTTAGGTGTTCCACAAGAGTTAATGGCAGATGGAGAAACAATTTTGAAATTTCTATTTTTTGGAAAATTTTCCAATATAATCAATTTTTTCCAGGAGTAAAACAAGGGTTAACTGCCAAACAACACTCAAAATGGGTTGCCCTGATTCTGTAGTTTGCAAAAACACCCCATATGTGGTCGTAAACTACTGTTTGGCCGAACGGTAGCACATAGAAGGAGGGGAACACCATATGGGTTTTGGAAGGCAGATTTGGCAGGACTGGTTTTGTTTATACCATGTCCCATTTGAAGCCCCCTGTTGCACCCCTAGAATAGAAATTTCAAAAAAGTGACTCCATCTAAGAAAGTACACCCCTCAAGGTATTCAAAACTGGGTTTACAAACTTTGTTAACCCTTTAGGTGTTCCACAAGAGTTAATGGCAGATGGAGAAACAATTTTGAAATTTCTATTTTTTGGAAAATTTTCCAATATAATCAATTTTTTCCAGGAGTAAAACAAGGGTTAACTGCCAAACAACACTCAAAATGGGTTGCCCTGATTCTGTAGTTTGCAAAAACACCCCATATGTGGTCGTAAACTACTGTTTGGCCGAACGGTAGCACATAGAAGGAGGGGAACACCATATGGGTTTTGGAAGGCAGATTTGGCAGGACTGGTTTTGTTTATACCATGTCCCATTTGAAGCCCCCTGTTGCACCCCTAGAATAGAAATTTCAAAAAAGTGACTCCATCTAAGAAAGTACACCCCTCAAGGTATTCAAAACTGGGTTTACAAACTTTGTTAACCCTTTAGGTGTTCCACAAGAGTTAATGGCAGATGGAGAAACAATTTTGAAATTTCTATTTTTTGGAAAATTTTCCAATATAATCAATTTTTTCCAGGAGTAAAACAAGGGTTAACTGCCAAACAACACTCAAAATGGGTTGCCCTGATTCTGTAGTTTGCAAAAACACCCCATATGTGGTCGTAAACTACTGTTTGGCCGAACGGTAGCACATAGAAGGAGGGGAACACCATATGGGTTTTGGAAGGCAGATTTGGCAGGACTGGTTTTGTTTATACCATGTCCCATTTGAAGCCCCCTGTTGCACCCCTAGAATAGAAATTTCAAAAAAGTGACTCCATCTAAGAAAGTACACCCCTCAAGGTATTCAAAACTGGGTTTACAAACTTTGTTAACCCTTTAGGTGTTCCACAAGAGTTAATGGCAGATGGAGAAACAATTTTGAAATTTCTATTTTTTGGAAAATTTTCCAATATAATCAATTTTTTCCAGGAGTAAAACAAGGGTTAACTGCCAAACAACACTCAAAATGGGTTGCCCTGATTCTGTAGTTTGCAAAAACACCCCATATGTGGTCGTAAACTACTGTTTGGCCGAACGGTAGCACATAGAAGGAGGGGAACACCATATGGGTTTTGGAAGGCAGATTTGGCAGGACTGGTTTTGTTTATACCATGTCCCATTTGAAGCCCCCTGTTGCACCCCTAGAATAGAAATTTCAAAAAAGTGACTCCATCTAAGAAAGTACACCCCTCAAGGTATTCAAAACTGGGTTTACAAACTTTGTTAACCCTTTAGGTGTTCCACAAGAGTTAATGGCAGATGGAGAAACAATTTTGAAATTTCTATTTTTTGGAAAATTTTCCAATATAATCAATTTTTTCCAGGAGTAAAACAAGGGTTAACTGCCAAACAACACTCAAAATGGGTTGCCCTGATTCTGTAGTTTGCAAAAACACCCCATATGTGGTCGTAAACTACTGTTTGGCCGAACGGTAGCACATAGAAGGAGGGGAACACCATATGGGTTTTGGAAGGCAGATTTGGCAGGACTGGTTTTGTTTATACCATGTCCCATTTGAAGCCCCCTGTTGCACCCCTAGAATAGAAATTTCAAAAAAGTGACTCCATCTAAGAAAGTACACCCCTCAAGGTATTCAAAACTGGGTTTACAAACTTTGTTAACCCTTTAGGTGTTCCACAAGAGTTAATGGCAGATGGAGAAACAATTTTGAAATTTCTATTTTTTGGAAAATTTTCCAATATAATCAATTTTTTCCAGGAGTAAAACAAGGGTTAACTGCCAAACAACACTCAAAATGGGTTGCCCTGATTCTGTAGTTTGCAAAAACACCCCATATGTGGTCGTAAACTACTATTTGGCTAAACGGCAGGACATAGAAGAAGGGGAACGTCATTTTTGGAAGGCAGATTTTGCTGGACTGGTTTATTGACACCATGTACCCTTTCAAGCCCCCTGATGCACCCCTAGAGTAGAAACTCCATAAAAGTGACCCCATCTAGGAAACTACGGGATAAGGTGGTTGTTGTTTTGGGACTATTTTTGGGGTAAATTTGATTTTTGGTTGCTCTATATTAGTCTTTTTTGAGGCAATGTAACAAAAAAATGTAATTCTAAAATTGTTTCTACATTCACTATTTGGTTTTGTGGAACACCTAAAGGGTTAACATAGTTTGTAAAGTAACTTTTGAATACCTTGAGGGGTGTAGTTTCTTAGATGGGGTCACTTTTTTGGAGTTTCTAGTCTAGGCTACATCAGGGGGGGCTTCTAATGGGACATGGTGTCAAAAAAAAAACTGTCCATCAAAATCTGCCTTCCAGAAACCATATGGAGTTCCCTTCGTTCTATGCCCTGCCGTGCGGCTATATAGCCATTTACGACCACATATGGGGTGTTTCTGCAAACTACAGAATCGGGGCAATAAATATTTAGTTTTGTTTGGCTGTTAACCCTTGCTTTATTACCGGCAAAATGGATTCAAATTGAAATTTTGCCCAAAAATTGGTGTTTTGGCACAGTTTTTATTTTATATTTTTAACACCGTTCATCCGAGGCGTTTGGTCAAAAGTTATTTTTATAGCGACGACTTTTACGCACGCGACGATGCCCAATATGTATGGCTCTCAGACTTTGGAGACACTAAGCAGGCATCCTAAAACTGCGGCCCTCCAGATATTGTAAAACTACAATTCCCACCATGCCCTGCTGATGGCTGTAGGTTGTCTGGGCATGCTGGGAGTTATAGTTTTACAACATCTGGAGGGCCGCAGTTTGAGGATGCCTGCTCTAAAACTAATATTTTTTGGGGAAAGAAAAATTGTTTCCGTGTCTCCAAAGTCTGAGAGCCATAGTGTTTTATGTTCTCTAGTGGACTGTTGAGGATTATAAAAATTTAGTACTCCATGGAAGTGTGATACTCCCTGAAGCAATTGATAATGCAGAGGCCCGGATGATCGGGGCAAGTGTCACATTGAGTAGTGGTGTCCTTCCGTATCCCCCTCTTGTGACACACTCTGCACTTTTTTTGGGTTCGTCCCTTCTTTCCAGTATGGGGGACCACACCTGGAAAGTGTTGGCCAGGGACGATCCGGGCGCCTCCAATTCCCGAGGTACTCCGGCCTGCTCTTTCCCGGTCCGAAAAGATCAGGTCTTTGAGGACTGCCTCATAGAACTGGAGGAATGTCCCTGTGCTGCCAGCGCTTCGGGATAGTACAAAAGAGTTGTACATGGCAACCTGTACCAAGTAGACCGCAACTTTTTTGTACCATGCCCGGGTTTTGCGCATGGCGTTATATGGCGTGAGGACTTGATCAGAGAGATCAACTCCTCCCATATACCGATTGTAGTCGACGATACAATCGGGCTTGAGGACCGTTGCCGCGGTACCTCGCACAGGGACTGGGGTGGTGCCGTTACCGTGGATTGTGGACAGCATAAGGACATCCCTCTTGTCCTTATACCTGACCAGCAACAGGTTTCCACTGGTAAGGGCACGGGTCTCACCCCTGGGGATAGGTACCTGGAGGGGGTAGGCAGGGAGGCCGCGTTGATTTTTCCGCACGGTCCCACAAGCGAACGTGGATCTGGCGGCAAGGGACCTGAACAAGGGAATGCTGGTATAAAAGTTATCCACGTACAAGTGGTAACCATTATCCAGCAGTGGGTACATAAGGTCCCACACGAGTTTCCCGCTAACACCCAGAGTGGGGGGACATTCTGGGGGTTCAATACGGGAATCTCGCCCCTCGTACACACGAAATTTGTAAGTGTACCCTGAGGCACTCTCACAAATTTTGTATAGCTTCACGCCATACCTCGCCCGCTTTGTGGGAATGTATTGGCGGAAACTGAGTCTCCCCTTGAACGCAACGAGAGACTCATCAACCGCGACCTCCCTTCCAGGTACGTAGGCCTGCTGAAATGTGGCCCCAAAGTGATCGATGACCGGCCGTATCTTATACAGCCGGTCATAGGCAGGATCACTTCGGGGGGGACATGCTGCATTATCGGAATAATGCAGACATTTCCGGATGGCCTCAAACCGGTGACGTATCATGACCATACTGTACAGTGGGGTCTGGTAGAGTATGTCCCCACTCCAGTATTGCCTGACACTGGGTTTTTGGACTAGACCCATATGCAGCACGAGGCCCCAAAATGTCCTCATTTCGGCTGCACTGACCGGCGTCCAGCCACCGGGTCTAGCCAAAACTGAGCCTGGGTTTTGAGCGACGAACTGTTGGGCGTACAGATTCGTCTGCTCCACCATCAAATTCACCAGTGAGTTACTGAAAAAAAAACTAAAATAGTCTATTTCAGTAAACCCCACTGTGGGAATCTGGATTCCAGGATTGCCAGCAAAATCCGGAATCTCAGGCTCAAAGTCCACTGGGGGACACCAGCTAAGTTCATCGGCAGGGGGCTCCGGTGGACTTATTTGGTGGGCCGGGAAACCAGTACGAACCCCAGGGCGGCTCGTACTAGGGTGGGCCACAGGATCCCTAGCATGTGGGGCCCCTGGCTCCGCCTGGCGGCGTCTCCGCCGCCTTGGTGGCTCATCGTCATCAGATGATGATGAGGAGGATGCGGATGACAAAAGGAATGTGGGGTCATCCTCATCCTCACTGGGGCTCTCAGAGTCGGAGGCAATCTGGGCGTATGCCTCCTCGGCCGAGAACATCCGGTGGGCCATGGGTGTGTGTGCGTGTAGGTGTGCGTGTGTGGCAAACTTTATTATATGTGCGTGTGTGTGGGGGCAACGGGTGTTCGCGTACTAAAAAGTCCAGGCAAAAAAATGGGCAAGTGTTAGAAAAAAAAAAAGTTAAAACTTGCTGATCAGCGGTACAACGCTGATCAGCGGTCGGTGGGGTGGTGGGGCGGGCGATGCGCTAACAGTGGACGGACGCTAAAAAGTGCCGGCCAGTCAGCGCACGCAGAAAAAAAAAAGTGGTGGTGAGTGGGGGGTGGGGGGTGCTGGTGGGGGGTGGGTGGGGGGGGGAGGCAGGTGGGGGGGGGGAAGTGGCTGGTGGGGGGTGGGTGGGGGGGCAAGTGGCAGGAGGGGTCTGGGTTAGGGTTAGATGGAAGTTTGGAAGTTTGGAATAAAAGTACTTTTTTTTTTTTTTTTCTAACTTACTTTTCCCTTCTTTCCCTGCCTAACGGTGCCTCTCCCTCACTGACCCTAACCTACCTGGGTGGCGATGGGTGCAGGAGGGTGATGGATGCCGATTAGGGGGACACAGGAGCTCGTTCTGGACGGTGCTGCACGGTCAGGGTGCTGGACAGGAAGAGGAGGGGAGAGAGGAGCGCAGGAAGTTTGAATCTCGCGCCTCTCTCCCCTGCACCAATCAGCACCCTGGACAGCGGCATTCAGCACCAGGGCCAGCACCGCCTCTCCAAATCCTCGGACTGCGATAGGTGGTGTATAATTACGCCACCGATCGCAGTCTTTTTCCGGTTCATCGGGTCACAGGACACCCGAATGGACCGGAAACGCAGAAAACCGCAGGTCTGAATTGACCTGCGGTTTTCTGCGATCGCCGATACGGGGGGGTCAAATGACCCCCCCCTGCATTGTTACGGGATGCCGGCTGAATGATTTCAGCCGAAATCCCGTTCCGATTAACCCCTGCGGCGCCGGAGTTCCGATTTTAAGTCAGGACGTACCGGTACGTCCTCGGTCCTTAAGGACTCGGGAAATAGGGCGTACCGGTACGTCCTAGGTCCTTAAGGACTCGGGAAATAGGGCGTACCGGTACGTCCTAGGTCCTTAAGGGGTTAAGGACTCGGGAAATAGGGCGTACCGGTACGTCCTAGGTCCTTAAGGGGTTAAAGGGGTTGTCCCACCAAAAAATATTCTACAGTTTTCAAACGAGCACCTGGATATGAACACTTTTGTAATTGCATGTAATTAAAATATACTGTGGCATAGCAGCTGAGTTATTCAATAAAATGTATCTGTATAGCGCCACCTGCTGTTTGTTTTTTCTTATTTCTTTGACCTACTCACTGAGAAGGCCGCACATGCTCAATTTCATCCTTCAGATGCCTCCTCGGCTGTGATAGGGAGAGTATGGACACGCTCCCTGAGCTGCAGCAGCAATGAAAATATAGCAGAGCAATGAATGGAGAGATCTCTGGATCCATGTGAGGTATATGGCTAGTTCTAGCTTTGTTAGAAAGAGAATGTCATATACCATAATGATGTCTGATTTTCATTTTTTACATTAGTCATCGGATAACCCTTTTAAAGAGGTTGTTTCACTCCAGCAAGTGGCATTTTATCATGTAGAGAAAGTTAATACAAAGCATTTACTAATGCATTCTTATTATCCATATTGCCTCCTTTGTAGCTGCTAGACTGATTTTTCCATCACATTATATACTTCTTGCTTCCATGGTTATGACAATCCTGCACATTATAGAAAAAAGATCTGGCATCTCAGGTGGCCAGGACCATAGGAGCGCACATAGGCCTGCGCATTTTCCTATAGTGTGGAAGCACGGCCACCTATGCTGGATTGCAGGGTGGTCGTAACCATGGAAATGAGCAGTGTACAATGTGACTGAAAAATGAATTTAGCCAGCAAGGGAAACAATATGGATAATAACAATGCATTAGTAAGTGGCTTCTATTAACTTTGTCTACATGATAAATGCCATTTGCTGAGGTGAGACAACCTCTTTGAGCATCTCTACCAAAAATAATTGCATTGTCACACTTGAGTGTTAGTGAAGGATCGGTGTTGGATCAGAGAGTGTAGATCTAACATGTTTCACATTAACCATTGTTAATACTCAATACCAGTATTCTGTGTGTTTGTGGAAGGGGAGGGATTTGGGACATTTAATTGTACCTCTGTCTTTAAATTATAGAAATAAACACTTTCAATTTTGGCAGTACCGTTTAATAATCTGAAATTCATGACTCTTCATAGGCCTCATAATAAAATGACTCATCCTCCCACAGTCAGAATGTGGGTAGTATAGGGTGGCCAGAGGTCCGGTTTTAGGCCGGACAGTCCGGCTTTCTGACGTCCTTTCCTCCATCTGGCGCATGGCCAGAACAGATGCAGCAATGTCTTTTTTAACACTGCACTCTCAGAAAGCAGCACTGTGCTGTCTGAGCTGCAGGTAGATAGTAACTGTCCATCCTGCCTGCGCAGCCGAACTGAAGTTTCTTCTGCATTTCTTGATTTAAATCTCCTACTGGTGAGGGAGGGGAGTGGCCTAATGGGTCATAGGCGTGGCTTAGTGGAGACAGGCGGGGCTGTAAAGTCTGGCTTTTGAGGGTAGTTTGAGTTGCCACCCATGGGTAGTAGCAGCACCTGCCACCCAACAACTAGTAGTAGAACTGGCATTTTTAGTCACAGTGGTGTTAGGGGGCAGTGGTAACAACACTGGCACTTGACGACCCCATGATGGCATATCACCATCTGATAGTAGCAGGAGGGTGAGGACTATGACAATGATGGTGTGTTGGACAGGAGACGGATTGTGGTGTTGAGATGGGGGTGACATCCGAGGAGGAAGGCAGTGGCAGCAATAAAGAGCAGAGAAACTGTACAGCCAGAACCTGCCAAAAAACTGTCAGGGCCAGATCTAGGTCAGAAACCGGTGATGCCGTTAATACTGTGGGTGCAGGCTCAAAATATGCCAGACCTAGGCCAAACTCTGCTGCCTCTAGCTCTGTGAGAACAACTCATGTATGGCGATTTTTCTTCACAAGGCTAGCACCGAAAACCACAGCCATGTGAAAAATCTGCAGGAATAAAATAAGTACTGGGCTGTATTGTAGCACATGATGCAGCATCACCGGATTCTGTGAGAAAATAGATCTGTCCAGCATTCCCAATCAGAATAAGTCTGTTCTCCTTATCCTGGCCCTTTTTGTGGCAGCCAGCCCAAATCCCCAAGCAGTACAGTATCCTTGTCATCATAATTAGAGATGAGCGAATTGAAGCTGACGAAGTGGAATTCGATCCGAATATCAGGAATTATTTGATTCGCAACAAATCCGAATTTCCTCACGCTTCGTGGTAACGAATCCCATTTTTTCCTAAAAGGGCAGCTACACATGATAGGACATAGAACAAGGAACTCTGGGAATGAGAGATCACCCACAATGCCATGCATGCAGCCAATCAGCAGCCAGCCAGCCCTGTGATGTCACAGCCCTATAAATAGCCTCAGCCATCTTGGATTCAGCCATTTTCCAGTGTACTTAGTGCAGGGAGAGAGGTCAGCAGGCACTAGGGACAGTGCTAGGAAAGACTTGAAAATTTATATTTTGCTCAATAGAAGTTCAGGGAAAGATCATTAAAAGTGTAGGGAAAGGATAGGGAGGAATCATTCCACAGTATTGAAGCAGAACAGGGTTCAATAAGGGTGTTTACTGCCTGGGTAATAGGAACAATCCTATTACACCTTGCTGCACTGACTGCGGATCCAAATTGCCATTATATTTCTGCTCACTTCAGGATTGCAATACCTCTGTAATTCCAGCAAACCGTTCTTGTTATTGGGGTCTAATTAGCCCTTGTGCGGTGCAGTTATATATATATGTTCTAAAGACTTTTTTTTGTTGTGTATTAGTGGGGGGAAAAAGGGGCTTATTAGCCATTGTGTGTTGAAGTCTGAAAATTACAGCCCTTTTTGACGTGTATTAGTGGCAAAAAAAACTTTATTTGCAGTTCACGGCCGCAGTTATATGTTGTAAAGCCTTTTTTGGCGTGTAGCAGTGGGGAGAAAGAAAAAGGGCTTATTAGCCATTGTGTGGTGAAGTGAGAAAATTAAAACCTTTTTTGGCGTGTATTAATGCCAAAAAAAAACTTTATTTGCAGTTCACGGCTGCAGTTATAAGTTCTAAAGCCTTTTTTTGGCACGTATTAGTGAGGAAAAAGAAAAAGGGCTTATTAGCCATTGTGTGGTAAAGTCAGAAAATTACCCCCTTAAGGACACAGCCCTTTTTTGCAAATCTGACCAGTGTCACTTTAAGTGCTGATAACTTTAAAACGCTTTTACTTACCCAGGCCGTTCTGAGATTGTGTTTTCGTCACATATTGTACTTCATGACACTGCTAAAATTGGGTCAAAAAAGTTAATTTTTTGGCATAAAAAAATACCAAATTTACCAAAACGTTTGAAAAATTAGCAAATTTCAAAGTTTCAGTTTCTCTACTTCTGTAATACATAGTAATACCCCCAAAAATTGTGATGACTTTACATTCCCCATATGTCTACTTCATGTTTGTATCATTTTGGGAATGATATTTTATTTTTTGGGGATGTTACATAGCTTAGAAGTTTAGAAGCAAATTTTGAAATTTTTCAGAAATTTTCCAAATCCCACTTTTTATGGACCAGTTCAGGTCTGAAGTCACTTTGTGAGACTTACATAATAGAAACCATCCAAAAATGACCCCATTTTAGAAACTACACCCCTCAAGGTATTAAAAACTGATTTTACAAACTTTGTTAACCCTTTAGGTCTTCCACAAGACTTCATGGCAAATGGACATAAAATTTAAGAATTTCGATTTTTTTTTTTAAATTTCCAATATAAAACTCAATATGGGTTGCCCTGATTCTGTAGTTTGCAGAAACACCCTATATGTGGCCGTAAACTACTGTTTGGCCAAACGGGAGGACATAGAAGGAGGGGAACGCCATATGGTTTTTGCAAGGCAGATTTTGCAGGACTGGTTTTGTTTATACCATGTCCCATTTCAAGCCCCCCGTTGCACTCCTAGAATAGAAATTTCCAAAAAGTGACTCCATCTAAGAAAGTACACCCCTTAAGGTATTCAAAACTGGTTTACAAACTTTGTTAACCCTTTAGGTGTTCCACAAGAGTTAATGGCAGATGGAGAAACAATTTAGGAATTTATATTTTTTGGAAAATTTTCCATTTTAACCCATTTTCTCCAGTAATAAAGTAAGGGTTAACTGCCAAACAAAACTCAATATGGGTTGCCCTGATGCTGTAGTTTGCAAAAACACCCCATATGTGGCCCTAAACTACTGTTTGGCCAAATGGGAGGACATAGAAGGAGGGGAACGCCATATGGGTTTTGGAAGGCAGATTTTGCAGGACTGGTTTTGTTTATACCATGTCCCATTTCAAGCCCCCCGTTGCACCCCTAGAATAGAAATTCCAAAAAAGTGACTCCAAGAAAGTACACCCCTCAAGGTATTCAAAACTTGGTTTACAAACCATGTTAACCCTTTAGGTGTTCCACAAGAGTTCATGGCAGATGGAGAAACAATTTTGTAATTGACATTTTTTGGAAAATTTTCCATTTTAACCCATTTTTTCCAGTAATAAAGTAAGGGTTAACTGCAAAACAAAACTCAATATGGGTTTCCCTGATTCTGTAGTTGGCAGAAACACCCCATATGTGGTCGTAAACTACTATTTGGCTAAACGGCAGGATATATAAGAAGGGGAACGCAGATTTTGCTGGACTGGCAGATTTTGCTGGACTGGTTTATTTACACCATGTACCCTTTCAAGCCCCCTGATGCACCCCTAGAGTAGAAACTCCATAAAAGTGACCCTATCTAGGAAACTACGGGATAAAATGGTTGTTGTTTTAGGGTAAATATGATTTTTGGTTGCTCTATATTACACTTTTTTGAGGCAAGGTAACAAAAAATGTAAATTCTAAAATTGTTTCTACATTCGCTATTTAGCTTTGTGGGACACCTAAAGGGTTAATAAAGTTTGTAAAGTAACTTTTGAATACCTTGAGGGGTGTAGTTTCTTAGATGGGGTCACTTTTTTGGAGTTTCTAGTCTAGGCTACATCAGGGGGGGCTTCTAATGGGACATGGTGTAAATAAACCAGTCCATCAAAATCTGCCTTCCAGAAACCATATGGCGTTCCCTTCGTTCTATGCTCTGCCATGTGGCTATATAGCCATTTACGACCACATATGGGGGGTTTCTGCAAACTACAGAATCAGGGGAATAAATATTTAGTTTTGTTTGGCTGTTAACCCTTGCTTTATTACTGGAAAAAAAGGATTCAAATGGAATGTTTTGGCACCATTTTTATTTTATATTTTTAACGCTGTTCATCCGAGGGGTTTGGTCAAATGTTATTTTTATAGGGCAGATTCTTATGGATGCGGCGATACCTAATATGTCTACATTTTAAAATTGATTTCGATTTTCCACTATATTATCATTTTAGGAACCCAAAAAAATTATTTTAGTATCTCCATAGCCTGGGAGCTACAGTTTTTTTTTTTTTTTGTTGCGCGACTATCTAATGTAAGGACTCATTTTTTGCGGGATGAGATGGCGGTTTTATTGGCACTAATTGGGGGGTGCATATGACATTTTGATCGCTCGCTATTACACATTTTGTGATGTTAGGTGACAAAAAATCTCTTTTTTTACACGTTTTTTTTTTTTTAACGCTGTTCATCCGGGGGGGTTGGGTTAAATGTTATTTTTATAGAGAAGATTTTTACGGACACGGCGATGCCTAATATGTTTGGCTATTGTAGGTCACGGACGGATCTAATTTCCCCTCGAGAACAGGGAAACAGAAAAAGAGAGAGAGAGCGCACAATAGTGTAATATGTTCAACAGGATAAGGATATCAAAGTGAGAAATATCCAAACTCACCTTATGGAGTTGTGCTCCGGCAGGCACAACTCTACTGAAAACTTTGATGGAAATAAGACCTTTAGACCAGGACTGCAGCCGCAGGTTTTGTGGTCTCTTGGATGGGATGTCCAGTCCCCCAAAAGAAATTCGTGGTGAAGAAAAGAGGTTCTGCGTCGGCGCAAAATCACTAGTGGAAGCGGTCTTATAGATGTAATCTTCTTTTAATCAGAAACAACGCGTTTCGGGGATCAAAGACTCCCCTTCATCAGGTTTCACAAACATATAACAGGTATTGTTGCAAGGTAATATTTATAGGTAAATTCTTTCAAAAAAAACGCCAAAAGGATGCACCTGGGTGACGCCCCTTGTGGGAGGAGCCATCCCCAGACACCTGGGAATGGCTCCTCCCACAAGGGGCGTCACCCAGGTGCATCCTTTTGGCGTTTTTTTTGAAAGAATTTACCTATAAATATTACCTTGCAACAATACCTGTTATATGTTTGTGAAACCTGATGAAGGGGAGTCTTTGATCCCCGAAACGCGTTGTTTCTGATTAAAAGAAGATTACATCTATAAGACCGCTTCCACTAGTGATTTCGCGCCGACGCAGAACCTCTTTTCTTCACCAATATGTTTGGCTCTCAGACTTTGGAGACACTAAGTAGGCATCCTCAAACTGCGGCCCTCCAGATGTTGTAAAACTACAATTCCCACCATGCCCTGCTGATGGCTGTAGGTTGTCTGGGCATACTGGGAGTTATAGTTTTACAAGATCTGGAGGGCTGCAGTTTGAGGATGCCTGCACTAAAACTAATATTTTTTGAAAAAAAAAAAATTGTTTCCGTGTCTCCAAAGTCTGAGAGCCATAGTTTTTTATGTTCTCTAGGGCATTGTTTCCCAACCAGCGTGCCTCCAGCTGTTGCAAAACTACAACTCCCAGCATGCCCGGACTGCATTTGGCTGTGCGGGCATGCTGGGAGGTGTAGTTTTGCAACAGCTGGAGGCACACTGGTTGGGAAACACTGCTCTAGGGGACTGTTGGGGATTATAAAAATTTAGTACTCCATGGAAGTGTGATACTCCCTGAAGCAATCGATAACGCAGAGGCCCGGATGATCGGGGCAAGTGTCACATTGAGTGGGGGTGTCCTTCCGTATCCTCCTCTTGTGACACACTCTGCATCTTTTTTGGGTTCGTCCCTTCTTTCCAGTAAGGGGGACCACACCTGGAAAATGTTGGCCAGGGACGATCCGGGCGCCTCTAATTCCCGAGATATTTCGTCCTGCTCTTTCCCGGTCTGAAAAAATCAGGTCCTTGAGGACTGCCTCATAGAATTGGAGGAATGTCCCTGTACTGCCAGCGCTTCGGAATAGTACAAAAGCGTTGTACCAGGCAACCTATACCAAGTAGACCGCAACTTTTTTGTACCATGCCCAGGTTTTGCGCATGGCATTATATGGCTTGAGGATTTGATCAGCGAGATCAACTCCTCCCATATACCGATTGTAGTCGACGATACAATCGGGTTGAGGACCGTTGCCGCGGTACCTCGCACAGGGACAGGGGTGATGCCATTACCGTGGATTGTGGACAGTACAAAGACATCCCTCTTGTCCTTATACCTGACCAGCAACAGGTTTCAACTGGTAAGGGCACGGGTCTCACCCCTGGGGATAGGTACCTGGAGGGGGTAGGCAGGGAGGCCGCGCTAATTTTTCTGCACGGTCCCACAAGCGAACATGGATCTGGCGGCAAGGGACCTGAACAAGGGAATGCTAGTATAAAAGTTATCCACGTACAAGTGGTAACCCTTATCTAGCAGTGGGTACATAAGGTTCCACACGAGTTTCCCGCTAACACCCAGAGTGGGGGGACATTCTGGGGGTTGAATACGGGAATCTCGGCCCTCGTACACACAAAATTTGTAAGTGTACCCTGAGGTACTCTCACAAATTTTGTACAGCTTCACGCCATACCTCGCCTGATTAGTGGGAATGTATTGGCGGAAACTGAGTTTCCCCTTGAACGCAACGAGAGACTCATCAACCACGACCTCCCTTCCAGGTATGTAGGCCTGCGCAAATTTGGCCCCGAATTGATCGATGACCGGCCGTATCTTATACAGACGGTCATAGGCAGGATCACCTCGGGGGGGGACATGCTGCATTATATGAATAATGCAGACATTTCCGGATGGCCTCAAACCGGGAGCGTGTCATGGCCGTACTGTAGAGTGGGGTCTGGTAGAGGATGCCCCCACTCCAGTATTGCCTGACACTGGGTTTTTGCACTAGACCCATGTGCAGCACGAGGCCCCAAAATGTCCTCATCTTGGCTGCACTGACCGGCGTCCAGCCACAGGGCCTAGCCAAAAAGGAGCCCGGGTGCTGAGCAATAAACTGTTTGGCGTACAGGTTCGTCTGCTCCACCATCAGATTCACAAATGGGTCACTGAAAAAAAAACTAAAAAAGTCCATTTCAGTAAACCCCACTGTGGGAATCTGGATTCCTGGATTGCCAACAAAATCCAGAATCTCGGGCTTAAAATCCACTGGGGGACACCAGCTAAGTTCACCGGCAGGGGTCTCCGGTGGGCTTATTTGGTGGGCCGGGAAACCAGTACGGGCCCCAGGGCGGCTCGTACTAGGGTGGGCCACAGGGTCCCTAGCATGTGGGGCCCCTGGCTCCGCCGCCTTGTGGGCTCATCGTCATCAGATGATGATGAGGAGGATGCGGATGACAAGAGGAACGTGGGGTCATCCTCACTGGGGCTCTCGGAGTCGGAGGCAAGCTGGGCGTATGCCTCCTCCACCGAGAACATCCGGCGGGCCATGGGTATGTGTGTGTGCGTGTGTATGTGCGTGCGTGTAAAACTTTATTGTATGTGCGTGTGTGTGGGGGCACGGGTGTTCACGTACTAAAAAGTAAAAAAAAAAAAAGGACAAGTGTTATAAAAAATAAAAAAAAGTTCAAACTTGCTGATGGGGCGGTGGGGCGGGCGATGCGCTAACAGTGGCCGGACGCTAAGAGTGCCGGCCAGTCAGCGCACGCAAAAAAAAAAGTGGTGGTGAGGGGGCTGGTGGTGGGGGGGCTGGGGGGGGCAAGTGGCAGGGGGGTCTAGGGTCTCAAAGCTAAAAAACAATAAGTTATTTTTTATTTTATTTTTTCCTAATTAACTTTTCTCTTCTATTCCTGCCTAACGATGCCTCTCCCTCACTGACCCTAACCTACCTGGAGGGTGATGGGTGCAGGAGGGTGATGGATGCCGATGGGGGGGGATCGCAGGAGCCTGGTGAGGACGGTGCAGGTGCTGAACAGGAAGTGGAGGGGATGTTTGAATCTTGCGCCTCTCTCCCCGCACCAATCAGCACCCTGGACAGCGGCATTCAGCACCACGGCCAGCACCACCTCTCCCAAATGCTCGGACTGTGATTGGTGGTGTGTAATCAAACCACCGATCACAGTCCTTTTCTGGTTCATCCGGTCACCGGAGACCCGAATGGACCGGAAACGCAGCAAACCGCAGGTTTGAATTGACCTGCGGTTTGCTGCGATCGCCGATACGGGGGGTCACATGACACCCCCGGCGTTGTGACAGGATGCCCGCTGAATGATTTCAGCGGGCATCCTGTTCTGATTAACCCCTGCCGCGCCGCAATCGCGTTTTAAACCCATGACGTACTGGTACGTCATGTGTCCTTAAGGACTCGGGAAACATGCCGTACCAGTACGTCATGTGTCCATAAGGGGTTAAAGCCCTTTTTGACGTGTATTAGTGGCAAAAAATATATATTATTTGCCGTTCATGGCCACACTTATATGTTGTAAAGCCTTTTTTTGCCGTGTAGCAGTGGGGAAAAAGAAAAAAGGCTTATTAGCCATTGTGTAGTCAAGTGAGAAAATTAAAGCCTTTTTTGGCGTGTATTAATGCAACAAAAAAAAACGTCATTTGACGTTCTCGGCTGTAGTTATATGTTCTTAAGCCTTTATTTGGCGTGTATTAGTGAGGAAAAAGAAAAAGGGCTTATTAGCCGTTGTGTGGTGAAGTGAGAAAATTAAAGCCCTATTTGGCGTGTATTAGTGGCAAAAAATTTTTTATCTGCAGTTATATGTTCTAAAGCCTTTTTTTGGCGTGTATTAGTGGGGGGAAAAAAAGGGCTTATTAGCCATTATGTGGTAAAGTGAGAAATTTTAAGTCCTTTTTGGAGTGTATTAGTGGCAAAAAAAATAAAAAATTGCCATTCAGCGGTGCAGTTATATGTTCTAAAGCTTTTCTTGGGTGTATAAGTGGGGAAAAAAGGGCTTATTAGCCGTTGTGTCGTTAAGTGAGAAAATTACAGCCCTTTTTGCCATGTATTAGTGGCCAAAAAGTATATTATTTGCCGTTCAATTGTACTACAGCCATTTACGGGGTGTATTAATAGGATAGATACGTACGTCCTATTAGCCGTTCTGCGGTGAATTGTGATTGTTACATTATTATTTTTTTGGGTGTATTAGGCTGAGTTCACACGAGCGTGTCCGGATAAGGTCCGGATGCGTTGCGGCAAACCCGCGCGAGTAGGTACCCAATTGCAGTCAGTTTTGACTGTGATTGCGTTCCGTTGTTCAGTTTTTATCGCGCGGGTGCAATGCGTTTGGCACGCGTGTGATAAAAAACTGACTGTGGTACCCAGACCCGAACTTCTTCACAGAAGTTCAGGTTTGGGTTCGGTGTTGTGTAGATGTTATTATTTTCCCTTATAACATGGTTATAAGGGAAAATAATAGCATTCTTTAATACAGAATGCTTAATAGGTGGTCAATTGAGGGTTAAAAAATTATAAATAATTAACTCACCTTCTCCTCTTGATAAACCACGGTGATGGATCATGTGATTGGACCATGTGATATGACATCACCACAGGTCCTTTAGCCGGCAGCTCCGCGATCAAGAGGAGAAGGTGAGTTAATTATTTAGAATTTTTTAACCCTCAATTGACCACCTACTAAGCATTCTGTATTAAAGAGTGCTATTATTTTCCCTTACAACCATGTTATAAGGGAAAATAATACAGTGACTAGACTGTCATCTTAGCAACCATGCGTGAAAATCGCACTGCATCCGCACTTGATTGCGGATGCTTGCGATTTTCACTCAGCCACATTCACTTCTATGGGGCCTGCGTTGCGTGATAAACGCACAATATAGAGCATGCTGCGATTTTCATGCAACACATAAGTGATGCGTGAAAATCACAGCTCAGGTGCACAGCCCCATAGAAATGAATGGGTCCAGATTCAGTGCGGGTGCAATGCGTTCACCTCCCGCATTGCACCCACGCGGAAATCTCGCCCGTGTGAACTCAGCCTTAATAAGAAAAAGAATACAGCTTATTAGCCGGTCTGCAGTGAACCGACATTGTTATAAAGCCATTGTTGGGGTGTATTATTGGGAAAAATAAGTACGGATTATTAGCCGTTCTGCGGTTAATTTACATTGTTATACAGACATTATTGCGCTGTATTAATAGCAAAAATACATTTTTGTTATTAGCCGTTCTGCGTTGAATTTACATTGTCATACAGCCATTGTTGGTGGTGTTTATTAATAGGAAAAAAAGTACTTCGTATTAGCCGTTCTGCAGTGAATTTTTTTTGTGATACAGTCTTGTTTGGGAAAATTGGTTGGTGAATGTAGAGTATCTTCCGTAGAGACTAACAATTAGTCGATTAGCCATTCAGTGGTGAAATGTGTTTGTGGTACAGACTTTTTGGGGAAAATTGGTTGGTGAATGTAGACTTTCTTCTGTAGGGACTAATTGCATTGATTAGCCATTTAGTGCTGAAATTTGTTTATGATACAACCTTTTTGGGAAAATTGACCGGTAGCTGTAACTACGTTCAAGGACAATACATGTAATTTATGGCCCACTAGGTAAATGTGGTTCCTGCCCAGCCACACCAGCAACTTGGCCAGGTGACGCCGCTTCCACCTCCACGTTCTAACGCCGTTGGTCCTGCAACAATATTCGCCTCTGCCTCCTCATCCTTCACCGTTTCCTCAGCCTCCACTACAGGGACAATTCACAGTGCTCCTCCAGCATACCACATGTGCAGGGCACGGTTGTGTCACGCTGTTCTACACTTCGTTTGCCTTAGCGAACGGAGTCACACAGGGGAGGAACTGCTTCCTGTCCTTCAGCAAGAAATAGAATCCTGCCTTTCTCTGCGACAACTCAAAATCGGAACCATGATGACCGACAACGAGAAGAACATGGTGTTGGTGCTGCGTCACATGTGTTCAATCTGGTTGTCAAGCAGTTCCTGAAGTCTTCCACCCATCTGCAAGACATCCAAAAAATGTCCAGGAAACTTTGCATGCACTTCAGCCACTCGTACACTACCAAGCACACCCTCCTTGAGCTTCATCTGCAGAACTGGGTCCCATAACATAGGCTTATATGCGATGTTTCCACCCATTGGAATTTCACCCTCCATATGTTGGACCAACTATACGAACAGAGAAAGGCCATAAACGAATTCTTGATGACCCAAATAGACAGAGGTACTCCCCTGTGTAACTTCAATGTTAGCCAGTGGCAGCTGATGCGTGACACCTGCCGTTTGCTCGCTCCCTTTGAGGAGGCCACTTTTTTTGTCAGTCGCCAGGACTAGGGGATAAGCAATGTCATTCCACTGATTCATATTCTGGAAAAGATGCAGCAGAGCATGGTAACGTCTCACCTGACACGTTGAATAGGTTCTGGGGAGCTGGGGGGATTCAGCGGAAGAGGCTTAGCAGTGGAAAAGGAGAAGTCAGCCGAGGAGGAGACGGAGGATGTAGTAGGAGGAGGAAAAGAAGAGGCAGGCCTGCATGCAATCCATGGCGGTAGCACCAAATCCACATGGGTGCCACGGGTTACATGCTTGATGGCCATCAGAAGGTTCACCCAGTGGGCAGTAAAAGTTATGTACCTTCCCAGCCCGTGTTTGCTAGACCACATGTCTGTGGTCAGATGTATCTTGGCACCGACACTGTTTGCCAGAGATACATTCACTTGCCGCTGAACGTGGCCAAATAGCTCTGGGATGCCCTTCTGGGAGAAATATTTCCTTCCGGGGAACTTCCATTGCGGTGTGCTAATGGCCTCTAAAGGCCTCCAAGTCCACAAATTTATATGACAGTAGTTGGCGGGCTAGCATTTCCTACAATCCAGCAGTTAGCCGTTGGGCAAGAGGATTATCCGGCGTCATAATTTTTTTACGCTCGAACATTTGGGCCACGGAAGCCTGCCTTGTGCCAGATGAACACGACGACGGCACGGTGGAAGGTGGAGTGGAGGACAAATGGGAAGAGAGAGGAGAAGGAGAATAGGCAGGACGTGGAGCACCAGGAGTGTGGCTTTGTGGGTTCTGACGGCATTGCTCCCACTGGGCTCAGTGATGGGAAGCCAGGTGCCTTATAAAGGCGGTCGTCCCTAAGTGAGTGTTGGGCTTACCTCAACCTATACGTTGACAGCACAGGCTGCAGATGACAACACTATTATCAGCAGCTGACAAGTTAAAAAAAGCCCACACTGTGGAGCCATGTTCAGGTGTCCTGGGAGCGCAAGATGTGACCGTGCATGGTGGATGTCTCGCTCCAGATACATTTGCAGTCTAATTATTGCCTCCTGTGCACTGCGAGTTCGGGCTACTTCTCGTCCTTCTGCTCCCTAACTGCTGCTCCGTCTCTCCCTCTGAACTCCCCTCCTCTTCCTCTCTTGTGGGCACCCATGTGACGTCCATTGACACGTCACCATCGTCACCTTCACCACCACTGACATTAGAGATGTCGGAGTAGGCAGCAACAGCGGGGACCACCCTCCTTGGGCTGATCTGGGTACTGTCCCCAGACCACTGGCTGGCGGCCGTTGCTACCTCCTCTTCCTCATCCGATGCCAAGAATGACTGCGTATCGGTAAGGTCTGGGAATGGGTTTGAAAATAATTCCTCTGACTTGAGTGGAGGGGCTATGGTGGTGGTGGTGTCTTTGGGGGTGCACACAGCAGAGAGTGAGGAGGGTGCAGAAGCAGAAGGCTGAGTGAGCCACTCAACCAACTCTGGTGTGTCCTTTGACGTAATCGCACGCACCTTCTCCAACTTCCCACTTAGGCTCCGGCCTGGTGTGCACCTGCCCAACCCCTACCTCCCATACGGAATGGCCAGCCTCTTCCTCTGCCTGTCATTTTTAAAATCACCCTGTGACAAAGTCCCTATAGAAGAGCAGTATTTGTGGAAGCAGGTATATAGAACCGCTTAATGATTATTTGCTGGAAGCAGGTATGGTATATCAAACCCCTTAATTAGTTTTTTTGGGGGGCAACTGGTATATCACACGAGTTGAAATTATTTGTTCGAATAGCATTTGTCACTCTGTATAGCTGGGTTATCTCAGCATAACCGCACACAAATCCTGCAAATGACAAAAATACTATATGGAAATTATATTATAGGTATATCACATCCCTGCCTCAATCAGTTTTTTTGGGGGGCAACTGGTATATCACTCCAGTTGAAATTATTTGTTCCAATAGCGTTTGTTCCTCTGTATAGCTGCAGTATCTCAGCAGAACTGCACACAACTGCTGAAAATTACAAATGCACTATACGGAAAGTATATTCTAGGTATATCACACCCCTGCCTCAATCACTTTTGGGGGGGGGGGGGCAACTGGTATATCACACCAGTTAAAATTATTTGTTCTAATAGTGTTTGTCCCTCTTTATAGCTGCGGTATCTCAGCAGAACCGCACACATCTGCTGCACAATACAAATGCACTATAATATACTTTCTATGTTAGAAAGTATATTATAAGTATATCACACCCCTCACAGGGATCTCAAGTCTCCCAGACGTTCAGGGAGTCTCCCGCTATTAGATAGCGGCTCTCTGACGCCCGCATGTGAAACAATATATCCCGGAAAGGTTTACTCGCAGTAAACCTTTCCGTCAACCTATAGCAGTGTCCCCTTCTCGGCGAGTGCGCACAGTGGAAGAAGAAGTCGATGCCAGCAGTCCGCAACGGCACATCAGGCTGAGCCTGTGCGCACGAGCGGGATCTCAAAGTGGGCGGAGGTGGAGGGAGAGGCGGCACTGAGGAGTAGAAGGCGGCGCTGGGCACGAACGGTGATGCGTGCGGCCGGGCACCATGCATCCACAGACCTCCCCTGCTTGGGCACCTTAATTCAATGATTGACAGGTTAGTAAAACCAGTTTTTCCGCAGAATAAAGCCACAAATAGCTTTTATAAGGCCACCTTAGAAATCAGAATGCTACCCTGGACATGAGCATATGTTTAGCTTACAGGGCTTATAGGTGGTGACAGAATCCCTTTAATCATATACACAAATATGATAATTTGGGGCAGGGTAATGAGCCCAGTCCTCCACACCATAGAGCAAAGTGTGCAGATACTGCATATGTTTGGAAAATGTAATAAAAAGTTTGTGAAAAAAAAAAAGAAAACCTCCCTGAAATGAGAAGTGCACCTCCCTGAAATGAGTTTTTGCAGGTTGGGATGTCTGCCCTCAGTATGTCACACCTATCGATATCACACCTATACCAGTCCTCTTTTGTGGCCGTATTAGCTAGCGTTTGGTGTCTCTATACTCTCTAACAGTCTGTCCCTGCTCTACACAGCAACCTCTTCCTACACTAGCAAAAGACTGAATGTAAAATGGCGGCCAGATCGGGTTTATTTATAGGTTAGGGGGTGTGTCCATGTGCTGAAACATCTCAATTGGCTGTCCTGTCCCACCTGATGGATGTGTCATGGGTTAAAGTTCAGCGCTATACAAAAAAATATGGCGCGCTTGAATATTGCCATATGTTTGCTTGTTCGGCGAATCGTGAACGAGCAAAGTTTGCCGCGAAACGACCGCCGGGCGAACCACAAGGCTATCTCTAGACTTAACTGCACCCTGATCCGGTGGTCACCTCAACAGAAGCTCCCCGCATTGAGCGGTCACAGACAGGAGCGTTCTTATACCAACACGCATATCCAACCGCGTCTGGAGGTGAGAAAGAAGGTGCAGCAATAAGCAGTGGGACCCACCATAGACTCTCCAGATACATACCAGCTGCGGGAACGGGTCTCCCGTAAGTCACCAGTGCCAAAAGCGGGACTCCCCTCGCCGAGCGGTCACGAATGGCAGCGCTCCCACACCAGCACACAGCCAGCTTACCGTGCAGAGGAGATTTGGAGCTGCACTTCTTGAAGTGAGGAGTTAGGCGCAGTAGCATGCAGCTGGACCCGCCGCCGATTCTCCCATTATTCACCAGCTGCGGAAGCGGGTATCCCATGCATTACAGCCACAGCCAAACTAGGGGCATCACCTCCCGGTATAGCGGCCATATTGACCACGTTCAGCACCCCGGTGAAAGATAAGGGGTCACATTATCTGGCCAGCGGCGCCCCATCTCCTTAGCCCTGCAAGATTAAGAGCTCCTCTGCAGCTAAGAGGACTGTAATAATGAACAGAGGGTCTAAAACGACCAAAAAAAGGGCGAAAGCTTCTACACCAAGGAAGCTGACGGAATTTTTTGAAGCAGCGAACCCATCCGGGGTCGACCAAAATGAGTCAGCACCTGCATCGCCGTGTCCTATGAGCCCCACTTTATTAAACACAGACCCCTCAAGAGATGATGACATCCCTTCTCTGATCCAGGAAGCCATCCCTTACACGCTCAGAGCTGGTGAGGAAACAGGGAAATGGAGGTCCATAATTTCCCCACAACCAACCGAGAAAGCAGTTAACTCCTTTATGGATGCTGTTCAGTTACCTCATCTTTCACCAGAACAGGTCAGTGCCCTATCGCTCCCTGTTACGAGTGAGGCAATCAAATCCCTCCCTTTAAATAAAGCCCCAGGACCAGATAGGTTTACTAATGCCTACTATAAATACTTCTCCCTCACAATAGCACCATATCTAGCGAAGGCTTTTAACAAAGCTGCTACAGAAAGTAAATTTCCAGAGGAGATGCTTATGGCCCACATAGTTATCCTTCCCAAACCAGGCAAAGAACCAACAACCCCCTCAAACTTCCGCCCCATCTCACTATTAAATTCAGACGTTAAAATCTACGCAAAAATTCTTGCAACACGATTACTGAAATATATTCCTCTTCTGATTCACCCGGATCAAGTAGGATTTGTAGCGGGGAGACAAGCATCTGACAGAACGAGAAGAGTTATTAACCTGGTTCAGATAGTTGAGCGCACTCGGATGCCTTCTCTGTTCCTGGCGCTGGATGCAGAGAAGGCGTTTGATCATATATATTGGGGATATCTCTCGGCCACACTGGATAATTTTGGATTTCAGGGATTTATTAAGTCTGCTATATTAGCTCTGTATTCCTCTCCTTCAGCCCAAGTTTTCTCCTCATGGTTCCTGTCAGACTGTTTCACTATTTCTAACGGAACGAGACAATGATGCCCAATGTCACCTATAATTTTTGCCTAAGTCATGGAACCTTTCGCAGAGATGGTCAGACATTCTCCGGACATTGTAGAGATTTCAGTTAGGGGGCCCTCACACACTGTAGGTTTATATGCTGACAACATCATACTGTCATTGTCTCATTCAGAGACATCCCTCCCAGGCGTTCAAAGGGTCATTAGCATGTTCCAGAATGTTTCATATTACAAGCTCAACTTAGCAAAGACCCAGGCCTTCACGGTCGGTGTGGACCCTTCAGTAAAAACAGAGATTAATTCCTGGTACCCTTTCAACTGGCAAGATAAAGGCTTTACTTACCTGGGGATCACCCTGACCAATTCTAGCAAAGATCGGTACTCAGTAAATTACATCCCGCTTTTGTTGAGGGTGTCTGGTATGATTGGCAGATTCTCCTTGCCCCTGCTGTCCAGGGCATGTAGAGTAGCAGTTGTCAAGATGATGATGCTCCCGGTCATATTATACACTTTCCGCACTGTAATGGTCCCTGTACAGGAGTCGTTCTTCAGGTCCCTTCATAAACTGATCACCGACTTTGTCTGAGCCAGCAGAAAACCTAGGGTAAAATTCTCTACAATGACCAGACCGTGGACCAAGGGGGAAATAAGTATTCCAGATCTTAGGAAGTATTATTGGGCATGTGTACTTGCTCAGACAAAAGATTGGTGGGTGAGGGATAGTGATAAAAGATGGATGGAATTGGAAAGGTCGGCATCACCCACACCTCTCATCTCACTATTTAACCTATACCCCCCGAAAAAACCCAGTGACCACCAATCTCTCCTTAGTATCAAGGCATCAGCCACAGCTTGGAAAAACTTCCAGCCTTATACGGGTTCACTGGCCAAAACCTTAGTAAGGAACCTCCCCTTGCACTACTTAAACATATGGATCCCTGATCTACAACTAGATAATTGGGTTACAGCTGGCATATCTAACATCCAACAACTCTTTGATGACACAATACTAAACACTTTTTAGAATATAACTAATAGATATGACATCTCAAAACAAGATTTTTACAAATACTTGAGGATCAGGCATGCTTTATTGGATTCTAAAAGTCAGTTACTAGAATTTCCCAAGCAAATACAAGAGTTCCTTTCTTCGGTCAGACCTTCCATAAAAGGCATCACCCTTTTTAACAGCACTCTTATATTGCCCACAACATCACTGAAACCTCCCTTTGTACTTAAATGGGAAGAAGAGTTAGGGGGTAACACCCAATACTGAGGACTGGTTTTCAGCTTTCCCTATAGTGAAACAAGTATCCAAGAGCGCTTCCCACTGGGAGACCGAGTTCAAAATATTATTAAGATGGTATCTTACACCAACCCACTTTCATAAAATTAATCATACATACCCCCCAAACTGCTGGAGAAATTGTGGTCAAGTAGGTACCTATAAACATGTCTGGTGGGAATGCCCTATCATGTCTACTTTTTGGGACGCTGTGTTTCTTCTTCTCAAAAGAGTTCTGGACTGATGGATTCCTAAATCCGCGTCACTGGCTTTGTGTTTTGTGGGGCTGGCAGATTGGCCGGTACAAATCAGAACAGTCTGCGGTCAGATCATTTTAGCGGCCTGAGCGATGATTGCTAAATCATGGAAATCTAGCTCTCCGTTGACCATTCGTAAGCTGATCTCCTCTGTATAGGCAAATTTTGAGATGGAAAACTATACGCCCTCCGAACACATAACTGGTCAGAGTTAATGTCTAAATGGTCTATATGGACCCAATTCCCCAAACCATACTAGATAACTATGTGTACGGTATTATTCTTGCCTCCTGTTTGAGCGAACCCACCATTTCATGCCACTTAAAGCTATGTACCTTCTTTCTTATTGTTCTAATGTTATTTACTTTTCTAGAAGAATGCTTTGCTCTACTGTTGAGACTTTGCCAAGACCTTTGGAATGTGCAACATATAACACATGCTTATCGATGGATCCCTGCGTGGACCACAAGTATTGTAATGTCACCTAAATGTTTTGTTACAGTACACCAACAATCCATTTTTTCCCCCATTTATTTCAATAATTAAGATCACTAAGGATCTCAGTGGCCACATCCTTGCAGAAATCGTCAGGAAACCAACCTCAACCAACAGCTTTTTGCACTGGAACAGCTGGCATCTTAGGCCTCTGAGAAGTGGCATACCTACTGGCCAATATCTGCGCGGCCAAAGAAGAAGCATTCCAGAGAGAATTCAGCAATCTATATCACATATTCTGTACATTGTGTTATCCCAGAAGACCCTCTATAATTGAATACGCCAGGGCCAGGGAGACCAGGAGAGATACACTACTGGGGGAAAAAAATGCAATGCAATGATCAATTAGATGTATTGGGACATATGACAGTTATCACAAGGAAATAACCCAGGTCCTCAAAAAACGCTGGCGGATCTTGACCGTTGACTCTGACCTGGAAAAGTCCTTCAGAAATATCCCTCAGTTATCTACCAAAGAGGGCACAATCTGGAGGACCATCTGCTCCACAGTTTCCTCTCGACAGTAACAAATGAAAACACAAGCTGGTTAAGCTTCACCTGCAAGGGATTATACACCTGTGGGGACTGTTCTTTCTGTAGATACCTCCCTAGGGTCAAGGAATTCCATAATACAGTAGATGAATGGACCTATACGATTAAAAACTTTTTTAACTGCAGAAGCAGAGGAATTGTCTATATTGCGACATGCACATGCCCCCAACTGTATGTTGGCAAGACCATATAAGAGTTTAGGAGGAGAATCTCCAGACACCTGAGTGGCATTAATACTGGAATGGAGACACCTATAGCCAGACATATAGCGTATACACACGATGGTAACGCAGACATTTTGACATTTGGGGGCATCTGGAGCTGCAGACTAGGCCCCCGGGGATGAAATTTAGACAACAAATTGTTGAAATAGGAATCAAAATGGAGTCCAAATTGCCTAAATGAAGGGTTCTCACTTTCAGCTTTTATATAACAGGATATATTTTTTGCTGATATACAAGTGAATGTCATTTAAAAGACTCAAATCCTGCCATTTATTAACCATTCCAATTAATTGCAGTGAGAATCGAAGAAGGAAAAAATGTTTTTTTAGTGTACAACAGTGTACAACAGTATACAACGTGACACTATATGATTTTTGGCTCCAGTCATAGAAGTCTGAATACCAGGGATAACTGGTACGTTATTTTTCAGGGGCTTGCCATGACATGTAGCTTAAGGCTGACATGTCAGCCTGCATTTGTGGGAGGGGCGTAGGCGCACTTAAAAGGAGGCACGCCCTCTCCCCATTTGCGTGCGTTTTCTGGTGCCATCCCGCCTTAACGTCACGCCCCGTACTGCTGCTCACCAGGTAAGTTGCTGAGGGTTCCCGATGCTCGCCGCTCGCTCCTGCTGCAAGGGTAAGTTAGTTACTGTCCTCCCGAACCCCCTTCCCGGCGTGCGTCTCCCCCTCCGCCCGGTTCACCTCTACCCACCTTCTACTCCAGGTGGTGCGGCCGGCTCAATTCCATGCTTCCGGCGCCGGCCTGGGCAGGTCACGTGTGACGCCGGGCAGCGCCTCCGTTGCCTTGGCAGCGGAGCCTGCGTCTCGTGGCAAGCTCCCTCTCCCGGCTCTGGGCGTCACAGCAGCCTGCCGCTTGTTGGCCAGGACCTGTCGCCCGGGGGTGGGTCCATCCAGACCCAGGGCCACCACTTTCACTCCGTCGCAGCTGCCGGCCGGCGGCCAGCAGTTGTCCATTTTCAATAAAGTTTAAAGAAAAAAAAAAAGGCTCGGGCTCATGCGAACAGCCCAATCACACACTCTTTCCATATATATCAAAATTCTAACTGTATGACATGGTCATATAGTAAACCACATGGCCCCCATGTGCCCTCCTCTGTCATTCTGAGTCGCAGACAGCTGACGCGGCAACATCCCCTCTGTCTGCATCTGTACACTCCGGCCTGCAATAAAAAAATTAAAAAAAAATAAAAAATAAAAAAAATAAAAAATAAAAAAAATAAACTTTTAAAACATTTGCACGCGGAGTTTAAACCACTCCACAAGTTTGCAACCCTAACATCCGCTGCCCATCAGAGTATTCTGTTAGATCACAGGGACATATAAAGATCCCTGGGTTATGGGTCAAGTAAATGGCGCAGTCTACAGACTACTACGCACCCCCCCCCCCTCATGTTACTGATTATTGTTGCAGACCCTGGGTTCTCTGCCGTGCTAGCCACACATCATCTGCCAAGGGTTCTTAACAGTTCCGCCCGTGTCAACCGCCGCCTATTCCACTCTGCTACATCTGCGGAGGTTTTTTGGTAAATACTTATTTTCCAATGTCATATCATGCTCTTCCATGTCTGGGGCCTGTTCCGTGTCAGGCTTACGTATTACCTATTACCATCTGTTGCCCATGACGCCCGGGCTTACGTTTTTTGCTCAGACCATATCTGTTGCCGATCCCGCTTCAGGCTTACGTATCATTTGCCGTCAGTGCCTGTTTCAGGGTTACGTTTTCAAATATATCATGTCTGTTGTCTGTTACGTTTCAGGTGTACTTTTTCCATTTCTGTTGCCAGTTACGTTTCAGGCTTACGTTTCTAATATATCATGTCTGTTGCCTGTTACGTTTCAGGCTTGCGTTTCCAATATATCATGTCTGTTGCCTGTTACGTTTCAGGTTGCGTTTCCAATATATCATGTCTGTTGCCTGTTACCTTTCAGGCTTACGTTTTTCTTTTCTGTTGCCAGTTATGTCTCTGGCTTACGTTTCTAATATTTCATGTTTGTTGCCTGTCAAGTTTCGGGCTTACGTTTTTTCCTTCTCTCTTGCCGGTTACATTTCCGGCTTACGTTCTAAATGTATCTGTCGCCTGTGACGCTTCAGGCTTACGTATCCACTGTACCACGTCTGTTGCCTGTCACTTGTCAGGCTTACGTTTCTCTCATGTATTTATTCCCCGTCACGCTTCAGGTTTACGTTTTTCATCCATTACCGGTTACAGGCCAGGTTCATGCGGTTTAATTACTATTCTTTGTCGCTATCATTTTTTCCAGATTCAATCAATATTATTTTCTACGGTACGACCCCAGGTTTGGTGTTCTTTTCCATGTTTATAAACCCCTGTCGGTAGCCACGTCCTCGTAGCTCTTACGCCTTTTTTCACGCCTTAGGCTGATAAGGTCCTCCACAGTAGTACCCCCTTTCACAGCTCTAGGCACTCGCCCGCCCTAGTTTCTCTCTTCACCACCATTCACGGCTCGGGTGTCGTCCTTCTGTCATACAAGGCCTCCAGCTCAGCTATTAATTTTTGTTTATCACCTCACAGCCACGATATGTCGCATGTTTCTAACATCGAGGAAGCCCTATCCATCCCTGAGACACCCGCATCCGAGCGGCCCAGCTCCTCATCACTAAGGAGTTGGACAATCGCAAAGCTGATCGCGGAGCTCAACAGGAGAGGGATCCAACACCCCGCTTCCGCCCGGAAAGCAGAACTATTCAGGCTACTCATGGCTGAACCAGCAGCCCCGGACTTGGAGCAAGTCTCCATGTCCACTTTGCAAGTGTCCCTGACACAACTGCATGCCATGATGAACACCATTGCCTCCTCAGTCTCAGACGTGCAGTCCAGACTCCTGGCCGTTGAGTCTCACCAGGGGCCGACATCCGAGCGTGCCGCCTCTCCGTTGCCTGTTGCTTCCATGGCAGGGTTTGTTCCCCCAGGTAGGGTCCTTTGCGCACCCGAGGTAGCTCCAGCCCACTTCATCCCCAGCAACATCAAGAAGGATATTTTAGAGGGCAAGGACGTTAATCTGGCGTCCATCCTGATAGCCACCCATGACACGGTTGAGAGCAAGACCATTGCTTGCGGCGACATGTCCATCGTCCTCAAAGCGAGGGATCCCCGCCTCAACAGGAAGCTAACCATCACGGAGTTTGTCCTGGCGTTTAGTTTATTCAGGGACGTCATCTGCTCCGTCCACCCTGAAAGGCGGGAAGAGTTGGATACATACCTTTACAGGGTTACGGACTTGGGCCACTAGTACGGTGGGCAGGCTTTTTATGATTACCATCGCTCTTTTTCAGCAAAAGCCGCCGCCTCACTGGTCCAATTCCAGCACCTCACGAACTGGGCGGCCATGGACATGGAGCTTTTTTGCCGACATTTCGCGGGCCTCAGGGCCTCGGCATGTGCGTCATGCCAGTCCATCACTCACTCCTCTGATTGGTGCCCCAACTCAGGTCCCTCCACTTCCCAGGGCAGATCCCTCCGTAGTAGCTCCGGGTCCCTCCAACGACCTGGCTCAACCACGGATAAGCTAGGCCGGCCAATAGTTTTCCTGAGAAACAGCCAGGTCTGTAATAATTTCAACCAGGAGGCTTGTTATTACAATAAGTGCAGGGCCCTCCACGTCTGCGCAGGCTGTTTCAGGGCTCACCCGCAGACGGCGTGTCCACAAAGAGCAAGGCCATCCTGACTAAGCGGGGTCAACGTGGTCTTGTTAGAATCCCTGTTGCGCGAGCATCACAGCCCTCAATGGGTGCAGTTCTTGGTTTCCGGGTTCACCATTGGGTTCCACACGGGGCTGGTAGCTCTCCCGCAAACTTCCTGGGAAGGGCCCAATCTGCTGTCGGCAAGCAGGGATCCCGAGCCGGTAGGGACTCTGATCAAGTCAGAGGTGGAGAAGGGGTTTCTGATCGGCCCCTTTCCCTTCATACCATTTGACCTCTGGAGGATTAACCCCATTGGTATTGTGTCCAAGCAGTTCACAAATAAAAAACGTCTAATCTACGACTTGTCGGCACCTCATGGCTCCAGCACACCCAGTCTTAACTCCTTAGTGCCATCCGAGGAGTTCTCTATGTGTTACGCCACCATAGGCGAGGCCATTCAACTGATCCTCCAAGTAGGTCGGGGGGCATGGTTGGCCAAGGCAGACATCGCCGACACCTTTAAATTGCTGCCCATTCACCCACAGCTTTGGAGGTTCTATGGCATCAAGTGGCAAGATCAGTATTTCTTTGCCAACCGCCTGACGTTCGGGTCCAAGAGCAGTCCCTGGCTGTTCGACCAGTTCGCTCAGGCATTGCATTGGATCCTGGTCAACCACTGCGATTGCCCTATGATCATCCATTACTTGGATGACTTTCTCATCATCGAAAGCCCAGACCGCCAGCCTTGTAAACTCCAGGCTCTGCTGCAGCTGTTCGGCCGACTCAATGTTCCGGTGGCAGCTTCAAAAACCGAAGGCCCCGCCACGGTAATCACCTTCCTGGGTATAATTTTGGACACAGGGAAGATGGAGGCCAGGCTACCAGCCGAGAAGTTGGCAAAAATCAAGGAGGCCATCTCAACAGCGGCAGGCAGCAGGACGTGCACCAAGGTCGAGTTGCAGTCCCTTCTAGGCATGCTCAACTTTGCCAACAAAGTCATGCCCCAGGGTAGGGCCTTCATGTCCAGGCTTCTCCAGTTACTCCCCTTAGCCCCAGAGCAAGACAGCCTCGTCACGTTAGACGCCCAAGCCATGGCCGACCTGGCCATGTGGGAGAACTTCCTGGCCTCTTGGAACGGAGTCTCTTTGTTTGTTCCTCAGCTAGGGCCAGCTTCCACCTTGATTTTCTCGGACGCCGCCGCCTCCGGGGGGTTCGCGGCGATCTGTGGAAATCAATGGTTCGCGGGCCCCTGGCCACCCGAGGTATCAACAGCCAGAGGCTCTTTACAGTCATCCCCGTTGATGGAATTCTACCCAGTCGTAGCAGCAGCCCAGGTGTGGGGCAGCCAGTGGGCCAATTCTTCTGTGGCGTTCGTCACTGACAATCAAACAGTGGTGGACATTATCACCAAGGGCAGGTCTCAGTCACCCCAGATAATGTCATTTGTCCGCAGGCTGGTCTGGCTCTCGCTGGTGTACAACTTTCACGTGGCATGCAGGCATATCCAGGGGGTTCATAATGTGGCCGCAGACGCTTTGTCCCGTTTTAACTACAAAACTTTCTTTCAGGTCATGCCAGAGGCAGACCGTGTGGGGCTACCTCCGCCGATGTACCAATTTCTAGTGTTGGATTAAACCTTTTCATTGATTCAGCAAAATCCTTGATGCAGAAGTCTTTGTCTCATAACACTGCCAGGAATTACAGGACCGCCTGGAACACTTTCAACAGGTTCAGGGGCCTACATCCAAGACAAGACACTGACAAGACCACGTACATCACAGCTTTCATAGCCTTCTGTCATATCGATCTCAAGCTGTCCTTCAATACCATTAAATTGTATTTGGCCGGAGTCCAACATTTCTCCATGTTGGAAGACCCCGGAAGCAGGTCGGTTTTCCTATCCCAAGTGGTCAGGGCAACCTTCAGGGGGGTTCAGAAAAGTAGTCTCGCCGCCATCCCGAGCAGGCAGCCCGTGTCTGGAGAATTATTTAGGAAACTCTCAACCTCCCTAGATGGTCTTCCTTTTGGGCTCCTTCCCAGCACAGTCATCAAGGCCGCCATGTACCTTAGTTTCTATGGGTTCTTAAGACCCGGCAAATTCACCCGCACTTCAGCTAGGTCCAAGGGTCTCACCAAGGGTCAGCTAGTCTTGCCCCACTATCATTTCTCCCTGCACCTCTTCACTTCCAAAACCTCGCAGGTGGGTCCACCAGTGGAGGTGAATTTCTTCCCTTCTGCCAACGCATGGTGCCCGGTCCAGGTACTCAAGAGTCTGCTGTCGGCTCTGGGGGACTCCGCCCCTGATCAACCATTGCTCCCGTTTCAGGCCTCAGCCCTCACGGCCTCGCAATTCATCTCGCACGTCCGCACTCTGGCAATGGGCTTGGGTTTCGACCCCAAGGCCATTTCAGGGCACTCTTTCCGCATTGGAGCTGCATCCGCAGCTTCAAAACACAACGTCCCCAGTCACATCATCCGAAATATGGGTCGCTGGCGCTCCTCATGCTTCACGCGCTACATACCTAACCCCCAGGCCGAGATATCCCAGGCATTCCACAGTTTGGTTTTGTAACTTGGTTCACTGCCAATAAAGGTTTTTCTCTCCCTACTTGTGTGTCTTTTTGCCCCCTTTTAGGCTTACCCACGGCATGGCTAAGGGCACCTCTCCAGCCATATCAGGTAGGCAGGGTGGTTTCCTCTGTCAGGTTCGGCACGTTCGGGCTGAGCTCCCCGCCGCAGCCATGACCACAAGTAGCTTAAGGCTGACATGTCAGCCTGCATTTGTGGGAGGGGCGTAGGCGCACTTAAAAGAAGGCACGCCCTCTCCCCATTTGCGTGCGTTTTCTGGTGCCCCACCCACCCTTCCCTTTTCTCTTTCATACTCCTCAGGGTATGCCCCCTTTTAGGCTTACCCGCGGCATGGCTAAGGGCACCTCTCCAGCCATATCAGGTAGGCAGGGTGGTTTCCTCTGTCAGGTTCGGCACGTTCGGGCCCGAGCTCCCCGCCGCAGCCATGACCACAATAGGTTTTATTACATGCATGTTTTATATAATATCCTGTAAGTATAATAAATATCCATGGCTGAACCTAGTGTTGCAGTACATCACTAAAAACAGTGGACTCTGCACAATAAGGTTTTTTATTCTTTGAAGTTATATTCCAACAAAACAGCGTTATTTGGCAAGTAACAAAAGCAACAGGAGTTTTACTACCTCCATCTGTGGTACATGGAGCAACGAGCTCCTGGCACATGGCTGGTGAAACATGATTGGATGATAGAAAATATATGGCAAATCAGATCACATCACACCCATATGTTATGCTCGCCCTGTGACATCACACCATGATCATATTGGGCTGGGGAAACATGGGCGGATGTTATAAAATATAAGACAAATCAGATCACATTACATCCATGTGTTATGCCTGCTCTGTGACATCATACCATGATCAGATTGGGCTGGGGAAACATGGACGAATGTTATAAAGTATATGACAAATCAGATCACATCACACCGGTGGCGACTCTAGGAACAATATATAGGGAGGGCACACATAAGATACCACAGTCAAAAATGGGGGGGGGGGGTGGCACTAATAATTTTCACCACTTAATCATACTACTGAAAAAAATTATAATAAGTATATATAAATAAGATTACAAAATACGAGAGTATTGCGGTATGCAGGGAATACCTTTTTATTGTACTAACCTAATACTTAAAAAAACAAGCTTTCAAGAGTTTTCCTTTCTTCCTCGGTATTGCTTCAGACCTGAGAAAGAGAGAAACACTCTGCCTAAAGAGCTGAAGCTTTATTTTCAGGTCGATCAACTGTAGTTTTTATTGGTCCAATTTTTCATCACTAATATTCAATTTTTTGGGGGGACACAGAAACAAAAAAAAATGTTGAATCGTGCTTTAATTGTTTTCAGTCACGGCATACACCATGCATGAATTTTATTTTTTATTTTTTAATAGTGAAGACACTTTTAGACATGGCAATGCTTTTTTATGTTTATTTGTCTTTGTTTTAATCATTGGGAAAGTGGGGTGATTGGAATTTTTATCCCAACCTCTACCCACTCTTTCCTCTGCCAGCCTCCAGTACTATAGCATGCAGTACATGGCAGCCTCCCCCGCTCCACCATGTACTAGTGCTTATTATGGCACACATATGCACGCACCCGATGCCAGCCCAGGACCATCTTGGCATAATAGGTATGTATATGTAACTTAAGATTGCCATAATAAGCACTAGTAGATGGCGGAACAGTGAGCAGAGAGGGGAGGCTGCCATGTACCACATGCTATAGTATAGGAGGCTGGCAGAGAAAGGATTGGGCAAAGGTTGTGATCCGGCTACCTGGCAGCTGAATGCTGAATGCCTCCACATGCAGCTGCCAGGTGGCCATCCCAGCCTCTGCCAGCTTCCTGTACTATAACAGATGCATGCCTTTTATTATATAGGAGGCTGGTGGGACTGAGATGGCAGCCTGTGGCTGCACACTCAGGACTTTGCCTGCTGCTGTACCTGGACTTTCCTCTTCTCCCAGTCTGTGAAGTTCAGGAGGAAAGGGTGAACTACTTGAACTCTGCCCTCCTCCTTCCTCATGCCCAGAGAGGCCTCAGAACCACTGTGCACTAGTGCAGCAGTAGGCAAGGCAAAGAGGGGCCAGTGGGGCCCAGACACATACCTGAAAAAACAAGTGCTGTGCATGCCTGCTGTGCCTCCCTCCGCCCTCTGCTGTGCTGCTGTGCTGCTGCTCCTCTCGCCTGCTTCTCCTGCTTGCTGCACCCCTTGAGGAGGACTTCACTTGGTGGGCGAGATGCAACTGTGCTACCTGATGAGATTAATTTACATAGCTTGCTGCCAGCTTGTTCTCTGGCTGTGTCACGGCCACGGTTTTGGCCGTGACTCCTTGGGAGCCGCATACAGTTGCCCGCGGTTTGGGTTGTTGTTTCAACCGCAGCTTGAGGCTTGATGTTGTTTGCCTCAAGTGCGGTTGCCGCGGACAACAGGTATGTGTGCGGTCCCTTTGGAGTTTGTGTGCGTGTATGTATGCACTGTTGTTAGTCTGTATGCACTCTGTGTAGTGTGTGGTGTGCACGGACATCTTTCCTGCACTGTGGTTGCCCGTGGCAACGTTTGTCGTTGTGTACATGTGGTGGCAGTGTCCCGGCCTTGGGGCTGACTCCCAGGACACGGTTGCCACCCATGTCGTTGCCTGCGGCAACAACCACAGTGTGTTTGTCGTGTTGGACACTTTCCCTTTTAGTTGGTGTTTTCCCTTTCCTGTGGTGCTGGAAGGGTTAACTCCCTTCCCAGTGTGTGTGATGTCACTGGGTGTGTCTGACTGCTGGGTGTGGCCACTTAGGCCTATATAGCCTTTGTGTTTGGCATAGAAACATAGAAACATAGAAACATAGAATGTGTCGGCAGATAAGAACCATTTGGCCCATCTAGTCTGCCCAATATACTGAATACTATGGATAGCCCCCGGCCCTATCTTATATGAAGGATGGCCTTATGCCTATCCCATGCATGCTTAAACCCCTTCACTGTATTTGCAGCTACCACTTCTGCAGGAAGGCTATTCCATGCATCCACTACTCTCTCAGTAAAGTAATACTTCCTTATATTACTTTTAAACCTTTGCCCCTCTAATTTAAAACTGTGTCCTCTTGTGGTAGTTTTTCTTCTTTTAAATATGCTCTCTTCCTTTACCGAGTTGATTCCCTTTATGTATTTAAAAGTTTCTATCATATCCCCTCTGTCTCTTCTTTCTTCCAAGCTATACATATTAAGGTCCTTTAACCTTTCCTGGTAAGTTTTATCCTGCAATCCATGTACTAGTTTAGTAGCTCTTCTCTGAACTCTCTCTAGAGTATCTATATCCTTCTGGAGATATGGCCTCCAGTACTGCGCACAATAATCCAAGTGAGGTCTCACCAGTGTTCTGTACAGCGGCATAAGCACTTCACTCTTTCTACTGCTTATACCTCTCCCTATACATCCAAGCATTCTGCTGGCATTTCGTGCTGCTCTATTACATTGTCTTCCCACCTTTAAGTCTTCTGAAATAATTACTCCTAAATCCCTTTACTCAGATACTGAGGTCAGGACTGTGTCAAATATTCTATATCCTGCCCTTGGGTTTTTACGCCCCAGGTGCATTATCTTGCACTTATCCACATTAAATTTCAGTTTCCAGAGTTCTGACCATTCTTCTAGTTTTCCTAAATCCTTTTCCATTTGGCGTTTTCCTCCAGGAACATCAACCCTGTTACATATCTTTGTGTCATCAGCAAAAAGACAAACCTTACCAGCGAGGCCTTTTGCAATATCACTTATGAAGATATTAAACAAAATCGGTCCCAGTACAGATCCCTGTGGAACCCCACTGGTAACATTACCTTGTTTTGAATGTTCTCCATTGACTACAACCCTCTGTTGTCTGTCACTCAGCCACTGCCTAATCCACTCAACAATATGGGAGTCCATGCTCAATGACTGCAGTTTATTGATAAGTCTTCTATGTGGGACAGTGTCAAAAGCCTTACTAAAATCTAGATATGCGATGTCTACTGCACCTCCACCGTCTATTATTTTATTCACCCAGTCAAAAAAATCTATAAGATTTGTTTGACATGATCTCCCTGAAGTAAACCCATGTTGTTTTTCATCTTGCAATCCATGGGATTTTAGATGTTCCACAATCCTATCCTTTAATAGGGTTTCCATTAATTTGCCTACTATTGATGTCAGACTCACTGGTCTATAGTTGCTCGATTCCTCCCTACTACCTTTCTTGTGAATGGGCACGACATTTGCCAATTTCCAATCTTCCGGGACGACTCCTGTTACTAATGATTGGTTAAATAAATCTGTTAATGGTTTTGCCAGCTCACCACTAAGCTCTTTTAATAATTTTGGGTGTATCTCATCAGGCCCCTGTGACTTATCTGTCTTCACCTTAGACAGCAAACTTAGAACATCTTCCTCTGTAAAGATACATGCATCAAACGATTTAATAGTCATTCTTTCTAGTGGAGGTCCTTCTCCTTTTTCTTTTGTAAAAACTGAACAGAAGTATTCATTAAGGCAGTCGGCTAGCCCTTTATTCTCTTCTACATACCTTCCGTCCTTTGTTTTTAATTTAGTTATTCCTTGTTTTAATTTCCTTTTTTCATTTATATATCTGAAGAATGTCTTATCCCCTTTTTTCATAGACTGAGCTAGTTTTTCTTCTGCCTGCGCTTTAGAAGTTCTTATAACTTGCTTGGCCTCTCTCTGCCTAATCTTGTAGATTTCCTTATCTTCATTGCTCTGGGTTTTTTTATAATTACAAAATGCTAGCTTTTTATTTTTAATGATTTGGGCCACTTCTGCTGAGTACCACATTGGTCTCCTCCTTTTTTTGCTTTTACTGACAAGTCTAATGCAATTTTCTGTTGCCTTCAATAATGCACCTTTTAAGTAGTCCCATTTCTCCTGGACTCCATGTAATCCGTTCCAGTCTGATAAGGACTCATTTATGACTAATTTCATTTCATTGCATGGCTCAGTAGGTTGCTTCAGCCATGCTTAGCTGGCGCAGCCTTCTGTGTTTACCAACTGCCAGTGAGAGCCACCCTTGTGGTTCATAAATATTATGTCACATTAAGTTTATGTTCATCTTTATGTGTGATGTCTATGTGATGGTCTGTTGGGATTTTCCTATGTTGTTTTGTGCAGCTTATGGATCTGGATTCCTGTTTGCACAGGGATCCAGTCAGCAAGGCTGTGGCAGGTAGGTGGAACTCGGATAGTTCACCTGCCATATCCGTAAGTCTGTTTGTGTTCCCCTTTTCCCTGCAGCTTGGCCAGTGAGACCCCTGTTCCTCTGTGTCCAGTAGGAACAGGCCATCTTACCTTGACTCCTAGCCCAGGGACCGGTCGGAGGGTGAGTTAGGGATCCGAGGTTCCGGAGCATGGGTCCTCCTACCTTAAAGGTCGGCCCATGCAGCTAGGAGTTAGGGTCAGGTTAGGGACGCTTTAGGAGGTGACCTGCTCCCTAATCCTGTTGTCCTGGCCGAGCAGCCATAACATCATCTGGCATCGCACGGCTGAGGATTTTCCCCATCCTCAGCCGCGACAGGCTGGCAGTGCGCTATGCAGGCAGGCAGAAGAGGCAGCTCAACTTATCATCATGTATGGGGACAGGCAGATGCTGGGCGGTGCGGGCACGCTTTTAATGAATGTGATGCAGGGTGGATGGGCATGGTGAGCCGGCCCCTATGTGAAAATGTAAAAGTATGTACACACAGTAAGTGTGTGTGTGTGAGACATTGCTTCCGGGCCCCTTGTCAGCCTTCTCCCCAAAGCAGCTGCTTCCCCTGCTTCCGACAGCGGGGGAGGGGGGGGGCACGTGAGGGGGGCAAGGAATAATCTAGGGGGGGCAATTGCCCCCCCTTTCCCCCCTGTAGCGACACCTATGCATCACACCCATGGGTTATTCCCGCCCTGTGACATCATATAATGATCAGATTGGCTCTGGAATGTGTCATTTTTTTTTCTTCTATTGGCTAATTAGAAACAGGGCAGGAGTAGAATGGCAATAAAACATGGCAATAAGCTTCCCTTAACATTACCCAATTACCCTGAAGAAGCCGGTGTGCTAGTGAAACATGTAGGGGGGTCTTGATCACAGGCCCCAATCAATTCTGTATAACACATGCTGGTTCAGCATAGGCATCTCTCTTCCTACTGCCCCCTGATTGACTCATGAAGCTATCTTTTAGCCTCCAAGCCAATCAGGATAAGCCCTCCCCTTCCCCCCACTTACTTCCTGTAACGGATCCGCTTCCGTTAATGGACGCTTCCTAGCTTGCGCCGAGGACCACAAGCACCGCACTGGACACCACAAGCACGGCAGACTCCACAACCGCCGTAGCTTAACTGGAGCCACGCTGTCTTCCTTCCACCCTGAATGAACCTCCAGCATTCAGGACCGTGTGGGAAAGATCTCTCCTCCAGGGAATATGCAGAGCATAGCAATCCCCAGCGTGATACAGCAATTCCCTCCAATAACGAGACGAGGCTGCGTTTTGAAGGGTTCGAAAAACAAGAACTGAACCGAACTCTTTATTGAGGGCTACCCGCCCGTATTTATGCAGGTCCCCACAATGCATCATGGTTTCCTCCTCTCTGCCCTTGAGACACCCGAAGTGCAATTCAATTATCTCCCAGGACAAAGGGAGATCACCAATACACATGTGGGAACAATAGGAGAGGAATCCCCACCCGAATACACAAAATCCTCCCTTCTGTCTGGGATATAATTATGGATTAACATAACTATCACAGACAGTAAAAATACAGTTTTTAAACATACACTGTAACTTTAAAACCATACATTCCATCTCCATAAAAATTACATATTTAAACTCAGCATACATCAAACATAAACACTTCCAAAAATCACACAAATCCCTCCAGGGGATCAAAAGTTTAGTGGAAGTCCTTTATGACCGACCGCAAGCACAATTTCCTGCCCAAAACAGTTCCATAGATTTGGGCTGTGCGGTCGGTCAATTTCATGCAGAAAAACGACTAAGTCCCATCTTCGAACGGGACTTAGTCTCTGGAGCTGAAAGTTCAGTATGGAAGAAGGTAAGGGTCAGCGGCGTTCGTGTATTTGCGCATCCGATTCCAGCTCCACAGAATCCCCAGCATACACCGCTGACCGCGTTCGGTCCCACCAACAGTCCAGACATGCGGCACAGTTCTGTCACACTGTTCCTGAAGGGCAACATGTCCCGGGGCCATAGTCGTAGGGCAGGAGGCTATCCATAAGTCCTCTACAATGCCCAGTGGCAAATGGCAGTTTGTCACACTTCCAATGTCATATAATCCTCCTTCTTCCTGTCTCATGGTTTTCCCCTGTGAATATAGCTCATATAAACAGTAAAATGGCGCTGGGCAGCATTTTCACCTAACTTATTCCCTCTTAACATTACATACAGCAACAAAACATACAAGGTAAGGCTACTTTCATACCTGCAGCACTACGATCCAGCCACCTGACCTATCAGAGAATGCGAGGATATGGCCAGACAGAAACAACAGCATGCAGCATTCTCTGCTTTTTTTGCCAGATTGTGGCTGGATCTCTGCCGGACCACATTATAGTTAATGGGGCCGGCGGGCATTCGGTTCTCATTCAGCAGTGCTCGATCTGGTGAATTTCGCCAGGCTGTTCTCTGCTGGAACAGCCTGTTGGAATCACGCAGATGTGAAAGTAGCCTAATACAGTACCACACACCTCTTACATCCAGTGACGTCTCCTGTGATGTAGATGTTCCCTTTACTCATCTTCTACATTTGGACCAGACCGCTATGATAATTTCTTTCAGCCATCTCTCATCTCTGCAGAGTTTTACAGACAGACATCTTAGTTTAATAATTTTCCTTCATCCTCCCAACACCCCATACTGTGCCTGCTGTGTTCCCCAATACTATATTGCAGAATCAGTCCCCCTGAAACTACTAGTACCACACAGATAATGCCCCATCCAATAATTATTGGCACACAGAGCCCTAAAAAATAACTGCACACAGCAAATAGTGCCCCTGACACTTATAGTGTAACCATAATGTTCCCCAAAAATAATTGTGCTAAGCTGATACTGTGTCAGTGTGCTCCCCACAGTAATAGTGCTCCCAAAGTCCCACCAATATAAATAATTATTTGCTAGGGTACACTTAGTAGTAATAGCGCTCCTACAACGCCCCCAACAGTAATAATGTCCCCACTGTGCCCCATCAGTAATTATCATGTTCCCCATAGTCCTGCAATTGTAATAAAGCTCACCATAATGTCCCCGGTAGCAATAATTATATTTATAATGTTTGAAAAATGCCCCCTTATAATGTGAGCCAGCATAAAAAATACCCACTTATAAGGTGTCACAGTGCAAAAAATACCCCTTATAATGAGCAACAGTACAAAAAAAATGTCCTGCTGTGTGGCAGTAAAAAAAAAAAAGTCTTCTTAGAGCCCCCAGTAGAGCCAATGTCCCCATAGTGTCCTCATAATGTGTGCCATTTCCCCCTACTGTGTTTCCCTGGAAAAAACTTTCTTAGTGCCCCTAGTTGAGCTAATGTCTCCATAGTGCCCCCTTAATTTGTGGCAGTATAAAATACTCCTATACAGTGCCCCCAGTAGATGCCCTCATAGTGCTCCTCTCCCCATCCCCATAGTGCCCCCATAATGTGGCAGTAAAAGAAATGCCCCTATAGAGTTCCCCAAGTAGATGCCCCAATAATACTCCTCTCCCCGTACCACAGTGCCCCCATAATGTGTGCCAGTATAAAATGCCCCTATAATGCTCCTCCCCGCCACCATAGTGCACATATAGTTTGTGGCAGTATAAAATGCCCCTATATAATATCCCTAGTAGATGCCCCTATAGTGCTCCTCTCCCCTACTTCTCCATAGTGCCCCCATGTGTACCAGTATATAATGCCAATATATAATGTGGCTAGTAGATGCCCCATAGTGCTCCTCTCCCCCTTCACCATAGGGCCCCCCATGTGTGCCACTATATAATGCCAATATATAATGCCCTCAGTAGATGTCCCATAGTGCTCCTCTCCCCCCTTCTGCATAGTGTCCCCCATGTGTGCTAGTATATAATTCCAATATATAGGGCCCCCCCGTAGATGCCCCCATAGTCAGGGGTGAACTGGGAACTTAAAGTGGCCCTGAAAAAAACTAAAAGTGGCCACATGTTGTAGACAGGTCCAAATCGACAGAAGGTGGGCCAACACAATTACTCAGGGCCAACACAAGTAGTCAGGGCCAGCATTTCCATATAGAGGCACATGCTACCACCCCAGTAGAGCCAAATACCACAGTGCAGCACAATATAATTCCCGAGAAGCACAAAATACCTCCCCAGTGACTGCCCCTCTGTGTTAGCCAGCACCAGCTGCCATGCTCTGTCCTCCTGCTCCAGTTGCCTCAGGATGGAAAACTGTTGAATTCACGAGTCAGGAGGGGAGCATCAGATGATTACTTACCTGGCTGGTAGCCCTTTGGGCATTGGCCCACCAGGAAGAATCCCTGTAAGCTCTATTGTCAATCCGCCCTTAGCTATAGTGTTCCTCATCCCATTTCCCCATACTGGGCAACAACCGCATAGTGAAAATGAAAAAAATAAACTCATATACTTACCTCCATGCCACTTTTAGGGATGTAATGCAGGCCTCTTTCCGTCTGTGTCCCATGATGTACGGCTTAGGCGGCACAATGACATAATTATAGGCCTGCAGCCTATCAGAGGAACGTAAAAGAGAGACCTCTCCCCTGCCCCGCCACAGCAATCATATGTATCGCCATCCTGAGGATGACAATACAGATTAATATAGGGATGAGCGCTTCCACAATGGAAGCACTCATTTACCTTCTCCCTGCCGCCGAAGCTTGTAATGGGCCCCCCTCCCACACTGAGTAAGTCCGCCCCTGCACCTACTATTATATTGTGATTGTCCGTATTGCCTCCTTTGCTGGCTTAATTAATTTTTTCATCACATTATACAGTTTGTGTCCAGGGGTTACAGTCATCTCTGCAGCACAGATACGAGGCGGCCAGGACGGGAGCTGTTGTGCATGTAGGCCTATGCATACTCCCAGGGTCCCAGCCAATAGAAAGGACAGCACTTTTTCCCATAGGGTGCAATCATGTCCACCGCTGCTTGATTGCAGAGGAGGATGTATCCCCTGGAAACATGATGCTCAGAACACCTTATCCTAATTCTCTCTCATATCCTTCGGATTCTCAACAGCCTCTGGATTTTTGTCTACTCAAGTGCATCCATGACTTTATTTTAATACCTCATTTTAGGAGCGATAATCTCCTTTTACCTTATAATATGTTTCCTCCTTTTCTATAGCTCTTAGGGAACAATGTTAATTGTTAAGGTTTTGCATGTTATTATGTCCTTAATTATTCGGCTGATTGCTCCTATTTGTCATTATTCGGATGTCATCAAATGATTATGTGAAAACATATATACAGTATGTCTCCTGTGCTATTTTGTATGGTGACTGTATTTTGCCTTAAACTTTAACAAAAAGATATTGGCTAAAATGAAAATAAAAATAAACCAAGCCAGCAAAGGAGGCAATATAGACAATCAAAATACATTAGTAAGGCCTCTTTCACACTTGCGTTGTTGGGATCCGGCATGCACTTCCGTCTTCCAAATGCTTTCAGTGTTACTATGGCACCCAGGACGCTATTAAAGTCCTGGCTCCCATAGTAGGAGCGGGGAGCGGTGGAGCGGTATACTTACAGTCCGTGCGGCTCCCGGGGCGCTCCAGAATGACGTCAGAGCGCCCCATGCGCATGGATGACGTGATCCATGCGATTACATGATCCATGCGCTTGGGGCGCCCTGACGTCACTCTGGAGCGCCCCGGGAGCTGCACGGACGGTAAGTATACTGCTCCCCCGCTCCCCGCTACACTTTACCATGGCTGCCAGGACTTTAGCGTCCTGGCAGCCATGGTAACCATTCAGAAAAAGCTAAATGTCGGCTCCGGCAATGCGCCGAAACGACTTTTAGCTTAAGGCCGGATCCGGATCAATGCCTTCCAATGGGCATTAATTCCGGATCCGGCCTTGCGGCAAGTGTTCCGGATTTTTGGCCGGAGCAAAAAGCGCAGCATGCTGCGGTATTTTCTCCGGCCAAAAAACATTTCGTTCCGGAACTGAAGACATCCTGATGCATCCTGAATGGATTTCTCTCCATTCAGAATGCATTAGGATAATCCTGATCAGGATTCTTCCGGCATAGAGCCCCGACGATGGAAATCTATGCCGGAAGAAAAGAACGCAGGTGTGAAAGAGCCCTAAGTGACTTATCTACATGATAAATGCCATTTGCTGAAGTGAGACAACCCCTTTAAAGGGAATCTGTCACCTAGAAATTAGACAGTAGATTGGTGGCCCTATCAATAATACTTAACTTTTAATCATTAAATTAAAACATAGCCTAAAAGATAAATAATAGAAACAAGACACTAGTGGTGCATTTTAATCCAGTGTGCAAGTTATAAAATAAACGGTTTTACCGCTTAGTAGATTATTGGTAACAGGGGTCCCTAACCGCTGAGTCGGGTATCTTGCCCTAAAATGCCCCTAGCTACCCTTTACGCTAAGGTAGAGGAGCACTCACCCTGAAAAGGGTGATCCTCTGAAGCGTCCCTCAAATCTAGCTAGGGCTCCCTGTTGCACCCTAAATGGAGTGGTTTCCCGGCTCTGTGGAAGGAAGAAGCAGGATACGCAGCAGCGGGGTCCTAGGTAAGAAGTCAGGATGGTCCAACGTGTTTTATTGGCAAAATTCCAAATCATCAGGGGACTGGTATATATTAAAGGGTTAGAATATGGTTATGACCGAAACCTAACTGTCCTATACTGGCCTTCCTGTTTAATGGCGTCTTCTACAACCAGCTCAGGGGGACCGCGATTGGGAGTCCTTATTCACCATCGCACACTAATTTGCTCCTGGGCTGGTGAGAGAGGACAATAGTGTTCGATGACACTCCCTTTGGTGGGACATATGATGTCGTGGTGTGGGCAAGGTACATCGACGACATATTCATCATATGGAAAGGAGAAAAGGAAGGGTTTGAAATACCAATGAACTGGAACTGAGGGTCATCTCTGAGATTGATAGGGTCTCACTGCCATTTTTGGATGTCAATATCAGCAGGGGTCCAAAGGGAGAAATTAAGACCCAAATATATATCGTAAACCCACAAATTCCCTCCTCAGATGGGACAGTCATCATCCCAGATCCCTAAGGCAGGGTATCCTGGTAGGAAAGTATTTGCCGGTGAGGAGGAATTGCTCCTCCATGTCAGATTTTAGACAGCAAGCAGGTGAACTATGGAGTAGGTTCCTAGCAAGGGGATACCCAGATGGTGTCCTTAGGAAAGCATACAAAACAGCCCGGGCTAGCAACCGCACACTACTCTTACATCCAAAAAAGAAGCAAACAACCTCGAGCAACACGATCAGACTAATAGCTTCCTTTGATGAGCCAGCACAATGTGAGGAAGGTCATCTCAAAACATTGGGGGACCTAAAACCCAATCTTAGGGATGCCATCTGATACCACACAAATTACATATCGGAGAGGGAGGAGCTTAAGGCTTTAACTGTAGTGGCTGTGTTGCATGCAAATTCATAGATCAAGGCTGTACTTTTAAAAGCAACGCCACGACCCAGACCCACAAAATTAAAAGTTTCATCAACTGTAGATCCAAGGAGGTGATTTACAAGGCCACATGTGGGTAGCCTGGAACATGTGGGCAAAACCACAAGAGAGTTCCGTAGAAGAATAAGTGAGCATTTGGGGGACATACGACACACAAAAGAATCCATAGAATCCATCTGGCATCAAATTTATGGGCATTGAGGCTGTCCCTATTACGGCCAGCCATGGGGATTGTGATTAGAGGGTCTTGCAACAGGAAACATGGTGGATCTTCCAGTTACAGATGGTGTATCTGGGAGTACGTAATGAGCAACTTTCATATAGCTGTTATATATGACAACTGTGTCCTCACCTGGACTTTCCACCTACCATATCCCACATTAACCTTCATCCCACTCATATTTTTTCCCTCTCCTTTCCTCGCCTCGCCTCCCTTCCATTTTTCTTTTTTGTATATAGTTCCCTTTCTTGAGACAACTCAAGAAAGTGGACACCACTGGGATGTGGTACCATGAATGTTAGCAGCCAATCTTCTTTATAAGAATGATTATTGGATTAGCTGATATGTTACTATCATTTGGACACGTTATCATGACTATCGGCTGCCAGTCTTCTTTATAAGAATGATTATAGGATTAGCGGATATTTTACCACCACTCATTCCCTGAAGTTGAGTGTTCAGAAAGATTACTTATCATTATCTCACTGTTGGGAGAAGGCTTCCGTATAATAAACCCATAGTCCTTTAACCATAGGAACATATAGTATACTGACATTGTGGCCCTGATAGCGTTTCTCGTACCAAGCGGATGAATCACCTCAGTAATATTCACTGCACTGGGGAATCCCCGGGGCTTACCTAAGCCTACATGCGCCAGCGATTTCCCTGCCCGCCTCCTTACCTCGGCACAGTGGGGGTCACATGTGCAGGCCGGTGACTGACACTCCCCCACAACTTCACTGGTGTAGTAGGATGTACAATTGTGAGGCGGGATTCAAGCACCCAGGAAAACCTTGAATCCCACGTGGGGTGACGAGACGCGTTCCTGCTCATGTCCATACCGGCACTCAGCATCAGTAGGCCGGTGTGGGACAGTTAGGTTTAGGTCACAACCATATCCTATCCCTTTAATATATACCAGTCCCCTGATGATTTGGAATTTTGCCAATGAAATGCATTGGGACATCCTGACTGATTACCTGGGACCCCTCTGCTGCGTATCGCGCTTCTTCCTTCCACAGACCCGGGAAACCACTCCATTTAGGGTGAAACAGGGAGCCCTAGCTAGATTTGAGAGACGGCTTAGAGGGGTTGCCCTTATCAGGGCAAGTGCTCCGCTACCTGAGTGTAAAGGGTAGCTCAGGCCAAGTAGGGGCATTTTAGGGCAAGATACCCGGCTCAGCGGTTAGGGACTCCCTGTTACCAATAATCTACTAATAAGCGGTAAGACCATTAATTTTCAAATTTGCGCACTGGTTTAAAATGCACCACTTGTTGCGTCTTGTTTCCATTATTTATCTTTTGGGCTATGTTTTAATTTAATGAGTATAATTTATAGGGCCACCAATCTACTGTCAAATTGCTTCTGAATATTATAGGTTGCCTAAATTGTGAATTCTACTAACCATAATTGACCTTGGTTGTGTTACTGTTTGAGTATGTCACCTACTTTGAGCATTTTAGACTGCTCATACAGCCTTATAGAACAGTTGCCCACCATTAAAATAGTACCTCTATTGTGTCTTTCTCACGTAGAGATCCTGTAGAAAGTAGGGCTCAAAGTAGATGATAAACTCTCCTTAAGAAGCATCCCATGGTAACAAAAGCCTTTTTATTTCTTTGTCACTTGAGCTTACCTGCAAGAAATGTTACTGTGTTCTTATTTGACCTTTTGATTGCCATTGTTGTAAACAATGAGAATTTCTTGACAGGTTTGAAGTCATTAACACCTGTGACGAATGTTCAATATTCTTATTACCACTGTCCTTTGTCTATACTTGTTCAAGAAGCAATCATTGTACTGACTCAATACTTTCTTTTGTAGCAAATACATATAAATTAAAGAAGTTAAATTGCTACATAATGCTCTAGGCTTATTCTTGAATTACAGGTATCCATGTTTAATGTATAACATTAAACTGTCATAGATTTAAACAAAATAACAGGTTGGACCCGATTGGTAGATTATTAAACAGAATGCACATTCTATTGATAGAAAGTCATATTTTTGTGATTAGAAGATATATAAAAAGTGTAAATAATATGAATATGTTTTAACGCGTTCCACACCACTCTTTGACTATATATGTCTAGGTGGTCCGTATTTATCTCTGCAGGGATGTTTTTGAGCATCCTTGCAGAGATGGTAGCTGCAGGGCTCTCCATGGAGAAGGGCTACCATCCCTGACTTCTCTATCACAATGTACACAGTTCTCAGTGAGCGCTGTATATGCAGATCACAGAGATCACATGATCTAGGACCAGCTCTTAACTAGGTGAAGATTGTGCCATAGGTAGTAAGATGATTGCTTTAGAGTTTGGATGCTGGAATCCCTGGTAATAGATGTTGAAGCGGAAAACAACTTTAACTGTGAAAACTCAACCGCTTTCTCTAAGTAGCTCAGTACATAAAGGAGGCATACAATATTCTTTCCTTTTTTATTATCCTATAACACTATTGCAAATTAAAGTGTAGTATTGATAAAAGATGAGAAAATTATAAATGTGGATAAAGGAGCTCATTTAGAGTATCACCAGTAAATCTATAGGCAAGGCACTTCCTAAAGCATTAGATAACAGGTTGCTATACTGTACCTTACAGGTGTATAACCTTGTATATAAACCCTTATACAAAGTATCGGGACACACCTCTTAATACTTGAATTCAAGTTTTTCCCTTCAGTCCCATTGCCAGAGGTGTATAAAATCAAGCCCCTAGCCATGCAATCTGCCTTTACAAGAATTTGTTAAAGAAGGGGTTGTTCTAAAGAGCTCACTGAAGTCAAGCATGGTACTGTAATATGATGCCACTGTTGCAACAAGTCAGTTTGTCAAATTTCTTCCTACCTAAATATTCCATGAACAACTGTGAGTGATATTATTGCAAAGTGGAAGTGTTTAGGAACCACCACAACTCAGCCACGTAGTGAAAGACCACATGAAGTCACAGATTGGGTCCGCCAAGTGCTGAGGTGAGCAGTGCATAAAAGTCGCCATTGCACTGCTGACTAAATAACTGCAGATCTCCAAACCTCCTCTGTCATGGTATAGATCTCCTTGTCTGTGCAGCTGCATGCAAGCCTTATATTATCAAGCCCAGTACTGGATAGAGTGATTAAAAGCACACCACCACTGGGCTCTGAAGCTGTGAAAACGTGGTCTGTGGAGTAACGAATCACACTTATATATAGTTTTTTTGTAGATGTGCCTTAGGAAAAAGGGGGGAAACCCTTGAAATGCGTAGCACAGTTTTTTATATATATTTTTATACTGTTTTATTAAATCGGTTTAGCTACAGGATAACTCCAAATCATTTTTTTTCCTGCTCTGTTCACTGCATTCCTTCCGGAACTGTTGCATCCACAGAGGGGAGCTGCACCTGTCTTGCATCCTGGTCTCTCTGCTTTCAGCAGTGTTGGGCTGGCTCACGCACAACCACATTTGGTAAGCCTTACTTTGCCCGAGCAGTCTATCTGCTTGGTATTTACACTATGTGGAACCCCACTGCCTCTTCTTTAATTTGAATCCCACTTATCTGGCACTCTGATGGATGAATCTGAGTAAAGTTTGATGGGTGGAGGGGGGCATATTGCTACAGGGTTGTTTTTCAGAGGTTAGCCTAAGCCTCTTAGTTCCAATGAAGGAAAATCTTAATGCTTTAGTGTACCAATACATTTTTTATTTTTCTTTACAATTGTAGGCTTTCAGCTTTGTGGGAACAGTTTGGGGAAGACCTTTTTCAGTGCACAAAGCAAGGTTCACAAAGACATGGTTGCAGGGGCATAGCTATAGGGGGTGCAGAGGTAGCAGTCGCTACTGGGCCCAGGAGCTTGAGGGGGCCCAAAGACCCTTGTGGCACATAAGAAGACACTGGTATTATAGAAAGTGCATGCTGGTCAAGTAACACCTCTGGCTTGAGGGAAGGGGTTAGGTCAAGCATTTGGCATGGGTGGGGGGAGCTGGTGGTGCCGTTTCAATGTTTGCCTTAGGCAGCTTGAAAGCAATGTACTTCCCTGCCCCTGGCCACAAAGCACTGAGGGAAGGGGGCTTAAGCTGAAATCTTGCACCAGAGCCCATGAGCCTTTAGCTACACCCCTGTTGGGTGAGTTTAGTGTGGAAGAACTTGATTGGCCCGAGTTCTGACCTCAACACCATCAAATACCTTTGGGATGAACTAGAATGGAGAATGAGAACGAGGCTGATCTGGATGAAGGGGGAAAAATCCAAAATTCCATGCCAAAATCTTGTAGAAAGCTTTCCCAGAACAGTTGTTTTAGCTGCAAATCGGGGACCAACTCCATATTAATGCCAATAGATTAACAATGAGATGGCATAAAATCTCCTGTAGGTGTAAATATGTAGGTGCCCTAATACTTTTGTCCATATACTTTAGTGTACCATCAAGCATATAATCTAGCCTTCACGTATGCCTCAACCAGTATTCCAACACTGTATCCACCTGACATCTAGTATTGATTTCTTTGACCTAATGTACCTATTCCCTATATTCTGTAAGCTTGTATGGGCAGTGCTTCTACCTAACATATACTTTGAACGCCGTGCTATACAGTCTTTCATACTTTTTTGAATGTCTTACCCTAATATTCTGAGATATAAAAAAATTATTATTTAGCTAGGAAGAATAAAATATTTTTAAAGTTCCAAATAAATCTTTGATGTCTATAAATGTGTTCCATGGTTAGCTATTATTTTATAATGAACTATACATAAATTGTTGTGTCTTTTATCAGTTAGTTGACCTTTGAGGATAAAAGCAGTTGACCTTATATAAAACTAGTTGAACTGATATAGCTAAATTATGAATATTGGCAATATGTAAACTGTTAGCAATTTATATAAAATTTGGAATTAAAAACACTAGAATCACTTTCAAGGTACTGAACGTCATCACACTAGTAAAACATTGATATTTTTGTATGGTAGTTAAACTGAATTAGTTGTGAAACAACAAATAATATCTGACTATATAGCAACACGGGTTTATCTGAAGGCACAGACAGAATCAGACATCCTTTGTTACAAACATATGAAACTCCCCTGGCATTACATGATGACAAGTCACTGCAGTGATAAAGTATGATCAGCTTTTTTAACCTGTTATTGAAATCTAAGATTTCAAATTCATTCCCCTTTTTTATATTTCAGTAAGTAAAATACCTGTGACGCATTAATCTTCTGACCCTCCTGAGGCTTACTGAATGTCAATTACACTATACTGTTGCCCAGGGGTGAGATTTGAGACAGGCTTCTTGAGCTAAACATTGACATCTTACATGGGGATCATGAACAATCAATCTTCTTCAGGTTTTGAGGGCAAAGTTGTTTAAGAAGGCCATCTGCAAGCTGCATGTGAGTGGATCTGAGACTCAAGCTCACTTGTCCTTCAATAAAGCTTTTGTAATCATTTCTGACCCTACTATTTCTGCAATGTGCCCCTACAAACCTGTTATTAAACTGTAATACAAGATGTTTTTAAAGAAAGATGACTGTTTTTGTAACTGTGTCACTTGTTTTTTCTATTGCATTTGACATTACAGACAAAAAATCATTCCATCTTTGAATCATTTCAGCATGGACTGTCATCACTGATTGATATGAAACAATTTAGCAACTATAAAATAAAGCAAGTTCTGCTCTGTATGACAATTTTCTCTATCTTCTCTAAATTTACCCTTTTCAGGTATTTCCTTTTTATTATGCATTTATTAACAATTTGCATGTGAAAACTTTTACTAACAATGACAAAGTTATGTTGTACTTTATATTGTACTTTAAAGGGAACCTGTTACCTCTTTTTTTCTGCCCGCATAGTATAATGACAGACCCACTGAATGGCAGTCAGGATTTTTAGAGTACTGACATGTCGAACCCTGCAGCATACACCAGTGCTGCCAGGGAGATGGGTCTGATAAGACTCACTGTCTTCACCTTCCCCCACATCCTGACCATGACTGGAAGATTCCTTTCCCCTGTTATGGGTAACAGGAAAGAAACCTGCCAGTCAGGGTGGGGCCAGCAAATCTCATCAGACTCTTCTCCTTCACAGTGCTGGTGCGCGCTGAGGGGTTCAGCTTGTTTGTACTCATGTTGAATCCAGAGGAAAAAAAGCACTCTGTTTTGAGAGCTGCACTTATACAAGCAGTCAAACAACGTGAGTTTGCGAGCGTTAGCGTATTTGAGTTCAAGTGTGTGTTTGTATTAAGTGTGTGACTTTAGATTACATGACTTTAGATTCAGAGACTTTTGGCGGGGACTACAGTACACTGCACTGTACTGTATTTTTCCTCTTTTCTTGCGTAATCCCCATTTAGTATGTGTTCCATTATTGACAGCGCAGTCCAGTGCACATCTTGTCTAATGTATGCAGTCCTGGAACAGCCGTTTGAGGGTGCATATCTTTGTTCAAAATTTGAGCAAATTGCCCATTTTGAATTGCACATCGAGTATCTAACCAGGCGAGTTTCAACACTGAGAAGAGTTGACAATTTGGAAAAGAGTTTTCTGCTCACTGAGCAAGCACTCTATGGGGTAGATGTGGGGGAGGGTGGTATCTAGGAGCCTCAGGAAAGTGAGGTAGCTAGCTGGATATCAGTTAGAAAGTGGGGTAGAGGGAAGAGTTAGAGGCTAGCCCTGATCTGATACACCCCAACAAGTTTGCAAGGTTGGCAGATAAGGGGGATGTCAGTTCAGGGAGAGCACTCCTGCAGCCGGACCCTTCCTCTGCTAGTCAGGGGAATGTCAGCTCCAGTAAATAGGGGACCAGGAGAGCAGGACAGGCCAGACAGGTGCTGGTAGTGGTAGACTCAATTATTAGGGGTACAGATAGGGCGATCTGTCACAAAGACCAGGATCGTCGAACAATGTGTTGTCTTCCTGGCGCTCGAGTTTGATACATCGCGGATCAGGTCGACAGATTACTGGGAGGGGCTGGAGAAGATCCAGCAATCATGGTCCATATCGGAACCAATGACAAAATTAGAGGTAGGTGGAGCTCCCTTAAAAATGATTTTAGGGATTTAGATCACAAGCTTAGGGCAAGGACCTCAAAGGTAGTGTTTTCCGAAATACTAACTGTACCACGAGCCACACAAGAAAGGCAGCGGGAGATTAACAAGTGGCTCAAGTACTAGTGTAGGAAGGAGGGGTTTGGGTTCCTGGAGAATTGGGCCGACTTCTTTGTCGGCTACAGGCTCTATCGTAGGGATGGACTGCACCTCAGTGGGGAAGGGGCAGCTGTGTTGGGGGAGAAGATGGATAGAAGTTTGGAGGGACTGGGGAGGCTAAATACATTATAGGATGGGAAGATAGTGCAGATAGAAACCCGGGGCAAGGTAATGGGACTGGGGGAGGAATGGAAGGAGGGACTAGAACAGTTCAGAAGGAAAGGTATAGGGTAAAAAATATACATAAACCTCTTAATTGTATGTATACTAATGCCAGAAGCCTGACTAATAAAACTGGTGAACTGGAATTAATGATGTGTGAGGAGGACTATGATATAGTGTGAATAACTGAGACATGGCTGGATGATAGCTATGACTGGGCAGTTAACATAGAGGGTTACAGTCTGTTTAGAAAAGAATCGCAAAAACTGGAGGGGGGGGTCTGCCTTTATGTAAAGTCCTGTTTAAAGCCCACAGTCCGAGAAGATATAAGTGAGGGACATGAACATGTGGAGTCACTGTGGGTAGAAATACATGGAGGCAAAAACAATAATAAAATACTAATAGGAGTTTACTATAAACCACCTAATAAACCAGAGTCCACAGAAAATCTGCTACTAAATGAGATAGACAAGGTGGCAAATCATAATGAGGTATTTATTATGGGGGACTTCAACTACCCAGATATAGACTGGGAAATTAAAACCTATATATTGTATCTCATAAAGGAAATAGGTTCTTGGCAATAACCAACGACAATTACCTTTCCCAACTGGTTCAGGACCTGACTAGTGGCACATCCATACTGGACTTAGTTTCAACCAATAGACCTGACAGAACAACAGAAGTGCAGGTAGGTGGACACCTGGGAAATAGTGACCATAAAGTAATAACCTTCCAATTGCCATTCAAGAGAGTGTTTCTTCAGGGGGGAACAAAAATACCAAACTTCAAAAAAAGCTACATTTAGCCAACTAAGAGAGGCCATAGGCCTAAATAACTGGGAAAAAGTCCTCAAAAATAAAAATACCGCCACAAAATGGGATATTTTTAAAAGCATCCTAAAATCTAATTGTGAGAGGTACATACCTTATGGGAATATAAGGTTAAGGAACAAGAAGAAACCAATGTGGAACTGTAAAGAAAGCAATAAATGACAAAAAGAAAGCATTTAAATCACTAAAACAGGAGGGTAGCGAGGAAGCACTGAAAAAGTATAAGGAAAAAATAGAATATGTAAAAAACTAAAAAAAAGCTGCCAAACTAGAGACCGAGAGATTAATAGCCAAAGAGAGCAAAATTAACCCTAAAATGTTCTACAATTATATAAATGGTAAAAAGTATAAATCTGAAGGTGTCGGCCCTCTACAGAGTAATGAAGGAGGAGTTGCAGAGAGCGATGAAGAGAAAGCAAAGCTATTAAATATTTTTTTCTCCACTGTATTCACTAAGGAAAATAAACTGTCAGAAGAAATGCAGAATGTAAAAGTAAATTCCCCATTAAAAGTGCCCTGTCTGACCCATGGAGAAGTACAGCAGCGTCTTAAACAGATTCAAGTAGAAAAATCGCCAGGACCAGATAGCATACACCCCCATAACCTAAGAGAATTAAGTAATGTCATAGCCAGACCCTTATTTCTGATATTTAAGGACTCTATACTGTCAGGCAGTTGCTGCGGAGGCCAATAAGATAATGGGTTGCATCAAAAGGGGCATAGATGCCCGTGATGAGAACATAGTCCTGCCACTTTACAAAACACTAGTCAGACCACACATGGAGTACTGTGTACAGTTCTGGGCTCCTGTGAACAAGGCAGACACAGCAGAGCTGGAGAGGGTACAGAGGAGGGCACCTAAAGTAATAACTGGAATGGGGGTACTACAGTACCCTGAAAGATTATCAAAATTAGGGTTATTTACTTTAGAAAAAAGACGACTGAGGGGAGATCTAATAACTATGTATAAATATATCAGGGGTCAGTACAGAGATCTCTCCTATTATCTATTTATCCTCAGGACTGTGACAAGGGGACATCCTCTGCGTCTGGAGAAAAGAAGGTTTGTACACAAACATAGAAAAGGATTCTTTACGGTAAGAGCAGTGAGACTATGGAACGCTCTGCCTGAGGAGGTGGTGATGGTGAGTTCACTACAAGAATTCAAGAGGGGCCTGGATGTATTTCTGGAGTGTAATAATATTACAGGCTATAGCTACTAGAGAGGGGTTATTGATCCGGGGAGTTATTCTGATTGCCTGATTGGATTTGGGAAGGAATTTTTTTCCCCTTAAGTGGGGAAAATTGGCTTCTAGCTCACAGGGGTTCTTTTGCCTTCCTCTGGATCAACTTGCAGGATAACAATCCGAACTACTGTAGACGGACAGATATCTTTTTTCGTCTTTATAAACTATGTTACTGACTGCCAACTCAAAAGTGAAAGACTCCTGAAATCAGTGGGTCTTTCACTATAATACTCAGTGAGGGCAGCACAGTAGAAGTGACAGGTTTCCTTTAATTATTACACTTAAATGGCATCTGCCAGCAGATTTGTACCTATGAAACTGGCTGATCTGTTGCATGTGTGCTTGGCTGCTGAAAGAATCTGTGTTGGTCCCATATTCATATGTGCCCATGTGCTGAGAAAAATTATGTTTTAACATTAGAGATGGCCTTGCGGTTCGCCTGGCGGTCGTTACGCGGCAAACTTTGCTTGTTCACTGTTCGCCGAATGGGCGAACATATGTCGATATTCGCGCCCACCATATTTTTTTACATTGTGAAGAACTTTGACCATTAACACATCCATCAGGTGGTACAGGACAGCCAATTAAGATGTTTCAGCACATGGACATACCCCCTACATTATAAATAAACCTGATCTGGCTGCCATTTTACAGTCATGGCCAAAAGTTTTGAGAATGACACAAATATTAGTTTTCACAAAGTTTGCTGCTAAACTGCTTTTAGATCTTTGTTTCAGTTGTTTCTGTGATGTAGTGAAATATAATTACACACACTTCATACGTTTCAAAGGCTTTTATCGACAATTACATGACATTTATGCAAAGAGTCAGTATTTGCAGTGTTGGCCCTTCTTTTCTAGGACCTCTGCAATTCCACTCGGCATGCTCTCAATCAACTTCTGGGCCAATTCCTGACTGATAGCAACCCATTCTTTCATAATCACTTCTTGGAGTTTGTCAGAATTAGTAGGTTTTTGTTTGTCCACCTGCCTCTTGAGGATTGACCACAAGTTCTCAATGGGATTAAGATCTGGGGAGTTTCCAGGCCATGGACCCAAAATGTCAACGTTTTGGTCACTTTTGCCTTATGGCACGGTGCTCCATCGTGCTGGAAAATGCATTGTTCTTCACCAAACTGTTGTTGGATTGTTGGAAGAAGTTGCTGTTGGAGGGTGTTTTGGTACCATTCTTTATTCATGGCTGTGTTTTTGGGCAAAATTGTGAGTGAGCCCACTCCCTTGGATGAGAAGCAACCCCACACATGAATGGTCTCAGGATGCTTTACTGTTGACACAGGACTGATGGTAGCGCTCACCTTTTCTTCTCTGGACAAGCCTTTTTCCAGATGCCCCAAACAATCGGAAAGAGGCTTCATCGGAGAATATGACTTTGCCCCAGTCCTCAGCAGTCCATTCATCATATTCTGCAGAAGATCAATCTGTTTTGATGTTTTTTTTGGAGAGAAGTGGCTTCTTTGCTGCCCTTCTTGACACCAGGCCATCTTCCAAAAGTCTTCGCCTCACTGTGCGTGCAGATGCGCTCACACCTGCCTGCTGCCATTCCTGAGCAAGCTCTGCACTGGTGGCACTCCGATCCCGCAGCTGAATCCTCTTTAGGAGACGATTCTGGCGCTTGCTGGACTTTCTTGGACACCCTGAAGCCTTCTTAACAATAATTGAACCTCTTTCCTTGAAGTTCTTGATGATCCTATAAATTGTTGATTGAGGTGCAATCTTAGTAGCCACAATATCCTTGCCTGTGAAGCCATTTTTATGCAACACAATGATGGCTGCACGCATTTCTTTGCAGGTCACCATGGTTAACAATGGAAGAACAATGATTTCAAGCATCACCCTCCTTTTAACATGTCAAGTCTGCCATTTTAACCCAATCAGCCTGACATAATGATCTCCAGCCTTGTGCTCGTTAACATTCTCACCTGAGTTAACAAGACGATTACTGAAATGATCTCAGCAGGTCCTTTAATGACAGCAATGAAATGCAGTTGAAAGTTTTTTTGGGGATTAGGTTAATTTTCATGGCAAAGAAGGATTATGCAATTCATCTGATCACTCTTCATAACATTCTGGAGTATATGCAAATTGCTATTATAAAAACTTAAGCAGCAACTTTTCCAATTTACAATATTTATGTAATTCTCAAAACCTTTGGCCACGACTGTACATTCAGTCTTTTGCCAGTGTAGGGAGAGGTTGCTGTGTGGAGCAGGGACAAACTGTTAGGGACACAAAATGCTAGCTAATATGGCCACAAAAGTCCTTTTAAGGCCTAGTATAGGTGTGCTATCGATAGGTGTGACATACTGAGGGGTGTGATATAATTATAATATACTTTCTAACATAGAAAGTATATTATAGTGCAATTGTATTGTGGAGCAGTTGTGTGTGGTTCTGCAGGGATACGAAATAATTTCTACTGGCGTGATATACCAGTTGCCCCCAAAAAAACTGATTGAAGCAGGGGTGTTATATACCAATAATATACTTTCTATATAGTGCATTTAGGTAGTGCAGCATTTGTCTGCAGTTTTGCTGCGTTACCGCATCTACACAGAGTGAAAAACACTATTTGAAGAAATAATTTCTACTGGCGTGATTAACCAGTTGCCCTCCCCCCAAAAAAAAGATTGAAGCAGGGGTGTTATATACCAATAATATACTTTCTATATAGTGCATTTAGGTAGTGCAAAATTTGTCTGCGTTTTGCTGCGTTACCGCATCTACAGAGTGAAAAACACTATTTGAAGAAATAATTTCTACTGGTGTGATTTACCAGTTGCACGCTAAAAAAAACTGATTGAAGCAGTGGTGTGATATACCGATAATATACTTTCTATATAGTGCATTTGGGTAGTGCAGCATTTGTCTGCAGTTTTGCTGCGTTACCGCATGTACACAGAGTGAAAAACACTATTTGAAGAAATAATTTCTACTGGCGTGATTAACCAGTTGCCCTCCCCCCAAAAAAAAGATTGAAGCAGGGGTGTTATATACCAATTATATACTTTCTATATAGTGCATTTAGGTAGTGCAAAATTTGTCTGCGTTTTGCTGCGTTACCGCATCTACAGAGTGAAAAACACTATTTGAAGAAATAATTTCTACTGGTGTGATTTACCAGTTGCACGCTAAAAAAAACTGATTGAAGCAGTGGTGTGATATACCGATAATATACTTTCTATATAGTGCATTTGGGTAGTGCAGCATTTGTTTGCGGTTTAGCTGCGTTACCTCAGCTACACAGAGTGACAAACACCATTGGAACAAATAATTTCTACTAGTGTGATATACCAGTTGCCCCCCCCCCCCCCAAAGATTGATTGAAGCAGGGGTGTTATTTACGCTAAAATGCATTAATTTCTGGTGAAAGAGTATAGGAGCTTATTTCGTTAAAAAAATAAAAATACATACGCACTGCTGGTGAAAGAGTATAGTGGCCTATTTCAGTCCAAGAAGAAATATTTATTTTCAGTTCACTTTTGCAGTTATTTCTGTTGAAAGCGTATAGGGACGTATCTCAGTAAACAAAGAAAAATATATTCTCAGTTCACTTCTGCAGTTATTTCTGTTGAAAGCGTATAGTGGCCTATGTCAGTCCAACAAGAAAAATACATTTTCAGTTTACTTCTGCAGTTATTTCTGTTGAAAGAGTATAGTAGGCTATTTCAGTCCAACAAGAAATATATATTCTCAGATCACTTCTGCAGTTATTTATGGTATTGCTTACTGGACACTACGGGGACTTTTCTACAGCACTGAAACCGCATGAGGTCCGCTTTTCGCTCTTCCAGCGCGGACCTACTTACTCCGCTACATCCCGTTCACTTCAGAAAAATCTTGTATTTTGCATTAAAACACTGCACTGATATGCGCTAATTTATTTTAAAATATTTCAGTGGAAAAAAAACTTGTATTCGGCGTTAACCGCTGCACTGATATGCCCTAAAATCTCTTTTGAAACATTTGGGTTGAAAAAAAACTTGTATTCGGCGTTAAGCGCTGCATTGATATGCGCTAAAATCTCTTTTGAAATATTTGGGTGGGAAAAAAAACGTATTCTGCGTTAAGCGCTGCACTTACAGTCAGGTCCATAAATATTGGAACATCGACACAATTCTAACATTTTTGGCTCTATACACCACCACAATGGATTTGAAATGAAAAACTAGATATGATTTAACTGCAGACTGTCAGCTTTAATTTGAGGGTATTTACATCCAAATCAGGTGAACGGTGTAGGAATTACAACAGTTAGCATATGTGCCTCCCACTTTTTAAGGAACCAAAAGTAATGGGACATAATAATAATCATAAATCAAACTTTCACTTTTTAATACTTGGTTGCATATCCTTTACAGTCAATTACAGCCTGAAGTCTGGAACGTATAGACATCACCATACGCTGGGTTTCATCCCTGGTGCTGCTCTGCCTGGCCTCTACTGCAACTGTCTTGAGTTCCTGCTTGTCCTTAGGGCATTTTCCCTTCAGTTTTGTCTTCAGCAAATGAAATGCATGCTCAATCGGATTCAGGTCAGGTGATTGACTTGGCCATTGCATAACTTTCCACTTCTTTCCCTTAAAAAACTCTTTGGTTGCTTTTGCAGTATGCTTTGGGTCATTGTCCATCTGCACTGTGAAGCGCCGTCCAATGAGTTCTGAAGCATTTGGCTGAATATGAGCAGATAATATTGCCCGAAACACTTCAGAATTCATCCTTCTACTTTTGTCAGCAGTCACATCATCAATAAATACAAGAGAACCAGTTCTATTGGGAGCCATACACGCCCACGCCATGACTCTACCACCACCATGCTTCCCTGAAGAGGTGGTATGCTTAGGATCATGAGAAGTTCCTTTCCTTCTCCATGCTCTTCTCTTCCCATCACTCTGGTACAAGTTGATCTTGGTCTCATCTGTCTATAGGATGTTGTTCCAGAACTATGAAGGCTTTTATATATGTCATTTGGCAAACTCTAATCTGGCCTTCCTGTTTTTGAGGCTCACCAATGGTTTGCATCTTGTGGTAAACCCTCTGTATTCACTCTGGTAAAGTCTTCTCTTGATTGTTGACTTTGACACACATACATCTATCTCCTGGAGAGTGTTCTTAATCTGGCCAACTGTTGTGAAGGGTGTTTTCTTCACCAGGGAAAGAATTCTTCGGTCATCCACACACAGTTGTTTTCCGTGGTCTTCCTGGTCTTTTGGTGTTGCTGAGCTCACCAGTGCGTTCCTTCTTTTTAAGAATGTTCCAAACAGTTGTTTTGGCCACACCTAATATTTTTGCGATCTCTCTGATGGGTTTGTTTTGTATTTTCAGTCTAATGATGGCTTGCTTCATTGATTGTGACAGCTCTTTGGATCTCATCTTGAGAGTTGACAGCAACAGATTCCAAATGCAAATAGCACACTTGAAATGAACTCTGGACCTTTTATCTGCTCATTGTAATTGGGATAATGAGGGAAAACACACACCTGGCCATGGAACAGCTGAGAAGCCAATAGTCCCATTACTTTTGGTCCCTTAACCAGTGGGAGGCACATATGCAAACTGTTGTAATTCCTACACCGTTCACCTGATTTGGATGTAAATATCCTTAAGCTGACAGTCTGCAGTTAAAGCACATCTTGTTTGTTTCATTTCAAATCCATTGTGGTGGCGTATAGAGCCCAAATTTTTTGAATTGTGTCGATTTCCCAATATTTCTGGAACTGACTGTATATGCGGTAAAATCTTTTGTGAATTATTTTGGTGGAAATACAAATCTCCACCTCCTCCATTAACTTCCTCATCTCTTCATTAACATCGGACACACTAACTTTACACCCCCCCCCCCAGCTATATATCTAAGTGGTTCCTGCACCACCTAGGAGCAAATAAAGGTAAATAATACTGCCTGCCTGTTAAAGGGAACTACAGCATGATACCACAGTTCATTTGATATGACATTTAGCAAGAGTTTAAAGTGCCCACATATAGCACATAGTGGGACATTGCATCAAGATGAATCAGGCGTGGATCAGCCAGGATTTCAACACACCAATGCATGATACATCAGACTAGATCATCCATGGTGCCACACCAACATTTAGAAAAAAGACACCGTTTTCTTCTGGCTAACTGCCTCAGCTGCTATTCTGCTGCTGTTACCCGCCTGATGCCAAACATCTGATGTCAAGTGCTCCTTCTTTTGCCCACCATCTTCAGCGAGTACTAGTATTACCACCCACCTCCACACTATGTCGCCTTGCCACTCTGTGGCCTACTGATGCTGCCATGTCCACACTATGTTTTCTTGCCACTCTGTGGCCTCCTGGTGCTGCCATCTACACTATATCACCTTGCCACTCTGTTGTATCATGCTGCTGCTGCCATGTCCACACTATGTCACAGTGACACTCTATTGTATCAATCTGCTGCTGCTGCCATCTCCACACTATGTAACCTGGCCACTCGCTGGCCTCCACATACTGCTGCCAACTACATACTCTGTGATTGTGCCACTCGGTGGCCTCCTCATACTGCTGCCACCTCCAAACTATCATTGTGCCACTCTGCGGCCTTCTGATGCTGCCGCCACCTCCAGACTTTGTCACTGGGCCACTGTGTGGTCTCCTCATGCTGCTTCCAACTCACCACTCTGTCATAGGGACACTCTGTGGACTTCACATGCTGTTCACACCCTCCCCACATCATGACTGGGCCACTATTTTGGCTTTAATAAAAATTAAATGTTGCGTAAGACAGGAGAGAATCGGCCAGTCTTTTGTTTATTCAAAGACGTGGTGTTGCGATGGAGAAAGCATTCAAAGAAAACAATGATCCTCCTCCTGGAGCCGAATCCTGTCAAGATTAATGCAGGTGCAGAATTGGCTGCTCATCCAGCAAGATACTTTTGGGGGAACCTGCCTGGCATGCTTAGGCCTCTACTAGCGACAGACAATGAGAGGACAAAGCTTCAAAATTGCTTGGAGCCCTGAAGAGTTGCGAATTTAATCACGAACCAAACCAACCAGGGCCCAAAAAATGCATGGCTTGTAAAAAATAGCAGAAAAACACCATTAAACAGACCCAGATAAAAAACGGAGACGGCACATATAATTACAACATCAGAGATTATATAACATGTAGTACAAAAGGAGTTATTTATGCAATAAAGTGCCCATGTGTGTGCCCATATATTTGTCGCACTAAGAGACAGTTAAAAAAACTATTGAGCGAACATTTATATAATATTAATAAAAAATCTGAAGGGTATGCTCTTTCTAGGCATTATAGAGAAAAACATAATGGGAAATTTGAGGGATCTTCGTTTCTTGGGCTAGAAATAGTTAAAATGGATACACCGGGAGGAGTCTACATTAAAAATATGTCGAAAAAAGAAACACAATGGATTTTCAACATGGACACTTTAGTTCCAAAGGGCTTAAATACAGAAATCGAGTTATTTGGTTTTGAATAATAACAAACTATAAGACTTGTGACATTGGAGATAATTAACATCGAAGGCAGGTATAATAAATGGAGGCTATCGATAGTACCTGAATGATTCCCTGACGAAGAGCAGCGTACTGCTAGAAACGCGTTGGACGTATTATGGTGCTTACAGAAGACCGAAGCTCATAGTGGTGACGTCTCCGGCTCCCTTTGTGAGCGTGAGCATGAGTATCAGCGGAGTCTCGCTACCGGCCGGGGTGAACTCCGAACAGCCTTCTACCTGCAAAAACCCTTTGCGCACAAGAATCCGCACATTATCGATACCCTGGACAAAGTCGTACAGTAAATCCATACATCAGAAACAAGGTAATCTTGACGTTAAGGCTGATGTGGAATGGTACTACAATGTCCTAATATCTGACAGTAAGGGCTATCAGTGATTGGCTGAGCGCGGTGGCATTCTATTTGTATACAAGTAATTTGTTACATTTTTAATACATTTTATAATAAAAATGCAATTTTTCCTAACACAGAAGGAGGAGGACATCCTGTGATGGAGATGGTCTTCGGATTCCCACACAGACGTCTCAGAAATGAACCTCGGCTTCCAAAAGCAGCTCATGGGAAGATCATGGAGTGTCCCGATCATCCATCATCTATTCGTCCCACTGTATTTTGGAAGTGTGTAGAACACGTGTGGGACCCCCATGCTGCAGATTGATCATGGAGACACCGAATTTTAAAATATATTTGGAATATATTTTAATAAACGTAATAATAACATAGAATTTTTTTCTTAGAGAGAGAATCGGACAGCCATTACTTTATTCAACGACGTGGAGGGTGTTTCGATGGAGAAAGCATTCCAAAAAAACAATTCCTCTACACCATGAGCCGAATCCTGTCAAGATTGATGCAAGTGCGGTATTGGCTGCTCATCCAGCAAGATATTTCTGAGGGAACCTGCCTGCCAGGCTTAGGCCTCTACTAGCGACAGACAATGAGAAGAAGACAAAGCTTGTTCTTTTCTGTACATTGAATGAATAATTTTTGGGGCCTGTACTCCACTGGCCTGCAGTAAAATTGATATCTAATGACCTAGACCTAATGACCTAGCCACATAATCACTTGATGTTTTCTGTCCAGTGAATGCCTAATGTTTGGGGCCTGTACTTCCATAGCCTAAAATAAAAATTTTCTAGGCTCCAGCATGGCACATTTTTGAGAGTTTCAATTTAAGACGCATAAAATGACCCCTGATTAAAATACATATTTTTTGTGGAAATTTTTGCGATTGATCACCCTCTGGTATGTCACTGTACATGTTGTGGGACGTTTTGTGCACTTCTTGTAAGTATTTGGTGGCTGCAAATATGAGCTAAAGGTTTTTCAGGTTCGCCTGCCATTAAAGGGATATTCCCATCTTCTTGATGATATTTCTTTAATTTATATGCCCCCCTGTGAAGGTTTTTCCAAATATAAAAGCATTTAAAAAAAACTACTATTCTCTGTAAAATCGCATTATTGAAATCCATTGTTTTTTCTGCGCTGCCCATGGATACGGCCACCGCTCGCCTGCCGCATCCATGGGCCACGCTTGTGCAGTGGTTATCTAGTGGCCGGTCTCTCACTCACACTGTGAGCGCGCACGTCGCCGGGTGGCTGCGCATGAACAGAAGGAGAAGGCCATATGGGGGGATAATGGTTTCCTATCAGAAGAGGAGGGGAGCTGTCCGGGCTTTCAGCATTCAGCAGCACAGCCCGGATCTCCTCAGTGAATGGTAAGGAGATCGGGGCTGCACTGTAGTGTATAACTGTGCTGGCCTCCCCCCACCCCTTCAATTTCAGTATAGCCGCGGATTTTAAAAAAATAAAATTAATGTGGCGAAATCATTGGTGGGCAGTGCGCCCTCCCCCAACCCTTCCCATTATTAAAAATCATTGGTGGGCAGTGGGCCCTCCCCCTCCATCATTGGTGGCAGTGGCAGTTCCGATCGGAGTCCCAGCAGTGTAATGCTGGGGCTCCAATCGGTTACCATGGCAGCCAGGACGCTACTGAAGTCCTGGCTGCCATGGTGCGCCCTCCCCCTCCTCCTCCCACCATCATTGGTGGCAGCGGCAGTTCCGATCGGAGTCCCAGCAGTGTAATGCTGGGACTCCAATCGGTTATCATGGCAGCCAGGACGCTACTGAAGTCCTGGCTGCCATGGTCATTTACTCTGCAGCAATATACTTACCTGCGCTGTGGCCGCCCGCGCTCCTTCTTGTAACTCGTCACTGGTCTGTGCGGCCTATTGCTATAAGCATAAGCAATGCGCCGCACAGACCGGTGAGTTACAAGAAGAAGGAGCGTCGGGCGGCCACAGCGCAGGTAAGTATCAGGAGGCACTTGGGGGGCTTATGGAGGCACTGGGGGGCTGATGGAGGCACAATGGGGGCAGATGGAGGCACAATGGGGGCAGATGGAGGCACAATGGGGGCAGATGGAGGCACAATGGGGCTGATGGAGGCACAATGGGGGCTGATGGAGGCACAATGGGGCTGATGGAGGCACAATCGGGCTGATGGAGGCACAATGGGGCTGATGGAGACACAATGGGGGCTGATGGAGGCACAATGGGGGCTGATGGAGGCACTTGGGCTGATGGAGGCATAATGGGGGCTGATGGAGGCACAATGGGGCTGATGGAGGCACAATGGGGGCTGATGGAGGCACAATGGGGCTGATGGAAGCACAATGGGGCTGATGGAGGCACAATGGGGCTGATGGAGCACAATCGGGCTGATGGAGGCACAATGGGGCTGATGCAGACACAATGGGGGCTGATGGAGGCACAATGGGGGCAGATGGAGGCACTTGGGCTGATGGAGGCACAATGGGGGCTGATGGAGGCACAATGGGGCTGATGGAGGCACAATGGGGGCTGATGGAGGCACAATGGGGCTGATGGAAGCACAATGGGGCTGATGGAGGCACAATGGGGCTGATGGAGGCACAATGGGGGCTGATGGAGGCACAATGGGGCTGATGGAAGCACAATGGGGCTGATGGAGGCACAATGGGGGCTGATGGAGGCACAATGGGGCTGATGGATGCACAATGGGGCTGATGCAGACACAATGGGGGCTGATGGAGGCACAATGGGGGCAGATGGAGGCACTTGGGCTGATGGAGGCACAATGGGGGCTGATGGAGGCACAATGGGGCTGATGGAGGCACAATGGGGCTGATGGAGGCACAATGGGGGCTGATGGAGGCACAATGGGGCTGATGGAAGCACAATGGGGCTGATGGAGGCACAATGGGGGCTGATGGAGGCACAATGGGGCTGATGGAGCACAATGGGGCTGATGGAGGCACAATGGGGGCTGATGGAGGCACAATGGGGCTGATGGAAGCACAATGGGGCTGATGGAGGCACAATGGGGCTGATGGAGCACAATCGGGCTGATGGAGGCACAATGGGGCTGATGGAGACACAATGGGGGCTGATGGAGGCACAATGGGGGCAGATGGAGGCACTTGGGTTTATGGAGGCACAATGGGGGCTGATGGAGGCACAATGGGGGCTGATGGAGGCACAATGGGGCTGATGGAGCACAATGGGGCTGATGGAGGCACAATGGGGCTGATGGAGACACAATGGGGGCTGATGGAGGCAGAATGGGGGCTGATGGAGCCACAATGGGGCTGATGGAGGCACAATGGGGGCTGATGGAGGCACAATGGGGCTGATGGAGGCACAATGGGGGCTGATGGAGGCACAATGGGGCTGATGGAGGCACAATGGGGCTGATGGAGACACAATGGGGGCTGATGGAGGCACAATGTTTGCTGATGGAGGCACTTGGGCTGATGGAGGCACAATGGGGGCTGATGGAGGCACAATGGGGCTGATGGAGGCACAATGGGGGCTGATGGAGGCACAATGGGGCTGATGGAAGCACAATGGGGCTGATGGAGGCACAATGGGGGCTGATGGAGGCACAATGGGGCTGATGGAGCACAATGGGGCTGATGGAGGCACAATGGGGCTGAGGGAGACACAATGGGGGCTGATGGAGGCACAATGGGGGCTGATGGAGGCACAATGGGGCTGATGGAGCACAATCGGGCTGATGGAGGCACAATGGGGCTGATGGAGACACAATGGGGGCTGATGGAGGCACAATGGGGGCAGATGGAGGCACTTGGGTTTATGGAGGCACAATGGGGGCTGATGGAGGCACAATGGGGGCTGATGGAGGCACAATGGGGCTGATGGAAGCACAATGGGGCTGATGGAAGCACAATGGGGCTGATGGAGGCACAATGGGGGCTGATGGAGGCACAATGGGGCTGATGGAGGCACAATGGGGCTGATGGAGGCACAATGGGGCTGATGGAGGCACAATGGGGCTGATGGAGGCACAATCGGGCTGATGGAGGCACAATGGAGCTGATGGAGACACAATGGGGGCTGATGGAGGCACAATGGGAGCTGATGGAGGCACTTGGGCTGATGGAGGCACAATGGGGGCTGATGGAGCTACAATGGGGCTGATGGAGGCACAATGGGGGCTGATGGAGGCATAATGGGGCTGATGGAAGCACAATGGGGCTGATGGAGGCACAATGGGGGCTGATGGAGGCACAATGGGGCTGATGGAGCACAATGGGGCTGATGGTGGCACAATGGGGCTGATGGAGACACAATGGGGGCTGATGGAGGCACAATGGGGGCAGATGGAGGCACTTGGGCTGATGGAGGCACAATGGGGGCTGATGGAGGCACAATGGGGCTAATGGAGGCATAATGGGGGCTGATGGAGGCACAATGGGGCTGATGGAAGCACAATGGGGCTGATGGAGGCACAATGGGGCTGATGGAGGCACTTGGGCTGATGGAGGCACAATTGGGCTGATGGAGGCACAATGGGGCTTATGGAGGCACAATGGGGCTGATGGAGGTACAATGGGGGCTGATGGAGGCACAATGGGGCTGATGGAGGCACAATGGGGCTGACGGAGGCACTTGGGCTGATGGAGGCACAATGGGGGCAGATGGAGGCACTATGGGGGCAGATGGAGGAACTATGGGGGCAGATGGAGGCATATTGGGGGCTGTTTGAGGCACAATGGGGCTGATGGAGACACAATGGGGGCTGATGGAGGCACAATGTTTGCTGATGGAGGCACTTGGGCTGATGGAGGCACAATGGGGGCTGATGGAGGCACAATGGGGCTGATGGAGGCACAATGGGGGCTGATGGAGGCACAATGGGGCTGATGGAAGCACAATGGGGCTGATGGAGGCACAATGGGGGCTGATTGAGGCACAATGGGGCTGATGGAGGCACAATCGGGCTGATGGAGGCACAATGGAGCTGATGGAGACACAATGGGGGCTGATGGAGGCACAATGGGAGCTGATGGAGGCACTTGGGCTGATGGAGGCACAATGGGGGCTGATGGAGGCACAATGGGGCTGATGGAGGCACAATGGGGGCTGATGGAGGCATAATGGGGCTGATGGAAGCACAATGGGGCTGATGGAGGCACAATGGGGGCTGATGGAGGCACAATGGGGCTGATGGAGCACAATGGGGCTGATGGTGGCACAATGGGGCTGATGGAGACACAATGGGGGCTGATGGAGGCACAATGGGGGCAGATGGAGGCACTTGGGCTGATGGAGGCACAATGGGGGCTGATGGAGGCACAATGGGGCTAATGGAGGCATAATGGGGGCTGATGGAGGCACAATGGGGCTGATGGAAGCACAATGGGGCTGATGGAGGCACAATGGGGCTGATGGAGGCACTTGGGCTGATGGAGGCACAATTGGGCTGATGGAGGCACAATGGGGCTGACGGAGGCACTTGGGCTGATGGAGGCACAATGGGGGCAGATGGAGGCACTATGGGGGCAGATGGAGGAACTATGGGGGCAGATGGAGGCATATTGGGGGCTGTTTGAGGCACAATGGGGCTGATGGAGACACAATGGGGGCTGATGGAGGCACAATGTTTGCTGATGGAGGCACTTGGGCTGATGGAGGCACAATGGGGGCTGATGGAGGCACAATGGGGCTGATGGAGGCACAATGGGGGCTGATGGAGGCACAATGGGGCTGATGGAAGCACAATGGGGCTGATGGAGGCACAATGGGGGCTGATGGAGGCACAATGGGGCTGATGGAGCACAATGGGGCTGATGGAGGCACAATGGGGCTGATGGAGACACAATGGGGGCTGATGGAGGCACAATGGGGGCTGATGGAGGCACAATGGGGCTGATGGAGCACAATCGGGCTGATGGAGGCACAATGGGGCTGATGGAGACACAATGGGGGCTGATGGAGGCACAATGGGGGCAGATGGAGGCACTTGGGTTTATGGAGGCACAATGGGGGCTGATGGAGGCACAATGGGGGCTGATGGAGGCACAATGGGGCTGATGGAAGCACAATGGGGCTGATGGAAGCACAATGGGGCTGATGGAGGCACAATGGGGGCTGATGGAGGCACAATGGGGCTGATGGAGGCACAATGGGGCTGATGGAGGCACAATGGGGCTGATGGAGGCACAATGGGGCTGATGGAGGCACAATCGGGCTGATGGAGGCACAATGGAGCTGATGGAGACACAATGGGGGCTGATGGAGGCACAATGGGAGCTGATGGAGGCACTTGGGCTGATGGAGGCACAATGGGGGCTGATGGAGGCACAATGGGGCTGATGGAGGCACAATGGGGGCTGATGGAGGCATAATGGGGCTGATGGAAGCACAATGGGGCTGATGGAGGCACAATGGGGGCTGATGGAGGCACAATGGGGCTGATGGAGCACAATGGGGCTGATGGTGGCACAATGGGGCTGATGGAGACACAATGGGGGCTGATGGAGGCACAATGGGGGCAGATGGAGGCACTTGGGCTGATGGAGGCACAATGGGGGCTGATGGAGGCACAATGGGGCTAATGGAGGCATAATGGGGGCTGATGGAGGCACAATGGGGCTGATGGAAGCACAATGGGGCTGATGGAGGCACAATGGGGCTGATGGAGGCACTTGGGCTGATGGAGGCACAATTGGGCTGATGGAGGCACAATGGGGCTTATGGAGGCACAATGGGGCTGATGGAGGTACAATGGGGGCTGATGGAGGCACAATGGGGCTGATGGAGGCACAATGGGGCTGACGGAGGCACTTGGGCTGATGGAGGCACAATGGGGGCAGATGGAGGCACTATGGGGGCAGATGGAGGAACTATGGGGGCAGATGGAGGCATATTGGGGGCTGTTTGAGGCACAATGGGGCTGATGGAGACACAATGGGGGCTGATGGAGGCACAATGTTTGCTGATGGAGGCACTTGGGCTGATGGAGGCACAATGGGGGCTGATGGAGGCACAATGGGGCTGATGGAGGCACAATGGGGGCTGATGGAGGCACAATGGGGCTGATGGAAGCACAATGGGGCTGATGGAGGCACAATGGGGGCTGATTGAGGCACAATGGGGCTGATGGAGGCACAATCGGGCTGATGGAGGCACAATGGAGCTGATGGAGACACAATGGGGGCTGATGGAGGCACAATGGGAGCTGATGGAGGCACTTGGGCTGATGGAGGCACAATGGGGGCTGATGGAGGCACAATGGGGCTGATGGAGGCACAATGGGGGCTGATGGAGGCATAATGGGGCTGATGGAAGCACAATGGGGCTGATGGAGGCACAATGGGGGCTGATGGAGGCACAATGGGGCTGATGGAGCACAATGGGGCTGATGGAGGCACAATGGGGCTGATGGAGACACAATGGGGGCTGATGGAGGCACAATGGGGGCAGATGGAGGCACTTGGGCTGATGGAGGCACAATGGGGGCTGATGGAGGCACAATGGGGCTAATGGAGGCATAATGGGGGCTGATGGAGGCACAATGGGGCTGATGGAAGCACAATGGGGCTGATGGAGGCACAATGGGGCTGATGGAGGCACTTGGGCTGATGGAGGCACAATTGGGCTGATGGAGGCACAATGGGGCTGACGGAGGCACTTGGGCTGATGGAGGCACAATGGGGGCAGATGGAGGCACTATGGGGGCAGATGGAGGAACTATGGGGGCAGATGGAGGCATATTGGGGGCTGTTTGAGGCACAATGGGGCTGATGGAGACACAATGGGGGCTGATGGAGGCACAATGTTTGCTGATGGAGGCACTTGGGCTGATGGAGGCACAATGGGGGCTGATGGAGGCACAATGGGGCTGATGGAGGCACAATGGGGGCTGATGGAGGCACAATGGGGCTGATGGAAGCACAATGGGGCTGATGGAGGCACAATGGGGGCTGATGGAGGCACAATGGGGCTGATGGAGCACAATGGGGCTGATGGAGGCACAATGGGGCTGATGGAGACACAATGGGGGCTGATGGAGGCACAATGGGGGCTGATGGAGGCACAATGGGGCTGATGGAGCACAATCGGGCTGATGGAGGCACAATGGGGCTGATGGAGACACAATGGGGGCTGATGGAGGCACAATGGGGGCAGATGGAGGCACTTGGGTTTATGGAGGCACAATGGGGGCTGATGGAGGCACAATGGGGGCTGATGGAGGCACAATGGGGCTGATGGAAGCACAATGGGGCTGATGGAAGCACAATGGGGCTGATGGAGGCACAATGGGGGCTGATGGAGGCACAATGGGGCTGATGGAGGCACAATGGGGCTGATGGAGGCACAATGGGGCTGATGGAGGCACAATGGGGCTGATGGAGGCACAATCGGGCTGATGGAGGCACAATGGAGCTGATGGAGACACAATGGGGGCTGATGGAGGCACAATGGGAGCTGATGGAGGCACTTGGGCTGATGGAGGCACAATGGGGGCTGATGGAGGCACAATGGGGCTGATGGAGGCACAATGGGGGCTGATGGAGGCATAATGGGGCTGATGGAAGCACAATGGGGCTGATGGAGGCACAATGGGGGCTGATGGAGGCACAATGGGGCTGATGGAGCACAATGGGGCTGATGGTGGCACAATGGGGCTGATGGAGACACAATGGGGGCTGATGGAGGCACAATGGGGGCAGATGGAGGCACTTGGGCTGATGGAGGCACAATGGGGGCTGATGGAGGCACAATGGGGCTAATGGAGGCATAATGGGGGCTGATGGAGGCACAATGGGGCTGATGGAAGCACAATGGGGCTGATGGAGGCACAATGGGGCTGATGGAGGCACTTGGGCTGATGGAGGCACAATTGGGCTGATGGAGGCACAATGGGGCTTATGGAGGCACAATGGGGCTGATGGAGGTACAATGGGGGCTGATGGAGGCACAATGGGGCTGATGGAGGCACAATGGGGCTGACGGAGGCACTTGGGCTGATGGAGGCACAATGGGGGCAGATGGAGGCACTATGGGGGCAGATGGAGGAACTATGGGGGCAGATGGAGGCATATTGGGGGCTGTTTGAGGCACAATGGGGCTGATGGAGACACAATGGGGGCTGATGGAGGCACAATGTTTGCTGATGGAGGCACTTGGGCTGATGGAGGCACAATGGGGGCTGATGGAGGCACAATGGGGCTGATGGAGGCACAATGGGGGCTGATGGAGGCACAATGGGGCTGATGGAAGCACAATGGGGCTGATGGAGGCACAATGGGGGCTGATGGAGGCACAATGGGGCTGATGGAGGCACAATCGGGCTGATGGAGGCACAATGGAGCTGATGGAGACACAATGGGGGCTGATGGAGGCACAATGGGAGCTGATGGAGGCACTTGGGCTGATGGAGGCACAATGGGGGCTGATGGAGGCACAATGGGGCTGATGGAGGCACAATGGGGGCTGATGGAGGCATAATGGGGCTGATGGAAGCACAATGGGGCTGATGGAGGCACAATGGGGGCTGATGGAGGCACAATGGGGCTGATGGAGCACAATGGGGCTGATGGTGGCACAATGGGGCTGATGGAGACACAATGGGGGCTGATGGAGGCACAATGGGGGCAGATGGAGGCACTTGGGCTGATGGAGGCACAATGGGGGCTGATGGAGGCACAATGGGGCTAATGGAGGCATAATGGGGGCTGATGGAGGCACAATGGGGCTGATGGAAGCACAATGGGGCTGATGGAGGCACAATGGGGCTGATGGAGGCACTTGGGCTGATGGAGGCACAATTGGGCTGATGGAGGCACAATGGGGCTTATGGAGGCACAATGGGGCTGATGGAGGTACAATGGGGGCTGATGGAGGCACAATGGGGCTGATGGAGGCACAATGGGGCTGACGGAGGCACTTGGGCTGATGGAGGCACAATGGGGGCAGATGGAGGCACTATGGGGGCAGATGGAGGAACTATGGGGGCAGATGGAGGCATATTGGGGGCTGTTTGAGGCATATTGGGGGCTGTTTGAGGCATATGGGGGCTTATGGAGGCATATGGGGGCTGTTTGAGGCATATGGGGGGGGCTGATGGATGTAGCAGAGCTGAATATGCTGCTGTTCAGCCATAGTTCTAGTAGGGAAGGGAATAGACAGATGTAGCAGAGCTGTATACGTGGCGGGTCAGCATCAATGCTGGTGGAAGAGAGAAACTGATGTAGCAGAGCTGAATAGGCTGCTGTTCAGACACAGTTCTAATCGGGAAGGGAATAGACAGATTTAGCAGAGCTGTATATGTGGCGGGTCAGTATCAATGCTGGTGTTAGAGAGAAACTGATGTAGCAGAGCTGAATACGCTGCTGTTCAGACACAGTTTTAATCGGGAAGGGAATAGACAGATGTAGCAGAGCTGTATATTTGACGGTTTAGAATCAATGCTGGTGGAAGAGAGAATCAGATGTAGCAGAGCTGAACAAGCTGCTGTTCAGCCACAGTACTAATGGGGAAGGGACTAGACAGATGTAGCAGAGCTGTATATGAGGTGGGTCAGCATCAATGATGATGGAAGAGAGAAACAGATGTAGCAGAGCTGTATATGAGACTGTTCAGCCACAGTGCTGGTTAAAGAGATAAACAGACACATGTAGCTGATTTGTATATGCATCTATACAGATACATAGTGTAAGGTTTATACACAACTGAAGTACAGCTGTAATGGAAACATATCTGCATCAGTGCTGGTGGGTGGGGGATGGTCATGTTTTATGGGAGACAAAAGCACAGATTATACGTTTACTAGCTGACAAGCTTTTGAGCTAATGTATAATATGGAATTATATTTTTTGATAAACAAAATGGGTTTGTAAGAGACAGAGATTTTGTGTGTAAGGCTCCATTCACACGTCCGCAAATGGGTCCGCATCCGTTCTGCAATTTTCATTCTCTATGGGGACGGAATGTATGCGGACAGCAGGGGCCTCACAGACACTGCAGGCTGCCACACTGATGAGTCATACTCTTCACATAAACTAGCAGCAAGGATTGAGTTCTCAGTGTGATGTCATAAGGAGGTGTGGCCGGCCTTCACTCTAGCTGCCTAAGCCCGCCCAGCCTTAGCAGCAGAAAACCAGGAAGTGAACAGCAGAGTGACTGCAGGTGAGGATGAATTTGCAAGATGGGAATAACCCTTTAAAGTGAATGTGTCCCGCAGCGAACTTGTGGTTCTCGAAAATTTGTCAGGGGTTATCCGAGAGGCTGAAAGATGCGTTGGCCTTTCATGAAAATTCGAAGTCATTGGAGGCGGCTATGTCACTTGCTGTACATATTGATAGACGTCTGAGAGAGAGATCTAAGGTCTCTCACTCTCAGGACGTACTATCCGATGAGGTGGCGGTTTCCTCTGATACTTTGGGTGAAGAGATACTTGAGTGCATATCTGGTGATGAGCCCATTCAGTTGGGGGAAGCTACCATTAGACCTGTGGGAAAGAATGTTGGTCATAAGAAAGGAGCCTGTTTTTTTCTGTGTTCAGCTTCAAGGTGAAAACAAAAATAAAACGTTTAATTCCCATTTTACTCTTGGTGGTGTGTGTTGAGAGTCAGAGAACTTATATTTATAATTTACTGGTAGTACCCAATTTCTGCTGAGGTGGTGCTAGAGTCCAAAATTTTGAAAATTGAGGCCTTTATTAAAAGTGGGGCAGGGGTTAACCTAGTTGATGGTCAGTTTGTTCGCATGCATGGATTGTCAACAAGTGCATTAGAAAAAAATAAATTCTGTTTGCAATTGATTCCACTCCACTTACTCAAAAATACTTATCACAGATGGTGCAGAACATCAAACTGAGGGTGGGTGATTTTCATCAGGAATTCATTTTGTGTTTTGTGTTGGAGGGTCTGCCTGCTCTGTTGGTTTTGGGCTTGCCATGGTTAAGTAAACATAATCCTACCATCGATCGAATCTCGATTGGCGTGATTATTGCACAGAAAATTGTCTTAATACATCGAATTTCTGTTGTAATTACTAAAGCTGTACCCTCATTTATATCTGAATTCTCTGATGTAATTTCTGAAAGTGGAGGCCAGGAATGACCTCCGCATCGGGATTATGATTGTCCCATCAATCTTATTCCCAGAGCTAAATTGCCCAAATCTCGATTATATAATCGTGCTGAACCCGAAAGAATGGCCATGCGAGAATATATCACCGAGAGTTTGGCTAAGGGACATATCAGACCGTTTAAATCCCCAGTGGCCGCGGGATTTTTCTTTGTTAAGAAAAAGGACGGTACTCTCAGGGCATGTTTGGACTTCCGTGAACTTAATCGAATCACTGTCCGTGATCCTTATCCCCTTCCTTTGATCCCAGATTTGTTTAATTCGATTGTCGGTGCCAAGGTGTTCTCCAAGTTGGATTTGAGGGGGGCGTATAATCTGGTAAGGATCAAGGAAGGGGACGAATGGAAGACGTAATTTAATACCCCTGAAGGTCATTTTGAGAATCTGGTCATGCCTTTTGGGTTAAACAATGCGCCTGCAGTTTTTCAACACTTCATTAATGACATCTTTCGTCATCTTGTGGGGAGGTTTGTTGTGGTATATCTGGATGCTATACTAATTTATTCTCCTGATATGAAGACCCATCAGGATCATATGAGACAGGTGTTACAGATCCTAAGAGAGAATAAATTGTATGCTAAGATGGAGAAGTGTGTATTTGCAGTTCAGGAAGTGCAATTACTGGGTTATCTACTCTCATCCTCAGGTTTTCGGATGGATCCTGAGAAGGTCCGTGCTTTGCTGGACTGGGATCATCCCGAAAATTTGAAAGCCCTTATGCGGTTTCTGGGGATTACCAACTACTACCGTAAATTAACTTTGAACTACTCGACTGTGGTTAAACCTAGGTTTGGATATCTCAGTCTGGTCGGATGTGGCGTTACAAGCATTTACAGCCTTGAAGGAATGTTTTGCTTCTGCCCCTATACTGGTGCAACCGGATGTGTCACAGCTGTTCATTGTGGTAGTTGACGCATCCTAGGTTGGGGTAGGAGCTGTCCTGTCACAGGGTCCTTCACCTAGTAAATGGTGCCCATGCGCATTCTTCTCTAAGAAACTCTCACCCGCTGAAAAAAAATTATGACGTTGGTAACGTGTTTTTTACCAGATTTAATTTCATTGTCACCTATCGCCCTGGAGTTAAGAATATGAAGGCTGATGCCTTGTCACATAGCTTTCCAGGGGGAGGTGATTCGGAAGATCCTGGCCCGATATTGTCCGAAGGGGTAGTAATATCCACCCTATACCCCGACCTTGAGGTAGAGGTGTTGGAGACCCAGGGAGAAGCACCAGATTTTTGCCCTCTGGGGAAGTTGTTTGTTCTTTCTGAGCTTTGTCACAAGGTGTTCGAGAAACATCACTGTACTATTCTCACAGGACACCCAGGGAGCAGATCCACTGTCGATCTCATACTGTATCTCATAGATTCTGGTGGCCAGGTTTACGCAAGTGTGTTGATGACTATGTGTCAGCTTGTAGTACGTGTGCACATGCTATGGTGACACATACACGCCCTTCCGGATCTTTACTTCCGCTGCCCATTCCTTCTAGACCATGGACTCATTTATCCATGGATTTTCACTGAAGCCATGGCACCAGGAGTGAGATAGTTTGTGGACTCTCACTGCAGTCCTTGGTGGCCAGTTGGCGCCGTTGGTGTTGTGCAGTGGGCCTGATGTGTAACCTACACTCCCTGAAGTGTATGGTAGCCGTCGTGGCACCTAACAGGTAGAATTTAGCGTAGGAACCTGTCTAACAGAGATTGCCTTGACGTGCGGCAGACGGGCTCAAATAATTTTGTACAAAACGATTTGCCAAGTATCTCTCACTTATAGTGTAGCATTTGTAATTATTATGCATTTTGTACTCTATATTGCAGTGAATTGTCGCATTGCATGTTTTTGTCTTTTAATGTTGTTCCCTGCCATAGCAATGTGCTCCTGCGGTTTGGTGTGCTGACTGACCCCCTTTTTTGTCTTTCTTTGCAGCTTGTACTGGAGGTGTGGCTGCCTCCTCAGTCATGCACTCCTGACCACCCTGTCTGCCCTATGGGCTGATTTTAATTAGTGTTAGTACATAGTCAGGCCTGCTCCCCCTCACTCACTGAAGCCATGGCACCAGGAGTGAGATAGTTTGTGGACTCTCACTGCAGTCCTTGATGGCCAGTAGGTGCCGGTGGTGTTGTGGAGTGGGCCTGCTGTCTAACCTACACTCCCTGAAGTGTATGGTAGCTGTCGTGGCACCTAACAGGTAGAATTTAGCGTAGGAACCCGTCTAACAGAGATTGCCTTGATGTGCGGCAGACGGGCTCAAATAATTTTGTACAAAACGATTTGCCAAGTATCTCTCACTTATAGTGTAGCACTTGTAATTATTATGCAATTTTGTACTCTATATTGCAGTGAATTGTAGCATTGCATGTTTTTGTCTTTTAATGTTGAAGAGTTATGTTGAACCTGTTGAACCATCCACCTTGCCTCCTGCTCCTGTGACTGTAGACGGTAATTTGGAATTTCAAATCGCCAGGATAATTGACTCCCGAGTAGGGATGATCGAACCCGAACTGTATAGTTCGGGTTCGTACCGAATTTTGGGGTGTCCGTGACACGGACCCGAACCCGAACATTTTCGTAAAAGTCCGGGTTCGGTGTTCGGCGCTTTCTTGGCGCTTTTTGAAAGGCTGCAAAACAGCCAATCAACAAGCGTCATACTACTTGCCCCAAGAGGCCATCACAGCCTTGCCTACTATTGGCATGGCTGTGATTGGCCAGTGCTGCATGTGACCCAGCCTCTAAATAAGCTTGGGTCACGTAGCGCTGCACGTCACTCTGCTGATACAAGCGTAGGGAGAGGTTGTTGCTGCGACGTTAGGGCGAGATTAGGCAGATTAACTCCTCCAAAAGACTTCATTCAGTGATCGATCTCCAGCTGTGGATCATTGAAGTGCTGATATTGAATTGCTCACTTTTTTTAGGCTGCCCAGAGCGTTTTTATATCACTTTTTTCTGGGGTGATCTGCGGTCATTTTGTGGCTTGTGGTGCGCCAGCACAAGCTACCACCAAGTGCATTTAACCATCAATAGTGTGGTTATTTTTTGGCCATATACTACATCAGGTGTACCTCCTGACGAAGCTGAGGCGAAACGCGCGTCGGGGTCCTTTGCCTGTCCTGTGCCTGCTGTCTCTGCCCTCCACCATGTCTCAGGGTATGTTGTGATCTGTGATTTTTCATCTTACACTTCAGGTTGAGTCCCTCTGCTTACAGCTTTTTAGTTGATCTTATTTATGGGGTCTCTTTTACCTGCAGTACCCTATATGGGCAATCTATGATATACTTATATATTTTTTGTCCATGTCTACATCTGTGACATATTAGGATTCATACGTCTCATCCTGCAGCCACACATCTAGGTGATGATTACAGACTAGATTACCGCATTGGGTGTATATTTATATTCCCTACTTTTCTGTCCCATCACCACATTGTGTATCCAATACATGCCCTACATGTGTTCCATCTTGTGGTGGGTTATAGAGACACAGGCCCGGGGGACTGCGGCATCCAGAGTTTTTTCCGCTGACTCTCTAAAATTCATCACTTTTTTGTTATTTGTTATATTTTTATTATTATGTACTATTTACTATTATGAAATAAAACATACTTTTATATACTGGGCATTCAATTGTTGTTTGTGGAACGACTTTTTAGGTTTATATATCAGGTGCAGGCTGAGCCTGTGTCACCCAAGTGCATTTAACCATCAATAGTGTGGTTATTTTTTGCTATATCCTACATCAGGGTCAAGCTTTCATCAAGTGCATTTAACCATCAATAGTGTGGTTATTTTTTGGCCATATACTACATCAGGGGCAAGTTGAGCCTGTCACCCAGCGCCTAAAAAAGTTATATTTAGTGACCGTAAAAGCACAGTTTTTGTTCTGGGTTGAAAAACTATTCCCAAATTTGCCATTCTCAAAATTAGTAGTTTCTGCTATATCAGGCCTACTTTAAATCTATCCTAAAAAGGATATCTTAGATTGAAGGTGCTGATAGTGTCATTCTCAAAAACTTAACACACACGCTACCGTGCAGATACAAGTCTAATTCTGTGATTAAAGGTATATCTGTCACACAGCGCGTAAAAAATAGGCCTGACATTTCTATTCCTCCAAATCAGTACAGTTTTAGCTGGTCAAGTTATATTTAGTGACTGTAAAAGCACAGTTTTTGTTCTGGGTTGAAAAACTATTCCCAAATTTGCCATTCTCAAAATTAGTAGTTTCTGCTATATCAGGCCTACTTTGAATCTATCCCAAAAAGAATATCTTAGATTGAAGGTGCTGTTAGTGTCATTCTGAAAAACTTAACACACACGCTACAGTGCAGATACAAGTCTAATTCTGTGATTAAAGGTATATCTGTCACACGGCGCGTAAAAAATAGGCCTCACATTTATATTCAACCAAATCTGTACTGTTTTAGCTGGTCAAATTTGTAGTGACCGTAAAAGCACAGTTTTTGTTCTGGGTTGAAAAACTATTCCCAAATTTGCCATTCTCAAAATTAGTAGTTTCTGCTATATCAGGCCTACTTTAAATCTATCCCAAAAAGGATATCTTAGATTGAAGGTGCTGATAGTGTCATTCTGAAAAACTTAACACACACGCTACAGTGCAGATACAAGTCTAATTCTGTGATTAAAGGTATATCTGTCACACAGCGCGTAAAAAATAGGCCTCACATTTATATTCAACCAAATCTGTACTGTTTTAGCTGGTCAAATTATTTGTAGTGACCGTAAAAGCACAGTTTTTGTTCTGGGTTGAAAAACTATTCCCAAATTTGCCATTCTCAAAATTAGTAGTTTCTGCTATATCAGGCCTACTTTAAATCTATCCCAAAAAGGATATCTTAGATTGAAGGTGCTGATAGTGTCATTCTGAAAAACTTAACACACACGCTACAGTGCAGATACAAGTCTAATTCTGTAATTAAAGGTATATCTGTCACACAGCGCATAAAAAATAGGCCTGACATTTCTATTCCTCCAAACCAGTACAGTTTTAGCTGGTCAAGTTATATTTAGTGACCGTAAAAGCAGTTTGTGTTCTGGGTTGAAAAACTATTCCCAAATTTGCCATTCTCAAAATTAGTAGTTTCTGCTATATCAGGCCTACTTTAAATCTATCCCAAAAAGGATATCTTAGATTGAAGGTGCTGATAGTGTCATTCTGAAAAACTTAACACACACGCTACGGTGCAGATACAAGTTTAATTCTGTGATTAAAGGTATATCTGTCACACAGCGCGTAAAAAATAGGCCTCACATTTATATTCAACCAAATCTGTACTGTTTTAGCTGGTCAAATTATTTGTAGTGACCGTAAAAGCACAGTTTTTGTTCTGGGTTGAAAAACTATTCCCAAATTTGCCATTCTCAAAATTAGTAGTTTCTGCTATATCAGGCCTACTTTAAATCTATCCCAAAAAGGATATCTTAGATTGAAGGTGCTGATAGTGTCATTCTGAAAAACTTAACACACACGCTACAGTGCAGATACAAGTCTAATTCTGTAATTAAAGGTATATCTGTCACACAGCGCATAAAAAATAGGCCTGACATTTCTATTCCTCCAAATCAGTACAGTTTTAGCTGGTCAAGTTATGTTTAGTGACCGTAAAAGCAGTTTTTGTTCTGGGTTGAAAAACTATTCCCAAATTTGCCATTCTCAAAATTAGTAGTTTCTGCTATATCAGGCCTACTTTAAATCTATCCCAAAAAGGATATCTTAGATTGAAGGTGCTGATAGTGTCATTCTGAAAAACTTAACACACACGCTACAGTGCAGATACAAGTCTAATTCTGTGATTAAAGGTATATCTGTCACACAGCGCGTAAAAAATAGGCCTCACATTTATATTCAACCAAATCTGTACTGTTTTAGCTGGTCAAATTATTTGTAGTGACCGTAAAAGCACAGTTTTTGTTCTGGGTTGAAAAACTATTCCCAAATTTGCCATTCTCAAAATTAGTAGTTTCTGCTATATCAGGCCTACTTTAAATCTATCCCAAAAAGGATATCTTAGATTGAAGGTGCTGATAGTGTCATTCTGAAAAACTTAACACACACGCTACAGTGCAGATACAAGTCTAATTCTGTGATTAAAGGTATATCTGTCACACAGCGCGTAAAAAATAGGCCTCACATTTATATTCAACCAAATCTGTACTGTTTTAGCTGGTCAAATTATTTGTAGTGACCGTAAAAGCACAGTTTTTGTTCTGGGTTGAAAAACTATTCCCAAATTTGCCATTCTCAAAATTAGTAGTTTCTGCTATATCAGGCCTACTTTAAATCTATCCCAAAAAGGATATCTTAGATTGAAGGTGCTGATAGTGTCATTCTGAAAAACTTAACACACACGCTACCGTGCAGATACAAGTCTAATTCTGTGATTAAAGGTATATCTGTCACACAGCGCGTAAAAAATAGGCCTCACATTTATATTTAACCAAATCTGTCATTACTTGTGTGCCTGTATTAGTGTAATACGGTACCTAAATAGATAGCCAGACAGTGTTAGGTGTCTGTAAAAAAAGGCCTGAATTTTTATTCATTACATTGGCCCGAATAATATTTTTCTTATTGTGGTGAACGGTAACAATGAGGAAAACAACTAGTAAGGGACGCGGACGTGAACATGGTCGTGGTGGTGTTAGTGGACCCTCTGGTGTTGGGAGAGGATGTGGCCTTTCTGCCACAGCCACACGTCCTAGTGTACCAACTACCTCAGGTCCCAGTAGCCGCCAGAATTTACAGGGATATTTGGTGGGGCCCAATGCCGTTCTAAGGATGGTAAGGCCTGAGCAGGTACAGGCATTAGTCAATTGGGTGGCCGACAGTGCATCCAGCACGTTCACATTATCTCCCACCCAGTCTTCTGAAGAAAGCGCACAGATGGTGCATGAAAACCAAGCCCATCAGTCTGTCACATCACCCCCATGCATATCAGGTAAACTGTCTGAGCCTCAAGTTATGCAGCAGTCTCTTATGCTGTTTGAAGACTCTGCTGCCAGGGTTTCCCAAGGGCATCAACCTAGCCCTTCCCCAGGGGTGGAAGAGATAGAATGCACTAACGCACAACCACTTATGTTTCCTGATGATGAGGACATGGGAATACCACCTCAGCACGTCTCTGATGATGACGAAACACAATTGCCAACTGCTGCGTCTTTCTGCAGTGTGCAGACTGAACAGGAGCTCAGGGATCAAGACTGGGTGGAAGATGATGCAGGGGACGATGAGGTCCTAGACCCCACATGGAATGAAGGTCGTGCCACTGACTTTCACAGTTCGGAGGAAGAGGCAGTGGTGAGACCGAGCCAACAGCGTAGCAAAAGACAAAGAGGGAGCAGTGGGCAAAATCAGAACACCCGCCGCCAAGAGACTCCGCCTGCTACTGACCGCCGCCATCTGGGACCGAGCACCCCAAAGGCAGCTTCAAGGAGTTCCCTGGCATGGCACTTCTTTAAACAATGTGCTGACGACAAGACCCGAGTGGTTTGCACGCTGTGCCATCAGAGCCTGAAGCGAGGCATTAACGTTCTGAACCTTAGCACAACCTGCATGACCAGGCACCTGCATGCAAAGCATGAACTGCAGTGGAGTAAACACCTTAAAAACAAAGAAGTCACTCAGGCTCCCCCTGCTACCTCTTCTGCTGCTGCCGCCTCGGCCTCTTCTGCTGCTGCCTCGGCCTCTTCCTCCGCCTCTGGAGGAACGTTGGCACCTGCCGCCCAGCAAACATGGGATGTACCACCAACACCACCACCTGCGTCACCAAGCATCTCAACCATGTCACACGGCAGCGTTCATCTCTCCATCTCACAAACATTTGCGAGAAAGCGTAAATTCCCACCTAGCCACCCTCGATCCCTGGCCCTGAATGCCAGCATTTCTAAACTACTGGCCTATGAAATGCTGTCATTTAGGCTGGTGGACACAGACAGCTTCAAACAGCTCATGTCGCTTGCTGCCCCACAGTATGTTGTTCCCAGCCGGCACTACTTCTCCAAGAGAGCCGTGCCTTTCCTGCACAACCAAGTGTCCGATAAAAACAAGTGTGCACTGCGCAACACCATCTGTGGCAAGGTCCACCTAACCACAGATACGTGGACCAGTAAGCAAGGCCAGGAACGCTATATCTCCCTAACTGCACACTGGGTAAATGTAGTGGCGGCTGGGCCCCAGGCGGAGAGCTGTTTGGCGCACGTCCTTCCGCCGCCAAGGATTGCAGGGCAACATTCTTTGCCTCCTGTCTCCTCCTCCTCCTACACAGCTTCCTCCTCCTCTTCTTCCACCTGCTCATCCAGTCAGCCACACACCTTCACCACCAACTTCAGCACAGCCCGGGGTAAACGTCAGCAGGCCGTTCTGAAACTCATATGTTTGGGGGACAGGCCCCACACCGCACAGGAGTTGTGGCGGGGTATAGAACAACAGACCGACGAGTGGTTGCTGCCGGTGAGCCTCAAGCCCGGCCTGGTGGTGTGCGATAATGGGCGAAATCTCGTTGCAGCTCTGGGACTAGCCGGTTTGACGCACATCCCTTGCCTGGCGCATGTGCTGAATTTGGTGGTGCAGAAGTTCATTCGCAACTACCCCGACATGTCAGAGCTGCTGCATAAAGTGCGGGCCGTCTGTTCGCGCTTCCGGCGTTCACACCCTGCTGCTGCATGCCTGTCTGCGCTACAGCGTAACTTCGGCCTTCCCGCTTACCGCCTCATATGCGATGTGCCCACCAGGTGGAACTCCACCTTGCACATGCTGGACAGACTGTGCGAGCAGCAGCAGGCCATAGTGGAGTTTCAGCTGCAGCACGCACGGGTCAGTCGCACTGCGGAACAGCACCACTTCACCACCAATGACTGGGCCTCCATGCGAGACCTGTGTGCCCTGTGGCGCTGTTTCGAGTACTCCACCAACATGGCCAGTGGCGATGACGCCGTTATCAGCGTTACAATACCACTTCTATGTCTCCTTGAGAAAACACTTAGGGCGATGATGGGAGAGGAGGTGGCCCAGGAGGAAGAGGAGGAAGAGGGGTCATTTTTAGCACTTTCAGGCCAGTCTCTTCGAAGTGACTCAGAGGGAGTTTTTTTGCAACACCAGAGGCCAGGTACAAATGTGGCCAGACAGGGCCCACTACTGGAGGACAAGGAGGACGAGGATGAGGAGGAGGTGGAGGAGGATGAGGATGAAGCATGTTCACAGCGGGGTGGCACCCAAGGCAGCTCGGGCCCATCACTGGTGCGTGGCTGGGGGAAATACAGGACGATGACGATATGCCTCCCACAGAGGACAGCTTGTCCTTACCTCTGGGCAGCCTGGCACACATGAGCGACTACATGCTGCAGTGCCTGCGCAATGACAGCAGATTTGCCCACATTTTAACGTGTGCGGACTACTGGGTTGCCACCCTGCTGGATCCCCGGTACAAAGACAATGTGCCCACCTTACTTCCTACACTGGAGCGTGATTGGAAGATGCGCGAGTACAAGCGCACGTTGGTAGACGCGCTACTGAGAGCATTCCCAAATGTCACAGGGGAACCAGTGGAAGCCCAAGGCGAAGGCAGAGGAGGAGCAAGAGGTCGCCAACGCAGCTGTGTCACGCCCAGCTCCTCTGAGGGCAGGGTTAGCATGGCAGAGATGTGGAAAAGTTTTGTCACCACGCCACAGCTAACTGCACCACCACCTGATACGGAACGTGTTAGCAGGAGGCAACATTTCACTAACATGGTGGAACAGTACCTGTGCACACCCCTCCACGTACTGACTGATGGTTCGGCCCCATTCAACTTCTGGGTCTCCAAATTGTCCACGTGGCCAGAGCTAGCCTTTTATGCCTTGAAGGTGCTGGCCTGCCCGGCGGCCAGCGTTTTGTCTGAATGTGTATTCAGCACGGCAGGGGGCGTCATTACAGACAAACGCAGCCGCCTGTCTACAGCCAATGTGGACAAGCTGACGTTCATAAAAATGAACCAGGCATGGATCCCACAGGACCTGTCCATCCCTTGTGCAGATTAGACATTAACTACCTCCCCTTAACAATATATTATTGTACTCCAGGGCACTTCCTCATTCAATCCTATTTTTATTTTCATTTTACCATTATATTGCGGGGCAACCCAAAGTTGAATGAACCTCTCCTCTGTCTGGGTGCCGAGGCCTAAATGTGTGACAGTGGCCTGTTCCAGTGGTGGGTGACGTGAAGCCTGATTCTCTGCTATGACATGAAGACTGATTCTCTGCTGACATGAAGCCAGATTCTCTGTTACGGGACCTCTCTCCTCTGCCTGGGTGCCTGGGCCTAAATATGTGACAGTGGCTTGTTCCAGTGGTGGGTGACTTGAAGCCTGATTCTCTGCTATGACATGAAGACTGATTCTCTGCTGACATGAAGCCTGAATCTCTGTTATGGGACCTCTCTCCTCTGCCTGGGTGCCTGGGCCTAAATATGTGACAGTGGCCTGTTCCAGTGGTGGGTGACGTGAAGCCTGATTCTCTGCTATGACATGCAGACTGATTCTCTGCTGACATGAAGACAGATTCTCTGTTACGGGACCTCTCTCCTCTGCCTGGGTGCCTGGGCCTAAATATCTGACAATGGACTGTTCCAGTGTTGGGTGACGTAAAGCCTGATTCTCTGCTATGACATGCATACTGATTCTCTGCTGACATGAAGCCAGATTCTCTGTTACGGGACCTCTCTCCTCTGCCTGGGTGCCGGGGCCTAAATATATGACAATGGACTGTTACAGTGGTGGGTAACGTCAAGCCAGATTCTCTGCTATGGCATGAAGACTGATTCTCTGCTTACGTAAAGCCAGATTCTCTGCTATGGGACCTCTCTCCAATTGATATTGGTTTATTTTTATATATTTTATTTTTATTTTAACTCATTTCCCTATCCACATTTGTTTGCAGGGGATTTACCTACATGTTGCTGCCTTTTGCAGCCCTCTATCTCTTTCCTGGGCTGTTTTACAGCCTTTTTAGTGCCGAAAAGTTCGGGTCCCCATTGACTTTAATGGGGTTCGGGTTCGGGACGAAGTTCGGGTCGGGTTCGAATCCCGAACCCGAACATTTCCGGGAAGTTCGGCCGAACTTCTCGAACCCGAACATCCAGGTGTTCGCTCAACTTTACTCCCGAGTTCTCCGTAGATCCCTCCAGTATCCCGTGCACTGGAAGGGTTACGGACTGGAGGAGAGGATGTGGGTCCCAGCGGCCAATGTTAATGCTAAGCGTCTGGTGAAAGCTTTTCACAGAGCTCATCCAGATAAAGTGGTTCCTGGGTGTCCAGAGGCCACCCGTAGAACGGGGGTACTGTCACACCCGTGACAGGTGGTAGAAGATCTGAAAGACTGGCTGCATGTCATTGATCTGACAGCTTCTTTTTGTTTCACTTTGTCTATGTGTTGCTGGCATGCCCACAACTCATTTTCAGGTGTAGATCATGTGACTATTACTACTCCCTTCTTAGTCTGGCTTTACCCATCACTCCTTGCTGTTTATAGCTCATTCTGGTTGTGGATCGTTTGGTGTCTGGATCTCGGCTGAGTTCCTGCTCGGCTGGAGTTAAGTGTCTTTCTCTTTTTGTATTGTGTTTATTGTCTGTTGGTACCAGACCTGAGGCAGACTCTTGTTTCTTCAGCTGGGAAGGAACAGGTCGTCTGTGGCCCAATCACTATCTTCAGGGACTTCTAGGGTGAGCCAGGCTTAGGTTTCTGTGGATGAACAGTCCTACCATCGGGGTCTGTTCATTCTGTTAGCAGTCAGGGCTCGGGTTGGGATTTATTAGGTGGTGACCTTCCCCTTTTCCCTAGTTTGCAGGCTTGATACCTTCTCCCTCCCTTTTGTGTGGAGTTCCCCTCCCACACCATGCCGTGACAGCCACAAGGTATATTTTGCCAGTTAAATTTATTGCCAATTGAGCATATATTGGATTCCAACTTCAGCAGCCTAGGGTTTACAAGATCTACAGACCAGCTGCAACATCTGTGGACCAATGTGCCTCAGGATAGCATACAGAACCTGTATGCCTCTATGCTAAGCTGTATCTCATCTGGTATCAAGGATAAAAGTAGCTAGAGCCTCCTTTCAATTGTACATTTTTCCCCAATAAACTTATCATTTCTATCTAATATTGTAATCATTTACATATATCAATCATCATTACATTAACCCATATAAAAATTCTAATACAAAAACAGTTTCTTGGTAAATTTTTTCTTTTTGTCAAAAGATATACATTAGCCAAGAATATGTCCACCCAAGCTATATCCCAAACTTTTAGCTACAGGAGGTATTACCTTCTTGGTTAAACACCAGACAGATCCATACTCTTCTACTAAGAAAACAAAAGTTTTCAATGGCTTCATGAATAATTGATTATATATCCACATTTTTTGCAGGAAAATTCAGACTGTGTGACTAGTCAACATGCATTGGTTATTTTCTCAGTATATCGTTCATGAGACAATGTCTAATAAAGTACAAATAGAAGTTTAAGAAAGTATTTAAAACAAGTACTTATTTCATTATGCAAGCCTCATGTATTGTCATCCTATATTTGACATAAATCAGTCTTATTGTGGTTTATGGTAATAAAAATACAAGTGATAACAAGACACTGAGAGTTAAAGGAAGCCTCAGGCAACTGCACAGAAGTGCATAGAACAAAGAAGCTGTGTATGTGATGTTTAGATTTTACATTTAATAAATTTCAAGGAAATAGCATCCCAAAATCTTGACTGACAGGTCCCACAATATGTCTGAATACTACAAAAATATACAGTCAGGTCCATAAATATTGGGACATCAACACATCTCTAACATTTTTTGGCTCTATACACCACCACAATGGATTTGAAATGAAACGAACAAGATGTTCTTTAACTGCAGACTGTCAGCTTTAATTTTAGGGTATTTACAACCAAATCAGGTGAACGGTGTAGGAATTACAACAGTTTGCATATATGCCTCCCACTTGTTAAGGGTCCAAAAGTAATGGGACAAATGGCTTCTCAGCTGTTCCATAGCCAGGTGTGTGTTATTCCCTCATTATCCCAATTACAATGAGCAGATAAAAGGTCCAGAGTTCATTTCAAGTGTGCTATTTGCATTTGGAATCTGTTGCTGTCAACATGAGATCCAAAGATCTGTCACTATCAATGAAGCAAGCCATCATTAGTCTGAAAATACAAAACAAACCCATCAGAGAGATAGCAAAAACATTAGGCATGGCCAAAACAACTGTTTAGAACATTCTTAAAAAGAAGGAACACACCAGTGAGCTCAGCAACACCAAAAGACCCGGAAGACCACGGAAAACAACTGTAGTGGATGACCGAAGAATTCTTTCCCTGGTGAAGAAAACACCCTTCACAACATCAAGAACACTCTCCAGGAGGTAGGTGTATGTGTGGCAAAGTCAACAATCAAGAGAAGACTTCACCAGAGTAAATACAGAGGGTTCACCACAAGATGTAAACCATTGGTGAGCCTCAAAAACAGGAAGGCCAGATTAGAGTTTGCCAAACGACATCTAAAAAAGCCTTCACAGTTCTGAAACAACATCCTATGGACAGATGAGACCAAGATCAACTTGTACCAGAGTGATGGGAAGAGAAGAGTATGGAGAAGGAAAGGAGCTGCTCATGATCCTAAGCATACCGCCTCACAGGGGCGTAGCTAAAGGCTCATTGGCCTTGGTGCAAGAGTTTAGCTTGGGCCCCCCCATCCCTCATTGCTTTGTGGCCAGGGGCAGGGAAGCACATTGCCTTCCTGCTGCCTGAGGCAAAAATTTAAACTGCACCCCCCACCATGCCAAATTCTTGACCTAACACCTTCGCTCCAGCCAGAGCTGTAACTTGACCAGCATGCACCTTCTATAAAACAGGTGTCTTCTCATGTGGCACAAGGGTCTTTGGGGCCCCTCAGGCTCCTGGGCCCGGTAGCGACTGCTACCTCTGCACCCCTATAGCTACGCCCCTGCCACCTCATCAGCGAAGCATGGTGGTGGTAGTGTCATGGCGTGGGCATTTATGGCTGCCAATAGAACTGGTTCTCTTGTATTTATGGATGATGGGAGTGCTGACGAAAGCAGCAGGATAAATTCTGAAGTGTGTCGGGCAATATTATCTGCTCATATTCAGCCAAATGCTTCAGAACTCATTGGACGGCGCTTCATAGTGCATATGGACAATGACCAAAGCATACTGCAAAAGCAACCAAAGAGTTTTTTAAGGGAAAGAAGTGGAATGTTATGCAATGGCCAAGTCAATCACCTGACCTGAATCCGATTGAGAATGCATTTCACTTGCTGAAGACAAAACTGAAGGGAAAATGCCAAAAGAACAATCAGGAACTGAAGACAATTGCAGTAGAGGCCTGGCAGAGCATCACCAGGGATGAAACCCAGCGTCTGGTGATGTCTATGCGTTCCAGACTTCAGGCTGTAATTCACTGCAATGGATTCGCAGCCAAGTATTAAAAAGTGAAAGTTTGATTTATGATTATTATTCTGTCCCATTACTTTTGGTCCCTTAACAAGTGGGAGGCACATATGCAAACTGTTGTCATTCCTACACCGTTCACCTGATTTGGATGTAAATACCCTCAAATTAGAAAGCTGACAGTCTGCAGTTAAAGCACATTTTGTTCGTTTCATTTCAAATTCACTGTGGTGGTGTATAGAGCCAAAGATGTTAGAATTGTGTCAATGTCCCAATATTTATGGGCCTGACTGTAGCTGTTAAATTTGTAATATGTTTATCACTGCTGTCTTACTCTATAATGGAATGATAGTTATAAAATACCTATTTGTAAATGCTCTTCTTTTTTTCCACTGTCCCTGATTTATGACTTTTACAAATTTGCTTCTCCACTACTGAAATCTATGGCTTTCCTGATTGGCATAGTTTCTACACAGAATTTGCTGAGGTTACTGTAAGTCTTTACAATAAGCATCATATAGGAAAAAGACTAAAGTTTTTCATACCTATAAGGCTACTGTAGTGTAGTCTGAATGCACTGATTTTGGCAGGACCAGATGACAATATAATTGTAGTGCATTGGGACCTGACAACTCTCTGCTAACAGATTATGTTAGAGGGAGCACTTTGAATTTTAATGTCCGATCCTTCTACAGTGTATTTTCCAGAGATAAGCCTCCAGTGGCCTTTCCCCCTCTCCCAGTTGAAAACAAATACATACTTGGTTAAACTGAGTGTGTATCTACAGGTGTATCTCAACAAATTAGAATATCATCGAAAACTTCATTTATGTCAGTGATCCAATTCAAAAAGTGAAACTCATATTATATAGATTCATTACAAACAGAGTGATCTATTTCAAGCATTTATTTCTTTTAATATTGATGATTATGGCTTATAGTTAATGGAAACCCAAAAGTTAGCATATAAGAATTTTTTTTTATAATACCAATTAAAAAAAATGAATTTTAATACAGAAATGTTGGCCTACTGAAAAGTGTGTACTGTATATCCACTCAATACTTGATCGGGCTCCTTTTCCATGAATTACTGCATCAATGTGACGTGGCATGGAGGCAATTAGCATGTGGCACTGCTGAAGTGTTATGGAAGTCCAGGTTGCTTTGATAGCTACCTTCAGCTCATCTGCATTGTTGGGTCTGGTGTCTTTCATCTTTCTCTTGACAGTACCTCATATATTCTCTATGGGGTTTAGGTCAGGTCTAGTTATTAAACCAGATATTGATACTTTTGGCAGTTTGGGCAGGTGCCAAGTCCTACTAGAAAATTAAATCATCATCTCCATAAGCTTTTGAGCAGAGGGAAGCATAAAGTGCTCTTCTTCTGGACAACTGTCAAGTCAGCAGTCTTTCTCATGATTGTGTAGCCTACTGAACCAGACTGAGGGACCATTTAAAGGCTTAAAGGGAACCTGTCATCAACATTATGCTGACCTCACTGAGGGCAGCATAAAATAGTGACAGAAATGCTGATTTCAGCGGTGTGCTAAAAGTAAGTGGTTGCTTAGCTAAAAGTAAGTGGTTGCCAAGAACCAGCATAATAACCATTGCAGCTGAGGCCTTGAAAAGAGTGAAAATCTACTGGAGAAGAGTCATAGTTATTCATAATCTCCTGCACTCTCACCCATCTGCTGATGATTGACAGTTCTCTCCTAGAGAGAAAGTGAGAAATCTAGGTAGAAGACTGTCAGTCATCAGCAGGTGGGTAGGGATAGCAGGAATTCATGAAAAACCATGACTCTTCTAGGGTGGCCTTGACTCTTTTCCAGGCCCAGTCTGCAATGATTGTGATGTTGGTTCTCGGAAATCAATTGCTGTTAACTTTTAAATGACAAACCGCTGAAATCAACTCACCTGTCTCTACTTTATGCTGCTGTTAGTATGGGCAGCATAAAGTTGATGACAGGTTCTCTTTAAGAAACCTTTGCATGTGTTTTAATGAACTTTTCACAATATTCTAATTTTCTGATACTGATTTGGGTTTTCATTAGCTGTAATCCATAATCACCAACATTAAAATACATGTTTGAAATAGATCACTCTTTTTTAATTGAATTACTGAAATAAATGAACTTTTTGATGATATTCTAATTTATTGAGATGCACTTGTATAATTGGTTGGAGGGACTCAGAAGAGATACCTGTAAGCCAACGACCATTCGACCAACAGCTATTGCAGGTATATTTCATTAAACTACAGAGACTGTTAACCGTTTCTGCTTTACAGTAGATTCAAGATGTGAGAATAAATAGGTTCATACACAACACCTAAATAACTTGATATATTGATAAAGACAAAAAGCATGCAGGAAGATATAAAGACAAGATGAAAACATGCAGGATATCAAAAGATATATACAAAACAATATTGAAAGATATCAAAAAGTAGAAAGATGGGTATGGTGTTTACTTGGGATGAGCGAATCAACTTCGGATGCTTCATTCGAAGTCGATTTGCATAAAACGTTGTTTTCATACTGTACGAAACGGGAGCTCCAGACAGTATTAGAATGTATTGTCTTCGATGAGCCAAAGTTATTACTTCGCAAAGCCTTGTGAGACTTCGTGTAATTAATTTCCGCTGTAAAAAATCTTTGTATCGAACTCGGATGCGGTTCCAAGGGATACCTTGTGATACTATACAGTATTGAAACTAAGTTTTATGCAAATCGACTTCAGAAGCGTCGCTCATCCCTAGTGTTTACCATGAGTGTCTGCTTACTCCCGTTAACTTCTGGTTCATATTTATAGATAGTAGAGTTGAGCGAACACCTGGATGTTCGGGTTCGAGAAGTTCGGCCGAACTTCCCGGAAATGTTCGGGTTCGGGATCCGAACCCGATCCGAACTTCGTCCCGAACCCGAACCCCATGTAAAACAGCCCAGGAAAGGGCTAGAGGGCTAAATAAAAATAAAATAAATAAAGATTAACCAATATCAATTGGAGAGAGGTCCCATAGCAGAGAATCAGGCTTCATGTCAGCAGAGAATCAGTCTTCATGTCATAATAGAGAATCAGGCTTCACGTCACCCAAAACTGGAACAGTCCATTGTCAGATATTTAGGCCCCGGCACCCAGGCAGAGGAGAGAGGTCCCATAACATAGAATCTGGCTTCATGTCAGCAGAGAATCAGTCTTCATGTCATAGCAGAGAATCAGGCTTCACGTCACCCAACACTGGAACAGTCCATTGTCAGATATTTAGGCCCAGGCACCCAGGCAGAGGAGAGAGGTCCCATAGCAGAGATTCAGGCTTCATGTCAGCAGAGAATCAGTCTTCATGTCATAGCAGAGAATCATGCTTCACGTCACCCAACATTGGAACAGTCCATTGTCATATAATTTAGGCCCCGGCACCCAGACAGAGGAGAGAGGTCCCATAACATAGAATCTGGCTTCATGTCAGCAGAGAATCAGTCTTCATGTCATAGCAGAGAATCATAATTCACGTCACCCAACATTGGAACAGTCCATTGTCATATAATTTAGGCCCCGGCACCCAGACAGAGGAGAGAGGTCCCATAACAGAGATTCAGGCTTCATGTCAGCGACTCAGCAGAGAATCAGTCTTCATGTCATAGCAGAGAATCAGGCTTCATGTCACCCACCACTGGAACAGGCCACTGTCAGATATTTTTAGGCCCCGGCACCCAGACAGAGGAGAGAGGTCCCATAGCAGAGAATCTGGCTTCATGTCAGCAGAGAATCTGGCTTCATGTCATAGCAGAGAATCATGCTTCACGTCACCAACCACTGGAACAGTCCATTGTCATATATTTAGGCCCCGGCACCCAGACAGAGGAGAGAGGTCCCATAGCAGAGAATCTGGCTTCATGTCAGCAGAGAATCAGTCTTCATGTCATAGCAGAGAATCATGCTTCACGTCACCCACCACTGGAACAGTCCATTGTCACATATTTAGGCCCAGGCACCCAGGCAGAGGAGAGAGGTCCCATAGCAGAGAATCTGGCTTAATGTCAGCAGAGAATCAGTCTTCATGTCATAGCAGAGAATCAGGCTTCATGTCACCCACCACTGGAACAGGCCACTGTCAGATATTTTTAGGCCCCGGCACACAGACAGAGGAGAGGTTCATTCAACTTTGGGTTGCCCCGCAATATAATGGTAAAATGAAAATAAAAATAGGATTGAATGAGGAAGTGCCCTGGAGTACAATAATATGTGGTTAAGGGGAGGTAGCTAATGTCTAATCTGCACAAGGGATGGACAGGTCCTGTGGGATCCATGCCTGGTTCATTTTTATGAACGTCAGCTTGTCCACATTGGCTGTAGACAGGCGGCTGCGTTTGTCTGTAATGACGCCCCCTGCCGTGCTGAATACACGTTCAGACAAAACGCTGGCCGCCGGGCAGGCCAGCACCTCCAAGGAATAAAAGGCTAGCTCTGGCCACGTGGACAATTTGGAGACCCAGAAGTTTAATGGGGCCGAACCATCAGTCAGTACGTGGAGGGGTGTGCACAGGTACTTTTCCACCATGTTAGTGAAATGTTGCCTCCTGCTAACACGTTCCGTATCAGGTGGTGGTGCAGTTAGTTGTGGCGTGGTGACAAAACTTTTCCACATCTCTGCCATGCTAACCCTGCCCTCAGAGGAGCTGGCCGTGACACAGCTGCGTTGGCGACCTCTTGCTCCTCCTCTGCCTTCGCCTTGGGCTTCCACTTGTTCCCCTGTGACATTTGGGAATGCTCTCAGTAGCGCGTCTACCAACGTGCGCTTATACTCGCGCATCTTCCTATCACGATCCAGTACAGGAAGTAAGGTGGGCACATTGTCTTTGTACCGGGGATCCAGCAGGGTGGCAACCCAGTAGTCCGCACACGTTAAAATGTGGGCAACTCTGCTGTCGTTGCGCAGGCACTGCAACATGTAGTCGCTCATGTGTGCCAGGCTGCCCAGAGGTAAGGACAAGCTGTCCTCTGTGGGAGGCGTATCGTCATCATCTTGCGTTTCCCCCCAGCCACGCACCAGTGATGGGCCCGAGCTGCGTTGGGTGCCACCCCGCTGTGAACATGCTTTATTCTCATCCTCCTCCACCTCCTCCTCATCCTCGTCCTCCAATAGTGGGCCCTGTCTGGCCACATTTGTACCTGGCCTCTGCTGTTGCAAAAAACCTCCCTCTGAGTCACTTCGAAGAGACTGGCCTGAAAGTGCTAAAAATGACCCCTCTTCCTCCTCCTCCTCCTGGGCCACCTCCTCTTCCATCATCGCCCTAAGTGTTTTCTCAAGGAGACATAGAAGTGGTATTGTAACGCTGATAACAGCGTCATCGCCACTGGCCATCTTGGTGGAGTACTCGAAACAGCGCCACAGGGCACACAGGTCTCGCATGGAGGCCCAATCATTGGTGGTGACGTGGTGCTGTTCCGCAGTGCGACTGACCCGTGCGTGTTGCAGCTGAAACTCCACTATGGCCTGCTGCTGCTCGCACAGTCTGTCCAGCATGTACAAGGTGGAGTTCCACCTGGTGGGCACGTCGCATATGAGGCTGTGAGTGGGAAGGCTGAAGTTACGCTGTAGCGCAGACAGGCAAGCAGCGGCAGGATGTGAACGTCGGAAGCGCGAACAGACGGCCCGCACTTTATGCAGCAGCTCTGACATGTCGGGGTAGTTGCGAATGAACATCTGCACCACCAAATTCAGCACATGCGCCAGGCAAGGGATGTGCGTCAAATCGGCTAGTCCCAGAGCTGCAACGAGATTTCACCCATTATCGCACACCACCAGGCCGGGCTTGAGGCTCACCGGTAGCAACCACTCATCGGTCTGTTGTTCTATACCCCGCCACAACTCCTGTGCGGTGTGGGGCCTGTCCCCCAAACATATGAGTTTCAGAATGGCCTGCTGACGTTTACCCCGGGCTGTGCTGAAGTTGGTGGTGAAGGTGTGTGGCTGACTGGATGAGCAGGTGGAAGAAGAGGAGGAGGAAGCTGTGTAGGAGGAGGAGGAGACAGGAGGCAAAGAATGTTGCCCTGCGATCCTTGGCGGCGGAAGGACGTGCGTCAAAAAGCTCTCCGCCTGGGGCCCATCCGCCACTACATTTACCCAGTGTGCAGTTAGGGAGATATAGCGTCCCTGGCCGTGCTTACTGGTCCACGTATCTGTGGTTAGGTGGACCTTGCCACAGATGGTGTTGCGCAGTACACACTTGATTTTATAGGATACTTGGTTGTGCAGGGAAGGCACGGCTCTCTTGGAGAAGTAGTGCCGGCTGGGAACAACATACTGTGGGACAGCAAGCAACATGAGCTGTTTGAAGCTGTCTGTGTCCACCAGCCTAAATGACAGCATTTCATAGGCCAGTAGTTTAGAATTGCTGGCATTCAGGGCCAGGGATCGAGGGTGGCTAGGTGGTAATTTACGCTTTCTCTCAAATGTTTGTGAGATGGAGAGCTGAACGCTGCCGTGTGACATGGTTGAGATGCTTGGTGACGCAGGTGGTGGTGTTGGTGGTACATCCCATGTTTGCTGGGCGGCAGGTGCCAACGTTCCTCCAGAGGCGGAGGAAGAGGCCGAGCCGGCAGCAGCAGAAGAGGCCGAGGCGGCAGCAGCAGAAGAGGTAGCAGGGGGAGCCTGAATGACTTCCTTGTTTTTAAGGTTTTTACTCCACTGCAGTTCATGCACAGGTGCCTGGTCATGCAGGTTGTGCTAAGGTTCAGAACGTTAATGCCTTGCTTCAGGCTCTGATGGCACAGCGTGCAAACCACTCGGCTCTTGTCGTCAGCACATTGTTTAAAGAAGTGCCATGCCAGGGAACTCCTTGAAGCTGCCTTTGGGGTGCTCGGTCCCAGATGGCGGCGGTCAGTAGCAGGCGGAGTCTCTTGGCTGCGGGTGTTCTGCTTTTGCCCACTGCTCCCTCTTTGTCTTTTGCTACGCTGTTGGCTCGGTCTCACCACTGCCTCTTCCTCCGAACTGTGAAAGTCAGTGGCACGACCTTCATTCCATGTGGGGTCTAGGACCTCATCGTCCCCTCCACCGTCTTCATCCCTGACCTCCTGTTCAGTCTGCACACTGCAGAAAGACGCAGCAGTTGGAACCTGTGTTTCATCATCATCAGAGACGTGCTGAGGTGGTATTCCCATGTCCTCATCATCAGGAAACATAAGTGGTTGTGCGTTAGTGCATTCTATGTCTTCTACCGCTGGGGAAGGTCTAGGTGGATGCCCTTGGGAAACCCTGCCAGCAGAATCTTCAAACAGCATAAGAGACTGCTGCATAACTTGAGGCTCAGACAGTTTCCCTGATATGCATGGGGGTGATGTGACAGACTGATGGGCTTGGTTTTCATGCGCCATCTGTGCGCTTTCTGCAGAAGACTGGGTGAGAGATAATGTGAACGTGCTGGATCCACTGTCGGCCATCCAATTGACTAATGCCTGTACCTGCTCAGGCCTTACCATCCTTAGAACGGCATTGGCACCAAATATCCCTGTAAATTCTGGCGGCTACTGGGACCTGAGGTAGTTGGTACACTAGGACGTGTGGCTGTGGCAGAACGGCCACGTCCTCTCCCAGCACCAGAGGGTCCACTAACACCACCACGACCATGTCCACGTCCGCGTCCGCGTCCCTTACTAGATGTTTTTCCCATTGTTACCGTTCACCACAATAAGAAAAATATTTTTTGGCCCAATGTATTGAATTCAAATTCAGGCCTTTTTTTTACAGACACCTAACACTATCTGGCTATCTATTTAGGTACCCTATTACACTAATACAGGCACAGCAGTAATGACAGATTTAGCTGAATATAAATTTGAGTCCTATTATTTAGGCGCTGGGTGACAGGTATACGTTTACAGACAGAATTAGACTTTGATCTGCACAGTAGCGTGTGTGTGAAGTTATTGAGAATTACCCTATCAGCACCTTGAATCTAATATACCCTTTTAGGGATAGATTTAAAGTAGGCCTGATACAGCAGAAACCACTAATTTAGAGAATTGCAAAATTGGGAATTGTATTTCAACCCAGAACAAAAACTGTGCTTTGACGGACATTAAATAACTTGACCAGCTAAAGCAATAATGACAGATTTGGATGAATATAAATTTGAGGCCTATTATTTAGGCGCTGGGTAACAGGTATACGTTTACGGACAGAATTAGACTTGGATCTGCACAGTAGCGTGTGTGTGAAGTTATTGAGAATTACCCTATCAGCACCTTGAATCTAATATACCCTTTTAGGGATAGATTTAAAGTAGGCCTGATACAGCAGAAACCACTAATTTAGAGAATTGCAAAATTGGGAATTGTATTTCAACCCAGAACAAAATCTGTGCTTTGACGGACACTAAATAACTTGACCAGCTAAAGCAATAATGACAGATTTGGATGAATATAAATTTGAGGCCTATTTTTTAGGCGCTGGGTGACAGGTATACGTTTACACACAGAATTAGACTTGGAATTGCACAGTAGCGTGTGTGTGAAGTTATTGAGAATAACCCTATCTGCACCTTGAATCTTATATACCCTTTTAGGGATAGATTTAAAGTAGGCCTGATACAGCAGAAACCACAAATTTAGAGAATTGCAAAATTGGGAATTGTATTTCAACCCAGAACAAAAACTGTGCTTTGACGGACACTAAATAACTTGACCAGCTAAAGCAATAATGACAGATTTGGATGAATATAAATTGGAGGCCTATTTTTTAGGCGCTGGGTGACAGGTATACGTTTACACACAGAATTAGACTTGGAATTGCACAGTAGCGTGTGTGTGAAGTTATTGAGAATAACCCTATAAGCACCTTGAATCTAATATACTCTTTTAGGGATAGATTTAAAGTAGGCCTGATACAGCAGAAACCACTAATTTAGAGAATTGCAAAATTGGGAATTGTATTTCAACCCTGAACAAAAATATATCCTTTGTCAGACAACAGACAGTATTACAATTGGCTTTCCACAGCTGAAAAAACAGATTTAGGGTACTGCTATTTTGGCAATTGTATTTTACCCCTTAATAAAATATCAAGCACAGCCAAGCCCCATATGTAGGATATCGCCAAAAAATAACCACACTATTGATGGTTAAATGCACTTTGTGACAGGCTCAGCTTGCCCCTGATGTAGTATATGGCCAAAAAATAACTACACTATTGATGGTTAAATGCACTTGATGACAGCTTGACCCTGATGTAGGATATAGCCAAAAAATAACCACACTATTGATGGTTAAATGCACTTGGTGACAGGCTCAGCTTGCCCCTGATGTAGTATATGGCCAAAAAATAACCACACTATTGATGGTTAAATGCACTTGATGACAGCTTGACCCTGATGTAGGATATAGCCAAAAAATAACCACACTATTGATGGTTAAATGCACTTTGTGACAGGCTTAGCTTGCCCCTGATGTAGTATATGGCCAAAAAATAACCACACTATTGATGGTTAAATGCACTTGATGACAGCTTGACCCTGTTGTAGGATATAACAAAAAAATACCACACTATTGATGGTTAAATGCACTTTGTGACAGGCTCAGCTTGCCCCTGATGTAGTATATGGCCCAAAAATAACCACACTATTGATGGTTAAATGCACTTGATGACAGCTTGACCCTGATGTAGGATGTAGCCAAAAAATAACCACACTATTGATGGTTAAATGCACTTGGTGACAGGCTCAGCTTGCCCCTGATGTAGTATATGGCCAAAAAATAACCACACTATTGATGGTGACAGGCCCAGCTTGCCCCTGATGTAGTATATGGCCAAAAAATAACCACACTATTGATGGTTAAATGCACTTGATGACAGCTTGACCCTGATGTAGGATATAGCCAAAAAATAACCACACTATTGATGGTTAAATGCACTTTGTGACAGGCTTAGCTTGCCCCTGATGTAGTATATGGCCAAAAAATAACCACACTATTGATGGTTAAATGCACTTGATGACAGCTTGACCCTGTTGTAGGATATAGCCAAAAAATAACCACACTATTGATGGTTAAATGCACTTTGTGACAGGCTCAGCTTGCCCCTGATGTAGTATATGGCCCAAAAATAACCACACTATTGATGGTTAAATGCACTTGATGACAGCTTGACCCTGATGTAGGATATAGCCAAAAAATAACCACACTATTGATGGTTAAATGCACTTGGTGACAGGCTCAGCTTGCCCCTGATGTAGTATATGGCCAAAAAATAACCACACTATTGATGGTGACAGGCCCAGCTTGCCCCTGATGTAGTATATGGCCAAAAAATAACCACACTATTGATGGTTAAATGCACTTGATGACAGCTTGACCCTGATGTAGGATATAGCCAAAAAATAACCACACTATTGATGGTTAAATGCACTTTGTGACAGGCTCAGCTTGCCCCTGATGTAGTATATGGCCAAAAAATAACCACACTATTGATGGTGACAGGCTCAGCTTGCCCCTGATGTAGTATATGGCCAGAAAATAACCACACTATTGATGGTGACAGGCTCAGCTTGCCCCTGATGTAGGATATAGCCAAAAAATAACCACACTATTGATGGTTAAATGTACTTGGTGGCAGCTTGTGCTGGCGCACCACAAGATGGCCGCCGATCAACCCAGAAAAAAGTGAATGAAAAACGCTCTGGGCAGCCTAAAAACAGTGAGCAATTAAATAGCAGCAGTTCAATGATCCACAGCTGTAGATCGATCACAGAATGAAGTCTTTTGGAGGAGTTAATCACTGCCTAATCTCACCCTAACGTCGCAGCTGCAACCTCTCCCTACACTTGTAATAGCAGAGTGACGTGCAGCGCTACGTGACCCAAGCTTATATAGAGGCTGGGTCACATGCTGCACTGGCCAATCACAGCCATGCCAATAGTAGGCATGGCTGTGATGGCCTCTTGGGGCAAGTAGTATGACGCTTGTTGATTGGCTGCTTTGCAGCCTTTCAAAAAGCGCCAAGAAAGCGCCGAACACCGAACCCGAACCCGAACTTTTACGAAAATGTTCGGGTTCGGGTCCGTGTCACGGACACCCCAAAATTCGGTACGAACCCGAACTATACAGTTCGGGTTCGCTCATCCCTAATAGATAGATATTAAGAAAATATGAAACTTGGTCCTTACTAAGATTGGCGTCAGATGGCAAAGTGCGGTCCAGGAAAAACAGTGCATGTGTCATCTACATCTCCTGGACTGACTGCGGCTCAGCTAACCCTGACTTACAACATTTTACTTTGATTTATGATGCTATTAATAATGACTGACTGCGGGTGTACTGCACTGTACTCACATCATCGTGTGCATACACTACAGTAGACAAGTCAACAGCATCATAAATAGCTATGATGCTGTGAATTCTAGTCAGGTGAGCTACACTTTGTCCAGGAGATATGGCCAAAACATGGACCATTTTTCTAGTACACAGCTGTCTGGCACTGACCTTACTGTTTCTTAACCAATCCACTATGAAGCATTCATACAACAGTTTGTATTAAAATGTACTGCATTGTCTCTCCTAAAATCCAGATACACATATGAAATGAATACAAAATGAATACAACCTCAAATAGGAGTTAGAATTAAGCCTGACAAAATGCTTAAGCTTTGACTGTTGACTAAAAATTAAGGGGACCTGTCACCACAAAAGGCAATGCAATCTGAAAGCACCATGTTATCGAGCAGGAGAAGCCAAGTAGATTTAAATTATATATATATATATATATATATATATATATATACAGTACAGACCAAAAGTTTGGACACACCTTCTCATTCAAAGAGTTTTCTTTATTTTCATGACTATGAAGGCATCAAAACTATGAATTAACACATGTGGAATTATATACATAACAAACAAATGTGAAACAACTGAAAATATGTAATATTCTAGGTTCTTCAAAGTAGCCACCTTTTGCTTTGATTACTGCTTTGCACACTCTTGGCATTCTCTTGATGAGCTTCAAGAGGTAGTCCCCTGAAATGGTCTTCCAACAGTCTTGAAGGAGTTCCCAGAGATGCTTAGCACTTGTTGGCCCTTTTGCCTTCACTCTGCGGTCCAGCTCACCCCAAACCATCTCGATTGGGTTCAGGTCCGGTGACTGTGGAGGCCAGGTCATCTGGCGCAGCACCCCATCACTCTCCTTCATGGTCAAATAGCCCTTACTTTCAAAGTTTTCCCAATTTTTCGGCTGACTGACTGACCTTTATTTCTTAAAGTAATGATGGCCACTTGTTTTTCTTTACTTAGCTGCTTTTTTCTTGCCATAATTCAAATTCTAACAGTCTTTTCAGTAGGACTAACAGCTGTGTATCCACCTGACTTCTCCTCAACGCAACTGATGGTCCCAACCCCATTTCTAAGGCAAGAAATCCCACTTATTAAACCTGACAGTGCATACCTGTGAAGTGAAAACCATTTCAGGGGACTACCTCTTGAAGCCCATCAAGAGAATGCCAACAGTGTGCAAAGCAGTATATAATCCCACATGTGTTAATTCATAGTTTTGATGCATTCGGTATGAATCTACAATTTTCATAGTCATGAAAATAAAGAAAACTCTTTGAATGAGAAGGTGTGTCCAAACTTTTGGTCTGTACTGTATATATATATATATATATATATATATATATATTCATAGGAGGTGTAAAAAGCAAAGATGTAAATTACAGGTTTTACTGAATCTTTTACCATAAAAAATATATTTTCCGAACTATAAGATGCAATTTTTTCCCCAATATGGGGGAAAAGCGGCAGTACATCTTTTAGCCCGAATGCTTAGAATGTGGGAAGCATGGGAGGAGAAGGCAGTCACATAGGCGAGCACTATGACCTGACGCTGTGCGCCATCAGGTCACAGTACACAGTGGGACCTGGAAGAATCGATGCAGTGGTGTGTCCTGGATCTGCAGCGCCATCTGGAGCAGGCAAGGTAAGTTTATTTATTTTTTTTGAACAACTTATTTAAGGTTTAATGGGGGTAGGGGGGTCCGATCTGAGGCTGATAGGGTCTGATTGGGGGTCTGATCTGAGACTGATGGGGGCTGGGAGGTCTGATTGGGGACTGATCTGAGGCTTATGGAGGCTGGAGGGTCTGATATGATGCTTATTGGGGCTGGGGTCAGTCTGAGGCTGATTAGGTCTGATATGAGGCTGATTGAGGGTCTGATATGAGGCTGATGGGGCTGTGGGGCTGATCTGAGGCTAATGAAAGCTGGGAAGTCTAATGGGGGTCTAATCTGGGGCTAATGGTGGTTGGGGTCTGATTTTGGGGTCTGATTTGAGGTCTGATGAAAAATGGTGGTCCGATTTAGGAGTCTTATGAAGAATGTAGATCTGATTTGGGGGTCTGTTCTGAGGTCTGATAGTAAACACTTTTTTCTTGTTTTCCTCCTACAAACCCTAGGTACATCTTGTAGTCTAGTGCATCTTATAGTCTGAAAAATACAGTAAATCAATCATTACTTTCAGATTGCATTGTATTTTGTGATTACAGGATCTCTTTAATGAAAACCTTTAATATACTTTCTAATATGAACATTAAATATATGAATACAGTCTGATCCCATTCCCTGTATCCTATTTGAGTAAGACAAGTAAACTATGCAATTCTTCTCCAAAATAATAAAAGGCCATACAATGTTAATTTGAATACTTCATTTTGGCTGAAATGAAATATAGATAACTCATTAAATCATCTGTAGATAATCATTTGTTTACCTGTCTTTCCTTACTTAAATGTTACAAAAATTGCAGTTTTAAACACTTGCTTAAACACCACTTTGATTGATTTACACAACTATGGCTTTTTTCTGGCTCTATTTACCATTGATTCTTCTCGATTTTGAACAGGGCAATTCCTCTTCACCCGAGAAGAATAAAAGAGGAATTATTTTGGTTAAAGCTGAATTAATATAATGAGCCATTGATGCAGCTAAGGAGAATGTTTCTTTTTGTTCACATTTTCTGTTGACATCTAGTGAATGTCCTGCATTAGCAGGGTCTGACCTTAACTAATTGTTAAGAATTGCTGCAGCTGTCATTGGCTTATTCAGAAGGGGTATAATGGGATGTGCCAGCAACTTTAAACTGCCATCATAAAACTCAAATTTGGAAACTTGATAGATATAGACAACAGAGAACTTTTGTCCTTTTGTTCTCAGGATTGACTCTAATAATATATGCTGCACTTTCAAGCAAATGTTTAAACAGTAGAATATGATAGAAAAAACATAATCAACAAAAATTATATATTGTATATCTATTACAAAATTATAGACTAGAGTTGTAGTTATTTAATTACAAAATAAGAATCCACCATATGAAAACATATTTATCCAGAAATTCTAACACTTATTTATGCAGCATCAGTACAAAAAGTTTTCATTTTTTTATTCTGAACAAGCTGAACATTCACATAGTTAGCCATAATGGATTTAATTGGAGATTTATTTTTTTTACTCTGTATGCCATAAATGTCTAAGATAGGAAAACCCCTTTAACCCTTTCTTTAATGATGGGGCCTACTCAGGAGCTAAGTAGGTGTCAAAGCCGCCAGATTCCTGCTGTTTTAAACAGCAGACACCCAGTAGCAGAGTTTGTGATCAGAGACAACTCTGATTACAGTTTTTTAACAATAGCATCTAAGTAGGGATGAGCGAACCCGAACTGTATAGTTTGGGTTCGTACCGAATTTTGGGGTGTCCGTGACACGGACCCGAACCCGAACATTTTCGTAAAAGTCCGGGTTCGGGTTCGGTGTTCGGCGCTTTCTTGGCGCTTTTTGAAAGGCTGCAAAGCAGCCAATCAACAAGTGTCATACTACTTGCCCCAAGAGGCCATCACAGCCTTGCCTACTATTGGCATGGCTGTGATTGGCCAGTGCAGCATGTGACCCAGCCTCTATATAAGCTTGGGTCACGTAGCGCTGCACGTCACTCTGCTGATTCAAGCATAGGGAGAGGTTGCAGCTGCGACGTTAGGGCGAGATTAGGCAGATTAACTCCTCCAAAAGACTTCATTCTGTGATCGATCTGCAGCTGTGGATCATTGAAGTGCTAATATCGACTTGCTCACTTTTTTAAAGCTGCCCAGAGCGTTTTTAGATCACTTTTTTCTGGGGTGATCGGCGGCCATTTTGTGACTTGTGGTGCGCCAGCACAAGCTATCACCAAGTGTATTTAACCATCAATAGTGTGGTTATTTTGTGCTATATCCTACATCAGCTGCAGGCTGAGCCTGTGTCACCGAAGTGCATTTAACCATCAACAGTCTGGTTATTTTTTGGCCATATACTACATCAGCTGCAGGCTGAGCCTGTGTCACCGAAGTGCATTTAACCATCAACAGTCTGGTTATTTTTTGGCCATATACTACATCTGGTGCAGGCTGAGCCTATGTCACCCAAGTGCATTTAACCATCAATAGTGTGGTTATTTTTTGGCCATATACTACATCAGGGGCAAGTTGAGCCTGTCACCCAGCGCCTAAAAAATAGACCTGACATTTCTATTCAACCAAATCTGTACTGTTTTAGCTGGTCAAGTTATTTGTAGTGACCGTAAAAGCACACTTTTTGTTCTGGGTTGAAAAACTATTCCCAAATTTGCCATTCTCAAAATAACTAGTTTCTGGTATATGAGGCCTACTTGAAATCTATGCCAAAAAGGATATCTTACATTGAAGGTGCTGATAGTGTCATTCAGAAAAACCTAAGACACACGCTACCGTGCAGATAGAAGTCTAATTCTGTGATTAAACCTATACCTGTCACATAGCGCAAAAAAAAAACAGGCCTGACATTTCTATTCAACCAAATCTGTTCTGTTTTAGCTGGTCAAGTTATTTGTAGTGACCGTAAAAGCACACTTTTTATTAAGGGTTGAAAAACTATTGCCAAATTTGCCATTCTCAAAATAACTAGTTTCTGGTATATGAGGCCTACTTGAAATCTATCCCAAAAAGCATATCTTACATTGAAGGTGCTGATAGTGTCATTCAGAAAAACCTAAGACACACGCTACCATGCAGAGAGAAGTCTGATTCTGTGATTAAACCTATACCTGTCACACAGTGCAAAAAAAAAACAGGCCTGACATTTCTATTCAACCAAATCTGTACTGTTTTAGCTGGTCAAGTTATTTGTAGTGACCGTAAAAGCACACTTTTTGTTCTGGGTTGAAAAACTATTCCCAAATTTGCCATTCTCAAAATAACTAGTTTCTGGTATATGAGGCCTACTTGAAATCTATCCCAAAAAGGATATCTTACATTGAAGGTGCTGATAGTGTCATTCATAAAAACCTAAGACACACGCTACCATGCAGATAGAAGTCTAATTCTGTGATTAAACCTATACCTGTCATACAGCGCGAAAAAAAACAGGCCTGACATTTCTATTCAACCAAATCTGTACTGTTTTAGCTGGTCAAGTTATTTGTAGCGACCGTAAAAGCACACTTTTTGTTCTGGGTTGAAAAACTATTCCCAAATTTGCCATTCTCAAAATAACTAGTTTCTGGTATATGAGGCCTACTTGAAATGTATCCCAAAAAGGATATCTTACATTGAAGGTGCTGATAGTGTCATTCATAAAAACCTAAGACACACGCTACCGTGCAGATAGAAGTCTAATTCTGTGATTAAACCTATACCTGTCACACAGCGCAAAAAAAAACAGGCATGACATTTCTATTCAACCAAATCTGTACTGTTTTAGCTGGTCAAGTTATTTGTAGTGACAGTAAAAGCACACTTTTTGTTAAGGGTTGAAAAACTATTCCCAAATTTGCCATTCTCAAAATAACTAGTTTCTGCTATATGAGGCCTACCTGAAATCTATCCCAAAAAGGATATCTTACATTGAAGGTGCTGATAGTGTCATTCATAAAAACCTAAGACACACGCTACCGTGCAGATAGAAGTCTAATTCTGTGATTAAACCTATACCTGTCACACAGCGCAAAAAAAAAACAGGCCTGACATTTCTATTCAACCAAATCTGTACTGTTTTAGCTGGTCAAGTTATTTGTAGTGACCGTAAAAGAACACTTTTTGTTAAGGGTTGAAAAACTATTCCCAAATTTGCCATTCTCAAAATAACTAGTTTCTGGTATATGAGGCCTACTTGAAATCTATCCCAAAAAGGATATCTTACAATGAAGGTGCTGATAGTGTCATTCATAAAAACCTAAGACACACGCTACCGTGCAGATAGAAGTCTAATTCTGTGATTAAACCTATACCTGTCACACAGCGCAAAAAAAAACAGGCCTGACATTTCTGTTCAACCAAATCTGTACTGTTTTAGCTGGTCAAGTTATTTGTAGTGACCGTAAAAGCAGACTTTTTGTTCTGGGTTGAAAAACTATTCCCAAATTTGCCATTCTCAAAATTGTGGTGAACAGAAACAATGAGGAAAACATCTAATAAGGGACGCATACGCGGACGTGGACATGGTCGTGGTGGTGTTAGTGGATCCTCTTCTGCCACAGCCACACGTCCTAGTGAACCAACTACCTCAGGTCCCAGTAGCCAGCAGAATTTACAGCGATATTTGGTGGGGCCCAATGCCGTTCTAAGGATGGTAAGGCCTGAGCAGGTACAGGCATTAGTCAATTGGGTGGCCGACAGTGGATCCAGCACGTTCACATTATCTCCCACCCAGTCTTCTGCAGAAAGCGCACAGATGGCGCATGAAAACCAAGCCCATCGGTCTGTCACATCACCCCCATGCATATCAGGGAAACTGTCTGAGCCTCAAGTTATGCAGCAGTCTCTTATGCTGTTTTAAGACTCTGCTGCCAGGGTTTCCCAAGGGCATCCACCTAGCCCTTTCCAGGGGTGGAAGAGATAGAATGCACTAACGCACAACCACTTATTTTTCCTGATGATGAGGACATGGGAATACCACCTCAGCACGTCTCTGATGATGACGAAACACAGGTGCCAACTGCTGCGTCTTTCTGCAGTGTGCAGACTGAACAGGAGGTCAGGGATCAAGACTGGGTGGAAGACGATGCAGGGGACGATGAGGTCCTAGACCCCACATGGAATGAAGGTCGTGCCACTGACTTTCACAGTTCGGAGGAAGAGGCAGTGGTGAGACCGAGCCAACAGCGTAGCAAAAGACAAAGAGGGAGCAGTGGGCAAAATCAGAACACCCGCCGCCAAGAGACTCCGCCTGCTACTGACCGCCGCCATCTGGGACCGAGCACCCCAAAGGCAGCTTCAAGGAGTTCCCTGGCATGGCACTTCTTCAAACAATGTGCTGACGACAAGACCCGAGTGGTTTGCATGCTGTGCCATCAGAGCCTGAAGCGAAGCATTAACGTTCTGAACCTTAGCACAACCTGCATGACCAGGCACCTGCATGCAAAGCATGAATTGCAGTGTAAACACCTTAAAAACAAGGAAGTCACTCAGGCTCCCCCTGCTACCTCTTCTGCTGCTGCCGCCTCGGCCTCTTCTGCTGCTGCCGCCGCCTCGGCCTCTTCTGCTGCTGCCGCCGCCTCGGCCTCTTCTGCTGCTGCTGCCGCCGCCTCGGCCTCTTCCTCTGCCTCTGGAGGAACGTTGGCACCTGCCGCCCAGCAAACATGGGATGTACCACCAACACCACCACCTGCGTCACCAAGCATCTCAACCATGTCACACGGCAGCGTTCAGCTCTCCATCTCACAAACATTTGAGAGAAAGCGTAAATTCCACCCTAGCCACCCTCGATCCCTGGCCCTGAATGCCAGCATTTCTAAACTACTGGCCTATGAAATGCTGTCATTTAGGCTGGTGGACACACACAGCTTTAAACAGCTCATGTCACTTGCTGTCCCACAGTATGTTGTTCCCAGCCGCCACTACTTCTCCAAGAGAGCCGTGCCTTCCCTGCACAAACAAGTGTCCGATAAAATCAAGTGTGCACTGCGCAACGCCATCTGTGGCAAGGTCCACCTAACCACAGATACGTGGACCAGTAAGCACGGCCAGGGACGCTATATCTCCCTAACTGCACACTGGGTAAATGTAGTGGGGGCTGGGCCCCAGGCGGAGAGCTGTTTGGCGCATGTCCTTCCGCCGCCAAGGATCGCAGAGCAACATTCTTTGACTACTGTCTCCTCCTCCTCCTACTCAGCTTCCTCCTCCTCTTCTTCCACCTGCTCATCCAGTCAGCCACACACCTTCACCACCAACTTCAGCACAGCCCGGGGTAAACGTCAGCAGGCCATTCTGAAACTCATATGTTTGGGGGACAGGCCCCACACCGCACAGGAGTTGTGGCGGGGTATAGAACAACAGACCGACGAGTGGTTGCTGCCGGTGAGCCTCAAGCCCGGCCTGGTGGTGTGCGATAATGGGCGAAATCTCGTTGCAGCTCTGGGACTAGCCGGTTTGACGCACATCCCTTGCCTGGCGCATGTGCTGAATTTGGTGGTGCAGAAGTTCATTCGCAACTACCCCGACATGTCAGAGCTGCTGCATAAAGTGCGGGCCGTCTGTTCGCGCTTCCGGTGTTCAAACCCTGCCGCTGCTCGCCTGTCTGCGCTACTGCGTAACTTCGGCCTTCCCGCTCACCGCCTCATATGCGACGTACCCACCAGGTGGAACTCCACCTTGAATATGCTGGTCAGACTGTGCGAGCAGCAGCAGGCCATAGTGGAGTTTCAGCTGCAGCACGCACGGGTCAGTCGCACTGCGGATCAGACACACTTCACCACCAATGACTGGGCCTCCATGCGAGACCTGTGTGCCCTGTTGCGTTGTTTCGAGTACTCCACCAACATGGCCAGTGGCGATGACGCCGTTATCAGCGTTACAATACCACTTCTATGTCTCCTTGAGAAAACACTTAGGGCGATGATGGAAGAGGAGGTGGCCCAGGAGGAAGAGGGGTCATTTTTAGCACTTTCAGGCCAGTCTCTTCGAAGTGACTCAGAGGGAGGTTTTTTGCAACACCAGAGGCCAGGTACAAATGTGGCCAGACAGGGCCTACTACTGGAGGACGAGGATGAGGAGGAGGTGGAGGAGGATGAGGATGAAGCATGTTCACAGCGGGGTGGCACCCAAAGCAGCTCGGGCCCATCACTGGTGTGTGGCTGGGATAAACATAGGACGATGACGATACGCCTCCCACAGAGGACAGCTTGTCCGTACCTCTGGGCAGCCTGGCACACATGAGCGACTACATGCTGCAGTGCCTGCGCAACGACAGCAGAGTTGCCCACATTTTAACGTGTGCGGACTACTCCAGGGCACTTCCTCATTCAATACTATTTTTAATTTCATTTTACCATTATATTGCGGGGCAACCCAAAGTTGAATTAACCTCTCCTCTGTCTGGGTGCCGGGGCCTAAATGTGTGACAGTGGCCTGTTCCAGTGGTGGGTGACGTGAAGCCTGATTCTCTGCTATGACATGAAGACTTATTCTGTGCTGACATGAAGCCAGATTCTCTGTTACGCGACCTCTCTCCTCTGCCTGGGTGCCTGGGCCTAAATATGTGACAGTGGCCTGTTCCAGTGGTGGGTGACGTGAAGCCTGATTCTCTGCTATGACATGAAGACAGATTCCTTGCTGACATAAGGCCAGATTCTCTGTTACGGGACCTCTCTCCTCTGCCTGGGTGCCTGGGCCTAAATGTGTGACAGTGGCCTGTTCCAGTGGTGGGTGACGTGAAGCCTGATTCTCTGCTATGACATGAAGACTGATTCTGCGCTGACATAAGGCCAGATTCTCTGTTACGGGACCTCTCTCCTCTGCCTGGGTGCCTGGGCCTAAATATGTGACAGTGGCCTGTTCCAGTGGTGGGTGACGTGAAGCCTGATTCTCTGCTATGACATGAAGACAGATTCTGTGCTTACATAAGGCCAGATTCTCTGTTACGGGACCTTTCTCCTCTGCCTGGGTGCCTGGGCCTAAATGTGTGACAGTGGCCTGTTCCAGTGGTGGGTGACGTGAAGCCTGATTCTCTGCTATGACATGAAGACAGATTCTGTGCTGACATAAGGCCAGATTCTCTGTTACGGGACCTCTCTCCTCTGCCTGGGTGCCTGGGCCTAAATGTGTGACAGTGGCCTGTTCCAGTGGTGGGTGAGGTGAAGCCTGATTCTCTGCTATGACATGAAGACTGAAAGTACTAGCTTCAAGTACTACATTAAGTATTAGTAAAGAGATATTGCAGGAGATAGTCAGGAGGTAGGCTGGAAGGTGGAAACAATACAAAAAAAAAAAGGTAAGAGTTGTTTGATTTAAAGTTACAAATTTATTTTTTTATTTTTTTTCTCCTCTTTAAAATGGCAGACTTGGTTCAATGCAGGAATTGTTGTGCATTTATTTCATGTTCCACTCTTTGGAGATTCGGATGCTGTCAGATCTGTAGACAGTTCTCCTTACTGCAGCAGGAAATTGCATTTTTGAAAGCTGAAATATTTAAATTATCTGTTAAACAAACTCCAGCTAGGACTGCTGCAATGCCACTGCCACAGAGGACCCCCAGAAATGGCAGATGGGTTAATGTAGGTTCTGGAAGTCTTAGAGTGGTGGATAGAAGACATGTCCCACAGTCGGTGGTTCTCCATAATTCATTTGCAGCACTCTCAGAATGTAAGGACAACATGGATATGGACTCAAGCACAGAGGGTGAGAAACCATCGACTCCTATGTCTAATGTATGCAACAAAAAAGATAAAGTGAAGTCTCAAAGGATGCAGCTGTTGCTGGGTGATTCAATCATAAGAAGTGTGGAGCTTAAAGAAAATGGTTTTGTGAGATGTCTCCCTGGGGCTACTGCTAGAAGAGATAGAAGACGTATTATTAATATTGTTAAGCAAGCAAAGCAGGAAGGGGACGTGGATGTTCTTGTCCATCTAGGGACAAATGACCTGGCTTGCAATGAAGTGTCAGAGGTGAAAAAATCTTTTATCACACTTGGTAATGACGTACAGGATTTTGCATTTACCATTTCATTTTCTGAAGTTCTGCCTGTGCATAATGTTCAGAATGATAGGCAGAGGCGCATAAAGGAGTTCAACATATGGCTTGGTAAATGGTGTCAAGAGCAAGGATTTGGCTTTGTTTCTCATGATAGCTCTACTTGGAATAGAAAGGAACTGTACAAAAAAGATGGTTTGCATCTTTCTCTCAAAGGAACAAATGTACTTAGTGAACAGCTCCAAGAATTTGCGAAAGAGTATTTAAACTAGGAAGGGGGGGCAAAAGAGTGAAAATAAAAGGGTCCAATTGCCCCCCGAAACAATGCCAGAACAGGTCAGAAGCACAGAGGTTAAGAAATGATAAGCTCAGAGTCCTGTCTACAAATGCTCGCAGTTTAGGTAAAAAAATCAATGAACTTGGGTCAATAATGGCATCTGAGAATGTAGATTTAGTGGCTGTTACGGAGACATGGTTTAATGAAAGAAATGACTGGGACATAACCATACCAGGGTACTCTTTATACAGAAGAGACAGAGAAGGCAAGAAAGGAGGAGGAGTGGCCCTGTATGTGAAAGATAGCATTAAATCTAACCTAATACAAGTTGGTGAGGCCAACATAGAGTCAGTTTGGGTTACGTTGCAGTTTGCTAACCATGCAGTAACTCGTGTAGGTGTGATATATAGACCACCTGGTCAAGTTAAAGAACTAGATGATCTACTAGTTGAAGAAATAGCTAAAATGACAATGAAAGGAGAAGTTATCATTATGGGAGATTTCAATCTTCCAGATATAAACTGGAAAACCAAAATAGCAAGTTCTACCAGGAGTACAGATATTCTAAATTCCCTACTGGGGTTATCTCTACAACAAGTGGTTGAGGAGCCAACCCGGAGGGAGGCCATTTTGGATTTGGTATTCACAAACGGGGATTCGGTATATGATGTCATTGTAGGGGAAACCTTGGGATCTAGTGATCACCAGTCAGTGTGGTTTAATATAGGAACTGTGAAAGAGTCCCACCACACAAAAACAAAAGTTTTAGATTTTAGAAAAACAGACTTTTCAAAAATGAAATTAGTCATAAATGAGTCCTTATCAGACTGGAACAGATTACATGGAGTCCAGGAGAAATGGGACTACTTAAAAGGTGTATTATTGAAGGCAACAGAAAATTGCATTAGACTCGTCAGTAAAAGCAAAAAAAGGAGGAGACCAATGTGGTACTCAGCAGAAGTGGCCCAAACAATTAAAAATAAAAAGCTAGCATTTTGTAATTATAAAAAAACCCAGAGCAATGAAGATAAGGAAATCTACAAGATTAGGCAGAGAGAGGCCAAGCAAGTTATAAGAACTTCTAAAGCGCAGGCAGAAGAAAAACTAGCTCAGTCTATGAAAAAAGGGGATAAGACATTCTTCAGATATATAAATGAAAAAAGGAAATTAAAACAAGGAATAACTAAATTAAAAACAAAGGACGGAAGGTATGTAGAAGAGAATAAAGGGCTAGCCGACTGCCTTAATGAATACTTCTGTTCAGTTTTTACAAAAGAAAAAGGAGAAGGACCTCCACTAGAAAGAATGACTATTAAATCGTTTGATGCATGTATCTTTACAGAGGAAGATGTTCTAAGTTTGCTGTCTAAGGTGAAGACAGATAAGTCACAGGGGCCTGATGAGATACACCCAAAATTATTAAAAGAGCTTAGTGGTGAGCTGGCAAAACCGTTAACAGATTTATTTAACCAATCATTAGTAACAGGAGTCGTCCCGGAAGATTGGAAATTGGCAAATGTCGTGCCCATTCACAAGAAAGGTAGTAGGGAGGAATCGAGCAACTATAGACCAGTGAGTCTGACATCAATAGTAGGCAAATTAATGGAAACCCTATTAAAGGATAGGATTGTGGAACATCTTAAATCCCATGGATTGCAAGATGAAAAACAACATGGGTTTACTTCAGGGAGATCATGTCAAACAAATCTTATAGATTTTTTGGACTGGGTGAATAAAATAATAGACGGTGGAGGTGCAGTAGACATCGCATATCTAGATTTTAGTAAGGCTTTTGACACTGTCCCACATAGAAGACTTATCAATAAACTGCAGTCATTGAGCATGGACTCCCATATTGTTGAGTGGATTAGGCAGTGGCTGAGTGACAGACAACAGAGGGTTGTAGTCAATGGAGAACATTCAAAACAAGGTAATGTTACCAGTGGGGTTCCACAGGGATCTGTACTGGGACCGATTTTGTTTAATATCTTCATAAGTGATATTGCAAAAGGCCTCGCTGGTAAGGTTTGTCTTTTTGCTGATGACACAAAGATATGTAACAGGGTTGATGTTCCTGGAGGGAAACGCCAAATGGAAAAGGATTTAGGAAAACTAGAAGAATGGTCAGAACTCTGGAAACTGAAATTTAATGTGGATAAGTGCAAGATAATGCACCTGGGGCGTAAAAACCCAAGGGCAGAATATAGAATATTTGACACAGTCCTGACCTCAGTATCTGAGGAAAGGGATTTAGGAGTAATTATTTCAGAAGACTTAAAGGTGGGAAGACAATGTAATAGAGCAGCACGAAATGCCAGCAGAATGCTTGGATGTATAGGGAGAGGTATAAGCAGTAGAAAGAGTGAAGTGCTTATGCCGCTGTACAGAACACTGGTGAGACCTCACTTGGAGTATTGTGCGCAGTACTGGAGGCCATATCTCCAGAAGGATATAGATACTCTAGAGAGAGTTCAGAGAAGAGCTACTAAACTAGTACATGGATTGCAGGATAAAACTTACCAGGAAAGGTTAGAGGACCTTAATATGTATAGCTTGGAAGAAAGAAGAGACAGAGGGGATATGATAGAAACTTTTAAATACATAAAGGGAATCAACTCGGTAAAGGAAGAGAGCATATTTAAAAGAAGAAAAACTACCACAAGAGGACACAGTTTTAAATTAGAGGGGCAAAGGTTTAAAAGTAATATAAGGAAGTATTACTTTACTGAGAGAGTAGTGGATGCATGGAATAGCCTTCCTGCAGAAGTGGTAGCTGCAAATACAGTGAAGGGGTTTAAGCATGCATGGGATAGGCATAAGGCCATCCTTCATATAAGATAGGGCCGGGGGCTATCCATAGTATTCAGTATATTGGGAAGACTAGATGGGCCAAATGGTTCTTATCTGCCGACACATTCTATGTTTCTATGTTTCTATGTTTCTATTCTGCGCTGACATAAGGCCAGATTCTCTGTTACGGGACCTCTCTCCTCTGCCTGGGTGCCTGGGCCTAAATGTGTGACAGTGGCCTGTTTCAGTGGTGGGTGACGTGAAGCCTGATTCTCTGCTATGACATGAAGACTGATTCTGCGCTGACATAAGGCCAGATTCTCTGTTACGGGACCTCTCTCCTCTGCCTGGGTGCCTGGGCCTTAATGTGTGACAGTGGCCTGTTCCAGTGGTGGGTGACGTGAAGCCTGATTCTCTGCTATGACATGAAGACAGATTCTGTGCTGACATAAGGCCAGATTCTCTGTTACGGGACCTCTCTCCTCTGCCTGGGTGCCTGGGCCTAAATGTGTGACAGTGGCCTGTTCCAGTGGTGGGTGACGTAAACCTGATTCTCTGCTATGACATGAAGACAGATTCTGTGCTGACATAAGGTCAGATTCTCTGTTACGGGACCTCTCTCCTCTGCCTGGGTGCCTGGGCCTAAATGTGTGACAGTGGCCTGTTCCAGTGGTGGGTGACGTGAAGCCTGATTCTCTGCTATGACATGAAGACAGATTCTGTGCTGACATAAGGTCAGATTCTCTGTTACGGGACCTCTCTCCTCTGCCTGGGTGCCTGGGCCTAAATGTGTGACAGTGGCCTGTTCCAGTGGTGGGTGACGTGAAGCCTGATTCTCTGCTATGACATGAAGACTGATTCTGCGCTGACATAAGGCCAGATTCTCTGTTACGGGACCTCTCTCCTCTGCCTGGGTGCCTGGGCCTAAATGTGTGACAGTGGCCTGTTCCAGTGGTGGGTGACGTGAAGCCTGATTCTCTGCTATGACATGAAGACAGATTCTGTGCTGACATAAGGCCAGATTCTCTGTTACGGGACCTCTCTCCTCTGCCTGGGTGCCTGGGCCTAAATGTGTGACAGTGGCCTGTTCCAGTGGTGGGTGACGTGAAGCCTGATTCTCTGCTATGACATGAAGACTGATTCTGCGCTGACATAAGGCCAGATTCTCTGTTACGGGACCTCTCTCCTCTGCCTGGGTGCCTGGGCCTAAATGTGTGACAGTGGCCTGTTCCAGTGGTGGGTGACGTGAAGCCTGATTCTCTGCTATGACATGAAGACAGATTCTGTGCTGACATAAGGCCAGATTCTCTGTTACGGGACCTCTCTCCTCTGCCTGGGTGCCTGGGCCTAAATGTGTGACAGTGGCCTGTTCCAGTGGTGAGTGACGTGAAGCCTGATTCTCTGCTATGACATGAAGACTGATTCTGCGCTGACATAAGGCCAGATTCTCTGTTACGGGACCTCTCTCCTCTGCCTGGGTGCCTGGGCCTAAATGTGTGACAGTGGCCTGTTCCAGTGGTGGGTGACGTGAAGCCTGATTCTCTGCTATGACATAAAGACTGATTCTGCGCTGACATAAGGCCAGATTCTCTGATACGGGACCTCTCTCCTCTGCCTGGGTGCCTGGGCCTAAATGTGTGACAGTGGCCTGTTCCAGTGGTGGGTGACGTGAAGCCTGATTCTCTGCTATGACATAAAGACTGATTCTGCGCTGACATAAGGCCAGATTCTCTGTTACGGGACCTCTCTCCTCTGCCTGGGTGCCTGGGCCTAAATGTGTGACAGTGGCCTGTTCCAGTGGTGGGTGACGTGAAGCCTGATTCTCTGCTATGACATGAAGACAGATTCTGCGCTGATATAAGGCCAGATTCTCTGTTACGGGACCTCTCTCCTCTGCCTGGGTGCCTGGGCCTAAATGTGTGACAGTGGCCTGTTCCAGTGGTGGGTGACGTGAAGCCTGATTCTCTGCTATGACATGAAGACAGATTCTTTGCTGACATAAGGCCAGATTCTCTGTTACGGGACCTCTCTCCTCTGTCTGGGTGCCGGGGCCTAAATATGTGACAGTGGCCTGTTCCAGTGGTGGGTGACATGAAGCCAGATTCTCTGCTATGGCATGAAGAGACTGATTCTCTGCTGACATGAAGCCAGATTCTTTGCTATGGCATGAAGAGACTGATTCTCTGCTGACGTGAAGCCAGATTCTCTGCTATGGGACCTCTGTCCAATTGATATTGGGTCATTTTTTTTATTTTAATTTTAATTCATTTCCCTATCCACATTTGTTTGCAGGGGATTTACCTACATGTTGCTGCCTTTTGCAGCCCTCTAGCTCTTTCCTGGGCTGTTTTACAGCCTTTTTAGTGCCCAAAAGTTCGGGTCCCCATTGACTTCAATGGGGTTCGGGTTCGGGACGAAGTTCGGTTCGGGTTCGGATCCCGAACCCGAACATTTCCGGGAAGTTCGGCCGAACTTCTCGAACCCGAACATCCAGGTGTTCGCTCAACTCTACATCTAAGTGTTCATTTACCAAGAGAGCTGCTCTTCCAGTGACCAACAGCTCTCTTTCTCTTGTGGGAGCTACTCAATTGCTATAGCAATCTGAGGCCTTCTAATGGCTCAGAGACCTTTCTAAGCAAAGTTTCCATCAATCCTTACCTCTGGCAGTGCTTGATAGGAACAAAGTAATTATGCCATAGACTTCAATGGTTAACCATTGCAGTCTACGGTAGAAGTGATCAGATGACTGTATGTAAATGTCCCCAGCGGAGCTGAACAAAAATGTAAAAAAAAATGTTTTAAAGTGTAACTCATATAGTTTTTTTTGCTAATGTGTTGGGACAGTGATAGGGAAGATTTTTGCAATAAACTTTATTTAGGGAAAACGTTCTCCGGTGGAGATCAAGGAAAGCGTGCTATTCAAATAATGAGCCGGAGCCTTTGCTAGGCTTCCAGGCTCATTATTATTATATCCCAGTTCAGGCCAGCAGGTGGCAGCAGATGGCAGAAGTGGGATATAGTGATTTCTGTACAGAATAATGGAGCAAATTCCATTATTCTGTACAAGTTGCAATCTGATGATTGCAATTTGTGGTTCACTTGGGGTCCTAACAAAAAGTAAAAAAATAAAAAAATTAAGTTTTGAAAAATATAAAAAGAATCACCCTCCTTTCCCCAAAATTAAAATAAACAAACAAATAAAAAAATAACAGTATTGCCTTGCAGCATGCGAAAACGCCCTTACTATTAAAATATAAAATGTTATCCCATACGGTGAATGACGTAATGGAAAAAAATATGTTTTTTCATCACTTTAGCGCTCAAAAAAGTGAATAGAAAGTGATCAAAAAGTTATACACACCCCAAAATGATACTGTCAAAAACTAAATATTGCCCCACAAAAAAACTATACATATGTGTAATTACCAGATTCGTACTGACCTGTAGAATGAGTTAGTTTTACTGCATAGTGAACACTGTAAAAAAAAAAAAAAAAGCCCAGTAAAACTGGTGGAATTGCTTTTTTTTTCAATTACACACCATTTGAATTTTTTTTCCCACTTTTTGTCCCACTTCCTACTTCTATCCTGTGCAATATTAGTTAATATTGGCATTAGAAAGTACAAAAAACAATCCCTCATACCGCTATGTTAATAGAAAAAATTAAATAGTTATGGCTCTGAGAATGCAGGGACCAAAAAACGAAAACACAAAAACAGCAAATTGCTGTGTCAGGAAAGGGTTAAATAAAAAAAATAATTAAAAATAAGCATTCAAATCACCTTCATAATATAACTAAAAATAAACATAATTGGCAGCACCATTTCCCAAAAATACTCAAACTATTAAAATTTTTTTAGAAAGTTTTAATCTCATCTCTGAATGACGCTTTACCTCCCAAAAAAATTAAATAAAGAATGATCAAAAAGTCATGTACACCCTTAAATGGTGCCAATGAAAAAATACAATTGCCCCACAAAAAATTGAGTCTTCACACAGCTCCATGAGAATGTTATGGTGGTTAGAATATAGTAGTGCAAAAAAATATATTATATTTTTCAAACTCTTTTTAAAGTGTGAAAGTGCAATAAATATACATAAATCTGATATAGCTAAAATTAAACTAACTGGCAGAATGAAGTCAATAGGTCATTTTACTGCATAGTGAACATTGCAAAACAAAACTCATAAAACAATAGTGTAATTGAGTTTTATTTTTAAAATTTTACCCATTTTGAATTTTCCCATCTTCCCACTACGTGGTATGCAATATTAAATGGTACCTTTAGAAAATACAATTATGTGAACAAAAATATAATAAAGTGATGGCTCCTCGAAGGCAGGGAGTAAAAAAAAATTAAAATGGCTGCCTCATGAAGTAGTTAAAAAAAGAATAATAGTATAGCATGCATGCAAATAGTTATGGAAGGAACCTACGTTACAAACCCCTGTGGTTAAATTGGCAAATATTGCCACCAGAAACAGTTGAATACACAAGGGAAGCTCTCATTTTAGGTACAGTTTTATATAAGGCATGTGAAGGACTTTATCAAGTGAGCAAACGAGTTGCCATTTGACAAGACCAAAAACTATCATAAGGGAAGGAGCAGTGACGCCTTTTTATATTAATGTGACCAATTACTTATGTACATTACATCTTATATATTACAACTAATGTGAATTAAACTCTGAACTATAACCTGAATTCACTGTTTTACTAGTTGTTAGTAGGAAAGATAACTTGTCAATAGGGATGAGCGAACCTGAACTGTATAGTTCGGGTTCGTACCGAATTTTGGGGTGTCCGTGACACGGACCCGAACCCGAACATTTTCGTAAAAGTCCGGGTTCGGGTTCGGTGTTTGGCGCTTTCTTGGCGCTTTTTGAAAGGCTGCAAAGCAGCCAATCAACAAGCGTCATACTACTTGCCCCAAGAGGCCATCACAGCCTTGCCTACTATTGGCATGGCTGTGATTGGCCAGTGCAGCATGTGACCCAGCCTCTATATAAGCTTGGGTCACGTTGCGCTGCACGTCACTCTGCTGATTCAAGCATAGGGAGAGGTTGCAGCTGCGACGTTAGGGCGAGATTAGGCAGATTAACTCCTCCAAAAGACTTCATTCTGTGATCGATCTGCAGCTGTGGATCATTGAAGTGCTAATATTGACTTGCTCACTTTTTTGAGGCTGCCCAGAGCGTTTTTAGATCACTTTTTTCTGGGGTGATCGGCGGCCATTTTGTGGCTTGTGGTGCGCCAGCACAAGCTATCACCAAGTGTATTTAACCATCAATAGTGTGGTTATTTTGTGCTATATCCTACATCAGCTGCAGGCTGAGCCTCTGTCACCGAAGTGCATTTAACCATCAACAGTCTGGTTATTTTTTGGCCATATACTACATCAGCTGCAGGCTGAGCCTGTGTCACCGAAGTGCATTTAACCATCAACAGTCTGGTTATTTTTTGGCCATATACTACATCTGGTGCAGGCTGAGCCTGTGTCACCCAAGTGCATTTAACCATCAATAGTGTGGTTATTTTTTGGCCATATACTACATCAGGGGCAAGTTGAGCCTGTCACCCAGCGCCTAAAAAATAGACCTGACATTTCTATTCAACCAAATCTGTACTGTTTTAGCTGGTCAAGTTATTTGTTCTGGGTTGAAAAACTATTCCCAAATTTCCCATTCTCAAAATAACTAGTTTCTGGTATATGAGGCCTACTTGAAATCTATCCCAAAAAGGATATCTTACATTGAAGGTGCTGATAGTGTCATTCAGAAAAACCTAAGACACACGCTACCGTGCAGATAGAAGTCTGATTCTGTGATTAAACCTATACCTGTCACATAGCGCAAAAAAAAACAGGCCTGACATTTCTATTCAACCAAATCTGTACTGTTTTAGCTGGTCAAGTTATTTGTAGTGACCGTAAAAGCACACTTTTTGTTCTGGGTTGAAAAACTATTCCCAAATTTGCCATTCTCAAAATTGTGGTGAACGGGAACAATGAGGAAAACATCTAATAAGGGACGCGGACGCGAACGTGGACATGGTCGTGGTGGTGTTAGTGGACCCTCTGGTGCTGGGAGAGGACGTGGCCGTTCTGCCACAGCCACACGTCCTAGTGAACCAACTACCTCAGGTCCCAGTAGCCAGCAGAATTTACAGCGATATTTGGTGGGGCCCAATGCCGTTCTAAGGATGGTAAGGCCTGAGCAGGTACAGGCATTAGTCAATTGGGTGGCCGACAGTGGATCCAGCACGTTCACATTATCTCCCACCCAGTCTTCTGCAGAAAGCGCACAGATGGCGCATGAAAACCAAGCCCATCGGTCTGTCACATCACCCCCATGCATATCAGGGAAACTGTCTGAGCCTCAAGTTATGCAGCAGTCTCTTATGCTGTTTTAAGACTCTGCTGCCAGGGTTTCCCAAGGGCATCCACCTAGCCCTTCCCCAGGAGTGGAAGAGATAGAATGCACTAACGCACAACCACTTATTTTTCCTGATGATGAGGACATGGGAATACCACCTCAGCACGTCTCTGATGATGACGAAACACAGGTGCCAACTGCTGCGTCTTTCTGCAGTGTGCAGACTGAACAGGAGGTCAGGGATCAAGACTGGGTGGAAGACGATGCAGGGGACGATGAGGTCCTAGACCCCACATGGAATGAAGGTCGTGCCACTGACTTTCACAGTTCGGAGGAAGAGGCAGTGGTGAGACCGAGCCAACAGCGTAGCAAAAGAGGGAGCAGTGGGCAAAATCAGAACACCCGCCGCAAGAGACTCCGCCTGCTACTGACCGCCGCCATCTGGGACCGAGCACCCCAAAGGCAGCTTCAAGGAGTTCCCTGGCATGGCACTTCTTCAAACAATGTGGTGACGACAAGACCCGAGTGGTTTGCACGCTGTGCCATCAGAGCCTGAAGCGAGGCATTAACGTTCTGAACCTTAGCACAACCTGCATGACCAGGCACCTGCATGCAAAGCATGAACTGCAGTGGAGTAAACACCTTAAAAACAAGGAAGTCACTCAGGCTCCCCCTGCTACCTCTTCTGCTGCTGCCGCCTCGGCCTCTTCTGCTGCTGCCGCCGCCTCGGCCTCTTCTGCTGCTGCTGCCGCCGCCTCGGCCTCTTCCTCTCCCTCTGGAGGAACGTTGGCACCTGCAGCCCAGAAAACATGGGATGTACCACCAACACCACCACCTGCGTTACCAAGCATCTCAACCATGTCACACGGCAGCGTTCAGCTCTCCATCTCACAAACATTTGAGAGAAAGCGTAAATTCCACCCTAGCCACCCTCGATCCCTGGCCCTGAATGCCAGCATTTCTAAACTACTGGCCTATGAAATGCTGTCATTTAGGCTGGTGGACACACACAGCTTCAAACAGCTCATGTCACTTGCTGTCCCACAGTATGTTGTTCCCAGCCGCCACTACTTCTCCAAGAGAGCCGTGCCTACACTGCACAAACAAGTGTCCGATAAAATCAAGTGTGCACTGCGCAACGCCATCTGTGGCAAGGTCCACCTAACCACAGATACGTGGACCAGTAAGCACGGCCAGGGACGCTATATCTCCCTAACTGCACACTGGGTAAATGTAGTGGCGGCTGGGCCCCAGGCGGAGAGCTGTTTGGCGCACGTCCTTCCGCCGCCAAGGATCGCAGGGCAACATTCTTTGCCTCCTGTCTCCTCCTCCTCCTACTCAGCTTCCTCCTCCTCTTCTTCCACCTGCTCATCCAGTCAGCCACACACCTTCACCACCAACTTCAGCACAGCCCGGGGTAAACGTCAGCAGGCCATTCTGAAACTCATATGTTTGGGGGACAGGCCCCACACCGCACAGGAGTTGTGGCGGGGTATAGAACAACAGACCGACGAGTGGTTGCTGCCGGTGAGCCTCAAGCCCGGCCTGGTGGTGTGCGATAATGGGCGAAATCTCGTTGCAGCTCTGGGACTAGCCGGTTTGACGCACATCCCTTGCCTGGCGCATGTGCTGAATTTGGTGGTGCAGAAGTTCATTCGCAACTACCCCGACATGTCAGAGCTGCTGCATAAAGTGCGGGCCGTCTGTTGCGCATTCCGGCGTTCACACCCTGCCGCTGCTTGCCTGTCTGCGCTACAGCGTAACTTCGGCCTTCCCGCTCACCGCCTCATATGCGACGTACCCACCAGGTGGAACTCCACCTTGCATATGCTGGTCAGACTGTGCGAGCAGCAGCAGGCCATAGTGGAGTTTCAGCTGCAGCACGCACGGGTCAGTCGCACTGCGGATCAGACACACTTCACCACCAATGACTGGGCCTCCATGCGAGACCTGTGTGCCCTGTTGCGTTGTTTCGAGTACTCCACCAACATGGCCAGTGGCGATGACGCCATTATCAGCGTTACAATACCACTTCTATGTCTCCTTGAGAAAACACTTAGGGCGATGATGGAAGAGGAGGTGGCCCAGGAGGAAGAGGAGGAAGAGGGGTCATTTTTAGCACTTTCAGGCCAGTCTCTTCGAAGTGACTCAGAGGGAGGTTTTTTGCAACACCAGAGGCCAGGTACAAATGTGGCCAGACAGGGCCCACTACTGGAGGACGAGGAGGACGAGGATGAGGAGGAGGTGGAGGAGGATGAGGATGAAGCATGTTCACAGCGGGGTGGCACCCAAAGCAGCTCGGGCCCATCACTGGTGCGTGGCTGGTGAAAAACACAGGACGATGACGATACGCCTCCCACAGAGGACAGCTTGTCCTTACCTCTGGGCAGCCTGGCACACATGAGCGACTACATGCTGCAGTGCCTGCGCAACGACAGCAGAGTTGCCCACATTTTAACGTGTGCGGACTACTGGGTTGCCACACTGCTGGATCCCCGGTACAAATACAATGTGCCCCCCTTACTTCCTACACTGGAGCGTGATAGGAAGATGCGCGAGTACAAGCGCACGTTGGTAGACGCGCTACTGAGAGCATTCCCAAATGTCACAGGGGAACCAGTGGAAGCCCAAGGCGAAGGCAGAGGAGGAGCAAGAGGTCGCCAACGCAGCTGTGTCACGGCCAGCTCCTCTGAGGGCAGGGTTAGCATGGCAGAGATGTGGAAAAGTTTTGTCAACACGCCACAGCTAACTGCACCACCACCTGATACGGAACGTGTTAGCAGGAGGCAACATTTCACTAACATGGTGTAACAGTACCTGTGCACACCCCTCCACGTACTGACTGATGGTTCGGCCTCATTCAACTTCTGGGTCTCCAAATTGTCCACGTGGCCAGAGCTAGCCTTTTATGCCTTGGAGGTGCTGGCCTGCCCGGCGGCCAGCGTTTTGTCTGAACGTGTATTCAGCACGGCAGGGGGCGTCATTACAGACAAACGCAGCCGCCTGTCTACAGCCAATGTGGACAGGCTGACGTTCATAAAAATGAACCAGGCATGGATCCCACAGGACCTGTCCATCCCTTGTGCAGATTAGATATTAACTACCTCCCCTTAACAATATATTATTCTACTCCAGGGCACTTCCTCATTCAATACTATTTTTAATTTCATTTTACCATTATATTGCGGGGCAACCCAAAGTTGAATGAACCTCTCCTCTGTCTGGGTGCCGGGGCCTAAATGTGTGACAGTGGCCTGTTCCAGTGGTGGGTGACGTGAAGCCTGATTCTCTGCTATGACATGAAGACTTATTCTGTGCTGACATGAAGCCAGATTCTCTGTTACGCGACCTCTCTCCTCTGCCTGGGTGCCTGGGCCTAAATATGTGACAGTGGCCTGTTCCAGTGGTGGGTGACGTGAAGCCAGATTCTCTGCTATGACATGAAGACAGATTCTGTGCTGACATAAGGCCAGATTCTCTGTTACGGGACCTCTCTCCTCTGCCTGGGTGCCTGGGCCTAAATGTGTGACAGTGGCCTGTTCCAGTGGTGGGTGACGTGAAGCCTGATTCTCTGCTATGACATGAAGACAGATTCTGCGCTGACATAAGGCCAGATTCTCTGTTACGGGACCGCTCTCCTCTGTCTGGGTGCCGTGGCCTAAATATGTGACAGTGGCCCCTTCCAGTGGTGGGTGACATGAAGCCAGATTCTCTGCTATGGCATGAAGAGACTGATTCTCTGCTGACATGAAGCCAGATTCTTTGCTATGGCATGAAGAGACTGATTCTCTGCTGACGTGAAGCCAGATTCTCTGCTATGGGACCTCTGTCCAATTGATATTGGGTCATTTTAATTTTTTTAATTTTTATTTTAATTCATTTCCCTATCCACATTTGTTTGCAGGGGATTTACCTACATGTTGCTGCCTTTTGCAGCCCTCTAGCTCTTTCCTGGGCTGTTTTACAGCCTTTTTTAGTGCCCAAAAGTTCGGGTCCCCATTGACTTCAATGGGGTTCGGGTTCGGGACGAAGTTCGATTCGGGTTCGGATCCCGAACCCGAACATTTACGGGAAGTTCGGCCGAACTTCTCGAACCCGAACATCCAGGTGTTCGCTCAACTCTACTTGTCAAGACAAGAGGACACATCCTTAGGCTACTTTCACACTGGCGTTTCTGGGTCCGCTTGTGAGATCCGTTTCAGGGCTCTTACAAGCGGCCCAAAACGGATCAGTTAAGCCCCAATGCATTCTGAATGGATAAGGATCCGTTCAGAATGGATCAATTTGGCTGCGTTTGGTTTCCGTAGCTTTTTTTAGACGGTCACTAAAAAGCAGCTTGCAGCGTTTTGGTGACCGTCTGACTATGCGGAGCCAAACGGATCCGTCCTGATTTACAATGTAAGTCAATGGGGACGGATCCGTTTTTCACTGACACAATATGGTACAATTGAAAATGGATCCGTCCCCCATTGACTTTCAATGTAAGTCAAGACGGATCCGTTTTGACTTAGACTTTTTTTTTTTAATGAATAATGCAAAACGATCCGTTATGAACGGATACAAGCATTTGCATTATTGGTGCGTATCCGTCTGTGCAGATACAAGACGGATCCGCACCAAACGCTAGTGTGAAAGTAGCCTTAGCTAAATTTATATAACACAGTGGAAGACCTAGTTTTCCCTATATACTATAAAGTTGTCAAAGTCCAGTTCTTAAGGACTCATTCACATGACAATATCATGTCTCCATTTTTGTACAGACCTGTAATAGAGCTGCCATAGAGGTGCACAAGCCCTCTTCTGTAGCTCTCTACAATCTAATTCCTCGCAGGATAGGTCATCACTCAGAGTCCGATTGGTTGGGGTCTGACACCCATAGAAGTGAATGGGGCTGAGAGTGATACCAAGCACAGCCGCTATACATTGTATGGCGCTGTGCTTGGTAAGCACAGAGAAGGCAGCGGCACTCACAGGAGCACCGGTGCCTTCTCAAACAGCTGATTGTCTGGTGTCCCGTGTGTTATATTCCAACCAATCAGACATCAGACGGACACCAAAACGCTGCAAGCTGAATAGAGACGGAACGGAGGCAAACTGATGCATTCTGAGCGGATCCTTTTCCATTCAGAATGCATTAGGGCAAAACTGATCCATTTTGGACCGCTTGTGAGAGCCCTGAACGGCTCTCACAAACGGAAAGCCAAAACGCGAGTGTGAAAGTAGCCTAACATTAACACTCTGTATTTAACGTTATCCACAGCATGCACTATTTTGATGGGGTCTAGAGGGCTTTTTAAAATGTTGGCCACAGCAGCCATTATAGAACTCCTTTCCTTCTGCCCGTCTCTGCCTCAAATACTCGAGCACCTGACTATCAACCAGAGCTCGAGCATTTGAGGCAGGTTCGGGAGGTTGGGGTTTCACCCTTCTACGGCTTGCTTGTCTCCTTGGGTGTTCTGGGCTTGAAGGTAAATCTGCAGCTTCTTCCACAGCAGAGGACTCCTCCCTCTCGGTCCGAACCATCTGCTGGGAAGCTTCCGTCTCTTCTTGCCCAGGACGAGGGCACTCCAGGGGAGCAGCAGCATCCTCCTCTTCACAGGAGCTTGAAGCATAGCCCCCTGTTCCTCCAGGCTGTCAAGGGTGCTGTTGAATGAGAGATCAATGTAAATAAGAAATGTGTATATATAAAGGTGTACTCCAAAATAAACCACATATCAGAACCACCACTACATTACATGGGTCAAGTAGCCTTTTAACATATTGATTAAGTATTTTCAGGATTGGTAATAAATATGAAAAGGCTGGAAAAGGTCATTAAAAAGTTTTGTTTTTTTCCTTTCACATTGAACACAAATAAACACCCTTCATATCTCATGTACTATAAACTAAGTACATAATGTATTTTCCTGTATAGGTCCATTTTTCCCATTTGCAATGTGCTGCAATGCAGAGGCCAAGGCCTGTTTCAGTACTGACAGTGATGTACTGTCCTTGTCCACACTATGGTAGAGACCGAATTCCGCCTAGCAATGTACAGTCGTGGCCAAAAGTTTTGAGAATTATATAAATATTGGAAATTGGAAAGTTGCTGCTAAAGTTTTTATAATAGCAATTTGCATATACTCCAGAATGTTATGAAGAGTGATCAGATGAATTGCATAGTCCTTCTTTGCCATGAAAATGAACTTAATCCCAAAAAAAACTTTCCACTGCATTTCATTGCTGTCATTAAAGGACCTGCTGAGATCATTTCAGTAATCGTCTTGTTAACTCAGGTGAGAATGTTGACGAGCGCAAGGCTGGAGATCATTATGTCATGCTGATTGGGTTAAAATGGCAGACTTGACATGTTAAAAGGAGGGTGATGCTTGAAATCATTGTTCTTCCATTGTTAACCATGGTGACCTGCAAAGAAACGCGTGCAGCCATCATTGCGTTGCATAAAAATGGCTTCACAGGCAAGGATATTGTGGCTACTAAGATTGCACCTCAATCAACAATTTATAGGATCATCAAGAACTTCAAGGAAAGAGGTTCAATTCTTGTTAAGAAGGCTTCAGGGCGTCCAAGAAAGTCCACCAAGCGCCAGGATCGTCTCCTAAAGAGGATTCAGCTGCGGGATCGGAGTGCCACCAGTGCAGAGCTTGCTCAGGAATGGCAGCAGGCAGGTGTGAGCGCATCTGCACGCACAGTGAGGCGAAGACTTTTGGAAGATGGCCTGGTGTCAAGAAGGGCAGCAAAGAAGCCACTTCTCTCCAAAAAAAAACATCAGGGACAGATTGATCTTCTGCAGAAAGTATGGTGAATGGACTGTTGAGGACTGGGGCAAAGTCATATTCTTCGATGAAGCCTCTTTCCGATTGTTTGGGGCATCTGGAAAAAGGCTTGTCCGGAGAAGAAAAGGTGAGTGCTACCATCAGTCCTGTGTCATGCCAACAGTAAAGCATCCAGAGACCATTAATGTGTGGAGTTGCTTCTCATCCAAGGGAGTGGGCTCACTCACAATTTTGCCCAAAAACACAGCCATGAATAAAGAATGGTACCAAAACACCCTCCGACAGCAACTTCTTTCAACAATCCAACAACAGTTTGGTGAAGAACAATGCATTTTCCAGCACGATGGAGCACCGTGCCATAAGGCAAAAGTGATAACTAAGTGGCTCGGGGACCAAAACGTTGACATTTTGGGTCCATGGCCTGGAAACTCCCCAGATCTTAATCCCATTGAGAACTTGTGGTCAATCCTCAAGAGGCGGGTGGACAAACAAAAACCCACTAATTCTGACAAACTCCAAGAAGTGATTATGAAAGAATGGGTTGCTATCAGTCAGGAATTGGCCCAGAAGTTGATTGAGAGCATGCCCAGTCGAATTGCAGAGGTCCTGAAAAAGAAGGGCCAACACTGCAAATACTGACTCTTTGCATAAATGTCACGTAATTGTGGATAAAAGCCTTTGAAATGTATGAAGTGCGTGTAATTATATTTCACTACATCACAGAAACAACTGAAACAAAGATCTAAAAGCAGTTTAGCAGCAAACTTTGTGAAAACGAATATTTGTGTCATTCTCAAAACTTTTGGCCACGACTGTAGACGACCCGTTAAAGGGACCTGCACAGATGGATGTTCCTTATCGTTCTCCTCACCTGTTTCTAATGTCAGCCATTTGTGCAGGTCAGATCAGGATAAACAATGGTAGATGGAAGACTTCTTCTAACATGGTGTTGACAAGGGCAGTATACAGTATAACTGCCAGAGAACAACGTGTACCTGACTTGTGCAATGCAGGCCTAGTTGTAGCCTAGGCTAAAACCTGACTTCTCTTATGTTAACTACCTTACGAAAGAAATGCCACTAGCTAAGATTTTATTACAATTATTAATACCATTACATTATAAAGAATAAATACATTTGATACTCACGGCCTAAGGTCCAGCACTGGTTTAAAAAAAAACTAGTTGCCTGGTATATAGATAGGGCTTCTTCCGATGTCCCCCATCACCACTAAGTCCCCTTGATTGGACACGTTCCCGGAGGTATTGGTCACAGCACGGCTGCCAGCGGGTCTTGACACGTTAGACTCTAGAAATATAACATAACTACTATTCTAAATTAAGATATCTAAAAACACGTATAAAAGCAGATGCAAATACATGGTTAATACAACATTTATACATGCAAATACATTTAAGTTGATACCATATACATATATAACTTCCAACACTTATTGTTTCTATGGTTACAAAAAGTTAGAATGTAATAACAGATGTTACAGATAAATAGGAACTTAATAATTAAATTAACATAAGTGAGAAAGAGAAATGTACGTGATTCTAAAATAACCTTTATTCATATATTATGGGTAACAGGACAAACCTGATGATAACCAAAATGTGAGAGATTGGCACTCGCCTAACAATAAAAATGTGTGTAATAGATAAGATAACAGGGACGGTGCAGGTATTTAGAGGTATCTCTGGGGTGACAGGAGGTTAGGAGGCTGGGTAGATACAAAATCTATCCCTATCCAACCCTAACGGTAATCTCTGCCCACGGATGCCCCCTGATGGTGGAGGCACCCTGTCCCCGAACCTAAACCCTGAACAACACCCTGTTAAAGCCCTACATATAAGTACATACCCAAGGTGTATATACTACTTAACAAATTTAGATATACAGATAACCTGGAATATAGTGATCCCGACGCATTTCATCCGCAACTCGCGGTTCATCAGGGGGTGATGACTAAAGAAAATCGTAGGGATAAAGCAATAGATAAGAGGTTACTTAGCTCTCTGAGGTCACTTGTGGAGTTAAAATGAAGCGCACCATGTCAGTGGATACATATAGTGGCATGGGTAAACCACAGCGCCTGGCACACCGATATTCGGGGGAGCTATTGTCTAACGGAACGGAAAAATGGAAATACGGAAAAGGAAGGCATACGGATACCTTCCGTTTTTTTGCGGGTCCATTGAAATGAATGGTTCTGTATATGGTCTGTATACGGAACGCAAAAAACGGAACGTAAACGGAAAAAAAAAAACATTTCTGTGCAAGAGGCCTAAGGGCTCATGCACACAACCGTTGTTTTGCGGTCCGTTTTTCAAGGATCCGTTGTTCCCTGAGTTTTTTTTCCCTCTGATTTAAGTCCTCTTCCGTTCTGATATTTAAAAAAAACATCCGTATGGTTTCCGTATGTGATCCGTTTTTTTGCGGATCGGAAACGGAAACAGTAAATTATTAATCACCAAACACATGAGCAATATGGGCTGGGCATAGCATTTCTACAGTATGGATCCTCAAAATACGGATGAAATATGGATGACAAACGGATATATTCGGTGTGCGTTCCGTATTTTTTGCAGACCCATTGACTTGAATTGGGCCTCGGACTGTGATTTGAGGACAATAATAGGACATGCACTACTTTTTTTGCGAACCGGAAATACGGAAAGGGAATGCACACAGAGTACCTTCCGTTGTTTTTGCAAACCCATTAAAGTGAATGGTTCCGCACACAGTCCACAAAAAACCCAGAACGGAAGCGGAAAGAAAATACGTTTGTGTGCATGGTCCCTAAGGCTGATAGATTGGAGCATGCTGAGTGGGACATGTGGTCTACAAAGTCAAATGCTGCAGAGCAGGGATGGCCAACCTGAGGCTTTCCAGCTGTTGCAAAACTACAACTCCCAGCATGCCCAGGCTACCTACAGCTATCAGCCTATAGCAAGGCATGGTGGGAGTTGTCGTTTTACAGCTGGAGAGCCTCAGGTTGGCCATGCCTGCTGCAGAGAGATCAAGGAGAACCAGCAAATGACACATCAAAAGACTGTCCAAAGAGATAGGAAAAAGAACAAGAGTGAGCCTCGTTAAGGTCAATAGATTGGAGCATGCTGAGTAAGAGATTGTGGTTTACAGTGTCAAATGCTGCAGAGATACAGAAGAATGAGTTGAGATAAGTTACCATTGCACTTGGCTGTCAAGAGGTCATTCGTCACTTTAGTACGGGCAGTATCTGTAGAGTTTAGAAAGGTGAAGATGCAATCTTGAAAGGCATCTGCCTCTTAGTAAATTAGGTGCCTCTCATGACAGAAAAGGGAGATCAAGACTGGAGTATGGGTACTCCAGTCTTGATAAATCTTCCCTACTGTGTGCAAAAAGAAACAAAAAAAAAACACCACAAAAAATGGCAAAATAGGCCATAAAAAACTGTATATTAGTCTTGCTATTTTTAGCATAAAAAAAATAATAAAAATAATTTGTGTGCTGTAGGAGCATGTAGGCTAGGGCTGGTTGCAGCCAGGATTGCTGAGTAGTGAGGATCCCATAAAAATGAATGGGATTGCTGCGGCAGTCTCAGGAAATCCAGCCGTTTAGTACTTCTTGCAACTGCCGTGGCGATACCATGTATTTCTATGGGATCACCGCTACTCAGCGACCCTATCCACGACACCTGTAGTGCGACAAGTGTGGTCGTTTATCCCTAGCCTTAGGCTACATGCACATGGGTGCAGGTTTTCTTGCAGAAATTCTGCACAAATTTCCATGTGGATTTCTGTGGATTTTCACACCAAAACTGTACCACAAAATGCATTTGTTACTTGATGCAGTAAAAGGATGAAATCTGCACAAAAGAACTGCAAATAGAATTGAAATTCTGAGAATTACAAAATTTGCATAGCAGGTCACACATAACATTTAAATTTACTCACATAACAAACACATAACAGCTTATACACACATAACAAAAAAGAAAACACAACAGTTGCAAAAAATCCAGACATGCTTCTTAGGCCTCATGCACATGGCCCTTGTGTGTTCTGCGGTCTGCAAAACACGGATGGTGTCGGTGTGTGTTCCGCAATTTGCGGAACGGCAAGGACAGCCTTTAATATAACTGCCTATTCTTGTCCGCAAAGCGCGGACAAGAATAGGACAGTTTATTTATTTTTTGCGGACCACGGAACGGAGCAACGGATGGGGACAGCACACAAAGTGCCTCCTGATGCACATGCGCACTTCGCTCAACGAAGCCGCTGCCAGGAGTCCGCGGCGCATCAGGCTGAGCCTAGTGTGCAGGCGCCGGATCTAGCAGAGGGACGGGAGGATTGCGGAGGCGGGGCTGAGGTGAGGAAGGCGGCGCTGAGCACCAGACGGCAAGGGGTGCGGGCGGGCACCCTGGGTTAACGTAAAACCCCTTGGGCACCTTAGGTAGGTGAGTGACAGCTTATAAAAACCAGTTTTTTGGGCTAATAGAGCCACAAGCAGGTTTAATAAGGGCAGTTTAGGATTCATGTTATTAGTATGGACCTGGCCATATGTTTAGCTTATAGGGCTCAAATCTCATGACAGAATCCCTTTAACATGGAGCAAATTTTGTACAGATTCCCGTGCATGTGAGCGAAAATTAATGAGAATGTGATGTAATAAGTATGAACGATTCAAAAACGAGCGACAAATCGCTCATTTCTAGTCCATCGTGATCTTTCAGCATGCTAAAAAATTATCGCTTCTCATTAATAGAGCTGTTCATATATTCTGGAGTTGACTACTCAGTAATTATCTAATAAATGCCTTTTGGCTAAGCATATGACCCCCATCTTTACTTGCAATAACAAGTAACTATTTAAAAGCGAACAAATAACGACTGCAAGTATGAACGATTATCCATGTATATAATAAGCAAAATTTTCAGCTTTAGGGCTCATGCACATGAACGTATTTTCTTTCCATGTCCGTTCCGGTTTTTTTGCAGTTACTCTGTGCATTCCGTTTGCGTATGTCTATATGTCTGTTCCACAAAAAAATAGAACATGTCCTATTATTGTCCGCATTATGGACAAGGATAAGACTGTTCTATTAGGGGCTAGGTGTTCTGTTCCACAAAATACGGAATGCATGAGCTCATAACAAGTAGCTACATCTTCGATCATTTATCGTGATCTGTATGACATCTGCTGGTGTAATAGTACCTTTAGGCCTTGTTCACATTTCAATATGTAGTAACGAGGTAATAAATGTAGAAAGTGAGGTAATATCTCAAAACTGAAGCATTAGACTTGACGATGCTGAAAATGTATCAAACATCATGTGACATTGGATAAATTTGATGTAAAGTATATCAACACAGACTTTAGAGTTTTTTCCACACAGAGTTTATTGTAAAAACGTCACTGGGGGTCTTCTACTATTTTTAGAACCCATTTGTGACTTTTTTCTAATATCTTTGTGTCAGGCATGGGCATTTTTGCACCATGCGCAGCACTTCGGGGTGGTGGGGTCGTGGGGTGTTCAGGCCAGGACATTGGCCGAGCATATTTACTAACATTTATGCCTGGAAACATGTGTAAATGTTGAGGAAAAACTACTCCAGTCAGTCGTCAGAGTAGCTTTTATTTCTGGTGCCGGAGGTATTTTTTTTTTGTGACAGTTTTTAATGCAGTTCTTTGAATCAAAGTCACAAGTGGATTCAAGAGGAATGGGAAACATAAAGGAAAATCTGCATGAAATCCGCACTACTGTATTTTTCACTCCATAAGATGCACCGCACCATAAGGTACACCTAGGATTTGGAAAAAAAAATAAGAAAATAAAATGTTTTTCATCAGACCTCAGATCAGACCCCCAATCATCATCAGAACCCCCAAATGAGACCCCCAATCTTCATCAGACCTCAGATCAGACTCCCATTCCTCATCAAACCCCCATTAGACCTTAGGTCAGACACCCAAATTAGACCCCCCATTCCTCACTATACCTCAGATAAGACTCCCATTAGATCGCAGATCACAGTCCTATTGATTACTAGACCTCATATCTGATATCCATAAGACCTCAACCCCTAGTCCTCATTAGACCTCCATCTGACAGGAAAACAAATAAAAGAACTTACCTCTCCAGCTCCAGACCACGCCACCACTCTGCAGATCCAGAGGCTCTTCCTTCACTCACCACTCCGTGGTCTTCTCCAGGCCTGCACTGCACTGTGTGACGTTGCACAGCATCAGATCATAGTTCACGCATTACTTCTTGATTCTTTACACAGTAAGGACAATGCAGTGCAACCCCCCAAGAAGACCAGGGAGTGGAGAGTACAGCCACCAGCAGGAGCGCTGTATTCACCACTCCCAATCCTACTGTGTACTAGTGAGCGCTTCCATAATGGAAAGCGTTCACTAGTATTCACTTCACAAGATGTACTGTCATTTTTCCTCTACTTTTGGGGGGGAAAAGTGTGCCTTATGGGGCAAAAAATAAAATATTTATCACATTTATGTGGTTTTGTGCACCTAAATTAAAAAATGTACCTGAGATTTGTCTAATTTCATACACTTTCACTCGTATTGTATTATGTTTCGTTTTTTCCAAATGTACTTGTGGCGAAAAAATAACCTCGCCACTGGGTTTTGGAGGGGCCTGTTTGCCAGTCTCTTGCCTCAGGATTATGGCCCATATACTAACTTAGAAGGAGAAGGTAGACCGGCCCCACAGCCTAAATCTGTGGAACTGTTTTGGGCAGGAAAGCTATGCTTGCGGTCCGCCAAATGTGACTTCCATGGAATTCGGGAACCCCTGCTCGGATCTGGGTGATTTTTGGATATGTTGTTCACCCATATCAGAGCTATCCGTTGATGTATAAATTATGGGGATATGTGTGGTTTTGAGGTGTTTTCTGTGTTTTGGGGAAAAATGTGTGTTTTCTGCCTGTAAATGATTAAGTTAGCCCATTATGGATTTAGGAGAGGTTCACCTACCAGAAGCTGAAGCCTGGTCTTGGGTCCAGCGTGGGTGGAGGACGGTGAGACCCCAACCAAGCTGCGGCGGTTCGTGGGGTCTGTGGTGGTTATGGTATCAAGTTGAGTGCTTGGAGCCCTCGGGAAGCACTAGGAGCATCCATCAATGGAGGTACCCAGTCGGGGTGCCAGGAGATCTGTTACAGTGGTGGCAGCAGTGGGATGGCGTCCTAGTGTGAGGAGAAGCAGCTCGGAGACACCGTTTGTGGAGTATATTGAGAGCAACGCTAGTATCCGTACAGCGCCCCTGGCTACAGCAGGATGGAATCGGCTAGTCTTCGGACAGCATTCCACTACGAGGAGGAGGATGACCCAGACTGGAGGCATGCAGTCCGGAAAGGTGTCTGTCACGAGGCCCTGGAAGATCTACAGCGTCGGCGGGACGAGAGTCTCCCCAGTGAGGAGCAGCAGTTGCGGATGCGAGTGCCCCTGCGAATGCCCCTTCTGGGAGAGCAGCCCCTGGATGAGTGGGTGACAGAACTCAAGAGCCTGGCATGGAAGGAGCTTTGGCTAGACGACGCCTACCAGGCACTCTGGTGGTATGTGATTCGGCACTCCCCCTGGATGGCTGAGCACGACAGACCCGAGGGTGAGGATTATGATGGCCCTGGCCTGTTGTTTGAGTCCTTCATAGAACCGGAGTTCGGAGATGCTGGAGAGTACCGGTTCTGGGATATCTATGACTACAGGGAGGCTATGCATGATTGGGCTACAGCGAGAGAGGTGAGACAAGACCTGGCATCTCTAGTGACAATAGAGTGGGAGCTGGAGCAGGATTACTAATACTTCTTCAGCTCAATTCGGCCCCCATATACACTGCCAGAGAGCTGGGTGGTAGTTCCAGACCTACAACCCTACAGCTGGGAAGACCCGACTGAAGTATCCCCTGCTTCAGTACCAGCTACGAAGGTAGGGGACCTCATAGACTGGTCCTGGGGGAAACCCATATGGCAGGTAGAGATGGGACCGAGATCTCTCCACCGGCCCTACAGGGATGCTGGGCGGTCGGCCCAGATCCCCAACGGCAGCCGGAGTTTCAGGAAGTAGGGACAGTTGGTCCTGCTCCCCAGTGGCAGTATGTTTTGCAGGGAGAGGAGAGCATCGTCTCCATTCCCCAACGGCAGTGTACCTTGAAGGGAGAGGAGACAACTGGTCTCTCTCCCCAACCACAGGGGGACAGCACTCCTAACTTCGATGGTGCAGATGGGACCGCGGTCTCTGCAACAGACCTACAGGGATGCTGGACAGCCGGTACAGATCCCTCACCAACCTCGCAGGAATGAAAGGAGGAGGATTTAAGCAATCCCTCCTCTCCACAGCCGATCCGCAACAAGGTCCTGGGGTTAGGATTGCCTGACCCCATCCCAGCGGAAGAGCTGGCATCTGGAAAGAGCGCAGTCGGCCTCTGTCCTCCCCTATCCTCTTGTCCAGAGGCTGACTCCCCACAGGCTACCCCAGCGGAAGAGCTGGCATCTGGTCAGAGCGCAGTTGGCCTCTGCCCTCCCCTATCCTCTTGTCCAGAGGTTGTCTCCCCACAGGCTACCCCAGCTGAAGAGCTGGCATATGGGCAGAGCACAGTTGGCCTCTGCCCTCCCCTATCTTCTTGTCCAGAGGCTGACTCCCCACAGACTAGCTTAGCTGATGCGCTGGCACCAGGGCAGAGTACCGCTGATCCCTGCCCACAAAGCAACCTCCACTCCAAGCAAGGGGGCAACACAGAGACCGGGAGTACCAGTTACCAACACAACCTTGGTGGACTCACTGGACAGAGACAGGCTACCAAATTCAACAGGTCCAGTATTTGGTTGTGGGTGGGATGCCAGACTAACTCAGGTACCGAACGGCGTGAGGCCAGGTATCTGGTTAGTCTTCCCTGGGAGGGGGAGATGTGTGGCGCAAATAACCTCGCCACTGGGTTTTGGAGGGGCCTGTTTGCCAGCCTCTTACCTCAGGATTATGGTCCATATACTAACTTTGAAGGAGAAGGTAGACCGGCCGCACAGGCTAAATCTGTGTAACTGTTTTGGGCAGGAAAGCCATGCTTGGTTTTGGCCAAATGTGACTTCCATGGAATTCTGGAAACCCTGCTCGGATCTTGGTAATTTTTGGATATGTTGTTCACCCAGATCAGAGCTATCCATGGATGCATACAATATGGGGATATGTGGGGTTTTGAGGTATTTTATGTGTTTTGGGGAAAAATGTGTGTTTTCTGACTGTGAGTGATTAAGTTAGCCCATTATGTTTGGTAATTGTATCACAGGCAGAGCCCATTGTGTTTTGGTAATTGTATTTTGTTGATTGCATCAAAGACAATGCCAATTCTGTTATTTAGTGCGTCACAGGCAATGCCATTGTGTTTGTTAATTGCATCACAGACAATGCCATTGTGTTTGTTGAATGTATAGTTTTTGTGTAAAGGATTGGCTGCTATGTTATGTCCTTAGTTCCCAACTAGGTCCACGCGGGTGGTACCCTTGTTGGAAAATGTGTATATAAGTCAATGTGTGTGTGTTCAATAAAGAGACCTGCTTTACCCCTTCATGAAGTTTTGGCTCATATTTGGGGGATGGGATAACTACACTCTTGGGGATTGCTATATCACAATACGCAGAATATAGAACAAGCTGCGATTTTCATGCAACGCACAATTGATGCGTGAAAATCACCGCTCATCTGAACAGCCGCATTGCACCCGCGTGGAATTCTCGCCCGTGTGAAAGGGGCCTAAGGGTTCTTTTTTGCCAAAAACCCATCGATGGCTGCATCTTCTCTGCCTCCAATTCATTTAAATGGGAGGCAGCACTGAGGATCGCAGACTGGAGGCTCAAAGCTGAGGCTGTGCAATCATGGACAACTGGGAGACATATAGGATGCAGCTGCTGGCGGTTTTTCGGTGACATTTCGGGGTGGCCGTCCATGGTAAAACCCACCATGTGAACGAGCCCTAAGGGTAGCTGAAAATCAGCATGACATCTGCACCAAAACCGCACCAAAAAATGCACATAAATTTGCACTATTTATAGTGTTTTTGGTGCATTTTTAGGCTCCATTCACACATCCGCAATTCCATTCCGCATTTTGCGCAACGGAATTGCGGACCAATCCATTTCTATAGGGCCGCAGGACGTGCGGCCCCGATCCGGAATTGCGGACCCGCGCTTCCGGGTCCACAATTCCGATCCTGAAAAAAATAGAACATGTCCTATTCTTGTCCGCAATAGCGGACAACAATAGACATATTCTCTTAGTGCCGGCAATGTGCGGTCCACAAAATGTGGAACGCACATTGCTGCTGTCCGTGTTTTGCGGATCCGTGGATCCGCAAAACACACACGGATGTGTGAATGGACCCTTATGTTGATTTTATGCTGTTTTTTGTGCCGATTTTCCATAGATCTCACCCTTCTATTGAAAAGGGTGAAATCTGCACAAAAAATGCAACAACAATTGATATGTTGCAGATTTCAAAATCTGCACAGCGGGTCAATTTCTGCACCATATAGAAAAAGAAAAGTATACAGTACATGAGATGTGTCTAATCTTATACAATTTGCTGGTGCTATATTTACGCTGCATTTTTCTGTACGAAATCTGCGCAGAAAAACGGCATAATCCACATCATGTCCAGGCATTAGTGTTAAACGAAGTATTAAAAAACTTGATTTGGATGCTTCGCTGAATTTTCCCAAAAAATAGCTTCTTCACTTCATTTCTTTGTAAGTAGTGGGTGCAATGACAGGGAACTGTGATTGTGCTGCTCTCTGTCATTGTACCACTTAGATGCTGCGTTTATTGCTGATCGGGGCATCTGACAGTAATAACACAGTGTAATTTTTTTTTTAAATTAATAAAATCATACTTGCCCTCATCCATTTGGCTGCCGCCTTCTTGATTGAAGAGCTAGCACAAAATCTTGCATGTCCCGTGATAATGTCATCAAGTCGGATGGCTATAAACATCACACATCACTGCGCATGGGATCTCGTGCAAGGTCTAGACGGAGGCAGCCGACTCTTTAAACAGATGAGGTAAGTATGATATATTTTTTTTTTTTTACCGCCATTCAGGGAAAATTGATTCGCTCCTACGAAGCGTGAGTAAATTCGGTTTTGTAATATAGAGAAATGAGGGGGCACTCAAAAAGGGATCACTAGATAGATATAGTACAGATATTTATTAATATTTTAAGAACACACCCTTAAAAATCATTAAAACATACATAAAACACATAAGCAGAACGTCACTGGTGATGATCCTAACACCAATCTGTATGAGGTTAGGGATGCTAACAATATAATGGTATTGCGGTGGTGAACGCAAAATGAATGTCCCAATGTGAGTCCTATTCATATGCTGCAATAGTGTAGCAATTCCACTGTAGCCAATACAGTGGAATTGCTACACTATTGCAGAATATGAATAGGACTCACATTGGGACATTCATTTTGCCTTCACCACCGCAATACCATTATATTGTTAGCATCCCTAACCTCATACAGATTGGTGTTAGGATCATCACCAGTGACGTTCTGCTTATGTGTTCTATGTATGTTTTAATGATTTTTAAGGGTGTGTTCTTAAAATATTAATAAATATCTGTACTATATCTATCTAGTGATCCCTCTTTTGAGTGCCCCCTCATTTCTCTATATTGCCATTATTTCTTTCGGGTCCTGAGGGTAGGACCTATCCATACGGAACGGGGGTGAGCCGCTGTACGCTTTACGTTTTCTTCAAATTCGGTTTTGTGGCTAATCGAACTTTCCCTGAAATTCGGATCAAATTCCACTAAGGCCAGGGGTTGCATGTGACCGATTAGCTGCAAATTTGCTATTCACAGTTATGTACAGAACCAGAATCCCTGAATTCTCATCCACATGCTGCAAAAAAAATAAAAAATTCAGAAAAGCATCATGTAAATTTAGGCTAGGTCTACACGCCGACATTTGTCGGGCGACAGATAGGGCACAACCACACTGCAGCATTTGTCGCGCAACATTATGTTGCACCAATGTCGCACAACAATTTTTATAATGGCAATCTATGGTGTCGCACTGCAACATGCGACATGCTGCGACAGTTTCATCTCAAATGGATTTTCTGCGACTGTTGCGTCGCAGTCGCAGCATGTTGCAGTGAGACGCCATAGACTGCCATTATAAAAATTGTTGCGCAACATTGGTGCAACAAAATGTTGCGCGACAAATGTCGTCGTGTAGACCTAGCCTAATACAGCAGATTTCTCTTGCGGATATAACTGTTTGCAATGGAGAGGGTGAAATCTGCTGGCTTTTCTTCTGCAAAAACCGCATTTTTTGCTGCAAAAATGCAGCAAATACATTTAGCAGAATTTTCTGCTGGATTTTACATCACATGGATCAGGAGACACACAGGTATTTTTTGTTGTGCAATTTTTTACCCTTGAGGGAAAAAAAAATGTCAATGGTGTTTTTTTGTGTTAAAGGTGTTTGAGCGTGGAATTTTTTTACCAATGCTTTTTTTTCCCCATTCAGCTCTGCAGAGAAAATTACATCACAGGGGGCACATTTGCTAAACATGAAAAAAGACAACATTTAAATTGCCAGATGGTAAAATATACTATATGCGCAAAAAAACACCTCATAACATTTAAAAAATGCTATAAAAAAAGCTTACCACGTCAGGCATTTTTTTTTGTAAAAAAAAGAACAAGGACAAAACAGTGTGTGAAGGAACCCGAAGGCCAGCTGCACACAAGTGTGGGCGAATAAGCATAAGATTCACATGCATTTCCATGCAGATTTATGTGTGTTTCTGCAGTATATTCACACCAAAATCTGCAATTTCTAATTGCGGATATGGTGCGGATTAGATGTGATTTTGCTGAAGATCTCACCGTTCAATTGAAAAGGGTGAAATCTGCAGCTAAAACAGTAAACATTACTGATATGCTGCAGATTTGGAAATCCACAGTGCAGGTCGATTTCCAAAAGGAAACAATCTGCAAAGTGTACATGAGATTCGTGTAATCTCATACGCTTTTCTGGTACTAATCCATGTAATATAATAGTACCTGCACACGGTACGGATTTCTCCACACAGATTCCTGTGTGGAAATACCACAGAGTAGCACAGTACCAGTAAAGTGCATGAGATGACACAAATGTCATGTACACTTTGTGGATTTTTTCTGTGTTATAATTGACCTCCTGTGTGGATATCCAAATCCGTGGTATTTCAATGATGTTTGCGATTTTAGCTGTGAATTTCTCTCTTTTCCAATGCAGAGTGACATCTGCAGCAAAACAGTATCTAATCCGCACCAAAGTGCGGTTTTGGTGCAGATATGTTGCAGAAATGCACATAAATCTGCACAGAAATTAGTGTGGCTCTTATGTGCAGTGATGGCCAGTTCGCATTGTTCGCCCGCAAACACATGCGGGCTGCCATCTTTTCTCACAAGTCCGGTGAGACACAGGTAAGCCCTTACCTGTGCCTGTATGCGAGACAGTCTGAAATCAAATGCGGTCACCGGGAGCAGGCAGTTCCGGAAACAGCCGCCGGGGGCCTTCATTGGAACTGCCTGCTCCCGCTGACCGCATTTGTTTCAGACCGGCTCGCGGCACAGGCACAGGTAAGGGCTTACCTGTGCCTCGCCGGACTTATGAGAAAAGATGGCGGCCCACATGTGTTCGTATTTTGCGGAACGGAACAGCTGGCCACTAATAGAAAAGTGCTGTCCTTGTCCATAATGTGGACAATAATAGGACATGTTTTATTCTTTTGCGGAAGGAACATACGGAAACAAAATGCACATGAAGTAACTTCCATTTTTTTTAGGGACCCATTGGAATTAATGGTTCTGCATACGGTCTGCGAAAAAAACAGAACGGACACGGAAAGAAAATGCGTTTGTGTGCATGAGGCCTATACTGTACTGTATATCCAATTCAATTTAATATGAAAAATAAAATCACAATTGATATACAATAGACTTGAGAATTAAAAACAAAAGAATATTGTTCCAGGTAATAAAAATGAATGGTAATATTTCAGCATGCTTCAAGGCAAGATTGTGAGTCCTGTCCAGCAGAGGCAGCGAACGAAATTCCAGTATCTGAATTCCTATTAATTTGTAGTAGCTTGGGGTATTTTTTGTATGTCAGTTGACTGTCCTAAATGTGTAAAGAAAATTTCTATTCCTGCAACCCTTACTTGTCATTATTTTTGTTTTCTTTCTTCCCCCTCCTTTTTTAACTGATTCATAGCATAAAATCTTCCTGGACACCTAATTATCAAGCCGGCTCACAGCTGTCTGCTTGGAGAACCCATTAGATGCAGCAGTTGAAGCCTCCATAATTTCCCAAACTTCCCAGGTTGTGAATATTAAGAAACGATTTTTACATGTCATATGCAATTCGAAGGTGGTGTGAATGGCATTGAAAATGACGAGCACTGAATGCTTGTCCATCACTCTATTCACTGGTTACAGGTGGTCTCATTTTCCACTTTCTGATATCGGCTAGCTATGACAGCAGGCACTTAATTTGCATGTTCAACAGACAACAAACGGCCCTGTGCATGTCAAAACAGGTGGCGATGCATGACAGTTCCTACACAATACTGTCTCCCCTTTGTTTGACCTTTGGCCTGGTCCCATGTCTTCTCCCACTTACTAGAAAATATATATATATACACACATATAGGAAGGTGTTTGCTATCGCTATATATATATATATATATATATATATATAAAATCACCAACATTAGAGGCTCAAATTAACTATCCATAACATGGAATCATATACAGAAACACCAACAAACACTTCTTGAAGACCACTCTTACACTATAACCATTATAAATGGCCATATCTATACAAAGCTATATTATTACTGCCTGCCCAAAATCCTCCCGCACATCCTGTTTCACGGACAGCTTTTGTTTTAATTAAGAATTAAATCATGACAGTACATAATCACATCTCTGGGGTGTTAGAAACCGTAAGATGCATCTGTATATTACATACCCAAGGGTGTGATTATCCCATGATAACCACACACCCCTTTTCAACCAGCTTTGTGTAACAGACTTCTGCATTTTATCTTTCACAGAAATGCAAAACTGATGGGTTTGGCCATTTAACAACAGCTTTAGCCGTACAAAGACAGGGAGATCAATGATTTTTGTGTTCATTACAAATATCACTTGAAAAGTCTTCTTTTCATTATTTATTGTGAAAGAGTACACATAGCTACAGTAATTCCTGTATTTAAATGAATTCATTTTGTAACTATTTTTTAGCAAATGTAAACAAAAGTGAATCTAAATTTGTGTTTGCATAATTTTATAATTTGCAGAATGCCATATTTCTCTAAATATGGAATATTTAATGCCATACATCACTCCTGACATCTGGGTGCTTGCCTTGTTTAGCTTAGGGTGGGTTCACTCTAGCGTTAGGGATTCCGTTATGGCTTTCCGTTATAACATGGTTATCATTGGAAAATAAGGGAATGCCCAGACAGAATGCAAAACGGAAGCCTTTAAAAGGCATTCCGTTTGCTTTCCGTCCTACTAGAAGTCTATGGGAAAGCATAACGGATCCGTCTGGGTCCCGTTATGCAAGATGGAAAACAAAGTCCTGTCGACAGGACTTTGTTTTCCGTCTTGCATAACGGGATCCAGACGGATCCGTTTTGATTCCCATAGACTTCTATTAGGATGGAAAGCAAACGGAATGCCTTTTAAAGGCTTCCGATTTGTATTCCATCATAATACAAGTCTATGGGCAGAAGAACGGATCCGTCCTTCCATCTTATGGATTCCGCTATTTTCTGCTATAACCATTTTATAACAGAAAGCCATAATGGAATCCCTAACGCTAGTGTGAACCCACCCTTAGGCCTCTTTCACACGGCCGTTTTTTTTTTCCGTTTTGCGGGCCGTTTTTTGCGGTCCGTATACGGTCCGTATACGGAACCATTCATTTCAATGGTTCCACAAAAAAACGGAATGTGTTCCGTATGCATTCCGTTTCCGTATTTCCGTTTTTCCGTTCCGTTTAAAGATAGAACATGTCCTATATTTGGCCGCAAATCACGTTCCGTTGCTCCATTAAAGTCTATGGGTCCGCAAAAAAACGGAATGCATACGGAAATGCATCCGTATGTCTTCCGTATCCGTTCCGTTTTTTTCGGAACCATCTATTTAAAATGTTATGCCCAGCCCAATTTTTTCTATGAAATTACTGTATACTGTATTTGCCATACGGAAAAACGGAACGGAAAAACGGAACGGAAATGGAAACACAACGGAAACAAAAAACGAAACAACGGATCCGTTTAAAACGGACCGCAAAACACTGAAAAAGACATACTGTCGTGTGAAAGAGGCCTTAGGCTGGTTTCACACGGGCATTGCGGGAAAATGTGCGGGTGCGTTGCGGGAACATGCACGATTTTTCCGCGCGAGTGCAAAACATTGTAATGCGTTTTGCACTCACGTGAGAAAAATAGCGCATGTTTGGTACCCAAACCCGAACTTCTTCACAGAAATTCGGGCTTGGGATCGGTGTTCTGTAGATTGTATTATTTTCCCTTATAACATGGTTATAAGGGAAAATAATAGCATTCTGAATACAGAATGCATAGTACAATAGGGCTGGAGGGGTTAAAAAAATAAATATTTAAACTCACCTTAATCCACTTGCTCGCGCAGCCCAGCATTTCCTTCTGTCTCCTTCTTTGCTGATTGTAGGAACAGGACCTGTGGTGACGTCACTCCGGTCATCACATGGTCCATCACATGATCCATCATCATGGTAAAAGATCATGTGATGACCGGAGTGATGTCACCACAGGTCCTGTTCCTGCACACAGCTAAGATGAAGACAGAAGGAGATGCCGGGCTGCGTTATCAAGTGGATTAAGGTGAGTTAAATATTTTTTTATTTTTTTTAACCCCTCCAGCGCTATTTTACTATGCATTCTGTATTCAGAATGCTATTATTTTCCCTTATAACCATGTTATAAGGGGAAATAATAATGATCGGGTCTCCATCCCGATGGTCTCCTAGCAACCGTGCGTGAAAATCACACCGCATCCGCACTTGCTTGCAGATGCTTGCGATTTTCACGCAACCCCATTCACTTCTATGGGGCCTGCGTTGCGTGAAAAACGCAGAATATAGAGCATGCTGCGATTTTCACGCAACGCACAAGTGATGCGTGAAAATCACCGCTCATGTGAACAGCCCCATAGAAATGAATGGGTCGGGATTCAGTGCGGGTGCAATGCGTTCAACTCACGCATCGCATCCGCGTGGAATACTCACCCGTTTGAAAGGGGCCTTAGAAATACAAGCACACTACAAAAAAATTAAAACTATTTGGTGGTCAGATATTTTGGCTACCAAAACATGCCTTGTCTGAAAGATATTTTCATAGAAATGCAGGCTTAGTTCTGTTGACAGCTTATATTGAAGCACATGAGATATTTTCTTATCTGGCTATGTTTACATCTGCATCAGATACTCCTTTAGTAATCTGTACACGAAATTCAGTCATTTGCATCAGAAATTTGTACTGCATGCAAAACTATTTTTACCGTCGAAACTCAGTGGGCGTAATTTACTAAGTCCCCTTTCACAGTCACCCAAAAAATAAAAAAATAAATTATGGCTTTCAGAATATGAAGACACTAAAAAATATTGTTTTCAAAAATGCTTTATTATGTAAAACTGAAACAAACAACCAAATATTTGGTATTGTCGCATCCGTAACAACCTGCTCTATAAAAATAGCACGTGATCTAACCTGTCAGATGACCGTTGTAAATAACAAAAAATAAAAACAGTGCAAAAAACTAAATTTTTTGTTACCTTGCCTCACAAAAAGTGTAATATAGAGCAGTCCAAAATCATATGTACCCTAAAATAGTACTGCCATCTTATCCCGTAGTCTCCAAAATGAGGTCACTTTTTGGAGTTTCTACTCTAGGGGTACATCAGGGGGTCTTCAAATGTGACATGGCAACTTATAATTATCCCAGTGAAATCAGCCTTCCAAAAACCACATGGCGCTCATTTCCTTCTGTGCCCTGCTGTGTGCCCATGCAGCAGTTTACGATCACAAAAGGGGTGTTTCTGTAAACTACAGAATCAGGAATATAAATATTGAGTTTTGTTTGGCTGTTAACCTTTGCTTTGTTACTGGAATTATTGATTAAAATGGAAAATAAGCCAAAAAAGTTAAATTCTGAAAATTCATCTACATTTTCCTTTAATTCTTGTGGAACACTTAAAGGGTTAACAAAGTTTGTAAAATCAGTTTTGAATACCTTGAGGGGTGTAGTTTCTAAAATGGGGTAATTTTTGGGTGGTTTCTATTATGTAAGCCTCACAAAGTGACTTCCGAGCTGAACTGGTCCTTACAAAGTCGGTTTTGGAAATTTTCTAAAAAGATTCAGGCTGGGTTCAGACCTGAGCGTCTTTGATATGCGCGTTTAACGCGCGTTTTTGACGCGCGTTTTTGACGAGCGTTTTTTGCAATAGTAAACACGCGTTTGACGCGCGTTTGTGTGATTGACTGCAATGTCCTATGGCCACAAACGCGCGTCAAAACGCCCCAAAGAAGCTCAAGTACTTGTTAGAGCGTAGGGCGTTTTACAGCGCGTTTTTCAGCGCTGTAAAACGCTCAAGTGAGAACCAGGGCCATAGGGAGGCATTGGTTTTTATGTGTTGAGCGTTTTACAGCGCGTTTGAACGCGCTGTAAAACGCTCAAGTGTGAACCCAGCCTCAAGATTTGATTCTAAACTTCTAAATCTTCTAACGTCCCCAAAAAATAAAATGGCATTTACAAAATGATCCAAACATAAAGTAGACATATGGGAAATGTAAAGTAATAACTATTATATGAGGTATCACTATCTGTTTTAAAAGCATAGAAATTGAAATTTGGAAAGTTGCAAATTTTTTTATTTTTTTTTTACATTTGGTATTTTTTTTAAATAAAAATGAAAAATATTGACTGAAGTTTACCACAATCATGAAGTACAATGTGTCACGAGAAAACAAACTCAGAATGGCTTGGATAAGTAAAAGTGTTCCAAAGTTATTACCACATATGTCAAATTTCCAAAAACGGTCTAGTCCTTAGGCCTCTTTTACACAACAATTTTTTTTTCCTTTTATGGGCCGTTTTTGCGTTCCGTATACGGAACCATTCATTTAAATGGGTCCGCAAAAAAACAGAATGTACTTCGTATGCATTCCATTTCCGTATTTCAGTTTTTCTGTTCCGTTGAAAGATAGAAAAACTATTATTGCCCGCAAATCACGTTCCGTGGCTCCATTGAAGTCAATGGGTCCGCAAAAAAAAGAACACATACGGAAATGCATCCGTATGTATTTCGTATACGTTCCGTTTTTGCAGAACCATCTATTTAAAATGTTATGCCCAGACCAATTTTTTCTATGTAATTACTGTATACTGTATATGCCATACGGAAAAACGGAACAGAAACGGAAACACAACGGAAACAAAAAACGGAACAACGGATCCGTGAAAAACAGACCGCAAAACACTGAAAAAGCCATACGGTCGTGTGAAAGAGGTCTCAAGGTGAAAAATGGCAGGGTCCTGAAGGGGTTAAACCAATGGTCTGATCGTATTTGGAGTTTGTGCCTTATTTTAACCCCTTCCTGACCCTACTATATTCCATTTTTTCATTTTTTCATTTTCATATTGCATTCAGGGAGCATTTTATTGCATATTGCATTTTATTTTTTTCCTTTCATATAGCCATTTGAAGGCTTGTGTTTTTTGAGAAAAGCTGTACTTTCTAAAGATACAATTTAAAGGGGTTGTCCACTTCTTTTATATTGATGCCCTATCCTCAGGATCAGATCAATATTAGATCGGCAGCTCTCCAATTCCTGGCACCCCCACTGATCAGTTGCCTTCTCTTCACTGTTTACCTACTCGCAGTCGCTACTGCAGCAGTCCCATTCACTGTAATGGGACGGCTCCTTCATATTCCAAATTAATGGGATGGCATAGTTTTAATTATATCTGCTCACCGCAGCAGTTGCGATGGTGAGCAGGTAAACAGTGAAAAGAAAGCAGTGCTTTTATGAGCGCTGCTTTCTCTTCAAACAGTTGATGATAGGTCATCACTATAAAAAATATAAAAATATGGACAACCCTCTAATACTGCATATTTTACAGTGCGAAATTGGAAAAAAAAATCAAAATGAGGTGGAATTGGAAAAATAACGCAATTCCTGTATAATTTTATGTGTTTCGTTTGTACTTTGTTTCCTATGCAGTAAAATAGACCTGTTACCTTTATTCTATGGGTCAGTATGTCAGTACAAATATAACAATACCACATTTGTATAGGCAATCTGTAGTTTATATTGATACCATTTAGGAGTTTGTATAGCTTTTTGATCACTTTTTATTAAATTTTCTTTTGGTAGGTGAAGCAAATTAAATTTGGCAAATTTTTGGCCATTTTTATAGGTTTTTTTTTCATTATGACATTCATTGAATGAGATAAATAAGTTTACATTTTAATAGTATGGGCATTTTGGGACATGGCAATGATGACAATGACCTTTTATTGTTTAATTTTATTTTTACCATAAACACAGGTATGTTGTTGCAGAAACGCAGCAAAACTGCTACGTTTTGATGCACCCTAGTTGTGCTTGAGGACACCTTTGTTAGGGGATATGGAATAAAACAAGACTTTCAAAGGATTTGATAATAATCAGTGTTAAACCAGTGATCTATAATCATTTAAACATCTAAAGACCCTTTAGGGTCCATTCACACGTCCGTTGTTTCTTTCCTGATCTGTTCCGTTTTTTGCGGAACAGATCTGGACCAGATCTGGACCCATTCATTTTCAATGGGTCCTGAAAAAAATCGGACCTCTCAATGTCTGATTTTTTTTCAGGACCCATTAAAAATGAATGGGTCCAGATCTGGTCCAGATCTGTTCCGCAAAAAACGGAACAGATCAGGAAAGAAACAACGGACGTGTGAATGGACCCTTACACTGCTCAATTGAGTACACAGTCGTCGGGAAGGACGCAGTCTCCTCCACAGTATCACTAATCATTGTTTGACGGCAGCAAAGTATTGTTTAGATAGCATGATCTGCTGCTGGCAAATGATAATTTAGGCGACTGCATGAAGCTATTAGCTGATAAACAAGCTCTTCACTCGTTCATCGGGTAATCAGCAGCACCTTCACACAGGTAGATTATCGCTAATAAATGTCCATAAAAATGTTTGTTAGCAATAATCTGCCCAATATTTGAGCAGTGTAAAGGGGCCTTAACTCTCTGCTTCTTGGACACTAGGATGATAGTAGAAGCTTTAAGATGTATGAACTATAGCTAGTCTCATGTACAAATAAAATATATTTAAAAATATAATAGTATGTATAAATATCCCCGCTAACTGGTCACTGCACAATTTAAAAATCCACCCTTGAACCCTATCAGGCCCTGCTGCCTTGGCACAACGGTTTTCCTCATGATAGATCTTGCTTCCTAGGTGTCAATATAATTTGTCTTCTCTTCACCAATACAGCTATCAAAACATGTAAAGAACTGATTCAAGGTGCAGAATCAAAACTCATTTATCACCTTAATACCTCTCCACATATCTCACAAATTATCACCCTCCAAAAAATTCCTCACATCTCTTATTGATCTTAGTACCTTTTTTCAATTATATATTTATTATTATTTTATGCACTTATATAGCACTACTATATTCCGCAGCACTTTACAGACATTAGCATCCAATTGTACCCAATGGGGCTCACAATCTAGGGTTCCTATCAGTATGTCTTTGGAGTGTGGGAGGAAACCAGAGTACCTGGAGGAAACCCACACAAACACAGGGAGAACATACAAACTCCATGCAGATGTCGTCCTTGGTTGGATTCAAACCTAGGACTCCAGCGATGCAAGGCACCAGTGATAACCACTGAGCCACCGTGCTGCCCATATGATTCTTTCCATGCATCACTGTAGGCCAACATGTCTCCAGATTTATAAGCAGCATCCCCCCTCCCCAAGCAAGGCCTGTACTCTGCTAACAACATTATTTGATTTGGAAGTACCTTAATAATCTGTGTTTCCAGCACCATATCAGTACAGAAGACTACATAATCTAACACCAATGTGCAATATCATTCTAATTTCTCTCTCAAACACATCCCAATCCATTCCTTTAACACAAAGGGAGAATTTATGGATGCATGCTCAGAACAATCCACTGTGTGAATAAACATGGGAAGACATATTCTTTTGTTAATGCATAATTTTTTTATCGTTTGTTCAAAACAAGCTATTGCTTTCTCCAATACCGCTGTGCGTATATAAATACAAACAAGAATCTTCCTCCAATGAGGGACAATTTTTGTATTTTTTATTTATTTTAAAAAGCATAAAAAATACAAAAGTGCATTTTTTTTGTTGATGTTTGTTAACACAGTCAACCATGCATTTACCATAGCTGAATATCTCACTGTTGCTCTGACATTATTTACTTATGCTGTATTTGTGTTAAAGAGCTTGAAAGTGAGAAACAGAGAGAGAAAAATTCTAAAAAAATAAAACAAAAAATTGGAGAAAGACAAGAGAGAAAAGAAATGCAAGGCCTACGAGACTTCAGAGTGCCATATATCACTTTTCAGTCGCATTTATTAATGCCCAAATCAAATTTTATGACTGATGTGTTAGAATGGAACCTGAAAGAATTTCCAGAAATGTGTTCATCTTCAGTGATGAATAATGATTTTTGAAAATTATAAATTGCTGCATGGGTAAAGATTTCCCCTGTGTAGTAGAATTGAGTAGTCAGCAGGGCTATCGGTAAACCAAAGCATTTTATTACACTTCAACTCTGTCTCTGTCTCCTACACCAGCTCTGTCTCTAACTCCTTCATAAATGGACAATAATTAAGTTATAACAAATTTACTGTAGTAAAAGGTAACATCAGGCTTTTTCTTAGGCCTCTTGCACACAAATGTTTTTTTTCTGTTTATGTTCCGTTTTTTGCGTTCTGTATACGGACCATATATGGAACCATTAATTTCCGTTTCCGTTTTTCCGTTCCGTTCAAAGATACAACATGTTCTATTATTGTCCGCATAACGGACAAGGATTTACTGTTCTATCAGGGGCCAGCTGTTCCATCCCACAAAAAAAACGGAATGCATAAGGACGTCATGCGTATTTTTTGCGGATCTGTTTTTTTTCGGGCCATAAGGTCGTGTGCAAGAGGCCTTACTATGACATAAGTTTTCAGTAAAAGTTCGGGTTCGGTGTTCGGCGAGTTAATGGCGCTTTTTAAAAGGCTGCAGGGCAGCCAATCAACAAGCGTTTAAGTTGTGTGCCCTTAGAAGCCATCACAGCCATGCCTACTAATGGCATGGCTGTGATTTGAAAGTGCAGCATGTGACCCAGCCTCTATATAAGTCATGTAGCGCTGCACGTCACTCTGCTCTGATTAGTGTAGGGATAGGATGCTGCTGCTGTGAGGGAGAGAATAGGACAGAATCTTTAATATGAAGTGCAGTGAACAATCTTTTTACCCTGCCCTGAGCCCAGTGACCCAGAAAGATAACTTTCATCCGTCTGTTAGTTAGGTGGGCGGCGGAGGCCATTTTATGCAAGTTCTGTGCACCAGCACAGCATACGTGCATTTGTGACAGTCAAATAGAAGCTTGAAATGCTGTAATTAAATTCTGGGTTTAAAAAAATCACCCATTTTTGGCAAGACCCTACATCTGTGGCCTTTGCAGCTTTTGTCTGTGTGCAATTTAAGCTTGAAATACAGCAATAATTTTATGGGTTTTAAAAAACACACTTTTTGGGCAAAATACTAAATTTTACAGCCATTGCTGAATCTGTCAGTGTGAAATACAAGCATTATATACTGCTGTCATATTCTGTTATAAAAAAAAACCCCACCCATTTAGAGCACAATCCTAATTTTGCGGCGTTTGCTGCATCTGTCATTGTTAAATACAAGCTTGAAATACAGCAATAATTTTCTGGGTTTAAAAAAGCAACCATTTTTGGCAATATCCTCCATCTGGGGCTTAGGCAGGTTTTGTCAGTGTGCAATTTAAGCTTGAAATACTGCAATAATTTTCTGGGTTTTAAAAAACACACATTTTTGGCAATAACCTCCATCTAGGGCCTATGCAGCATTAGTTAGTGTGAAATTTAAGCTTGAAATAGACAAAATTTTGGTCAAAAGACTACATTTTACAGCCCTTGCTGCATCTGTCAGTGTGAAATACAAGCGCTAGATACTACTGTCATATTCTGGGCAATAACCTACATCTGGGGCCTATGCTGCATTTGTTAGTGTGACATACAAGCTAGAAATACTGCAATAATATTCTGGGTTTATAAAAACACCCATTTTGGGCAAAATACTAAATTTGCGGCCTTGGCTGCATCTGTCAGTGTGAAATACACGTGTTAGATACTGGTGTTCTATTCTAATATTAATAAAACACCCATTTTGGGCAAAATACTAAATTTGCAGCCTTTGCTGCATCTGTCAGTGTGAAATACACGCGTTAGATACTGGTGTTCTATTCTGTTATTAAAAAAACACCAATTTTGGGTAAAATTGCAGTCTTTTCTGCATCTATCAGTGTGAGATACAAACTTGAAATACTGCAATAATATTCTGGGTTTAAAAAAACACAATTTTTTGGCAATATCCTACGTCTGGGGCCTTTGCTGCATTTGTTATTGTGACATACAATCTAGAAATACTACAAAAATATTCTGTGTTTAAAAAAACACAAATTTTGGGCAAAATACTAAATTTGCGGCCTTGGCTGCATTAGTCAGTGTGAAATTTAAGCTTGAAATACCGCAATAATTTTCTTGGTTTTAAAAAAACACCCTTTTTGGGCAAAATACTAAATTGTACAGCCCTTGCTGCATCTGTCAGTGTTAAATACAAGCGTTAGATACTACTGTCATATTCTGTTATTAAAAAAACACCCATTTTGGGCAAAATACAAAATTTGCGGCGTTTGCTGCATCTGTCATTGTTACATACAAGCTTGAAAGACTGCAATCATTTTCTGGGTTTAAAAAAGCACCCCTTTTTGGCAATACCCTCCATCTGGGGCCTATGCAGCATTAGTCAGTGTGAAATTTAAGCTTGAAATACTGCAATAAGTTTCTTGGCTTAAAAAAACACACTTTTTGGGCAAAATAATAAATTTTACAGCCCTGGCTGCATCTATCAGTGTGAAATACAAGTGTTATATACTACTGTCATATTCTGGGCAATACCCTACATCTGGGGCCTATGCTGCATTTGTTAGTGTGTCAAGCTAGAAATACTGCAATAAAATTCTGGGTATAAAAAAACACCCATTTTGGGCAAAATACTAAATGTGCGGCCTTGACTGCATCTGTCAGTGTGAGATACAAGCTTGAAATACTGCAATAATATTCTGGGCTTCAAAAAAAAATTTTGGGCAATATCCTACATCTGAGGCCTACGCTGCATTTGTTAGTGTGACATAAAGGCTAGAAATACTGCAATAATATTCTGGGTTTAAAAAAACACCCATTTTGGGCAAAATACTAAATTTGCAGCCTTTGCTGCATCTGTCAGTGTGAAATACACGCGTTAGATACTGGTGTTCTATTCTGTTATAAAAAAAACACCCAATTTGGGCCAAATACTAAATTTGCAACCTTGGCTGCATCTGTCAGTGTGAGATTAAAATACTGCAAAAATAATCTGGAGTGACAGTGGCACCTGCTACACCGCAAACAGAGGATCTGCCAGCAACACCAGCACCTGGGTCATCAAGCATCTCCACAATGTCCCACGGAAGCGTTCAGCTCTCCATCTCCCAAACACTGGAGCTGAAGAGGAAGTACTCCGCTACCCACCCACGATCCCTGGCCCTGAATTCCAGCATTTCAAAATTACTGGCCTTTGAAATGCTGTCATTCCGTCTGGTGGAGACAGAGAGTTTTAAAAGCCTTATGGCGATGGCTGTCCCACAGTATGTCGTGCCCAACCGCCACTACTGTTCTAGGCGAGCCATCCTTCCCTGCACAACCAAGTGGGGGACAAAATCAGGTGTGCATTGCGCAACGCCATCTGTGGCAAGGTGCACCTCACTACGGATACGTGGACCAGTAAGCACGGTCAGGGACGTTATATCTCTATAACAGCCCACTGGGTAAATGCAGTGGCGGCTGGGCCTGATGCGGATAGCAGTTTGGCGCATGTCTTTTCACCACCGAGGATTGAAGGGCGCTTCAGTTTGCCTCCTGTTGCTTCCTCCTCCTTCTCTGCTTCCTCATTCTCTACCGGCTCCTCATCCGATCAGCTTAACACCTTCACCACCAACTTCAGCACAGCCAGGGGTAAACGACAGCAGGCAGTTTTAAAACTTATCTGTTTGGGGGACAAACCCCACACCGCGCAGGAGCTGTGGACGGGCCTTGAACAACAGACCGATGAGTGGTTGATGCCAGTGAGCCTCAAGCCCGGCCTGGTGGTGTGCGATAATGGCCGAAATCTCGTTGCAGCTCTGGGACTAGCCGGTTTGACGCACATCTCTCGCCCGGCGCATGTGCTGAATTTGTTGGTGCAGAGGTTCCTAAAAAATTACCCCGATATGTCAGAGCTGCTGCAGAAAGTGCGGGCCATCTGTGCGTGCTTTCGGCGTTCTCACCCTGCTGCTGCTTGCCTGTCAGCGCTGCAGCGTAACTTCATCCTTCCAGTTCACCGCCTCATATGCGACATGCCCACAAGGTGGAAATCCACCTTGCACATGCTGGCCAGACTGTGCGAGCAGCAGCAGGCGATAGTGGAGTTTCAGCTGCATCACGCATGGGTGAGTCGCTCTGCGGAACAGCACCACTTCACCACCAATGACTGGGCCTCCATGCGAGACCTGTGTTCCTTGTTGCGCTGTTTCGAGTACTCCACCAACATGACCAGTGCCGATAACGTCGTTCTCAGCGTTACTATCTCACTTCTATGCCTCCCTGAAATAACGCTTCTGGCGATAATGGAAGAGGATGTGGCACAGGAGGAGGAGGAGGAAGAAGGTTCATTTCATAGGGTTTACGGCCAGTCATTCACAAGTGGCTCCGAGGGTGGGTTCCTGCACCCACAAACACCAGGTACACAATTGTCCAGCCAGGGCACAGTTCTGGAGGATGACGAGGTGGAGGAAGAGGAGATGGAGGAGGAGGAACCTTGCTCACAGTAGGGTGGCACCCAGACCAGCTCATGGCCATCACTGGTGCGTGGCTGGGGGGATACAGACGACACAGACGATACACCTCCCACAGAGGACAGCTTTTCGTTGCCTCTGGGCCTGCTGGATCCCCGTTACAAGGTTACAAGGACAATGTACTGTCCTTAATTCCCTCACTGGAGCGTGATCGTAAGATGTGCAAGTACAAGCGCACGCTGGTAGACGCGCTGCTGGTGGCATTCTCACCTGACAGCGGGGGCACAATGGAAGCACCAGGCCGAAGACAGAGGAGGAGGAAGAGGTCGCCAACGCAGCTGGGGCACCACCAGCACCTCAGAAGGCAGGGTTAGCATGGCCAAAATGTGAAAAATATTTGTCAGCACGCCACAACAACCAGCACCACCAGCTGATATGGAACGTCTTAGTGCAGCGTACTCAAGTTGTGTGTAGAAATGTGTTCCTGGGTGTAGTAGTGCAATAGACACTAACCTGAGACGGCTGACTCTCTGCATAGGCAGGTGATGGTAGGAAAATGTTCGTGACGCCAGTGCCAATTAAACGGTGGCACGCCGTTTGCTGATAGCAGGAATAACTGAGGAACCACGTGATGTTAAAACAAAACTCCAACTTTAGTAGTTTCCATATAGAGACATTAACGGAAGCACAGTTCCTTTGCATACAGTTGATTTTTCAATACGGTCGATGCAGGCAATACAGATTAAGCAAGGTGACTTCAGAGTGTGAAACACAGGACTTGCAGTACAGGAGCTTGCACTCTATTCCTGACTGATCCTGGCACATAGAAAATCTTCTCCAAGGCCCAATACCTTAACTCTGGCGTATATCCTTGGTTCTCTCTTTATAAAGTACCTCCTCTGTTATCTTGAGTACCTCTTGCTTTCCTTGACATGCCTCTGTCTCTCCCTCAGCTTCCTCAGCCTCTAGAAACTTCAGCACACTCTAGAAACTTCTGACTCGAGGTGTTCCTGCTTCTGCATAGATGAACTCAGGAGGGGAACCTTCTCTTTGAATCTGGAACCCGGTTACAGGGACTGCAATACCCTCTCCTGGACCGCAGGCTTCAGGCCTGGACTTGTCTCTGACATGGTCTAGTCTCCAACCACAACTCTAGACTCAACTTCAGACTCAACTTTTGACTCAACTTTAGACTCAACTGCCCTTCCTTTCCCTGTCTGGGCCTTATATAAACTAGGGCTCCCTAGCTCCCTCTAGTGACTAAGAGCTGGAATGACACCCCTAGCAGGCCTGTACATGCAAGTTTCACAGTAACAGGGAAATACATAGCATTACATTACATGACAATTTATAAAGATGACATATACCAACTTCCCCATAATTAAGGAGGGACGACAGCACACCAAGTGACACTTTTGTAGTGACGGGAATTACAGTCCCCGTACACTACATACCCCACTGCTTTAAGCTGAGTACGACCTCGTACTCCATCAGGGCTCGCCCAACTGGAATCTCTACCTGAAACAGAAAAAAGAGACATGCAGGCATACATACATGTAATTCATCTGCATTTACATTCATATCAGGTCCAATTGGCAAAGATGAAGGGTGGTGACAAGGGGCGTCGTTCTCTTCTCCTCAGGATAGTGAATGGAACTGGGGCGCTGACCTGGCACAGCGTAACATTATAACCAGGATAGTCCATGACAATGAATAAGTCCATAATAGAACAGCAAAATAGATAAAACAGTATAAAAGTTCTTGGAGGCTCAAAGAACAAACATGAGTCCGTACCCAGGTTATCTTCCTAATAAATCACAGAGGCTCTCGTGCGGTGGAGTCCATCTCTGGGCACATTTCCTTTTAAAAGAGCAAAAATCTCAGAGGCTCAGGTTCTTTTGAGTCTGTCTCCGGGCACGGTTCCTTAGTATCAAGTTGCACAATAAAATTGTAGAATATAAAACAAGTGCTGTAATACCCCTGATCAACCTGAAAAGGGGGTTAAGGGTAAAAGGTACAACTTAGGAACAGGCACAACTTGGCGTGGGATAGCAAAAGCAGGCAGGAGGTCCTGGAAACAAACTTGGCTTTGTTGACTTTAATACTTCAGTGGTCAACACCCACCACTGAGCCGTGGATAAACTGGCAGCAGCAACAAACGACCAGGAAACATAGGACTCCTGTCCTGGAAGGGTTAATAACATCATTCTTTGGTGCAATAAATCAAAGGCCTAGCAGGCTGATTCACAGGGGTATATCATCATTACCCGGCTCTGCTGGCAAGTACGGCCTGTAGTAGTCCTCTACAGGAGTGTAGTGTACGGGGACTGTAATGCCCGTCACTACAAAAGTGTCACTTGGTGTGCTGTCGTCCCTCCTTAATTATGGGGAAGTTGGTATATGTCATCTTTATAAATTGTCATGTAATGTAATGCTATGTATTTCCCTGTTACTGTGAAACTTGCATGTACCGGCCTGCTAGGGGTGTCATTCCAGCTCTTAGTCACTAGAGGGAGCTAGGGAGCCCTAGTTTATATAAGGCCCAGACAGGGAAAGGAAGGGCAGTTGAGTCAAAAGTTGAGTCTAAAGTTGAGTCTAGAGCTGTGGTTGGAGACTAGACCATGTCAGAGACAAGTCCAGGCCTGAAGCCTGCGGTCCAGGAGAGGGTTTTGCAGTCCCTGTAACCGGGTTCCAGATTCGAGGAGAAGGTTCCCCTCCTGAATTCCCATATGCCGAAACAGGAATACCTCAGTTAAAGAGCCTGAGGAAGCTGAGAGGGAGACAGAGGCAAAGCGCAGAAAAGCAAGAGGTACTCAAGATAACAGAGGAGGTACTTTATAAAGAGAGAACCAAGGATATACGCCAGAGTTAAGGTATTGGGCCTTGGAGCAGATTTTCTATGTCCCAGGATCAGTCAGGAATAGAGTGCAAGCTCCTGTACTGCAAGTCCTGTGTTTCACACTCTGAAGTCACCTTGCTTAATCTGTATTGCCTGCATCGACCGTATTGAAAAATCAACTGTATGCAAAGGAACTGTGCTTCCGTTAATGTCTCTATATGGAAACTACTAAAGTTGGAGTTTTGTTTTAACATCACGTGGTTCCTCAGTTATTCCTGCTATCAGCAAACGGCGTGCCACCGTTTAATTGGCACTGGCGTCACGAACATTTTCCTACCATCACCTGCCTATGCAGAGAGTCAGCCGTCTCAGGTTAGTGTCTATTGCACTACTACACCCAGGAACACATTTCTACACACAACTTGAGTACGCTGCAGGAGGATGTGCCCACATAACAGTGTTAGGGGGAAGCTGCAACGTGAAGGGACCCCTAATAGGTATTGGCCCCATGGGCCTAGGGGTAAACCCTTGGGTGGACCGTACCGGTCCCGGCATGATAATTGTGGGATGAAGTGGAGTGGATACCGCCGCCGCAAGCGGTCCGGAGGGCTCTGTGCAGCAATTCACAGCAACAGGGGGTCTTCTTTGGGGCACTGGCGGAGCGGTGGCAGCAGAAGGTAGTCTACGGGTGGTGACAGGCACCCTTACCTCGTCCTTCTTCGGCGGCGTCTGGATCCTGGCGGTCGCGATCTTGCGCAGCTACCGCAACTTCTCCTCCAGCCGGACAATCTGCTCACCGATGCTCTCCGTGTCAGAGTCGCGGTCATCTGCTGGCGCCGCCGGCGCAGGTACTGTCACCGATGGCACGGACTCGGCCTCTGCAGGTTCTGGTGATGCATCGGGTCTCCGACCCCTCCGGATGTTCTCAAAGGTATTTCGAAGTCCCTTTAGATTTTCCATCTCTTGCATGGTCTTCTCCCGACGAGGCAGCTCGGGGGAAGGGTAAGGGCTCACCCATTTTTCCAACACGGTTGGCTGCCAGAAGACGTTAGGCCCAATGAAGGAGCTCCGCTCCTGGAAGGCGTGATGGGCCGGCTCTGGAGAGCGTTCCGGTTCCCGCTCGCAGCCAGAGTAGTCTTCTTCTTCTGCCTCCCAGTCCTCAGGTTCTCGCTTGGGACGGGTCACGGCAGTGGCATAAGGGCCTCTCAGGCTCTCGGCAGGGGTGAACTCCACTTCCTCTCCCTCGCGGAGGCTGTGCTGATAGGAAGGGAGGTAGTCTCTCTTGACAGACCTTCTATTAACATATAAGTCTCTGCCAGTCAGGTAATCTTGTATGAACCCGTAGCCACGGGCTTTGTCAAAGGACACCACCAACCCCTTTCTCCTTTCCAGGCGGGGTTGGGTGTTGGTGTGTCGTTCATGGATTGTCTTGGTCAACTCTTCATAATAGATCTTGGTCTTTGTATTCCGCTTTATAGCGGCCTCCCGGATCTCTGCCATAAGTGACGACCACTTGAAAGAGGGTTGAAAGAAGTCTTTCCATGAGCCATAGCAGGGCTCTGGTTCTTTCTCCCGTGGGCGGCAGGCGGGTTTCTCCGGTCCCGGAGAGTAGGCCGGTGGAGCCTCCTCTGGCTCTACACCAATATCATACATTTTTGGGATCTTGGGCGCGGACGCTGCAGCAACGCTCTGTTCACTTTCCAACATGCTCGATCCTTCTCCGGAAAGCGATAGGGTCGCATCAATTAAATCAGCCAGCTCCTCCCATTGCACTGGGAGGCCGCCCCCCAGGTATTCCAGTATATGGAAGGCGGTGTCCATGCTGGCAGACATGCAAATGTCCAGATAAGCAGTGGCGCCTGACCTTGAACTCCTTCCCGCTATTTCCTCAGAAAGGCGCCAATTTTTCCCGCCTTTTCGGGATGAAGATGACGCAGCAGTTATTTCAGTAGCCTCAGCGGCCATCTTTAGCAATAAACGCTGTCTATTCACTGACAGCAAGCAGGATGATGAAAAGTCCACAAAACCACACTCCGATGTGGCGATTTCCTTCCTCTTGGTAGCGCAACACTGCACAGCGCTTTTTAGAGGTTTTAGGAACACTTTTGGTATGATTTTCAGTTCACAAAGTTCACTTTAAATAAACAGGCAATTTGTCACTTTGGTCACAGGGCAACTGTATAAGGCACAAAGTTCACGCTTCTTGCACTATAAAGCGTGCGTATCCTGTTCGTGACGCCAAAAGAGAGGAGCAGCGTACTCAAGTTGTGTGTAGAAATGTGTTCCTGGGTGTAGTAGTGCAATAGACACTAACCTGAGACGGCTGACTCTCTGCATAGGCAGGTGATGGTAGGAAAATGTTCGTGACGCCAGTGCCAATTAAACGGTGGCACGCCGTTTGCTGATAGCAGGAATAACTGAGGAACCACGTGATGTTAAAACAAAACTCCAACTTTAGTAGTTTCCATATAGAGACATTAACGGAAGCACAGTTCCTTTGCATACAGTTGATTTTTCAATACGGTCGATGCAGGCAATACAGATTAAGCAAGGTGACTTCAGAGTGTGAAACACAGGACTTGCAGTACAGGAGCTTGCACTCTATTCCTGACTGATCCTGGGACATAGAAAATCTTCTCCAAGGCCCAATACCTTAACTCTGGCGTATATCCTTGGTTCTCTCTTTATAAAGTACCTCCTCTGTTATCTTGAGTACCTCTTGCTTTCCTTGACATGCCTCTGTCTCTCCCTCAGCTTCCTCAGCCTCTAGAAACTTCAGCACACTCTAGAAACTTCTGACTCGAGGTGTTCCTGCTTCTGCATAGATGAACTCAGGAGGGGAACCTTCTCTTTGAATCTGGAACCCGGTTACAGGGACTGCAATACCCTCTCCTGGACCGCAGGCTTCAGGCCTGGACTTGTCTCTGACATGGTCTAGTCTCCAACCACAACTCTAGACTCAACTTCAGACTCAACTTTTGACTCAACTTTAGACTCAACTGCCCTTCCTTTCCCTGTCTGGGCCTTATATAAACTAGGGCTCCCTAGCTCCCTCTAGTGACTAAGAGCTGGAATGACACCCCTAGCAGGCCTGTACATGCAAGTTTCACAGTAACAGGGAAATACATAGCATTACATTACATGACAATTTATAAAGATGACATATACCAACTTCCCCATAATTAAGGAGGGACGACAGCACACCAAGTGACACTTTTGTAGTGACGGGAATTACAGTCCCCGTACACTACATTAGCAGGAGGCAGCATTTCACCAACATGGTGGAGCAGTATGTACTGAATGATGGGTCTGCCCCCTTCCACTTCTGGGTCTCCAAATTGGGCACATGGCCTGAGCTTGCCCTTTACGCCTTGGAGGTGCTAGCCTGCCCTGCAGCCAGTGTATTATCTGAACATTTGTTTATCACGTCAGGAGGGGCGTTATCACAGACAAGAGCAGTCATCTGTCCACAGCCAATGTGGAAAAGCTCACGTCCATTAAAATGAAACAGGCATGGATCCCAAAAGACTTATCCGTACCTTGTGCAGAATAGACATGTATACAGGCTTTACCCAGCCATTGTTATACCACAGCACAATTGTTTGTTGTTGTATTTTTGATATTTCCCACTCTTTTGGGATGTACCCTAATTTAAAAAAATAAAAATAAAAAAATTAAAACCAAAAACCAGTGTTGGCTACCTCGTCCTCCTCCACCGCCGCTTCCACCTACACTGCTGCGTCCACCGACTCCTCAACCTCCTACTCCATATGGACATCCACCTTATACATCAAGATAATTTTTTTTTATTTGTCTGTTACATTTTCAGGTGAAATTCACAAATTTTTGTCTATTGATATAACCCTGCTCTACCTAGTAGACAGGTTAATAAATTTCACAAATTTTTCTGTTACATTCTTGGGTGACAGTTTTCCATTTTTGCCATGAATAAACCCCTGCTCTGCATAGGTGACAGGGACCGAAATTTTTAAAAATCATCTGTTCCATTGGTGGGTGATATTAACCTATTTCTGGCAATGAAAAACCCCTGCTTTGCATTGGTGACAGGGACTTAAATTTCTAAAATTATTTTTTAATTGGCCCTTTCATTCGATCCTTCTGCTTTAATAACTTGTCCCACATTTCCCCTCGATCGTATTGCAGCCATTGACCTCCCTTGGATGTGGTCTCCCTTTCTCACGCTCCCTCTCTGGCGTGGAACCCTGATTCGCCGCTAACCGTGATCAACATAGTAGGCGCAGAAAAGAACAACATCGAAAGTTGATAGAGAAGATATCCAATTGGATCGTGGATGTCACGGGGACGTGCGATCAGGCAAAAGTTATCTACAGTTAACAAAGCGGCAGCAGGGCCTCTCCTGTCTAAAGTTTCCAATCCAAAATACCCCAGTGACATTCCCTATCATTTTTTAATAATCATTCCAATAACAGGGCATCTTAAGAGTCCTGTTTTGTTATTTATCATCACTACCTCCCTGAGTCGGGAGTGGGCAATTGCCGGGCGCCCCCTCCTTTCCTTCGATCCTTCCGCTTTGATAACTTCTCCCACATTTCCGCTCGATCACATTTAATTTCATACATTGACCTCCCTTGGATGTGGTATCCCTTTCTCATGCTCCCTTTCCGTCGTGGAACCCTGATTCACCGCTAACCGTGATCAACATGGTAGGCGCAGAAAAGAACAAAAGTTGATAGAGCCGATATCCAATTGGATCGTGGACATCACGGGGATGTGTGACATGGTGGAGCAGTATGTGTGCACACCCTTACACGTACTGACTGATGGGTCTGCCCCCTTCAACTTCTGGGTCTACAAATTGGGCATATGGCCTGTGCTTGCCCTTTACGCCTTGAAGGTGCTGGCCTGCCCTGCAGCCAGTGTATTGTCTGAACATTTGTTTAGCACGGCTGGAGGGGGTTATAACAGGTTATATTTCCCAATGTTTTGGGGTGTACCCTAATTTAAACAAAAAATAATAAAAAATAAAAAACAAAAACAAAAAGCAGTGTAGGCTACCTCCTCATCCTCCAACGCCGCTTCCACCTACACCGCCACATCCACCGCCTCCTCAACTTCCTATTCTATATGGACCTCATCCTCCAAGATCAAGATTATAGTTTTTTTTTTTTTTTTTTACGTATTTTATGTTATTTACAATTAATTTCCTTACCCACATTTGTTTGCAGAGCATTTGCCATGCTCTTAAAAACATTTTGCTGCCATTTGCAGCCCTTTAGCCCTTAGCATTACTTTTTTACAGCCATTTTAGTGCTCAAATGTTCGGGTCCCCATTGACTTCAATGGGGTGCGGGGCTAAGTTCGGGCCCCGAACTCAAACTTTTTTGTGAAGTTCGGCCGAACCCGTCGAACCTGAACATCCAGGTGTCTGCTCAACTCTATCCATCACCATGGTGATGGATCATGTGATGGACCATGTGATGTGCGCAGTGACGTCACCAAAGGTCCTTTTCTCCCAGGTCATCAAAGAAGAAGAAAGAAGAGAAGCGGCAACAAGTGGATAAGGTGAGTTCAAAAAATTTTTTTTAACCCCTCCATCCTTAACCACCTCCGGACCGCCTAACGCAGGATCGCGTTCCGGAGGTGGCAGCCCTGCGCAGAGTCACGCATATATGCGTCATCTCGCGATGGGCGAGATTTCCTGTGAACGCGCGCACACAGGCGCGCGCGCTCACAGGAACGGAAGGTAAGAGAGTTGATCTCCAGCCTGCCAGCGGCGATCGTTCGCTGGCAGGCTGGAGATGTGTTTTTTTTAACCCCTAACAGGTATATTAGACGCTGTTTTGATAACAGCGTCTAATATACCTGCTACCTGGTCCTCTGGTGGTCCCATTTGTTTGGATCGACCACCAGAGGACACAGGTAGCTCAGTAAAGTCCCACCAAGCACCACTACTCTACACTACACCCCCCCCCCGTCACTTATTAACCCCTTATTAGCCCCTGATCACCCCTGATCACCCCATATAGACTCCCTGATCACCCCCCTGTCATTGATCACCCCCCTGTCATTGATTACCCCCCTGTAAAGCTCCATTCAGATGTCCGCATGATTTTTACGGATCCACTGATAGATGGATCGGATCCGCAAAACGCATCCGGACGTCTGAATGAAGCCTTACAGGGGCGTGATCAATGACTGTGGTGATCACCCCATATAGACTCCCTGATCACCCCCCCTGTCATTGATTACACCCCTGTCATTGATCAACCCCCTGTAAAGCTCCATTCAGACGTCCGCATGATTTTTACGGATCCACTGATGGATAGATCGGATCCGCAAAACGCATCCGGACGTCTGAATGAAGCCTTACAGGGGCGTGATCAATGACTGTGGTGATCACCCCATATAGACTCCCTGATCACCCCCCTGTAAAGCTCCATTCAGATGTCCGCATGATTTTTACGGATGCACTGATAGATGGATCCGATCCGCAAAACGCATCCGGACGTCTGAATGAAGCCTTACAGGGGCATGATCAATGACTGTGGTGATCACCCCATATAGACTCCCTGATCACCCCCCTGTAAAGCTCCATTCAGATGTCCGCATGATTTTTACGGATGCACTGATAGATGGATCCGATCCGCAAAACGCATCCGGACGTCTGAATGAAGCCTTACAGGGGCATGATCAATGACTGTGGTGATCACCCCATATAGACTCCCTGATCACCCCCCTGTCATTGATCACCCCCCTGTAAAGCTCCATTCAGATGTCCGCATGATTTTTACGGATGCACTGATAGATGAATCCGATCCGCAAAACGCATCCGGACGTCTGAATGAAGCCTTACAGGGGCATGATCAATGACTGTGGTTATCACCCCATATAGACTCCCTGATCACCCCCCTGTCATTGATTACCCCCCTGTCATTGATTACCCCCCTGTAAAGCTCCATTCAGATGTCCGCATGATTTTTACGGATGCACTGATAGATGGATCGGATCCGCAAAACGCATCCGGACGTCTGAATGAAGCCTTACAGGGGAGTGATCAATGACTGTGGTGATCACCCCATATAGACTCCCTGATCACCCCCCTGTCATTGATTACCCCCCTGTAAAGCTCCATTCAGATGTCCGCATGATTTTTACGGATGCACTGATAGATGGATCGGATCCGCAAAACGCATCCGGACGTCTGAATGAAGCCTTACACGGGCGTGATCAATGACTGTGGTGATCACCCCATATAGACTCCCTGATCAACCCCCCTGTCATTGATCAACCCCCCTGTCATTGATCAAACCCCCTGTCATTGATCACCCCCCTGTCATTGATCACCCCTCTGTAAGGCTCCATTCAGATATTTTTTTGGCCCAAGTTAGCAGAATTTTTTTTTTTTTTTCTTACAAAGTCTCATATTCCACTAACTTGTGTCAAAAAATAAAATCTCACATGAACTCACCATACCCCTCACGGAATCCAAATGCGTAAAATGTTTTAGACATTTATATTCCAGACTTCTTCTCACGCTTTAGGGCCCCTAGAATGCCAGGGCAGTATAAATACCCCACATGTGACCCCATTTCGGAAAGAAGACACCCCCAGGTATTCCGTGAGGGGCATATTGAGTCCATGAAAGATTGAAATTTTTGTCCCAAGTTAGCGGAACGGGAGACTTTGTGAGAAAAAAATAAAAAATATCAATTTCCACTAACTTGTGCCAAAAAAAAAAAAATTTCTATGAACTCGCCATGCCCCTCATTGAATACCTTGGGGTGTCTTCTTTCCAAAATGGGGTCACATGTGGGGTATTTATACTGCTCTGGCATTCTAGGGGCCCCAAAGCGTGAGAAGAAGTCTGGTATCCAAATGTCTAAAAATGCCCTCCTAAAAGGAATTTGGGCACCTTTGCGCATCTAGGCTGCAAAAAAGTGTCACACATCTGGTATCGCCGTACTCAGGAGAAGTTGGGGAATGTGTTTTGGGGTGTCATTTTACATATACCCATGCTGGGTGAGAAAAATATCTTGGTCAAATGCCAACTTTGTATAAAAAAATGGGAAAAGTTGTCTTTTGCCAAGATATTTCTCTCACCCAGCATGGGTATATGTAAAATGACACCCCAAAACACATTCCCCAACTTCTCCTGAATACGGCGATACCACATGTGTGACACTTTTTTGCAGCCTAGGTGGGCAAAGGGGCCCATATTCCAAAGAGCACCTTTAGGATTTCACAGGTCATTTACCTACTTACCACACATTAGGGCCCCTGGAAAATGCCAGGGCAGTATAACTACCCCACAAGTGACCCCATTTTGGAAAGAAGACACCCCAAGGTATTCCGTGAGGGGCATGGCGAGTTCCTAGAATTTTTTATTTTTTGTCACAAGTTAGTGGAAACTGCTTATTTTTTTTTATTTTTTTTTTTCATACAAAGTCTCATATTCCACTAACTTGTGACAAAAAATAAAAAGTTCCATGAACTCACTATGCCCATCAGCGAATACCTTGGGATCTCTTCTTTCCAAAATGGGGTCACTTGTGGGGTAGTTATACTGCCCTGGCATTCTAGGGGCCCAAATGTGTGGTAAGGAGTTTGAAATCAAATTCTGTAAAAAATGACCTGTGAAATCCGAAAGGTGCTCTTTTGAATATGGGCCCCTTTGCCCACCTAGGCTGCAAAAAAGTGTCACACATCTGGTATCTCCGTAATCGGGAGAAGTTGGGGAATGTGTTTTGGGGTGTCATTTTACATATACCCATGCTGGGTGAGAGAAATATCTTGGCAAAAGACAACTTTTCCCATTTTTTTATACAAAGTTGGCATTTGACCAAGATATTTATCTCACCCAGCATGGGTATATGTAAAAAGACACCCCAAAACACATTCCTCAACTTCTCCTGAATACAGAGATACCAGATGTGTGACACTTTTTTGCAGCCTAGGTGGGCAAAGGGGCCCACATTCCAAAGAGCACCTTTCGGATTTCACAGGTCATTTACCTACTTACCACACATTTGGGCCCCTAGAATGCCAGGGCAGTATAACTACCCCACAAGTGACCCCATTTTGGAAAGAAGAGACCCCAAGGTATTCGCTAATGGGCATAGTGAGTTCATGGAAGTTTTTATTTTTTGTCACAAGTTTGTGGAATATGAGACTTTGTATGAAAAAAAAAAATAAAAAAAAAAATCATCATTTTCCACTAACTTGTGACAAAAAATAAAAAATTCTAGGAACTCGCCATGCCCCTCACGGAATACCTTGGGGTGTCTTCTTTCCAAAATGGGGTCACTTGTGGTGTAGTTATACTGCCCTGGTATTCTAGGGGCCCAAATGTGTGGTAAGGAGTTTGAAATCAAATTCAGGAAAAAATGAGGAGTGAAATCCGAAAGGTGCTCTTTGGAATATGGGCCCCTTTGCCCACCTAGGCTGCAAAAAAGTGTCACACATCTGGTATCCCCGTACTCAGGAGAAGTTGAGGAATGTGTTTTGGGGTGTCTTTTTACATATACCCATGCTGGGTGAGATAAATATCTTGGTCAAATGACAACTTTGTATAAAAAAATGGGAAAAGTTGTCTTTTGCCAAGATATTTCTCTCACCCAGCATGGGTATATATAAAATGACACCCCAAAACACATTCCCCACCTTCTCCTGAGTACGGAGATACCAGATGTGTGACACTTTTTTGCAGCCTAGGTGGGCAAAGGGGCCCATATTCCAAAGAGCACCTTTCGGATTTCACAGGTCATTTTTTACAGAATTTGATTTCAAACTCCTTACCACACATTTGGGCCCCTAGAATGCCAGGGCAGTATAACTACCCCACAAGTGACCCCATTTTGGAAAGAAGAGACCCCAAGGTATTCGCTGATGGGCATAGTGAGTTCATAGAACTTTTTATTTTTTGTCACAAGTTAGTGGAATATGAGACTTTGTAAGAAAAAAAAAAAAAAAATCATAATTTTCCGCTAACTTGTGACAAAAAATAAAAAGTTCTATGAACTCACTATGCCCATCAGCGAATACCTTAGGGTGTGTACTTTCAGAAATGGGGTCATTTGTGGGGTGTTTGTACTGTCTGGGCATTGTAGAACCTCAGGAAACATGACAGGTGCTCAGAAAGTCAGAGCTGCTTCAAAAAGCGGAAATTCACATTTTTGTACCATAGTTTGTAAACGCTATAACTTTTACCCAAACCATTTTTTTTTTACCCAAACATTTTTTTTTTATCAAAGACATGTAGAACTATAAATTTAGAACAAAATTTCTATATGGATGTCGTTTTTTTTGCAAAATTTTACAACTGAAAGTGAAAAATGTCATTTTTTTGCAAAAAAAATCGTTAAATTTCGATTAATAACAAAAAAAGTAAAAATGTCAGCAGCAATGAAATACCACCAAATGAAAGCTCTATTAGTGAGAAGAAAAGGAGGTAAAATTCATTTGGGTGGTAAGTTGCATGACCGAGCAATAAACGGTGAAAGTAGTGTAGGTCAGAAGTGTAAAAAGTGGCCTGGTCTTTCAGGGTGTTTAAGCACTGGGGGCTGAAGTGGTTAATTTACTTAGCATTCTGTATTAAGAATGCTATTATTTTCTCTTCTAACAATGTTATAAGGGAAAATAATAAAATTTACACAACACCGATCCTAAACCCGAACTTCTGTGAAGATGTTCGGGTTCGGGTCTGGGTACCAAACATGCCGATTTTTCTCACGCGCATACAATACGCATTAAAACGCTTTGCACTCGCGCGGAAAAATCATGCATTTTCCCGCAACGCACCTGCATTCTATCCGGCCCTCACACGCGACGCCCGTGTGAAAGAGGCCTAAATGTTTTGGAAATTTTGTTTTGTCTATGAATCAAGAATGATGAAGAGAGGCAGGTGCCTTTTTCTACAGTGTGCTAGCACAGCTACTGTTGCTGGATTGCAGGAGTGGTTATAACCCCTGGATATGAGCATTGTATAAAGCAATGAAAAATAAGCCAGCAAAGAAGGCAATATGGACAATTATAATACAGTAGTAAGCACCTTGTATTAGCTTTGTCTGCATGATAAATGACATTTTCTTGAAACGAGATAACCCCTTTAATCCATATTTAAAATAATTTAACCCACTGAACAAATTTAATACACAATCTGTATTAGGAAAGGAATGGCTTCCTCTAGAGAAGAAAGTATTATTTTATTCCTTTATAAACCACTAGTGTAACAACATCTTGGATATGCAGTTCAGTTTTGGGCACCAGTCAATAAAAAGATATCACACAGCTAGTACAAAGAAGGGCAACCACCAAATTGATTCGAGGCATGGAACGTACAGTACCAGTTATGAAGAAAGTTTATAAAACTAAATGTATTTTACTTAGAGAAGAAAAGGCTCATTGCTTATGGTTAAATAAAGTGTAATTTAATTTAAAAAAATCTGAAATATTACTTAAATGTCCAAACTATAAAATTATGGAACGTTCTCTCACAAGTATTAGTAGTGTCTGAAAGTGTGAGTAGCTGTAAGAAGGGGTTAGATATCTTTCTTGGACTCGTCATACAGTATACCGCCTTAAGCCTCATTCACATGTCAGTGTTTTGGTCAGTGATTTCCATCAGTGATTGTGAGTCAAAACCAGGATTGGAGCAACACAGAGCCACACCTACTTTGGGCTCAAAATCACTGATGGGAATCACTGACCAAAACACTGACGTGTGAATGAGGCCTGGTCATTGACTCCACCATCCATCCGCTGGCCCTTACATCTACCCTCCTGCCTTGCATCCATCTACCTAACATGAAGGGCACACCACCAAACACCAGACCCGAGCCCCAAAAATCCCAGTGTGTGCTCTGAGGGAAAAAAAAACTTCCCATCTTTCATTCACTGCATGGCCCCAGAGAGTGATGGAATCAGGATAGCCACCGTTAATCAACTACTACTTCTGTCAGTGCCACAACTACGACTCACCTCTTCAACCGGTGGCTCGCTGCATTTATTTAGACTTAAAGAGGTTGTCCGGTCCCAAAATCAAAATTCTTTTTATGTGCTCCTAACACCCTTTTTCATGTCTGAGCTTCCTTCCCCCCTAGAAGACATCAGATTATCCTGGCAGATCTGTTTACTTTCTCCCCTTCTTGTTTTGCTGAATACATAACTTTATTAATACACAAGCCTGGCTGCGCCGCACAGTGATGAGTCACAGGCTGGCCACGCCCCCCACTCTGCTCTGCCTGCTGCAGCCACACTCACTACAACTTCTGTGTCCATCTTTCTGCACACAGACATGATTCTACATCTCACTCAGCGTCTAAATCCCATTACTGACCGTCCCCAGGCTCTGCCCTCACCATCTCCAGAGTGTAATAAACAGCTGGAAGCAGCAAGCACACCCAAACACATCTGTATCTAATCCTATCCTGTGTGATACAGCCTGCTGAACTGTCACTGACCGCCCCCAGGCTCTTCCCTCACCATCTCCAGAGTGTAATAAACAGTTGGAAGCAGCAGCACACCCAAACACATCTGTATCTAATCCTGTCCTATGGGATACAGCCTGCGGAGCTGTGTATCTAAACTCATCACTGACCGTCCACGGGCTCTGCCCTCACCATCTCCAGAGTGTAATAAACAGTTGGAAGCAGCAGCACACCCATACACATCTGTATCTAATCCTATCCTGTGTGATACAGCCTGCGGAGCTGTGTATCTAAACTCATCACTGACCGTCTGCAGGCTCTTCCCTCACCATCTCCAGAGTGTAATAAACAGTTGAAAGCAGCAGCACACCCATACACATCTGTATCTAATCCTATCCTGTGTGATACAGCCTGCTGAGCTGTGTATCTAATCCCATCACTGACCGTCCACGGGCTCTTCCCTCACCATCTCCAGAGTGTAATAAACAGCTGGAATTAGCAGCACACCCAAACACATCTGTATCTAATCCTGTCCTATGGGATACAGCCTGCTGAACTGTGTATCTAAACTTATCACTGATCGTCCACGGGCTCTTCCCTCACCATCTCCAGACTGTGATAAACAGCTGGAATCAGCAAGCACGTCCAAACACATCTGTATCTAATCCTATCCTGTGTGATACAGCCTGCGGAGCTGTGTATCTAAACTTATCACTGATCGTCCACGGGCTCTTCCCTCACCATCTACAGACTGTGATAAACAGCTGGAATCGGCAAGCACGTCCAAATACATCTGTATCTAATCCTATCCTGTGTGATACAGCCTGCTGAGCTGTGTATCTAATTCCATTTTGTATCATACAACCAGCTGAGCGGTGTATCTAAATCTTTATGCACACGACCATATCCATTTTGCAATCCACATTTTTTGCAGTACCATTGAGTTCTATGGATTTGAGGTCCTCATTTTGAGGACCAGAATAGGACTTGTTCTGTCTTTACTGGAACTGACATACGGATGTAGAAAACACACTGATGACGTCCATGTGCTTTCCACATCTGTATGTCAGTTCTGCGAAAGATAGAACATGTCCTATTCTGGTCCTCATAATGCAGATCTAAAATCCATAGAACTCAATGGGAATGCAAAAAAAATGTGAATCGCACGTGGACAGTATCCTTATTTTGTGGATCCGCAACTTGCAGACCGCAAAACCAAAACGGTTCTGTGCACGAGCCCTATCACTTATACTCAGCACCCATAACAATGACATCCACAGTGTCCCCATAACAATGACATCCACAGCGCCCCTATAACAGTGATGTCCACGTTGCCCCCATAACAGTGTCATCCACAGTGTTCCCATAACAGTGACATCCACACCGCCCCCATAACAGTGACATCCACAGTGTTCCCATAACAATGACATCCAGGGCGCCCCCATAACATTGACGTCCACAGTGTCCCCATAACAATGACATCCACGGCGCCCCCATAGCAGTGACGTCCACGGTGCCCCGATAACAGTGTCGTCCACAGTGCTCACATAAGTGTCATCCACACCGCCCCATAACAGTGACATCCACATTATTCCCATAACAGTGACATCCACAGCACCCCAATAACAGTGATGTCCACAGTGCTCCCATAAGTGTCATCCACACTGCCCCCATAACAGTGACATCCACTGTCATCGCAATTTATGCGCTTCTCCTTCTTCTTTGTGTGGTGTCAAATCAATTAGAAGAATAAGTATGTGTACACCATACTGCTTTATAATGAGACCAGACACTAGGTGGTTTCATGAAAGCATCTTCTTATCTTCCCTGAGCCATGGTAGAAGAGAGAGCCTTTATTCACAGTACATTCACTTAAATAGCAGACATGACATCACAAAAGGGGTGTTCCTTAAGAAGAGACTATTGGCTCCTTAACCTGATAGGAGTGGTTTCAGTAATCCCCTCTTCCCCCTCCCTTATTGACCTTCTCATACATATGGTTTGCGGCCATCCAGTGGACAGAAATGTGTACTACAGAATGTTCTCATTATATATGCGTAAAATAATAAATCCTTCTCTCACAAATCCCTCCTTTTGCGGGAAATAGACCAGAGGTGAACAGGCAAAGTGAGGTACTCTCCCAACGCCCTAAACAGCGAAGAGCTGGACTTTCCTTATTGCTTCACCAGGTCCCCTCAACTCCCTTTCGGGTTTGCCTTCACTTTGTCCTATTTACCCCGCAACCATCAACAAGGTTTTATTTACTTAAGGATGGAATAATCTTTGTCTTTGACAGGGGCACAGCACATATATATAGTGTGGGCATGGATGTATTATACATTTTCAAAAACAATTTTCCTAAAATGTAGAACTATATGACAGCCTGTTAAAACCAAATTCTAATAACATTGTAGTCGCTGAACCAGTTCCCAAAACATTATTCTGGCCATGATATTAATTTCAGAATTTTTCCCATCAGTTCATTTGATAAAGTTCATCAGTTTCTTCAGATCCTTGGTGATCCTTCCATCAGGGGCAGTGTTGTCCGGGATGTAGATGCAGCAGTTCCTGTTGACCCCTCCTTTTTCTGCTGTCAAGGACCAGTCGGTTCTGTAGAGTCATCACTGGAAAAGAGCTCAGTTGTTCCACCATTCCCTTAACAGCATCACAGATATAATTCACAAATCTCTGTTGATGACAATAGATATGTTAATCCAATCAAAAAAATATATTTTTATTTTTTTATTTTTACTAATCATGGGAGTTAATGACTCAAATCCTGCAACTATCTGACTTTTTGCTTTAAATTCATCAGAAACTCTTCTACAGATTCCTATGGCATCCATGTATCCATGTATAAACGTGAGTCAAAGGATGTAGGGAGTGACCTCCTTAGTCGTGACCGGACATTGTTTTCTGATTTGATCCCACTCAGGAGGTGAGAATAGAACAAATAGCATCAGTACCCGATCAGGACTTGATCAGGGTACATTGACCACTTCATTCCACCTGCATCCTAGGTCGGAGTTTCAAATCTCCACACAATCACCAGATATCTGCGTTTTGATAATTTTGGTTCATGAATTATGTAAGAACAATATCCTGGAGGGAAAACACCAAAGGGCTTTCCTGTATAAATCCTGTCTCTAAGGTCAGTTTGTCATTATATTTTAAATTTGGCCAAATATTTAATGCCAATTATAGGTAAGGATGTAGGAGCCACAGAAGCAACTGAACTTTGAGGTTTCTCTCTTACCAACATTCTAGATTCGCCTAGGGGATCTTTGTCACTTACACATGCTCCTAACACATATATCCCCGAATCCTGTTGGATAGGATTTCTAATGGACAGGAACAGAGGATTACACTCATCATGTTTACAACTGTTTGGTGGGGTTCCCTTCAGGATAGTCATTCTTTGCGACATACCTTCAGCTTTACTGACTCTAGAGGTAGTTTCCACTAGTTTGTATTCACAACACTTCAGATTAGTACTCCATTCTGTTAATTTCCAATATCCACAGTTGGTATGGTCATATTTAAATACAATTACCATAGACTGGGTCAGTCCTAGTCACACAGATGTACTTCTCAGACCAAAACCAAGTGTCCTATCTGTCACCTGTCTTACAGTCCACTATACTGCAAAAGTCAACTTAGTTGTTCCTGACTCATCTTGATAATATAAAACCGTTGGAATTTGATTTGACTGTGATTTCCCCTTTGTACAATATGGAACAAACAATAAGGCATGAAACAACATTATGGCTCTTATAGTCCTGGCACTTGATTGCAATACGATCAGTTTCTCCTTGCAATTCGACAGCAGTGGCGGCGGTTATCAGGACTTGATGTAGATCTTCAAACTGTAGCTCTAGGACTTTCCACACGTCTCTTGTTTCACCACTATCCAATCTCCTGATTGTGAAGAATGAATCGCTTCTATACAGTCTGGATTCTAGGAAACAACTAAAACTTGGAAATACACATTAGACAATAAATTGTGCAACAGACAACATCATTTTGGAAAACTACTATGCTGCATCTGGAACTATTGGGGAAATAGACACCTAATCCAGAAGCATTCCCAAAGAGTACTTCATAAGGACTTAGGCCTATCTTCCGGTTAGATGTATATCGGAGGAAGAAAAACCCCAGGGATAGGTACTCTCACCTCAGTCAGTATCTTTTAGCTGTAGTCTTTGCTACAGGCCAAATCTCCGAATATCCTGGAAAGAGATCAATATAGACACAGACATATTCACACTGTTCCACCTTTGTTCTGAATGTAGTCAACCCGCAGTCTCTGAAATGGGTAAGATGACCTTGGCATATGCTTTCCTGGAACTCCCATAGTTCTCCCATCATTATTACAGCATTCACAACTAACCTAGTGGCAGCATTGTTGACCCCAGGAGCCGTCCACCACAGAACCCAATCACACCTTCTCTCTCTCGATTTGCCCATGTTCTAAATCCATCCTCTTTAGGTAGAGTGCCCTCTGAAGGAAGAGTTTATTACCAACTCTCCAGAGTCCTATTATCACTTCTACCTTTATCCTTTGATGTTTCCTTTCAGCCTCTGTAACCTGTATCTGAAAAAGACAAACTTTTTGGAAGTCCACTGGCCATAAGCCATCCTATATCACACAGATTTCCACTTAGCGTGGACTTCAGGTAATAATGTAGCCTCTACCTCCTCAGGCAGCATCAGGGCATCAAACATCTTTCATACACTCAGCATTCATTATTGATGGGCTTACCAATGGATCAAACAAAATCTCTGCTTCACTAGATTAGACCATAATAATGAGTGATACCGAAGGCATAACTGGATGTTAGTAGTCTTACCCTCAGCCATCTTACCAACCTCAGCGAGTGTCTTCAGCTCTGTCTCCTGCACTACCATTGCTGGACGGAGTGGTTCTTTCTTGACAACATCAGATTAAGTAGGAACAGCATATCCTGTCCGAGGTGATCCATCTTCCAGGAACCTGAAATGATCTACCAGAAACTCAAAAATGTGGTTATTAATTGGAGACATTAAATTTGAATTTGAATTTTTATATTTTTATTTACAGAGGTGGGAAAAAGTATTTGTATTTACTACTCCCAGCCTCCCCCCTTCCAGATGCAGCAGAGTGATCGGATCTAATTTTGCACACCCTTAAGACGGTGAGTAATTGGTGAGAGGAGTAGGAATTGCATTACTAGATGCTCCTACACATGTGATACTACCCTCAGTCATGAGAGATCATGGAACATGTTTGCTATGAGGCAATGTAATTAGATCCCAAGGATTATAATATAAATAATAGGGATCCAGTATTTGATTCTGGGTTGTTAAATTCCCAATGGGTGTTTCATTTGAAGGGGCTGAACATTTGTAGCTCCTCCCACGGGCGAGGAAGTGGCAAGTACATACAAAGTCTCCCCCCCCCCCCTTGTGGGGAGGACTGATAGGCAGCCACCTCCGCCTTAGGTCTTTGTTCGATTTAACTTTAACAATATGACAAAATAGGGACAAAATGAACTTCTCTCAAGCCTAGCCAACACTAGACCTTTCTAGATGATTCTCAAGACCATACACAAAGGCAGAATTTAGGATTTTCTCATGCATAGCTAAAGTAATCTCAAAAATCCAAATCCACCCAACTTTCCTGGAGTCTAGTGAAAACTTTCTCCACACTCTCTGTCCTGATGACAATGTGACTGACTGATGATCTAAACAGTTCCTCCTAGACTCACTGATCTTCACTATGCATTAAATCCCCAGCACTACATTGGACTCAATTTTCCAAATCTCATAAATAATATGAGAAAACTCTCCATATTTTAACTAATTTTCTATAAAGCAGCATAAGTAAGTCCTCTGAATTGGGAATTCTATTCATCATGGCAAAATTGATGTTACTACTGGGTGTAATATATGTCATACATCATATAATGATGCAGATATCCCTACACTTTCACTCATACCTGAATAAGGACTTAGAATGGGTGCAATCTAGATTGAGTAGACTGGCCTGGAATATTTCTAGTAGGCATCATAGGGGCAATTACTGCAGGTACATTTTTAACTGATGGGACATACAATTGGGAAGGGTTATTTTCAGACATCACTGGATATAATCCAGTGTTGGAAACTATGATAGAAATTGTGTCCTGTCTCTGAGATCCACAAACAAACAACATGTTACTCGCACACACACTCCCTTCCCCCATAAGGGCCTAAGGAAAGAGTTTTGGAGGATGGGGAAAGGCTAGAGGGAGCAGAAGGCACAGTGGGTGGTGCTGATTAGCACATTCCAGCACCTGGTGTAGAGGAGGGGCTGACAGAAAAAGCAATAGGTAGTCTTTGATGGACCACAAGACCCAGGATTACTTACAACAGAGGTGGCGGGGGAAGGGAATACCACATGGCAAACTCTTCTTTGTTCTTTGTTCCTTGTTCCCTATCACACCCAAATCCTCCATTTTACTATCAATTACTTTCAACTTTCCATCTACACTTTTCCACAAACTTTAATTTAATCTATCTCCTACTGCATTTGCAACATCTAGGGGGAACTTTTACACAAAACTGCATATTTCCGGATAATACCGGAAATCGCTGCTACTTAGTATGACAGAATGCTTTCAACTTTTATTCCTAACTGAAAATTTTCCTTCTCTTTCTCTCATCAACTGAGCCGCTGTTAAAATCTTTTCACTCTGTCCTGTAACATTCGAATTTCCCATTATTGTAGTTACACGAAGCTCAAACAATTGCTACTTATCAAACCCGCAAACTTAAGCGTAGTTGCACAAAGCTCAAACGGAATCCGATTACTATAAGTAATCGCCACCGAACCCACAAACTTAAGCGCAGTTGCATAAAGCTCAAATGATATAATAGTATTGAACCCACAATCTCTCAAAGTGAAGACCCCTAGTCAATTCACCGGGATGCAAAATCTTAATAACTTCCAATTGCCTATGACAATTGGTATTAACCCTTTTCTCCAGATTCTCGTCAGAATCTTGGGCTGGGAACCAATTCTACGTCACAGGATATCCGGCTCAGCTGTCTAACAACTTCCGTTTAGTTTCAGCATGTTCTACCACACAAAGAAAGAATATTTCAACAGGTTCTTTCTAACAGACAGATCAGCTATAATTTGAACCCTTCTATCGCGATAACACCAATTCAACTCTTGAGAACCCACAAAAGCGGAAGTTACAGAGGAGATTTGTAAGAAATAAAGCTTTCTTACCTTGCCGGCATGTGATCTCGTCTGATGGTTCTGTTTAAGTCGCTCTCGTGGCGTTTGAATCGGAAGTTACGCAAGCTATCTGCCCCATGTTGGGCGCCATTTTGTAATCGCAATTCATGCGCTTCTCCTTCTTCTTTGTGTGGTGCCAAATCAATTAGAAGAATAAGTATGTGTACACCATACTGCTTTATAATGAGACCAGACACTAGGTGGTTTCATGAAAGCATCTTCTTATCTTCCATGAGCCATGGTAGAAGAGAGAGCCTTTATTCACAGTACATTCACTTAAATAGCAGACATGACATCACAAAAGGGGTGTTCCTTAAGAAGAGACTATTGGCTCCTTAACCTGATAGGAGTGGTTTCAGTAATCCCCTCTTCCCCCTCCCTTATTGACCTTCTCATACATATGGTTTGCGGCCATCCAGTGGACAGAAATGTGCACTACAGAATGTTCTCATTATATATGCGTAAAATAATAAATCCTTCTCTCACATCCACTCTGCCTTCATAACAGTGCCTACCACAGTGTGTCCATAACAGTGCCATCCACAGTATTCCCATAACAGTGTAATCCACAGTGTTCCCATAACAGGGACATCCACACTGCTCCCATAACAGTGCCATCCACACTGCCCCCATAACAGTGACATCTACAGTGCATCCATAACAGTGCCATCCACAGTGCGTCCAAAACAGTGCCATCCACAGTGCGCCCATAACAGTGCCATCCACAGTGCGCCCATAACAGTGCCATCCACAGTGCTTCCATAATAATGCCACCCACAGTACCCCCATTCTGCCATCCATTGCCCCCCTTGTGCCATCCAGTGCCCCTTGTGCCATCCAGTGCCCCTGTTTGCCATCCAGTGCCCCTGTTTGCCATCCAGTGCCCCGTTTTGCCATCCAGTACCCCGGTTTGCAATCCAGTGCCCTGGTTTGCCATCCATTGCCTCATTGTGCAGTCCAGTTCCCCCTGTTTGCCATCCAGTGCCCTTTTGTGCCATCCAGTGCCCCATGCTTGCCATCCAGTGACCATTTGTGCCATCAATTTCCCCTTATGCAATCCAGTGCCCTTTTGTGCCATCCATTGCCCCCTTGTGCCGTCCATTGCCCCCTTGTGCCGTCCATTGTGCCATTGAGTGCCCCCTGTTTGCCATCCAGTGCCCCCTGTTTGCCATCCAAAGTGCCCCCTGTTTGCTATCCAGTGCCCCCTGTTTGCCATCCAAAGTGCCCCCTGTTTGAAATCCAGTGCACCCTTTTTGCCATCCAAAGTGTCCCCCGGGACATGCACAGCATAATGATTAGCCTCTGTGGCTGATCGCTATGCTATCACTCCTGCACAGCGCTTACATCGCACTGTTCACATAGAAGCCTATACAATACAGACGGCAATCCCGCGCATGTGCACTAGCATTCAGCATTCTTTTGCAGGAGGCGGTGACTTCATTCATGATGTTCCGTCTCCTGCTCAAGGCAGGAAGAGAAGACTGGAAGACAAGGAGACGGAGAGACCACGTGAGCAGGAGGCAGATCTCAGGAACGACTACACTGTGGAAGGTAAGTATGTCACCAATAACCTTTACTCCACAGGTTACAAGTTATGAGCCAAAAAAAGGTTTAGGCCGGAGATCCCCTTTAATTGTTTACTGAGAGCTTAACCACATCTTGCTATAAAAATCATTAATTGATACACCATATGAGTTTTTAAATAATTTAAGCACTTTTTAAATCTATTTCCAAGTGCTCTCCATTGTACAGTAGATGTGATAAATATGCATTAGTCTGTGTGAAATGGTCTGCAAAAGCAGAGGTGACATGCTGACAATACTAAGGCTAATTTTTTACACTCTTTTGATGTCACATGTTGAGACTTCCTAATATATGACATTTGAAAATTTGTGTGTGCATTCTAGTATTAGATTTTAATGCTAAGCTTTAAGCACCTGACAGGATTTCAATATACAAATCAGCAGCATTCTGTATTTCATTTAAGTCGAAATATTCCGGATGAAAATATGTCAATGTGTGCTTTTGTGTATGTGAGCTGATGGAGAGCATAATATATTTTTCTCTTTGTTCAAAAGGTCAAATTTAAAATGCCAGAATACACATATGCTGCAAAGGAACAAGTAAGAATTTATTCCCAAATTTAGAAAAGTGTAATTTATCATTGAAACTTGCCAATAATAATAATAATAATAATAATAATAATAATAATAATAATAATAATAATCTTTATTTATATAGGTGCCAACTTTACAAACAGGGGGTTCATGTACAAAGTCTTAAATAACATAGAAACCAAGTAAGCAATTAAAACAAGAGGAGTGAGGGCCCCGCTCGATACAGAGAGGGGGTTCTTTATATAGAGTCAATGAGATATCTGCCAGAGAATGATGATCATGGTACAGGTACTGTAAATATACTGAGAGAAAGATTTAATCCAGAACTACAAAAACAAAAGTGGAAAGTCCACCATGTCTCTTTCTGCAGAATTTTCTATCCCAGTCCCCACATCTGATAGTGAGCTGTATCAACTGAATCCCCAAAAACCTGATACAGTGTCGATTTCCCATGATGTTGTGATGTAACTTGTGTGGCTACATCCATCTTTATTGGTTTTTATTTCATTGACATGTTCCCCTATTCAAAGAAAAGAACACAAATGCAATAGCACTCTGCAACCAGCACTCTGCCCTGCCTCTATGCTGGATGTTGAATGAGGCATTGGTGTACATTTTGGCCAAAGCATAATAAGCCACTCACCACGTCAAGGTCGCCTCTATGAGTGGTCCCTAACACTAGTTCCTACCTGTTTATGGGCCATCATAGCCACACAAAGTCCAGGGAGTGCAGGTACAGCATGAACGTCAGGCACACTCTGCTTTTAACCCCGTCCGGTGCCGTTACAGCTTTCATCGGATCCAGGGATGCAAGTACCAACATGCATGCTGAGCCCACTATATACTTCTCCTGGAGCCAAATGGCTACTGGCAGGTCCTGTAGAAGTAGACTCAGTTTTATACTGACTTTAAAACCAGCCTCCAGGGCAGACTAGCTGGTCAGGTGTGCATGACTGCATGGAGATCGCCACGCCTCCAATATATACTACAAAGAAAAAATGTGGGGGATTCAGTCAGCACAACCCTATATGCAGGTGCACATCGATATGGCGAAATACATATACAAAGAAAAGAACACAAATGCAATAGCACTCTGCAACCAGCACTCCGCCCTGCCTCCATGCTGGATGTTGAATGAGGCATTGGTGTACATTTTGGCCAAAGCGTAATAAGCCACTCACCACGTCAAGGTCGCCTCAATGAGTGGTCCCTAACACTAGTTCCTACCTGTTTATGGGCCATGACAGCCACACAAAGTCCAGAGAGCGCAGGTACAGCATGAACGCCAGGCACATTCTGCTTTTAACCCCGTCCGGTGTCGTTACAGCTTTCATCGGATCCAGGGATGCAAGTACTAACATGCATGCTGAGCCCACTATATACTTCTCCTGGAGCCAAATGGCTACTGGTAGGTCCTGTAGAAGTAGACTCAGTTTCATACTGACTTTAAAACCAGCCTCCAGGGCAGACTAGCTGGTCATGCAGTCATGCACACCTGACCAGTTAGTCTGCCCTGGAGGCTGGTTTTAAAGTCAGTATAAAACTGAGTGATGGCCATGAGCTGGTCTGGGTGCCACCCTGCTGTGAACATGGTTCCTCCTCCTCCATCTCCTCCTCTTCCATCTCCTCCTCCACCTCCTCATCCTCCAGAACTGTGCCCTGGCTGGACAATTGTGTACCTGGCGTTTGTGGGTGCAGGAACCCACCCTCGGAGCCACTTGGAAATGACTGTCCGGAAACCCTACGAAATGATCCCTCTTCCTCCTCCTCCTCCTCCTCCTGTGCCACATCCTCTTCCATCATCGCCATGAGCGTTTTTTCAAGGAGGCATAGAAGTGGGATAGTAACACTGAGAACGGTGTTATCAGCATTGGCCATGTTGGTGGAGTACTCGAAACAGCGCAACAAGGAACACAGGTCTCGCATGGAAGCCCAGTTATTGGTGGTGAAGTGGTGCTGTTCCGCCGAGCGACTCACCTGTGCGTGCTGCAGCTGAAACTCCACTATCGCCTGCTGCTGCTTGCACAGTCTGGCCAGCATGTGCAAGGTGGAGTTCCACCTTGTGGGCACGTCGCATATGAGGCAGTGAGAAGGAGAGCCGAAGTTACACTGCAGCGCTGACAGGCGAGCTGCAGCAGGGTGAGAACGTCGAAAGCGCATACAGACGGCCCGCACTTTATGCAGCAGCTCTGATATATCGGGTTAATTTTTAAGGAATCTCTGCACCACCAAATTCAGCACATGTGCCAGGCAAGGGATGTGCGTCAAACCGGCTAGTCCCAGAGCTGCGACGAGATTTCGCCCATTATCGCACACCACCAGGCCGGGCTTGAGGCTCACCGGCAGCAACCACTCGTCGGTCTGTTGTTCAATACCCCGCCACAACTCCTGCGCGGTGTGGGGCCTGTCCCCCAAACATATGAGTTTCAGAATGGCCTGCTGACGTTTACCCTGGGCTGTGCTGAAGTTGGTGATGAAGATGTGTGGCTGACTGGATGAGCAGGTGGAAGAAGAGGAGGAGGAAGCCGAGTAGGAGGAGGAGGCTACAGGAGGCAAAGAATGTTGCCCTGCGATCCTTGGCGGCGGAAGGACGTGCGCCAAACAGCTCTCCGCCTGGGGCCCAGCCGCCACTACATTTACCCAGTGTGCAGTTAGGGAGATATAGTGTCCCTGGCCGTGCTTACTGGTCCACGTATCTGTGGTTAGGTGGACCTTGCCACAGATGGCGTTGCGCAGTGCACACTTGATTTTATCGGATACTTGGTTGTGCAGGGAAGGCACGGCTCTCTTGGAGAAGTAGTGGCGGCTTGGAACAACATACTGTGGGACAGCAAGCGACATGAGCTGTTTGAAGCTGTCTGTGTCCACCAGCCTGAATGACAGCATTTCATAGGCCAGTAGTTTAGAAATGCTGGTATTCAGTGCCAGGGATCAAGGGTGGCTAGGTGGGAATTTATGCTTTCTCTCAAATGTTTGTGAGATAGAGAGCTGAACGCTGCCGTGTGACATGGTGGAGATGCTTGGTGACGGAGGTGGTGGTGTTGGTGGTACATCCTCTGTTTTCTGGGCGGCAGGTGCCAACGTTCCTCCAGAGGCGGAGGAAGAGGCCAAGGCAGCAGCAGAAGAGGTAGCAGGGGGAGCCTGAGTGAGTTCCTTGTTTTTAAGGTGTTTACTCCACTGCAGTTCATGCTTTGCATGCAGATGCCTGGTCATGCAGGTTGTACTAAGGTTCAGAACGTTAATGCCTCGTTTCAGGCTCTGATGGCACAGCGTGCAAACCACTCGGGTCTTGTCGTCAGCACATTGTTTGAAGAACTGCCACGCCGGGGAACTCCTTGAAGCTGCCTTTGGGGTGCTCGGTCCCAGGTGGTGGTGGCCAGTAGCAGGCGAACTCTCTTGGCGGCGGGTGTTCTGCTTTTGCCCACTGCTCCCTCTTTTGCTACGCTGTTGGCTCGATCTCACCACTGCCTCTTCCTCCGAACTCTGAAAGTCAGTGGCACGACCTTCATTCCATGTGGGGTCTAGGACCTCATCGTCCCCTGCATCGTCTTCCATCTAGTCTTCCTCCCTGACCTCCTGTTTAGTCTGTACACTGCAGAAAGACGCAGCAGTTGGCACCTGTGTTTCATCATCATCAGAGACGTGCTGAGGTGGTATTCCCATGTCCTCATCATCAGGAAACATAAGTGGTTGTGCGTCAGTGCATTCTATGTCTTCCACCGCTGGGGAAGGGCTAGGTGGATGCCCATGGGAAACCCTGCCAGCAGAGTCTTCAAACAGCATAAGAGACTGCTGCATAAGTTGAGGCTCAGAGAATTTCCCTGATATGCATGGGGGTGATGTGACAGACTGATGTGAACGTGCTGGAACCAAATATCGCTGTAAATTCTGGCGTCTACTGGGACTTGAGGTAGTTGGTACACTAGGACGTGTGGCTGTGGCAGAACGGCCACGTCCTCTCCCAGCACCAGAGGGTCCACTAACACCACCACGACCATGTCCGCGTCCGCGTCCCTTACTAGATGTTTTCCTCATTGTTACCGTTCACCACAATAAGAAAAAAATTATTTGGCCCAATGTATTGAATTCAATTCAGGTCTTTTTTTTACAGGCACCTAACACTATCTGGCTATCTATTTAGGTACCATATTACACTAATACAGGCACAGCAGTAACCACAGATTTAGCTGAATATAATTTGTAGGCCTAGTATTTAGGCCCTGGATGACAGGTATCCCTTTACAGACAGAATTACACTTGGAGATGCATGGTAGCGTGTGAAGTTATTGAGGATGACCCTATCAGCACTTGAATTTGCACCTTCAATGTAATATACCCTTTTATGGATAGATTTAAACTTGGCCTGCTAGAGCAGAAACCACTGATTTAGGGAATTGCTATTTTGGGAATTGAATTTCAACCCAGAGCAAAAACTGTGCTTTGACGGACACTAGAAAACTTGTCTAGCCACAGCTGAAACACCAGATTTCAGGTACTGCTTTTTTTGCAATTGTATTTCACCCCTCAATAAAATAGCAAGCACAGCCAAGCCCCTGATGTAGGATATAGCAAAAAAAAAAAAAAAAACACACTATTGATGGTTAAATGGACTTGGTGGCAGCTTGTGCTGGCACACCACAAGACACAAAATGGCCGCCGATCACCCCAGACAAAAAAGTGACAGAAAAACGCTCTGGGCAGCCCAAAAACAATGAGCAATTAACTAGCAGAAGTTGAATGATACACAGCTGTAGATCGATCACTTCATTAAGTGTTTTTGATGAGTAAATCCCTGCCTAATCTGGCCCTAACAGCAGCAGCTGCATCCTATCCCTACACTAATCAGAGCAGAGTGACGTGCGGCGCTACGTGACTCCAGCTTAAATAGAGGATGGGTCACATGCTGCACTGGCCAATCACAGCCATGCCAATAGTAGGCATGGCTGTGATGGCCTCTTGGGGAAAGTAGTATGACGCTTGTTGATTGGCTGCTTAGCAGCCTTTCAAAAAGCGCCAAGAAAGTGCCGAACACCGAACCCAAACCCGGACTTTTACGTAAATGTTCAGGTTCGGGTCAGTGTCACGAACACCCCAAAATTCGGTACGAACCCGAACTATACAGTTCGGGTTCGCTCATCCCTACTTGTAAGCTAACACATATTACTGGTGTCTGCATGATCATATATTCTGCCTGTGAATAAAACTGTAATATGTATATTAGCTTTCTGAGCAGATCTCAGTGTGGTGAAGCTATAGTACAGTACATAGAAAATATGATAATTAGATACTAGGACACAGCTCTGCTCTCAGCATGTGTAGCCCTGTCAATCATGGGGAGGGGGAATGTGTAGAGCACAGGCAATGTTACAAAGCAGTGCTCAAACAATTCAACTCTGCCCCCTGGTGCTCAAACTTCTCATTTGCATATGAATAAAAACACAGATATCTCTGCAGCTATTTATCGTACAGACAAATTATATCGTTTTAATCAACATGATGAGTCCAACCGGACTGGTTTAATACAGTTGATCCTGGTGACAGAGCCGCTTTAATCCTTGATTGACAGGGCCAGACAGTGCTGGTTAAACGGCACTGCGCAGGCACGAGATTTATCCAGCACACAGGGCCGGCAGGAGAACACGAACTCTGGCCTGTCCATCAAGAATGGCAGGGCGTGACATGAGGTGGGAGAACGAAGCCTCTAGAAGCAGGAGCAATGCCCCCCTGCTCCGAGAGGATAATTTGCATATCATCAAAGTTAAAATTGTGCAGTAAGGGGCGCATCAATAAGCATAAGAATAGTAGAGTTAGGGTCTGCTGAAAATAGCACATTGCTAATAACAGCCAGTTTAATAGTGTTAATTCTGGTGACAGAAACCCTTTAAAGTCCAATAAAATTGTTAAATAGTGCTGTTACATTGTTGGTTGAAAAAAAGCACACTTTTTATGCTAGATAGTACATTTGCAGCCTACGCTGCATTTCTGACAGTCCAATAAAACTGTTAAATACTGCTGTTACATCATATCAATATAACAAAACAATTGGAGTCATCCAGTCTGAATATGAGGTCCCTTCCTTCCATTGATGCGAGAACATTGATGCGAGAACATGGAGATTGAGCTACACCATGGGAGAAAGTTTTCACGTTTTTCATGTTTTTAAAGACTCAATGATCATTAATTTGTAAATTTTATGATTAAGCATACATTACTATAGAAAAGGCTTCATAGGGGTGATTCTCTGAAGTATTCTGCAGCATTGGGCAAAAAAACGCATCTACACACAAAAAACGCATGAAAAACGCATAGAAACCGCACATGCGTTTTTTGGTTGTGGCAGTGTACTAATGTGCAGAAATGTCTAGTGAGAAGATAGTAATGATATATTGAGTATAATCTTATAATTTTTATCATGTTTTACTATTTTTATGTGTTCATTGTAACTATTGGTCCAACAAGAAAATTCCACCCCTGTTTTTGTGCTCTTCTTGAATTGATTGGGTGGAGCTTACAGGGTATAAAAGTCACATGGAGGCTCACAAAATTACCACTGAGAAAGGAGTAAGACCAGATATTGTACTCCGAAACACGTTTGGTTCGTTCAAGTAAATCGGCTTCCAGTGCCAGCTAAGGAATAAACAACTTTAAGAATACTGCCGGCAGCAAACATCTTGAAAAGATCAGCCTAATAAGAAAGTCCAGCAAATCTTCGCTTAAAGACAGCAAGCTACCAAGTGAGACACACAGCTGATCCTGCGATAATATACCCTGGACATTCGGGTAACGACAGCAATACACGCCAACAGCATGCGGTAAATCGGAAGCTTTGGAACACGTGCAAGGTTGAAAATAATCGTGAGTACTTCATGAATGTTGTGCTATCGTGCCTATAAAAATCGCACGTAAGGCCGAAAAAATCGAGAGGCCGAGAAAATCGTGAGTACTTCATGAACTTTGCTCTACTGTTCCTATACAAAATCTTTTGGATTAGAAAGACCGCATGAATACCATATATGAACTTGTGCACTATAGAATCGCAAGCACCTCATGAATAGTGTTTCACTGTGTCTATATCGAATTTTTTCGATCAGAAGGTTCGCACAAACGTAACACGCGAATATTCGATCGATAAATATATACGAATATATAATATACTGAACTTTCGAGTTAATATACTGAACTTTCGATTTATCAAGTTTCAAGTGCCTATAACAGAATTGTGTAGCCTTTTGAAAGTTATCCAGCTACTTCTGTTCACTCTAAAGGGGCTCAGCTATTTACTTATCAAGTGTGATGTTTGCATAACTGTAACATTTGAAGAACCATCAGCCTCACAAGTAAAATATATACATGTGGATTTAATTAGTGTTTTTTGTATATGAGTCTTAGGACCAATGCATGTACAATGTTTTAATAATTGAGTATTGGCCAATACATATTGTGTGAATTTCTATGTATAGGGAATTTTAAGTAATAAATTTTAATATTGTTGCATCTGCGTGACCCTTGTATTTTGAGTGCCAATCTAATTATTAATCACTGCTGTTACATTGTTGGTTGAAAAAAACTCACTTTTTGCGCTAGATAGTACATTTGCGGCCTACGCTGCATTTCGGACAGTCCACTAAAACCGTTAAATACTGCTGTTATATTGTTGTTTGAAAAAAACTCACTTTTTGTGCTAGATAGTACATTTGCGGCCTGCGCTGCATTTCTGACAGTCCATTAAAACCAATAAATACTGCTGTTACATTGTCGGTTAAAAAAACTCACTTTTTGTGCTAGATAGTACATTTGCGGCCTGCGCTGCAGTTCTAATAGTCCACTAAAACCGTTAAATACTGCAGTTATATTGTTGGTTGAAAAAAACACCCTTTTTGTGCTAGATACTGTAGTACATTTGCGGCCTGCCGCTGCATTTTTGTTTTATTTTTATTTATTCTTTATTAGCAAAGTTTCAACAAAAAAGCAAGGTTATCAAACAAGAGAATATAAAAAAAAATATTTCAATTAATCAACTCTTAAACCACCCTTAACCAAACCTATTTATGATGTGACTCTTGGGGTACGGGGCTTGCTCTGGAGAGGAACAGAGTCCAAGGAACTATCAATTACGCCAGGAGTGCCTAGTCCTCCCAGGTTGACCATATCCTCTTCCATTTTTCCCCAATAGCTCTTTATTTATATAGGATTTTTTCATAGCCCTTGCTAGGCCTGGGTTGCATTTCTGACAGTACAATAAAACCAGTCAATATGCTGTTACATTGTTGGTTGACAAGTTCAAATTTTTTGTGACCGTAAAGTAATTGTATTAAATTCGCCTGTCACATGTGACCTCAAGAAATGTTTTCTCTTTATTACACCGGCACAGCCTTACTGTCAGTGAACTTAATGGTTGACTATTGGCGGTTACATTGTCGCCTGACATAAACCATCTGTTAGTTTGGTGGGTGAACGCAAAGAATGAGGAGAGCGTCAAATAAGGGACATGGCCCTGGTCGCGGTGCTGCTGGTGTTGGTGGAGCTCCTATTGCAGGAAGAGGACGTGGTCGATCTGTGCCAGCTGCACACACAAGTGAAACACCTTCCTCAGGTGCGAGTAGGCGACAGAACCTTCAGCGTTATTTGGTAGGGCCGAATGACTGTTATATTCTTGGGTGACATTTTACAATTTTTTCCGTGAATAAACCCCTGCTCTGCATAGGTGACAGGGACCTAAATTTCAAAAAATCGTCTGTTACATTCTTGAGTGACATTTTACCATTTTTTTCCGTATAGAAATCCCTGCGCTGCATAGGTGGCAGGGACCTAATTTTTGTAAAATTGTCTGTTCAATTGGTGGGTGACATGAACCCAGTTTTTGCCGTGAATAAACCCCTGCTCTGCATAGGTGACAGGGACCTACATTTCTAAAAATCGTCTGTTACATTCTTGAGTGACATTTTACCATTTTTTGCCGTATAGAAATCTCTGCTCTGCATAGGTGACAGGGACCTAATTTTTGTAAAATCGTCTGTTACATTGATGGTTGACATTAACCCATTTTTGCCGGTGAAAAACCCCTGCTCTGCATTGCTGACAGGGAACTAAATTTAGTAAAAACGTCTGTTACTGATTGGAAGATGCGAGACTACAAGTGAATGCTGGTTGTCGCGCTGCTGATGGCATTCCCACCTGACAGCGGGGGCTCAGCGGACGCACAAGGCGAAGGCTGAGGAGGAGGCACTGCCAGCACCTCAGAAGGCAGGGTTAGCATGGCCGAAATGTGGAAAAGTTTTGTCAGCACGCCACAACAACCAGCACCACCAGCTGATATGGAACGTCTTAGCAGGAGGCAGCATTTCAGCAACATGGTGGAGCAGTATGTCTGCACACGCCTACACGTACTGACTGATGGGTCTGCCCCCTTCAACTTCTGGGTCTCCAAATTGGGCACATGGAATGAGCTTGCCCTTTACGCCTTGGAGGTGCTGGCTTGCCCTGCAGCCAGTGTATTGTCTGAACGTTTATTTAGCACGGAAGGAGGGGGTTATCACAGACAAGCGCAGCAGCCTGTCCACAGCCAATGTGGACAAACTCACGTTCATTAAAATGAACCAGGCAGGGATCTCACAGGACATGTCCCTACCTTGTGCAGAATAGACATGTATACCGGCCTCACCCAGCCATTGTTGTACTCCAGCGCACTTTCTCATTGTTTTTTTTTTTTATATATTTCCCAATGTTTTGGGGTCTACCCAAATTTAAACAAAAATAAATAAATTATAAAATAAAAAACAAAAACAAAAACCAGTGTTGGCTACCTCCTCCTCCTCCACCGCCACTTCCACTGCCTCCTCAACCACCTACTCCATATGGACCTCCTCCTCCTAGATCAAGATTATTAGTTTTTATTTTTACGTATTTTATGTTATTTTAAGTAATTTCCCTATCCACATTTGTTTGCAGAGCACTTGTCATGCTCTTAACCACATTTTGCTGCCTTTTGCATCCCTCTATCCCTTTCCATGACTTTTTTAGAGTTTTTTAGTGCTCCAAAGTTCGGGTCCTCATTGACTTCAATGGGGTTCGGGTTCAAGTTCGGGGCCAGAACTCTTTTCACACTTTTTTGCGAAGTTCGGCCAAAGCCTTCGAACCCGAACTTCCAGGTGTCCGCTCAACTCTAGTCATGATAGTCTGTAACAGTGTTAAGTAGTAGGTAAAAAAAATTGACACAATAAGCATATGGTCGGGATAAGTTATTAACTGTTAATTTAGTAACTTTTTGGTGTACTAAATCACAAATATACAGTTGAGAAACACATATTTGTGTACTAGTCGTTGTCTCTCTCTTGCCTTTTTGAGAAATTTGGACTGAATTCCTAAGCTGAGCTGGTTGGGTATTCCAATATGCTTATTCTTAGTCAGGATGAATATGAACATTCAAATCAGCAAACAGAGATATACCAACGTTCGGTCCTAACCAGACTGTGGCCTTCTTCCGGCACATAAGGATTTAGCAGAGTTAAACCACACACATTGTAAGTTATCACATCTAACTCTGTGGGCAACAAAAAGGTTCTTGGGTTGTACTTTCATGAGGATAGACGTAATATCACTGTCACTTTGTGGTTCAGGACTATCTCAGAACCTTTATCAAGCATGGCTTGTACAACTACTACAGCTCTGATGCAGAAAGGGGTACTTCTGGCCACGGGGTCAAGTCTGGCTAAATAATATGTCACAGGGCGTTGTCACAGGCCATGCAGTTGGGTAAGGACAGCTGAGGCTTGGCCATCACTTCTGTACAATACAATCTAAATGTGATAATCTGATAGGCCCAGTGCGGGGGAGCACAAACTGGTCATCTTTAGGAATAAAAGGCATCTACCACCTCATCTGTAAGGTGGAAAGGACTAAAAGACAAACAATCAAAGAAAACTGCATCAAACTTGCATATCCATGGTCTGCAATAAGAAAAAGGGCCTAAAAATGATGTCCTCAGTGCATTCATGTTTCTGGGCAAAGGGATTTCCTCCACAGTCTTGCAGCCATGTTGCAAAAAAGGACAGGAGTGACATGGCTGCAGTATACATACTAGGTGAGTTCTAGGCTCCCTGCGGAAGCACCACCAAGTTATACTGTTTACCCTCATGTGTGAAGGCAAACAACTACCAACTGTCTGAATGTAGTGGTACTCAAAAGAAAACATTTGTCAAATCAATCTCAGTGGAGTGGGTAGGGGTAGTGGGAACCTGATCCAACAAGGTGTGTATTGGGCACAATAGGGCTGTTACAAACTGTGGCTTCATTGACAGCACATAGGTCACGTACCATCTGGTATCGGATTGGTTTGCCCTTCTCACTTTTCTTTTTCACAGGGTACAAAAGAGTGTTAGAAGGGGATACCATCTCCTTGATAACCACTTTTTCAAAAAGTCTCAGACTGTTTGAGATAGGGCATCTGACTGTGCCATACTCAAGAGATACTGCATCTTCCTGGGAAATGTCGTGCCAGGTTTCATCACCACTTCCACAGGAGGAAATGGGAGCTTGCCACATCCGTGGGTCCAATATCCCACAGATGGCCTGACATTCCCACAAGCAGGGCTTCCTTCTCATCTTCCAGGAGTACTGACAAAAAGATGGACCAGGGAGTTTTATCACTAACGGCTAATAAACAAAGTTCCTGGACATTGAGGGCACCTCTGAGCTTCACAGTGCCATGCTCCTGATATGAGATGCTGGCACGTACTTTTACAAACAAGTCTGCACCCAGGAGGCAACAGGGGTGTTATCACTGACCAGCAACCGGGCAAGTACTTTTTGGGTAAGGGCAAATCTACCACAGATGGGTTCTGTTAAAAAGGGGAGTTTACTACTTTCCCATCCACTTCTACCCAAGGACTGGTGTGCACAATTGTCTTGGCTGCTCCAGTATCAATCAAAAATGGGACTACTTCTTCATTACCCAGAGTGAGGGATATCATTGGGGCCGGACTTGAATCTGCTAAATCTTTAAAAGCACAACCGATACTGGAGGTACTGGATTGCCTGTTTCCTAATCTTGGTCTAACATTTCCCCCTCACCTGTGTCATCGTAATGACAAAAACATGGGTGTCTGTGGGGACGGACAGTCATCCAGGCAACACAGAATTCAATCCTCTTGTGTGATGTGGACGATGAGTACCACACACAGTACAACACTCTCTCCCATCTGGGTTCTTGGTCCCGCAGACTCTGCAGGTCCATCTCCCAGGACCATTATAGGGTGGCAGACCTACTGTTTCCTTTCTCTGTTGGGGAGGTGGTTTAACATTATCCTGATAACATTCACAACCCGACTTTCTCTGTCTCTCTACACCTCCTCCTCTATACACTTGCCTCTCGCAGGAAGACTTCTGTCTGTTCTGCGAGCTTGTTATCTTTCAGCCACACTATATCTCCCTACATGCTTTTCCTCACTACTATTCTCAGTTTACAATCGGGGGAGGGGCATGTCTACACCTTTCATTAGCTTGCTGATGTTTTTCACTGGGTATCTACATTCTTTACTACTTCTGCAGTATCTTATCTCAAGGTTAGCATTTTTCAGCAACATCATATGAAAGATAGAAAAAACAGAATCTCTCCGGGCTTAAAGCTACAGTTTACCATGGTTAAGACCATCTCCATCACAATCCCCTCCTTTTGCGGTTCTAGCAAATGTGCAGGAGGGGGAAGCTTTACTTGACTTTACTTACTTTACATGTACTGACTCGAGTGAGTACCCCTTGTGGTGCTACTTGGATCTATGTGTATTGTTTCACAATTGTAGCTGTATCCGGAGAAATACCAGTAACTAAGATGGCTGACGGTCAGGAAGTTCCCTTAGTTAAGATGGCCGCTGGGTCGGCCAGAATTTCAGGAGTTAAGATGGCAGTCAGGGCGGAAATTGGATTAGTTAAGATGTCCGCTGGTGAGGAAGTTACCTCAGTTAAGATGACTGCTGGGGTGTGTGGTAGGGTCTCACAGCGCCATCTTAGAGGGTAGTGTCAGTGGCGTCATACATTTCTGTCCAGCCCAATTTCTTATACTTAATTATTTTCATGTTGACGCTTGCATTGTTTTTTTTAATAATAATTAGAATGGAATGTTCTAAATTCAAGTCCGAATGTCCTGTGTTCACTCCTGAGAGAAACTTTGTAATAATTTTGCTCCTTTTTGGCCTAAAGCCAGAACACCCCCCCTCCCTGTGTAATGATCTCTTTCATTCTCGACTTAACTCTTAATTTGGCCTCATCATCACATCAGTAGAGCTGATTTCGCTCACAGTAAACTTGGCAAGCATGACCTTCCTCTACTAGTCAGTTTTCTAGTTGGCAACACACAAGGTCAGATCCCGGTCCACACAGACATAACATTCAATGTCGAACAGACATATAGAACACTTTCTCATACTTTTACACACACAAGTCTTTGAACTTATTAACGAATAACATACAAATAACATACATACATGCTCCATACCTCACATACATTGCTTTTTGATTATCTCTTTGCATTGCAGACAGTGTTCTCGCTACTCGCTATCACACATTCCAATGTTATGACGTCACTCTCCCCGTGCAACTACGGCCCCCTCTATCTCCCTTTATATTCGCCGGGCAACAGAGACACGCACGGTGCGGGCCCACAGATACACAGACAGACAAGACACAATACTTCCTCAGCGCTGCAGATGCACTGCATCATCGCTCAACTTTCCACAATGCTTCACATGCTTACTTCCATGCACTCAATTCTACATTTAAAATCACATCCTGTAATCTTCAACTTCTTCACATTCATAATCCTTTATAACATACACACAATGTGTCTTTCTGAATCTTTCCCAGACTGGCTTCCTGGGAGCTTCCTCCCTAAATCAGGGTGCCACCGTACTAGTACTCCTAGGGTTAAGATTCCCATGGATTTACTCGCTTATTTCACACACAACCAAGACAGAAGCAGGCACCTTCTCCTTCATGCTCCCAAGCAGAGCTCACACCTGTAGTATATACACTCTGGCTCCGATGTCTGGGCCGCAGCCGGGACTAATCCACCTGCCACTTCCTAAGGGGAGATCACTTAAGATGCCTCAGTCCAGGTCCAGCAGATTGTCACGAGGGTGTCAAGAACCACGCCTGACTCCGTTATACCCGGGGTCAGGAAGTCGCAGCGGTTGGCTGCGCGCTCTATGTAAGATAGGGCTGTTTCCTTATGGTAGCTTTCTGGCTTTGCTTTGCAACCCTTTTTGGCTCACTCAGGGATCCGTAGCTCCTTCTCCTCAGCTGTTCCTTGGCCAGCACTCCCAACCTCCTTATATTCCCCTCTCACACTTCTCTGGTTGCCAGATATAGAGCTTCCTGCCTGGACTTCTATTCTGACCCTCTGGAGCTGTTTTGCTGCGTTCTCTGGTTGTTGGTCCAGAACGTTACCCTCCGGATCCCTGTTGGACCTTTGTGGTCTGCTGTGGTCGCCCACCTGGGTGTATGTGTTTGTCTGTATTGTCTGTCCTCTCCCTGGTGTTTCCCTCTTAGTGTCAGTGGTGTGGACTAGCGATCCCACCGGCCCGTTCACTATCTTGGGCTTATTTTAGGGAAAGCCAGGGTTTAGGCATGTGATCGCCGCACGGGTGAGGAACCCGTCTAGGGATGTCAGGGCACTCAGGTGCCAGCCGCAAGGTGAGTCAGGGGTCACCACCTTTCCCTCTCCCTTGGGCAGGGCTTTCCCTTTTCCCTCCCTGTGCGTGACGCCGGTCATTACATTATATCTTGCCCTTATTTTGTGTAGGTAAAAAAATAAAAAAAAATATATATATTTTTTTACCTACTTAGAATCCAGTATGGATCCAATTGCCGCTCTGTCCAAACAATTTCATGGCCTGTCTTTGGAGGTGGCAGGATTGAAGGCGTCGGTCCTCCAGCAACAGCAGCAATTACAACTGACCGCAAGCCCAGCGGTTGCTACTGGTAACCAGGTTGTTGCGGAACCCAAGGTCCCTCTCCCTGACAGATTTTCTGGGGGAAGGGACAAGTTTTTGACATTCCGTGAGGCCTGTAAATTATATTTTAAACTGCGCCCTTACTCCTCTGGTAATGAAGAACAGCGGGTGGGGGTTGTTATTTCCCTGCTGCAGGGGGACCCGCAGTCCTGGGCGTTCTCTTTACCCACTGATTCCAAGGCTCTTCGGTCAGTGGATGAGTTTTTCGGGGCCTTGGGTCTCATATATGACGACTCTGACCTAGTCGCACTGGCTGAATCAAAATTACGGAGACTCCTACAAGGAGAGTGGCCGGTAGAGGAGTATTGCTCTGACTTCCGTAGGTGGGCTACGGATACCCAATGGAACGACCCGGCTCTCAGGAGTCAGTTCTGCTCTGGGTTATCCGAAAGGGTTAAGGATGCGCTTGCATTATATGAGACCCCATTTTCCCTTGATGCGGTTATGTCTATTTCTATCCGAATAGATAGACGCCTTAGGGACAGGTTGAAAAAACCGGAGCAATTGGTAACCCCTCCCAAGCAGCAGTTAGTCTGTACGGACTTAGACGAGCCTATGCAGCTAGGAGAAACTACTCGTCAGGTCCGTCCTCCTGAGGCTCGCCGTAGGCGTGGGCTTTGTTTTTTTTGTGGGGAGAGGGGTCATTTAATTAATGTCTGTCCTTCTTTCCTCAGAAACAAAAGACCCTCAGAAAACTACTAACCCCAGGCTGTGTGGAGGATGTCAACCGGGGGGTATATGTTTCCTCCATACGTACATCGCAATTTGTGTTGCCAGCGGTTATTGTTTTTGGTGTTAAGACGGAGACTATTTCTTTCTTTCTAGACAGTGGAGCAGGGGTAAATTTGATAGATGCCCATTTTGCCCGCACTATGGGTTTGTCTCTCTGTACGCTACAGAGACCTATTCCCATATTCGCTATTGATTCTGCTCCTCTGTCTCAGAGAAACCTCACCCACATTGTTCATAATTTACACCTTCGGGTAGGGGACCACCATAACGAGATGCTTTCATGTTATGTTCTGGAGGGGCTTCCCACTCCGGTAGTGCTGGGCCTTCCCTGGTTGGTAGCGCACAATCCAGTGGTGGATTGGCAGGCCAGGGAGATATCGGAGTGGAGTGAGCATTGCAGAGAAAATTGCTTAAATAGCAATTGCTTAGTCGCCTCCATAACTACCCTACCTACATTTATTTCGGATTTTGAGGACGTTTTTCCTGAAAAGGGTTGTCAGAAGTTACCACCTCACCGTCCTTATGATTGCCCGGTTAACCTTATTCCAGGCGCAAAATTACCCAAGACCAGGTTATATAATCTTTCGGGTCCAGACAGACAAGCCATGAAAGATTATATCTCCGAGAGCTTGGCTAAGGGACACATCAGACCCTCTTCTTCACCTGTGGCTGCAGGGTTTTTCTTTGTTAAAAAGAAAGATGGGGGCCTGCGTCCTTGCCAAGATTTTCGCAAATTAAATCGGATAACCATCCGAGACCCATACCCTCTTCCTCTCATTCCTGACCTGTTTAACCAGATTGCGGGTGCTAGGTGGTTCTCCAAACTTGATCTTAGGGGGGCCTACAATCTGATTCGTATCAAGGAGGGGGATGAATGGAAGACAGCTTTTAACACCCCTGAGGGGCATTATGAAAATCTAGTTATGCCTTTCGGTCTGACCAATGCTCCTGCCGTCTTTCAACATTTCGTTAATGACATTTTTAGTCATCTAATCGGCAGGTTTGTGGTAATATACCTAGATGATATTTTAATTTATTCGTCTGATCTGAGAACACATGAGGTGCATGTCAGACAAGTACTGCAGGTCCTACGGACGAATAAATTATATGCTAAAATTGAAAAATGTGTCTTCGCCGTTCAGGAGATACAATTCCTAGGTTATTTTTTATCTGCTTCAGGTTTCCGTATGGATCCTAGGAAGGTCCAGGCAATTTTAGATTGGGATCTTCCTGAGAACCTCAAAGCACTGCAACGGTTCTTGGGCTTCGTGAATTTCTATAGGAAATTCATTAAAAATTATTTAGTTATTGTAAAACCCCTTACTGATATGACTAGGAAGGGGACTGATTTTTCTAAATGGTCTGACGCCGCTAAAGTTTCTTTTTCCTCTCTAAAAGAGAGGTTTACCTCGGCACCTGTACTAGTCCAACCTGATGTCTCGCAGCCTTTTATTGTTGAAGTCGATGCGTCAGAGGTGGGAGTGGGGGCGGTGCTGTCTCAGGGTCCGTCTCCTGGCAAATTGCGTCCTTGTGCTTTCTTTTCTAAAAAACTATCTGCAGCAGAAAAGAACTACGATATTGGCAATAGGGAGCTATTAGCTATTAAACTAGCGTTTGAAGAATGGCGTCACTTTTTAGAGGGGGAAGTCCACCCCGTCACTGTGATTACGGACCACAAAAATCTTCTGTACCTCGAATCAGCTAAGCGTCTCACCCCTAGACAAGCTAGGTGGTCGCTATTTTTTACCAGGTTTAACTTTGTTATTACCTATCGTCCTGGGGCAAAGAATACCAAGGCTGATGCACTATCTCGTTGTTTCCCTGGAGGGGGTAATGTGAGTGATCCGGTATCCATTCTTCAAAGAGGAGTGGTTGTTTCTGCGGTACACTCTGCTCTGGAGGTGAAGGTGTTAGAGGCCCAGGGGGACGCCCCGGTCTCTTGACCCTCAGAGGAATTGTTTGTACCGTTGAACCTGTGTTTCGAATTATTAAAGGAACATCATAATTCAGCACTTGCTGGGCACCCAGGTAGTAAAGCAACCTTGGAGCTATTGTCTCGTCGTTTTTGGTGGCCAAGGTTGCGTCAGGATGTATTGGATTTTGTGTCTTCTTGTTCTACCTGTGCGCGCGCAAAAGTTTCGCATACACCTCCTGCAGGGTCTCTATTACCACTCGTCATTCCCAATAGACCATGGACACATCTGTCAATGGATTTTATCACTGACTTACCTTTGTCTGCGGGTAAAACAGTTATTTTGGTAGTAGTGGACAGGTTTAGCAAAATGGTACACTTCATTGCGTTACCCGCACTACCTAATGCTAAGACTCTTGCTCAGGTATTCGTCAGTGAAATCGTGAAGCTTCACGTGGGTCTCTTCCGATGTTGTTTCGGATCGGGGTACCCAGTTTATTTCTAAATTTTGGAAAGCTTTTTGTTCCCGTTTGGGGGTACACTTGTCCTTTTCATCAGCTTTCCATCCTCACTTGAATGGACAGACTGAGCATACCAACCAAAACCTGGAGACATATCTAAGATGTTTTGTGTCTGAAAACCAAGAGTTGTGGTCATCATATTTACCGTTAGCTGAGTTTGCCATAAATAATCGTCGTCAGGAATCCACTGGCAAGTCACCATTTCTTCGTGCATATGGTTTTCATCCCCAATTCTGTACTTTCAAAGAGGGGGGGTCTTCTGGGGTTCCCGAAGAGGAACGGTTTTCGTCATCTCTTTCATCGGTATGGCAGAAGGTGCAAGCTAACTTGAAAAATATGGGAGGTAAATACAAATGCATGGCTGATAAGAGACGGTCGCCAGGTCCGGACCTAGGAGTGAATGACTATGTGTGGTTGTCTACTAGGAATATTAAATTGAAGGTTCCCTCTTGGAAACTGGGTCCTAGGTTTATTGGTCCTTACAAAATTGTAGCCATCATCAACCCCGTGGCTTTTCGCCTGGAGCTACCTCAGACTTTTAAAATCCATAACGTCTTTCATAAGTCGTTACTCAAAAAATATGTTCCACCTCTGGAACCGTCACCGCTGCCACCCCCTCCTGTTGTTGTGGATGGTAATCTAGAGTTTCAGATATCCAAAATTGTTAATTCTCGTCGGGTCCGCCGCTCTCTTCAATATCTGGTGCATTGGAGAGGTTACGGTCCCAAGGAAAGAATGTGGGTTCCTGCGTCTGAGGTAAACGCCGACAGGCTAGTTCGGGCTTTTCATGCCTCTCATCCTGAGAGACCTGGTCCTGAGTGTCCAGAGGCCCCTCGTAGAGAGGGGGGTACTGTCACGAGGGTGTCAAGAACCACACCTGACTCCGTTATACCAGGGGTCAGGAAGTCGCAGCGGTTGGCTGCGCGCTCTATGTAAGATAGGGCTGTTTCCTTATGGTAGCTTTCTGGGTTTGCTTTGCAACCCTTTTTGGCTCACTCAGGGATCCGTAGCTCCTTCTCCTCAGCTGTTCCTTGGCCAGCACTCCCAACCTCCTTATATTCCCCTCTCACACTTCTCTGGTTGCCAGATATAGAGCTTCCTGCCCGGACTTCTATTCTGACCCTCTGGAGCTGTGTTGCTGCGTTCTCTGGTTGTTGGTCCAGAACGTTACCCTCCGGATCCCTGTTGGACCTTTGTGGTCTGCTGTGGTCGCCCACCTGGGTGTATGTGTTTGTCTGTATTGTCTGTCCTCTCCCTGGTGTTTCCCTCTTAGTGTCAGTGGTGCGGACTAGCGATCCCACCGGCCCGTTCACTATCTAGGGTTCATTTTAGGGAAAGCCAGGGTTTAGGCACGTGATCGCCGCACGGGTGAGGAACCCGTCTAGGGACGTCAGGGCACTCAGGTGCCAGCCGCAAGGTGAGTCAGGGGTAACCACCTTTCCCTCTCCCTTGGGCAGGGCTTTCCCTTTTCCCTCCCTGTGCGTGACGCCGGTCATTACATTATATCTGGCCCTTATTTTGTGTAGGTAAAAAAAAAATAATATATATTTTTTTACCTACTTAGAATCCAGTATGGATCCAATTGCCGCTCTGTCCAAACAATTTCATGGCCTGTCTTTGGAGGTGGCAGGATTGAAGGCGTTGGTACTCCAGCAACAGCAGCAATTACAACTGACCGCAAGCCCAGCGGTTGCTACTGGTAACCAGGTTGTTGCGGAACCCAAGGTCCCTCTCCCTGACAGATTTTCTGGGGGAAGGGACAAGTTTTTGACATTCTGTGAGGCCTGTAAATTATATTTTAAACTGTGCCCTTACTCCTCTGGTAATGAAGAACAGCGGGTGGGGGTTGTTATTTCCCTGCTGCAGGGGGACCCACAGTCCTGGGCGTTCTCTTTACCCACTGATTCCCAGGCTCTTCGGTCAGTGGATGAGTTTTTCGGGGCCTTGGGTCTCATATATGATGACCCTGACCGAGTCGCACTGGCTGAATCAAAATTACGGAGACTCCTACAAGGTGGGTCACCACCTTTCCCTCTCCCTTGGGCAGGGCTTTCCCTTTTCCCTCCCTGTGCGTGACGCCGGTCATTACACAGATATTTACCATAGTACTCCTGGGCTACTCCATCTGCAGCCTCCTAAGGGGAGATCTGTAAAGATGCCACAGTCCAGGTCCTGCAGAAATCAACTGTAGCCCCCTTCCCCCACCAGGGTTAATCTCTTGCTCTGCTTAACCGTTAACTGTGAAGGTGCCATACACAAACCACACAGAAGCAAAACACAAAACACAACCTCTGCCTTCTCATCCTCCACCATGTCCTCAGCCTCCACTGCAGGAACAATTCACAGTGCCCCTCCAGAATACCACATGAGCAGGGCACTGCGGTGTAACGCTGTTCTGCACCTCATTTGCCTTGGAATTGCTCCATTTGATCGGAACCATGTTGACTGACAACGGGAAGAACATAGTGTCGGCGCTGCGTCAAGGAAGGCTGAGCCATGCGTCCTGCATCGCACACGTGTTCAATCTGGTTGTAAAGCGGTTCCTGAAGTCTTCTATCCATCTGCAAGTCATCCTAAAAATAGGCAGGAAACTTTGCATGCACTTCAGCCCGTTTAGTGAAGAAACTACTCAGCAGCAGGTAGACTTGGAACAGGACCTGAACCAGCAGGTGGTGACAAACTTCACAAACTCGCCTGTTCACCCAAAATGTGAAGAGACTGACCTTTGTCAAGATGAATCAGGCGTGGATCAGCCAGGATTTCCACCCACCAATGCCTGATGCATCTGATTAGATCATCCTTGCCGCCTCACCCAAACCTTAAAAAAACAGACCGATTTCTTCTGGCTACCTGCCTCAGCTACTACTCTGATGCTGCCACCTGCCTGATGCCACACATCTAATGCCAAGTGCTCTGTATTTTACCCACGTTAGCCAGCGGGTACAGGTATTGCCACCCACCGCCTACTCTGTAACCGGGTCACTTTGTGGTCTCCTGATGCTGCTGCTGCCAGCTCCACACTATGTCACCTTCACACTCTGTGGTATCCTGATGCTGCTGCTGTCATCTCCACACTATGTCACCTTGCCACTCTGTGGTATCCTGCTGCTGATGCCATCTCCACACTATGTCACCTTGTCACTCTGTGGTATCCTGATGCTGCTGCTGCTGTATCCACACTATGTCACCTTGCCGCTCTGCGGTGTCCTGTTGATGCTGCAGCCACCTCCAATCATTATGCCACTCGGTGTCCTCCTCATACTGCTTACAACTCCAGACTGTGTCATTGTGCCACTTGGTGGCCTTGTCCTGATGCTGCTGCTGCCACCGCCTCCAGATGCTGTCATTGTGCCACTCGGTGGACTCCTCATACTGCTGCCACCTCCAGACTGTGTCAGTGTGCCACTCGGTGGCCTTCTCCTGATTCTGACAACTCTATACTGTATCATTGTGCCACTCGGTGGCCTTCTCCTGATGATGCCAACTCCAGACTGTGTCATTGTGCCAATCGATGGCCTTCTCCTAATGCTGCCAATCCCAGACTGTGTCATCTTGCCACTCACCTGCCTCCACCTTTAGACTCTACCAGTGTGCCACTCGGTGGCCTCCTCATTCTGCTGACAACTCCAAACTCTGCCATTGTGCCACTCAATAGCCTTCTCCTGATGCTGCCAACTCCAGACTCTGTCTTTTTGCCACTCGGTGGCATCCTTATATTGCTGCCACCTCCAGACTCTGTCATTGTGCCACTCGGTGGTCTTATCCTGATGCTGCCAACTCCCGACTGTGTCATTGTGCTACTCAGTGGCCTCCTCGTACTGCTGCCAACTCCAGACTGTGTCATTGTGCCACTAGGTGGCCTTCTCCTGATGCTGCCAACTCCAGGCTCTGTCATTGTGCCAATCTGTTCCATTCTCCTGATGCTGCTGCTGCCTCCACCTTTAGACTCTGCCAGTGTGCCACTCAGTGGCCTCCTCATTCTGCTGCCAACTCCAAACTCTGCCATTGTGCCACTCGGTAGCCTTCACCTGATGCTGCCAACTCCAGACTGTGTGATTGTGCTACTCGGTGGCCTCCTCATTCTGCTGCCATCTCCAGACTCTGTCATTGTGCTACTTGGTGGCCTTCTCTTGATGCTGTCAACTCTAGACTCTGTCATTGTGCCACTCGGTGGCATACTCCTGATGCTGCTGCTGCTGCCCCAACCTCCAGACTGTGTCATTGTGCCACTCGGTGGAATCCTCACACTGCTGCCACCTCCAGAATCTGTCATTGTGCCACTCTGTGGCCTCCTCATGCTGCTGCCAACTCCAGACTATGTCATTGCGCTACTTGGTGGCCTCCTAATACTGCTTCCAACTCCAGACTCTGTCATTGTGCTACTTGGTGGCCTTCTCTTGATGCTGTCAACTCTAGACTCTGTCATTGTGCCACTCGGTGGCATTCTCCTGATGCTGCTGCTGCCACAACCTCCAGACTGTGTCATTGTGCCACTTGGTGGCCTCCTCATACTGCTGCCACCTCCAGACTGTGTCATTGTGCCACTCGGTGGCCTTCTCCTGATACTGCCATCTCCAGACTGTATCATTGTGCCACTCGGTGGCCTTCTCCTGATGCTGCCAACTCCAGACTCTGTCATTGTGCCACTTGGTGGCCTTCTCCTAATGCTGCCAACTCTAGACTATGTGATTGTGCCACTCTGTGGCATTCTCATGATGCTGCCATCTCCAGACTGTATCATTGTGCCACTCTGTGGACTTCTCCTGTAGCTGCCAACTCCAGGCTCTGTTATTGTGCCAATTGGTGCCCTTCTCCTGCTGCTGCTACTGCTGCCACCTCCAGACACTGTCATTGTGTCCAAATTTCTCAAAAAGGCAAGAGAGAGACAACGACTAGTACACAAATGTGGGTTTCTCAACAGTATATTTGTGTTTTAGTACACCAAGAAGTTACTAAATTAACAGTTAATAACTGATCCCGACCATATGTTTATTGTGTCGATTTCTTAACCTACTACTAACACATAGGATCATGTCATAAACTCTCATTCTAGATTGTATTACCTTTCTTGGCTTCTCACAATTGACACTGTTACAGACGATCATGATGTATCACAAACTTATTTACTGAAGATTATAGATCAAGTGTTTTAAGTACTATTATGGATACATCGTGTTGATTATTTGTCCTAATTACTAATTTATGGGACCATTCTAGATAATATTATCCTTATAGAATTGTTTCTCTATCCCAGAATTCCAGCTATTGTAACTTTTTCCATCAATCTATTTATCAAAATATTGTGCCTATCAGGGATATTATTGTGTTGATGTATGATCATCCACTTTAATTGATTAATATAATGTGTTTTCGTTGACAAAGGGTATTCATATGACACCTGAAATATTCAAAAATTTTATATTTTAGATCCAGCCACCCTGTTTCCTCTGGAGCAATTGGGAAGGGGGTAGGGGAAGAGTTAGGGCACTTAAACTTTTCTTCCAGACTTCCAGATCCAGAGGAAGAGGCTCATGACTGTTTGCAGATAAATGTCACAAGGGACAGCGGGATTTGTTAAATCAGCTATTAGATAATACAGATCATGTGCTCTTTGTGGATGGATCGAGGTATGGCCAGGATGGCAGTTACTACACAGGTTGGGCAGTGGTGATTAAACATGACACTAAAAAGCAGAGCCGCTACCACCACACATGTCTGCCCAAGAAGCAGAGCTAAAGGGCTCTGGAGATGGCTTACAGATATGCAGATGGAAAGCAGCCAACATTTACGTTGATTCCAGGTACAGCCCATGACTATGGACCCATTTGGAAAGCCAGAGACTTCCTGACCGCTTCAGGTAAACCAATCATAATGGGGAAGCAGTGAGGTCTCTTATAGAAGCCCTCATGTCGCCAACTTGAGTGGCGGTGAAAAAAACAAAGGTTACTGTAAAACAGACTCAGACAGTGGCTTTTGCATTGGGCACCAAATTACAGGGGGCGCCAGGCAGCAGGAATTTCAATGAGGGCCACGGGAGCCTATGGCTTCCGTCTCCTCCATTATGCCTCATAGGCTTCAGGCTACTAGGCCTGAAGCCTATAAGGCAGTAGAGTGACGCAGGACTCGGTCACGATTACCTCACTGTGACCTCTTGCATCGGATCTCGCGAGATGACGCAATGACGCTGCACGGGAAGGCACAATGAGGCATTCGTGACCACCTGTGACGGGACGCCACAAGCTGTGATGGAGAGAGGTAAGTATTATATTTTTTTTTTTTATGTACCTTACCCTAATTGCAGAAGTACTGGGGTCACTATGGGGGTGGGGGAGGAGCAGAGAGAGAGGAGGACTGAGGACATCATACTAAAAAGAGTGGAGTGGCCATTATATTAATAATAAAGAGGGGGCCAATACATTAATAATAAAGAGGGGGCCATTACATTAATAATAAAGAGGGGGCCATTACATTAATAATAAAGAGGGGTCATTACATTAATACCAAAGAGGGGGCCAATACATTAATAACAAAGAGGGGGCCAATACATTCATAATAAAGAGGGGGCCATTATATTAATAATAAAGAGGGGCCAATATATTAATAACAAAGAGGGGGCCATTATATTAATAATAAAGAGGGGTCCATTATAGTAATAATAAAGTGGGGGCCATTATATTAATAAAAAAAAGAGGGGCCATTATATTAATAATAATACAGAGGGGGTCATTAATATATTAATATTAATAATATTACTAATACAGAGGGGGCCATTATAATATACAGGGGGAATAATATTATGGGGAATGGGGGACTATCTGTCTGGCTCTAGCACAGCATTGGGGAGCAGTAGGATGACAGTGTTCAGACACCAGGAAGGAGAGGATGATAGTAAAGTGAGGAACCTAAAAAAAAAATCTGTGAAACTCTGCAGAGACTAGAAGCGGCTGAAACAAGGTATCATGGCTGTCTTATCTCTGAATGAAGATGTTGAGTAAAGTCTGCATCACAGGAGACGTCACTGGATGTAACAGGTATGGTGCTGTATTCTCCTGTATATAATAATGTCCATACACATATCTGTTTCACGGTAGGGTTGGGGAGGAGATTGAGAATTTGGCCCACCCTGCCGCATCACTGTGCGTGTTCTGAACTCTGGGGGCTCACACCCATTTACTACATTATCTGTACTCAGAGAGTTAGCACTGTGTTATCTGAGGTGTTACCTAGGACTGCAGGTGACATCTACTACATTATCTGTACTCAGAGAGTTATTACTGTTATCTGTGGTGTTACATAGGACTGCAGGTGACATCTACTACATTATCTGTACTCAGAGAGTTATCACTATGTTATCGTAGGTGTTACACAAGACTGCAGGGGAAGCTACTACATTATCTCTACACAGAGAGTTATCACTGTTATCTGTGGTGTTGCATAGGACTGCAGGTAACATCTACTACATTATCTGTACTCAGAGAGTTATCACTGTGTTATCGGTGGTGTTACATAGGACTGCAAGTGATCTACTACATTATCTGTTAAAAGGGGTGTGCCCATAGGCTTGGGGAGGGCAATTTTTGGCTTGCCCCAGGTGCTGGCAAGCCACGCTACTCCACTGGACTCAGAGAAGGCAAAGGGAAAAGCCAAGGCAGATCAGACGGCATCAATGGCTGCCAAATTGCCTAGGCAGACTCCTGCCTTAGTGGACACAGCTCAGGTCCCTGAAATAACTCCTTCTGTCTCACTGGAAGTTCTTAAGACCTTACAGAACCAGGTGGGGAAGGAGGAAAGGGACCGGTGGATGGAAAAGGAGGGACTACAAATGAGGAAGGCCTAACACGGTTTTAAGGGAAACTCTGCCTTTCCAGGTCCCTCTAATCCACGATGGCACAGGCAACCTATGAAGTGACGCACCAGTCAGAAGCTGCTGTGTATGATTTAGTACATAGCGCATGGTACGGCCCAGGGTTTTGCACTGTAGCAGTTAGATATACTCAAGGATGTATTATTTTTGCCCAGAACAATGTGAGACAAGGTGGTTAAGGTACCCCAGGAACACACGTCTTGCCCTTTGTATCTGTTTCAATGTTTGCAGACTACCTTCAACTACCCAAGGTGGGCATGTATGAGCATGTATTGGTGTGTGATGACTTGTTTTCAGGGTGGGCAGAAGCATACCCGGTAGCTAAGACCACAGCAAAGACGATTATGGCCAAAGTTGTATACAGTTATGGGGTACCTGAGACCATTGAAAGTGAGAGGTGTTCACTTCACAGGTGAAGTGATGCAGAAGATAATGAAGGTTTTGAGTGTAGAACAGGCCTTACATGCTTTGTACCATCCACAAAGCAGCGGTAGAGTAAGGACAAAAGGAAATGAACGGGACACTAAAGTGCCTGCTGGTAGCCGTATTTTCAATAAGGTATACCCCTAACCGTGAGACAGGCCTTAGTGTGTCAAGCACTAGGACAGGATTGTATTTCCCACAGTAGCTCCAGATGCAACATGGTTGTCTGACAGATTATTTGATTATGTGATCAGTTTGCACAAGCATTTGACTAAAATACATTCTCGAGTTTTTGCTTCACTTCCAGATGTTGATAAAGCACCAGGAACCCACCCACTTGTGTCTGGAGATTGGGTGGTGGTAAAAAGACACGTTTGAAAAGTCCTGTCCTCAAATCCTGGTTTGATGGTCCATTCCAAGTGTTCTTGACCACAAGCACATCAGTGAAGCTTGAAGGAAAGCCTAATTAGAGTCATTTCAAGAAAGTTTTGAGTCGGGAGACTTGAAAGTATGTTTCTTGTTCCCCCTCGTGTGACTTCTGATCCTGACTAAAAGAATATGGATTCTTATTGAGATAGTAAAATAGGTTTCTGGGCTGGGGAAGAGGTGTGCAAAAGGAAGAACAAAGTTATTACAGTCCGATACTTCTAGCCCAGTGACCCATTAATAGTATAGCCCAAAGACCCCCAGTATTGATAGTTCTTATGTTCACACCAATCAATGACCAGGTCATGAATGCCCTAAAAGGACTTACTTCCTATTCCGGAATTTTATCGTTAATTCTGCTATTTACGTTAATTGTTTGTTGTGTCATCCCCTACATTAGGATGTTTTTGTTAAAAGTCGTAGCTGAGGCTACCCCGGAGATGCTCATGGGAGACCTCCATAAGGATGGGAGACCTCGGTGAGGATGAGAGACAAGGTCCACTTTGTTCTGTTGGTCCCCCCCGGCTTACAACGCCACCTGGAGATCATCGACCATAGGGACTGACATCTGACTTTCCCATGCTAAGTCCAGTCTCATGGGAGGCTATACACTAGGTTGTCAGGGAAGCTGGAGAAGAGGATTTGAAGCATGTGGACAGATGTGCTAAGCTTTCATTAGGGAAAAAATTAGGTCCATGGGGGGACTGATAGAGATGTGGACTACATTCTTTGAATTCAGCTAAGAAAGCTCTGACATACTTTAGCTCTCGGACAACACCTTATCTTCTTCAGACCTCAAAGGTTCCATCATACCCAAGAGAACGCGCCTCCTTGCTACGTCATATATGCTTTTTCTGCTGTTAGAGAACTCCATTACAAGATGGCGCCTGTAGTTAGATATTTACATAGTTCACATACCACAGTTAGTAAAACAATGCACAATGGGCAGATACCAAGTGTTATCTCATATTTCAGCCAATGTAACAATGCCACATGCCTCAGGGGGAATGCCTCTCTGATGTCTATATAAACTGCGGTACTTCCTATAATAAACAAGAATTTGCTTTGACCCCAATGTGTGTGTCACAGTTATTTTCTTCCTTGCACGTAAAACCCTTGGTTACTATTACTTTGGAGCAGTAGAGCAAACGTGATCAGCCCTGATTAGGGGCAGCTTTATCAGTACGTATCACAGTATTGAAGGCAGTCTTGTTGACGTCATCTTTATCTTTCATTAAAATTAGGGTTTAGTAATAGTCAAAGAAAGGTCCATACTCCTTTTGACAAAATAAGAATTCAGCCCTGTCAATAGAAGAAGATTCACAAGAAAAGTCTCGTTCGTGGTATCCATAGATCATACAAGTATATTACTGTAGTGCAGCAGCTGCATGAAGCGCACGGTGTGATAGCAACCAATGACGCCGTGCGCTCCTGCTGTCAGCAGGATGCCAGGCCGGAATACCACGGACAATTCACGTGTGCATTCGGCCTATGGAAAAGAGGTATTTAACATCAATACCCAATAAGCCGCTCTATTCAGGAGGTGTCTCCATACGTTCCCTCCTCTGTTAGAGAATATAACTTGTCCTATAGCAGAAAAAACAAAACAAGATAAATCATTAGCATGTACTTCTCTGAAGTGTTTGGACACATTAGAAGGGTTACTGACGTGCATATTAAAAGTCTCAGTAATACAGTCAGGTCCATAAATATTGGGACATCGACACAATTCTAACATTTTTGGCTCTATACACCACCACAATGGATTTGAAATGAAACGAACAAGATGTGCTTTAACTGCAGGCAGTCAGCTTTAATTTGAGGGTATTTACATCCAAATCAGGTGAACGGTGTAGGAATTACAACAGTTTGCATATGTGCCTCCCACTTGTTAAGGGACCAAAAGTAACGGGACAGAATAATAATCATACATCAAACTTTCACTTTTTAATACTTGGTTGCAAATCCTGCAGTCAATTACAGCCTGAAGTCTGAAACGCATAGACATCACCAGACTGCAACTGTCTTCAGTTCCTGCTTGTTCTTGGGGCATTTTCCCTTCAGTTTTGTCTTCAGCAAGTGAAATGCATGCTCAATCGGATTCAGGTCAGGTGATTGATTTGGCCATTGCATAACCTTCCACTTCTTTTCCTTAAAAAACTCTTTGGTTGCTTTTGCATTATGCTTTGGGTCATTGTCCATCTGCACTGTGAAGCGCCGTCCAATGAGTTCTGAAGCATTTGGTTGAATATGAGCAGATAATATTGCCCGAAACACTTCAGAATTCATCCTGCTGATTTTGTCAGCAGTCACATCATCAATAATTACAAGAGAACCAGTTCCATTGGCAGCCATACATGCCCACGCCATGACACTACCACCACCATGCTTCACTGATGAGGTGGTATGCTTAGGATCATGAGCAGTTCCTTTCCTTCTCCATACTCTTCTCTTCCCATCACTCTGGTACAAGTTGATCTTGGTCTCATCTGTCCATAGGATGTTGTTCCAGAACTGTGAAGGCTTTTTTAGATGTCGTTTAGAAAACTCTAATCTGGCCTTCCTGTTTTTGAGGCTCACCAAAGGTTTACATCTTGTAGTGAACCCTCTCTATTCACTCTGGTGAAGTCTTCTCTTGATTGTTGACTTTGACACACATACACCTACCTCCTGAAGAGTGTTCTTGATCTGGCCAACTGTTGTGAAGGGTGTTTTCTTCACCAGGGAAAGAATTCTTCGGTCATCCACCACAGTTGTTTTCCATGGTCTTCCGGGTCTTTTGTTGTTGCTGAGCTCACCGGTGCATTCCTTCTTTTTAAGAATGTTTCAAACAGTTGTTTTGGCCACGCCTAATGTTTTTGCTATCTCTCTGATAGGTTTGTTTTTGTTTTTCAGCCTAATGATGGCTTGCTTCAATGATAGTGACAGCTCTTTGGATCTCATCTTGAGAGTTGACAGCAACAGAATCCAAATGCAAATAGCTCACTTGAAATGAACTCTGGACCTTTTATCTGCTCATTGTAATTGGGATAATGAGGGAATAACACACACCTGGCCATGGAACAGCTGAGAAGCCAGTTGTCCCATTACTTTTGGTTCCTTAACAAGTGGGAGGCACATATGCAAACTGTTGTAATTCCTACACAATTGTAATTCCTACACCGTTCACCTGATTTGGATTTAAATACCCTCAAATTAAAGCTGACAGTCTGCAGTTGAAGCACATTTAGTTTTTTTTCATTTCAAATCCATTGTGGTGGTGTATACAGCCAAAAATGTTAGAATTGTGTCGATGTCCCAATATTTTTGGACCTGGCTGTATGTTCCCTGATCCTACTCGTGCAGCCAACATACGTTAAATTGCACTCTGTACACATGGTGCGATATATGACTTTTTAGTATTCCAATTAATAAAGGTGGCAATAGTGTGAGAGTTTTTATCTATACATTTCTCTGTTGACTGTGTGGGCAGAGAATATTTGCAACATATGCATCAGATACTGCTAATGGTTGTGTCCGCACATGCACTAGATGTAAGTCCACAGCTGGCAACATTTAAATGTATGCCACTTTGTACCATCCACTGCACATTATTTGAAACATACCAGTGGGAGAACTATTATGTTTTAAAAGAAATTGTTTTTTAAAGAAAAAATTGAAATTGGCAAATGTTTAAAAAAACATTGATATCCACAATGGATGATAGATAGGGCCAGCAACACAGTGGAAAAGAAAAATTTATCAAATTTACTTGCAGGGAGACAAGAAAACAGTCACACAACATAAAGATATCCCAACCTTTGTTACTACTCTGTTTAGAGTTTATTCAAATCCAATTTAATAAATAAGATACCCATACTTACATTGGGGAAAATTTATGTTTGTTACACTGGCGATTTTGGAAGTTTTTCCACCTATAAAGAATGGAGAGGTCTGTAATTTTTATCGTAGGTACACAATAAATCGCATGCTATGATTTTTAAAATAATTAATTTGCATTGTATTGCATGAAATAAGTATTTGATTGCCTACCAACCAGCAAGAAATCTGTCTCTCACAGATGTGTTCAATTTTCTTTAAGAAGACCTCCTACTCTGCACTCATTACCTGTATTAATTGAACCTGTTTGAACTTGTTACCTGCATAAAAGACACCTGTCCACACACTCAATCAATCACACTCCAACCTCTCCACCCTGGCCAAGACCAAAGAACTGTCTAAGGACACCAGGGACAAAATTATAGACCTGCACAAGGTTGGGATGGTCTACAGGACAATTGGCAAGCAGCTTGGTGAGAAGGCAACAACTGTTGACGCAATTATTTGAAAATGGAAGAAACACAAGACGACTGTCAATCTTCCTCAGTCTAGGGCTCCATGCAAGATCTTGCCTTGTGGAGTAAGGATGATTCTGAGAAAGGTCAGGAATCAACACAGAACTACACGGGAGGACCTAGTTAGTGATGGACAAACATCGGCCAGGACGGTTCATGAACGTTATCAAATATTCGCAAACCGCAAGTTCGCAGCGGGCCCACTTTAATGGCAGGCGAACCTGGAATACCTTCAGGACATATTTGCAGCAAACACTTACTAGAACTGCACAAATAGTCCCACAACATGGACAGTGATACACCAAAGGAGGATCATTGGCAACAATTCACACAAAAAATATGTATTTTAATCAGGGGCCATTTTTATGCGTTTTAAAGGGAAACGCTAAAAAATGTGCCCTCCTGGAGCCTAGAAAGATTGTATTTCCTATCGGTTTAATGTATACAAATGTGCAGCACTCCATGTTTTTGTATCCTGCAGAGTCTATTAAAAAAAATGCATACATTAACGTAATATTTTTTTCTACCATGGAACTGTATGGTGAACGGACGCCACTGTATGGCATCAGTCTGAAGCATCTGTTAACGCATAAATTTTTGGTATGCATTAAATGGATGGCAAAAATAGGATGTGAACCCAGCCCTAGTGTCAGAATAAGCACCAGTACACATCGGAGCAGCGTGGCGGAGAGGGGAGGCCGCCATGTACTGACAGAGCGCTAACTGGTCCTGGTGGTCAGGGATGAGGACTGTGTTTCCCAAGGATCATTTTCTACTGGGAAATACAGGACACAGTATAATACACTAGAATCTATATAATATAAAGATATTAGCCCTACCCCCGAATGATAATACAATTAGGTGATTATTTATTATATAGAAATACGTCTATTTTAGGCGTATTTCTGACACAGATTGGGGCGCAAAGGTCCTTAGTACCGCAATCTGCATATTTTTCCCGCTCATGCCAGGTCTAAAAAAGGATGGTGTGGACAGGGAAAGGGATACTGTTATGGCCATCCAGATATTGGATACCACCGCCATACATTGACCGGATAACACCTCTGCACAGTGATCGGATAACACCGACATACTGTGGCGGGATAAAAGAGTATAAGAGCGCACAGTACAGGGAATGACTAGGGGAACTGCACAGGGTGTGGTAAGAGGAAACAATTCAGGGTATAAGGGGGCACAGTACGGGGTGAGGGACACAGTACAGGGTGGGGGGGCAGTCACATGACCCAGTGATATTAGAAGGTCCTTATGGTGAATGCGGTTCATACACCACCATAATGAGAGGCAGAGAAGTGAGAGAAGGGTGTGATTATGAGGCTAAAGATAAAAAATGTAACTGTCGGCCAGTACAGGCCCCAAAAATTAGCCAATAGGCATTCACCTGACAGCAAAGAACTTTGGATTCTGTGCCTGGAGGTACATTAGGCGGTCACAGGATAAAAATGTAACTGTCGGCCAGTACAGGCCCCAAAAATTAGGCAATAGGCATCCACCTGACAACAAAGAACTTTGGATTCTGTGCCTGGAGGTACATTAGGTGGTCACAGGATAAAAATGTAACTGTCGGCCAGTACAGGCCCCAAAAAATAGTCAATAGGCATTCACCTGACAGCAAAGAACTTTGGATTCTGTGGCTGGAGGTACATTAGGCACTCACAAGATAAAATTGTAACTGTCGGCCAGTACAGGCCCCAAAAATTAGCCAATAGGCATTCACCTGACAGCAAAGAACTTTGGATTCTATGGCTGGAGGGACATTAGGCGGTCACAGGATAAAAATGTAACTGTCGGCCAGTACAGGCCCCAAATATTAGCCAATAGGCATTCACCTGACAGCAAATAACTTTGGATTCTGTGGCTGGAGGTACATTCGGAGGTCACATGATAAATATGTAACTGTCGGCCAGTACAGGCCCCAAAAATTAGGCATTCAACAGACATAAAAGGCCTTTTATGCCGCTGTATTTATCTAAGACAGGGACCATGATTTGTTCTGGGTGGTGGTGGATATTTGTGGCCTGTCATGAGGAAATTCAATCAAACGTAGTTGACTCGTCACATGTGTTGAATTCCTCCGAGATCCATGCCTCATTCATTTTTAGAAATGTGAGGTAGTTCACACTGTCGTGAGCTAGGCGAGTGCGCTTATTGGTCACGATCCCCCCTTCTGCACTGAACGTCCTTTCGGACAGGACACTGCATGAGGGGCAAGCCAACAGTTCCATGGCAAATTGTGCTAGCTCTGGCCACAGGTCAAGCCTGCACACAGAGTAGTCCAGGGGTTCATCGCTTCTCAGAGCGTCCACATCGGCCGTTAACCCGATGTAGTCGGACACCTGTCGGTCTAGGCGTTCCTTTAAGCTGGATCCAGAGGACAGCTGTGGATGGGTTGGCTGCAAGAATGATCTCATATCTGAAGTGACCAACACATCTTCAAACCGCCCTCTTCTTGCATGTGCTGTTGGATTCGTACCCGCAACTGTTTCTCTGTGAGTAGAAATTCCTCTGCCAGCGCCCTCAAAAGCAGAATTCAGCATTTCTTGCAGCAAGGCCTGGAAGTGCTGCATTCTGACAGCCCTCTGTGATGGTGGTAACATTTCCACCATTTTGTGTTTGTACCGGGGGTCTAAGTACGTTGCCACCCATTACTGGTCCTTGCCCTTTATGCTTTTTATACGGGGGTCCCTCTTCAAACACTGGAGCATGAAGGCCCCTATTTGCACTAAACTGGAAGTGGTGGAGTGGCCTGGCTCCTGCTCATCATCCAGGATAATGTCGTCCTCATTCTTCTCCACCCCAGCCACGGACAACACCAGGGATCCCAGAAACGTTTAAAGCATGCTCTTCTTGCTCCTCCTCCGCCCCGGGACCATCATCTTCTGACTCCTCTTCAGACTCCTGTTATTGACTTGTCTCAGATGGAGTAGCACCCCCTGGGAATTCATCCAGCATTGGGACTTCCTCATCTTCCAGCTCCTGCTCCTCGATGGCTTGATCAATGACACAACGCAATGCACACTCTAGAAAGAAGGCGTAAGGTACGATGTCACTGATGGCGCCCTGGCTGCGACTGACCAGTTTGGTGATCTCATCAAATGGCCACAGAAGTCTGCATGCGTCGCACATGAGCAGCCACTGGCGCGGTGAAAAAAAAACAATCTCCCCAGAACCTGTCCTGACACAGAGATCGTACAGGTAGTCGTTAACTGCACGTTTCTGCTGGAGCAGCCTATGAAGCATATACAAGGTGGAGTTCCATCACGTCGGGCAGTCACAAATAAGACGTCTGATGGGCAGGTGGTGTCGCCGCTGAATGTCAGCAAGGCGAGACATGGCCGTGTAAGATCTTCTAAAATGGCCAGAGACTTTCCTGGCCTGCCGCAAGACGTCCTGGAACCAGGGGTATTTGGCAACGAATCGCTGCATGACTAAGTTCAGGACGTGTGCCATGCACGGCACATGTGTCATTTTGCCCTATTTGAGCGAGCTCAACATATTGCCACAGTTGTCACACACCACTTTACCAACCGTCAAATTGAGCAGGGTTAGCCACTGATCGGCCTGTGACCGCAAAGCTGAAATGAGTGCAGGACCAGTGTGGCTCTTGGATTCCAGGCACAACAGACGCAGCACAGCATGGCAAAGTGTCACCTGACACGTCAAATAGGTTCTGGGGAGCTTGGGGGGAACAGCAGAAGAGACGGTAGCAGCGGAAAAGGAGGAGTCAGTCAAGGAGGAGAGGGAGGATGGAGTAGGAGTAGGAGGAGAAGAAGAGGCAGGCCTGCATGCAATCCTTGGTGGCAACACCAAATCTACACGGGTGCCACGGGTTGCATGCTTGACGACCGTCAGAAGGTTCACCCAGTGGGCAGTAAAGGTTATGTATCTTCCCTGCCCGTGTTTGCTAGACCACGTGTCTGTGGTCAGATGTATCTTGGCACTGACACTGTGTGCCAGAGATACATTCTCTTGCTGCTGAACGTGGCCATATAGCTCTGGGATGCCCTTCTGGGAGAAATATTTCCTTCTGGGGACCTTCCATTGCGGTGTTCCTATGGCCACAAAAAGGCCTCCAAGTCCACCAGTTTATATAGCAGTAGTTGGTGGGCTAGCAGTTCTGACAAGCCAGCGGTCAGCCATTGGGCAAGAGGGTTATCCTGCGTCATCATCTTTTTTCGCTCGAACATTTGGGACAAGGAAGCCTGCCTTTTGCCAGATGAACGCGAAGATGGCATGGTGGAAGGTGGAGTGGAGGACAACTGGGAGGAGAGAGGAGAAGGAGAAGAGGCAGGAGAGGGAGCACCAGGAGTGTGGCTTTGTGGGTTCTGACAGTGTTGTTCCCACTGGGCTCGGTAATGGGAGGCCAGGTGCCTTCTTAAGGCGGTCATCCCTAGGTGAGTGTTGGGCTTACCGCGACTTATGTGCTGACAGCACAGGCTGCAGATGGCAACACTATTGTCAGCAGCGGACACGTTAAAAAAAGCCCACACTGCGAAGCCATGTGCAGGCGTCCTGGGAGCACCATATGTGACCGTTCATGGTGGATGGCTGGTTCCAGATACATTAACAGTCTGCCTGCTTCTCCTCCTTCTCCTCCCTAGCTGCTGCTCCGTCTCTCCCTCTGAACTCCCCTCCTCTTCCTCTCTTGTGGGCACCCATGTAACGTCCATCGACACTTCTTTATTGGATTTGTCACCTTCACCACCACTAACATTAGAGATCTCGGAGTAGGCAGCAACAGCGGGGACCACCCTCCTTGGGCTGATCTGGGTACTGTCATCAGACTGCTGAGTGGCGACCGCTGCTACCTCCTCTTCCTGATCCAATGCCAATAATGGCTGTGCATCGGTAAGGTCTTGTAATGGATGGGAAAATAATTCCTATGACTCAAGCAGAGGGGATATGGGAGATGCGGTAAGGCAGCAAAACCGCAGACACATGCTGCACTACCTAAATGCACCATATAGAAATTATATTATTGGTATATAACACCCCTGCTTCAGTCAGTTTTTTTGGGGGGCAAATGGTTAATCACACCAGTAGAAATAATTTATTTAAATAGTGTTTTTCACCCTGTGTAGATGCGGTAACGCAGCAAAACCGCAGACAAATGCTGCACTACCTAAATGGACTATATAGAAAGTATATTATTGGTATAGAACACCCCTGCTTCAATCAGTTTTTTTGGGGGTTAGGGTACTTTCACACTAGCGTTTTTCTTTTCTGGCATAGAGTTCCGTCACAGGGGCTCTATACCGGAAAAGAACTGATCAGTTTTATCCCCATGCATTCTGAATGGAGAGTAATCCGTTCAGTTTGCATCAGGATGTCTTCAGGTCAGTCGTTTTGACTCATCAGGCAAAAGATAAAACCGTAGCATGCTACGGTTTTATCTCCGGCGAAAAAAACTGAAGACTTGCCTGAATGCCAGATCCGACATTTTTCCCCATAGGAATGTATTAGTGCCGGATCTGGCATTCAAAATACCAGAATGCCAGATCAGTCCTTCCGGCCTGCGCATGCGCAGACCGGTAAAAATGTGAAAAAAAAATACAAGACGGATCCGTCTGTCCGTTCTTGCAATGCATTTGTGAGACGGATCCACATCCGATCCGTCTCACAAATGCTTTTAGTCACATCAAAATCAGCGGATCTGGCAGGCAGTTCCGACGACGGAACTGCCCGCCGGATCACACTGCCGCAAGTGTGAAAGTAGCCTTAACTGGTAAATCACACCAGTAGAAATTATTTGTTCCAATTCACTCTGTGTAGATGCGGTAACGCAGCAAAACCACAGACAAATGCTGCACTACCCAAATGCACTATATAGAAAGTATATTATTGGTATATAACATCCCTGCTTCAATCAGTTTTTTGGGGAGGCAACTAGTAAATCACACCAGTAGAAATTATTTGTTCCAATGTCGTTCCAATGTCGTTTGTTCCTCTATATACCTGCAGTATCACAGCAGAACCGCACACAACTGCTGCACAATACAATTGCACTATAATATACTTTCTATGTTAGAAAGTATAAGTATATTACACCCCTCAGTATGTCACACCTATCTATAACACACCTATACCAGTCCTTAAAAAGGACTTTTGTGGCCCTATTAGCTAGTGATTTGTGTCCCTAACAGTCTGTCCCTTCTCCACACAGCAACCTCTCCCTACATTGGCAAAAGACTGAATGTAAAATGGCGCCCAGATTAGATCTATTTATAAGGTAGGGGGTATGTCCATGTGCTGAAATGTCTCAATTGGCTGTCCTGTACCACCTGATGGATGTGTCATGGGTCAAAGTTCTTTACAATGTAAAAGAATATGGCGGGCGCGAATATCGAATTTTTGGTATCAACTCCACTCGCCGTGTTTGGAGAAAGAAGAAGGATAAGTACAACCCTAAGAACACTGTCCCAACAGTGAAGCATGGGGGTGAAAACATCGTACTTTGGGGGTGCTTTTCTGCAAAGGGGACATGACGACTGAACCGTATTGAAGGGAGGATGGATGGGGCCATGTATAGTGAGATTTTAGCTAACAACCTCCTTCCTCAGAGCATTGAAGATGGGTTGTGGCTGGGTCTTCCAGCATGACAATGATCTGAAACACACAGTTAGGGCAACTAAGGAGTTGCTTCATATTACGCATTTCAAGGTCCTGAAGTGGCATAGCCAGTCTCCAGGCTTGAAGCCAATCGAAAATCTTTGGAAGAAGCAGAAACTCAATGTAGCCCAGTGACAGCCCCAAAACCTGAAAGATCTGGAGAAGATCTGTATGGAGGAGTGAGTCAAAATCCCTGATGCAGTGTATGCAAACTTGGTCAGGAAACGTCTGACCTCTGTAACCTCTGCAAACAAAGGTTTCTGTACCAAACATTAAGTTCTGTTTTTCTGTTGTATCAAATACTTATTTTATGCAATAAAATGAAAATTAATTATTTAAAAATCATACGATTTTCTGGATTTTTTTTTCGATTCAGTCTCTCGCAGTTTAAATGTACCTACGATAAATATTACAGACCTCTCCTTGCTTTGTTTGTGGGAAATATTGCAAAACTGACAGTATATCAAATACTTATTTTCCCCACTGCATTCAGGATTGGAATTTCAAAACGAGGGCCTTCTTTTCCAGCACATAAACCACACACTTTAGCTTCTTTACTTTCCTCAAGTTTAGTAACAACTTATAAACATACATCCATGAATCCCACACACCGGCTACAATCAATGGGTTTGCAAATATGCTCTGCCCACACAGTCAATATAGAATTGTACAGATAAGAAATCTCACGCTATTGCCAGCTTTATTAATTGTAATATAAATAAATGTCATATATCGCACCATGTGTACAGAGTTCAATTTAAAGTATGTTTGCTGCATAAGCAGACAATTAAAATCTAGGATCAGGGAACACATTTATGAGCCTTTGAATATGCAAGTTAATAACCCTTCTAATGTGTCCAAACACTTCAGAGAAGTACATGCTAGTGATTTATCTTGTTTTTTTCTTTCCCCGCCATAGAACAAGTTATATTCTTGTCACAGTGGAGAGTGGTGGATACTCCCCACCGTATAGTGGGAACTGTTACTAGGCCAGACTACAGTGAAGGGAGCAGGCCACAACCTACAGCCGCCCTAATCCTGACCCTGATCTCCTGAACGCATGAGCGAGCCCTGAAGGTGGGAGGGCTTATGCACTGGAACCTGGATTCTGCTGACCCTGACGGTCCCTGGCATGGGCAACTGGATCGGCAGGTAAAAACACTGGAAAACTCACTTACCTGCCGCTGCCATCACGACTGGAATCCGTGCATATGAACTGGAGCCCACACACCAAATAGCTCTTCAGAATGTGCTTTATTAAACGGTTCACAGAACGCGTTTCAGCATGTCAGCTTTCCTCAACTGCACAGTACAAACTGACATTTTCTCACATTTTATAGACATAAATCGCAATCACATGATCATGACATCATCAATCAATTAGTAACAGACATCACTAGCTAATGGTGCAAACACCTGTTGTCTTTCCAGGCTAGCTTCGTGGCATTGCACTCTGCAAAAAATAACAAATGAGAAAACCAAATTAAAAACACATGACCTCATAGTTTCTATTAAGCCCTTTTGGATATAACGTATCCAACGTATGGATCCAAAAGGCCTCCCTGTGTAACAATAATCTCTTCAAATCACCTCCCCTCCTTGGTTGACATACCTGCTCTATGACCTGATATTTCAATTGTGCAACAGAATGATTATGGTTGTGAAAATGAGAAGGAATAAGTAACAGTAAATTTTGTTTCCGTATTGTGGATTTATGTTTAAATATGCGATCTTTCACCATTTGGATTGTCTCTCCAACATACAACAACCCGCATGGGCATTTGATAAGATAAATGAAATTTTTTGTGTCTCAGGTGTAGTAGCCTCTAATCTTATAGGCCTTCCCAGTGCGTGGATGATAAAAATATTGCATGGATGTGCACTCTGGTAGTGTAGTAAAGTATTCATGTGTATAAACATGGTGCTTTTCGAATGGCGACATATATATTTTTGTAGGGCGGGGCCACATTCGAGTTTATACACATGAATACTTTAAGAGTTTTGTCATGGTATGGAAAAGATACATTGACGACATTTTTTGCGTATGGGCGGGGCCACTCGAGCCCCTCCTCGTACTACTGGAACATCTAAATAACGTCTGGGAAGAATTTAAATTTACTATGACGTATGATTGCCATACCATTAGCTTTTTGGACGTACAAATATCGAAACGGATGGATGGGTGTTTGGCAACAGATTTGTTTCGTAAGGAAACAGACAGAAATAGCGTAATACACTACCAGAGTGCACGTCCCAGTTTTTAAGGGTTAAAAGGATAGTGTCAACTCCTAAAACACAAACCTTGAGAATGGAAGAGATGTCTTCCAGGTTCCGGGACAGAGGTTACCCAGAGGGAGTACTCAGGGAAGCAAGGAGTGCTAGTGAAGGCATAATTACAGCCAGGGACAAGGATCCAGGTGCACGCATACCATTTGTTCACAAATATCATCCATATAACCATCTTTTTGATAATATTGTGCGCAAACACTGGCATATCCTGTGTAAATCCAATCCAATGGTTGAGGAGTTAAAAAATCCACCTCTTATATGCAATAAACGTAGCCCCAACCTGAGGGATCATTTGGTTCACTCAGATATTGGAACCAGTACTAAAATACAGATCCAAAGAACTTTGGTCAGTCAAAAGGGAGGTACATTTCCTTGCCTCCACTGCATGCAATGTAGTAATGTACAAAAAGGACAATATTTTTATCATCCACGCACTGGGAAGGCCTATAAGATTAGAGGCTACTACACCTGTGACACAAAAAAATTCATTTATCTTATCAAATGCCCGTGCGGGTTGTTGTATGTTGGAGAAACAATCCAAATGGTGAAAGATCGCATATCTAAACATAAATCCACAATATGGAAACAAAATTTGCTGTTACTTATTCCTTCTCATTTTCACAACCATAATCATTCTGTTGCACAATTGAAATATCAGGTCATAGAGGAGGGGAGGTGATTTGAAGAGATTATTGTTACGCAGGGAGGCCTTTTGGATCCATACGTTGGATACGTTATATCCAAAAGGGCTTAATAGGGACTATGAGGTCATGTGTTTTTAATTTGGTTTTCTCATTTGTTATTTTTCGCAGAGTGCAATACCACAAAGCTAGCCTGGAAAGACACGAATCAGGACGTCAGGTGTTTGCACCATTAGCTAGTGATGTCTGTTACTAATTGATTGATGATGTCATGATCATGTGATTGCGATTTATGTCTATAAAATGTGAGAAAGTGTCAGTTTGTACTGTGCAGTTGAGGAAAGCTGACATGCCGAAACCGTTTAATAAAGCACATTCTGAAGAGCAAGTACGTCTGCTGGGATCATTTCTTATGCATCTTATGGGGATTGCTCCTTTCCCGTGCGGACATTGATACTGAGGTCGTGAGCTGTCTGATCTTGGAATTTCACACACCAAATAGGGCACAACACAAACAACGCATACAGGAAACCAGCATACAGTTACTGCCTGGACTCCCATGCAGCAAGGTGCATGGCAGCCCCAGGCAGCGCTGCATACAGGCTTATGGTTCACCCCTCCGGGAAACCAGCCCCCTCACGGAGGTACAACATACAACAGGGGAATATCTAGCAGACATGCTGGAAACAACATTTACAGACCAGACAGTCACAACACACTAGACATAAATACATCCTGGACAAAACCCACACCAATCAACAAAGGGTAGGATGGGAAGGGGACACGGGGAAGACCTTGATGACCACAAGGGTGGCCCTCACCGGACAGATGGTAAGGCCAGGAGCAGTGAACCACCAGCACACACCAAGCCTGGAGGAACACTGAGCAACAGGCATCCAGCAGAAGCTAAATAGCCGAAGTGACCACACCCACACCAAGAACACACATTATCCCCAAGTTAACCAAACACAAGGAAGAAGCAACTTAAGGGGAATTGCATACACAAGCAAAAGGCAACAGGTTGCCGCAGGCAACAGCATGCGTGGCAAGCAAGTCACAGCACACACAGCAAAACCCATGACACTGCCACAACATGCCAAAACAGCAACACATTGCCACCGGCAACAGCAAGCGTGACAACAGTGTCACGGCGTACACCAAAGGCCGTGACAATTCTCTAAGAGAGGAGGGAACACAAGGAAAAACCTCCTGAATAGAAGGGGTTATTGAATTTTGATGTTAAATACCTCTTTTCCATACAAACTAAATAAGTAGGACTTGTTTTTAAATTATTGATTGTTTTTTTCACTTTGTCTCATATAGTATTAATTAGGAGGCGTGTCTGGAACACAGGTTAAAATCTCCAGACAGCCACTTTCACTCTATTTACGATTAAGGGCCTATACATGTTTGCTGCTTTCAAATGACTCAATAAAAAGTCAAGTTTTATTCAACCACAGTGCTGGATCAACTTTCTGCATTATGTTTTATAGGCTTAATGGCTTTTTAAACCAGTCTAACATATTATAAATATAGATTGATATAATATTTCTTTATGTGACCATATGCTTGAATAAGTACTTGAAATTGAAATTCTATGGATCTCCTATTTAACCTATGTAATGCAAGGTTATATTTGTAGCTTCGTCCTGTCTAACAGTAGGGCTGATGATTTATGGTTTTTACCAAAGCTTCATCATCATTGTCCTCACCTTTGTTTCCATCATAGTTAATTAAAGGGAAGGTCATTGTCACCTTATGTTATAAACCTTCTTAACATAACATATCACTTGGCTACACTTTAATAAGGGTGTTGTGAAGATATAATGTAATAAGAAAAAAAAAATCTTACTGTATAATCCATCCTGTTAACAATTACACTTCAGCTACTGCACATAATGAAAGTTAATAAGTAGACAGAAATAAAGACCACATCTCTCTAATCATTTGAAGTTTGATTAATTGGCACTTAGTCTAATGAAACAAATGCATAGCTTGTGTTCCTCAATCACAGTCTAAATTATCTCTAAAAATATTAAAGAAAACAATTACATAATACTTAAAGTAGAAAAAAATCTAATAAAACCATGACTTATAATCAAAGATTAAAACTAAATTAAATCTTATCTACATAAATCTGATCGACTGTCTGGAATACTACCTGAAGTTCTCTTGTTATTTAGGACCTTTTCATACCCCTAATGAGCATTTTTATTCTTTTATTTGTAACATACAAAATGCTTTATCTAACCATAAACATATGGAACCATATACAGTATGACAATACAATCAAATACCTTTAGTTTTTGTAATGAAACTGGTACTAAGATTCTACAAGAAAATTTAGACTAGCACATTCATATTCATAGTCACAGGTGCATATCCATCAAGCAAACATGGTTGATAAAAAAAATGTCACATACAAACAACATTTCACATACAAACAATAGAGCTGAGAAATGGGGATCATTCTAAATTAAAGTGGTATTATACCTACTATAAATGGAAAAATAGAAGCTCTTTGACCACATTTTTGATCAAACGTGTGTCGGTCCCATCTACCAGGTGTCAAGGTGGCTTCTGCAGATGGGTACCAAACACTAATATATCGCCTCTCTTGGACTTACCTAAGCCTACAATTTTCAGGGCAGTGTAGGAACCAGCTACATTTATACTCTACTCAGAAGCCCCAGGCAGATGGGTGTTGCTCAGTCTAAAAGAGGCGCTACCCTCAATATATACAACAAGTATATCTAGACTAGCACATTTATATTCATAGTCATAGGTGCATATCCATCAAGCAAACATGACTTGACGCCTAGTAGATGGGTCCCACACACGTTTGATCGAAAATGTGCGCAAAGAGCTTCTATTTTTCCATTTAAAGTAGGTATAATACCACTTTAATTTATAATGATGCCCATTTCTCAGCTCTATTGTTTGCATGTGAAATGTTGTGCAGCCATTTTTTATCAACTGGTACTAAGATATCTAGGAAAAGAACTGTACTGGTTTGAATGTTTCACTCATAGCCCCCTTGATTTTGCTTAGGGCCTTGGTATTCTACTGGCCCCAGGACTTCAGTGCATGCTGAATGTCCAGTAGATACTTCTGGTGGAGTAAAGGTAATGAGCAAAAAAGGTGAATATTCAGTCAGAAGGCTAGCGTTAAGGATCAACTGAGTTTTAAATAGACTGCCATATAGTTTGATTGTCAAGGTAAATGTATACACTAAACATGTGCTGTCCAGCACCCAGGTTAGAAAGTAAAGAGATTCTTTGGCTCTACTCTATAACAGTCAGAACAAACTAACCTATGTAGGGAAGATCTGTAGCAGCATAGTTACCCTTGGCTGTGCAGCTAATCCGTCAATCTTCAATGTGATCACATGATAACCTTTTCAGCCGAATCCTCTCCTCCTCATGACGTCCCACCTGGAAAGAATCTTCTGTCATCTGAACCTTTGCAGTAGATGGTGTGTCATCCCTGACATCACAATTGGCTGCTGCCTGGAAGACTTCAGGGGGAAAGCTTTCATCCCTGACACATGCTCAGTACGCAACTAGTACAACAGGGTCCCTGCAATAAATGGGCCAACATAGTTGTTGGCATCATTCACTGAAGCCCTGGAGGCTTCTAAGAGAAGCCCGTACCCTGGGCTTTGATGTGTAGTGTATATGTGTGTATATACACTGAACAAAAATATAAACGCAACACTTTTGGTTTTGCTCCCATTTTGCATGAGCTGAACTCAAAGATCTGAAACATTTTCTACATACACAAAAGACCCATCATACAGCATGAATATTGCACAGGTGTTCCCTCAATAAAAGGCCATTCTGAAATGTGCACAGTTTTGCCTTATTGGGGGGGGGGGGGGGCAGAAAACCAGTCAGCCAGTCAGTATCTGGTGTGGCCACTCTTTGCCTCACGCAGTGCAGCACATCTCCGTCACATAGAGTTGATCAGGTTGTTGATTGTGGCCTGTGGAATGTTGGTCCACTCCTCTTCAATAGCTGTGCGAAGTTGCAGAATATTGGCAGGAACTGGAACACGCTGTCGTATACGCCGATCCAGAGCATCCCAAACATATTCGATGGGTGACATGTCCGATGAGTATGCTGGCCATGCAAGAACTGGGATGTTTTCAGCCTCTAGGAATTGTGTACAGATCCTTGCTATATGGGGCTGTGCATTATCATGCTGAAACATGAGGTGATGGTTGTGGATGAATGGCACAACAATGGGCCTCAGGATCCCGGTCACGGTATCTCTGTGCAATCAAAATGCCATCAATAAAATGTACTTGTTTTCATTGTCCATAACATACGCCTGCCGATACCATAACCCCACTTCCACCATGGGCCTCTCGATCCTCAACATTGACGTCAGCAAACTGCTCACCCACACGATGCCACACACACTTTCTGCCATCGGCCCTGAACAGTGAAAACCGGGACTCATCAGTGAACAGAACGTCTCTCCAACGTGCCAGACGCCATCAAATGTGAGCATTTGCCCACTCAAGTCGGTTACGATGATGAACTGCATTCAGGTCCAGACCCCGATGAGGATGACGAACATGCAGATGAGCTTCCCTGAGACAGTTTCTGACAGTTTTTGCAGAAATTCTTTGGTTATGCAAAGTGATTGTTGCTGCAGCTGTCTGGGTAGCTAGTCTCAGACGATCATGTAGGTCAGTGATGGGCAAACTGCGGCTCTCCAGCTGTTGTAAATCTACAAATCACATCATGCCCTGCTGTAGGCTGATAGCTGTAGGCAGAGTTAGCATACTGGGAGTTGTAGTTTTACAACAGCTGGAGAGACGCAGTTTGCCCATCCCTGATGTAGGTGAACATGCTGGATGTGGAGGTCCTGGGCTGGTCTGATTACACGGGGTCTGCTGTTGTGAGGCCAGTTGGATGTACTGCCAAATTCTCTGAAACCCCTTTGGAGACGGCTTATGGTAGAGAAATGAACATTCATTTCAAGGGCAACAGCTCTGGTAGACATTCCTGCAGTCAGCATGTCAATTGCACGCTCCCTCAAACGTTGCGACATCTGTGGCCTCAATATTCATGCTGTCTATTCAGCACCTTGATATGCCACACCTGTGAGGTGGGATGGATTATCTCAGCAAAGGAGAAGTGCTCACTAACACAGATTTAGACAGATTTGTGAACAATATTTGAGAGTAATGGGTCTTTTGTGTATGTAAAACATGTTTCAGATCTTTGAGTTCACCTAATGCAAAATGGGAGCAAAACCGAAAGTGTTGCGTTTATATTTTTGTTCAGTGTATATATATATATATCTATATATATATATATAGTAGGAATTTGCTCTGGTATACAGCGGACGCAGTATAGAGAAAACCACAAAGTCTTTAACTTAAAGAGTTCAGTGTTTTATTTACACATAAGGAAAAACAAATAGCGACACTTTGCAGTCTAGGCGTTTGTTCACACCATGAAAAGTCCACAGAACAAAAACCTTCACCTGGTTTGCAGTTTCTCCACCTGTGGTCCACAGCAGGCTTTAGGGGCCTGTTTCTCAGCATGCAGCTCCCAGCCCTTTTGCACGGCACAAGTTTTCAGATCCCAAAACACACAGGGACTGACAGCGCTCCACTGTCACAGAGGAGTAATCCACACACAGCTGAGACTGCTGGCTGGGTTTGATATAGGCCAGTAAAGACCCAGCCTGGAGCGTGGGGAGAAGCCACCCACCCAGCACTTTGGCTACTCCCAGTAAAAGTTGGCCCAGATCAGCTTACAGCCATACTAAAATAGCAACGTGTCAACCAGCCCTTGCTGCCGCTGACACTGGCCAATACCGGCTCTTACTTCACCGAGGCCAGGAACCTTCATGACACATACCTTCCATCAACGATGGACCCTTGTGCCTTCCTACTATATATATACACTCACCTAAAGAATTATTAGGAACACCTGTTCTATTTCTCATTAATGCAATTATCTAGTCAACCAATCACATGGCAGTTGCTTCAATGCATTTAGGGGTGTGGTCCTGGTCAAGACAATCTCCTGAACTCCAAACTGAATGTCAGAATGGGAAAGAAAGGTGATTTAAGCAATTTTGAGCGTGTCATGGTTGTTGGTGCCAGAAGGGCCGGTCTGAGTATTTCGCAATCTGCTCAGTTGCTGGGATTTTCACGCACAACCATTTCTAGGGTTTACAAAGAATGGTGTGAAAAGGGAAAAACATCCAGTATGCGGCAGTCCTGTGGGCAAAAATGCCTTGTGGATGCTAGAGGTCAGAGGAGAATGGGCCGACTGATTCAAGCTGATAGAAGAGCAACGTTGACTGAAATAACCACTCGTTACAACCGAGGTATGCAGCAAAGCATTTGTGAAGCCACAACACGCACAACCTTGAGGCGGATGGGCTACAACAGCAGAAGACCCCACCGGGTACCACTCATCTCCACTACAAATAGGAAAAAGAGGCTACAATTTGCACGATCTCACCAAAATTGGACTGTTGAAGACTGGAAAAATGTTGCCTGGTCTGATGAGTATCGATTTCTGTTGAGTCCGAATTTGGCGTAAACAGAATGAGAACATGTATCCATCCTCTGTTGGCTACTTCCAGCAGGATAATGCACCATGTCACAAAGCTCAAATAATTTCAAATTGGTTTCTTGAACATGACAATGAGTTCACTGTACTAAAATGGCCCCCACAGTCACCAGATCTCAACCCAATAGAGCATCTTTGGGATGTGGTGGAACGGGAGCTTCGTGCCCTGGATGTGCATCCCTCAAATCTCCATCAACTGCAAGATGCTATCCTATCAATATGGGCCAACATTTCTAAAGAATGCTATCAGCACCTTGTAGAATCAATGCCACGTAGAATTAAGGCAGTTCTGAAGGCAAAAGGGGGTCGAACACCGTATTAGTATGGTGTTCCTAATAATTCTTTAGGTGAGTGTATATATATATATATATATATATATATAATTGTGTATATGCATATATACACTGAACAAAAATATAAACGCAACACTTTCGGTTTTGCTCCCATTTTGCATGAGCTGAACTCAAAGATCTGAAACATTTTCTACATACACAAAAGACCCATTACTCTCAAATATTGTTCGCAAATCTGTCTAAATCTGTGTTAGTGAGCACTTCTCCTTTGCCGAGATAATCCATCCCACCTCACAGGTGTGGCATATCAAGGTGCTGATTAGACAGCATGAATATTGCACAGGTGTGCCTTAGACTACCCACAATTAAAGATCACTCTGAAATGTGCAGTTTGATCACACAGCACAATGCCACAGATGTCGCAACGTTTGAGGGAGCATGCAATTGGCATGCTGACTGCAGGAAAGTCTACCAGAGCTTTTGCCCGTGCAATGAATGTTCATTTCTCTACCATAAGCCGTCTCCAAAGGCGTTTCAGAGAATTTGTCAGTACATCCAACCGCCCTCACAACCACAGACCACGTGTAACCACACCAGTCCAGGACCTCCACATCCAGCATGTTGACCTCCATGATCATCTGAGACCAGCCACCCAGACAGCTGCATACATATATGCCGTATTTTTCACCTCATAAGACACACCCTTTTTCCTCAAAAAACTCAGTAGCATGCAATACTGTGTATATACAGTTCTGAAACCTCATTATACTTAGAGCTTAGAGCACTCGGCTGATGTCACTCCCCCCGCCCACCTGCCAATCCTGGTGAAGCCCACAGGATGGGCTAATACAGATCTCAATCGCAGCAATACAACTCGTGATAGGCGACAAGAAAGCATCATCAGTGATGCAATACTATGTAAGGGGGTGTGCGATTCAATTCATTGGTGGAGAGGAGCAGCACCCGGCTGATGTCACTCCCCCCGCCCACCTGTCAATCCTGGTGAAGCCCACAGGATGGGCTAATACACATGTCAATCGCAGCAACACAACTCGATTCGTGGAACCCATAGTTTGGGAGGGGATAGATAGTTTATTTAGGAAGACGAAACAGAGCGTGTCACGCTATTACTCCAACCCCCCTGATGAAGCCGCATCGCTGCGAAACATGTCTGGTGGGGTAGTGACAATTTACAATTTTTAGACAGGTTGCAGTATAGGGCAAGATCCACAACCAGTAGGGTCGCAATCATTGTCCAGCTCAATACATATTGTGCAAATGTACGGAGGCAAACTGCCAGATCTCTCAGCTTGTGACATGTTAATGAATGATGGATGTCTGTCGCATAGGGATATAGGAATACATCTCATCTATTTACAATAGAAACTCCTATACTTAGGACCTATAGGGACACCAAATAATTCACCATTGAAAACACACCTGCTAACCTGCGGTGATACATGGCCACAGAGTATCCATGAGGTTGACCACCTCTTAAATAGAATGTAGAGCGAGCGACATCGCCGCAAAAAAGACATACATTAACTGACTTAGCATGCATGGGATAGGCATAAGGCTATCCTTCATATAAGATAGGGCCAGGGACTATTAATAGGATTCAGATATATTGGGCAGACTAGATGGGCCAAATGGTTCTTATCTGCCGACACATTCTATGTTTCTATGTTTCTATGAAACTGCAATCTAAAATATTTTTAAATTACCTTGTTGTATTGGTTTCTCTGAGTATTTTTGCTTTAAAAGTAAATAATAAAGGTTAAAGTTTTAACATATAGATAGGACCCCTAAAAGTAGTTTTTGGTCAGATGACCGTGGTTTGATCTTTCAACTGTAGGGGTGCATCAGGGGGGCTTCAAATGGGACATGGTGTCTAAAAACCAGTCCAGCAAAATCTGCCTTCCAAAAACCATGGGGCAGTCCTTTCCTTCTGCGACCTACCGTGCGCCCTTACATCAGTTGATGACCAGATGTGGGGTGTTTCTGTAAACCTCAGAATCAGGGTAATAAATTTAGAGTTTTGTTTGGCGGTTAACCCTCGATGTGTTAAAGAAAAAAATGGATTAAAATGGAAAATCTGCCAAAAAAGTGAAATTTTGAAATTTCAGCTCCATTTTCCATTAATTCTTGTGGAACACCTAAAGGGTTAACAAAGTTTGTAAAATCAGTTTTGAGTAACTTGATGGGTGTAGTTTCTATAATGGGGTCATTTATGGGGGTTTCTATTATGTAAACCCCACAAAGTGACTTCAGACCTGAACTGGTCCTTAAAAAGTCGATTTTGGAAATTTTCTTAAACATTTTATGTTGATAAGTGCAAGATAATGCACCTGTGGCGTAAAAACCCAAGAGCAGAATATAAAATCAGTGATACAGTCCTAACCTCAGTATCTGTCACGGATGATGTTGCAGATAGCATAAAGGTGACCTCTATAACCGAAAGAGCTCACCCTGACTGCTAAGCACATACAAGGGTCTCAGAGGGAGACGATTGCATGCCCTCGTACCTAGACTGTGTGACACCTGAAAACCCTATAATAGTGAGGGGACACGACCACCGGCTCCCTGCACTTAATACGGACGGAGTCAGGGTCACCTAGGATCAAGCCAGCAAGGAAACACAAATAAAGGAAAAGGACTTATCTGAGGAATCAGCAGTAGCAGCCTCCAGCAGTGAACAACTCATCCAGGAAGAAGTATATACCGCAAAGTGAGGCAGTATGGGAGGGAATATAAAGGAAGACAATTATTGTAAATAGGAGACAGCTGGGAGAAGGAAAGGAGATGACAAAGTGAAACCAAAACAAAGAACCTCATGCAAGAGGTAGAGAAGAACGTCTAACAGACCTTCTCACAGAACTGGCGGTGACAGTACCCCTCCCTCTACGGGTGGACTCTGGACACTCAGAGCCCACCTTCTCAGGATGAGACCTATGGAAAGCCCTGATGAGACGAGTGGCCTTAATGTCCGCCACTGGGACCCACATCCTCTCCTCAGGACCATAACCCTCCCAATGAATGAGGTACTGGAGAGAACCGCGGATAATGCGAGAATCCACAATCCTTGAGACCCGAAATTCAAGATTACCATCAACAACAATTGGAGGAGGAGGCAAAGAGGAGGGTACAGTGGGTTGGTCATAAGGTTGTAATAGAGACCTGTGAAAAACATTATGGATCTTGCAAGTCTGAGGAAGATCAAGACGGAAGGCAACGGGATTGATGACGGACAAGATCTTGTAAGGCCCAATAAACTTAGGACCCAACTTCCAGGAGGGAACCTTCAGTTTGATATTCTTTGTAGACAACCACACCAGATCACCCACATTCAGGTCCGGACCAGGCACACGTCTCTTATCCGCCACACGCTTATATCTCTCACTCATCCTCTTCAGATTACCCTGAATCTTTTGCCAAATAAATGACAAAGACGAGGAAAATCTCTCCTCATCAGGTAAACCAGAAGGCCCCTCTCCAGAGAATGTCCCAAACTGCGGATGAAACACATATGCACCAAAAAATGGTGACTTATCAGAGGACTCCTGGCGACGGTTATTTAAAGCAAACTCAGCAAGGGACAAATAAGAACACCAATCCTCCTTATTCTCCGCCACAAAACAGTGCAGATATGTCTCCAGATTCTGATTGAGTGTTCGGTCTGACCATTCGACTGCGGGTGAAAAGCAGAAGAGAACGACAACCGAACCCCCAAGCGAGAACAGAAAACCTTCCAGAATCTGGAAACAAATTGCGTGCCCCTATCAGAAACGATGTCTGAAGGAATGCCATGCAATTTAACAATGTGATCAACAAATGCTTGCGCCAGCGTCTTAGCATTGGGTAACCCAGGAAAGGGAATGAAATGCGCCATTTTGCTAAAACGGCTACCAGAATCACAGTCTTCCCCGAGGAACGAGGCAGGTCCGTAATGAAGTCCATTGACAGATATGTCCAAGGATGGGAAGGAATGGGTAACGGGAGGAGAGAACCCGATGGCCGTGAATGAGGGACCTTGGCACGAGCGCAGGTCTCGCAGGCTGCCACAAAACCCTCAACCATCTTACAAAGAGCCGGCCACTAGAATCTCCGAGCAATGAGATCCACTGTGGCTCTACTCCCCGGGAGCCCAGCAAGGACAGTATCGTGGTGCTCCTTAAAAACCTTGTGTCGTAAAGCGAGAGGCACAAACAACCTCCCAGGGGGACAAAGATCTGGAGCCTCTGCCTGGGCTGCCTGAACCTCTGCCTCTAAATCAGGATAAAGAGCAGAGACGACCACCCCTTCAGCCAAAATGGGACCCAGGTCTTCAAAGTTCCCCCTCCCAGAAAACAATGTGACAGGGCATCCGCCTTCACATTTTTAACCCCAAGGCAGAACGTAACAACAAAATTAAACCTAGAAAAGAACAAAGACCATCTGGCCTGTCTCGGGTTCAGACGCTTGGCCGATTCCAAGTAGGCCAGATTCTTATGGTCTGTAAACACGGTAATAGGGTGTCTGGCTCCCTCTAACCAATAGCGCCATTCCTCAAAAGCTAATTTGATGGCCAACAACTCCCTATCTCCCACATCGTAATTTTTCTCTGCAGAGGAGAGTTTCCTTGAGAAAAAGGCACACGGTCGCCATTTGGTAGGAGAGGGACCCTGAGATAAGACCGCACCCACACCCACCTCAGAAGCGTCCACCTCAACAATAAACGGTAGAGAGACATCAGGTTGTACCAAAATGGGAGCGGAAGCAAAACTCTCTTTGATAGTAGAAAAGGCTTTAAGCGCATCTACCGACCACAAAGAAAAATCTACCCCCTTTTTAGTCATATCATTGAGTGTCTTAATATCAGAGGAATAATTCAAAATGAACTTTCTGTAATAATTGGCAAAACCCAAATACCGCATCAGCGCCTTCTGATTCTCAGGAAGCTCCCAATCAAGCACAGCGCTGACCTTCTCACGGTCCATGCGAAAACCAGAAGCGGAGAGAAGAAAACCAAGAAATTGAATCTCCGCAAACACACATTTTTCCAGTTTAGCGTACAATTTATTATCCCGCAGAATCAGCAAGACCTGACGTAGGTGGTCTCGATGAGTCTTGAAATCAGGAGAAAAAAATCAAAATGTCATCTAGATACACCAGTACAAATTTCCCCATTAAATGATAAAAAATGCTGTTCACAAAATGTTGGAAGACGGCCGGAGCATTCATCAAACCAAAGGGCATAACCAAATTCTCGAAATGACCCTCAGAGGTATTGAAGGCCCTCTTCCATTCGTCCCCTTCCCTAATCCTGACCAGGTTGTATGCCCCTCTTAAATCCAACTTAGAAAAAACCTTAGCCACAACAATCTGGTTAAACAGGTCCGGGATCAGAGGAAGCGGATATGGGTCACGAATCGTGATACGGTTCAGCTCCCTAAATTCCAGACAAGGTCTTAAAGAACCATCTTTTTTCTTAATAAAAAAAAAGGCTCAGGCTTTCTGAGATATTGGTAAGCATAGCGACTCTTTCAGGTTGGGAGAGATTGTATAAACGTGATTTTGGCAGTTTGACGCCTGGGATGAGATTAATAGGGCAGTCGAACTCCTGGTGCGGGGGCAACTCCTGGACACCACTCTCGGAAAACACATCCGAAAATTCAGAGAGAAAAGATGGCACAGTCTTGGTAGAAATCTCTGAATGAGACGCTGTGAGGCAATTCTCTCTGCAAAACTCACTCCAACCATTTATTTGCCTTGATTGCCAATCAATGGTGGGGTTATGTTTAGTGAGCCAGGGTAGCCCCAACACTAGAGGAGTAGGTAATCCGCTTAAGACGAAACATGACATATCCTCAACATGAGCATCACCCACAGTCAAACGGATATTGCGAACTATGCCCTTTAACGATCTTTGAGAAAGTGGAGCGGAATCGATAGCAAAAACAGGTATATCCTTTTCCAAAGTGCATACCTGGAAACCATGCGTTATAGAAAATTGATTATCAATGAGATTGACAGCTGCTCCACTATCTACAAAAATCTCACAAAAAATGTTCTTGCTGTCTAGCGCCACCCTGGCAGGTAGGAGAAAACGGGAACTACAAGAAAAAACGGCAAACCTTCAATTTCCGCATCAACCTTGGCAATAGTAGCAAACCAGAAGGCCCCTCTCCAGAGAATGTCCCAAACTGCGGATGAAACACATATGCACCAAAAAATGGTGACTTATCAGAGGACTCCTGGCGACGGTTATTTAAAGCAAACTCAGCAAGGGACAAAAAAGAACACCAATCCTCCTTATTCTCCGCCACAAAACAGTGCAGATATGTCTCCAGATTCTGATTGAGTGTTCGGTCTGACCATTCGACTGCGGGTGAAAAGCAGAAGAGAACGACAACCGAACCCCCAAGCGAGAACAGAAAACCTTCCAGAATCTGGAAACAAATTGCGTGCCCCTATCAGAAACGATGTCTGAAGGAATGCCATGCAATTTAACAATGTGATCAACAAATGCTTGCGCCAGCGTCTTAGCATTGGGTAACCCAGGAAAGGGAATGAAATGCGCCATTTTGCTAAAACGGTCCACTACTACCAGAATCACAGTCTTCCCCGAGGAACGAGGCAGGTCCGTAATGAAGTCCATTGACAGATATGTCCAAGGATGGGAAGGAATGGGTAACGGGAGGAGAGAACCCGATGGCCGTGAATGAGGGACCTTGGCACGAGCGCAGGTCTCGCAGGCTGCCACAAAACCCTCAACCATCTTACAAAGAGCCGGCCACTAGAATCTCCGAGCAATGAGATCCACTGTGGCTCTACTCCCCGGGAGCCCAGCAAGGACAGTATCGTGGTGCTCCTTAAAAACCTTGTGTCGTAAAGCGAGAGGCACAAACAACCTCCCAGGGGGACAAAGATCTGGAGCCTCTGCCTGGGCTGCCTGAACCTCTGCCTCCAAATCAGGATAAAGAGCAGAGACGACCACCCCTTCAGCCAAAATGGGACCCAGGTCTTCAAAGTTCCCCCCTCCCAGAAAACAATGTGACAGGGCATCCGCCTTCACATTTTTAACCCCAAGGCAGAACGTAACAACAAAATTAAACCTAGAAAAGAACAAAGACCATCTGGCCTGTCTCGGGTTCAGACGCTTGGCCGATTCCAAGTAGGCCAGATTCTTATGGTCTGTAAACACGGTAATAGGGTGTCTGGCTCCCTCTAACCAATAGCGCCATTCCTCAAAAGCTAATTTGATGGCCAACAACTCCCTATCTCCCACATCGTAATTTTTCTCTGCAGAGGAGAGTTTCCTTGAGAAAAAGGCACACGGTCGCCATTTGGTAGGAGAGGGACCCTGAGATAAGACCGCACCCACACCCACCTCAGAAGCGTCCACCTCAACAATAAACGGTAGAGAGACATCAGGTTGTACCAAAATGGGAGCGGAAGCAAAACTCTCTTTGATAGTAGAAAAGGCTTTAAGCGCATCTACCGACCACAAAGAAAAATCTACCCCCTTTTTAGTCATATCATTGAGTGTCTTAATATCAGAGGAATAATTCAAAATGAACTTTCTGTAATAATTGGCAAAACCCAAATACCGCATCAGCGCCTTCTGATTCTCAGGAAGCTCCCAATCAAGCACAGCGCTGACCTTCTCACGGTCCATGCGAAAACCAGAAGCGGAGAGAAGAAAACCAAGAAATTGAATCTCCGCAAACACACATTTTTCCAGTTTAGCGTACAATTTATTATCCCGCAGAATCAGCAAGACCTGACGTAGGTGGTCTCGATGAGTCTTGAAATCAGGAGAAAAAAATCAAAATGTCATCTAGATACACCAGTACAAATTTCCCCATTAAATGATAAAAAATGCTGTTCACAAAATGTTGGAAGACGGCCGGAGCATTCATCAAACCAAAGGGCATAACCAAATTCTCGAAATGACCCTCAGAGGTATTGAAGGCCCTCTTCCATTCGTCCCCTTCCCTAATCCTGACCAGGTTGTATGCCCCTCTTAAATCCAACTTAGAAAAAACCTTAGCCACAACAATCTGGTTAAACAGGTCCGGGATCAGAGGAAGCAGATATGGGTCACGAATCGTGATACGGTTCAGCTCCCTAAATTCCAGACAAGGTCTTAAAGAACCATCTTTTTTCTTAATAAAAAAAAAGGCTCAGGCTTTCTGAGATATTGGTAAGCATAGCGACTCTTTCAGGTTGGGAGAGATTGTATAAACGTGATTTTGGCAGTTTGACGCCTGGGATGAGATTAATAGGGCAGTCGAACTCCTGGTGCGGGGGCAACTCCTGGACACCACTCTCGGAAAACACATCCGAAAATTCAGAGAGAAAAGATGGCACAGTCTTGGTAGAAATCTCTGAATGAGACGCTGTGAGGCAATTCTCTCTGCAAAACTCACTCCAACCATTTATTTGCCTTGATTGCCAATCAATGGTGGGGTTATGTTTAGTGAGCCAGGGTAGCCCCAACACTAGAGGAGTAGGTAATCCGCTTAAGACGAAACATGACATATCCTCAACATGAGCATCACCCACAGTCAAACGGATATTGCGAACTATGCCCTTTAACGATCTTTGAGAAAGTGGAGCGGAATCGATAGCAAAAACAGGTATATCCTTTTCCAAAGTGCATACCTGGAAACCATGCGTTATAGAAAATTGATTATCAATGAGATTGACAGCTGCTCCACTATCTACAAAAATCTCACAAAAAATGTTCTTGCTGTCTAGCGCCACCCTGGCAGGTAGGAGAAAACGGGAACTACAAGAAAAAACGGCAAACCTTCAATTTCCGCATCAACCTTGGCAATAGTAGCAAACCAGAAGGCCCCTCTCCAGAGAATGTCCCAAACTGCGGATGAAACACATATGCACCAAAAAATGGTGACTTATCAGAGGACTCCTGGCGACGGTTATTTAAAGCAAACTCAGCAAGGGACAAAAAAGAACACCAATCCTCCTTATTCTCCGCCACAAAACAGTGCAGATATGTCTCCAGATTCTGATTGAGTGTTCGGTCTGACCATTCGACTGCGGGTGAAAAGCAGAAGAGAACGACAACCGAACCCCCAAGCGAGAACAGAAAACCTTCCAGAATCTGGAAACAAATTGCGTGCCCCTATCAGAAACGATGTCTGAAGGAATGCCATGCAATTTAACAATGTGATCAACAAATGCTTGCGCCAGCGTCTTAGCATTGGGTAACCCAGGAAAGGGAATGAAATGCGCCATTTTGCTAAAACGGTCCACTACTACCAGAATCACAGTCTTCCCCGAGGAACGAGGCAGGTCCGTAATGAAGTCCATTGACAGATATGTCCAAGGATGGGAAGGAATGGGTAACGGGAGGAGAGAACCCGATGGCCGTGAATGAGGGACCTTGGCACGAGCGCAGGTCTCGCAGGCTGCCACAAAACCCTCAACCATCTTACAAAGAGCCGGCCACTAGAATCTCCGAGCAATGAGATCCACTGTGGCTCTACTCCCCGGGATCCCAGCAAGGACAGTATCGTGGTGCTCCTTAAAAACCTTGTGTCGTAAAGCGAGAGGCACAAACAACCTCCCAGGGGGACAAAGATCTGGAGCCTCTGCCTGGGCTGCCTGAACCTCTGCCTCCAAATCAGGATAAAGAGCAGAGACGACCACCCCTTCAGCCAAAATGGGACCCAGGTCTTCAAAGTTCCCCCCTCCCAGAAAACAATGTGACAGGGCATCCGCCTTCACATTTTTAACCCCAAGGCAGAACGTAACAACAAAATTAAACCTAGAAAAGAACAAAGACCATCTGGCCTGTCTCGGGTTCAGACGCTTGGCCGATTCCAAGTAGGCCAGATTCTTATGGTCTGTAAACACGGTAATAGGGTGTCTGGCTCCCTCTAACCAATAGCGCCATTCCTCAAAAGCTAATTTGATGGCCAACAACTCCCTATCTCCCACATCGTAATTTTTCTCTGCAGAGGAGAGTTTCCTTGAGAAAAAGGCACACGGTCGCCATTTGGTAGGAGAGGGACCCTGAGATAAGACCGCACCCACACCCACCTCAGAAGCGTCCACCTCAACAATAAACGGTAGAGAGACATCAGGTTGTACCAAAATGGGAGCGGAAGCAAAACTCTCTTTGATAGTAGAAAAGGCTTTAAGCGCATCTACCGACCACAAAGAAAAATCTACCCCCTTTTTAGTCATATCATTGAGTGTCTTAATATCAGAGGAATAATTCAAAATGAACTTTCTGTAATAATTGGCAAAACCCAAATACCGCATCAGCGCCTTCTGATTCTCAGGAAGCTCCCAATCAAGCACAGCGCTGACCTTCTCACGGTCCATGCGAAAACCAGAAGCGGAGAGAAGAAAACCAAGAAATTGAATCTCCGCAAACACACATTTTTCCAGTTTAGCGTACAATTTATTATCCCGCAGAATCAGCAAGACCTGACGTAGGTGGTCTCGATGAGTCTTGAAATCAGGAGAAAAAAATCAAAATGTCATCTAGATACACCAGTACAAATTTCCCCATTAAATGATAAAAAATGCTGTTCACAAAATGTTGGAAGACGGCCGGAGCATTCATCAAACCAAAGGGCATAACCAAATTCTCGAAATGACCCTCAGAGGTATTGAAGGCCCTCTTCCATTCGTCCCCTTCCCTAATCCTGACCAGGTTGTATGCCCCTCTTAAATCCAACTTAGAAAAAACCTTAGCCACAACAATCTGGTTAAACAGGTCCGGGATCAGAGGAAGCGGATATGGGTCACGAATCGTGATACGGTTCAGCTCCCTAAATTCCAGACAAGGTCTTAAAGAACCATCTTTTTTCTTAATAAAAAAAAAGGCTCAGGCTTTCTGAGATATTGGTAAGCATAGCGACTCTTTCAGGTTGGGAGAGATTGTATAAACGTGATTTTGGCAGTTTGACGCCTGGGATGAGATTAATAGGGCAGTCGAACTCCTGGTGCGGGGACAACTCCTGGACACCACTCTCGGAAAACACATCCGAAAATTCAGAGAGAAAAGATGGCACAGTCTTGGTAGAAATCTCTGAATGAGACGCTGTGAGGCAATTCTCTCTGCAAAACTCACTCCAACCATTTATTTGCCTTGATTGCCAATCAATGGTGGGGTTATGTTTAGTGAGCCAGGGTAGCCCCAACACTAGAGGAGTAGGTAATCCGCTTAAGACGAAACATGACATATCCTCAACATGAGCATCACCCACAGTCAAACGGATATTGCGAACTATGCCCTTTAACGATCTTTGAGAAAGTGGAGCGGAATCGATAGCAAAAACAGGTATATCCTTTTCCAAAGTGCATACCTGGAAACCATGCGTTATAGAAAATTGATTATCAATGAGATTGACAGCTGCTCCACTATCTACAAAAATCTCACAAAAAATGTTCTTGCTGTCTAGCGCCACCCTGGCAGGTAGGAGAAAACGGGAACTACAAGAAAAAACGGCAAACCTTCAATTTCCGCATCAACCTTGGCAATAGTAGCAAAATGAAAAATTTTTGAGGGTTTTTTTCTTTTTGTTTCTTTCTTATTACCCTCAGAAAACTCCATGAATCTCCTAGAGGGGCAAACATTAGCCAAATGATTTATACCCCCATAACAGAAACAAACCCTCCTCTGAGAGCTGAATCCTCTACTATCAGAGGCAAGCAAACCCAGCTGCATGGCATCCTGCTCAGAGGGGATTGAGAGAGACTGAGACCCCTGCGTACTGAATGAGACAGCCCCACTGTCCTTGGGCTGAATATGACAGGAAGGAGTGGTCTCTCCTCTCTCTCTAAGACGCCTGTCAATACGAACAGCTAGAGACATGGCAGACTCCAACGAGGCAGGTCTCTCATGAAAAGCAAATGCATCTTTCAATCCCTCCGAAAGACCATGGCAAAATTGACTTCGGTGTGCAGCATCGTTCCAACCAGTATCAGCTGCCCATCTCCGAAAATCAGAACAATATATCTCTGTGGACTGTTTACCCTGGCATAAAAGACGCAGTTTAGATTCAGCCCGTGCAATATGATCTGGGTCATCATATATCTGCCCCAAGGCTACAAAAAATTAATCCACCGATCGGAGGGGCCGTGCCCCCACCAGCAGCAAAAAGGCCAAGACTGAGCGTTATCACTGAGCAGCGAGATGATGATCCCCACCCTCTGCTCCTCATCACCAGAGGAATGGGGAAGTAGGCAAAAATGGAGTTTGCAAGCCTCTCTAAAGCGAACAATATTCTCACTACCCCCAGAGAACGTATCCGGAAGCGAGATCTTAGGCTCGGTACAAACTCCATGAAAGTAAGCAGAACCGGTCAAGTGAAACTGAGACACAGTTTTACGGAGATCTGCTACCTCCAGTGAAAGACCCTGCATGCCGTCAATCAAGGCTGAAACCGGATCTATGCTTAAGACGGTAATGGCGGTTTATAATGTCACGGATGAAGTTTCAGATAGCTGGAAGTTATGAATAAACGTCCAACTGGCTTGATCCCAAACTAAGGAGCATATAGGTGACCCCTATAAAACCCTAAGAGCTCACCCTGACTGCTAAGCACATACAAGGGTCTCAAAGGTAGACGATTGTATGCCAACGTACCTAAGACTTTGTGACACCTGAAAACCCTATAATAGTGAGGGGACACGACCACCGGCTCCCTGCACTTCATACGGAGGGAGTCAGGGTCACCTAGAATCAAGCCAACAAGGAAACACAATACATGAAAGGACTTATCTGAACAAGCAGCAGCAGAAGACTCCAGCAGTGAACACTTCAATCCAGGAAGTAGTATAAACCGCAAAGTGAGGCAGTATGGGAGGGAATATAAAGGAAAGAAGATTAGTCTAAATAGGTGACACCTGGGAAAAGAAAATGAGATGAGAAAGTGAAACCAAAACAAAGAACATCATGCAAGAAGTAGAGAAGGATGTCTGTCAGACCTTCTCACAGAAGTGGCGGTGACACCACTCCTTTCTTGTGAATAGTGGCAGTTGACTCAAAGGTGACGACAATGTTGCAGCTGGTATTCCACAACTGCCCTCTGATGCTCACAAAGCCTGGTCAACATGTGAAACGTAGACAACAGTCGGTGAGCTAGAAGCCGCAAGCGCTACTGCAGCGTTGACAGACCGGCTGAAGATGTGGAAGACTTGTGGAAAGGGGCACACACGGGGCGCGCCTTCACTAGTAGCTCAGGCAAATTGGGGTAGGTTTTGATAAACCGCTGAACCATTAAGTTTAAGATGTGGGCTAGGCATGGGATGTGTGTCAGGTTGCCGAGCTCCAAAGCCGTCACCAAGTTACGGCCATTGTCAGACACAACCATGCCTGGTTGTAGGTTGAGTGGCGAGAGCCACAGCTTGGTCTGGTCCCTTATACCCTGCCACAGCTCTGCGGCAGTGTGCTGTTTGTCCCCTAAGCAGATCAACTTCAGCACGGCCTGTTGACGCTTACCCACAGCAGTGCTACACTGCTTCCAGCTAGCGACTGATGGCTGACTGCTGCTGGAGGTGGAAGTGGAGGAGGAGGCGGCGGAGGAGGAGAAGTGAGGGTTGGAGCCAGTAACATAGCTGCTGGCAGAGACCCTGATGAAAGTAGGGCCCGCAATCCTGGGCGTGGGTAGCACCTGTGCCATCCCAGGGTGCAACTCACTTCCGGCCTCCACAACATTTACGCAGTTTGCGGTCAGGGAAATGTAGCATCCCTGGCCACCAGCACTTGTCTATGTGTCCGTGGTTAAGTGGATCTTCCCAGTAACTGCATTGTTCAGGGCAAGGGAGATGTTCTGGGACACATGCTGGTATAAGGCGGGCACGGCACACCTTGAAATATAGTGGTGGCTGGAGACTGCGTACCAAGGGACGGCCGCCGACATAAGGCTGCAGAAGGCCTCAGTGTCCACAAGCCTAAATGGCAACATTTCAAGGGCCAGTAATTTGGAAAGTTGTGCATTTAGTGCTATGGCCTGTGGGTGGGTGGTTGAGTATTTGCGCTTGCGTTCAAATGACTGTGTTATGGACATTTGGACGCTGCGCTGGGACAGGGAAGTGGATGTTGTTGCTGATGGTTCATGCGAAGGTCTAGGTGGAGGGCGAGGGGCATCCGAGCCTGCACCTTCGACAGGGGATTGGCCAGCAGTGCGTATTACAGGGGAAGAGGAGGCAGTGGTGTGACCCGCTGACCCAGATTGTGGACCCACGTGTTCGGCCCACTTGCTAGAGTGCTTGGATGCCATGTGGCGGATCATGCTGGTGGTGGTGAGGTTGCTAGTGTTCACGCCCCAGCTCATTTTGGTACGGCACAGGTTGAAAACTGCCTCTCTTTTGTCGTCTGCACTTTCCTCAAAAAAGTGCCATACTGCGGAACACTTACCCCTTGTCAAGGTATATTTACGCATGGGGGTGCTCGGTGTAACGGTTTTGGGCCTGTTTGTTGTAAGCCGACTTCTCCCTTTTGCAACCCCACTGCCTCTTACAGCCTGTTGCGGTACTGCGGATCCCTCCCCCTCTGTACTGCTGTCCTCGCTCGGCTTTTCACCTTCCCATGTTGGGTCAGTGACCTTATAGTCAACCACCTCCTCTTCCAGTTCCTCACACTGCTCATCCTCATGACTTGACCTAACCACAACCCCAGTGATTGACAACTGTGTCTCATCATCATCCACCTCCTGAAGGAATGATTGCCGTTTACCACCGTCATCTTCTTGAGACTGTGAAGGCTCAAGAGGTTGGGAATCAGGGCACAATATCTCAGATCCCTGTTCAAGCGTGCTGAGCGCGAGGGCCAAATGTAATAGTGGCGCTGGAAAGAGCTCCTCTGAATATCCGAGTGTTGGATCACTCGTTTGGCAAGCCTCTCCATGGTGGGAGAAAGGATGATCAGAGTGAGGATTCGGTTGACCAGACTCTTGGCTACAGAGACTGGACTTGGTGGAAGAGAGGGTGGTGCTTAACCGACTGGAAGCATTATCTTCAGCAATCCAACCGACCAACTGTTCGCACTGGTCCGACTTGGACAGTGTTGTCCTGCGCCGCCCAGCTAAGTTGGACATGAAGCTGCGTACGGTGGATTCTTTTTTTCTGGTGCACTGGCAGCAGGCACAGTTTCATTGTGCCTAGGGCCACGGCCATCAGCATCATGCCCACTTCCCCGTCCCTTAGTGCTCGCCTTCTTCATATTAACACGTTCAGTACCTTGGACGAGAATGCTCGTCCTAACTTGCAGGTACTTAACGCACTAGGACAAACAATTTCGTCCTGCAGTTAAACTGTCACTGTGAGTAAACACACAGTTGATAAGAACTGAGCTACTTGTAATTCTCCTTCTCTAGTGCTGAGGAGATCAAAGCTGTGTATTAGCCTGCCCTTCCTCCTCAGCTGCAGAGTTAACCCCTTCAGTACTCCTCACACATCCATAGCCCTTCCTTAGTGCTATGTTTGGGGAGCTGTGTGACCAGTGAATGTCATTTACAAAATGATCCAAACATGAAGTAGACATATAGGAAATGTAAAGTAAACTATTTTAGGAGGTATTACTATCTGTTTTAAAAGCAGAGAAATCGAAATTTTGAAAATTTACCTGATTTTTGGTAAATTTGGTATTTTTTTATAAATAAAATTTTTATATTTTGACTCACATTTACAACTGTCATGAAGTACAATGTGTGACGAGAAAACAATCTCAGAATGGCTTGGATAAGTAAAAGCGTTCCAAAGTTATTACCATATAAAGTGACACATGTCAGATTTGCAAGAAATGGCCAGGTCCTTAAGGTGAAAAATGGCAGGGTCCTTAAGGGGTTAATGGTTTTGTCACTAGATGTGGCACAGATTTTTTTTACAGTCTGCTAAAGACAGTTTTCTAATGCAGGACAGTATATGTCACAGAAACCCACGAAATATGGACACTACACTATATTAGGCCCAGATTAGTTAAATTTGCCCTACAGAAACAGTTTTCAGATGGAGTACTGTATATGTCACAGAAAGCCACACACTATGGACCGTAGATTAGGCCCAGATTATTGGAATTTGCAAAACAAAACGTCGTTTTCGGATGCAGGACAGTATACAGGGAGTGCAGAATTATTAGGCAAATGAGTATTTTGACCACATCATCCTCTTTATGCATGTTGTCTTACTCCAAGCTGTATAGGCTCGAAAGCCTACTACCAATTAAGCATATTAGGTGATGTGCATCTCTGTAATGAGAAGGGGTGTGGTCTAATGACATCAACACCCTATATTAGGTGTGCATAATTATTAGGCAACTTCCTTTCCTTTGGCAAAATGGGTCAAAAGAAGGACTTGACAGGCTCAGAAAAGTCAAAAATAGTGAGATATCTTGCAGAGGGATGCAGCACTCTTAAAATTGCAAAGCTTCTGAAGCGTGATCATCGAACAATCAAGCGTTTCATTCAAAATAGTCAACAGGGTCGCAAGAAGCGTGTGGAAAAACCAAGGCGCAAAATAACTGCCCATGAACTGAGAAAAGTCAAGCGTGCAGATGCCACTTGCCACCAGTTTGGCCATATTTCAGAGCTGCAACATCACTGGAGTGCCCAAAAGCACAAGGTGTGCAATACTCAGAGACATGGCCAAGGTAAGAAAGGCTGAAAGACGACCACCACTGAACAAGACACACAAGCTGAAACGTCAAGACTGGGCCAAGAAATATCTCAAGACTGATTTTTCTAAGGTTTTATGGACTGATGAAATGAGAGTGAGTCTTGATGGGCCAGATGGATGGGCCCGTGGCTGGATTGGTAAAGGGCAGAGAGCTCCAGTCCGACTCAGACGCCAGCAAGGTGGAGGTGGAGTACTGGTTTGGGCTGGTATCATCAAAGATGAGCTTGTGGGGCCTTTTCGGGTTGAGGATGGAGTCAAGCTCAACTCCCAGTCCTACTGCCAGTTTCTGGAAGACACCTTCTTCAAGCAGTGGTACAGGAAGAAGTCTGCATCCTTCAAGAAAAACATGATTTTCATGCAGGACAATGCTCCATCACACGCGTCCAAGTACTCCACAGCGTGGCTGGCAAGAAAGGGTATAAAAGAAGAAAATCTAATGACATGGCCTCCTTGTTCACCTGATCTGAACCCCATTGAGAACCTGTGGTCCATCATCAAGTGATTTATTATGTGAGATTTACAAGGAGGGAAAACAGTACACCTCTCTGAACAGTGTCTGGGAGGCTGTGGTTGCTGCTGCACGCAATGTTGATGGTGAACAGATCAAAACACTGACAGAATCCATGGATGGCAGGCTTTTGAGTGTCCTTGCAAAGAAAGGTGGCTATATTGGTCACTGATTTGTTTTTGTTTTGTTTTTGAATGTCAGAAATGTATATTTGTGAATGTTGAGATGTTATATTGGTTTCACTGGTAAAAATAAATAATTGAAATGGGTATATATTTGTTTTTTTGTTAATTTGCCTAATAATTATGCACAGTAATAGTCACCTGCACACACAGATATCCCCCTAAAATAGCTAAAACTAAAAACAAACTAAAAACTACTTCCAAAAATATTCAGCTTTGATATTAATGAGTTTTTTGGGTTCATTGAGAACATGGTTGTTGTTCAATAATAAAATTAATCCTCAAAAATACAACTTGCCTAATAATTCTGCACTCCCTGTACAGTGGGGGAAATAATTATTTGACCCCTCACTGATTTTGTAAGTTTGTCCAATGACAAAGAAATGAAAAGTCTCAGAACAGTATCATTTCAATGGTAGGTTTATTGTAACAGTGGCAGATAGCACATCAAAAGGAAAATCAAAAAAATAACTTTAAATAAAAGATAGCAACTGATTTGCATTTCATTGAGTGAAATAAGTATTTGAACCCTCTAACAAAAAAATACTTAATACTTGGTGGAAAAACCCTTGTTTGCAAGCACAGAGGTCAAACGTTTCTTGTAATTGATGACCAAGTTTGCGCACATTTTAGGAGGAATGTTGGTCCACTCCTCTTTGCAGATCATCTCTAAATCCCTAAGGTTTCGAGGCTGTCTCTGTGCAACTCTGAGCTTGAGCTCCCTCCATAGGTTTTCGATTGGATTAATGTCCGGAGACTGACTAGGCCACTCCATGACCTTAATGTGCTTCTTCTTGAGCCACTCCTTTGTTGCCTTTGCTGTATGTTTTGGGTCATTGTCGTGCTGGAACACCCATCCACGACCCATTTTCAGTTTCCTGGCAGAGGGAAGGAGGTTGTCGCTCAGGATTTCACGATACATGGCTCCGTCCATTTTCCCGTTTATGCGAATAAGTTGTCCTGTGCCCTTAGCAGAAAAACACCCCCAAAGCAAAATGTTTCCACCCCCATGCTTGACGGTGGGGACGGTGTTTTGGGGGTCATAGGCAGCATTTTTCTTCCTCCAAACACAGCGAGTTGAGTTAATGCCAAAGAGCTCTATTTTGGTCTCATCAGACCACAGCACCTTCTCCCAGTCACTCTCTGAATCATTCAGGTGTTCATTGGCAAACTTCAGACGGGCCTGCACATGTGCCTTCCTGAGCAGGGGGACCTTGCGAGCCCTGCAGGATTTTAATCCATTGCGGTGTAATGTGTTTCCAATGGTTTTCTTGGTGACTGTGGTCCCTGCTAATTTGAGGTCATTAACTAACTCCTCCCGTGTAGTTCTAGGATGCTTTTTCACCTTTCTCAGAACCATTGACACCCCACGAGGTGAGATCTTGCGTGGAGCCCCAGAGCGAGGTCGATTGATGGTCATTTTGTGCTCCTTCCATTTTCGAACAATCGCACCAACAGTTGTCACCTTCTCTCCCAGCTTCTTGCTAATGGTTTTGTAGCCCATTCCAGCCTTGTGCAGGTCTACAATTTTGTCTCTGACATCCTTGGACAGCTCTTTGGTCTTTCCCATGTTGGAGAGTTTGGAGTCTGCTTGATTGATTGATTCTGTGGACAGGTGTCTTTTATACAGGTGACTAGTTAAGACAGGTGTCCTTAATGAGGGTGACTAATTGAGTAGAAGTGTCTAACCACTCTGTGGGAGCCAGAACTCTTAATGGTTGGTAGGGGTTCAAATACTTATTTCACTCAATGAAATGCAAATCAGTTGCTATCTTTTATTTAAAGTTATTTTTTCGATTTTCCTTTTGATGTGCTATCTGCCACTGTTACAATAAACCTACCATTGAAATGATACTGTTCTGAGACTTTTCATTTCTTTGTCATTGGACAAACTTACAAAATCAGTGAGGGGTCAAATAATTATTTCCCCCACTGTATGTCACAGAAACCCATAGAATATGGACACTGTATTAGGCCCAGATTATTGGAATTTGCCCTAAAGAAACAGTTTTCGGATGCAGGACAGTATATGTCACAGAAAGCCACACACTATGGACACTAGATTAGGCCCAGATTATTTAAATTTACGCTAAAGAAACAGTTTTCGGATGGAGTACTGTATATGTCACGAATGTGTATTACATGCACACACTGCAGAGACAGTAGATGAGGACTGGCCCCTGATTATTTAAATCTACGCGAAAGCAAGTTTTCGGATGGCGTACTGTATATGTCATAGAACACCACAGACTATGGACACTATTTTAGGCCCAGATTATTGAAATCTGTGGTACAGACACTGTTTTCTGATGTATAGAACCAAAAGAAAAAAGGCCTCACTATAATGCCATGGGTAGGGCAAGCGGGAAACCAATCATATAAACCTAAAAAATGTTGCTAAAGAACAACCATAGCATGCCCAATATGTTCAAAAATATACTTTATTGAGTTACAAATGAATCGTAATTACACAATTATAAAAGATTACACAAAAAAGATGTATCCGGAAAAATCAGCAAAGAAAGCTAGATGCCATAGTCCCCTGGCCGGTGTCTCAAAAACCCACCAAAAAGATGGAACACATGTCAGATGTATGTATAGTATGCCTTGGGGTGATTCGCAGATAGGTGGTATAAGGTACTAACCACTGAAAATAACTGCGATCATCACTCCATTGCATAGCCGCTATAGGGGTATATAGATGTAAAGCCCCTGGTAGTATACAGGTGGCAATAGGGAATAAAGTAATATCTATATAGATGCTCAGATAACTGCATCTCCATACATCAAAACCATCAAGTGAAGGCTATACATACACCACACATATAGACAGCTGATGGAAACAATCATAACATACCAAAAGACATCCAGGATGGCACATCAATGCGAGCTGTGGCAAGAAGGTTTGCTGTGTCTGTCAGCGTAGTGTCCAGAGCATGGAGGCGCTACCAGGAGACAGGCCAGTACATCAGGAGACGTGGAGGAGGCCGTAGGAGGGCAACAACCCAGCAGCAGGACCGCTACCTCCGCCTTTGTGCAAGGAGGAACAAGAGGAGCACTGCCAGAGCCCTGCAAAATGACCTCCAGCAGGCCACAAATGTGCATGTGTCTGCTCAAACGGTCAGAAACAGACTCCATGAGGGTGATATGAGGGCCCGACGTCCACAGGTGGGGGTTGTGCTTACAGCCCAACACCGTGCAGGACGTTTGGCATTTGCCAGAGAACACCAAGATTGGCAAATTCGCCACTGGCGTCCTGTGCTCTTCACAGATGAAGGCAGGTTCACACTGAGCACATGTGACAGATGTGACAGAGTCTGGAGACGCCGTGGAGAACGTTCTGCTGCCTGCAACATCCTCCAGCATGACCGGTTTGGCATTGGGTCAGTAATGGTGTGGGGTGGCATTTCTTTGGAGGGCCGCACAGCCCTCCATATGCTCGCCAGAGGTAGCCTGACTGCCATTAGGTACCGAGATGAGATCCTCAGACCCCTTGTGAGACCATATGCTGGTGCGGTTGGCACTGGGTTCCTCCTAATGCAAGACAATGCTAGACCTCATGTGGCTGGAGTGTGTCAGCAGTTCCTGCAAGATGAAGGCATTGATGCTATGGACTGGCCCACCCGTTCCCCAGACCTGAATCCAATTGAGCACATCTGGGACATCATGTCTCGCTCTATCCACCAACGTCACGTTGCACCACAGACTGTCCAGGAGTTGGCAGATGCTTTAGTCCAGGTCTGGGAGGAGATCCCTCAGAAGACCGTCCGTCACCTCATCAGGAGCATGCACAGGCGTTGTAGGGAGGTCATACAAGCACGTGGAGGCCACACACACTACTGAGCCTCATTTTGACTTGTTTTAAGGACATTACATCAAAGTTGGATCAGCCTGTAGTGTGTTTTTCCACTTTAATTTTGAGTGTGACTCCAAATCCAGACCTCCATGGGTTGAAAAATTTGATTTCCATTGTTTAATTTTTTGTGTGATTTTGTTGTCAGCACATTCAACTATGTAAAGTATTTCAGAAGAATATTTAATTAACTCAGATCTAGGATGTGTTATTTTTGTGTTCCCTTTATTTTTTTGAGCAGTGTATATTGCAGTTGCCTGCCCGTGTGTGAGAGGCCACAGGCCCACAGACTGTACTGTGTGCACACCACTCATATCGGGTGGCACAGTACCTTGCAGATAAAAAAAGTCATTTAATTTTTACCCTTTAATATAATTGCAGTTGCCTGCCAGTGTGAGTCAGGCCTACAGATTGTACTGTGCCCACTGCCATTGCCCACCACTCATATCGGGTGGCACAGTACGTTGCAGATAAAAAAGTCATTAAATTTTTACCCTTTAATATAATTGCAGTTGCCTGCCAGTGTGTGTCAGGCCCACTGACTGTACTGTGCCCACTGCCAGTGCCCACCACTCATATAGGGTGGCACAGCACCTTGCAGATAAAAAATTCATTTAATTTTTCCTCTGTAATATAATTGCAGTTGCCTGCCAGTGAGTGTCAGGCCCACATACTGTACTGTGCCCACTTCCCACCCCTCATATAGGGTGGCACAGCACCTTGCAGATAAAAAAAAGTCATTTAATTTTTCCTCTGTAATATAATTGCAGTTGTTTGCCAGTGAGTGTCAGGCCCACAGACTGTACTGTGCCCACTGCCCACCACTAATATAGGGTGGCACAGCACCTTGCAGATAAAAAATTCATTACATTTTTCCTCTGTAATATAATTGGAGTTGCCTGCCAGTGAGTGTCAGGCCCACAGACTGTACTGTGCCCACTGCCCACCACTTATATAGGGTGGCACAGCACCTTGCAGATAAAAAAAGTCATTTAATTTTTTTTCTCTGTAATATAATTGCAGTTGCCTGCCAGTGTGTGTCAGGCCCACAGACTGTACTGTGCCCACTGCCCATCACTCATATAGGGTGGCACAGCACCTTGCAGATAAAAAAATTCATTACATTTTTCCTCTGTAATATAATTGCAGTTGCCTGCCAGTGAGTGTCAGGCCCACAGACTGTTTTGTGGCCACTGCCCACCACTCATATAGGGTGGCACAGTACATTGCACGGCGCATGCGCAGTGCCCCAAATTGGAAGTAAGAGGACCGACCAACCATCTTTTTCCATCTCCCAGTTCCTAAAATCTATTCCATACACCGGCCCCTGATAGGGGACAAAACAGAGATTAAACTGGTAAGAACAGAGGACAGCCTCTGCGGAGCTGGGTATTTTTTGACCGCGTTACTGAACGCTCATGCACAATGGCTGTAGGCTCATGCGTCCTTTTGCGGAGGTGACAAACCTGGTCAGTCAAACCCAAGGCAACATCATCATCCCATATGCGTTTTTTTCTGGAGTGTGCGAAGAGTGCTGGATCAGGCCGTAGATGAGCATGAAGAGGAAGAGTTGTGGTCACCATCACCACCAGAAGCAGCCTTGTCGTCGTCGATTGCTAGACCTGCGGCAACGCTGGAAGAGGAGTCTGAAGAAGAGGAGTCAGAGGAGGAAGGTGGCTTTGAGGAGGTGGAAGACCAACCACAGCAGGCGTCCCAGGGGGCTTGTTGTCACCTTTCGGGGACCCTTGGTGTTGTACGTGGCTGGGTGGAGGAAGAGACCTTCAATGACGTCAGTGAGGACAAGGAACGGGACACGGCTAGCTTGGTATCCAACCTTGTGCAAATGGGGAGTTTGCGGTTGTGCAAATGGACTGTTTGCGGTTGTTTGCGGTGCGTTAAACGGGGAGTTTGGTCTGTCAGAGTTTGGTCTGTCACTGTGAAGCGGGCGTAACCCTTACACTACCTGATCGATACAACATAATACCTGATCGTATACACACACTGGATGTTTTAAAGCACGTTATTCCAAACAATTTAGGAATGTTAGGTGATTTATGCCCTTTATGGATTAAAACCCCACTCTGCGTCAACTACGTAATTTTCCGTCCAGGTGTTAGTCCCCTTGAAACAACTTTTCCATCACTATTGTGGCCAGAAAGAGTCCCTATGGGTTTTAAAATTTGCCTGCCTATTGAAGTCTATGGCGGTTCGCCCAGTTCGCCCGTTTTATGTTCGCGACATCTCTACTGACAACCACACAAGGTATTGAAGTGCAGATCACACAATATACGGATTACACCGTTGACAGCAAAAATGTGGATTATGGGAAAAAGATTATTGTTTTCACTAATATTCTTCCTATCTCTGCCCCTGACACACAGAAGGTATTGCTGCACAGATGTCACAAGTCACTGCAGACACCTTCTATATAGCAAAATAATCGCGTACTACTTTGCACAATTAACCTCTTGGGGACATAGGGCATACAGGTACGCCCTGATGTCCCGGTACTTAAGGACACAGGGGGTACCTGTACACCCTGTGTATTTCCGCACGCGGCGGTGATCGGAACTGGGTGCCTTCTGAAATCATTCAGCAGGCACCCTGGGTCAAAGCCGATGGGGGTCCTGGGACCCCCCCGTATCGGCAATCACTGCAAATTAACCCCTTCTATGCTGCTGACCGCGGCATAGAAAGGGGTTTGTGTTTGAGTGAGAGCATCAAGTCTCCGCGCTGCTGTGTCGGGGACTCGATGTCTCAGAAGGCAGCCCGATGCCATGCAGAGGCTGCCCAATGCCTTGCACCGCATCGGGACCTGCCTTCTATGGGAGCCGAGGAGATCCAGCCTCATGCTGGGTCTCCTAGGCAACCTGTTAGTGTATGACTCAGTGTCATGCACTTACAGGAAATGCATTACAATACAGATGTATTGTAATGCATTGCAGACGGGATTAGACCCTCAAAAGTGAACATCAGAAATAAAGTAAAGAAAAAAAATTTAAAAAAAAGTCTTTTTAATAAAATTTATAAAGTAATAAAATTAATAAAGTAAAAAAATAAAAAAAAAACACAGCTTTCCCCTTATTTCATAATAAAAAACTAAAAAAACAAACAAATCCACACATATTAGGTATCGCCGCGTCTGTAATGACCGGCTCTATAAATATATCACATGATCCACCCTGTACGATAAATATCATAAAAAAAATAAAAATCTGTGTAAAAAAATGTTATTTTTGTCACCTTACATCACAAAAAGTGCAACACCAAGTGATCAAAAAGGCGTATGCCCCCCCAAATGGTACCAATCTAACCGTCACCTCATCCCGCAAAAAATGAGCACCTACCTAAGACACTCGCCCAAAAATAAAAAAACTATGGCACTCACTGTAATGCCGTATCCATGTTGGTTACTGGCATTACAGTTATTTACTGGCCGAAACGCATCATCGGGTGCTATAAAGCATCCGATGACACATTGTTCGGCTCAGTCTTTGTCAGGGAGAGCTGTGCTGTATAAGGGACAGATAGTGTAGGGAATTTAGTTTAATTTTTTTGTTAAGCAGGGTTGGTGTTAGAGACCCAAATGTCCTTTTAAGGACTATTGTTGTGTCTGGCAGCAGGGGCGGACATACCGCCTGTGCAGCTGGTTCAGCTGTACAGGGGCCCAGCGTGCGAGGGGGCCCATACAGCTTGGACTGGTCCACTGGTGAGTGGGGCCCCTTCCTGAACTTTAGACTGAAAGATAATGTGCTGCTCAGGGACTGACAGGTTTTAGTGTAATCAGCTCTCCTGGTCAGTAAGGCTGTGTCCACAGGGTCTGATTTTTACAAAATCGCGGCAAAAAAACAACGCATTTTTACGCGATTTTCTTGGAAATAGGACCTTGTGAACCCAACCTTACTGACCAGGAGAGCTGATTGGTCTGAAAATTGTCACTCAAAAGCACTGACAGGCTCTTCTCCAATGGGCCAGCATGCTAATCAGTGAGGAAGGAAGGAAGGACCCACTGCTGCTGTGTGGAGACCGAGCCCTGCTACTGACAGGGGGCGGAGCCTGGCTGAGGACACGAAAAACAGCAATACAGCGAGGAGGTGAGGAAGGGATCTGTATGTAATGTAGTGTAAAATAGTTCCTGCATGTATGACAGTGTGTGTATGTGACAGTGCCTACATGTGTACAATTGTGTATTTGACAGTGCCTGTATGTGTGAGGATGTATGACTGTGTGTGACAGTGCCTGCATGTGTACAAGTGTGTATGTGAGTGCCTGCATGTGTGAGGATGTGTGACTGTGTGTATGTGACAGTTTCTGCATGTGTACAAGTGTGTATGTGACTGTGCCTGCATGTGTGAGGATGTGTGACCGTGTGTATGTGACAGTGCCTGCATGTGTACAAGTGTGTATGTGACAGTGCCTGTATGTGTGAGGATGTATGACCGTGTGTGACAGTGCCTGCATGTGTACAAGTGTGTATGTGAGTGCCTGCATGTGTGAGGATGTGTGACTGTGTGTATGTGACAGTTTCTGCATGTGTACAAGTGTGTATGTGACAGTGCCTGTATGTGTGAGGATGTATGACTGTGTGTGACAGTGCCTGCATGTGTACAAGTGTGTATGTGAGTGCCTGCATGTGTACAAGTGTGTATGTGACAGTGCCTGCATGTGTGAGGATGTGTGACTGTGTGTATGTGACAGTGCCTGCATATGTACAAGTGTGTATGTGAGTGCCTGCATGTGTACAAGTGTGTATGTGACAGTGCCTGCATGTGGACAAGTGTCTATGTGACAGTGCCTGCATGTGTGAGGATGTATGACCGTGTGTATGTGACAGTGCTTGCATGTGTACAAGTGTGTATGTGAGTGCCTGCATGTGTACAAGTGTGTATGTGACAGTGCCTGCATGTGTGAGGATGTGTGACTGTGTGTATGTGACAGTTCCTGCATGTGTACAAATGTGTATGTGAGTACCTGTATGTGTGAGGATGTATGACCGTGTGTATGTGACAGTGCCTGCATGTGTGAGGATGTGTGACTGTGTGTATGTGACAGTGCCTGCATGTGTGAGGATGTGTGACTGTGTGTATGTGACAGTGCCTGCATGTGTGAGGATGTATGACCGTGTGTATGTGACAGTGCCTGCATGTGTACAAGTGTGTATGTGACAGTGCCTGCATGTGTGAGGATGTGTGACTGTGTGTATGTGACAGTGCCTGCATGTGTACAAGTGTGTATGTGACAGTGCCTGCATGTGTACAAGTGTGTATGTGACAGTGCCTGCATGTGTGAGGATGTGTGACTGTGTGTATGTGACAGTTCCTGCATGTGTACAAATGTGTATGTGAGTACCTGTATGTGTGAGGATGTATGACCGTGTGTATGTGACAGTGCCTGCATGTGTGAGGATGTGTGACTGTGTGTATGTGACAGTGCCTGCATGTGTGAGGATGTGTGACTGTGTGTATGTGACAGTTCCTGCATGTGTACAAGTGTGTATGTGACAGTGCCTGTATGTGTGAGGATGTATGACCGTGTGTATGTGACAGTTCCTGCATGTGTACAAGTGTGTATGTGACAGTGCCTGCATGTGTGAGGATGTGTGACTGTGTGTATGTGACAGTTCCTGCATGTGTACAAATGTGTATGTGAGTACCTGTATGTGTGAGGATGTATGACCGTGTGTATGTGACAGTGCCTGCATGTGTGAGGATGTGTGACTGTGTGTATGTGACAGTGCCTGCATGTGTGAGGATGTGTGACTGTGTGTATGTGACAGTGCCTGCATGTGTGAGGATGTATGACCGTGTGTATGTGACAGTGCCTGCATGTGTACAAGTGTGTATGTGACAGTGCCTGCATGTGTGAGGATGTGTGACTGTGTGTATGTGACAGTGCCTGCATGTGTACAAATGTGTATGTGAGTGCCTGTATGTGTGAGGATGTATGACCGTGTGTATGTGACAGTTCCTGCATGTGTACAAGTGTGTATGTGACAGTGCCTGCATGTGTGAGGATGTATGACCGTGTGTATGTGACAGTGCCTGCATGTGTACAAGTGTGTATGTGACAGTGCCTGTATGTGTGAGGATGTATGACCGTGTGTATGTGACAGTTCCTGCATGTGTACAATTGTGTATGTGACAGTGCCTGCATGTGTGAGGATGTATGACCGTGTGTATGTGACAGTTCCTGCATGTGTACAAGTGTGTATGTGACAGTGCCTGTATGTGTGAGGATGTATGACCGTGTGTATGTGACAGTTCCTGCATGTGTACAATTGTGTATGTGACAGTGCCTGCATGTGTGAGGATGTATGACCGTGTGTATGTGACAGTTCCTGCATGTGTACAAGTGTGTATGTGACAGTGCCTGTATGTGTGAGGATGTATGACCGTGTGTATGTGACAGTGCCTGCATGTGTACAAGTGTGTATGTGACAGTGCCTGCATGTGTGAGGATGTATGACCGTGTGTATGTGACAGTTCCTGCATGTGTACAAGTGTGTATGTGACAGTGCCTGTATGTGTGAGGATGTATGACTGTGTGTATGTGACAGTGCCTGCATGTGTGAGGATGTGTGACTGTGTGTATGTGACAGTGCCTGCATGTGTGAGGATGTATGACCGTGTGTATGTGACAGTGCCTGCATGTGTGAGAATGTCTGAAAAAGAGCGGTTGCAGAATTTTGCAGAATGGGTGTGGATCAAATCATTTCAACGGGTACGCAGAAGATGCGTGCGTCACATTGTGTGTTGTCCACATCCATGTCCTTTCCGCAGCCCCACAAAAACGATACATGTCCTATTCTTGTCTGCAATTGCAGACAAGAATAGGCATTTTCTATCATAGGACGCACATGGCCAGTCTCCGTGTTTTGTGGATTTGCAATTTGCAGAAGGCAAAGCACAGCCGTCGAAATGGGTCCTTAGGCTGGCACCACAACACACATTATGCAGCCAAAGATTGCAGCGATACTACGATACATCACAACTAGTAAAAGTAAACGAGGTCTTGACCTGACGGTCACAAAAAAATCCAACCTGCTGAATTTCTTGCAACTTTTCAATTGTGATTTTAAGAAACTTCAAGTTCACAATGTGACCTCATTCATTTTAACTCAATGCATTGCAGCATTGTGTCTGCTGTGATCCTTGGTTGCACGACACATTGTTGGCTAAAAGTACTGTGTAGCCTTAAAGGGGTCACTGTATTTATTGTATATATTTACGTCTCTATGTGTGGTTTGGGGAGGGTGCCCAGGAACATTCGTTGCACAGGGGCCCTCTGCTGTCTGTGTCCGCCCCTGTCTGGCAGCAATATATCTTTTTGTGCAACCTGCGCTAAATTGCGTGCAATTTTAGAGACCCAAAAGTCCTTTTAAGGACTATTGTTGTATCTGGCAGCAATATATTTTATTAATGCAACCTGCGTTAAATTGCGTGCAATTGTTAGAGACCCAGAAGTCCTTTTAAGGAATATTGTTGTATCTGGCAGCAATATATATTTTTAGCGCAACCTACGCTAAATAGCTTGCAATTGTTTGGCCGCTGAAGACAGCGACATGATCTGCGCTACATATCCTGTGTAACTTGTGTACAGCCTCAAAATATCTGTGACATCCAGTGTACTTTTTGTGGAGACGGTGTCCGCTGCGGACAGTTACATTACCTGCGCTACATCTCCTGTATTATGTTTGCGCATCCTAAAAATATCTGTGACATCCAGAGTACTTTTTCCGTAGACGCTGTGGACAGTTACATTACCTGCGCTACATCTCCTGTATAACGTTTGTGCATCCTAAAAATATCATTGACATTCAGTGTACTTTTTCCATAGACGCTGCGGACAACGACATTATCTGCGCTACATCTCCTGTTTAACGTTTGCGCAGCCTAAAAATATCTGTGACAACCAGTGTACTTTTTCCGTAAACGGTGTCCACTGCGAACTATTACATTACCTGTGCTACATTTCCTGTATAACATTTGCGCATCCTAAAAATATCACTGACATTCAGTGTACTTTTTCCGTAGATGCTGCAGACAGCGACATTATCTGCGCTACATCTCCTGTTTAACATGTGCACATACTAAAAATATCTGTGACATCCAGTGTACTTTTTCCATAGATCCTGCGGACAGCAACACTATCTGCGCTACATCTCTTGTATAAAGTTTGCGCAGACTAAAAATATCTGTAACATCCAGTGTACTTTTTCTGTAGACGCTGCGGACAGTGACATTACCTGCGCTACATCACCTGCATAACATTTCCGCATCCCAAATATCTGTGAAATTGACTGTAATTTTTTCTTAGCCGCTGTTGACAGCAGCGCCATTACCTGTGGTACCTCTCCTGTATAATGATTCCGCATCCCAAATATCAGTGACACTGACTGTAATTTTTTCTTAGCCGCTGCTGACAGCAGCGCCATTACCTTTGGTACCTCTCCTGTATAACGTTTCCGCATCCCAAATATCTGTGACATTGACTGTAATTTATTTGCGCATACACCTTAAAAAACTGTGCTACTGTATGTGTGACATACTTGCAAGAATATATACCATTTAATATGAGGAAGGGGAGCAAGGGACGGGGAAGTGGCCGTGCTGCTGATGGAGCACGCAGAGGCCGTGGCCCTGGGCGCGGTAAAAAACTGTGCCTGCTGCCAGAGCACAAGAAACACACTCATCCACGATACCTAGCTTCATGTCCCAATTTGCAGGGCGGCGCAGGACACCACTCTCAAAGTCAGACCAGTGCGAGCAGGTGGTCGGTTGGATTGCAGCAGGTAATGCTTCCAGTCGGTTAAGCACCACCCTGTCTTCCACAAAGTCCAGTCTCAGTAGTCAAGAGCCTGGTTAACAAAATCCTTGCCCTGATCCTCCTTCCTCCCACCATGGAGAGTCTTTGCAAACAAGTGATCACACACACGGATATTCCGAGGAGCTCTTTTTCAGCGCCATTCCTTAATTTGGGCATCTCGCCAAGCCCGCTTGAAAAGGGACATGAGGAGATGTTGTGCCCTGATTCCCAAACTCTTGAGCATCCACAGTCAGAAGAAGATGGCGGTGGGGAACGGCAATTAGTGTTTCACGAGGTGGATGATGATGATGAGACACTGTTGGCAATAAGTCAACGGCAATTAGTGTCTCAAGAGGTTGATAATGAGGATGAGACACAGTTGTCAATAAGTGAGGTTGTTGTTAGGTCAACAAGTCAGGAGGATGACCAGAGTGAGGAGGTGGAAGAGGAGGTGGTGGACGATGAAATCACTGAGCCAACCTGGGAAGGTGGCAAGCCAAGCAAGGACAGCAGTACAGAGGGGGAGGGATCCGCAGCACTGCAACAGGCTGGAAGAGGTAGTGGGGTGGCAAAAGGGAGAAGGCGGGCCACACCTAATAGGCCCGCAACTGTTCCCCGGAGCACGCACTTGTGGAAATCTCCCTTGCCAAAGGGTAGATGTTCCGCAGTCTGTCGCTCTTTTGATAAAAGTGCGGACGATAAAAGAATTGTCATTTGCAACCTGTGCCGTACCAGAATGAGCAGGGGAGTGAACACCAGCAACCTCACCACCACCAGCATGATCCACCAAATGGCATCAAAGCACCCTAATCGGTGGGCAGAATGCCTGGGTCCACAATCAGTGTCTGCGGGTCACACCACTGCCTCCTCTTCCCATGTATGTGCTGACCAATCCCCTGTCCAAGACGCAGGCACGGATGCCTCCCGCCCTGCACCTGGACTTTCGTAAGCACCATCAGCTAGCACATCCACTTCTGTGTTCCAGCACAGCATACAGATGTCCATACCACAGGCATTTGAACGAAAGCGCAAATACCCAGCCACCCACCCACAGGCCAAAGCACTAAATGTGCACCTTTCCAAATTGCTGGCCCTGGAAATGTTGCCATTTAGGTTTGTGAACACAGCAGCTTTCTACAGCGGCTTTCCTCCGTCCCTAGTTACTCAGTCCCCAGCCGCCACTATTTTGCCCGGTGTGCTGTCCCTGCCTTACACCAGCATGTGTCCCGTAACATCACCTGTGCCCTGACCAACGCAGTTATTTTGAAGGTCCACTTAACGACTGACACAAGGACAAGTGCTTGTGGCCAGGGACGCTACATTTCCCTGATGGCACAATGGGTGAACGTTGTGGAGGGCGGGAGCGAGTCGTACCCTGGGATGGCACAGGTGCTATTGATGCCAAGGATTGCGGGCTCTACTTCCATCAGGATTTCCGCCACCACCTACATCAGTGGCTGTAACCCCCCTTCTCCTTCTCCACCTCCACTTCCACCTCTAAATTGTCATCTGGCAGCACCAGTCAGACATCACTCAGTAGCTGGAAGCAGTGTAGCACTGCAGTGAGGAAGCGGCAACAGGCTGTGCTGGAACTAATTTGCTTAGGTGACAAACAGCACACAACCGCAGAGCTGTGGCAGGGTATAAGGGACCAGACTGAGGTGTGGCTCTCGTCACTCAGCCTACAACCAGGCATGGTTGTGTCTGGTAATGGCCGTAACTTGGTGGTGGTTTTGGAGCTTGGCAACACACACATCCCATGCCTAGCCCACGTGTTAAACTTAATGGTTCAGCGGTTTCTCAAAACCTACCCCAATTTGCCTGAGCTACTGGTGAAGGTGCACCGTGTGTGTGCCCATTTCCAAAAGTCATCTGTAGCTGCCACCGATCTGGCAGCACTGCAGCAGCACTTGAATTTGCCAGTTCACCAACTGTTGTGCAACGTGAGCATGCGCTGGAACTCCACATTCCACATGTTGGCCAGGCTTTGTGAGCAGAAGAGGGTAATAATGGAATACCAGCTACAACTTGGTCATCGCCTTTCCAGTCAGCTTCCGCTCTTCACAAGCGATGAGTGGGCATGGATGTCTTACCTCTGTGAGGTTTTAGGCAACTTTGAGGAATCAACACAGATGGTGAGCTGCGATGCCACTATTATCAGCGTAACCATCTCACTTCTGTGTCTATTGAAACGCTTGCTGCTCACAATGAAGGCGGATGCTTTGTATGTGGAAGAGGTGGAAATGGCTGAAGACAGTACACAGGGTGATAGCCAGATCACACTAATTTTATCTTCTCAGCACGAATTGGATGATGAGGAGGAGGAGAAGGAAGAGGAGCAGGAGACGGTTGCCTCCGCTACAGAGGGTAGTACCCATAGCAGGCTTATTCCATCTGTTCAACGTGGATGGGCAGAAGAGTAATGAGGATTAGGAGATTGAGAGTCATCCTCCTGATGAGGATAGCGAAGTCTTGTCCTTTGTGACTCTGGCACACATGGCTAACTTTATGTTTTGCTGCCTTTCCCGTGACCCTCACGTTGTACGAATTTGGCCAACACCGATTACTGGTTGTTCACCCTTCTCGACCCTCGCTACAAAGAGAACTTCTCATCTCTCATTCCTGTGGTAGAGAGGACTAGCAAAATGGTGCAATTGCTCCAAAAATTTCCAGCTGACAATGCTGGCGGCAGAGTACGTAGTTCCTTGGGCAACCGAGGAGGGGAGACGAGGGGAACATACAGCAGTTCAAACAGAGGCAGGGCAACACTCTCCAAGGCCTGGGACAGTTTCATGACACACCGCCAGCACCCTCACCCTGATGCACGGCCTATTGTCACTAGGAGGGAAACATTTTGGAAGATGATGAAGGAGTACGTAGCAGACCGTGTCTGCATCCTCAATGATCCCTCTGTGCCTTACAACTATTGGGTGGGCAAGTTGAACACGTGGCACGAAATGGCGCTCTACGCCTTGGAGGTGCTGGCCTGCCCTGCCGCCACCGTTTTGTCAGAGCAGGTATTTAGTTCTGCTGGGGGCATAATAACTGATAAGCACATCTGCCAGTCAACTGAAAATGCTGACAGGTTGACTCTTATCAAAATGAACAAGGCCTGGATTTCCCCTGACTTCTCTACTCCACCAGAGGAAAGTGGCTGAACATAAAGGCACTTCAAATGTGGCTTTTATTGTGTATTGAATACTCTGTATTCCCATGCACCCCTTCCACCACAAAAAGGGTATATGGTTCAGTCTTCCTTTTCTCATCCTTCTCCTCCATCATATCAACATGCTTATTAGGCTGCCCTCGCTCCTAATGTTTTAGAGGATCAGCTCAGCAGCAGGCCCTCAACCATAATTTTTTCCATGGTCAGCTCAGCAGCAGGCCCTCGCCCCTAAATTTTTTCCATGGTCTGCCCCTAATGTTTTAGAGAGTCAGGTCACATGCAGACCCTCATCCATAATTTTTTCGAGGGTCAGCTCAGCAGCAGGCCCTCAACCATAATTTTTTCGATGGTCAGCTCAGCAGCAGGAACTCGCCCCTAATGTTTTAGAGAGTCAGCTCAGCAGTAGACCCTCACCCCTAATGTTTTAGATGGTCAGCTCAGCAGCAGGCTCTCGCCCATAATTTTTTCCATGGTCAGATCAGCAGCAGGCACTCGCATCTAATGTTTTAGAGAGTCAGCTCGGCAGCAGACCCTCACCCCTAATGTTTTAGGTGGTCAGCTCAGCAGCAGGCCCTCACCCATAATTTTTTCCATGGTCACATCAGCAACAGGCACTTGCCCCTAATGTTTTAAAGGGTTACCAGCAGGCCCTTGCTACTAATGTTTTTGAGGGTCACCAGCAGGCCATCAATCATAAATTTTCAAGGGTATGTATGATGCCCTCCTTTATGTGTAATAAAGGGTGTATTGGAGTGCTGGTTCCTTGTAATTTTTGGCAGCACTTTCCCTTAGTGCATAGGCTTTATGAGTGTAGGAGTCCCACTACCTTAACAATTGTACCACAATGTGAATGAGGCCCTTCTTTATGTGATATACAGGTTGTATCGGAGTGCCTCTCCTTTGTAATTTTTGGCAGCACTTGCACGTTATATATACAAGTAAATATACAGGAAAGAATGTTTCCTAACAATTTTTCCTCTAAAATCGATTTTATCTTCAGTTTTGTGTGTATTATTGTCAGTCTGTAAAATTGGCGTACTACTCGAACAACATTGTTCACAGCAGGGGAGTCCAAGATGCATCGAGACATCCTCTCCATGCTGTTCCTGAATCATTTCAGTGCTGTTTCCATCAATTTCTGACCTTATTATGTAAACCAGACACCCTCCCCTCTTCAGAGCAGGGGGTGCCTGGTTTAATGCTCGTAGAGCACCTGATCATTCCGAGGTGTTCTACTCGAGCACTCGAGCATCTGAGCACTTTGGTGCTCGATCAACACTAATACTCACCTGTTCCTCACTTCTCCATTACACCACCCTTGGCTCTGTTTGGTGGTCTTCCAGTTTCCAGTTTACTTCTAACTGGGGTATGAGCAGGGCCACACTACGCTGCTGCAGCCAATGACTGTTTCAGAGGTAATGTGTGTGCTCATACAGTATTTCACTGCTGTGCTATGCCCTTCTAAAGAGGTATTCCCAAGTCATAAAGTGATGGCATATTGCTAGGGTATGCCATCACCTATGGGACCCCTACCTATCCTGAGAATGAAGGGGTAAAAGCTCTAATTCAGTACTGTGCCCCTTCACAGCTTGTGGATGGCTAGGAGCACCACTGTGAAGAGCAAAACTCTGAAAATGACACAGAGCTGATTCAGCACTGTGGTCCCTTTTAATCTCTTATTCCCCTTTGTTAAAAAAAAAATCTAAAGTAGTTAATATTGCATAAATATAAGTATATTTATCCCAAAACATTACAAAGAAATACTTATTTAGCAATCATTAGTTTAATTGCATCAGATGTATTTTCTTTTAAAATACATTCATTTTATGTAAGGACTCTGCATAACACCACATAATCTAAGCATGATCCTCCAAGTTTGGTTGCTGTGAAGTTAAAAGTACCTTATAAAAACATTTTCAGAAGCAAACAAAATGTTTGATATTATCAGCCTAAATTGTCAGACAATTGCAAATATAAATGTTATTCCAGCCTGAAAGGTGGGGAAAGATTTGAGACATACATAATCGTATTGAGGCATATGTGCTACTCAGATTTCATATGGGTCATCTTGTCAAAGCTTCTTGACGAAGCCAATTACATTAATTTTCCACACTACAGAAATACATATTTCATTCCCATTTCCCACCAGTGATGGGGCTCAGGGATTCTATTTTGAAAAGCTCTTATCACTGAGTAACATTCATACCCCCAAAGGAATGCTTGGCAGACACTGGGCCATTGATGTAATTGAGCGAGGTATGAGCTGTCTGACACTGCCATAGCAGTACTCAATGGTGCTGCACACTAAGCACTCAGAACAATGAGGCTTCAGCAGACGGCTGTATTGTCAATAAATTTCAATTACACTAATTGCCAAGAGTTCAATGAGTGCTGTAGGCTCTGAAAGAGGGAAATGGAGAAGATAAAAAAAAATGTGTTGAGTATAGCTTGGGAAAATAAGCAATAAATAAGAAACTGTATTTTCTAAAGGGGAACATTAGTGTCCTTTTTAACATGGCTTAACAAGATTTTACAAGCTGTTGCAGTTCAAGAATCCTGTTTTACATTTCTTTGTTAGTGTTTCTTAACAACATTTACAGATAGTCAATCATATGGCTTTATCTTTCAGGGGAAAACCATTTTATTTTGTGTGTTTTATTTTCATTATTTTAGAGTCTGCTCTGAGAGGATAATAGATCAGAGCATAATAAACAAATGCTATTATTTTCAGCAACTGATTACTCACAAAACTACCATTGGAATAATGCATTTAAGCATTTATTTTGCAGATATATTCATAAATAGGTATATTTTAGGGTATATGTAGAAACCAATTAACTAATATTGTTCTACAAATAGGTTTTATATTTAGACCATGACCTTATTAATTGTCTCTCTGAAATAAATACCCAAATAGTAAGAGAAGTCTCTTTAGATTGAAAAAAATGGAATATAGGAATTAGGGCTAATTCACACTCAATTCAGTTCAATTGCTGCACTGTTACAGAGCAATTTTGGGTTTTGCGACTGATGCATCAGCCAAGATTGTCGTGTAGTTCCAGCGTTATGCACAGTGTTTTTTTTTTTCAATATGCTGCTTGTTCCAGTGGATTTGCATTGATACCATTTTTATCCTGTAGACATTAATGGCTTGAATTTAAAAATGTATGTTCTGTTTTTGTATAGTTCACGTATACATACTTGTTTCATTCTTTAACAACCATTCAGCAATATCACAAAATACAGCAAAAATAGATAATCCTTAAAAAAGGAACTTAGCGCAAAATCTAATGGAATAAATACAAATATCATTTAATATTGTTTTTATGACATTTTTAAGTCTGGCTTTGCTTTGTGTGCCTGCACCAAATTTATGAACAGGTGCACCTTAATAATATGTGTGACATGAGTGTAATGTGGTTTACACCTTTAGGTGTAAAAGTAGACCAGAAGGTTGCCTAGCGTGGTTTGCGTCTTTTTTCGACTTTTGCCTGAACTACACTGGTCGGTATTAAGATATTTGCATTGTCACATTCCCCTATGCGTTTTGGCTTTCCTATATGTTTTTTGCACTAGGCACTTTATTTTGTAGCTAAATATAGCCATATTGCTTGGGGTGTGGGATTTTGGTCTTCGTTATGTTACTGCAAAAGGGAACCTATACATTGTGATTATAGGTGTTACATGCCCTGTAGTTCTAGTATTACATGATTGCTGTTGCTACTGATATTTTAATGTTATTTGTAAAGATTAATAAAGGATATATTTGTAATGAATACTGTGTATTTGGTAAGGTAGATTTATCCTGATATACACAGTTTGGACTCTTATGGAGCCATTTTGTATATTGGTGTAAAAGCCGTACATAGTAAATAAGCCATAATCCAGGTCTAATCTCACTTTTAGCTCTTAAACAGACCACTGTGAAAAGTGTCAAGGATCACGATATGTCGTAAAATCTACTTTTTTACAACATAAAACTGACATATCTGATTTCATAAATAACTCTCATATTGTATAAAAGTAGAATCCATATTGCATATTCATATTTCATAGATATTTTCAAAACAAAATAGTTATTTTTTATTCCAGAAACAGCTCCCATCTCTAGTGACGGGACTATCTGTTATATCTGACAAGAGTGGCACCATTTCTGTAAAAAGAAATCCCTGTCTGTAATGCCATACGAGTGCTACAATACTCTCCAGAGGTAAAGGAGATATCTTGGTGTGTTTTTTAAACTGATATCCTATCCTTACTTATAAATCTTGAAATTGGAATGAAGACCAAACACCAAGTAAGAAGCTAGCCCACAAGTGATTTTGAACCTTATTTTCCTATATTGATTCATGCTAACCTGTACACATGTAAACAATTTTAGTTTTTTGTTTATCAAGCATCAAATCATGTTTTGCTGTTTTTAATGCTATGAACTGTGGCCTCCCAGTTAAAATTGAATAGGACAATATGTTTTTAATATGGCTAGTTCAATGTTACTGGGATTAATTGTTTTAATGCATTTCTGTATTTTGGGCTGACACTCGAACCAAAGATGGCACCTGAAGCAGCAGGTTCCCTTACTGCACATGTGCGGGTTTTCACACTGCTTGCAGCAGTCTGTGGTAGTGGTGAGAGAATCGAAGCATCTGTAGTGGAATTCGATCTGAAGTTTAGGAGAAAATTTTATTTGCAACAAATCCAAATTTCCTAGCGGCTTCTTTTTTTCCTAAAAGGACGGCTACTCAAAGTGAAAGTAGGAAGCTTGGGAACGATAGATCACTCATAATGTTATGCATCCAGCTAATCAGCCGATAGCCATCTCCTGTGATGTCACAGCCCTATGAAAGCCTCATCTAGCGTGTTCGCCACCATTTCACTGTGAGCTGACCATAGGGAGAGCCGTGGCAAGTGATAGGAACAGTGTTTCAGAAAGCTTTTAATTGTAGAATATTGGATAGGGACAATGCAGGGACTGTAAAGGGACAGTGTATGGAGATTGTAGAGAGAGTTTTTATATACTGTAGGGAAAGCATAAGGGGACTGCAGAACAGTGCAGTCTGTGGTGGGGGTAAAATGCCATAATCGGCAGTGTCGGAAATCTTTGTTGCTGGAGGATGTTAGCGTTGCGGTATGCAGGATGTGAAATCAGAAGGTGAAACACCTCTGCATCAACACATGGAGTATTACCATAAAGTGGCCTGGGAAAACTGTCACACTAATGTAGTGGTACAGCATGACGCAGCAACTGCTGCATCTCCCAGTGGCCTGCACCTCTTCTCCTGCAGTCAGGGCTGCTCATCCTCAGCAGAAGGAAGCTGTCATTCCTTCCCTTCATCTATTGCTCCTGATGCTCCCCCTTATCACGTATTTCACCAGCAATCGATCACTGAGGCGATTGCAAAGAGACAACAGTATTAGAGTTGAGCGAACACCTGGATGTTCGGGTTCGAGAAGTTCGGCCGAACTTCCCGGAAATGTTCGTGTTCGGGATCCGAACCCGACCCGAACTTCGTCCCAAACCCGAACCCCATTGAAGTCAATGGGGACCCGAACTTTTCGGCACTAAAAAGGCTGTAAAACAGCCCAGGAAAGGGCTAGAGGGCTGCAAAAGGCAGCAAAATGTAGTTAAATCCCCTGCAAACAAATGTGGTTAGGGAAATGAATAAAAATAAAAATAAAATAAATAAAAATTAACCAATATCAATTGGAGAGAGGTCCCATAGCAGAGAATCAGGCATCATGTCAGCAGAGAATCAGTCTTCAAGTCATAGCAGAGAATCAGGCTTCACGTCACCCAAAACTGGAACAGTCCATTGTCAGATATTTAGGCCCCGGCACCCAGGCAGAGGAGAGAGGTCCCATAACATAGAATCTGGCTTCATGTCAGCAGAGAATCAGTCTTCATGTCATAGCAGAGAATCAGGCTGTCACAACCAGACAGCTGAGAAGCTCTGACAGAAGCCTTTCAGAACCTTCTCCTTGAGTTTTCTTTGTTTTGGTTTCAGTTCCTCATCTCGTTAGCCTCTCTCAGCTGTCATGCAGTTGGACTGATTGCTTCCCTTTAAATTCCTCCCCATAATGCAGTAGTGTGCGGCTTATACAACTTCCTGGAGTGTGTGTGCATGCTGTTCCTATATCCCAGTCTTCTGCAAGATAAGTGCTGTATATTTATTTGTGATTTTCTGTTTGCTGGATCTTAGGAGACCCTGACTCCCTCCGTGTCTAGTGTAGGGAGCCGGTGGTCGTGTCCCCTCACTATTGTAGGGTCTTCAGGCGTTAGATAGTCGAGGTACGTGGATATGCGACCATCCACCTTTGGGGTGTTCGCATAGGCTGAGCAGTCAGGGAGAGTGTGCCAGGTCTCATGCTTGCTGAGTTTGCTTTAAATAACCGTCGTCAGGAGTCCTCTGATAAGTCACCATTTTTTGGTGCATATGGGTTTCATCCGCAGTTTGGGACTTTCTCGGGAGAGGGGTCTTCTGGTTTACCTGATGAGGACAGATTCTCCTCGTCTTTGTCATCTATTTGGCAAAAGATTCAGGATAATCTAAAGAGCATGAGTGAGAGATATAAGCGTGTGGCAGATAAGAGACGTGTGCCTGGTCCGGACCTGAATGTTGGTGATCTGGTGTGGTTGTCTACCAAGAATATCAAATTGAAGGTTCCCTCCTGGAAGTTGGGTCCTAGGTTTATTGGGCCTTACAAGATCCTGTCTGTCATCAATCCTGTTGCCTACCGTCTTGATCTTCCTCAGACTTGGAAGATCCATAATGTTTTTCATAAGTCCTTATTGAAACCTTATGTTCAACCCATTGTACCCTCGCCTTTGCCTCCTCCTCCGATTATGGTTGATGGGAATCTTGAATTTCAGGTCTCTAGGATTGTGGATTCTCGTCTTGTCCGCGGTTCTCTCCAGTACCTCGTTCATTGGGAGGGTTATGGTCCTGAGGAGAGGATGTGGGTCCCAGTGACGGACATTAAGGCCACTCGTCTCATCAGGGCTTTCCATAGGTCCCATCCTGAGAAGGTGGGCTCTTAGTGTCCGGAGTCCACTCGTAGAGGGAGGGGTACTGTCACAACCAGACAGCTGAGAAGCTCTGACAGAAGCCTTTCAGAACCTCCTCCTTGAGTTTTCTTTGTTTTGGTTTCAGTTCCTCATCTCGTTAGCCTCTCTCAGCTGTCATGCAGTTGGACTGATTGCTTCCCTTTAAATTCCTCCCCATAATGCAGTAGTGTGCGGCTTATACAACTTCCTGGAGTGTGTGTTCATGCTGTTCCTATATCCCAGTCTTCTGCAAGATAAGTGCTGTATATTTATTTGTGATTTTCTGTTTGCTGGATCTTAGGAGACCCTGACTCCCTCCGTGTCTAGTGTAGGGAGCCGGTGGTCGTGTCCCCTCACTTTTGTAGGGTCTTCAGGCGTTAGATAGTCGAGGTACGTGGATATGCGACCATCCACCTTTGGGGTGTTCGCATAGGCTGAGCAGTCAGGGAGAGTGTGCCAGGTCTCATGCAGGGGTCTCCCTTTTGTTCCTTAGATGTGGATCCAGTGAGTCATAGATTATTTTGCATTGTCTTGTTTCCTGTACACCATCCGTGACACAGGCTTCATGTCTTAGCAGAGAATCAGGCTTCACGTCACCCACCACTGGAACAGTCCATTGTCAGATATTTAGGCCCAGGCACCCAGGCAGAGGAGAGAGGTCCCATAGCAGAGAATCTGGCTTCATGTCAGCAGAGAATCAGTCTTCATGTCATAGCAGAGAATCAGGCTTCACGTCACCCACCACTGGAACAGTCCATTGTCAGATATTTAGGCCCAGGCACCCAGGCAGAGGAGAGAGGTCCCATAGCAGAGATTCAGGCTTCATGTCAGCAGAGAATCAGTCTTCATGTCATAGCAGAGAATCAGGCTTCACGTCACCCAACATTGGAAAAGTCCATTGTCATATAATTTAGGCCCCGGCACCCAAACAGAGGAGAGAGGTCCCATAACAGAGATTCAGGCTTCATGTCAGCAGAGAATCAGTCTTCATGTCATAGCAGAGAATCAGGCTTCACGTCACACACCACTGGAACAGTCCATTGTCATATATTTAGGCCCAGGCACCCAGACAGAGGAGAGAGGTTCCATAGCAGAGAATCTGGCTTCATTTCAGCAGAGAATCAGTCTTCATGTCATAGCAGAGAATCATGCTTCACGTCACCCACCACTGGAACAGTCCATTGGCACATATTTAGGCCCAGGCACCCAGGCAGAGGAGAGAGGTCCCATAGCAGAGAATCTGGCTTCATGTCAGCAGAGAATCAGTCTTCATGTCATAGCAGAGAATCATGCTTCACGTCACCCAACATTGGAACTGTCCATTGTCATATAATTTAGGCCCCGGCACCCAGACAGAGGAGAGAGGTCCCATAACAGAGATTCAGGCTTCATGTCAGCGACTCAGCAGAGAATCAGTCTTCATGTCATAGCAGAGAATCAGGCTTCATGTCATAGCAGAGAATCAGGCTTCATGTCACCCAACACTGGAACAGGCCACTGTCAGATATTTTTAGGCCCCGGCACCCAGACAGAGGAGAGGTTCATTCAACTTTGGGTTGCCCCGCAATATAATGGTAAAATGAAAATAAAAATAGGATTGAATGAGGAAGTGCCCTGGAGTACAATAATATATGGTTAAGGGGAGGTAGTTAAAGAGGACCTTTCACCTGTATAAACTATGTGAACTGAGTATGCTGCCATATAGAGCGGCGCCCGGGGATCTCACTGCACTTACTATTATCCCCGGGCGCCGCTCCGTTCTCCCGTTATAGGCTCTGGTACCTTTGCTTTTTAAGTTATAGTAGGCGGGTCTTCTCTTGTCCTGTGGGCGTCTCCTTCTCCTAGGCTGCAGCGCTGGCCAATCGCAGCGCACAGCTCACAGCCTGGGAGGTTTTTTTCTCCCAGGCTGTGAGCTGTGCGCTGCGATTGGCCAGCGCTGCAGCCTAGGAGAAGGAGACGCCCACAGGACAAGGGAAAACCCGCCTACTATAACTTAAAAAGCAAAGGTACCGGAGCCTATAACGGGAGAACGGAGCGGCGCCCGGGGATAATAGTAAGTGCACTGAGATCCCCGGACGCCGCTCTATATGGCAGCATACTCAGTTCACATAGTTTATACAGGTGAAAGGTCCTCTTTAATATCTAATCTGCACAAGAGATGGACAGGTCCTGTGGGATCCATGCCTGGTTCATTTTTATGAACATCAGCTTGTCCACATTGGCTGTAGACAGGCGGCTGCGTTTGTCTGTAATGACGCCCCCTGCCGTGCTGAATACACGTTCAGACAAAACGCTGGCCACCGGGCAGGCCAGCACCTGCAAGGCATAAAAGGCTAGCTCTGGCCACGTGGACAATTTGGAGACCCAGAAGTTGAATGGGGCCGAAGCATCAGTCAGTACGTGGAGGGGTGTGCACAGGTACTGTTCCACGATGTTAGTGAAATGTTGCCTCCTGCTAACACGTTCCGTATCAGGTGGTGGTGCAGTTAGCTGTGGCGTGGTGACAAAACTTTTCCACATCTCTGCCATGCTAACCCTGCCCTCAGAGGAGCTGGCCGTGACACAGCTGCGTTGGCGACCTCTTGCTCCTCCTCTGCCTTCGCCTTGGGCTTCCACTGGTTCCCCTGTGACATTTGGGAATGCTCTCAGTAGCGCGTCTACCAACGTGCGCTTGTACTCGCGCATCTTCCTATCACTGTCACGGCTGATGATGGGGGAAATCCTCAGCCGTGCGTGCCAGGTGATGTTATGGCTGCTCAGCCAGGAGAACAGGATAGGGAGCAGGTCACCTCCTAACAGCGTCCCTACCCTGACCCTAACTCCTAACTGCATGGGCCGACCTTAAAGGTAGGAGGACCCATGCGCAGGAACCTCGGATCCCTAACTCACCCTCCGTCCGGTCCCTGCGCTAGGAGTCAGGGTACGACGACCTACTCCTCCTAGGCACGGAGGAGCAGGAGTCTCACTGGCCAAACTGTTGGGAAAAGGGGAACAAATGCAAGCCTATGTATATGGCAGGTGCTGCACTAGTTCCAGCCACCTGCCACAGCCCTGCTGACTGGATCCGTGTGCAGGAAAGCTGAAGTCCACAAATAGCAAACAGAAGTCAGCACAAACTCATCCACACACCGGAACCCAGATACATGGCAGCACTGAATAATACAGGAAAACATAAACCGAACATCACACAGACTTAGCTAAACTTAAACTTAAACTTATGACCACAGTGGTGGCTCTCACAGGTGGATAGAAAAGACAGGAGGCTGCTCCAGCTAGCAAGTCTGAAACAACCTACTGAGCCCTGCTAAAGAGAGGGTCTATATAGGCCCAAGTGGCCACACCCAAGGGTTGGACACACCCAGTGACATCACACACACACTGGGAAGGAAGTTAACTTCCAGTACCACAGAAGGGAAAGACACATAAATGGGAAGTGCACACAATACATAATACACCGTGCACACAACACACATACCTAACATAAAGAAAGTCAGGTGAGACCGCATGCCAGGGCAGCAAGCTGCCTAGCGACGCTCAGGCTGCTCTGCTGCTAAATACAACACTAGTTGCCCACGGCAACCACAAGTGAGGCCACAAACAAGCGGCCCTCACCCGTGGTTGAACACCCATACAAAACCGCAGGCAACTGCATGCGGTAAAGAAGTCACGGTCATGGGCATGGCCGTGACAATCACGCTCCAGTGTAGGAAGTAAGGTGGGCACATTGTCTTTGTACCGGGGATCCAGCAGGGTGGCAACCCAGTAGTCCGCACACGTTAAAATGTGGGCAACTCTGCTGTCGTTGCGCAGGCACTGCAGCATGTAGTCGCTCATGTGTGCCAGGCTGCCCAGAGGTAAGGACAAGCTGTCCTCTGTGGGAGGCGTATCGTCATCGTCCTGCGTTTCCCCCCAGCCACGCACCAGTGATGGGCCCGAGCTGCGTTGGGTGCCACCCCGCTGTGAACATGCTTCATCCTCATCCTCCTCCACCTCCTCCTCATCCTCGTCCTCCAGTAGTGGGCCCTGTCTGGCCACATTTGTAACTGGCCTCTGGTGTTGCAAAAAACCTCCCTCTCAGTCACTTCGAAGAGACTGGCCTGAAAGTACTAAAAATGACCCCTCTTCCTCCTCCTCCTCCTCCTCCTCCTGGGCCACCTCCTCTTCCATCATCGCCCTAAGTGTTTTCTCAAGGAGACATAGAAGTGGTATTGTAACGCTGATAACGGCGTCATCGCCACTGGCCATGTTGGTGGAGTACTCGAAACAGCGCAACAGGGCACACAGGTCTCGCATGGAGGCCCAATCATTGGTGGTGAAGTGGTTCTGTTCCGCAGTGCGACTGACCCGTGCAGCTGAAACTCCACTATGGCCTGCTGCTGCTCGCACAGTCTGTCCAGCATGTGCAAGGTGGAGTTCCACCTGGTGGGCACTTCGCATATGAGGCGGTGAGCGGGAAGGCCGAAGTTCCGCTGTAGCGCAGACAGGCGAGCAGCGGCAGGATGTGAACGCCAGAAAGCGCGAACAGACGGCCCGCACTTTATGCAGCAGCTCTGACATGTCGGGGTAGTTGCGAATGAACTTCTGCACCACCAAATTCAGCACATGCGCCAGGCAAGGGATGTGCGTCAAACCGGCTAGTCCCAGAGCTGCAACGAGATTTCGCCCATTATCGCACACCACCAGGCCGGGCTTGAGGCTCACCGGCAGCAACCACTCGTCGGTCTGTTGTTCTATACCCCGCCACAACTCCTGTGTGTTGTGGGGCCTGTCCCCCAAACATATGAGTTTCAGAATGGCCTGCTGACGTTTACCCCGGGCTGTGCTGAAGTTGGTGGTGAAGGTGTGTGGCTGACTGGATGAGCAGGTGGAAGAAGAGGAGGAGGAAGCTGAGTAGGAGGAGGAGGAGACAGGAGGCAAAGAATGTTGCCCTGCGATCCTTGGCAGCGGAAGGACGTGCGCCAAACAGCTCTCCGCCTGGGACCCAGCCGCCACTACATTTACCCAGTGTGCAGTTAGGGAGATATAGCGTCCCTGGCCGTGCTTACTGGTCCACGTATCTGTGGTTAGGTGCCAACGTTCCTCCAGAGGCGGAGGAAGAGGCCGAGGCGGCGGCAGCAGCAGAAGAGGCAGAGGCGGCAGCAGCAGAAGAGGTAGCAGGGGGAGCCTGAGTGACTTCCTTGTTTTTAAGGTGTTTACTCCACTGCAGTTCATGCTTTGCATGCAGGTGCCTGGTCATGCAGGTTGTGCTAAGGTTCAGAACGTTAACGCCTCGCTTCAGGCTCTGATGGCACAGCGTGCAAACCACTCGGGTCTTGTCGTCAGCACATTGTTTGAAGAAGTACCATGCCAGGGAACTCCTTGAAGCTGCCTTTGGGGTGCTCGGTCCCAGATGGCGGCGGTCAGTAGCAGGCGGAGTCTCTTGGCGGCGGGTGTTCTGATTTTGCCCACTGCTCCCTCTTTGTCTTTTGCTACGCTGTTGGCTCGGTCTCACCACTGCCTCTTCCTCCGAACTGTGAAAGTCAGTGGCACGACCTTCATTCCATGTGGGGTCTAGGACCTCATCGTCCCCTGCATCGTCTTCCACCCAGTCTTGATCCCTGACCTCCTGTTCAGTCTGAACACTGCACCTAACACTATCTGGCTATCTATTTAGGTACCGTATTACACTAATAAAGGCACAGCAGTAACGACAGATTTAGCTGAATATAAATTTGAGGCCTAGTATTTTGGCGCTGGATGACAGGTATACGTTTACGGACAGAATTAGACTTGGAATTGCACAGTAGCGTGTGTGTGAAGTTATTGAGAATAACCCTATCTGCACCTTGAATCTTATATACCCTTTTAGGGATAGATTTAAAGTAGGCCTGATACAGCAGAAACCACTAATTTAGGGAATTGCAAAATTGGGAATTGTATTTCAACCCAGAACAAAAACTGTGCTTTGACGGACACTAAAAAACTTCACCAGCTAAAGCAATATGTAATGACCGTCGTCACGCACAGGGAGGAAAACAGGGAAAGCCCTGCCCAAGGGAGAGGGAAAGGTGGTGACCCCTAACTCACCTTGCGGCTGGCACCTGACTGCCCTGACATCCCTAGACGGGTTCCTCACCCGTGCGGCGATCACGTGCCTAAACCCTGGCTTTCCCTAATATGAGCCCTGGATAGTGAACAGGCCGGTGGGATCGCTAGTCCACACCACTATCACTAAGAGGGAAACACCAGGGAGAGGACAGACAAAACATACAAACACATACACCCAGGTGGGCGACCACAATAAACCAAAAAGGTCCAACAGGGATCTGGAGGGTAGCGTACTGGACCAACTACCAGCGAACGCAGCAACACAGCTCCAGAAGGTCAGAATAGATGTCCAGGCAGGAAGCTCTATCTCTGGCAACCAGAGAAGTGTGAGAGAGAAATATAAGGAGGTCTGGGAGTGCTGGACAAGGAACAGCTGAGGAGAAGGAGCTACGGATCCCTGAGTGAGCCAAAAGGGTTTGCTAAGCAAACCCAGAAAGCTACCATAAGGAAAACAGCCCTATCTTAAATAGAGCGTGCAGCCAACCGCTGCGACTTCCTGACCCCGGGTATAACGGAGTCAGGCGTGGTCCTCGACACCCTCGTGACACAATAATGACAGATTTGGATGAATATAAATTTGAGGCCTATTTTTTAGGCGCTGGGTGACAGGTATACGTTTACACACAAAATTAGACTTGGAATTGCACAGTAGCGTGTTTGTGAAGTTATTGAGAATAACCCTATCTGCACCTTGAATCTTATATACCCTTTTAGGGATAGATTTAAAGTAGGCCTGATACAGCAGAAACCACTAATTTAGAGAATTGCAAAATTGGGAATTGTATTTCAACCCAGAACAAAAACTGTGCTTTGACGGACACTAAATAACTTGACCAGCTAAAGCAATAATGACAGATTTGGATGAATATAAATTTGAGGCCTATTTTTTAGGCGCTGGGTGACAGGTATACGTTTACACACAGAATTAGACTTGGAATTGCACAGTAGCGTGTGTGTGAAGTTATTGAGAATAACCCTATCTGCACCTTGAATCTTATATACCCTTTTAGGGATAGATTTAAAGTAGGCCTGATACAGCAGAAACCACTAATTTAGAGAATTGCAAAATTGGGAATTGTATTTCAACCCAGAACAAAAACTGTGCTTTGACGGACACTAAATAACTTCACCAGCTAAAGCAATAATGACAGATTTGGATGAATATAAATTTGAGGCCTATTTTTTAGGCACTGGGTGACGGTATACGTTTACACACAGAATTAGACTTGGAATTGCACAGTAGCGTGTGTGTGAAGTTATTGAGAATGACCCTATCAGCACCTTGAATCTAATATACCCTTTTAGGGATAGATTTAAATAACCACACTATTGATGGTTAAATGGACTTGGTGGCAGCTTGCCCCTGATGTAGGATATAGCAAAAAAATAACCACACTATTGATGGTTAAATGGACTTGGTGGCAGCTTGCCCCTGATGTAGGATATAGCCCAAAAATAACCACACTATTGATGGTTAAATGGACTTGGTGGCAGCTTGCCCCTGATGTAGGATATAGCAAAAAAATAACCACACTATTGGTGGTTAAATGGACTTGGTGGCCACAAGCCACAAAATGGCCGCCGATCACCCCATAAAAAAGTGACTGAAAAATGCTCTGGGCAGCCTAAAAACAGTGAGCAATTGAATAGCATCAGTTCAATGATCCACAGCTGTAGATCGATCACTGTCTTAAGTGTTTTGGAGGAGTTAATCACTGCCTAATCTCGCCCTAACATCGCAGCTGCAACCTCTCCCTATACTTGTAACAGCAGAGTGACGTGCAGCGCTACATGACCCAAGCTTATATAGAGGCTGGGTCACATGCTACACTGGCCAATCACAGCCATGCCAATAGTAGGCATGGCTGTGATGGCCTCTTGGGGCAAGTAGTATGACGCTTGTTGATTGGCTGCTTTGCAGCCTTTCAAAAAGCGCCAAGAAAGCGACGAACACCGAACCCGAACCCGGACTTTTACGAAAATGTTCGGGTTCGGGTCCGTGTCACGGACACCCCAAAATTCGGTACGAACCCGAACTATACAGTTCGGGTTCGCTCATCCCTAAACAGTATGCATCCAACAGTGCAAAAGCTGAACGTGCACCTGGCTAAGTTGTTGGTACTACGGTTGTGGCAAAACCAACCTCGCCACTGGGTGCTGGAGAAGCCTGGTTGCCAACCTCTTGCCCTAGGATTATGGGCCCTCTCATCAGCCTATGCTAAACTTAAACCCCATGGTGATTTGACTGTTTCTGGCATCTGAGCGCTGTTCGGATATATTAAGCGCTCAGATCCAAGCCATCTGGGGATATGTTAAATGTCTATTTTTTATGCAATAGCTGCACAGTTAAATATTCTTATGTCTTTTATTGTCTATTGCTACCATGTGGCTATTGAAGTTTTGGCTACTTCCCAATTGTCTCCAGGACAGAAGACATTGTGTAAAACTGTGTATTCTCCTGCCTGTGATAATTACATTAACCCATTGTGTAGGGTAATTGTATCACAGGCAGAGGGGAGGATTTTGTGTTGGAGTGTCTGAGTGTATTGTACGGGGTTACTGGTTGTTTTACAAAACCCTGTGGGTGGTACTAATGTGTATATAAGAACAATAAACACACAGCTCTGGCTGTCCACTGCTTTACCCTCAACACAGAGCTTGGTCTCGTTCTTGGGGGGGATTTATTGTATGCTGCCAGTTCAACTGCTAGGAGTGTAAACCTTTCCTATGGTTTTTCCTATTCGGCTGTATGCAGCATTCATAGTTCTGGAAGGGGAAGATTGCCTAAACGGTTTTAATACCTTTTATGCCCGGGGTGCCGTAACAACGGTACTTTCTTTTTCCTGTCTGTGCTGCACCAGGGAGGGCTGACCCATGCATCCTCCATGGTGCATGCCTTCAATCTGGGTTTCAACCAGTTACTCAAGTCTTCCACTGAACTAATAGAGCTATAAAAAAAATGCCCAGTGAACTGTGCACACACTTCAGCCACTCTTACCCTGCAAAACATGCCCTAGTTGGCCTGCAAAGGCAGAATAGTGTTCCTCTCCATCACCTCATATGCATCGTTTCCACACGTTGGAACTCCACGCTCCACATGTTGGACCAATTGTATGAGCAGAGGAAACCTGTGACCGATTTCTTGATGATGCAGGCGAACAGGACTACTCCCTGATGTAAATTAGATGTTAGATACCAGAAGATTATGCGTGCCATCTGTCATTTGTTCAGACCCTTTGAGGAGGCCACTTTATTTATAAATCACCAGAACTACAGGATGAATTATCTCATTCCACTCCTTCATGTCCTAGAGGGGATGCTGATAAATTTGACTGGCGGGGACAGAAGACATGGAGCCTACATCACACGACCACTTGAGCCCTGTGAAATCTGAACTGAAACAGGAGGAGAATGATGACGAGGAGGAGGAAATAAACGCCCAGGAATACTATACAGAAATAGGTGTTTTTTCTGCCCAAGCGACAGGGGAGGAGCAGGAGTAGCATGAGGAGCTAGAGGGCGATGGCAAAGATGACCCAGACATACCATGCCAGTATGCAATGAAGAGGTAGGAAGTCCCTCGAAGTCCCTTGTGCAAATGGCCAGATGAATGCTGAGTTGCTTGAGTAGTCGCATTATCACCATTCGGAAAAGGGATGACTACTGGCTCTCCAAAATGGGATCCTTTTTCACATCTTTTGAGAGGGATGAAAAACTCAACATCTTTGCAGTCTGTTGGTCGCTGCCTATGTTCGTCATTGCCCATCTTCACGAGGGTCTAACTGGGGGGACCCTCTGAGCTCACGCTCCACTGCCATGGCTGCTGGAGGGGGGTGGGGGGCAGGAGCAACACCAGCTCCATCAGCAGAATCTTAAGTCTTGACTCTCTGATGAGCACTTTTCTTCACCAGCCTACTGAAGAAACCACCCAGCAGTAGCAGGACATGGAGCAGAATCTGAACCAGCAAGTGGTGTCATACTTTTTTTTTTAAATATAAGTTATAAGGCCGATTTATTGGCCTGCATTTGTGGGAGGGGCTCTTCCCCGCTATTTAGGGTCATTTCCCCCTCCCCTACATCCTACGTCTGCTCAGCACAGATCATGGCTACATCCGTTTGCGTCCGAACAAGTGCCTTAATGCTCGTGATTCTACGCCCACCTCTCAGGTAAGATGCTGCCTCAGTCAGCGGCCCGCGTTGCTTAAAGTCCGGTCGGCGGCACCGGCTCCCCAGGTAAGGGGGAGTCACGCTGCACCGGAGCGATCTGCCTGGATGCATCGGCTCCCACGTGGCAGTGTAGGCAGGGTGCAGGGGTCAGCGTGGTCCCGAACTCATTACGCAAATGTCTGGCACGGGCCGCTGTGCCATTAGTGAGGCAGGTTTTGTTTTACTTACTTTCCTGGTGTCCTCTCCTGTTTCCGCCGGCCCGCTTGCTTCAGGTCTCCCGCGCGGTGTCTCAGGCTGTTTCCTGTCCGGATCCTTGCGCCCCTGGTGGCCACAGTTGAGAATGCAGGCCGGGGAGCTCACAGGACAGTGTGTGGCAGGCTTAGAGATCAGCGCCCTCTGGTGGTCACTCCTGCTACTGCAGAGGAAAGAGAAAAAAAAACACAGATATATACATATACTCATATCACGCCTGGCAATGTTTTCTTTTATACACACACTCCCTAGGTAAAAAAAAAAAAAAAAAAGGAATAATAAAACACAATAACTCATTTATTGTTTTTAAAACATCCAAAAAAAAAAAAGGTGGGGTAAAACAAATACAGTGGTACATATGCATGTACTACGGTTTTAGCAAACTCTCCTTTCCCATTTCATAGGTCGTGTTCAGTCATTTTCAGGTACGGAATTACTACACTAGTTCGCTTCATACCTTCATAGGTTACGCATAATGCGCTTGTATATTCATCAATCTTGCTCACGTCTCCAGTCATGTATAGCCTTTTTTCTTGTCTGTTTAAGTATGTTTTCTCCATTCTCTCTCCAGGGACGTTCCATCTTTTCAGGGTCAACTGTCGATTCTGGGTGGCCCAGTTTCGTTTCCAACAGGTATTCTCCTCATCCCACTATTCGCTCCTCCCGTGTTGTGGGGCCATGTCTCATGCCTCTAATATCATGGAGGCCTCGGTCAACGAAAATGCCGCCAGGCTGTCCGAAGTGGGTAGCATCCCGTCACTACGGAATTGGCCCATACCCAGGTTGATTGCGGAGCTGTCCAGGAAGGGTATCCCGTTTACAGCCTCGGCCAGAAAGGCAGAATTATACCGCCTACTCATGTCCACTTCGAGTCCTCAGAGTCAGGAGGAAGTCTCGATGGCCACAGTCCAGACGTCGCTCGCTCAGATTCACCTAATGCTCAACAATCTCACGTCATCAGTCACGGTCATTCAATCCAGACTGGACACGGTCGAGTCCCGTGGTGCTATTCTCACTCCTCCAGGTCCAGAGTTGGCCATCCCATCCACGTCCGCTGCTGGGGGTACCGGTACGACTGTCTCTGTTCCTAATATCATTCCGGCTCACTTCATACCGGCCAACACCAAGAAAGATATTCTTGAAGGCAGGGAAGTCAACTTGGCTACCCTGCTGATTGCTACTCGGGATTTCTCAGACAGCAAAGTCATTGCGTGCAGTGATGTCTCAGTAGTACTCAGGGGCCGTGATCTAAGGCTAAACAGAAAGCTTACCATCCCTTAGTTCCTTCTAGCTTTCAGCCTGTATAGAGATGTGATTTGCTCCGTACGGCCCAACCGCAGGGAGGAATTAGATCTTTATTTGTTCAGGGTAACCGAATCGGGGTACAAATATGGTGGTAGTTCGTTCTACGATTATCACTGTTCCTTTTCTGCCAAGGCTGCGGCGGCCCTCAGTCAATTTCAATTCCTCACGAACTGGGCTAATATCGACACTGAGATATTTTGCAGACAATTTGCTGGCCTTAGGGCTCCTGCTTGTTCTCTGTGTCAGTCCATCTACCACACAGCAGAATGGTGTCACAAGGCTGCCTCAAGTGCCGATTGTAGCCCTTCTGCACAGCCGTCTAGGCACCCTGAACCCAAGAATGCCTCAGGTTTAGTCGACAAGTTAGGAAGGCCCATTCAATACCTCGGCCGGTCACAGATCTGCAATAATTTCAATTTTTCCTCCTACAATTACAGTCAGTGTAGGCTGTTACATGTTTGTGTGAATTGCTTCAGAGCCCATCCCAAATCGGTCTGTACATTAAGGCGGATAAGTCATATTTGAGTGTCGTTAACATTGATTGCCTGCTGCATTTCCTACGCAACCACCACGACCCTAGCTTCGTACAGTTCCTCATGTCAGGGTTTAGATCAGGTTTCCACACTGGCCTAATTGCCCTGCCCGAATCGTCTTTTGAATGCAGGAATTTATTGTCAGCGGAGCTTCACCCTCAGGCAGCAGATGAACTGATTTCCATTGAGTTGGCGAAGGGGTTCCTAATAGGCCCCTTTTCTTTTCCTCCTTTTGGTCGGTGAAGAGTCAGCCCTATAGGTGTAGTCACAGGCAAATTTAGTAATAAAGAAAGATTGATCATCGATTTATCAGCCCCACACGGTCGCTCCACCCCTAGTATCAACTCTCTCATACCCTCCGAAGAAGTCAGTATGAAATATTCCTCCATAGATCAGGCTATCGCCATAATACTGCAGTTAGGCCGTAACACTATTCTGTCAAAAGCTGATATATCTGACGTCTTTAAGCTACTCCCCATCAGTCCAACTCTGTGGCAGTGGCATGGTATAAAGTGGAGAGATCTTTATTACTTTGCCTCTAAACTTACCTTCGGATCTAAAAGCAGTCCATGGTTGTTTGACAAATTGGCTCAGGCTCTCCACTGGAGTTTTATTGTAGTTTTTTTATCCATTACTTGGATGACTTTCTATTATTGGAACACCCCGGGTCCAGTCCAAAAGCACTACAGTCGCTTTTAATCTGTTTCCGCCAACTTGATATTCCCAAATCCCCAAAAAAGGTTGAAGGTCCATCCCAGTTATCACTTTTCTAGGTATCATTCTGGATACAATAAACATGGTCGCAAAATTACCGGAAAACAAATTGGACAGGATTAGGGTCGTCCTTCACAATTTCACGCAGACCAGAACTATTAAAAAAGTTGATTTACAGTCTCTTTTAGGCATGTTTAATTTTGCTATGCGAGTCATGCCCCAAGGTAGGCTATTTGTTTCACGACTACTAGCTCTCCTTCCTTCAGCTCCTTCCCAAGACAGCCTCATATGCCTTGATGACAATTTAGCCATGTGGGACTATTTTCTTAGTAACTGGAATGGTATTTCTCTCCTCATCCCGGTTGTGTCTAACAGTTCCCCTATAGTCTTCTCCGATGCCGCTCCAAGTTCTGGATTCGCAGCCATTTTTGGCACACATTGGCTAGCGAACTTGTGTCCCGACGAGGTTAAGACACTGCCGGGGTTTCTTTAGTCTTCAGCTTCCTTTGAGATTTTCTTTCATTACAACACCAGTTTCGATACATATGCTCACATATATCTGGGCAGAAGAATGTCGCAGCTGATGCCCTATCTAGAGCTAATTTTGGCCTTTTCTCACAGGTATTTCCCGACGCAGACGTCAACGGTGCCACAGTCCCTCCGTTCCCGTCACTGGTCTGGATTTAAACTCTCATTTAGCTACAGCTCGTTCATTACTGGCCACGTCCCTGTCACCAAACACGGCCAGGACTTACCATACAGGTTGGAGGGCATTTCTTAAATTCCAAGACAAGTTTCCCCAAGGCAGTCTCGATTTTACCAACTACATCCTGGCTTTCATCGGCTATTGTCATTCTGAATTTAATCTGTCATACTCCACAGTTAAGTCTTACTTAGCCAGTGTACAGCATTTCCGAGCCTCCAGTCAACCAGAAGCTCCCTCACTATTCTCCATTCATGTAGTCAAGGCTACTCTCAGGGGTCTTGAAAAATGCAATCCAAATATACGTCCGGGCCGTCAGGCCATCACCGGGCAAACATTTTGTCAGTTATCTGGCATGTTAGACAATAGCCCTTTTGGCGCCCAACAGAGTCTAGTGATAAAAGCAGCCATATACCTGGCTTTCTATGGCTTCCTGAGACCAGGAGAGTTTACCTCAGCCCGTAGTAGCCACAGGTATCTGACTGTCGGGCAACTGAAGGCTAATACAGATAGTTTCATTCTCTCACTCACGTCCACCAAAACTTCACAGTCAGGCCCTCCTACCCAGATCACGTACTACCCTACCACCCACCGCTGGTGCCCTGTCCAAGTGCTACGCCAGTTGTTAAAAATTATTGACAGTACACCACCCCACAAGCCACTGTTGCCGTTCAATGCAGCGCATCTCACAAGCACCCAGTTTGTTTCACATATTAGTTCCCTGGTGGCCAACCCAGGTTTAGACCTGGCATCTGTCTCTGGCCACTCCTTTCGGATTGGCGCCGCTTCCGCAGCATCCAAGAACCGAGTTCCTGCTCAAGTCATCAGGAAATTAGGGCAGTGGCACTCCTCCTGTTATTCCAGATACATACCTCACCCGAACATTGAAATGTCTCTCGCCTTTCAGAACCTGGTACTGTAAGTGCGAATTGTAAATAAAGTTTTCTGATTGCATATGGTCTCTTTTTGGCCTCCTTCAGTCATCCCTACGACGTTGCGGTTACGGCACAAATCAAACAGTTTAGCTAACTACTAGTTTAGGTCCCGATTCAGGTGTAGCTCCGACCACAAGTTATAAGGCCGATTTATTTGCCTGTATTTGTGGGAGGGGCTCTGTCCTGGTATTTAGGATCATTTCCCCCTCCCCTACATCCTACGTCTGCTCAGCACACCCACCCTTCCCAACCTCCATTTCATTGTCACACCAGGGGATGGCCTCCTTCAGTCATCCCTACGACGTTGCGGTTACGGCACAAATCAATACGTTTAGCTAACTACTTCCGGTTCCGGTTCAGGTGTAGCCCCGACCACAAGCTTTATTGAGAGCTTATGAGAATACACATACAATGTAAACATATTGTACAGTATCAACAATACTGTACATGGATAATATACATAAACAGTATAGTAGATATCATATACAGTACAGACCAAAAGTTTGGACACACCTTCTCATTCAAAGAGTTTTCTTTATTTTCATGACTATGAAAATTGTAGATTCACACTGAAGGCATCAAAACGATGAATTAACACATGTGGAATTATATACATAACAAACAAGTGTGAACCAATGAAAATATGTCATATTCTAGGTTCTTCAAAGTAGCCACCTTTTGCTTTGATTACTGCTTTGCACACTCTTGGCATTCTCTTGATGAGCTTCAAGAGGTAGTCCCCTGAAATGGTTTTCATTCACAGGTGTGCCCTGTCAGGTTTAATAAGTGGGATTTCTTGCCTTATAAATGGGGTTGGGACCATCAGTTGCGTTGAGGAGAAGTCAGGTGGATACACAGCTGATAGTCCTACTGAATAGACTGTTAGAATTTGCATTATGGCAAGAAAAATGCAGCTAAGTACAGAAAAACGAGTGGCCATCATTACTTTAAGAAATGAAGGTCAGTCAGTCAGCTAAAAAATTGGGAAAACTTTGAAAGTAAGGGCTATTTGACCATGAAGGAGAGTGATGGGTTGCTGCGCCAGATGACCCGGCCTCCACAGTCACCGGACCTGAACCCAATCGAGATGGTTTGGGGTGAGGTGGACCGCAGAGTGAAGGCAAAAGGGCCAACAAGTGCTAAGCATCTCTGGGAACTCCTTCAAGACTGTTGAAAGACCATTTCAAGGGACTACCTCTTGAAGCTCATCAAGAGAATGCCAAGAGTGTGCAAAGCAGTAATCAAAGCAAAAGGTGGCTACTTTGAAGAACCTAGAATATGACATATTTTCAGTTGTTTCACACTTGTTTGTTATGTATATAATTCCACATGTGTTAATTCATAGTTTTGATGCCTTCATAGTCATGAAAATAAAGAAAACTCTTTGAATGAGAAGGTGTGTCCAAACTTTTGGTCTGTACTGTACATAATAAGCTGAATACATGGTAAGAACAATGTCAGTTACATAATGAGCTGAATACATGGTGGGAACAATGTCATATACATAATGAGCTGACTACATGGTGGGAACAGTGTCATATACATAGTGAGCTGAATACATGGAAAGAGCAATTTCATATACATAATGAGCTGAATACACGGTAAGAACAATTGACTTCTAAGGTAACAATGCATTACTAGTGTTTAAAGTTTCTGTGAACCTCACAGTCCCTCCACCTATCCCTGAATCTAGGTATTGTACGAGCTTCCCAAGCTGCTATTTCTTCAAATCTATATATTGCTTCTTTTTTCCCTATGCAATGCTCATGTGAGGGAAGTTTAGTTGATAACCAGTAGCGTGGTATGAGGAGGCGGGCCGCCATAAGAAGGTTGTGGAATAAGGTTGGAACGTTAGGGGTCTAGTTTGATAAAGAAAGGCCCAACAGAGCCAGTTGGGGGGAAGAGGAGATAGATGTTCTACATATAGCATTACTTTTATGGAACACTTCTCCCCACCAGTTTTGTAACGGTCACGTCCACACACACACAGGGGGAAGGATAGTGACCACTGCGCTCCACCCTCACCCCTGGCCCTGCCTACTTGCCTCACGAGTCCTGATGACAGGGGACAACTGGACGACAGTCCCTAACTTAGGATATGTGCAGGGAAGACAGACAAGACAAAATACGGAACATGAACGGACTGGGTCAGAACCAAGAGAGCTACGCAGTACAAAGGATTAAGCAAAGAATGATCAGGAGAAGCCGGGGTCAAATACCAGGAGAGCAGAGAAGTACAAGAGGAGTCCTAAGAGAGTAGTCAGGTGGGAGCCGAGGTCACAATACCAGGACGGATGCGCAGTACAGGAGGAGCAGGCAAAAGGATGGTCAGGGAACAGGATCAGGTAAGTATTCAGCAGTCCAACAAATAGCCAGGAACCTAGAAATTAACAGGCAACCTGTAGCCAGCAGGCTGCCTGTATTTATAGTGGGGAGTGAGGGTCATGTGACGTGGCCAGCGTCACATGACCGACAGACCAACCAGTCGAGCACCGAGTGATCAGCTCGGCGCTCAAGGCAGACTAGGAGCAGGGAGCCACCCAGCTAGTAATAGTAAAGCTGCCCTGGGAATGAGGTCAAACACAGAACCTCATTCCAAAAGCTAAGCAACAGGTCTGCGGGCAATGGGGGACCAAATGCACCTTCGGAACCCCGTGACAGTACCCCCCCTTTTACGAGGGGCCCCCGGACCCAAGACTTCAGGCAATGGCTTTTCAGGGTGTTCTAAATGAAATTTACGAACAAGTCTAGGAGCAGGAACCTCCCTGGCAGGTACCCAAGATCTCTCTTCAGGTCCATACCCCTTCCAGTGAATCAGGTACTGCAAGGAATTACGCACCTTCCTGACATCCACTATTTTAGACACCACATACTCGACAGCATCATTAACAAGAACCGGCGGAGGCGAGGCTTTTGATGGTACTACCGGTTCAAAATATTTTTTAAGCAGAGATTTATGGAACACATTATGAATGTGGAATGACTCAGGCAGCTCCACCCTAAAAGATACCGGGTTAATCACTTCCGTGATCTTATATGGTCCAATAAAACGAGGAGCAAATTTTTTAGAAGTTACGTTGAGAGATAGATTCTTGGAGGACAACCATACTTTATCCCCAACCTGAAAGTTTACCCCCCTTGAACGTCTCCTATCGGCCTTGAGTTTTTGAGAACATTGAGCCTTTTCTAGGTTCGATTGAACCCGGGCCCAAACTGTGCACAGTTCGGAGGAGAGTTTATCCGCTTCAGGGTTAGAGGAGGAGACGGACGACCCAGAATGAAAACGGGGATGAAAACCATGGTTACAAAAAGGGGAGACCCCAGCGGAAGAATTGACACGGTTATTCAAAGCAAATTCAGCCAACGGAAGGAATTTGACCCATAATTGCTGGTCATCAGCAACATACAACCTCAGGAATTGTTCCACAGACTGATTAAGGCGTTCAGTCTGCCCATTACTCTCAGGATGGTAAGCGGAATAAAAATACAATGAAATTTTACATCTTTGACAGAAGGCCCTCCAGAATTTGGACACAAACTGCACACCCCTGTCAGAAACAATATTTTCCGGGATGCCATGTAAACGAACAATCTCTCTCACAAAAATAGACGCCAGGGTTTTAGCATTCGGAAGTTTAGACAGGGGAATGAAATGAACCATCTTGCTAAACCTACGACCACTACCCAAACCACAGTCTTACCCTACAGTCATAAAGTCCATCGAGATATGGGACCAGGGTCTACTGGGAATGGGTAGGGGTCGTAGGTTACCAGCAGGGCGAGTCCTAGGTGTCTTAGACCTGGCACAAACCTCACAGGCTGACACGTAGGACTTAACATCCCTGGTCAGAGTGGGCCACCAATAAGATCTAGAAACCAGATCCTTAGTGCCCTCAACACCCGGATGTCCACAAAAGGCAGAATCGTGACACTCCCCCAACAGCTGGAGACGAAATTGTACAGGAACAAACAACTTATCTGTTGGGGTGGATGCCGGTGCCAGATGTTGTTCAGCCTTAATGCGAGCCGAGATATCCTGGGTTAGAGCTGCTAAGAAGATGTTTGTTGGTAGGATGGATTCAGGCGGCGTCTCAGTGGGTTGAAAAGCATGGAAGCTCAGAGATAATGCGTCTGCTTTCACATTTTTACTTCCCGGCCAGAACGTAATGGAGAAATCAAAACAGGTAAAAAACAGAGCCCATCGGGCTTGTCGGGGATTCAACCTCTTAGCTGACTCGAGAAACATTAGGTTTTTATGATCAGTGACAACAGTTACTCGATGCCTTGTCCCCTCCAAAAAATGCCTCCACTCCTCAAATGCCCATTTAATAGCCAGCAGCTCCCTATTCCCTATGTCGTAGTTTCTCTCCGTGGGAGAGAATTTCCTGGAGAAGAAGGCTAACGGTCTTAGGTTAGTGAGGCTAGCAGGACCTTGTGAAAGGACTGCTCCTGCGCCATTCTCGGACGCATCCACCTCCACAATAAAAGGTTTCTCCTGATCAGGCTGGATCAGAATGGGAGCGCTACTAAATGCCTTTTTTAAGGTTTCAAATGAAGAGATGGCCTTGGTAGACCAATTCTCCAAATCCGCCCCTTTCTTCGTAAGGTCGGTCAATGGCTTAGCAATTACAGAAAAATTCATGATAAATTTACGATAGTAATTAGCGAAACCCAAAAACCGTTGTAAAGCCTTACCCATTCCTTAATTGCTAAAACCTTACCAGGATCCATCTTAAAGGCGTGAGGAGTCAAAACATGCCCTAGAAACAGTATCTCCTGTACACCAAAGACACATTTCTCTTGCTTAGCGGATAGCTGGTTCTCCCTCAACACCTCTAATACTTGTTTGACATGAGACACATGAGATTCGAAATCTGGAGAGAATATCAAAATGTTTTCAAGATAGACAATAATAAATTTACCTAAGAACTCCCTGAGAATATCGTTCATAAAGTTTTGGAACACAGCTGGGGCATTGCTGAGTCCAAAAGGCATCACCTGATATTCAAAGTGTCCTATCGGAGTATTGAACGCTGTCTTCCATTCGTCTCCCTCCTTGATTCGGATTAGATTGTATGCCCCTTTCAGGTCAATCTTGGAAAACCAGGTTGCCCCCAGAACCTGGTTAAATAAATCCGGAATCAATGGGAGAGAGTATCTATTTTGGACAGTGATCTTATTCAATCTCCGGTAATCAATACAAGGCCTAAGACCACCATTCTTCTTTTTAACAAAGAAAAACCCTGCTCCCATAGGAGAGACTGAAGGTCTAATATGCCCTTTAGCAAGGCTCTCCTTAATATAATCTTCCATAGCCTTGCGTTCGGGCCCTGAAAGATTATAAATTCGCCCTTTAGGAAATTCGGCACCCTCTATTAGCTCTATGGAGCAATCATAAGGTCTATGGGGGGGGGGGGGGTAGAACCTCTGGAGTAGGGGATGAGAATACATCAGAAAATTCTTTAATTACTGAGGGTAATGTATTAGACCTTACTGAAACCCCAGCCTGGACCACGGACAAGCATGAGTCACACTTAGGTACCCATTTCACCAACTCTCCTTTGGACCAATCAATTGTGGGGTTATGTAAACGGAGCCAAGGCAACCCTAGTACCACCTCAACCGGTAGGTTCTCCAGGACTAAAAGAGAACATCTCTCGGAGTGGCACACACCCACGGTCAGAGAAATTTCAGAGGTACATGACCTCACCGTACCACCCATCAAGGGAGTAGCATCAATAGCCATGACATGGATAGGTGTAGGTAAAGCAAACATTGGAATACCCAATTTACTAGTAAATTCAAAGTCAATAAAGCTGGCCGCTGAACCGGAATCAATAAAGGCCTTACCCGGCCACTTTTTAACCCCCAGAGAAATTGTTATGGGTACCAAAAGCTTATATTTAGAAAAATCAGGGTGTACCTGGTCTTTAGGTTGTCTTGCCTTAGGAGATTTGTCAGAGAGGACCCTCTTAGGACACTTGTTGATCCAATGGCCAGGATCTCCACAGTAGAAGCACTCTCCGCGTCTGCGACGAAGATTACCCCGGGTCATGCCAACCTGCATGGGTTCCTCGGTGGAGGCCTCAGTGTTGTCCCTGGAAAAGGCCTCTGGCTGGAACACCATCTGAGAACAGAACTGTCGTTCTTGTCGTCTCTAACTCGTCGGTCAAGTCGGACAACTAGGGTCATCATCTCCTCCAAGGTCTCTGGAATTTGATAACTGACTAATAGATCTTTTAAATTATTAGACAGACCAGACCTAAACTGACTCTTCATGGCTGGTTCATTCCCTCCTGAGGGGACACACCACCGTCTGAATTGGGTGCAATACTCCTCTGCAGGGAGATGGCCCCGAACCAGTGCCCTAAGAGCCGTCTCGGCTACCAGGGCCCTGTCTGGTTCGTCATAGAGGGTATCCAGGGCCTGAAAAAACCCCTCCACAGAAGTCAGACAACTGGCCCCAGGAGGTAACGAGAATGCCCAGGCCTGGGGATCACCCTGTAGAAGAGAAATGATAATCCCCACGCGTTGGCTCTCGGGACCGGAGGACACGGGGCGCAAACGGAAGTAGAGTTTGCAACTCTCCTTAAAGGAGAGAAACCTCTTCCGGTCTCCAGAAAAGGGTTCTGGGAGCTTGATCTGGGGTTCAAAATGTGGACTGGAGGGCAGAGTAGTGGAAGAACCTTGCCCTAACTCAAAAGAACAGAGTTTCTCTCCTAGCTCCTGCACCACCTGTGTCAAGCTAGAGACATGGTCAGTCAGGATAGTAAGCGGATTCATGATACAGTGGTTATTGGGCCTGTTAATCTGTAACGGTCACGTCCACACACACACAGGGGGAAGGATAGTGACCACTGCTCTCCACCCTCACCCCTGGCCCTGCCTACTTGCCTCACAAGTCCTGATGACAGGGGACAACTGTACGACAGTCCCTAACTTAGGATATGTGCAGGGAAGACAGACAAGACAAAATACGAAACATGAACGGACCGGGTTAGAACCAAGAGAGCTACGCAGTACAAAGGATTAAGCAAAGAATGGTCAGGAGAAGCCGGGGTCAAATACCAGGAGAGCAGAGAAGTACAAGAGGAGTCCTAAGAGAGGAGTCAGGTGGGAGCCGAGGTCACAATACCAGGACGGATGCGCAGTACAGGAGGAGCAGGCAAAAGGATGGTCAGGGAACAGGATCAGGTAAGTATTCAGCAGTCCAACAAATAGCCAGGAACCTAGAAATTAACAGGCAACCTGTAGCCAGCAGGCTGCCTGTATTTATAGTGGGGAGTGAGGGTCATGTGACGTGGCCAGCGTCACATGACCGACAGACCAACCAGTCGAGCACCGAGTGATCAGCTCGGCGCTCAAGGCAGACTAGGAGCAGGGAGCCACCCAGCTAGTAATAGTAAAGCCGCCCTGGGAATGAGGTCAAACACAGAACCTCATTCCAAAAGCTAAGCAACAGGTCTGCGGGCAATGGGGGACCGAGTGCCCCTTCGGAACCCCGTGACAAGTTTAGAATAGGTGGGCAGGACCACCAAACATGGAAGAAAGTTTCCCTCTCTTTCCCACACCGCCAACAAACATCAGAATACGAGCTATTGTATCTAGACGTGATATCTGGGGTTTTGTACCATCTTGTGAGAATTTTGTATGCATTCTCCTGTATGCGCACACATCTCGACGAGGTGTGTGATATTAAAGAGAGCTTGGACTGTTCATATGTAGATAGGGAAACCTTCAGACCTCTCTCCCAGAGACCAATGAAAGCTGCGTTTGACATCAAGATAGGAGTGCTGAGTCTTTTGTATATTCGTGAGTAGGGTTGAGCGAACCCGAACTGTAAAGTTCGCGTTCGTACCGAACTTTAAGATTTTTGGACCCCGGACCCAAACCCAAACTTTTCAGTAATAGTTTGGGTTCGAGTTTGGTGTTCGGCGATTTAATGGTGCTTTTTGAAAGGCTGCAGAGCAGCCAATCAACAAGCGTTTAACTCGTGTGCCCTTAGAAGCCATCACAGCCATGCCTACTAATGGCATGGCTGTGATTGGCCAGTGCAGCATGTGACCCAGCCTCTATATAAGCTGGAGTCACGTAGTGCTGCACGTCACTCTGTTATTACTAGTATAGGGATAGGATTCTGCTGCTGTGATGGAGAGAATAGGAAAGAATCTGTTATCGAAAGTGCTTGTTAACTCAGCGAATTTTGTTTTGTGGGTGCAGTGCAGCATTTTTTTACCCTGCCCTGAACCCAGTGACACAGAAAAATAACTTTTATCCATCTGTTAGTTAGGTGGGCGTCGACGGCCATTTTGTGCAAGTTCAGTGCACCAGCACATTATATGTGCATTTGTGACAGTCAAATACAAGGTTTAAATTCTGCAGTTATATTCAGAGTTTAAAAAAACTAACATTTTTTGCAAAACCCTACATCTGGGGCCTTTTCTGTATTTGTCACAGTGAAATACAAGCTTTAAATACTGCAATTATATTCTGGGTTTAAAAAAACAACAATTTTTTAGAAGACCCTACATCTGGGGCCTTTGCTGCATTTGTCACAGTCAAATTCAAGCTTTAAATACTGCAATTATATTTTGGGTTTAAAAAAACACCAATTTTTTGCAAGACTCTAAATCTGGGGCCTTTGCTGTATTTGTCACTGTGAAATACAAGCTTTAAATACTGCAATTATATTCTGGTTTTAAAAAAAACACCCATTTTGGGCAAGTTAATACATTTGCGGCCTTTGCTGCATTTCTGACAGTCCAATACAAGCGTTAGATACTGCTGTTATGTTCTGGTTTTAAAAAAAACACCAATTTTGGGCAAGATAATACATTTGCGGCCTTTGTTGCATTTGTGATAGTGAAATACAAGCTTTAAATACTGCAATTATATACTGGGTTAAAAAAAAATATATTTTTGCAAGACCCTACATCTGGGGTCTTTGTTGCATTTGTAACCGTGAAATACAAGCTAAATACTGCAATTATATACTGGGTTGAAAAAAAACACCCATTTTGGGCAAAATAATACATTTGCGGCTAGGGTTGTTCGTACCGAACTTTAAGATTTTTGGACCCCGAACCTGAACTTTTCAGTAAAAGTTCGGGTTCGGCGATTTAATGGCACTTTTTGAAAGGCTGCAGAGCAGCCAATCAACAAGCGTTTAACTTGTGTGCTTTAGAAGCCATCACAGCCATGCCTACTAATGGCATGGCTGTGATTGGCAGTGCAGCATGTGACCCAGCCTCTATATAAGCTGGAGTCACGTAGCGATGCACGTCACTCTGTTCTGATTAGTGTAGGGATAGGATGCTGCTGTTGTGAGGGAGAGAATACAGTAGGAAAGAATCTTTAATCTGAAGTGCTTGCTAACTCAACGATCTACCTAGATTTTGTTTTGTGGGTGCAGTGCACAATCTTTTTACCCTGCCCTGAGCCCAGAGACACAGAAAAATTACTTTTATCCGTCTGTTAGTTAGGTGGGCGTTCTGTGCACCAGCACAGCATATATGCATTTGTGACACTCAAATAGAAGCTTGAAATACTGCAATTATATTCTTTTTTTTTATATTGACAATTTTTATTGTTTTTTCAATTTTCACATTCAAGGTCAAAATAAAGAGTATTGACTGATATACAATGTGTAAAGTTATACATATGCAATATCCATGTTTAACAGTCATAAGTACAATTTACAATTGTAGACGCAAAGAGAGGCCTATATGGCCACATAAAGGCAAGTGTCAAATAAAGATGAACAATAACACTAAGTTAATTTAACTTTGTGACAGGGTACTAAGATAGAACTGACATGGTGTTAGCGTGAGAACCGTTAGAGTAGTATTAAGGTATTGGCCCAGAAACAGTGGGGTGGGGGAGGAAAGCTAAGAGAAGTTCCTATAAACTCTCCAAGGGGACCAAATCTGGAGAAAAGTGTGTCTAGTGCGAGATTCCCAATGAGAGATCTCCTCCATTCTGTAGATCTGATCTACCCTGCTAATCCAGTGTTCCAAGTTAGGGACTTCAGGAGACAACCAACATGTCGGAAGTAGTAGTCTGGCAGCAGCTATCAAAAGTGAAAAGAGTGAAGACTTAGATGGGTTAACCCCTCCCATACCCAAAGATAACAAAGCTAAATCTGGTGAGCAGGAGAAGGAAGTCTGGCAGATCTGGTTGCTTAGTTTGATTATGTTACGCCACCACGGATTGATTAGCTCGCATGACCACCAGATGTGAAAGAACGAACCTTTAGCTTTGGAACAACGCCAGCATATATCTGTAGCATTAGGTTTATATAAGCATGTCTTGTCTGGAGTTCTGTACCATCTAATAAGGACCTTGTAGCTATTTTCCTGGATACGCACGCATCTGGAGATCTTATGAGGGACAATTAATGCTTTAGCTATTTCGGGAGGTGTTAAGGTTCGCTGGAGGTCTCTTTACCATAAACCAATCACTGCGGATTTGAGTGCTATAGGGGGGGGCATCAGGTTTTTATATATTGTGGAGATGATTTTAGGGGGATATTTCTTATTACTTAACAATTCTTCAAACCAGCATATAGTGTTAGAAGAGAGGGTCTTTTTTGCGAGGAGAAGAGATTCGGTTCTAATGAAGCGCATGAGGACCGGATTGTGAATCTGTGTGGTTAGTACTCTACAAATTTCTAAGTCCGAGAGTATACATCCATTTGGGTCTAGAAGCTGAGAGACAGGAATTTCAAGAGATCTTAAGGCCAAGGGACAGCTATCCCTCAGGTCTTTAGGGGCAAAATTAATAATATCTCTTATCTGAAGAAGAGGGGAGGGCAGGTTTAAGATCTTGGAGCAGAGTGAGAAACCTTTCCAGACCTTTATTGTATTACGGATGAGAGAGTTTGGAATGGTACTAAGTGAGGAAGGTAGTTTATCAGCTAGTAAGAGGGCCCTGATGGGAGAGGATAGGAAGGCATTTTCTATTATGGGCCAAGATTTATGGGGTGGGTTTCTGATCCAATCAACTACTCGAGAGAGTTGTATGGCCTTCATATAAGTCTCTGGGTCAGGGAGTCCAATACCCCCTTTAGCTTTAGACCTAGTTAGTGTGAGAAATGAGATGCGGGAGTTTTTACCACTCCAAATAAATTTTCGTATGAGCTTATTTAGAGAAGCAAATAAGGATTTAGGGATTTCTATAGGGAGTACTTGCATTAAGTAAGTGAGTCTGGGTATAATTAAGGACATTAGAATGTTTTTCCTACCAAACCAAGAGAGGTATGGGCAATCAAGTGAGTCTATTTGGGTTTGTATGGCTGTTAGAAGAGGTTTATAGTTCAAACTAAATAGTTCTGACAATTTGGGGGAAATCTTAATACCTAGGTATGTTAATAGTTGGGTTTGCCAATTAAATGGGGAGTTTGCCTGAAGGGACGAGAGACTCAGGGGAGAAAGACCCATATGGAGAATTTGAGATTTCGAGGGATTGACTTTAAAGTTGGATAGTGAGCCGAATAGGGAGAGCTTTGACAGTATTCTGGGCATAGAGATAAGGGGGTTGGTGGTTAGGATCAATAAGTCGTCTGCGAAGGCTGCCAACTTAAATTCATGACGCCCGACCATCAAAACCTCGATCTCCCTGTCTTGCCTAAGAATTTGTAGGAGAGATTCCATAACCAGGACAAATATAAGGGGAGATAGCGGGCAGCCTTGCCTCGTGCCATTTCTTATTGGAAAATTAGAGGACATAAGTCCATTGACCGACACGGATGCTGAAGAATGTGTATACATACACTGCGTGCAGAATTATTAGGCAAATGTGTATTTTGACCACATCATCCTCTTTATGCATGTTGTCTTACTCCAAGATGTATAGGCTCGAAAGCCTACTACCAATTAAGCATATTAGGTGATGTGCATATCTGTAATGAGTAGGGGTGTGGTCTAGAGTTGAGCGAACACCTGGATGTTCGGGTTCGAGAAGTCCAGCCGAACTTCCCGTAAATGTTCGGGTTCGGGATCCGAACCCGAACCGAACTTCGTCCCGAACCCGAACCCCATTGAAGTCAATGGGGACCCGAACTTTTGGGCACTAAAAAGGCTGTAAAACAGCCCAGGAAAGAGCTAGAGGGCTGCAAAAGGCAGCAACATGTAGGTAAATCCCATGCAAACAAATGTGGATAGGGAAATGAATTAAAATTAAAATTAAAAAAATAAAAATGAACCAATATCAATTGGACAGAGGTCCCATAGCAGAGAATCTGGCTTCACGTCAGCAGAGAATCAGTCTCTTCATGCCATAGCAAAGAATCTGGCTTCATGTCAGCAGAGAATCAGTCTCTTCATGCCATAGCAGAGAATCTGGCTTCATGTCAGCGCAGAATCAGTCTTCATGTCATAGCAGAGAATCAGGCTTCACGTCACCCACCACTGGAACAGGCCACTGTCACACATTTAGGCCCCGGCACCCAGACAGAGGAGAGCGGTCCCGTAACAGAGAATCTGGCCTTATGTCAGCGCAGAATCTGTCTTCATGTCATAGCAGAGAATCAGGCTTTACGTCACCCACCACTGGAACAGGCCACTGTCACACATTTAGGCCCCGGCACCCAGACAGAGGAGAGCGGTCCCGTAACAGAGAATCTGGCCTTATGTCAGCGCAGAATCTGTCTTCATGTCATAGCAGAGAATCAGGCTTCACGTCACCCACCACTGGAACAGGCCACTGTCACACATTTAGGCCCAGGCACCCAGGCAGAGGAGAGAGGTCCCGTAACAGAGAATCTGGCCTTATGTCAGCGCAGAATCTGTCTTCATGTCATAGCAGAGAATCAGGCTTCACGTCACCCACCACTGGAACAGGCCACTGTCACACATTTAGGCCCAGGCACCCAGGCAGAGGAGAGAGGTCCCGTAACAGATAATCTGGCCTTATGTCAGCGCAGAATCTGTCTTCATGTCATAGCAGAGAATCAGGCTTCACGTCACCCAACACTGGAACAGGCCACTGTCACACATTTAGGCCCAGGCACCCAGGCAGAGGAGAGAGGTCCCGTAACAGAGAATCTGGCCTTATGTCAGCGCAGAATCTGTCTTCATGTCATAGCAGAGAATCAGGCTTCACGTCACCCACCACTGGAACAGGCCACTGTCACACATTTAGGCCCAGGCACCCAGGCAGAGGAGAGAGGTCCCGTAACAGAGAATCTGGCCTTATGTCAGCGCAGAATCTGTATTCATGTCATAGCAGAGAATCAGGCTTCACGTCACCCACCACTGGAACAGGCCACTGTCACACATTTAGGCCCCGGCACCCAGACAGAGGAGAGCGGTCCCGTAACAGAGAATCTGGCCTTATGTCAGCGCAGAATCTGTATTCATGTCATAGCAGAGAATCAGGCTTCACGTCACCCACCACTGGAACAGGCCACTGTCACACATTTAGGCCCAGGCACCCAGGCAGAGGAGAGAGGTCCCGTAACAGAGAATCTGGCCTTATGTCAGCGCAGAATCTGTATTCATGTCATAGCAGAGAATCAGGCTTCACGTCACCCACAACTGGAACAGGCCACTGTCACACATTTAGGCCCAGGCACCCAGGCAGAGGAAAGAGGTCCCGTAACAGAGAATCTGGCCTTATGTCAGCGCAGAATCTGTATTCATGTCATAGCAGAGAATCAGGCTTCACGTCACCCACCACTGGAACAGGCCACTGTCACACATTTAGGCCCCGGCACCCAGACAGAGGAGAGCGGTCCCGTAACAGAGAATCTGGCCTTATGTCAGTGCAGAATCTGTCTTCATGTCATAGCAGAGAATCAGGCTTCACATCACCCACCACTGGAACAGGCCACTGTCACACATTTAGGCCCAGGCACCCAGGCAGAGGAGAGAGGTCCCGTAACAGAGAATCTGGCCTTATGTCAGCGCACAATCTGTATTCATGTCATAGCAGAGAATCAGGCTTCACGTCACCCACCACTGGAACAGGCCACTGTCACACATTTAGGCCCAGGCACCCAGGCAGAGGAGAGCGGTCCCGTAACAGAGAATCTGGCCTTATGTCAGCGCAGAATCTGTATTCATGTCATAGCAGAGAATCAGGCTTCACATAACCCACCACTGGAACAGGCCACTGTCACACATTTAGGCCCCGGCACCCAGACAGAGGAGAGGTTCATTCAACTTTGGGTTGCCCCGCAATATAATGGTAAAATGAAATTAAAAATAGTATTGAATGAGGAAGTGCCCTGGAGTAGAATAATATATTGTTAAGGGGAGGTAGTTAATATCTAATCTGCATAAGGGATGGACAGGTCCTGTGGGATCCATGCCTGGTTCATTTTTATGAACGTCAGCTTGTCCACATTGGCTGTAGACAGGCGGCTGCGTTTGTCTGTAATGACGCCCCCTGCCGTGCTGAATACACGTTCAGACAAAACGCTGTCCGCCGGGCAGGCCAGCACCTCCAAGGCATAAAAGGCTAGCTCTGGCCACGTGGACAATTTGGAGACTCAGAAGTTGAATGGGGCCGAACCATCAGTCAGTACATGGAGGGGTGTGCACAGGTACTGTTCCACCATGTTAGTGAAATGTTGCCGCCTGCTAACACGTTCCGTATCAGGTGGTGGTGCACTTAGCTGTGGCGGGTTGACAAAACTTTTCCACATCTCTGCCATGCTAACCCTGCCCTCAGAGGAGCTGGGCGTGACACAGCTGCGTTGGCGACCTCTTGCTCCTCCTCTGCCTTCGCCTTGGGCTTCCACTGGTTCCCCTGTGACATTTGGGAATGCTCTCAGTAGCGCGTCTACCAACGTGCGCTTGTTCTCGCGCATCTTCCTATCACGCTCCAGTGTAGGAAGTAAGGTGGGCACATTGTCTTTGTACCGGGGATCCAGCAGGGTGGCAACCCAGTAGTCCGCACACGGTAAAATGTGGGCAACTCTGCTGTCGTTGAGCAGGCACTGCAGCATGTAGTCGCTCATGTGTGCCAGGCTGCCCAGAGGTAAGGACAAGCTGTCCTCTGTGGGAGGCGTATCGTCATCGTCCTGTGTTTCCCCCCAGCCACGCACCAGTGATGGGCCCGAGCTGCTTTGGGTGCCACCCCGCTGTGAACATGCTTCATCCTCCTCCTCCTCCACCTCCTCCTCATCTTCGTCCTCCTCGTCCTCCAGTAGTGGGCCCTGTCTGGCCACATTTGTACCTGGCCTCTGGTGTTGCAAAAAACCTCCCTCTGAGTCACTTCGAAGAGACTGGCCTGAAAGTGCTAAAAATGACCCCTCTTCCTCCTCTTCCTCCTGGGCCACCTCCTCTTCCATCATCGCCCTAAGTGTTTTCTCAAGGAGACATAGAAGTGGTATTGTAACGCTGATAACGGCGTCATCGCCACTGGCCATGTTGGTGGAGTACTCGAAACAGCGCAACAGGGCACACAGGTCTCGCATGGAGGCCCAGTCATTGGTGGTGAAGTGGGTCTGATCTGCAGTGCGACTGACCCGTGCGTGCTGCAGCTGAAACTCCACTATGGCCTGCTGCTGCTCGCACAGTCTGTCCAGCATATGCAAGGTGGAGTTCCACCTGGTGGGCACGTCGCATATGAGGCGGTGAGCGGGAAGGCCGAAGTTACGCTGTAGCGCAGACAGGCGAGCAGCGGCAGGGTGTGAACGCCGGAAGCGCGAACAGACGTCCCGCACTTTATGCAGCAGCTCTGACATGTCGGGGTAGTTGCGAATGAACTTCTGCACCACCAAATTCAGCACATGCGCCAGGCAAGGGATGTGCGTCAAACCGGCTAGTCCCAGAGCTGCAACGAGATTTCGCCCATTATCGCACACCACCAGGCCGGGCTTGAGGCTCACCGGCAGCAACCACTCGTCGGTCTGTTGTTCTATACCCCGCCACAACTCCTGTGCGGTGTGGGGCCTGTCCCCCAAACATATGAGTTTCAGAATGGCCTGCTGACGTTTACCCCGTGCTGTGCTGAAGTTGGTGGTGAAGGTGTGTGGCTGACTGGATGAGCAGGTGGAAGAAGAGGAGGAGGAAGCTGAGTAGGAGGAGGAGGAGACAGGAGGCAAATAATGTTGCCCTGCGATCCTTGGCGGCAGAAGGACGTGCGCCAAATAGCTCTCCGCCTGGGGCCCAGCCACCACTACATTTACCCAGTGTGCAGTTAGGGAGATATAGCGTCCCTGGCCGTGCTTACTGGTCCACGTATCTGTGGTTAGGTGGACTTTGCCACAGATGGCGTTGCGCAGTGCACACTTGATTTTATCGGACACTTGTTTGTGCAGGGAAGGCACGGCTCTCTTGGAGAAGTATTGGCAGCTAGGAACAACATACTGTGGGACAGCAAGTGACATGAGCTGTTTGAAGCTGTGTGTGTCCACCAGCCTAAATGACAGCATTTCATAGGCCAGTAGTTTAGAAATGCTGGCATTCAGGGCCAGGGATCGAGGGTGGCTAGGTGAGAATTTACGCTTTCTCTCAAATGTTTGTGAGATGGAGAGCTGAACGCTGCCGTGTGACATGGTTGAGATGCTTGGTGACGCAGGTGGTGGTGCTGGTGGTACATCCCATGTTTGCTGGGCGGCAGGTGCCAACGTTCCTCCAGAGGCGGAGGAAGAGGCCGAGGCGGCGGCAGCAGCAGAAGAGGCCGAGGCGGCAGCAGCAGAAGAGGTAGCAGGGGGAGCCTGAGTGACTTCCTTGTTTTTAAGGTGTTTACTCCACTGCAGTTCATGCTTTGCATGCAGGTGCCTGGTCATGCAGGTTGTGCTAAGGTTCAGAACGTTAATGCCTCGCTTCAGGCTCTGATGGCACAGAGTGCAAACCACTCGGGTCTTGTCGTCAGCACATTGTTTGAAGAAGTGCCATGCCAGGGAACTCCTTGAAGCTGCCTTTGGGGTGCTCGGTCCCAGATGGCGGCGGTCAGTAGCAGGCAGAGTTTCTTGGCGGCGGGTGTTCTGATTTTGCCCACTGCTCCCTCTTTTGCTACGCTGTTGGCTCGGTCTCACCACTGCCTCTTCCTCCGAACTGTGAAAGTCAGTGGCACGACCTTCATTCCATGTGGGGTCTAGGACCTCATCATCCCCTGCATCGTCTTCCACCCAGTCTTGATCCCTGACCTCCTGTTCAGTCTGCACACTGCAGAAAGACGCAGCAGTTGGCACCTGTGTTTCGTCATCATCAGAGACGTGCTGAGGTGGTATTCCCATGTCCTCATCATCAGGAAAAATAAGTGGTTGTGCGTTAGTGCATTCTAGCTCTTCCACCCCTGGGGAAGGGCTAGGTGGATGCCCTTGGGAAACCCTGGCAGCAGAGTCTTCAAACAGCATAAGAGACTGCTGCATAACTTGAGGCTCAGACAGTTTCCCTGATATGCATGGGGGTGATGTGACAGACCGATGGGCTTGGTTTTCATGCGCCATCTGTGCGCTTTCTGCAGAAGACTGGGTGGGAGATAATGTGAACGTGCTGGATCCACTGTCGGCCACCCAATTGACTAATGCCTGTACCTGCTCAGGCCTTACCATCCTTAGAACGGCATTGGGCCCCACCAAATATCGCTGTAAATTCTGCTGGCTACTGGGACCTGAGGTAGTTGGTTCACTAGGACGTGTGGCTGTGGCAGACTGGAAGGCTTCCTCGGCTTGGGAAGGCCAGGATTTGGGGTTAGCTCCTTTTCTAGTGAGAGCCACGATAGGAGCTACCAGAGTGGAATAGTGAGGGATGAATTGCCTGTAGTAATTCGCAAAGCCCAGAAATCTTTGTATGGCTCGGAGGCCAGAGGGACGTGGCCAATCCAGAACCGCCGAGAGTTTGGCTGGGTCCATTTGAAGTCCTTGGGCTGAGATAATGTATCCCAGGAAAGGCAGGGAGGTCCGTTCAAAAAGAAATTTTTCAAGTTTAGCGTACAGGCGATTTCTCCTAAGACGAGTAAGAACTTGTTGCACATGGACCCGGTGTTGATCCAAATTGGAGGAAAAGATGAGGATATCATCCAGGTATACGACCACGCAGGTGTAAAGTAAGTCCCTGAAAATGTCATTGACGAATTCCTGGAAGACAGCAGGTGCGTTGCAGAGGCCGAAGGGCATCACCAAATACTCAAAATGGCCGTCCCTTGTGTTAAAGGCGGTCTTCCATTCGTCTCCCTCACGGATACGGATCAGATTATAGGCCCCTCGAAGGTCCAATTTAGTAAAGATCTTAGCCCCTCGGAGACGATCAAATAGCTCAGAGATTAGAGGCAGAGGGTAACGGTTCTTGATGGTAATTTTATTAAGACCTCTGTAGTAAATGCAGGGGCGGAGGGAGCCGTCTTTTTTTGTCACGAAGAAAAAACCGGCCCCAGTAGGAGAAGAAGATTTTCTTATGAATCCTCTCTGTAGGTTCTCACGTATATAGTCGGACATGGCAAGAGTCTCAGGAGGAGAGAAAGGATAAATTCTGCCCCGAGGTGGAGTAGAACCGGGTATCAGGTCGATCGGGCAATCATAGGATCGGTGAGGAGGAAGAACCACAGCTTGTTTCTTGCAGAAGACATCCGTGAAGGAATGGTATGGCTTGGGCAGCCCAGAAGGCGGAGAAACTTGCGGGTTCTGTTTGACCAGAGCAGGCTTGAGACAGCGGTCCGAACAGGAGGAGCCCCAACGCAGGATCTCACCGGTGGACCAATTCAGGACAGGACTATGACGTTGAAGCCACGGCAGACCCAGGAGGAGTTCGGAGGAACAGAAGGGAAGGACAAAGAACTCTAAAGTCTCGGTATGAAATATTCCGATGTCCATCTGCAGAGGCTGGGTACGGAACTGCACGGTGGCAGAGAGTCTCTCACCGTTAACAGTAGAGATGAAAAACGGCTTGGGTAGATGGATTACTGGAATACGGTACTTGTCAACCAAGGAGGCGTAAATGAAGTTGCCAGCTGAACCGGAATCCAAGAAGGCGGCTGCAGAGAAAGAGGACTTGGAAGAGATGATCAGCTGCACGGGTATGATGAGACGTGGAGAGGAAGAATCCACACCTAGCAACGCCTCTCCCACGCTTACTAGGTGCGAGCGTTTCCCGAACGCGGTGGACGGAGAGGACAATCTCTAAGGAAGTGCTCGGTACTGGCACAGTACAGACACAGGTTCTCGTTTCTGCGGCGGCTTCGTTCTTGCGGAGTCAAGCATGACCGATCCACCTGCATGGCTTCCGCGGCGGAAAACCCAGTAGCGGGTTGAGGTGGATGCGGAAAAACGGGAGCCAGACGAGGAAAGCGTCTAGGACGAGCTTTTTCCTTTTCAAGGAGGAGTTCCTCTTGTCTTTCGGCGAAACGTTTGTCTATCCTAGTGGCCAGCAAGATGAGGTCACTAAGAGTGGAAGGAAGCTCACGTGCAGCCAGAACGTCCTTTACTTTACTGTTAAGTCCTTTCTTGAAGGTGGCGCAAAGGGCTTCATTGTTCCAGTTCAGCTCAGAGGCCAGGGTGCGGAACTGAATGGCATAGTCACCCACGGAAGAACCTCCTTGGGTCAAATTTAGCAAGGCAGTCTCTGCGGAGGTAACCCGGGCAGGCTCTTCAAAAACATTCCGGAACTCTAGGCAGAAGCTCTGGACGGAAGTGGTGGTAGGATCTGCGCGGTCCCATAGTGGTGTAGCCCAGGCCAGGGCCTTCCCGGACAGTAAACTGAGAATAAAGGCTACCTTGGCTCGCTCAGAAGGAAACTGGTCGGACAGGAGCTCGAGGTGGAGAGAGCACTGCGACAAGAACCCACGGCACTGCTTAGGATCTCCGTCATATTTGTCTGGTAGGGACAATCTGATTCTGGAACCGCTGGTAACTGCAGGCGGAGGTGATGCAGCAGGAGCAGACGGAGGAGCTGGCTGACGCAGAGAAGGCAGGAGCTGCTGCAACATAGCGGTCAACTGGGCCAGCTGTTGACCCTGCTGGGCCACAATGGTGGTGAGGTCCTCCAGGCTTGGCAGGGGAACATCACCGGGATCCATGGCCGGATCTTACTGTCACGTACCGGCAGGACAGGTAGTGGATCCTCTGGACCAGAGAGGCGATGGCGCGGGTTGTACTAGAGGACCGGTTCTAAGCAGTTACTGGTCTTCACCAGAGCCCGCCACAAAGCGGGATGGATTTGCTGCGGCGGTAACTACCAGGTCGTGTCCCCTAGTAACAACTCGACCTCTCTGGCTGGTGATATGGTGTGGTACACAGGGAGAAGGCAAGAGCGAAGTCGGACGTAGCAGCGGTCAGGGCAGGCGGCAAAGGTTCAAAGGCGAGTGGACGGTAGCAACAGGTACGGCAACAGGTAAGGCAAACAAACATAGAAAGGAACGCTTTCTCTGAGGCACAAGGCACAAAGATCCGGCAGAAAGCTGTGGGAGGAGAAGGTATAAATGGGCAGTGCACAGGTGCAGCCTAATTAAGTCAGCACTGCCTCTCACAACCTTAACCCTTAATAACCCCTTTGGACCAGGCACCAATCACCGGTGCACTGGTCCTTTGAATCTAAGAGTCCCGGCGCGCGCGCCCCCTAGAGAGCGAGGACGCACACGCCGAGACGCTGGAGTGCTGCCTGGGGGCATACGCTGTGAGCGCTCCGAGGCCAGCAGGGGACCCGGAGCGCTCAGCGTAACAGTCTGCTTTTACGGTCACTACAAATAACTTGACCAGCTAAAACTGTGCAGATTTGGTTGAATAGAAATGTCAGGTCTATTTTTTAGGCGCTGGGTGACAGGCTCAACTTGCCCCTGATGTAATATATGGCCAAAAAATAACCACACTGTTGATGGTTAAATGCACTTGGGTGACACAGGCTCAGCCTGCAGCTGATGTAGTATATGGCCAAAAAATAATCAGACTGTTGATGGTTAAATGCACTTGGGTGACACAGGCTCAGCCTGCAGCTGATGTAGTATATGGCCAAAAAATAACCAGACTGTTGATGGTTAAATGCACTTCGGTGACACAGGCTCAGCCTGCAGCTGATGTAGGATATAGCACAAAATAACCACACTATCGATGGTTAAATACACTTGGTGATAGCTCGTGCTGGCGCACCACAAGTCACAAAATGGCCGCCGATCACCCCAGAAAAAAGTGATCTAAAAACGCTCTGGGCAGCCTCAAAAAAGTGAGCAAGTCAATAATAGCACTTCAATGATCCACAGCTGCAGATCGATCACAGAATGAAGTCTTTTGGAGGAGTTAATCTGCCTAATCTCGCCCTAACGTCGCAGCTGCAACCTCTCCCTATACTGATCATAGCAGAGTGACGTGCGGCGCTACGTGACTCCAGCTTAAATAGAGGCTGGGTCACATGGTGCACTGGCCAATCACAGCCATGCCAATAGTAGGCATGGCTGTGATGGCCTCTTGGGGCAAGTAGTATGACGCTTGTTGATTGGCTGCTTTGCAGCCTTTCAAAAAGCGCCAAGAAAGCGCCGAACACCGAACCCGAACCCAGACTTTTACGAAAATGTTCGGGTTTGGGTCCGTGTCACGGACACCCCAAAATTCGGTACGAACCCGAACTATACAGTTCGGGTTCGCTCATCCCTAGTGTGGTCTAATGACATCAACACCCTATATTAGGTGTGCATAATTATTAGGCAACTTCCTTTCCTTTGGCAAAATGGGTCAAAAGAAGGACTTGACAGGCTCAGAAAAGTCAAAAATAGTGAGATATCTTGCAGAGGGATGCAACACTCTTAAAATTGCAAAGCTTCTGAAGCGTGATCATCGAACAATCAAGCGTTTCATTCAAAATAGTCAACAGGGTCGCAAGAAGCGTGTGGAAAAACCAAGGCGCAAAATAACTGCCCATGAACTGAGAAAAGTCAAGCATGCAGCTGCCAAGATGCCACTTGCCACCAGTTTGGCCATATTTCAGAGCTGCAACATCACTGGAGTGCCCAAAAGCACAAGGTGTGCAATACTCAGAGACATGGCCAAGGTAAGAAAGGCTGAAAGACGACCACCACTGAACAAGACACACAAGCTGAAACGTCAAGACTGGGCCAAGAAATATCTCAAGACTGATTTTTCTAAGGTTTTATGGACTGATGAAATGAGAGTGAGTCTTGATGGGCCAGATGGATGGGCCAGTGGCTGGATTGGTAAAGGACAGAGAGCTCCAGTCCGACTCAGACGCCAGCAAGGTGGAGGTGGAGAACTGGTTTGGGCTGGTATCATCAAAGATGAGCTTGTGGGGCCTTTTCGGGTTGAGGATGGAGTCAAGCTCAACTCCCAGTCCTACTGCCAGTTTCTGGAAGACACCTTCTTCAAGCAGTGGTACAGGAAGAAGTCTGCATCCTTCAAGAAAAACATGATTTTCATGCAGGACAATGCTCCATCACACGCGTCCAAGTACTCCACAGCGTGGCTGGCAAGAAAGGGTATAAAAGAAGAAAATCTAATGACATGGCCTCCATGTTCACCTGATCTGAACCCCATTGAGAACCTGTGGTCCATCATCAAATGTGAGATTTACAAGGAGGGAAAACAGTACACCTCTCTGAACAGTGTCTGGGAGGCTGTGGTTGCTGCTGCACGCAATGTTGATGGTGAACAGATCAAAACACTGACAGAATCCATGGATGGCAGGCTTTTGAGTGTCCTTGCAAAGAAAGGTGGCTATATTGGTCACTGATTTGTTTTTGTTTTGTTTTTGAATGTCAGAAATGTATATTTGTGAATGTTGAGATGTTATATTGGTTTCACTGGTAAAAATAAATAATTGAAATGGGTATATATTTGTTTTTTGTTAAGTTGCCTAATAATTATGCACAGTAATAGTCACCTGCACACACAGATATCCCCCTAAAATAGCTAAAATTAAAAACAAACTAAAAACTACTTCCAAAAATATTCAGCTTTGATATTAATGAGTTTTTTGGGTTCATTGAGAACATGGTTGTTGTTCAATAATAAAATTAATCCTCAAAAATACAACTTGCCTAATAATTCTGCACTCCCTGTAGAAAACACAGCATTTATGTATTGTACAGGCAACTGAAATTTCGAGAGGATCAGCTTAATATATGTCCAATCTACTCTATCAAATGCTTTTTCAGCATCCGTGCCGATCATGACTAGGGGGATGGCTTTATGGGAAGCATAAAATAGGGCATTCAGTATTTTAGTAGTATTATCCTTCCCTTCCCGACCTTTAACAAACCCCACCTGATCAGGATGTATCAAGAGAGGGAGTAGGTTTTGCAGTCTTGTGGCATTTTAGCTATGAGCTTAAGGTCAACATTAAGTAAGGATATGGGGTGATAATTGGAGCAAGATGTGAGATCCTTACCCTCTTTAGGGATTATTGTGATCGTGGCTTTCGTCATGTCTGAAGAAAGTGGTTGGCCAGCTAGTGTATGGTTACAGATGGGGAGCATGAAGGGAAGTAATAATTCTCCAAAGGCCGAGTAGTACGAATTAGGGAGGCCATCGGGACCAGGGCTTTTCCCTTTGGGGGTAGACTTAATGACCGCTGTTAGTTCTAGGGGGGTGAATGGCTTGGACAAGGATTCTTGCTGTGTAGTAGTTAGGGACGGGAGATTAAGGGTGTCTAAAAAAGATTTGATATTGGCTTCTCTATCTAGAGAGGTGTTTGGGAGGGCAGGAGGAGGGAGGTTGTATAAAGCTTCATAGAACAGTTTAAACTGATCCGCTATTTCTTCTGCTTTGAAAAGCTGAGTACCTTGAGGGGATTTGATGCTTTGAACATAACGGGAGTCTCTTCTCTGTTTTATTCTACGCATCATGAATTTCGATGCTTTATTTCCGTGAGCGAAGGTTTTTTGCTGGGCCGACAAGAAGAACTTAGCTGAACGCTCATTTAATAAGTTCTTCAATTGTGTTCTAAGAGAAGAGAGTTCCGTTAATTGATGAGCAAGCAGGGACTGTTTATGCGCTTTTTCCACTGTGTGGATTTTGGACAATAAAGTGTTGAGCTTCCTTTCAGACTCTCTCTTTAAAAAAGAGCAGAGGCTGATCAGCCTGCCTCTGATGTAAGGTTTGTGAGCATCCCAGAGTACCTGGGGGGATATTTCAGAGGTATTATTTAGTCTGAAATATTCCTCAAGGAAGGATAATATTTGTAATTTATGCTTGGAGTTACCCAACAGTGATTCATTAAACCTCCAGTTTATATATCTACTGTTTTTGACTTCAGGACATATAACACAATATATAGGAGAGTGGTCAGATAGTGTGATATCCCCTATCCGGACTGAAGAGCAATGCTGTAGTTTCTCCTTTGGAGTTAGAATAAAATCTATCCTGCTGTATGAGGAGTTAGCTGGGGAATAGAAGGAGTAATCTACTGATTCAGGGTTGAGGCTGCGCCATATGTCAACCATACCCATGTTGTATAATTTAGTATGTAGCAATCTGAGGGCTTTTGTAGAGATTGATGATTTCTTTGATTAAGTGTCAATGAGAGGGTTAAAGGCCAGGTTAAAATCTCCTGCTATGACCAAGAAGCCTTCTCTTTGTGAGTCTGCTAAGGCCAGGGTACTAGAAAGCCAACTGATCTGGTCCGCGTTAGGGGCATAAATATTGACAAATGTGAACATAGCTTGCCCTACTTTACCCTTAAGGATGAGGTATCAGCCATCTGGGTCCTGCAAATGGGACTTATACTGGAAAGGGAGCCCCCTACAAAAGCCTATACTAACTCCCCTCGAGGCAGCACCCCCGGCCCCACAGTGGTACCAACAAGGGAATCTGGAGTGAGAGAGATTCGGGTAACAACCATGCTTAAAGTGAGTTTCCTGAAGGAAGACCACTGAGCATTTCTCCTTATGTAACAAAGAGAAGATTTGGCTTCTCTTAGAGGGAGATCTCAAACCTTTGACATTGTAAGATACCAATTTAAGGTCAGACATCTTTGGGTATGGGAGAAGGTGTGATGTGAGATCTAATTGACATATCTGCTAGGGGGTTACCAACCGACCACCGGAGGGGGAGGAGGGTGCCACCTCGAGAGAAGCGTATCGGAAACCTCTGTCCACATCTGTCTCGGGACCACTTCTTTTCATTCAACACCATGTCAGATTTGCATATGAAAAAAGCAATCAGAGAAGATTTTGAGTACCTGTCAGAATAACAGAGAGTAAACATAAAGAACAAAACCAGAAAAAATAATTGCAAATGGTTAGATAGGTGCCTAAAAAGTGGGAACATGACAACTATAGTTCCCTGAGTAGAAGGTATGATGTGGGGGGAAGAAGGTATGCGTGGATACCAAGGAGCAGAAACTCCCTCTGAGGGATTGGTATAACTGGAAAGTTAAACTGGGATGCCCATAAGGTTGTATTAAACCTGGGGACAATCAGTAATTCAGGGCTATTGGGAAGGATGGGGGGGGAATGGATGAGGAAGGGGGAGAGGGGGAGGAGTAGGGGACACAGTATATGGGTTAGCATATATGACTCAAAAAACTACTATTCATATATAAAGCTGTATATAAAGCTGTAATAGCCATCTAACAGATGGGATGGAGGTCCCTACTGTTTCTTTCTCTTACACTGAGTGGAGATAAGGCACAAACAAGGGCAATAAAAGTATAAACACCTAATTCACCGCTCAGTGTAATGAGCCAAGTTTTATGGAGCTTCCTTTACATATCTCTCCCTAACACGTGTTGGGACTGTACAACATTTTATTTACATTTGGTCACTGGGACCATAGATGTCCCTGATTTACACGTGTTATTGATTCTAAAATTTAACATTTATTTCTTGTCCTTAAAATGTAATGAACACTACTATTAAAATAATCAGCTATGCATACTGGATACATATGTGAATTGTGCCAGTGATACTGTTTCCTGAGTTCTCAGTGTTGCCAATAGAGGGCGCTTATGGCATAGGCTGTTTGAGGCTCTCTTGCCTGTGATTATGATGCTCCACGCTATCTGCCCCCCGACATGTTTCGCCAAGTCACTTGGCGTCTTCACTGCCCAAACCCCTGAAGACGCCAAGTGACTTGGCGAAACATGTAGGGGGGCAGATAGCGTGTTTTAGCCAGCTTATGCATAACTAGGAAGTGATCTGTAGAGGACACAGAGTGAGAGAGTGTGCCTCATGAGGGCGATTGTTGTTGAGGGTGGCGCACTGTGCTAATAACAGAGCGCAGCAACCTAGTATTGGAGCATCATAATCACAGGCAAGAGAGCCTCAAACAGCCTATGCCATAAGCGCCCTCTATTGGCAACACTGAGAACTCAGGAAACAGTATCACTGGCACAATTCACATATGTATCCAGTATGCATAGCTGATTATTTTAATAGTAGTGTTCATTACATTTTAAGGACAAGAAATAAATGTTAAATTTTAGAATCAATAACACGTGTAAATCAGGGACATCTATGGTCCCAGTGACCAAATGTAAATAAAAAGTTTTATGGAGAGCACAATTATAGTAGTGATAGTACAAAAATCCATGTATTGAGTCCTATGAATCCCTATTTATAAGGAAGAGAGAGAAATACAAAAAGAAAAGAGGGATTAGGTGAATAATACTTATGCTAGAGTTAAGCGCTTAGGGGTAGATGGAACATTTCCCCTTCTGGATCTTTGAGATTTAGGGGTGTGGAGAGGTTCCCATGGAATTGTCGTAGGCAGGTTTGGCAAGGCGGTCAAGTTTTGGACCATGTCCCAATTTTCTATAGGCAATGGTGATATTTGAAGAAGATCGTATGCTTTATTCAGATCACTAAAGGAAGCAATGTTAATGCGGCGACCATCATGGAGAAAAGATAGTCCAAATGGGAATGTCCATCTGTATAAAATCTTGTGGTGACGCAGCAGGTCAGTGAGTGGTTTCATCATTTTCCGTTTCTTCAGGGTGGTTTGGGCTAAATCCTGATAGATAGTGATGGAATTGCCCTCCCATTCCACAGAGTCGGAATTCCTAGAGCCAGCCAGAATTGCTTCTTTCACCGGAAAATGCAGGAATCTGCAGATCACGTCTCTAGGGGGTTCACTGGCTTGTGGCTTGGGGCGAAGTGCTCTGTGAGCTCTTTCTATTAAAACCTTGTGCGCAGAGTCAGGGCCCAGAAGCTTAAGGCAGACCTGGATAACTGTCTCTGGGATATCCATCGCAGAAACAGACTCCGGAATGCCTCTAAAACGAAGATTATTCCGTCTGCCCCTGTTCTCCTGGTCTTCCATAGCAGTATATAAGGTGTTAATATGGCTCTGAGCAAGGGACAGACTGGAGACCATTTCGCTCTGGTGCTGCAAAACTGTGGCCTGGGTATCTTCTAATACTTCCACTCTGCGGCCTATATGGCGTACATCCTCTTTAATGGAGGAGAGATCCAGGCTGAGTGGTCCCAAGGCGTCTGCTAGGGCTTCTTTAAGGTAAGCCCTGGAGATGGGCAGACATTCTGTGTCATCAGGGTCCTCTCCTACCTTGCTTGTGGCTGCTTGCTTGTGGCTGGAGCGAGGTGTCCCGGGCGCCATCTTAGATTCTTTGCTCACTGCTGCAGCTGCCGCTTTCTTGATGAATTTCTCAATTTCACCCGTTTGGCTCTGCGATCTATTGTGACCAGTTTGGTCAGCAGTCTTTTGGCTACCGATCTTGACCATCCTGAATTCCAGTTCGCTAGTAATAAAGGGCTATGAGGGATCTGCTAGCCGGAGAGCTGCACCTCACACAACCATTCGGCTCCGGTGCAGGCTCCGCCCCCCAATACTGCAATTATATTCTGGGTTTAAAAAAATCACCCATTTTTGGCAAGACCCTACATCTGCGGCCTTTGCAGCATTTCTCAGTGTGCAATTTAAGCTTGAAATACTGCAATAATTTTCTGGGTTTTAAAAAACACCTTGTTTGGGCAAAATACAAAATTTTGCAGCCCTTGCTGCATCTGTCAGTGTAAAATACAAGCATTATATACTGCTGTCATATTCTGTTATTAACAAAAACACCCATTTAGGGCAAAATCCTAATTTTGCGGCGTTTGCTGCATCTGTCATTGTTAAATACAAGATTGAAATACAGCAATAATTTTCTGGGTTTAAAAAAGCACGCATTTTTGGCAATATCCTCCATCTGGGGCCTATGCAGCATTTGTCAGCGTGCAATTTAAGCTTGAAATACTGCAATAATTTTCAGGGTTTTAAAAAACACCCTATTTCGGCAAAGTACACATTTTTACAGCCTTTGCTGCATCTGTCAGTGTGAAATATAAGCGTTAGATACTGCTGTCATATTCTGTTATTAAAAAAAAACACCCATTTAGGGCAAAATCCTAATTTTGCGGTGTTTGCTGCATCTGTCATTGTTAAATACAAGCTTGAAATACAGCAATAATTTTCTGGGTTTAAAAAAGCACCAATTTTTGGCAATACCCTCCATCTGGGGCCTATGCAGCATTTATCAGTGTGCAATTTAAGCTTGAAATACTGCAATAATTTTCTGGGTTTTAAAAAACACCCTTTTTCGTCAAAATACTAAATTTTAAAGCCCTTGCTGCATCTGTTAGTGTGAAATACACGCGTTAGATACTGCTGTTATCTTCTGTTATTAAAAAAAACACCCATTTTGGGCCAAATACTACATTTGCAGCTTTTGCTGCTTCTGTCAGTGTGAAATACACGTGTTAGATACTGCTGTTATCCTCTGTTATAAAAAAAACACCCATTTTGTGCCAAATACTAAATTTGCAGCCTTCGCTGCATCTGTCAGTGTAAAAAACACGTGTTAGATATTGCTGTTATCTTCTGTTATTAAAAAAAACACCCATTTTGGGCCAAATGCTAAATTTGCAGTCTTTGCTGCATCTGTCAGTGTGAAATACACGCGTTAGATACTTCTGTTATCTTCTGTTATTAAAGAAAACACCCATTTTAGGAAAAATATTAAATTTGCGGCCATTGCTGCATCTGTCAGTGTGAAATACATGCGTTAGATACTGCTTTTATCTTCTGTTTTAAAAAAAACACCCATTTTGGGCCAAATACTAAATTTGCAGCCTTTGCTGCATCTGTCAGTGTGAAAAACACGCGTTAGATACTGCTGTTATCTTCTGTTACTAAAAAAACACCCATTTGTGGGCAAGATCCTAAATTAGCAGAGAATGAGGAGAGCATCGGAAAAAGGGACGTGGCCCCAGAATTGGAAGAGATTGAGTGCACCGATGCCCAACCACTTATGTTTCAAGATGAGTACGTGGGAGAACCACTGCAGCACATATCTGATGATGACAAAACACAGATGCCAACTGCTGTGGCTTTCTGCAGTGTGCAGACCGACAAGGAATGCAGGGGTGAAGACTGGGTGGAAGATGATGTGGAGGACGATGAGTTCCTCGACCCCACATGGAATTAAGGTCATGTGACTGACCTGTGTAGTTCGGAGGAAGAGGCCGTGGTCGCACAGAGTCACCAACACAGCAGAAGAGGGAGCAGGGTGCAAAAGCGGAAAAGCCATTCCATAGTACGCCTGCTACTGCCCACCGCAGCAAGGGACCGAGCACACCAAAGCCAGCTCCAAGGAGTTTCCTGACGTGGCAGTTCTTCAGACAATGTGCTGACGACAAGACACGAGTGGTTTGCACGCTGTGCAATCAGAACCTGAAGCGAGGCATAAACATTCTCAACCTGAGCACAACCTGCATGACCAGGCATTTAAGTGCAAAGCATGAGCTGCAGTGGAGTAGACACCTCGAAAACCAAGAAAGGTCTCTGGCTCCTCCTGCTTCTTTTTCTGCTGCAGTCTCGGCCTCTTCATCCACCTCTGGAGTGACGGTGGCACCTGCCACCCCGCAAACAGAGGATCTGCCAGCAACACCACCACCTAGGTCACCAAGCATCTCCACAATGTCCCACGGAAGCGTTCAGCTCTCCATCTTCCAAACACTGGAGCGGAAGAGGAAGTACCCCCCTACCCACCCGCGATCCCTGGCCCTGAATGCCAGCATTTCAAAATTACTTGCCTTTAAAATGCTGTCATTCCGTCTGGTGGAGACAGAGAGTTTTAAAAGCCTTATGGGGGTGGCTGTCCCACAGTACGTCGTGCCCAGCCGCCTCTACTTTTCCAGGCGAGCCATCCCTTCCCTGCAAAACCAAGTGGGGGACAAAATCAGATGTGCACTGCGCAACGCCATCTGTGGCAAGGTCCACCTAACTACGGATACGTGGACCAGTAAGCACGGTCAGGGACGTTATTTCTCCCTAACAGCACACTGGGTAAATGCAGTGGCGGATAGCAGTTTGGCGCATGTCCTTCCACCACCGAAGAATGAAGGGCGCTTCTCTTTGCCTCCTGTTGCTTCCTCCTCCTATTCCGCTTCCTCATTCTCTACCGCCTCCTCTTCCGGTCAGCGTAACACCTTTACCACCAACTTCAGCACAGCCAGGGGTAAATGACAGAAGGCAGTCTTAAAACGTATCTGTTTGGCGGACAAACCGCGCAGGAGCTGTGGACGGGTCTTGAACAACAGATCGATGAGTGGTTGGTGCCAGTGAGCCTCAAGCCCTGCCTAGTGGTGGGCGATAATTGGCGAAATCTCGTAGCAGTTTTGGGACTAGCCGGTTTGACGCACATCCCTTGCCTGGCGCATGTGGTTAATTAAAAATTACCCCGATATGTCAGATATGTCAGAGCTGCTGCAGAAAGTGCAGGCCATCTTTATGCGCTTTCGGCATTCTCACCCTGCTGCTGCTCGCCTGTCAGTGCTGCAGCGTAACTTCGGCCTTCCCGCTCCCCGCCTCATATGCGGCGTGCCCACAAGGTGAAACTCCACCTTGCACATGCTGGCCAGACTGTGCGAGCAGCAGCATTCATCACCACCAATGACTGGGCCTCCATGCGAGACCTGTGTTCCTTGTTGCTCCACCAACATGGCCAATGCCAATAACGCCGTTCTCAGCGTTACTATCCCACTATTATGCCTCCTTGAAAAAAAAGCTGCTGGCAATGATGGAAGAGGATGTGGCACAAGAGGAGGAGGAGGAAGAGCGATCATTTTATAGGGTTTCCGGCCAGTCATTCACAAGTGGCTCCGAGGGTGGGTTCCTGCACCCACAAACGCCAGGTACACAATTGTCCAGCCAGGGCACAGTTCTGAAGGATGACGAGGTGGAGGATGAGGAGGAGATGGAGGAGGAGGAACCGTGTTCACAGCAGGGTGGCACCCAAACCAGCTCATGGCCATCACTGATGCGTGGCTGGGGGGATACAGAGGACACACACATGAGCGATTACATGCTGCAGTGTCTCCGCAAAGACCGCCCAGTTGCCCACATTCTAACTTGTGCGAGAGTACAAGCGCACGCTGGTAGACACACTGCTGGTGGCATTCCCACCTGACACCGGGGGCACAGTGGAAGCACAAGGCGAAGGCAGAGGAAGAGGTCGCCAACGCAGCTGGGGCACCACCAGCACCTCAGAAGGCAGGGTTAGCATGGCCGAAATGTGGAAAAGCTTTGTCAGCAAGCCACAACAAGCTGATATGGAGCGTCTTAGCAGGAGGCAGCATTTCAGCAACATGGTGGAGCAGTATGTGTGCACATGCCTACACGTACTGAATGACGGGTCTGCCCCCTTCAACTTCTAGGTCTCCAAATTGGGCACATGGCCTGAAATTGCCTTTAAGCCTTAGAGGTGCTGGCCTGGCCTGCAGCCAGTGTATTGTCTGAATGCGTGTTTAGCATGGCAGGGGCCGTTATCACAGACAAGCGCAGATGCCTGTCCACAGCCAATGTGGACAAGCTCACGTTCATTAAAATTAACCAGGCATGGATCCCACAGGACTTGTCCATACCTTGTGCAGAATAGACATGCATACTGGCCTTAGCCAGCCATTGTTATACTACAGCGCAATTGCTCATTGTTGTATTTTGGATATTTCACACACTTTTGGAGTGTACCCTAATTTAAAAAACGTATTTTATTTTATGTCATTTCACTAATTTGTCTGTTAAATTTTCTGGTGAAATTCACAAATTTTTGGGCGTAATATACCCCTGCTCTACCTAGTAGACAGGTAAAAATGACTACCAGACTGCTTATAAATTAATGTCATTTTATTACATGATTACACATATACAAACATGATTAAAAAGAGCATGGTTGCAGGGAAAGAAACAACATCATCTGGAGGATAAACACAGCAGATACTACGTCCATAGATCAGTCCATCTATATAATATGATAGAGGATAACGTGCAAGTGCAAAAACATATTCATTCACAATCAAAAGGACATTGAACGGTCACCCATGCTGTTCCTCCTCCAGGATGGCGTCAACCCCGCAAGACCTTCTTGGATGTGGAGACCCGGAATCACCCTACAATGAACCTATAAATATGATAAAAACCGGTGGATTCGTTTAGACCGTTTGGACATAACGTATATAATTTCCAAATCCACTTGCATTCAAGCTGTGCCAATCTTTTTGATATATCTCCACCTCGGATATTTTTCAAAACGCAATTGATCGCCCGAACCTTCAAACTCATGGGGTTACAACCATGATTGAAATGTCTAGCCACAGGTTTTAGATTATTCAGATCTTTCTCATTGGTTGCTGACATAATATCTCTAACATGTTCACGTACCCTGACTTTCAGCTCTCTTGTGGTTAAACCCACATAAATTCTCGGGCAGGGACATTTCGCGTAATAAATAACTGCTGTACTTGTACATGTAAGACACTGCGTTATTTGAAATGTATTCCCAGGGGTCGAATCATGGAAAGAATTTGCTCTCTCCATGTTTGGACAGGCAATGCATTTTCCACATGGGACAAAGCCCCATCTTGGTTTACTCATCCCTGGAAACATAGGCGGAATTTGTTTCGAAAAAAGACTACGAACAAGATGATCTCTCAAATTTTTTGAACGTTTTGCCATTACTAATGGACCAGAAGATACATATTTAGCAAGAATATGGTCAGTCAACAGGACCGGCCAAAACCTTTTTAAAATGTCCTTCATCTCGAACCATCTTCAATGATAGCCTGTAATGAATCTTGCCTTGTTATCACTTGACTTCTGTCTTTCTGAGAATAAGAGATCATGACGAGAACATGTCCTTGCTATTCTGTATGCTTTTTTGATCGAACGTTGACTATAACCACGGCTTGTGAACCTCTGTTTCAAATCATTTGCTTGTTGTTCAAACATCTGGTCCATCAAACATATCCTTCCAACTCGCAAGAATTGTCCAGTCAGAATTGAGTTAATTATCTGTGGAGAATGGGATGAAGATGCATGTAAGTAGGCATTAACAGATGTTGGTTTCCTAAAAACATTCGTTAGAATGGAGCCATCCACACCCCTTTCCAACTGGACATCCAAAAACTCAATAGAGTTCTTGTGAGATTTGTATGTCAGTTTAATATTCTTGGAGTTGTTGTTCAGTATTTTAAAGAAATTATGTAATTTGAATGAGTTTCCCTGCCAGATCATGAATACATAGTCGATAGACCGTGCCCAAAAAATGGCGCAGTCCATTGACATGCACCGATTTGACAGGAACAGGTCCCTCTCCCACAGCCCCAGGAACAAATTTGCGTGCGAGGGTGCACAAGGCGCCCCCATCGCAGTCCCCTGGAGCTGCAGGTAGAAGGACCGACCAAAGGCAAACAAATTGTGCGTCAAAACAAAGGATAAAAGATCCAATAATAATCCCCTCTTATTGGCATCTAGATTCTCGTGTACTAGAAAAAATTCCACTGCCTGAATCCCATCTTGATGTCTGATGCTCGTATATAGGGACTCAACATCGCAGGTTACCATCAATGTATCCTACCCAAGGTGAATCCCCTCAATTTTCCGTAGAAAATCTGTAGTGTCCTTGATGTACGAAGGAAGATTGGCTACAATATTTTTGAATTGAGAATCCAAGTATCGTCCTACCTTTTCAGTCAGGCTTCCTCTGCCCGAAATGATGGGCCTACCAGGGGGCGTTTTGGCATTCTTGCAAATCTTTGATAAAAGATATAAGGTGGGTACCGTTGGTTCTTTAAATATTAGGGCATCATGAAGGGCCTTAGATATCGTCTGATTGTCAACAGCTTTATCAAAAATATGATTCAGGCTACCTTCAAATGAATGCAAAGGATTATACGTTAATTTCTTATAACATTCCTTCTCTCTGAGTTGTCTATAGGCTTCCAGTTCATAAAGACTATGGGGCCATGTTACATATTCAGGTGAAATTCATCAATTTTTGGGTGTGATATACCCCTGTTCTACCTAGTAGAAAGGTAAAAACATTTCACTAATTTGTGTGTTACATTTTCGGGTGAAATTCACTAATTTTTGGCTGTGATATACCTCTGCTATACCTAGTAGACAGGTAAAAAAAATTCACTAATTTGTCTGTTACATATTCGGGTGAAATTCACCAATTTTTGGGTGTGATATACCCCTGCTCTACCTAGCAGACAGTTAAAAACATTTTACTAATTTGTCTGTTACATTCTCGGGTGAAATTTACCAATTTTTGGCTGTGATATTCTCCTGCTATACCTAGTAGACAGGTAAAAACATTTCACTAATTTGTCTGTTACATTCTTGGGTGACATTTGACCATTTTTGCCGTGATTAAACCCTTGCTCTGCATAGGTGACAGGACATAAATTTCTAAAAATCGTCTGTTACATTGTCAGGTGACATTTTACCAATTTTGCCGCATGCAAACACCTGCTCTGCATAGGTGACAGGGAATTAAATTTCAAAAATTCCTCTTTAATTGATGTTCGCCACCTCCTTTACTTGTAAGCTTCGGCTTCAATAATTTGTCCCACTTTTCCGCTCGATCAACATTTAATTTCATCCATTGACCTCCCTTGGATGTAGAATCCCTTCCTCATGCTCCCTCTCCAGCTTGGAACCCTGATTCTCCGCTAACCGTGATCAACATGGTAGGCGCAGAAAAGAACATTGAAAGTTGATAGAGAAGATATCCAATTGGTTCGTGAACATCACGGGGACGTGCGACATGGTGGGGCAGTATGTGTGCACCCGCCTACACGTACTGACAGATGGGTCTGCCCCCTTCAACTTCTGGGTCTCCAAATTGGGCACATGGCCTGAGCTTGCCCTTTAAGCCTTGGAGGTGCTGGCCTGCCCTTCAGCCAGTGTATTGTCTAAACGTTTGTTTAGCACGACTGGAGGGGATTATCACAGGTTATATTACCCAATGTTTTGGGGTGTACCCTAATTGATACAAAAAATAAATAAAAATTAAACCAAAAAACAGTGTAGGCTACCTCCTCCTCCTCCACCTACACCGCCACATCTACTGCCTCCTCAACCTTCTACTCCATATGGACCTCGTCCTCCTAGATCAAGAAGATTATTATTTTTTATTTTTGCGTATTTTAGGCTATTTAAAGTCATTTCCCTATCCACATTTTTTTGCAGGGCACTTGCCATGCTCTTAACCACATTTTGCTGCCATTTGCAGCCCTCTAGCCCTTTCCATGACATTTTAGAGCCATTTTAGTGCTCCAAAGTTCGGGTCTCCATTGACTTCAATGGGGTTTGGGTTCGGGGTCAAGTTGGGTCCCGAACTCGAACTTTTTTGTGAAGTTCGGCCGAACCCGTCAAACCTGAACATCCAGGTGTCCGCTCAACTCTACAAAAGAGCTATCATACTGTAAGCCCAAGTTTGTACCTACTTTTATATCGATGATTACCCTTCAGATAACATTTTCTGGTACAGAAGGACAATATTTTCCCCCTTGAGCATGGCCAGCGCAGCGGTCCCCCCACCCTCTCTATGCTCCCGGCAGACAAACCGTACTCCCTCGCTCCGTTTAGGATGGCTGGTGCAGTGGTCCTCCATCTCTCCCACCCCCCACCCTCTCAATGCTGCTAGCGGACACAACCACCTCCCTCCCCCCGTTCAGGATGACCAACACAGAGGCCCCCCACTCTCTCAATGCTGCCGCGGACACAACCACCCCCCAAACACTAAACATGTTTGGTATCACCGCGTCCGTAACGACCTGATCTATAAAAGGATCACGTTAATTTTACCATATGGTGAACGGCAAAAAAAAAAAAAACTATGATGGAATTGCAATTTTGCCTACCTCACTTTCACAAAAATTTTCTGAAAAGTGATCAAAAGAGTTATGTGTACCCAAAATTAGCACCAATTGAATGGTCACCTCATCCCACAAAAAATGAGACCCTACCTAAGACAATCGTTAAAAAATAAAAAAATATATGGCTTTCGAAAAATTTGAGACACAAAAAAGTTTCGTTTTTTAAAAAGCTTTTACTCTGTAAAATAAAAGTGAAAAATTTGACATATATTAGGTGTTGTCATCTCCGCAACAACCTGCTATTTAAAAATACTGTATGATCCAACCCGTCTGGTAAACGCCGTAAAAAAAAGCCATTTTTTATTACCTTACATCACAAAAAGTGTAATACCAAGCCCCCAAAATAGTACCATCCAAACCGTCATCTCATTCTGCAAAAAATTAGACCCTACCTAAGTCAATCATCTAAAAAAATAAAATTACAAAACAAACGCCTTGCCCGTCTGGGCTCTAACTAAACAAGAATAATCCTACCTCACTTATAGCACCGTTCACACACGGTACCAACATACGGCTTTCTTCGCCAGTACTCCAGCACTTCCAGGCTGTAACAATGTTCAGTACCTTTGAGGGATTGTGGCCCAGAAGTCCGCCTGACTCTGGCCTAGCAATCGTTGATTCCCAGACTTCACAGAGTTCCCCAAAGTTCAGGCTAACACCTAGCCCCGTGGCCCCTCAGCCAGCCTGGCTGAGACCACCCTTCCAGAGCCTCTAGCAGGGCCTCTGTTTCACCAAGACTCTCTCTCTTGACTGACATTCTGGGCTAGGCTCTTATCCCAGACTAATTGTGGCACCTAGTGCTGCCTCTCAATTGATGACTGACAGGGAAGACATGGAAACTCCTGCCATGAATCTCCTCTAGCAGCCATGAGGCCCGTCACTACCTCACATACCTCCCCCTTGTTCAAGCCAGTAGGGGTGAACACTAGCATCAAATCCTGATAATCGTGAACGGGCATCAACCTGACCTACAGTCTTCCCCTTATTATGCCAGACCCAGGACAACAGCGCTTGGTCTGTCACCCTCATGAGTTTATTAAAGAGCCATAAAGGCCAATGTGATTTTTTTGCCCATGTCATCAGCCGGTGCTCTCTAGATTTTCTGGCTTCTGCACATGCCTGCATGTCCTTTCTTGGACTGCTGCAACTCTGGACTGAACTGGTCCCAGTCATGGTCGTGTCCTGACCCTTTCTCCTTTGCCTTGCGGAGCTCCTTAAGCAGAGCAGGCTTATCCGCGCTCGCTTCTTTTACGTGCCTCCGATTCATGTCTTCCTTCTTTCCAGCAGTGGTTTCTCCCACTTTGGCGGCAGTTTCAGAGACCTCTGTTTCTTTAGTGGTCTTTTTCACTTGGGTAGCCGTTCCTTCGGTCACTGCAGCACCCGAGGACTTCACGTACTCCCACACCTCGGCCTTCTTCAGCCTTGGTTTTCTTGGAACCGGCATCATATGTTTGCCCTCTTAAGTCTTTTTCCTCTTTCTCACCGAAGTAGGAGCTACCGGGGACCCCAGGGACTTCACCAGACTTGTCGACTTCTGGCATTTTCTCCAGAGGCTCACTTAGGACACGGTTCTCCTTTCGGGACTCGTTCAGGAGAGTCGGCCCATCGTAGTAAACAGGATCCACATACTGGTCGTCCATCTCCTCCTACTTATTCTCCACCATGCTGCTAGCCACTTGGAAGGTCTTATAGGCGGAGGGGACATCTTTCCTGACCAGGTCCTGGCTACACACTGCCATGAGCCTCTTGGCCTCTGCATCCATGTTAGCCCCATCAACGGGTTCTGCAGAAAGCTCTTCCGCGAATATTCAAATAGCAAATATTAATCGCGAATGTCAGCACTTCGAGAATTCGCAAATATTTCGATTATAGTGATATATGCTTGTAATTTTGAATATTCTAGATTTTTTTTTCAACAGTAACCTTGCTTGTGGGCCAATGAGAAGGCTGCAATGTCTTTGTCTGAGCTTAGCAACATCCCTAGCAACCAATAGGAAAATTGCCTTCCCCTTACCTCCCCAGAAGCCCTTGTATGCAGTATTTTGCAGATCTGAGAGAGACAGCAGTGTCATTACATTAGATAAATAGTTAGCTTATATATATCAAATACAGATAGTGGGAGATAGTCAGTGTAGGTTAGATCCTGATATAGTGTAGCTGATAGGTTCTGCTGTCCTTGCATACATGCTATATACATAGTGCTGTGATGTCACAAGGTCACAACAATACTTTGTGCACTAATCACTAATAAGTAGTCAGACCTGTTAAAATGTGAAGTTGCACGTATTGCGGCAAAATATTTGAATCATTAGTGCAAATATATTGGAGCACTCTATCTGCATATAAAGCTATTGTAATGTTCTGCCATGCCAACCATTCTCTCCAGTCTCAGGAAAATTGTAGCAGCTTGAAAAATGTAGCTATAGTGACCAACGCCTGTATTTCGAGCGCATTACACGAATATTACATTACCGATTTTTCGCGATCGAGTAAAATAATCTCGAATTTGCAAATTCTCAAATATATGAAGAATATTGCACCATATATTCGCAAAATAGCGCAAATTCGAATATTGCCCCTGCCGCTCATCACTAAACGTTATGAGGCTGCTATTTCTGCAGGGAAGATGTCTTCTGTGCAGAAATAGCAAATGTAGACAATTTTAGATTTGTCAAACATCATACAAAAACATAAGACCACTGCCGCTATAACGCTGCCATACACAGTGCCCACAGAATGCTGCCATACACAGTGCCCACAGAATGCTGCCATACACAGTGCCCTCAGAATGCTGCCATACACAGTGCCCACACAATTCTGCCATACACAGTGCCCACACAATGCTGCAATACACAGTGCCCACACAACGCTGCCATACACAGTGCCCACACAATGCTGCCATACACAGTGCCCACACAACGCTGCCATACACAGTGCCCACATAACGCTGCCATACACATCGCTCTACCGCATGGTGCCCACTACACACACAGCACTGCTGCATAGTGTCCACTACACCCCCCCCCCCCCCCCCCTTTGCCTTCAGTCTGCAGCTTTATGGGGAAAAAAAACACATACTTACCTTCTCCCACACTTACATCGTGCTGCTGGCTGTGCTGGAGGCCGATTCCCAGGCTTTCAGCGCTCCTCCCACAGCCAGCAGCGCCATGCGCGGCCTGCAGGAGGAGCCTTGGAGCTCAGCAGAATGGAAAGATAGAAATAGATCTGCTGATTACAAGCCGTCTGTAGAAGTGGCTGATAGCTGTGCTATGTAACAGGATGTGGGGGTGGGGCTGTGCATGTGAAATCCACAAGAATGCCCACAGAGCCTAAGGAGACATGAGAAATAGTAAGTGAATCTCATAGAAGAGCATTTCTGAGAGCATGTGAAGCAAAGCTTATACCAGTAAACAAACAAGTGCAATTGTATTATGTGCTGCATTACAGTAAGGTATCGGGTTATTGGTTTTTAATAGACGAAGGTGTCCATAGCCTTTGAAAATATCCCATTTTGTGGCTGTATTTTTATTTTTGAGGACTTTTTCCCAGTTAGTTAGGCCTATGGCCTCTTAGTTGGCTAAATTTTGCTTTTTTGAAGTTTTGTATTTTTGTTCTTACCTGAAGACACGCTCTTTTCAATGACAATTGGAAGGTTATTACTTTATGGTCACTATTTCCCAGGTGTCCCCCGACCTGCACATCTGTTGTTCTGTCAGGTCTATTGGTTAATACTAAGTCCAGTATGGCTGTCCCTCTAGTCGGGTCCTGAACCAGTTGGGAAAGGTAATTGTCTTTGGTTATTGCCAAGAACCGGTTTCCTTTATGAGATGTACAAGTTTCAGTTTCCCAGTCTATATCTGGGTAGTTGAAGTCCTCCATAATAACGACCTCATGATTTGCTGCCTCATCTATCTTGTTTAGTAGTAGATATTCTGTGGACTCTGGTTTATTTGGTGGCTTATAATAAACTCATATTATTGAAACAATACGTGTTCCAATAAGTATTGTTATATACTGCTGAAATGAAAAAGAGAAATAGCCAAACAAAAATGTTTTTCTATGAATATAGAGTTAAAAATACCCTTTTTTCTGATGGAGTCAATCTTACTCTCTCCTTCGGTTGATTTGCACCCAACTACTGTGAGTACCAACACTTTGGCCAGAGTTCCTCTGATTGACAGCAATGAATATGGAGATGTCATTTTTCTGCTGCAGCACTTCTTCCACATGGCACAGTATCGCAGAGTATACAAAACTCCAGCTGCAGTATCTCTACCTTAGGGCACACAGTATTTTTCTCAGTGCTGTGCACAAGCAGCAGGCTGGCTGGTTGGTTTTGGTCTACTCTTAACTCTGGCCTCAACGTCTTTGAGTTATCCAACTGCAGTTTGCCCCATTTTGGTCCTGAGGTGGTGCCAGTTTGTGGATAGAGCTACCCACCTTCAATTCTGGAGAGCTACATGTATCTGTAATTCTTCCCAACTAACTCTCTCAGTTTAGTGTCTTATTCTCAGTATCTCCTTCTTTTCACCACAAAGTCTGCCTAAACTACTATGTATCCCCTCTAAGCACGTTTTAGTTTATACAAGGGCATGACCCTCATGTTCACCTGTGACTTCAGATCATTCTTTTTCTGTGTACCAAACAGTGGTATTCTGGTTAGAGAAAGTTGTCCCCTATACACAGGATAGGGGGTAACTATCAAATTAATGGGGGTCCTACCGCTAGGACCCCCACTGATCATGTGAAAGGAGCCATGTACCCCATGGAGTCCTGCTGAAATGGACGGAGCAGCTGTAGTGAAATTCATTTATATGGGAGTGCTGGAGATAGCCGAGTAGGATCCCCACCAATCTAACTGAAATACCCCTTTAACCCTTTTGAATGTCACCAATATGCCTTCATATGCCATGCATAATACACACTACACAGGGTGGTTTACTTAAAATGCTTATCACAAACCTGTGCAATGGTGTCACCGATACATTGGTTCACTGCACAGAGGGTGTTTCACCCACATTAGTGCACATTACCTTACTGGTGTCTTACATAAGATAAAAAACACATTACATTGTCATATCACACATGGTACATCATACATCATTACAATTTATATGGCACACTTAAAGGAGTTGTGTCTTGAAACATATTGTGCATTTTTTCAAACAAGTACCTGGATCTGAATACTATTGTAATTGCAGATACCGTAATTAAAAATTTAGCCAGCTATTAAATAAAAAAGTAGCATGGTGGAGGACGCTTGAACCTTGAGCTCCTCGCCACACTACCTGGCTTATTAGCTACAACAGCGTTTATCACTGCCAAACCATGGGCAAACCCAGCAAGGAGAGAGGGAAGGAAGCGGAGGCTACCCCGAGGGTCAAGAAGTCGCATGGCGACATGTAGGGTTGTCCCGATACCGATACTAGTATCGGTATCGGGACCGATTCCGAGTTTTCTCGGCGGTACTCAGCCGCCGATACCCCGCCCCGATACATAAATAGAATACTATGGGCGTAACTATGGGCGGGGCCCGGTGCAGTCACTGTACTCTTACACCGGGCCCCGCCGCTCACCGAAGTATTTATAAACGTGAATCCTTATCCTGTTGTTAAGTTGAACTAACGCTGCGCTCTCCCATGTTCCCCTGTATCCCCACAGCACTTACTTAAGCTTCCATAGCAGGCAGAGCAGACGGCAGCAGTAACGTCACTCACTGACGTAGAGCGCCTGCTCCGCCCACTTTATGAGTGAAGCAGGCGGAGCAGGCGCGCGACGTCAGTGAGTGACGTTACTGGTGCCGTCCGCTCTGCCTGCTATTGAAGCTTAAGTAAGTGCTGTGGGGATACAGGGGAACATGGGAGAGGGCAGCGTTAGTTCAACTTAACAACAGGATAAGGATTCACGTTTATAAATACTTCGGTGAGCGGCGGGGCCCGGTGTATTGGGGGACACTGTTATGAGGGGGATCTGTGGATGACATATAGCAGTGTCATCCACAGATCCTCCCCATAACAGTTCCATCCACAGATCCCCCACCAAATAACAATGCCATCCTCAGATCCCCCCACCCCATAACAATGCCATCCACAGATATCCCACCCCATAGCAGTACCATCCACAGATCCCCATAACAGTGCCATCCACAGATCCCCCATAACAGTGCCATCCACAGATCCCCCATAACAGTGCCATCCACAGATCCCCATAACAGTGCCATCCACAGATCCCCCATAACAGCACCATCCACAGATCCCCATAACAGTGCCATCCACAGATCCCCCATAACAGTGCCATCCACAGATCCCCCATAACAGTGCCATCCACAGATCCCCATAACAGTGCCATTCACAGATCCCCATAACAGCGCCATCCACAGATCCCCCATAACAGCACCATCCACAGATCCCCATAACAGCGCCATCCACAGATCCCCCATAACAGTGCCATCCACAGATCCCCCATAACAGTGCCATCCACAGATCCCCCATAACAGTGCCATCCACAGATCCCCCATAACAGTGCCATCCACAGATCCCCCATAACAGTGCCATCCACAGATCCCCCATAACAGTGCCATCCACAGGTCCCCCATAACAGTGCCATCCACAGATCCCCCACATGACAGTGCGTCATCCACAGATCCACAGATCCCCCAAAACGGTCACATGACATTTAAAAAAAGTATCGGTATTCGGTATCGGTGACTACTTGAAAAAAAGTATCGGTACTTGTACTCGGTCCTAAAAAAGTGGTATCGGGACAACCCTAGCGACATGAATAAATTCTTTCAGAAGAAGCTGTCCCTCACGGCCGAGCGCGGCAAAATGGCGCCGGCTGATTACAGTGACGCGGCGCATGAAGAGGAAGACTCGGACGGCGCAAGTTCATATGCTCATTCCGAACCTCAAGACCGGGAGAACCCGATGCCTATAACCAGGTCCTTTTTGAAGCACACTCTGGCGCAAGCCCTCTCACCAGTTATGAAGGAACTGGCCGATATAAAAACTGAAGTGACCCACGTGGGGCAAAGAGTTGAGGCCTTAGAGGAAGTGCAAGCTGTGGTCATCCAACACAGTAAAGGTATGCAATCTCAAATGCAAGTGCTACGCACACAAGTAAATAATGGATACCTGTATCTTGAGGACCAAGAAAATAGAGGTCGTCGGAAGAATGTGCGACTGAGAGGGATCCCGGAGACGGTCTCTTCTGAAGACCTGACGGAAACGGTCCGCAGTGTTTTTGCCATGTTGCTGGGACCAGATCGCGCAGCAGCCATTATAATAGAAAGGGCCCACAGAGCTCTGCGTCCAAAGCCTCCAGCAGGCGATCCTCCTCGGGACATCATATGCGCCTTACTTAATTTTCTGGACACTGCAGAAGTTCTAAAAGCGGCGAGAGAAAAGGAAGAAGTTCTTCTTGAAAACAACAAGATCCTGCTATTTCAGGACTTAGCCGCAAGCACTCTTGCTAAACGCAGGGCTCTGAAACTGCTGACGGCGGAATTGAGGGCGAGGAAGCACCCCTTGAGATGGCTGTTTCCATTCGGTCTCAGTACCACAATAAATGGTAAACAGTTTTTGGTGAAACATCCAGATGATTTGCAAAAGATCTGGGAAGCTTTGGATATCGCACCGATGGAAATAACACCCTGGTTGCCGGTGGCAGATACTGACGAACTCCCCAAGTTAACAGCTCCCTCTCCATGGAACCGAACAGGGAAGTTCAAATCCCCTAAGAAGAGAGCGGGTCCTGCGGACTGAGATTCCTCACGTGAGACATTCACACCCTTGCCTAACCCTTTATTTTTTAGGGCTATATGAAGGGACTGGAAATCACAGTTATTTATTGTTTGATTGCTGATGCCTATGTATGCAGGTTTATGACAATGACATCCTGGGTCAGGGGATACAGTGCCATTACAAGATGAAATTGTCATCACAGTTGAGGGTTATTGTTCCATATATAGAATGTTCTGAGTGATGGCTATAAGGATGATAATAATTGTATCACCCTGGCAGGGGATAAAGAACCCAGAAACAGACCCGCAGTTATATATATACACTAGTATGGTTCCCTTCATGTACCCGGTTAACATAGGGCAGGTTATATTATACCCAAGCCGGGGAGGTTGTGCTCCGGATGAGATCGTGGCTCTCACCAATAAGTTACCTCCCACTACATACATTCACATGTATGTCATCTCTGTTGCCTACGATAGTAGGTTTACGGCTTACCTCATCTTCTATGAGGAACTGATGTTAGTTTTAGTTAACTATTTGTTTTCCCTCCGGTCAGTTCAGGAATGGATGTTAATGCTCCTTGTGTACTGGATCCGATTCACATATGGCTAAAGTCACGGTAGTGACTCTGAATGTGAATGGGATGAACACGCCGCAAAAACGCAGCCAGATATATCACATGCTCAGAAAAGAAAAAGCTGACATCACGTTTCCACAAGAAACACACTTCAGGCATTTACATGTCCCCAATATGGTGAACAAGCACTTTAACAATTGGTATCATGCTACCTATACGTCAGCAGCCAGAGGAGTTTCTATAGGGATCAACAGTGGTATACCCTTGGTAGTGCTAGATAAAAGAATAGATCCTGAAGGCAGATATTTGTTCATAAAAGGGAGAATTTTGAATTCCATGGTTGCGCTCGCTACCTTGTATGCCCCTAATATTAAACAGGTATCATGGGTGGTCCAGACATTAGAAGCTCTTAAGACATTTACCGAGGGGACCCTCATTGTAGGGGGGGATCTCAATCTAGCTTTAGACTTTTCAAAAGATTCCACTTCCAAACAGGCTTCTATCCCCAAGAAACAGATCCGAAGGATTCAAATTAGTCTTGCGGATTTGGGTATCTCTGACATCTGGAGGATACTCCACTCGAGTGAGAAAGATTATACATATTTTTCCCAAGTTCACAGATCCTATCAACAATTGGATTATCTGTTTATATCTAATTCGGCTTTATTATCAGTAACTAGCGCTCTGATTGGGAATATTACTGTTTCGGATCATGCCCCTGTCAGTTTTTGTTTTAGGCTTTAGGACATCCCACCTAAAGCTTGGTCTTGGAGGCTCAATACTACGCTTATAGATGATGTGGTTAATAGGGACCTCATTAAAGATAAAATACTAGATTATTTCAAAATTAATGATATTCCTGAAACATCCAAAACTATACTGTGGGAGGCCCATAAAACAGTTGTGAGAGGGGAATTGATTAGTATAGGAACTAGGGTAAAAAAACTAAGAGCAAAAAAAGTAGAAGCACTTTTACTACAAATTTCTGAACTGGAAAGGAAACACAAGTCCAATATGTCAGATGAGGCCCAAAATAAGTTGAATCTATTACGTTCTCAATTAAAAGATGTGCTTAATGTCAAATCTGCTAGAGCTTTACAAAAGTTAAGGTTTAAATATTATTCACATGGAGACAAGGGTTCGAAACTAGTGTCGGCTCTTTTGAAGGCCCAGAGAAATAAGACATTTATTAGTGCGGTAAAGACTAAAACGGGTAATAGAATGACTGCAACCCCTGCCATTGCAGAGGAATTTTGTAAATTCTATACCTCGCTGTACAACCTAGAGGATGCCCCTGGAAGTGCGCCTCACCACAGGCAGGACCACATTGATAAATTTCTTCAATCTATAAAAATGCCTACCCTCTCTGAAGCTGGGAAAGCCAGCTTATTAATGCCTTTTACTATACAGGAGATAGAAACAACCCTCCACACTATCCCGTCGGGCAAAAGTCCGGGACCTGACGGATTCCCGATTGCATATTATAAAAAGTTCAAGGAAATATTATTGCCCCACTTCACTAATTTATGCAACTCTCTGATGTCGGGTTCTTCTCTCACTCCCCAGGCCCAACTGGCTCATATAACTATTTTACATAAAGAAGGGACCCAGAGGAATGTGGTAGTTATCGACCCATTTCATTGCTCAACACTGATTTGAAGTGGTGGGCGAAGCTATTGAGTCAACGCATCTCCAAATTGCTTCCTGATCTAATAGGGGAAGAGCAGGTGGGTTTTGTGCCGGGGAGGGAGGGAAGACACAACATCAGTAGAGTACTGCACTCCATTTTCGTAGCTAAGGAAAAAAAGATCCCGCTACTGCTCCTAGGGACAGATGCTGAAAAGGCGTTCGACAGAGTTAATTGACTTTTCATGAAAGCCTGCTTGGTTGCGTTTGGTTTTCCTTTGCAGGTCATAGATGCTATATTTTCACTATACTCAGCCCCTTCGGCCAAAGTGTTAGTTAATGGAACTCTGTCGGACGCCTTTCAGATTAAAAATGGAACTAGGCAGGGATGCCCGCTATCCCCAACCCTGTTTGTTTTGACCTTGGAGACCCTCTTACTGAAATTTAGGCAATCCCCCATTATTGAAGGATTGAAAATTGAAGGTGTACATCATAAGATGGCGGCATTTGCGGACGACCTTCTTTTGATGATTACGAACCCAGAGGAGGCCATGCCTTATGTCTTAGGAATTTTTGAACAGTTTGGAGGTGTTTCTAATTTCAAAATAAATATGGATAAATCTGAAGCCTTAAGTATTTCTTTGGACCATGCCAAAAAGAAGCAGTTAGAAGCTTTGACCCCCTTTAGATGGCCCTCTGAAGCTATAAAATACCTAGGGATCATGGTGCCGGCAAATCCAGCTCACCATTTCAGGCTTAATTATACCCCCTTACTAAACAAAATAAAAGGTTTCCTTTCTAAACCCTCATTACCCAATCTCTCTTGGTTAGGGAGAAAAAATGTTCTGACGACATATGTCCTGCCTCAGGTCATGTACACTTTTAGGTCTCTTCCAATCACGGTACCCAAGTCTTTTCTGAACAAACTGAAATCTTTCATGGGTAGATTCCTCTGGGCCGACAAGAGAGCCAGACTGTCTTATGCACTATTAACCAGACGCAGGAAACAAGGGGGTATATCCCTTCCGGATCTCTCTATGCACATTCAGGCTATCCAATTAGAAAGGTGGCTGACTCTTTCTAGGACGCAATCTATCCCCATACATATTTCTCTAGAAAAAGCTCTTCTGGGAGTAAATCAAGAACTCCTACTTTGGAGACATAATAACAAGATCCCCAATAGACAGGTAGTCTTAAGTGACATCACGAGGTGTACAATTGCACACTGTAATAATACATCAGCTCTTAATATGAGTCAAGATCGCCTTTCACCCATGATGCCTCTTCAGTTTCTCCCACAATTACTCTCAACTTCACCAAGTAATTGCCCTAAGATTTGGGGATTTGCTCATGATCTCAGATTAGGGGACGTGGTGAAAATAGGCCCGAATACTGATTACTATACAACTCTAACTGGTAAATCGGTAGTTGAAATAGATATGATCCAGAAATGGGATTTTGAGAGTACTTGTGCCAGGTTTTTGAGATTGTCCCTTTTGCCTCTTCCAGATCCTACCTGGTTGGAAAATTATGTCCTTCTCCCTTCCTCCCCCCCAAAATGCCTCTCTGTGATATATAGACAATTACTGTCTGGTAGAGATAAGCAGACTCCGGCTTATTTGAGGGAATGGGAGAGAGAACTGAGTATCACATTGAATGACCGGGATAAAGCATTTGTGCTATCTCACTCCCATGGATTCTCAAGGTGTGTGCGGGTCCAAGAGAATTCGGTGAAGATACTAACTAGGTGGTATCGTACGCGGGAATTTCTTCACAAAATTAACTTAATCCCCTCAAGTGAATGCTGGAGGTGTTCCAACGGGATAGGTAACATCTCACACATTTGGTGGGCTTGTCAGTCACTGAGACATTTCTGGCATGAAATTGAAACCACTATTAATAAGGTATGCCATGTCAATATTGCTCTCACTGGTCCGCTGATCTTATTATGGCGTCCAGAGAAAATTTTTAGACCAAATAAATCCTCGCTAGCTACCCACATGATTACAGCTGCAAAACTCCTTATTCCTATTAAATGGAGGGAGGTAGATCCACCAACCTTGGCAATGTGGTATGAGAAAATGAATCTAATATGTCGGATGGAAGAGTTGGCTGGGTGGGAAAATAATAATAGGAAATTGTTCCTTAGAACCTGGCAGCCCTGGCTCGTACATATGGAAGAGAAATATGCTCAGGATAAAGGTTAGCACTATTCCCAACGTGGTGTATAATAGAGATTGCGTGCTTCATCCATTCACATTCATTCACATTCTATATATTTCAGAGGAATAGTTACTGAGGTGATAACATGAAGATTCAATATTTGACATCCTGACTGACTTGTTTCCCCCCCTTTTTTATGTCCTTTTGTTTAATGGTTTATATGTATTTGCTTTTATGCTGCTTGGAGTAGGTGGAGGCAATGACGAGGGGGATACCTCGCCAGCCAATTTTATGTTTGTAGCCTCAAGATAAAAACAGCATGAATGGTAGAGTCAGTTGACTCTGGCTTTATAGGCTATTATATGTCTTTTCCTACTTGTGGCTGGAGAGGACTTATCCAACTGGTCGACCCTCGCTCTGCTTTCTATGAAGAACAAAATGATGTAACAATGTTTGATATGTCGTCTTTAATATCTGATGCATTTAATTGAACATTGTATGTCTTTATGCGGAAAAATGTTATAAATAAAGATTTTCAAAAAAAAAAAAAGTAGCTGTATAGCACCACCTGCTGTTTGTTCTTTTCCTTTTTTTCCTGTCCATCTCACTGAGCAGGTCGAACGTGCCGAGTTTATATCTTTAACTGCTACCAGCCATATGTTCTAATAGAAGCTGTGGCAGTTACAAGGAGAGAGCTGCAGCAAAAGGGAAATGCCCCCTGAGATGCCATGCTGAAGATAATCTAGCATAGCAATTGAAGCAGTGAATATGGAGATCTCTGGACCCACTTGAGGTACAGGGCTGGTTCTAACTTTGCTAGAATGCTATTGGCATCAATCATGGCATATCCCCTTTAAAGAGGACCTTTCACGGGTATGGACATTATCATATAACTAGCTGGCTGTGTAGGGCATTCTGGAGTCATTTTACAGTGCTTACTATGTTTTCTATGCACTGCTCCACTCGCCTGCTGTGCACACCATCTTGTTTTCCTGCCTGGTATGTAAATACATACCATCGTTATAGGGAGGTGGAGACAGCCCGGTTTCTCAAGGGGCATGCCCCTTCTCCCTGGCTGTGAGCTGGCAAATCGCAGCGGAGAGTGTCACAGCCAGGGAGAAGGTTAGCATTTTTTTTCTCCCTGACCGTCTCCCAGGGCCATCTCCTCCTCTCTGTACCGATGGTATGAATTTACATACCAGGCAGGAAACCAATACAGGGGGCACAGTAGGGGCGAATGGAGCAGCGTATCATGCCATCAGTATGCCCTACACAACCCGCTGGTTATATGATAATGTCAGGACCCATGAAACAGGCTCTGATTGGCCCACAGGTGAATCCCTCGGTGGACCCCTGAGCAAGGTGGGCCCCTAGTCTCCCCCCCCCTGCACAAGTGGCACATAACACAGATATACTGCACTACATACATATATTCAATGTACAGCACCTCAACCAGCCTATGTTCATATAAAAACCTGATTATTAAAGAAACTCCCCAGTTTATTATTATAGACACGATTAGAGCTGAGATGACTTCTAGGTATAGAGGAAAGCTAGACAGTGTCCGCTTTTCCCCAGGACCTACTTTCTCAAAGTTACTGCAGTGATCCCCATATTCAATCATCTGGTAGCATCTTGCTGCTGTGTGAGCAGGTAATATTTGAATGTATAACGTACGGTGGGCCCCCAAATTAAATTTTACTGGTGGGCCCTAGGAACCCCAGTCCGACACTGTGTGAAGGTCCTCTTTAAGTACGGGATGATATAATAACATGCATAAACATAGCATTTGCATTGGTGGCGTTTTCTTCAGCAATAGTCACTAGACAGTTCAGCCTAGATGGTATTGCCACCACTAGACATGAGCAAAGATTTGAAAAAATCTATTTAGCTGGTTCGTTGAACTCCAACAAGAAATTTGATTTCTTATGAATTTCTTTGTCACAATTCGCTTTCCTATGTATGGGAATGGTCATTGCGTCGACTCCCATCATTTAACTCCTCAGATGTCACGTTCAACGCTGATCGCAACATCTGTGATTCACATTCAGCCTTTCAGGGGTTTAAAATATATTATTCTCACTATCCTTTGTGGAAATCTGTTGCTAATTGCTATGAATGACTACATGACCGGCAGCAAGCATGATGAGATCACCACTAGGCTTTAGCTAGTTCGGGTTCGTACCAAACTTTAGGATTTTTGGACCCTGGACCTGAACCCGAACATTTTTGTAAAAGTTTGGGTTCGGTGATTTCTTGGTGCTTTTTGAAAGGCTGCAGAGCAGCCAATCAACAAGAGTTTAACTGTCTGACCTTAGAAGCCTACTAATGGCATGGCTGTGATTGGCCAGTGCAGCATGTGACCCAGCCTCTATATAAGCTGGAGTCGCGTAGCGCTGCATGTCACTCTGCTGTGCTTAGTGTAGGGATAGGATGCTGCTGTTGTGAGGGAGAGAATAGGACAGAATCTTTAATCAGAACTGCAATTGAACTCAGCGATCTACACAGATTTAGTTGTGTGGGTGCAGTGCACAATCTATTTACCCTGCCCTCAGCCCAGGAAGCTCATTGCACCAGCACTGCATCTGTGCTTTTGTAACATTCAAATCCAAGCTTGAAATACTGCAATAATAACCTAGGTTTAAAAAAAAACACCCTTTTTTGTCTTACATCAGGTGCCTTTGCAGCATTAGTCAGTGTGCAATTTAAGCTCGAAATACAGCTATAATTTTCTGGGTTTTAAAAATCACCCTTTTTGGGCAAAATATAAAATTTTACAGCCCTTGCTGCATCAGCACGTGTGAAATTCACGCGTTATATACTGCTGTCATATTCTGTTAGTAAAAAAACACCCTATTTGGGCAAAATACTTAATATTGCAGCCTATGCTTCATCTGTCATTGTGAGATACACCCTTTACATACTGTTGCTCTATTCTTTCCATCTAATGAATGGCTTCTCCCAGCCATAACTCATCTCTGCTATTAAGATATCATTAGCTCTTCACTTTTCGAAGACATTCGCACCCTATACACTATCACAAACTCCTATTGGTGCCCCATACCGTGCGCTAAATATAATAGAAAATTATAGTGTGCCCCTGGAATACATGTAAAATATAAGAAAAAGAACTGGATCACACATCCTCAATACTATGCTTTTATCTATCTAGCTTCTCAGCATAATTAAGGCTACTTTCACACTTGCGGCAGTGTGATCCGGCGGGCAGTTCTGTTGTCGGAACTGCCCGCCGGATCCGCTGATCTGGCTGTGACTGAAAGCATTTGTGAGACGAATCCAGATGCGGATCCGTCTCACAAATGCATTGCAAGAACGGATCTGTCTCTCTGCTTGTCATGCGGACAGACGGATCCGTCTTGTTCCCTTTTTCACATTTTTACCGATCTGCACATGCGCAGGCCTGAAGGACAGATGCACATACGCAGACTCCTGCTAATTAAAAGCACCTGGGCCGAAAGGCCAAATTCCTACCTCTCAGTTGGAGTTCCTGAGAGTATGTGATAAGATGAGTTCCACACCTGTTCACATGGTGCAGTACTGCACGGCGGCCATTGTTGCTTGCTGGTGGTACTGTGCTGGTGGGTTGGTGGGGCCCAGTGCCAGGGTGGCTTTTCCAGATAGCGGGGGCGCTGTTTGGCTGCTGGGGTGGTGCTGCAGTGTCGGTGGTCGCCGTGCAGTGCTGCGCCAAATTTAGAATTGGGTCCCATTCAAAGAGGCAACCTTGTCGCGGTCAAGGGGCCTATGCTTTTTGATCAAATTGTATACTAATGCCTCATGTACAGCATGCAGCATAGGGGTAGGTATACGATAAATTGCGCTCAGAAGCGATGTTAATTATGCTGAGAAGCAGTTAGATAAAAGCATAGTATTGAGGATGTGCGATCCAGTTCTTTTTCTTATATTTTACAGAGTGTGCCCCTGAGTTCAATCATATCACATACTATGCACTTAAAAAAAATGAAGCACCAGACACACACATTTCCCCTAAATACACATTGTCCCACCTGAAAAAGTGCTATAGACTGTTCCATGCAAATAAAGTGCAACATAGAATGCCTGCTAGAAACAGTGCCACAAGCTGTGCACCCTGAGACTAAAGCACCACACACACAGTGCCCCTGACATACTTCTACCTACTCTATGCCTCTATAGATAATGCAACATTCTCTGCGTCGATACTACCTCTCTCCGTGTCCCCCACGACTGTATATATTGTTATGCACTGTATGTCCCCTGTATATAGTTCCAAATGTTCTGTGCTCCCTCTATATAGTGCCATATGCATTGCGCTCTATGATATAGTGCCATACCTTTTGTGGCCCATGCATTTAATATCACATACATTTTGTGCCCCATAGAGCAGGGATGGCCAACCTGAGGCTCTCCAGATGTTGCAAAACTACAACTCCCATCATGCCCGGACAGTCTACAGCTATCAGCCTACAGCAGGGCATGGTGGGAGTTGTAGTTTTACAACAGCTGGAGAGCCGCAGGTTGGCCATGCCTGCCATAGAGTCTCAATGTATATAGTGCCCATAATATAATGTGATACCTGTCCTTGGTCCCTTGCTGTCATCATGAAATGCAGGCCTTGCCTCTTCTGGCACGATTATGTCATCGGGCACCTGCATCACAAAAAAGCAACGAATGGCAGGACAGGGAACTAATGGTTCCTTTCTGGCAGTGCTGGCAGCTGCTCAACTATATCTGTGTCCTGGAGATACAGATCTAATAGAGTTCATGGAGGCCCAGGACCTGGATGAACTGCCCCAGTGACTGGATGCCCGGGAGAGGGAGTACTGACTCCTGGAAAAAACGTTGATACTAATTTGTGCTTATTTTACTGCTCTGCCGGGTTTAGGAGGCAGATTTGAAGATAAATTGAGGTCATTTTCTAAAAACAATTTGTATGAACTATGACCAATGAGGCTCAGGTGTTGTTTTTTCCTGGCTGGTAGTAAAAGAATTCAATGCCATATTCCAAATACACTAGGAGATGATCTATTTAGAAGGAGATTTTCTTTGTGTTCTAAGTGATGTTTTAATATGTCTTCCTGTGTCGACGTAGGCATTGTTAATAAAGTTTGGTATAAAAAATAAAAATAAACACAACCTACAGACATCTGCTTCTACTCGGACATAGTGATGAGATGTCGCTGCAATTAGTAAGACTGTGTATACCGTGTATATTCTGCTCCAAACGTATCTACTATGTGCTTGTTAGATACCTGGGCAGTTAAGTCACATAACATGTGTGAGGGTCTGTGACTGGCGCCATATTTACTCCTATCCATGCATTTTACAGGACTAAAACAGGCTGTACTGTGTTTTCTGTACAGAGAGGCTACTGTGTGGATATAATAAAAGACTGCAAGGAAAATGTTAAATATTATAAAAATTTTCGATATTGTGTTCCCTAAACAAATAGATAAATGTAATCATTAAAACTGGAATATGTCTTTATAGGTGGTTTCACATGCACCAGATTTTGTTGCTGAAATTTTCTGCGACTAAAAATCAGTTCCATTCATCTAAATGAGGTATTTTTGATGGTAAGCATAGGGATTTCTGCAGGCCCTATTCATATGAATGGGACTGGATGCCCAGGAGAGGAGGAAACCCAGGTCACCTCTGGCAAAACTGGGAGAGTTCACCAAGTTTAGCAACAAAATGTACAGATTTTGTGCTTATTTTACAACATTACTTAATGTATGATTTATGACCAATTGTGAGGCCTGAAAGTGATGCCATGGTCCAAACATACTAGGAGATGATTGGTTCTGCAGGAAACTTTCTACGTGTTCACGTACAGTATAGACAGGTTCTATTTTTGCTCTTTGCATGATTTTTTTTTTACCTTATATGTTGTATTGTTTTTTCCTTTTTATTTTACTACTATTTAGTAATTTTTATGATCAGTGGCATATTTATGGCCGTTTTATAATATACGTACATTGGAGAATATAATGTTTGAGATGAACTTTTTTTTTTCACATGCGCAACTGCTTGGCATACAGTGTTAATATCAGTCACAATAAGGAAGGTTTAACACAATGTTTTATTTTTTTACTTCCAGCATTGTGATTTTTCAGAAACAGCCGTGGCCAGATATTAACCAATAAGGAAATATGAAACACGCTACAAACTGCATTTTGATGCATATTTCTTTACTTTTGGTGCATTTTTTGGGGTCAGCAGCATTTCCAAAATGCAGCATGCTCTAGGTGTGACCACAAAAAGCTATGTGTGAAGGAAGCATAAGGCTACCTGTATACACTGCCCTTGGCATTGTTCTGGGCTGCACCTATACTTGCTGGCCTGTGTCTGTACATGCTATTTGAAACAAATAACATGTGAATCCTGCCACTTGACCACATTGTGCACGGGAAGCCTTAGAAAAATGACAGACAACAGCACAAGGTCGAACTATGTGACATTAGCAGATATTAATTTGTGCAGGACATTTAAAATTTTGCATTAGGGTCCTATGATCTCCATGTACACCCTTGTTTATGATGTACCGTATCTTTTGGTTTTAGTCTCATAACATTAAGGAAAATTCTTCAAAATGTATGGAATTTTAGAGGAAACCCAGCTGTCAGTACCCCAGCTGCACTGAAATACACAGTCAGGACTTATATATATATGTATATATATATATATATATATATATATATATGTTCATAGGCTACTTTCACACTTGCGGCAGAGTGATCCAGCAAGCAGTTCCGTCTCCTGAATTGCCTGTCGGATCAGGCAAACTGACAGCATTTGTAGACAGATCCGGATGCGGATCCGTCTTACAAACGCATTGCAAGAACGCATCCGTCTCTCCATTTGTATGGACAAACAGATCAGTTTCAATTTTTTTCCCACAGTTTTACCGGTCTGCGCATGCATAGATACATAGAATGCATAGACTGTAAATTAATGCCGGCATTCCGGCAACTGTTCTGGAATTTTGGACGGAGATAATACCGCGACATGCTGCGGTATTTCCTCCGTCCAAAACGCAGTTCAGTGACTGAATTGATGACATCCTGATGCATCTTGAACAGATTTCTCTCCATTCAGAATGCATGGGGATAAAACTGATCAGTTCTTTTCCAGTATTGAGCTCCTGTGATGGAACTCAACACCAGAAAAGAAAATTGCTAGTGTGAAAGTACCCTAACATTGCTTCTCAGTGTTCTGTCTATGAGAGTCATTGTTTGTTTACTATCCGGCCAGGTGATTTTCACTCTGCATTTTAAACTGCCACCATTTACATAATACTACACAATCAACCAATGAGCATGTATGTTTAGTTTTAAAAGGACAAATGGACATACTTGTTTAGTTTTCAAATGTTACCATCCAATTAGATATCCTTTACATGCTAATCAATTAGTAAAATAATATTGGAAAAGAAAAAGAAGGAGAGATAAGGCAACTGGTTTAAACTTTGGATTTAGGCTGGGTTCACACGGGCGAGATTTCCGCGGGTGCTATGCGTGAGGTGAACGCATTGCACCCGCACTGAATCCGGACCTATTCATTTCTATGGGGTTGTGCACATGAGCTGTGATTTTCACGCATCACTTGTGCGTTGCGTGAAAATCGCAGCATGCTCTATACTGTGAATGGGGCTGCGTATAGAAGTGAATTGGGCTGCGTGAAAATCGCAAGCATCTGCAAGCAAGTGCGGATTCGGTGCGATTTTTCATGCATGGTTGCTAAGATGAAAGTCTATTCACTGTATCATTTTCCCTTATAACATAGTTATAAGGGAAAATAATAGCATTCTTTAATACAGAATGCTTAGTAGAAGGTCAATTGAGGGTTAAAAAAATTAAATAAATGAACTCACCTCCTCCAATTGATCGCGTAGCTGCCGGTCTCCTGTTCTTTCTTCAGGACCTGTCAAAGGACCTGTGGTAATGTCACTGTGCTCATCACATGATGCATCACCATGGTGATGGACCATGTGATGAGCTCAGTGACGTCACCACAGGACCTTTGACACGTCCTGTAGAAAAAACAGGAGACCGGCAGCTACGCGATCGATTGGAGGAGGTGAGGTAATTTATGTTTTTAACCCTCAATTGACCTTTCACTAAGCATTCTGTATTAAAGAATGCTATTATTTTCCTTTAGAACCATGTTATAAGAGAAGATAATAAAATTTACAGAATACTGAACCCAAACATGCTGATTTTTCTCACGCGCGTGCAAAACGCATTAAAACAATTTGCACTTGCGGGGAAAAGATCGCACATGTTCCCGCAACGCACCCGCATCTTTTCCTGCAACGCACCCGCAATGCTCGTATGGACCCAGCCTTATTCAAACCCAATATTTTTGTGATTCATTTCAGGCAATCCAGAGAGAGAGAGACACTCGTACACAAAGGTGTGTTTCTCAACAATATATATGCGGTGTCTAAGTGGTAATCTTTCTCATTATGGAGAGGCCATGGTACACTACATCCGCAGTATTATAGGCCAGACAATTCCCCTACTACAAGTACATGTGCGCAGTATTGTTGGACAGGCAATATGCCTGGTACACTGAGTATGTGTGCATAGTATTGTAGACCCAGTGATGTCCCTCTGGGTTGCTGAGAAAGATATTTAAATTAGTTTTCCTAAACCTATCTGACACTGGCAAATGTTAGACATGATAATTTGCATATATTTTACCTAGAAATCCAGAGAAGCATTGTCTACAGTCCAGCCACTTCATGTATATCAACTGGTCTCCATAATATAAATAATACCCCCCAGATGTTCCCCCTAAGGCCTTACAAATAGCAATGTTTTTATCATCTGCTTTTCTCTGATTAAAAGGCTTTTGTCTTGAAAGAACTAGTTACAGATATGAGGCTGGCTTAGTTATTTTTCTAGCTTTGCTACATAAGCATGTTTAAAAGACAGGAAAGCATCTCTGCCAATCCACTGTGTGAAAATAATGCAATGCTCATTGCTGCTGTGTTGTGTATTAGTCTCTGTTTCTGTCTGTCTGTCTCCATGGGCGTAGGAAGCGGGGGGAACGGGGGGGACGGATTCCCCCCAGGAAATAATGCGGGGGGGGGACAGGTATGGTCAAATCCCCCCCAGCGGCAGCGGGGCAATGTGTGCGGCGGCTGCCGGGCAGGCACTGAGATGAGCGCTTCCATTGTGGAAGCGAAGGGCTCATCTCCATGGTGATCTGTTTCTGTTTGTATCGCCATCTTCAGGACAGCGATACAAACAGAAGGCTGTGCGGAGGAGCAGGGCAGGGAGGTGTGTCCCTTTCCTGTTCCTCTGATAGGCTGCCGGCACTACTAGGCCGGCAGCCTATCAGAGGCCGAAAGAGGCCTGCATCACATCGCTCCAAAGAGGTAAGTATAAGTGTTATTTTTTTTTTTTTTTATATATACAATACTTTGTTTTACTGGCACTTGTTTGGGGGGGGGCTATTACTGGCACTTGATGGGGGGGCTATTACTGGCACTTGATTGGGGGGGCTATTACTGGCACTTGATTGGGGGGCTATTACTGGCACTTGATTGGGGGGGCTATTACTGGCACTTGATTGGGGGGGCTATTACTGGCACTTGATTGGAGGGGCTATTACTGGCACTTGATTGGGGGGCTATTACTGCCACCTGATTGGGGGGGCTATTACTGGCACATGATTGGGGGGGCTATTACTGCCACTTGATTGGGGGTGTTATTAATGGCACTTGATTGGGGGGGCTATTACTGGCACTTGATTGGGGGGGCTATTACTGGCACTTGATTGGGGGGGTTATTACTGGCACATGATTGGGGGGCTATTACTGGCACATGATTGGGGGGGCTATTACTGGCAGTTGATTGGGGGGCTATTACTGGCACTTGATTGGGGGGGCTATTACTGGCACATGATTGGGGAGGCTATTACTGGCACATGATTGGGGGGGCTATTACTGGCACATGATTGGGGGGGCTATTACTGGCACATGATTGGGGAGGGGGGCTGTTATTACTGGCACATGATTGGGGAGGGGGGCTGTTATTACTGGCACATGATTGGGGGGCTGTTATTACTGGCACATGATTGGGGGGCTGTTATTACTGGCACATGATTGGGGGGGCTGTTATTACTGGCACATGATTGGGGGGCTGTTATTACTGGCACATGATTGGGGGGGCTGTTATTACTGGCACATGATTGGGGGGCTGTTATTACTGGCACATGATTTGGGGGGGCTGTTATTACTGGCTGATGAGAGGCACTGGGGGGCTGATGAGAGGCACTGGGGCTCTTATCTGAGGTCTGATTGGGGGTCATTCATATTGGGGTCTGAGCTGAGGTGTGATCTGAGGTCTTATTAACATTGGGGATCTTATTGGGGCTGTTCGCTGAGGTCTGATTAACATTGGGGGTCTGATTGGTGGTCTGACCTGAGGTGTAATGAAACATTTTTTTTCTTATTGTGCCCACTTCCAGCCTGGAGCCCAGCTGCCCAGAGCACTGATCTTGGAGAAAAAGGCCTCACAGTCTCCCACACTCCTTCTGCCCGGCCAAGCCAGCCAGCACCCTTGAGTCTTCAGAACTGTAAGTGTGTGTGGGGGGGGGGCGGGGGGGGGGTTTCACACACACACACACACACACTTAAAATTTAACAATATAAACAACTCGCAGTTTACTGAATAAGAATATACCCGGCGAGCAAAAATGCTGTCCCCCCCAGATTTTTGGGGGTTCCCACACCCATGTCTGTCTCTCTCATTATTACTTATAACAGGTGGATTCATCTCACCCCAACAACATTTTGGATATTTATAGCAACAAGGACTGCTGTGTTGTGCTAATATAATGTAGAGGACTCAAGTGCTCATGCACATCAGTCCTGACAATGTATTTCAACACAGTGCTGACAGTGGGGGAACAGAGGTAAGTAAGTGTGGTCCTAAAAAAGCTGTTCCGTTGTTCCGTTGTTCCGTTTCTGTTTTTGTTTCCATGTGTCTTCCTTGATTTTTGGAGGATCACCAGATATGAAAAGTGAAAAAAAAATCTAAGTCAAGTTTGCCTTGCAAATGATAGGAAAGAAACGGATGCGGATGACAATCTTGTGTGCCTCTGTGTTTTTTCACGGACCCATTGACTTTAATGGGTCTGCGAACCGTTGTCCTTGAAAAAAATAGGACAGGTCATATTTTTTGGACGGACTGGAAACACGGATCACGGACGCGGATAACAAACGGTGCATTATCCGAGTTTTCAACGGACCCATTAAAAGTCAATGGGTCCGCAGAAAATCACAGAAAACGGAACAACGGACACGGAACACAACAACGGTAGTGTGCATGAGGCCTTAGGGTGACAGATTCACTTTAAAATACAAATTAACTGCAAACAAGTCTTTGAATATGATTGTAATTTTTTTTGCTGTATTTTATTCCCTAAATTCAGCAATTCTCCTACTATATGTGACTTTACATCAGAAGGTTAAACTATTTGTGAGCAGCTTTTTAAACTTTTATGAATTAAGCCACTGGGAATAATTGATTTTTAGGACACTAAGATTTTCCTTTCAAGGGTGATCAGATTTACTTACAAAGATGCGAAAATAGATGATGTTACATTACATGGTTGAATCTTCTTTGAAGACAATATAAAATCTAAGCAAGGAATGCTACTCTTGCTTTGTTTTATACAAAAAAAAATATTTACAAAAAAATTTGGCTGATAAAACAAAAGTATTTTAAAAATACTATCATTCATTTTAGCATAAATAGCAGTTAACTAATACACCTTAATTACCAAAGCCAAGCTATTTCTTACCTTTCTGATGAAGAAATTGTATAAATCTGAACTTGCTATCAACATATAGGGAGAGATCAAAACTGGTGTAAAGGTAAACTGGCTTAGTTACCCATAGCAACCAATCAGATCCAGTCCTTCATTTTTCAGAGCTCCTTTGGAAAATGAAAGTATCAACCTGATTGGTTGCTATGGGAGAATATGACAGATTTCCTTTGCACCAGCTTTGATAAATCTCCTCCATAGTCTCTACTTAATGAAGAAAAGATTTTCTGTGCAAGAAAGATACGTATTTGTTGTTACTCCTGAAAATCTACACTTTTTTCATTTTAGTTCATTTTAGTTTATTTGTATCAGAACCAGTGGCGGATCCAGGGGGGGGGGGCAACGTGGCAATTGCCCACCCGAGCTGGCGGCGGCGGGGCACAGGGAGATGAGCGCTTCCATTGTGGAAGCGCTCATCTCCATAGTCATCTGTATCGCCGTCCTCAGGACAGCGATACAGATGGCTGTGCTGAGGCAGGGGAGGGAGAGGCGTGTCCCTTTCCCTTCCTCTGATAGGCTGCCGGCCTAGTTCCTGCAGCCTATCAGAGGCCGGCGCAGGCGGCGCAATGACATCATTGCGCCGCCTGAGCCTTTCAGCGCGGGACACAGGCCGGAAGAGGCCTGCATCGCATCGCTGACATGGAGGTAAGTATAAGTGGGTTTTTTTTTTTTTTTTTTTTATATATACAATACTTTTACTGGCACATGGGGGGGCTGTTATTAACCGCTTTACGTCCGCCCATAGGATATAAACGTCCTATGGGTGGACGTCTATTTCTGAACGGACGTTCCAGAACGTCTTTTCAGAAAGTGCAGCTGCACGCTAATCGTGCAGCTGCTGATCGTGTTGCCCGCTGTCAGTGACAGCAGGGCAACCCTAAGACAAGGCAGGGACAGTTCCCAGGTGTCCCTGCCTTCTAGATCGCTGCAGACACAGCGCTCACCGCTTCCTGTTCCAGCCCGGCGGTCATGTGACCGCCGTGACCGGAGTGTGCAGGAGCTGTGTGAGGTCTCTCAGAGACCTCGATCAGCCCTGCTCTGAGGCTGTACAGAGCTGGATTGCTGCTGTACAGCCTCTCTAGGGGTGCATTTGTCCTGTAACTGGGGCTACTATGTCAGCCCCAGTTACAGGAGAAATCAACAGTGAAAAAAAAAAAAAAAGTGAAGCAAATGTCCCCCAGAGGTCTTGTATGACCTTATGGGGGACGAAAAGTGTAAAATAAAAAAAATAAAAATAAAAGGTTGAAAATAAAAAAATAAAAAAAAGTTTCACATGTAAAAAAAAAAAGTCCCCAAGTAAGGAATGAAAAAAAAAAGTTAAAAATAGAAAAAAATAAAAAAAAGTATACATATTAGGTATTGCCGCGTCTGTAAAAACCATCTCTATAAAAATATCACATGACCTAACCCCTCGGGTGAAGACCGTAAAAAAAAAAAAAAAAAACTGTGTCAAAACAAGCAATTTTTGTCACCTTGCATCACAAAAGGTGCAACACCAAGTGATCAAAAACGCGTATGTCCCACAAAATAGTACCAATAAAACCGTCACCTCATCCCGCAAAAAATTAGCCCCTACATAAGAAAATATCTCAAAAAATAAAAAAACTATAGCTCTTAGAACATGGAGACACTAAAACATCATTTTTTTGGTTTCAAAAATGCTATTATTGTGTTAAAGTGAAACAAATAAAAAAAGTATACATATTAGGTATTGTCGCGTCCGTAAAAACCAGCTCTATAAAAATATCACATGACCTAACCCCTCGGGTGAACACCGTAAAAAAAAATAAAGAAAAACTGTGTCAAAACAAGCAATTTTTGTCACCTTGCATCACAAAAGGTGCAACACCAAGTAATCAAAAACGCGGATGTCCCACAAAATAGTACCAATAAAACCGTCACCTCATCCCGCAAAAAATTAGCCCCTACATAAGAAAATCTCTCAAAAAATAAAAAAACTATAGCTCTTAGAACATGGAGACACTAAAACATCATTTTTTTGGTTTCAAAAATGCTATTATTGTGTTAAAGTGAAACAAATAAAAAAAAGTATACATATTAGGTATTGCCGCGTCCGTAAAAACCAGCTCTATAAAAATATCACATGACCTAACCCCTCGGGTGAACACCGTAAAAAAAAATAAAGAAAAACTGTGTCAAAACAAGCAATTTTTGTCACCTTGCATCACAAAAGGTGCAACACCAAGTGATCAAAAACGTGTATGTCCCACAAAATAGTACCAATAAAACCGTCACCTCATCCCGCAAAAAATTAGCCCCTACATAAGAAAATCTCTCAAAAAATAAAAATACTATAGCTCTCAGAACATGGACACATTAAAACATAATTTTTTTGTTTCAAAAATGCTATTATTGTGTAAAACTCTAATAAATGAGAAAAAGTATACATATTAGGTATCGCCACGTCCGTAACAATCTGCTCTATAAAAATGTCACTTGACTGAACCCCTCAGGTGAACGCTGTAAAAATAAATTAATAGAAACTGTGCTAAAACAACCAATTTTTTGGTCACCTTGCCCCATAAAGTGTTATAATGAATGATCAAAAAATCATATGTACCCAAAAATAGTACTAATAAAACTGGCACCTTATCCCCTAGTTTCCAAAATGGGGTCACTTCTTGGGAGTTTCTACTGTAAGGGTGCATCAGGGGGCTTCAAATGGGACATGGCATCTAAAAACCATGTGGAGTTCCTTTTCTTCTGCGCCCTGCCGTGTGCCCATACAGCAGTTTATGACCACATGTGGGGTGTTTCTGTAAACTGCAGAATCTGGGTAATAAATATTGAGTATATCGCTATTTAGAATAAGTGACTTTTAAAAATACCTTTAATGGTGATACAGTGGGTATAGGTATGTATATACCAACAGTGAGTACTACAATTTCAAAAGGTTTATATATAAATTTCTTTTGACAGGGGAGTGGTAACCCCTAACAGAGAACATGTGCTAGTGATACAAAGACTATCAATAGACTTACGGTGGTCCGAGGATCAAAATCGAAAAAATTATTATATAAATACGATAGGGTCTGAGGGAAAAGGGCAGGGCAGACTGGATGCTTACCCTAAATGCCCTAAATACTGCTCAGCCCAGGGTAACCCCCTGATGGTGGAGGTTCCCTGTCCCCGAACCTATACCTGTCAACTCCCTAGTTTGACCCTAGCCAGGGAATAATGATAGGTATACAACGATAATATCAAAATATAACGGGGGAAAGGGCAGGTGGCTCAGGTGATCAGAGTCACCACCCGTCCTCTCCGAGATTCAAATAAACATATACAGAAAGAAGGAGTGGGGAGGGATCCAGATACTCAGGAAATCACCAATCCTCTCAGATAAATAATACGCACGTTTTAAAATATGCACATCTTGTTACACAGACCTCAACGCGTTTCACCTGTATAGAATCAGGCTCATCAGGAGGTAGGTAGAAAAGGACAGAGTCCAGTACAGATACAGATGTGACCAATGATAGCGTTAATATACATAGGAACGATACTTAGCTATAGATGTTCATAGGAGGAGGCGTAGATATAATATTACCAGATGGCAAGATAGCTACATCAATACGTGATACATGGTGTTGATGCTGGCCATTGGCTCCCCCAGTAGCCTGCTTTGGGCCCATCTGTATCTGTACTGGACTCTGTCCTTTTCTACCTACCTCCTGATGAGCCTGATTCTATACAGGTGAAACGCGTTGAGGTTAAAACGTGCGTATTATTTATCTGAGAGGATTGGTGATTTCCTGAGTATCTGGATCCCTCCCCACTCCTTCTTTCTGTATATGTTTATTTGAATCTCGGAGAGGACGGGTGGTGACTCTGATCACCTGAGCCACCTGCCCTTTCCCCCGTTATATTTTGATATTATCGTTGTATACCTATCATTATTCCCTGGCTAGGGTCAAACTAGGGAGTTGACAGGTATAGGTTCGGGGACAGGGAACCTCCACCATCATGGGGTTACCCTGGGCTGAGCAGTATTTAGGGCATTTAGGGTAAGCATCCAGTCTGCCCTGCCCTTTTCCCTCAGACCCTTTCGTATTTATATAATAATTTTTTCGATTTTGATCCTCGGACCACCGTAAGTCTATTGATAGTCTTTGTATCACTAGCACATGTTCTCTGTTAGGGGTTACTACTCCCCTGTCAAAAGAAATTTATATATAAACCTTTTGAAATTGTAGTACTCACTGTTGGTATATACATACCTATACCCACTGTATCACCATTAAAGGTATTTTTAAAAGTCACATATTCTAAATAGCGATATATTCAAAAACCCACGTGACAATATTAATCTAATAATAATCTAAACATTAGGCTCTTTTTGTAATAAATATTGAGTTTTGTTTGGCTGTTAACCATCGATGTGTTAAAGAAAAAAATTGATTAAAATGGAAAATCTGCCAAAAAAGTGAAATTTTAAAATTTGATCTCCATTTTCCTTTAATTCTTGTGGAACTCCTAAAGGGTTAACAAAGTTTTTAAAATCGGTTTTGAATACCTTGAGGGGTGTAGTTTCTACAATGGGGTCATTTATGGGGGTATCCACTATGTAGGCCCCACAAAGTGACTTCAGACCTGAACTGGTCCTTAAAAAGTGGGTTTTGGCAATTTTCTTAAAAATTTGAAGAATTGCTTCTAAACTTCTAAGCCTTCTAACGTCCTAAAAAAATAAAATGACATTTCCAAAATGATGCCAACATAAAGTAGACATATGGGGAATGATAAATAATAAATATTTTATGAGGTATCACTTTCTGTTTTAACCACCTCAGCCCCCAGTGCTTAAATACCCTGAAAGGCCAGGCCACTTTTTACACTTCTGATCTACACTACTTTCACCGTTTATTGCTCGGTCATGCAACTTACCACCCAAATGAATTTTACCTCCTTTTCTTCTCACTAATAGAGCTTTCATTTGGTGGTATTTCATTGCTGCTGACATTTTTACTTTTTTTGTTATTAATCGAAATTTAACGATTTTTTTGCAAAAAAATGACATTTTTCACTTTCAGTTGTAAAATTTTGCAAAAAAAAACGAGACTCATATATAAATTTTGCTCTAAATTTATTGTTCTACATGTCTTTGATAAAAAAAAATGTTTGGGTAAAAAAAAAATGCTTTGGGTAAAAGTTATAGCGTTTACAAACTATGGTACAAAAATGTGAATTTCCGCTTTTTGAAGCAGCTCTGACTTTCTGAGCACCTGTCATGTTTCCTGAGGTTCTACAATGGCCAGACAGTACAAACACCCCACAAATGACCCCATTTCGGAAAGTACACACCCTAAGGTATTCGCTGATGGGCATAGTGAGTTCATAGAACTTTTTATTTTTTGTCACAAGTTAGCGGAAAATGATGATTTTTTTTTTTTCTTACAAAGTCTCATATTCCACTAACTTGTGACAAAAAATAAAAACTTCTGTGAACTCACTATGCCCATCACGAAATACCTTGGGGTCTCTTCTTTCCAAAATGGGGTCACTTGTGGGGTAGTTATACTGCCCTGGCATTCTAGGGGCCAAAATGTGTGATAAGGAGTTTGAAATCAAATTCTGTAAAAAATGACCTGTGAAATCCGAAAGGTGCTCTTTGGAATATGGGCCCCTTTGCCCACCTAGGCTGCAAAAAAGTGTCACACATCTGGTATCTCTGTATTCAGGAGAAGTTGAGGAATGTGTTTTGGGGTGTCATTTTACATATACCCATGCTGGGTGAGATAAATATCTTGGTCAAATGCCAACTTTGTATAAAATATGGGAAAAGTTGTCTTTTGCCAAGATATTTCTCTCACCCAGCATGGGTATATGTAAAATGACACCCCAAAACACATTCCCCAACTTCTCCTGAGTATGGAGATACCAGATGTGTGACACTTTTTTGCAGCCTAGGTGGGCAAAGGGGCCCACATTCCAAAGAGCACCTTTCGGATTTCACAGGTCATTTTTTACAGAATTTGATTTCAAACTCCTTACCACACATTTGGGCCCCTAAAATGCCAGGGCAGTATAACTACCCCACAAGTGACCCCATTTTGGAAAGAAGACACCCCAAGGTATTCCGTGAGGGGCATGGCAAGTTCCTAGAATTTTTTATTTTTTGTCACAAGTTAGTGGAAAATGATGATTTTTATTTTTTATTTTTTTTTCATACAAAGTCTCATATTCCACTAACTTGTGACAAAAAATAAAAAATTCTAGGAACTCGCCATGCCCCTCACGGAATACCTTGGGGTGTCTTCTTTCCAAAATGGGGTCACTTGTGGGGTAGTTATACTGCCCTGGCATTTTCCAGGGGCCCTAATGTGTGGTAAGTAGGTAAATGACCTGTGAAATCCTAAAGGTGCTCTTTGGAATATGGGCCCCTTTGCCCACCTAGGCTGCAAAAAAGTGTCACACATGTGGTATCGCCGTATTCAGGAGAAGTTGGGGAATGTGTTTTGGGGTGTCATTTTACATATACCCTTGCTGGGTGAGAGAAATATCTTGGCAAAAGACAACTTTTCCCATTTTTTTTATACAAAGTTGGCATTTGACCAAGATATTTCTCTCACCCAGCATGAGTATATGTAAAATGACACCCCAAAACACATTCCCCAACTTCTCCTGAGTACGGCGATACCAGATGTGTGACACTTTTTTGCAGCCTAGATGCGCAAAGGTGCCCAAATTCCTTTTAGGAGGGCATTTTTAGACATTTGGATACCAGACTTCTTCTCACGCTTTGGGGCCCCTAGAATGCCAGGGCAGTATAAATACCCCACATGTGACCCCATTTTGGAAAGAAGACACCCCAAGGTATTCAATGAGGGGCATGGCGAGTTCATAGAAATTTTTTTTTTTTTGGCACAAGTTAGCGGAAATTGATATTTTTAATTTTTTTCTCACAAAGTCTCCCGTTCCGCTAACTTGGGACAAAAATTTTAATCTTTCATGGACTCAATATGCCCCTCACGGAATACCTGGGGGTGTCTTCTTTCCGAAATGGGGTCACATGTGGGGTATTTATACTGCCCTGGCATTCTAGGGGCCCTAAAGCGTGAGAAGAAGTCTGGAATATAAATGTCTAAAAAATTTTACGCATTTGGATTCCGTGAGGGGTATGGTGAGTTCATGTGAGATTTTATTTTTTGACACAAGTTAGTGGAATATGAGACTTTGTAAGAAAAAAAAAAAATAATTCCGCTAACTTGGGCCAAAAAAATGTCTGAATGGAGCCTTACAGAGGGTGATCAATGACAGGGGGGTGATCAATGACAGGGGGAGTGATCAATGACAGGGGGAGTGATCAATGACAGGGGGGTGATCAGGGAGTCTATATGGGGTGATCACCACAGTCATTGATCACCCCCCCTGGAAGGCTCCAGGGAGACGCCTGTATGTGTTTTGCGGATCCGATCCATCTATCAGTGGATCTGTAAAAATCATGCGGACATCTGAATGGAGCTTTACAGGGGGTTGATCAATGACAGGGGTGTAATCAATGACAGGGGGGTGATCAGGGAGTCTATATGGGGTGATAACCACAGTCATTGATCACGCCCCTGTAAGGCTTCATTCAGACGTCCGTATGCGTTTTGCGGATCCGATCCATCTATCAGTGGATCCGTAAAAATCATGCGGACATCTGAATGGAGCTTTACAGGGGGTTGATCAATGACAGGGGTGTAATCAATGACAGGGGGGTGATCAGGGAGTCTATATGGGGTGATAACCACAGTCATTGATCACGCCCCTGTAAGGCTTCATTCAGACGTCCGTATGCGTTTTGCGGATCCGATCCATCTATCAGTGCATCCGTAAAAATCATGCGGACATCTGAATGGAGCTTTACAGGGGGGTAATCAATGACAGGGGGGTAATCAATGACAGGGGGGTGATCAGGGAGTCTATATGGGGTGATCACCACAGTCATTGATCACGCCCCTGTAAGGCTTCATTCAGACGTCCGGATGCGTTTTGCGGATCCGATCCATCTATCAGTGGATCCGTAAAAATCATGCGGACGTCTGAATGGAGCTTTACAGGGGGTTGATCAATGACAGGGGGGTAATCAATGACAGGAGGGTGATCAGGGAGTCTATATGGGGTGATCAGGGGTGATCAGGGGCTAATAAGGGGTTAATAAGTGACAGGGGGGGGTGTAGTGTAGTGTAGTGGTGCTTGGTGCTACTTTACTGAGCTACCTGTGTCCTCTGGTGGTCGATCCAAACAAAGGGGACCACCAGAGGACCAGGTAGCAGGTATATTAGACGCTGTTATCAAAACAGCGTCTAATATACCTGTTAGGGGTTAAAAAAAACACATCTCCAGCCTGCCAGCGAACGATCGCCGCTGGCAGGCTGGAGATCAACTCTCTTACCTTCCGTTCCTGTGAGCGCGCGCGCCTGTGTGCGCGCGTTCACAGGAAGTCTCGCGTCTCGCGAGATGACGCATATATGCGTGACTGTGCGCAGCGCTGCCACCTCCGGAACGCGATCCTGCGTTAGGCGGTCCGGAGGTGGTTAAAAGCAGAGAAATTGAAATTTAGAAAATTGCAAATTTTTCAAATTTTTGGGTAAATTTGGGATTTTTTCATAAATAAAGGTGAAATATTTTGACTCAAATTTATGACTATCATGAAGTACAATGTGTCACAAGAAAACAATCTCTGAATGACTTGGATAAATAAAGGCGTTCCAAAGTTATTACCACATAAAGTGAGATATGTCAGTTTTGCAAGATTTGGCCTGGTCAGGAAGGGGGCAAATGGCCCAGATGGCACGTGGTTAATGGCACGGGGAGGGGCTGTTATTACTGGCACTGGGGGGGGGGGCTGTTATTACTGGCACAGGGGGAGGCTGTTATTACTGGCACAGGGGGGGGGGCTGTTATTGCTGGCACAGGGGGGGAGGGGGCTGTTATTGCCGGCACAGGAGGGGAGGGGGCTGTTATTAATACTGGCACATGGGGGGGGCTGTTATTAATACTGGCACATGGAGGGGCTGTTATTAATACTGCCACATGGGGGCTGTTAATACTGGCACATGATTGGGGGGTTGCTCTTGTTACTGGAACATCATTGGGGGCACTATAGGGGGCATCTACTGAGGCCACAAAGACGGGGTATTTTATATGGGGCGCTCTGTACAGTACAATTTTTTTTTTTTTACAAGATTCATCTGACAGGGTAGATCATATGCTATTTTTATAGAGCAGGTTGTTACGGACGCAATGATATCAAATATATCTACTTTCTTTGTTTGTTTCAGTTTTACATAATAAAGCATTTTTGAAAAAGAAAATATGTTTTTGTGTGTCCATTTTCTGAACGCCATATGTTTTTTATTTTTCTGCCGATCGTCTTGTGCAGGGGCTCGTTTTTCGCAGAAAGAGTTGAGTTTTTATTGGTACCATTTTTGGGTACATAGGATTTTTTGATCATTCATTATTACACTTTATAGGGCAAGGTGACCAAAAAATTGGCTGTTTTGGAACAGTTTTTATTTTTTTATTACTTTATGTTGGCATCATTTTGGAAATGTAATTTTATTTTTTTAGGACGTTAGAAGGCTTAGGTTGAGTTCACACGGGCGTTGCGGGAGCGTTGCGGGAACATGCGCGATTTTTCCGCGCGAGTACAAAACATTGTAATGCGTTTTGCACTCGCGTGAGAAAAATCGTGCATGTTTGGTACCCAAACCCGAACTTCTTCACAGAAGTTCGGCCTTGGGATCGGTGTTCTGTAGATTGTATTATTTTCCCTTATAACATGGTTATAAGGGAAAAAATTAGCATTCTGAATACAGAATGCATAGTAAAATAAGGCTGGAGGGGTTAAAAAAATAAATAAAAATAATGTAACTCGCCTTAATCTACTTGATCGCGAAGCCGGCATCTCCTTCTGTCTTCATAAGCTGTGCAGCAACAGGACCTGTGGTGACGTCACTCCGGTCATCACATGATCCATCACCATGATAAAAGATCATGTGATGACCGGAGTCACCACAGGTCCTGTATCTGCACAGCTAAGATGAAGACAGAAGGAGATGCCGGGCTTCGCGATCAAGTGGATTAAGGTGAGTTAAATTATTTATTTATTTATTTTAACCCCTCCAGCCTTATTTTACTATGCATTCTGTATTCAGAATGCTATTATTTTCCCTTATAACCATGTTATAAGGGAAAATAATAATGATCGGGTCTCCATCCCGATCGTCTCCTAGCAACCGTGCGTGAAAATCGCACCACATCCGCACTTGCTTGCGGATGCTTGCGATTTTTTAACGCAACCCCATTCACTTCTATGGGGCCTGCGTGCAGAATATAGAGCATGCATGCAGAATATAGAGCATGCTGCGATTTTCACGCAGCGCACAAGTGATGCGTGAAAATCACCGCTCATGTGAACAGCCCCATAGAAATGAATGGGTCGGTATTCAGTGCGGATGCAATGCGTTCAACTCACGCATGGCATCCGCGCGGAATACTCGCCCGTGTGAAAGGGGCCTTAGAAGTTTAGAAGCAATTCTTTAAAAAAAATCGCAAATTTCCAAAACCCACTTTTTAAGGACCAGTTCAGGTCTGAAGTCACTTTGTGGGGCTTACAAAGTGGAAACCCCCCCATAAATGACCCCATTGCAAAAACTACACCCCTCAAGTTACTCAAAACTGACTTTACAAACTTTGTTAACCCTTTAGGTGTTCCACAAGAATTAAAGGAAAATGGAGATGAAATTTCTAAATTTCCCTTTTTTGGCAGATTTTCCATTTTATTACATTTTTTTCTTTAACACATTGAGGGTTAACAGCCAAACAAAACTCTATTTATTTCCCTGATTCTGCGGTTTACAGAAACACCTCACATGTGATGTAAGGGCGCACGGCAGGGCGCAGAAGGAAAGGAACCCCATATGGTTTTTGGGAGTCCCATTTAAAGCCCCCCTGATGCACCCATACAGTAGAAACTCCCAAAATGTGACCCTATTTTGTAAACTAGGGGATAAGGTGCCAGTTTTATTGGTACTATTTTGGGGTACATATGATTTTTAATTGCTCTATATTAAGTTTTTTGTGAGGCAAGGTAACAGAAAAATGGCTGTTTTGTCACAGTTTTTTTTTTTTTTTTTTACAAGATTCATCTGACAGGGTAGATCATATGCTATTTTTATAGAGCAGGTTGTTACGGACGCAATGATATCAAATATATCTACTTTCTTTGTTTGTTTCAGTTTTACATAATAAAGCATTTTTGAAAAAGAAAATATGTTTTTGTGTGTCCATTTTCTGAACGCCATATGTTTTTTATTTTTCCGCCGATCGTCTTGTGCAGGGGCTCATTTTTCGCAGAAAGAGTTGAGTTTTTATTGGTACCATTTTTGGGTACATAGGATTTTTTGATCATTCATTATTACACTTTATAGGGCAAGGTGACCAAAAAATTGGCTGTTTTGGAACAGTTTTTATTTTTTTATTTTTACAGCATTTATCTGAGGGGTTATGTCATGTGACAGTTTTATAGAGCAGATTGTTACGGACGTGGCAATACCTAATATGTATACTTTTTCTTATTTAAGTTTTTCACAATAATAGCATTTCTCAAACCAATAAAATTATGTTTTAGTATCTCCATAGTCTGAGAGCCATAGCTTTTTTTATTTTTTGGGCGATTGTCTTAAATAGGGTATCATTTTTTGCGGGATGAGGTGACAGTTTAATTGGTACTATTTTGGGGGTCATAAGCCTTTTTTATCGCTTGCTGTTGCACTTTTTGTGATGTAAGGTGACAATGGCTTTTTTGGCACAGTTTTTTTTTTTTTACGGTGTTCACCTGAGGGGTTAGGCCATGTGATATTTTTATCAAACAGGTTATTACGGATGTGGCGATACCTAATATGTACACTTTTTATTTATTTCACTTTAACACAATAATAGCATATTTGAAATAAAAAAATTATGTTTTAGTGTCTCAATGTTCTAAGAACTATAGTTTTTTTTTTGAGCGATTTTCTTATGTAGGGTCAAATTTTTTGCGGGATGAGGTGACGGTTTTATTGGTACCATTTTGTTTGATATACACCTTTTTGATCGCTTGTTGTTGCACTTTTTGTGATGTAAGGTGACAAAAATGGCTGTTTTATTTTTTATTTTTATGGTGTTTATCGGACGGGGTCTATCATGTGATATATTTATAGAGACGGTCGTTACAGACGCGGTGATACCTAATATGTTTAGTTTATTATAATTTTTTCATTTTTTTATAGGAAGAAAAGGCAATTTTTTTATTTTTTTTACTTTTATTATTTAAATATTTTTTTTATCAAGTCCCTCTTGGATCTTGAAGATCCAGTTGGGCTGATGGCTGTACTATACTTTGCAATTCTCTTGAATTACAAAGTATAATACTATCAGATGTCCTTTAGGTGGCAACACTGGATGCTTTTGCAAAGAGTCCGGTTGCCATGGACTTCCATCTTTGTGCCATAACAGAGAGCTGTTATGTTAGAGTAGCCCCACCTCTGGTGGCCTTCCCCATGCATGTATTAGATGGTCAGTCATTCATTTGAATAGATGGCAGGTAATGGTTGAGGGTACGTATATTGAAGATTATATTGCCATAAGTAGATTCCCATTCTGAGCTGAAGGAGACGAGATAATAAAACAAGATATACTCACTCATTTAATCCCCTTCCACTTCCAGCGTTGCTGCTCTGGTCCTCCCTACTAACATTTGTCTACTTGCCAGCAATGATGAAGTGTCCATATACTCCACATGAAAGCTGTAGTGTGTTCAGTGTGTTACAATGGCGCTTCATGACCGCCACCATCCTGTGCACATAGGTGCCATTTTCCTGTGTGTGAATTAAAGCTTGTATTAGTTGTACTTTTGTACATCTAATCATCATCTGCTCTCTAAACTGCTTCATGGCTGTGTCCAATTGCTAATCAGCTGCTTCTATATATAGCTGATCATTTTCTTCATTATTGCCTGAGTATTTGGTCTCTACAGATTTTGCTATGTCTCTCTAGCTAGTTAGATCCTGTAAAAGAGCTATTTTCTATTTGTCTGCTTCCTGGTTCCTGACATGCTGCCTGTTCACAACACCGATTCTATTCCACCTGCCCTGACCTCTGCTTGTTTCCTGATTATGTATATTGCCTGTTCCCTTTATGACATGCACCAGTGTCTCAGATCCCTGTTTGTAAGCAGCCAACCACACCGAGGCTATTTAAAGAGGTAGCAGCTTGGTGGCTCCCCTGTAGCGAAGTCCAGATCCGTGTATAGGTGTTAAAGAGCGAATACCAGGGGACTGTCAAGATAATGCCATTAGGTCTAGCCCAAAGTCAACCTGGTTGGTTGGCACACTGGTTCCACAATCATTGCTGCAACACACTCGTCTTAGCATATATACAACACAATACCACTGAGGACAGTGATTGGCTACAACAGTGACATGGGATGTACAGTATATCACAACTGCAGCCAGTTAAACAAATCCCAGCAGGTAGAATGGGATCCCTTTTGGGTCTAGGTTCTAGTTTCTTTGGTATATACTACATACAAATAATTGGATGACCACCAAATGTATAAAGTTTATAAGCTAAGCGTTAATCAGCTTATAAATTATTAAATACATTCCTATAAGGCTGAAAAAAGACATCTGTCCATCCAGTTCAGCCTATTATCCTGCAGGTTGATCCAGAGGAAGGAAAAGAACTTCTGTGAGGTAGAAGCCAATTTTCCTTACTTTAGGGGAAAAAATTCCTTCCCGACTCCAATCGGAAAGAATAACTCCCTGGATCAACGACCTATCTTTAGTAGCTATAGCCTGTAATATTATTACACTCCAGAAATACATCCAGGTCCCTCTTGAACTCTTTTATTGTATTCACCATCACCACCTCCTCAGGCAGAGAGTTCCATAGTCTTATAAGAACCATTGACACAATTCAGTTAAAACTATATTTATGAAACAATTGTATTACTTCCTTACCAACTTATTTGCATTACACTTAGGTGTGGTTTTCTTGCAACAGTGCCATGCGAAATAAAAGCATAATCTGATACATTTTGTCTCCACTCTGCTGCACAGCAGCTAAATACGCTGGAAGGCATTTGATGGGTTTTTGTAATATAAATCTTTAATTCAAATATCGGTGTCCTTAAAAATAGATATAAGTAATTTACTTTGATTGAAGACATACTTATTGTAAGTATGTACAGCATTTTAAATTAATATCATACAGTAGTAATTAATATAGAACATATGTTTCACTAGTAGCAATCTTTACTTAATAACATTGTGCAAATTTCAAAAACATTGTGTTACTTAAAGATACTTAAAGGGAACCGGTCATCAACTTTATGCTGCTAATACTAACGGCAGCATAAAGTAGAGACAGTTGAGTTGATTTCAGCGGTCTGTCATTTAAAAGTAAGTGGTTGCCGAGAACCAACATCACAATCATTGCAGACTGGGCCTGGAAAAGAGTCATGGCCACCTGAGAAGAGTCCTGGTTATTCATGACTTCCTGCTCTCCCTGCCCACCTGCTGATGATTGACAGTCTTCTACCTAGTTTTCTCCCTTTCTCTCTAGGAGAGAACTGCCAATCATCAGCAGATGGGTGAGTGCAGGAGATTATGTATAACCATGACTCTTCTCAGGTAGATCAGACTCTTTTCCAGGCCCAGTCTGCAATGATTATGATGCTGGTTCTCAGCAACCACTTACTTTTAGCTCATGAGTGACAAAACACTGAAATCAGCATTTCTGTCACTAATTTATGCTGCCCTCAGTGAGTCCAGCATAAAGTTGATGACAGGTTCCCTTTAAGTGATACTAAAGGTGGACCCTTCCTCCTCTTGATTAAAGGGAATGTGTCATCAGAAAATGACCTGCTGCTTCAATTACTTTTTTATGTTTAGCATATTTTTAAATCTTTTTGATGATGTTATTTTTACATTTGCATATCACTTTTTATATTTAAACTAAAACCAAAAGTCCTGCAGTTTTCGTACTGGTCAGGCCACTATATCTAATACTTGGCACCACTTCTTGGTCTGTATAGATCACTTTACTGCAGTTAACTTATTCTAATTCTGCCTGTATCTATATAATCTCGGTGTATAGATAAGCTAGGATCCACCATTCCCGATAGGTGATTGTCAAATCTTATCTATTCTTTTCTTGTACAAGGACCTCTTCACAGGTCACAGAGCATGCCCAGAAAACTCTCCCATAGAAGTCAATATGGTCCTCTTCTGTCCATTGTGTCTATGGGGCTGGCCTAAAGCAATTCTTAATGCTGTATAAATGCAGCTCAGGCAGGATGGCTGCCCCCATAATAATGTTCAGGAAATAAAATAAAAAAATATACAATCAGAAAATAAAAACAGATTAGAAAAAAAGGCGATATGCTACTATTTAATTGTAGGCTGAGTTCACATCACTGTTTAGCTTTCCATTCTTCTGATCCATCAGAAGAAGAGGGGAAAAAACTGTTGCATCAGTTAGGCCTCATGCACATGACCATTGCCCAGCCGTGCCTATATTGCAGCCTGCAAACAGCGGAATGGGTCCACAATCCAGAAGTAGTGGTGCAGAATGGAGGCACATAACCTCACGGAAGCACTATGAAGTACTTCTGTAGGGTTTTTTTTTTACGGTGCAGACAGATCACGGACCAATTCAAGTTTGAATGAGTCTGGATCAGCGATGGACTGGCCATCGGGAGTACCGGGAGAATCCCGGTGGGCCGATCGAATTATGGGCCGGCCAGGGCCGCCAGGCATCAGGGGGGTAAAGCTCCAGTAACAGCAGGCAGTGTGGGGGCGGCGCTCATCACTGACGTCACACGCCTGCTCCTCCCACTAGGCGGCGCAGGCGCGTGACGTCAGTGAGTGAGCGCTGCCGCCCGCACTTGTTACTGGAGGCGGGAGCTGAATAAGGTAGTAAAGACTCTTTACTAAAGAGATGAGCGCTGTGCCCCCACGTGTAGTAGAATACCTACCTGGAGCCAGTGCCAGACTGTGCACAGAAAGGGCACTTTGTCACTGTGGACAAAGTATGGCACTTTCTGTGCACAGATTGGCTCTAGGTGGGTACAGTGTGGCACTGCAGTCACTAAGGGCACTATTTATCTGGGCATAGTAGGGCACTATATGCCCACATAGTCAACATATGGCGCTCTGGGCACTGCCATATAATAGTGTGGGTACGGTACGGCGATATTTGGTTCTATGTGGGCACTGTATGATTGTGGGCAGATAGTGCCATACTATCCACAGATAAATGGCGCATTTAGTGCCTGTCGTGCCCACATAGTGCCATATAGAATCCATACTCGGAAAGCGCCATACTTGTGTAGACAGAGTATAATTATAGGCAAAGTATGGCACTTTCTGCCCACGTTTTAGCTCTAGGTAGGTATGATATGGCACTTTGTGGGCACTGTAGACACTAAATACACAACTTATCTGAGCATAGTATGCCCAGGTCTTCCCACGGTCATACAGTGCTCAGATAGCGCCATGTTATGCACAGATAAATGGTGTATTTCTTGCTTATGGTGCCATACAGTACCTACCTAAAGTGAAAACCTACAGTACTTTGGCCACAGTCATACAGTGCCGACATAGAGCCAAAGTATGGCACTTTCTATGCACCTAGGTAGGTACTATATGGGTACAAATGCGCTATTTTTCTGTGAATAGGAGGGCACTATCGTGCTCTATGTGGGCACTGTATCACTATTAGGGCAGATAGTGCCATAGAGACAAAATGTCTCCCAGCACATTATACATGGCTCGTCATCATGGTTACGACCTCCCTGTAATCCAGCATTGGTGGTCGAAAAAAGCCCCAAACTATGTGCACTCCCACAATCCCGGCTACTCCTATAGTGTGCAAGCATGACCACCGCTGCTGGATTACAGGGTGGTCAAAACCATGGAAACGAGCAGTGCATAATGTGATGGAAAAATGACTCCCGCCAGCAAAGGAAGCAATATGGACAATCACAATACATTAGTAAGTGCCTTGTATTAACTTTCTCTACAAGATAAATGCCACTTGCTGAAGAGACATAACCCCTTTTTTGAGTGTGTTTGGGAAAAATAAAGTGGGCCGGTCTGGCTGAAGTCCAGGGCCACTTTATTGTCCCAGTCCATCCCTGGTCTGGATCCATTTGCGGCAACAGAATTGATGGTGCCCGTGCATTGGAGACTGCAAATTGCTGCACGGAATGGTCGGCATACGTTCGTGTGCATGGGGCCTTATTCATAGGATTGCATATGATCCGTTTTTTTACAGAAATAAATCCTGTTGCATCAATTGTCATCCGTTTGAGCCATTTCCGTCTGAGATTCGTTTTTTAGACAGGAAGAAAAAGTGCTGCATGCGTATCTCAGACGAAAATGGCTCAAACAGATGCCGACTCATGCAACAGGATCCGTTTTTTATTTTTTACAGGATCATGTTTTTATATTTTTTCTCTCTTCTTGTGACAGATCAGAAGAATGGAAAGCTAAACGGTGATGTGAACTCAGCCATAACTGGCAGGTAACATTTTTGGTGACAAATTTCCTTTGAAATAGTGAATTTAGTTTGACACTTTGTCACATCAGATTTTTCTTTAAGGATACATTGACACATTGCAGATTTTTTTTGCAGAAAATGTTATGCAACTGAAAATCCATTCTATTCATCTGAATGGGGCCTGCAGAAATCCATGTGCTTGCCACAAACAGATTTTCAGACAAAATCTCCTGCATGTGAAGGCAGAAAATAAATGTAATAATTAAAACGGGAAGACGTCTTTAAGGGTTAAAGACGTCTTCCCGTTTTAATTATTACATTTATTTGTTTAGGGCAGGGTTGCTCAACCAGTTTAGGGCCCTCCAGCTGTAGCAAAACTACAAATCCCAGCATGCCCTAATAGCTGTAGGCTGCCCAAGCATGCTGGGAGTTGTAGTTTTGCAATAGCTGGAGGGCCACAAGTTGAGCATTCCTGGTTTAGGGAATAGAATGTAGGACAACTTTTAATATACATGTATTTAAAATTTTATTTGCAGGCTTTTATTATATCCACACAGTATATCCACATGAATAATAGACTAAGTCCAATCACATGTGCATAAGAGATATCAGCGGGGAGGCAACGTCCTCAGACATGCACAATTATAGATAATAAGCATGGCATTAGTAAAGAGACATGTGCAGCTCACTTGGAAGACAAAAGGCAGATGTCAAAGTACTGGCAATATGATGATAACCTGCCCACCAACAATAGTAGTTACTGAGGTAAAGATGGCATTGCATCATCCGATTGGAGCAGATAGCAAGTGTGTCACATGAAAGGCTTTAAGTAGAAACAAGTGGGGTCCAAACACATCATTGCCCATTACCCCTGGAGATGCCAGGACAATGGTGAAACATGTCAGAGTGCAATGCTAATTTATTTTTTATGGTGATCCATCGCTAGACTACTCGTGAAAGAGAGCAGTCTATTGTGGACAAAAGGGCAGAATAGAGGCAGTAGTGCACGCCCTGCAATCTCCATATGGCACATACTGAAGTAATATACCCGTGTCAGTGATAGCATCACCAAGTTTTCTAGCAGGTTCCTTTACAGATGTAGAAGGGTTAACACACAAACTCTTAAGTCATTGTGTTATTTTGAAACAAAAGCCATTGAAAATCAATTAATGCATTTAGTTTAGATAACACATCTCATAAAGCATGTGAGTTAACTCTACTACATCTGAATGTTTGAAACAAAAATAAAAGTGAACTCTTAAAGGGGTTGTCCGCTTTTTAATATAGATTACCTATCCTCAGGATAGGTCATCAATATCAGATTATAGGGGTCCAACTCCTGCCCCCCCCATAAGCTGTTTGAAGAGAAAGCAGTGCCGCCTTCTCTGCTCTGTTTACCTGCTCACCACCGCAATTGCAGTGGTGAGCAGGTGTAATTACAATTATGATGTCCCCATTCACTTCTATGGGACGATTCTGTATGTTCAAGTGAATACTACAGAGCCATCCCATAGAAGTGAATGGGGACGCCATAATCAGGATAGGTCAATCAATAGTAAAAAGCGGAACCCCTTTAAGGATCACATATTAGTTGACTATGTGAAAATAGGTAGAGTTGAGCGAACCCGAACTCTAAAGTTCGGATTCGTACCGAACTTTAGGGTTTTCGGCACCCGGACCCGAACATTTACGTAAAAGTTCGGGTTCGGTGTTCGGCGATTTTTATGGCGCTTTTTGAAAGGCTGCACAGCAGCCAATCAACAAGCGTCATACTACTTGCCCCAAAAGGCCATCACAGCCATGCCTACTATTGGCATGGCTGTGATTGGCCAACTGCAGCATGTGACCCAGCCTCTATTTAAGCTGGAGTCACTTAGCGCCGCCCGTCACTCTGCTCGGATTAGTGTAGGGAGAGGCTGCAGCTGCTGTGAGGGAGAGATCAGGGAGAAATCTTATCAAGAACAGTTTTTTGTACTCAGCGATCTATAGCAAAAGTGTTTTGTGGGTGCAGTGCACAACTTTTTTAAGCCTGCCCTGAGCCAACTACTGCTGAAAACAATTTTTTTTTTCTTCAGTTAGTCAATATCAATACATGATCGGCAGCCATTTTATGCAACGATAGTGCACCAGCACAGGCTATCTGCATGTCTGCAAGTCCAGAAATACAGATTTTTGCTTACTGGGGTTAAAAAAAATGCATTTGTTAAATACAGTGCACATCTGGGATTACACATGCATAAGTGACTGTCACATTTAGGCCAGAAATACGGCTTTTTGGTTACTGGGTTGAAAAAAGCCTCTGATATACTGCACATCTAGGATTAGACGTGCATAAGTGACTGCCACATCTGCAGCCAGCCAGTCGCAGGGGCAACACGTGAGGTGCACGGTGGACCGATGAGGGGCCAAATAATAAAACACAGTTAGGGCTCATTCAGACGGCCGTATGCTGTCCGCAAAAATACTGAATGCTATCCGTTTTTTTGCGGATCTGCAAAAAAAACGGATAGCATTCAGTATTTTTGCGGACCCATAGACTTCAATGGGGCCATGTCCTGATTTTCACGGACAAGTATAGGACATGTTTCATTTTTTTTGCGGATCCGCAAAAAAACGGATAGCATTCAGTATTTTTGCGGACAGCATACGGCCGTCTGAATGAGCCCTAAATCAGTTTACTCACGGTTAGCAGAAAGCCTCCCTGGGCTGTCAGCACAGTGTTGAGGTGGACAGCACAAAATCCTCCGGGGCATGCTCTGTGGTAGGAAGCATCAGCCAAGATGGTGGTTGAGGTGCCCTTGATGTTAGGGGTGCTTGTTGCGGCTGAGTCCCTTGATGGTTTTTGTCGTGACGCCAGTACCGTTAATGGTGGTACAACCAATAGTGGTAATAATGAGGTAGACAGTGGTGAAATGCAACTCACAACTTTTACTTTTGATGTCTTTGGTTGCAGCAGTACACAAATTCAGTCCCTTGATGATACAGAGTTGGTTCTACAAATCCACTGTTTCTAGGCTTTTCAGGTTTTAGTTTGGAGCAGTGGGTTATTTTCAATATCAGTGCAATTTTTGGGTGAAGTTGCCGGAGGCTATAGTATCCTTCACCTGAATATGTCAAAGATCCTTGATGCCTGACTTGTGGCTTTTATCCTTTGGATGTATATAAGTCCTTTTCCTTTTGTCCCTTTCTGGACTAAACTTTCATTAGAGCAATAGTGCTAGATATGCACTCTCTCACTCTGAGTATTAGTCTATGAAGTACTGATCTCCACACTGATCTCAACACTTTCCCCCAACTGGTCTGTCTCACTAGGCCTGACCTTGGTATATATAAGACCTAAGCTATATCCCCATCTAGTGGTGGGATGTATAAATTACACCTAATCTGCCTGGTAACAGGGATTTTGCAGATATAATAGTACAAAGTCATACATTACAACCTAATACATTATTAAGATCAAAAAGTGCTTTTTAGCAGTGCCCACACACACGTAGTGGGACCCTGCACATTTAGGCCATAAATACGGCTTTGGCATACTGGGGTGAAAAAAGCCTCTGATATACTGCACATCTAAGATTAGACTTGCATAAGTGACTGTCACACTTAGGCCAGAAATACGGCTTTTTGGTTACTGGGGTGAAAAAACCCTCTAATACACTGCACATCTGGGATTAGACAAGCATAAGTGACTGTCACATTTAGGCCACAAATAAGGCTTATAGGATACTGTGGTGAAAAAAAACCTTTTTTCATATACTGCACATCTGTGATTACACTTGCATAGGTGACTGTCACATTTAGGCCACAAATAAGGCTTTTAGGATACTGTGGTGAAAAATCCCTCTGATATACTGCACATCTGTCATTACACTTGCATAGGTGACTGTCACATTTAGGCCACCAATACCGATGTCGTAAAGAGTTTAAATTTTTTTTTTTTGTGCAATACCCTACATCAGGATTTTTATTGGCGGTTAATTATTTTTAACAGACTTTTTACTTTGCTTTGTGAACGCTAACTATGAGGCAAACATCTAATAAGGCATGTGGTCATGGTCGTGGTGGTGGTGTTGGTGGAGCCTCTGGTGCAGGGAGAGGACATGGCCGTTCTGCCACAGCTACACGTCCTACTGAACCTAATACCTCAGGTCCCAGTAGCCGCCATAATCTACAGCGATATTTGGTCGGGCCTAATGCCGTTCTAAGGATGGTAAGGCCTGAGCAAGTACAGGCACTAGTCAATTGGGTGGCCGACAGTGGATCCAGCACGTTCACATTATCTCCCACCCAGTCTTCTGCAGAAAGCGCACAGGTGGAGCCTGAAACCCATGCCCATCAGTCTGTCAAATCACCCCCGTGCATATCGGGGAACCTGTCTGAGCCTCAAGTCATGCAGCAGTCTCTTATGCTGTTTGAAGACTCTGCTGGCAGGGTTTCCCAAGGGCATCCACCTAGCCCTTTCCCAGGGATGGAAGACATAGAATGCACTGACGCACAACCACTTATGTTTCCTGATGAGGACATGGGAATACCACCTCAGCACGTCTCTGATGATGACGAAACACAGATGCCAACTGTTGCGTCTTTCTGCAGTGTGCAGACCGAAAAGGAGGTCAGGGAGGAAGACTGGGTGGAAGACGATGCAGGGGACGATGAGGTCCTAGACCCCACATGGAATGAAGGTCGTGCCACTGACTTTCAGAGTTCGGAGGAAGAGGCAGTGGTGAGACCAAGCCAACAGCGTAGCAAAAGCGGGAGCAGGGTGCGAAAGCAGAGCAGCCGTCGCCAAAACAGTTCGCCTGCTACTGGCCACCGTCAACAGGGACCGAGCACACCAAAGGCAGCTTCAAGGAGTTCCCTGGCATGGCACTTCTTCACACAATGTGCTGACGACAAGACCCGAGTGGTTTGCACGCTGTGCCATCAGAGCCTGAAACGAGGCATTAACATTCTGAACCTTAGCACAACCTGCATGACCAGGCATCTACATGCGAGACACGGGCTGCAGTGGAGTAAGCACCTTCAAAACCAAGAAAGGGCACAGGCCCCTCCTGCTCCCTCTTCTGCTGCTGCCTCGGCCTCTTCCCCTGCCTCTGGAGGAATGTTGGCACCTGCCGCACAGCAAACAGAGGATGTGCCACCAACAACACCACCTCCGTCACCAAGCATTTCCACCATGTCACACGGAAGCGTTCAGATCTCCATCTCGCAAACCTTTGAGAGAAAACGTAAATTCTCACCTAGCCACCCTCGATCCCTGGCCCTGAATGCCAGCATTTCTAAACTACTGGTCTTTGAAATGCTGTCATTCAGGCCTCATGCACACGACCGTATTTTTTTGCGGTCCGCAAAACGGGGTTCCGTTTTCCCGTGATCCGTGACCGTTTTTTCGTCCGTGGGTCTTCCTTGATTTTTGGAGGATCCACGGACATGAAAAAAAAGTCGTTTTGGTGTCCGCCTGGCCGTGCGGAGCCAAACGGATCCGTCCTGAATTACAATGCAAGTCAATAGGGACGGATCCGTTTGACGTTGACACAATATGGTGCCATTTCAAACGGATCCGTCCCCATTGACTTTCAATGTAAAGTCTGGAGTCCCTTTTATACCATCAGATCGGAGTTTTCTCCAATCCGATGGTATATTTTAACTTGAAGCGTCCCCATCACCATGGGAACGCCTCTATGTTAGAATATACGGTCGGATATGAGTGAGATCGTGAAACCTCATTTCCGACAGTATATTCTAACACAGAGGCGTTCCCATGGTGATGGGGACGCTTCTAGTTAGAATATACTACAAACTGTGTACATGACTGCCCCCTGCTGCCTAGCAGCATCCGATCTCTTACAGGGGGCCGTGATCAGCACAATTAACCCCTTAGGTGCCGCACCTGAAGGGGTTAATTGTACTATCATATCCCCCTGTAAGAGATCAGGGCTGCCAGGCAGCAGGGGGCAGACCCCCCCCTCCCCAGTTTGAATATCATTGGTGGCCAGTGCGGCCCCCCCCCCCTCCTCCCTCTATTGTAATAATTTGTTGGTGGCACAGTGTGCCCCCCCCCCTTCCTCCCTCTATTGTAATAAATCGTTGGTGGCACAGTGTGCGCCCCCCCCCTTCCTCCCTCTATTGTAATAAATCGTTGGTGGCACAGTGTGCGCCCCCCCCCCCTTCCTCCCTCTATTGTAATAATTCGTTGGTGGCACAGTGTGCGCCCCCCATTGGCCCCCCCTCCCTCTATAGCATTAACAACATTGGTGGCCAGTGTGCGGCCTCCCATCTTCCCCCCCCCCCCCCCGATCATTGGTGGCAGCGGGTTACTAGCAATAGTACAATAGTAAAAGATTCATACTTTACCTGGGAGCTGCGAGGTTCGTGTCCGGCCGGGAGCTCCTCCTACTAGTAAGTGACAGTTCATTTAGCAATGCGCCGCACAGACCTGTCACTTACCAGTAGGTGGAGCTCCCGGCCGGACACGAACATCGCAGCAGCAGCCTGGAGCAGGTAAGTATGAATCTTCTACTATTGTACTATTGCTAAGTAACCATGGCAACCAGGACTGTAGTAGCGTCCCGGTTGCCATGGTTACCGATCGGAGCCCCAGCGATTAAACTGGGACTCCGATCGGAACTCCGCTGCCACCAATGATGGGGGGGGGGAGAGATGGGAGGCCGCACACTGGCCACCAATGTTGTTAATGCTATAGAGGGAGGGGGGGCCGATGGGGGGCGCACACTGTGCCACCAACGAATTATTACAATAGCGGGAGGGAGGGGGGGGGGGGGCGCACACTGTGCCACCAACAAATTATTACAATAGAGGGAGGGTGGGGGGCCGCACTGGCCACCAATGATATTCAAACTGGGGAGGGGGGGGGGAGGGTCTGCCCCCTGCTGCCTGGCAGCCCTGATCTCTTACAGGGGGCTGTGATCAGCACAATTAACCCCTTCAGGTGCCGCACCTGAAGGGGTTAATTGTGCTGATCACGGCCCCCTGTAAGAGATCGGGTGCTGCCAGGCAGCAGGGGGCAGTCTTGTACACAGTTTGTAGTGTATTCTAACTAGAAGCGTCCCCATCACCATGGGAACGCTTCTGTGTTAGAATATACTGTCGGTTCTGAGTTTTCACGAAGTGAAAACTCAGCTTTGAAAAAGCTTTTATGCAGACGGATCTTCGGATCCGTCTGTATAAAAACTAACCTACGGCCACGGATCACGGACACGGATGCCAATCTTGTGTGCATCCGTGTTCTTTCACGGACCCATTGACTTAAATGGGTCCGTGAACCGTTGGCCGTGAAAAAAATAGGACAGGTCATATTTTTTTCACGGCCAGGAAACACGGCTCACGGATGCGGCTGCCAAACGGTGCATTTTCCGTTTTTTCCACGGACCCATTGAAAGTCAATGGGTCCGCGAAAAAAAACGGAAAACGGCACAACGGCCACGGATGCACACAACGGTCGTGTGCATGAGGCCTCAGGCTGGTAGAGACGGACAGCTTCAAACAGCTCATGTCGCTTGCTGTCCCACAGTACGTCGTTCCCAGCCGCCACTACTTCTCCAGGAGAGCCGTGCCCTCCCTGCACAACCAAGTATCGGATAAAATCAAGTGTGCACTGCGCAATGCCATCTGTGGCAAGGTCCACCTAACCACAGATATGTGGACCAGTAAGCACAGCCAGGGACGCTATATCTCCCTAACTGCACACTGGGTAAATGTAGTGGCGGCTGGGCCCCAGGCGGAGAGCTGTTTGGCGCACGTCCTTCCGCCGCCAAGGTTCGCTGGGCATCATTCTTTGCCTCCTGTTGCCTCCTCTTCCTACTCGGCTTCCTCCTCCTCTTCTACCACCTCCTCATCCGGTCAGCGACAGACCTTCACCACCAACTTCAGCAAAGCCAGGGGTAAACGTCAGCAGGCCGTTCTGAAACTAATGGCCCCACACCGCGCAGGAGTTGTGGCGGTGTATAGAACAACAGACCGACGAGTGGTTGCTGCCAGTGAGCCTCAAGCCCGGCCTGGTGGTGTGCGGTAATGGGCGAAATCTCGTTGCAGCTCTGGGACTAGCCGGTTTGACGCACATCTCTTGCCTGGCGCATGTGCTGAATTTGGTGGTGCAGAAATTCATTCACAAATACCCTGACTTGTCTGAGCTGCTGCATAAAGTGCGGGCCGTCGGTGCGCGCTTGCGGCGTTCTCATCCTGCCGCCGCTCGGCTGTCTGCTCTACAGCGTAACTTCGGCCTTCCCGCTCACGCCTCATATGTGATGTGCCCACCAGGTGGAACTCCACCTTGCACATGCTGGAGAGACTGTGCGAGCAGCAGCAGGCTATAGTGGAGTTTCAGCTGCAGCACGCACGGGTGAGTCGCACTGCGGAACAGCACCACTTCACCACCAATGACTGGGCCTCCATGCGAGACCTGTGTGCCCTGTTGCGCTGTTTCGAGTACATGGCCAGTGGCGATGACGCCGTTATCAGCGTTACAATACCACTTCTATGTCTCCTTGAGAAAACACTTAGGGTGATGATGGAAGAGGATGTTGCCCAGGACGAGGAGGAGGAAGAGGGGTCATCTCTAACACTTTCAGTCCAGTCTTTTAGAAGTGGCTCAGAAAGAGGATTTTTGCAACAGCAGAGGCCAGGTACAAATTTGGCCAGCCAGGGCCCACTACTGGAGGACGAGGAGGGGGAGGATGGGGATGAAGCATGTTCACAGCGGGGTGGCATCCAACGCAGCTCGGGCCCATCACTGGTACGTGGCTAGGGGGATACGGAGGACGCAGATGATACGCCTCCCACAGAGGACAGCTTGTCCTTACCTCTGGGCAGCCTGGCACACATGAGCAACTACATGCTGCAGTGCCTGCAGAGTTGCCCACATTTTAACATGTGCTGACTACAGGGTGGCCACCCTGCTGGATCCCCGTTACAAAGACAATGTGCCGTCCTTAATTCCCTCACTGGAGCGTGATCAGAAGATACGCGACTACAGGCGCACGCTGATAGACGTGCTCCTGAGAGCATTGCCAACTGACGCCGGGGGACAAGTGGAAGCACAAGGCGAAGGCAGGGGAGGAGGAAGAGGTCACCAACGCAGCTGTGTCAGCGCCAGCACCTCAGAAGGCAGGGTTAGCATGGCCGACATGTGGAAAAGCTTTGTCACCTTGTCACAATAACCGGCCCCAACTGCTGATATGGAGCGTGTTAGCAGGAGGCAGCATTTGAACAACATGGTGGAACAGTACCTGTGCACACGACTACACGTACTGACTGATGGTTCTGCCCCATTCAACTTCTGGGTCTCCAAATTGTCCACATGGCCAGAGCTTGCCCTGTATGCCTTGGAGGTGCTGGCCTGCCCTGCAGCCAGTCTACTCTCTGAACGTGTATTTAGCACGGCTGGAGGCGTCATTACAGACAGACGCAACCGCCTGTCCACAGCCAATGTGGACAAGCTCACGTTCATTAAAATTAACCAGGCTTGGATCCCACAAGACTTGTCTGTACCTTGTGCAGAATAGACATTTATACCACCATCAAACATACATTCTTACATTCTTGTACTCAAGTGAAGTGCAATGATTCTTTGTTTTCTTTTTTTTCATTTGTCCCAATATTTTGGGGGCTACCTACCCCAATAAAAAAAAAAAAAAAAACATTGTTTGCTACCTCCTCCTCCTCCATTGCTGCCTCCACCTACAACACCACATTCACCGCCTCCTCAACCTCCGACTCCATATCCACCAGTTATTTCCCTATCCACATTTGTTTGCAGAGCAGTTTCCATGCTCTTAAGCACATTTTACTGCCTTTTACATCTCTCTCGCCTTTTCAAGGACTATTTTTGAGCCATTTTAATTTAAAAAAGTGCCAATTTTAGTGCCCTTAATTGAAAAAATTCTTATTTTCAATTGTCGGGTGACATTTTATTCAATTGTTGGGTGACAAGAACCGCCTTTTGCCGTGAATGAACCCCTGCTGTGCCTGGGTGACATGGGCCTAAATCTCTCAAAATCCTCTGTTCTATTGCTGGGTGACATGAACACCCTTTTGCCGGGAATGAACCCCTGCTGTGCCTGGGTGACAGGGGCCTAAATCTCTCAAAATCCTCTGTTGTATTGCTGGGTGACAAGAACCCCCTTTTGCCGTGAATGGACCCCTGCTGTGCCTGGGTGACAGCGGCCTAAATCTCTCAAAATCCTCTGTTCTATTGCTGGGTGACATGAACCCCCTTTAGACATGAATGAACCCCTGCTCTGCATTGCTGACAGGGAACTAAGTTTAGTGAAAACATCTGTTACTGATCGGAAGATGCGCGACTACAAGCGAACGCTGATGATAGCATTCCCACCTGACAGCGGGGGCACAGTGGAAGCACAAGGCGAAGGCAGAGGAGGAGGAAGAGGTCGCCAACGCAGCTGGGGCACCACCAGCACCTGAGAAGGCAGGGTTAGCATGGCCCAAATGTGGAAAAGCTTTGTCAGCCTTGGAGGTGCTGACCTGCCCTGCAGCCAGTGTATAGTGTGAACGTGTGTTTAGCATGGCAGAAAGCATTATCACATGCCGCAGCCAATGTGGACAAGCTTACGTTTATTAAAATGAACTAGGCATGGATCCCACAGGACTTGTCCGTACCTTGTGCAGAATAGATATTTATACCAGCCTCAACCATCCATTCTTGTACTCAAGTGCACTTATTCTTTGTTTTATTTTGTTATATGTCCCAATATTTTGGGGGATACCCCAATTTAAAAATAAAAAATAACACAAATCAGTGTTGGCTACCTTTTCCTTCTTCACCGCCGCTTCCACCTACACTGCCACGTCAACCTACACCGCCACATCCGCCTATCCACCGCCTCCTCAACCTCCTAATCCTAGATCCAGATAGTTATTTTTAATTTTTCTGTATTTTATGTTATTTTAAGTCATTTCCCTATCCACATTTGTTTGCAGAGCATTTGCCATGCTCTTAAGCACATTTTGATGCCTTTTGCAGCCGTCTAGCCCTTTCCAGGACTATTTTAGAGCCATTTTAGTGCCCAAAAGTTTGGGTCCCCATTGACTTAAATGGGGTTCGAGGTCAAGTTCGGGTCCCGAACTTTTTTTTCAAGTTCGGCCGAACCTGACAAACCCGAACATCCAGGTGTCCGCTCAACTCAAAAAATTGGTATTATTGGCCTTTGGCTATTAGTAAAAGAGTTGTACTGTGTATGTCCTGATCCAGCCCATGTACAGGTGAAACTCAAAAAATTTAAATATCGTGCAAAGTTCACTTATTTCAGTAATCCAACTTAAAAGGTATTAATATATGAGATAAACTCATTACATGCAAGCCTCTATTTGTTGTAATTTGGAGGATTATGGCTTACCGCTTATGAAACCCCAAAGTCACAATTTTGAGGTACCCTTTGCTCAGGGGGTATGGATTAATTAGCTGACTAGAGTGTGACACTTTGAGCCTAGAATATTGAACCTTTTCACAAAATTCTAATTTTAAGCTGCATTAATGCAATTCCTTTTAATTTGCATTACTGAAATAAATGGACTTTTGCACGATATTCAAATTTTTCGAGTTTCACCTGTATGTCATGCAACACTGTTGCTTACTGAATGTCAGGAATTATATGATGTGTAGAGTGTCACATGACTCATACCATGTTTAAATTAAGCCACGGATATATTACATAGGACTGATTTATGTTCTATACCATTCTACTTCATATAATGGTCAACTGCCTGATATAAGAAAGGTATATATGCAGTAAATGTATATTAAAAACTATATGATTTCCTATTACATAAACAGGAAAAGAGAATATCTGCAGCACTCGTCCACTGTGGACAAGTGATGCAGATATCCTCTCTTCCTATATACTGGGAACCAAAGCTAGGATCTAACACTGACACCCTGAATTATTATTAGGTACACAGTTACTGGGAGTGCTGCTTTCTTTCTATTTCTTTGGTTATTTACATAAACAAATACATTTTAAAAACGGAATACCCCTTGTACACTCTGAAATGTATCACTAGGACATATCATTTTGAATAAAATCAAATGTTAAAGGCCCCCTTCACACGGGCTAGAATTCCGCGCGGGTGCAATGCGTGAGGTGAACGCATCGCACCCGCACTGAATCCATTCACTTCAATTGGGCTGTGCAGATGAGCGGTGATTTTCACGCATCACTTGTGCGTTGCGTGAAAATCGCAGCATGTTCTATGTTCTGCGTTTTTCACACAACACAGGCCCCATAGAAATGAATGGTTCTGCGTGAAAATCGCATAGCATCCACAAGCAAGTGTGAGTGCGGTGCGATTTTCACACATGGTTGCTAGGAGATGATAGGGATGAGCATTACGGACCCCATTAAAGTTTATTCAATGTATTATTTTCCCTTATAACATTGTTATAAGGGAAAATAATAGTATTCTTAATACAGAATGCTTACTAAAATGTGCCTTGAGGGGTTAAAAAAAAAAAAACATAACAAAAGGACCTTTGATGACGTGTTGAGTGCTGTAACGTCAGCGCAGGTCCTTCTGAATGAAGATAGAATTCCTTCTATCTTCATTCAGTATATATGCATACATTTATACATCACTTACATATTCTGTAGTGCTGTACACAAATTGTTCTCACTTTAAAAAGTCACTCTACCTATTGGGGCTCAGAATCTAAATTCACCTGCAGGAAATCCATGCAAACATAAGGAGAACATACAAATTTGTGCAGCTGTTGCCAATGGCATTCACTATACAAACATATATCTAATTGACCTAGAGAGGGCTAAGAATTGTTTACATAAAGACTCATAATCCTATAGTCCACCCCTCCTCATTAATACATTGCATGTTGTCTCCTAATGTCTGGTGAAATAAGATCTTTATTTAAAATTGTGTAAGAGCCTGTACAGAATTGGCAGAATGTATCTAAATATCAGAATGATGAAACTGTTCAAATAAAAAGCCTGATAATATCATAAAACACTCTAATTAGGTATGTTTCTATAGCTGCAAACATATTGCAAGGGCTTTTTTATGTACAGTTATAAACAGAACAGAAATAAGCATGTGTTATCCTTATCTAGCGATAGAGAGTATTTTTTAAGAAAAAATACAAAATAACTACATAACAGAAAAAAATGAAAATGTACCTTTACAAACCACGAGGATAGCTAGATATAGTTAAAGAGAGAAATGTAGACAGGTACATATATACTTTCATATTTATGGACATAATTATATCCTCTTCTTGACACATTGTTTCCCCAGTAAAACATTTCATTCTTTTTCAAACATGCAGGAAACTGTTCCTTCCAAATGATTTTATATGCAATCATGGCTGAGAACAAGACAACGGAACAGAAATTCTATATATTTTTCAGTTATTTTCAAGAACTAACCCGCAAAGATACAGTTTTCCCTATAATGAAACTACATCTCCAATGTGTACTTTGATATTCTCAGAAGCAGCTAAGTACTATCTCAAATAGAGCAGCCTTTCCTCCTGAGTGCCAGTGTCATTGCAGCAGATATAAAGCCAAGAAACAGACACCCAGTTGTCTTTTGAGAGCTTGCCCAGTTTGTTAAATGAAGACTGTTTTCTCGTAGTTCCTGTTTTGCAACCTTCAGGAGAACAAATATACAAGGCAGACATTAGAGAGACAATCTTTTATGCACAGGCAAATGGATTTTGCGCACTGCCATAGACATTGACGAGACAGATAACATACACGAAAAACACTAGTTTCTATGTCTAATTGAGAGGAAAAGCTCACAGAAGAGTTGTTCTGGTTCCAAATAAACCTCATAATTGTAAGGAACTGTTGACTATGTTGACAAATTCACATCAATGCCTTGATTTTTGGCTGGATTACTTAGCACAACTGTTATATTACACTGCCATCCAATGACAGATTCTCGTAAATGCATGCGGTGATTAATTTAACCGCTGCTGTGGTGTATCGACTTGACTTAATTTCTACTGAAACAGCAGTCATCCCCTAGATAGATATACTCCCTATTCATTCCTTTCTGCAATGATAACTGTGAAATTCATCCAAGCTCTAAAGGAAAAGAAATAATTTCTCTAATAGCCTTAATGGGTTTTTAGAGTATATTGGATAGCAGCCAAAAAAGACTTAGACATGGATGTACAAGCAGAGTGAATGCCAAGCTTAGTTTATGTATCTGTGTGTGTGTGTGTGTGGTTTTACTGTCAGATAAGTTTCAGTAAAGACATTTTAATTGAACCCCCTCAGCAGTAATGCTTCCAAAGATATTTTTTTTTCTTACAGTATCAAGGGGAAATGAATAGAAACTAATTGTGTTTCAAAGAAAAGAGAAACCATAAGTCTGTTGTTGGATTAGGTTTTTGCCTTTAATTAGTATTAAAAAAATAAACAGCTAGAGAGCTGTTATGGGCATATTTCATGTTCTGTTCTATGTTTATAGTCCCTGTTGAAAAAGAGACCAGACAGAAAAAAAAAAGCCTACCAACAAAACAATTGTTAGAATTACACGTAGCGAAATAATTATGTAATTCTGCAATCTGCTTACAATGAAGTATACAAGAACCATACATTATATGAGTTTGCATAGTCCAGGTTCTTATTTATGCAAGGATCTATGAAAGATGAGTGAATCAATTCATTAGAACTTAGAATAAAAATTGAAGAAAAATTTTTGGGGGAAAATTTGGAAAATTTTAAATTTGATAGATAGTGAAAGATGGGAAGTTGCTTAAGTTTCTCTGAAGCCTTCCACGCTATCATCTTGCTACAGAAGTCAGTGAATGTTCAATAATGGATACTGAAAGATGTCACTATACGGACATCATCAATGATCACCATTTAATGATGGGTGAAGAACGTTTGATGTTAATTACTTTTTATGGGAACACTACTCTCAACAATAAACCATAATTTATGCAGTGAAATGTTAATTCACAGTACAGGGATTGACAATTTTCAGCCTCGTAGGATTACATGGAGGAACTCTTTATGCTGTGGCCATGCGCTGTGTTCAGCTGCAGAATTAACATTCCATGGTGTAAATAATGGTTTGTTGCAGAGTTAAATCTGTACATAAATCTTCCCTTAGCTTTCTTCTTCTTTAGGAAGGAAATCTCATTTGCATATCTTTTTACCCAGAAACCCAGAAGAGCATTGCATGGCTTAGGGCTCTTTCACACCTGCGTTCTTTTCTTCCGGCATAGAGTTCCGTCGTCGGGGCTCTATGCCGGAAGAATCCTGATCAGGATTATCCTAATGCATTCTGAATGGAGAGAAATCCGTTCAGGATGCATCAGGATGTCTTCAGTTCCGGAACGGAACGTTTTTTGGCTGGAGAAAATATCGCAGCATGCTGCGCTTTTTGCTCCGGCCAAAAATCCTGAAGACTTGCCGCAAGGCCGGATCCAGAATTAATGCCCATTGAAAGGCATTGATCCGGATCCGGCCTTAAGCTAAACGTCGTTTCGGCGCATTGCCGGACCCGACATTTAGCTTTTTCTGAATGGTTACCATGGCTGCCGGGACGCTAAAGTCCTGGCAGCCATGGTAAAGTGTAGCGGGGAGCGGGGGAGCAGTATACTTACCGTCCGTGCGGCTCCCGGGGCGCTCCAGAGTGACGTCAGGGCGCCCCAGGCGCATGGATCACGTGATCGCATGGATCACATCATCCATGCGCATGGGGCGCTCTGACGTCATTCTGGAGCGCCCCGGGAGCCGCACGGACGGTAAGTATACCGCTCCCCCGCTCCCGCTCCTACTATGGCAACCAGGACTTTAATAGCATCCTGGCTGCCATAGTAACACTGAACGCAATTTGAAGACGGCTCCGTCTTCAAATGCTTTCAGTACACTTGCGTTTTTCCGGATCCGGCGTGTAATTCCGGCAAGTGGAGTACACGCCGGATCCGGACAACGCAAGTGTGAAAGAGCCCTAATGAATCTCATTATACTTTTTCACTCAGGTATAATCCATAAGGAGAAACTGTAAACCCTAGATCTCAACCAAGGCCTCTCACATAGCTAATACAGTTCTCTCTGCTCTGCACTGATGAGGGGCAATCTAACTTATGCTTCAAGGCCTATATAAAGGCTAATCATTGACTTATTGGATTGGCAACTGACATCTGGTGGCATCAGAGGCTAAGCTTTCTGTTCCTTTATTTGCTGGTTCAGATTAAATGAATTTTGAGAAATTTTGCTTATCCTTAAACCATTTCCGTTTGTGATGCACAAGAGACATACATGTTTTTTAATTATGAAAGAAGCCTTTAATAGAATAACTCTCTAAAATGCAAATACTGTAGGTTTTATGATAACACGTAGAGTGGAATGTACTACACTCACCTAAAGAATTATTAGGAACACCTGTTCTATTTCTCATTAATGCAATTATCTAGTCAACCAATCACATGGCAGTTGTTTCAATGCATTTAGGGGTGTGGTCCTGGTCAAGACAATCTCCTGAACTCCAAACTGAATGTCAGAATGGGAAAGAAAGGTGATTTAAGCAATTTTGAGCGTGGCATGGTTGTTGGTGCCAGACGGGCCGGTCTGAGTATTTCACAATCTGCTCAGTTACTGGGATTTTCACGCACAACCATTTCTAGGGTTTACAAAGAATGGTGTGAAAAGGGAAAAACATCCAGTATGCGGCAGTCCTGTGGGCAAAAATGCCTTGTGGATGCTAGAGGTCAGAGGAGAATGGGCCGACTGATTCAAGCTGATAGAAAAGCAACGTTGACTGAAATAACCACTCGTTACAACCGAGGTATGCAGCAAAGCATTTGTGAAGCCACAGCACGCACAACCTTGAGGCGGATGGGCTACAACAGCAGAAGACCCCACCGGGTACCACTCATCTCCACTACAAATAGGAAAGAGGCTACAATTTGCACGAGCTCACCAAAATTGGACTGTTGAAGACTGGAAAAATGTTGCCTGGTCTGATGAGTCTCGATTTCTGTTGAGACATTCAAATGGTAGAGTCCGAATTTGGCGTGAACAGAATGAGAACATGTATCCATCCGCTGGCTACTTCCAGCAGGATAATGCACCATGTCACAAAGCTCGAATCATTTCAAATTGGTTTCTTGAACATGACAATGAGTTCACTGTACTAAAATGGCCCCCACAGTCACCAGATCTCAACCCAATAGAGCATCTTTGGGATGTGGTGGAACGGGAGCTTCATGCCCTTGATGTGCATCCCTCAAATCTCCATCAACTGCAAGATGCTATCCTATGAATATGGGCCAACATTTCTAAAGAATGCTATCAGCACCTTGTTGAATCAATGCCACGTAGAATTAAGGCAGTTCTGAAGGCAAAAGGGGGTCCAACACCGTATTAGTATGGTGTTCCTAATAATTATTTAGGTGTATATCAAAGAGCTATTCCAAATAGCCGAAAATTTGCAAAATTTGGGATTTTTGCCATTTTTGGAGGACTTGCTCCTTTTCCAAAAAGTGGACATAAGGCCACTATCCAGGTGCATGACCTGTGTGTCCTGACACATTTAACAATATGAGCTCCAGAAAACTGAAATATGGGGGACTCATAGCTGTAGTAGATAGACCTCTATTGTAGTCTCCAATGCTGTCTTGCAGTGCACCATGATTTATTTAAAGTTCGATAGTATGAGGTCAATGGAACACCTTTAGTAGGGCATCTGGCTCATAGTCCAATGTTGTGCAAACGCCTTCTGATAGTTTGTGTAGACACTCTCTGCTGCTAAAGGTATGTGACGAGCAATTTCACTTGCAGTTCATAATGGATCACTATGTGACATTTTTTTAATCAGATGATTCGTTCATGGAGTTTTACCTCCATGCACCTGTTGTGGTCACCCAATACACTGCTGTTCTCCCAACCACCAGGGAATGCAATATTAAATCGTGCTGACATTTGGGCCTAGGTGCATAGCAATCTGCCATAGTGATAAACCAAACTCTCAGTTCAAAGTTTCTGTCCGTCTCAATTTGCGACAAGTGGTGATTACTGGTATATTGATGAACAGAAGACATTGCACAATATTCCCGCAAATGTTTTTGGCTCACAATAGCAGATGGAAATAACTGAACAAATAACTTGTGTGAACTTGGCTTTACATGTTAACATCATTTTTGGACGCAGGGACACCAATGATCTTTACTTTTTTATTGTTTCTTTATTTCAATTTGTAAAAAGTGGTAATTAGATTTAATTTTAGTTTTCTATATTTTTTAAATCTTTGTTAAACTTTTTTACGTTTATTTTTAGTCCTTCTAGGGGGATTTAACAAACAATGATTAGACCTCGTATACCGTATACTGCAATTGTTGTGTGTTGCAGTTTATGGAAAAAGTACTGTGTTCCTATTTAACATAGAAACGTTACCATAGCAGGCCTTGGAGCTCCTGGTAAATATCTGCTGTGGTCACAATTGATCACAGCATCTGAGGGGTTATACATGTACAGTGGATGTCTGGAAGAATTTAAGATCTGATAACTCGTAACAGAAGTGCTATCCCTCCAATGTACAAGCAAATAAAAACATGACATATCCTGGCTAGGATCTTATATAGTGCCTATAATAAAGAGCTTTTACAATATGAGCATCTTTACAACTGTTCAGCTCACCCTTGACATGGGGTAATTAAAAAAGAATTTAAGATCTTTACAAACTTGAGATGAGTGAGCTAAAATCAGTAGCTTTTTTTATTTAGTATCTAGTATTTTCAAAGGTTTTGCCCAGTGTATAAGAAGACACTTCAGTTTTTAGCACAATATACAGCAACATACAAATGTTGGGGCACCTCTGGTCAAAAGTACTGTTACTGTGAGCAGCTAAGCAAGTTGATGATGAAATGATCTCTAAAAGGCATAAAAGTAAAGATGAAACACACTTTTCAACATTTTAATAATATCAGTGTATTATTTTGATTTTGTATAATTTCAGAATGAAAAAAAGAAATGAATACTTTGCAAAAGTACGCCTACCCAAAGAGATTTCAGTGCTCAGATAACTTTGACCGAGGTCTCAGACCTTAAATAGCCTGTTATGGTTAAGGCTTGTTCACAATCATTGTTATGAAAGGTCAGGTGATGCAAATTTGTAACTGGTAGTGGGTGTGGACCCACTGTGCCAACTAACCAGTTTAGCTTTGGGCTAAACCTAAGAGCATTGTCCTGGCGGTTTCCTGGTATTCACCCTTTAACCCTTGTACAGGGATCTGGACTTAGCCACAAGGAACCAAGCAGGCCCCTCCCTCCTGGAGTAGTTCTGGTGTAGTTGGATGCTGACCCACAAGGGTCAGATACACTGGTGCAAAGCACCAAGGACTCTAGGAGGGGGGAAGCATAGCCTGAACACAGTCCAAAAGTCAGGCCAGGCTTAGTATTTGTGTATGCCAAATAGCTATTCCAAGATTGGGGCACGCTAAGTACGAGCGTGATCCAGGTTGTAGTTCCGAGGTGGAAGCAGGCAGCAAGGAACAGAATTCGATGCTCAGTACACGGATATCCAGATGAAATCACCTTCACCGATTACTAGCAAGTAGATGACCTCAAAGCTCAGAAGGTGGATTCACATCCCAGCTAAGTAGGAAGGTTGATCAGCTCCTTAACAAGCAGCTAAGCTGAGAGCACAAGGAAAGGATTAACACTTGGAGTGCTGAAGGACAGTAAGCTTAGTACTAGTCCTAGTTCACACAGGGAGAGTAAAGCAATTTCTGCATCTACTGTGGACAGCAAGACAGTGGCAAACACGGACTGCCAGCGTAACAAAATTTCAAAGCTTTATAAATTTCCAGACTCCTCTAACCTTGTCCCAGAAAACAGCAGCCAGAGGTTCTTCTAAGCAGTTGTAAAACAGTCTGAAAATTAAAATGGTTGAGGCCCACAAAGCAGGAGAAGTCTATAAGAAGATAGCACAGCTTTTTTGGGTTGCCATTTCCTCAGTTCAAAATGTAATTATAAATAGCAGGAACAGTGGAGATCAATAGAAGGTCTGGAAGACCAAGAAAATTTTCAGAGACAGCTGCCTAGTATGATTGCTAGAAATGCAAATCAGAACCCTCGCTTGACTGCAAAATACCTTCAGGAATATTTAGCCAGCCCCTGTGATGTCAAAGCCCTATGAAAGCCTCATCCCGTGCAGTGTCAGCCATTTCACTGTAATCTGAGCATAGGGAGAGATGTGACAAGCGCTAAGGACAGTGTTTAAGAAGCCTTTAATTGTGGAATATTGGATAGAGAGAGTGCAGGGACAGTGTAGGGAGATCGTAGGGAGAGTTTTACACACTGTAGGGTTAGCATAGGGAGACTGCAGGGACAGTGCAGACTCTGTAATCTGAAGCTGAAGGGATCAATAGGACACAGCCCACTTTGCATCAATCCCTGTGTAGGGCACAGAGCTACCTATTTAAACAATGTCCACCTTGTTTAATAGATAAGCAATTCTATCATGCCTTGATTCTCAAATTGGGGTAAATAACATGTTTAATTTAACTGTTATTGGGGTGCCCACTTTGTTTAGTAGATAAGCAATTCTATTACACCTTGATTCTCAAATTGAGGTAAATAACCTTTCTCATTTAACTGTTATTGGGGTGTCCACCTTGTTTAATAGATAAAGCAATTCTATCATGCCTTGATTCTCAAATTGGGGTGAGTAAGCTGTCTAGTTCTACTGTTATTGGGGTGCTCACCTTGTTTAATAAAAACATTGGGAAACAGGTCTTGCAGGGGTGCTAAAGACTGCTGTATGCTTCTCTTGTGGTTTAGCTAGGGGTTAGCTAGGACTGTAGATTGAACATGTGCATCATTGTGCAGGCATATACTATATGAGACCTGCCTGTCATACTGACGCACACTAACTGTTTCACTACCAGTAAGAACTAGCTATGCATGTGGCTTCAATGCACCAAGATACTTTCCCTGCAGGCCAGGATATAGCTGATTTAACACTCCTCGTGACAAATTAATTTAGAACAAAGAAAACTTTTGAGAAAATTTTTACGGTGTCCAAATCAAATTTTTAAAAACTTCACTCATCTCTTTATAGAGATCAAAAAAGCACACAAAAGCACCCAGGAATCATACAGAACTGGAAAACTTTTGGAAAGAAGAATGGATGAAAATCCCTAAATCAAGAACTGAAATACTCATGGAGGGCTACAAAAAGTGTTTACAAGCTGTGATACTTGACAAAGAGTGTGCTACTAGGTAATAGACATTCAAAGTGCCCAAAGTTTTGCTTTGGGCCCTTTTCCTTTTTTGTTATTTTACAAATGTAAAAGATGAAAATAATTGCTTTTTCTTAAAATGCAAAGGGAATGTGTCATCTTTACCTTTATGCCTTTTGGAGATCATGTCATTTTCAATTTGCATAACTGTTCACAGTAACATTAACTTTACCTTTGCCCAAACTTTTGTATGCCACTGTAATTCTAATGCTGACTATTTTCATATATGTATCCAATAAAAATCTGTAAAACATTAGAGGAAAATAATTTAGATAAGCAAATCTACTGTAAAGAGAGCTTTAAAGATTAATATGACTGTATATCTGTCTAAAACAATATGTAAAATACCAGTATATAGTGATTGGTTTTAATTATGTTGAATTAAAAGTCTATTTTTAATTCTACTATACAGTACTATTTAGTTCAACTAGTAAACTACAAACACAGAATTCCACAAAGGGGCTAGACAGACCACTCTGTATATCAAGTGCAAAAGACAATTGTTGGATGTCATGGTACTAAGTTCACAATTAAAGATTTGGCACTGGAAGAGTTCACACTAATACATTTAAGGCATTTACAATGTCTAGGATGAAGCAACTTGATTAGCAAAGATTGAATTACAATAGAATCTTGAAAGGAAAAACTCGAAATAGCTATATATCTTCAGCTATTTCAACTGCTTTTTAAATACCCATTTTTCATTTTAGAGTTTTCCATTCCCTTAGGAACAGTCTGAGCTTAAGAGAAACCTAGATTCCGCAGAGGACTTTAAGACTATATTATAGATCAATAATTTGTAGGTTTGTTTATGAAATATGCCAACTTACTGGGACAAAGTCATTTTTAAGAGGCAACCAAGATCAATATATATGTGCATAGATTTATGGCTGTTTTTGTTACAGAATCAGAATAAGTTTTTATGTCGAAAGAACTTTACACAGAAGGCAGGTATTATTTAAACATGCAGAGGCTGAGCATTAGTTAGTGTTTTTAACCTTAATTTCTGCTGATTATACAATATGATACCATATGATACTGAAATTTTCCCTCGGGATCAATAAAGTGTATCACAGCAGCAAAACATAGACATGGATAACAATAGACAATTGACAGTATAATCCTATACATTCTATTAATGACAGACCAGTACAATACACCATTGGTACAACAGTAATACAACACAGTCACTTGAAGTATGATGCTTAAAGTTTGTTATACTAAACTAGTGAACATTAAAATATTCAGTTTTAAATATATATTAAGGATGAGTGAGCTGGTTTGTATTGAACCCTTTTACTGCAGATACTTGCAGGAAAAATAATCCTCACATGACCACTGAAAGGAAGTGGGGATGAGGGCTTGCCCTGATTGGCTGCTTTTCAACCTGTGAGGCTGAGGATAAGGGTGTATAGGTGTTTTCAGTATCTGACAGAAAACGAACTTACAGTATACAGAGTCACAAGCAAGCCTCTATTCTAGTGTTACAGGGATAGTGTAGAAACAGAATAAAAATAAGTAATTGTATAGGAATGGAATGACTTTGATTAGGGAAAGATTTGAGGGAGTAAGGGGCTGGAGTGCAGTACTGAATACAAGAGGGGTTGGCATACGGCTGCTGTAGAACCTCATATCTGTCTGGTGTTATTAAACACATTACATTATAGCAGAAGCAATTTACGGCAACCTTGCCAATTTAATACCATTGAAATTAAATGTACATAAGACAGAAGGCAGAAATCTCTTACCTGCCTTTCCTTCATATATATATTGCTGTTGTGGGTGAGAACAATCTTATACCAGGTGTACCATGTGTTTTTACAGTAGAAAAGTATTTTTTTTTATATCTTTGAGTATTTAAACACACATAAGACAGTAGGTAGAATTGTTTTACCTGTCTTTCCTTCATCCTTTACTTTGCTGTTGTGGGTGGTGTGGTAATGTGGACAGTGCTGGAAGGCAGGTGTATCCCACCCAGATACCTCAGCTCGGTGAAATAACTCAAATCCGGAAAGCTGCAGTGGTCTCAACAAAGCATAGTTTGCTGAGACGGTCTTGTATACATTAGTGTTGGGTGAGCACGCTCGGCCGAACACCAGTTCGGCTCGAGCATCACTATGCTCTGCACATTGTGGTGTTTGGCCGAATATTGCGTATGCTCGAGCGCGATGCTATAATCGGTGTATTTAAATCTTATATAGTTTATATATTTTTTTAGTAATTACAAAAAAATATAATTTTATATTATAGTGTAAGCGGGCACAGTACAGAGGCAAAATACAAGTTATTAACTCAAAACGTCAGTGTTTATTAACACTTGAGGCAATTGTACAAAACAGCACGTAACTTTGAAGTCTTGGTGTTAGTTCACACTCAATGGAAAGTTCAAATAATACAAGTCACCTTGCTGGCATTTCTGCCTCCAGTAGTCCACAGCAGGCTTTAGGGGGCCTGTTTCCCGAGCATGCGACTCTCAGCCCTCCAGCACGGTAACAAGCCTCAGATCCCAAAAACAGAGACATCGTTGCTAAGCCCAGCTGCCAATTTAATGACAGCTAGGTGCTGCCAAAACTCGGACCGGCACTTAAACTGCAGTCTGGTATTTTACATTATCACCGAGAACTTTTAAGTTCTGCAGAGACAAAACCATCTGGTGACCCGGGCATTCCTGTCTTTGGCCTGCCTCATCCACTAGAGAGGGGAGTGGTCGGTCACCAGGCGGGACTTTCTCCCCAACGAATAGTAGCGGAGAGACTCAAATGCCCACTTGATAGCCAGGCACAATCTGTCCACTATACTGTACCTGGTTTCGGCTGGGGTGAGCTTGTGGCTTAGAAAAACAATGGGATGCTCCTCCCCGTTGACTTCCTGAGACAGTACAGCACTGAGGCCTACTTTGGAGGCATCCGTTTGTACCACGAACTCCCTCTTAAAGTCAGGCGTCACACACAGAGCCGACTTCGAAGCGGCAAAAGCCTCTTCCACCCGATCATCCCAGTGAACCATCACAGATTTCTGTCCATTCAAGAGCCCTGTCAATGGCGCGGCTAGAATAGCAAAGTGGGGAACAAACCTCATGTAATAATCCACCATTTTACGGAATGACTTTATTTGCCTAGTAGTGACCGGTCGGGGAAAATTCCGTATCGCCTCTATTTTGGTTACTTGTAGGGTTGAGTGAACCCGAACTGTAAAGTTTGGGTTCGTACCGAACTTTAGGATTTTTGGACCCCGGACCCGAACCCGAACATGTTGTTCGGCGAGTTAATGGCACTTTTTGAAAGGCTGCAGAGCAGCCAATCAACAAGCGTTTAACTCTGTGCCCTTAGAAGCCATCACAGCCATGCCTACTAATGGCATGGCTGTGATTGGCCAGAGCAGCATGTGACCCAGCCTCTATATAAGCTGGAGTAACGTAGTGCTGCACGTCACTCTGCTGTTACTAGTGTAGGGAGAGGATGGTGCTGCTGTGAGGGAGAGAATAGGAAAGAATCTTTAATCATAAGTGCTTGTTAACTCAGCGATCTACCTAGATTTAGTTTTATGGGTGCAGTGCACAATCTTTTTAACATGCCCTGAGCCCAGTGACTCAGAAAAATAAATTGTATCCGTCTGTTAGTTAGGTAGGTGGTGGCGGACATTTTATGCCAGCTCAGTGCACCAGCACAGCATACAGTATGTGCTTTTGTAACATTCAAATCCAAGCTTGAAATACTGCAATAATAATCTGGGTTTAAAAAACACCAATTTTTGGCAATATCCTACATCTAATGCCTTTGCAGCATTTGTCAGTGTGCAATTTAAGCTAGAAATACAGCAATAATTTTCTGGGTTTTAAAAACACCCTTTTTGGGCAAAATATAAAATTTTACAGCCCTTGCTGCCTCTGTCAGTGTGAAATTCAAGCGTTATATACTGCTGTCATATTATGTTATTAAGAAAACACCCTTTTTGGGCAAAATGCTTAATTTGCGGCCTTGTCTGCATCTGTCAGTGTGAGATACATGCTTTAGATACTGCTGTACTATTCTGGTATTAAAAAAACACCCATTTTGAGTAAAATACTTAATTTTGCAGCATTTGCTGCATCTGTCATTGTGAGATACACCCTTTAGATACTGTTGTTCTATTCTGGTATTAAAAAAAACACCCATTTTGGGCAAGATCCTAAATTTGAGAAATATGAGGAGAGCGTCAAATAAGGGACGTGGCCCTGGTCGTGGTTCTGCTGCCGGAGCTCCTGTTGCAAGGAGAGGATGTGGTCGATCTGTACCAGCAACACGCACAAGTGAAACACCTTCCTCAGGTGTGAGTAGGCGACAGAACCTTCAGCGGTAGTTGGTCGGGCCTAATGCGGCTCTACGAATGGTGAGGCCAGAACAAGTACAGGCGATAGTAGATTGGGTTGCTGACAGTGCCTCCAGTTCCTTTATATTGTCTCCAACCCAGTCTCCTGCTGAAAGATCAGAGTTGGCACCTGCAGCCGATGTCCATCAGTCTTTCACCTCACCCCCTTGCAAATCAGCCAAGCAGCCTGAGCCCCAAGTCATGCAGCAGTCTCTTCTGCTTTTTGATGACTCTGCTAGCAGGGTTTCCCAGGGCCATCCACCTAGCCCTGCCCCAGAAATGGAAGATATTGAGTGCACCGATGCCCAACCACTTATGTTTCAAGATGAGTACATGGGAGGACCACCGCAACTCGTCTCGAATGATGACGAAACACAGGTGCCAACTGCTGTGGCTTTTAAAAGTGTGCAGACCGACAAGAAGGGCAGGGGTGAAGACTGGGTGGAAGATGATGTGGAGGACGATGAGGTCCTCGACCCCACATGGAATCAAGGTCATGCGACTGACCTGTGTAGTTCGGAGGAAGAGGCAGTGGTTGCACAGAGCCACAAGCACAGCAGAAGAGGGAGCAGGGTGCAAAAGCGGAGCGGCCGTCCACTAGAGAGTACGCCTGCTACTGTCCACCGCAGCAAGGGACCGAGCACACCAAAGCCATCTCCAAGGATTTCCCTGGCGTGGCAGTTCTTCAGACAATGTGCTGACGACAAAACACGAGTGATTTGCACGCTGTGCAATCAGAGCCTGAAGTGAGGCATAAACGTTCTAAACCTGAGCACAACCTGCATGACCTGGCATCTAAGTGCAAAGCACGAGCTACAGTGGAGTAGACACCTCAAAAACCAGGTCTCTGGCTCCTCTTGCTTCCTCCTCTGCTGCAGTCTCGGCCTCTTCATTCACCTCTGTAGTGACAGTGCCACCTGCCACCCCGCAAACAGAGGATCTGCCAGCAACACCACCACCTGGATCAACAAGCATCTCCACAATGTCCCATGGAAGTGTTCAGCTCTCCATCTCCCAAACACTGGAGCGGAAGAGGAAGTAACCCCCTACCCACCCGCGATCCCTGGCCCTGAATGCCAGCATTTCAAAATTACTGTCCTTTGAAATGCTGTCATTCTGTCTGGTGGGGACGGAGAGTTTTAAAAGCCTTATGGTGGTGGATGTCCCACAGTACATTGTGCCCAGCCACCACTACTTTTCCAGGCGTGCCATCCCTTCCCTGCACAACCAAGTGGGGGACAAAATCAGGTGTGCACTGCCCAACGCCATCTGTGGCAAGGTCCACCTAACTACGGATATGTGGACCAGTAAACACGGTCAGGGATGTTATATCTCCCTAACAGCACACTGGGTAAATGCAGTGGCGGCTGGGCCTGAGGCGGATAGCAGTTTGGCTTCCTCCTCCTACTCCGCTTCCTCATCCTCTACCGGCTCCTCATCCGGTCAGCATAACGCCTTCACCGCCAACTTCAGCACAGCCAGGGGTAAACGACAGCAGGCAGTTTTAAAACTTAGCTGTTTGGGGGACAAACCCCACACCGGGCAGGAGCTGTGGACGGGCCTTGAACAACAGACCGATGAGTGGTTGGTGCCAGTGAGCCTCAAGCCCGGCATGGTGGTGTGTGTGTGATAATGGTAGAAATTTCTTAGCAGCTCTGGGACTAGCCGGTTTAACGCACATCCCTTGCCTGGCACATGTGCTGAATTTAGTGGTGCAGAGGTTCCTTAAAAATTACCCCGATATGTCAGAGCTGCTGCAGAAAGTGCGTGCCGTCTGTGCGCGCTTTCGGCATTCTCACCCTGCAGCTGCAGGCGATAGTGGAGTTTCAGCTGCAGCATGCACGGGTGAGTCGCTCTGCAGAACAGCACAACTTCATCACCAATGACTGGAACTCCATGCGAGACCTGTGTTCCTTGTTGTGCTGTTTTGAGTACTCCACCAACATGGCCAGTGCCGATAACACTGTTCTCAGCGTTACTATCCCACTTCTATGCCTCCTTGAAAAAACGCTGCTGGCGATGATGGAAGATAATGTGTCACAGGAGGAGGAGGAAGAAGAGGGATAATTTTATAGGGTTTCCGGACAGTCATTCACAAGTGGCTCTGAGGGTGGGTTCCTGCACCCACAAACGCCAGGTACACAATTGTCCAGCCAGGGCACAGTTCTGGAGGATGACTAGGTGGAGGAAGAGGAGATGGAGGAGGAGGAGGAGGAGGAACAGTGTTCACAGCAGGGTGGCACCCAAACCAGCTTATGGACATCACTGGTGCGTGGCTGGGGGGGATACAGAGGACACAGACAATACACCTCCCACAGAGGACAGATTTTCGTTGCCTCTGGGCAGCGTGGCACACATGAGCGATTACATGCTGCAGTGTCTCCGCAACAACCGCCGAGTTGCCCGCATTTTAACTTGTGCTGATTACTGGGTTCGCCACGCTGCTGGATCCCCGTTACAAGGACAACGTAGCTGGGGCACCAGCAGCACCTCAGAAGGCAGGGTTAGCATGGCCGAAATGTGGAAAAGCTTCGTCAGCACGCACCAGCAACCAGCACCACCAGCTGATATGGAATGTCTTAGCAGGAGGCAGCATTTCAGCAATATGGTGGAGCAGTATGTGTGCACACGCCTACATGTACTGAATGACGGGTCTGCCCCCTTCAACTTGCCCCCTTCAAAGCTTGCCCTTTACGCCTTGGAGGTGCTGGCCTGCCCTGCAGCCAGTGTATTGTCTGAACGTGTGTTTAGCATGGCAGGGGCTGTTATCACAGACAAGCGCAGACGCCTGTCCACAGCCAATGTGGACAAGCTCACGTTCATTAAAATGAACCAGGCATGGATCCCACAGGACTTGTCCGTACCTTGTGCAGAATAGACATGTATACCGGCCTTAACCAGCCATTGTTATACTACAGCTCCTTGTTCTATTTTGGATATTTTACACTCTTTGGGAGTGTACACTAATAAAAAATAAATAATAATAATTAAAACCAAAAAACAGTATTGGCTACCTCGTCCTCCTTCACCACTTCTTCCACCTACACCGCTACGTCTTCCGCCTCCTGAAACTTCTTCTCCATATGGACCTCCACCTCATAAATCAAGTTTATATTTTTTTTATTTGTATGTATTTTATATTATTTTATGTCATTTCACTAATTTGTCTGTTACTTTTTCTGGTGAAATTCACCAATTTTTGGGTGTGATATACCACTGCTATACCTAGTAGACAGGTAAAAAAAAAACACTAATTTGCCTGCTACATATTTGGGTGAAATTCACCAATTTTTGGGTGTGATATACCCCTGCTGTACCTAGTAGACAGGTAAACAAATTTCACTAATTTGTCTGTTACATTCTCGGGTGAAATTCACCAATTTTTGGCTGTGATATACCCCTGCTCTACCTAGTAGACAGGTTAATACATTTAACAAATTTTTCATTCTTGGGTGACATTTTACCATTTTTACCACGGATTTAATGACAGCATACACCTGGTGAGTCTGCTGGGATTCCCAACTTCTATGGTTCACGATTTTCTGTGGATACAAGTTGCTCCCACCATAGTGAAGCTCCGATAACTCTTTTAAAAAGTTTATTAGTACATACTTACAAACATGCACTTTAAAATCGCATTTAAAATCCCAGCGTCTTTTTCCTTGCCCGACCCAGGTTTCGCTCCTTGAGCTTCGTCATGTCATTAAATCCGTGGTTGAGCCCTGTTTAACAGCGTGTGAGCGCGCATCTTCCCCGCGGAGAACCAACCAGCTTACAGAGGATATCTGCGATACGCTTGATATTGGTGGAGTGCCGTGTAAGTACAATCTGTGCACCACAGGGCAGTTTAAACCTACGGATCTACCCTATTGTTTTTCTTTGTAAGTTGCAGGATAGCCATCAGTAGGAGATCTGCAGACCTTGGTTACTTTTTGAAGGGAGGAAGAAAAAAGAATCTGTTTTATACCGAATATTTATGATACGCGCGGTCCGAACCTTTATGTACAGGAATATATTGGCAAAAGTCTCAGCTTTTAATATCTGCATTTATGACTAGCCAGTATAGTCAGTGTCATATCCGTTTGGTGCATTTTTTCTGTGATTTATATGATTATATTTTCATCCGCACAATGCTCCGTTTTGTGTAGGATGCCTTTGTGGTGCATGTGGACCGCGCCGACATCCTCCATTGTATGCATTTTTTGCTGGGGATAGTCGTTTGCTGCGGTCCACATGCTCCCCCAATGAAAAACACGCTACAGTGTTTGGGGTTTGAGCAGTTCCCCCATATTTGCCACAATATTTCTGTGATTTTGTTTTGGAACTATATTCTAGCTTAATGGGATTCTTACCAAATTGTTTAGTACATGCATGTCTAAGTTGGAAGTATCTAAACAAACTAGATTTGGGGATCTGAAATTCTTCCCTGAAGTCTCTAAATGTCTTGAAGTTTCCCTCTACGTATAGTTGGGTAGCGTACTTCACCCCATGTCGCGGCCAGAACTCAAACTCCTGCAGCTTATACAATTCCTGTAGTCCTTGATTACACCACAATGGCGTCACCGGGGCCAACTCCCCTCTGTCTTCCCCATTCTTGTTCACCCTTAGAGCTTTCCTCCAAATAGTTAATACCGCCAACATATTGGAGGTAAGACATCTAACTGGGTATTTACTCTCCCTATATATGAAGTTTGTTAAAGCTTCATATGACCCCAACAATGCAGCCTCCAGAACAGTCGCTGGATTATTGGGAGTGGGTAATTGCCGCGTGCCCCCTCCTTTCCTTCAATTCTTCTGCTTTAATAATTTGTCCCACATTTCCACTTGATCACAATTAAATTTCATCCATTGATCTCCCTTGGATGTGGTCTCTCTTTCTCACGCTCCCTCTCCGGCGTGGAACCCTGATTCGCTACTAACCGTGATCAACATGGTAGGCACAGAAAAGAACATTGAAAGTTGATAGAGCAGATATCCAATTGTGATGTTCATGCGACATGGTGGGGAGTATGTGTGCACACGCCTACACGAACAGAGTGATGGGTCTGCCCCCTGTAACTTCTGGGTCTCCAAATTGGGCACATGGCCTGAGCTTGTCCTTTACGCCTTGGAGGTGCTGGCCTGCCCTGCAGCCAGTGTATTGTCTGAACGTGTGTTTTGCATGACTGGAGGGGGTTATCACGGTTATATTTCCCAATGTTTTGGGGTGTACCCTAATTTAAAAAAATATAAATAAATGTAAAACCAAAAAGCAGTGTAGGTTACCTTCTCCTCCTCCACCGCCACTTACACCTACACCGCCACATCCACTGCCTCCTCAACCTCCTACTCCATATGGACCTGGTCCTCCTAGCTCAAGATTATAATTTTTTTTATATTAATTTTCCTATAAGTGGTGTCTGTGCTCGGCCGGAGTAGGCAGTCAGGGGAGGGCGGCGGGACGCAGCTGCGAGTACCTTGTGGCAGCGAAGGCGCTCACGTACCAGCCGGCTTCTTACATCGGCGTAGTGCCGCACTCGGTTGGTGGGGGCTGTGAGCGCCCTCTGCTGCACACAGCCCATGCAAAAGCTATGGCTGCTCTGGCCATAGCGAGGCCAGGCTCCTAAGGACACCGTACTGGGTCTTCCCCAGGGGCACAACATACGGCGTCCGGGGTTGCAGTGAGGGAGAGGGCGGCAGAATGCAGCTAGGAGGCAGCGGGGGTGCTCGCACGCCTGCCGGCTACTTCACATCAGCGTGCGCTGATAACAGTCGGCATGGGGTGTGAGCGCCCTCTGCTGCTCACAGACATTATAGCAGTATGCAAGATAGTAAGTACGAGTGCGGGAGAGCACTCGATAGGGCTTATGCTTCTAGAGACACATGGGGGATTATGTTCTGTATGAGTTGCCTGTGGAATGTAAAATAATAAAGAAGTTTATAAGAATCTGTAAGCCCAGATAAACCAAGCGTACACATCTAGAGTGCAGTTGCAATGTGATACCACAAACAAAAACTAAAAAAAATTCATTTTTTCCACAGTTACGTGTCACGTCGTTGTGGCACAACAAGCCCTAAATAAGAGGGTCAGATAAAGGTAGGTATGTCGGTGCACTAAATCCAGGGTATGGATAGCTGTTACTCATGCTCAACTACACCGACACTCTCCGGGTGCTGGTTGGGGTGTAACCAGATAACGGTCCTAACTACCTCCAGGCCTATAGGTGAGGAAAAAAAAAAAAAAAAAAAAAAACATACTATATACACGCAGATTTATACGATGTCTGTCACGCCTAAAGACTACGGTTGAAGCCCTGTCACGACTACAGGTGCATTATCGGTATGTCTGTCATGACCTCAGACTCAGAGATAAGTCCTGTCACGACTACAGGCATTCTATTAACACGTCTGTCACGTCCACAGACTCGGCATAAAGTCCTGTTACGACTACAGGTGTTCCATCAGCATATCTGTCACGTCTACAGACTCGATACTAAGTCCTGTCACGACTACAGTCGCACGGAATCACGTAGTTAACATTTGCACATCCAGTACCATGTCCACAGGCGCAGTAAGGTCATGTCTATCAAGACTACAGACTCAACACCAAGTCCTGTCACGACTTCAGGCACAGACCAGGCATGTCTGGTACAGACACGGCTAGACGACCACTACGGTCATGTCATAGAATCGATACCCAAGTCATATGGTAGGTAGCTAATCTGCCACGCCAATAGATAACTAAGTCCCGTCTCGCCTACAGGCTTGGTCATGGTTGGACACACATAGGTGGCACAATCAGGCACGAAGCAGGTGGCGGTAGCATAGTAGGTGCCACCATATGGCAAATCACTCAAGTTGGTTTGGGGTCCACTGTTAGTCATGACATGCAAGGTACATGGGCATAATTTTAGCGGGTCGCAGTTCAGGTTAGGGGGTACTAATTGTTCTCATTTACTGGCCGGTAGGAAGATGTTGCAAGAATTCATTCCAGGGGGCTCATCCGCATCTCGGGACAATGGAGACTTACAGTCTGAGCGAAGCGCGGTGCCATCCTTGAGATCCAGGACTATTCCGAAGTTAACCGCCGAGTTGCGGAGAAGGGGCATCACCTTTCCCGCCTCCGCAAGGAAAGCAGAACTATATTGTCTCCTCGTCACGGATGCACCACCCGCGAGCCAGGAGGTGGTGTCAATGAATACCATCCAGACTTCGCTCACGCAACTACACGCCGTCATCAATAACATGGCATCATCTATGTCGGACTTACAGGCCAGGTTGGAGTCGGTTGAAGCCAGTACTGCTGTCGCAGCATTGGCGGCACCGACACCAGCGGTAGCTACAGTGGTGCAGTCCAGCGTTCCTGGTGGGTCTACTCAAATTCCCGCAATCTCTCCATCCTACTTCATACCTGCTAATATCAGGCAAGATATATTGGAGGGCAGGGACGTCAATCTGGCATCCCTGCTTATTGCCACACATGAGGCCCCGGACAATAAGACCATAGCATGCAGAGAGGTATCTGTCATCCTGAAGTCCAAGGATGCCAGGTTAAACAGGAATATCGCTGAGTTTGTATTAGCGTTTAGCTTATACCGGGACGTTATTTGTACAGCCAACCCGCATAGGAGGGCAGAGCTAGACATATATATGTACAAATTGGTTGAATTAGGTTATAAATATGGCGGTACAGCCTTTTTTGATTATCATCGCTCATTCTCGGCAAAAGCAGCAGCCGCTCTGACAGTGCCAACATATCCTTGATTGGTCTAATATAGACACTGAATTATTTTGCCGCCATTTCGCAGGGCTGAAAGCTCTGACCTGCACCGTCTGTAATTCTTTTTCCCACACGGTAGGTTGGTGTTCAAATACGAACAACACTGCAAAGTCTACTCAGCCTAGTTATGCCCCAGGTCCATCCAGTAATAAAATAGCCTCCGGTGTCGATAAATCAGGACGTCCCATCAAATACCTAGGGAAGTCTCAGATAGGCAATAACTATAATGACACAGCTTGTCATTATAGTCAGTGTAGGTTACTACACTTATGTGCAATCTGTTTCAGAGCCTATCCTCGCGTTGTGTGCCCTCAGAAAAATCAAGGCCCGGCATGACTAAGCGTGGTTAATGTGGAGCTCCTGGCTTGTTTCTTGACTGCTCATCCAGATCCAGAGTGGGTTCAGTTCGTGCTAAGGGTTTAGTCAGCGGCTACCACACAGGTCTTCTCGCCCTCCCTCAGACCACATACGAGTGCGGGAATTTGCAATCAGCATCCAGAGACCCGGAGGCAGTCACACAACTAATCCAGACAGGGGTTATCTAATAGGTCCCTTAAGCCAACCTCCCTTTGCATGCTGGAGGATCAATCCAGTAGGCATCGTGACTGGAAAGTTCTCAAATAAAAAACGGTTAATTTATGACTTGTCAGCCCCACATTCATTACAAATACCGAGCTTGAATTCATTAATTCTTTTAGAAGGCTTGCACAGTAAAATATAATTTTTTTCAGATGACACTAAACTACGTAAAGTAATTAACCTGGAAGAGGACAGTATACTGTGTGGGGATTCGCTCTGGTAGACAGGGTTTGCTGACACAGTACAGAGGCAAATTACCAGTTCTTAAATCTAACTTCCGTGTTTATTCGCACATAAAGCAAAAACAAAACGGCACTTTGCAGTCTTGGTGTTAGTTCACACACAATGGAGAGTCCACATAGCCAAAAATCACCTTGTTGGCATTTCTGCCTCCAGCAGTCCATAGCAGGCTTTTAGGGGGCCCGTTTCCCTTACAGACGGGTCTCAGCCCTCCACACACCTCCTGAGCTCCACTGTCAGACTGAGGTAATCCTTCTCACCTGGCAGTGCTGGCTGTTTGCACATGCTGGCCAGACTGTGCGAGCAGCAGCAGGTAGAGTTGAGCGAACACCTGGATGTTCGGGTTCGAGAAGTTCGGCCGAACCCGAACTTCGTCCCGAACCCCATTGAAGTCAATGGGGACCCGAACTTTTCGGCACTAAAAAGGCTGTAAAACAGCCCAGGAAAGAGCTAGAGGGCTGCAAAAGGCAGCAACATGTAGGTAAATCCCCTGCAAACAAATGTCGATAGGGAAATGAATTTAAAAAATAAAATAAAAAAAATTAACCAATATCAATTGGACAGAGGTCCCATAGCAGAGAATCGGGCATCACGTCAGCAGAGAATCAGTCTCTTCATGCCATAGCAGAGAATCTGGCTTCATGTCAGCAGAGAATCAGTCTTCATGTCATAGCAGAGAATCAAGCTTCACGTCACCCACCACTGGAACAGGCCACTGTCACATATTTAGGCCCCGGCACCCAGACAGAGGAGAGAGGTCCCGTAACAGAGAATCTGGCTTCATGTCAGCACAGAATCAGTCTTCATGTCATAGCAGAGAATCAGGCTTCACGTCACCCACCACTGGAACAGGCCACTGTCACATATTTAGGCCCAGGCAGAGGAGAGAGGTCCCATAACAGAGATTCAGGCTTCATGTCAGCAGAGAATCAGTCTTCATGTCATAGCAGAGAATCAGGCTTCACGTCACCCACCACTGGAACAGGCCACTGTTACATATTTAGGCCCAGGCACCCAGGCAGAGGAGAGAGGTCCCGTAACAGAGATTCAGGCTTCATGTCAGCAGAGAATCAGTCTTCATGTCATAGCAGAGAATCAGGCTTCACGTCACCCACCACTGGAACAGGCCACTGTCACACATTTAGGCCCAGGCACCCAGGCAGAGGAGAGAGGTCCCGTAACAGAGATTCAGGCTTTATGTCAGCAGAGAATCAGTCTTCATGACATAGCAGAGAATCAGGCTTCACGTCACCCACCACTGGAACAGGCCACTGTCACATATTTAGGCCCAGGCACCCAGGAAGAGGAGAGAGGTCCCATAACAGAGATTCAGTCTTCATGTCAGCAGAGAATCAGTCTTCATGTCATAGCAGAGAATCAGGCTTCACGTCACCCACCACTGGAACAGGCCACTGTCACACATTTAGGCCCAGGCACCCAGGCAGAGGAGAGAGGTCCCGTAACAGAGATTCAGGCTTCATGTCAGCAGAGAATCAGTCTTCATGTCATAGCAGAGAATCAGGCTTCACGTCACCCACCACTGGAACAGGCCACTGTCACACATTTAGGCCCAGGCACCCAGGCAGAGGAGAGAGGTCCCGTAACAGAGATTCAGGCTTCATGTCAGCAGAGAATCAGTCTTCATGTCATAGCAGAGAATCAGGCTTCACGTCACCCACCACTGGAACAGGCCACTGTCACACATTTAGGCCCAGGCACCCAGGCAGAGGAGAGAGGTCCCGTAACAGAGATTCAGGCTTCATGTCAGCAGAGAATCAGTCTTCATGTCATAGCAGAGAATCAGGCTTCACGTCACCCACCACTGGAACAGGCCACTGTCACATATTTAGGCCCCGGCACCCAGACAGAGGAGAGAGGTCCCGTAACAGAGATTCAGGCTTCATGTCAGCAGAGAATCAGTCTTCATGTCATAGCAGAGAATCAGGCTTCACGTCACCCACCACTGGAACAGGCCACTGTCACATATTTAGGCCCAGGCACCCAGGCAGAGGAGAGAGGTCCCGTAACAAAGATTCAGGCTTCATGTCAGCAGAGAATCAGTCTTCATGTCATAGCAGAGAATCAGGCTTCACGTCACCCACCACTGGAACAGGCCACTGTCACATATTTAGGCCCAGGCACCCAGGCAGAGGAGAGAGGTCCCATAACAGAGATTCAGGCTTCATGTCAGCAGAGAATCAGTCTTCATGTCATAGCAGAGAATCAGGCTTCACGTCACCCACCACTGGAACAGGCCACTGTCACACATTTAGGCCCAGGCACCCAGGCAGAGGAGAGAGGTCCCGTAACAGAGATTCAGGCTTCATGTCAGCAGAGAATCAGTCTTCATGTCATAGCAGAGAATCAGGCTTCACGTCACCCACCACTGGAACAGGCCACTGTCACACATTTAGGCCCAGGCACCCAGGCAGAGGAGAGAGGTCCCGTAACAGAGATTCAGGCTTCATGTCAGCAGAGAATCAGTCTTCATGTCATAGCAGAGAATCAGGCTTCACGTCACCCACCACTGGAACAGGCCACTGTCACACATTTAGGCCCAGGCACCCAGGCAGAGGAGAGAGGTCCCGTAACAGAGATTCAGGCTTCATGTCAGCAGAGAATCAGTCTTCATGTCATAGCAGAGAATCAGGCTTCACGTCACCCACCACTGGAACAGGCCACTGTCACATATTTAGGCCCCGGCACCCAGACAGAGGAGAGAGGTCCCGTAACAGAGATTCAGGCTTCATGTCAGCAGAGAATCAGTCTTCATGTCATAGCAGAGAATCAGGCTTCACGTCACCCACCACTGGAACAGGCCACTGTCACATATTTAGGCCCAGGCACCCAGGCAGAGGAGAGAGGTCCCGTAACAAAGATTCAGGCTTCATGTCAGCAGAGAATCAGTCTTCATGTCATAGCAGAGAATCAGGCTTCACGTCACCCACCACTGGAACAGGCCACTGTCACATATTTAGGCCCAGGCACCCAGGCAGAGGAGAGAGGTCCCATAACAGAGATTCAGGCTTCATGTCAGCAGAGAATCAGTCTTCATGTCATAGCAGAGAATCAGGCTTCACGTCACCCACCACTGGAACAGGCCACTGTCACACATTTAGGCCCAGGCACCCAGGCAGAGGAGAGAGGTCCCGTAACAGAGATTCAGGCTTCATGTCAGCAGAGAATCAGTCTTCATGTCATAGCAGAGAATCAGGCTTCACGTCACCCACCACTGGAACAGGCCACTGTCACATATTTAGGCCCAGGCACCCAGGCAGAGGAGAGAGGTCCCGTAACAGAGATTCAGGCTTCATGTCAGCAGAGAATCAGTCTTCATATCATAGCAGAGAATCAGGCTTTACGTCACCCACCACTGGAACAGGCCACTGTCACACATTTAGGCCTAGGCACCCAGGCAGAGGAGAGAGGTCCCGTAACAGAGATTCAGGCTTCATGTCAGCAGAGAATCAGTCTTCATGTCATAGCAGAGAATCAGGCTTCACGTCACACACCACTGGAACAGGCCACTGTCACATATTTAGGCCCAGGCACCCAGGCAGAGGAGAGAGGTCCCGTAACAGAGATTCAGGCTTCATGTCAGCAGAGAATCAGTCTTCATGTCATAGCAGAGAATCAGGCTTCACGTCACCCACCACTGGAACAGGCCACTGTCACACATTTAGGCCCAGGCACCCAGGCAGAGGAGAGAGGTCCCGTAACAGAGATTCAGGCTTCATGTCAGCAGAGAATCAGTCTTCATGTCATAGCATAGAATCAGGCTTCACGTCACCCACCACTGGAACAGGCCACTGTCACATATTTAGGCCCCAGCACCCAGACAGAGGAGAGAGGTCCCGTAACAGATATTCAGGCTTCATGTCAGCAGAGAATCAGTCTTCATGTCATAGCAGAGAATCAGGCTTCACGTCACCCACCACTGGAACAGGCCACTGTCACACATTTAGGCCCAGGCACCCAGGCAGAGGAGAGAGGTCCCGTAACAGAGAATCTGGCTTCATGTCAGCACAGAATCAGTCTTCATGTCATAGCAGAGAATCAGGCTTCACGTCACCCACCACTGGAACAGGCCACTGTCACATATTTAGGCCCCGGCACCCAGACAGAGGAGAGAGGTCCCGTAACAGAGATTCAGGCTTCATGTCAGCAGAGAATCAGTCTTCATGTCATAGCAGAGAATCAGGCTTCACGTCACCCACCACTGGAACAGGCCACTGTCACACATTTAGGCCCAGGCACCCAGGCAGAGGAGAGGTTTATTCAACTTTGGGTTGCCCCGCAATATAATGGTAAAATGAAAATAAAAATAGGATTGAATGAGGAAGTGCCCTGGAGTACAATAATATATTGTTAAGGGGAGGTAATTAATGTCTAATCTGCACAAGGGATGGACAGGTCCTGTGGGATCCATGCCTGGTTCATTTTTATGAACGTCAGCTTGTCCACATTGGCTGTAGACAGGCGGCTGAGTTTGTCTGTAATGACGCCCCCTGCCGTGCTGAATACACGTTCAGACAAAACGCTGGCCGCCGGGCAGGCCAGCACCTCTAAGGCATAAAAGGCTAGCTCTGGCCACGTGGACATTTTTGAGACCCAGAAGTTGAATGGGGCCGAACCATCAGTCAGTACGTGGAGGGGTGTGCACAGGTACTGTTCCACCATGTTAGGGAAATGTTGCCTCCTGCTAACACGTTCCGTATCAGGTGGTGGTGCAGTTAGCTGTGGCGTGGTGACAAAACTTTTCCACATCTCTGCCATGCTAACCCTGCCCTCAGAGGAGCTGGCCGTGACACAGCTGTGTTGGCGACCTCTTGCTCCTCCTCTGCCTTCGCCTTGGGCTTCCACTGGTTCCCCTGTGACATTTCGGAATGCTCTCAGTAGCGCGTCTACCAAAGTGCGCTTGTACTCGCGCATCTTCCTATCACGCTCCAGTTTAGGAAGTAAGGTGGGCACATTGTCTTTGTACCGGGGATCCAGCAGGGTGGCAACCCAGTAGTCCGCACACGTTAAAATGTGGGCAACTCTGCTGTCGTTGCGCAGGCACTGCAGCATGTAGTCGCTCATGTGTGCCAGGCTGCCCAGAGGTAAGGACAAGCTGTCCTCTGTGGGAGGCGTATCGTCATCGTCCTGTGTTTTCCCCCAGCCACGCACCAGTGAAGGGCCAGAGCTGCTTTGGGTGCCACCCCGCTGTGAACATGCTTCATCCTCATCCTCCTCCACCTCCTCCTCATCCTCGTCCTCCTCGTCCTCCAGTAGTGGGCCCTGTCTGGCCACATTTGTACCTGGCCTCTGGTGTTGCAAAAAACCTCCCTCTGAGTCACTTCGAAGAGACTGGCCTGAAAGTGCTAAAAATGACCCCTCTTCCTCCTCTTCATCCTGGGCCACCTCCTCTTCCATCATCGCCCTAAGTGTTTTCTCAAGGAGACATAGAAGTGGTATTGTAACGCTGATAACGGCGTCATCGCCACTGGCCATGTTGGTGGAGTACTCGAAACAGCGCAACAGGGCACACATGTCTCGCATGGAGGCCCAGTCATTGGTGGTGAAGTGGTGCTGTTCCGCAGTGCGACTGACCCGTGCGTGCAGCAGCTGAAACTCCACTATGGCCTGCTGCTGCTCGCACAGTCTGTCCAGCATGTGCAAGGTGGAGTTCCACCTGGTGGGCACATCGCATATGAGGCGGTGAGCGGGAAGGCCGAAGTTACGCTGTAGCGCAGACAGGCGTGCAGCAGCAGGGTGTGAACGCCGGAAGCGCGAACAGACGGCCCGCACTTTATGCAGCAGCTCTGACATGTCGGGGTAGTTGCGAATGAACTTCTGCACCACCAAATTCAGCACATGCGCCAGGCAAGGGATGTGCGTCAAACCGGCTAGTCCCAGAGCTGCAACGAGATTTCGCCCATTATCGCACACCACCAGGCCGGGCTTGAGGCTCACCGGCAGAAACCACTCGTCGGTCTGTTGTTCTATACCCCGCCACAACTCCTGTGCGGTGTGGGTCCTGTCCCCCAAACATATGAGTTTCAGAACGGCCTGCTGACGTTTACCCCGGGCTGTGCTGAAGTTGGTGGTGAAGGTGTGTGGCTGACTGGATGAGCAGGTGGAAGAAGAGGAGGAGGAAGCTGAGTAGGAGGAGGAGGAGACAGGAGGCAAAGAATGTTGCCCTGCGATCCTTGGCGGCGGAAGGACGTGCGCCAAACAGCTCTCCGCCTGGGGCCCATCCGCCACTACATTTACCCAGTGTGCAGTTAGGGAGATATAGCGTCCCTGGCCGTGCTTACTGGTCCACGTATTTGTGGTTAGGTGGACCTTGCCACAGATGGCGTTACGCAGTGCACACTTGATTTTATCGGACACTTGGTTGTGCAGGGAAGGCACGGCTCTCTTGGAGAAGTAGTGGCGGCTGGGAACAACATACTGTGGGACAGCAAGCGACATGAGCTGTTTGAAGCTGTCTGTGTCCACCAGCCTAAATGACAGCATTTCATAGGCCAGTAGTTTAGAAATGCTGGCATTCAGGGCCAGGGATCGAGGGTGGCTAGGTGGGAATTTACGCTTTCTCTCAAATGTTTGTGAGATGGAGAGCTGAACGCTGCCGTGTGACATGGTTGAGATTCTTGGTGACGCAGGTGGTGGTGTTGGTGGTACATCCCATGTTTGCTGGGCGGCAGGTGCCAACGTTCCTCCAGAGGCGGAGGAAGAGACCGAGGCGGCGGCAGCAGCAGAAGAGACCGAGGCGGCAGCAGCAGAAGAGGTAGCAGGGGGAGCCTGAGTGACTTCTTTGTTTTTAAGGTATTTACTCCACTGCAGTTCATGCGTTGCATGCAGGTGCCTGGTCATGCAGGTTGTGCTAAGGTTCAGAACGTTAATGCCTCGCTTCAGGCTCTGATGGCACAGTGTGCAAACCACTCGGGTCTTGTCGTCAGCACATTGTTTAAAGAAGTGCCATGCCAGGGAACTCCTTGAAGCTGCCTTTGGGGTGCTCGGTCCCAGATGGCGGCGGTCAGTAGCAGGCGGAGTCTCTTGGCGGCGGGTGTTCTGATTTTGCCCACTGCTCCCTCTTTTGCTATGCTGTTGGCTCGGTCTCACCACTGCCTCTTCCTCCGAACTGTGAAAGTCAGTGGCACGACCTTCATTCCATGTGGGGTCTAGGACCTCATCGTCCCCTACATCGTCTTCCACCCAGTCTTGATCCCTGACCTCCTGTTCAGTCTGCACACTGCAGAAAGACGCAGCAGTTGGCACCTGTGTTTCGTTATCATCAGAGACGTGCTGAGGTGGTATTCTTATGTCCTCATCATCAGGAAACATAAATGGTTGTGCGTTAGTGCATTCTATCTCTTCCACCCCTGGGGAAGGGCTAGGTGGATGCCCTTGGGAAAGTCTTCAAACAGCATAAGAGACTGCTGCATAACTTGAGGCTCAGACAGTTTCCCTGATATGCATGGGGGTGATGTGACAGACTGATGGGCTTGGTTTTCATGCGCCATCTGTGCGCTTTCTGCAGAAGACTGTGTGGGAGATAATGTGAACGTGCTGGATGCACTGTCGGCCACCCAATTGACTAATGCCTGTACCTGCTCAGGCCTTACCATCCTTAGAACGACATTGGGCCCCACCAAATATCGCTGTCAATTCTGCTGGCTACTGGGACCTGAGGTAGTTGGTTCACTAAGACGTGTGGCTGTGGCAGAACAGCCACGTCCTCTCCCAGCACCAGAGGGTCCACTAACACCATCACGACCATGTCCACGTCCGCGTCCGCGTCCCTTATTAGATGTTTTCCTCATTGTTCCTGTTCACCACAATTTTGAAAATGGCAAATTTGGGAATAGTTTTTCAACCCAGAACAAAAACTGTGCTTTTACGGTCACTACAAATAATTTGACCACCTCAAACAGTACAGATTTGGTTGAATATAAATGTGAGGCCTATTTTTTTTGCGCTGTGTGACAGGTATACGTTTAATCACAGAATTAGACTTGTATCTGCACGGTAGCGTGTGTGTTAAGTTTTTCTGAATGACACTATCAGCACCTTGAATCTAAGATATCCTTTTTGGGATAGATTTAAAGTAGGCCTGATATAGCAGAAACTACTTATTTTGAGAATCACAAAATTGGGAATAGTTTTTCAACCCAGAACAAAAACTGTGCTTTTACGGTCACTACAAAAAATTTGACCAGCTAAAACAGTACAGATTTGGTTGAAAAGAAATGTGAGGCCTATTTTTTTTGCGCTGTGTGACAGGTATACGTTTAATCACAGAATTAGACTTGTATCTGCACGGTAGCGTGTGTGTTAAGTTTTTCTGAATGACACTATCAGCACCTTGAATCTAAGATATCCTTTTTGGGATAGATTTAAAGTAGGCCTGATATAGCAGAAACTACTTATTTTGAGAATCACAAAATTGGGAATAGTTTTTCAACCCAGAACAAAAACTGTGCTTTTACGGTCACTACAAATAACTTGACCAGCTAAAACAGTACAGATTTGGTTGAATAGAAATGAGAGGCCTATTTTTTTTTGCGTTGTGTGACAGATATACCTTTAATCACAGAATTAGACTTGTATCTGCACGGTAGCGTGTGTGTTAAGTTTTTCTGAATGACACTATCAGCACCTTGAATCTAAGATATCCTTTTTGGGATAGATTTAAAGTAGGCCTGATATAGCAGAAACTACTTATTTTGAGAATGGCAAATTTGGGAATAGTTTTTCAACCCAGAACAAAAACTGTGCTTTTACGGTCACTACAAATAACTTGACCAGCTAAAACTGTACTGATTTGGAGGTATATAAATGTCAGGTCTATTTTTTAGGCGCTGGGTGACAGGCTCAACTTGCCCCTGATGTAGTATATGGCCAAAAAGTAACCACACTATTGATGGTTAAATGCACTTGGGTGACACAGGCTCAGCCTGCACCTGATGTAGTATATGGCCAAAAATTAACCACACTGTTAATGGTTAAATGCACTTGGGTGACACAGGCTCAGCCTGCACCTGATGTAGTATATGGCCAAAAATTAACCACACTGTTGATGGTTAAATGCACTTGGGTGACACAGGCTCAGCCTGCACCTGATGTAGTATATGGCCAAAAAATAACCACACTGTTGATGGTTAAATGCACTTGGGTGACACAGGCTCAGCCTGCACCTGATGTAGTATATGGCCAAAAAATAACCACACTGTTGATGGTTAAATGCACTTCGGTGACACAGGCTCAGCCTGCAGCTGATGTAGGATATAGCAAAAAATAACCACACTATTGATGGTTAAAAACACTTGGTGGTAGCTTGTGCTGGCGCACCACAAGCCACAATATGGCCGCCGATCACCCCAGAAAAAAGTGAAATAAAAACGCTCTGGGCAGCCTAAAAAAAGTGAGCAATTCGATATTAGCACTTCAATGATCCACAGCTGGAGATCGATCACAGAATGAAGTCTTTTGGAGGAGTTAATCTGCCTAATCTCGCCCTAACGTCGCAGCAGCAACCTCTCCCTATGCTTGAATCAGCAGAGTGACGTGCAGCGCTACGTGACCCAAGCTTATATAGAGGCTGGGTCACATGCTGCACTGGCCAATCACAGCCATGCCAATAGTAGGCAAGGCTGTGATGGCCTCTTGGGGCAAGTAGTATGACGCTTGTTGATTGGCTGCTTTGCAGCCTTTCAAAAAGCGCCAAGAAAGCGCCGAACACCGAACCCGAACCCGGACTTTTACGAAAATGTTCGGGTTCGGGTCCGTGTCACGGACACCCCAAAATTCGGTACGAACCCGAACTATACAGTTCGGGTTCGCTCATCCCTAGCAGCAGGCGATAGTGAAGTTTCAGCTGCAGCATGCACGGGTGAGCCACTATGCTGAACAGCACCACTTCAACACCAATGACTGGACCTCCATGCGAAACCTGTGTTCCTTGTTGCGCTGTTTTGAGAACTCCACCAACATGGCCAGTGCCGATAACGCTGTTCTCAGCGTTACTATCTTACATCTATGCCTCCTTGAAAAACGCTGCTGACGATGATGGAAGAGGATGTAGCACAGGAGGAGGAAGAGGGATCATTTCGTAGGGTTTCCGGCCAGTCATTCACAAGTGGCTCCGAGGGTGGGTTACTGCACCCACAAACGCCAGGTACACAATTGTTCAGCAAGGGCACAGTTCTGGAGGATGACGAGGTGGAGGATGAGAAGGAGGAGATGGACGAGGCGGAACCTTCTTCACAGCAGGGTGGCACACAAACCAGCTCATGGTCATCACTGGTGCGTGGCTGGGGGGATACAGAGGACAGCTTTTCGTTGCCTCTGGGAAGCCTGGCACAAATGAGCGATTACATGCTGCAGTGTCTCCGCAACGACCGCCGAGTTGCCCACATTCTAACTTGTGCTGATTACTGGGTGGCCACGCTGCTGGATCCCTGATCCAAGGACAACGTCCCGTCCTTAATTCCGTCACTGGAGCGTGATCATAAGATGCGCGAGTACAAGCGCATGCTGGTAGAAGGTGGCATTCTCACCTGACAGCGGGGGCACAGTGGAAGCACAAGGCAAAGGAAGAGGAGGAGGAAGAGGTCGCCAACGCAGCTGGGGCACCGCCAGCACCTCAGAAGGCAGGGTTAGCATGGCCGAAATGTGGAAAAGCTTTGTCTGGATGTAGCAGTGCTGTGTACTGTGTAGCAGATCTGTATGTGTACCCTGCATGTAGCAGAGCTGTGTACTGTGTATCAGAGCTGTATGTGTAACCTGCATGTATCAGTGCTGTGTACTGTGTAGCAGATCAGTATGTGTACCCTGCATGTAGCAGAGCTGTGTACTGTGTAGCAGAGCTGTATGTGTAACCTGCATGTAGCAGAGTTGTGTACTGTGTAACAGAGCTGTATGTGTAACCTGCATGTAGCAGAGCTGTATGTGTAACCTTCATGTAGCAAAGCTGTGTACTGTGTAGAAGAGCTGTATGTGTAACCTGCATGTAGCAGAGCTGTATGTGTAACCTGCATGTTTCAGTGCTGTGTACTGTGTAGCAGAGCTGTATATGTAACCTGCATGTAGCAGAGCTGTGTACTGTGTAGCAGAGCTGTATGTGTAACCTGCAGGTAGCAGTGATGTGTACTGTGTAGCAGAGATGTGTACTGTGTTACAGAGATGTGTGTGTAACCTGCATGTAGCAGAGCTGTGTACTGTGTTACACAGATGTGTGTGTAACCTGGGAACTATAAAAAAGTGTAAAAAAATAAATAAAAAAATAAGAACACCCCCCTTTTCCCAAAATGAAAATAAAAGAACTGAAAAAATACACATCATGGGTGTCGCAATGTGTAAAAACACCCATTGTATTAAAATATATTCCCCATACGGCAAACAGCAAAACAGAAAAATAAAGAGTCCAAATGTCCGATTCGCCGTTTTTGGTCGCTTTATTTGCTACAAAATGTTTTATAAAAAGTGATCAAAAAGTCTTAAACACCCCAGAATGGTATCAGTGAAAAGTTCAGATTGCCCTGCAAAAAATTAGCCCCACCCAGCTCCGTACACATAATTACAAAAAAGTTATAGGGGTCAAAATATGGCAACAAAAAAAAAAAATCTGATTCTGGAAATCTCCTGTCACTCCGAGTTACTCAGAATTGGTAGCCCTAATTAATAAATACATGCAACATTAATGCATATATGACGCTTCACACAAAACTAGATCACAAGTGTTAGGCCTCTTGCACATAAACGTTGTTGGTCCATTCCGTGCATTGGGGACAGCAATTTTCAGTCCCCAATGCACGGGCAACGTGCGTGCAGCGGCCGGGACAGATCCAGACCTATTCAACTTGAATGGGTCCGTGAGCATGTTCTACTTTTTTGCTGTGCGGAGGCACGGCCAGAAACACCACGGAAGCACTCTGTGGTGCTTCTATGGGGATCCGATCCGTGTTTCCGTTCCGTTCAAGTGAATGGGTCGACATCACGGATGCGGGATGCACACGGCTGGTGCCCTGTGTATTGCGGAACCACCGTATGTGGTCCACAATACAACCACAGGCACACAGTGGCCATGTGCAAGAGGCCTTACAAAGATAGAATTTATGGTGCACATCCTCTTATGCTTCCCATATTACACAGATTTATATCACACAGCTACTTATAGTTGTGCTGATAAGTTTACATACCCTTGCAGAATTTATGATTTCTTAAAGGGGTATTCTCATCTTCCCTTTTCATACTTACCTTCCTTGAGCGGGACGTTCACTTCCTGGATTCTTCTCCCGGCCGGGCCGCACTTGCGCAGAAGACTGAAGATTTTCTCCCGGCCGGGCCGCTCAATGTCCTGAACGCGCGGTCGCGGCTCTGTACTATACTGGCCAGGAAGAATGGCGCATGCGCAGCGGCATGCGCGTTCAGGACATTGCGCGGCCCGGCCGGGAGAGAATCTTCAGACTTCTGCGCAAGCGCGGCCCGGCGGGATTCGACAGGAGAGGTGGCCGTAACCAGGGGAGACCAAAGACAACATCAGGTAATAGGGGACCTATTTTTTAAAAAAAGGGTTGGAATTGGGTAATAAAATGTATTTAGAAAAAATTATCACTGTCAAATCATTAATGATACAGGTAGAGAGGTGTGGGCAGCACAGCTGTCTGTATGGTGCGGTCGGAGTGCCAGCGGCTGAGGAGACGATCCACCTCCAACGATATATAAGTTGAAAAATCCACAGCACATCCAAGTTGTAAAAAGTAAAAGACGGCTTTATTCACCAGACACGCGACGTTTCGATCCACTCAATGGGATCTTTTTCAAGCAGTGACAAAAGTGGGCAGTGCATAGTGCATATTTATGCGGTTTAAACATGATTAATCAATTAACAAATCAAGTACATTTATCACATATAATACAAAAAATAACAAGAAAAATAATGTTATCGCTTGTTTTAAATCAATCAGACTCGGCATTTCATTAACAGGTATTACAATGGCATTATTCCTTTTTATACAATACATCCTAGCCATCGAAAATATAGCATAATACATTAATTGTGAAAATAGTGGATACAGGTGTAAGTCTTTACAATATCTTAATAATCTAAAGTGCACAGGTGTACCTTCAGTTGGAGATGACAAGGATCACGGGAGTACGTAGTGAAGTTACAACACATGGATCTCGGCGTATCAGACAATGCAATGCGCATGTCAAAGGACCTTTCAGAATAGTTTAGTCACGCGATCGCGCGTACACCGGTCACGTAGTGCGCATGTCCAAGGACCTTGGAGCTTGTAATCGCACCACGTGATCTCGTCACAAAGATATCACGTCACAAAAAAGGGGAGGGGATGCTGATGTTCCATACTATGTATCATGTAGGGACAGCTGATCGTATATCCAGTCATGTGATCAAATGTATGATCACCTCATCATAAAGAATGTTAACATGTAAAGGAATACAGCTAAATTATACAGTAATCGTAATGGTGTCTGCATCTCGGCATATGAAGATCCTGTCTGCATCCGCATACATTGGACACCGTATGTCAGTATTGGCCGCATTTCTCCGGCCCCGATTTAGGAGGTGTATATATATGGGTCACTGGCTAATCAGGGGATTACAAGGCAACATCTTAAACGGAAGTACCGATATTATGAGGAAAGCAAAGAAAAGGTGTATAGTGAGCGGTAGTACCGCCAGAGCCCAATTCGAGTTGTCAATTCAAAGTGGTCATTCTAGAGCCTCCCAGTCATATCGAGGAACACAACCAATGTGGCCCGGTTGTCACCGTATAGCCCCAGGTTGAAGTAGCCCCCTGTTCATAGGATTCCATTCCTGGAAATCCGATGTAACAGCCCGGGGTCATCCTCTAGGCTGGGGGGCAATCACAAGAAAACACCCATGAAAGAAATCCTCGTGTCGCCTATCCCTCTGATACCAGTGACTCCAAAAACGACCACCATAATCGGCCAGAGAATGTAGGTCATATTCTGAACATCATCGGTCACCCACTGCAATGCTGCGCATGACAATAATCATAAGCCAGGTGCAAAAAGGATTCATCATATATTATAGTGCTCAAGGACTACCAATTATTAAATGTATATAAAGAAAAAAGAGTAAAACTTTGTGGTATGACTAATCCAGGTCCCATAATGATCCAATTAGTTGGCCCTGCACCGTTCTCCCCTGGCACAAAGCAGATCCACTGTCACCATCCCCTGAAGACAATAAAAACAATAGAATTACCTTGTTGGTTCAACAAGGGGCACTACCACAGATAACTTCAAAAATGGAGCAGGCGAGCAGAGTCCAAACATGACCACTCAGGACAAAAGCCAGGGCCTATAATCCACGTTCAACCCTTGGGGTCTCAGGGTATTTAGTCTGGCGATCCATCGGATCTCACATTTCTTTAGTAGACTTTGTCTATTGCCACCTTTTCGGGGAGTAGGAATATGATCAATGAGCATAAATTTAAGGTCACTTTCTTTGTGGCCCATGTCAGTGAAATGTTTTGGAATTGGGAGATCCATACGTTTTTTGCGAATGGTATACCGATGTTGGTTAATTCGGCATTTAAACTCCAGTGAGGTTTCCCCCACGTATAGTAACTGACATGGGCACCAGAGAATGTATACAACGAATGAGGATTCGCATGTTAAATAATGTTTAATTTGATATTTTTTCTGTGTCGAGGGATGCAGAAAGAAACTGCCTTTCTGCATATAGCGACAATTAATACAATTTAAACAAGGAAAACTTCCTAATTTAGGGCAACGTAAAAAGGTCTGTCCAGATTCTTTCTGTGGGCCTATGTCAGTGTGTATTATTTTATCTTTGAGATTCCTGGCCCTCTTGTATGACATGAGGGGAGGAAGAAGAAATTCTTCAATTCCCCCATGTCCACTTTTAAGTACCGGCCAGTGTTTTAATATGATTCGTCTAACCTGTGTACTATCTTCAGTATACGTTGTAACTAGAGGAATTCTCTTGATTTGTTTGTTGTTATTCTTCTCCTTCTTTTTGAGAAGTTCGTCACGTGTTTTCTCTTGTGTCGTAATGAGATGTTCATTTAATAAAGATAGTTTCTATCCACAAAGGCCTGTGTCATGCGTTTGAGGGTATCAGGTAATTCATCATTATTGCTCACAACGCGTTTAGCGCGGTAGAACTGACTTAAAGGCAGTGATTTCACCATGGCTCTTGGATGTGCACTGTTGTAACTCAACAGGGTATTGCGATCGGTGGGCTTGGAATACAAGCCCGTCGATAGCACGCCCTCCTTGATGGTCACAACAGTGTCCAAAAAATGAATCTGTTCACTTGAATGTTCCAATGTGAATTTAATATCTATGTCAACCGTATTCAAAAAATGAAAAAACTCAATAAGTGCACTCTCTGTCCCAGTCCAAATCAAAAAAATGTCATCTATGTATCGCCACCACCTCAGGACGTGCCGGAAGTGGGGCGACACATAGATGTACATCTCTTCGAGGAAGGAGACCGCCATGTTGGCATAAGTCAGGGCCACATTGGACCCCATGGCGGTCCCCTTCCTCTGGAGATAAAAATAATCTCCAAATAAAAAATAATTACATGTCAGTACCAGATGTAGTAGTTGCAAAATAAAGTCCTGACATTCAGCTGAAAAGGTCGACTGGATCAGAGCCCTAGTGACTATCTCGATCCCAAAGTCATGTCGGATTGAGGTATATAGACTGGTAATGTCCAATGATGCTAAAATTGCATTCGGTGGAACAGTAGTCATTGCCAGTTTATTCAAAAAATCTGAAGTATCCTGAAGATAAGATTTAGCCGATACTGCATATTGTCGCAATACCCTATCTAAAAAGATAGAAATATTAGACAAGATGGAGCCTCGGCCCGAGACAATGGGTCTCCCAGGTGGAGTTTTAAGATTTTTGTGGATCTTGGGCAGCAAGTATAAAAAAGGTGTCATAGGATGTGGAATTGTTAAAAAATCTCTAAGCTTGTCATCAATGATGCCAGCATTGATGGCTCCCTGTATCACACTCTGTATCTTACGTTCAATATCCCATCTGGGGTCAGTATTCAATTTTTGGTAGACCTCACAATCATCCAACTGTCTATTGGCCTCTGTAATGTATTGATGAGTGTCCATGTCATTAAGAGATTTAACAGTGATCATTAAGATGAGAATACCCCTTTAACTATTGTTCAGAGAATATGAATGATAACACGGACACTTTTCTCTCGCTCATGGTTAGTGGTCGGCTGAAGCCATTTATGTCAAACAACTGTGTTTACTCTTTATAAATCATAATCACAACACAAACTCCCCAAATGTGGTAGTTGTGGATGAGGCTCTTTATTTTCTCAGATGGTAAAACTGCCCATTCTTCCTGTTGAAAAAAAAAAAAGCAATTCCACCACAGTTTTACAGGATTTTAATTTACGACAATACACAATACACAGCTCTGCTACATGCAGGTTACACATACAGCTCTGCTACACAGCACTGCTACATGCAGGTTACACATACAGCTCTGCTACACAGTACACAGCTCTGCTACATGCAGGTTACACATACAGCCCTGCTACATGCAGGTTACACATACAGCTCTGCTACACAGTACATAGCACTGCTACATGCAGGTTATACATACAGCTCTGCTACACAGTACACAGCTCTGCTACATGCAGGTTACACATACAGCTCTGCTACACAGTACACCGCTCTGCTACATGCAGGTTACACATACAGCTCTGCTACACAGTACACAACACTGCTACATGCAGGTTACACACACATGTCTAGTACAGAGCTCTATTTGATGGCTACAGTTCTGTACACTCTACCAGCTGCTGTGCACATCTGACCCCTCCCACACGTGACTCATCACATGGTCATGACATCATCATAGGTTCTTTGCCTCTCCAGCAGCTAGCAGCTCTGTCAGGTGAAGAGTGTGTGTAGTAGGGCATATTTTGAGTTAGGGAGGACGGAGTTTTGGCTGATGTCTGAGGGAGGACGGAGTTTTGGTTGATGTCTGAGGGACGACAGAGTTTTGGCTGAGAGACGACGGAGTTTTGGCTGAGGGACGATGGAGTTTTGGCTGAGGGACGACGGAGTTTTGGATGAGGGACGACAGAGTTTTGGATGAGGGACGACGGAGTTTTGGATGAGGTCTGATGGTGTTTTGGATGAGGGAGGACGGAGTTTTGTCTAAAGTATGAGGTAGGAGGGAGTTTTGCCTGACGGAGGATGGAGTTGTGGATGATGTCTGACGATGTCCTAATATGTATGCCGTACATATGGACCTCGTCCTCCTAGATCCAGGTTATAATTTTTTTTCTTTCTTATTTTATGTTATTTAAAGTCATTTCCCTATCCACTTTTGTTTGCAGAGCACTTGCCATGCTCTTAACCACATTTTGCTGGCATTTGCAGCCCTCTAGGCCTTTCCATGACATTTTTACAGCCATTTTAGTGCTCAAAAGTTCGGGCCCGCATTGACTTTAATGGGGTTCGGGTTAAGTTCGGGTCAAGTTCGGGTCCCGAACGCGAACTTTTTTGTGAAGTTCGGCCGAACCTGTCAAACCCGAACATCCAGGTGTCCGCTCAACTCTATACAGCAGCACCAACCACTCATTGGTCTGTTGTTTCATGTCCGTCCACAGCTCCTGCGCAGTGTGGGGTTTGTCCCAAAAACAGATAAGTTTTAAAACTGTCTGCTGTCGTTTACCCCAAGCTGTGCTGAAGTTGGTGGTGAAGGTGTTACACTGACCGGATGAGGAGGCAGTAGAGGAGGAAACTGAGTAGGATTAGGAGGCAACGAGAAATGTTCTGCAATCCTCGGTGGCGGTAGGACATGCGCCAAACTGCTATCTACCTCAGGCCCAGCCACCACTGCATTTACCTAGTGTGCAGTTAGGGAGCTATAACTTCCCTGCCTGTGCTTACTGGTCCACGTATCGGTAGTTATGTAGACCTTGCCACAGATGTCATTGCGCAGTGCACACCTGATTTTGTCTGCCACTTAGTTGTGCAGGGCAGGGATGGCTCGCCTGGAAAAGTAGTGGCGGCTGGGAACCACGTACTGTGGGACAGCCACCGCCATAAGGTTTTTAAAAGTCTCTGTCTCCAACAGATGGAATGACAGCATTTCAAAGGCCAAGAATTTGGAAATGCTGGCATTCAGGGCCAGGGATCGCGGGTCAGTAGAGGGGTACTTCCTCTTTCTCTTCAGTGTTTGGGGGATGGACAGCTGAACGTTTCCATGGGACAGTGAGGACATGCTGGGTGGCGGTGGCGGAGGTGGTGGTGGTGTTGCTGCCACTTCCTCTGTTTGTGGGGGACTTGGGGCTCAGATCGTTGGTGGTTTTTGAGGTGTGTACTCCACTGCAGCTCGTGCTTTGCATTTAGATGCCTGGTCATGCAGGTGGTGCTCAGGTTTAGAACATTTATGTCTCCCTTCAGGCTCTGATTGCACAGCGTGCAAACCACTCGTGTCTTGTCGTTAGCAGATTTTCGGAATGACAGCATTTCAAAGGCCAGTAATTTAGAAATGTTGGCATTCAGGGCCAGGGATCGCTGTTGGGTAGGGTGGTACTTCCTCTTCCTCTCCAGTGTTTGGGAGATGGAGAGCTGAATGCTTCCGTGGGACATTGTGGAGATGCTTGGTGTTTGCGGGGTGGCAGGTGGCACTGTCACTCCAGAGGTGGATGAAGAGGCCAAGACTGCAGCAGAAGAGGAAGCAGAAGGAGCCAGAGACCTTTCTTGGTTTTTGAGGTGTCTACTCCACTGCAGCTCGTGCTTTGCACTTAGATGCCAGGTCATGCAGGTTGTGCTCAGGTTTAGAACGTTTATGCCTCGCTTCAGGCTCTGATTGCACAGCGTGCAAACCACTCGTGTCTTGTCATCAGCACATTTTCTGAAGAACTGCCATGCCAGGGAACTCTTTGGAACAGGCTTTGGTGTGCTCAGTCCCTGGGTGTGGGGGGCAGTAGCAGGCATACTGGCTAGGGGGACAGCCACTCTGCTTTTGTACCCTGCTCCCTCTTTTGCTGTGCAGCTGGCGCTGTGTGACCACCACCTCTTTCTCCGAACTGCACACGCCACCCGCATGACCTTGATTCCATGTGGGGTCTAGGACCTCATCATCCTCCACATCATCTTCCACCCACACTTCACCCCTGCCGTCCTTGCCGGTCTGCACGCGGCAGAAAGCCACAGCAGTTGGCACCTGTGTTTCGTCATCATAAGAGACATGCTGCGGTGGTCCTACCATGTCCACATCCTGAAACATAAGTGGTTGGGCATCAGTGCACTCAATCTCTTCCTCTTCTGGGGCAGGGCTAGGTGGATGGCCCACGGAAACCCCGCCAGCAGTCTTCAAAAAGCATGAGAGACTGCTGCATGACTTGGGGCTCAGACTGCTTGGCTGATTTGCAAGGGGGTGAGGTGAAAGACAAATGCCCATGGGCTGCTGGTGCCAACATTCGGTTTCAGCAGACGATCGGGTGGGAGACAATGTGAAGGAACTGAAGGCACTGTCAGCCATCCAATCTACTACCGCCTCTACTTGTTCTGGCCTCACCATTTGTACACTGGTATTCGGGTGAATGTCCTGTCGCCTACATGCATCTGAGGAAGGTGTTTCATTTGGGTGTGTAGCTGGCACAGATTGATCATTTCCTCTCCCTGCAACAGGAGCTCCACCAGCACCAGCAGCACCACGACCAGGGCCAAGTCCCTTATTTGATGCTCTCCTCATTCTTTGAGGTCAGCCACCGGACTAACCGACAGATTAACTATATTTAATTTCCCTGTCACATATGCTTTGCATGTGTTTCTCACACCAAAAATGGGTATATGTCACCGGCCAAACTAACAGTCAGATTAACTATATTAATTTCCCTGTCACGTATAAAGTGCACGTGTATCTCACACCAAAAATGGGTATATATCACCCATCGAACTAAGAGATGGATTAACTATTATATTTTTGTGTCAGGGGTACGAAAATGGTGCATTGCACCCACAAAAAAATCGCTTTAGGTCACCCACAGAATTACCAGCCAGATATATTATTATATTTCTGTGTCAGGGGTGCAAAGCTGGTGTATTGCACCCAAAAAAAATCATTATAGGTCACCCACAAAACAAATAGCCAGATTCCTAACACTCTCCCTCGCTTCAGCTGCCTGCTTCTTGTCCCTGCACTACTCAGAGCTGATGGGCGGTGCTACACGTGATCCAGCTTGTATATAGGCTGGGTCACACGATGCACTGGCCAATCACAGCTATGCCTTTACTAGGTACCTTGGAACTGAACCCAAGTTCGGGAAATTGTTTTTTACAGAATAAATTTATTTCTCGCAAAGCTTCGCAAAGTAATAACTTTGGCTGATCGGAGTCAATAAATTCTAATACTGTACGGAGCCCTCGCTCCGTACAGTATTGAAAATAAGTTTTAAGCGAATCGACTTTGGATGTTTCATCCGAAGTCTATTCGCTCATCCCTACCGAACTTTTCCGGCAAAGTTCGGGTCCGGGTACTCGAACTTGCAAAGTTCGGTACGGATCCGAATTTTACAGTTCGGGTTTGCTAAACACTATTCATGACTTTCACAGACCCTCACTCCACAGAAGAATTTCCTCTCCTACAACAGTTAGACCGATGAAGGAGGTGTTACTAATTAAAAAAAAATTCTAAATTCATTAATTTCATAGACACACTTCACAGAAGAATTTCCTCTCTTACAACAGTTAGACGGATGAAGGGAAGTGCGGCCGGTATACCTCTCTACTCTGGCCAAGGTACGGACAAGTCCTGTGGAATCCATGCCTGGTTCATTTTAATGAACGTGAGCTTGTCCACGTTGGCTGTGGATAGGCAAATGCGCCTGTCCGTGATCACCCCCCTGCCGTGCTAAACACACTGTGGCAGTGGAGCTGCCAGAGGGCCATATGAGGGCCATTAAAATGGTGTATCTCACCCAGAGGAAGCTGGGTGAGAACACGAAAGGCTGGGAAAATAGGTTTTACACAATGTATAAATATATGGTAGTGCCTGCGCTGTCGCTATATAATTGTCTCTATATGCGCTAAGGCAGATAGAGCCGCTGCTGGGTACCTGGAATATATACAAAGATAAACAAAGATAAACAAACTAATGTTTGGTACCAGCGCTGGAAATATAGGAATAGGTGATTGGTTAAATTGTATTAGTTGGCAATTACCTTGTTCCGGCAGGACAAATGGCTTGGTCAAGTGAGATATACAGCAGATGTCCGGTCTAACGGTATGGTGGGATAACTTTACAGTGCTTCTTGCTTCTTGCTCAACCTCAGAGCGCGTATGCCGCCCCGGCCGGTGGCTGGCGTGCGCGCGAGAGAGCTGTGTTGGTACAGGGTTCCGGAGCGTGTAGCGTGACGTCACGACAGACCTACGGAGAGATCCAGAGACCAAAAAGCGATCCTACGCGTTTCGAAGCCTACGGGCTTCTTCCTCAGGGATAATTGCTCTGTTTGTTCCCTGGATTAAATAGGTGCCGGGTCCCCATGGCAACTGCTATAGTTTACCTCATCAGGATTCCTGCATAGAGTCCTACATGGATAGATGGTAACATACGCTTATTTGTAGCAAACAATGATCAGAGTTCCATAGGTTTTCCAATGATGGTCATTCAAAATGCAAATAATTCCATCTCTCGATTTAGGCCATTTGGTGCTAAAGTATTCAATCTGAATATCCATTTGCTTTCACATCTCGACATCTGTTTAATAATGTCTCCACCTCTCAGATTTAGTTTTACTTTTTCAATACCCCCAAAGAAAGAACCAGCAAAGTTACCTGCGTGGTATTGGGCATAATGACGGGACAGGGGATGACCGTCATATTTTTTCTTTATATTGTTTAAATGTTCCCCCATCCTAGTTCTTAATTCGCGTTTGGTTCGGCCCACATATATTTTAAAACAGGGACATTTGATAAAATAGATCACTCCTCGAGTATTACATGAGATGTACTGGTTAATTTTATATTTGTGGTGATTGTCCCCTATTTCTGTAATGGGGAATTTTATTGTGCCATATTTAATTTTCCTACAGTTATTGCACAGTTTGCATGGGAAGAAACCCTTTTGTGTTAGATGACTCCATTTATTTTTTTGGGGTAATTTCACAGTGGGCGCTACCATAGTACACAGATTTAAAGCCTTCCTAAATATAAAGGTAGGATTTTTTGGGATCCTATCACCTATCAGTTTGTCTTGTCGCAACATTTCCCAGTGTTTTCTGACAATTCTTTTAAGGGTTACTGCCCCTTCGCTATATGTGGTGATTATCGGAATTTTAATAGGGGCATTGGTGCAGTCGCTTTCAGTGATTTTTTCGGGGTCCTGCATTTTATCCTTCAATAATAGGTTACGATCTACCTCTCTGATGTGTTTAATGGTTGGTTCTAAGTCCTCCATTTTATACCCCTTCTCGATGAATTTAGTATTAAGGTGTCTGATTTCTTCCTCAAAATGACCAATATCTGTGCAATTCCTACGTATCCTGATGTATTGGCTACGAGGGATATTAATGAGCCATGTCGGTAAGTGGCAACTTCTAAGAGGGATATAACTGTTACAATCCGTGGGCTTACAGTATGTCTTAGTGTGAATCTGCCCTTTCTCAATGAATATTGTAAGATCTAAAAAGTTTACCTGCTGTTTACTATATTTGGGTGTGAACTCTAAATAAAATTCATTTTTATTTAAATCATTTAAAAAGTGGTTCAATCCGGATTCTCCACCCTTCCAAATAAAAACAATATCATCAATAAAACGTCTCCATAGGACCAGATTCGCACTGAGTCTGCCCTGTGGGAAGATAGTGGTATCCTCCCAATGGCCCATATATAAATTAGCGAAACTCGGTGCGAATCTGGTCCCCATCGCAGTGCCCCATGTCTGCAAATAAAACTCCTGGTTAAATTTAAAATAGTTATGTGTAAGAATGAACATGACACAGTCTCCGATGAATTCTATTTGTTCTTTGGGCATGTTCCCATCTTTTTCTAAAAAATACTCCGTCGCTGTCTTGCCTTTTGTATTTTCGATCACAGTGTATAGGGAGGTGACATCCAGGGTCCCCAGGATATAGTCATCCTCCATTTAACGTCTTCCAGAAGTTGTAAAATGTGTTTGGTATCTTTAAGATACGCTGGGAGTTTCTGAACATGGCATTGTAATAAGGTGTCCACATACTTGGATAGATTGGCTGTCAGACTATCTATCCCTGAGATGATCGGTCGGCCAGGTGGGTTTGTTAGACTTTTGTGGATTTTCGGCAAATAATAAAAGATCGAAATCTTGGGGCATTGATTATTAATATATGCTGCTTCTTCAACAGTTAGTATGCCTTTCATTTTTCCTTTTTTGATAAGGGATCCAAGTTGATGTTTATATGTATTTGTCGGATCAAAACTCAGTTTTTTGTACGTTTTTTTATCACTAAGGAGTCGTATTGACTCACTAATATAGGAGTCATCATCCAAGATAACAATCCCCCCCCCCCCCTTTATCTGCAGGCCTTATCACAATTTTGTTATTGGTTTGTAATGTCCTAATAGCCTTTTTTTCCCAGAGAGATAGATTTTGAGAGCCCGTTCGTTTACTATTTGGATTGATTTTATGTAAGTCTCTCAGTACCAAGGCTTGAAATGCAGTAAAAGCATCAGAGTATTCACCCAGGGGGTTAAAATGTGATTTGGGTCTCAGCGTTGTGTGTAAGGGGTCCTGGTTAAATTGCCTGAGTCAGCAACGAGCTGTTGTCCCATCTCAATATTTGATTGCAAGTGGTTTCTAGGTCTTATAGATGGTATTATGCCAGCTTTTGGCATAAATTTATTAGTATTAGGACATGGGGCAGTTCTCATTTTTAAAAAATATTTTTTCAAAGCAAAATTTCTTAAAAATTTCTTAATTCCTACAAATGCATAAAAGGGGCACAATTTAGAGGTAGGGGCAAATTTAAGACCCTTCTCTAATAATGCCAACTCATTATCCTTCAGGGTATAGCAACTAAGATTATATATACCCTGCCCTCTCTTGCGTTTAGTTTCAATCTTCCTAGTTACTCCTTTCCCTCTTTTGGGAAAATCCACAAAAGTATAACAAACCCACCTGGCCGACCGATCATCTCAGGGATAGATAGTCTGACAGCCAATCTATCCAAGTATGTGGACACCTTATTACAATGCCATGTTCAGAAACTCCCAGCGTATCTTAAAGATACCAAACACATTTACAACTTCTGGAAGACGTTAAATGGGAGGATGACTATATCCTGGGGACCCTGGATGTCACCTCCCTATACACTGTGATCGAAAATACAAAAGGCAAGACAGCGACGGAGTATTTTTTAGAAAAAGATGGGAACATGCCCAAAGAACAAATAGAATTCATCGGAGACTGTGTCATGTTCATTCTTACGCATAACTATTTTAAATTTAACCAGGAGTTTTATTTGCAGACATGGGGCACTGCGATGGGGACCAGATTCGCACCGAGTTTCGCTAATTTATATATGGGCCATTGGGAGGATACCACTATCTTCCCACAGGGCAGACTCGGTGCGAATCTGGTCCTATGAAGACGTTTTATTGATGATATTGTTTTTATTTGGAAGGGTGGAGAATCCGGATTGAACCACTTTTTAAATGATTTAAATAAAAATGAATTTTATTTAGAGTTCACACCCAAATATAGTAAACAGCAGGTAAACTTTTTAGATCTTACAATATTCATTGAGAAAGGGCAGATTCACACTAAGACATACTGTAAGCCCACGGATTGTAACAGTTATATCCCTCTTAGAAGTTGCCACTTACCGACGTGGCTCATTAATATCCCTCGTAGCCAATACATCAGGATACGTAGGAATTGCACAGATATTGGTCATTTTGAGGAAGAAATCAGACACCTTAATACTAAATTCATCGAGAAGGGGTATAAAATGGAGGACTTAGAACCAACCATTAAACACATCAGAGAGGTAGATCGTAACCTATTATTGAAGGACAAAAAACGCAGGACCCCGAAAAAATCACTGAAAGCGACTGCACCAATGCCCCTATTAAAATTCCGATAATCACCACATATAGCGAAGGGGCAGTAACCCTTAAAAGAATTGTCAGAAAACACTGGGAAATGTTGCGACAAGACAAAGTGATAGGTGATAGGATCCCAAAAAATCCTACCTTTATATTTAGGAAGGCTTTAAATTTGTGTACTATGGTAGCGCCCACTGTGAAATTACCCCAAAAAAATAAATGGAGTCATCTAACACAAAAGGGTTTCTTCCCATGCAAACTGTGCAATAACTGTAGGAAAATTAAATATGGCACAATAAACTTCCCCATTATAGAAATAGGGAACAATCACCACAAATATAAAATTAACCAGTACATCTCATGTAATACTCGAGGAGTGATCTATTTTATCAAATGTCTGTTTTAAAATATATGTGGGCCGAACCAAACGCGAATTAAGAACTAGGATGGGGGAACATTTAAACAATATAAAGAAAAAATATGACGGTCATCCCCTGTCCCGTCATTATGCCCAATACCACGCAGGTAACTTTGCTGGTTCTTTCTTTGGGGGTATTGAAAAAGTAAAACTAAATCTGAGAGGTGGAGACATTATTAAACAGATGTCGAGATGTGAAAGCAAATGGATATTCAGATTGAATACTTTAGCACCAAATGGCCTAAATCGAGAGATGGAATTATTTGCATTTTGAATCCCATCATTGGAAAACCAATGGAACTCTGATCATTGTTTGCTACAAATAAGCGTATGTTACCATCTATCCATGTAGGACTCTATGCAGGAATCCTGATGAGGTAAACTATAGCAGTTGCCATGGGGACCCGGCACCTATTTAATCCAGGGAACAAACAGAGCATTTATCCCTGAGGAAGAAGCCCGTAGGCTTCGAAACGTGTAGGATCGCTTTTTGGTCTCTGGATCTCTCCGTAGGTCTGTCGTGACGTCACGCTACACGCTCCGGAACCCTGTACCAACACAGCTCCCTCGCGCGCACGCCAGCCACCGGCCGGGGCGGCATACGCGCTCTGAGGTTGAGCAAGAAGCAAAAAGCACTGTAAAGTTATCCCACCATACCGTTAGACCGGACATCTGCTGTATATCTCACTTGACCAAGCCATTTGTCCTGCCGGAACAAGGTAATTGCCAACTAATACAATTTAACCAATCACCTATTCCTATATTTCCAGCGCTGGTACCAAACATTAGTTTGTTTATCTTTGTTTATCTTTGTATATAGGTTTTACACAATGTATGTTGCAGCTAGGCTGGTAATTAGCAACCAACTGAGGAGCTTGGATAAATGTGGGCTGATCTCCTCAATCAGGGCTCCCTGTCTGGGGAAGGAGCAGCCTGTGTCAAGGCCCGTGGGAGACGGGACCCTCAAACCCTGTGTAGGGTAAGCACCGTGTTGTGTTTTTGAGGAGCAGGGTGGTAGACCCAGATCCCGATAGAGAGGGAGAAATACTGTGTAGTCAGTGGCCAGACGGCCTAGGATTTATGTTTATGATTTGTTTGGACTTCTGTAAAAGTAACAATAAAGCTGGTCGTGGCCAGTTTGCACCCAAATCTGCAGTTGGAGTGGCTTCTTGAGGTGTGCCAACCGGAAGACGGCGATTCTGGAGAGCTAAGTGACCCCGAGTTGTCACATATGGTGGAGGTATGCTATGGCATGAAAATGGCACACGAATATGGGTGCTGCAGAGCCTAAAGGGCCAGAAGCCTATTGTGGAAAAGCTGTGTTTGCAAGGAATTGCTGTGTGGGAGCTTAAAAGGCCAGAAGCCCAATTGATATCTGCTGATAAGACTGTGAAGTCTGTGGTGCAAAAGAAATGTGAATGCTGAGTTTGTCTCTAGGGAGAGAGAGACATCTGAAGAATGTGGTCTCTGATTAAAGTGGACTTGCTTGCTGAAAGTCTGTGGCCATGGGTCTCATGGAGAAATACACCAGGCGGTTGTGGCGGATAAAGCAGCAGGAAAACATGGCCACACTGATTGGTTACACCCAGGGCCGGTGCAAGGATTTTTGCCGCCCTAGGCAAAGATCCATTTTGCCGCCCCCTCATGTCACTCACTCACTGACAGACAGACACGCACTCAGACACTCACTGACTGACGTACACATACACTCACTGACAGACATACACCTACTCACTGAAACACACACACACACACAGAAACTCACTGACAGACACTCACTCACTGGCTGACAAACACACACATATACTCACTGACAAACATACACATACTCACTGACAAACACACAGACACTTACTGACCGACAGACACCCACACTCACTGACATACACACAGACACTTAATGACAGACACACATACATTTACTGACAGAAAGACAGACATACATACACTCACTCACTGACATAAATACACAGGCAGACACTGACTCAGTCAAACACTTAAACACTCACCTCCCTGGGGTCCAGTGTGGTGCAGCTCCTCAGTCCTCCAGCGCGCCGTTTAGTATACTGGAGCTGGAATGACGTCATATTCCGGCATCACAGAGGGCACACGAGGGAGGAGTGGGGAGCTGCTAGAACAGCCTCCCTTGCCGCCCGCCTCCTCTCCTCCGGTAATTTACTGGCAGAGCAGGCACCTGCCATCAGGGTAAGCAGATGCCTGCTCTGCCATATTTAAGAAGGGCCTCCACCTCCTGGCCCCCCTGTAACGGCTCTGGGGGCGGCTCAAGAGCCGCTTGCCCAGGGCTGCAGCCCCAGTCAGGGAGAGACCACCAGGGCGCCCCCAGCAGGCCGGCACCCTAGACGAACGCCTATTTCGCTTATATGGTTGCGCTGGCCCTGGTTACACCCGAAGTGAAATGGTGCAGTTTGATGCAGAGCGGGAGGCTTTGGAGGCGCAACTGCAGTTGGCCCTGGGGAGAAAGTCTTCAACGCTAAGTAGACACTTTGTAAAGGTTCAATGTGTCGGGGATGTACCTGGAGTTCCAGAGGAAAAGGTGATTTGTGCCATTGCTAAGGGCAACCAACGGGAAAATGACGTCAAGTGGGAAAGTGTGCACCTGATTGTCCTTTGGTCAGAAAGCCAGAGGAATTGCAGAGGAAGACATGCAAGTTGTTGGTGGGTGGAATCCCACTATGGGTTAAATGAGAAGGTGTCTGATGGAAAAGAGACACAACTGTTATGTGGAAACATTAATGAGATGTTACATACTATGTCTAATCTTGTTTCAGGAAATGGGTACAAAATCTGATCAGGTAAAAGCAGTGTGTGAACTGGCAGGTAAGCCAGCTGAGATTTCTCCCTCACAGGCTTCTGCAGGAGAGAAAGTCACTGCTTTACCTGAATTGTCAGTTACAAGAGGTAACTTTGGGATGGCTAAACTCAGGGATCCAATGCTAACCCGTGTAAGAGGAAGCAGGATAATGAAGCCTGAGGTTGACAAAACCTGAAGAAGATGCGGTTACTGAGGAAATGTCCAATGTGGGGACTTCAAGTGTGCCTTTAGAGGTCAGGACTGTTAGCAACTCAGAGAGTCAGGCTGCCATGTCAGTTTCATGTGAAACTAAGGTGGTTGCTAGTGGCAACCAGGAGTCAGTTGTACCTGACGAGATGAGTTTCAAGTCTGTGAGCTTGATGTGGGAAGAGAAAGTATCTGATAGTGACTGTATGCTGGAGGGGTGTATAGAACCAGTGGTGGATCATACTGGGATGAATGTAGCTCAAGATAATTCATTTGATTGCCTGGATGATAAAATCAGTAAGGTCTGCACTCTAATGGATGTGGTGTGGTTCGCTGGTAATGAGCCAGAGATATTTGTGGAAAGTTCCTTACAGGTGTCACTTGTTGGTAGTAACCTGGCGTATAACACCGTCAAGGAGGATGTTCATGGTAGAGAAGTTGAATGTAGAAGCTGAGTCGCCCGCACAGCTCACTCATTCCCAGGTTGCGATGGAAGCCATAGAGGGAAGCCACCAAAAGGGATGGCAAGATTGTGTCTCCCAGTCACTAATGTTACAAGCAATGTAGACCAGGTTGCCTGTGGTAACAATGAAGATGAGGTTATAAAGAGTGATGTGGTACATGTTGTGATGGATGCCCCAAAATATGAGCTTGAATGTGATGACTAGAGATGAGCAAATTTCATATTTTGAAATTCATTCACGCTTTGTTTGGTGGTAAAAGCAGAATTGCATTATGGATTCCGTTACCTTTAGAGGCATTCCTTTATTCATTCAGTCATAATAGAAGCCTATGGGCTGCTAAACCGATCCGTCCCATTTCCGTTATGCAGGGGAGATCCCCTTTGCTGCGTCACCCAAATTTGGATGATGCAGCGTATCCCCAGTCTTATTAACGTCTATTCCCCCATCCTTATCACCTCCCGACTCCGCTGACGTCCTTCCAGCCCCGCCGCAACCACTACTGCCGCCACTCGCAGTCCCCCCCCCCTGACCGGAGCTCCCCTCCCCTGAGACACCCCACGCCGTCAATGGCGACCCCGCCGTCGACCCAAGTGCCACTAAACCCCGCATCAACTCCCATAACCCAGCCCAAAGCTCCCTTAACTCCCCCCACCCATAGGGTCCCTATCAGATTTGCCAATGCCAAGGGGTTACCTGCTTTCGACTCACCTGGCTGCACAGATGCTGTGACTCTGCTAGCTGAAACGCAAGCTTGAGGGTGTTGCGTGCAGCCTCCCCCCTGTCCTGGTATCCTCATGAAATCCTCTGCAGAGATTTATTCTCCTACTGTAGCCTGGGCACGCAGTTCCAGCGCCGTACCACTAGACATCACCAAAGGTCCAGAAGACAGTGAGCCAGCACTGTGCTGCTCAGCCTGGGAAGAAGATGCCGAGCCTCCATCTTGGCCATGCCGTTCCTGCTGCTCACCCCTGCCATCTCTCCCTCGCTGGACATCGGAACCTCTGCCTAGAGGTCCTGCCGCACCTGGTCCTGCCGCCCACCTCCACTGAAAAATATGGGGATCCTCTCCCCAGGCCTAGGTCCCGCCGGCCCTTGCCTGCCTGGAACTAACCTGCAGCACGAACCAGAGGGTCCCTGGAGGGGATCCTCACTCAGCCCCGGACCCTCAGGGTCACCTCCGGACTCAGGCATGCCGGAGGCCTGGTCCTCCTCAGCCTGGTCCTCCTCGGCCTGGTCCTCCTCGGCCTGGTCCTCCTCGGTCGTTTTCCTGGGGGCACTTGAGCAGCAACACCACACGACCCCGCTAGCAAGCCCTGGACCTGAGCCTGCAGCCATCCTGGACCTCTCTGTTCAGCAGCCGCCCAGAGCTGCGCCAGCATCGCCTCCACTTCCTACATGGTAAGTAGGCTCCGGGGAACACGTCACACTGTATTTTTTTTATTTAAATAGGGGTGGGGGGACTGATCCCTTCACTGTGCCCACTAAAAAATGGCCCCTTTTCCCGCCTTTGGTCTCCCCTTATAACTATCTTCCCCCTCCTACCAGCCACTCCCCTCCTTAACCCCTTACCTGCCATTTTCTCCCCACTCCCTCCAAACCCAGTCATGCAGGCTTCCCCCAGGCTTGCAGCCCGTCCTTTCTGCTTGTTTTGCTACCTGCTTGCTACAAGCTCGTCCAGGTTGTCTGTCAGCCTATGAGCCATACAGGTCAACCCCTACCCCCTCACTTCCTCTCAGGGTCATGTGAGCATCCTTTTTCTACCTCTCTTGCTTTTTCCCAACGACATGTGCAGTAAAATGGATGTGCAGTTTTGCTGAATTCATCCAAAGTGAACCTGAAAAGCTTCGGGTTTGTCTCCCGGACAAAATTTTGGGAAGTTTATAACAAACCTGGTTTGTTATGAACTAATTCGCCCATCCTTAATTGTGAGTAATATCAAAAACTTTTTCTTTGCTGGTATTACACCCCCTTTATACTAACTACAATATACTATACAGTTTCTTCGCAGTGCTGGCGTGGTTGTTAAGTATGAGTTCTCTCATATATCATATATTCTGGTCATGCACTCTTCTACCAGCCCGTCCCCTTCCCCGTCCATGCCACGCCCACAATTTCAGACCTGGTGTGAGCGGGGAGAAGTCACAGATGGCAGAGCAACTAACCTTTGCGCCCCCATCTGCTTCTGAATAGTGATAAGCGGCAGGGGCAATATTTGAATTTGCAATATTTTGCGAATATTTGGTAGAATATTCGAGAATTCATGAATTTGAGATTATTTTCTTGATCACGAAAAATCAGCAATGTAATATTCGTGTAATGCGCTCGAAATACAGGCGTGGGTCACTATAGATACATTTTTCAAGCTGCTAAAAGTTTCCTGAGACTGGAGAAAATGGTTGGCATGGCAGAACATTACAATAGCTTTATGCAGATAGAGTGCTCTAATATATTTGCAATTGCAAAATCGGCACCATTGATGTGAATATTTTGGCGCAATACATGCAACTTCACATTTTAACAGGTCTGACTACTTATTAGTGATTGTTCCACAAAGTATTGTTGTGAACTTGTGACGTGACAACACTATGTCTGTATGTATGCTACAAACCGGATTCCAAAAAAGTTGGGACACTATACAAATCGTGAATATAAACTGAATGCAATGATGTGGAGGTGCCAACTTCAAATTGTCACAGTCATTACCTCTGGCTGTGACCTTCCGTCCTTGCTCGTCCGGCGCTCCTCGCTGAAGTTCTGTTTCTGTGTGTCATTTGTGGTTCTTTATGGGTTAACTCCCCTGTGTGCCTATTAGGAGTTAATCCTCTGTTTGCTCCATGGGTGTGGTCTCTCTGCTGCACCCATGGAACCTGTATATAAGGCTGAGGTTTCCTCAGTTCTGTGTCAGCTCTCCTGGTGTGTGTTGTCTGTCCTGTTCCTGGTTTGTACTCTCTCCCATGCTGCTGACCCATGGGATCTGTGTCTGTCTGTCTGTCTGTCTGTCTGTGCTCTGTGAGTTTCCCTACTTGTTCATTTGCGTCCTTTTTCCTGTCTTTCTGTTCTGCCAGTTATGTTTTAGTTACTTTGTGTTTATTCTGATGTCTGTGTTCAGCAAGCCTTTGCAGCAGAGTGGCATGACAAGGCCATGCAGATTACTACTGGTGGAGCAAGTCCTTCTCTGCTCATTGCCACTCCTGCTCCCTTGCGTGAACTCCTGCTCGTATTATTAGTTCCCCTGTTTTGTATTCATATGTCTGTGTTCTGCAAGCCTTTGCAGCAGAGTGGCATGACAAGGCCATGCAGTTTATTTCTGGTGGAGCAAGTCCTTCTCTGCTCATTGCCACTCCTGCTCCCTTGCGTGAACTCCTGCTTGTATTATTAGTTGCCCTGTTTTGTATTCATATGTCTGTGTTCAGCAAGCCTTTGCAGCAGAGTGGCATGACAAGGCCATGCAGTTTACTACTGGTGGAGCAAGTCCTTCTCTGCTCATTGCCACTCCTGCTCCCTTGCATGAACTCCTGCTTGTGTTATTTGCCCTGTTTTGTATTTACCTGTCTGTTATGTTTGCCTATGTGCCGTCGGTACCTTCTGGTACCTGTTGTCCATTCGCTCCTGCTGTCACTGTCTAGGTCACGCTCCAGAGTGGACCCTGGCAACTTCCTGCGGCTAAGTCTAACCCTACCATCTAGGGCTCTAGTGAAAACCAGGAGTTGCTTAGTTACGCCCCTCTAGAGTATTACTAGACAGTGGCGCAGTGGGGGTTTTCTCCCACTGTGCTGACGGTACATAGAGCTCATGTTTTATCTGTGCTGCTTTCCATGTTTCTGTTTGTGCAATAAACTCTTATGTGTCTGTACCTGATTTCCGTTTATTGCTTGACGACGCGGTGGTCTCTCCTGGGACCTCCAACTCGTGACACTAATATTTTATTCAGAATATAACATAAATCACGGAACAAAAGTTTAAACTGAGAAAATGTACCATTTTAACCACCTCCGGACCGCCTAACGCAGGATCGCGTTCCGGAGGTGGCAGCCCTGCGCAGAGTCACGCATATATGCGTCATCTCGCGATGGCCGAGATTTCCTGTGAACGCGCGCACACAGGCGCGCGCGCTCACAGGAACGGAAGGTAAGAGAGTTGATCTCCAGCCTGCCAGCGGCGATCGTTCGCTGGCAGGCTGGAGATGTGTTTTTTTTAACCCCTAACAGGTATATTAGAGGCTGTTTTGATAACAGCGTCTAATATACCTGCTACCTGGTCCTCTGGTGGTCCCCTTTGTTTGGATCGACCACCAGAGGACACAGGTAGCTCAGTAAAGTAGCACCAAGCACCACTACACTACACTACACCCCCCCCCCCCGTCACTTATTAACCCCTTATTAGCCCCTGATCACCCCTGATCACCCCATATAGACTCCCTGATTACCCCCCTGTCATTGATTACCCCCCCTGTCATTGATTACCCCCCCTGTCATTGATTACCCCCCCTGTCATTGATTACCCCCCTGTCATTGATTACCCCCCTGTCATTGATTACCCCCCTGTCATTGATTACCCCCCTGTCATTGATTACCCCCCTGTCATTGATTACCCCCCTGTCATTGATTACCCCCCTGTCATTGATTACCCCCCTGTCATTGATCAACCCCCTGTAAAGCTCCATTCAGACGTCCGCATGATTTTTACGGATCCACTGATAGATGGATCGGATCCGCAAAACGCATCCGGACGTCTGAATGAAGCCTTACACGGGCGTGATCAATGACTGTGGTGATCACCCCATATAGACTCCCTGATCACCCCCCTGTCATTGATTACCCCCCTGTAAAGCTCCATTCAGATGTCCGCATGATTTTTACGGATGCACTGATAGATGGATCGGATCCGCAAAACGTATCCGGACGTCTGAATGAAGCCTTACAGGGGCGTGATCAATGACTGTGGTTATCACCCCATATAGACTCCCTGATCACCCCCCTGTCATTGATTACCCCCCTGTAAAGCTCCATTCAGACGTCCGCATGATTTTTACGGATCCACTGATAGATGGATCGGATCCGCAAAACGCATCCGGACGTCTGAATGAAGCCTTACAGGGGCATGATCAATGACTGTGGTTATCACCCCATATAGACTCCCTGATCACCCCCCTGTCATTGATTACCCCCCTGTAAAGCTCCATTCAGACGTCCGCATGATTTTTACGGATCCACTGATAGATGGATCGGATCCGCAAAACGCATCCGGACGTCTGAATGAAGCCTTACAGGGGCATGATCAATGACTGTGGTTATCACCCCATATAGACTCCCTGATCACCCCCCTGTCATTGATTACCCCCCTGTAAAGCTCTATTCAGATGTCCGCATGATTTTTACGGATGCACTGATAGATGGATCAGATCCGCAAAACGCATCCGGACGTCTGAATGAAGCCTTACAGGGGCGTGATCAATGACTGTGGTTATCACCCCATATAGACTCCCTGATCACCCCCCTGTCATTGATCACCCCCCCCTGTCATTGATTACCCCCCTGTAAAGCTCCATTCAGATGTCCGCATGATTTTTACGGATGCACTGATAGATGGATCGGATCCGCAAAACGCATCCGGACGTCTGAATGAAGCCTTACAGGGGCATGATCAATGACTGTGGTTATCACCCCATATAGACTCCCTGATCACCCCCCTGTCATTGATTACCCCCCTGTAAAGCTCCATTCAGATGTCCGCATGATTTTTACGGCTGCACTGATAGATGGATCGGATCCGCAAAACGCATCCGGACGTCTGAATGAAGCCTTACAGGGGCATGATCAATGACTGTGGTTATCACCCCATATAGACTCCCTGATCACCCCCCTGTCATTGATTACCCCCCTGTAAAGCTCCATTCAGATGTCCGCATGATTTTTACGGATGCACTGATAGATGGATCGGATCCGCAAAACGCATCCGGACGTCTGAATGAAGCCTTACAGGGGCATGATCAATGACTGTGGTTATCACCCCATATAGACTCCCTGATCACCCCCCTGTCATTGATCACCCCCCCTGTCATTGATTACCCCCCTGTAAAGCTCCATTCAGATGTCCGCATGATTTTTACGGATGCACTGATAGATGGATCGGATCCGCAAAACGCATCCGGACGACTGAATGAAGCCTTACACGGGCGTGATCAATGACTGTGGTTATCACCCCATATAGACTCCCTGATCACTCCCCTGTCATTGATCACCCCCCCTGTCATTGATTACCCCCCTGTAAAGCTCCATTCAGATGTCCGCATGATTTTTACGGATGCACTGATAGATGGATCGGATCCGCAAAACGCATCCGGACGTCTGAATGAAGCCTTACACGGGCGTGATCAATGACTGTGGTTATCACCCCATATAGACTCCCTGATCACCCCCCTGTCATTGATCACCCCCCTGTCATTGATCACCCCCCCTGTCATTGATCACCCCCCCCCGTCATTGATCACCCTCTGTAAGGCTCCATTCAGACATTTTTTTGGCCCAAGTTAGCGGAATTATTATTTTTTTTTCTTACAAAGTCTCATATTCCACTAACTTGTGTCAAAAAATAAAATCTCACATGAACTCACCATACCCCTCACGGAATCCAAATGCGTAAAATTTTTTAGACATTTATATTCCAGACTTCTTCTCACGCTTTAGGGCCCCTAGAATGCCAGGGCAGTATAAATACCCCACATGTGACCCCATTTCAGAAAGAAGACACCCCCAGGTATTCCGTGAGGGGCATATTGAGTTCATGAAAGATTAATATTTTTGTCCCAAGTTAGCGGAACGGGAGACTTTGTGAGAAAATAATTAAAAATATCAATTTCCGCTAACTTGTGCCAAATAAAAAAAATTTATATGAACTCGCCATGCCCCTCATTAAATACCTTGGGGTGTCTTCTTTCCAAAATGGGGTCACATGTGGGGTATTTATACTGCCCTGGCATTCTAGGGGCCCCAAAGCGTGAGAAGAAGTCTGGTATCCAAATGTCTAAAAATGCCCTCCTAAAAGGAATTTGGGCACCTTTGCGCATCTAGGCTGCAAAAAAGTGTCACACATCTGGTATCGCCGTACTCAGGAGAAGTTGGGGAATGTGTTTTGGGGTGTCATTTTACATATACCCATGCTGGGTAAGATAAATATCTTGGTCAAATGCCAACTTTGTATAAAAAAATGGGAAAAGTTGTCTTTTGCCAAGATATTTCTCTCACCCAGCAAGGGTATATGTAAAATGACACCCCAAAACACATTGCCCAACTTCTCCTGAATACGGAGATACCACATGTGTGACACTTTTTTGCAGCCTAGGTGGGCAAAGGGGCCCATATTCCAAAGAGCACCTTTAGGATTTCACAGGTCATTTACCTACTTACCACACATTAGGGCCCCTGGAAAATGCCAGGGCAGTATAACTACCCGACAAGTGACCCCATTTTGGAAAGAAGACACCCCAAGGTATTCCGTGAGGGGCATGGCGAGTTCCTAGAATTTTTTATTTTTTGTCACAAGTTAGTGGAAAATGCAGATTTTTTTTTTTATTTTTTTTTTTCATACAAAGTCTCATATTCCACTAACTTGTGACAAAAAATAAAAACTTCCATGAACTCACTATGCCCATCAGCGAATACCTTGGGGTCTCTTCTTTCCAAAATGGGGTCACTTGTGGGGTAGTTATACTGCCCTGGCATTCTAGGGGCCCAAATGTGTGGTAAGGAGTTTGAAATCAAATTCTGTAAAAAATGACCTGTGAAATCCGAAAGGTGCTCTTTGGAATATGGGCCCCTTTGCCCACCTAGGCTGCAAAAAAGTGTCACACATCTGGTATCTCCGTACTCAGGAGAAGTTGGGGAATGTGTTTTGGGGTGTCATTTTACATATACCCATGCTGAGTGAGAGAAATATCTTGGCAAAAGACAACTTTTCCCATTTTTTTTATACAAAGTTGGCATTTGACCAAGATATTTATCTCACCCAGCATGGGTATATGTAAAAAGACACCCCAAAACACATTCCTCAACTTCTCCTGAATACAGAGATACCAGATGTGTGACACTTTTTTGCAGCCTAGGTGGGCAAAGGGGCCCATATTCCAAAGAGCACCTTTCGGATTTCACAGGTCATTTTTTACAGAATTTGATTTCAAACTCCTTACCACACATTTGGGCCCCTAGAATGCCAGGGCAGTATAACTACCCCACAAGTGACCCCATTTTGGAAAGAAGACACCCCAAGGTATTCCGTGAGGGGCATGGCAAGTTCCTAGAATTTTTTATTTTTTGTCACAAGTTAGTGGAATATGAGACTTTGTATGAAAAAAAAAAAAAAAATCATAATTTTCCACTAACTTGTTACAAAAAATAAAAAATTCTAGGAACTTGCCATGCCCCTCACGGAATACCTTGGGGTGTCTTCTTTCCAAAATGGGGTCACTTGTGGGGTAGTTATACTGCCCTGGCATTCTAGGGGCCCAAATGTGTGGTAAGGAGTTTGAAATCAAATTCTGTAAAAAATGACCTGTGAAATACGAAAGGTGCTCTTTGGAATATGGGCCCCTTTGCCCACCTAGGCTGCAAAAAAGTGTCACACATCTGGTATCTCCGTACTCAGGAGAAGTTGGGGAATGTGTTTTGGGGTGTCATTTTACATATACCCATGCTGGGTGAGAGAAATATCTTGGCAAAAGACAACTTTTCCCATTTTTTTATACAAAGTTGGCATTTGACCAAGATATTTATCTCACCCAGCATGGGTATATGTAAAAAGACACCCCAAAACACATTCCTCAACTTCTCCTGAATACAGAGATACCAGATGTGTGACACTTTTTTGCAGCCTAGGTGGGCAAAGGGGCCCATATTCCAAAGAGCACCTTTCGGATTTCACTCGTCATTTTTTACAGAATTTGATTTCAAACTCCTTACCACACATTTGGGCCCCTAGAATACCAGGGCAGTATAACTACCCCACAAGTGACCCCATTTTGGAAAGAAGAGACCCCAAGGTATTCGCTGATGGGCATAGTGAGTTCATAGAACTTTTTATTTTTTGTCACAAGTTAGTGGAATATGAGACTTTGTAAGAAAAAAATAAAAAATAAAAAAAATCATCATTTTCCGCTAACTTGTGACAAAAAATAAAAAGTTCTATGAACTCACTATGCCCATCAGCGAATACCTTATGGTGTGTACTTTCCTAAATGGGGTCATTTGTGGGGTGTTTGTACTGTCTGGGCATTGTAGAACCTCAGGAAACATGACAGGTGCTCAGAAAGTCAGAGCTGCTTCAAAAAGCGGAAATTCACATTTTTGTACCATAGTTTGTAAACGCTATAACTTTTACCCAAACCATTTTTTTTTACCCAAACATTTTTTTTTTATCAAAGACATGTAGAACAATAAATTTAGAGCAAAATTTATATATGGATGTAGTTTTTTTTGCAAAATTTTACAACTGAAAGTGAAAAATGTCATTTTTTTGCAAAAAAATCGTTAAATTTCGAATAATAACAAAAAAAGTAAAAATGTCAGCAGCAATGAAATACCACCAAATGAAAGCTCTATTAGTGAGAAGAAAAGGAGGTAAAATTCATTTGGGTGGTAAGTTGCATGACCGAGCAATAAATGGTGAAAGTAGTGTAAGTCAGAAGTGTAAAAAGTGGCCTGGTCTTTCAGGGTGTTTAAGCACTGGGGGCTGAAGTGGTTAAGGGAAAAATATGTTGAATCAGAATTTCATGGTGTCAACAAATCCCCAAAAAGTTGGGACAAGGCCATTTTCACCACTGTGTGGCATCTCCCCTTCTTCTTACAACACTCAACAGACGTCTGGGGACCGAGGAGACCAGTTTCTCAAGTTTAGAAATAGGAATGCTCTCCCATTCTTGTCTAATACAGGCCTCTAACTGTTCAATCGTCTTGGGCCTTCTTTGTTGCACCTTCCTCTTTATGATGCGCCAAATGTTCTCTATAGGTGAAAGATCTGGACTGCAGACTGGCCATTTCAGTACCCGGATCCTTCTCCTACGCAGCCATGATGTTGTGATTGATGCAGAATGTGTTCTGGCATTATCTTGTTGAAAAATGCAGGGTCTTCCCTGAAAGAGATGACGTCTGGATGGGAGCATATGTTGTTCTAGAACCTGAATATATTTTTCTGCATTGATGGTGCCTTTCCAGACATGCAAGCTGCCCATGCCACACGCACTCATGCAACCCCATACCATCAGAGATGCAGGCTTCTGAACTGAGCGTTGATAACAACTTGGGTTGTCCTTGTCCTCTTTGGTCCGGATGACATGGCGTCCCAGATTTCTGACCACAGAACAGTCTTCCATTTTGCCACACTCCATTTTAAATGATCCCTGGCCCAGTGAAAATGCCTGAGCTTGTGGATCTTGCTTAGAAATGGCTTCTTCTTTGCACTGTAGAGTTTCAGCTGGCAATGGCGGATGGCACGGTGGATTGTGTTCACTGACAATGGTTTCTGAAAGTATTCCTGAGCCCATTCTGTGATTTCCTTTACAGTAGCATTCCTGTTTGTGGTGCAGTGTCGTTTAAGGGCCCGGAGATCACGGGCATCCAGTATGGTTTTACGGCCTTGACCCTTACGCACAGAGATTGTTCCAGATTCTCTGAATCTTCGGATGATGTTATGCACAGTTGATGATGATAGATGCAAAGTCTTTGCAATTTTTCGCTGGGTAACACCTTTTTGATATTGCTCCACTATCTTTCTGTGCAACATTGTGGGAATTGGTGATCCTCTACCCATCTTGGCTTCTGAGAGACACTGCCACTCTGAGAAGCTCTTTTTATACCCAATCATGTTGCCAATTGACCTAATTAGTGTTAATTGGTCTTCCAGCTCTTCGTTATGCTCAAATTTACTTTTTCCAGCCTCTTATTGCTACTTGTCCCAACTTTTTTTTTTATCAGCTACACTATATCAAGATATAACCTACACTGACTATCTCCCACTAACTATCTGTATTATATATATAAGCTAACTATCTAATGTAATGACACAGGAAAGCAGAGAGCACAGCAATGACACTACTGTCTCTCTTAGATCTGCAAAATACTGCATACAAGGGTTGCTAGGGAGGTTCTTATATAGTGAGTGGTAGGCAACTTTCCTATTGGTTGCTAGGGATGTTGCTAAGCTCAGACAAAGACATTGCAGCCTTCTCATTGGCCCACAAGCAAGAAAGGAGGTTACTGTTAAAAAAAAAAATCTAGAATATTCAAAATTACGAATATATATCACTATATTCTAAATATTCACGAATTCTCAAAGTGCCGATATTCGCGAATAATATTCACTATTCGAATATTCGAACACTACTCATGAAATACACCTAATTTAGACTATTTCAGTATAATAAATCACATTTCTCAAATGTATTCTTACTTTTTACAGTATACAATATCTTACAGTGTTCACTATACTCCTGCTACTCCTTTGCATTTAAAGCTGGATTAACAAGGAGCTAACCAAGTGCCTTGCTAGGGATTCAAATGATCTGGGGCCCAAGCCCTAATGAATATGGCCCAGTTCTCTAAATCAACCCTCCCTCCGCACTTTCCTGTACTCGCTATACAGCAGCACATACCTGTCATATCCAATGCCTCTCAGGTGACGAACAGAGGTGCATTATATTGATGGCATTTTGAATGCACAGAGATAACGTGACAAGATTCTGATTAGTAATTAGCAGAATAGGCAATATTCAACTTTGCGATATTTCGCGAATTTTGGGCTGAATATTCGCTAATTCGAGAATTTGTGATCTCCAGTCATTGTTTACTTGATTGCGAAAATCGGCAATGTAATATATTCGTGATTAGAATATTAAACACTATTCGTGAATACAAATATATAGTACTATATTCTAAATATTCGCAAATTCTCTAAGTGGCGATATTCACGATTAAAATTCGCAATTTGAAGATTCGCGCTCAGCACTAATCCTGAGGCCCATTGTTGTGCCATTCATCCACGACCATCACCTCATGTTTCAGCATGATAATGCATGGCCCCATATTGTAAAGATCTGTACACAATTCCTGGAAGCTGAAAACATCCCAGTTCTTGCATGGCCAGCATACTCACCGGACATGTCACCCATTCAGCATGTTTGGGATGCTCTGGATCGGCGTATACGACAGCATGTTCCAGTTCCTGACAATATTCTGCAATTTCACACATCTATTGAAGAGGAGTGGACCAACATTCCACAGGCCACAATCAACAACCTGATCAACTCTATGTGACGGAGATGTGTTGCACAGCATGAGGCAAATGGTGGCCATACCAGATACTGACTGGTTTTCTGAACAACCCCCCCCCCCCCCAACCCCCAGTAAGGCAAAACTGTGCACATTTCAGAGTGGTCTTTTATTGTGGGAAGTCTAAGGCACACCTGTGCAATATTCATGCTGTCTAATCAGCACCTTGATATGCCACACCTGTGAGGTGGGATGGATTATCTTGGCAAAGGAGAAGTGCTCACTAACACAGATTTAGACAGATTTGCGAACAATATTTGAGAGTAATGGGTCTTTTGTGTATGTAGAAAATGTTTCAGGTCTTTGAGTTCAGATCATGCAAAATGGGAGCAAAACCAAAAGTGTTGCGTTTATATTTTTGTTCAGTGTATGACATTGTCACTCTGACATTATTAATGCTATCTTTGCATTAAAGAGCTTGAAAAGGGAAAGAGAGAGAGGGAAAAACAAATTGTAAAGTAATAAAAAAGAGATATCAGTCCTAGGAGACCTCAGGGCAATCTGAGCACCTTGATTTAGGTCAAATATATTAGTATCCCGAATTGGACTCAAACTCAAGAAATTCAATTATTTCTACTTGTGAAAAAATATTGCAAATTAATCACATTTTGAAAGTTGGTTATCTTGTGACACACATATCAGGACTTATCCAGCCAATAGGAAGGTAAGGGAAAGCCACATCTTTGCCTGCAGTTTGTGCACCCACAATACAACTACCTCTTCACTCCATATGTTGGCATTACATAGATAGCATTTTTATACACATTCAGAATCCTCAATTAATCACTCACAAGGACACCTACAGAGAGGTTTCTATCCAGCCAGTCAAGACAACCAGAACCAGCTCTTCATCACCCAGACACTTGAATGTACACTCTATAAAGACACCCATCTCATCTTATTCCCATCCCAAAAGCATTGCCTTTAGTATACCCTATTGCCCCCACCTTCATGTCACACATTCAGCAGCAACAAAAAATAAAAAAGGCTCCCTATAAATGATGACCTTAAAGGGATTGTCCAGCCTAATTAAAAACTAATGGCAAGCAGCAGTGAGTTAAAAAAATAAAAAAAGCTTACTAAGGGCTCTTTCACACTTGCGTTGTTGTGTTCCGGCATAGAGTTCCGTCGTCGGGACTCTATGCCGGAAGAATCCTGATCAGGATTATCCCCATGCATTCTGAATGGAGAGAAATCCGTTCAGGATGCATCAGGATGCCTTCAGTTCCGGAACAGAACTTTTTTGGTCGGAGAAAATACTGCAGCATGCTGCGCTTTTTGCTCCGGCCAAAAATCCTAAACACTTGCCGCAAGGCCGGATCCGGAATTAATGCCCATTGAAAGGCATTAATCCGGATCCGGCCTTAAGCTAAACGTCGTTTCGGCGCATTACCGGATCCGACGTTTAGCTTTTTCTGAATGGTTACCATGGCTGCCAGGACGCTAAAGTCCTGTTTGCCATGGTAAAGTGTAGTGGGGAGCGGGGGAGCAGTATACTTACCGTCCGTGCGGCTCCCGGGGCGCTTCAGAGTGACGTCAGGGCGCCCCACGCGCATGGATGACGTGCTCGCATGGATCACGTCATCCATGCGCATGGGGCGCTCTGACGTCATTCTGGAGCGCCCCGGGAGTCGCACGGATGGTAAGTATACTGCTCCCCCGCTCCCCACTACTACTATGGCAGCCAGGACTTTAATAGCGTCCTGGGTGCCATAGTAACACTGAACGCATTTTGAAGACGGATCAGTCTTCAAATGCTTTCAGTTCACTTGCGTTGTTACGGATCCGGCGGGCACCTCCGGCAAATGGAGTGCACGACGGATCCGGACAACGCAAGTGTGAAAGAGGCCTAACTCCTCAAAATGTTTTATGTTCCAACACAATGGAACCTGGCAGTGCCGGCCAGGACCCTGGTCTTAGTTATAATCACCCAATGGTGGATAAGTGGACATTATGTACTGCAAGCACATATTTGTCTGGCAGGAGCAAGTCTGCATGGCTATGCTTGAATTCTGGCATAATTTCAAAATTTTGTGCAATGTTAGTGCAATTTGTGGCATCTCATTTTAGCCATGGTTATAAAGCAAGTAAGCTAAAGAGAATAATCCACTCTGCCTCATCCTCCAAGGGCCTGGCTTAAGTTGTGCCATTTTGTATAAATTAAGCCACTAATAGGTGGTATAAACAAAAGTGCCTAGCCACACACCAAATTTATTATCCAGCCTGAACCACTGTGCTGAATTTGGTGGTATATTAGACTGTCTGTTTTCTTTTTCTACAGTTTAACTGGAATTAGTGAATCGGTCCCATTATGCTTTGAAACATTTTTGTTTAAACTTAAACTATTATACTAAGAAGAGATGAGCGAATTGAAGTTGACAAAGTGGAATTCGATCCGAAATTCAGGAAAAATTCTATTCGTCCCGATGTCGAATTTCGTTGTGTTCATGGTAATGAATTGTATTTTTCGAAAATGGCGGCTGCACATGTTACAAAGTGAATGTTAGAAGCCCGGGAACGAGGGAGCACCCACAATGCCATGCAGACAGCCAGTCAGCAGATAGCCAGCCCCTGTGATGTCACAGCCCTATAAAAAGCCTCCTCATGCCCGGTCTCCGCCATTTTCATTTTACAGTGAAGAGGAGGAGAGATGTTGCAGGCACTAGGGACAGTGATTAGGAAAGACTTTATTCAAAAAACAATTGAGCTGTTCAGAGAAAGATTAGTCATAGTATAGAGAAAGGATAGGGAGGCATTATCCACACTGTAGGGAGAGAGCAGGGAACCAATAGGAGAGTGTAAAACCTGGGTAATACGAGCTATTCTATTACACCTTACTGCTAGTGTTGAGCGAACAGTTCGAGCATAGTTCGGGTCCGTACCGAATTTTGGGGTGTTCGTGACACGGACCCGAACCCGAACTTTTTCGTAAAAGTTCGGGTTCGGGTTCGTCGTTCGGCATGTATTTTGGCGCATTTTGAAAGGCTGCAAAGCAGCCAATCAACATGCATCATACTACTTGCCCTAAGATGCCATCGCAGCCATGCCTACTATTGGCAAGGCTGTGATTGGCCAAGTGCAGCATGTGACTCAGCCTCTTTATAAGCTTGTGCGCACGTCGGGACGTGCTCACTCCCGATGTGAATAGAACAGGGATAGACGCAGCTGATGCTAGGGCGAGAATAGGCAGGGATAATTGAATAACTGGAAGCAAATTTCTCTCCTCCACCTGTGATTCATCTGAACAACTGCAGCTGAGCTGCTTTTTTGATAGGGATTGGCTATTTTTAGAGTGACCAGAGTGATTTTTCCATCCACATGTACCTGGGCTGACCGCCGGCCGCCATTTTGCGACTTGTAGTGCTGCAGCAGAAGCTGCCACAGTGTGCATTCCAAAGCTCCAAACAAGTCAGACATCTACACCTGGGATTCAGACCAATAGCGATTTAGCAGCACAGTCCAAGGCTATTTTTTTTAAAGGTTGTGCAGACCATTTTGTGGCACATGTTACTGGGCTGATAGGCGGCGGCCATCTTGGGACTAGTGCTGCAGCACAATCTCTCCCAACGTCCATTAATCACTTGTAATAGTGGTCTGTGCCATAGAAATCCTACATCAGGGACTTGGGTGTGCTTGTGTCACCCCTACTAATACCAGTCCACCTGTAATCCATACAGTGAAAAGCCATAAAGTATTCCAGTGAGGGAATTTTTTTTTTATTTAAAAAAGGCCAAGTTAGTTTATCTGGCGTTCAATATACTAGATACAGTTAGGCCTGCGTTTCATACATCTGGAATTAGCAAACTAATGTGCTGGGGTTGGGAAAACATATATGTACCCATACTAGAATCTGTCAAAGAAAGCGGTACTCACATATAACAGTAATTCCATCTGTAATCCATACAGTCAAAAGACTGAAAGTATTCCAGTGAGGGAATTTTTTTTATTTAAAAAAGGCCAAGTTAGTTTATCTGGCGTTCAATATACTAGATACAGTTAGGCCTGCGTTTCATACATCTGGAATTAGCAAACTAATGTGCTGGGGTTGGGAAAACATATATGTACCCATACTAGAATCTGTCAAAGAAAGCGGTACTCACATATAACAGTCATTCCATCTGTAATCCATACAGTCAAAAGACTGAAAGTATTCCAGTGAGGGAATTTTTTTTATTTAAAAAAGGCCAAGTTAGTTTATCTGGCGTTCAATATACTAGATACAGTTAGGCCTGCGTTTCATACATCTGGAATTAGCAAACTAATGTGCTGGGGTTGGGAAAACATATATGTACCCATACTAGAATCTGTCAAAGAAAGCGGTACTCACATATAACAGTCATTCCATCTGTAATCCATACAGTCAAAAGACTGAAAGTATTCCAGTGAGGGAATTTTTTTTTTATTTAAAAAAGGCCAAGTTAGTTTATCTGGCGTTCAATATACTAGATACAGTTAGGCCTGCGTTTCATACATCTGGAATTAGCAAACTAATGTGCTGGGGTTGGGAAAACATATATGTACCCATACTAGAATCTGTCAAAGAAAGCGGTACTCACATATAACAGTCATTCCATCTGTAATCCATACAGTCAAAAGACTGAAAGTATTCCAGTGAGGGGATTTTTTTTATTTAAAAAAGGCCAAGTTAGTTTATCTGGCGTTCAATATACTAGATACAGTTAGGCCTGCGTTTCATACATCTGGAATTAGCAAACTAATGTGCTGGGGTTGGGAAAACATATATGTACCCATACTAGAATCTGTCAAAGAAAGCGGTACTCACATATAACAGTCATTCCATCTGTAATCCATACAGTCAAAAGACTGAAAGTATTCCAGTGAGGGGATTTTTTTTATTTAAAAAAGGCCAAGTTAGTTTATCTGGCGTTCAATATACTAGATACAGTTAGGCCTGCGTTTCATACATCTGGAATTAGCAAACTAATGTGCTGGGGTTGGGAAAAAATATATGTACCCATACTAGAATCTGTCAAAGAAAGCGGTACTCACATATAACAGTCATTCCATCTGTAATCCATACAGTCAAAAGACTGAAAGTATTCCAGTGAGGGGATTTTTTTTATTTAAAAAAGGCCAAGTTAGTTTATCTGGCGTCCAATATACTAGATACAGTTAGGCCTGCGTTTCATACATCTGGAATTAGCAAACTAATGTGCTGGGGTTGGGAAAACATATATGTACCCATACTAGAATCTGTCAAAGAAAGCGGTACTCACATATAACAGTCATTCCATCTGTAATCCATACAGTCAAAAGACTGAAAGTATTCCAGTGAGGGGATTTTTTTTATTTAAAAAAGGCCAAGTTAGTTTATCTGGCGTTCAATATACTAGATACAGTTAGGCCTGCGTTTCATACATCTGGAATTAGCAAACTAATGTGCTGGGGTTGGGAAAACATATATGTACCCATACTAGAATCTGTCAAAGAAAGCGGTACTCACATATAACAGTCATTCCATCTGTAATCCATACAGTCAAAAGACTGAAAGTATTCCAGTGAGGGAATTTTTTTTATTTAAAAAAGGCCAAGTTAGTTTATCTGGCGTTCAATATACTAGATACAGTTAGGCCTGCGTTTCATACATCTGGAATTAGCAAACTAATGTGCTGGGGTTGGGAAAACATATATGTACCCATACTAGAATCTGTCAAAGAAAGCGGTACTCACATATAACAGTCATTCCATCTGTAATCCATACAGTCAAAAGACTGAAAGTATTCCAGTGAGGGAATTTTTTTTATTTAAAAAAGGCCAAGTTAGTTTATCTGGCGTTTAATATACTAGATACAGTTAGGCCTGCGTTTCATACATCTGGAATTAGCAAACTAATGTGCTGGGGTTGGGAAAACATATATGTACCCATACTAGAATCTGTCAAAGAAAGCGGTACTCACATATAACAGTCATTCCATCTGTAATCCATACAGTCAAAAGACTGAAAGTATTCCAGTTAAGGAATTTTTTATTTATTTAAAAAAGGCCAAGTTAGTTTATCTGGCGTTCAATATACTAGATACAGTTAGGCCTGCGTTTCATACATCTGGAATTAGCAAACTAATGTGCTGGGGTTGGGAAAACATATATGTACCCATACTAGAATCTGTCAAAGAAAGCGGTACTCACATATAACAGTCATTCCATCTGTAATCCATACAGTCAAAAGACTGAAAGTATTCCAGTGAGGGAATTTTTTTTTTATTTAAAAAAGGCCAAGTTAGTTTATCTGGCGTTCAATATACTAGATACAGTTAGGCCTGCGTTTCATACATCTGGAATTAGCAAACTAATGTGCTGGGGTTGGGAAAACATATATGTACCCATACTAGAATCTGTCAAAGAAAGCGGTACTCACATATGACAGTCATTCCATCTGTAATCCATACAGTCAAAAGACTGAAAGTATTCCAGTGAGGGGATTTTTTTTTTATTTAAAAAAGGCCAAGTTAGTTTATCTGGCGTTCAATATACTAGATACAGTTAGGCCTGCGTTTCATACATCTGGAATTAGCAAACTAATGTGCTGGGGTTGGGAAAACATATATGTACCCATACTAGAATCTGTCAAAGAAAGCGGTACTCACATATAACAGTCATTCCATCTGTAATCCATACAGTCAAAAGACTGAAAGTATTCCAATGAGGGGATTTTTTTTATTTAAAAAAGGCCAAGTTAGTTTATCTGGCGTTCAATATACTAGATACAGTTAGGCCTGCGTTTCATACATCTGGAATTAGCAAACTAATGTGCTGGGGTTGGGAAAACATATATGTACCCATACTAGAATCTGTCAAAGAAAGCGGTACTCACATATAACAGTCATTCCATCTGTAATCCATACAGTCAAAAGACTGAAAGTATTCCAGTGAGGGAATTTTTTTTTTATTTAAAAAAGGCCAAGTTAGTTTATCTGGCGTTCAATATACTAGATACAGTTAGGCCTGCGTTTCATACATCTGGAATTAGCAAACTAATGTGCTGGGGTTGGGAAAACATATATGTACCCATACTAGAATCTGTCAAAGAAAGCGGTACTCACATATAACAGTCATTCCATCTGTAATCCATACAGTCAAAAGACTGAAAGTATTCCAGTGAGGGGATTTTGCTTATAAAAAATAATATATTTCATTGTGGTGCGAGTTGAATCGCAACAATGAAGAAAAATACTATTAAGGGACGAGGACGCGGTCGTGGTGGTGTCCGTGGAGCCTCTGTTGCTGGTAGAGGACGTGGCCGTTCGGCCCCAGGCGCACACAGTAGGGAACGAACTCCCTCAACTAGCCGGCAGAATGTACCGCAATATCTCGTGGGGCCCAATGCCGCTCTTAGGATGGTAAGGCCTGAGCAGGTACAGGCATTAATCGATTGGGTGGCCGACAGTGCTTCCAGCACGTTCACCACATGGTCTTCCACCCAGTCTTCTGCGGAAAGCGCACAGGTGGCACCTGAAAACCAAGCCCATCAGTCTGTCACATCACCCCCAAGCATATCAGGGAAACGGTCTGAGCCACAAGTTATGCAGCAGTCTCTTCTTCTGTTTGAAGACTCTGCTTCCAGGGTTTCCCAGGGGCGTCCACCTAGCCCTTCCCCAGTGGAGGAAGACATACCATGCACTGAAGCACAACCACTTATGTCTCCAGATGAAGAGGACATGGGAATACCACCACAGCAGAGTCACCGACTCTCTGATGATGACGAAACACAGGTGCCCACTGCCGCGTCTTTTTGCAGTGTGCAGACTGAACAGGAGGAGGTCAGGGAGGGAGACTGGGTGGAAGACGATGCAGAGGACGATGAGGTCTTAGACCCCACATGGACTGAAGGTCGTGGCGATGACTTTCACAGTTCAGAGGAAGAGGTAGTGGTGAGACCGAGACAACAGCGAAGCCAAAGAGGGAGCAGGGGGCCAAAGCAGACGAGCCGCCGCCCCCAGAGTTCGCCTGCTACTGGACATCGCCAACAGGGACCCAGCCCCACAAAGGCAGCTTCAAAGAGTTCCCTGGCATGGCACTTCTTTAAACAATGTCCTACCGACAAGACCCGAGTGACTTGCACGCTCTGCCATCAGAGCCTGAGGCGAGGCATTAACGTTCTGAACCTCAGCACAACCTGCATGACCAGGCATCTACATGCAAAGCATGAACTGCAGTGGGGTACACACCTTAAAAACCAGGCACTCGCTGAGGCTCCCCCTGCTCCCTCTACCGCTGCTGCCTCGGCTTCCGCCTCGAGAGGAATGTTGCCACCTGCCGAGCAGCAAACAGAGGATGTGCCACCGACACCACCACCACCGCCACCGTCAACTAGCGTCTCCACTATATCACACAGCAGCGTTCAGCTCTCAATATCTCAAACCTTAGAGAGGAAGCGCAAATTCCCCCCGAGTCACCCTCGAGCCCTTGGCCTGAACGCCAGCATTTCTAAACTGCTGGCCTTTGAAATGCTGTCATTCCGGCTGGTGGACACAGACAGCTTCAAACAGCTGATGGCCATGGCTGTCCCGCAGTATGTGGTTCCCAGCCGCCACTACTTCTCCAAGACAGCCGTGCCTTCCCTGCACATGCAAGTGTCCGATAAAATCAAGTGTGCACTGCGCAACGCCATTTGTGGCAAGGTCCACCTAACCACAGATACGTGGACCAGTAAGCACGGCCAGGGACGCTATATCTCACTAACTGCACACTGGATGAATGTAGTGGCGGCTAGGCCCCCGGCGGACAGTTCCTTGGCGCACGTCCTTCCGCCCCCTAGGATCGCAGGGCATCATTCTCTGCCTCCTGTAGCCTCCTCCTCCTACTCGGCTTCCTCCTCCACTGCTTCCACCAGCTCATCCGGTCAGCCACACACCTTCACCACCAACTTCAGCACAGCCCGGGGTAAACGTCAGCAGGCCATTCTGAAACTCATATGTTTGGGGGACAGGCCCCACAGCGCAAAGGAGTTGTGGCGGGGTATTGAACAACAGACCGACGAGTGGTTTCTGCCGGTGGGCCTCAAGCCAGGCCTGGTGGTATGCGATAATGGGCGAAATCTCGTGGCAGCTCTGGGACTAGCCGGTTTGACGCACATCCCTTGCCTGGCGCATGTGCTGAACTTGGTGGTGCAGAGGTTCATTCACCACTACCCCAACATGTCAGAGCTGCTGCATAAAGTGCGGGCCGTCTGTGCGCGCTTCCGCCGTTCACATCCTGCCGCTGCTCGCCTGTCTGCGCTACAGCGGAACTTCGGCCTTCCCGCTCACCGCCTCATATGCGACGTGCCCACCCGGTGGAACTCCACCTTGCACATGCTGGAGAGACTGTGCGAGCAGCAGCAGGCCATAGTGGAGTTTCAGCTGCAGCACGCTCGCGTCAGTCGTACTGCCGAACAGCACCACTTCACCACCAATGATTGGGCCTCCATGCGAGACCTGTGTGCCCTGCTGCGCTGTTTCGAGTACTCCACCAACATGGCCAGTGGCGATGACACTGTTATCAGCGTTACAATACCACTTCTATGTCTCCTTGAGAAAACACTTAGGGCAATGATGTTAGAGGAGGTGGCCCAGGTGGAGGAGGAGGAGGAGGATGAGGGCTTGTTTCTAACACTTTCGGGCCAGTCTGTTCGAAGTGGCTCAGAGGGAGGTTTGTTTAAGCAGCAGAGGACAGGTTCACAAGTCGCCAGCCAAGGCACTGTACTGGAGGACGAGGAGGATGAGGAGGTGGAGGGGGACGAGGATGACGCAAGTTCACAGCGGGGTGGCAGCCCAGGCCCATCACTGGTGCGTGGCTGGGGGGATACGGTGGACGGTGACGATACGCCTCCCACAGAGGACAGCTTGTCCTTACCCATGGGTAGCCTGGCCCACATGAGCGAATATATGCTCCAATGCCTGCGCAACGACAGCGGAGTTGCCCACGTTTTAACGTGTGCAGACTACTGGGTGGCCACCCTGCTGGATCCCTGGTATAAAGACAATGTGCCCACTTTAATTCCTGAACTGGAGCGCGACCGTAAGATGCGCGAGTACAAGCGCACGCTGATAGAGGCGCTCTTGAGAGCATTCCCACATGTCACAGGGGAACAGGTGGAAGGTGAAGGCAGAGGAGTGGCAAGAGGTCGCCAACGCAGCTGTGTCACGGCCAGCTCATCTGAGGGCAGGGTTAGCATGGCAGAAATGTGGAAAAGTTTTGTCTCCACGCCACAGCTATCTGCACCGACACCTGATACGGAACGTGTTAGCAGGAGGCAGCATTTCACTAACATGGTTGAACAGTATGTCTGCACACCCCTCCACATCCTGACGGATGGTTCGGCCCCATTCAACTACTGGGTTTCGAAATTGTCCACGTGGCCAGAGTTAGCATGTTATGCCTTGGAGGTGCTTTCCTGCCCGGCGGCCAGCGTTTTATCTGAACGCGTATTCAGCACGGCAGGGGGCGTCATTACTGACAAGCGCAGCCGCCTGTCCACAGCCAACGTGGACAAGCTGACCTTCATAAAGATGAACCAGGCATGGATCCCACAGGACCTGTCCCTCCCTTGTGCAGAGTAGTCCTTATTAACTGCCTAAAACATGTCTTGTTGTGCTACGGGCCACTTCTTTATTTGATACAAATTTTATGAAACCCACAGTTGAATGAAACTCTTCTCTGTCTGGGCGCCGGGGCCTAACCAGATGAAAGTGGCCGGTTAAACTAACGGGTGACATGAAGCCATAACCTCTGATATGCTACCTCTGTCTTATGTCTGGGTGCTGAGGCCTAAGTCAAATAAAGCGGTCTTCTGCTGTGCTGGGGGATATGAAGCTAATCTCTGACCTCTCTCCTCTGTCTGGGTCCAAAGGCCTAAATCACTGAAAGAGGCCTTCTCCTGTGGTGTGTGATATGATGCCAGAATATGTGCTGTGGGGCCTCTCTCCTCTTCCTGGGTGCAGGGGTCAAATAAACTAAATTGTGGCCTACTCCTGTGGTGGTTGATATGATGCCTGATTCTCTGATGTGGAACCTCTCTCCTCTGTTTGGGTGAAGGGGTCAAAGTAACTAAATGGTGGCTTCTCCTGTGGTGGCTGATATGATGCCAGAATATGTGCTGTGGTGCCTCTCTCCTCTTCCTGGGTGCAGGGGTCAAAGTAACTAAATGGTGGCTTCTCCTGTGGTGGCTGATATGATGCCAGAATATGTGCTGTGGGGCCTCTCTCCTCTTCCTGGGTGCAGGGGTCAAAGTAACTCAATGGTGGCTTCTCCTGTGGTGGCTGATATGATGCCAGAATATGTGCTGTGGTGCCTCTCTCCTCTGTCTGGGTCCAAAGGCCTAAATCACTGAAAGAGGCCTTCTCCTGTGGTGTGTGATATGATGCCTGAATATGTGCTGTGGTGCCTCTCTCCTCTTCCTGGGTGCGGGGGTCAAATAAACTAAATTGTGGCCTACTCCTGTGGTGGTTGATATGATGCCTGATTCTCTGATGTGGAACCTCTCTCCTCTGTTTGGGTGAAGGGGTCAAAGTAACTAAATGGTGGCTTCTCCTGTGGTGGCTGATATGATGCCAGAATATGTGCTGTGGGGCCTCTCTCCTCTTCCTGGGTGCAGGGGTCAAATAAACTAAATTGTGGCCTACTCCTGTGGTGGTTGATATGATGCCTGATTCTCTGATGTGGAACCTCTCTCCTCTGTTTGGGTGAAGGGGTCAAAGTAACTAAATGGTGGCTTCTCCTGTGGTGGCTGATATGATGCCAGAATATGTGCTGTGGTGCCTCTCTCCTCTTCCTGGGTGCAGGGGTCAAAGTAACTCAATGGTGGCTTCTCCTGTGGTGGCTGATATGATGCCAGAATATGTGCTGTGGTGCCTCTCTCCTCTGTCTGGGTCCAAAGGCCTAAATCACTGAAAGAGGCCTTCTCCTGTGGTGTGTGATATGATGCCTGAATATGTGCTGTGGTGCCTCTCTCCTCTTCCTGGGTGCGGGGGTCAAAGTAACTCAATGGTGGCTTCTCCTGTGGTGGCTGATATGATGCCAGAATATGTGCTGTGGTGCCTCTCTCCTCTTCCTGGGTGCGGGGGTCAAAGTAACTCAATGGTGGCTTCTCCTGTGGTGGCTGATATGATGCCAGAATATGTGCTGTGGGGCCTCTCTCCTCTTCCTGGGTGCAGGGGTCAAAGTAACTCAATGGTGGCTTCTCCTGTGGTGGTTAGTATGATGCCAGAATATGTGCTGTGGGGCCTCTCTCCTCTTCCTGGGTGCAGGGGTCAAAGTAACTCAATGGTGGCTTCTCCTGTGGTGGCTGATATGATGCCAGAATATGTGCTGTGGTGCCTCTCTCCTCTTCCTGGGTGCGGGGGTCAAAGTAACTCAATGGTGGCTTCTCCTGTGGTGGCTGATATGATGCCAGAATATGTGCTGTGGGGCCTCTCTCCTCTTCCTGGGTGCAGGGGTCAAAGTAACTCAATGGTGGCTTCTCCTGTGGTGGTTAGTATGATGCCAGAATATGTGCTGTGGGGCCTCTCTCCTCTTCCTGGGTGCAGGGGTCAAAGTAACTCAATGGTGGCTTCTCCTGTGGTGGCTGATATGATGCCAGAATATGTGCTGTGGTGCCTCTCTCCTCTTCCTGGGTGCGGGGGTCAAAGTAACTCAATGGTGGCTTCTCCTGTGGTGGCTGATATGATGCCAGAATATGTGCTGTGGGGCCTCTCTCCTCTTCCTGGGTGCAGGGGTCAAAGTAACTCAATGGTGGCTTCTCCTGTGCTGATTGATATAAAGCTGATGGTTGTGCCATCTGACATGGTTGCCAGGGTCTGATTCAATGGGGGCCTACTCCTGTGGTGGGTGATCTAAATGCCTGATTCTCTGCTGTGAAACCTCTCTCCTCCGTCTGGGTGTAGGGGTCAAAGTCTTTCAAAGTCGCCTTCTCCTGTGCTGATTGATATGAAGCTGATGGTTGTGCCATCTGACATGGTTGCCGGGGTCCCATTAAATTGTGGCCTACTCCTGTGGTGGTTGATATGATGCCTGATTCTCTGATGTGGAACCTCTCTCCTCTGTTTGGGTGAAGGGGTCAAAGTAACTAAATGGTGGCTTCTCCTGTGGTGGCTGATATGATGCCAGAATATGTGCTGTGGGGCCTCTCTCCTCTTCCTGGGTGCAGGGGTCAAAGTAACTCAATGGTGGCTTCTCCTGTGGTGGCTGATATGATGCCAGAATATGTGCTGTGGTGCCTCTCTCCTCTTCCTGGGTGCGGGGGTCAAAGTAACTCAATGGTGGCTTCTCCTGTGGTGGCTGATATGATGCCAGAATATGTGCTGTGGTGCCTCTCTCCTCTTCCTGGGTGCGGGGGTCAAAGTAACTCAATGGTGGCTTCTCCTGTGGTGGCTGATATGATGCCAGAATATGTGCTGTGGTGCCTCTCTCCTCTTCCTGGGTGCAGGGGTCAAAGTAACTAAATGGTGGCTTCTCCTGTGGTGGTTGATATGATGCCTGATTCTATGCTGTGAAACCTCTCTCCTCCATCTGGGTGTAGGGGTCAAAGTCTTTCAAAGTCGCCTTCTCCTGTGCTGATTGATATAAAGCTGATGGTTGTGCCATCTGACATGGTTGCCAGGGTCTGATTCAATGGGGGCCTACTCCTGTGGTGGGTGATCTAAATGCCTGATTCTCTGCTGTGAAACCTCTCTCCTCCGTCTGGGTGTAGGGGTCAAAGTCTTTCAAAGTCGCCTTCTCCTGTGCTGATTGATATGAAGCTGATGGTTGTGCCATCTGACATGGTTGCCGGGGTCCCATTAAATTGGGGCCTACTCCTATGGTGGGTGATCTAAATGCCTGATTCTCTGCTTTGAAACCTCTCTCCTCCGTCCGGGTGTAGGGGTCAAAGTCTGTCAAAGTCGCCTTCTCCTGTGCTGATTGATATAAAGCTTATGCTTGTGCCATCTGACATGGTTGCCGGGGTCTGATTCAATGGTGGCCTACTCCTGTGGTGGGTGATCTAAATGCCTGATTCTCTGCTGTGTAACCTCTCTCCTCCGTCTGGGTGTAGGGGTCAAAGTAACTAAATGGTGGCCTACTCCTGTGGTGGGTGATATGATGCCTGGTTCTCTGCTGTGGGACCTCTCTCCTTTGTCTGGGTGCTGTGGTCAAAATAATAGTAAGTGACCTTCTCCATTGGTGGGTGACTTGAAGCCTGATTCTGTGCTATGGGACCTCACTCCAATTAATATTGTTTAATTTTTATTTATTTTATGTTAACTCATCATTTCCCTATCTACATTTGTTTGCAGGGGATTTAACTACATTTTGCTGCCTTTTGCAGCCCTCTAGCCCTTTCCGGGTGTGTTTTACAGCCTTTTTAGTGCCCAAAAGTTCGGGTCCCCATTGACTTCTATGGGGTTCGGGTTCGGGATGAAGTTCGGGTCGAGTTCGAATCCCGAACCCGAACATTTTTCGAAAGATCGGCCGAACTCGTCGAACCCGAACATCCAGGTGTTCGCTCAACTCTACTTACTGCACTAATTGAGGTTACTAAAAGTGATCTATTACTACAGATTTTAGGTTGTTTTATACAGTAATTGCAGTAATCCTAGCATCTCTTATTTTGGAGTGTATTTATTATATAATATATAAAAGCATGTCCATTCATCCTTGCTTTTGGGGTGAATTTGAGGTGTGTTTATTTTATATATAAAAATACTTTTTCCATTAATCCTTTCTTTTTGGTGTGATAGTGCGGTCTGATACAACCAGTTATGGGGTGTGTTTATTTCATGTATAAAAGTACTTTCATTTATCCTTGCTTTTGTGGTGAATTTTCAGACTGATACAACCAGTTTTGGGGTGTGGTTATTTGATATATACAAGTACATCCATTCAACCTTGTTTATGGGGTGAAATTGCAGTCTGATAGTATTGCTCTTTTCCCCTTGCAATTTCTTTTAATTTACAGTATGTCGGACAGACAGGTGACAGGCCCTTCTAAGGGGCAGTGGCCAAAATGTTTCTGAAGCAGGCAGAAGTAGCTTCAGAAGAAGGGGGGTGGCAGCAGCAGTCAAAGCGACAGGCTTAAGCTGCCAGTGTCATCTAGCGGTCTTGTCTTGACCAGCAACCCAGCAGTCCTGACCTTGAATAGTTGACTCGGTCTTATACTTCATCGCAAGTGACATCAGACACTTCCAGACAGGATTCGGTGGGTTCCTCTGACACGACTATTAGTTGGCATAGCCCGGGAAAAGGCTCTGTGCCCAGGGGCGTACACAAAAATCATTGGGCCCCCTAACTCCGTCCATTACCCACCCCTGGCCCTGGCTCCTCCGCTGACACACCCATTTGCTAATAAGTAAAGAAATACAATGTATAAATAACCTTTTAAAACTGTTACGGATAAATAATTTTTTATTTTTTTTATAGAGGGGACCGCATTCCTCCGCCTTTACTCACAGGTGCCGCGATCTGCATTGATCGTGGCACCTGGGGGGTTAAATGATGGGGGCTGTGCACTGTCCAGAGACATTTACATCCTATGTGACTGATATCAGCCGCTCCTTTTATAACGCTCCAGTACTGATTTAATCTCCAGAGACATTTACATCCTATAAGGTTCAATGATCCTAAGACCTTAGCGTGTCTTTTGCAGCCTCTCTGACTAGTAATTTTCATTTACATCCTATGTGACTGATATCAGCCGCTCCTCTTATAACGCTCGAGCACTAATATAACTTCCAGAGACATTACACCATATGTGACTGATATCAGCCGCTCCTCTTATAACGCTCCAGTATTGATATAACCTCCAGAGACATTACATCATATGTGGCTGATATCAGCCGCTCCTCTTATAACGCTCGAGCACTAATATAACTTCCAGAGACATTACACCATATGTGACTGATATCAGCCGCTCCTCTTATAACGCTCCAGCTCTGATATAACCTCCAGAGACATTACATCACATGTGGCTGATATCAGCCGCTCCTCTTATAACGCTCCAGTATTGATATAACCTCCAGAGACATTACTTCATATGTGACTGATATCAGCCACTCCTCTTATAACGCTCCAGCACTGATATAAGCTCCAGACACATTACAACATATGTGGCTGATATCAGCCACGCCTCTTATAACGCTCCAGCACTGATATAACCTCCAGAGACATTTGCATCCTATGTGACTGATATCAGCCGCTCCTCTTATAACGCTCCAGTATTGATATAACCTCCAGAGACATTACAACATATGTGGCTGATATCAGCCGCTCCTCTTATAACGCTTCAGCACTGATATAACCTCTAGAGACATTACATCATATGTGACTGATATCAGCCACTCCTCTTATAACACTCCAGTACTGATATAACCTCCAGAGACATTTGCATCATATGTGACTGATATCAGCCACTCCTCTTATAACGCTCCAGCACTGATATAACTTTGAGAGACATTACAACATATGTGACTGATATCAGCCACTCCTCTTATAACGCTCCAGCACTGATATAACCTCCAGAGACATTAAGACATATGTGGCAGATATCAGCCGCTCCTCTTATAACGCTCCAGTATTGATATAACCTCTACTGATTGAAAAAATATGAGACTTCTACTGTTATAGCTGGCTAAGTGTACATCTATACACATGACTGCTGCCCTAACGCACCCAGCACTGCTATATCTCTATATGACAGCTGTCCCAGCACACTCAGCTCTGCTATATCTCTATATATGATAGCTGCCCCAGCACACCCAGCTCTGCTACATCTAATACACATGACAGCTGCACCAGCACACTCAGCTCTACTATATCTCTATATATGACAGCTGCCCCAGCGAATCCAGCTCTGCTACATCTATACACATGACAGCTGCCCAAGCACACCCAGCTCTGCTACATCTATACACATGACAGATGCCCCAGCACACTCAGCTCTGCTATATCTCTATATATCTATCTACTGTATAGCAATACTTAGAGATATATAGATGTAGCAGAGCTGGGTGTGCTGGGGCAGCTGTCATATATAGAGATATAGTAGAGATGAGTGTGCTGGTGCAGCTGTCATGTGTATTAGATGTAGCAGAGCTGGGTGTGCTGGGGCAGCTTATCATATATAGAGATATAGCAGAGCTGAGTGTGCTGGGACAGCTGTCATATAGAGATATAGCAGTGCTTGGTGTGTTTGGGCAGCTGTCATGTGTATAGATGTAGCAGAGCTGGGTTTGCTGGGGCAGCTGTCATATATAGAGATATAGTAGAGCTGAGTATGCTGGTGCAGCTGTCATGTGTATTAGATGTAGCAAAGCTGGGTGTGCTGGGGCAACTATCCTATATAGAGATATAGCACTGCTGAGTGTGCTGGGGCAGTTGTCATATAGAGATATAGCAGTGCTGGGTGTGTTTGAGCAGCTGTCATGTGTATAGATGTAGCAGAGCTGGGTTTGCTGTGGCAGCTGTCATATATAGAGATATAGTAGAGCTGAGTGTGCAGCTGTCATGTGTATTAGATGTAGCAGAGCTGAGTGTGCTGGGGCAGCTATCATATATAGAGATATAGCAGAGCTGAGTGTGCTGGGACAGCTGTCATATAGAGATATAGCAGTGCTGGGTGTGTTAGGGCAGCAGTCATGTGTATAGATGTACACTTAGCCAGCTATAACAGTAGAAGTCTCATATTTTTTCAATCAGTGTCAATGCATCTCTTATGGCCGTGTGGTTAGGTGCTTTTCCTCTGATACAGAAGGTCGTGGGTTCGAATCCCAGCAGCAACTTTTCTGAAATACAAGCACTGACTCCATATATGGACCTACAGGGCGGGACACAGGAAGAGGCTGCATCGCATCGCTGACATGGAGGTAAGTATAAGTGTTTTTTTTTATTTTTATACCCGACTGTTACTGCCATGGAGGGAGCGGGAGGCACTTGATACTGGCACATGGGGGGAGGGGGGTTGGCACCTGATACTGGCACATGGGGGGAGGGAAGGAGAGACACACCTGAAACTGGCACATGGAGGGGAGGGGGGTTGGCACCTAATACTGGCAGATGGGGGGGTTTGGCACCTAATACTGGCAGATGGGGGGGAGGAGAGAGGCACCTGATACTGGCACATGGGGGGAGAGGGGTTGGCACCTGATACTTGCAGATGGGAGGGTTGGTACTATGATACTGGCACATGGGGGAAGGAGAGAGGCACTTGATACTGGCACTTTTTTTTTTTTTTGGGGGGGGGGGGGAGATGGCACTATGATACTGGGACATGGGGGGAGGAGAGAGGCACTTGATACTGGCACTTTTTTTTTTGGGGGGGGGGGGGAGATGGCACTATGATACTGGGACATGGGGGGAGGAGAGAGGCACTTGATACTGGCACATGGGGGGAGAAGCACTTGATACTGGCACTTTTTTGGGGGGGTGGGAGATGGCACTATGATACTGGGACATGGGGGGGAGGAGAGAGGCACTTGATACTGGCATGTGGGGGGTTTGGCACTATGATACTGGCAAATGGAGGTGGGAAGGAGAGAGGCACTTGATACTGGCACATTGGGGGGGTGGCACTATGATACTGGGACATGTGGGGGGAGGAGAGAGGCACTTGATACTGGCACATGATGGGGGGGCATCTATGGGGACACTTACTGGCACATTATTGGGGGGCATTATGGGGGACACTAGGCCGGCAGCCTATCAGAGGCCGGACACTAAGGGCATCTACTGGGGCACTATATATGGGGCATTTTATACTGGGACATTATGGGGGGCACTAGCAGGAAGGGGGGAGAGGAGCACTATGAGGGAATTTACTGGGGGCACTATATAGGGGTATTTTATACTGGGACATTATGGAGGCACTATGGGGACATTAGCTCAACTGGGGGCATTACAAGGGGGTATTTTTTTGCATTGTCACATTATAAGGAGAATTATTTCTACTGGGGGGGGGCATTATTGTGGGCTTTATTACTCCCCCATGATATGACCCCCTAATAGCAGCACCAGCCTCTCCCTGGTCTGCTATCCCTCTGCCCCTTCTCCAAATCCTTATTATGAACTTTTTCTCATTAGGATAAAACACAACATCAGCTCCACCGAGCCCCCGGCCAAAGTGTGGAAGTGGCGTCCGAGATCCCCAAGGGCCAAGCCAAGTAATTGTAAGTTTTCATGTGGAATATTTTTATGTTATACACATATAGCCTACACTGTGCCACACAATATACAGTATACCTCTATACTGTGCCACACAATGTACAGTATACCTCTACACTGTGCCACACAATATACAGTATACCTCTACACTGTGCCCCACAATATACAGTATACCGCTACACTGTGCCGCACAATATACAGTATACCTCTACACTGTGCCACACAATATACAGTATACCGCTACACTGTGCCACACAATATACAGTATACCGCTACACTGTGTAGTCTGTTCTATAAGCACCATTGTTTTGTGGCGGCGGACAGAAAATAATCTGGAAGTGCCCCTACCGAGACCAGGCTCTGACTGCTAGGGGGGTCTGCTGAGCTAACGGATGCCCCCTATGGCAGTAGCACCACCATAGCCCCCATATATGGCTAAAAAATTATTGCTTCGGGGGGGGGGGGGTGACACCATTTTGTACCGCACCGGGTGACACCAGCCCTAGCAACGCCACTGCACTGAGCCACTGTGTTGACGTCTCATGCTGTTGCCACCTCACTACTCTGTCACTGGGTCACTATTGTCCTTGTTTGGCCTTGTTGACATCACTATTTATTTTACCTTTCTTCTGATCTGTCAGAAGGATGGAAAATTGAGAAACACAAGGGATCCTGCCTTTGGAGAAGCCATAAGGCCTGTATCACACGGTTCCTATTTTGCATCAGGATTGGATCATGATTTGGAAGCCAAAAGCATGAGTGGATACAAAACACAAAGACATGCAAATATTCTATTCACATGTCATCTCTGTTTTTTACCACTCCTGTTTTTTTTGGCCTTAGCAATACTGAGCAAATGCTGACCGAGTAAAGGGGAATGCTCAAAAGACAGGATCCGTTTTTTGGGGGTTGTTCTTATGACGGATTAGAAGAAGGGCAAAATAAACAGTGACGTCAACAAAAACTTACTCCTGACACCCTCTCCACTCTGTCAGGGGGTTACTACTTGACTCGGCATGTAACAGAACAGGTTCTGTAGAAATCTATGTGGAATCAACTGAAGACTGTGTAAAAAGAGTGAGTTCTTTAACTCTATAGTAGAATCTTGGGCCACTGCACTGTTCTTTATATCTGACGCTAACATTGACCTGTAAGGCCTCATGCACACAACCGTTGTTTTATTCCGTGTCCGTTGTGCCGTTTTTCGTGATTTTCTGCGGACCCATTGACTTTCAATGGGTCAGTTGAAAACTCTGCTAATGCACCGTTTGTCATCCGCGTCCGTGATCCGTGGTTCCAGTCCATCAAAAAAAATAACCTGTCCTATTATTTTCGTGGAAAAAGGTTCGTGGACCCATTCAAGTCAATGGGACAGCTAAAAAACACGGAAGCACACAAGATTGTCGTCCGCGCGTCCGCGTCCGTTTTTTTTCCTATCATTTGCATGGCAAACCTGTCTTAGAATTTTTTTTACTTTCCTTCATGTCTGGTGATCCTCCAAAAATAAAGGAAGACACACGGAAACAAAAACGGAAACGGATCACGGAACAACGGAACCCCATTTTGCGGAACGGAACACAACAACGGTTGTGTGCATGAGGCCTTAGGCTGGGTTTACACTTGAGTTATTTGGTCAGTTTTGGCCCCATAACTGACCAAATGAGTTAAGTGATTCTAAGAGTGACGCCTGTCATCTGCATGTCATACTGACTCACAGTACTGTTTCCCTAGCACAGTGGACTCCCTATGTATGTTTCTGCAATGCACGGTGTTCAACACAACTATACAGGCTCTCAGAAGCCAGAAAATAGCAGTTTATTAACTCGATTCGTCACAAATAAATTTGGATAGAATCGGATCTTTTTGGGAAATTCGGCCACCCATCCGAATTTTTCAGAAATTCGCTCTTCTGTAATAATAAGCATATAAAACATCTTCATTTTGCTATTGCTGGTAGACTACTCTGTACCTACTAACTGAAATACATTGCTCTCTGCATTTATATACTGGTTATTACTCCCATTACATGCACTTCTGAAAATCTATGTAAATTTTTCTTAATTAAACATTTTTCTCATTTTATTGAACTGAATAGTAAACATTACCTCTGCAAAGTAGCCACTCACATTACACATAAATCTCAGGAGCAAATATTTCACGTGAGGTTTTTCATGTGTGCATGTCGAAAAGGTCTTGCAGATGGAAGGCATGATTGAAATGATCACCAAAACCAATTTCAAAGCGCTGCGGGCTCACTTTGAGTGACGACTATGAAGCAAAGTGTCTAATTCTTTGATTAACACAATAAAGAGGAATGGTGGAATTTCATTGCAGCCTTCTGGACCATAAATGACAGTTTAGTGACACAAAAACGTGATTAAGAGAGGTTACATTAATAACCTCTTAGCCATTTTCACATAAAAAGAGCACTGGCTTTGTAGCTACAGGTTACACATCATATGCACATCATTTATGCTCTTGTCAGAGTCACATTGCTTTTTAATCATCTATATCCAAGCCATAAATTGTGGAACATGAAAAAAAGTAAGGCTTATTACAATGGAAAGAGCTGAAAGCTATACAAAAGGAAATAGAATATTGTAACTAATAAAAAGAGTTTTGTCTAATTATAAATCCTATAAAGCAACTCAAAACTTCCGATTTGGCATATAGGCATAAGATGCAAATCAATGGTATTGTTATTAGAATTGCTGTGCTAAGGGTCTCAGACAGATCATGTCTTATGGCACCATAGCAAAACTTAGTATTGGGCCCCCATCCCCAGAGAAATTTCTGACAAATTTATGATTTTTTTTTATTAAGTGGAAGAAATGTTTAATTTGGTCGCAACAATAGTGAATCGAACATCATTCAACAATTTCAGCAAAAATTTGATTTGCCACGAAGCTTCATGGTAACAAATCAATTTTCCCTAAAATGGCTGTAATATTCAATGATGGGCGGGGCGGCGCATTAGCTACTCACCAAGAAATGCACTTTGTGATGAAGCAATTTGTTACGAAGCAGATTTCTTTCTGAAATTCGGCAAAACAGCAGAATCAAAGTTTTGTGAACGTTGTTCATCTCTAAATAACATTACTAATCTTTAAATTGGAACTATATAATGTGGAAAATGTCCAATGGCGTGACGGGTTTCATCTAGTATCCCTGGATATAGAGAGTTTGTACACACGTATTCTCCAAGATGAAGGCATTAGGGTTATAATGGAGATTTTAAGTAATACCGATAAGAGTGTGTTTTTTTTTGTAACTTCATTGGTGAAGCATTGAGCTTCATCTTGAAAAATAATGCCTTTCAGTTTGGGGACCAGTGGTATAAACAAAAATTTGGTACTGCGATGGGCACGCCCGTTGCATGTACCTTTGCCAACCTTTACTTAGCCAGAGTAGAAGATACATTTATATACTCAGCTGTAAACAGATTCCTCCCTTATGTATACGTATTTAAGATTCATAGATGACGTGTTCATCATTTGGTCAGGTTCAGAGAAAGATTTTGTCGATTACTTAAACAAAGTAAGGCCTACTGCACACGACCGTTGTGTGCACCCGTGGCCGTTGTGCCGTTTTCCGTTTTTTTTCGCGGACCCATTGACTTTCAATGGGTCCGTGGAAAAAACGGAAAATGCACCGTTTTGCAGCCGCATCCGTGATCCGTGTTTCATGGCCGTGAAAAAAATATGACCTGTCCTATTTTTTTCACGGCCAACGGTTCACGGACCCATTCAAGTCAATGGGTCCGTGAAAGAACACGGATGCACACAAGATTGGCATCCGTGTCCGTGATCCGTGGCCGTAGGTTACTTTTTATACAGACGGATCCGAAGATCCGTCTGCATAAAGCTTTTTCAAAGCTGAGTTTTCACTTCGTGAAAACTCAGAACCGACAGTATATTCTAACACAGAAGCGTTCCCATGGTGATGGGGACGCTTCTAGTTAGAATACACTACAAACTGTGTACAAGACTGCCCCCTGCTGCCTGGCAGCACCCGATCTCTTACAGGGGGCCGTGATCAGCACAATTAACCCCTTCAGGTGCGGCACCTGAAAGGGTTAATTGTACTATCATATCCCCCTGTAAGAGATCAGGGCTGCCAGGCAGCAGGGGGCAGACCCCCCCCCCCCCCCCAGTTTGAATATCATTGATGGCCAGGGCGGCCCCCCCCCCCCCTCTATTGTAATTATTCGTTGGTGGCACAGTGTGCGCCCCCCCCCTCCCTCCCTCTATTGTAATAATTCGTTGGTGGCACAGTGTGCGCCCCCCATCGGCCCCCCCTCCCTCTATAGCATTAACAACATTGGTGGCCAGTGTGCGGCCTCCCATCTCCCCCCCCCCCCCCATCATCATTGGTGGCAGCGGAGTTCCGATCGGAGTCCCAGTTTAATCGCTGGGGCTCCGATCGGTAACCATGGCAACCAGGACGCTACTACAGTCCTGGTTGCCATGGTTACATAGCAATAGTACAGTAGTAGAAGATTCATACTTACCGGCTGCTGCGATGTTCGTGTCCGGCCGGGAGCTCCACCTACTGGTAAGTGACAGCCTCAGGTCTGTGCGGCGCATTGCTAAATGAACTGTCACTTACCAGTAGGAGGAGCTCCCGGCCGGACACGAACATCGCCTCTCCCAGGTAAGTATGAATCTTTGCTAGTGACCCGCTGCCACCAATGATCGGGGGGGGGGGGGGGGAGATGGGAGGCCGCACACTGGCCACCAATGTTGTTAATGCTATAGAGGGAGGGGGGGGGCGATGGGGGGCGCACACTGTGCCACCAACGATTTATTACAATAGAGGGAGGAAGGGGGGGGGCGGGGGGGCGCACACTGGCCACCAATGTTGTTAATGCTATAGAGGGAGGGGGGGGGGCCGATGGGGGGCGCACACTGTGCCACCAACGATTTATTACAATAGAGGGAGGAAGGGGGGGGGCGGGGGGGCGCACACTGTGCCACCAACGATTTATTACAATAGATATTCAAACTGGGGAGGGGGGGGGTCTGCCCCCTGCTGCCTGGCAGCCCTGATCTCTTACAGGGGGATATGATAGTACAATTAACCCCTTCAGGTGCGGCACTTGAGGGGTTAATTGTGCTGATCACGGCCCCCTGTAAGAGATCGGATGCTGCTAGGCAGCAGGGGGCAGTCATGTACACAGTTTGTAGTATATTCTAACTAGAAGCGTCCCCATCACCATGGGAACGCCTCTGTGTTAGAATATACTGTCGGAAATGAGGTTTCACGATCTAACTCATATCCGACAGTATATTCTAACATAGGGGCGTTCCCATGGTGATGGGGACGCTTCAAGTTAAAATATACCATCGGATTGGAGAAAACTCCGATCCGATGGTATAAAAGGGACTCCAGACTTTACATTGAAAGTCAATAGGGACGGATCCGTTTGAAATGGCACCATATTGTGTCAACGTCAAACGGATCCGTCTCCATTGACTTGCATTGTAATTCAGGACGGATCCGTTTGGCTCCGCACGGCCAGGCGGACACCAAAACGACTTTTTTTTCATGTCCGTGGATCCTCCAAAAATCAAGGAAGACCCACGGACGAAAAAACGGTCACGAATCCGTTTTTGCGGACCGCAAAAAAATACGTTCGTGTGCAGGGGGCCTAAATAGCATGGAAATGATGTTCACCCACAAATTCTGAGGCCTAAAGTTGGAATTTTTGGATGTGCTTATCACAGTGAGGGATGGTGAGTTGGTGACAGAGGGATATCGCAAGCCCACTGCCACCAATTCACTCCTACAGTATTCAAGCTTCCACCCTTTCAGCATCAAAAAAGAGGTCCCATATGGCCAATTTTTGAGATTGAGGCGCATAAATAAAACAGAGGAGAATTATGCAAAGCAGGCCTCCGATCTAAAAAAACACCTCTTAGCCAGAGGATATCCAATCAGTTTACTTAATGAAGCTATGCTAAAGGTAACACAATCAGGTGACACTCATAGGGCTACAAAGAAACAAAAACAGGAAGACACACAGCCAATTGTCTTATCCTTCAAATTTAGTCCCATGGCAGAACAGATTAAAAAAGTAATACGTAGCAATTGGGACATTCTGGAAGGAGATGACAATCTGATGTGAAGGGCATTTGCCCTATTATTGCATTTAGGAGGTGCCACACGCGTAAAGATAAGATAGTATGCAGTCGCTTTAGGGGGAGACAAAAACCTGGTTACATGGGGGGAAATCCAAGGGTAACCGCCGCTGTGGAGACTGCATATGTTGCAAATTTAACCCTCAATGGGAAACCCTATTTTTTGGAGGTGTCCAATATAGGGCAAAAACACTTATTACTTGTAAAACCAAGTTTGTTGTTTATTTATTAATTCGCACGCGTGGCAGATTCTACATCGGCAAAACCATTCGAAACCTAAATGAAAGGATTAGGGAACATGTATTATCCATAAGTTCAGGCAAGGGTTGCCCACACTTAACAGAACATGTTAACTCCATACATAACTGAGATGTCAATGTATTGAAGTTCGCAGGCATAGAAACAGTACAGAACCTCCCCCAGGGAGGAGACAGGCACCGCAAATTATTAAGGAGAGAAAATAAATGGATACTGCGCACGGGCGCAATGGGCCCGCTAGGTCTAAATGACAAAATAGATCGGCAAGTGTTTCTTTAACCATCTAATAAGTCAGTAAGAGATTTGCTGTTTTTATAATTGTGTTTTACCACATTATGTAGCACCGACTCCAGGGCGTCGGTGACGCCGAGTTTGTGGCGCAGCGGATGATGTCACTCTATATACTGTATGTACCCAGCTTTTGAATCCAGAAATGTGTGTACTCAGCCATATACATGTATCCAGCGTTCTGATGTATTCAGCTATTGATGTATTCAGCCTCTGATGTATTCAGCTACAACCACTCATGAATTCAGATTTTGATGTACCCAGCGATCCACCTGAGGATTAATAAAGCCTCAGGTGAGTGCCGCCTGAACATTTACATGCCTACACTGCTTTTTGGTTTAAAATTAATTTTTTTAAATTAGGGTACACCCCAAAACATTGGGAAATATAACCCTCCAGTCATGCTAAACACACGTTCAGACAATACACTGTCTGCAGGGCAGGCCAGCACCTCCAAGGGGTAAAGAGCTCAGGCCATGTGCCCAATTTGGAGACCCAGAAGTTGCAGGGGCTGACCCCTGTCAGTCAGTTCGTGTAGGCGTGTGCATACTTACTGCCCCACCATGTCGCATGTCCCCGTGATGTTCGCGATCCAATTTGATATCTGCTCTATCAACTTTCGATGTTCTTTTATGCGCCTACCATGGTAATCACGGGTGGCGGGGAATCAGTGTTCCAGGGCGGAGAGGGAGCGTGAGAAAAAGAGACCAAATTTAAGGGAGATAAATTTATAAAAAAAAATTGGGATCAAGAAGAAATGTGGAAAAAGCTATTGAGGCGCAAATGTGGGACAAATAGCAGAAGCGCCAAAAGAAGGCCAAAAGAGTCAAGCAAAAATGTGGGAAAAGTTATTGAGGCGCAAATGTTGGTCAAAAGAGTATAGCGGAAATGTGGGACAAATTATTGAAGTGCAAATGTGGTACGACGTGTTTAAGTTTAAGCATTGAATCAAAGGAGGTGGCGCACATAAATTAAAGAAGCATTTCAGAAATTTTATTCCCTGCCACCTATGCAGAGCAGGGGTTTATTCACGTCTAAAATTATATTATATCAACCCAAGAATATAACAGAAAAATTAAAAAAATGTATTAACCTGTCTACTTGGTAGAGCAGGGGTCTATGACAGAAAATAATTGTTTATTGTCACCCGAAAATGTAAAATAAAAATTATTGAAATTTATTAAGCTGTCAACTAGGTAGAGGAGGGGTATATTACACCCAAAAAATGGTGAATTTGACCCTAAAATGTAACTGACAAATGTTGTTGTTTTTTTACCGGTCTACTAGGTATAGCAGTGGTACATCACACCCAAAAGTTGGTGAATTTCACCCGAAAATGTAAATGACAAAGTAGTGAAATGATATAAAATAAAATACGTACAAAAAAAAATATATATTTGATTTATGAGGTGGAGTTCCATATGGAGTAGGAGTTTGAGGAGGCGGTGTAGGTGGGAGCGGCGGTGGAGGAGGACGAGGTAGCCAACACACGTTTTTGGTTTTATATTTTTTAAATTAGGGTGCACTCTAAAAGAGTGTGAAATATCCAAAATACAAGAATGAGCAATTGCGCTGCAGTATAACAATGGCTGGTTAGTGCCGGTATACATGTCTATTCTGCACAAGGAACGGACAAGTCCTGAGGGATCCATGCCTGGTTCATTTTAATGAACGTGAGCTTGTCCACATTGGCTGTGGACAGGCGGCTGCGCTTGTCTGTGATGACGCCCCCTGCCGTGCTAAACACTTGATCAGATAATACACTGGCTGCAGGGCAGGCCAGAACCTCCAAGGCATAAAGGGCAAGCTCAGGCCATGTGCCCAATTTTGAGACCCAGAAGTTGAAGGGTGCAGACCCGTCATTCAGTATGTGTAGGCGTGTGCACACATACTGCTCCACCATGTTGGTGAAATGCTGCCTTCTTCTAAGACTTTCCATATCAGTTGGTGGTGCTGGTTGTTGTGGCGTGCTAACAAAGCTTATCCACATTTCGGCCATGCTAACCCTGCATTCTAAGGTGCTGGCGGTGCCCCAGCTGCGTTGGCGACATCTTCCTCTGCTTTTGCCTTGTGCTTCCACTGTGCCCCCGCTGTCAGGTGGGAATGCCACTAAATGTGCGTCTACCAGCGTGCCCTTGTACTCGCGCATCTTACAATCACGCTCCAGTGAGGGAATGAAGGACGGTACGTTGTCCTTGTAACAGGGATCCAGCAGCGTGGCCACCCAGTAATCAGCACAAGTTGGAATGTGGGCAACTCGGCGGTCGTTGCGGAGACACTGCAGCATGTAATCGCTCATATGTGCCCATGTGAGATTGTGAAACAGCTATTTCTGCATAATGTTTGTACTGAAACTGTCATTTGGCATTCCGGGTACTAGAGGCCACTGTTTTGCAGCTACAGCCAGCACACTCTGGGATTTGAATCTGCAAAACAGATGATGACTCATGCTGATGACTCATGCTGTGTGTGCCAGACAGAGCAGGAAGTGGTGATCTGACATGGTGGAAGGATTGTGCTGTGAGGGACTGAATCCGATTCCATCCTGGCTTGCAGATGGCCGGCAGTTAATGGACACTCAAAAGAAGGAGAGTAACTGTTATACCCTTACTGAATCCAGCTCTTTTGAAAGAGAGGTTGTCCCAGGAAGACCAGTTCAGTGTGTGGCCAGAAGGCCTCATCATCAAGCAAGGCCGCACGGTTGCTGAGAGGTTGGTGGCCATCCCTGGTAGGCTGCATCTTCGGGCCCAGAACAGACGCAGGTCAGTGCACCCAGTTACGGATTGTAATATATTGTGTGGCGCCTGAAGTAACAGAGACTAGCCTAGGCCTCGCATTAGTTAGTTAGTTAGGATTATATTGTTTTGCTAGGCTTTTCTGTACTGGACTGCAGCGCAGTTATTGACTTGCAGGCTCTGCTGCGTCTGCCACCAGCTAGGGGTGTCCTCTGTAGCGGCACAGCACGACTTGCAGGCTCTGCTGTGTCCGCCATCGGCTAGGCCTGTCCAGTGGGCAGGGATATTGACTGTGGGTCCGGGATATAGCATTTTTCTATGCATGTTTGCATTGTTTTGGTTTTGTTTGTGATAACACTTTTTGCATAAGTAAAGTTTGTGTTCTTGCATATTAAGCTGGTGTCAGTGTCGCTTTCCTTGTCTGTGACTTCTCTGTATCCTGGGGAGCCCACCCCGGTACACGGCTTACAACTTGGCATAGTCGGCAGGATACAGCGACCGTTATGGATGGGAAAGTGGCGGGAGACTGTCCCCAGGCGCCAGTGGCACCGGATCAGGACCCAGCTCAGGGGGCGCTGTTGCGCCATCTTCTAAAATGTGAGAGAGACCAAGGGGAGTGTGCCAAAGAACTACCGTGGCTGAGCCCCATTGCCCGACCTGTATGCCAATAGCCCCGTTATGTGGCACATTTAAGTGGGGTGGCGTCCGAGAGGTCGATGTCGCTGGATGATTGGGAGAGAGTCCTGAATGGCTGGCCAGCGGAGCAGGTCCGTCTGAACTAGAGGGCCAATGCTGGTTTACCTCCCCACAGCGCTATGCACAGAAAGAGTGTGGATGGAGAGGGTTGCCGAGGACGACAACCTTTTAGTGGGGTGGTATGTAAGATGGAGAAACAGCCACTGATTCTTGAATGCTGTTTCTGAGACTGTCATTCCGTTTTTCTGCCACAAGAGGCTGCTGTTTCCCCACACAGCGAAGTTACTGCCGGATCTAGATATGCAAAACAGATGATGACTCATGCTGATGACTCATGCTGCTGTGTGCCAGACAGAGCAGGAAATGGTGACATGAGGAGACATGATTGTGCAAAGGCTGAATACAGGATCCAGTGCCATCCTCAGGTCTATGGGACTTGGAGTGGTCAAAGTCACTGTCAGAAGTGACTGATGCCTGTCAGCAATGCAGATGTTGCCAAGGGAGAAAGGATCGGTTCCCGGAAGGTCAGTTGGACCGTGGAATGTGGTTACAGACCCTGTGAGGCCTCATGGTGGATGGAAGGATCTGCGAGTTGGTGTAAGTCCCCATCGGATAAGGACCAGGCCAGGGTCAGCGATCCAGAAGGCTTCCCAGAGAGAGAGAGAGAGAGGTCTGGGTCCTGAAAGGCTGGAAGAGCCGTGGAACTGTTGGAGCTACCAGGAGAGGTGGAGTTGCTTAGCTTGGAGAAGAATTAGTCCGCCATTTTGTGAGCTGCATGAGAGAACCGTGTGGATCCGGATTCTGTTCGCAGGAATGAGTATCGGCGTCAGGAAGCTGATCGGAACAGAGGGTCAGAGTACAGGTTCTGCAGGCTCACATGTTGGGGCAGGGACTTGCTGTCAGTCTAAAGCAACCAGTAAACACAGGACATACCCAGGTCAGTGACTTAGCGGCACGGTTATTGACTTGCAGGCTCTGCCGTGTGCGCCAGCGGTCAGATCCGATACCCTGCGGCACAGTATCGACTTGCTTTGGGTACGGTTGTTAATTTGGGCTGGTACCGTGACTCTGAGCCTGGGGTATAGGGTATTCTGGACACTCCACTGTTGCTACACTACGAGGCCAGCGTCTAGGCTGAGAGTATTCAGGGCAAGTGAACAGTGTCATTTGAGGGCAAGAGAAAGAAATGTGACATGTTGTTTTCATTGTATTTGATATATATATATATATATATATATATATATATACTCTCTGTAACTAGTGTTATTGTTATTTCTGTTAATACTACTGTTCAGTAAAGTTACTGTTTTTGCATCAGGAGCTGGTGTCCGTGTTGCTTTCCTTATTCCATGACTTCGCTGTATCCTGGGGGTCCCTCCCCGGTTCACGGTCTTACACCAGGCTGCCCAGAGGCAACGAAAAGCTGTCCTCTGTGGGAGGTGTATCGTCTGTGTCCTCTGTATCCCCCCCAGCCACGCACCAGTGATGGCCATGAGCTGGTCTGGGTGCCACCCTGCTGTGAACATGGTTCCTCCTCCATCTCCTCATCCTCCACCTCCTCATCCTCCAGAATTGTGCCCTGGCTGGACAATTGTGTACCTGGCGTTTGTGGGTGCAGGAACCCACCCTCGGAGCCACTTGGAAATGACTGGCCGGAAACCCTACGAAATGATCCCTCTTCCTCCTCCTCCTCCTGTGCCACATCCTCTTCCATAATCACCATGAGCGTTTTTTCAAGGAGGCATAGAAGTGGGATAGTAACACTGAGAACGGTGTTATCAGCATTGGCCATGTTGGTGGAGTACTCGAAACAGCGCAACAAGGAACACAGGTCTCGCATGGAGGCCCAGTCATTGGTGGTGAAGTGGTGCTGTTCCGCCGAGCGACTCACCTGTGCATGCTGCAGCTGAAACTCCACTATCGCCTGCTGCTGCTTGCACAGTCTGGCCAGCATGTGCAAGGTGGAGTTCCACCTTGTGGGCACGTCGCATATGAGGCAGTGAGCAGGAGAGCCGAAGTTACGCTGCAGCGCTGACAGGCGAGCAGCAGCAGGGTGAGAAAGCCGAAAGCGCGCACAGACGGCCCGCACTTTATGCAGCAGCTCTGACATATCGCGGTAATTTTTAAGGAATCTCTGCACCACCAAATTCAGTACATGCGCCAGGCAAGGTATGTGCGTCAAACCGGCTAGTCCCAGAGCTGCTACGAGATTTCTCCCCAATATCTCACACCACCAGGCCGGGCTTGAGGCTGACTGGCACAAACCACTCATTGGTCTGTTGTTCAAGGCCCATCCACAGCTCCTGCACGGTGTGGGGTTTGTCCCCCAAACAGATAAGTTATAAAACTGCCTGCTGTCGTTTACCCCTGGCTGTGCTGAAGTTGGTGGTGAAGGTGTTACGCTGACCGGATGAGTAGCTGGTAGAAGATGAGGAAGCAGAGTCGGAAGAAGAAGCAACAGGAGGCAAACTGAAGCGCCCTGCAATCCTCAGTGGTGGAAGGACATGCGCCAAACTGCTATCCGCCTCAGGTCCAGCCGCCACTGCATTTACCCAGTGTGCTGTTATGGAGATATAATGTCCCTGACCGTGCTTACTGGTCCACGTATCCGTAGTGAGGTGCACCTTGCCACAGATGGCGTTGCGCAGTGCACACCTGATTTTGTCCCCTACTTGGTTGTGCAGGGAAGGGATGGCTCTCCTGGAAAAATAGTGGCGGCTGGGCACGACGTACTGTGGGACAGCCACCGCCATAAGGCCTTTAAAACTATCGGTCTCCACCAGACGGAATGACAGCATTTCAAATGCCAGTAATTTAGATGTTGGCATTCAGGGCAAGGGATCGCAGGTGGGTAGGGAGGTAGGCACTGTCACTCCAGAGGTGGATGAAGAGGCCGAGACCGCAGCACAAGAGGAAGCAGGAGGAGCCAGAGACTTTTCTTGGTTTTTGAGGTGTATGGAACCAACATGCTTTATAGCACCCAATGACTCATTCCGGCCAACCAATCACTTTAATGCCAGTAACCAACATGGCTACAGTGAGTGGCAGTACTTACCTGCACGTTTATTGGCTGTGTAGCATGCTCGATTAACACTACAATTTTTTCCCCCCCAAACTTCATAACCAAATCAAGTTTTAATCTAAATACAATCTAATATGACTAGGGTTGAGCGATCCGGAACTGTAAAGTTCGGGTTCGTACCGAACTTTAGGATTTTTGGACCCCGGACCCGAACCCGAACATTTCAGTAGAAGTTCGGGTTCGGGGTTCAGCGCTTTCTTGGTGCTTTTTGAAAGGCTGCAGAGCAGCCAATCAACAAGCGGTTAACTGTCTCACCTTAGAAGCCATCACAGCCATGCCTACTAATGGAATGGCTGTGATTGGCCAGTGTAGCATGTGACCCAGCCTCTATATAAGCTGGAGAAGGAAAGGAACCACTCATGATCCTAAGCATACCACCTCATCAGTGAAGCATGGTGGTGGTAGTGTCATGGCGTGGGCATGTATGGCTGCCAATGGAACTGGTAGATGTGACTGCTGACAAAAGCAGCAGGATGAATTTTACATTTTACATATACCCATGCTGGGTGAGATAAATATCTTGGTCAAATGCCAACTTTGTATAAAAAAATGGGAAAAGTTGTCTTTTGCCAAGATATTTCTCTCACCCAGCATGGGTATATGTAAAAAGACACCCCAAAACACATTCCCCAACTTCTCCTGAATACGGAGATACCAGATGTGTGACACTTTTTTGCAGCCTAGGTGGGCAAAGGGGCCCATATTCCAAAGAGCACCTTTCGGATTTCACTCGTCATTTTTTACAGAATTTGATTTCAAACTCCTTACCACACATTTGGGCCCCTAGAATGCCAGGGCAGTATAACTACCCCACAAGTGACCCCATTTTGGAAAGAAGAGACCCCAAGGTATTCGCTGATGGGCATAGTGAGTTCATGGAAGTTTTTATTTTTTGTCACAAGTTAGTGGAATATGAGACTTTGTATGAAAAAAAAAAAAAAAAAAAAAAAAAAATCATCATTTTCCACTAACTTGTGACAAAAAATAAAAAATTCTAGGAACTCGCCATACCCCTCACGGAATACCTTGGGGTGTCTTCTTTCCAAAATGGGGTCACTTGTGGGGTAGTTATACTGCCCTGGCATTTTCCAGGGGCCCTAATGTGTGGTAAGTAGGTAAATGACCAGTGAAATCCAAAAGGTGCTCTTTGGAATATGGGCCCCTTTGCCCACCTAGGCTGCAAAAAAGTGCCACACATGTGGTATCTCCGTACTCAGGAGAAGTTGGGGAATGTGTTTTGGGGTGTCTTTTTACATATACCCATGCTGGGTGAGAGAAATATCTTGGCAAAAGACAACTTTTCCCATTTTTTTATACAAAGTTGGCATTTGACCAAGATATTTATCTCACCCAGCATGGGTATATGTAAAATGACACCCCAAAACACATTCCCCACCTTCTCCTGAGTACGGAGATACCAGATGTGTGACACTTTTTTGCAGCCTAGGTGGGCAAAGGGGCCCATATTCCAAAGAGCACCTTTCGGATTTCACTCGTCATTTTTTACAGAATTTGATTTCAAACTCCTTACCACACATTTGGGCCCCTAAAATACCAGGGCATTATACCTACCCCACAAGTGACCCCATTTTGGAAAGAATAGACCCCAAGGTATTCGCTGATGGGCATAGTGAGTTCATGGAAGTTTTTATTTTTTGTCACAAGTTAGTGGAATATGAGACTTTGTATGAAAAAAAAAAAAAAAAAAAAAATCATCATTTTCCACTAACTTGTGACAAAAAATAAAAAATTCTAGGAACTCGCCATGCCCCTCACGGAATACCTTGGGGTGTCTTCTTTCCAAAATGGGGTCACTTGTGGGGTAGTTATACTGCCCTGGCATTTTCCAGGGGCCCTAATGTGTGGTAAGTAGGTAAATGACCAGTGAAATCCGAAAGGTGCTCTTTGGAATATGGGCCCCTTTGCCCACCTAGGCTGCAAAAAAGTGTCACACATCTGGTATCTCCGTACTCGGGAGAAGTTGGGGAATGTGTTTTGGGGTGTCTTTTTACATATACCCATGCTGGGTGAGAGAAATATCTTGGCAAAAGACAACTTTTCCCATTTTTTTATACAAAGTTGGCATTTGACCAAGATATTTATCTCACCCAGCATGGGTATATGTAAAATGACACCCCAAAACACATTCCCCAACTTCTCCTGAGTACGGCGATACCAGATGTGTGACACTTTTTTGCAGCCTAGATGCGCAAAGGGGCCCAAATTCCTTTTAGGAGGGCATTTTTAGACATTTGGATACCAGACTTCTTCTCACGCTTTGGGGCCCCTAGAATGCCAGGGCAGTATAAATACCCCACATGTGACCCCATTTTGGAAAGAAGACACCCCAAGGTATTCAATGAGGGGCATGGCGAGTTCATAGAATTTTTTTTTTTTTGGCACAAGTTAGCGGAAATTGATATTTTTTATTTTTTTCTCACAAAGTCTCCCGTTCCGCTAACTTGGGACAAAAATTTCAATCTTTCATGAACTCAATATGCCCCTCACGGAATACCTGGGGGTGTCTTCTTTCCGAAATGGGGTCACATGTGGGGTATTTATACTGCCCTGGCATTCTAGGGGCCCTAAAGCGTGAGAAGAAGTCTGGAATATAAATGTCTAAAAAATTTTACGCATTTGGATTCCGTGAGGGGTATGGTGAGTTCATGTGAGATTTAATTTTTTGTCACAAGTTAGTGGAATATGAGACTTTGTAAGAAAAAAAAATTATAATTCCGCTAACTTGGGCCAAAAAAATGTCTGAATGGAGCCTTACAGGGGGGTGATCAATGACAGGGGGGTGATCAATGACAGGGGGGTTGATCAATGACAGGGGGTTGATCAATGACAGGGGGGTGATCAATGACAGGGGGGTGATCAATGACAGGGGGGTGATCAATGACAGGGGGGGTGATCAATGACAGGGGGGGTGATCAATGACAGGGGGGGTGATCAATGACAGGGGTGGTGATCAATGACAGGGGGGTGATCAATGACAGGGGGGTGATCAATGACAGGGGGGTGATCAATGACAGGGGGGTGATCAGGGAGTCTATATGGGGTGATAACCACAGTCATTGATCACGCCCGTGTAAGGCTTCATTCAGACGTCCGTATGCGTTTTGCGGATCCGATCCATCTATCAGTGGATCCGTAAAAATCATGCGGACGTCTGAATGGAGCTTTACAGGGGGGTGATCAATGACAGCGGGGTAATCAATGACAGGGGGGTGATCAGGGAGTCTATATGGGGTGATCACCACAGTCATTGATCATGCCCCTGTAAGGCTTCATTCAGACGTCCGGATGCGTTTTGCGGATCCGATCCATCTATCAGTGGATCCGTAAAAATCATGCGGACGTCTGAATGGAGCTTTACAGGGGGGTAATCAATGACAGGGGGGTAATCAATGACAGGGGGGTGATCAGGGAGTCTATATGGGGTGATAACCACAGTCATTGATCATGCCCCTGTAAGGCTTCATTCAGACGTCCGGATGCGTTTTGCGGATCCGATCCATCTATCAGTGGATCCGTAAAAATCATGCGGACGTCTGAATGGAGCTTTACAGGGGGGTAATCAATGACAGGGGGGTGATCAATGACAGGGGGGTGATCAGGGAGTCTATATGGGGTGATAACCACAGTCATTGATCATGCCCCTGTAAGGCTTCATTCAGACGTCCGGATGCGTTTTGCGGATCCGATCCATCTATCAGTGGATCCGTAAAAATCATGCGGACATCTGAATGGAGCTTTACAGGGGGGTGATCAGGGAGTCTATATGGGGTGATCACCACAGTCATTGATCATGCCCCTGTAAGGCTTCATTCAGACGTCCGGATGCGTTTTGCGGATCCGATCCATCTATCAGTGGATCCGTAAAAATCATGCGGACGTCTGAATGGAGCTTTACAGGGGGGTAATCAATGACAGGGGGGTGATCAATGACAGGGGGGTGATCAGGGAGTCTATATGGGGTGATAACCACAGTCATTGATCATGCCCCTGTAAGGCTTCATTCAGACGTCCGGATGCGTTTTGCGGATCCGATCCATCTATCAGTGGATCCGTAAAAATCATGCGGACATCTGAATGGAGCTTTACAGGGGGTTGATCAATGACAGGGGGGTAATCAATGACAGGGGGGTGATCAGGGAGTCTATATGGGGTGATCAGGGAGTCTATATGGGGTGATCAGGGGCTAATAAGGGGTTAATAAGTGACGGGGGGGGGTGTAGTGTAGTGTAGTGGTTCTTGGTGCTACTTTACTGAGCTACCTGTGTCCTCTGGTGGTCGATCCAAACAAAGGGGACCACCAGAGGACCAGGTAGCAGGTATATTAGACGCTGTTATCAAAACAGCGTCTAATATACCTGTTAGGGGTTAAAAAAAACACATCTCCAGCCTGCCAGCGAACGATCGCCGCTGGCAGGCTGGAGATCAACTCTCTTACCTTCCGTTCCTGTGAGCGCGCGCGCCTGTGTGCGCGCGTTCACAGGAAATCTCGCGTCTCGCGAGATGACGCGTATATGCGTCCACTCGGAATGAATCAACCACCTCCAGGACGCGTCTGTGCGTACAGCGGTCCGGAGGTGGTTAAAGGGGTTGTCCGAGTTATGAAAAAAAATAATATAGCACTGAAAATCTGATGGGCAGCAATATATAACTGAGCTAAGCAAGTTTTATGCAAAAAAAAATATATATATTTCCTCATTTCCCTGGTTCTTTTCTGGCCCTTTGTGTACATGCAATAAAAACAACCTCTGCCCCTCCCCCTGCACTGCTAAGGGAGTGTCTACAAGAGCTGCCCTGAGTGACATGTCTGTCTGCTGGGAGACTCAGCAGCATGTTGTATGTGTAGGACTACAAGTCCCAGCTGTATAATGACACTGCTAAGGGAATGATTACAAGTGCTGCCCCGAGTGACATGTCTGCCTGCTGGGAGACTCAGCAGCATGTTGTATGTGTAGGACTACAAGTCCCAGCTGTATAATGACACTGCTAAGGGAGTGGATACAAGAGCTGCCCTGAGTGACATGTCTGCCTGCTGGGAGACTCTGCAGCATGTTGTATGTGTAGGACTACAAGTCCCAGCTGTATAATGACACTGCTAAGGGAGTGTCTACAAGAGCTGCCCTGAATGACATGTCTGTCTGCTGGGAGACTCAGCAGCATGTTGTATGTGTAGGACTACAAGTCCCAGCTGTATAATGACACTGCTAAGGGAATGATTACAAGTGCTGCCCCGAGTGACATGTCTGCCTGCTGGGAGACTCAGCAGCATGTTGTATGTGTAGGACTACAAGTCCCAGCTGTATAATGACACTGCTAAGGGAGTGGATACAAGAGCTGCCCTGAGTGACATGTCTGCCTGCTGGGAGACTCTGCAGCATGTTGTATGTGTAGGACTACAAGTCCCAGCTGTATAATGACACTGCTAAGGGAGTGGATACAAGAGCTGCCCTGAGTGACATGTCTGTCTGATAGGAGACTCTGCAGCATGTTGTATGTGTAGGACTACAAGTCCCAGCTGTATAATGACACTGCTAAGGGAATGAATTCAAGAGCTGCCCTGAGTGACATGTCTGCCTGCTGGGAGACTCTGCAGCTTGTTGTATGTGTAGGACTACAAGTCCCACCTGTATAATGACACTGCTAATACCAGACATCCCAACCTGCAAAAACTCATTTCAGGGAGGTGCACTTCTCATTTCAGGGAGGTTTTCTTTCTTTTTTCTTTCACAAACTTTTTATTACATTTTCCAAACATATGCAGTATCTGCACACTTTGCTCTATGGTGTGGAGGACTGGGCTCATTACCCTGCCCCAAATTATCATATTTATGTATATGATTAAAGGGATTCTGTCACCAACTATAAGCCCTGTGAGCTAAACATATATGCTCATGTCCAGGGTAGCATTCTGATTTCTAAGGTGGCCTTATAAAAGCTATTTGTGGCTTTATTCTGTGGAAAAACAGGTTTTACTAACCTGTCAATCATTGAATTAAGGTGCCCAAGCAGGGGAGGTCTGTGGATGCATGGTGCCCGGCCGCACGCATCGCCGTTCGTGCCCAGCACCGCCTTCTACTCCTCAGTGCCGCCTCTCCCTCCCCCTCCTCCCGCTTTGAGATCCCGCGAGTGCGCACAGGCTCAGCCTGATGCGCCGTTGCGGACTGCTGGCATCGGCTTCTTTCTGCACTGTGCGCACGCGCCGAGAAGGGGACACTGCTACAGGTTGCCGGAAAGGTTTACTGCGAGTAAACCTTTCCGGGATATATTGTTTCACGTGCAGGCGTCAGGGAGCCTTGAGACTCCCTGAATGTCCGGGAGACTTGAGATCCCTGTAAAACACACAGGATCTTCCCCCTACCTTCTTGTGCAATGCTCTCTCTAGTCCTTCAGCTCCTGTGCCCAGAATGGTCACTGCTGCACCTAGCCAGTATGTGCAGCTGAAGGGGTTAAGAATCTTAGGAGAGAGAGAGCAGACAGCAGTGAAGGGGGGCGCGGCCAGCACAGTGACGTCTCGTTTACAGGCCTGTAAACGACCTTTATCAGAGCAGGGAGAGAAGCTGACATCACAGGTCATGTGACCCTCAGTGAAATCTGAGAAACCAGCCACCGGAGATAAAGTGAGTTAATTGGAAAGCTGTTATATTTGCCCAGTTAGGAACATAGAAAGAACAAAAAAAAACTCGGATAACCCCTTTAACTTGCATGCATACTAAAAATATCTGACATCTAGTGTGCCTTTTCCAAAGACTGTGTCTGCTGCGGACAGTTACATTACCTGCGCTACATCTTCTGTATAACGTTTACGCATCATAAATATCAGTGCTATTCCCTGTAATTTTTTATTAGCCACTGGTGACAGCAGCGACATTACCTGCGCTACATCTCCTGTATAACATTTGCACATCCTAAATATCCGTGACATTCAGTTTAATTTATTTGCGCACACACTTACAAAACCTGTGCTAGTGTATGTGTGACATACTTGCACGCATATATACCATTTAACCCCTTAAGGACTGGGTCATTTTTCACCTTAAGCACCAGACAGATTTTTGCATATCGGACATGTGTCACTTTATGTGGTGATAACTTTAAAACGCTTTTACTTATTCAGGCCATTCTGAGATTGTTTTCTCTTCACATATTGTACTTCATGACAGTCGTACATTTGAATCAAAATATTTCATTTTTATTTATAAAAAATTAAAAATTTACCAAAAATTTACCAAAATTTTGCAACTTTCAAAATTTCAATTTTTCTGCTTTTAAAACAGATAGTAATACCTCATATAATAGTTATTACTTTACATTTCCCATATGTCTACTTCATCTTTGGATCATTTTGTGAATGCCATTTTTTTGGGGGAGGGACAGGACGTTAGAAGGCTTATAACCCACTTTTTAAAGACCAGTTCAGGCCTGAAGTCACTTTGCAAGGCTTACATAATAGAAACCACCCAAAAATGGCCCCATTTTACAAAATACACCACTCAAGGCATTAAAAAATGATTTTACAAATGTTGTTAACACTTTAGGTGTTCCACAAGAATTAATGGAAAATGGAGATGAAATTTCAGAATTTCATTTTTTTGGCAGATTTTCCATTTTAATATTTTTTTTTTCCTGCTAACAAAGCAAAGGTTAACAGCTTTTGCACATTATATTTATTGCCCTGATTCTGTAGTTTACAAAAACACCCCATATGTGGTCGTACGTGCACACGGCAGGGCGCAGAAGGAAAGGAACGCCATATTTTTTTTGAGGGCAGATTTCACTGGGATAATTTTAACTTGCCATGTCACAATTGAGGACCCCCCTGTTGCACCCCTAGAGTAGAAACTACAAAAAAGTGACCCCATTTTGGAAACTACGGGATAAGGTGGCAGTTTTATTGGTACTATTTTAGGGTACAGATGATTTTTGCTGGCTCTATATTACACTTTTTGTAAGGCAAGGTAACAAGAAATAACAGTTTTTGCACAATTATTTTTTATTACAACGTTTATCTGACAAGTTAGATTATAAGCTTTTTTTATAGAGCAGGTTGTTACGGACACAACAATACCAAATATGATTTGGTTGCTTGTTTCATTTTTACATAATAAAGCATTTTTAAAAAAAAATTATTTTGTGTCTCCATATTCTGAAAGCCATAGTTTATTTTTTTTGGGTGACTGTCTTAGGTAGGGGCTCATTTTTTTCAGTATGAGATTATGGTTTGATTGGTACAATTTTTGGCTGCGTATGACTGTTTGATCACACTTTTTGTGATGTAAAGTGACAAAATGGCTTTTTGATACCATTTTTATTTGATTTATTTTACGGTGTTCACCTGAGGAGTTAAATCATGTGATATTTTTATAGAGAAGGTTGTTACAGACGCGGCGATACCTAATATGTATACTTTTTTTATTTATTTAAGTTTTTTACACTAATATCATTTTTGAAACAAAAAAAAAAATCATGTGAGTTGGGTATATTGGGATGGTTCACCCTCTAAATTGCAAGGAGTGGGTGCTCCCCCTAAAAAGGTAACCCCAATCCTTTAAAGAGAAATAAATATAGGTATATATAAGAGGGGCACACCTACATCTGGAATTCACACAGGACCCTAGCTAATGTATTACCAAAATAGTTTATTTACTATATAATATATTACAGATAAGGTACCTATTTTATCACACAAAAAATATCATAAATACATAAGTTAAAAATATAACCGTGCTAAGGGTTAATGTGTACAATAATATCGAACATCGGTCATATACTCAGTGCCTATTCAAAGTTTCTGAATCACAGCCGAAGGAATAATTAAATACAGTCTCTGTAGTTATCCGCGGTATATCTGCGATTTATAAAAAGTTCCACTATACTTAGTAATAACTAAGTGGATATAATGTCCTTTTTAGTTTGTTAGATATGTTCCTTCACAGCTATAACTTTGCTTCACAGCTATAACTTTGCTGCGGACGCGGCAATACCTAATATGTGTGATTTTTTTTATTAAATTTTTTTATTATAAAATCAGGGGAAAGGGGCGTTTTTTTTTTTTCTTTTTTTAACTTGAAACAGATTTTTTTTTATTGAAGACACTGTGAGACAGTGACAGGTCTCACTCAGGTTAGAGTCAAGGAAGGGGTGGATAGTTCGGTCCACACCCCTATTCCACCACAGGCGAGACCAGCTGGAGGTAATCAGACTGGCACAAAGCACCTCCCAGGGTGTCGGCAAGGGGGGAGTGTGTTGCCTGTGGACAGAGGCCTGGAGGCTCTGTGTGGTCCAAGCCAGGAGGGCTGAAAGACCACTATTCCCCATGTGTGCTGAGACACTGGACTGGAGACAGTGGGCGTACTGTGCTCTGTACAGCCAGGAGGCTGTGGGACATTGGCTGAGAAAGCCGCTTGTGTTCACAGGGTGTGAACAAGGACTTAGGTGAGTCAGGAAACTCTGTGTTAGTTAGAGCCCAGCCGGGCAAGTGTTTATTATTTTATGTGGATGTCACATGTGTTAGGTGAAGCTGCGATAACCTGTATTGGTTGGAGTGTGCACAATAAATGCATGGTTTGGACCTGAAACCTGGTGTCCTAAAGTCGTATCTGTGAGAATGACCCCCAAATAAGAGGCGATCCCATACAACACTTTTTTTTACTTTTTTATTTTTATTTTTTTACTTTTTTTATGTCCCACTCTGGGACTTCAAATTTTGGGGGTCTGATCCCCTCTGCAATGCATTACAATACATCTGTATTGTAATGCATTGCCTGTTTGTGTACTACAGTGAGTAGTACACAAACAGGTTGCCTAGGAGACCCATCCTGAGGCTAGATCTCCTGGGCACCCGTAGAAGGCAGGTCCCGATGCTGTGCAAGGCATTGGGCAGCCTCTGCACAGCATCGGGCTGCCTTCTGACTCATCGAGTCCCCGCCACAGCAGTGCGGGGACTCTATGCGCTTACTCACCCACAGCAAATGACTTCTATGTCGCGGTCAGCTTGGACCGCGGCATAGAAGGGGTCAATCCTCCGGCAGATACAGCAGGGACCCGGATACCAGGGACTGCCGGACCCCTGCAGTGATCTTGCGCGCACTGCTCCGGTGCCCGCCCGATCAGCCCGCCGTACATGCACTGTGTTTTGCGTTAAAAGGGTTAATATGCAGAAGGCGGGCAGTAAGGGACGGGGAAGTGGCCGTGCTGCTGATGGTGCACGCAGAGGCCGTGGCCCTGGGCATGGTGAAATTGTGCCTGCTGCAAAAGCACAAGAAACACACTCATCCAAGATACCTAGTTTGCAGGGCGGTGCAGGACACCACTCTCGAAGTCAGACCAGTGCGACCAGGTGGTCAGTTGGATTGCTGCAAATAATGCTTCCAGTCTGTTAAGCACCACCCTGTCTTCCACAAAGTCCAGTCTCAGTAGCCCTAGCCAAGAGTCTGGTCAAACAAATGATCCCACACTTGGATATTCAGAGGAGCTCTTTTCATCGCCATTTCTTGATTTGGGCCTCTCGCCAAGCCTGCTTGAAGAGGGACAGGAAGAGATTGTGTGCACCGATGCCCAAACTCTTGAGCATCCACAGTCCCAAGAAGATGACGGTGGGGAACGGCAATTAGTGTCTCAAGAGGTTGATGATGAGGATGAGACACAGTTGTCATTAAATGAGCTTGTTGTTAGGTCAATAAGTCAGGAGGATGACCAGAGTCAGGAAGTGGAAGAGGAGGTGGTGGACTATTAACGACCTCAGCTCCCCTAGCTTAAACACCCTTAATGACCAGGCCACTTTTTACACTTCTGACCTACAGTACTTTCATCATTTATTGCTCGGTCATGCAACTTACCACCCAAATGAATTTTACCTCCTTTTCTTCTCACTAATAGAGCTTTCATTTGGTGGTATTTCATTGCTGCTGACATTTTTACTTTTTTTGTTATTAATCGAAATTTAATGATTTTTTTGCAAAAAAATGACATTTTTCACTTTCAGTTGTAAAATTTAGCAAAAAAAACTACATCCATATATAATTTTTTCTCTAAATTTATTGTTCTACATGTCTTTGATAAAAAAAAATGTTTGGGTAAAAAAAAAAATGGTTTGGGTAAAAGTTATAGCGTTTACAAACTATGGTACAAAAATGTGAATTTCCGCTTTTTGAAGCAGCTCTGACTTTCTGAGCACCTGTCATGTTTCCTGAGGTTCTACAATGGCCAGACAGTACAAACACCCCACAAATGACCCCATTTCGGAAAGTAGACACCCTAAGGTATTCGCTGATGGGCATAGTGAGTTCATAGAACTTTTTATTTTTTGTCACAAGTTAGCGGAAAATGATGATTTATTTATTTTATTTTTTTCTTACAAAGTCTCATATTCCACTAACTTGTGACAAAAAATAAAAACTTCTATGAACTCACTATGCCCATCAGCGAATACCTTGGGGTGTCTTCTTTCCAAAATGGGGTCACTTTTGGGGTAGTTATACTGCCCTGGCATTCTAGGGGCCCTAATGTGTGGTAAGTAGTTTGAAATCAAAATCTGTAAAAAATGGCTGGTGAAATCCGAAAGGTGCTCTTTGGAATGTGGGCCCCTTTGCCCACCTAGGCTGCAAAAAAGTGTCACACATGTGGTATCTCCGTACTCAGGAGAAGTTGGGCAATGTGTTTTGGGGTGTCATTTTACATATACCCATGCTGGGTGAGATAAATATCTTGGTCAAATTCCAACTTTGTATAAAAAAATGGGATAAGTTGTCTTTTGCCAAGATATTTCTCTCACCCAGCATGGGTATATGTAAAATGACACCCCAAAACACATTCCCCAACTTCTCCTGAGTACGGAGATACCACATGTGTGACACTCTTTTGCAGCCTAGGTGGGCAAAGGGGCCCACATTCCAAAGAGCACCTTTCGGATTTCACCGGCCATTTTTTACACATTTTGATTTCAAACTACTTACCACACATTTGGGCCCCTAGAATGCCAGGGCAGTATAACTACCCCACAAGTGACCCCATTTTGGAAAGAAGACACCCCAAGGTATTCGCTGATGGGCATAGTGAGTTCATGGAAGTTTTTATTTTTTGTCACAAGTTAGTGGAATATGAGACTTTGTAAGAAAAAAAAAAATCATCATTTTCCGCTAACTTGTGACAAAAAATTCTAGGAACTCGCCATGCCCCTCACGGAATACCTTGGGGTGTCTTCTTTCTAAAATGGGGTCACTTGTGGGGTAGTTATACTGCCCTGGCATTCTAGGGGCCCTAATGTGTGGTAAGTAGGTAAATGACCTGTGAAATCCTAAAGGTACTCTAGTGAATGTGGCCCCCTTTGCCCACCTAGGCTGCAAAAAAGTGTCACACATGTGGTATCTCCGTACTCAGGAGAAGTTGGGCAATGTGTTTTGGGGTGTTATTTTACATATACCCATGCTGGATGAGAGAAATATCTTGGCAAAAGACAACCATTTTTTTATACAAAGTTGGCATTTGACCAAGATATTTATCTCACCCAGCATGGGTATATGTAAAATGACACCCCAAAACACATCCCCCAACTTCTCCTGAGTACGGCGATACCAGATGTCTGACACTTTTTTGCAGCCTTGATGCGCAAAGGGGCCCACATTCCTTTTAGGAGGGCATTTTTAGACATTTGGATACCAGACTTCTTCTCACGCTTTGGGGCCCCTAAAATGCCAGGGCAGTATAAATACCCCACATGTGACCACATTTTGGAAAGAAGACACCCCAAGGTATTCAATGAGGGGCATGGTGAGTTCATAGAATTTTTTTTTTTTTTGGCACAAGTTAGCGGAAATTGATTTTGTTTTGTTTTTTTCTCACAAAGTCTCCCTTTCCGCTAACTTGGGACAAAAATTTCAATCTTTCATGGACTCAATATGCCCCTCAGTGAATACCTTGGGGTGTCTTCTTTCCAAAATGGGGTCATTTGTGGGGTGTTTGTACTGCCCTGGCATTTGAGGGTCTCCGCAATCATTACATGTATGGCCAGCATTAGGAGTTTCTGTTATTCTCCTTATATTGAGCATACAGGTAATGAGATTTTTTTTTTTTTCCGTTCAGCCTCAGGGCTGAAAGAAAAAATGAACGGCACAGATTTCTTCATTCGCATCGATGTGGATGAAAAAATCTCTGCCAAAAAAAAAAAGGAGGGGAAAGGCGTCTGCCAGGACATAGGAGCTCCGCCCAACATCCATACCCACTTAGCTCGTATGCCCTGGCAAACCAGATTTCTCCATTCACATCAATCGATGTGAATGAATAAATCATTGCCGGGATTTTATTTTTATTTTTTATATACAAAGTGTTTGCCAAAGTATATGAACACCGCCGCCTCCTCAGCTCATATGCCTCGGCAAACGTATCTTTTACTGCAGAGGAGAAATCTCGTCTTGCAGCGCCACATACACCGACTTTTGTGTAATCTGACAGCAGTGCAATGCTTCTGTCAGAATGCACATCAGTGCTGCAGCTAGTCGATCGGTTGGTCCACCTCGAAGGTAAAAAAAACAAAACAAAAAAGAAAAAACCAGGCCGCAACACAATAAATTTATTAACTTTATAATAACTTTTGAACAGAACATATAAACTTTTGAACTGAACGTTAACTTTTTGGCTTACTGGTGATTTTTTTTTTGTTTTTTGTTTTTTACCTTTATAGGACAAACCTCTCCTTCCCCATGGGACAATGTGCAAAGCGCAAATCGCCCAAAGATGTGGCGAAGTACATTATGCACTTTATCCCAGGTGAAAGGAGAGGTTTTCAGCAGCTGTGAGAGAAAGGGCCCTAAAAGCCCTGTGTGCCTGTCCTGTGAGATGCAATCCCTATGCTAAGTGTACCTGTGTGTGGTACTTCCGGAAACACTCCCCTAAGCATAGGGCAGGGTGGTCAGGGCAGTCAGGACAGAAATAGCGGGTGTCACGCCTTATTCCACTCCTGCTACAGACACAACATTTTTTTCTGGGTGACGGTTGGGTTGAGGTACCAGCAACGACATTGGGGAAATGTCGCTCGTGTAGACGGCTCACTACACTGGTGGTTGGGGCCACGGAACCTCCTGGATACAGGAGGTTCTCGATGATCTCTTCCTGAAATTTGAGGAAGGATCCTGTTCTCCCAGCCTTACTGTAGAGAACAAAACTATTATAGGCAGCCAATTGAATTAAATATACAGACACCTTCTTATACCAGCGTCTGGTGCGTCGGGAAACTAAATAGGGAGCCAACATCTGGTCATTGAAGTCCACCCCTCCCATGAGCGCATTATAGTCGTGGACTGAGATGGGCTTTTTAATGACACGGGTTGCCCGTTCAATTTGTATTGTCGTGTCTGCGTGAATGGAGGAGAGCATGTAAACGTCACGCTTGTCTCTCCATTTCACCGCGAGCAGTTCTTCGTTACACAAGGCAGCCCTCTCCCCCCTTGCAAGACGGGTGGTAACGAGGCGTTGGGGGAAGCCCTGGCGACTAGGTCGCACGGTGCCACAGCAGCCAATCTGTTCTAGGAACAAATGCCTGAAGAGGGGCACACTTGTGTTAAAATTGTCCACATAAAGATGGTACCCCTTGCCAAATAAGGGTGACACCAAGTCCCAGACTGTCTTCCCACTGCTCCCCAGGTAGTCAGGGCAACCGACCGGCTCCAGGGTCTGATCTTTTCTCTCATAGATCCGAAATTTGTGGGTATAGCCTGTGGCCCTTTCACAGAGCTTATACAATTTGACCCCATACTGGGCGCGCTTGCTTGGGATGTATTGTTTGAAGCCAAGGCGCCCGGTAAAATGTATTAGGGACTCGTCTATGCAGATGTTTTGCTCAGGGGTATACAAATCTGCAAATTTCTGGTTGAAGTGGTCTATGAGGGGCCGAATTTTGTGGAGCCGGTCAAAAGCTGGGTGGCCTCTGGGACGAGAGGTGCTGTTGTCGCTAAAGTGCAGAAAACGCAGGATGGTCTCAAAACGTGTCCTGGACATAGCAGCAGAGAACATGGGCATGTGATGAATCGGGTTCGTGGACCAATACGACCGCAATTCATGCTTTTTAGTTAGACCCATGTTCAGGAGAAGGCCCAGAAAAATTTTAATTTCGGAAACTTGGACTGGTTTCCACCGGAATGCTGGGCATAAAAGCTTCCCGGGTTGGCGGATATAAATTGAGTGGCATACCGATTTGTTTCTGTCACAACTAAGTCCAAGAGCTCCGCAGTCAAGAACAGCTCAAAAAATCCCAGGGCCGAACCGATCTGAGCTGTCTCAAGCCGAACTCCAGACTGGGCGGTGAAAGGGGGAACTAATGGTGCGGCTGCAGTTGGTGACTGCCAATCAGGATTTGCCAGCATCTCAGGGACTCTAGGGGCTCTATGGGCCTGTCTTTGCGGTGACTGCGACGGGGTAACTATTGCACGTGCCACCGTACCAGCTTCAACTGCCCTTCTGGTGCTCGCCACTTCACCATGTTGTACGGCAGTGCTGGTACTAGGTCCAGGATGGGCTGCGCTGCTGGTGTATGCCTCACCACGTAATCTGACAGCGCCAGCCCCACTCTGCTGCCCTTGAAACGGATCCTGCACAACCTGTGGTCTAGCGACACGGGGCCTGGTACGCCTGGTGCTATCAGGGACCTCAACCTTTGGGTCAGACTGCCACTGCTTTCTACAGGTTCATATTCTAGATTCGTCAGATGAGGGTTCCCATTCCTCATCCGACCGGGTCAGAATCCTGTAGGCCTCTTCAGAAGAATACCCCCTGTTTGACATTTTGGACTACTAAATTTAGGGGTATTCCCTGAGACTACCCAAGAAAAAAAGCAAGCCTGTCTTACAAATGGGAGGCTGGAGGCCGCTGCGATTGATAAAAAATATCAAAACTGATTTTTTTTTATCGCCGCAGTGCTTGTAAAGTGATTGTGCAGTGATCAAAAAATAATAATTTTTTTGTCACTGCGGTGGGGCGGGCGTGGGTGAACGCACGTGTGGGCGACTGATCAGGCCTGATCGGGCAAACACTGCGTTTTGGGTGGAGGGCGAGCTAAGGTGACACTAATACAATTATAGATCTGACTGTGATCAGTTTTGATCACTTACAGATAATATAAAAGTACAAATGCTGATTAGCGATACGCTAATCAGCGAATAAGTGACTGCAGTGTGGTGGGCTGGGCGCTAACTGACGCTAACTACCTAACCAAGGGGCCTAAACTATCCTAAACCTATCAGTCAATACCAGTGGAAAAAAAAAGTGACAGTTTACACTGATCACTTTTTTCCCTTTCACTAGGTGATTGACAGGGGGCGATCAAGGGGTTAATTGGGGTGATGGGGGTGATCTGGGGCTAAGTGCAGTGTTTGGTGGGTACTCACAGTGATGTGTGCTCCTCTGCTGGAACCAACCGACGAAAAGGACCAGCAGAGGAGCACAGAAGCCATTTAACACCTTATATTTATAAATATAAGGTGTTATATGGCTTCTGATTTGATTTTTTTTAAAATCAGCAACCTGCCAGCAACGATCATTGGCTGGCAGGTTGCTGACGAAATACTTCTCGAACTTTTGCCGGCCCGCGATGCGCATGCGCGGGCTGGCTCTGACCGAAATCTCGCGTCTCGCAAGAGGACGCGTATATGCGTCCAGGAGGAATCAATCAACCACCTCCAGGACGCGTCGCTGCGTTCGGCGGTCCGGAGGTGGTTAAATCACTGACCAAACCTGGGAAGGTGGCAAGCAGAGCGAGGACAGCAGTACAGAGGGGGAAGGATCCGCAGCACCACAACAGGTTGGAAGAGACAGTGGGATGGCAAAAGGGAGAAGGCGGGCCACACCAAACAGGCCCGAAACTGTTCACTGTAGCACCCCCTTGTGGCAATCTCCCTTGCCAAGGGGGAGGTGTTCCGCAGTCTGGTGCTTTTTTGAGGAAAGTGCGGATGACAGGGGCTTTGCTTGGGTCTCAAAATATCCGGGGCCCAAGCCCCAATGAATATGGCCCAGTTCTCTTAGTCGCCATCCCCCCTCCCCCCACACACCGCATTTTGCTGTACTTGCTATACAACAGCACATACCTCTCACATCTAGAGCCTCCCAGGTGACGTCTCCTCTGATGTAGATCTTCTCTGTCATCATCTTCTCCATTTGGTCCGGACAACTTCTTTCAGTCGCACCTCGTCTCTGCAGAGTGTGACACACAGACATCTTAGCTTCCTCACTTTTCTATCATCATCCCCCAACCTGGAGCCCCCACAGTGTTATCCTGTTGCTCACTGTGCTCCCCAGTACCCCAAAATACTATCCTGAAGAAATATGAGTGCCCACATACTAATAGTGCTCCTCTAAGTCCCATCAATAGTAATTCCTTTCCAGAATGCCCCAATTAGTAATACTGCTCCCTACAGTGCCGCCAGCAGTAATAACGCTCCCCAAGAATGTCCCAATTAGTAGAATAGCCCTCCAGTATAAATAATACCCTCACAGAGTCCGCAGTAGAAATAAGCCCCCTTATTGTTCCCCAGTGGTAATAAAGCTCCGAACAGACCCCTCCGTAGTAATAAAGCCCCCATAGTGCTCTTAGTAAAAATAAATAAGGAGGCTCTATAAGTCCCTCCTATAGAGCACCCAGTAGTAATAAGAACACCTACAGTTGCAAGAAAAAGTATGTGAACCCTTTGGAATGATATGGATTTCTGCACAAATTGGTCATAAAATGTGATCTGATCTTCATCTAAATCACAACAATAGACAATCACAGTCTGCTTAAAGGGACTCTGTCACCACTTTCTAACCCCCCCTTTTAAAAGTATTGTTATCTCCATGGCGCCCCTGTGATTACAAAGGTGTTGTTAGAAGATAAATTCGCCGTCTCCTTTTGATAAAAAGAGCTTTTATCTAACCTGTCAATCTTCTTGATAAGGTGCCCAGGGCGTTTCTGTTGGTCTCAAGCTGCCGGCTGCAGTGCTCGTCTGATGAGGAGGTTGAGCGAAGTGCGCGCATGCGCACTTCGCTCAATGAGGCTGATTGTAAATGTCCGCACGGGCGCATCAGGCACAGGCCTGTGCGCACGCGCGGGATCTTTGAAAAGGAGGAGGGGGCACTGAGCGAGAGCCGGAGGCGTATTTCATTACATTCAGGCGGCGCTGAAAGCATCAGGGGAGGAGCTGGGCACCAACAGCGGCGGCGGCGGGCGGCAGCTTGAGACCAACAGAAACGCCCTGGGCACCTTATCAAGAAGATTGACAGGTTAGATAAAAGCTCTTTTTATCAAAAGGAGACGGCGAATTTATCTTCTAACAACACCTTTGTAATCACAGGGGCGCCATGGAGATAACAATACTTTTAAAAGGGGGGGTTAGAAAGTGGTGACAGAGTCCCTTTAAGCCCTTAAGGACTCAGCCCTATTTCACCTTAAGGACTTGGCCATTTTTTGCAAATCTGACCAGTGTCACTTTAAGTGCTGATAACTTTAAAACGCATTGACTTATCTAGGCCGTTCTGAGGTAGTTTTTTCGTCACATATTGTACTTCATGACACTGCTAAAATTGGGTCAAAAAAGTTAATTTTTTTGCATAAAAAAATACCATATTTACCCAAAATTTTGAAAAATTAGCAAATTTCGAAGTTTCAGTTTCTCTACTTCAGTAATACATAGTAATACCCCCAAAAATTGTGATGACTTTACATTCCCCATATGTCCACTTCATGTTTGTAGCATTTTGGGAATGATATTTAATTTTTTGGGGATGTTACAAGGCTTAGAAGCTTAGAAGCAAATTTTGAAATTTTTCAGAAATTTACAAAAACCCAATTTTTAGGGACCACTACAGGTCTGAAGTCACTTTGCAAGGCTTACATAATAGAAACTGCCCAAGAATTTCATTTTTTTGCCTAATTTTCCATTTTAACCCATTTTTTTCCACTAACAAAGCAAGGGTTAACAGCCAAAAAAGACTGTATCTTTATTGCCCTGACTCTGCCGTTTACAGAAACACCCCATATGTGGTCGTAAACCGCTGTACGGGCACACGGCAGGGCGCAGAAGGAAAGGAATGCCATACGGTTTTTGGAAGGCAGATTTTGCTGGACTGTTTTTTTTGACACCATGTCCCATTTGAAGCCCCCCTGATGCACCCCTAGAGTAGAAACTCCAAAAAACTGACCCCATTTTAGAAATTACGGGATAGGGTGGCAGTTTTGTTGGTACTAGTTTAGGGTACATATGATTTTTGGTTTATCTATATTACACTTTTTTGTGCGGCAAGGTAACAAGAAATAGATTTTTTGGCACGTTTTTTTGTTTGTTATTTACAACATTCATCTGACAGGTTAGATCATGTGGTAATTTTATAGAGCAGGTTGTCACGGACGCGGCGATACCTAATATGTATACAATTTTTTTTTTTTTATGTAAGTTTTACACAATGATTTCATTTTTAAAACAAAAAAAATGTTTTAGTGTCTCCATAGTCTAAGAGCCATAGTTTTTTCAGTTTTTGGGCGATTATCTTAAGTAGGGTCTCATTTTTTGCGGGATGAGATGACAGTTTTATTGGCACTATTTTGGGGTGCATATGACTTTTTTATCGCTTGCTATTACACTTTTTGTGATGTAAGATGGCAAAAAATTGCTTTTTTTACACCATTTTTATTTTTATTTTTTTACGGTGGTCACCTGATGGGTTAGGTCATGTGATATTTTTATAGAGCCGGTCGATACGGACGCGGCAATACCTAATATGTATACTTTTTTTTTATGTATTTAAGTTTTACACAATGATTTCATTTTTGAAACAAAAAAAATCATGTTTTAGTGTTTCCATAGTCTAAGAGCCATAGTTTTTTCAGTTTTCGGGTGATTATCTTGGGTAGGGTATGATTTTTGCAGGATAAGATAACGGTTTGATTGGTACTATTTTGGCGTACATGCGACTTTTTTGATCACTTTTATTACCTTTTTTGGGAAGTAAGGTGGGCAAAATTTCAATTTCCTAATAGTTTTTATTTTTTATTTTTATGGCGTTCACCGTGCGGGGAAAGTAACATGATCGTTTTATATATCAGGTTGTTATGGACGCGGCGATACCAAACATGTGTAGGGAATTTTATTTTTTTCATTTTTAATCAGTGATAAATGTGTTTTTTGATTTTTACTTTTTCACTTTTTTTCACTTTTTTTTTGACCCAGACCCACTTAGTTCTTGAAGATCCAATGGATCTGATGTCTGTATAATACAGTACAGTACAATATATAGTGTACTGCACTGTATTTTACTTACACTTTGTCTGAACAGATCTCTGCCTTTAGCACAGATCTGTTCAGCACCATGGACAGCAGGATGCCTGAGACGGCGTCCTGTTGCCATGGGAACCTTCCCTGTCTGCTCAGTACTGGTCAGAACTTCGCAGACGGGGAAGGGTAAGGACGGGGCTCTCTGGGGGCTGTCTGGGGGCTCTCTCCTTCTCCATCGGTGGGCTGCAAAGGCACAGCAGCCCCCCGATGGGAGAGGGAGGGAGCTCCCTCTTACTGTTAACTTTTTCCATACAGCAGTCCGTATGGACAGCGGTATGGAAAGGGTTAAACGGCTGACATCTGCACAGATGTCAGCCGTTTATACCAGGGTGTCAGCAATGTGCTGACACCCTGGTATACCCACTAGACGCCAACGAATTTTCAAGAGGAGGCGGGCGGGGGATCGCGATCCCGCCTGCCGCACCGCCCGCATCCCGCACCGCCCCCACCGCCCACAACTCCCCCCCCCCTGCACCACCCGCCGGCTAAAAATCGTGCAGGGGGGGTGCAAAATCTTTATTTTAGGGACAATAAAGTGGGATCAGAAACTGCAGAAAGCGCAGCAAACCGCAGGTCTGAATTGACCTGCGGTTTGCGGCGATTGCCGATACGGGGGGGTCACATGACCCCCCCTGGCATTGTGACAGGATGCCGGCTGAATGATTTCAGCCGGCATCCCGTTGCGATTAACCCCCGCGGCGCCGGAATCCCGTTTTAAAGTTAGGATATACCGGTACGCCCTGAGTCCTTAAGGACTCGGGAAATAGGGCGTACCGGTACGTCCTGCGTCCTTAAGGGGTTAAACTAATAACACACGACGAATTAAATGTTACCATGTTTTATTGAACACACCATGTAAACATTCACAGTGCAGGTGGAAAAAGTATGTGAACCCCTAGACTAATGACATCTCCAAGAGCTAATTGGAGTGAGGTGTCAGCCAAATGGAGTCCAATCAATGAGATGAGATTGGAGATGTTGGTTACAGCTGCCCTGCCCTATAAAAAACACACACCAGTTCTGGGCTTGCTTTTCACAAGAAGCATTGCCTGATGTGAATGATGCCTCGCACAAAAGAGCTCTCAGAAGACCTACAATTAAGAATTGTTGACTTGCATAAAGCTGGAAAAGATTATAAAAGTATCTCCAAAAGCCTTGCTGTTTCTTTAGTCCACGGTAAAAAAGATTGTCTATAAATGGAGAAAGTTCAGCACTGCTGCTACTCTCCCTAGGAGTGGCCGTCCTGTAAAGATAACTGCAAGAGCACAGCGCAGACTGCTCAATGAGTGAAGAAGAATCCTAGAGTGTCAGCTAAAGACTTACAAAAGTCTCTGGCATATGCTAACATCCCTGTTAGCGAATCTACGATACGTAAAATACTAAACAAGAATAGTTTTCATGGGAGGATACCACAGAGGAAGCCACTGCTGTCCCAAAAAAACATTGCTGCACGTTTACAGTTTGCACAAGAGCACCTGGATGTTCCACAGCAGTACTGGCAAAATATTCTGTGGACAAATGAAACCAAAGTTGAGTTGTTTGGAAGAAACACATAACACTATGTGTGGAGAAAAAAAGGAACAGCACACCAACATCAAAACCTCATCCCAACTGTGAAGTATGGTGGTGGGGGCATCATGGTTTGGGGCTGCTTTGCTGCATCAGGGCCTGGACAGGTTGCTATCATTGAAGGAAAAATGAATTCCCAAGTTTATCAAGACATTTTGCAGGAGAACTTAAGGCCATCTGTCCACCAGCTGAAGCTCAACAGAAGATGGGTGTTGCAATAGGACAACAACCCAAAGCATAGAAGTAAATCAACAACAGAATGGCTTAAACAGAAGAAAATACGCCTACTGGAGTGGCCGAGTCAGAGTCTTGACCTCAACCCGATTGAGATGCTGTGGCATGACCTCAAGAAAGCGATTCACACCAGACATCCCAAGAATATTGCTGAAACAGTTCTGTAAAGAGGAATGGTCAAGAATTACTCCTGACCGTTGTGCACGTCTGATTAGTGTTGAGCGAACAGTTCGAGCATAGTTCGGGTCCGTACCGAATTTTGGGGTGTTCGTGACACGGACCCGAACCCGAACTTTTTCGTAAAAGTTCGGGTTCGGGTTCGTCGTTCGGCATGTATTTTGGCGCATTTTGAAAGGCTGCAAAGCAGCCAATCAACATGCATCATGCTACTTGCCCTAAGATGCCATCGCAGCCATGCCTATTATTGGCAAGGCTGTGATTGGCCAAGTGCAGCATGTGACTCAGCCTCTTTATAAGGACGTGCTCACTCCCGATGTGAATAGAACAGGGATAGACGCAGCTGATGCTAGGGCGAGAATAGGCAGGGATAATTGAATAACTGGAAGCAAATTTCTCTCCTCCACCTGTGATTCATCTGAACAACTGCAGCTGAGCTGCTTTTTTGATAGGGATTGGCTATTTTTAGAGTGGCCAGAGTGATTTTTCCATCCACATGTACCTGGGCTGACCGCCGGCCGCCATTTTGCGACTTGTAGTGCTGCAGCAGAAGCTGCCACAGTGTGCATTCCAAAGCTCCAAACAAGTCAGACATCTACACCTGGGATTCAGACCAATAGCGATTTAGCAGCACAGTCCAAGGCTATTTTTTTTAAAGGTTGTGCAGACCATTTTGTGGCACATGTTACTGGGCTGATAGGCGGCGGCCATCTTGGGACTAGTGCTGCAGCACAATCTCTCCCAACGTCCATTAATCACTTGTAATAGTGGTCTGTGCCATAGAAATCCTACATCAGGGACTTGGGTGTGCTTGTGTCACCCCTACTAATACCAGTCCACCTGTAATCCATACAGTGAAAAGCCATAAAGTATTCCAGTGAGGGAATTTTTTTTTTATTTAAAAAAGGCCAAGTTAGTTTATCTGGCGTTCAATATACTAGATACAGTTAGGCCTGCGTTTCATACATCTGGAATTAGCAAACTAATGTGCTGGGGTTGGGAAAACATATATGTACCCATACTAGAATCTGTCAAAGAAAGCGGTACTCACATATAACAGTCATTCCATCTGTAATCCATACAGTCAAAAGACTGAAAGTATTCCAGTGAGGGAATTTTTTTTATTTAAAAAAGGCCAAGTTAGTTTATCTGGCGTTCAATATACTAGATACAGTTAGGCCTGCGTTTCATACATCTGGAATTAGCAAACTAATGTGCTGGGGTTGGGAAAACATATATGTACCCATACTAGAATCTGTCAAAGAAAGCGGTACTCACATATAACAGTCATTCCATCTGTAATCCATACAGTCAAAAGACTGAAAGTATTCCAGTGAGGGAATTTTTTTTATTTAAAAAAGGCCAAGTTAGTTTATCTGGCGTTCAATATACTAGATACAGTTAGGCCTGCGTTTCATACATCTGGAATTAGCAAACTAATGTGCTGGGGTTGGGAAAACATATATGTACCCATACTAGAATCTGTCAAAGAAAGCGGTACTCACATATAACAGTCATTCCATCTGTAATCCATACAGTCAAAAGACTGAAAGTATTCCAGTGAGGGGATTTTTTTTATTTAAAAAAGGCCAAGTTAGTTTATCTGGCGTTCAATATACTAGATACAGTTAGGCCTGCGTTTCATACATCTGGAATTAGCAAACTAATGTGCTGGGGTTGGGAAAACATATATGTACCCATACTAGAATCTGTCAAAGAAAGCGGTACTCACATATAACAGTCATTCCATCTGTAATCCATACAGTCAAAAGACTGAAAGTATTCCAGTGAGGGGATTTTTTTTATTTAAAAAAGGCCAAGTTAGTTTATCTGGCGTTCAATATACTAGATACAGTTAGGCCTGCGTTTCATACATCTGGAATTAGCAAACTAATGTGCTGGGGTTGGGAAAACATATATGTACCCATACTAGAATCTGTCAAAGAAAGCGGTACTCACATATAACAGTCATTCCATCTGTAATCCATACAGTCAAAAGACTGAAAGTATTCCAGTGAGGGGATTTTTTTTATTTAAAAAAGGCCAAGTTAGTTTATCTGGCGTTCAATATACTAGATACAGTTAGGCCTGCGTTTCATACATCTGGAATTAGCAAACTAATGTGCTGGGGTTGGGAAAACATATATGTACCCATACTAGAATCTGTCAAAGAAAGCGGTACTCACATATAACAGTCATTCCATCTGTAATCCATACAGTCAAAAGACTGAAAGTATTCCAGTGAGGGGATTTTTTTTATTTAAAAAAGGCCAAGTTAGTTTATCTGGCGTTCAATATACTAGATACAGTTAGGCCTGCGTTTCATACATCTGGAATTAGCAAACTAATGTGCTGGGGTTGGGAAAACATATATGTACCCATACTAGAATCTGTCAAAGAAAGCGGTACTCACATATAACAGTCATTCCATCTGTAATCCATACAGTCAAAAGACTGAAAGTATTCCAGTGAGGGAATTTTTTTTATTTAAAAAAGGCCAAGTTAGGCTACTTTCACACTAGCGTTGTTTTAATCCGGCGTTCAATTCCGACACAGGAACTGCCCGCCGGATCCGGAAAAACGGGTGAAAACTGATTACATTTGAATCCTGATCAGGATTTTGATCACAATGAAAAACTGCATTGGAAAAAACGGATCCGCCATTTATGGACTTTAACTTTTTTTTCACATTTTTCGGGTTTAACATGCAAAAGCCGGATCCGTTTTGACTGAACACACAGTGCCAGATCCGGCGTTAATGCAAGTTAATGGGAAAAAGGCCTGATCCGGCGTTCAGTCAAAGTGTTCAGGCTTTTTGGCCGGAGGTAAAAATACTGCATGCTACGTTTTTCTGAAAAGCCTGATCAGTCAAAAAGACTGAACTGAAGACATCCTGATGCATCCTGAAGGACTGACTCTCCATTCAGAATGCATGGGGATAAAACTGATCAGTTCTTTTCCGGATTTGAGCCCCTAGGACGGAACTCAGCGCCGGAAAAGAAAAACGCTAGTGTGAAAGTACCCTTAGTTTATCTGGCGTTCAATATACTAGATACAGTTAGGCCTGCGTTTCATACATCTGGAATTAGCAAACTAATGTGCTGGGGTTGGGAAAACATATATGTACCCATACTAGAATCTGTCAAAGAAAGCGGTACTCACATATAACAGTCATTCCATCTGTAATCCATACAGTCAAAAGACTGAAAGTATTCCAGTGAGGGGATTTTTTTTATTTAAAAAAGGCCAAGTTAGTTTATCTGGCGTTCAATATACTAGATACAGTTAGGCCTGCGTTTCATACATCTGGAATTAGCAAACTAATGTGCTGGGGTTGGGAAAACATATATGTACCCATACTAGAATCTGTCAAAGAAAGCGGTACTCACATATAACAGTCATTCCATCTGTAATCCATACAGTCAAAAGACTGAAAGTATTCCAGTGAGGGGATTTTTTTTATTTAAAAAAAGCCAAGTTAGTTTATCTGGCGTTCAATATACTAGATACAGTTAGGCCTGCGTTTCATACATCTGGAATTAGCAAACTAATGTGCTGGGGTTGGGAAAACATATATGTACCCATACTAGAATCTGTCAAAGAAAGCGGTACTCACATATAACAGTCATTCCATCTGTAATCCATACAGTCAAAAGACTGAAAGTATTCCAGTGAGGGGATTTTTTTTATTTAAAAAAGGCCAAGTTAGTTTATCTGGCGTTCAATATACTAGATACAGTTAGGCCTGCGTTTCATACATCTGGAATTAGCAAACTAATGTGCTGGGGTTGGGAAAACATATATGTACCCATACTAGAATCTGTCAAAGAAAGCGGTACTCACATATAACAGTCATTCCATCTGTAATCCATACAGTCAAAAGACTGAAAGTATTCCAGTGAGGGGATTTTTTTTATTTAAAAAAGGCCAAGTTAGTTTATCTGGCGTTCAATATACTAGATACAGTTAGGCCTGCGTTTCATACATCTGGAATTAGCAAACTAATGTGCTGGGGTTGGGAAAACATATATGTACCCATACTAGAATCTGTCAAATAAAGCGGTACTCACATATAACAGTCATTCCATCTGTAATCCATACAGTCAAAAGACTGAAAGTATTCCAGTGAGGGAATTTTTTTTTTATTTAAAAAAGGCCAAGTTAGTTTATCTGGCGTTCAATATACTAGATACAGTTAGGCCTGCGTTTCATACATCTGGAATTAGCAAACTAATGTGCTGGGGTTGGGAAAACATATATGTACCCATACTAGAATCTGTCAAAGAAAGCGGTACTCACATATAACAGTCATTCCATCTGTAATCCATACAGTCAAAAGACTGAAAGTATTCCAGTGAGGGGATTTTGCTTATAAAAAATAATATATTTCATTGTGGTGCGAGTTGAATCGCAACAATGAAGAAAAATACTATTAAGGGACGAGGACGCGGTCGTGGTGGTGTCCGTGGAGCCTCTGTTGCTGGTAGAGGACGTGGCCGTTCGGCCCCAGGCGCACACAGTAGGGAACGAACTCCCTCAACTAGCCGGCAGAATGTACCGGAATATCTCGTGGGGCCCAATGCCGCTCTTAGGATGGTAAGGCCTGAGCAGGTACAGGCATTAATCGATTGGGTGGCCGACAGTGCTTCCAGCACGTTCACCACATGGTCTTCCACCCAGTCTTCTGCGGAAAGCGCACAGGTGGCACCTGAAAACCAAGCCCATCAGTCTGTCACATCACCCCCAAGCATATCAGGGAAACGGTCTGAGCCACAAGTTATGCAGCAGTCTCTTCTTCTGTTTGAAGACTCTGCTTCCAGGGTTTCCCAGGGGCGTCCACCTAGCCCTTCCCCAGTGGAGGAAGACATACCATGCACTGACGCACAACCACTTATGTCTCCAGATGAAGAGGACACGGGAATACCACCACAGCAGAGTCACCGACTCTCTGACGAAACACAGGTGCCCACTGCCGCGTCTTTTTGCAGTGTGCAGACTGAACAGGAGGAGGTCAGGGAGGGAGACTGGGTGGAAGACGATGCAGAGGACGATGAGGTCTTAGACCCCACATGGACTGAAGGTCGTGGCGATGACTTTCACAGTTCAGAGGAAGAGGTAGTGGTGAGACCGAGACAACAGCGAAGCCAAAGAGGGAGCAGGGGGCCAAAGCAGACGAGCCGCCGCCCCCAGAGTTCGCCTGCTACTGGACATCGCCAACAGGGACCCAGCCCCACAAAGGCAGCTTCAAAGAGTTCCCTGGCATGGCACTTCTTTAAACAATGTCCTACCGACAAGACCCGAGTGACTTGCACGCTCTGCCATCAGAGCCTGAGGCGAGGCATTAACGTTCTGAACCTCAGCACAACCTGCATGACCAGGCATCTACATGCAAAGCATGAACTGCAGTGGGGTACACACCTTAAAAACCAGGCACTCGCTGAGGCTCCCCCTGCTCCCTCTACCGCTGCTGCCTCGGCTTCCGCCTCGAGAGGAATGTTGCCACCTGCCGAGCAGCAAACAGAGGATGTGCCACCGACACCACCACCACCGCCACCGTCAACTAGCGTCTCCACTATATCACACAGCAGCGTTCAGCTCTCAATATCTCAAACCTTAGAGAGGAAGCGCAAATTCCCCCCGAGTCACCCTCGAGCCCTTGGCCTGAACGCCAGCATTTCTAAACTGCTGGCCTTTGAAATGCTGTCATTCCGGCTGGTGGACACAGACAGCTTCAAACAGCTGATGGCCATGGCTGTCCCGCAGTATGTGGTTCCCAGCCGCCACTACTTCTCCAAGACAGCCGTGCCTTCCCTGCACATGCAAGTGTCCGATAAAATCAAGTGTGCACTGCGCAACGCCATTTGTGGCAAGGTCCACCTAACCACAGATACGTGGACCAGTAAGCACGGCCAGGGACGCTATATCTCACTAACTGCACACTGGATGAATGTAGTGGCGGCTGGGCCCCCGGCGGACAGTTCCTTGGCGCACGTCCTTCCGCCCCCTAGGATCGCAGGGCATCATTCTCTGCCTCCTGTAGCCTCCTCCTCCTACTCGGCTTCCTCCTCCACTGCTTCCACCAGCTCATCCGGTCAGCCACACACCTTCACCACCAACTTCAGCACAGCCCGGGGTAAACGTCAGCAGGCCATTCTGAAACTCATATGTTTGGAGGACAGGCCCCACAGCGCAAAGGAGTTGTGGCGGGGTATTGAACAACAGACCGACGAGTGGTTTCTGCCGGTGGGCCTCAAGCCAGGCCTGGTGGTATGCGATAATGGGCGAAATCTCGTGGCAGCTCTGGGACTAGCCGGTTTGACGCACATCCCTTGCCTGGCGCATGTGCTGAACTTGGTGGTGCAGAGGTTCATTCACCACTACCCCAACATGTCAGAGCTGCTGCATAAAGTGCGGGCCGTCTGTGCGCGCTTCCGCCGTTCACATCCTGCCGCTGCTCGCCTGTCTGCGCTACAGCGGAACTTCGGCCTTCCCGCTCACCGCCTCATATGCGACGTGCCCACCCGGTGGAACTCCACCTTGCACATGCTGGAGAGACTGTGCGAGCAGCAGCAGGCCATAGTGGAGTTTCAGCTGCAGCACGCTCGCGTCAGTCGTACTGCCGAACAGCACCACTTCACCACCAATGATTGGGCCTCCATGCGAGACCTGTGTGCCCTGCTGCGCTGTTTCGAGTACTCCACCAACATGGCCAGTGGCGATGACACTGTTATCAGCGTTACAATACCACTTCTATGTCTCCTTGAGAAAACACTTAGGGCAATGATGTTAGAGGAGGTGGCCCAGGTGGAGGAGGAGGAGGAGGATGAGGGCTTGTTTCTAACACTTTCGGGCCAGTCTGTTCGAAGTGGCTCAGAGGGAGGTTTGTTTAAGCAGCAGAGGACAGGTTCACAAGTCGCCAGCCAAGGCACTGTACTGGAGGACGAGGAGGATGAGGAGGTGGAGGGGGACGAGGATGACGCAAGTTCACAGCGGGGTGGCAGCCCAGGCCCATCACTGGTGCGTGGCTGGGGGGATACGGTGGACGATGACGATACGCCTCCCACAGAGGACAGCTTGTCCTTACCCATGGGTAGCCTGGCCCACATGAGCGAATATATGCTCCAATGCCTGCGCAACGACAGCAGAGTTGCCCACGTTTTAACGTGTGCAGACTACTGGGTGGCCACCCTGCTGGATCCCCGGTATAAAGACAATGTGCCCACTTTAATTCCTGAACTGGAGCGCGACCGTAAGATGCGCGAGTACAAGCGCACGCTGATAGAGGCGCTCTTGAGAGCATTCCCACATGTCACAGGGGAACAGGTGGAAGGTGAAGGCAGAGGAGTGGCAAGAGGTCGCCAACGCAGCTGTGTCACGGCCAGCTCATCTGAGGGCAGGGTTAGCATGGCAGAAATGTGGAAAAGTTTTGTCTCCACGCCACAGCTATCTGCACCGACACCTGATACGGAACGTGTTAGCAGGAGGCAGCATTTCACTAACATGGTTGAACAGTATGTCTGCACACCCCTCCACATCCTGACGGATGGTTCGGCCCCATTCAACTACTGGGTTTCGAAATTGTCCACGTGGCCAGAGTTAGCATGTTATGCCTTGGAGGTGCTTTCCTGCCCGGCGGCCAGCGTTTTATCTGAACGCGTATTCAGCACGGCAGGGGGCGTCATTACTGACAAGCGCAGCCGCCTGTCCACAGCCAACGTGGACAAGCTGACCTTCATAAAGATGAACCAGGCATGGATCCCACAGGACCTGTCCCTCCCTTGTGCAGAGTAGTCCTTATTAACTGCCTAAAACATGTCTTGTTGTGCTACGGGCCACTTCTTTATTTGATACAAATTTTATGAAACCCACAGTTGAATGAAACTCTTCTCTGTCTGGGCGCCGGGGCCTAACCAGATGAAAGTGGCCGGTTAAACTAACGGGTGACATGAAGCCATAACCTCTGCCATGCTACCTCTGTCTTCTGTCTGGGTGCTGAGGCCTAAGTCAAATAAAGCGGTCTTCTGCTGTGCTGGGGGATATGAAGCTAATCTCTGACCTCTCTCCTCTGTCTGGGTCCAAAGGCCTAAATCACTGAAAGAGGCCTTCTCCTGTGGTGTGTGATATGATGCCAGAATATGTGCTGTGGGGCCTCTCTCCTCTTCCTGGGTGCAGGGGTCAAATAAACTAAATTGTGGCCTACTCCTGTGGTGGTTGATATGATGCCTGATTCTCTGATGTGGAACCTCTCTCCTCTGTTTGGGTGAAGGGGTCAAAGTAACTAAATGGTGGCTTCTCCTGTGGTGGCTGATATGATGCCAGAATATGTGCTGTGGTGCCTCTCTCCTCTTCCTGGGTGCAGGGGTCAAAGTAACTAAATGGTGGCTTCTCCTGTGGTGGCTGATATGATGCCAGAATATGTGCTGTGGGGCCTCTCTCCTCTTCCTGGGTGCAGGGGTCAAAGTAACTCAATGGTGGCTTCTCCTGTGGTGGCTGATATGATGCCAGAATATGTGCTGTGGTGCCTCTCTCCTCTGTCTGGGTCCAAAGGCCTAAATCACTGAAAGAGGCCTTCTCCTGTGGTGTGTGATATGATGCCTGAATATGTGCTGTGGTGCCTCTCTCCTCTTCCTGAGTGCGGGGGTCAAAGTAACTCAATGGTGGCTTCTCCTGTGGTGGCTGATATGATGCCAGAATATGTGCTGTGGTGCCTCTCTCCTCTTCCTGGGTGCGGGGGTCAAAGTAACTCAATGGTGGCTTCTCCTGTGGTGGCTGATATGATGCCAGAATATGTGCTGTGGGGCCTCTCTCCTCTTCCTGGGTGCAGGGGTCAAAGTAACTCAATGGTGGCTTCTCCTGTGGTGGTTAGTATGATGCCAGAATATGTGCTGTGGGGCCTCTCTCCTCTTCCTGGGTGCAGGGGTCAAAGTAACTCAATGGTGGCTTCTCCTGTGGTGGCTGATATGATGCCAGAATATGTGCTGTGGTGCCTCTCTCCTCTTCCTGGGTGCGGGGGTCAAAGTAACTCAATGGTGGCTTCTCCTGTGGTGGCTGATATGATGCCAGAATATGTGCTGTGGGGCCTCTCTCCTCTTCCTGTGTGCAGGGGTCAAAGTAACTCAATGGTGGCTTCTCCTGTGGTGGTTAGTATGATGCCAGAATATGTGCTGTGGGGCCTCTCTCCTCTTCCTGGGTGCAGGGGTCAAAGTAACTCAATGGTGGCTTCTCCTGTGGTGGCTGATATGATGCCAGAATATGTGCTGTGGTGCCTCTCTCCTCTTCCTGGGTGCGGGGGTCAAAGTAACTCAATGGTGGCTTCTCCTGTGGTGGCTGATATGATGCCAGAATATGTGCTGTGGGGCCTCTCTCCTCTTCCTGGGTGCAGGGGTCAAAGTAACTCAATGGTGGCTTCTCCTGTGCTGATTGATATAAAGCTGATGGTTGTGCCATCTGACATGGTTGCCAGGGTCTGATTCAATGGGGGCCTACTCCTGTGGTGGGTGATCTAAATGCCTGATTCTCTGCTGTGAAACCTCTCTCCTCCGTCTGGGTGTAGGGGTCAAAGTCTTTCAAAGTCGCCTTCTCCTGTGCTGATTGATATGAAACTGATGGTTGTGCCATCTGACATGGTTGCCGGGGTCCCATTAAATTGTGGCCTACTCCTGTGGTGGTTGATATGATGCCTGATTCTCTGATGTGGAACCTCTCTCCTCTGTTTGGGTGAAGGGGTCAAAGTAACTAAATGGTGGCTTCTCCTGTGGTGGCTGATATGATGCCAGAATATGTGCTGTGGGGCCTCTCTCCTCTTCCTGGGTGCAGGGGTCAAAGTAACTCAATGGTGGCTTCTCCTGTGGTGGCTGATATGATGCCAGAATATGTGCTGTGGTGCCTCTCTCCTCTTCCTGGGTGCGGGGGTCAAAGTAACTCAATGGTGGCTTCTCCTGTGGTGGCTGATATGATGCCAGAATATGTGCTGTGGTGCCTCTCTCCTCTTCCTGGGTGCGGGGGTCAAAGTAACTCAATGGTGGCTTCTCCTGTGGTGGCTGATATGATGCCAGAATATGTGCTGTGGTGCCTCTCTCCTCTTCTTGGGTGCAGGGGTCAAAGTAACTAAATGGTGGCTTCTCCTGTGGTGGTTGATATGATGCCTGATTCTCTGCTGTGAAACCTCTCTCCTCCATCTGGGTGTAGGGGTCAAAGTCTTTCAAAGTCGCCTTCTCCTGTGCTGATTGATATAAAGCTGATGGTTGTGCCATCTGACATGGTTGCCAGGGTCTGATTCAATGGGGGCCTACTCCTGTGGTGGGTGATCTAAATGCCTGATTCTCTGCTGTGAAACCTCTCTCCTCCGTCTGGGTGTAGGGGTCAAAGTCTTTCAAAGTCGCCTTCTCCTGTGCTGATTGATATGAAGCTGATGGTTGTGCCATCTGACATGGTTGCCGGGGTCCCATTAAATTGGGGCCTACTCCTGTGGTGGGTGATCTAAATGCCTGATTCTCTGCTTTGAAACCTCTCTCCTCCGTCCGGGTGTAGGGGTCAAAGTCTGTCAAGGTCGCCTTCTCCTGTGCTGATTGATATAAAGCTTATGCTTGTGCCATCTGACATGGTTGCCGGGGTCTGATTCAATGGTGGCCTACTCCTGTGGTGGGTGATCTAAATGCCTGATTCTCTGCTGTGTAACCTCTCTCCTCCGTCTGGGTGTAGGGGTCAAAGTAACTAAATGGTGGCCTACTCCTGTGGTGGGTGATATGATGCCTGGTTCTCTGCTGTGGGACCTCTCTCCTTTGTCTGGGTGCTGTGGTCAAAATAATAGTAAGTGACCTTCTCCATTGGTGGGTGACTTGAAGCCTGATTCTGTGCTATGGGACCTCACTCCAATTAATATTGTTTAATTTTTATTTATTTTATGTTAACTCATCATTTCCCTATCTACATTTGTTTGCAGGGGATTTAACTACATTTTGCTGCCTTTTGCAGCCCTCTAGCCCTTTCCGGGTGTGTTTTACAGCCTTTTTAGTGCCCAAAAGTTCGGGTCCCCATTGACTTCTATGGGGTTCGGGTTCGGGATGAAGTTCGGGTCGAGTTCGGATCCCGAACCCGAACATTTTTCGAAAGTTCGGCCGAACTCGTCGAACCCGAACATCCAGGTGTTCGCTCAACTCTACGTCTGATCTGCAACTACAGGAAACGTTTGGTTGAAGTTATTGCTGCCAAAGGAGGTTCAACCAGTTATTAAATGCAAGGGTTCACATACGTTTTCCACCTGCACTTTGAATGTTTACATGGTGTGTTCAATAAAACCATGGTAACATTTAATTCTTTGTGTGTTATTAGTTTAAGCAGACTGTGATTGTCTATTGTTGTGACTTAGATGATCAGATCACAGTTAATGTCCAATTTGTGCAGAAATCCATATCATTCCAAAGGGTTCACATACTTTTTCTTGCAACTGTATAATGTCCCCTGGATTTGCAGTACCTCCTGTAGTTATATTCCTCCCTCCACCATACAGTCCCATCTAAATAACATCACACCATCTCTCCTGCCCGATCCAAAATACAGTCCTATGTAAAGAACATTACTACCCTAATTTCAGCACCTCAAACATACAGTCCCATGTAAATAACATCACAACATCTCCCCAGCCCCTCCAATTTACAGTCCCATGTAAATAACATCCCTCTCTATCTACAGCCCCCTCCAAAATACAGCCCCATGTAAATAACATCAACTCCCCCAGCCGCCTTCAACATACAGTCCCAAGTAAATAATATCGCCCCCTCCCCAGCCACCTCCAACATGCAATCCTATATAAACATCACCCCCTCAAAATTCAGTCCCATGTAAATAACATTACTCCCTCAGACCCCTGTAATATTCAGTCCCATGTAAATAACGTCACTTCCTCTCACAGCCCCCATCAACATACAGTCCTATGTAAATAACGTCACTCCCTCCCACAGCCGCCATCAACATACAGTCCCATGTAAATAACATCACTTCCTCCTACAGCCATCATCAATATACAGTTCCATGTAAATAACATCCCTCCATTAAGCCCTAACATACAGTCCCAGTTAAATAATCACAACTCCCAGCATTGCACTGCCTCTCCCTTCACTAACCTCTCCTCCTGTAGCAGACATTACCACAGCTTCTTCCCCCAATACCTCCTTTTCACTGCTGTCCTCCCCTGCACTGGTCACAGGATGGCGACATCATGGCAAGACCTTCTAAACTACTGCCTGTTTTACTGGTCAAATGACCTGTGATGTCACCACAGGTCCTTCATATCTTCCACTGCATTAGATTCAATTGTATTGCCGTCCTGAGGATGGCAATAGAGTTGTATCTAGCTGGCAGGCAGAACATTCGGGGTCTGGGACAAAATTATCTTCACCTATGGTACGTGCTGGCCAATCCCCTGTCCAAGACGCAGGCCCGGATGCCTCCGGCCTTGCACCTGGACCTTCGCAAGCACCACCAGCTAGCACATCCACTTCTGTACCCCAGCGCAGTGTACAGATATCCAAACCCCAGGCCTTAGAACAAAAGCGCAAATAAACAGCCACTCACCCACAGGCCATGGCACTAAATGTGCACCTTTCCAAGTTGCTGGGCCTGGAAATATTGCCATTTAGGCTTGTGTACACTGAGACCTTAAGCAGCCTGATGACAGCGGTCCCTCATTACTCAGTCCCTAGCTGCCACAATTTTTCCCGGTGTGCTGTCCACGCCTTACACCAGCATATGTCACATAACATCACCCATGCCCTGACCAACAAAGTTATTGGGAATGTCCACTTAACGACTGGCACATGGACAAGTGCTTGTGGCTAGAGACGCTACATTTCGCTGCCTGCACACTGGGTGAACGTTGTGGAGGCCGGGAGCGAGTCGTACCCTGGGATGGCAAATTTGCTACAGATGCCGAGGATTGCGGGCCCTTATTCCATCAGGGTTTCCGCCAGCACCTACGTTAGTGGCTCCAACCCCCACTTCTCCTTCTCCGCCTCCTCCTCCACTTCCACCTCCGAATTATCTGCGTGCAAGCACCAGTCAGCCATCAGCCGGTAGCTGGAAGCAGTGTAGTGCTGCAGTGTGGAAGCGTCAACAGGCCATGCTGAAGCCGATATGCTTAGGGGACAAACAACACACCGCTGCAGAGCTGTTGCAGGGGATAAGAGACCAGAATGTGATGTGGCTTTCGCCACTCAACCTACAACCAGGCATGGTTGTGTGTAATAATGGCCGTAACTTGGTGGCGGCTTTGGCATTCGGCAAGCTCACACACATACCATGCCTAGCCCATGTCTTAAACTTAGTGGTTCAGCGGTTTCTCAAAACCTACCCCAATTTGCCTGAGCTACTGGTGAAAGTGTGCCACGTGTGTGCACATTTCCGCAAGTTATCGACAGCTTCAGCCGGTCTGTCAACGCTGCAGAAGCGCTTTAACTTGCCAGCTCCACGTTCCACATGTTGGCCAGGCTTTGTGAGCAGCAGAGGGCAGTCATCATCGATGGTCAGCTCAGCAGCACACACTCATCCCTAATGTTTTAGATGGTCAGCTCAGCAGCAGACCCTCAACCATAATTTTTTTGATGGTCAGCTCAGCAGCAGGCCCTCACCCCTAATGTTTTAGAGGGTCACCAGCAGGCCCTTGCTCCTAATGTTTTGGAAAGTCACCAGCAGGCCAGCAATCATAATTTTTCAAGGGTGTGTATGATGCCCTCCTTTATGTGTAATAAAGGGTGTATTGGAGTGACGGTTCCTTGTAATTTTTGGCAGTCCTTTCACTTAGTGCATGGGCTTTATGAGTGTAGGAGTTCCACTACCTAAACAATTGTACCACAATGTGAATAAGGCCCTCCTTTATGTGATATACAGGTTGTATCGGAGTACCTCTTCCTTGTAATTTTTGGCAGCACTTGCACTTTATATACGCACTTTATATATATATATATATAAAGTGCGTATATAAAGTGCAAGTGCTGCCAAAAATTACAAGGAAGAGGTACTCCGATACATTGTCAGTCTGTAAAACTGGCGTACTACTCGAACAACTTCATTCCCAGCAGCGACCTGGGAGTCCAAGACTCATCGATACATCCTCCCCATGCTGTTTCCGAACCATTTCAGTGGTGTTTCCATTAATTTCTGACCTTTTCATGTGAACCAGACACCCTCCCCTCTTCAGAGCAGAGGGTGCCTGGTTTAATGCTCGGGTTCTCCCATTGACTTCCATTGTGCACGATAGTAGTGTTGAGCGCGAATATTCAAATTTTTTATTGCGAATATCGCCACTTCGCGAATTGGAGAATATTTATAATATAGCAGTATATATTCGTAATGACTAATGTTTATATATATATATTTTTTTTACACAGTACACAAACATCACAATGATGTGATGTGTACTGTGAAACAAAAATGTGATTATCCCTCCCTTCTTATAGCTTGTGGTGACCGAAGGCTCCATTACAATACTTACAGACTTAGTAAGTCAGTGACAGTGAGTGGAGCGCAACTATTAGTAACGCGAATATTTATTGCGATAGGAATATCACCACTGATGAGTGCCGGACACTGCTCCCTCGAGTCCCTCCCTTCTTTAGTTTGTGGGCAAATATGTAGAATATAGCGGTATATAATCGTAATGACGAATATTCTCTTTTTTTTTTTTAACATTACACATCAGTCATCACAATGATGTGTACTGTGTAAAAAAAAATTTGATCATCCCTCCCTGCTTCTAGCTTGTGGTTTAAATGAGAATGGGAAGGCTCAATTAATTACAGTGAGTCATTATGTATTTTTATTTGCTTTGGTTGAAATTTTTAAAACATGTCACTCGGATGAATGATGCACCTATTATTTATCCACATACTGTTAGTCCAGTTATTATTCTCTTCAATTTTTTTTTTTTATACTTATATATTATGTACATTATTTTTAACAGCGTAATTACTTTATAGACACAGTACGAATCAGGAAATTTGTTGTAAATAAGGCTACTTTCACACTAGCGTTTGGAGCGGGTCCGTCTGATGTTTCATCAGACGGATCCGCTCCTATAATGCAGACGTTTGCATCCGTTCAGAACGGATCCGTCTGCATTATAACTTAGAAAAATTTCTAAGTGTGAAAGTAGCCTGAATGGATCCGTTCAGACTTTACATTGAAAGTCAATGGGGAACGGATCCGCTTGAAGATTGAGCCATATGGTGTCATCTTCAAGCTGATCCGTCCCCATTGACTTCCATTATAAGTCTGGACGGATCCGCTCGCCTCCGCACGGCCAGGCGGACACCCGAACGCTGCAAGCAGCATTCAGGTGTCCGCTCACTGAGTGGAGCGGAGGCTGAACGCTGGCAGACTGATGCATTCTCAGCGGATCCACCTCCACTCAGAATGCATCAGGGCTGGACGGCTGCGTTCGGTGCCGCTTGTGAGCCCCTTCAAACGGAGCTTACGAGCGGACACCTGAACGCAGGTGTGAAAGTAGCCTAACAGTCATAATATTTTTAGATGAAAAATCTAAAGATTTGTTATTTGACTTTGGACCTGGCACTATTATGCTTTGGCACTGCTTGAGAACTGTCCCATTGTGTTGATCAAAAAGTAGCTTTTTTATTAATAAATGCAAAATAACAAACATGCTGATGACAGGGTTGTATTACTTTATTTTACTAGTTTCCCCGGTATGGCAGTGGCACATTCCTGGGAAAACTATCTGCTGCAAAATAAGAACATGCTGCTGTCTGTTCCTGCTGAGTTAGGCCAAGCTATGTGTAGGACTTAAACTACACCGTAAACTTAAAGGGGACCTGTCATCAACGTTATGCTGTCCATACTAACAACAACAGCATAAAGTAGAGACAGGTGAGTTGATTTCAGCAGTCTGACATTTTAAAGTTAAAAGTAAGTGGTTGCCGAGAACCAACATCACAATAATTGTAGACTGGGACTGGAAAAGAGTCACGGCCACCTGAGAAGAGTCAGAGTTATTCATGACTTCCTGCTCTCCCTGCCCACCTGCTGATGATTGACAGTCTTCTACCTAGTTTTATTCCTTTCTCTCTTGGAGAGAACTGCCAATCGTCAGCAGATGGGCAGGAGAGCAGGAGATTATGAATAACCATGGCTCTTCTCAAGTAGATTTGACTCTTTTCAAGGCCTGTGCTGCAATGATTATGATGATGGTTATCAGCAACCACTTAATTTTAGCTCATGAGTAGGGTTGAGCGAACCCGAACTGTAAAGTTCGGGTTTGTACAGAACTGTAGGATTTTTGGACCCCGGACCTAAACCTGAACATTTCAGTAAAAGTTCATCCCGAACTTTTACTGAAATGTTCAGGTTTAGGTCCGGGGTCCAAAAATCCTACAGTTCTGTACAAACCCGAACTTTACAGTTCGGGTTCGCTCAACCCTACTCAACCCGATTTCTCAGCGCTTTTTGAAAGGCTAGAGCAGCCAATCAACAAGTTTTTAACTCTGTGCCCTTAGAAGCCATCACAGCCATGCCTACTAATGGCATGGCTGTGATTGGCCAGTGTAGCATGTGACCCAGCCTCTATATAAGCTGGAGTCACGTAGCGCTGCACGTCACTCTGCTGTTACTAGTGTAGGGAGAGGATGCTGCTGGTGACTTCAGGGAGAGAATAGGAGAGAATCTTTGCTCAAAACGTTAATCTAACTCATTGATCTACATACATTGTGTTGTGTGGGTGCAGGGCACAATTTTTTTATCCTGCCCTGAGCCCAGTGACCGAAAAAAAAACAACCTTTTATAAGTCAGTTGGGTGGGTGGCGGCGGCCCATTTATGCAAGCTCAGTGCACCAGCACTGCATGTGAGCTTTTGGGACATTGAAATCCAAGCTTTAAAAACAGCACAAATAATCTGTTTGTAACTTTTTTGCAATTTATAACGTCTGGTGCATTTGCAGGCTTAGTGAGCAATTTAAGCTAGAAATACAGCCATAATTTTCTGTGTTTATAAAAACACACTTTTTTGCCCAAAACCACTATTTTCCTGATCTGCAAGTGTTAAATTCAAGTTTAATATATACAGCTTTCATATTCTGTTACCAAAAAAACACTTTTTTGGCAATATACATCATCTGGATTAGTGTGCAATTTAAGCTAGAGATACAGCCATAATTTACTTGATTTTTAAAAACACACTATTTTGCCAGATTCCACTATTTTTCAGGCCTTGCAGCATCAGCACGTGTGAAATTCCAGGGTTATATACTGCTGTCAAATTCAGTTATTAAACAAACACCCGTTTGGACAAAAAAAAATTAGTTGGCAGCCTTTGCTGCAGATGTCATTGTGAGATACCACCTTTACATACTGTCTTTCTATTCAGTTATTTGAAATAAAGCAATTTCGGGCACAATTCTTTGATAGCGTCCTAGTGTGGATCAGGGCGTGTGAGTTTCACCCTTTAAATACAGGGGTTCTATTCAGGTATTTGAAATACAGGCATTTTGGGCAAACAAAATTAAAAGAAGGCCTAGTCTCGTTCAGGGTGTGTGAGATACACCCTTTAAATACAGGGGTTTGATTCTTTTATTAATAAAACACCTTTTTTGTGCAAAATACACAATTTTTCAGGCCTTGCAGCATCAGCACGTTTGAAATTCCAGGGTTATATACTGCTGTCATATTCAGTTATTAAACAAACACCCGTTTGGGGGAAAAAAGTTTATTTTGTAGCCTTTGCTGCATATGTCATTGTGAGATACAGCCTTTACATAGTGTGGTTCTATTCAGGTATTTGAAATACCGCCATTTGGTGCACAAATCTTTAATTGAGGCCTAGTGTGGGTCAGGCCGTGTGAGATACACCCAGTAAATACAGGGCTTATATTCTTCTAATAATAAAACTATTACACAAAATACACAATTGTTGCGCCCTTACATCATCAAGACGTTCCCTTTAATACAGTGGTTTTATTCAGGTATTTGAAATACAGCCATTTTTGACAAACAAATTTAATTGAGGCCTAGTCTGGTTCAGGGCATGTGAGATACACCCTTTAAATACAGGGGTTTTATTCAGGTATTTGAAATACAGCCATTTTTGACAAAAACAAATTTAATTGAGGCCTAGTCTGGTTCAGGGCGTGTGAGATACACCCTGTACATACTGTCTTTCTATTCTACTATTAACTAAACACCCATTTAGGGCAAGATCCTAAATTACAGAAATATGAGGAGAGCGTCAAATAAGGGACATGGCCCAAGTCATGGTGCTGCTGGTAAAGCTCCTGTTGCAGGGAGAGGACGTGGTCGATCTGTGCCAGCTACACGCACAAGTGAAACCCCTTCCTCAGGTGCGAGTAGGGGACAGAACCTGCATCGGTATTTGGTCGGGCCTAATGCGGTTCTACGAATGGTGAGGCCTGAACAAGTACAGGCAATAGTAGATTGGGTTTCTGACAGTGGCTCCAGTTCCTTCACATTGTCTCCCACCCAGTCTAATGCTGAAAGACCACAGTTATCACCAGCAGCCGATGTCCATCAGTCTTTCACCTCACCCCCTTGCAAATCAGCCAAGCAGTCTGAGCCCCAAGTCATGCAGCAGTCTCTTCTGCTTTTTGATGACTCTGTTAGCAGGGTTTCCCAAGGCCATCCACCTATCCCTGCACCAGAAGTGGAAGAGATTGAGTGCACCGATGCCCAACCACTTATGTATCAAGATGAGTACATGGGAGGACCATCGCAGCACGTCTCGGATGATGACGAAACACAGGTGCCAACTGCTGTGGCTTTCGAAAGTGTGCAGACCGACAAGGAGGGCAGGGGTGAAGACTGGGTGGAAGATGATGTGGAGGACGATGAGGTCCTCGACCCCACATGGAATCAAGGTCATGCGAGTGAAATATGTAGTTCAGATGAAGTTGCGGTGATCGCACAGAGCCACCAGCACAGCAGAAGAGGGAGCAGGGTGCAAAAGTGGAGCGGCCGTCCTCTAGACAGCAAGGGACCGAGCACACCAAAGCCAGCTCCAGGTTGTTCCCTGGCGTGGCAGTTCTTCAGACAATGTGCTGACGACAAGACACGAGTGGTTTGAACACTGTGCAATCAGAGCCTGAAGCGAGTCATAAACGTTCTCAACCTGAGCACAACCTGCATGACCAGGCATTTAAGTGCAAAGCACGAGCTGCAGTGGAGTAGACACCTCAAAAACCAAGAAAGGTCTCTGGCTCCTCCTGCTTCCTCTTCTGCTGCAGTCTCTGCCTCTTCATCCACCTCTGGAGTGAAAGTGCCACCTGCCACCCTGCAAACAGAGGATCTTCCAGCAACACCACCACCTGGGTCACCAAGCATCTCCACAATGTCCCACGGAAGCGTTCAGCTCTCCATCTCCCAAACTCTGGAGAGGAAGAGGAAGTACCCCCCTACCCACCCGCGATCACTAGCCCTGAATGCTAGCATTTCTAAATTACTGGCCTTTGAAATTCTGTCATTCTGTCTGGTGGAGATGGATAGTTTTAAAGGCCTTATGGCGGTGGCTGTCCCACAGTACGTCGTGCCCAGCCGCCACTACTTTTCCAGGCAAGCCATCCCTTTCCTGCACAACCAAGTAGGGAACAAAATCAGGTGTGCACTGCGCAACGCCATCTGTGACGCCAGTGCACCTCACTACGGATACTTGGACCAGTAAGCACAGTCAGGGACGTTATATCTTCCATAACAGCACACTGGGTAAATGCAGTGGCGGCTGGGCCTGAGGCGGATAGCAGTTTGCCTCCTGTTGCTTCTTCCTCCTACTCTGCTTCCTCATCCTCTACCAGCTCCTCATCCGGTCAGCGTAACACCTTCACCACCAACTTCAGCACAGCCAGGGGTAAACGACAGCAGGCAGTTTTAAAAGTTATCTGTTTGGGGGACAAACCCCACACCGCGCAGGAGCTGTGAACGGGCCTTGAACAAGAGACCGATGAGTGGTTGGTGCCAGTGAGCCTCCACTGCCGCTTCCACCTACACCGCCACATCCACCGCCTCCTCAACTTCCTACTCCATATGGACCTCTTTCTCCCAGATCAAGATTATTTTTTATTTCTACATATTTTATGTTATTTAAAGTCATTTACCTATCCACATTTGTTTGCAGAGCACTTGCCATGCTCTTAACCACATTTTGATGCCATTTGCCGCCCTCCAGCCCTTTCCATGGAATTTTTACAGCCATTTTAGTGCTCAAAAATCAGGGTCACCATTGACTTCAATTGGGTTCAGGTTCGGGGTCAAGTTCGGGTCCCGAACTCGAACTTTTTTTCGGAAGTTCGGTCGAACCCGAACATCCAGGTGTCCGCTCAACTCTACTCATGAGTGACACACCGCTGAAATCAGCATTTCTGCAACTATTTAATGCTGCCATTAGTGAGGTCAGCATAAAATTGATGACAGGTTCCCTTCAACTTCTCCCTGCTGCTGCTGTTGTCATCATGATCCTTCATAGCTATGTGAAGGCCTCATACTACACCATTATCTTTTGCTGCTGCAGCTGTCCTGATCAAGCAGAGTTATTATTTGTAGGCCTCATAATACACCATTACCTTTACCGGCTGCTGTCTTGATCAAGATGAGTTATTATGTGTAGGCCTTAGACTCCACCGTTATTATTATTGACTGCTGCTCTTGTCCTGATCCTTCAGAGCTATGTGTATGCCTTATACGACATGAACTGCTGCTGTTGTACTTATCCTTCAAAGTTAGGTTTAGGCCTTTTAAAACACCATTACCTGTAACTGCTGCTGCTGTCCAGATAATGATGAATTTGCCCATGGACAAAAGGTTCCTTACAGTAAAGTTAACGTTTAAAATTACACCATAACATAACTTTATTATTAAAAACCAAAACATAACTATGAACGCCAAAAAAATATATATTTAGAAAATATCAACCAAAACAATGTTGCTCTATGGCAGTTTTGACAGGAGCCCCTGTAGGTCCATTAATTCTTGCAGTTCTGTCCGCTGCCTCTCCTCCAGCTGCTGCAGTTTTTGGTTATAACACTGCAGCCACGCCATTGTCATTGTTTTTATCATTTTAATGATTACTGTAATAAAAAAAATTAAAATAAATTATTAACTGCTAATTACACGGAAATTAGTGCATTGTGTAGTATTTGCCTAATCAATTCCAATTGATATTGCAATTTGTTTGTGAACAATATTGATTATAATTATACAAATGATTAGTTCATAGTTCAGTAGTGTCTAATGTTATTAATTTACTTAGTTTATGTTTTTTCTGTAGATTAAAGAGTTTGTTTGCAGGGTTGTTCTTTTTTTTTACAGTAGTTTTTATAGTTACAAATTTAGTTGCACATATGTGGTGTTGCTGTATTTGCATGGAAATGGGGAACTAAATCTGTGCTGTATTTACTCCAGTTACCTCTTGTGAAATTTAATAATGTGTTTTGATAGAAACTTTTTCAGCATTTTTTTTTTGTTTAAAGCATTTACAAATTTTGTGAAATGCCTGATGGGTCAAAGTACTCAGTACACAGCTTTAATTATTCCTTGAGGAGTGTTGTTTCCTGAATGGGGTCACTTTTTATGGTTTTCCACCCTTGGGGTACCTATGGTTGTCTTCACATGCGACCTAGCCGATTTAAGCTAAACCCTCTCTCCTAATGCCATATGTTGCACCTTCCACTCTGAAGCCTGCTGTGCACACATACTTCAGTTATTGAGTACATATGTGGTGCTTTACTAAACCCCAGATTGAGGGTAATAGATTTAGAGCTTAGTTTTAACCCTTGATGAGTTGAATAAAAAATTGATAAGAATCTAAATTCCGCTATAAAAAACTAAATTTTGGAATTTCATTTCCTTTTTCATTGAATTCTCGTTAGTAATGTTAGGGATTAACACTGTTTGTAAAATCAGATTTCAATAGTTTGAGGGGCGTATTTTCAAAAATGGGGTGTTTTTATGGGTGAGTTACACTATGTAAGTGCCAGAAAGTTAGTTATGGCCTTCACAGGAGAGTGAAAAATTAAATGGGTTAGAAAGGGTTAATTGTTTAGTATATGTTATGGTTAGAGATTTAGTTTGCTGTGTAAACATAATTACTCTCCTGGCATGGGGTAGTCACCTCCTCCTCTTCATCAACTGTACTGTGCTGGTGGAAACTGGTGGCACTAAAAGATATATGTTTGTATTGGATCTAATAATAATAGAATTACAGCCAATATCTGGAGGTGGGGGTTCTTTTGTTTAAAAAAAAAAAAAATTCACCAAATAATGTAAAATTCTAGGTTTATATGCTATTGGCTTTTGTAACGGTAAAAGAAAAGGACATTGTAAAAACACAGACAAAATGTGTTAAATAATCGTGTATCTCCTGCAAAATCTGAATGGGCGATCACCATGTGGATGCAATTTTTACTATGCAGGAAAGATATAAACCAGACTAACATAGATGATTGTCACTACCACTGGTCTGAAATCCTGTGTAATTGAGGGATTTTATGACTTGGGCAACTACGATTACATTGAAGAAATCCAGTGTAATAAAAAAAATATATGTATGATTACAATATACTTTTCTGAAATTTTGGGGTCATTTGTGGAAAAAAGGGGTTCAATAAATAATGGTAAAATAAAAACATTACTATCTAAGCGTATTAGGTGAATATAAGCAAGCAAACAAAAGCAAAGTGCAGCTGAGGATTACTAGAAATATTTGCATGTTACATTGACATCTTGGCATCTTATTTAATAACATTAATGTTGTAGGTCACTGGTGCATATTTATGCTATACATAAAGGCTATTCCAAATTCTTTTGTATAAGATCTGCTGAACCCTTTACATACACCTTTATGGCAGTCCGATTACACTTTGAAAAAAGAGCTTTAAATGTATTCGATATCTTATCTTTAACTTGAATGCTTCATTAGGAAGTCACTAATCTCTTAGCTTGGTGAGACAGATAAGACTGCTACATAGAAAGTCAAATTCCAATCAGTCTCTACTATCTAAAGCACTTAATTCCCTGGTGTAGCCATCTAATCATTTGAGGATGTTATCAAGCAGAACCTTGCTTCTTCCCTCAGATAAACATCATGATGAGCAGCTTGACTATAGTGGTTATAAGGAGATAAGGAATTGCATTCCCTGTGCTTCACGTGCTGTACTGAATGACCATCTGAGTGTCTGACTAAGGAAAAACATGATTTTTCCCCCCCTAACTGTGATGCACTCATCTGCTGCCTTGCAGAAAGCATACCCTATTAGCTGTGTGAACCAAGAGCTATTAAAGAAAATTACTGTGAGATTACTGAATGTCAAAATATAAATTTAAATACATTGATTTAATAATACTTTAATTGCAGGAGAAAAATAATACATCAAGGAAGCCATTCTCCACATAATGGAGTTAATTTGCTTTAATTCCTTTTGTACAATATAATGATACATTGTAACTGGGACAACTAAATGAGAGATAAAAATCTGCCCTCAGTCTGAACATTCTATCCATTCTATTTGCAACACGTGCCAACATATTAATTATACAGTGATCCATACATAAAAAACAGCTACTTTTGCTTGCAACTTGTTTTAAAACAAATCATAGGCGTGCGCAGCCTATTGCATTAGGGTGTCCACCCTAAAGCACAGACACGCACTTGTGTATGTATATATTATATACACATACACACATATATATATATATATATATATATATATATTTATATTTTTTTTTGCAAAAAATTACTGGCAGCACCACCAAACCAAAAAAACTAAGTAGAAAGGGTGCACTGCCCGAGTATGGTAACTGGTGCTTACCCACTGATACGGAATAAAGAAATCGGACTGCACTCCAGATGAATCTTCAGTGAAAAAAGGATTTATTCACCCATAAGGTGGCACAAGCAATGTAGATATATACACTCTGCATACATACATACAAACCTGCACTATTAATATAATGAAGGGAGAAGAAATCATTTTTAAAGTTACTGTATTTTTCGCACTATAAGAAGCTCCAGCCCATAAGACGCACCTAGGTTTTAGAAGGGGACAATGAGAAAAAAATATTTTTCATTACAACTGAGGTCAGACCACTAATCAAACCCCCAATGTTAATCAGACCTCAGCTGACAGCCCCAATAAGACCCCCAATGTTAATAAGACCCCAATAAGACCTCAGATCAAACCCCCAATCAGACCTCAGCTCAGATCCCAATGTGAATGACCCCCAATCAGACCTCAGATAAGAGTCCTAGTGCCTTATATCAGCCCCAGCAGCCTCTCTTCAGCCCCCCAGCAGCCTCTCTTCAGCCCCCCAGCAGCCTCTCTTCAGCCCCCAGTGTCTCATATCAGCCACCAGTGCCTCTCTTCAGCCCCCCAGTGCCTCTCTTCAGCCCCCCAGTGCCTCATATCAGCCCCCAGTGCCTCCATCAAACCCCAAATAAAATAAAATAAACACTTACCTTTCCTGCTCCGGACCCCGCTGCTCCTCACTGCCCGCGCTCGGTAATCCTCTTGTACAGTCTGCTGTGTGGGAGCGCACAGTGTGAGGTCACAGCGATTCCGGCCCTACTTACAAACGAAACTGCAGTGCAGCACGGAGGTGATAGAACCTCAAATTGGCCTGATTAGGGTGTGCCCAGGCACACCCGGCACACCCCGTGCGCACGCCTATGAAACAAATGCAGAGCACAATCTAAGGACAGTATTGTCTTCAGCTACATAAGGGCTTTCTTAATTCGGGATGAGGCTTGTTAGAAAATATGGAAGTGTTATATTTTGGAAAATAATATATAAAAGTTGGATAAAATAGAAGAAACATCTTGTTTTTTTATTTTTATTTTATTTAGAAGAGGGTAAAATTTACCCCTCACAGTCAATACATTTTCTGTTAGTCTCAGGATTGAGATATATTGAGTAGAATATTTTTGAAATGGAAAGAGAAAGGAAGAGCATTCATTGAAAAGACTTCAAAATTGCCTCCTATTGTAAGACACTTTAATGTAGCATGTATAACTAGTATAGATAGCAATTCCATTCTAAATGATCATATCATTCATTACAAATTTCCCTAAAACTTTAGTTTGCAACAAATTGTTTTTGAGATTTGTCTCACAATATCAAAATGTTGTCTGCCATTTTACATATCCGAATGCAGGAAAGATGAGATGATAGAGGATCACATGATGCCGTCCTGGGTTGTGGCTTTTACTTTGGAAGGATAAAGGAAAGAAATCTTAAAACACAGATACAGCTAATTTATTGTCAATTTAGTTGGAATGAAATGCCAGGAAATGCCATTCAGTCAATCACTGGCTGAGTTGGGTCAGGAATTCAAGACCCTGTCACTGGAACTAGAGTGGCTGACGATTGCTTATTGTTTTTAGCCAACTCAGCCCTCTTAGAAAAAATTTTTCATTGTTGCATTTCCAAATGGGGTTCCTATAGCAAGGGTGCAGATAGGGAGCAGTCACACTTGAGCCCTTGTGCATAAGAGGGCCCAAAGACTCTTCTGCCAGCCAAAATAGCACCATTGTTATAAATGGTACAAGATTTCACATTTTGTGTTGAGGCCCAGGAGCTACAAGTTTTGCCTCAGTGACCTGTGGGAGATCACATAATGATATGTTTGGCTTTTATACAAATGCATGTCATATAATATATCTGCAGTGACCCGAGAAGAGTGACCAAAGCAGAGGATGGGAGTGGTAGTGGCTCTGACTTGCAATCAATCATGATGGTTTTCTTCACACCATTGCTCCCTATGTCCATGCAGTTAAAGAATGGTGCATCCATTCTTCCCCCAGGGCACACTCTGGTTCTAAGGCTCCTGTCTGATGCTAGTTGGGATATCCATGATGTCGTGTCTGTATGGGAGCAAGGCAAGGCATTTAGGGCGCAATGGCCGGCATATGGTGTAGTAGTAAAAAAACTGTGTGGTGGTGGAAGAATAAACATCTCTAAAGGGAAAAATTAGAGTTGTAGTACATCCAACTATAGCAGTCACAGTTCAACTGTATACAGTGCAGTCCTTTCAGTTATGTCCCTCTTCTTTCTCTAACTTTCTAAAGTCTCTCTCAGTAGAATCTATGGCTGGCAACAGTACCTTGGCAATAATAGGTGTAATGACTGCTGTGGGATACAGGGCATGTCTGGCCAGGACGTGTTCAGGTGTGATGGGTGTATTTGCAGTGTCCCTCACAGCAGCAAAGTCAGAATGGATGTAGTAGCAGGTTAATATACTGACTCCTATTCTTGGCCATGCAAATTGTATGATTTTCCTAATTTATGATGTAAAGTCATGATTTTATGAAAGACACGGAGGCGAGTATTGCTTAACCCTTTCTTTACTGAACCACACAGCAGCAAAGAAATTACAATAACATAATCATCCAATGGGCGAATAGCCCCTCCTCCTAGTCACAGTATAAAGGGAACTCCTCTCAAGTCCTTCTTCCTCTTTCTTTGTCTTCTCAACATCTCCATCAGAAGGAACTGGAACAACAGGAACCGATCAACTCGAAACGTAGAGCTAAAACTCATTTCCAACAACCGAAACGTCGAAAACTGACGGCAAAACACCATCCGCAGAAGCAGGGGTCAACCTTCCATCCGAAGCCTAACGGAATCAACCTTGAAAAGAAACAAAACAGGTAATAGCAAATATAACGCAATATAAGCGTCTACCTTTTCAATATCATTCTTGGAACAGAAATAAATACACAAATAAATAATTAAATAATCAGAAAATATCCGAAAAAACAACGAAGGTTCAATAATAATGAATTGGGGGGGAAGAAAAATGGGTGGGGCAATACTCTCCTCCATGTCTTTCATAAAATCATGACTTTACGTCATAAATTAGGAAAATCATACAATTTTATCTCAAGACACAGAGGCTCCTATTGCTAGTTTAAAGCCGAATTACAATAGAAGCGAAAACATGAGGGTCTGGTCTGAAATATAATTCCTTAAAAGTGGAGACTCGCGACCAGTCCGCCAACTTCATGACATCTTCCAAGCGCTCCCCAGACAGAGCCAAAGAAGTGGCGGAAGCCCCACGAACGGAATGCACAGTAAAAATAGAAGTGTCTATACCTGAGAGAGACAAAATCCATTCACCCACCGTGACAGAGTGACTGTAGAAACCAGAGCATAGGGTCTACGGAAAGAAATAAACAACTGTGAGGCCGAAGGCGACCGTAACGACCGAGTTCTGGACTCATACTCCTTCAGACATGCGACGGGACAGAGCGCCACAGATTAAGGAAACGTAGGATAAGACACTGAACTGATATTGGTCTTTGTACGCCGAGAAATGTTAAATGTCACCCCTTCCGGAGTAAATGACCGGGCGTCATGATCCAAAGCTCGGATATACGAAACTCTCTTACAGGAAACAAGACAAAAGAGAGTAACCAATTTGGCCGACAACTGTCGAAGTGACAATTCCTCATTGGTCTGCCAAGCTGAAAGGAAGGACAAAACCGTGGAGACATCCCAAGAGCTAGTAAAGCGAGGTCGAGGAGGCCGTGTGAGGCGGGAACCTTTAAGCAACCTACACACCAGAGGATGACGTCCAGCAGGACAACCCTCAAATCCCCTATGTCCGGAGGAAATAGCCGATCTAAACACATTTATAGTGCGATAGGCCTTACCTTCCTCGTAAAGAGAAGTGAGGAACTGAACTACATCGTTCACAGCTGCCGTAGTGGGATCCAGGTTCCGAAAGAGGCCCCAACCAGTCCAAGATTGCCAAGCTGCCCGATAGACTCTTCTGGTTCCTGGGGCCCATGCGCTCTCCAACAGGAATCTAGCTGTTTCCAAAAGTCCTTCAGTCTGCCAGGACACCCCGACACTCTGCAGGCCAGTAGACGCAAGGAACCCTCTAGCACCAACGGATGTGGCTGATTCATTGGACCCAGTAGCAGAGATGTCCGGATAGGAAGTAATAGGGGTACTTCCACCAGTAACTCCAACAGCTGCGGGAACCACGACTGAGTGCTCCAAAAGGGAAGTATCAAAACAAGCTCCGAGGCTTGGAGACGCACCTTGGCTAAAATCCGAGGGATAACGGAGGGAAAGCATTCATCACATCTTTCGACCATTGTTGAAGAAAAGCATCCACCGCCTCCGTGGCCGGGTCCGGTCTCCAACTGAAATACCTGGGGAGTTGGGCGTTCCAGCGAGATACAAATAGGTCGATCGAGAACGGGCCCCAACGTGACGTGATGGTGGAGAAAATCTCCACATCTAACCTCCAGTCGCTGGCGTCTGAAATGTAGCGCGAGTTCCAGTCGGCCAACGTGTTGTGTAGACCAGGCAGATATTTTGCCACCACCGATATGTTGTTGGTCAGTCAATAGTCACAGAAGTCCTTCGCCAAATGTGTCAACATAGTGGAACGGGTACCTCCCATGGAGTTGATGTAACAGACAGCGGAGACATTGTCCATCCGAAAACGAATACATGCCCTGGCTCTCCCACTGGTGAAGCTGCGAATCGCAAAGGAACCTGCCAGGAGCTCCAGAGCGTTGATGTGTAAGTGGGACTCTACTGCAGACCAAGGGCCTCCCGTGGAAACACCCTCGCAGTGAGCGCCCCAGCCGTGAAGGCTGGCATCCGATTCCACTACAATATCCGGACGCGGACCAAACAGGGCTCTGCCGTTCCACGCGGAAAGGTTGCCAATCCACCACTCCAACTCCTCCCTCATTTCCGAATCCAAGGAGATTAGATCCGCATATGATGCACCCGCTTGCAGGTGAGTGATCTTGAGACGTTGAAGGGCTCGATAATGCAGCGGTGCCGGGAATATAGCTTGAATGGAAGATGACAGAAGACCTATCACTCGGGCCAGATGTCGGAGAGAAATCTGCGATAAAGTCAGGGTGCGTCGCAATTCTTTGCGGATCGTCCGCACCTTTGCTGGAGGGAGGCTAAGTGTCAAAAAGACGGAGTCCACCATGAAACCGAGAAACTCCATGGTTTGGGAAGGAGCAAGACAGGATTTCTCACGGTTGACTACGAAGCCCAGGGCGGATATGAGTTGAATCGACATCTGAAGGTGGGCCTAGAGGGAAGCACGGTCCTCGGCCATAATCAGAATGTCGTCCAGATAAATTATAAGTCTCACCCCCCCCGATAGCGGAGCCATGCCACCACTGGACGCATAAGTTTGGTGAAACACCAGGGGGCGGACGAGAGCCCGAAAGGAAGGCACATGAAGCGCCAAATGGCCCCCTGCCAGCGAAACTGAAGCAGATCCCTGGAAGAGGGTGCTATTGGGACCGTCAAGTACGCATCCTTGAGGTCCAACTTTGCCATCCAGTCGCCCGGAAGAAGCATGTCCCTTAACAAGTGGATGCCCTCCATCTTGAAGTGTTGATGCCTGACGAAGGCATTCAGAGCCTTGAGATTGATGACGGGATGGAGTTGGCCTCCTTTTTTCTCTACTAGGAAAATATTGCTGATCACCCCGTCGTGATCATGAGGTGCCTGCTCTATGGCCCCCTTGAGACATAAGGCCTGTAACTCTGCGTCTATGAGATGCTGCGACTCCTGGGACCTGACTACGGGATGAAGTGGAGACGCGATCAACGGAGGTCCCACCAGCTCTATGTGAAAACCCCGAATCGTGGATAACACCCAGGGGTCGCTGGTAATGGACGCCCAAACATGAGTAAAATGTTGGAGTCTGCCCCCGACATAATTGTCCGAAAAAAGGAGATGAGGTGGGAGACTTACCGAAAGGGCGTCTGAGGTTTGGATTTTGTCTGTATGGTCTCCCTCGTCCGGTAGCGCCACGGGATGGGAAAAAGGACGGTTGGTGTCTTTGGTCCTGAGCTGGTGAACGGTAGGATGGGAAGGAGCCTCGACCCGCGCCCCGGGTCTTAAAAGAGGAGCGGCCGGACAGACGGCCCCTTGCACTGCCGTCCCTGGTGGAAACCCAGCGCATGGAAGACTGTGCTTTATCCAGGGGGGTAAAGGTACCTACAAACTTCCCAAGCTCTTTGATAAATGGATCCCCAAAGAGAAAACCTTGGGCTTCTTTCCCTGACTCTGTCAGAGCCATATTGGTCAGCTTAGGCTCAATTTTCATTAAAATGGCCTTGCGTCGCTCGATAGCTAAGGACGTGTTTGCATTTCCTGCCATGCAAATGGCTCTTTGGGCCCAACCACAGAGTTCTTCCGGGTCGACCTGCTGACCTTCCACTTTGGCAGATTCTGCCTTATCAAAAATCTTTGCTAGGGGCCCCATAATTTCTAGCAGCTTGTCCTGGCAAGCTCGTAGAGCTGAGTCTAGGCCTCTCAGGGGGCTAAACCCCGATTTAGACAAAAATTGAACCATCTTTGGGTCCACAACCGGCGTTTCGCACACCTTATTAGGTATAGCTGGACGCGGGCATTTGGGCCGGATTTTATTCCGCGCCTCCTTACTAAAGGGCTTACGGACCATGGACTCTAAATAACTGGTCACATGAGGGGCCGGTAGCCATTCTGCGGACCTAGGGTGGTGAAGGGAGTCCGGATCAAATAACGGGTCACCCGTAGGGTCCATAAAGGAAATGGCCTGACCATGAGTCGTTGCTGGTTCGGCCTGAGACGGTCGCAGTGACCCAGACATAAAAGACACAGACGCTCTCTGGAAAGGTGACATATCAATGTCTAATTCCTCGGAATCGTGATGAGATTCCATCAAAGCCTCCTCCTCAGACTCTCTCACAGAGTCCGAATCGGACTCGGGTTGGGACCGGGCCGACTTCCAATGCCGTGCTTGTTCTGCCTAGCGCGCACAGGCTCGTTTGCGCGACCTAAGCGTGCTGTCATGGGCTGTCGGGGCTGGTACAGGAGTTAGGTTAGAGGCCAGACTAGATGATGGATTGGCAATCAGAACCTGGGAGATGGAGTGTGTTAACACTGAGGACATGGAGCCCATGGCTGATATAATGGCATCAGAAATTGACCTTTGAAGCGCCAGAGCCTGTGTCTCAGAAGACATAGGCAACATCCCCCTTGATAATGGCACCATCCCTTGATCCGGTGACGGGGAAGGGATGTCCCTTTGATAAGGGGTCTCCTGGGCAGGAAGCGGTGCCTTCTGGGAGGACATGATGAATGCCTAAGTATAGATGCGAGCGTAATCTAATAATATACAGTACAGACCAAAAGTTTGGACACACCTTCTCATTCAAAGAGTTTTCTTTATTTTCATGACTATGAAGGCATCAAAACTATGAATTAACACATGTGGAATTATATACATAACAAACAAGTGTGAAACAACTGAAAATATGTCATATTCTAGGTTCTTCAAAGTAGCCACCTTTTGCTTTGATTACTGCTTTGCACACTCTTGGCATTCTCTTGATGAGCTTCAAGAGGTAGTCCCCTGAAATGGTCTTCCAACAGTCTTGAAGTAGTTCCCAGAGATGCTTAGCACTTGTTGGCCCTTTTGCCTTCACTCTGCGGTCCAGCTCACCCCAAACCATCTCGATTGGGTTCAGGTCCGGTGACTGTGGAGGCCAGGTCATCTGGCGCAGCACCCCATCACTCTCCTTCATGGTCAAATAGCCCTTACTTTCAAAGTTTTCCCAATTTTTCGGCTGACTGACTGACCTTCATTTCTTAAAGTAATGATGGCCACTCGTTTTTCTTTACTTAGCTGCTTTTTTCTTGCCATAATACAAATTCTAACAGTCTATTCAGTAGGACTATAAGCTGTGTATCCACCTGACTTCTCAACGCAACTGATGGTCCCAATTCCATTTATAAGGCAAGAAATCCCACTTATTAAACCTGACAGGGCACACCTGTGAAGTGAAAACCATTTCAGGGGACTACCTCTTGAAGCTCATCAAGAGAATGCCAAGAGTGTGCAAAGCAGTAATCAAAGCAAAAGGTGGCTACTTTGAAGAACCTAGAATATGACATATTTTCAGTTGTTTCACACTTGTTTGTTATGTATATAATTCCACATGTGTTAATTCATAGTTTTGATGCCTTCAGTGTGAATCTACAATTTTCATAGTCATGAAAATAAAGAAAACTCTTTGAATGAGAAGGTGTGTCTAAACTTTTGGTCTGTACTGTATATAAAGGAGAAACTCTGTCCCTAATACTAAAGCAGGGTTAGTCACCCCGCTTCACCTGTGGAGCCGCCGGAGCAGTGTTAACGATGAAGAGGCCGCCCGCCGAATGAATACAGCAATGCGGCATTCCAAAGATGGCGTCCGAAATCCCGCAAGATTTTGGGCGCCGGCGGGAATAAGCGACTCAAGCAGGGAAGATGGCGCCCGAGATCCCGCAAACAACCACGAGATCTCGGGCGCGACGGTGAAGAAGAGATCAGGGACGGTAAGACCACTTGAAGTAGTAAAGAGATAGAGGGCGGGGTACGGACCGCAAGCGGGGAAGGGGGGAAAACTAAGCAGAGAAGAATACTGACCCCCAAAGACTAAAACAATAATAAAACTCAATAATATATTAAGGCAATAACACAGCCCAAAGGGGGGAGATAACTATTAAATATACAACAAAAGAGACTGAAAATCCTGAAAATAACACCACCAACACCTGCAGGCAGGTGGGTGAGATACTTAACTGAGTGGCAGCAGCAAAGAAAGAGGAAGAAGGACTTGAGAGGAGTTCCCATTATACTGTGGCTAGGAGGAGGGGCTATTCGCCCATTGGATGATTATGTTATTGTAATTTCTTTGCTGCTGTGTGGTTCAGTAAAGAAAGGGTTAAGCAATAGGAGCCTCTGTGTCTTGAGATAAAATTTCAAGTTCTCTTTATCTGCTTCTTTTTCTGTAGATCTTTCAGAGATGTTTTAAGGCCGATTTATTGGCCTGTATTTGTGGGAGGGGCTCTGCCCCGCTATTTAGGCTCATCTCCCCCAACCCTGCATCCTACGTCAGATCGTGGCCATATCCGTGTGCGTCTGCACTAGTTGCCTTACTGCTTCGAAGTCTACACCGTGCGCTGAGTCTACCCCGTTCGCCCACCTCTCAGGTAAGATGCCGCCTCAGTCAGCGGCCCCCGTTGCTTAAATTCTGGTCGGCAGCGCCGGCTCCCCAAGGTAAGGGGGAGTCACGCTGCATCGGAGCGAACTGCCTGGATGCATCGGCTCCCACGCGGCAGTATAGGCAGGGTGCAGGGGTCAGCGTGGTCCCGAACTCGTTCGCAAATGTCTGGCACGGGCCGCTGTGCCATTAGTGAGGCAGGGTATTGTTTAACTTACTTTCCGGTGTCCTCTCCCTGCTGGTGTCCTCTCCTGTTGCCGCCGGCCGCTTGCTCCAGGTCTCTCGGCGTCCCAGGCTCGTTCCTGACTGGCTCCTTGTGCCCCCGGTGGCCACAGTTGAGAATGCAGGACGGGGAGCTCACAAGACAGTGTGTAGCAGGTTTTGAGATCATCGCCCTCTGGTGGTCACTCCTGCTACTGCAGATGAAAGTGAAAAAAAAAAAACACACATACAGTAGGTGTTTGTGACATTGTGTTTTCAGCACGACAGCGTCGCGCTGATACTCGGCGACGTGGTGCCGAGATCTCGCACTCACTGGGATAGCGACAGCACATCCCAGCAAGCGCGTCATAGAAGAGGCGGGAGATCCGACTTGGATTCCCGCCAATTCTACACGTGTGCGGCGTTTGTTATGAATCCTGAGGGGGAAGTCCCCGCCGGATTTTAAATAAAAATCCGGCCTGGGTCCCGCCCTCAGGAGCATACCGGGCCCTTAGGTCTGTTATGGGTTGTAAGGAGAGCCCCCCCTACGCCGAAAAAAACGGCGTAGGGGGTCCCCCTACAATCCATACCAGACCCGTATCCAAAGCACGCTACCCGGCCAGCCAGGAAGGGAGTGGGGACGAGCGAGCGCCCCCCCCCCCTCCTGAGCCGTACCAGGCTGCATGCCCTCAACATGGGGGGTTGGGTGCTCTGGGGCAGGGGGCGCACTGCGGCCCCCCCACCTCAGAGCACCCTGTCCCCATGTTGATGAGGACAGGGCCCCTTCCCGACAACCCTGGCCGTTGGTTGTCGGGGTATGCGGGCGGGAGGCTTAACGGAATCTGGGAGCCCCCTTTAATAAGGGGGGCCCCCAGATACCGGCCCCCCACCCTAAGTGAATGAGTATGGGGTACATCGTACCCCTACCCATTCACCTGCAAGAAAAGTGGTAAAAACACAAATAAACCACACAGTGTATTAAAATATTTTATTTTTCTGCTCCGGAGGCCGCCCCCTGTCTTCTTTATTAGCTCTTTTACCAGGGGGGGCTCTTCTTCTTCCGATATCCCGACGGGTCTTCTCCGCTATCCGGGGGGGGTCTTCTCAACTCTCCGGGGTTCTCCTTCTGTCTTCTCCTTCTGTCTTGTTGTCTCCTTCTGTCTTCTGTCTCCGGGGGGGGCTCTTCTTCTTCCGATATCCCGACGGGTCTTCTCCGCTATCCGGGGGGGTCTTCTCAACTCTTCGGGGTTCTCCTTCTGTCTTCTCCTTCTGTTCTTCTTCTGTCTTCTCCTTCCTTCTTGTTGTCTCGGCGCACCCCGATTCTTCTCTCTGTTGTTGACTCGGCGCACCCCGGTTCTCGCGAGACGAAGAATCGGGGTGCGCCGAGTCTCGCGAGACGAAGAACCGGGGTGCGCCGAGTCAACAACAGAGAGAAGAATCGGGGTGCGCCGAGTCTCGCGAGACGAAGAACCGGGGTGCGCCGAGACAACAAGAAGGAAGGAGAAGACAGAAGAAGAACAGAAGGAGAAGACAGAAGGAGAACCCCGAAGAGTTGAGAAGACCCCCCCGGATAGCGGAGAAGACCCGTCGGGATATCGGAAGAAGAAGAGCCCCCCCCGGAGACAGAAGACAGAAGGAGACAACAAGACAGAAGGAGAAGACAGAAGGAGAACCCCGGAGAGTTGAGAAGACCCCCCCCGGATAGCGGAGAAGACCCGTCGGGATATCGGAAGAAGAAGAGCCCCCCCTGGTAAAAGAGCTAATAAAGAAGACAGGGGGCGGCCTCCGGAGCAGAAAAATAAAATATTTTAATACACTGTGTGGTTTATTTGTGTTTTTACCACTTTTCTTGCAGGTGAATGGGTAGGGGTACGATGTACCCCATACTCATTCACTTAGGGTGGGGGGCCGGTATCTGGGGGCCCCCCTTATTAAAGGGGGCTCCCAGATTCCGTTAAGCCTCCCGCCCGCATACCCCGACAACCAACGGCCAGGGTTGTCGGGAAGGGGCCCTGTCCTCATCAACATGGGGACAGGGTGCTCTGAGGTGGGGGGGCCGCAGTGCGCCCCCTGCCCCAGAGCACCCAACCCCCCATGTTGAGGGCATGCAGCCTGGTACGGCTCAGGAGGGGGGGGGGGCGCTCGCTCGTCCCCACTCCCTTCCTGGCTGGCCGGGTAGCGTGCTTTGGATACGGGTCTGGTATGGATTGTAGGGGGACCCCCTACGCCGTTTTTTTCGGCGTAGGGGGGGCTCTCCTTACAACCCATAACAGACCTAAGGGCCCGGTATGCTCCTGAGGGCGGGACCCAGGCCGGATTTTTATTTAAAATCCGGCGGGGACTTCCCCCTCAGGATTCATAACAAACGCCGCACACGTGTAGAATTGGCGGGAATCCAAGTCGGATCTCCCGCCTCTTCTATGACGCGCTTGCTCTCCATCGCGGCAAGCCAGCTCGGCGCTGGCTCCCGCGATGGGGCTCGTATGTGCTCAATCTCGCCGAGAAATACGGCGAGATTGACACAAAATCGGGTTCACCTACTGTATATATACACATACTAATATCACGTATGGCATTTTTTTATTTATGCACACACTCCGTAAAAAAAAAAAAAAAAAGGGATGATAAACATGTGCACGTACTATGGTTTAAGCAGACTCTCCTTGCACATTTTATTGGGTCGTGTTCAGTCACCTCAGGTACGGAATTACCACGCTAGTTCGTTCGTAGTTTATGCATTATACGCATGTATGTTCATCGATCTCGCTCACGTCCCCAGTCATGTATAGCCATTTTCCTTGTCTGTTTAAGTATGTTTTCTCCGTTCTCTCTCCAGGGACGTTCCTTCTTTCAGGGTCATCCGTCGATTCTGGGTGTGGCCCAGTTTAGTTTCCAACAGGTAGTATAGGGAAGTTTTCAGTGGTAGATTTGCTTTCTCATTCTGTCTTCTAAAAAATCTCACGGTTTAACTTAGGTATTCTCCTCATCCCGCTATTCGCTCCTCCCGTGCTGTGGGTAAGTCAGCTCAGTCTGTCAGTGGCAGTAATCTTTGATCACGAGGTGACATCATTCACGATGGCATGCGTATGCACACCATATCGTTTCGGTGGTAGGGTTGTCACTGGTGTCTGGTTTCGGGTCGCATGATAGAGCCTCATTCTCACGTACTGTAAATACAGGGCCATGTCTCATGCCTCTGATATCATGGAGGCCTCGGTCAACGAAAATGCCGCCAGGCTGTCCGAAGTGGGTAGCATCCTGTCACTACGGAATTGGACCGCACCTAGGTTGATGGCGGAGCTGTCCAGGAAGTGTATCCCGTTTACAGCCTCGGCCAGAAAGGCAGAATTATACCGCCTACTCATGTCCGCTGCGAGTCCTCAGCGTCAGGAGGAAGTCTCGATGGCCACAGTCCAGACCTCGCTCGCTCAGATTCACCTCATGCTCAACAATCTTACGTCATCAGTCACGGACATTCAATCCAGACTGGACACGGTCGAGTCCCGGGGTGCCGTTCTCGCTCCCCTGGGTCCAGAGCTGGCCATCCCGTCCACATCCGCTGCGGGGTGTACCGGTGCAACTGTCTCCGTTCCTAATATCACTCCTGCTCACTTCATACCGGCCAACACCAAGAAAGATATTCTGGAAGGCAGGGACGTCAACTTGGCTTCCCTGTTGATTGCTACTCGGGATTTCTCAGACAGAAAAATCATCACGTGCGGTGATGTCTCAGTAGTACTCAGGGGCCATGATCTCAGGCTAAACAGAAAGCTTACCATCCCGGAGTTCCTTCTAGCTTTCAGCCTGTATAGAGATGTGACTTGCTCCGTACGGCCCGACCGCAGAGAGGAATTAGATCTTTATTTGTTCAGGGTAACCGAATTGGGGTACAAATATGGTGGTAGTTCGTTCTACGATTATCACTGCTCATTGCTAAGGCCGCGGCGGCCCTCAGTCAATTTCAATTTCTCACAAACTGGGCTAATATCGACACTGAAATATTTTGCAGACACTTTGCCGGCCTTAGGGCTCCTGCTTGTTCTCTCTGTCAATCCATCTACCACACAGCAGAATGGTGTCACAAAGCCGCCTCAAGTGCCGATAGTAGCCATCCCGCACAGTCGTCTAGGCACCCTGAACCCCAGTATGCCTCAGGTTTAGTCGACAAATTGGGAAGGCCCATTCAATACCTTGGCCTGTCACAGATCTGTAATAATTAAAATTTTTCCTCCTGCAATTACAGTCATTGTAGGCTGTTACATGTTTGTGTGAATTGTTTCAGAGCCCATCCCAAGTCGGTCTGTACATTAAAGGCGGATAAGTCTTATTTGAGTGTCCTTAACCACCTCCCGACCGCCTAACGCACGGATGCGTCCGGAAGGTGGTTGATTCATTCCTCCTGGACGCATCCGTGCGTCATCTCGCGAGACGCGAGATTTCCTGTGAACGCGCGCACACAGGCGCGCGCGCTCACAGGAACGGAAGGTAAGAGAGTTGATCTCCAGCCTGCCAGCGGCGATCGTTCGCTGGCAGGCTGGAGATGTGATTTTTTTAACCCCTAACAGGTATATTAGACGCTGTTTTGATAACAGCGTCTAATATACCTGCTACCTGGTCCTCTGGTGGTCCCCTTTGTTTGGATCGACCACCAGAGGACACAGGTAGCTCAGTAAAGTAGCACCAAGCACCACTACACTACACTACACCCCCCCCCGTCACTTATTAACCCCTTATTAGCACCTGATCACCCCATATAGACTCCCTGATCACCCCCCTGTCATTGATTACCCCCCTGTCATTGATCAACCCCCTGTAAAGCTCCATTCAGACGTCCGCATGATTTTTACGGATCCACTGATAGATGGATCGGATCCGCAAAACGCATCCGGACGTCTGAATGAAGCCTTACAGGGGCGTGATCAATGACTGTGGTTATCACCCCATATAGACTCCCTGATCACCCCCCTGTCATTGATTACACCCCTGTCATTGATTTCCCCCCTGTAAAGCTCCATTCAGACGTCCGCATGATTTTTACGGATCCACTGATAGATGGATCGGATCCGCAAAACGCATCCGGACGTCTGAATGAAGCCTTACAGGGGCGTGATCAATGACTGTGGTTATCACCCCATATAGACTCCCTGATCACCCCCCTGTCATTGATCACACCCCTGTCATTGATCACCCCCCTGTAAAGCTCCATTCAGACGTCCGCATGATTTTTACGGATGCACTGATAGATGGATCGGATCCGCAAAACGCATCCGGACGTCTGAATGAAGCCTTACAGGGGCATGATCAATGACTGTGGTGATCACCCCATATAGACTCCCTGATCACCCCCCTGTAAAGCTCCATTCAGATGTCCGCATGATTTTTACGGATGCACTGATAGATGGATCCGATCCGCAAAACGCATCCGGACGTCTGAATGAAGCCTTACAGGGGCATGATCAATGACTGTGGTGATCACCCCATATAGACTCCCTGATCACCCCCCTGTAAAGCTCCATTCAGATGTCCGCATGATTTTTACGGATGCACTAATAGATGGATCCGATCCGCAAAACGCATCCGGACGTCTGAATGAAGCCTTACAGGGGCGTGATCAATGACTGTGGTGATCACCCCATATAGACTCCCTGATCACCCCCCTGTCATTGATTACACCCCTGTAAAGCTCCATTCAGACGTCCGCATGATTTTTACGGATCCACTGATAGATGGATCGGATCCGCAAAACGCATCCGGACGTCTGAATGAAGCCTTACAGGGGCATGATCAATGACTGTGGTGATCACCCCATATAGACTCCCTGATCACCCCCCTGTCATTGATCACCCCCCCTGTCATTGATCACCCCCCCTGTCATTGATCACCCCCCCTGTCATTGATCACCCCCCCTGTCATTGATCACCCCCCCTGTCATTGATCACCCCCCTGTCATTGATCACCCCCCCTGTCATTGATCACCCCCCCTGTCATTGATCACCCCCCCTGTCATTGATCACCCCCCCTGTCATTGATCACCCCCCCTGTCATTGATCACCCCCCTGTCATTGATCACCCCTCTGTAAGGCTCCATTCAGACATTTTTTTGGCCCAAGTTAGCGGAATTATTTTTTTTTTTTCTTACAAAGTCTCATATTCCACTAACTTGTGTCAAAAAATAAAATCTCACATGAACTCATCATACCCCTCACGGAATCCAAATGCGTAAAATTTTTTAGACATTTATATTCCAGACTTCTTCTCACGCTTTAGGGCCCCTAGAATGCCAGGGCAGTATAAATACCCCACATGTGACCCCATTTCGGAAAGAAGACACCCCCAGGTATTCCGTGAGGGGCATATTGAGTCCATGAAAGATTGAAATTTTTGTCCCAAGTTAGCGGAACGGGAGACTTTGTGAGAAAAAAATTAAAAATATCAATTTCCGCTAACTTGTGCCAAAAATTTTTTTTTTCTATGAACTCGCCATGCCCCTCATTGAATACCTTGGGGTGTCTTCTTTCCAAAATGGGGTCACATGTGGGGTATTTATACTGCCCTGGCATTCTAGGGGCCCCAAAGCGTGAGAAGAAGTCTGGTATCCAAATGTCTAAAAATGCCCTCCTAAAAGGAATTTGGGCACCTTTGCGCATCTAGGCTGCAAAAAAGTGTCACACATCTGGTATCGCCGTACTCAGGAGAAGTTGGGGAATGTGTTTTGGGGTGTCATTTTACATATACCCATGCTGGGTGAGAGAAATATCTTGGTCAAATGCCAACTTTGTATAAAAAAATGGGAAAAGTTGTCTTTTGCCAAGATATTTCTCTCACCCAGCAAGGGTATATGTAAAATGACACCCCAAAACACATTCCCCAACTTCTCCTGAATACGGCGATACCACATGTGTGACACTTTTTTGCAGCCTAGGTGGGCAAAGGGGCCCATATTCCAAAGAGCACCTTTAGGATTTCACAGGTCATTTACCTACTTACCACACATTAGGGCCCCTGGAAAATGCCAGGGCAGTATAACTACCCCACAAGTGACCCCATTTTGGAAAGAAGACACCCCAAGGTATTCCGTGAGGGGCATGGCGAGTTCCTAGAATTTTTTATTTTTTGTCACAAGTTAGTGGAAAATGCTGATTTTTTTTTTTTTTTTTTTTTTTTTATACAAAGTCTCATATTCCACTAACTTGTGACAAAAAATAAAAACTTCCATGAACTCACTATGTCCATCAGCGAATACCTTGGGGTGTCTTCTTTCCAAAATGGGGTCACTTGTGGGGTAGTTATACTGCCCTGGCATTCTAGTGGCCCAAATGTGTGGTAAGGAGTTTGAAATCAAATTCTGTAATAAATGACCTGTGAAATCCGAAAGGTGCTCTTTGGAATATGGGCCCCTTTGCCCACCTAGGCTGCAAAAAAGTGTCACACATCTGGTATCTCCGTACTCAGGAGAAGGTGGGGAATGTGTTTTGGGGTGTCATTTTACATATACCCCTGCTGGGTGAGAGAAATATCTTGGCAAAAGACAACTTTTCCCATTTTTTTATACAAAGTTGGCATTTGACCAAGATATTTCTCTCACCCAGCATGGGTATATGTAAAAAGACACCCCAAAACACATTCCCCAACTTCTACTGAATACGGAGATACCAGATGTGTGACACTTTTTTGCAGCCTAGGTGGGCAAAGGGGCCCATATTCCAAAGAGCACCTTTCGGATTTCACAGGTCAATTTTTACAGAATTTGATTTCAAACTCCTTACCACACATTTGGGCCCCTAGAATGCCAGGGCAGTATAACTACCCCACAAGTGACCCCATTTTGGAAAGAAGAGACCCCAAGGTATTCGCTGATGGGCATAGTGAGTTCATGGAAGTTTTTATTTTTTGTCACAAGTTAGTGGAATATGAGACTTTGTATGAAAAAAAAAAAAAAAAAAAAAAATCATCATTTTCCACTAACTTGTGACAAAAAATAAAAAATTCTAGGAACTCGCCATGCCCCTTACGGAATACCTTGGGGTGTCTTCTTTCCAAAATGGGGTCACTTGTGGGGTAGTTATACTGCCCTGGCATTCTAGGGGCCCAAATGTGTGGTAAGGAGTTTGAAATCAAATTCAGTAAAAAATGACGAGTGAAATCCGAAAGGTGCTCTTTGGAATATGGGCCCCTTTGCCCACCTAGGCTGCAAAAAAGTGTCACACATCTGGTATCTCCGTACTCAGGAGAAGGTGGGGAATGTGTTTTGGGGTGTCATTTTATATATACCCATGCTGGGTGAGAGAAATATCTTGGCAAAAGACAACTTTTCCCATTTTTTTATACAAAGTTGTCATTTGACCAAGATATTTATCTCACCCAGCATGGGTATATGTAAAAAGACACCCCAAAACACATTCCTCAACTTCTCCTGAGTACGGCAATACCAGATGTGTGACACTTTTTTGCAGCCTAGGTGGGCAAAGGGGCCCATATTCCAAAGAGCACCTTTCGGATTTCACAGGTCATTTTTTACTGAATTTGATTTCAAACTCCTTACCACACATTTGGGCCCCTAGAATGCCAGGGCAGTATAACTACCCCACAAGTGACCCCATTTTGGAAAGAAGAGACCCCAAGGTATTTCGTGATGGGCATAGTGAGTTCATAGAACTTTTTATTTTTTGTCACAAGTTAGTGGAATATGAGACTTTGTAAGAAAAAAAAAAAAAAAAAAAAAAATCATCATTTTCCGCTAACTTGTGACAAAAAATAAAAAGTTCTATGAACTCACTATGCCCATCAGCGAATACCTTAGGGTGTGTACTTTCAGAAATGGGGTCATTTGTGGGGTGTTTGTACTGTCTGGGCATTGTAGAACCTCAGGAAACATGACAGGTGCTCAGAAAGTCAGAGCTGCTTCAAAAAGCGGAAATTCACATTTTTGTACCATAGTTTGTAAACGCTATAACTTTTACCCAAACCATTTTTTTTCTACCCAAACATTTTTTTTTTATCAAAGACATGTAGAACTATAAATTTAGAGCAAAATTTCTATATGGATGTCGTTTTTTTTGCAAAATTTTACAACTGAAAGTGAAAAATGTCATTTTTTTGCAAAAAAATCGTTAAATTTCGATTAATAACAAAAAAAGTAAAAATGTCAGCAGCAATGAAATACCACCAAATGAAAGCTCTATTAGTGAGAAGAAAAGGAGGTAAAATTCATTTGGGTGGTAAGTTGCATGACCGAGCAATAAACGGTGAAAGTAGTGTAGGTCAGAAGTGTAAAAAGTGGCCTGGTCTTTCAGGGTGTTTAAGCACTGGGGGCTGAGGTGGTTAACGTTGATTGCCTGCTGCATTTCCTACACAACCACCATGACCCTAGCTTCGTACAGTTCCTCATGTCAGGGTTTAGATCAGGTTTCCACACTGGCCTAATTGCCCTGCCCGAATCGTCTTATGAATGCAGGAATTTATTGTCAGCGGAGCTTCACCCTCAGGCAGCAGATGAACTGATTTCCATCGAGTTGGCTAAGGGATTCCTATTAGGCCCCTTTTCTTCTCCTCCTTTTGGACGGTGGAGAGTCAGCCCCATAGGCGTAGTCACAGGCAAATTTAGTAACCAAGAAAGATTGATCATCGATTTATCAGCCCCACATGGTCACTCCACTCCCAGTATCAACTGTCTCATACCCTCCGAAGAAGTCAGTATGAAATATTCCTCCATAGATCAGGCTATCGCCATTATACTGCAGTTAGGCCATAACTCTATTCTGTCAAAAGCTGATATATCTGACGCCTTTAAGCTACTCCCCATCAGTCCAACTTTGTAGCAGTGGCATGGTATAAAGTGGAGAGATCTTTATTACTTTTTATTACTTTGCCTCTAAACTCACTTTTGGGTCAAAAAGCAGCCCGTGTTTGTTTGACAAATTAGCTCAGGCTCTCCACTGGATACTAGTCAACGAGTTCCATTGTAGTTTTGTTATCCATTACTTGGATGACTTTCTGTTATTGGAACACCCCGGGTCCAATCCAAAAGCACTACAGTCGCTGCTAAACTGTTTCCACCAACTTGATATCCCCGTATCCCCAGTCTCTTTTAGGCATGCTAAATTTTGCTATGCGAGTTATGCCCCAAGGTAGGCCATTTGTGTCACGACTACTAGCTCTCCTTCCTTTAGCTCCTTCCCAAGACAGCCTCATATGCCTTGACGACCAAATAGTAGCCGATTTAGCCATGTGGGACTATTTTCTTAGTAACTGGAATGGTATTTCTCTCCTCATCCCGGTGGTGTCCAACAGTTCCCTTATAGTCTTCTCTGATGCTGCTCCCAGTTCTGGATTCGCAGCCATTTTTGGCACACATTAGCTAGCAAACGTGTGGCCCGACGAGGTCAAGTCACTGCCGGGGTTTCTTCAGTCTTCAGCTTCCTTTGAGATTTACCCCTTAGTTGCAGCCGCTCATGTGTGGGGTCCCGAGTGGACTGGTCACACGGTGTTGTTCGTTTCCAATAACGCAGCGGTAATGTATATCCTAAATAACGGGTCATCTAAATCCCCGCAGGTGTTAGCATTCCTCAGACGTCTAGTGCTTCTTTCATTTGCAACACCAGTTTCGATACATATGCTCACATATCTCGGGGCAGAAGAATGTCGCAGCTGATGCCCTGTCTAGAGCTAATTTTGACCTTTTCTCGCAGGTATTTCCCGACGCAGACGCCAACGCTGCCACAGTCCCCCGTTCCCATCACTGGTCTGGATGTAAACTCTCACTTAGCTACAGCTCATTCTCTACTGGCCAAGTCCCTGCCACCCAACACGGCCAGGGGTTACCATACAGGTTGGAGGGCTTTCCTTAAATTCCAGGACAAGTTTCCCCAAGGCATTCTAGGTTTTACCAACTACATCCTGGCTTTCATCGGTTATTGTCATTCTGAGTTGAATCTGTCATACTCCACAGTTAAGTCTTACTTAGCCGGTGTACAGCATTTTCGAGCCTCCAGTCAACCAGAAGCTCCCTCACTATTCTCCATTCATGTAGTCAAAGCTACTCTCAGGGGTCTTGAAAAATGCAACCCAAATACACGTCCGGGCCGCCAGGCCATCACCGGGCAAATATTTTGTCAGTTGTCTGACATGTTAGACCATAGCCCTTTCGGCGCCCAACAGAGTCTAGTGATAAAAGCAGCCATATACCTGGCTTTCTATGGCTTCCTGAGATCAGGAGAGTTTACCTCAGCCCGTAGTAGCCACAGGTATCTAACGGTCGGGCAACTGAAGGCTGACACAGACAATTTCATTATCTCGCTCACATCCACCAAAACATCAGTCAGGCCCTCCTACCCAGATCATGTACTACCCAACCACCCACCGCTGGTGCCCCGTTAAAGTGCTACACCAATTGTTAAAAAGTGTTGACAATACAACACCCCACAGGCCACTGTTGCCTTTCAACGCAGCGCATCTCACAAGCTCCCAGTTTGTTTTGCATGTTCGCTCCCTGGTGGCCAACCTAGGTTTAGACCCGGTATCTGTCTCTGGCCACTCCTTTCGGATTGGCGCTGCTTCCACAGCATCCAAGAACCAAGTTCCTGCTCACGTCATCAGGAAATTAGGGCGATGGCACTCCTCCTGTTATTCCAGATACATACATCACCCAAACATTGAGATGTCTCTCGCCTGTCAGAACCTTGTACTCTAAGTTTTCTGAATGCATATGGTCTCTTTTTGGCCTCAAAATCCCTACGACGTTGTGGTTACGGCACAAATCAAACCGTTTAGCTAACTACTAGTTAGGGTCCCGGGTAGCCCCGACCACAAGTTTTACGGCCGATTTATTGGCCTGTATTTGTGGGAGGGGCTCTGCCCCGCTATTTAGGCTCATCTCCCCCTCCCCTGCATCCTACGTCTGCTCATCACACCCACCCTTCCCACCCTCCTTTTCATCGTCACACCAGGGGATGGCCTCCTTCAGTCATCCCTACGACGTTGCGGTTACGGCACAAATCAAACCGTTTAGCTAACTACTAGTTAGGGTCCCAATTCAGATGTAGCCCCGACCACAAATGTTAGTCTCTGGAGCTTTCTGGGCATCATTAGAGGAGGGAACAACAGCTTTCTCTCTCTCTCTCTCTCTCTCTCTCTCTCGCTCTCTCTCTCTCTCTCTCTCTCTCTCTCTCGCTCTCTTAACTCCAGTCTAGACTAACTCATGATAGGGGTGGAGCCAGCTACCACCTAGCTTCATACAAGGGCTGAGCCAAGATTATTACTTTGGTTGTACCATACATACATAGCTTTACTGTAAAACAAAACATGCAATGCAACAGCTCTCTGCAAACCAAATAAAGTACAAAAATGCATAATAATTGCTAATTCTATACTTATAAATTAGAGATGCTTGGCAAATACATTTTGTACAAAATTATACATACATAGCTTTACTGGTTGCAATACATAACAAAGCATGACATAACATTACATTATAACAAACCATTTCCAGTTACCCCCTGCCCCAGGGTATTGCATATCATCAAGTAACTATGAGTAAATATGAGTTAATATAAAAAAATAGGAGATTGGACCAGACTGTTATTAATTGGGAGATTCAATTTTATGTATTTAAAAAAATGTCATTTGCTAACTAATATTATGGATGATTAAAAAATGTATTGAAAAATAAGTTCTGAATCAACCTGATAGTAAAACAACCATGGTTAAATTCTTTGCAGTCTCTGTCCTCTCTGTGCAAAGTGACATTTTTGCTTGTCTTAGGTCTACGATACGTTAACACAGTCATGGCTTTTACATACATTTTTCGATGCAATACTCTTTGAAATTATTGGCGGAACATGGATATTCACTGTATATTCAGAAAATTGTTAGTCATACTTATTATGCAGGGGTGTAACTAAGGGCTCATGGGCCCCAGTACAATAGTTCAGGTTTGGCCCCCGAGCACAATGTCTCCAAACATTGCCAGATGCAGCTGTCCATAACTTTTTAGCAGAATTGCTGGTTCTCTTAAAGGGCATCTGTGCTTATGAAACTGGTTGACCTGTTTCATGTGCGCTTGGCAACTGAAGGCATCTGTGTAGGTGCCATTTTCATATATTCTCGCATTGCAGAGAAAAATAATGTTTTAATACTATATATACAAATGAGCCTCTAGGAGCAACAGGGGCATTACTGTTACACCTAGAGGCTCCACTCTACTGCTGTGCCCTTTCCACTTTGATTTACAGGCTCAGGTATTACGCACTCCTGGCCCTGTCAATGAAATTGGAGAGGGTGTGTTATTTAAAAAGAACGCGGAACCTCTAAGTATAACAGCAATGTCCCTGTTGCTTCTTGAGGTTCATTTGCTTATATTAAGAGATTATTTTTGTCAGCAATGTGGGCACATATGAGCATGGGAACAGCACAGATGTCTTCAACTGCCAAGTGCATTTGCAACAAGCCAGCCAGTTTCATAGCAACAAGTCTGCTAACCCCTCAAGGATGCATTAGCAGTCAGTGATTGGTGTACAGGTACACCTGCTATAATCCGGAGTTGTCTGCTTTTCAAATAGTGACTGCAGCATCTAAGATGTTTGGCCAAGAGAGGGACCTTTCATATTGTGCTTTTTTGTACAGTTCTATGTATGCATGTGCTCTCTGGTATTAGCCAGTACACGAACAGCCAATTATTATCTACTTGGGATATAGGCCCAGATATAGGCATTATATTAGTTGGTGAATACCATTACACAACAACACCACTCTAAGTACTATAAGTATAATGAAGTCCTGTAGAGCTCAGTAATCTCTTACATATAGACATCTGAAACACATACAGCCACCTCTCATTTTTCTCCACAGCTTCCCTGCTTGACTATATACTAACCTACTGTTGCTTTTGCATTTAAAGATTAATAATTATTTTCCTTTTTGACAGTGGGGGGTGCACAGCATTATAATGATTCTTCCCCTGTCTGCTCCATTTCAGTCTCACATATTTATGACACTTTGGAGCCATGTACTTAATCTTTTGAGGAGGACTTAGTGCTTGTGGGTCAAATCACAATTGTGACTGCTGGAACCCCTATAGTTACAAAACTGTTATTATGTTAATGAGAGGGATGAGCGAACCCGTGGAAGTTCAGGTTCGCTGAGTTCAGCCAAGCTTTATGTCAAAGTTTGGGTTAGGGACCCGAACTTGACCCAGAACCCGAACCCCATTGAAGTCAATGGGGACCCAAACTTCCCTTTGTTATTTTCCGTTACAACATGGTTATTTTGGAAAATAACAGCATTCTTAAGACATAATGCAAAACAATATGGCCATTTAAGGGTTTAAAAACAACAACTCACCTCATCCACTTGATGGTGCTGCAGCAGCTTCTTCTATCTTCACTGAACAGGACCTGCCAAACAACCTGTGATATGCATAAACATCACCATGTGGGAGAGCGCGGTGAGGTCACTGCGCACATCGCAGGTCCTTTGGCAGGTCCTATTCAGTGAAGATAGACTAAGCTACTGCAGCACAATCAAGTGGATGAGGTGAGTTTTTTTTTTTTAACCCCTGAAAAGCCAATAATGCTTTTATATTCTGATATAACCAAGTTGGGGTCCATTCACACGTCCGCAATTTCGTTCCGCATTTTGCGGAACGGAATTGCGGACCCATTCATTTCTATGGGGCAGCACGATGTGCTGCCTGGATCCGGAATTGCGGATCTGCACTTCCGGGTCCGCAATTCCGATCCCGAAAAAAATAGAACATGTCCTATTCTTGTCCGCAATTGCGGACAAGAATAGGCATTTTCTATTAAGTGCCGGTGATGTGCGGTCCGCAAACTGCGGAACGCACATTGCCGATGTCCGTGTTTTGCGGATCCACAGATCTGCAAAACACACACAGACGTGTGAATGAACCCTTATAACGAGATATAATAAAATCACCTGAACACCGAACCCGAACCTAGACTTCTGTGAAAAAGTCTGGGTTGGGTACGAACCTGAACTTTGCAGTTCGGGTTCACTCATCCCTAGTCATGAGTCTCTAACCTCTAGCATTCAGCTGTTTTAGATGAAAAAGTCACATCTAGTAGGTTTCTTCTACAGCGACTCCAGATGTGTTTTTTTTTTTGTCCTGGCTCATATGGTGGAGTTCTGAGAGTGGGATCCTTTATGACAGGGGTACTCAACTGGTGGACCGTGGTCCAAATACAGACCACGACCGCCAGTTGTCCGGACCCCGGCCATCCTTCAGAGTGCTCCTCCTCTCCTGCACACTGTACCGTGCAGCAGGAGGAGCATACCGGCGCACTTCCTCCTGTCCCAGAGCGCAGTGAGACAGGGCTCCCTCCACATGTAGGCTCCCTCCACTCTAGTACGTGCAGGAGGAGGAGCTTACCGGCGCACTTCTTCCTGCCCCAGGGGCGCAGTGAGAGACGGCTCCCTCCACATGCAGGCACCAGCGCTTTCATCCGGCACCTGCACGTAGAGGGAGCTTTCTCCCTCAGTGCGCTCACAGGTCCCTCCTCCCCTGCAGCAGCGGCAGCACGTAAGGGAGCTTCAAGCTCCAAAGGACACTTACGTGATGCTGGAGAGGGAGGGACATCACCACTGCCACCAATGAAATAAATGTCACATTTGGGAAGGAAGGGGGGCGTGGAGAGGGCTACAGAGAGGCGGGAACACGTCACTGACTGCAGGAAAGGACTCCAGTCAGTGTCGTGTTCCCATCTCTCCTGGGCCATCTTCTTTAAAATTAAAGGTAACCTGGGGCATTGGATACGGACCCCTTAGTTTCAATGGAGCGGAAAAAGATGCAGACAGCACACAGTGTGCTGTCTGCATCTCTTGTGGCCCCATTGTAATTAAGGGGTCCGCATCCAATCCCCCAATAATGGGAATTGGATGCGGAACAAAACGATCATATATCTGTTCTGTGGTTTGGGTTGCCACCCGGCCAGTAGTTCACCAGCAAGGCTGGTATTTTAGTTCCCTTGCCGGTGCCAGAATTTTCCTGTAAGGACTGTTAGGGTACTTCCACACTTGCGGCAGGACGAATCCGACAGGCTGTTCACCCTGTCAGATCCGTCCTGCCGCTATTTCGCCGGACTGCCACTCCCCATTGACTATAGCGGGAGTGGAGCTACAGCGCAGCATGGCAGTGCACGGCATAAGGCCGCCAGACGAAAAAGTCGGACATGTAGTACTTTTAGTCTGGCGGCCTCTCTGCCCCCATCCCCATTATATTCGATGGGCACAGAGCAGCGGCACGGCAAAGTAGTGGCAAGATTGATCTGACAGGGTGAGCAGCCTGTCGGATCCGTCCTGCTGCAAGTGTGAAAGTACCCTTACTAATGATCGCTTCCATCATGGAACGCCCATTAGTACAGCCTTTACCTCCACCACTACTTGTGCTAGTAAAAAAAAAAAAAAAATTACGGTACCTCCACCTCTATTTGCTCACGCTGTGGAGAACACTCCTTGCTGACTAAAAGCTCAGGACAGGACCTACAAGACGTCATCACGTTGGAGCACCGGTCCTGAGCTTGCAGTCAGCAGCGAATGTTCACCGCAGCCAGGTGAATGCTAATTTATTTTTTATTTTTTTGCAAAAGCAGAGAAGGGGGGCACTAATGGGGGCATTATTCTTACTAGGGGCACTAATGGGGACATTATTCTTACTGGGGGCATTATTCTTACTGGGGCACTAATGTGGCCATTACTAATTCTGGGACTTACCCAGGGCGCTCCACTATAACTTCAGAGCGCCCCACGCGCATGGATCACATGATCGCATGGCATCTTTACTGTTGGCGTTCAGCTCGGACCTTCACCTGACTGCAGACCCAGGTATGTGGACCTTTAATAAAACTAGTTGAGTACCCCTGCTCTATGACCACTGTATGTCCAAACAGGGCACATATGAGCATAGATTTCCCTACTACTATATATATCCTATGGCAACACATATTGTGTTTGCAGTTTGAACCTGTAAACCTACTTATTCATTTCTATTTGCTTCTATAGAAAAGAAGAAGGCGAGAGCGAGTCATAGGGAGGAGTGTCTGGAGCCAGGAAAGCCCTTGGCAGCAGGGCTTCTCACCTTTTAAAGATGCAACAGCCACTTTAAGTTTGTAAAACCGGGTCAGAGTCACGATGCAACCAAGCCTTCCCTCTGTACAGCCAGGACTGATGATCAGAAGAAAACCTGAAAATTACAACCACTATCCACTGGTGGTGCTTTGAACAATTTATTTATTGTTGTTACAGGTAACGCATTTCAGGGGACTAATACAACATACAGATTTTCTTCTTTGGCTGAATAAAGAATTGTATAAGCATAATTCCATAAGTAAGTCTTATTGTTTCTATTATCTTACTTTTTGGTTTATTTACTGTTAACTTTGCATAATGAAAATTTTACAATAGTCTGATAAACTTCAGTATATTCTCTCCTCGTTTATTTACTTCAAATAAATTGAATCAAATTGATTGTTTCAGAGTCTGTAATAATGTCAGAATAGTGAGGGCCAATTTTTGTTGATTTCATTTTCTCAATCGGTAAAGAATCACATTTACAGTAGGAAAAGGTTAAAATGGCATATGAGAAAGACATGATATAAAAAAAAAAGTTACCTGAATGCAAAGATTGAAAGGCAAGCAAAAAAATTTGTAATGTGACAAATGAGAAAATAATGTTTATGTGAATATTAGCTCAGGTTTTTTTTGCACGAGTATAAGTAGTTTTTATATGTCACTTTCAGGTATGTTATATGAGCTGCAGTATGACATATTTTTTGCTGACAATAGCAATATGATCAGTTAACTAGAAAGCTGCAATACAGAAATATTTGCTAACCAGTGTCTTTAGAAGTTCTCCTAATCAAACATCACAGTACTTAATAATCAAAGACCTAAATGACTGAAGCCTCTAACATGGACCAGGAGAGGATTAAAAATACACTAGCTTGAAGTCAGTACTTCGATCCAAATGCTGATGCGTAATAAGAAATCCCTAAAGCCTTAGATCACAGTCTAACACTGAGCTAGTGGAAACCCTCTTAATTCCTTAAGAGATTGTATCTTTCCAGATGAGAATAGATATTGGTCTGTGTGTGTAGACTGATTAGACATATGAAAGAAGATTAGAGGAGATGCAGCTTGGAAAGCTCAGTGTCTCATTTACATGGTATTATTGCTGACAGGCATAAAATGTACAGCGAAAGCTTAAGGCAAATTGTATCTGAATAAGGGCTTCATTTATTTACCCAAGTAATAACAGGATCAATTCTTGTTTATTTTATCGCCTCTATTAAGCAGGCTGATGCTTTCCCAATTGCTCTGTGACAAGGAGTACGCATGAGATCTGTTAACAGTGATTTGAAGCACCTACTGAAGAATGTGAAATATGCTTCATCAAAACTGTCAGCAAATATCATTTTATTAACTAGTAAATTACGAATGAAAGAAAATATAATTGACCAGATGTAGTAATTGCCAGGGCCGAACTGGGACTGAAATTCAGCCCCGGCATTTTAAAACGTACAGGCCCACTTTCTCTGTGGTTAATGTGAAATATGTTTGTAAAACCCCAACCAAGTGATTACGGCATATTTGGATACACATTAATTTCAGCACTACAAAACATACAGGAGTATACTACATACACTACAGTACATAAATATTACATCCAGTAACATCACTCTCACAGCCAGGCCACAGGCCTGCTGCCACAGTTGACTGCGTCCTGGCGCAGAAAATTACTTTGAAGTTATTGCGCCGCCTGAGACCTGGCATAGGTGGTTGCGATAATGTCCTTGCTTTGTAACTGCCTACACTGCCTTATAGGCTTCAGGCCTAGTGGTTTGTGGTCTGTAAGAGTGAACCATTGGTTTGAGTCCCCCGCCACACTACTCAACTGTATCACTGTTCTGAGCACAGCAATACAGTTGTATCTGTGGTGGCCACTACTTTGAACCTCTGCGTAAACCATCCCAAGCCATGATTGTTTTGGCATAGCGAAGGCAGGCAGCCTGCTCTGGAACTGGCCCTTCTGGCATTTGCCAGAATTGCTAGACGGGCAGTCCAGCTCTGGTAATTGTACAAGTCTCAGTCACAGATGTTGCCACTCTATTTATTTAACATATATTTTATTGAGAATTGCAGTATTTTTCAAAAACAGTACAATGTCATACACAGCAATTGGACATCTAAGAGGTAGCAATACAACTCAATGAGTCTTACAAGGCATGACACTGGAATACAGTAGGTTATAGAAAAATAAGAAAAAACAACAAAACATCGAACAGGTGCTAATCAGTAACATGATTCCTTCTTATAGATGTGGCTTCAGTAAAGAAGGAAAGTTGCTAGCTACGAATATAGACCATTTATTCCATCTTGCAATATATCTAGATAACTGGTTCAATCTTTTAGCAATTAGTAGTTCCATACCATAGTTGTAGTGTACTTTAGCTACAATTTCAGTGATTGATGGGAGTTCCCTGCTTTTCCATCTTTTAGCTATCGCTACTCTAGTCACAGTTAAGATATGAGAGAGAATAGTTATGTCTGCTAATTTTAGTTTGTCTAATCCCATTGATAATAAGGCCACCTCTGGTCTGCAAGGGATCTCGTATCCCACCACAGACACACCACAGACCAGAATAGGCGTATGTTGGGGCAATGCCAACAGATATGCATCAAAGTACCAATGGTAGCTGAGCACCGGGAGCAGAGCCTGGTTGCTGTGGGGTATATAATAGACAAATAATAGGGGGTATAATACCACCTGTAGAGTAGTTTCCTCAATGCCTCTAAGTGGTTAGCACATCAAGAAGTGCTAGAGCTCAGGGAAAACACAAAAGACCATTGTGCTGGTGTAAAAGTCTTGTTTGGGTCCATTTCCCACTTAAATTGAAATGGAAGCTTTTTAGGTAGTGGATTGTAGTTCCTGATATGCCATAGAGATACTTTTTGTAAGTAATGTAGGGTTTTGAAAGTAAGCTGTATATGTAGTAGATTATGTCTTGCTTGGTGTTCATAGAAGACAATAAGTGTCGGAGCTGAAGGTATTTATAAAAATCTTCTTTGGGTATATGAAAGCAATTCCTAAACCAGGTACGCCCTAATGTCCGAGTCCTTAAGGACACAGGGCGTACAGGTACGCCCTGTGTATTTCCGATCACCGCCACGCGGTGGACGGTGATCGGAGGAGAGTGCCTGCTGAAATCATTCAGCAGGCACTCTGTGACAATGCCGAGGGGAGTCCTTTGACCCCCCCCCCCCCCCCCGTATCGGCGATTGCTGCAAACAGCGATCGCAGCAAACCGATGCGTTTTACGGGTCATTCGGGTCTTCGGTGACCCGATAACCCGGAATAGGATGGTGATCAGTGACATCACCTCTCAGGATTGCATCCTATTGGCTGGACGGGCGTGCGGGGGTTAACCATAGAGATACCTTTTGTAAGTAATGTAGGGTTTTGAAAGTAAGCTGTATATGTAGCAGATGATATGGCTTGGTGTTGATAGAAGACAATAAGTGTCGGAGCTGTGTATTTTCGATCACCGCCACGCGGCGGGCGGTGATCGGAGCAGAGTGCCTGCTGAAATCATTGATAACCCGGAATAGGATGGTGATCGGTGGTGTGATAATACACCACCAATCACCATCCTTAGATCCTGAGAGGTGGCGGTGACATCACCTCTCAGGATTGCATCCTATTTCATCCTATTGCAGCTTTGCTCTCCTCCTCCACACTGCTTCCGTGGAGCCAGGAGAGAGGAGTGTCCATCCACTTCGGAGCCCAGCATCCCCAGCACCCCCACCTGAGCCACCATAGTGCCATCTGGCACTCAAAAGTTCGCAGGGACAGGTTTAGGGAAAGGTTAGATTAGGCAGGGAGACTGAGGGATAGTTTTAGGGAGAAAAAAAAGGTGGGTTTTTTTGGGCTTCAGACTGATCGGGTGTCTGGGGTCCACAGTACACTTAGCTATGTGACCCTAAACCCCTCAGGGGTGCTGCGCTTTATTTATTTTTTTTGCGTGCGCTGACTGATAGCGCATCGCCCACCCCACCGCTGATCGGCTTCAGACCGCTGATGAGCGAGTTTGAATATTTAATTTTTTTTTTCACATTTTTGGGGCTTTCATTTTTTTAAATTTAGTTTTATATATTTTTTCTGTTAGGTTTATAAGGGAACTTGAACACCCGTCCCCCCCACACACACGCACACTAAATAAAGTTTTACACACACGCGCACACACACACACACACACGCACACCCCCCTATGGCCCGCCAGACGTTCTCGGCTGAGGAGGCATACACCCTGCTTGTCTCCGACTCCGAGAGCCCCAGTGAGGACGAGGATGACCTCACTTTCCTCTTGTCATCCGCGTCCTCCTCATCATCTAGTGATGATGAGCCCCCAAGGTGGTGGAGACACTGCCAGGCAGAGCAAGGGGACCCTGTGGCCCACACTAGTATGAGAAGCCCTGGGGCTCGTAGTAGTTTTCCGGCCCACCAGATAAGTTGACCTGATGCCCCTACCGGTGAACTTGTCTGGTGTACCCCAGAGGATTTTAAGCCCGTGATTCCTGACTTTGTTGGCCAACCAGCAATCCAGATTCGCACAGTGGGCTTCACTGAATATGACATTTCTTTTTTTTTTTTCGTGACCACTTTGTGAATCTGATGGTGGAGCAAACAAACTTGTTCGCCCAACAGTTCATTGCTCAACACCCGGGCTCCTTTTTGTCTAGGGCCGGTGGCTGGACTCCGGTCAGTGCAGCCGAGATGAGGACGTTTTGGGGCCTCGTGCTGCACATGGACCTAGTCAAAAAACCCAGTGTCAGGCAGTACTGGAGTGGGGACGTCCTCTACCAGACCCCACTCTACTGTATGGCCATGACATGTTCCTGTTTTGAGGCGATTCGGAAATGTCTGCATTATGCAGATAATGCAGCATGTCCGCCCCCTTGAGGTAATCCTGCCTATGACCGCCTGTACAAAATCAGGCCGGTCATCGATCACTTCAGGGTCAAATTTTTGGAGGCCTATGTACCTGGAAGGGAGGTCGCTGTTGATTAGTCTCTCATTGCTTTCAAGGGGAGACTCATTTTCCGCCAGTATGTTCCCTCTAAGCGGGCGAGGTATGGCGTGAAGCTGTACAAACTTTGTGAGAGTACCTCAGGGTACACTTACAAGTTTTGTGTGTACGAGGGGTGAGATTCCCGTATTCAACCCCCAGAATGTCCCCCCACTCTGGGTGTTAGCGGGAAACTTGTGTGGGACCTTATGCACCGACTGCTAGATAAGGGTTACCACCTGTACGTGGATAACTTTTATACTGCTATCCCCTTGTTCCAGTCCCTCGCCGCCAGATCCACGTCCACTTGTGGGACCGTGTGGAAAAATCAACCCGGCCTCCATACCCACCCCCTCCAGGTACCTATCCCCAGGAGTGAGACCCGTGCCCTTACCAGTGGAAACCTGTTGCTGGTCAGATATAAGGACAAGAGGGATGTCCTTGTACTGTCCACAATTCATGGTAACGGCATCACCCCGTCCCTGTGCAACGTACCACGGCAACAGTCCTCAAGCCCGATTGTATCGTGGACTACAATCGGTATATGGGAGGAGTTGATCTCTCTGATCAAGTCCTCAAGCCATATAACGCCATGTGCAAAACCCGGGCATTGTACAAAAAAATTGCGGTCTACTTGGTAGGGGATGCCTTGTACAATTCTTTTGTGCTGTCTCAGAGCGCTGGCAACACAGGGAAATTCCTGCAGTTCTATGAGGCAGTCCTCAAGGCCCTGATCTTTTCTGACCGGGAAAGAGCAGGCCGGAGTACCTCATTAACTGGAGGGACGGTCCTAAAAAAAGTGCAGAGTCTGTCACAGGAGGGGGATATGGAAGGACACCACCACTTAGTGTGACACGTGCCCCAATCATCCGGGCCTCTGCATTGATGGTTGCTTCAGGGAGTACCACACTTCCAGAACTAAATTTATAATCCCCTTCCCCAATTTTAATTCTATTTGGCCACAGACAATCGCCCCCCAAAAAATATATGGCTTTCAGACTTTGGAGACACTAAAACAAATATTTTTTTCAAAAATGATATTATTTTGTAAAACTAAAATTAACTAAAAAAGTATACATATTAGGTATCGCTGCGTCCGTAAGAACCTGAACTATAAAAATACCACATGACCTAACCTCCATTTTAATAAAAAAAATTCTGTTAACAAAGCAAGGGTTAACAGTCAAACAAAACTCTATATTTATTACCCTGATTCTGTAATTTACAGAAACAACCCCATATGTGGTCATAAAATGCTGTATGGCCCAATGGCATGGTGCACAAGGAAAGGAACGCCATACGGTTTTTGGAAGGCAGATTTTGCTGGACTGGTTTTTTGATACCATGTCCCATTTGAAGCCCCCCTGATGCACTACTAGAGTAAAAACTCCATAAAAGTGACCACATCTAAGAAACTACACCTTTCAAGGTATTCAAAACAGATTTTACAAACTTTGTTAACCCTTTAGGTGTTCCACAAGAGTTATTGGCATATGTAGATGACATTTCCGAATTAAAAATTTTCCTTCATCACCATTTGCCAATAACTCTTGTGGAACACCTAAAAGGTTAACAAAGTTTGTAAAATTTGTTTTGAATACCTTGAGGGTTGTAGTTTCCAAATTGGGATCACTTTTTTGGAGTTTCTACTCTAGGGGTGCCCTGCGGTGTGCCCGTACAGTAGTTTATGACCACATATGGGTGTTTCTATAAACTACAGAAACAGGGCAATAAATAGAGTTCTGTTTGGCTGTTAACCCTTGCTTTGTTACTAGAAAAAATTGATTAAAATTGATAATTTACCAAAAAATTTAAATTCTGAAATGTCATCTCCATTTTCCAATAACTCTTGTGGAACACCTAAAGGGTTAACAAAGTTTGTAAAATCAGTTTTGAATACCTTGAGGGGTGTATTTCATAAAATGGGGTCATTGGGTGGTTTCTATTATGTAAGCCTCACAAAGTGACTTCAGACCTGAACTGGTCCTTAAAAAGTCGATTTTGGAAATTTTCTTAAACATTTTATGTTGATAAGTGCAAGATAATGCACCTGGGGCGTAAAAACCCAAGAGCAGAATATAAAATCAGTGATACTGTCCTAACCTCAGTATCTGTCACGGATGATGTTGCAGATAACTGGAAGTTATGGATAAACATCCGACTGGCTTGATCCCAAACTAAGGAGCATAAAGGTGACCCCTATAAAACCCCAAGAGCTCACCCTGACTGCTAAGCACATACAAGGGTCTCAGAGGGAGACGATTGCATGCCCTCGTACCTAGACTGTGTGACACCTGAAAACCCTATAATAGTGAGGGGACACGACCACCGGCTCCCTGCACTTAATATGGAGGGAGTCAGGGTCACCTAGAATCAAGCCAGCACGGAAACACAATACATGAAAGGACTTATCTGAACAAGCAGCAACAGAAGTCTTCAGCAGTGAACACTTCAATCCAGGAAGTAGTATAAACCGCAAAGTGAGGCAGTATGGGAGGGAATATAAAGGAAAGAGGATTAGTCTAAATAGGTGACACCTGGGAGAAGGAAATGAGATGACAAAGTGAAACCAAAACAAAGAACATCATGCAAGAGGTAGAAAAGGACGTCTGTCAGACCTTCTCACAGAAGTGGCGGTGACAGTACCCCTCCCTCTACGGGTGGACTCCGGACACTCAGAACCCACCTTCTCAGGATGAGACCTATGGAAAGCCTTGATAAGACGAGTGGCCTTAATGTCCGCCACTGGAACCCACATCCTCTCCTCAGGAACATAACCCTCCCAATGAACAAGGGATTGGAGAGAACCGCGGATAATGCGAGAATCCACAATCCTAGAGACCTGGAATTCAATATTACCATCAACAAAAATCGGAGGAGGAGGCAAAGAGGAGGGTACAGTGGGTTGGACATAAGGTTTTAATAGGGACCTATGAAAAACATTATGGATCTTCCAAGTCTGAGGAAGATCAAGACGGAAGGCAACGGGATTGATGACGGACAAGATCTTGTAAGGCCCAATAAACTTAGAACCCAACTTCCAGGAGGGAACCTTCAGTTTAATATTCTTTGTAGACAACCACACCAGATCACCCACATTCAGGTCCGGACCAGGCACACATCTCTTATCCGCCACACCCTTATATCTCTCACTCATCCTCTTCAGATTACCCTGAATCTTTTGCCAAATAAATGATAAAGATGAGGAAAATCTCTCCTCATCAGGTAAACCAGAAGACCCAGAGAATGTCCCAAACTGCGGATGAAACGCATATGCACAAAAAAATGGTGACTTATCAGAGGACTCCTGGCGACGGTTATTTAAAGCAAACTCAGCAAGGGACAAAAAAGAATACCAATCCTCCTGATTCTCCGCCACAAAACAGCGCAGATATGTCTCCAGATTGACGCGTTCGGTCTGACCATTCGACTGCGGGCTAAAAGCAGAAGAAAATGACAACCGAACCCCCAAGCGAGAACAGAAGGCCTTCCAGAATCTGGAAACAAATTGCGTGCCCCTATCAGAAACAATGTCTGAAGGAATGCCATGCAATTTAACAATGTGATCAACAAACGCTTGCGCCAACGTCTTAGCATTGGGTAACCCAGGAAAGGGAATGAAATGCGCCATTTTGCTAAAACGGTAAACTACCACCAGAATCACAGTCTTCCCCGAGGAACGAGGTAGGTCCGTAATGAAGTCCATGGACAGATGCGTTCAAGGACGGGAAGGAATGGGTAACGGGAGGAGAGAACCCGATGGCCGTGAATGAGGGACCTTGGCATGAGCGCAGGTCTCGCAGGCTACCACAAAACCCTCAACCGTCTTACGAAGAGCCGGCCACCAGAATCTCAGAGCAATAAGATCTACTGTGGCTCTACGCCCCGGGTGCCCAGCAAGGACAGTATTGTGGTGCTCCTTAAAAACCTTGTGTCGTAAAGCGAGAGGCACAAACAACCTTCCAGGAGGACAAAGATCAGGAGCCTCTACCTGGGCTGCCTGAACCTCTGCCTACAAATCAGGATAAAGAGCAGAGACGACCACCCCTTCAGCCAAAATAGGACCCGGGTCTTCAAAGTTCCCCCCTCCTGGAAAACAACATGACAGGGCATCCGCCTTCACATTTTTAACCCCAAGGCGGAACGTGACAACAAAATTAAACCTAGAAAAGAATAAAGACCATCTGGCCTGTCTTGGGTTCAGACGTTTGGCTGATTCCAAGTAGGCCAGATTCTTATGGTCGGTAAACACGGTAATAGGGTGTCTGGCTCCCTCTAGCCAATGGCGCCATTCCTCAAAAGCTAATTTGATGGCCAACAACTCCCTATCTCCCACATCGTAATTTCTCTCTGCGGAGGAGAGTTTCCTTGAGAAAAAGGCACACGGTCGCCATTTGGCAGGAGAGGGACCCTGAGATAAGACCGCACCCACACCCACCTCAGAAGCGTCCACCTCAACAATAAAAGGTAGAGAGACATCAGGTTGTACCAAAATGGGAGCGGAAGCAAAACTCTCTTTGATACTAGAAAAGGCCTTAAGCGCATCTACTGACCAGGAGGAAAAATCTAACCCCTTTTTAGTCATATCAGTGAGTGGCTTAACAACAGATGAATAATTCAAAATGAACTTTCTGTAATAATTGGCAAAACCCAAAAACCACATCAGCGCCTTCTGATTCTCAGGAAGCTCCCAATCAAGCAAAGTGCGGACCTTCTCAGGGTCCATGCGAAAACCAGAAGCGGAGAGAAGAAAACCAAGAAATTGAATCTCCGGAACCGCAAGCACACATTTTTCCAGTTTAGCGTACAATTTATTCGCCCAAAGAATGAGCGAGACCTGACGTAGGTGGTCCCTATGAGTTTTGAAATCAGAAGAAAAAAATCAAAATGTCATCTAGATACACCAGTACAAATTTCCCCATTAAATGATAAAAAATGCTGTTCACAAAATGTTGGAAGACGTCAAACCAAAATGCATAACCAAATTCTCGAAATGACCCTCAGGGGCATTGAAGGCTGTCTTCCATTCGTCCCCTTCCCAGACCCTGGTTGTATTCCCCTCTTAAATCCAACTTAGAAAAACCCTTAGCCCCAACAATCTGGTTAAACAGGTCCGGGATCAGAGGAAGCGGATATGGGTCACGAATTGTGATATAGTTCAGCTCACTGAAATCCAGACAAGGTCTTAAAGAACCATGTTTTTTCTTAACAAAAAAAAACCAGTAGCAACAGGTGACTTCGAGGGTCGGATGTGTCCCTTTCTCAGGCTCTCAGAGATATAAGTACGCATAGCGACTCTTTCAGGTTGGGAGAGATTGTATAAACGTGATTTTGGCAGCTTGGCGCCTGGGATGAGATTTATAGGGCAATCGTACTCCCGGTGAGGGGGCAGCTCCTGGACACCACTCTCGGAAAACACATCCGAAAATTCAGAGAGAAAAGATGGTACAGTCTTGGTAGAAACATCTGAAAGAGACGTCGTGAGGCAATTCTCTCTGCAAAAGTCACTCCAACCATTTATTTGCCTTGCTTGCCAATCAATGGTGGGGTTATGTTTAGTGAGCCAGGGTAGCCCCAACACTAGAAGAGTAGGTAATCCGCTTAGGACGAAACATGACATATCCTCAACATGAGCATCACCCACAGTCAAACGGATATTGTGAACTATGCCCTTTAATGATTTTTGAGAAAGTGGAGCGGAATCGATAGCAAAAACAGGTATATCCTTTTCCAATGTGCATACCTGGAAACCATGTGTTATAGCAAATTGATTATCAATGAGATTGACAGTTGCTCCACTATCTACAAAAATTTCACAAACAATTTTCTTGCTATCTAGTGCCACCTTGGCAGGTAGGAGAAAACGGGAACTACAAGCAAACGGCAAACCTTCAATTTCCGCATCAACCTTGCCAATAGTAGCAAATTGAAAGTTTTTAGAGGTTTTTTTTTTCTTTTTGTTTCTTTATTACCCTCAGAAAACTCCCTGAATCTCCTAGAGGGGCAAACATTAGCCAAATGATTTATACCCCCACAACAGAAACAAACCCTCCTCTAAGAGCTGAATCCTCTACTATCAGAGGCAAGCAAACCCAGCTGCATGGCCTCCTGCTCAGAGGGGATTGAGAGAGACTGAGGGGCCCCTGCGCACTGAATGAGACCGCCCCACTGTCCTTGGACTGAATATGACAGGAAGGAGTGGTCTCTCCTCTCTCTCTAAGACGCCTGTCAATACGAACAGCTAGAGACATGGCAGACTCCAACGAGGCAGGTCTCTCATGAAAAGCAAATGCATCTTTCAATCCCTCCGAAAGACCATGGCAAAATTGACTTCGGAGTGCAGCCTCGTTCCAACCAGTATCAGCTGCCCATCTCTGAAATTCAGAACAATATATCTCTGCGGACTGTTTACCCTGGCATAAAAGACACAGTTTAGATTAAACCAGAGCAATACGATCCAGGTCATCATATATCTGCCCCAGGGCTACAAAAAATTCATCCACCGATCGGAGGGGCCGTGCCCCCGTCGGCAGCGAAAAGGCCCAAGACTGAGCGTTATCCCTGAGCAGCGAGATGATGATCCCCACCCTCTGCTCCTCATCACTAGAGGAATGGGGAAGTAGGCGAAAATGGAGTTTGCAAGCCTCTCTAAAGCGAACAAAATTCTCACTACCCCCGGAAAACGTATCCGGAAGCGAAATCTTAGGCTCGGAACAAACTCCTTAAACGCAAGCAGAACCGGTCACCTGAAACTGAGACACAGTTTTACAGAGATCTGCTACCTCAAGTGAAAGACCTTGCATGCGGTCTATCAAGGCTGAAACCGGCTCCATGCTTAAGACGGTTTGGCGGTTTATAATGTCACGGGTGATGTTGCAGATAGCTGGAAGTTATGGATAAACATCTGACTGGCTTGATCCCAAACTAAGGAGCATAAAGGTGACCCCTATAAAACCCCAAGAGCTCACCCTGACTGCTAGGCACATACAAGGGTCTCAGAGGTAGACGATTGCATGCCCTCGTACCTAGACTGTGTGACACAGGAAAACCCTATAATAGTGAGGGGACACGACCACCGGCTCCCTGCACTTAATACAGAGGGAGTCAGGGTCACCTAGAATCAAGCCAGAAAGAAAACACAATACATGAAAGGACTTATCTGAACAAGCAGCAACATAAGTCTTCAGCAGTGAACACTTCAATCCAATCCAGAAAGTAGTATAAACCGCAAAGTGAGGCAGTATGGGAGTGAATATAAAGGAAAGAGGATTAGTCTAAATAGGTGACACCTGGGAGAAGGAAATTAGATGATAAAGTGAAACCAAAACAAAGAACATGATGCAAGAGGTAGACAAGGACGTCTGTCAGACCTTCTCACAGAAGTGGCGGTGACAGTATCTGAGGAAAGTGGTAGAAAAATGTGAGCTACAGCAGCATCTCCATAAACTTCTTTATTCAGACTTCCAAGTTGCGGTACAAAAATTGCAACGTTTCGGCTAGATATAGCCTTTGTCAAGCATAAAACACAAGTGGTGATACCAACATATAAATAATGAAAGGCATGTACTCCACAGGGTTATCCATCCAATCAACGAACAAGAGTGATGCAACAACATAGATCATGGCCAATCAGAAAAGAATCACAATGCAACACCTATTTGATATTATATAAATGCGCCCCTCTAGCTCACCTGTGCGGGCTTTCCATAATCGCGACTGCATGAACTTCGGCGTACCCATCTAATGACTGCGCATGTCCATGAACGTCATAAGGCAGCGACAGACCAAATCTCGCGGGCATCACATTGGTCCCGTCTTCGACCTGGAGTTAACCATGGAGATAAAACAGCGGCGCCATTAGCCATAGTCGACATGCACGTCACGTGGCCGATGATCACGATCACATGACCGCTGTATGTGTATACATGGTTACCAACCAGGCTGTGTATGATCGCATACTGTCACTGTCTGGGACAAGCTCTTCTTCATAAAAGGGGACAGCGAGGTATATTTAGTCAGCTATCAGGGAAAGGGAAACGCAATATTATACGGAATAATGATATTCAGCACCTAGATCCTATATTGAGAGTGCCACAGAAAGAAATTGCTAAACAACCGTTGTATAAAAATGCATCATTCTATGTTATGATAATCCCAGGGATACATGCATAAAAACATGTGGATAAAAAACACACAACAAAACTTGTACCGGATGGGTACCTAACTGATCCCAGCCACATTGAACTCCAAATTGAGTCCATGTGGTTGCAGAGACCTTAGGGTATATATCCATTTAAGTTATTTTCTCCTAAGAACAGCATCTCTGTCTCCACCCCGACGTAAAACACCCACACTGTCTATCACCCTAAAGCGCAATTGGTTGACAGAGTGTCCTGCATCTATAAAATGTTTGGCTACTGGTTTATCCAAGTTGGCTTTATGTATTGTGCTTTTATGTTTATTGATCCGCTCACGAATCTCCATCGTAGTCTCACCAACATAGATGAGACTACAGGGACATTGTATAATGTACACAACATCTCGGGATCTACAGTACATGTGTAATAGCCATTAATCTTGTATTTCTTGCACTGTAGGGGTGAAAAAAATGGTCACCTTTTAAAATGTTACTACAGTTGCAACAAGACAAGCAAGGAAAGGTTCCATTCCTACGTGGGGCCAAAAGTTTCTGCGCACCAACACCAGAGCCTCCAACATCAGTTTTTACCAGTCTGTCACGCAAGTTAGAGTTCCTTTTGTATGCCATTAAAGAAGGGGCACTAAATTCTTCAATGTCTGGCAAACCTCGTTGCAGTATATGCCACTCTTTTCTAAGAATGTGGGCAATGTCTCCACTGTCCCGACCATATACCGACACAAAAGGAACTCTACTTGTGACCTTAGTCCTTGATGATTTGCGAAGAGCAGAATCCCTGTCAACCAATATAACCTTCTTTCTAGTCCTGTCTAAGAGCTTCCTGGGGTAACCTCGTTCAGTGAATCTGTCACACATGGCATCCACCCTTTGTGTGACGTTAACTTCATCAGATACAATTCTCCTGACTCTGAGTAATTGACTCCAAGGCAAGGAGTCTAACATCCGACGTGGGTGGTAGCTGTCATGTGTGAGGAGGGTGTTCCTATCTGTTATATTGGTTGACAGGGATTCTGCTCTTCGCAAATCATCAAGGACTAAGGTCACAAGTAGAGTTCCTTTTGTGTCGGTATATGGTCGGGACAGTGGAGAAATTGCCCACATTCTTAGAAAAGAGTGGCATATACTGCAACGAGGTTTGCCAGACATTGAAGAATTTAGTGCCCCTCCTTTAATGGCATACAAAAGGAACTCTAACTTGCGTGACAGACTGGTAAAAACTGATGTTGGAGGCTCTGGTGTTGGTGCGCAGAAACTTTTGGCCCCACGTAGGAATGGAACCTTTCCTTGCTTGTCATGTTGCAACTGTAGTAACATTTTAAAAGGTGACCATTTTTTTCACCCCTACAGTGGCAAGAAATACAAGATTAATGGCTATTACACATGTACTGTAGATCCCGAGATGTTGTGTACATTATACAATGTCCCTGTAGTCTCATCTATGTTGGTGAGACTACGATGGAGATTCGTGAGCGGATCAATAAACATAAAAGCACAATACGTAAAGCCAACTTGGATAAACCAGTAGCCAAACATTTTATAGATGCAGGACACTCTGTCAACCAATTGCGCTTTAGGGTGATAGACAGTGTGGGTGTTTTACGTTGGGGTGGAGACAGAGATGCTGTTCTTAGGAGAAAAGAACTTAAATAGATATATACCCTAAGGTCTCTGCAATCACATGGACTCAATTTGGAGTTCAATGTGGCTGGGATCAGTTAGGTACCCATCCGGTACAAGTTTTGTTGTGTGTTTTTTGTCCACATGTTTTTATGCATGTATCCCTGGGATTATCATAACATAGAATGATGCATTTTTATACAACGGTTGTTTAGCAATTTCTTTCTGTGGCACTCTCAATATAGGATCTAGGTGCTGAATATCATTATTCCGTATAATATTGCGTTTCCCTTTCCCTGATAGCTGACTAAATATACCTCGCTGTCCCCTTTTATGAAGAAGAGCTTGTCCCAGACAGTGACAGTATGCGATCATACACAGCCTGGTTGGTAACCATGTATACACATACAGCGGTCATGTGATCGTGATCATCGGCCACGTGACGTGCACGTCGACTATGACGTCGTCTGTGCGGGCGCCTCCCATTGGCTAATGGCGCTGCTGTTTTATCTCCATGGTTACCTCCAGGTCGAAGACGGGACCAATGTGATGCCCGCGAGATTTGGTCTGTCGCTGCCTTATGACGTTCATGGACATGCGCAGTCATTAGATGGGTACACCGAAGTTCATGCAGTCGCGATTATGGAAAGCCTGCACAGGTGAACTAGATGGGCGCATTTATATAATATCAAATAGGTGTTGCATTGTGATTCTTTTCTGATTGGCCATGATCTATGTTGTTGCATCACTCTTGTTCGTTGATTGGATGGATAACCCTAACATGCCTTTCACTATTTATATGTTGGTATCACCACTTGTGTTTTATGCTTGACAAAGGCTATATCTAGCCGAAACGTTGCAATTTTTGTACCGCACCTTGGAATTCTGAATAAAGAAGTTTATGGAGATGCTGCTGTAGCTCACATTTTTCTACCACGTTCATCTTGACCGCCTTGGATCTGGGGTCGTTTGGCTCAGCTGCTGCATTCCACAACCCTAGCTCTGGTAAACCTGTTTTTGTGTGCTGCTCTTAACTTTTGTTTTTCAGTATCTGAGGAAAGGGATTTAGGGGTCATTATTTCAGAAGACTTAGGCTGGTTTCACACGGGCGTTGCGGGAAAAGGTGCGGGTGCATTGCGGGAACATGCGCGATTTTTCCGAGCGAGTGCAAAACATTGTAATGCGTTTTGCATGCGCGTGAGAAAAATCGGCATGTTTGGTACCCAAACCCGAACTTCTTCACAGAAGTTCGGGTTTGGGATCGGGGTTGTGTAGATTGTATTATTTTTCCCTTATAACATGGTTATAAGGGAAAATAACAGCATTCTGAATACAGAATGCATAGTACAATAGTGCTGGAGGGGTTAAAAAAAAAAAAAAAAAAAATTTAACTCACCTTAATCCACTTGCTCCGCGCAGCCCGGCTTCTTTTCTCTTCTTCTTCTTTGCTGATTGCAGGAAAAGGACCTGTGGGTGACTCACTCCAGTCATCACATGATCTTTTACCATGGTGATGGATCATGTGAATGACCGGAGTGACGTCACCACAGGTCCTTTTCCTGCAATTAGCAAAGAAGAGACAGAAGAGAAGCCAGGCTGCGCGAGCAAGTGGATTATGGTGAGTTAAATTATTTAATTTTTTAACCCCTCCAGCACTATTGTACTATGCATTCTGTATTCCGAATGCTAATATTTTCCCTTATAACCATGTTTATAAGGGGAAAATAATAAAATGATCGGGGTCCCCATCCTGATCGTCTCCTAGCAAGCCGTGCGTGAAAATCGCATTGCATCCGCACTTGCTTGCGGATGCTTGCGATTTTCACGCAGCCCCATTCACTTCTATGGGGCCTGTGTTGCGTGGAAATCGCACAATAAGAGCATGCAGCGATTTACACGCAACACAGAAGTGATGTGTGAAAATCAACGCTCATGTGCACAGCCCTATAGAAATTCACCTCACGCATTGCACCCGCGCAGAATACTCGCCTGTGTGAAAGGGGCCTTAAAGGTAGGCTGACAATGTCATAGAGGCAGCAGGAAATGCTAGCAGAATGCTTGGGTGTACAGGGAGAGGCATTACCAGTAGAAAGAGGGAGGGTGCTCATGCCGCTCTACAGAGCACTAGTGAGACCTCATTTGGAGTATTTGTCGCAGTACTGGAGACCATATCTCCAGAAGGATATTGATACTTTGGAGAGAGTTCAGGGAAGAGCTACTAAACTAGTACATGGATTGCAGGACAAAACTTACCAGGAAAGATTAAAGGACCTTTAAATACATAAAGGGAATCAACAAGGTAAAAGAGGAGAGAATATTTAAAAGAAGAAAAACTGCTACAAGAGGACATAGTTTTAAATTAGAGGGGCAAAGGTTTAAAAGTAATATCAGGAAGTATTACTTTACTGAGAGAGTAGTGGTAGCTGCAAATACAGTGAAGGGGTTTTAAGCATGCATGGGATAGGCATAAGGCCATCCTTCATATAAGATAGGGCCGAGGGCTATTCATAGTATTCAGTATATTGGGCAGACTAGATGGGCCAAAATTGTTCTTATCTGCCGACACATTCAGTGTTTCTATTTTAAGTATTGCTTCTAAAATTCTAAGCCTTCTAACGTCACCAAAAATAAAATGACATTTACTAAATGATGCAAACATAAAGTAGACATAGGGGGGAATGTTAAGTAATAAAAAATTTTATGAGGCTCACCTTTGTTTTAAAAGCAGAGAAATTGAAATTTAGAAAATCTTTCAATTTTTGTTTTTATTTTGGATTTTTTCAGAAATAAAGGTGAAATATATTGACTTAAATTTATGACTGTAATGAAGTACAATGTGTCACGAGAAAACATTCTCAGAATGGCTTGGATAAATAAAAGTGTTCTAAAGTTATTACCACATAAAGTGACACATGTCAGATTTACAAAAAAATGGCCTGGGCAGGAAGGTGAAAACTGGACCGGGGTAGAAGGGGTTTCCCCTTAGTATTCAGGGAAACAATCATAAATACCATAATATTGGATAGAGAACGATGGTGGACATGACAAAGCTACAGTTGTGCAATACCAGCACAGGAGGAGCAAATATAGGACTACAGTAGAGTCATAAAATGCCAACGAAAAAAAAAGGGCATTGTAGTGCACAGAATAAAAAACAGTCATAATAACAAAACTGAGAAAAGCAGAGGTAGAACAAAACACCCCTGTGAGGGCAAATAAAGAACACATAAAATGCAGCATTTGGCAAAGATAATAGAACATTGGGGGTCAGCATATATTAATACTGAGCCCCACTTGTAAGAGAATCCTTTCCCATGCATTATCACAGTGCTGGAAGCGAATTCCCTGCGACACGCCAAGGTAGCTGCCGACAAATCGGCTTATTGGATATTCTTTAAAGCGATCATGTAGAGAGGGGGAGGATCTCTGGATGCCCTCATAATCTGCTCCTTGATATTAGAAAAATGTATGCGAGCAATGGCGTCTCGGGCGGGCCGTAAGCGTGCTATGTTTAGGCTTAGGAAGCCTATGTGCCCTATGAATGAGAAGATCACTAATGCTCGCTTGCAGTAAAAGACAGACCAAAAAGTCCATATAGGAGGATATTTGTGTAGTTCCTCGCCACGGAAAGATTCAGGTATGCCACGGAAACGAAGATTATTCCTACATGAGCGATCCTCCATATCAGCAATTTTTAACTTAACAGCTGCTATTTCTTCATCGCGCGAATTTGTAATGTCCAGGTAAATTCTGCCATTTTAAATTCCACATGAGAGGTTCTAGAACCCAGAGATGAAAGTTCTTGTTGAAGTTAGTAAAATGCAGTTTGCAAATCTTTTTGCAGGTTGCTTGGAGATCAGATATTACCGTAATATCCTCATTGTGTCTTTTGAAATAGGAGCTTCTCCTGAAGTACCCACAAGAGATAGGGATCCTGCATTAGATCCATAAGGTCTCCTCCCTTAATGGCAGCTTCTACTGGTCTACTCTGCCCCTTCCCTGAAGTGCTATTATGGCAATCTTGGGCAGGGACTGTGAGATGGGGAGGAGGAAGGACACCTCTTGAGTGTGGAGTCACTGGAGAAGCTGGATGAAGAGCTGCCAAGGATGGTGACACTACTATGTCCGAAGAATGGGAGGCACCATCTTGATCTGCATCAGGAAAAAGCTGGTAAGCTTCATTGGACTTTGGCGTTTCTTGCCTCTCGTCTCGGCATGGTTCTCAGTGTCTGTACAGATGGTACTTTGCTGCTTTGGAGCCGTGTAAGGCTGAAAGCTCAGGAGTCAGGGTTCACACGTCTGCCTCCCAAGCGCTACTAGCCACGCCTTCCCCCATAGCCACTCTATTTATTTCTTAAAGGAGTTGTTCATCTTCTGTGTCTTTTTGCAGACATGCAGAGGGGAACATACTTACTTGCTCCCTGCTTGCTGGGGTCCTGGCTCCTTTGCTCACCGCTGCAGCACTAGGGTCCCCCTGCTGTCAACATCCAGTTTGACACTGCTGCAACCAATGACTGTCCAAATTGGTAATCTGCCCCCCTTGCCCATTGTGATAACCGATTGACGTATCATAAGGCTGGCAGATCACCACTGCGTCCAGTTATTGGCTGCAGCAGTGACAAACTAAGTGTTGACTGTGGGGAGCCTGAACACACAGCGGTGGCAGGGGAGCAAAGGAGCGGGACTCAATGGTGGAGAACAGTAAGTATGCTTCCATCTGCAGGTCTGGTCATGAGATGAACTACCACTTTAAGCTCCTTCTTTGGACTTTTAGCACCGCAACAGCCTCTTTTGAGTTTCTCACTCAGACCATTATACTAGCAAATAATATCTTCCCATCACAGCAGCAGTAAACTGACAATAGTGTAATTCAAAAAACGGGGGCACATCGAGGTTAAAATAAGAGTGACGGCGCACGGTATGTAATACAATGTAGTTCAAAGGGGGTATTATTTTTCTCGACCTTTGAAGTAAACTGACAATAGATAACCTAGCTGTCTGAGTTTTACCTCTCTGTGGAGACTGCTGCGGAAGGACAATATTTTTTATGTACTTTTCAATGGCATACTACTGCTAAAATGAAGAAAAAAAAATAATTCTAAATAGTTTTTATGAATACGAAGTTTAAAAAATACCCCTTTCTCAAAGTGTCCCTTTAAACTTAAAGGGGTTGTTTAGGCTTTATCATATTGATGACCTAATCAGGATAGGTATGCAGCAGACAGGAAGAGAACAGCAGCAGCAGACAGGAAGAGAGAAGAGAAATGGCATGTGTGCACTCCGCGTGCCATCTCCTCAAACAGCTGATTGGTGGGTGTGCCAGGTGTCGGACCCCCACTGATCTGATATTGATTACCTATCCTGAGGATAGATAAATAAGTAAAAGGTGACTGCAGCATCTCCGGTCTCTTCTTTATTGATAGTACTTCAATGAATGTGCACACACAGCGACAAAAGCATGCTTGACAAAGGCTACGATTAGCAGAAACGTTGCATTTGTCGCTGTGTGTGCACATTCATTGAAGTACTATCAATAAAGAAGAGACCTGAGATGCTGTCGTCGCCTTTCACTTATTTATCTATCTGCTGACTGCTGAGGATCTGCGGTTGTGGTGTGGCTGGTGTATTCTGGTGCGGTCGCCAAGACCTTTGTGTGCTGCTCCTACATATCTTTTTGACTATCCTGAGGATAGGTCATCAATAAAAAAATACTGGACAACCTCTTTAATCACACATGTATCCTATTAGTGTATATGGAAATCTTTAGAATACAATATAATACAGTCCTGATCAAAATTCTAAGACCACTTTAAAAATGGCAAGAAATCATATTTAGCATGGCTGGTTCTTAACAAGGTTCCAAGTAGAGCTTCAACATGCAACAAGAAGAAATGGGAGTGAGAAAAAAAAAAATTGAGCATTCAATTTAATGAAAACAACGAATAAACTGAAATAGGCTGTTTTTCAGCTAATCAAAAGTTTAGGACCACACCTTAAAAAAAAAAACTAAACCCCCCCAAAACAGAAATCCAACTTCCAAACATGAACTCAGTAATGAGTAGCTCCGCTGTTATTGTTTATCACTTCAAAAATTCGTTTTGGCATGCTTGATGCAAGCGTTTCCATGAGGTGAGTGGGAACATTTCTCCAAGTGGTGAAGACGGCCGCACGAAGGCCATCTACTGTCTGGAACTGTTGTCCATTTTTGTAAACTTCCCTTGCCATCCATCCCCAAAGGTTCTCAATTGGATTTAGATCAGGGGAACATGCAGGATGGGCCAAAAGAGTGATGGTATTCTCCTGGAAGAAGTCCCTTGTCCTGCTGGCATTGTGTACTGTAGCATTGTCCTGTTGAAAAACCCAGTCGTTACCACACAGACGAGGGCCCTCAGTCATGAGGAATGCTCTCTGCAACATCTGGACATAGCCAGCGACCGTTTGACGCCCCTGCACTTCCTGAAGCTCCATTGTTCCACTGAAGGAAAAAGCACCAAAGACCATTATGGCGCCCCCTCCACTGTGGCGCGTAGAAAACATCTCAGGTGGGATCTGCTTGTCATGCCAGTAACGTTGGAAACCATCAGGACCATCAAGGTTAATTTTTTCTCATCAGAGAATAAAACTTTCTTCCACCTTTAAATGTCCCATGTTTAGTGCTCTCTTGCAAAGTCCAAACAAGCAGTTCTGTGGCGTTCAAGGAGACAAGGTCTTTGAAGACGTTTTTTGTTTTTGAAGCCTTCAGACTCAGATGCCGTCTGATGGGTATGGGGCTGCAGTCAGGACCAGTAAGGGCCTTAATTTGGGTCGAGGATCATCCAGTGTCTTGACGGACAGCCAATTGGATCCTCCGACTCAGTGCTGATGACATTTTTTGGGGTCTTCCACTTGACTTTTTTGTTCCATAACCCTCAGGATCATTTAAGAAATTCCAAATGACTGTCTTACTGCGTCCGACCTCAGCAGCGATGGCACGCTGTGAGAGACCCTGCTTATGCAGTTCAACAACCCGACCACGTTCAAAAAGGGAGAGTTTTTTTGCCTTTGCCATCACAGCGTGTGACTACCTGACAGAAAATGACAATGAATCCACATCTTTGCACAGATTTGGCCTTTTAAAGGCATGTGGTCCTAAAATTTTGATCAGCTGAAAAACTGCCTGTTTCAGTTTAGTCGTTATTTTCAATTAATTGAATGCTCAAAAAAATGTTTTGTCTCACTCTCATTTCTTCTTGTTGCATGATGAAGCTCTACTTGGAACCTTGTTAAGATCGAACAATGTAAAATATGATTTTTTGCCATTTTTCAAGTGGTCTTAAACTTTTGATCAGGACTGTACCACAGCAGTCCCTGTAGCAGGTTATACAGTACAAAAAATAGGCCAATGTTGCTTCTGCAGTCGTAAAAGCTGAGCCATACCCTAAGCTTATTATTGTAACAGTTTTATTGTAAAAACATTGCTTTTTTGGCAACCCCTTTAATGATTAAAAAAGTATTTAAAACTGTATATCCTTCTCTGTCAGGACCTGTATCATGTATTTTGTCTATTATAACTAGAGATGTCGCGAACATAAAATTTTCCGTTCGCGAACAGCAAACGCGAATTTCCGCAAATGTTCGCGAACGGGCGAACCACCATAGACTTCAATAGGCAGGCGAATTTTAGAACCCACAGGGACTCTTTCTGGCCACAATAGTGATGGAAAAGTTGTTTCAAGGGGACTAACACCTGGACTGTGGCATGCCGGAGGGGGATCCATGGCAAAACTCCCATGAAAAATTACGTAGTTGACGCAGAGTCGTGTTTTAATCCATAAAGGGCATAAATCACCTAACATTCCTAAATTGTTTGGAATAACGTGCTTTAAAACATTAGGTATGATGTTGTATCGATCAGGTAGTGTAAGGGTTAGGCCCGCTTCACAGTGACAGACCAAACTCTGACAGACCAAACTCCCCGTTTAACGCACCGCAAACAACCGCAAACAGTCCATTTGCACAACTGCAAACTCCCCATTTGCACAAGGTTGGATACCAAGCTAGCCATGTCCCGTTCCTTGTCCTCACTGACGTCATTGAAGGTCTCTTCCTCCACCCAGCCACGTACAACACCAAGGGTCCCCGAAGGTGACAACAAGCCCCCTGGGACGCCTGCTGTGGTTGGTCTTCCACCTCCTCAAAGCCACCTTCCTCCTCTGACTCCTCTTCTTCAGACTCCTCTCTCTGCGGTGCCGTATGTCCAGCAATAGACGACGACAAGGGCTGCTTCTGGTGGTGATGGTGACCACAACTCTTCCTCTTCATGCTCATCTACGGCCTGATCCAGCACTCTTCGCAGGGCACGCTCCAGAAAAAACGCATATGGGATGAGGTCTATGATGTTGCCTTGGGTTTGACTGACCAGGTTTGTCACCTCCGCAAAAGGACGCATGAGCCTACAGACATTGTGCATGAGCGTTCAGTAACGCGGCCAAAAAAATACCCAGCTCCGCAGAGGCTGTCCTCTTTTTTTTTAATTAAAAAAATATGTTCTTACCAGTTTAATCTCTGTTTTGTCCCCTATCAGGGGTCGGTGTATGGAATACATTTTAGGAACCGGGAGATGGAAAAAGATGCTTGGTCGGTCCTCTTACTTCCAATTTGGGGCACTGCGCGTGTGCCGTGCAATGTACTGTGCTACCCGATATGAGTGGTATGTTAAGTAGTACTATTCCTATAGTTTAATCCCTGTTACGTCTCCTATCAGGGGACGTGTATGGAATAGATTTTAGGAACCGGGAGATATAAAAAGATGCTTGGTCGGTCCTCTTACTTCCAATTTGGGGCACTGCACATGCGCCGTGCAATGTACTGTGCTACCCGATATGAGTGGTATGTTAAGAAGTACTATTCCTATCAGTTTAATCCCTGTTACGTCCCCTATCATGGGACATGTATGGAATAGATTTTAGGAACCGGGAGATGGAAAAAGATGCTTGGTTGGTCCTCTTACTTCCAATTTGGGGCACTGCGCGTGCGTCGTGCAATGTACTGTGCTACCCGATATGAGTGGTATGTTAAGTAGTACTATTCCTATCAGTTTAATACCTGTTACGTCCCCTATCAGGAAGCGTGTATGGAATAGATTTTAGGAACCAGGAGATGGAAAAAGATGCTTGGTTTGTCCTCTTACTTCCAATTTGGGGCACTGCGCGTGCGCAGTGCAATGTACTGTGCTACCCAATATGAGTGGTATGTTAAGTAGTACTATTCCTATCAGTTTAATCCCTGTTACGTCCCCTATCAGGGGATGTGTATCGAATAGAGTTTAGACAACCGCAAAGAGTTGTCAATAGTTGACACACCCATGACATAAATTTTATTCCTCTATGCGTTAATCTTGGTGTAGTGATGACTGTGCTCATGCGCACATTTGGGAGATTGCAGGCGATGGCGGTTTTTCAAAGCCTATGGTCGTGTGGAGGTAGTTCAGTGACAGTTAAGTGACCAAGAAAACAATGATTCTGCAGTGTGGGCCCATTGTTGGCCTAGTACGCTTTTGGTCTGTTCACAATGAAGCAACGACCTTATCATCTGGGGTGTGCCAACATTGCCATTACCAACACACTCATAGAGGTGATCACTTCAATGTGATACGCAAGCCCCTTCACCACAACAAGGTAACGATCACGAAGGGGAATTGACACATGTATGTGCCTTTTTTGTTTGTTTTGTTTTTGCAGCCACAGTGCAGCACTAGAGGCCAGAAAAATTAGGCATATACGCATGCCTGAAAAATTAGGCATTGTTGCAGCCGCTGCTGTAGCAGCAGCCAGAAAAATTTATGTTTTCCAGGCAGAAAGTGCACTAAAACATTGCGGCTTGAACCCTAGTTGGTGGCGGAGAAGTCACGCAAGTCATCCGGCATGCAAAAGATTAAATACAGTAGCGTGTGGACCATTTTTAGCCCAAGGCATCTCATCAGGCCTTTTTTAGTCAAATGCATCCCCCACTGTCAGTCCCTTAGGGATCCATGCCTCATTCATCTTAATAAAGGTGAGTTAATCTAGACTTTTTTGACCTAGGCGACTTCTCTTCTCAGTGACAATACCTCCTGCTGTGCTGAAGGTCCTTTCTGACAGGACACTTGAAGCGGGGCAGGCCAGAAGTTCTATTGCAAATTGGGATAGCTCAGGCCACAGGTCAAGCCTGCACACCCAATAGTCAAGGGGTTCATCGTTCCTCAGAGTGTCGATATCTGCAGTTAAGGCGAGTTAGTCTGCTACCTGTCGGTCGAGTCGTTCTCTGAGGGTGGACCCCGAAGGGCTGTGGCGATGCGTAGGACTTAAAAAGCTCTGCATGTCCTCCATCAACAACACGTCTGTAAAGCGTCTGTCCTTGCCGGCGTGGTTGTGGTAGGAGGAGGATTACTTTCACCTCTTCCCCTGTTAGATTCCCGTTGTGCTGTGACATCACCCTTATACGCTGTGTAAAGCATACTTTATAACTTGTTTTGGAACTGCTGCATCCTTTCCGACTTCTGGTAATTCTGTAACATTTCAGCCACTTTCTGATTATACCGGGGGTCTAGTAGCGTGGCCACCCAGTACAGGTCATTCTCCTTCAGCCTTTTTATACGAGGGTCCCTCAACAGGCATGACAGCATGAAAAAGACCCCATTTGCACAAGGTTGGATGCCGAGCTACTCATGTCCCGTTCCTCGTCCTCACTGATCTCATTGAAGGTCTGTTCTTCCCCCCAGCCACGTACAACACCACGGGTACCAGATAGGTGACAACGAGCACCCTGGGATGCCTGCTGTGGTTTGTCTTCCTCCTCCTCAAAGCCACATTCCTCCTCTGACTCCTCTTCCTTAATACTCCTCTTCCAGCGTTGCGCAGGTCCAGCAAGCGATGAGATAAGGCTGTTTCTGGTAGTGATGGTGACCACAACTCTTCCTCTTCACGCTTATCTACGGCCTGATCCAGCACTCTTCGCAGGGCACGCTCCAGGAAGAAAACAAATGGGATGATGTCGCTGATGGTGCCTTCGGTGTGACTGACTAGGTTTGACATCCTCCTCAAAAGGACGCATGAGCCTACAGGCATTGCGCATGAGCGTCCAGTAACGTGGCAAAAAAATACCCAGCTCTGCAGAGGCTGTCCTAGCACCCTGGTCATACAAATACTCGTTGACGGCTTTTTCTTGTTGGAGCAGGTGGTCAAACATTAGGAGTGTTGAATTCCAACGTGTCGGGCTGTCGCAAATCAAGCGCCTCACTGGCATGTTGTTTTGCAGCTGAATATCGGAAAAGTGCGCCATGGCCGTGTAGGAACGTCTGAAATGGCCACACACCTTCCTGGCCTGCTTGAGGACATCCTGTAAGCCTGGGTACTTATGCACAAAGTGTTGTACGATCAGATTCAACACATGTGCCATGCACGGCACATGTGTCAACTTGCCCAATTTTAATGCCGCCAACAAATTGCTTCCGTTGTCACACACCACTTTGCCGATCTCCAGTTGGTGCGGAGTCAGCCACTGATCCACCTGTGCGTTCAGGGCGGACAGGAGTGCTGGTCCGGTGTGACTCTCTACTTTCAGGCAAGTCAACCCCAAGACGGCGTGACACTGTCGTATCCGGGATGTGGAATAGCCCCTGGGGAGCTGGGGGGGGGGGGGTGCAGTTGATGTGGAGCAAGATGCAGCAGCAGAAAAGGACTCAGCCGAGGAGGTTAGCGAAGAGGATGGAGTAGGAGGAGTAGAGGAGGTGGCAGCAGGCCTGCCTGCAAGTCGTGGCGGTGTCACCAACTCCTCTGCAGAGCCACGCATTCCATGCTTGGCAGCCGTCAGCAGGTTTACCCAATGCGCAGTGTACGTGATATACCTGCCCTGACCATGCTTTGCAGACCAGGTAACGGTGGTCAGATGGACCCTTGCCCCAACACTGTGTGCCAGACATGCCATGACTTCCTTTTCCACAATAGAGTACAGGTTGGGTATTGCCTTTTGTGAAAAAACATTTTTGGCCGGGAACCTTCCACTGCGGTGTCCCAATAGCTACAAATGTTTTGAAGGCCTCAGACTCCACCAGCTTGTATGGTAAAAGCTGGCGGGCTAAGAGTTCCGACAAGCCAGCTGTCAGACGCCGGGCAAGGAGGTGAATCTTTGACATTGGATTCTTACACTCAAACATTTCCTTGACAGACACCTGACTGTGGGCAGATGAGCAGGAACTGCTGAAGGTGAGAGGCGGAGTGGCGGATGGTTGAGAGGGGGCAAGGAGGACAGCAGTGGTTGACGTGGCTGAAGATGCTGGACCAGGAGGAGGATGGTGGCATTGAGTTTGTGTGCTGCTTGTACTCAACATGTGTTGATCCCATAGGCGTTTGTGATGTGAGATCATGTGCCTTCGCAAAGCAGTTGTACCTAGGTGGGTGTTGGACTTCCCACGACTCAGTTTCTTTTGGCACAGGTTGCAAATGGCATCGCTGTTATCAGAGGCAGACACACAAAAAAAATGCCACACTGCTGAGCTTTGCAATGACAGCATTCTGGTGGTGGCAACAGCATGTGTTGATTGTCGTGCTGTCTGGCTGACCCCGTGTGCCGATACATGCTGTCTGACTGTGCCACTAGCTCTTTGCGACGACCTCCCCCTGCTTCCAACTCGTCTTCTCCTCCTCTCTGTCTCCCCATCTGAACTTTGCCCCTGTTCTTCTTCTCTTCGAGCGGGCACCCACGTGACATCTACGGACACATCGTCATCATCAATCGCCTCACTTGTTTCCTGACAACTCAGCAAAGGAAGCAGCAGCGGGTACAACATCATCATCATCACACCGTACGTCCATGTGTGTAATGCTGCCTGACTGAGACATATCCCTGTTATCTACATCCTCTGGCAATAATGGTTGCGCATCACTCATTTCTTCCAACTGATGTGTAAATAACTCCTCTGACAGATCAAGTGAAGCAGCTGTGGTGCTAGTGTTGGTGGTGGCGGCAGGCGGGCGAGTGGTAACTTGAGAGGTTCTCGAAGCTGAGCTGGAGGAGGATGGTGTGTCAAGGTTCCGAGTGGAATCTGTAGAAGATTGGGTGTCCTGTGTTAGCCAGTCAACTATGTCCTCAGAACTTTTCGAGTTAAGGGGACGTGGCCTCTGAACACTGGGCATTATTCTGGGGCCAAAGGAAATCACAGCACCATGACCACGACAGCCCCTGCGGGGTGGCCTGCCTCTGCCTGTCATATTTTTTTCGATTAGTGGTACTATGCGTGCAAGCTACTGTGACACCAGATATGAGTGGTGGCAGGGCCGGTGCTACCATAAGGCAGAACAAGCGGCTGCCTTAGGGCACACTCTGGGGGAGGGGCGGAAAAATGTGACATGGAGGGGGAGAAATGTGACATGGAGGGGCTGATGTGACATAGGGGGGTGATTTGACATGGAGGGGGAGAAATGTGACATGGGGGGCTGATGGCTGGACATGGGGGCATGATTGCTTACATGGGGGCATGATGGATGGTTACATGGTGGCATGACGGATGGGGGCTGATGGCTGAAATGGGGGGCTAATGGCTGACATGGCGGCATGATGTCTGACATGGGGGGCTGATAGATGGGGGCTGATGGCTGACATGGGGCTGTGAGCTGAGGTCTTATTAACATTGGGGTCTGATTGCTGGTCTGACCTGAGGTGTAATGGAATTTTTTTTTATTATTATCCTCCTCTAAAACCTAGGTGTGTCTTAGAGGGCGAAAAATACGGTCCTCAAACCAGCGATTGTCTAAAGCAGAGAGAAGATACCAGGACCACACAGACGAGAAGCCAGCTGCTGCAGACTGGACCAGGGCTAGGTGAGCTGCGAGGGGGAAGGGGGCGCCAAAATGTAGCTTCGCTTGTGTTGGCAAAAATCCTTGCACCGGCCCTGAGTGGTGGGCACTGGCAGTAGTGGGCACAGTACACACTGTGGGCCTGACACACACGCTGGCAGGCAACTGCACTTATATTACAGAGAAAAAATTGTTTTACTGTTTTAAATGCAAGCTACTGTGAAACCAGATAAAAGTAGTGGGCACAGTACACGCTGTGGGCCTGACACACATGCTTGCAGTCAACTGCAATTATATTACAGTGAAAAAATTGTTTTACTGTTTTAAATGCAAGCAACTGTGACACCAGATATCAGTAGTGGGCACAGTACACGCTGTGGGCCTGACACACACGCTGGCAGGCAACTGCAATTATATTACAGTGAAAAAATTGTTTTACTGTTTTAAATGCAAGCTACTGTGACACCAGATATGAGTGGTGGCACTGGGCACTGGCAGGAGTGGGCATAGTACACGCTGTGGGCTTGGCACACATGCTGACAGGCAACTGCAATTATATTACAGTGAAAAAATTGTTTTACTGTTTTAAATGCAAACTTACTGTGACACCAGATATGAGTAGTGGGCACAGTACATGCTGTGCACCTGACACACACACTGGCAGGCAACTGCAATTATATTACAGTGAAAAAATTGTTTTACTGTTTTAAATGCAAGCTACTGTGACACCAGATATGAGTGGTGGCATTGGGCACTGGCAGTAGTGGGCACAGTACACGCTGTGGGCCTGACACACACGCTGGCAGGCAACTGCAATTATATTACAGTGAAAAAATTGTTTTACTGTTTTAAATGCAAGCTACTGTGACACCAGATATGAGTAGTGGGCACAGTACACTCTGTGGGCCTGACACACACGCTTGCAGGCAACTGCAATTATATTACAGTGAAAAAATTGTTTTACTGTTTTAAATGCAAGCTACTGTGACACCAGATATGAGTGGTTTCACTGGGCACTGGGCACTGGCAGTAGTGGGCACAGTACACGCTGTGGGCCTGACACACACGCTGGCAGGCAACTGCAATTATATTACAGATAAAAAATGGTTTTACTGTTCTAAATGCAAGCTACTGTGAAACCAGATATGAGTAGTGGGCACAGTACACGCTGTGGGCCTGACACACACGCTTTCAGGCAACTTGTCGCGGCCATGGTCATGGCCGTGACTCCTTTACCGCAGGCAGGTCTGGTTTAGTTGTTCAACCACAGGTGAGGGCCGCTAGTGTGTAGCCTCACTTGTGGTTGCCGCGGGCAACAAGTAGTTGGGTATTGTCGCAGTAGAGCAGCCTGAGCTGGTGCTAGGCAGCTTGCGGCAATGTGCATGCGGTTGCACCTAGCAACCTCTCTGTTAGGTGTGTATGTGTATGTTATGCACTTTGTATGTCTGGTGTGCACTAGGTTTATGTTAGGTGTGCACTGTGACACTTCCCCTTCACTGTGGCTGCCCGTGGCAACGTTTGGTATGTGTACATGTGGTGGCAGTGTCTCGGCCTTCTGGCTGACTCCCAGGACATGGTTGCCACCCATGTCGTTGCCTGCGGTAACAGCTACAGTGTGATGTGCATTTGGACACTTCCCCTTTAAGTGGTTTCACTCCCTGTTAGTGTTGGAAGGGTTAATTCCCTCTCCTGTGTGTGTCTGTGTGGGTGTGGACACTTTGGGCTATAAAGCCTCTTTGGAGATCTGAAGCTGAGGGGTTCTTCAGCCATGCTTTGCTGGAGAAACCCTCCTGGTATTTCCATCTGCCAGTGGGGGCCACCCTTGTTGTCATAAACAAATTGTTATGTATTGTTTATACACGATGTTATGAGGATGTGTTTGTGTGTCATGTCTATTCTTTGCAGCGTATGGTTTCCTGGTGTCCTATGTGGTGTGTGTGCTCTGTCATTTGTGTTTGTGGACAGCAGCACTGATACTTGGGTCCCAGGCCCTGTGTCTGTGGCAGGTGGGTGTTAGTACTAGTTGCACTTACCTGCCATTGCCATATGCCTGTTTCTGTTTCCCCTGTCTTTATAGTTTGGCCATCTTTAGACTCCTATTTCTCCATGTCCAGGAGGAACAGGTAGTCTACCCAGCTCCTAGCGTAGGGACCGCGGAGGGCAAGTAGGGACCCGAGGTTCCAGAGCATGAGTCCCTCCTACCTTCAAGGTCGGCTCATGTCGCTAGGAGTTAGGGTCAGATTAGGGAGGCAATAGGAGGTGACCTGCTCCCTAGTTCTGTGGTTCTGGCCAAGACGTGACTACCATCCACTGTCCATCGCACGGCTGAAGGTTTTCCCCATCCTCAGCCGTGACACAACTGCAATTATATTACAGTGAAAAAAATATTTTACTGTTTTAAATGCAAGCTACTGTGACACCAGATATGAGTTGTGGGCACAGTACATGCTGTGAGCCTGACACACACGCTTGCAGGCAACTGCAATTATATTACAGTGAAAAAATAGTTTTACTGTTTTAAATGCAAGCTACTGTGACACCAGATATGAATAGTTGGCACAGTACACGCTGTGGGCCTGACACACACGCTGGCAGGCAACTGCAATTAGATTACAGTGAAAAAATTGTTTTACTGTTTTAAATGCAAGCTACTGTGACACCAGATATGAGTGGTGGCACTGGGCACTGGTAGTAGTGGACACAGTACACGCTGTGGGCCTGACACACACGGTGGCAGGCAACTGCAATTATATTACAGTGAAAAAATAGTTTTACTGTTTTAAATGCAAGCTACTGTGACACCAGATATGAGTAGTGGGCACAGTACACGCTGTGGGCCTGACACACACGCTGGCAGGCAACTGCAATTATATTACAGTGAAAAATTGTTTTACTGTTTTAAATGCAAGCTACTGTGACACCAGATATGAGAGGTGGCACTGGCAGTAGTGGGCACAGTACACGCTGTGAGACTGACACACACGCTGGCAGGCAACTGCAATTTTATTACAGTGAAAAAATAGTTTTACTGTTTTAAATGCAAGCTACTGTGACACCAGATATGAGTAGTGGGCACAGTACACGCTGTGGGCCTGACACACACGTTTGCAGGCAACTGCAATTATATTACAGTGAAAAAATAGTTTTACTGTTTTAAATGCAAGCTACTGTGACACCAGATATGCGTAGTGGGCACAGTACACGCTGTGGGCCTGACACATGCTTGCAGGCGACTGCACTTATATTACAGAGAAAAATTGTTTTACTGTTTTAAATGCAAGCTACTGTGACACCAGATATGAGTGGTGGCACTGGGCACTGGCAGTAGTGGGCACAGTATACGCTGTGGGCCTGACACACACACTGGCAGGCAACTGCAATTATATTACAGTGATTTTTTTTTTTTACTGTTTTAAATGCAAGCTACTGTGACACCAGATATGAGTGGTGGCACTGGGCACTGGCAGTAGTGGGCACAGTACACGCTGTGGGCCTGACACACACGCTGGCAGGTAACTGCAATTAGATTACAGTGAAAAAATAGTTTTACTGTTTTAAATGCAAGCTACTGTGACACCAGATATGAGTGGTGGGCACTGGCAGTGGGCACAGTACACGCTGTGGGCCTGACACACGCTGGCAGGCAACTGCAATTATATTACAGAGGGGGGAAAAAAAGAGCAAACTGATGTACTAGCCCTAAAAAGGGCTTTTTAGGGGTGCTGTCAGGACGCTGTCCATACAGCAGATCAGATGAGTAGAGATGTCCCAAACTATTCGCTGGCGAACAGTTCCCGGCGAACATCACTTGTTCGCGTTCGCCGCGGCGGGCGAACATATGCGATGTTCGGTCCGCCCCCTATACTTCACCATTGAGCAAACTTTGACCCTGTACCTCACAGTCAGCAGACACATTCCAGCCAATCAGCAGCATACCCTCCATCTCAGACCCTCCCACCTCCTATCAAAAAGCAAGGACAACATCCATCTTAGATTCATTCGGAAGCTGCAGTGTTAATGAGAGCAGGGAGAGTGCAGCTGCTGCTGATTTAATAGGGAAATCGTTAGCTAGGCAAGTGTTCTGTGTCCACTCCAGTCCTCAAAGACTCATCTGATCTGCTGTAAGGACAGCGTCCTGACAGCACCCAAAAAAGCCCTTTTTATTGCTAGTACATAAGTCTGCGCTTTTTTTTCTCTAATTGTAATCTAATTGCAGTTGCCTGCCAGCGTGTGTGTCAGGCAAACAGCGTGTACTGTGCCCACTACTGCCAGTGCCCAGTTGCACCACTCATATCTGGTGTCACAGTAGCTTGCACCCATAGTACACCTAATTAAAAAAAAAAATGACAGGCAGAGGCAGGCCACCCCGCAGGGGCTGTCGTGTTCGTGGTGCTGTGATTTTCTTTTGGCCCTAGAATAATGCCCAGTGTTCAGAGGCCACGTACCCTGAGGACATAGTTGACTGGCTAACACAGGACACCCAATCTTCTACAGCTTCCGCTCAGAATCTTGACGCACCATCCTCCTCCAGCTCAGTTTCGGGCACCTCTCAAGTTACTACTCGCCCGCCTGCCGCCACCACCAACTCTAGCACCACAGCTGCTTCACTTGATCTGTCAGAGGAGTTATTTACACATCAGTTGGAAGAAATGAGTGATGCGCAACCATTATTGCCAGAGGATGTAGATAACAGGGATATGTCTCAGTCAGGCAGCATTACACACATGGACGTACGGTGTGATGATGATGATGTTGTACCCGCTGCTGCTTCCTTTGCTGAGTTGTCAGATACAAGTGAAGCGGTTGATGATGACGATGTGTCCGTGGATGTCACGTGGGTGCCCGCTCGAAGAGAAGAACAACAGGGGGAAAGCTCAGATGGGGAGACAGAGAGGAGGAGGAGATGAGTTGGAAGCAGGGGGAGGTCGTCGCAAAGAGCTAGTGGCACAGTCAGACAGCATGTATCGGCACCCGGGGTCAGCCAGACAGCACGCCAATCAACGCATGCTGTTGCCACCACCAGAATGCTGTCATTGCAAAGCTCAGCAGTGTGGCATTTTTTTTGCGTGTCTGCCTCTGATAACAGCGATGCCATTTGCAACCTGTGCCAAAAGAAACTGAGTCGTGGGAAGTCCAACACCCACCTAGGTACAACTGCTTTGCGAAGGCACATGATCTCACATCACAAACGCCTATGGGATCAACACATGTTGAGTACAAGCAGCACACAAACTCAATGCCACCATCCTCCTCCTGGTCCAGCATCTTCAGCCACGTCAACCACTGCTGTCCTCCTTGCCCCCTCTCAACCATCCGCCACTCCGCCTCTCACCTTCAGCAGTTCCTGCTCTCCTGCCCACAGTCAGGTGTCTGTCAAGGAAATGATTGAGCGTAAGAAGCCAATGTCACAGAGTCACCTCCTTGCCCGGCGTCTGACAGCTGGCTTGTCGGAACTCTTAGCCCGCCAGCTTTTACCATACAAGCTGGTGGAGTCTGAGGGCTTCAAAAAATTTGTAGCTATTGGGACACCGCAGTGGAAGGTACCCGGCCGAAAATATTTTTTCAGGCAATCCCCAACCTGTACTCTATTGTGGAAAAGGAAGTCATGGCATGTCTGGCACACAGTGTTGGGGCAAGGGTCCATCTGACCACTGTTACCTGGTCTGCAAAGCACGGTCAGGGCAGGTATATCACGTACACTGTGCATTGGGTAAACCTGCTGACGGCTGCCAAGCATGGAATGCGTGGCTCTGCAGAGGAGTTGGTGACACCGCCACGACTTGCAGGCAGGCCTGCTGCCACCTCCTCTACTCCTCCTACTCCATCCTCTTCGCTAACCTCCTCGGCTGAGTCCTCTTCTGCTGCTGCGTCTTGCTCCACATCAACTGCACCCCCCCAGCTCCCCAGGGGCTATTCCACATCCCGGATACGACAGTGTCACGCTGTCTTGGGGTTGACTTGCCTGAAAGCAGAGAGTCACACCGGACCAACACTCCTGTCCGCCCTAAACGCACAGGTGGATCAGTGGCTGACTCCGCACCAACTGGAGATCGGCAAAGTGGTGTGTGACAACGGAAGCAATTTGTTGGCGGCATTGAAATTGGGCAAGTTGACACATGTGCCGTGCATGGCACATGTGTTGAATCTGATTGTACAACGCTTTGTGCATAGGTACCCAGGCTTACAGGACATCCTCAAGCAGGCCAGGAAGGTGTGCGGCCATTTCAGGCGTTCCTACACGGCCATGGCGCACTTTTCCGATATTCAGCGGCGAAACAACATGCCAGTGAGGCGCTTGATTTGCAACAGCCCGACAAGTTGGAATTTAACACTCCTAATGTTCGACCGCCTGCTCCAACAAGAAAAAGCAGTGAACGAGTATTTGTATGACCTGGGTGCTAGGACAGCCTCTGCAGAGCTGGGTATTTTTTTTACCACGTTACTGGACGCTCATGCTCAATGCCTGTAGGCTCATGCGTCCTTTTGAGGAGGTGACAAACCTAGTCAGTCGCACCGAAGGCACCATCAGCGACATCATCCCATTTGTTTTCTTCCTGGAGCGTGCCCTGCGAAGAGTGCTGGATCACCATCACCACCAGAAACAGCCTTATCAGCATCGCTTGCTGGACCTGCGGCAATGCTGGAAGAGGAGTCTGAGGAAGAGGAGTCAGAGGAGGAATGTGGCTTTGAGGAGGAGGAAGACAAACCACAGCAGGCATCCCAGGGTGCTCGTTGTCACCTATCTGGTACCCGTGGTGTTGTACGTGGCTGGAGGGAAGAACAGACCTTTAATGAAATCAGTGAGGACGAGGAACGGGACATGAGTAGCTCGGCATCCAACCTTGTGCAAATGGGGTCTTTCATGCTGTCATGCCTGTTGAGGGACCCTCGTATAAAAAGGCTGAAGGAGAATGACCTGTACTGGGTGGCCACGCTACTAGACCCCCGGTATAAGCAGAAAGTGCCTGAAATGTTACCAAATTACCGGAAGTCGGAAAGGATGCAGCAGTTCCAAAACAAGTTAAAAAGTATGCTTTACACAGCATATAAGGGTGATGTCACAGCACAACGGGAATCTAACAGGGGAAGAGGTGAAAGTAATCCTCCTCTTACCATGACCTCGCCGGCAAGGAGAGGACGCTTTACAGACGTGTTGTTGATGGAGGACATGCAGAGCTTTTTAAGTCCTACGCATCGCCACAGCCCTTCGGGGTCCAGCCTCAGAGAACGACTCGACCGACAGGTAGCAGACTACCTCGCCTAACTGCAGATATCGACACTCTGAGGAGCGATGAACCCCTAGACTACTGGGTGTGCAGGCTTGACCTGTGGCCTGAGCTATCCCAATTTGCGATAGAACTTCTGGCATGCCCCGCTTCAAGTGTCCTGTCAGAAAGGACCTTCAGCGCAGCAGGAGGTATTGTCGCTGAGAAGAGAAGTCGCCTAGGTGAAAAAAGTCTAGATTACCTCACCTTTATTAAGATGAATGAGGCATGGGAACCCGAAGGGACTGACAGTGGGGGATGCATTTGACTAAAAAAGGCCTGATGAGATGCATTGGGCTATAAAATGGTCCACACGCTGCTGTATTTAATCTCTGCATGCCGGATGACTTGCGTGACTTCTCCGCCACCAACTAGGGTTCAAGCCTCAATGTTTTAGTGCACTTTCAACATCAATTTTTCCGGCCGTAGCAGCGGCTGCAACAATACCTACTGTATATATGTCAATTCCCCTTCGTGATCAGTACCTTGTTGTGGTGAAGGGGCTTGCGTATCACAATGAAGCGATCACCTCTATGAGTTGTTGGCAATGGCAATGTTGGCACACCCCAGATGAGATAAGGTCGTTGCTTCATTGTGAACAGACCAAAAGCGATCGGCTGGATAATTTTGCATAGAAAAAACATAAATTTTCTTTGTGATCATCTAAGGTGATCATTAAAGCCTACTAGGCAACAATGGGCCCACACTGCAGAATCATTGTTTTCTGGGTCACTTAAAGGGTTTCTATCACTTGGTATGACATAATTAGCTGTCAGACACTAGCGATCTGCTAGTGTCTGCTCTGGCCAACCATCCTACTATAATCACTTGTGGGGCAGCGGTTTTGCTAAAAAACTAACTTTTATAAATATGCTAATGAGCCTCTAGGTGCTATGTGGGCGTCATTAGCACCTAGAGGCTCCGTCTACCTTCATACACAGCCGCCGCCCAGCGCGTCCCTCCAGCCCGCCCATGTCCTCCTCCGTGTGACGCAGCGGACGAGTTCTCGCGCATGCGCCGTGCGCGGCTGTATTCGGCGCATATGAGATCTCAGCTCGGAGCGGTCACACATTTAATGCGCATGCGCGGCTGTATTCGGCGCATGCGCATTGAATGTTTGACCGCTCCGAGCTGAGATCTCAAATGCGCCGAATACAGCCGCGCACGGCGCATGCGCGAGAACTCGTCCGCTGCGTCACACGGAGGAGGACATGGGCGGGCTGGAGGGACGCGCTGGGCGGCGGCTGTGTATGAAGGTAGACGGAGCCTCTAGGTGCTAATGACGCCCACATAGCACCTAGAGGCTCATTAGCATATTTATAAAAGTTAGTTTTTTAGCAAAACCGCTGCCCCACAAGTGATTATAGTAGGATGGTTGGCCAGAGCAGACACTAGCAGATCGCTAGTGTCTGACAGCTAATTATGTCATACCAAGTGATAGAAACCCTTTAACTGTCACTGAACTACCTCAGCACGACCAAAGGCTTTGAAAAACAGCCATCGACTGCAATCTCCCAAACGTGCGCACGAGCACAGTCATCACTACACCAAAATTGACGCATAGAGGAATAAAATTTATGTCATGAGTGTGTCAACTATTGACAACTCTTTGCGGTTGTCTAAACTCAATTTCATACACGTCCCCTGATAGGGGACGTAACAGGGATTAAACTGATAGGAATAGTACTACTTAACATACCACTCATATCGGGTAGCACAGTACATTGCACGGTGCACGCGCAGTGCCATAATTGGAAGTAAGAGGACCAACCAAGAATCTTTTTCCATCTCCTGGTTCCTAAAATCTATTCCATACACGTCCACTGATAGGGGACGTAACAGGGATTAAACTGATAGGAATAGTACTACTTAACATACCACTCATATCGGGTAGCACAGTACATTGCACGGCGCACGCGCAGTGCCCTAAATTGATAGTATAAGGACCAACCAAGCATCTTTTCCCATCTCCCGGTTCCTAAAATCTATTCCATAGACGTCCCCTGATAGGGGACGTAACAGGGATTAAACTGATAGGAATAGTACTACTTAACATACCACTCATATCGGGTAGCACAGTACATTGCACGGCGCACGCGCAGTGCCCCAAATTGGAAATAAGAGGACCGACCAAGCATCTTTTTCCATCTCCCGGTTCCTAAAATCTATTCCATACACTGGCCCCTGATAGGGGATGTAACAGGGATTAAACTGATAGAAATAGTACTACTTAACATACCACTCATATCGGGTAGCACAGTACATTGCACGGCGCACGTGCAGTGCCCCAAATTAGAAGTAAAAGGACCGACCAAGCATCTTTTTCCATCTCCCGGTTCCTAAAATCTATTCCATACACCACACCGGCCCCTGATAGGGGACAAAACAGACATTAAACTGGTAAGAACAGATTTTTTAATTTAAAAAAAAGAGGACAGCCTCTGCGGAGCTGGGTATTTTTTGACTGCGTTACTGAACGCTCATTAACAATGGCTGTAGGCTCATGCGTCCTTTTGCGGAGGTGACAAGCCTGGTCAGTCAAACCCAAGGCAACATCATCGACGTCATCCTATATGCGTTTTTTCTGGAGCGTGCCCTGCGAAGAGTGCTGGATCAGGCCGTAGATGAGCATGAAGAGGAAGAGTTGTGGTCACCATCACCACCAGAAGCAGCCTTGTCGTCGTCGATTGCTGGACCTGCGACACCGCAGAGAGAGGAGTCTGAAGAAGAGGAGTCAGAAGGGGAATGTGGCTTTGAGGAGGTGAAAGACCAACCACGGCAGGCGTCCCAGGGGGCTTGTTGTCACCTTTCGGGGACCCTTGGTGTTGTACGTGGCTGGGTGGAGGAGGAGACCTTCAATGACGTCAGTGAGGACAAGGAACGGGACATGGCTAGCTTGGTTTTCAACCTTGTGCAAATGGGGAGTTTGCGGTTGTGCAAATGGACTGTTTGCGGTTGTTTGCGGTGCGTTAAACGGGGAGTTTGGTCTGTCACTGTGAAGCGGGCGTAACACTTACACTACCTGATCGATACAACATCATACCTGATGTTTTAAAGCACAATATTCCAAACAATTTAGGAATGTTAGGTAATTTATGCCCTTTATGGATTAAAACCCGACTCTGCATCAACTACGTAATTTTCCATGGGAGTTTTGCCATGGATTCCCCTCCGGCATGCCACAGTCCAGGTGTTAGTCCCTTTGAAACAACTTTTCCATCACTATTGTGGCCAGAAAGAGTCCCTGTGACTTTTAAAATTCGCCTGCCTATTGAAGTCTATGGCGTTTCGCCCGGTTCGCCCGTTCGCGAACATTTGCGGAAATTCGCGTTCGCTGTTCGCGAATGGAAAATTTTATGTTTGCGACATCTCTACAGATGAGTCTTTGAGGACTGGAGTGGACACAGAACACTGGCCTAGCTAACGATTTCCCTATTAAATTAGCAGCATCAGCACTCTCCCTGCTCTCACTAACACTGCAGCTTCAGAATGAATCTAAGATGGATGCTGTCCTTGCTTTTTGATTGGAGGTGGGAGGGTCTGGGAGGGAGGGTATGCTGCTGATTGGCTGGAATGTGTCTGCTGACTGTGAGGTACAGGGTCAAAGTTTGCTCAATGATGACGTATAGGGGGCGGACTGAACATCGCATATGTTCGCCAGCCGCGGTGAACGCGAACAAACAATGTTCGCCGGCGAATAGTTTGGGACATCTCTAATTATAACATGCCTGTGTAGGTGTAACATCTGTGCAAGTACAGGGAATGGATGACAGGAGACACAATCTCTTCAAGTAATGTCAGAGCCAGACCCTTATTTCTGATATTTACAGACTGTATACTGACAGGGAGTGCTCCACCGGATTGGCGCATAGCTAATGTGGTGCCAATATTCAAAAAGGGTGCAAAAACAGACCCTGGATATTATAGGCCGGTAAGTTTAACATCTGTTGTGTGTAAACTGTTTGAAGGTTTTCTAAGAGATGCTATCTTGGAGGATCTCAATAAAAACAAGCAAATAACATCATATCAGCATGGCTTCATGAGGTATCAGTCATGTCAAACTAATTAAATCAGTTTCTATGAGGAGGTGAGTTCTAGACTTGACAGTGGTGAATCAATGGATGTCATATATCTGGCCTCCAAAGTATTTGACACTGTACCACATAAAAGGTTAGTATATAAAATGAGAATGCTCGGACTGGAGGAAACGTCTGTATGTGGTTAGTAACTGGCTCAATGATAGAAAACAGAGGGTGGTTATTAATGGTACACACTCAGATTGGGTCACTGTCACTAGTGGAGTACCTCAGGGGTCAATATTGGGCCCTATTCTCTTCAATATATTTATTAATGATCTTGTAGAAGGCTTGCACAGTAAAATATACATTTTTGCAGATGACACTAAACTGTTTAAAGTAATTAACACTGAAGAGGACAATATACAGCTACAGATGGATCTGGATAGATTAGAAACTTGGGCAGATAAGTGGCAGATGAGGTTTAACACTGACAAATGTAAGGTTATGCACATGGGAAGGAATAATGCAAGTCACCTGTACATACTAAATGGTAAAACACTGGGTAACACTAACATGGAAAAGGATCTAGGAATTTTAATAAACAGCAAACTAAGCATTAAAAAACAATGTCAGGCAGCTGCTGCCAAGGCCAATAAGACAATGTGGGGGGTTCAGTCAGCACAACCCTGTATGCAGGTGCACATCGCTATGGCGAAATACACATACAAACGCAAAAATACAAATGCAATAGCACTCTGCAACCAGCACTCTGCCCTGCCTCTATGCTGGATGTTGAATGAGGCATGCTGTACCTGCGCTCCCTGGACTTTGTGTGGCTATCATGGCCCATAACAGGTAGGTACTAGTGTTAGGGACCACTCATAGAGGCGACCTTGACGTGGTGAGTGACTTATTACGCTTTGGCCAAAATGTACACCAATGCCTCATTCAACATCCAGCATAGAGGCAGGGCAGAGTGCTGGTTGCAGAGTGCTATTGCATTTGTGTTTTTGCGTTTGTATATGTATTTCGCCATAGCGATGTGCACCTGCATACAGGGTTGTGCTGACTGAACCCCCCACATTTTTTCTTTGTAGTATATATTGGAGGCGTGGCGATCTCAATGCAGTCATGCAGACCTGACCAGTTAGTCTGCCCTGGAGGCTGGTTTTAAAGTCAGTATAAAACTGAGTCTGCTTTTACAGCGCCTACCAGTAGCCATTTGGCTCCAGGAGAGGTATATAGTGGGCTCAGCATGCATGTTGGTACTTGCATCCCTGGATCCGATGAAAGCTGTCACGGCACCGGACGGGGTTAAAAGCAGAGTGTGCCTGGCGTGCATGCTGTACCTGCGCTCCCTGGACTTTGTGTGGCTATCATGGCCCATAACAGGTAGGTACTAGTGTTAGGGACCACTCATAGAGGCGACCTTGACGTGGTGAGTGGCTTATTACGCTTTGGCCAAAATGTACACCAATGCCTCATTCAACATCCAGCATAGAGGCAGGGCAGAGTGCTGGTTGCAGAGTGCTATTGCATTTGTGTTTTTGCAATAAGACAATGGGTTGCATCAAAAGGGGCATATATGCCCATAATGAGAACATAGTTCTGCCACTTTGCAAATCACTAGTCTGACCACACATGGAGTACTGTGTACAGTTCTGGCCTCCAGTGAACAAGGCAGACATAGCAGAGCTGGAGATTGTACAGAGGAGGGCAACTAAAGTAATAACTGGAATGGGGCAACTACAGTACCCTGAAAGATTATCAAAATTAGGGTAATTCATTTTAGAAAAAAGACGACTGAGGGGAGATCGAATTACTATGTATAAATATATCAGGGGTCAGTACAGAGATCGCTCCCATCAACTATTTATCCCCAGGACTGTGACAAGGGGACACCTTCTGCGTCTGGAGGAAAGAAGGTTTATATACAAACATAGAAAAAGATTCTACGAGTAAGGACTAACAAGTCTGAAACATGTCAACCTAGCGGTGGAGGGAGAAGCTGTCCATGTATGTTAATTGTGACCATTATGAATAAAGAAAACATCTAGCTTTTATCCTGAATCCTGGAACTTCTCTTTTTCTTCGTGTTTCAAGTGAGGACTGGTCCAGTCTGTTCCGTGCATGGGAAAAGATATGGTGAGCTGGAAAAACATGCTTGTATATGCTTATTGTTGGGGCCCAATTGTCCAGAAATTGTGCCTTGATGGAGCCAGCCTATAACAAAACACACAAGCGTTAATCGTACAAAGTGCTTCTTTGTGAAAAAGCCTATAAAAATTCTCCCTTTTAATTTAGAGCAGCAGCAGTACAGTGTGGATGTGGAAATGTTAGAGTATTAGAAGTACATTTTTATAGCAATAGAATCAGCATAGCATAGAACATACAAGACATTAGATCAGCTTTTTATGAGTTGTAGTGGTAGGATGGTGGACACGTAGAGTTAATAGTGGTGGCAGCGGCAGCAGGCATATAGAGCATGTTGGCAGGCAGACAGCAGCAGTGACATCCTGGCGGCAGTGACATGATGAAAGCAGCAGCTGTTTGGAACATGATGGTAGACAGGCAGCAGCAGTGGCATGGCTCAGGCAGTAGCAGCAGCTGTGTGGAACATGACAACAGGCAGGACGGCAGCAACAGTAGTTGAATCTGCAGGGTGCTGAATGCTGCAGCAAGCTGCATAGACAGTGCTTCCTGGTAATAATGTAATTTGGCCTCCTTTCAGGATGGGGAAACATTCCCCAATTTTGCTCTGATAGCGAGGGTCTAAAGGTATGGCTATCTAGTAATCATCATCAGACTGCTTTATGTCAATGACACACCTGTCAATGCAAACGAGCATTCTGGCTATTGTACCTAAAGAGCCAGTTCTTTCTGGCTCTGTTCTCCACTAAGATGATTGGGTGTCGTGGCCGGTGCGATTGTCATCATCATCCTCCTGCTCCTTCACCTCCGACTCCTACTCCTACTCTAGTTGCAACACCCCCTCTTCCTCCATGGGAGTTTCTCCTTGTGGGTCTCCAGCAGCTACTGAGCGAACAGCAAGATTCAATAGCTATTCTTTCGCCATCGTCCCCTGCTGCATTAACATTAGCATCTGTTCTAAGATAAACATGAGGGGGATTATATTGCTCATGGCACAGTTGTCCCTACTCACAAACGTTCTGGCCTCTTTGAAGGGCTTCAGTGCCTGACAGGGGTCTAAGATGAGTTGCCAATGCCTGACCTCAAAACAACACATGCTCATTGCTGAGGTGGTCTGGTTCATTAAAAAATAATTCACGGCTGTTTACTGCTGTACAATGTTAAATTCCAGCGAGTTGGAACGTTGCAGATTCAGTGGTGTAGCCACAGACCATTCTGTTGCTGCAAGCCAAGGAGATTGTTCCTTGGACAAACCAGTGTACTTTTTTAAAAAGCATTGCATGATTAGGTTAATGACTTGCACCATGCATGGAGCATGTGATATTTCCCTTATGTTCAGCGAGGCCACTATGTTGCTGCCATTTTCTGTGACCACCTTTCCCAGTTGGAGTCAGTGGTAGGGATGAGCGAATTTCAAGTTTTTAAGTTCGGGTTCGGATATATGGTGAATTGAGTTATGGATTCCGTTACCACCGACCATAATGCAATTTAAGGACAGAATGCATATCGGAATGCCTTTAGAGGAATTGATTCCGTCATAATAGAAGTCTATGGCCAGCATAACGGTTACATCCGGTTTCCATTATGCAGGAGAGGATGTAATGGAGGAGTAGGCAGATACAGATGTATTAGAGTTAAAACACAGATGCATTAACTAAATTAGTTGTGTTAGTGTTAAGCCGATACCTTCTATTGCTTTTCAGTGGCTTTTGCTACAGGATATCACCATGAGTTAAAGACATGTACTGTACCTGCTCCTAACAGCTGTTCCAGGTTTTTACCATGGCGTGCACCTTGCACCTTGCCGTAAAGCAACAATCGCAAGGAGCAGCCTACTTTCTCCACCTCATGAGAGTACAAGGCAGGGATGTGTTTGTGGGAGAACTAATGTCAGCTAGGTATGATTTAGTGAGCCTGAGCGCATGTCATCAGCTCCCTAAAGGCAGCAGACTCTATTAAATGGGTACCTCCGTCGATAGATGCTCCTAGTGCTTCCAGAGGACTCCAAGCACTCCACTTGACACCGTCAGCGCTGCAGACCCCACGAACCGCCGAAGCTTGGTGGAGGTCTCGCCGTCTCCTACCCACCCTGGACCTACGACAAGGCTCCAGGCTCCAGTGGGTGAACCTCTCCTACATCCAGAGAGCAGGAACCATGAACAAGCTCTTACAAGAGCTTATACTCAGGGGAGTCTTGTGATATAGCAATCCCCAAGAGTGTAGTTATCCCATCCCCCAAACATGAGCCAAGACTTCATGAAGGTATAAAACAGGAACTCTTTATTGAGGGCTACCCGCCCGTATTTATGCAGGTCCCCATCTGGTGGACACGCCCCTAGGGGACCAGAAGGAAGTCTGTGACACAGGACAGATACGTAGCACTCAGGATACACAGACACAACACATCCCCACAATGCATCATGGTTTCCTCCTCTCTGCCCTGGAGACACCCGAGGAGCAATTCAATTATCTTTCAGGACAAAGGGAAATCGCCAATACGCATGTGGAGACAACAGGACAGAAATCACCACCCAAACACACAATGTCATACCCCCACAGCAAACACAGACATTTAACATAGCCCCAGATAGCTCAAGTCTGTGTGCATATCATTAGGTGAATGACACTCAGAATACACGAATACAATAAAATGGGCTATCTGGGTACCCTCACATAAAAAAATACCATTCCAAAGACAGATTTAAGCTGTGCGGCCGGTCTGTCTTCTCCTTTAAAGTTAGTATGGGCCATAATCCTGAGGCAAGAGGCTGGTAGCCAGGCCTCTCCAAAACCCAGTGGTGAGGTTGGTTTCGCCACAGTATGGCAGCGACTGTATCAGCAGCAACTCTGCCGTATGGCATGGTGAGGTTTTGTTGCCTATTCTTAGGAAAAAGGAAGGTGCCCCATTGATAAGGGGCAGTGAAGACCGAGAGGATGGTACTAAAAGGCTTCTCTGGGGCTTCAAGGAGGATGAGCAGGAGGAATGCTGTGACTCCTGGCTTCAAAGCACTCCTCCTGCCGTGACTAAGATGAGGAGTGAGCCATTCAATCCCCAGTCTCATCCTTTTTTCTCCTCAATGATAATGTTACACCTTTCTGAAGTCGGGGAGATCTACGGCCTACTAATACTACCACTTCTAGACGGATTATTGGTGCTGCTACTACCCACATTGTGGCTCTCGGAGGAAAAGGCTTTGTGTTGGTTCTTTCATTTGAAAACCTTCATAATTCTGAAATTTTTAGGCTGAATGTATGGAGTCAACACAAAGTATGGAACGGTTTGCAAGTCTTTTTCCTGAAACTTAAAGGCAGAGATACACAATAAAATGTCCTTTTTTTCCCCCACAAGCACACTGAAGACACTGCTACTGACAATTGACTTTGGAAATAATGCAGCATCGGTGGCAGTAACCGATGGGCCTAATGTCTTCTGTTAAAATGTGCAAATTCAGAAAAAAGCTTTTACTAGAGTTAAACACAAGTTGTCAACCTACTATGAGATTATTTCCCTTCACTCACCCATTGTTTCCCTTGAACTGTCTGGAGATGCTCTGACACAGATTTCTGACTAGTATTTTATGAAGTTTAAAACACTACCATCTGTATTGTAAGACTCACGTTTCACTTCTAGGCCTTTGTTTTTAAGGGTCTAGTTATCCTATAAATGACATTATGCCCGTTACAAAAACGGGCGCTAGAATTGGCCGGTGCGCAGAGCAATCATCACACTGCGTTCCATGGGCGGCACTAGAGGTGTGGTCGGTGCGGACGGCATGTGGGCGCAGCGTTGATCGGTGGCTGGTGGCACTGACTGATGGCTGAGATGGCTGGCACTGACTGATGGCTAAGATGACTGGTGGCTGAGACTGTGAGCACTGTGACTGGTGGCTGAGATGGCTGGCACTGACTGGTGGTGCTGAGACTGCTGGCACTGTTACTGGTGGCAATCACTGATGTCTAAGACGGCTGGCACTGACTGGTGGTGTTGAGACCACAGGCAGCAACTTTTTGGCTAATTATGATGGCAGCAGCTGCTGTATCTGTGTCTGATAGGACTGTAATGGCGTCGCTTCTGTTTCATTTGATGGCGGGCTCAAACTGACACAGCACACAATAATAACGGCTTCTGTGGGCAGTCCGAGCGGCGTGTGGTGCACGCTGTGGTTATTGTCCGCTGCAATTGTGGGCAGCATGTAGTACAGCGCTGTTTCTGTGGGCGGTTCAGAATGCCTGAAGAGCGATGTGTTTTTATTGGCCACCGGCGCGCTAATGTTGGCAGTCCGGGCAGCCGGCGCAATTACAGGCGGTACCTGCAGCGTGTGGGGCGGCTTTGATGTTACCACGCTGTTGCTGAGGCTGGTTCAGGAGGCCTGAGGTGCGCCGTGTTTCTATTGGCCGGCGGCGCACTGATGTGAGAGGTCCGGACGGCTGTGTGGTGCGCTGCGATTCTATTGGCTGGTGCATCATGCATGCGCATTTAACTCGATGCATCGCACATGCACATTTAACTTCGACACACACACGCGGACACATCGCAGGTACAGAGGGCTTTTATTACAGGGAGTGCAGAATTATTAGGCAAGTTGTATTTTTGAGGATTAATTTTATTATTGAACAACAACCATGTTCTCAATGAACCCAAAAAACTCATTAATATCAAAGCTGAATATTTTTGGAAGTAGTTTTTAGTTTGTTTTTAGTTTTAGCTATTTTAGGGGGATATCTGTGTGTGCAGGTGACTATTACTGTGCATAATTATTAGGCAACTTAACAAAAAACAAATATATACCCATTTCAATTATTTATTTTTACCAGTGAAACCAATATAACATCTCAACATTCACAAATATACATTTCTGACATTCAAAAACAAAACAAAAACAAATCAGTGACCAATATAGCCACCTTTCTTTGCAAGGACACTCAAAAGCCTGCCATCCATGGATTCTGTCAGTGTTTTGATCTGTTCACCATCAACATTGCGTGCAGCAGCAACCACAGCCTCCCAGATACTGTTCAGAGAGGTGTACTGTTTTCCCTCCTTGTAAATCTCACATTTGATGATGGACCTCAGGTTCTCAATGGGGTTCAGATCAGGTGAACAAGGAGGCCATGTCATTAGATTTTCTTCTTTTATACCCTTCCTTGCCAGCCACGCTGTGGAGTACTTGGACGCGTGTGATGGAGCAATGTCCTGCATGAAAATCATGTTTTTCTTGAAGGATGCAGACTTCTTCCTGTACCACTGCTTGAAGAAGGTGTCTTCCAGAAACTGGCAGTAGGACTGGGAGTTGAGCTTGACTCCATCCTCAACCCGAAAAGGCCCCACAAGCTCATCTTTGATGATACCAGCCCAAACCAGTACTCCACCTCCACCTTGCTGGCGTCTGAGTCGGACTGGAGCTCTCTGCCCTTTACCAATCCAGCCACGGGCCCATCCATCTGGCCCATCAAGACTCACTCTCATTTCATCAGTCCATAAAACCTTAGAAAAATCAGTCTTGAGATATTTCTTGGCCCAGTCTTGACGTTTCAGCTTGTGTGTCTTGTTCAGTGGTGGTCGTCTTTCAGCCTTTCTTACCTTGGCCATGTCTCTGAGTATTGCACACCTTGTGCTTTTGGGCACTCCAGTGATGTTGCAGCTCTGAAATATGGCTAAACTGGTGGCAAGTGGCATCTTGGCAGCTGCACGCTTGACTTTTCTCAGTTCATGGGCAGTTATTTTGCGCCTTGGTTTTTCCACACGCTTCTTGCGACCCTGTTGACTATTTTGAATGAAACGCTTGATTGTTCGATGATCACGCTTCAGAAGCTTTGCAATTTTAAGAGTGCTGCATCCCTCTGCAAGATATCTCACTATTTTTGACTTTTCTGAGCCTGTCAAGTCCTTATTTTGACCCATTTTAGCCAAAGGAAAGAAAGTTGCCTAATAATTATGCACACCTAATATAGGGTGTTGATGTCATTAGACCACACCCCTTTTCATTACAGAGATGCACATCACCTAATATGCTTAATTGGTAGTATGCTTTCGAGCCTATACAGCTTGGAGTAAGACAGCATGCATAAAGAGGATGATGTGGTCAAAATACTCATTTGCCTAATAATTCTGCACGCAGTGTATATAGGATAGGTGCTTTTGATACTTTACATGGAGAGTTGTTAGAGAGGTGAGTTAATTGCTATTACAGTGATTTATCCTTGATGCAGCATGGGTAATACATATCCATATATTACATATACTATTATTTTAGTCTTATTATATTTTTATACAGTTTTCCTATAATATTCTGCCAAATCTCTACTTTGTAGATGCCTGGTCAAATGTAAGTAATGTGGTGAACCGAAAGTGTTTCAGAGCAAAAGCGGCTCAGTTTTATATATTAACATTTTTTATTGATTTCATAGAAGGCGTTCAGATTCAGAAGACATAAGATTACATATGAATAGGGATAAGCGAACCTGTGAAAGTTTTTTTTAAATAATTTTTAACCCCTCAATGGCCATTTTATTTAGCATTCTGTCTTAAGAATGCTATTGTTTTCCATTATAAACATGTTATAACGGAAAATAAAGTGGAGTTCGGGTCCTCATTGACTTTAATGGGGTCCGGGTTCAGGGTCAAGTTCGGGTCAATGGGGACCCAAACTTCACTTTATTATTTTCCGTTATAACATGTTTATAATGGAAAATAATAAAGGGGAAACTTTTCAAGATGGGTGGTGACCATGGCGGCCATTTTGAAGTTGGCCATTTTGAATCCAACTTTTGTTTTTTCAATAGGAAGAGGCTCATGTGACACATCAAACTTATTGGAAATTTCACAAGTAAAACAATGGTGTGCTTGGTTTTAACGTAACTTTATTCTTTCATGAGTTATTTACAAGTTTCTGACCACTTATAAAATGTGTTCAATGTGCTGCCCATTGTGTTGGATTGTCAATGCAACCCTCTTCTCCCACTCTTCACACACTGATAGCAACACCGCAGGAGAAATGCTAGCACAGGCTTCCAGTATCCGTAGTTTCAGGTGCTGCACATCTCGTATCTTCACAGCATAGACAATTGCCTTCAGATGACCCCAAAGATAAAAGTCTAAGGGGGTCAGATCGGGAGACCTTGGGGGCCATTCAACTGGCCCACGACGACCAATCCACTTTCCAGGAAACTGTTCATCTAGGAATGCTCGGACCTGACACCCATAATGTGGTGGTGCACCATCTTGCTGGAAAAACTCAGGGAACGTGCCAGCTTCAGTGCATAAAGAGGGAAACACATCATCATGTAGCAATTTTGCATATCCAGTGGCCTTGAGGTTTCCATTGATGAAGAATGGCCCCACTATCTTTGTACCCCATATACCACACCATACCATCAATTTTTTTTGTTCCAACAGTCTTGGAGGGATCTATCCAATGTGGGTTAGTGTCAGACCAATAGCGGTGGTTTTGTTTGTTAACTTCACCATTCACATAAAAGTTTGCCTCATCACTGAACAAAATCTTCTGCGTAAACTGAGAGTCCTGTTCCAATTTTTGTTTTGCCCATTCTGCAAATTCAGTGCGCCGATCTGGGTCATCCTCGTTGAGATGCTGCAGTAGCTGGAGTTTGTAAGGGTGCCATTTGTGAGTAGCTAATATCCGCCGAAGGGATGTTCGACTAATGCCACTCTCCAGTGACATGCGGCGAGTGCTACGCTGTGGGCTCTTGCTGAATGAAGCTAGGACTGCCACTGATGTTTCTTCATTAGAGACAGATTTAATGCGTCCACATTTTGGCAAATCCAACACTGAACCAGTTTCACGAAACTTAGCAAGCAGTTTGCTAACTGTAGCATGGGAGATGGGTGGTCTCGTAGGGTGTCTTGCATTGAAATCTGCTGCACTGCGTTCACCAGACATCAACACAATTTCTATCCGCTCCTCACGTATTAACCTCGGCGACATGTCAATGGCTGTAAACAAAGAGAAACTTGTAAATAACTCATGAAAGAATAAAGTTACGTTAAAACCAAGCACACCATTGTTTTTCGTGTGGAATTCCCAATAAGTTTGATGTGTCACATGACCCTCTTCCTATTGAAAAAACAAAAGTTGAATTCAAAATGGCCAACTTCAAAATGGCCACCATGGTCACCACCCATCTTGAAAAGTTTTCCCCCTCACATATACTAATGTGCCACAAACAGGAAGTTAATATCACCAACCATTCCCATTTTATTAAGGTGTATCCATATAAATGGCCCACCCTGTATAATAAAAAAAAACTCACCCCATCCACTTGATCACACAGACGGTATCCTCTTCTTTCTGCAGGACCTGCAAAAGGACCTGCGATGATGTCACCGTGCTTACCACATGGTGAGCGCGGTGACATCGCCACAGTTCCTTCTATCTTCATTCAGCAGGACCTGCGATGACATCACTGCGCTCACCACGAGGTCCTTTTGGAGGTCCTGCAGAAAGAAGAAAGAAGAGGAATGGCCATTTTATTTAGCATTCTGTCTTAAGAATGCTATTATTTTCCATTATAACCATGTTAAAATGGAAAATAATAAAATCACCTGAACAGCAAACCCGAACTTCAGTGAAAAAGTCCAAGTTCGGGTCCGGGGACCCGAACTCGCAAAGTTCGGTGCGAACCCGAACTTTGCAGTTTGGGTTCGATCAACCCTACATATGAATAATAATCAGAATAAAAATCTGGCATAAAATATTCACGCTTATGCTTATTTATGGGAACATAAATAACAAAAAACAGCATATCAATAAAACCATGAGAAACACAGGACACTGGAACGTATGGATATGTAATCGGCTGATTATATTTTTCAAGTTAAACGCCTATATGACTTCCAGAGAGCCCAAGTAAAGAGAAATGTATGTCTAGTTCAAAGCTCCCAGTGTAAGATCTCTTTCAAACGATAAAACTGGTCAATTTTGTTTATCCATTGGTTAACACTGGGTGTCTCGGAGGATAGCAAGTGATTAGGGATCAGTAGACGAGTCGCAGAAATTAAAAAAGAAAAGAGGGCTGCTCTGTGAGTGTCCATTCCCCAGATGCCAAATATCAGAAGAGTGATTTCAAGAGAGTAGGGGAATTTGGTCTAGCAGATGGTATTGCTGAATTAAAAAATCTTTCTCCACCATTCAGCTATAATAGGGCATGTCCACCAAACATGAAAAAAGGTTCCTCTGACAGAGCTAAAATGGCAGCAGAGGTCAGAGAGATTTGAGCTAAATAGGGAAGTTTTGTCTGGGGTCCTGCACCACCAAGAAAGGACTAGTGTTGGGCGTGAATATTCGAATCGCAAATTTTAAACATGAATATCGCCACTTCGAGAATTCGCGAAGATTTAGAATATAGTGCTATATATTCTTATTCGCAAATATTCTAGATTTCTTGCTTGTGGACCAATGAGAAGGCTGGAATGTCTTTGGCTGAGCTTAACAACATCCCTAGCAACCAATAGGAAAGTTGCCTACCCCTTACTATATACAGGGAGTGCAGAATTTTTAGGCAAGTTGTATTTTTGAGGATTAATTTTATTATTGAACAACAACCATGTTCTCAATGAACCCAAAAAACTCATTAATATCAAAGCTGAATATTTTTGGAAGTAGTTTTTAGTTTGTTTTTAGTTTTAGCTATTTTAGGGGGATATCTGTGTGTGCAGGTGACTATTACTGTGCATAATTATTAGGCAACTTAACAAAAAACAAATATATACCCATTTCAATTATTTATTTTTACCAGTGAAACAAATATAACATCTCAACATTCACAAATATACATTTCTGACATTCAAAAACAAAACAAAAACAAATCAGTGACCAATATAGCCACCTTTCTTTGCAAGGACACTCAAAAGCCTGCCATCCATGGATTCTGTCAGTGTTTTGATCTGTTCACCATCAACATTGCGTGCAGCAGCAACCACAGCCTCCCAGACACTGTTCAGAGAGGTGTACTGTTTTCCCTCCTTGTAAATCTCACATTTGATGATGGACCACAGGTTCTCAATGGGGTTCAGATCAGGTGAACAAGGAGGCCATGTCATTAGATTTTCTTCTTTTATACCCTTTCTTGCCAGCCACGCTGTGGAGTACTTGGACGCGTGTGATGGAACATTGTCCTGCATGAAAATCATGTTTTTCTTGAAGGATGCAGACTTCTTCCTGTACCACTGCTTGAAGAAGGTGTCTTCCAGAAACTGGCAGTAGGACTGGGAGTTGAGCTTGACTCCATCCTCAACCCGAAAAGGCCCCACAAGCTCATCTTTGATGATACCAGCCCAAACCAGTACTCCACCTCCACCTTGCTGGCGTCTGAGTCGGACTGGAGCTCTCTGCCCTTTACCAATCCAGCCACGGGCCCATCCATCTGGCCCATCAAGACTCACTCTCATTTCATCAGTCCATAAAACCTTAGAAAAATCAGTCTTGAGATATTTCTTGGCCCAGTCTTGACGTTTCAGCTTGTGTGTCTTGTTCAGTGGTGGTCGTCTTTCAGCCTTTCTTACCTTGGCCATGTCTCTGAGTATTGCACACCTTGTGCTTTTGGGCACTCCAGTGATGTTGCAGCTCTGAAATATGGCCAAACTGGTGGCAAGTGGCATCTTGGCAGCTGCACGCTTGACTTTTCTCAGTTCATGGGCAGTTATTTTGCGCCTTGGTTTTTCCACACGCTTCTTGCGACCCTGTTGACTATTTTGAATGAAACGCTTGATTGTTCGATGATCACACTTCAGAAGCTTTGCAATTTTAAGAGTGCTGCATCCCTCTGCAAGATATCTCACTATTTTTGACTTTTCTGAGCCTGTCAAGTCCTTCTTTTGACCCATTTTGCCAAAGGAAAGGAAGTTGCCTAATAATTATGCACACTTAATATAGGGTGTTGATGTCATTAGACCACACCCCTTCTCATTACAGAGATGCACATCACCTAATATGCTTAATTGGTAGTAGGCTTTCGAGCCTATACAGCTTGGAGTAAGACAACATGCATAAAGAGGATGATGTGGTCAAAATACTCATTTGCCTAATAATTCTGCACTCCCTGTAAGAACCTCCCCAGCAGCCATTCTGCTGTTTTTTGCAGTTCTGAGACAGCAGTGTTATTGCTGTGCTCTGTGCTTTGCTGTGTCATTACATTAGATAGTTAGTTAGCTTATATATATATAATACAGATAGTTAGTGGGAGATAGTCAGTGTAGGTTAGATCCTGATATAGTGTAGCTGATAGGTTCCAGTGCAGGGTGTTAGGTAGTGTGATAGGTTCTGCTGTCCATACATACATGCTACAGACATAGTGCTGTGATGTCACAAGTTCACAACAATACTTAGTGCATCAATCAGTAATATGTATTCAGACCTGCTAAAATGTGAAGTTGCACGTATTGGGCAAAAATATGTGCATCATTAATCGCACAATCAAGAATATATTGGAGCACTCTATCTGCATATAAAGCTATTGTAATGTTCTGCCATGCCAACCATTTTCTCCAGTCTCAGGAAACTTCTAGCAGCTTAAAATTTTTTGAAAAAGTGACCCACTCCTGTATTGCGGGTGCAATACGAGCATATTACATTGCCGATTTTCGCAATCAAGAAAATAATGGTGAATTCACGAATTCGCAAATTTATGACGAATATTCGCCCAAATATTTGCGAAATATCGCAAATTCAAATATTGCTCCTGCCGCTCATCACTTTACAGGACCTTATAAAACCATTTTCTTGCACTTGGACACACCTTGAGAGCTTGTGAGGGATGCTAAAAAGTTTGCGTATCTCCGACAAGGAGAATTGTCTCCCCAGGTCCATCTCCTACAGACTTATCACAGCTGGCTTTACATCTGAGGAGGGAAGCCCCAGCAGTTTATATATTGTGGATATCAATTTAGAGGGGTAATGGGAGCCCATCAATAGTTTTTCAAACCAAGTTAGAGGACTCTGGTTGTGCAGAGATTTGGCCCAGTGGGTGATTTCTTTCTTACTAGAAGCAGGAATGTTAAGCTTTGCTTGAAGTAAGGAGTCTGAGATGGCACATCCATCTGTATCTAATAAGTTGGTTATAAAACATGGTCGATGACCTGACTGATGCAGGGCAGGTGTCCCTAAGTTCAATCGAAGCCAGAGAAATAACATCTGGAGAAAGGGAGAGGGTCCAGTAAGGGCCCCATGGGAGGAAGAGAACCACTCCCATGCCTTTAGAGTAGTGCGCAACAAGGGATTGGGGTTGGAGGCTAGGGCCGGGAGTGGGCGATCTGCCAACAACAGGGCCCTAAGAGAGGAGGGGAAGTATACATTTTCTAGAGAAAGAAGAGAATCTGAGCCAGTCCACAACTCTACACAAGTGTATATCTAAAAGGGATTTTTGATAGTTCAGGGTCTGACAGACCAATTCCACCAAAGTGTTTGGGTTTGGTCAAGATAGAAAAAAACATTGTAGATTTCTTGCCCTGTCAGATAAACTGATGCATGCAGCTATTCAGTGATCAGAAGTATGACCTGGGAATTCTAATCGGGAACACCTGGAACAAATAGGTGAGCCTTGGTATCACTAATGGCATCACCATGTTCTTTCTACCAAACCAAGATAGGTATGGGTAATCCAGGGAGTCCATCTGAGCAATGACAGCCTGCAAGAGGGGAATGTAGTTAAGCCGGAACAAGTCGGGGAGATGAGGGGATAATTTAACACCTAAATAATTGAATTGCTGGGTCAACCAGTTGAATGGGGAGTCTAATTGGAGACCTGCGATATGCGTAGAGGAGAGACCAATGTGGAGGATTTGGGATTTATGAGGGTTTATTTTGAAGTTAAATAGGGAATATACTGTTACCCATCCTAACCCCATGTATCTGTCCAGTCTCCCTTGTAAGTCTGTGAGTCTGTGTTCCTTTATGTCTGTCTTATTGTTTCTATATGCCTTACCTTTTACACTTTATAGCAAATAATAGTGCCTTATGCCTATGTTTCTACTTAGGTTACATTATTCTCTCTATTATATCTTCCCTTGGTATTCCATCGTATTATGCAGTTACATTTGCCTTTGATGCTGCATTAGATCAAGCTTTACTGCTGGAGACACAATGTTTACATGCTTATATCACTGTTATTGTATTGCAAAACTTGCTTAATAAAAAGAGATTGAACCATAAAGTTAGATAGGGAGTTGAATCTTTGTAGTAGGGAGATTACTAAGGGCATAGATTTTATTGGGTTTGTGGTAAGGATCAGAAGGTCATCAGCAAATGCTGCCAGTTTGAATTCCTGGGTGCCTACTTTTATCACTATGATGTCCCTTTCTTGCCTCAGAGACTGTATGAGGATTTATATCACTAAAACAAAAATGAGGGGGGAGAGGGGGCAGCCCTGTCATGTCCCATTGTTTATTTCAAATCGGCAGAGTTGCTTACCAAAACAGATGTAGAGGACTGCTTGTACATGGCAAAGACAGCATCAATATAGGGAGCTGGAAAAAGGAACTTAGATAGAGTGTGCCTAATAAAGGACCAGTCGATACGGTCAAATGCTTTCTCTGCATCAGTGTCTAGGAGTACTAAAGATATAGCTGTCTATGAGGCATAAAAAAGGGCATCAAGAACCTTGGTAGGATTAAAATTCCCTTCACTGCCCTTTACAAACCCTACCTGGTCTGGATGGATCAGATCTGGGAGAGAAGATTGTAATCTAGTAGCTAACATTTTGGCCAGAACTTTTAGGTCTGTGTTCAGTAAGGATATTGAGCGATAGTTTGCACAGGACATGAGATCTTTACCCTCATTGGAGATAATAGTGATCAGAGCTCTAGTCAGCAGATAGGGGCTGGTTTTTCAAGGCTGAGTTACAGATGGGTAGAAGAAATGGGAGCAAGGTATCTTGAAAAGTAGAATAGTAGTTAACTAGAAGACCATCTGGTGCACGACATTTGCCTCTTGGGGAGGTTTTTAGGGCTAGGGCCCTTGGCCATTAGTCGGGGGATAATGGGAGTTTAAGGGTATTTAAAAAGGAACTAATGGAAATGTCCCTGTCTTGGGTGGACATATCACCGCCTGGGGGGATAGGTTATACAAGGATTCATAAAAGAGTATAAATTGTTCGGCTATAGCATCAGTTGAAAAGAGTTGTTCTTACGGAGACTTAATGCTAGCCACAAACCGTGCAAGTTTCCTATGCTTAATGCTGTGCATCATAAACTGAGGGGCCTTGTTTCCATGTGCAAACAACTTCTGTTGAGACGATAAGTAGTATTTGGCTGATCTTTAATTGAGAAGGTTTTTAAGGTCTTTCCTAAGGGAAGTGAGTTCTGTTAGGTGGTGGGCTGTGAGTGATTGCTTATGAAGAGACTCTAGGGCATGGATTTGAGTTAGCAAGTACGCACGAAACAGAGATCACCACCAATGAAACCAAAGACACTTCACTTAGACACACCCACAGATCACCACTACAATTTGAGGAATAAACCTCAGATACCACAACAAGAGTTCAGGACACAAACAATGGGGAGAGCACACAACTCACATTACGATTATCACAATCAGAATTATCGACCCAGGACAAGGCAATACGAAGAAGAAAGGGGAAGACAAGGAGGGGAAGAAGAAATAAGGCTTCACTATCACAGATAAATGAGCACCCTGTAACAAATGACTCTATTAACAATTTGAGCTCTGTCACATTATCAGACACCCAAAAGCAATTGTTGAATAAAGGCTTGAAATTTGCCCCTACGGTGCGACTGAATAAATTTGAAACATTCATTGGTATCGAAAAATTCTTAAGACATCTCTGCTTAAAAAAATATTTAAAAAAAAATCCCATTTGTAAAGAAATAAATCCTAATGACCAACAAGACCAATACACACACACATCTTTGAAAAAAACATCAAAAAAATACCCTAGGAATGAAATGAGCCAAGAAATTATTACTTTTAAAGAATGTATAGAAAATGATTTGAGGAAAGTTAAGGATAATAATAATAGATATAAACGCCGCAATTTAACAAGAACAGAAATTACAGCTCTAAAGACACTGCAAAAAGACAATAATATCATCATCCGCCCCGCAGACAAGGGGGGATCGATTGTAATACAAGATCTGGAGAAATATAATACAGAATGTTTAAGATACTGATACTTATTTAAAATTATCAAAAGACCCAACCCACCAATTTTATTCGGACCTGGTTAACTTTTGTGAAGAAGGGAAACAAAGTGGCATATTAAATGAAGATGAGTTTAATTTTTTACTAAATAAATATCCACGCATACCAGTGTTTTATTGTATACCCAAGATCCATAAGGATGAAAATAACCCACCGGGACGTCCCATTGTCTCAGGGATTGACTCCTTGACGTCCAATCTTTCTCACTATATAGATGTATTACTACAACCAAGAGTTAAAAACATCACCTCATACACAAAAGACTCAACCCAAATAATCAAGATAATAGAAAAAAGAATATTTGATGATAATGGGTTCACTAGACGTACAGTCGCTATATACTGTCATCAATCATAAGCAGGGTAAGAGGGCAGTTAATACCCAGTTACAACAAGAAGGCAGGTTGGATCTCAGACAAATTAAGTTTTTAGTGGATGGCATCGATTTTATATTGTCGCATAATTATTTTAATTTTAAAGGCGACTATTATTTACAAATTCAAGGGACAGCGATGGGCACCAGGTTCACCCCCAGTTATGCCAACTTATTCATGGCTGACTGGGAGAAGCAGGTCATTACCCCCAGACTGGGGACGGACCTGGTGCTATGGCAAAGATACATCGATGATGTATTTTTTATCTGGAAATCAGGAAGGGAAACACTCGATGTATTTTTAGAGGAACTTAATGTTAACAATTTTAATCTTAGGTTTTCTGGAACTACTAGTTTAGAAAATTGGGAATTTTGGGATTTGAAAATCTATGTTGATTTCTTGGCTGGGCTTCCCTTGACAAGAGGCCCCCACCACATTCCCCATGACCTATCCCCTCATCATATATACAGTTTACAAATTACCTTTCAGATACCTTCTTATGAGAAGATAACTATCAAATCATCAATACTGAGGTTTGAATAGATTTAATTACGACAAAATGACTTAATCATTGCCATAAAGGAGTAATATTGAATCGGATCCTTTTTTGGCAACTTACAAGTGAAACCGCATCAAAACCGCACCGGTACCGCACCAGTCCCGATGCGTTTTTTACACCAGTGGACACCACAACTATGGGTGTTTAATTGTATATCTGGGTTTTAATCTATAACATTGCTCTAACCCTTATTTTTACTTTCTTATTGTGGTTTTATGAATTTCTTATTGTGGCTTTATGATCTTTTATCTAAGAACTACAGATATGTGATTATACTTTTAACAGCTTGGGACCACTTATGGATCATATATTTGGCATTTTAACTTAAGGAACTATGCAAACTGGCATGACCACCCAGTACCCACAAAAATGTTCCAGACCAGATTTTGTAGGATTCTGTAACCCCTATATAGGAGGGGTGTTTTTGGGGGGACTGATAACCACTGAGGAAGGGGCCATTCTTGCCCCGAAAAGCGTCTTGTTTAGATCCCCAATGACCACCGATAAATGAGGATGGAGCCATAAGTTCGTGTTGAAGTGCACATTCGAATACTGTCTGCCGCGCGAAAGGAGGCTTAAATGAAGTTACAAACAGAGACCAATATTTAAAATGACACCGGCCTTTCGAATACACGATCAATGTCTAGAGCAATATTCGAGCACAGACACCTCATATGGTAAAAATTTTCTTTTTTGTATGCCGGCAAGAAATATTCACTGTCAAAGCACTAGTTCACTTTACTTCAGCGGAACGCCGCTGACACCTTAACACAGCGGGACGCCGCTGCTTATGTTATATGGTGAAGAAGTGAGAGACATTATCTTTCGGAAGCACTTTAGTTCGGAATGAATGGGCCTTGTTATTTCCATAGTCAAAGACACTATAACACAATCATCAGAATACTAACCTATTCATTGGAATACTAGACATTGTGTTGATCGATCACTAAGTCACAACAGGCTACCATTCACTAGGTGCACCTTACTATCAGTTGGGATCTTCAGCTGCGCAACTTGTTGTACCATACCCAATTTTTATTTATTTTTGTCTAGCAGGATTTTAGAGTATTTGTAATATCGAGTTTATCTGTTTTACGTATCGATTTTATTATCGATTTTACCACTTTTGCGGTTCAATTTTATTATCGATTTTATCTTTTTCTGCTTATTGTGATTTTATTCAGTTATTGGTTTAATAAATTTAATGTTGGTTCCAGTATTCGAGAGTGCCCAGTTCTCTTTGTATTTACTGTAACCCTTTTGACTAGACTGGGTGAGCCTACTCTACTGTGTGCACCTCATTTGGTCCTCCGTTGCTCCAGTGCGCCTCATTTGCACTATTTTTATCTCAAGTAGGAAAGACGTTTTCTTCTTTAAGAAGGAGCATAGGCTGATAAAGTCGCCCCAGATCATACACTTTATGGGCGTCCCATAAAACCTGGGGGGCTATCTTTGGGGTGTTATTGACGGAAAAATTGTCTTCCAGCAGAGACTTTAAGTGTTTCTTGTGGCTATCACTACTCAGTATGGACTCATTAAGCCTTCAGATGGCTTATCAGTCAGGAGGACGTGATGACTTGAGGGTGTAATATTGCGCTCTCCCTCTTCCCCTAATGCCGGCGTATCTCCGGATCATGCACTGTATGCCTTCCTGGATCGCGGTCTTGAAATCAGTGCTGACCCCTTCATTGCTTCTCGGATACTGAGCTGCATTGCGGATCGCAGATAGAGGTTTGCTCACTTGCCTTGGAGGGGTGAGAGCGCTGTGCCCTGGGCGCTGCTGTGGCGGCCCGCTTCGTGTGTTTTCCGGCTTCACATGCCTGGTTTAGTCTGCAGCTGTCTCCTGTCCGGTTGTCTACCTGTTGATGTGTTGTCTGGCTGTCCCTCTGCTGCTGGATCGACCTCCCTGTTTGGATTCCGGATTTTCAAACTCCCTGTGTGCGTTTGTCTCGTGGTCTCGAGGTTGTCTTTCTGAGGTCCTGTGTTGAGGCTTTGGACTTGTGCAGCGAGTTGAGTGTGGAGCCAGAACCTGAAGATCATGGTTTGGTGAGATCCATCTTTTCCCTCCCCCCTTTGTTTGGACTGATTTATTTTTCCCTTTGCTCCGTGGAGTTTGCGTTCCCTTTTTCCCCTCCATTTAACTCCAGTTTAAATTTTTTCACCCCCCAACTATGTTAACTAACTTCTTACCACCTACTGTTTTTTACTGGAAGTGGGAAAAAAGAAAAAGGGGGATAATAAAAAGTACACTGTGATCAGTAAAAACAAAAGTATACTGATAAGGAAATAAAAGGAGGAAGGAAGGAAGAGGAAAAATGGAGGAAAATGAAAAGAGGGGAAAAAAAGTGAAAAAAAAAAGGGAAGATTTAATTTAAAAAGAACAGGAAGGAAAGAAGAGAGGAAAAAGAAAAAAAGAAAAAAAATTAAAAGGAAAAAAAAAAAAAAAAGATGGCTCCCAAACAGAATAGACGATTGACTCGACGTTGTTCAAGTCAGGACAGAAATCAATAGAGTCTGCTAAAATTGACCAATTTTTGAGATCACCAAATTTAAAGGGCTTCTGTCACCCCCCAAAAGTAATTTTTCATTTTTGGGCTAATTAAAATCCTTATAGTGCGATTATTCAATATATAGTGCTCTTACCTTTTTCTGTGGCTTAGTTTCTTTAAAAACCGCACTTTTATAATATGTTAATTACCTCGCTTCCATCAAGTAGGGAGGTTACTTGCTGGTAGCCGCTGCATCCTCCTTTCAAAAAAACGCCCCCTCCTCCTGTTGATTGACAGGGCCAGCAAGCGCTCTCCTCCTCCGGCTGGCCCTGTTTGCAACTCAAATCCTGCGCCTGCGCCTTAAGTGTCTTGTATTTTGTCTCCCATGATGCTGACCCATGGCATCCGTGTCTGTCTGTGTTCTGTGAGTTCGCCTTCTTGTTCATTGTCGTCCTTTCTCCTGTGTTTCTGTTATCAGTGTTGCCAGTTATGTTTGAGTTCCCCTGTGTTTATTATTATGTCTTTATGTCTCTGCCTATTTGTCTTGCCTATCTTGTATCGTGCCTGTCTTCCCCTATTTCATATTCGTTCCTCCGTATGGAGGGTTCTGTCGCTGCTTTAGGGGATATTCTGTTCAGCAAGCCCTTGCTGCACCTTTCTTTGCAGCAGAGTGCCATGGGCAAGGCCATGCAGTTTACTACTGGTGGAGCAAGTCCTCCTCTGCTCATTGTCACTCCTGTTTCCTTGCTATGTACTCTTGCTTGTGTTATTAGTTGCCCTGTTTGTATTTGCCTGTCTGATATGTTTGCCTATGCGCCGTCGGTACCTTCTGGTACCTGTTGTCCATTCGTTCTTGCTGTCACTGTCTAGTTCACGCTCTGGAGTGGACCCTGGCAACTTCCTGCTGCAAAGTCTAACCCTACCATCTGGGGCCCTAGTGAATACCAGGAGTTGCTTAGTCACGCCCCTCTGGAGTATTACTAGACAGTGGCGCAGTGGTGGTTTTCTCCCACTGTGCTGACGGTACATAGAGCTCATGTTTTGTCTGTGCTGCCTTCCCTGGTTTTTGTTTGTGCAATAAACTCTTGTGTGTCTGTACCTGATTTCCATTTGTTTATTGCTTGACGACACAGAGGTCTTTCACTGGATCTCTAACTTGTGACAGTTCTTGGCAGACATGCCATTCTCTGGAGGGAGAGTGGAGGGGGAGGTGTTAGCACGCTGCAGTTCACCGTGACTTTTGTGGCGTGTAGGCTGGTGGCATTCCCCTTGGCGTACTGGCTGCGTTTCCCGTGTAGGTTGGTTGCTAGGGGCTGCGTGCTGGCTGCGGTCGTCTTATGTGTTCTGCTTGTGTACCTCTGTACCCCTTTGATTCCGATTTTCTTTGTATTTGAGTCTGGTCCCCGTTCCCACTCCTCCGGAAGGGGGTGTCTGAATGTCTGGCCAATCAGTTCTTGGCAGACATGTCATTCTCCGGAGGGAGAGTAGGTAACTGCATGGTGCGGTTCACTTGACGTGTTTTCCGTGTTGACTGGCTATCTTCCCCTGGTGTACTGGCTGCGGACCCTCCGTGCAGGCTGGTTTTCAGGGGCTTGTGCTGGCTGCGGTCGTCTTTTGTGTTCCGGCCCATGTACCTCGTCACCCCTTTGATTTATGTCCCCTTGCCTGGTTCTGTTTGGTTTGTTGCCCCACTTCTTCCCGTTTTCTGTTTGGGGGGGAGAGGGGGGCTTTGAGGGGTGGGAGTGTCACAGTCGTTACCTCTGGCTGTGACCTTCTGTCTATGCTCTCGCTGCAGCTCTGTTCCTGTGTGTTATTTGTGGTTCTTTATGGGGTAACTCCCCTGTGTGCCTATTAGGAGATAATCCTCTCTGTCTGCTCCATGGGTGTGGCCTCTCTGCTGCACTCACGGAATCTGTATATAAGGCTGATTTTCCCTTAGTTCTAGGTCAGCTCTTCTTGTATGTGTTTGTCCTGTCCTCTTGGTTTGTATTTTGTCTCCCATGCTGCTGACCCATGGCATCCGTGTCTGTCTGTGAGTTCGCCTTCTTGTTCATTGTCGTCCTTTCTCCTGTGTTTCTGTTAGGCCTCCTGCACACGAACGTATTTTTTTGCGGTCCGCAAAAACGGGTCCCGTTTTTCCGTGATCCGTGACCGTTTTTTCGTCCGTGGGTCTTCCTTGATTTTTGGAGGATCCACGGACATGAAAAAAAAGTCGTTTTGGTGTCCGCCTGGCCGTGCGGAGCCAAACGGATCCGTCCTGAATTACAATGCAAGTCAATGGGGACGGATCCGTTTGACGTTGACACAATATGGTGCCATTTCAAACGGATCCGTCCCCATTGACTTTCAATGTAAAGTCTGGAGTCCCTTTTATACCATCGGATCGGAGTTTTCTCCAATCCGATGGTATATTTTAACTTGAAGCGTCCCCATCACCATGGGAACGCCTCTATGTTAGAATATACTGTCGGATATGAGTTAGATCGTGAAACCTCATTTCCGACAGTATATTCTAACACAGAGGCGTTCCCATGGTGATGGGGACGCTTCTAGTTAGAATATACTACAAACTGTGTACATGACTGCCCCCTGCTGCCTAGCAGCATCCGATCTCTTACAGGGGGCTGTGATCAGCACAATTAACCCTTCAGGTGCCGCACCTGAAGGGGTTAATTGTGCTATCATCTCCCCCTGTAAGAGATCAGGGCTGCCAGGCAGCAGGGGGCAGACCCCCCCTCCTCCCTCGCCAGTTTGAATATCATTGGTGGCCAGTGCAGCCCCCCCCCCCCCTTCCTCCCTCTATTGTAATAATTCCTTGGTGGCACAGTGTGCGCCCCCCCCCCCTTCCTCCCTCTATTGTAATCGTTGGTGGCACAGTGTGCGCCCCCCATTGGCCCCCCTCCCTCTATAGCATTAACAACATTGGTGGCCAGTGTGCGGCCTCCCATCTAGCCCCCCCCCCCCCATCATTGGTGGCAGCGGGTTACTAGCAGTAGTGATTCATACTTACCTGGGAGCTGCGATTTCTGCTTCCGGCCGGGAGCTCCTCCTACTGGTAAGTGACAGTTCATTTAGCAATGACACTTACCAGTAGGTGGAGCTCCCGGCCGGACACGAACATCGCAGCAGCCGGCCCGGTAAGTATGAATCTTCTACTATTGTACTATTGCTAAGTAACCATGGCAACCAGCGTCCTGGTTGCCATGGTTACCGATCGGAGCCCCAGCGATTAAACTGGGACTCCGATCGGAACTCCGCTGCCACCAATGATGGGGGGGGGGGGGAGATGGGAGGCCGCACACTGGCCACCAATGTTGTTAATGCTATAGAGGGAGGGGGGGGGGGCGATGGGGGGCGCACACTGTGCCACCAACGAATTATTACAATAGAGGGAGGGAGGGGGGGGGGCGCACACTGTGCCACCAACGAATTATTACAATAGAGGAAGGGAGGGGGGGCGCACACTGTGCCACCAACGAATAATTACAATAGAGGGAGGGGGGGGGCCGCACTGGCCACCAATGATATTTAAACGGGGGAGGGGGGGGAAGGGTCTGCCCCCTGCTGCCTGGCAGCCCTGATCTCTTACTGGGGGCCGTGATCAGCACAATTAACCCCTTCAGGTGCCGCACCTGAAGGGGTTAATTGTGCTGATCACGGCCCCCTGTAAGAGATCGGGTGCTGCCAGGCAGCAGGGGGCAGTCTTGTACACAGTTTGTAGTGTATTCTAACTAGAAGCGTCCCCATCACCATGGGAACGCTTCTGTGTTAGAATATACTGTCGGTTCTGAGTTTTCACGAAGTGAAAACTCAGCTTTGAAAAAGCTTTTATACAGACGGATCTTCGGATCCGTCTGTATAAAAACTAACCTACGGCCACGGATCACGGACACGGATGCCAATCTTGTGTGCATCCGTGTTCTTTCACGGACCCATTGACTTGAATGGGTCCGTGAACCGTTGGCCGTGAAAAAAATAGGACAGGTCATATTTTTTTCACGGCCAGGAAACACGGATCACGGATGCGGCTGCAAAACGGTGCATTTTCCGATTTTTCCACGGACCCATTGAAAGTCAATGGGTCCGTGAAAAAAAGCGGAAAACGGCACAACGGCCACGGGTGCACACAACGGTCGTGTGCAGGAGGCCTTATCAGGGTTGCCAGTTATGTTTGAGTTCCCCTGTGTTTATTATTATGTCTTTATGTCTCTGCCTATTTGTCTTGCCTATCTTGTATCGTGCCTGTCTTCCCCTATTTCATATTCGTTCCTCCGTATGGAGGGTTCTGTCTCTGCTTTAGGGGATATTCTGTTCAGCAAGCCCTTGCTGCACCTTTCTTTGCAGCAGAGTGCCATGGGCAAGGCCATCCAGTTTACTACTGGTGGAGCAAGTCCTCCTCTGCTCATTGTCACTCCTGTTTCCTTGCTATGTACTCCTGCTTGTGTTATTAGTTGCCCTGTTTATATTTGCCTGTCTATGTTATGTTTGCCTATGTGCCGTCGGTACCTTCTGGTACCTGTTGTCCATTCGTTCTTGCTGTCACTGTCTAGTTCACGCTCTGGAGTGGACCCTGGCAACTTCCTGCTGCAAAGTCTAACCCTACCATCTGGGGCCCTAGTGAATACCAGGAGTTGCTTAGTCACGTCCCTCTGGAGTATTACTACACAGTGGCGCAGTGGGGGTTTTCTCCCACTGTGCTGACGGTACATAGAGCTCATGTTTTGTCTGTACTGCCTTCCCTGGTTTTTGTTTGTGCAATAAACTCTTGTGTACTGTACCTGATTTCCATTTGTTTATTGCTTGACGACACAGAGGTCTTTCGCTGGATCTCTAACTCGTGACAGAAACTAAGCCACAGAAAAAGGTAAGAGCACTATATATTGAATAATCGCACTATAAGGATTTTAATTAGCCCAAAAATGAAAAATGACTTTTGGGGGGTGACAGAAGCCCTTTATGCACCAGGTCTGGACAAAAAGGGAGGCAAGATATTAATGCAAAAAAAAAAAATTCCGAGTCTAGATCGGAGGATCCACCTGAGGGGGACCCTGATATTGGAGACGGGGAGAAGCAAGGGGAACACTCTTCTCCATTAGAGGAGATTTTATCGATTGTTAAAAATAATGGAAAAGCGATACAAAATATTGCTGTTTAATTGGGGTCAGTACAGTCAGATGTACTTATTATAAAAGATGATCTGATAAAGATTTGCGATAGAATTAAGGAACAGAAAATCACAGTGAATAATCTGGAACAAGAAGTAAGAGTACTAAAGGTTGAGAACAGTACAGTGAAAAAGGATTACAACTATCTGAGAAAAAATAACAGTGGAACTTAAGGATAGGTCAAGAAGATGTAATGTACGAATCATGGGCTTAATAGAAACTTCCGCTAAAAAATTTTTGGCCAGAAACAATACAATCTATAATCTTTGATAATTTCGGGAAGGAACATTTTTCAGCTTTGTTTCTAATTGAAAGAGCCCACCGAATCCTCGGTGGCAAACCGATTCCGAGGAAGCCGCCAAGGACCGTAATAATTAAGATGCTAGCTGCTTGTGATAGAGACATGATCCTGAGGCGTGCACGAGATGCATCTCCGATTTTTTACAATGGGTGTAAACTTTTTTCCGGATTTTTCAAAAGAAATTCAAGATAAGATACGTACTTTTTTAGATGTTAAAAAACGTCTTCAGGGCAAGGACATTAAGTACTCTTTTTTGTATCCAGCCAAATTAAGGATCGTATTTAATGAAACAGTATATTTTTTTTACACTCCAGATATGGCCACCGACTGGTTAAATAGGAATAATGTCTAAAATGTTTTTTCCTTTGATACTCTCGGTTTTTGGTATTTTTGGTTGATGGAGGTTCGGCTGGGGGAGTGGGGGAGGCATGGTCCTAGTTAAGAGGTCTGTTTATTTTATATTTTTTTCAATTAAAGATCAAGGGGGATATGTGGTTTCTGGGTGGGGGGAGGCGGAGGGAGGGGTTGGGTAGGGGGATTAGAGCTGAGGGTGGCCTGCGATGCGTCCAACGTTGAGGTGGGGAACGGAGTGAGGCTTGAGGAGAGTGGTACTTAGGCACTTTAGGATTAATTAATGATTTTAAGAATACTTACATGGAATGTTCGGGGTATTAGATTTGATAAGGAGACATCTGCCAGCTATTGTTTGTTTGGTTGAAACTCATTTCTCACAGGAGAGGATACCCCGACTTGGGGGGAGGTGGGCTACACAGGTTTATAATTCCACATATACTACCTATTCCAGAGGAGTCACAGTATTGATTCACAAACAAATTAATTTTCTATGTCTGGCATCCTCTATGGATAAACAGGGGAGATATGTTTTTCTTCATGGTAGGCTTGATGGAAAGCTATGTATCTTGGCTTTTATCTATATCCTCCCTCCATTTTCTAGGCAGGTACTGAATCATTGATGGCCATTGTGGATCAGTGGCCTGATTGCTTGGTGATAGTCAATGGGGATTTTAATTGTGTGATGAATCCAGAGGTAGATAGGATCTCTACTGGAGGGAATGGGTGTTCCCCGGTCCAGGGGTCCCCCCGGCTCGTTTTTGCCAAGAGGTGGGCCTCGTGGATGTTTGGTAATATCTATTTAAAGAAAAAATTGCTTTTTCCTGTGTTAGTAAAGCTCTATGTCTAGAATTGATCTGACCTTGATAAATAAAGGTTATTTAAATTGTGTTAAACGGATGAAATCCGAGGCCAGATCCGTTTCAGATCATGTTCCCTTCTTAATAGAGCTCTGTATGGTTGGGAATGATTCTAGAGCAAAACCCCCATTTAGATTGAATCCCCATTGGCTATTAATAATTGATAATCATAATCAGATAGAAAAGGAGATTATTTCCTTTTGGGATAGGAATTATGCCTCAGCTAAATCTCAATATATCTATCAGTACAAATGCAAATCTGAGCAAACGCTATGCTATGAAGAAAGAACTAGAGAAAGCAGCCGCTGTAGGAATGGCTAGGTATGTCAAAGGAAAAACAGAGGAAGGTAGAGAGATTATGCAGAGGACAAGCCAGGATTTTTCTGACTTTCTTCTGGATAAAGCACAACAGAGGCTGTTCTTTAGAGGACAAAAATATTTCGCAGAGGCAGGTCGCCCTGGGAAGATACTGGCTAGAGTAATAGCAAGCCAGGATTCAAAGAAAGAGATCCGTAGTATCTGTATGCCTGATGGTACTATTGTGGAAGATCAGGAGGGAATAATAGAAGTATTTATAAAATATTTTAGTGAATTATATGAATCAGAGAGTGTCCTCTCAGAGGCTGCGATGGACTCATACTTGGACTCTATTTCCCTTCCGGTTCTTACAGATGTGCAAAAAGAATGTTTGGGGATGGACTTGTGTCCCCAAGAGATAGAGGATGCAATGAAGGCCCCCGGATTGGATGGACTCCCGTATGAGTTTTATCGTAAATATGGGGAGGTTGTTTTTCCACATCTGTGGAGAAGACTCTCTGATTCAATAAAAGAGGGAGTCCTCCCAGAAACAATGACAGAGGCTGTGATAACAGTAATATTAAAGAAGGGTAAAGACCCTGAGTTGGGATCTTATAGACCTATTTCTCTCCTTAACACAGATGTTAAACTTTATTCTAAAATCTTAGTTATGAGGCTATCTAGTGTTATGACATCAATTATACATCCAGACCAAAAGGGCTTTATTCCTAATAAGGGGACTCACTATAATTTACATTGTCTTTTTTCAAATATTCAGACCGCAAGACTCAATAAAAATGGACATCTTACAAGAAGTTTTCCCATCACTAGAGGCACTCGCCAGGGATGTCCACTTTCTCCTCTTCTATTTGATATCTATATTGAACCTCTGGCTGCCAGGGTCAGACAAGATCCTGGTTTGGGGTATTGGGAACGGAAGATCGCATTTCTTTATATGCTGATGATATTTTATTTTATGTCCAACAGACAAAATCTACTCTGTTAACTATTATGCAAACGATAAACTCTTTTGGAGAAGCCTCAGGTCGAGATGTAAATTGGGATAAAACTCCGATTATGCCACTAGATACAACAACTATGCCCTTAGATAAATTTGCATTCCCCAATGAGAGTCCTCTAAACACCCTGAAAATTGCTGACTCCTTTGAGTATCTTTGTATTACAGTCTCCCCTAGGGTGGAAGATTTTATTCTGCTTAACTTGATGCCATTGATAAATAAGTTAAGGTTAAAAACAACAACGTGGCTTCGTTTACCTTTATCAAAGGCTGATAGAATATCTCTAGTTAAGATGGTGATTCTCCCTCAGTTACTCTATCTCTTTAGGAATTCTCCAGTTTGGATTCTGGATAGGTTTTTCAAGGTAATCGAAAGGATCATTAATGATTTACTTTGGGGGAGGAAACGAGTAAGACTTAAGTTAGAGCATTAGGATAAGCCCTTGGAGAGGGGAGGAGTTAATCTCCTCTGTTTCAGGGGCTATTTCTTAGCTGCACAGTTTTGTTTTCTCCGTGAATGGAAAGACAGTCCACTTTGTAGGGACTTAGTGAATAGATCTCCATATGATAACTTTTTTACTCTATTGGAGTCTGATCAACTGATCAACTCCGATAGGGAATTTAGATCTGCCAGGAACCTTTTTATGAAGTCATGGTACTCTATTAGACTATGGTGTGGAGTGACAGGTTCATTGGGATGCACTCCTTTGTGGTATGACCAGCATTTACAAACTTTAGGTGAGTTAGCTAAGGAACAACATTGGCAAAAAAAGTTATATTTTATATTTGACACAGGTAGTAAGTAATGGACAATACTAGAGAGCGGGGGGCACACCTATCACTATCAGGAGGAGTGCTGGCCTAGTATCAAAAAACAAACATGAATGAAACTGAGCAAAGAAATACCATACTAAGGCCGCACCTCCAAAAGTAAAACACAATTTATTGAGACATATAAATTTAAAACCATCGGTACATGGAGCAAACCCCAAAAATGGGAAAGATCATGTGCAACATGATGAGGAATACCACAGAATGAACAATCATGAAACAGGATGACAATCAAATCTCTGCAAAATCCTGGGTATTATACTTATCACAAGACATAATGGTAACACATGAGGCATACAAAACCCATCGAAGAGGAGAGCAGAAAGCCCTAACGAGTATCGCTAGTACATAGACTAGCTTCCTCAGAGGTCCATGTACATCTGAGTCATTAAACAAAGTCCTTTATAGTCAACATGATCATTTGATTATTACATACAGCTGTGGTCAAACCTGTAGCAAAGTCATGGGAAGGGAGCCAGGTAGAAGTGCCAATGGGTGTCACCTGGATACTACCCGGTGCATGGTCCACGCGCAAATGAAGGCGCCCGGATGTGACGTCTGTAGCCGGGCTGCGTTTCCGCCCTTTGGAACGCATCGCGGCACTGACTTCCGTTCCGGGCGCCATCTTGCACATGCGCACTTGTTTTGTCAACACGCCGGATTTTACTGGCGTGTTGACAAAACAAGTGCGCATGCGCAAGATGGCGCCCGGAACGGAAGTCAGTGCCGCGATGCATTCCAAAGGGCGGAAACGCAGCCCGGCTACAGACGTCACATCCGGGCGCCACGTCGCGGAAATACATCCAGTGGAAAGCAGGGAATAGAAGCGAGCGCCGCTGGTTCAGGTACTGGATCGTGCATTCACAAATTGACAGATCAATTCGCAGAATAGTACAATTAAAAAACATGATTCAGATTATGAAACAGTTGAAAGGAGGTGACTACATGATTATTTTATCATCTACAATTATGAGTAAGTAAAATGTGACGGCCGAGGCCGGAGTAATCCTTCAATTCACAGAGTATACATGTGCTAGTTCATGCATATGTGATATAAAAATCAAAAAACCACAATCCACATGGACCGGTGTGCAGTGAATACAATACAATTTGTACACAAGTGCATAATAAGCAGATTTTTCCCTCTTCTCCTATATATATAAATAGAAAAGCAAATAAATAATGAAGAATAAGATAAATACATAAAAGTTATATCTATGTGCATAATATAATGAACCCTGATGCACCCGATCCACAGGTACAGCAAATTATGGAACAATAAATACATAAATGTACAAGTGAGTAATTAATACCCTCAGTTCTATCATTTACACATTTCCTCAATTTATACAATAAAGCCCATATCCAAAACCCGGAATCCACAGCGCCCAAATTCCTGAAGCAATAATACTAGATCATCATAATCATTATAAATAAACAGATGGACAACTCAGTAAATTGATAAATATATATCTGTCCTAAAACACAGATGTGCAGCGAACCAGAGGATGTGGACCATGCACCGAGGAGTGGGAGACCAAGAACGCAGGTGCAAAAACAGAAAGGTAACAGAGCACACATGTAAATAAATAATGGATGCGTATTCGATAATTAGTAAGTTAAGGAACCAGACATCGAGTATATATATTTCATCAAATTCTGTATAATTCCGTAAAGTATCAATCATAGCGAGGACATGCAAAGGGTATACCAATTATATGCACAGGGTACCCCAATCGGGGGGTGGTGGTGGTCAAGGAAGGAGGTCATCTGAGTACTAATGACCTCATGTCATTAAAGTGCTAAAGTGCCAAAACGTGTAAATTTGCGTGTATTTATGATGAGCAGTGATGGGAGAGTACAGGAGAGGAAGATCCGTGATTCGGTAAGTCCTGGGTCCCAATAACACCGACCTTGTAATCCTGCCATCATGGTAGTCCAAAAAATGGGCTGCCACTGATGTAAGAGGTTTTTTCCCCTTGCTTCTGTCTCGTGCTGCCAACCGAATATTTGATGTGTGTTGCTGTATTCTCTTCCTGAGTTCCTGCATGGTCTGGCTCACATATATCCAATCACAGGGACAAAGAGAGCGTAGACAACATTCCTTTCAAAGTGACAGCCCTGCCCATAGATGTTCCCGGGCGTTGGAAGTGGCTGCGTACCAAGGTATCTTTCAGATTGGTCGCTCTTCGTGCTATAATCCTGGGTTTGTCATCGACATGTGCGGCCAGTTTGCCATCTGACTGAAGTAAAAACCTATGGGTATTCAGGATTCTGTAAAGATCCGACCACTGGTTATTGTACCTAGTTATAACACGTATTTTACTGTCCCGTGATTTAGGCCAGGGTACAAATAAATCCTCGCGCTTGGATTCCTTAGTACCTTCAAACACCCGGGATATGACCTTTTTGGGGTAGCCCCTCTCATGTAGTCTCGATGATAAATCTTGTGAGGCCTCCTTAAAGTCACTCAGTTCAGTACAATTACGTCGCAACCGTAGGAACTGGCCCCTAGGTATGCCCTTTTTCAGATGTGTCGGATGGAAGCTCGCAAAATGGAGTAGATTATTGGTTGCAGTGTTTTTGCGGAACAAAGATGTCACAATCCTAGAGTTCTTCACTTTAATTCGGAGGTCTAAAAAGTCAACTTCAGATTCTGAGATCTTAGATGTCAGGGATATGTTAAACGGGTTCTCATTGAGCTGGCCAATAAAGTGTTCGCCCTCCTGTCTTGATCACAAAAAGGTGTGGTGGGCTGGATCACCTACAGTGGAGCAGGACAGGAAAAACTTGACAGCAGCAATTCCATCAACATGGGCAATGTTGGAGTACAATGACTCAACATCACATGTGACCAACAGGGTACCAGACGGTAAGGTGACATCCCTTAATTCCTGAATTAGGTGCATGGAGTCACGAATATATGATTTGAGGCCCAGAACGAATGACTCCAGAAACTGGAGTTCCCGTTTGGTGATGATCCTCCTCATATCAAAGGCCCTTTTGAGGAGTTGGTCTAATTTTTTCTTAAACGTAGTAGTGGGATCTTTGTCTGCTTCCTTTATAACAAAGGATCTGTTTTGTTGCAGTTGTCGAATGATGTTGGACTCTGTCGCAGCCATATTCCTCCCCCTGATAGTGTTCTTGTGTAATTTCCGAACTTCTTGTAGGACTAAGTCACTCTCACTCTCCTTAATTAAATCCATCAGGTCCAGAAAGACACCACGTTCATCCTCCATGAGTTCTGTCACAAGTGTTGGTTGAGCATAAAGTAACTTGAAACATAATTGCCTGTAGCAAAGTCATGGGGAGGGAGCCAGGTAGTAAGTAATGGAGATATTATTTCATTTGTAGAATTATCACAGAGAGAAAAAGCACAGAAATTATTGTGGTTTCGGTATTTACAGTTAAGATCGGCACTTTTGAGTGTAAAGGAAAAAATTAGGCTTCAAATACCCACTTTAATACAATTTAATGAGTGGATAGGGAACTTGGATCAGAAGATGAAGATTTCTCACCTTTATAAAAATTTACTTATAACACAATTTGGAGGTGTTTCTTCTGCTGGCCAGAGGACTTGGCAAAATGAATGTCCAATGATCCATTTGGATGACCAGGAGAAGGTAACTTTGCATTTAAAATTGGTTTCACCTAATTTTAATCACATTTTGGTGCAGTTTAATATTCTACATAGACTTTATGTTACACCTCTTTGGCTTAATAGATGTGGGATTAGGAATGACTCCAACTGTTCTAGGTGTGATGTTCCTGAAGCGGATTATTTGTATATGTTCTGGTCCTGTGCAGAGTTGAAACAATATTAGGGGGCTATTCATAAATATATTGAGGGAAAATTGAAGGTGTGCATCCGTTTCTCCGCTGAATGTTGGGTATTGGGTGAGCTGGCAAAGGCGAGCTGTCAGCAATATAAAAAAAATCTTTTATTTAAGATAATGTTTTTGGCAAGACTTTTGATAAAACGTTCTTGGTTTTCGTGAAATAGTCCCACTATGAACACATGGTTAAATCTGGTGAATACTACTAAGAGATATGAATATATTTTGTATAAGCAGAGAAATACTGAGAGAAAATGGATTGGAATCTGGGGAGACTGGAATTCATAGAGCTTCCTCCGCTCTTCCACCCATCACCACTACCCCTCGGTCTTGGGACGAAGGAGTGGTGGTGAAGGAAGACACATCGCAGGGGGGGGTTTCGGGGGGTTAATAAAAATAAAAAAAATATGTTGATATATGTTAATAATGATATGTTTTATATAATTGTTATTGTTGGACGTTTAATAAAGTGTTTAAAAAAAAAAGCCTCCAGATGGTAGACCTACCTGGATCAGAAGGGAATCGAATACTACAAAAGAATAGGAGAGTTATCTGAGAGAGTCATACTTCCGATCCTAGAATCCATGCAGAGATGTAACTGTTCTTTTGACAGAAATATATAATCTATCCTGCAGTAGGAGTGTCCTGCAGCAGAGTAGAAAGAATAGTCAATAAGAGAGGGGTTAAGACATCTCCAAACATCTATAGGACCCATATAAAACAACGTAAAGTTGAGTTGAGAAAGGGGACCTCTTGGAGGAGGTATCAAGAAGTGGTTGCAGTGCCACGTTGAAATCTCCTGCAAAGACAAGGGTTCCTTCCTGGAAATATTCCACTAAGGCCAGGACAGATAGTCACCAGGAAATCTGGTCAGAGTTAGGTGCATAAATATTGGCAAAGTTATACATAGTGTGCCCAATGAGACCCTTTAAGATGATATATCAACATTCAGGGTCTTGGGTGTGTGCAGAATAGCTAAAGGGAACATCTTTACTAAATACTATACTTACTCCACTTGAGGCTGCACCGTCTGTACCACAGTGATACTAGGTGGGGAATCTAGGTCTGGGTATTTACCATGTTTATAATGGGTTTCCTGGAGGAAGACCACTAAGCACTTCTCCTTCCAGAGAAGAGAAAAGATTTGAGATCTCTTTGACGGGGACTGAAACCACTTTACATTGTAGAAGACTACCGGGAGGTCAGTCATGGGAAATAATAAAGGTTAATGCAAGCAGAAGCAAACCATAAGTATCGAAGTCTTGCCATAGTGAGAGAGAGTATTGCCATATAGCAGCCTCAAGGAGAGCAGTTTCCTGTGTGTCATATGTCAGGGAATATGTCAAGGTATACCCACACGTTCCAAGCCTGAAAACAATTAAACAAAACTCAAAACAAAACTATAATAAAGATGGATAGGGGTAAAGAGCCCAGTTAGGTATAAAATAAAGATTAGCAAACACAGGTTACAAAACATTAAAATCAAAAGTTAGCCCAGATAAAAGTAGTGGGCACTATAACAGACCCTAATCAAAACCTACTCAGTATACAATGAATATGCCTACACAAAAACAACTGAGACTAAACAGGTTACAAATCAAAAATATACTTTATTAAATACACAATGTGACATAAATAAAAAGAGACATGATACATCTGCAGTGGCCAGGTACGGGTGGATAATATTCTGTATTTGTCGTGACGCCAATTACAGTGTGCGCAGGGTACTATCCCAGGGCCCTTCAAAGGTGTTATAACGCACATCCCAGGTTAGGAATGCCAGAGTGGGGTAATGGCCTATAATGTTTCTGTAGCGTAGTGGTAGTTGTGTCATGGTGTCTCCTACCTGGGTACGACCAGACTTCTGGCTCACTTGCAATAAATTTGAGTGTAGTGATAGTAGGAGTAATAGAGGAACTATGCAGAATAAATGATGTCCAGACATTTAGATGAAGTTCAAACGTTGCTTTACTTGAAATAACTTGCATCCAAACCGTATACAGCCTTGGTCTCTTGGTTTCAGCAGATTTTGGCAATGATTGGCAGGAATGAGTACTTCTGCTCTAAATGTGTAGCTTTCAAGATAAACATCTGCTTGGTAGCTCTATAACTGTGGCAGAATTAGCTTACACTTATCTGTAACTTCTGCTGTGTGGGGACAGACTAGCTGAGGAGGAATAGGCTTCTCCTAGGACTCTGGACTTATCTCACAGATGGATTCTCAGGGAATGCTTTCTTCCTGGAACTCTGGAGTTGGTTGTAATTTCTGCTCTCTTCATCCAGCGGAGCTGAAGGTGCTCAGACTGGGTATATGACCACGTCTCTTGCGGAGATGTGCCCCTATTATCTTCCCTAAGGAGGGAGTACCACTCAAAACCCTCCTTTCCCCAACAGGGGGTAAACTATATCCAGCTCTAACAGTTTTTTCCCTCTGTTGCTGCAGGACGAAGGACTAGCCCTCCTCTCTCCAGAAGGAGGGCAGAATAGAACAGGAATGTTCCACTCTGAAGTGCCATAACATTAAAGGGGTTCTCCGGGCTTTTAATATTGATGACCTATCCTCAGGATAGGTCATCAATATCAGATCGGCGGGGGTCTGACACCCGGCACCCCCGCCGATCAGCGGTTTAAAGTGGAGACGCGTGCCGTGCCACCGCTGCCTCCTCTTCACTGTTTACCATCTCGCCGTCGCCTCTGCAGAGGTGAGCAGGTGTAAATACACCTAACCATCCTATTCATTTCACTGGGACGGATCGTTCCCATACATTTGTATAGGAGCGATCCGTCCCATTGAAACGAATGGGACAGCTTGGGTGTAATTACACCTGCTCACAGCTGCAGAGGCAACGACGAGAAGGTAAACAGTGAAGAGGAGGCAGAACTGGCATGGAGCGCGCCTCCTCTTCAAACAGCTGATCGGCAGAGGTGCCGCGTGTCCTGAGAATAGGTCATCAATATTAAAAGCCCGGAGAACCCCTTTAAGACTATCTCTGCCAATGATGCCACCTGCTGGTAACCAGGATAATTACATGAACCATTACATTTAACATAGCTTTATGCACATTTATGATATATATATATATATATATATATATATCAGATGACGTTATAAGAGGTGCTTAGAAGATAGCAGCGGGGTAGGGGAGTGTAGTAACACAACTCTGGGGTGTTACACATCAAATGTAAAGTGCGGTCTACTCCTGAGGAGATAATATCAAAATACATATATGAGGGAAATAATAGGGATCATAAGGATGCTATATCCCAATAAAAAAAACATAGTTGATAAAGTAATAAATTCATATGAATTCATATATATATAAAAGCATGAATACATAGTCCCAAACATGATGATGATAAGGTGCATGTGCAAATATATAAACAAGTCGTTCCCTCATATATAGTGACAAACAAGTATTACATACCGTACCCATTATAATAAAAGTATATAAAGTATATTTTTTGATTTGTAACCTGTTTAGTCTCAGTTGTTTTTGTGTAGGCATAGGTATAAAATAAAGCAAGAGATCTTACTGTATTGTGGGACAAAGAGGAAATCAGAGACCTGAAGAAGTGGAAAATAGCTCAGAAAAAGGGAGGAAAATTGAGGTTAAGAGGAGTGCAGTGTGATGGAAAGACCCTATAGGGTAGAGAATTTGAAAGAAGCAAAGAGGTGAGAAGAGAAGACATGAGCGTGGAGACATCAGAGATAAGCATACGTCCCTTAGAGAACAATGAGGCCTCAAGAGGTGGAACAGGCTATCCTCTTCGGAATCAGGATACCACTGCCCGCTTCTGGTGTTGCTGTTTCGGTGTGGAGATGTTGGGAGGTTCTGGAGCAAATTAAGATCTGTCACATTGTCCCAGTTCACAATATCCAGTGAAGAAATGTTCATTTGGGAGAATGCTTCCTGCAGATCCGAGAACGAGAAGATTCTGATGTAACTTGGGGAGTATGTAAATAGCTAGGCCAAAAGGAAAAGTCCAGCGGTAAGGGGTGAACTTATCCTGAAGATAGTCATTGAGTGGCTTAAGAGCCCTTCTTTTTTGTAGCGTGATGGGAGATAAGTCTTGGAATATTGAGATAGTGGCATCTCCTAGCGCAATGTTATTTGAGATTCTGGCTGCAGAAAGGATCCTCTACTCATCCTGGAAATTTAAAAACCAACATATAATGTCTCTAGGAGGATCAGAGTCTCTGGGTTTCTGCCTGAGAGCTCTGTGGGCCCTTTATATGATAAAAGAGGTCGATTACATCTCTCCCAGAAGGGTGTCTGCTATATGTTTAATGGTAGCTTGGATATCCTCATGGGGCACTGATTCTGATATACCTCTAAAAATGAGGTTGTTCCTCCAACTCCAGTTCTCCTGGTCCTCCATCACTGAGTATAGGGAGTTGATGTGCTGCTGACAGGATGAGAGAGACTGCTACACTGCCAAGCTGTGCTCAAGTGAGGCAGCCTGGACGGACTCCAGAGATTCCACTCTGCGGCCTTTATGTTTAATCTCCTGCGTCAGCACGGATAGTTCATGTTTAAGAGGGGGCAGGGCCTCAGCAAGGTCCTGTTTAATGAAGCACCTAGACACAGGTAGGGAACAAGAGCCCTCAGACTCTCCTCTCTCACTATCTCTCTCAGACATACGCTCCTCCACCTCTCTAGATGTGCGGCCATCCGCCATCTTGGATTCTTTGGGTGCAGGTGCTCCTGCTTGTTTCTTCAGGAATTTAGCCATTCCTGCTCCTGGTTTAGGGCACTTGGGCGGGGGGACCAGGTCATTAGGTTTCCCCCCCCCCCGATTTTCACAATTTTCTGGTCTCCAGGCTTAAGTATGCGGGTCCCATAGCAAGATGATGAACGGAGCTCAGCAGAACGTGGCCATGCAGCACAGGTGCTAGTTCCACCCCACAAACACACTCCCCATCCCCAAAGCAGTTCTGTTTTAAAGAGATATAGCACATACAAATTGTGTTACTGTGAACTGCCATGTTTCAAACTGCATCTGGAAACATCTGAAAACGTTTCTGTGTTTGCTAAGTTTGGGCCTATAATAGTCAAGGGGCACCATTTGATGGAACACCATATGATGTTCTTGTGCAGCACAAATATTTAATACAGCCATACATTTTAGACCTAACAAATAGCTATGAAAAAACAATGTAGTCTACTGGTATAAACATGGACCTGAGGTATTAGAGATTAGAAACTCAGCCATAGACTATGGGGCTCATTTATCAGTTAATGTTGTTTTAATGTCAGTTTTAAGTATGGCTTTGCTTTGTGTGCCTGCGCCAAATTTATGAACCGGTGCACCTTAATAATATATGTGGTGTGAGTGTAATGTGATTTGCACCTTTAGGTGTAAGAGTAGACTAGAGGTTTGCCTGGCATGAGATGCAACACTTTTACAACATTTTAAAAAGTTGCATATAGTAAATGTGCCATAATCCCTGTATAATCTGAAGTTTTCATCTAGAAAATTGAACTTTCGCAGAGCTGACATAGAGAAAAAAAATTCACAAAAAGCAGCAAAAAGTCGCAAAAATGTAATCTGTGACATTTTTAAACCAGAAAACAAGTGTACCATAGTTTATAAATGAGCCATTATGCCTTTAAAATACTATAAAGAATAATACATATTAACTGTACCTAAATTTGAGAGTAAAGTCATAAGTGTAACATACAAAATTAAGTTTAAGTACTCTATAAAATTACATTACTTTGTGATAATTTAAAAGACAACCATGCTTGGGTACTAGTTTTAGGTAATGTGAATTTTTACTATTAGCTTTTCATTTACAAACGGCACAATAACAGAAGGAATGTAGTTTAACTGTACGGTAATGCACTGCTGACAATTCAGGTTCTTGTCATACAGTAGCCTTCCAATTTTAACATTTTCATGTCTGTCTGGCAGGTTATTAAAATAAATGAGAGTGGCTTCTACTGATGTTACTTTTTCTTTAATGGGAGTTCAGAAATTTGCAGTCCACAATAGTACATTAAATTGACTGATGGTGAAGGCTAAAAGGGTTGGCTAAAGTAGACAATTAGGCCCATTTCTGCAGAACTGAGTGAAATATTCCTTGTTATTTCAATAATTCAGACACCAGCTAATTTTCATAGGTTGAGTTTGTCAAGATAATGTGCCTTGTGCTTGTCTGCTTGTCATTTTTAACTCAGTCCTGCATGTTACAGGTGCAGTCTACCTTACAAAACAGGAAAATCACTCAATAGAAGGTCTGCATAAGCAATTCTCCTGCACTGTGAAAGAATTGGTACAGATTTTAAAAAGCATGTATAATGAGAAATAATGTAATTATTAAGAAATCAATGATTTTGGTTATTTCAGGGCAAAAAAGGTTACAAAAATAAATTTTTAAATAGATACACTATGTGGTCAAAAGAATGTGGACACGCACCTTCCATGTGTGCTTGTGAACCCTTTTCAAATCCTTCAACCAGAGGCATGGCTAGGGGTTCTGCATGTTTGCAACTACAGAGGAGAGGCGGATCCTAATCATAGTGGTTATAAGCATCCTGGTGGGCACCATTTTGGGAAATATAGAACTTACTGTTTACAACATTTTCACACTGGTTTAGGTAAACCTGGATTGCAAAAATCAAGGGAGAACTGGCCATAATTTTTAGAAGATTCCTCATGGCTGATGCCCCCTGGTCCACCCAAGACTACTTCATGTGCCAGGTCTCAGGAAGTGAGATTACATCATCATTAACAATGACACCAGGACACAGGAATCTCAGTCCACAGATCAGAAGATACCTTTTGGCCTGCTTCGCAGATGGAATTAGTCAGTGGTAGCCAGATGTGTATTAGGTTTTTTCCTGGCCACTTGGAGATCATAGGGAGCTTTACTGAGGGCAGTATTGGCACATCTCTAGTACTGGGGGAAATCTAAGGAGAGTACTGGGGGCCTTATAGGGACATGTTTAATACTGGGGCATTATTGGGCATTACTGGGAACACTGTTATAAATGGTGTCTCAGTAGGGATGCATTATTATAAATTGGGTGACAATATGGGGCAATGATGTTGGTGGAGGAACTATGTATAAAAAGGGATATTATTATTGCTGGAAGCATTATAGGAGGATTTATTATTGTGGAGGCACAATAGGAGGCATTTTTACTGGGGGTACTATAAGGGACATCATTATTATTGGGGACACGAAAGGGGGCATTATTGATGGAGGCACTTTAGGGGACATTAATAATACTGGGGGAATTATTGGGATATTTTTATTACATGGGAACAATGGGGGCATCCTGATTGCTTGCAGAGATATATATTATTTCTGGGGCATTTTAGGAGGCACTATGTTTTCTGCAGTATAGTATTTGCGGACACTTGAGAGCACAGCAGCCAGAGTGTTGGAGTAGCACCAGGTTGACACTGTTGGGACACCACGGTGGGGAGTTTGTATTGAGAAGTTGGGGAGGATGATGGAAAAGTAAGGAATCTAAAATGTAAGTAACACATTCTGCAGAGATGAGTGGTTGAAAGAAGTTGTCATGGTGGTCTGGTTTGAATGAAGGAGATGAGGAAAGAAAATATCTACATTAGAGGGGATGTCACTGAATGTAAGCGTTATGTAGTGTTGTACTCTCCTGTATGACAAAGCGAGATACTAAAAGTAGGGCTGGCTTGGTGCTGTGGCCTGCTTCTGACCTCCTCAGCCCTCTCCTCCATATCTTTATTAGGGAAAAATGGAGGAGGAGGGCAGAGCATGGCAGCTGGCACTGGCCACCATAGAAGGACAACTTTTGGGGAGAATAGCTTTGAGAATGAAGAATGCAAAATGAACTCTCAGGGCACATTTATGAAGTCCGGCGTTTTAGACGACGGTCTAAATAAATCTCTGAACAGGCGATGGATCCGCCGGAGTTGTGAAGAGGTGCCACCCTCTTCATAAATTCAGCGCATCCAGCGCCATTTCTAAATAAGAGATAGCTACTTAGCTGTCTTACATTTAGACCATTTTCTATGCCTAAATGAGGCCTAGAAAATGATGAATGAAATGGGCCTGCTGGCCCATCCCCTTCCTTGTCTGTGCCACCCCCACAATTTTAGGCTTGGCGTGAGAAGTCATATATTGCGGCGCAACTAACCATTGTGCCACCATCTGCGCCTGAAATGCACCTAATATAGGTGTATTTCACTAAAATAAATGCCCCCCCCCCCCCCCCCCCGGTTTGTTTTCTTAATAGAATTTCAGTAGTGATCTTAAAGAAACTCTGTAAGCAGGCTTGACCATGCTAAAATGAAGACAGTAGTATGTAAGGGCTCAGAAGTACAAACATATCTTTTGTGGCGTTTTTATCAGCAAGAGTAGTGTGAATATGAATTTTTATTCTGCCAGATTATGCTCTTGCAAATGCACTACACTGATCTACACTGTGAATTGGTCTCTGCTCTCTGTAATGAACTATAAATGGACTGGAAAGACCCTCTAAAGAGAAAAATCTAACAGAAACAAATGTTCATATTGACAATACTCCACAAAATGTGTGTTTGCACTACTCTCCCTAACCTCTACCTAGTGCCATCATCAGTTTATCTGATATATACTGTAGTTGGTATTATAGTTTTATGCAAAATCATAAAGTATTACTTGTAATTTATATATTTAAATCCCTGCACCAGTGCACAGTCCTACTTTGTGATTCCTTGCCAGTGTACATATAGAGATTAATTTAAATTCACTGAATAGGACTTCCCTTTGGACTCCTAATCATAGAAAGATCAGATACTTAAATGAAACTTATACAATGTACTGTGATTTTCTCCTCATTTTTCCTATGCCTCCCCTTCTGCAAATCCCTTAACTGGCTCCACATTACCCAGAGAATTCAGTTTAAGATACTAACAAATAAATATAAGGTCCACAATTTGTCACCTCCTTACATCTCTGACCTGCTTTCCATATACATTCTTACGTGTAATCTCCAATCCTCATAAGACCTACTTCTTTGTTCTCCTCTCATCTGTTCACGTGTCTCTCCCATGCGCTGGAACTCACTACCCCAGTACATCAGACTCTCCCCAACATCCAAACCTTAAAAAGTTACCTGAAAACCCACCTCTTCTGGAAAGCCTACCACCTACAATAAGCATGGTGCCACCACACAGCCAAATGAGCAGCCTTTACCTTACCTACTGTGTTCTTCCCCCTTCCATTGTAGATTGTAAGCTCTTGCGTGCAGGGTCTTCTCCACCTCTGTACCAATCTGTTGATAGTTTCTTGTTTATTGCTTTTGTATTTTTATATGTATGTATTTTATGTATGTGTAACTGCCTCTTGATGTACAGTGCTATGGAATTAATGGTGTGTTCAAATAAATAATAATAATGATCAGCTCAGATCCTTCTGCAGATCAAACACCATGTTTAAAGTGTCAGGTTAACTGTAAAGAGGATAGCACTACATGTGCTGTCCCAGCATTTATTTCTTCCATTTAGATAAATGTCTGTTTGTGTTTATTTTATCATTACCATGTTATGTAATGCTGCCATTGGTGTCCTAAGGTATCATGTAAATTCCATTGCCTTTGCTCTCTGTTCTACTCCTCCCTTTCTGTGACATCACATCCAGTGCTCTGTTCCTGTGTCTTCTTTTCCTGCAGCAGACTCAGAGCTGGTGAGAGCATTTGGTTTTGATTTCTAATGTCCTCTAGTATCCTCTAATTTCCTCTATGTCTTTGCTCAAGGTAAACTCAATAAATTACCAAAGCATCAACATTGTATTCTCCTCACTGGATTTTCACATACAAATTGTACCACGACCTGGGGATATTAGTGAGTTCATTTACCATTGCTAGAGATTACCACTCACAACCAGTCAGAGACTTCTCTAACGTATATCTGTGGCAGAATACTATACATGAACGCTACCTGAGTTTGCTATGGTTTTAGTAGCAAGGATTTTAACTAGTTTACTGCTTTGCTAATGTAATAAAAGTATCCCGCAAAGAACATCATCTTTCCACAAGATAGGTTAGGTGTATTCAGCTTTCGAAAGGTGGTCCTTGGTTGTACAACACCTTTTTAAACACGTGTTGTATAAAACATATACAATGTAATATCTTGTAAAAGGGAATGCCGAAATTGCGGATCAGAGCATTTCTCCATTAAAAAGACAGATAGCTGTCTAAAAATATTGTATATTTTCCATGGAGAAACTAAGCAATTTAAAAATAGTTCTGCTTTGTGAATTGTATTTTTTCAACCTCACTTTTTTTATTTTAGGAAGTAACATTACAAAAAACTAAAACACGATTTATGACAGTATCACAGTAGTAGTAGTTTCTACTGTTGTGTTAATCAACTCATGGTCTATACTTTGACAAGCTTTGACATGTACTAGATTTAGTCTTTATTGACAATGTATCAGAAGACAAGACTAATATGCAGTTCCCTATAGTTCACTCTGTCATCACAGAAGAAGAATATGTTGGCAGGTATGAACTGTTGATCATAGTCTACCTCATTTGAAGCCTTGGTTCAAATGTCATCCTTTACATCTTATTTTCTAAATAACATTGCCTTTTCATGTGGTTTCTGTTCATGCTGTCAAGATAGAGCCCACTGTTAAGACTATAAGGACATAAAAACATACTTGTGATCTCTAAATAGTGTTTAAAATAAATGGTAAAAGTATAAAATATAACATATATATATATATATACACATTAATCTGAATATACATTCAACAACTGAAAATGGAAAGTTACTGTATTATGCTAACCCAGATTTAAAGGGAGTCTGTCATCAAAATATGACGTTATATACCACTTAAATGGCTCTCTAGCACACCAATCCTTAATTCAAATGGTACCTTTGTCATTTTCTTTTGACTTTCACCAGCAGGAAAAACGCAGTTTAATCCATTTGCAAATGAGGGATCAGAAGTGCCGCAAGCCGAATTACCTTGTGCTTCGTGGTCAATTTTCCCTGAAATGGCGTAAACCCCCCCTCCCAAAAAAAAACAAAATACTTACCTCATCCATTTGAGCGCGGCCATCTTGATTGAAGATCATCAAACAGATGAGGAAAGTATTATTATTATTTTCTTAAATTAGATGCCGCGATCAGCGATGAACATGCCATCTGAGCCGTTCCCCATTATTGCGCTACTTACAAAGAAATGCCCTTTGTGTCAAAGTAAAGTAAGTAGTCAGCTAAATTAGCTAAATCAGTGTTCATAACTTCGCTCATCTCTACTTCAGAAGGACACAATGGGAATTATTTGGTGGCTGGGGTTAACAAGGAAAGTAGGGTAGTGACTAGGAATAAATGTGTGCCTAAAAATAAACAAACCTGTTGGTATCATCAAAGGTTTGATGATGGATACAAGAAGTGTTGCAAATAAAATGGATGAATTGGACATTTTAACCCCTTCAGGACCCTGCCATTTTTTAACCTTAAGGACCAGGCAATTTTTTGCAAATCTGACATGTGTCACTTTATGTGGTGATAAAACGCTTTTACTTATCCAGGCCATTCTGAGATTGTTTTCTCGTCACATATTGTACTTCATGATAGTGGTAAAATTGAGCCGAAAAAAAATAATTTTTATTTATAAAAAAATTCAAAATTTACAAACTAAATTTAAAAATTAGCAAATTTCCAAATTAAAATTTCTCTACTTTTATAATAGATAGTAATACCTGCAAAAATAGTTATTTGCATTCCCCATATGTCTACTTCATGTTTGAATCATTTGTGAATGCCATTTTATTTTTGGGGACGTTAGAAGGCTTAGAAGTTTAGAAGCAAATCTTGAAATTTTTCCGAAAATTTCTAAAACACACTTTTTCAGGACCAGTTCGGGTCTGAAGTCACTTTGTGAGGCTTACATGATAGAAACCACCCAAAAATGACAAAATTTTACAAACTACACCCCTCGTTGTATTCAAAACTGATTTTACAAACTTTGTTAACCCTTTAGGTGTTCCACAAGAATTAATGAAAAATAGAGATACAATTTAAAAATTTCACTTTTTTGGCAGATTTTCCATTTGAATCAATTTTTTCCAGTTACAAAGCAAGGGTTAACAGCCAAACAAAACTCAATATTTATGGCCTTGATTCTGTCGTTTACAGAAACACCCCATATGTGTTTGTAAACTGCTGTACGGGCACACGGCAGGGCGCAGGAGGAAAGGACTGCCATACGGTTTTTGGAAGGCAGATTTTGCTGGACTGTTTTTTTGACACCATGTCCCATTTGAAGCCCCCCTGATGCACCCCTAGAGTAGAAACTCCCAAAAAGTGACCCCATTTTAGAAACTACACCCATCAAGGTATACAAAACTGATTTAACAAACATTGTTAACCCTTTAGGTGTTCCACAAGAATGAATGGAAAATAGAGATGAAATTTCAGAATTTCACTTTTTTGGTAGATTTTCCATTTTAATAAATTTTTTCCAGTTACAAAGCAAGGGTTAGCAGCCAAACAAAACTCAATATTTATGGCCCTGATTCTGTAGTTTACAGAAACATGCCATATGTGGTCGTAAACTGATGTACGGGCACACGGCATTGCGCAGAGGAAAGGAACGCCATATGTTTTTTGGAAGGCAGATTTTGCTGGACTGTTTTTTTGACACCATGTCACATTTGAAGCTAGAGATGTCGCAAAAATTAAATTTTCCATTCGCGAACGGCAAAGGCGAATTTCCGCAAATGTTCACGAACGGGCGAACCGGGCGAACCGCCATAGACTTCAATAGGCAGGTGAATTTTAAAACCCACAGGGACTCTTTCTGGCCACAATAGTGATCGAAAATGGTTGTTTCAAGGGGATTAATACCTGGATTGTGGCATGTCGGAGGGGGATCCATGGCAAAACTCCAATGGAAAATTACGTAAGGGCATAAATCTTATTGCTATATCCTACATCAGCTGCAGGCTGAGCCTGTGTCACCGAAGTGCATTTAACCATCAACAGTCTGGTTATTTTTTGGCCATATACTACATCAGGTGCAGGCTGAGCCTGTGTCACCCAAGTGCATTTAACCATCAACAGTGTGGTTATTTTTTGGCCATATACTACATCAGGTGCAGGCTGAGCCTGTGTCACCCAAGTGCATTTAACCATCAACAGTGTTGTTAATTTTTGGCCATATACTACATCTGGTGCAGGCTGAGCCTGTGTCACCCAAGTGCATTTAACCATCAATAGTGTGGTTATTTTTTGGCCATATACTACATCAGGGGCAAGTTGAGCCTGTCACCCAGCGCCTAAAAAATAGACCTGACATTTCTATTCAACCAAATCTGTACTGTTTTAGCTCGTCAAAGTTTTTGTTCTGGGTTGAAAAACTATTCCCAAATTTGCCATTCTCAAAATAAGTAGTTTATGCTATATCAGGCATACTTGAAATCTATCCCAAAAAGGATATCTTAGATTCAAGGTGCTGATAGTGTCATTCAGAAAAACTTAACACACACGCTACCGTGCAGATACAAGTCTAATTCTGTGATTAAACGTATACCTGTCACACAGCGCCAAAAAAAATAGGCCTCACATTTCTATTCAACCAAATCTGTATTGTTTTAGCTGGTCAAATTATTTGTAGTGACCGTAAAAGCACAGTTTTTGTTCTGGGTTGAAAAACTATTCCCAAATTTGCCATTTTCAAAATTGTGGTGAACGGGAACAATGAGGAAAACATCTAATAAGGGACGCGGACGTGGAAATAGTCGTGGTGGTGTTTGTGGACCCTCTGGTGCTGGGAGAGGACGTGGCCATTCTGCCACAGCCACACGTCCTAGTGAACCAACTACCTCAGGTCCCAGTAGCCAGCAGAATTTACAGCGATATTTGGTGGGGCCCAATGCCGTTCTAAGGATGGTAAGGCCTGAGCAGGCACAGGCATTAGTCAATTGGGTGGGCGACAGTGCATCCAGCACGTTCACATTATCTCCCACCCAGTCTTCTGCAGAAAGCGCACAGATGGTGCATGAAAACCAAGCCCATCAGTCTGTCACATCACCCCCATGCATATCAGGGAAACTGTCTGAGCCTCAAGTTATGCAGCAGTCTCTTATGTTGTTTGAAGACTCTGCTGCCAGGGTTTCCCAAGGGCATCCACCTAGCCCTTCCCCAGGGGTGGAAGAGATAGAATGCACTAACGCACAACCACTTATGTTCCTTGATGATGAGGACATGGGAATACCACCTCAGCACGTCTCTGATGATGACGAAACACAGGTGCCAACTGCTGCGTCTTTCTGCAGTGTGCAGACTGAACAGAGAATGTCAGGGATCAAGACTGGGTGGAAGACGATGCAGGGGACGATGAGGTCCTAGACCCCACATGGAATGAAGGTCGTGCCACTGACTTTCACAGTTCGGAGGAAGAGGCAGTGGTGAGACCGAGCCAACAGCGTAGCAAAAGAGGGAGCAGTGGGCAAAATCAGAACACCCGCCGCCAAGAGACTCCGCCTGCTACTGACCGCCTCCATCTATGACCGAGCACCCCAAAGGCAGCTTCAAGGAGTTCCCTGGCATGTCACTTCTTTAAACAATGTGCTGACGACAAGACCCGAGTGGATTGCACGCTGCGCCATCAGAGCCTGAAGCGAGGCATTAACGTTCTGAACCTTAGCACAACCTGCATGACCAGGCACCTGCATGCAAAGCATGAACTGCAGTGGAGTAAACACCTTAAAAACAAGGAAGTCACTCAGGCTCCCTCTGCTACCTCTTCTGCTGCTGCCGCCTCGGCCTCTTCTGCTGCTGCCGCCGCCTCGGCCTCTTCCTCCGCCTCTGGAGGAACAATGGCACCTGCCACCCAGCAAACATGGGATGTACCACCAACACCACCACCTGCGTCACCAACCATCTCAACCATGTCACACGGCAGCGTTCAGCTCTCCATCTCACAAACATTTGAGAGAAAGCGTAAATTCCCACCTAGCCACCCTCGATCCCTGGCCCTGAATGCCAGCATTTCTAAACTACTGGCCTATGAAATGCTGTCATTTAGGCTGGTGGACACAGACAGCTTCAAACAGCTCACGTTGCTTGCTGTCCCACAGTATGTTGTTCCCAGCCGCCACTACTTTCCAAGAGAGCCGTGCCTTCCCTGCACAACCAAGTGTCCGATAAAATCAAGTGTGCACTGCGCAACGCCATCTGTGGCAAGGTCCACCAAACCACAGATACGTGGACCAGTAATCACGGCCAGGGACGCTATATCTTCCTAACTGCACACTGGGTAAATGTAGTGGCGGATGGGCCCCAGGCGGAGAGCTGTTTGGCGCACGTCCTTCCGCCGCCAAGGATCGCAGGGCAACATTCTTTGCCTCCTGTCTCCTCCTCCTCCTACTCAGCTTCTTCCACCTGCTCATCCAGTCAGCCACACACCTTCACCACCAACTTCAGCACAGCCCGGGGTAAACGTCAGCAGGCCGTTCTGAAACTCATATGTTTGGGGGACAGGCCCCACACCGCACAGGAGTTGTGGCGGGGTATAGAACAACAGACCGACGAGTGGTTGCTGCCGGTGAGCCTCAAGCCCGGCCTGGTGGTGTGCGATAATGGGCAAAATCTCGTTGCAGCTCTGGGACTAGCCGGTTTGACGCACATCCCTTGCCTGGCGCATGTGCTGAATTTGGTGGTGCAGAAGTTCATTCGCAACTACCCCGACATGTCAGAGCTGCTGCATAAAGTGCGGGTCGTCTGTTCGCGCTTCCGGCGTTCACACCCTGCTGCTGCACGCCTGTCTGCGCTACAGCGTAACTTCGGCCTTCCCGCTCACCGCCTCATATGCGATGTGCCCACCAGGTGGAACTCCACCTTGCACATGCTGGACAGACTGTGCGAGCAGCAGCAGGCCATAGTGGAGTTTCAGCTGCAGCACGCACGGGTCAGTCGCACTGCGGAACAGCACCACTTCACCACCAATGACTGGGCCTCCATGCGAGACCTGTGTGCCCTGTTGCGCTGTTTCGAGTACTCCACCAACATGGCCAGTGGCGATGATGCCGTTATCAGCGTTACAATACCACTTCTATGTCTCCTTGAGAAAACACTTAGGGCGATGATGGAAGAGGAGGTGGCCCAGGAGGAAGAGGAGGAAGAGGGGTCATTTTTAGCACTTTCAGGCCAGTCTCTTCGAAGTGACTCAGAGGGAGGTTTTTTGCAACAGCAGAGGCCAGGTACAAATGTGGCCAGACAGGGCCCACTACTGGAGGACGAGGAGGACGAGGATGAGGAGGAGGTGGAGGAGGATGAGGATGAAGCATGTTCACAGCGGGGTGGCACCCAAAGCAGCTTGGGCCCATCACTGGTGCGTGGCTGGAGGGAAACACAGGACGATGACGATATGCCTCCCACAGAGGACAGCTTGTCCTTACCTCTGGGCAGCGTGGCACACATGAGCGACTACATGCTGCAGTGCCTGCGCAACGACAGCAGAGTTGCCCACATTTTAACGTGTGCGGACTACTGGGTTGCCACCCTGCTGGATCCCCGGTACAAAGACAATGTGCCCACCTTACTTCCTACACTGGAGCGTGATAGGAAGATGCGTGAGTACAAGCGCACGTTGGTAGACGCGCTACTGAGAGCATTCCCAAATGTCACAGGGGAACCAGTGGAAGCCCAAGGCGAAGGCAGAGGAGGAGCAAGAGGTCGCCAACGCAGCTGTGTCACGGCCAGCTCCTCTGAGGGCAGGGTTAGCATGGCAGAGATGTGGAAAAGTTTTGTCAACACGCCACAGCTAACTGCACCAGCACCTGATACGGAACGTGTTAGCAGGAGGCAACATTTCACTAACATGGTGGAACAGTACCTGTGCACACTCCTCCACGTACTGACTGATGGTTCGGCCCCATTCAACTTCTGGGTCTCCAAATTGTCCACGTGGCCAGAGCTAGCCTTTTATGCCTTGGAGGTGCTGGCCTGCCCGGCGGCCAGCGTTTTGTCTGAACGTGTATTCAGCACGGCAGGGGGCGTCATTACAGACAAACACAGCCGCCTGTCTACAGCCAATGTGGACAAGCTGACGTTCATAAAAATGAACCAGGCATGGATCCCACAGGACCTGTCCATCCCTTGTGCAGATTAGATATTAACTACCTCCCCTTAACAATATATTATTCTACTCCAGGGCACTTCCTCATTCAATACTATTTTTATTTTCATTTTACCATTATATTGCGGGGCAACCCAAAGTTGAATGAACCTCTCCTCTGTCTGGGTGCCGGGGCCTAAATGTGTGACAGTGGCCTGTTCCAGTGGTGGGTGACGTGAAGCCTGATTCTCTGCTATGACATGAAGACTGATTCTGTGCTGACATGAAGCCTGAATCTCTGTTATGGGACCTCTCTCCTCTGCCTGGGTGCCTGGGCCTAAATATGTGACAGTGGCCTGTTCCAGTGGTGGGTGACGTGAAGCCTGATTCTCTGCTATGACATGAAGACTGATTCTGTGCTGACATGAAGCCAGATTCTCTGTTACGGGACCTCTCTCCTCTGTCTGGGTGCCGGGGCCTAAATATGTGACAGTGGCATGTTCCAGTGGTGGGTGACGTGAAGCCTTATTCTCTGCTAAGACATGAAGACTGATTCTGTGCTGACATGAAGCCAGATTCTCTGTTACGGGACCTCTCTCCTCTGTCTGGGTGCCAGGACCTAAATGTGTGACAGTGGCCTGTTCCAGTGGTGGGTGACGTGAAGCCTGATTCTCTGCTATGACATGAAGACTGATTCTGTGCTGACATGAAGCCAGATTCTCTGTTACGGGACCTCTCTCCTCTGTCTGGGTGCCAGGGCCTAAATGTGTGACAGTGGCCTGTTCCAGTGGTGGGTGACGTGAAGCCTGATTCTCTGCTATGACATGAAGACAGATTCTGTGCTGACATAAGGCCAGATTCTCTGTTACGGGACCTCTCTCCTCTGTCTTGGTGCCATGGCCTAAATGTGTGACAGTGGCCTGTTCCAGTGGTGGGTGACGTGAAGCCTGATTCTCTGCTATGACATGAAGACTGATTCTGTGCTGACATGAAGCCAGATTCTCTGTTACGGGATCTCTCTCCTCTGTCTGGGTGCCAGGGCCTAAATGTGTGACAGTGGCCTGTTCCAGTGGTGGGTGACGTGAAGCCTGATTCTCTGCTATGACATGAAGACTGATTCTGTGCTGACATGAAGCCAGATTCTCTGTTACGGGACCTCTCTCCTCTGTCTGGGTGCCGGGGCCTAAATATGTGACAGTGGCCTATTCCAGTGGTGGGTGACGTGAAGCCTGATTCTCTGCTATGACATGAAGACTGATTCTCTGCTGACATGAAGCCAGATTCTCTGTTACGGGACCTCTCTCCTCTGTCTGGGTGCCTGGGCCTAAATATGTGACAGTGGCCTGTTCCAGTGGTGGGTGACGTGAAGCCTGATTCTCTGCTATGACATGAAGACTGATTCTCTGCTGACATGAAGCCTGAATCTCTGTTATGGGACCTCTCTCCTCTGCCTGGGTGCCTGGGCCTAAATATGTGACAGTGGCCCGTTCTAGTGGTGGGTGACGTGAAGCCTGATTCTCTGATATGACATGAAGACTGATTCTCTGCTGACATGAAGCCTGAATCTCTGTTATGGGACCTCTCTCCTCTGCCTGGGTGCCTGGGCCTAAATATATGACAGTGGCCTGTTCCAGTGGTGGGTGACGTGAATCCTGATTCTCTGCTATGACATGCAGACTGATTCTCTGCTGACATGAAGCCAGATTCTCTGTTACGGGACCTCTCTCCTCTGCCTGGGTGCCGGGGCCTAAATATATGACAATGGACTGTTACAGTGGTGGGTTACGTGAAGCCAGATTCTCTGCTATAGCATGAAGACTGATTCTCTGCTGACGTGAAGCCAGATTCTCTGCTATGGGACCTCTCTCCAATTGATATTGGTTTATTTTTATATATATATTTTTATTTTTTATTCATTTCCCTATCCACATTTGTTTGCAGGGGATTTACCTACATGTTGCTGCCTTTTGCAGCCCTCTAGCTCTTTCCTGGGCTGTTTTACAGCCTTTTTAGTGCCGAAAAGTTCGGGTCCCCATTGACTTCAATGGGGTTCGGGTTCGGGACGAAGTTCGGGTCGGGTTCGGATCCTGAACCCGAACATTTCCGGGAAGTTCGGCCGAACTTCTCGAACCCGAACATCCAGGTGTTTGCTCAACTCTAGAAGTGAACAATACAATGATATGAGTATAATCAAAACATGATCCATGTGAATCAGAAGTAGATCATATATATAGTAAATCAATTACATATATAGTGAATATGTGATCAATACAGTGATATGCATATAATAAAAACATGATCAATATGAATCAAAAATAGATCGCATATTCAAAATTTGAAGTGAACAGTACAATAATATAAGTATAATCAAAACATGATCCATGTAAATCAGAAGTAGATCATATATTCATGATTAAAAGAGAACATATCATATAAACATCAAAAGGTTGTTAATGGAGTGGGAATTAATTAAATATAAAAAATTACTCCTAACTGAGTACTAGGGTCAGTTTTGTTGCCTATGTATTTTGGGATGTGTGGGATAGCTCATGGACAACCTGGTATGATTTTCTGCACCAACTGCATATAGCCCCATTGTGGTGATTACTTTGTGTTACGCAGTATCGGTTGTCTTGGAGCTAGTGCCCCGGTCCCCTTCCCCTTTTTCCCCCCCTCCCTTTATTGGCTATACTACCCTGTGTTTTATCATGCATAGGTAGATAGGTGTACGATTTGATGTCGCATGGCCCTTTGCTTCTCTGTTTACTGTATACCATCCTGTCTTTTCTCCATACTTTATACACTGCTCAAAAAAATAAAGGGAACACTTAAACAACACAATGTAACTCCAAGTCAATCACACTTCTGTGAAATCAAACTGTCCACTTAGGAAGCAACACTGAGTGACAATCAATTTCACATGCTGTTGTGCAAATGGGATAGACAACAGGGGGAAATTATAGGCAATTAGCAAGACACCCCCAATAAAGGAGTGGTTCTGCAGATGGTGAGCACAGACCACTTCTCAGTTCCTATGCTTCCTGGCTGATGTTTTGGTCACTTTTGAATGCTGGTGGTGCTTTCACTCTAGTGGTAGCATGAGACAGAGTCTACAACCCACACAAGTGGCTCAGGTAGTGCAGCTTATCCAGGATGGCACATCAATGCGAGCTGTGTCAAGAAGGTTTGCTGTGTCTGTCAGCGTAGTGTCCAGAGCATGGAGGCGCTACCAGGAGACAGGCCAGTACATCAGGAGACGTGGAGGAGGCCATAGGAGGGCAACAACCCAGCAGTAGGACCGCTACCTCCGCCTTTGTGCAAGGAGGAACAGGAGGAGCACTGCCAGAACCCTGAAAAATGACCTCCAGCAGGCCACAAATGTGCATGTGTCTGCTCAAACGGTCAGAAACAGACTCCATGAGGGAGATATGAGGGCCCGACGTCCACAGGTGGGGGTTGTGCTTACAGCCCAACACCGTGCAGGACGTTTGGCATTTGCCAGAGAACACCAAGATTGGCAAATTCGCCACTGACGCCCTGTGCTCTTCACAGATGAAAGCAGGTTCACACTGAGCACATGTGACAGACGTGACAGAGTCTGGAGACGCCGTGGAGAACGTTCTGCTGTCTGCAACATCCTCCAGCATGACCGGTTTGGCATTGGGTCAGTAATAGTGTGGGGTGGCATTTCTTTGGAGGGCCGCACAGCCCTCCATGTGCTGGCCAGAGGTAGCCTGATTGCCATTAGGTACCGAGATGAGATCCTCAGACCCCTTATGAGACCATATGCTGGTGCGGTTGGCCCTGGTTTCCTCCTAATGCAAGACAATGCTAGACCTCATGTGGCTGGAGTGTGTCAGTAGTTCCTGCAAGACGAAGGCATTGATGCTATGGACTAGCCCGCCCGTTCCCCAGACCTGAATCCAATTGAGAACATCTGGGACATAATGTCTCGCTCTATCCACCAACGTCACGTTGCACCACAGACTGTCCAGGAGTTGGCAGATGCTTTAGTCCAGGTCTGGGAGGAGATCCCTCAGGAGACTGTCCGCCACCTCATCAGGAGCATGCACAGGTGTTGTAGGGAGGTCATACAGGCACGTGGAGGCCACACACACTACTGAGCCTCATTTTGACTTGTTTTAAGGACATTACATCAAAGTTGGAACAGCCTGTAGTGTGTTTTTCCACTTTAATTTTGAGTGTGACTCCAAATCCAGACCTCCATGGGTTAAAAAATTTGATTTCCATTTTTTAATTTTTGCGTGATTTTGTTGTCAGCGCATTCAACTATGTAAAGAACAAAGTATTTCAGAAGAATATTTAATTAATTCAGATCTAGGATGTGTTATTTTTGTGTTCCCTTTATTTTTTTGAGCAGTGTATTTTATAATAAATTGATATTTTGATACATTACTTCCACTTGCTTGTTTTAGTCTATTTTGGATACTGTACAAGTGGTAATTGTAGCTGTCTAGTCTGACAGAGAGGTTTTTTGTAGGTTTAATAGTATTCTATATATCTTTAGGTAATTCCTCATATATGGATTTTTAATCATGTGACAAAGATTGGGTGTCACAATTGGGAACAGTTTTTGGTGAAACTACGGCACAGGATACGGAGAAATGTGATAGCAAGGAGTTAAAACATAAGATCAGAAAGGCACTTAAAAAACGGACAAAGTTATGGTGGAATAAGGCCGCACTAGAGAACTATCTCAATAGGAATATCGTGACACGGGGACTTCGTGTCCAGATTTTTCCTACTCTGGAGGGCTATGATCCCACGTTTATAACTAAATGGGAGGAAACCCTCACTAAGTGTTCACAGACCTTAATTGAACTGCTAATCGGGGCAGATCGTAGATCATTGGAGGCTGTGGAGAAGGACATTGACAGCCATAAGGAAAGCATTCAGCAACTCCTGACTAAGGAAGAACTGGATGGTTTTGACAAAAGTCTAGAAGAAGACCTTGTTAAATGGGAGCGTGAAACACAGTCCATGAAAACTAAGAAATTCCAGAGAGATCTAGGAGATTATCAGCAAAATAAAGTGTTCAGGTGGCAGCAAACCAACTTTAGGTCCGAACCTCGTTCACGATCTCAATCATTAGCATCCTCCATATCCGAAGAAGAATGTGGCGTGTCTTTTTTAGACGGGCGCCCGGCCACCGGACGTGGTCCGGATCCCGAAAGGACAGGTTACAACCTACACACTCCAGTACAAAAGCGAAAACATTGGAACGGGAATGGCCGAGGGAAGAGAGCAAAGAACTAAAGGTAATTAACCTCTCTGCCATTTGCCTTACTCCAGCACAACAGCAAGTTTTGCAGAGGGGCCTATCTTTCTCCCCGGTCGGCAAATTTGACTACTTTGAAGTGGTCAAAGACCTAGAACTATTTGCCCGGAAGTTGCTCTTCAAAAAATACTTTAGTCGTGGCCATGAGGCCACTGCCTCTATGTCACCAGCTGAGAGGCAAGCGATTAGGGACCTGGAATCTCTTCTAGATGATCAGGTGGAGACCAAGATCAGTAGATCCCCCATACATCTGCACAGGCGTTCGCGTACGTTCCCCCCCCAAAACTTTATGTCCCGCGGTGGATGTCTTTGTGAAGCTAGTCAAACGAGACTTAAAAATCGATCACCCACATATTAGGGGAGATAACTTGACCCGCTTGCAAAGACAGGCACTGCGTGAGTTACAGGAATTAAAAGAGGTAGTGATCAAACCAGCCGACAAGGGGGGTAATGTCGTGATATGGCCTGTGCAGATGTATGAAAAGGAGGCTTTTCGGCAACTCAGCAACAAACAATGTTACAGGAGAATTGAAAGGGACCCCACCTCTCTTTATAAAAGAGAGCTGGATGACATCTTGATGGATGCCTGTGATCAAGGTATCATCACCCCCAAAATGATGGATGGTTTGCGAGTTGATTTTCCCGTCAAACCTACCCTCTACCTGCTCCCCAAGGTGCACAAAAGCCATACCCACCCCCCGGACACCCGATTGTCTCGGGGATTGGGAGTCTGTGCACAAATGTGGGGAGGTTTATTGACTTCTTTCTTCAGAAGAGTGTGGAAATCCTCCCCTCTTTTGTCAAAGACACGACTGACATGTTGAGACGCTTAAACGGGATCCACGCCGATCAGGACGTGGTTCTTGTTACATGCGATATAGAATCATTATACACGTCTATATACCACGACCAAGGGGTGCGGGCATCTAGATCCTTTTTGGCCATGACTGATTATGATAACAACATGATTGAGTTTATTTTGGCGTTATTAGAATTTATGCTTACACATAATTATTTTCTTTTTAAGGACCGCCTCTTCCTACAGCTCCAGGGGACAGCAATGGGGGCGTCCTGCGCCCCCTCATATGCTAATTTTTTCCTGGGGCTGTGGGAAAGAGAGATTGTTCATAACACTCCTGGATATGATGCCGCACTCCTATGGTCGAGGTAAATAGACAATGTGTTCTTCTTGTGGCAGGACACTATCCCTGCCTTGGAAGACTTTTTGGCTTGCCTGAACACCAACACACGCAATATCAAACTTATTTACTTACGAATGTTGAGTTCTTGGACATCATGATCACAAAGGGTCCTGATGGATATTTGTCCACTAATCTCTTTAGGAAATCTACGGCTGTCAATGCCCTTCTCCACGCCTCCTCTGCACACCATCCGAAAACGATACAGGCAATACACACAGGGCAATTCTTAAGAACCCGTAGGATCTGCTCCAATGATGAGCAGTTTGAACAGCAGGCATCGGTCTTGACGCAGCGATTCCTTGAAAGATGATATTAACCTAACACGATCCAGCGGGGCTATGAGAGAGCCAAAAAAACAACAAGAGATTCCTTGCTGGTGAGTAGAATCAAAAACAAGGAAAATAGGGACTCAGGGGTGAGAGTCATTACCCCATTCAACAATAAGTGGCGGCTCATCCAAAACATTCTATGTAGGCATTGGTCGGTCCTACAAACGGATGGGGATCTGGCAGTATGTCTTCCAGCATACCCCCAGATCACTTGGAGGAGGTCACGCAATTTGCGTGACATCCTGACCAAGAGCCACTATGTCCCTAAACCAGCAAGAGGCATATTTGGGAGCAAGGGCCCCAGATGGGGATCATTTTCTTGTGGATCATGTGCCGCCTGTAAATACATGGTCCGCTCCACTGCCTTCTGTGATTCTTCTGGTCAAAGGAATTTTAAGATTGTTCATAACATCAATTGCAACACAGAGGCAGTGGTATATTTGATCACTTGCCCATGTAACCTGTTTTACATTAGCATGACAAAGAGGGCCCTCAAGGTACGGGTATTAGAACACATTGGTAAGATCCGATCAGCCGCAGAAATACCAGAGAGAGATTGGGAATTACTACAAGCCGTCCCACGAGATTTCCGCAGGTTCCATGGGTCTGATCCAGGGAAATTGACGGTGAGAGGTATTGATAGAATCCATCTAGGATCTAGAGGCGGGAACATTAAAGTAGCTTTACTCCGCAGAGAAACTAGATGGATAGTCACCCTGGATACTGTTACCCCGTACGGCCTAAATGAATCGAATAGCTTCTCCTCCTTTCTATAAGTATTGCACAAATTTTAATTGCAGGGTATCATTCTTCTGTTTTTATATATATTTTCTTTGTACTATAATATTCTATGTCTTTGTCTTTTTCTTTTCTTGAGATCAATTAACCAAGCATTCTTGGGATATGGTGGTGATGGATTCAGCAACCAATCAGGGGAGGACATGGCCGAGATAAAGGATGGGATCTGAAAAGAACATCAAGCAAAACATGTATATGCATATGGGAGAATGTATATTCATGGTTATCATATGCCCTGAACGTATACATCCCCTCACATTTGTTAGGGGTTACTCTGGCTTACTTTGGTCGGGGGTAGCTCCTGTTTTGATACCGTGATGTCCCGCATGTTGGGGAGGATTCATATATGGACCTTCTTTTACGGATTCTGGTTTGTTCTGACTCCTTCATACTTGTCGGGTTGGGAGTGCCTTGGTCGACCCCATTGGCGGCCTGCGCCGCCGGTGGTGCCGCCCCTGTCAATCTCGCCCCATACCTTTGTGGCTCTGGATATTCATAGGTTGCGCCATTTTTGATGCACTGACCATGTGGCTCTTATGAGCACCAGCGAGTTTGCCCTACTACTCAGTTAGGAGTAATTTTTTATATTTAATTAATTCCCACTCCATTAACACCTTTTGATGTTTATATGATATGTTCTCTTTTAATCATGAATATATGATCTACTTCTGATTTACATGGATCATGTTTTGATTATACTTATATTATTGTACTGTTCACTTCTAATTTTGAATATGCGATCTATTTTTGATTCATATTGATCATGTTTTTATTATATGCATATCACTGTATTGATCACATATTCACTATATATGTAATTGATTTACTATATATATGATCTACTTCTGATTCACATGGATCATGTTTTGATTATACTCATATCATTGTATTGTTCACTTCTAATCATGAATATACGATTTATTTTTTCATATCAATCAAGTATTGATTATAATTATATCACTGTATTGATCACCTATTCACTATATATGTATTTTTTATAATACTTCTCTTTCATCATATTTATACCTTTTATCACTTATATATGGTGCTTTGGTTCTATTTATTATGGTTCCTTTGTATATTCTTCTCCACTTACCTGATGTTCCATCGCGTGGGCTGGCTACGCGATTTTATATCCTTATATATTCACATGGATGGATATTTTTTATATACATTTTTATATATATTTATACTTTTATTTTTATTTTTAGTATTATTTATATTTATTTTTATTTTATTATTTTTATCTTCATTTATTTATTTTCTTTCCCCTTTTGGGTATGTAGGTATTTTTATCGCTGGTTTTTGGATATTGTGGATTGCATGGGACCCAATATGGATGTATGGAGTGCTTCCCTTACACATAGGTCATATGATTCACGTGACTGCATCAATCCCCAGTCCTTGATTTATCCATCGGGAGTTGCGGGTCACCTGCGTTCCACTGGGCCGCGGATCACGCATGCGCTGCACGGCACCATCTCAAAGTGCTCTGTGACGTCTGTAAGCGCCACGCATGCGTGGTGCGCAGACATAGACGCGCTGAGAGATGGCTCCGTGGATCATGGAGTTTTCCGCGCCCATTAGAGTGGACCGCAGGTGGCTCATATCCAGGTAATATCTCCCTATCCCCCCACCCCCATTTAGTCTATATATACCCTGCTTGCATACCATTTAGTACCTCCTGATGAAGCCGCTGAGGTGAAACGCGCGTCGAGGTCTCGCGCTTAGGGTCTGGCATCCATCATATCCACCATGTCTTCAGGTACGTCCTGTGTTTAGTATAGCCTGGTATCCCCATATGGCACTTCTATATACATCCATAGTGGGTCCCTGACATTCCAGGTTTATTCTTGCCACTTTTTGAGATCTAGACACTGACTTCATTTGAGGACTCATTGTTTATACTGGTCAATTTTGGGATGTGTGGGATAGCTCAGGGACAACCTGGTATGATTTTCTGCACCAACTGCATATAGCCCCATTGTGGTGATTACTTTGTGTTACGCAGTACCGGTTGTCCTAGAGCTAGTGCCCCGGTCCCCTTCCCCTTTTTCCCCCCCTCCCTTTATTGGCTATACCACCCTGTGTTTTATCATGCATAGGTAGATAGGTGTACGATTTGATGTCGCATGGCCCTTTGCTTCTCTGTATACTGTATACCATGCGGTCTCTTCCCTGCCCATAAAAAAAAATGCAAGTGGCGTTTTAAAGTATTATAATATGTTTTTGGCACAGGAATGGGAAGGACCTGTTGCAAGTAGGTTAATCTAGGTAAGGTCAAAGAGGTGATAATGTTTTTCCTCCCAAACCAAGATAACATTAGGGGTTCGCAAAGTGGAAAGTTGTTCAGTTATTGAGTGTAGGAGGGGGGTGTAGTTTAGGTTGAAAAGTGTTGATAGGGTAGGGCCAATTTTAACCCCAAGATAAGTAATAAATGGAGAGTCCCACGAGAAAGGGGAGGAGGCCATGAGTTCGGATTTAGTGGCGGAGGGAAGGTATAGGCTTAAAATTTGGGATTTCTTCATATTGATTTTAAAATTGGATAAATAGTTGAAGAGTTCAAGAGTGTTATATATGGCAGGGAGTGATGTAGTAGGGTTAGTGGATAAGATCAGAAAGTCGTCCGCAAAGGCGGCGGCTTTATGTGTGCGGTGACCAAGTTTTACCCCTTCTATTCTATCAACTCTTCTCAAGGCCTGTAAAAGGTATTCCATAACAAATACAAAGAGAAGAGGGGAGAGAGGACATCCCTATCTGGTGCAATTTCTGATAACAAAGGAGGGGGACAGAGTACTGTTAATGATTATGGAAGCAGAGGCATTTGAATACATAGAGAAAACTGCGTTGACAAATGGGGTCGGGAGCCCGAAGGTTAATAGTGTCAAGCGCATAAATTCCCAGTCCACTCTGTCAAATGCCTTCTCGACATCAGCGCTAAGAAAAATCATAGGTTGTTTTGTTTTCTTTGAGTGATGAATAGCGTTAAAAACTCTGGAGGTGTTATCTTTACCTTATCTGCCTTGGATGAAGCCCACTTGGTCAACATGAATTAGGCCAGGTAGGAGCAGAAAAGGCGGGAAGCAAGAATTTTTGCAAATAATTTGAGATCTAGGTTCAATAGAATTTTTGCAAATAATTTGCGCAATCTGATTTGTCTTTCCCCTCCTTTGTGATCAGGGAGATGTGAGCTCTAGTCATATTTTCTGAGAATGGAACACCAAACAGGGCACTATTATAGATCGTAAGAAGATGTGGGATCAGAATCTTCTGAAAGGCACGGTAGTAAAGGGCAGGGAGATCATCAGGGCCAGGGCATTTCCCATTAGGAAGTTGTTTAATGGTCGTTTCTAGTTCCTTTAGAGTGAAGGGAGCTTGTAGAGTATGTGCTTGTGAGACTGATATGGAAGGCAGAGCAAGAGAGTGTAAGAAGTTGTTAATTGATTGTAGAGAAGGAGGGGGGATCTTGCCTCCTAGTTCATTATCAAGTAAGTTATATAACTTGTGATAACATTTTTGGAACTGAGAGGCATTGGCTGGGGTGGTAAAGACCTCTTCCCCACCTCTAACTTTGTGGATATAATTGTGTAATTTCCTTTGTTTTATGCGTTGCATCATGAATTTAGATGCTTTATCGCCATGAGCGTAATGTTTAAATTGGGAGTGAAGATAATATTTTGCAGAGATAGAGTTCAGTGTGTTATTCAGTTGGGCTCTTAAATCTGAGAGCTCAATAAAGTGTGCCTCTAGTAAAGATTGTTTGTGCATTGTTTCAAGTTTTTTGATCTGGGAGAGTATGGAGTCAATGTGGGCTGTTTTTTCTTTTTTTAATCTAGTCCCCATGCTGATAAAATGTCCACGTATATAGGCCTTGTGTGAATCCCAAATAACGTTGGGGGAGGTTTCTGGTAGAGAATTATGGATAAAAAATTATTCTAGGAGAATCTGTGTGCGTTGGAGATTATCTCCGGGGGAGATAAGGAGTTCGTTTAGTCTCCATCTAAATGAGCGGGGGGTAGTGAGGGAGCAGAAATGGTAAGGAACACAGGAGAATGGTCTGATAAGCAGAATTGTAGGAGCAGAATTGTAGGTGCTCCTTAGAAATAAATAAATAATCCAGTCTCTGAGAAGAGCCATGTACATTAGAATAAAAGGTGTAGTCATGCGTGGAGGGATTCTTCAACCTCCATATATCATGTAATGAGAGGGAGTGAAGCTTTTTCTTAAGGCTATTAAGGGCTTTAGTAGATATAGCGGATTTCTTTGTTGATCAGTCCACTGAAGGCTCTAGTGTAAGATTTATATAAAAAATAAAGAGCAAGGTATTATCGGTACACGTCCCTAAATTTAAACTCAGAACAAATATTGATAAAGAGGACGTTAAAATGGAGCAAAAATAATAAATATTTTATTAGTGCTGGTAATGGAAAGGGGTGAAAACCTACAATAATAATACAATACTATGTCTGAACCGTCTATCCAGATTTATGTAACCTACTCATATGTTAACAGTGACCCTAACAACTATGGTATATTGGAGGACCACTGTAGGTATCATATACAGATAAACGGACTAAAGATTTAGATCACCTCTGAGCACCACCACACCCTCCAACATTGGCTCCAATATAGATAGGGTAGGTAATAACCAAGATATCTGATTAGTGTTGGGAGCGTAAAGGTTAACAAAGGTGTAGATCTGGTTTGCGATATTGCCCTTAAGTAGGATATATCTACCCTCAGTGTCTTGAGTGTGTGAGATATAGGAGAAAGGAACATCCCTCCTGATCCCGATGCTCACGCCCCTATAAGCCGCAGAGGCGGAACCACAGTGATACCAATGTGGGAATATAGAATATTTAAGGTTAGGGTACTTATTAAATTTAAAATGGGTCTCTTGAAGCATAATAATAGAGCAATTTTCTTTTTTTAGATAGGAGAAAATTTAGCTTCGCTTTGAAGGGGAGTTAAGGCTTTTAACATTAAAGGATGATGCTATGATGTTAGCCATCTCTCCCATAGAAAACGGAGAAATACACCCTCAGTTTCACTGTTATGTATAGTTCCGTGCAGGAGTAATGCATTGATGTACCTAAACCTCCAGGGCGGAGCAGCGGGATCCAGCAGGGGGTCCTATCCCAAGCAGGTACTGGGCATGTAAAGATGGTCGGTCCTGGTAATGAAAAAAAGGAAAAGAACAAAAACAATAAGAAAAGACCTAACATTATAGCCTCTAATAAGGAGGACAAACTGAGAACTGTCAGAGCATGAGAGCTCTGATAAATCACAAGGGGGAATTGTGACATCTTGTAGCACCCTCATGGAGATAAAGGGAGAAGGATAACGGAGAAAACCTGGATGACCACCCCCCCCGGCAGGAGTCAGGAAGGGGGGGGGGGCAACCAGGTGGCCCGTATGGCTGATGTACATGTAGTGACATTCTGAAATCTCAATATAAGGGACAGTTGAGAATAAGAGCGATACTTACAGTACAGACCAAAAGTTTGGACACACCTTCTCATTCAAAGAGTTTTCTTTATTTTCATGACTATGAAGACATCAAAACTATGAATTAACACATGTGGAATTATATACATAACAAACAAGTGTGAAACAACTGAAAATATGTCATATTCTAGGTTCTTCAAAGTAGCCACCTTTTGCTTTGATTACTGCTTTGCATAGTCTTGGCATTCTCTTGATGAGCTTCAAGAGGTAGTCACCTGAAATGGTCTTCCAACAGTCTTGAAGGAGTTCCCAGAGATGCTTAGCACTTGTTGGCCCTTTTGCCTTCACTCTGCGGTCCAGCTCACCCCAAACCATCTCGATTGGGTTCAGGTCCGGTGACTGTGGAGGCCAGGTCATCTGGCGCAGCACCCCATCACTCTCCTTCATAGTCAAATAGCCCTTACTTTCAAAGTTTTCCCAATTTTTCAGCTGACTGACTGACCTTCATTTCTTAAAGTAATGATGGCCACTCGTTTTTCTTTACTTAGCTGCTTTTTTCTTGCCATAATACAAATTCTAACAGTCTATTCAGTAGGACTATCAGCTGTGTATCCACCTGACTTCTCCTCAACGCAACTGATGGTCCCAACCCCATTTATAAGGCAAGAAATCCCACTTATTAAACCTGACAGGGCACACCTGTGAAGTGAAAACCATTTCAGGGGACTACCTCTTGAAGCTCATCAAGAGAATGCCAAGAGTGTGCAAAGCAGTAATCAAAGCAAAAGGTGGCTACTTTGAAGAACCTAGAATATGACATATTTTCTGTTGTTTCACACTTGTTTGTTATGTATATAATTCCACATGTGTTAATTCATATTTTTGATGCCTTCAGTGTGAATCTACAATTTTCATAGTCATGAAAATAAAGAAAACTCTTTGAATGAGAAGGTGTCTCCAAACTTTTGGTCTGTACTGTATGTGAGAACACAAAGTTCCTTGTAGGGATTGAAGACCAGCTGGAAAACTCCTCTATTCTTTGTCTTCCAGAGAGATTCTTCTTGGTGTGGAAGAGGAGTTGGCTCTTTTGGATCTCTGCGACTTCAGGATCTTGGGGGTCTCCCATGGTGTAATCAGGGGAAGATCAGGAAGAATGGCTAAGTCCAGAACAGAGTCTCAATTTTCAATCTGAAGTGATGAAATCTTGAGCTTGTCATAGGCCTTGTCCAGATCGCAGAAAGAAGAGATATTAACACGTCGGCCCTGATGTAAAAAGGAAAGGACAAATGGAAAGTTCCATCTGTAAGTTATCTTGTGGGCACGAAGCCAATCAGTGAGGGGCTTTAAAGCTCTTCTTTTTTTCAATGTTGACTGTGCGAGGTCTTGAAAAACAGATATATGGTGGTCTTCCCATAAGATATTTGGGGTGACCATAGCACGATTTAAGATGGCTTCTTTAACAGGATACTGCAGGAATTTGCATATTACATCTCTAGGTGGTTCACCTTGTTGAGGTTTAGCTCTGAGAGCTCTGTGGGCCCTTTCCAGGAGCACTTCATATGCAGAGTCGGGGCCAAGGAGAGACAGGCATATTTGGACGACTGTGTCAGGAATATCGTCAGCAGCAATTTCTTCAGGGATTCCTCTAAATCGCAAGTTGTTGTGTCTGCCCCGATTCTCTTGCTCTTCAATCACTAAATATATAGCGTTTAGGTGGGCCTGACACTTGATTAGGCTTGTAGAGACCACGCTCTGATGTTGAATGGCAGCAGCTTGTGCTTCTTCTAGGGCCTCCACTCTTCTCCCTACATGGCGAACGTCCTCTTTAATCGAGGTTAGATCTTGGCTCAGGGGGTATAGCGCTTCTGCCAGGGTCTCTTTTAGAAAGGCTTTTGATATTGGGAGGCCCTCAGGTTCAGGGGAATCATCCCTACCTTTACCCGAAGCTCAGAAGAGCGAGGTTTGTCCGGTAGCTTTCGGCATTCCGAGCGCCATCTTGGAATCTCTGGCAATGTAAGCGGTCGCCGCTTTCTTGATGAATTTCTCCATCTCTCCTGCTTGAATATTGTTCTTAGATGGACCGGATGGGTCAGCGACTTTAGGGCCACTGATCTTGACCATTCTGGATCCTTCTTTTGAGGCTTAAGTACGCTGTGAGGGTTTAGCTTGAAGCGGAGCTGTGCTTCACACTTCCATCAGCGTCCGGCGCAAACTCCAACCCCGCAGTTATATGTTCTAAAGCCCTTTTTGTTGTGTATTAGTGGCAAAACAAAAATTTATTTGCCGTTCAGCAGTGCAGTTATATGTTCTAAAGCCCTTTTTTGTTTGTATTAATGGGAGGGGGGTGGGCTTATTAGCCGTTGTGTGGTGAATTGAGAAAATTACAGCCTTTTTAGGGATGTTTTAATTTCCTTTTTATTTATTTATTTGATCTAACAGTATGTCAGGCAGAGAAGTGCCAGGCTCTGCACAGGGGAGCGGCAGAGGCCTGAATGTTTCTGGCGCAGGCAGAGGTCGCAGGAGAGTGAGGGGCCGTGGCAGCAGGGGTCACTTCAAGAGGCCTAAGCTCCCAGTGTCAGCTAGTGGTCATATCTTGACCAGCAACCCAGCGGTTCTGGAATGGTTGACTCCATCTTCGACTTCACTGGGTTCGTCAGACACAACCTTTAGTTGGCATGGCCCGGGAGCAAGCCCTGTGCCCTCACCTGTCCTCAACCTGCCTCTGTCCTTTTCTGTTCCCTCAGCCAGAGATGTATTGTATGCTGTGGCTCAGATCCACTATATAGTGAGGACCAGCTACTAGAAGAGTCAGCATCTACTGGAAAGCCAAGAAGTGGGGTGTAAAATCACCTACTTGGAAGTGTGGCAGTTTTTTGTTAAGCCGCTGGAACATGGCCATATGCAGAATCTGTGAGCAGAAGGTGAAGTGTGGCAAGGGTGTCAATGTTGGCTCCACGGCCCTGCGTCAACATATGCAGCTTCACCATAAAGTGGCCTGGGAGACAACCGTGGCTCCGATGTGGTGTCATGCAGCCGATTTCAGGTAGTCAGGGCTCCACCACCTCAGTCGAAGGAAGCTGTCTATCCTTCCCATCATCTGCTGGTCCTGATGTTCCTGCTCCTCGCCCTCCTACTCCTCGTCAGTAATTCCGTCAAAAATCGATCACCGAAGCGATTGCCACGAGACAACATTGTGCTTGCACTCATTCAACGGCGCAGAAGCTGAACATGCTCCTGTCCAAGTTTCTGGTGCTGCCGTCCCTTCCTTTCCAAGTATTGGACTCTGCATCTTTCAGAGAACTAATGGCTTGTGCCGATCTGAAGTGGAGAGTTCCAAGTCGTCATTTCTTTGCCAAAAAGGCAGTACCAGCCCTGCACACACATGTAGAACAGAAGGTGGGCCAGTCCTTGAGCCTGTCAGTGTCTGCCAATGTGTACGGCAGTGCCAACGCGTGGAGCTGTAACTACGGTCAGGGACAATACTTGTCCTTTACGGCCCACTGGATGAACTTGGTTCCTGGAAAGCCACACCAGCAACTTGGCCAGGTGATACCGCTTCTGCCTCCACGTTCTCACGCCGTTGGTCCTGCGACAATGTCCACCTCTGCCTCCTCATCCTCCACCGTGTCCTCAGCCTCAACTGCAGGGACAATTCACAGTGCCCCTCCAGCATACCACATGTGCAGGGCACTGTGGTGTCACGCTGTTCTGCACCTCTTTTGCCTGGGAAAATGGAGTCATACAGGGGAGGAACTACTTCGTGTCCTTCATCAAGAAATCAAATCATGGCTTTCTCCACGACAACTCAAAATCGGAACCATGGTGACCGACAACGTGAAGAACATTGTGTTGGCGATATGTCAAGGAGGGCTGTGCCATGCGCCCTGCATGGCACACGTTTTCAATCTTGTTGTCAAGCGGTTCCTAAAGTCGTCCACCCATCTTCAAGACATCCTAAAAATGTCCAAGAAACTTTGCATGCACTTCAGCCCCTCATACACCGCAAAGCACACCCTCCTTGAGCTGCAGCGGCAGAATAGCATCACCCAACATAGGCTGATATGCAACGTTTCCACACGTTGTAATTCCACCCTCCATATGTTGGACCAACTGTACGAACAGAAAAATGCCATAAACAATTTCTTGATGATCCAAGCAGACAAGAGTACTCCCCTGTGTAAATTCAATGTCAACCACTGGCAGCTCATGCGTGACACCTGCCATTTGCTCATGCCCTTTGAGGAGGGCATGAATTGTCAGTTGCCAGGACTACGGGATGAACAACGTCATTCCACTGCTTCATGTCCTGGAAGAGATACTGGTAAATCTGACTCGTCAGGGGACTTGAGACTTGGTGCCTAGATCTCACAGCCACATGAGCCCTGTGCGGGCTGAACTGGAGGAGGAGGAGGAGGACATTGGAGCACAAGCAATGTGTAGCCAAATGGGTGGTTTTCCTACACAGGTGACAGGAGAGGAGGAGCATGAGCAGCCAGAGGAGCTACAGGTCATTGAGGAAGAGGAGTACCCAGACACACCGTGGCAGTATGCAGTGGAGATGGAGGAAGGGAGTCCCTCCGAGTCACCATTCAGCAGAGGGATGACTTCTGGATCTCCACCTTGTTGCACCTTCGCTACCCGTCCAAAATGGGGGCTTTTTTTTTTACACCCGCTGAGAGGGAGGACAAACTGAACTACTATAGAGACATCCTATGTAGTCAGTTGGCCGCTGCCTATCTGCGCCATCGTCCTTTCTCTCGCAGGTCTGACCAGAGGGCCTTCTGCACTCGCGTTCCACTGCCATGGCTGCTGGGGAGGCGTGGGGTGGCAAGAGCAGTACCAGCTCCATCAGCAGAAACTTGAGTCTCGAGTCGCTGAAGACAGCTTTCTTAACCCGCATAGTGAACAAACTTCTCACCAGCAACAGAAGCAGCTAGTCCTTGAGTAGGACCTGAACCAGCAGGTGGTGGCATACTTGGTCAGCACTCTGCCACCCCACATTAAAGATCCGCTGGACTACTGGGCAGCCAAACTGGATTGTGGCCGCAACTGGCAGAGTTTGACCTGGAAAAGCTGTCCTGCCCGGCCAGTAGTGTGGCATTAGAACGAGTGTTTAGTGCGCGAGGGCCATAGTTACCCCATGAAGATCTAAAAAGTTACCCAAAATGTGGAGAGACTGACCTGTGTCAAGATGAATCAGGTGTGGATCATCCAGGATTTTCACCCACCAATGCCTGTTGCATCAGACTAGATCATCCATGGTGCCAACACTTTGACAAAGGAGACCGGTTTCTTCTGGCTACCTTCTGCAGATACTATTCTGATGCTGCTACACATCTGATGCCAATTACTCCTTTTTTACACCCACCATCGTCAGCAGGTACTGTTATTGCCACCCACCTCTCTATTCTTTCACCAGGTCACTCCTGATGCTGCTGCCACTTTCACACTCTGTCACCTTGCCACTCTGTGGTCTCTTCATGCTGCTGCCACCTCCACACTCTGTCACCGGATCACTCTGTGGTCTCCTCATGCTGCCGCCACTTCCACACTATGTCACCTTGCCACTCTGTGGTCTCCTCATGCTGCTGCCACCTCCATGCTGTGTGACCTTGCAACTCTGTGGCCTCCTGATGGTGCTGCCACCTCCATGCTGTGTGACCTTGCAACTCTGTGGCCTCCTGATGGTGCTGCCACCTCCACACTGTCATTGTGCCACTCTGTGGCCTCCTCATGCTGCTTCCACCTCACCACCATGTCATAGGGCCATTCTGTGGACTTCTCATGCTGTTCCCACCCTCCAAACTTCATGATTGGGCCACTATTTTGCCTTTCGGCCTGGCTGACATCATTATTTATTTGACCCTTCTTCTGATCTGTCAGAAGGTAGGAAAAATTTGATGCACAATGGATCCTGTCTATGTAGCAGCTGTGAGGCCTGTATAGTCCTATCAGAATTGGCTTGTGGTTTGGTAGCCAAAAGCAGGAGTGTGTACAAAACACAGAAGACATGCAAAGATTCTATTCACGGTGTCATCTCTGTTTTGGATCCACTCCTGTTTTTTTGGGCATTAGCAATACTGATGCATTACTGACCAAATGCTGACCGAGTGAAGGTGGATGCTCAACAGACAGGATCCGTTTTTTGGAGGTTACTGTTCTGATGGATCAGAGGAAGGGCAAAATAATTAGTGATGTCAACACAAACTGACTGCTGACACCCTCTCCACTCTGTCGGGGGGGGGGGGGGGGGGGGGCTCTACTTGTATAAGCATTTAATAGAACAGGTTCTGCATGTGGAATCAGTTGACGAGTTATTTGGTCAGTTTTGGCCCCGTTACTGTCCAAATAAGTGAAGTGTGTAGTGATTCTAAGGCCCCTTTCACACGGGCGAGTATTCCGCGTGGATGCGATGCGTGAGTTAAAACGCATTGCACCCGCACTGAATCCCGACCCATTCATTTCTATGGGGCTGTTCACATGATATACAAACTGAAAAGAATGGCATGGTATTAGCAGGAGGTGCTCAAACCCACATGCAGTCATGCATATATATAGGGGAGCAAATCCTGCACTTGTGGCCCGTTGCTAATGGCGATCCCCAGCAAAAATGCATACGGTGGAGGATGCCCGCAGCGAACCACAAGTACCACAATAGACATCCTACACAAGATAGCAATTATGTGGATGTGATAATCAATATAACAATATAACAAAATAATAGCAAAGACAGGTGCACTCTGCGGTCTTACTAAACCCTCAAACTGATTTTAAAATTGAGATACGGTGTAGGACATGTCTGAGCCCGGGCACCACGCCAAGGTTTCTCAAGTACCCCCGGATTTAACACTCTCCTACCTGAGCCGTATGGGCAATACCAGGAGCCAGTGGGCAAATTACAGGAGCATGAGGCCGACTCACAAACAGCTCACCTAGTTACCTCCAGCATGAAACCATGCTTGCAATGGGAGGAGGGAGGAGTCTGCGAGTCCCACTCAAGACTGGCTGATATAGCCCAGGCCTCACAGGTGCACCTAAATGTGACCTGTAGATGGAAAACAGGCACATTTAAATTGGAGTTTATACACCTCCAGGAATCTCTATATATACAAACTGAAAAGAATGGCGTGGTATTAGCAGGAGTTGCTCAAACCCACATGCAGTCGTGCATATATATAGGGGAGCAAATCCTGCACATTAGACATCCTACACAAGGTAGCAATTATGTGGATGTGATAATCAATATAACAATATAACAAAATAATAGCAAAGACTTTGCTATTATTTTGTTATATTGTTACATTGATTATCACATCCACATAATTGCTACCTTGTGTAGGATGTCTATTGTGGTACTTGTGGTTCGCTGCGGGCATCCTCCACCGTATGCATTTTTGCTGGGGATCGCAATTAGCAACGGGCCACAAGTGCAGGATTTGCTCCCCTATATATATGCACGACTGCATGTGGGTTTGAGCACTTCCTGCTAATACCATGCCATTCTTTTCAGTTTGTATATATAGAGATTCCTGGAGGTGTATAAACTCCAATTTAAATGTGCCTGTTTTCCATCTACAGGCTACATTTAGGTGCACCTGTGAGGCCTGGGCCATATCAGCCAGTCTTGAGCGGGACTCGCAGACTCCTCCCATTGCAAGCATGGTTACATGCTGGAGGTCAGGGCCGGTGCAAGGATTTTTGCCAACACAAGCGAAGCTACATTTTGCTGCCCCCTCACAGCTCACCTGGCCCTGGTCCTGTCTGCAGCAGCTGGCTTCTCCTCTGTGTGGTCCTGGTATCTTCTCTCTGATTCAGACAATCGCTGGTTTGAGGACCGTATTTTTCGCCCTCTAAGACGCACCGACCCATAAGATGCACCTAGGTTTTAGAGGAGGATAATAAGAAAAAAATATTTTCCATTACACCTCAGGTCAAACCAGCAATCAGACCACCAATGTTAATCAGACCTCAGCTCACAGCCCCAATCAGACTCCTAATGTAAATTAGACCTCAGATCAGACTCCTATGTCAGACATCAGCCCCCATCCATCAGCCCCCAATGTCAGCCATTAGCCCCCCATGTCAGCCATCAGCCCCCATGTAAGCCATTATGCCCCCATGTAAGCCATTATGCCCCCATATCAGCCCCCCATGTCACATTTCTCCCCCTCCATGTCAAATCACCCTGCTATGTCACATTTCACCCCCTCCTTTTTACATAATTCCCTCTGTCACATCACCTCCATGTCACATTTCTTCCCCCATTTCACCCCCTCAATGCCTCAATGTCAAATTTTTCCCCCTTCATGTCAAATCACCCCTGTCACATCAGCCCTCCATGTCACATTTCTCCCCCTCCATCCATGTCACATTTCTCCCCCTCCAAACCATGTCACATTTCTCCCCCTCCAAACCATGTCACATCATGATCACATCATTACCCCCTATTGTGTCACATTTCAGTCCCCCCCATGGCACATCCTCCCCCGGCCGGCTCTGGCCCTATCCCCATGTCACAGACTACAGACATTGTCCCCCCTCCCATCATGTCACGGTCACCATCCCCCCTCCATTTATTGTTGTTTGTGCAATAATTTTTTTAAAACACATTTATGCAGTGCCCTCTGGCGCTAGCGCGCTCATCAGTGATCACCTACCCACCTGTCCTGCTGCTACGGCAATCTGGCTGTGTGTGAGTCAGACTCGCAGACACAGTCAGTCGCCAGTCACACCCCCCTAGCCTCACCCCGAGACCGTGCTGCCGGGCCCGTGCTGCTCTGTGAGTGATTGCTGGGACCGCACGGTGCACGCAGGCTGGGGCGGGCGGCTGGCGGCGCTGCGGTGCAACTCACAAGTAAGTGATTAAAAAAAGAAGGTTCATTTTTCCACCCTCCCCCAGGGTGTGCCCTAAGGCAGCCGCTTGGTCTGCCTTATGGTAGCACCGGCCCTGCTGGAGGTAACTGGTGAGTTGTTTGTGAGTCGGCCTCATACTCCTGTAATTTGCCCACTGGCTCCTGGTATTGCCCATACGGCTTAGGTAGGAGAGTGTTAGGTCCCGGGCTACTTGAGAAACCTTGGCGTGGTGCCCGGGCTCAGACATGTCCTACACCGTAGGACATGTTGGCTAATCTCTCTATTTTAAAATCAGTTAGAGGGTTTATTAAGACCGCAGAGTGCACCTGTCTTTGCTATTATTTTGTTATATTGCTGTTCACATGAGCGGTGATTTTCATGCATCACTTGTGCGTTGCATGAAAATCGCAGCATGCTCTATTTTGTGCATTTTTCACGTAACGCAGGCCCCATAGAAGTGAATGGGGCTGCGTGAAAATCGCAAGCATCCGCAAGCAAGATGGGGACCCGATCTTTATTATTTTCCCTTATAACATGGTTATAAGGGAAAATAATAGCTTTCTGAATACAGAATGCATAGTAAAATAGGGCTGGAGGGGTTAAAAAAATAAATAATAATAATTGAACTCACCTTAATCCACTTGATCGCGCAGCCGGCATCTCTTCCGACTTCTTTCTTTGTTCTGTGCAGGAACAGGACCTGTGGTGACGTCACTCCGGTCATCACATGATCCATCACATGATCTTTACCATGGTGATGTATCATGTGATGGACCATGTGATGACCGGAGTGACGTCACCACAGGTCCTGTTCCTGCACAGAGCAAAGAAAGAAGTCAGAAGAGATGCCGGCTGCACGATCAAGTGGATTAAGGTGAGTTAAATATATTTTTTTTTAACCCCTCCAGCGCTATTTTACTATGCATTTTGTATTCAGAATGCTATTATTTTCCTTTATAACCATGTTATAAGGGAAAATAATACAATCTACAGAACACCGATCCCAAGCCCGAACTTCTGTGAAGAAGTCCGGGTTTGGGTACCAAACATGCCGATTTTTCACAAGCGAGTCCAAAACGCATTACAATGTTTTGCACTCACGAGGAAAAATCGTGCATGTTCCCGCAACGCACCCGCACATTTTCTCACAACGCCCGTGTGAAAGAGGCCTAACAGTGACGCATGTCATACTGACTCACAGTATTATTTCACTACCACAGCAGACTCCCTATGTGTGCAACTGCAAGGCACAGTGTTCTACACCACTATAAAGGCTCTCTGCAGCCAGGAAATAGCCGTTTTTTTATGTTAATCGACACGAATAAATTCGGATAGAACCAATTATTTATTTTTTTATTCGGCGAACCAGCCAAATTGAATTTTTGAAAAATTTGCTTATCTCTAGCAATATCATATATCAGTAAGTTATCAAAATACCTGAAAAAAAATTCAAGTGCAAATACTGGCTATAGCGACAGATACACAGAGATACACCATGGGTAACCTCATTGTTTTTGTAATGTTACTATAGCCAGTATTTGCACTCAGTGGCGTCTCTAGCTTTCAAATTTTGGGGGGGGGGCACACTGGGGGCCAGGACAAAAGTAGGGGGGGCAGCTATAACAACGATACATTTACACAAGTACGCTTAGAAATGCTGCAATACTTTACCCAATACCTAAAACCGCAACAGGGAAGAAAAGTCCAGCTGTCTGTGGATGACACTTTTATAGAGAGGGGGATCTGTGGATGACACTGCTATGGGGGGGGATCTGTGGATGCCACATACTGTATATAGCATCTTATGCTATATGTGTCATCCACAGATCCACCCCATGACAGTGTCATCCCCATTTCCCCCTCCATAACAGTGTCATCCACAGATCTACCTCCCCGCCTCTCACAGGAGTGTACATATATAAAATAAACATATTTCACATGAACACTTACCGTTACTTGGCTTGGCCCTTGGGGATCTCGGACGCCACTTCAACACTTTGGCCGGGGGCTCGGCGGAGCTGATGTTGTGTTTTATCCTAATGAGAAAGATTTCATAATAAGGATTTGGAGAAGGGGCAGAGGGATAACAGAGCAGGGAGAGGCTGGTGCTGCTACTAGGGGGTCATACCATGGGGGAGTAATAAAACCCACCATAATGCCCCCCAGTAGAAATAATTCTCCTTATAATGTGCAAAACATACCCCCTTATGCCCCCAGTTGAGCTAATGTCCCCCATAATATGCCAGTATAAAATACCCCTATATAGTGCCCCAGTAAATGCCTCCATAGTGCTCCTCTCCCCCCTTCCTGCTAGTGCCACCCATAATGTACCAGTATAAAATGCCCCATATATCGTGCCCCAGTAGATGCCCTCAGTGTCCCCCATAATTTGCAAGTATAAAATACCCCTTCTTAGTGCCCCCGTAGATGACTCCATAGTACTCCTGTCTCCCCTTCTCCATAGTACCCACCATAATGTGTCCCAGTATAAAATGCTACTGTACAGAGCCCTCCATATAAAACACTCCTTCTTTGTGGCCTCAGTAGATGCCCCTATAGTGCCCACCAATAATGTGCCAGCAATAAGTGCCCTCAATAACGTGTCACTGCCAGTAACAAGAGCCCCCCAATGTGCCAGTAATAAGCCCCCATCACGTGCCAGTAACAAGAGCCCCCATCACGTGCCAGTAATAAGCCCCCCCATTACGTGCTAGTAATAAGCCCTCCATTACGTGCCAGTAATAAGCCCCCCATCACATGCCAGTAATAAGCCCCCCATCACGTGCCAGTAATAAGCCCCCATCACGTGCCAGTAATAAGTCCCCCAATGTGCCAGTAATAAGCCCCCCATCACGTGCCAGTAATAAGCCCCCCATCACGTGCCAGTAATAAGCCCCCCATTACGTGCTAGTAATAAGCCCCCCATTACGTGCCAGTAATAAGCCCCCCATTACGTGCCAGTATTAAGCCCAACCATCATGTGCCAGTATTAAGCCCCCCCATGTTCCAGTATTAAGCCCCCCATCGTGCCAGTATTAAGCCCCCCCATCATGTGCCAGTATTAAGCCCCCCCATCATGTGCCAGTATTAAGTCCCCCCCATCATGTGCCAGTATTAAGTCCCCCCATCATCATGTGCCAGTATTAAGTCCCCCCATCATGTGCCAGTATTAAGTCCCCCCATCATCATGTGCCAGTATTAAGTCCCCCCCATCATCATGTGGCAGTATTAAGTCCCCCCCATCATGTGCCAGTATTAAGTCCCCCCCATCATCATGTGCCAGTATTAAGTCCCCCCATCATCATGTGCCAGTATTAAGTCCCCCCCCATCATCAAGTGGCAGTATTAAGTCCCCCCCATCATCATGTGCCAGTATTAAGTCCCCCCATCATCATGTGCCAGTATTAAGTCCCCCCATCATCATGTGCCAGTTTTAAGCCCCCCATCATGTGCCAGTATTAAGTCCACCCCATTGTAATAAGCCCCCCCAATGTGCCAGTAACACTATTGTAAAAAAAAAAAAAAAAAAAAAAAACACTTATACTTACCTCAGTGTCAGCGATGCGATGCAGACTGTTCCTGTGTCCCGCGCTGTAAGGCTCAGGCGGCGCGATGACGTCATCGCTCCGCCTGCTCCGGCCTCTGATAGGCTGCCGGCCTAGTGCCTGCAGCCTATCAGAGGAAGGGGAAGGGACACGCCTCTCCCTCCCCTGCACCTCCGCTGGCACAGGCAGATTACAATGGAGATGAGCGCAATGGAAGCGCTCATCTCCCTGTGCCCGGCGGCGGCTCACTTAGGGGGGGGGGGCATTTTAGTTGGGGGGGCACAGCATGATGTAGGGGGGGCTGTGGCCCCCTCTGGCCCCCCCTGGCGACGCCACTGTTTGCACTTGCACTTTTTTCTGGTATTTTGATAACTTACAGATAAATGATATTGCCCATGTGGTCCTCTCCAGTGATGTCGCCATCTTACCTGTACTGTTGTTTTTAAACCTTTTTAAGTATCTTTATGTATTGTTTAATAAAGTAATCTTGATGATAATTAAGCAGACTGGCAATTTTTGTAGGTTTATACTTTGGTAATAGCGCAATATCGGCACCACTAACAAATTTGGGTCTGATGTCTTATGTGCTTTTAAATATGCAGATTTTGAAAAAAAAGCTTTCTCTAGTGTAAAACACCAGTCATCAACCTAATATGAAAATATTCCCCCTACAACCAACAACACTTGTACTGTCTGGAGAAGAAAAAAGAAAAACTGGAAATGTTTGGAGAAGCTCTGATAGATTTTTAGACTAGGATTTCATGTGTTTTCACTCAGAAATGTAAAACTCTACCCTCTGGATAGTAAAATTTTAAAACACGTGTTGTACACTTGTATTGCTATTTTTGCAAAACAAAAAAAAGTTGAAATGTGTACAGATTCCCTGACACAGATTTCATATTTTTTTCACTCAGAGATTTAACATGCTATCCTCTGGATTGTAAAACACATGTTGCACACGGGTATAGTAATGCTATATTTCACAAAAAAAACTTTGAACTGTCTGAAGATGCCCTGACACAGATTTTGGTTTAGTATTACATGTATTTTTACTGAGAGATAAAATGCTACCATGTTGTACACGTATATTGCTACTTTTCCAAACCCCCCAAAAAGTTCAACTGTCTGGAAATCAGCACTGTAGGCAGGAACAGACAAATAGTGAGCCCTAACTGGAACCCAGCACGCTTTCCCTATCTACTTACAGTGCAAGCGCTAGTTGACAAGTCCACAACTGTACGATGTTCCCTACTCTGCTAAGTGAGAGACAGACACAAAACCAGAGACGAAACAACACAGAAACGTGGTCAGAACAGGGTGGACGATACAGTACCAAATCAGAAGACAGAGGTTAGTCATAATAACCAAGCCAAAGTCAGAACTAGACGGGAAACACAGTACCAAATCATGAGACAGAGAGCAGTCAAAGGCAAGCTGAGGTCAATATAACAAGTAATCCAAACACTAACAGAATGGAACCAGGAGCACAGCTAGGGAGTAAAAACCTTAATCTGGCAAGGGTGTATTACCAGCAGAGGATTTAAATAGAATGCAGAGTCCCTGGATCAGAACCAGATAGGTCCATGGACTTGATACCACATTGAACCAGAACTCAAACTGCCCAGAATAGGTAGACTGAGATATCACTCAGCCTGCATTATATCCATCTCCCCAGCGTGCCTCCTCTGCGGGCCAGAACAGAGCGAGAGTTCTGTTACTATTGGTGTGCTCACATCACCAGGGACATGGCTAAGCCGCGAATCACATGGGAAGCTGCCCGACAACTCTTCTCACCCAGCTCCTGAGCGCATCACAGGAGCCTGGGCAGGTAAGTTGGTGACACGGGAGATGCTCTGTCCTACATTTTGGACTATTATTTCAGATGTTTTCACTGAGATTTAAAATGCTATCTATCCTCTGGATGGTAAAACATGTATGTGTTGTACAGTTGTATTGAGCTTATTCCCCCCACACCAACACTTGAGAGAAAAAAAAAACTGTATTTTTGTTGAAATGGAAAAAAGCAGCTAGAAGGCACTGCCAGAGCACCTAACCTCAGCTCCTCACTTCTCATTCCCTGGCTGAAAGCTTTTCCTGCCTTTCCCTATTTTTCTGTCTAGCCTTTCACTTGACTTTTTGGTAACTTTGTAACGAACCCGGTTCATTACTAACTGATTTGCTCGTCTTAATTCCCATGTCCCAAGAAACCCTGCCTTATAACAAACCAACCATACTTTGTCAAAACCAAAGACCTCCTGGAAAAATTTCTTACATTTTGGCACACATATAAAACAAATATACACAAGACATACACAAGACTTATTACTTTATTCTTGGTAATAAATTATGCTGCACTATATAAGAACAAAAATTCCTAGAGTGCTATTGCGGACACATCACTTTTAAAGCCAATCACTGACAGCAGCAGCACACATGGCCATTTCCATGCCCCGGCTAGAATTGAACCATCTGGAGATTGGAATATGGAGGAACTAGAGACAGAGTGGAATACTGGAGTAGCAGGAGGAGGAAAGTATGAATCTTTCAGGCATGATACAGGCTAGGGGTTTTCCCTTGATAGTTATTTTTCCCATAAAAATCATTTAACGTACCTTCATATGTGGCAGATTTTTTTGTAGAAAATTTCTGCTACTGAAAATCAATACCATTCATCTGAAAAATAGATTTTCAGTTGCAGACATTTTTTGCAACTAAATCTACCGCATGTGAAAGCACTCTTAAGCTACGTTCCCTTAACCGAAATCTGAAAATTTTATGAACAAGATGGAAACAACCCTTTTAAAAATCATAACTTGCAAGAGCAAGTAATAATAATAATAAAAAATATGGTGGCCATTTATGTTACATTTTCCTTTTTAAACCATCATAATGTCTCTTAAATCATTATCTTTTTAAGTTTTTTACCCTCAATTTTTTTTTACCTCAAAAATATATGTGGTCACTTGATGGGCAAATAAATACATTTATGCAAATCGAATTTGCTGCACAATTTAGATGGCAAAATATAATTTTACCCTGCTCATATATTATAGAACGTGAAGCATATTAGCTCTTGACAAAATGAACTGAATTCTTTTTCACAGAATTAGCAATATATCAATAATAAATCTATTTTATTGTTGTATTATCAGATAACAGTTCACTTAGTATATAATGTATGTACAATGTCTAATTTATATTCCAGTCATATTCGCTATTATTTATGATTGATGTTGATTAGAGATGAGCGAACTTCCAAAAAATTCTATTCTATTTTCGAAAAAATTTGTTTTGATCCCAATTTTTTTGTGCCGAATAACATTAAAAAACTGCTATTTCCTGGCTGAAGACAGCCTTTATAGTGGTGTAGAACACTGTGCCTGGCAGTAACACGCATAGGGAGTCTGCTGTGGTAGTGAAACAATACTGTGAGTCAGTATGACATGCAGATGACAGGCGTCGCTCTTAGAATCACTGCACACTTTACTTATTTGGGCAGTTTCGGGGCCAAAACTGACCAAATAACTCAAGTATGTACTCAGCCTTAGTCGATGTTAGCGTACAGAAAGAGGGTACTCCGTTTACACCATCAGCAGCTGATTCCACATGGATGTCTACAGAACCTGTTCTATTAAATGCTTATACAATTATAGCCCCCCCCCCCCCCCCCCGACATAGTGGAGAGGGTGTCATCAGTAACTTTGTGTTGACGTCAATGATTATTTTGCCCTTCCTCTGATCCGTCAGAACAATAACCCCAAAAAAATGGATCCTGTCTGTGGAGCATCCGCTTTCATTCAGTCAGCATTTGGTCAGTAATCCATCAGTATTACTAAAGCCCAAAAAAACAGGACTGGATCCAAAACAGAGATGACCCGTGAATGGAATATTTGCATGTCTTCTGTGTTTTGTACACACTCCTGCTTTTGGCTGCCAACTCATAAGCCAATTCTGATGCAAACAGGGACCATGCCATGCAGGCCTTACAGCTGTTACATAGACAGGATCCATTGTGCATCTCATTTTTCCTTACTTCTAACAGATCAGAAGAAGGGTCAAATAAATGATGATGTCAGCCAGGCTGAAAGGCAAAATAGTGGCCCAGTCATGAAGTGGGGAGGGTGGGAACAGCATGATAAATCCACAGAGTGGCCCTATGACATAGTGCTGAGGGAAAAGCAGCATGAGGAGACCACAGAGTGGCACAATGAGAGCGTGGAGGTCGCGGCAGCAGCATAAGGAGAAGGCCACAGGGTGGCATCAGATGTGTGGCATCAGGCGGGTGGCAGCTTCAGAATAGTAGCTGAGGCAGGTAGCCAGAAGAAAGCAGTCTCGTTTGTCAAAGTGTTGGTGTGGCACCATGGATGATCTAGTCTGATGCATCAGTCAATGGTGGGTGGAAATCCTGGCAGATCCACTCCTGATTTATCTTCACAAAGGTCAGTCTCTCCACATTTTGGGTGGACAGGTGGGTTCTTCTTGGGGTAACTATAGCCCCTGCCGCACTAAACACCCATTCTGATGCCATACTACTGGCCGGGCAGGACAGCTTTTCCAGGGCAAACTTTGCCAGTTGTGGCCACAAATCCAGTTTGGCTGCCAAGTAATCCAGCGGAACTTCAATGTAGGGTGGCAGGGTGCTGTCCAAGTATGCCACCACCTACTGGTTCAGGTCCTGCTCCTGTCTAGCTTCTGTTGCTCCTGGTGAGTAGTTTCTTCACTAGGCGGGTGAAGAAAGCTGCTTATTAGCGACTGTAGACTCAAGTTGCTGCTTATGGAGCTAGAACTGCTCATACCTCCCCACCCTGCCACCTGGCAGAGGAACGTGAGCGCAAATGCCCCCCCCCGGTCAGACATGCGAGAAGAATGACGATGGCGCCTATAGGCACCGGCCAACTGACTATATATGATGTTTCTATAGTAGTTCAGTTTGTCTTCCCTCTCAGCGGGTGTAAAAATGGCCACCATTTTGGACCGGTTGCGAGAGTCCAACAAGGTGGAGAGCCAAAAGTCACCCCTCTGCTGAATGCTGACAATACGGCTATCAATACGCAAGCAAGTGAGCATGCATCGGGCCACTTGTGCAAGTGACTCGGAGGGACTCCATGCCTCTATCTCCAATGCATACTGCCACGGTGTCTCTGGGTACTCTGCCTCCTCTTCCTCAATGACCTGTAGCTCCTCTGGCTGCTCATGCTCCTTCTCTCCTGTCACCTGTGTAGGAAAACCACCCATTTGGCTACACATTGCTTGTGCTCCAATGTCCTCCTCCTCCTCCAGTTCAGCCCCCATAGGGCTCATGTGGCCGTGAGATCTAGGCGCCAAGTCTCAAGTCCCCTGACGAGTGAGATTAACCAGCATTTCTTCCAGGACATGAAGCAGTGGAATGACGTTGTTCATCCCGTAGTCCTGGCAACTGACAAATCGTGGCCTCCTCAAAGGGCATGAGCAAACGGCAAGTGTCACACATGAGCTGCCAGTGGTTTACATCGAATTTACACAGGGAAGTACTCTTGTCTAGTGATGGACGAACATCTGCCGGGATGGTTCGCGAATGCGATTGCGTGAACACGATCAAATGTTCGCGAACCGCAAGTTCACGGCGGGTCCCATTCATTTTAATGGCAGGCGAACCTGAAAAACCTTCAGCTCATATTTGCAGCCAAGAAATAATTACTAGAAGTGCACAAATAGTCCCACAACATGGACAGTGACATACCAGATGTATTATTTGAATTTGCGATCTCCATTTATCATTTTTTTCAATGCGAAATATCGACAATATAATTTTTGCGTACGCCCATGCGCAAATGCACTATACAGTACCCAAATGCACTATATAGAAAGTATATTGGTATATAACACCCCGCTTCAATCAGTTTTTTGGGGAGGCGACTGGTATATCACACCAGTAGAAATTATTTGTTCCAATAACGCTTGTCCCTCTATATACCTGCAGTATCGCAGCAGAACCGCACACAACTGCCGCACAATACAAATGCACTATAATATACTTTCTAACATAGAAAGTATATTATAACATTGTACAAGGAAGGCAATCCATTAGAATATACATAAAGATAAAACATAACCTTTAATAATTTTACCATGAGGGTCCATTCACACGTCCGTAACTGTTTTGCGGATCCGCAAAACACGGACACCGGCAATGTGCATTCCGCAATTTGTGGACCGCACATCGCCGACACTATAATAGAAAATGCTAATCTTGTCTGCAATTGCGGACAAGAATAGGACATGATCTATTTTTTTGCGGAAACGGAAGCACAGATGCGGAAGTGCGGATCCGTAAATGTGGATGTGGACAGCACATTCCGGCCCCATTGAACATGAATGGGTCTGCACCCGTTCTGCAAAATTGCGGAACGGATGCGGACCCATTTCGCGGACGTGTGAATGGAAAAGATATAGAAACATAGAAACATAGAAACATAGAATGTGTCGGCAGATAAGAACCATTTGGCCCATCTAGTCTGCCCAATATACTGAATACTATGGATAGCCCCCGGCCCTATCTTATATGAAGGATGGCCTTATGCCTATCCCATGCATGCTTAAACCCCTTCACTGTATTTGCAGCTACCACTTCTGCAGGAAGGCTATTCCATGCATCCACTACTCTCTCAGTAAAGTAATACTTCCTTATATTACTTTTAAACCTTTGCCCCTCTAATTTAAAACTGTGTCCTCTTGTGGTAGTTTTTCTTCTTTTAAATATGCTCTCTTCCTTTACCGAGTTGATTCCCTTTATGTATTTAAAAGTTTCTATCATATCCCCTCTGTCTCTTCTTTCTTCCAAGCTATACATATTAAGGTCCTTTAACCTTTCCTGGTAAGTTTTATCCTGCAATCCATGTACTAGTTTAGTAGCTCTTCTCTGAACTCTCTCTAGAGTATCTATATCCTTCTGGAGATATGGCCTCCAGTACTGCGCACAATACTCCAAGTGAGGTCTCACCAGTGTTCTGTACAGCAGCATAAGCACTTCACTCTTTCTACTGCTTATACCTCTCCCTATACATCCAAGCATTCTGCTGGCATTTCGTGCTGCTCTATTACATTGTCTTCCCACCTTTAAGTCTTCTGAAATAATTACTCCTAAATCCCTTTCCTCAGATACTGAGGTCAGGACTGTGTCAAATATTCTATATTCTGCCCTTGGGTTTTTACGCCCCAGGTGCATTATCTTGCACTTATCCACATTAAATTTCAGTTTCCAGAGTTCTGACCATTCTTCTAGTTTTCCTAAATCCTTTTCCATTTGGCGTTTCTCTCCAGGAACATCAACCCTGTTACATATCTTTGTGTCATCAGCAAAAAGACAAACCTTACCAGCGAGGCCTTTTGCAATATCACTTATGAAGATATTAAACAAAATCGGTCCCAGTACAGATCCCTGTGGAACCCCACTGGTAACATTACCTTGTTTTGAATGTTCTCCATTGACTACAACCCTCTGTTGTCTGTCACTCAGCCACTGCCTAATCCACTCAACAATATGGGAGTCCATGCTCAATGACTGCAGTTTATTGATAAGTCTTCTATGTGGGACAGTGTCAAAAGCCTTACTAAAATCTAGATATGCGATGTCTACTGCACCTCCACCGTCTATTATTTTATTCACCCAGTCAAAAAAATCTATAAGATTTGTTTGACATGATCTCCCTGAAGTAAACCCATGTTGTTTTTCATCTTGCAATCCATGGGATTTTAGATGTTCCACAATCCTATCCTTTAATAGGGTTTCCATTAATTTGCCTACTATTGATGTCAGACTCACTGGTCTATAGTTGCTCGATTCCTCCCTACTACCTTTCTTGTGAATGGGCACGACATTTGCCAATTTCCAATCTTCCGGGACGACTCCTGTTACTAATGATTGGTTAAATAAATCTGTTAACGGTTTTGCCAGCTCACCACTAAGCTCTTTTAATAATTTTGGGTGTATCTCATCAGGCCCCTGTGACTTATCTGTCTTCACTTTAGACAGCAAACTTAGAACATCTTCCTCTGTAAAGATACATGCATCAAACGATTTAATAGTCATTCTTTCTAGTGGAGGTCCTTCTCCTTTTTCTTTTGTAAAAACTGAACAGAAGTATTCATTAAGGCAGTCGGCTAGCCCTTTATTCTCTTCTACATACCTTCCGTCCTTTGTTTTTAATTTAGTTATTCCTTGTTTTAATTTCCTTTTTTCATTTATATATCTGAAGAATGTCTTTCCTTTTTTCATAGACTGAGCTAGTTTTTCTTCTGCCTGCGCTTTAGAAGTTCTTATAACTTGCTTGGCCTCTCTCTGCCTAATCTTGTAGATTTCCTTATCTTCATTGCTCTGTTTTTTTTTATAATTACAAAATGCTAGCTTTTTATTTTTAATGATTTGGGCCACTTCTGCTGAGTACCACCACATTGGTCTCCTCCTTTTTTTGCTTTTACTGACAAGTCTAATGCAATTTTCTGTTGCCTTCAATAATGCACCTTTTAAGTAGTCCCATTTCTCCTGGACTCCATGTAATCCGTTCCAGTCTGATAAGGACTCATTTATGACATATTTCATTTTTGAAAAGTCTGTTTTTCTGAAATCTAAAACTTTTGTTTTTGTGTGGTGAGACTCTTTCACAGTTCTTATATTAAACCACACTGACTGGTGATCACTAGATCCCAAGGTTTCGCCTACAATGACATCATATACCGAATCCCCGTTTGTGAATACCAAATCCAAAATGGCCTCCCTCCGGGTTGGCTCCTCAACCACTTGTTGTAGAGATAACCCCAGTAGGGAATTTAGAATATCTGTACTCCTGGTAGAACTTGCTATTTTGGTTTTCCAGTTTATATCTGGAAGATTGAAATCTCCCATAATGATAACTTCTCCTTTCATTGTCATTTTAGCTATTTCTTCAACTAGTAGATCATCTAGTTCTTTAACTTGACCAGGTGGTCTATATATCACACCTACACGACTTACTGCATGGTTAGCAAACTGCAACGTAACCCAAACTGACTCTATGTTGGCCATATCCCTCAAAATGAAAATAATTTAAATTATTAAAGTTAAAGGGGTTCTGCACTTTGTTTTAACTGATGATCTATCCTCTGGATAGATCATCAGCATCTGATCGGCGCGGGTCTGACACCCAGGACCCCGCCGATCAGCTGTTTGAGAAGGCAGCGGCGCGGCCTTCTCACTGTTTAGCGCTGGCCCAGTGATGTCACGACTAGTATCAACTAGCGTGGGCGGGCTAAGCTCCATTCATGTGAACAGAGCTTAGCCCTGCCTACGCTAGTCGATACTAGTCGTGGCGTCACTGGGCCAGCAGTAAACAGCGAGAAAGCCGCGGAGGATAGATCATCAATTAAAACAAAGTGCCGAACCCCTTTAAGCAAAAAGCATAGATGTAGTAGGCAATAACAAGTGCTCGGCGGCACCAAATCAGAAACCATATATCCTACCACAATCCGGGGGGTTCCAGTGCACATCCATAAATCCCAGAGGGAAAGCAAAAACCATCTATCCCTGGGCTAGATTATGATGTTGTATTGAAGGACAGGGTGGGCAAAGAACTGTCCCTGATATTGCCCTACAGGGGGGTGTTATTCTGGCCCTGATAGCCTAACCACAGACCAACCGCCCTGATAACAGAAACCCTGTCCGGAACCTTACCCTATATAAAAATGGCTCTAGTAAGCCCCAGGCCCCTGACTTCCAGGTGATCACTATATAGATCTATGTGTTTTTGACTCATTATAAAAGTATAAGTATATCGCACCCCTCTGTGTATCACACATATAGATAGCACACCTATACTTGGCTGTCCTGTACCACCTGATGGATGTGTCATGGGTAAAAGTTCTTCATAATGTAAAAGAATATGGGGGGCGCGAATTTCTCCATATGTTCGCATGTTCGGCGAATCGCGAACATGCAAAGTTCGCCCAAAACGACTGCCGGGCGAACCGCAAGGCCACCTCTACTCTTGTCCGCTTGGATCAGCAAGAAATAGTTTATGGCTTTTCTCTGTTTGTATAGTCGGTCCAACATATGGCAGGTGGAATTTCAAGGGGTTCAAACGTCGCATATCAGCCTATGTTGGGGGATGCCATTCTACCGCTGCAGATCAAGGAGGGTGTGCTTTGCGGTGTACAAGTGGCTGAAGTGCATGCAAAGTTTCCTGGCCATTTTTAGGATTATTTTTGCAGATGGGTGGAAGACTTCAGGAACCACTTGACAACCAGATTGAAAACGTGTGCATGGCTCGGCCCTCCTTGACACAGCGCCGACACCATGTTCTTTCCGTTGTCGGTCACCATGGTTCCAATTTTGAGTTGTCATGGAGAAAGCCATGATTTGATTTCTTGATGGACACGAAGCAGTTTCTCCCCTGTGTGACTCCGTTCGCCGAGGCAAACGAGGTGCAGAACAGCGTGACACCACCGTGCCCTGCACATGTGGTATGCTGGACGGGCACTATGAATTGTCCCTGTAGTGGAGGCTGAGGACATGGTGAAGGATGAGGAAGCAGAGGCGGACATTGTTGCAGGACCAACGGCGTGAGAACGGGGAGGAGGAAGCGGCGTGACCTGCCCAAGTTGCTGGTGTGGCTGTGCAACAACCACATTTACGCAGTGGGCCGTAAAGGACATGTATTGTCCCTGACTGTATTTACAGCTCCACACGTCGGCGCTGCCGTGCACTTAGGCAAACACCAACAGGCTCAAGGACTGGCCCACCTTCTGTTCTACATATGTCTGCAGGTCTGGATGAGTGCACGCATACTGTTTTCTCTTGGCAATCGCTTCGGTGATCAATTGCTGATGGAATAACTGATAAGAAATAGTATCAGGAGCATCAGGACCAGCAGATGATGGGTAGGACAGACAGCTCCATTTGGCTGAGGTGGTGGAGCATTGGCTGCCTGAAATTTGGTGCGTGCCACTGGGTGATGCAGCAGTTGCTGCGGAAGGCTGGACCACCACATCGGAGCCACAGTTCTCCCAAGCCACTTTATGGTGACGCTACATATGTTGACGCAGGGCCGTGGTGCCAACATTTGGCACCCTGGCCATGCTTCATCTTTTGCCCACAGATTCTACAAATGGCCATATTCAACTCCTCCGGCGGCTTAACAAAATACTGCCCCACTGTGATTTTACCCCCAACACTCTGCACTGACTGACTGCTACCGACGCTGATTTCGTGAACCCCTGCCCCACTATTTTCCGGGCAGGTAGGCTCCTGTGAAGTTGGTGGTCAACCTCGGGAACATTTGGCTTCCGACCTCCCATGGCTGCCACCCTCTACTCCCGATGATGATGAAGCCCCTAATTCACCCGGCTCCCTAGTGCAATCAGCTACATCATCATCATCGAGTACTGTCTGCACGTCACTGATGTCCTCCTCAACGGTCTCTGGGTCAGGAGCCTGACCACCCGCAACACCAGCTCCCATGCCACTTTCCTCATCAATACTTGCCCGCCTACCAGAGGAAGCAGCGGATATCTCCTCCACATCTTGGCTGGCCAGCAACTGCTGACATCCTCGCTGTATAGTGGAGCTGAGCCCACAGCTTATAATTCTTCTCTGGCTAAGGGAACAGAAAAGTACAAAGGCAGTTTGAGGACAGGTGAGGGCACAGAGCCTGCTCGCAGGCCATGCCAACTAAGGGTTGTGTCTGACGAACCCACCGACTCTTGGCTAGGGGTGTGTGATGTCACTTGGGACGAAGCGGATGACCGAGTCAACCATTCAAGAACCGCTGGGTTGCTGGCCAAGACACGAATGCTAGATGACACCGGGAGCTCAGGTCTCTCATTGCGACTCCTGCTGCCACGCCACTTACTCTGCTGCGACCTGTGCCTGCGCCAGAAACATTTAGGCCTCTGCCTCTATCTAACATACTGTTAAAGCAAATAAATAAATATAAAGGAAACTCAAACACCCCAAAAAATCGGTAATTTTCTGACTTCACCACACAACGACTAATAAGCCCTTTTTCTTCCACTAATACACGCCAAAAAGGGCTTTAGAACATAAAACTGCACCACTTAACGACAAATCTATATATTTTTGCCACTAATACACACCAAAAAGGGCTTTAGAACATATAACTCCACGGCTGAACGGCAAATATATATTTTTGTGCCACTACTACATGCCAAAAAAGGCTGTAATTTTCTCACTTCACCACACAATGGCAATATCTTTTTTTGTGTGCCACTAATACACGCCAAATAGGCTTTAGAACATATAACTACACTGCTGAACGGCAAATAATATATATTTTTTTGCCCAAATACATGCCAAAAAGGGCTTTAGAACATATAACTGCACTGCTGAGTGGCAAATAGGCCCTTATTTTTTTCCACTTATACACTCCACAAAAGGCTTTGGAACTTATAACTGCACCGCTGAATGGCAAATAGAATATATTTTTTTGCCACTAATACACGTCAAAAAGGGCTTTAGAACATATAACTGCACTACTGAACGGCAAATTATATATATTTTTTTGCCACCAATACACGCCAACAAGGGCTGTAATTTTCCCACTTTACCACACAACGGCTAATAAGCCCTTTTTCCCCACTAATACAAGCCAAAAAATGCTTTAGAACATATAACTGCACCGCTGAACGGCAAATATATATATTTTTGTGCCACTACTACATGCCAAAAAAGGCTGTAATTTTCTCACTTCACCACACAATGGCAATATCTTTTTTTGTGTGCCACTAATACACGCCAAATAGGCTTTAGAACATATAACTACACTGCTGAACGGCAAATAATATATTTATTTTTGCCCAAATACATGCCAAAAAGGGCTTTAGAACATATAATTGCACTGCTGAACGGCAAATAGGCCCTTATTTTTTCCCACTTATATACTCCACAAAAGGCTTTGGAACTTATAACTGCACCGCTGAATGGTAAATAGAATATATTTTTTTGCCACTAATACATGTCAAAAAGGGCTTTAGAACATATAACTGCACTGCTGAACGGCAAATTATATATATTTTTTTGCCACCAATACACGCCAACAAGGGCTGTAATTTTCCCACTTCACCACACAACGACTAATAAGCCCTTTTTCCCCACTAATACAAGCAAAAAAATGCTTTAGAACATATAACTACACCGCAAATAAGACATAGAAATATTTCCTTGTAATAAACCCTGTTAATGGCTGTATCAAACAGCAATTGCACCCCAATAACAAGAACGGTTTGCTGGAGCTCTGCTGACAGAGCTGTATAATGGCAATTTGGATCCCCAGTCAGTGCAGCAATGTGTAATTGGATTGTTCCTATTACCTAGGCTGTAAACTCCCGTACTGAACCCTGTTGTGCTTCAATACTGTGTAATAATTCCTCCCTATCCTTTTCCTGAACTTCAATACAGCAAAATAAAAGTTTTAAAGTATTTTCTACCACTGTCCCTAGCGCCTGCAGATGTCTCTCCCTGCACTAAGTACCCTGGAAAGTGGCTGAATCCAAGATGGCTCAGGCTATTTATAGTGCTGTGACATCACAGGGCTGGCTGGCTGCTGATTGGCTATCATGTGCAGCAGCCATTTTAGGAAAAAATGTGATTCGTTACCACTAGAGTTGAGCGAACACCTGGATGTTCGGGCTCGAGAAGTTCCGCCGAACTTCCCGTAAATGTTCGGGTTCGGGATCCGAAACCGATCCGAACTTTGTCCCGAACCCCATTAAAGTCAATGGGGACCCGAACTTTTGGGCACTAAAAAGGCTGTAAAACAGCCCAGGAAAGAGCTAGAGGGCTGCAAAAGGCAGCAACATGTAGGTAAATCCCCTGCAAACAAATGTGGATAGGGAAATGAATTAAAATAAAAAAAATTAAAATGAACCAATATCAATTGGACAGAGGTCCCATAGCAGAGAATCTGGCTTCACGTCAGCAGAGAATCAGTCTCTTCATGCCATAGCAAAGAATCTGGCTTCATGTCAGCAGAGAATCAGTCTCTTCATGCCATAGCAGAGAATCTGGCTTCATGTCAGCGCAGAATCAGTCTTCATGTCATAGCAGAGAATCAGGCTTCACGTCACCCACCACTGGAACAGGCCACTGTCACACATTTAGGCCCAGGCACCCAGGCAGAGGAGAGGTCCCGTAACAGAGAATCTGGCCTTATGTCAGCGCAGAATCTGTCTTCATGTCATAGCAGAGAATCAGGCTTCACGTCACCCACCACTGGAACAGGCCACTGTCACACATTTAGGCCCCGGCACCCAGACAGAGGAGAGCGGTCCCGTAACAGAGAATCTGGCCTTATGTCAGCGCAGAATCTGTCTTCATGTCATAGCAGAGAATCAAGCTTCACGTCACCCACCACTGGAACAGGCCACTGTCACACATTTAGGCCCAGGCACCCAGGCAGAGGAGAGAGGTCCCGTAACAGAGAATCTGGCCTTATGTCAGCGCAGAATCTGTCTTCATGTCATAGCAGAGAATCAGGCTTCACGTCACCCACCACTGGAACAGGCCACTGTCACACATTTAGGCCCAGGCACCCAGGCAGAGGAGAGAGGTCCCGTAACAGAGAATCTGGCCTTATGTCAGCGCAGAATCTGTCTTCATGTCATAGCAGAGAATCAGGCTTCACGTCACCCACCACTGGAACAGGCCACTGTCACACATTTAGGCCCCGGCACCCAGGCAGAGGAGAGAGGTCCCGTAACAGAGAATCTGGCCTTATGTCAGCGCAGAATCTGTCTTCATGTCATAGCAGAGAATCAGGCTTCACGTCACACACCACTGGAACAGGCCACTGTCACACATTTAGGCCCAGGCACCCAGGCAGAGGAGAGAGGTCCCGTAACAGAGAATCTGGCCTTATGTCAGCGCAGAATCTGTATTCATGTCATAGCAGAGAATCAGGCTTCACATCACCCACCACTGGAACAGGCCACTGTCACACATTTAGGCCCCGGCACCCAGACAGAGGAGAGGTTCATTCAACTTTGGGTTGCCCCGCAATATAATGGTAAAATGAAATTAAAAATAGTATTGAATGAGGAAGTGCCCTGGAGTAGAATAATATATTGTTAAGGGGAGGTAGTTAATATCTAATCTGCACAAGGGATGGACAGGTCCTGTGGGATCCATGCCTGGTTCATTTTTATGAACGTCAGCTTGTCCACATTGGCTGTAGACAGGCGGCTGCGTTTGTCTGTAATGACGCCCCCTGCCGTGCTGAATACACGTTCAGACAAAACGCTGGCCGCCGGGCAGGCCAGCACCTCCAAGGCATAAAAGGCTAGCTCTGGCCACGTGGACAATTTGGAGACCCAGAAGTTGAATGGGGCCGAACCATCAGTCAGTACGTGGAGGGGTGTGCACAGGTACTGTTCCACCATGTTAGTGAAATGTTGCCTCCTGCTAACACGTTCCGTATCAGGTGGTGGTGCACTTAGCTGTGGCGTGTTCACAAAACTTTTCCACATCTCTGCCATGCTAACCCTGCCCTCAGAGGAGCTGGGCGTGACACAGCTGCGTTGGCGACCTCTTGCTCTTCCTCTGCCTTCGCCTTGGGCTTCCACTGGTTCCCCTGTGACATTTGGGAATGCTCTCAGTAGCGCGTCTACCAACGTGCGCTTGTACTCGCGCATCTTCCTATCACGCTTTAGTGTAGGAAGTAAGGTGGGCACATTGTCTTTGTACCGGGGATCCAGCAGGGTGGCAACCCAGTAGTCCGTACACGTTAAAATGTGGGCAACTCTGCTGTCGTTGCGCAGGCACTGCAGCATGTAGTCGCTCATGTGTGCCAGGCTGCCCAGAGGTAAGGACAAGCTGTCCTCTGTGGGAGGCGTATCGTCATCGTCCTGTGTTTCCCCCCAGCCACGCACCAGTGATGGGCCCGAGCTGCTTTGGGTGCCACCCCGCTGTGAACATGCTTCATCCTCATCCTCCTCCACCTCCTCCTCATCCTCGTCCTCCTCGTCCTCCAGTAGTGGGCCCTGTCTGGCCACATTTGTACCTGGCCTCTGGTGTTGCAAAAAAACTCCCTCTGAGTCACTTCGAAGCCTGAAAGTGCTAAAAATGACCCCTCTTCCTCCTCTTCCTCCTGGGCCACCTCCTCTTCCATCATCGCCATAAGTGTTTTCTCAAGGAGACATAGAAGTGGTATTGTAACGCTGATAACGGCGTCATCGCCACTGGCCATGTTGGTGGAGTACAGCGCAACAGGGCACACAGGTCTCGCATGGAGGCCCAGTCATTGGTGGTGAAGTGGGTCTGATCCACAGTGCGACTGACCCGTGCGTGCTGCAGCTGAAACTCCACTATGGCCTGCTGCTGCTCGCACAGTCTGTCCAGCATATGCAAGGTGGAGTTCCACCTGGTGGGCACGTCGCATATGAGGCGGTGAGCGGGAAGGCTGAAGTTACGCTGTAGCGCAGACAGGCGAGCAGCGGCAGGGTGTGAACGCCGGAAGCGCGAACAGACGGCCCGCACTTTATGCAGCAGCTCTGACATGTCGGGGTAGTTGCGAATGAACTTCTGCACCACCAAATTCAGCACATGCGCCAGGCAAGGGATGTGCGTCAAACCGGCTAGTCCCAGAGCTGCAACGAGATTTCGCCCATTATCGCACACCACCAGGCCGGGCTTGAGGCTCACCGGCAGCAACCACTCGTCGGTCTGTTGTTCTATACCCCGCCACAACTCCTGTGCGGTGTGGGGCCTGTCCCCCAAACATATGAGTTTCAGAATGGCCTGCTGACGTTTACCCCGTGCTGTGTTGAAGTTGGTTGTGAAGGTGTGTGGCTGACAGGATGAGCAGGTGGAAGAAGAGGAGGAGGAAGCTGAGTAGGAGGAGGAGGAGACAGGAGGCAAAGAATGTTGCCCTGCGATCCTTGGCGGCGGAAGGACGTGCGCCAAACAGCTCTCCGCCTGGGGCCCAGCCGCCACTACATTTACCCAGTGTGCAGTTAGGGAGATATAGCGTCCCTGGCCGTGCTTACTGGTCCACGTATCTGTGGTTAGGTGGACCTTGCCACAGATGGCGTTGCGCAGTGCACACTTGATTTTATCGGACACTTGTTTGTGCAGGGAAGGCACGGCTCTCTTGGAGAAGTAGTGGCGGCTGGGAACAACATACTGTGGGACAGCAAGTGACATGAGCTGTTTGAAGCTGTGTGTGTCCACCAGCCTAAATGACAGCATTTCATAGGCCAGTAGTTTAGAAATGCTGGCATTCAGGGCCAGGGATCGAGGGTGGCAAGGTGGGAATTTACGCTTTCTCTCAAATGTTTGTGAGATGGAGAGCTGAACGCTGCGTGTGACATGGTTGAGATGCTTGGTGACGCAGGTGGTGGTGTTGGTGGAACATCCCATGTTTGCTGGGCGGCAGGTGCCAACGTTCCTCCAGAGGCGGAGGAAGAGGCCGAGGCGGCGGCAGCAGCAGAAGAGGCCGAGGCGGCAGCAGCAGAAGAGGTAGCAGGGGGAGCCTGAGTGACTTCCTTGTTTTTAAGGTGTTTACTCCACTGCAGTTCATGCTTTGCATGCAGGTGCCTGGTCATGCAGGTTGTGCTAAGGTTCAGAACGTTAATGCCTCACTTCAGGCTCTGATGGCACAGCGTGCAAACCACTCGGGTCTTGTCGTTAGCACATTGTTTGAAGAAGTGCCATGCCAGGGAACTCCTTGAAGCTGCCTTTGGGGTGCTCGGTCCCAGATGGCGGCGGTCAGTAGCAGGCGGAGTCTCTTGGCGGCGGGTGTTCTGATTTTGCCCACTGCTCCCTCTTTTGCTACGCTGTTGGCTCGGTCTCACCACTGCCTCTTCCTCCGAACTGTGAAAGTCAGTGGCACGACCTTCATTCCATGTGGGGTCTAGGACCTCATCGTCATCTGCATCGTCTTCCACCTTCCACTTCTTGATCCCTGACCTCCTGTTCAGTCTGCACACTGCAGAAAGACGCAGCAGTTGGCACCTGTGTTTCGTCATCATCAGAGACGTGCTGAGGTGGTATTCCCATGTCCTCATCATCATGAAAAATAAGTGGTTGTGCGTTAGTGCATTCTATATCTTCCACCCCTGGGGAAGGGCTAGGTGGATGCCCTTGGGAAACCCTGGCAGCAGAGTCTTCAAACAGCATAAGAGACTGCTGCATAACTTGAGGCTCAGACAGTTTCCCTGATATGCATGGGGGTGATGTGACAGACCGATGGTCTTGGTTTTCATGCGCCATCTGTGCGCTTTCTGCAGAAGACTGGGTGGGAGATAATGTGAACGTGCTGGATCCACTGTCGGCCACCCAATTGACTAATGCCTGTACCTGCTCAGGCCTTACCATCCTTAGAACGGCATTGGGCCCCACCAAATATCGCTGTAAATTCTGCTGGCTACTGGGACCTGAGGTAGTTGGTTCACTAGGACGTGTGGCTGTGGCAGAACGCCACGTCCTCTCCCAGCACCAGAGGGTCCACTAACACCACCACGACCATGTCCACGTCTGCGTCCGCGTACCTTATTAGATGTTTTCCTCATTGTTCCCGTTCACCACAATTTTGAGAATGGCAAATTTGGGAATGCTTTTTCAACCCAGAAAAAAAAGTGTGCTTTTACGGTCACTACAAATAACTTGACCAGCTAAAACAGTGCAGATTTGGTTGAATAGAGATGTGAGACCAGTTTTTTTTTGCGCTGTGTGACAGGTATAGGTTTAATCACAGAATCACACTTCTATCAGCACGCTAGCGTGTGTCTTAGGTTTTTCTGAATCACGCTATCAATACCTTCAATGTAAGATTTTCTTTTTGGGATAGATTTCAAGTAGGCCTCAAATACCAGAAACTAGTTATTTTGAGAATGGCAAATTTGGGAATGCTTTTTCAACCCAGAACAAAAAGTCTGCTTTTACGGTCACTACAAATAACTTGACCAGCTAAAACAGTGCAGATTTGGTTGAATAGAGATGTGAGACCTGTTTTTTTTTGCGCTGTGTGACAGGTATAGGTTTAATCACAGAATCACACTTCTATCAGCACGCTAGCGTGTGTCTTAGGTTTTTCTGAATGACACTATCAATACCTTCAATGTAAGATTTTCTTTTTGGGATAGATTTCAAGTAGGCCTCAAATACCAGAAACTAGTTATTTTGAGAATGGCAAATTTGGGAATGCTTTTTCAACCCAGAACAAAAGTCTGCTTTTACGGTCACTACAAATAACTTGACCAGCTAAAACAGTGCAGATTTGGTTGAATAGAGATGTGAGACCTGTTTTTTTTTTTGCGCTGTGTGACAGGTATAGGTTTAATCACAGAATCACACTTCTATCAGCACGCTAGCGTGTGTCTTAGGTTTTTCTAAATGACACTATCAATACCTTCAATGTAAGATTTTCTTTTTGGGATAGATTTCAAGTAGGCCTCAAATACCAGAAACTAGTTATTTTGAGAATGGCAAATTTGGGAATGCTTTTTCAACCCAGAACAAAAAGTCTGCTTTTACGGTCACTACAAATAACTTGACCAGCTAAAACAGTGCAGATTTGGTTGAATAGAGATGTGAGACCTGTTTTTTTTTTGCGTTGTGTGACAGGTATAGGTTTAATCACAGAATCACACTTCTATCAGCACGCTAGCATGTGTCTTAGGTTTTTCTGAATGACACTATCAATACCTTCAATGTAAGATTTTCTTTTTGGGATAGATTTCAAGTAGGCCTCAAATACCAGAAACTAGTTATTTAGAGAATGGCAAATTTGGGAATGCTTTTTCAACCCAGAAAAAAAAGTGTGCTTTTACGGTCAATACAAATAACTTGACCAGCTAAAACAGTACAGATTTGGTTGAATAGAAATGTCAGGTCTATTTTTTAGGCGCTGGGTGACAGGCTCAACTTGCCCCTGATGTAATATATGGCCAAAAAATAACCACACTGTTGATGGTTAAATGCACTTGGGTGACACAGGCTCAGCCTGCACCAGATGTAGTATATGGCCAAAAAATAATCAGACTGTTGATGGTTAAATGCACTTGGGTGACACAGGCTCAGCCTGCAGCTGATGTAGGATATAGCACAAAATAACCACACTATCGATGGTTAAATACACTTGGGTGACACAGGCTCAGCCTGCAGCTGATGTAGTATATGGCCAAAAAATAATCAGACTGTTGATGGTTAAATGCACTTGGGTGACACAGGCTCAGCCTGCAGCTGATGTAGTATATGGCCAAAAAATAACCAGACTGTTGATGGTTAAATGCACTGATGTAGGATATAGCACAAAATAACCACACTATCGATGGTTAAATACACTTGGTGATAGCTCGTGCTGGCGCACCACAAGTCACAAAATGGCCCCCGATCACCCCAGAAAAAAAGTGATCTAAAAACGCTCTGGGCAGCCTCAAAAAAGTGAGCAAGTCAATAATAGCACTTCAATGATCCACAGCTGCAGATCGATCACAGAATGAAGTCTTTTGGAGGAGTTAATCTGCCTAATCTCGCCCTAACGTCGCAGCTGCAACCTCTCCCTATACTGATCATAGCAGAGTGACGTGCGCGCTACGTGACTCCAGCTTAAATAGAGGCTGGGTCACATGGTGCACTGGCCAATCACAGCCATGCCAATAGTAGGCATGGCTGTGATGGCCTCTTGGGCCAAGTAGTATGACGCTTGTTGATTGGCTGCTTTGCAGCCTTTCAAAAAGCGCCAAGAAAGCGCCGAACACCGAACCCGAACCCAGACTTTTACGAAAATGTTCGGGTTCGGGTCCGTGTCACGGACACCCCAAAATTCGGTACGAACCCGAACTATACAGTTCGGGTTCGCTCATCCCTAGTTACCACGAAGCGTGAGGAAATTCGTATTCGGTGCAAATCAAATTTTTCCTGAAATTGAGATTGAATTCCACTTCGTCAACTTCTATTCGCTCATTTCTAATGACAATCCACAGGATAGCACACAAGAAGTCAAATTTGTACAGTAAATAACATAATTTCTGAATTAGTGCTTGGCTCTTATTATGAAATATGATACTTTACAGAAACATATTATGTTTTATTCCCATCAATATGACAGAGTCAAAATGAAACTTTCATTTTTTAAACAGAGAGCTATATATCTAAGGTGATAATTAATGAATCAAAGCTGACTAAGTCGAATTCGCTCCGAATTTCAGAAAAAAATAGATTCTGAACGAATGTGATTTTCCTCGTGCTTCGTGGTAATAAATCACAATTTTTCCTAACATATCAGCTAGCCGTCTACAATGGCAGCTAAAATTGTGGCTACAGGTGTGAGGACGTGGGGCAAGGAACTCTCGGAAGGCGGGATAACCCATAATGCCATGCATGCAGCCAATCAGCAGCCCTATAAATACGGCGGCCATCTTAGAGTCTGCCATTCACTATCGTATTTTGTTCAGGGACAGATGTGTATGCAGGCGCTAGGGAGAGTGAAAGAAAAACTAATAAAAAAAAAAAGAAGCAATTTACTAGTGCAGGGAGAGGAATCATTTCACAGGCAGGAAGAGACGTGTTCATATGCTAGGGAGAGTTGTAGGAAAATCCTCATTGTGAAAAAAACGATTTACAAGTGCAAGGAAACATAATTTCTACTGGTGTGATTTACCAGTTGCCCCCAAAAAATACTGATTGAGGCAGGGGTGTGATATACCTTCTTCCACAAATACTGCTCTTCTATAGGGACTTTTGTCACAGGGTCATTTTGAAAATGACAGGCAGAGGAAGAGGCAGGCCATTTCGCAGGGGTGGTAGGGGTGGGACAGAAGCACCAGGCCGAAGTCTAAGCGGGAAGTTGCAGAAGGTGCGTGCGATTACGTCAAAGGACGCACCAGACTTGATTGAGTGGCTCACTCAGACTTCCGCTTCTGCACCCTCCTCATGCTCTCTATCTGCACCCTATTCACTCTCTGCTGTGTGTACCCCCAAAGACACCACCAACATATCCCCTCCGCTCGAGTCAGAGGAATTATTTTCCCATACATTCCAAGACCTTACCGATGCGCAGCCATTATTGGCAACGGATCAGGAAGAGGAGGTATCAACGGTCGCCACCCAGCAGTCTGACGACTGTACCCAGATCAGCCCATGGAGGGTGGTCCCTGCTGTTGCTGCCTACTCCGAGATCTCTAATGTCAATGGTGGTGAATGTGATGAATCCGATGATGACGTGTCGATGGACATCATGCGGGTGCCCACAAGAGAGGGAGAGGAGGAGGAGGGGAGTTCAGAGGGAGAGACGGAGCAGCAGATAGGGAGGAGAAGGAGGAGAAGCAGGCAGAACTTACAGTGCACAGGAGGCAAAACGCAGACTGCTAATGTATCTGGAATGAGCCATCCACCATGCACGGTTACATCTGGCGCTCCCGGGACGCCGGCACATGGCTCCGCAGTGTGGCCATTTTTTAACGTGTCTGCTGCTAACAATAGTGTTGCCATCTGCAGCCTGTGTCGCAGTAAGCCCAACACTCACCTAGGGACGACCGCCGTAAGAAGGCACCTGGCCTCCCATCACCGAGCCAAGTGGGAGCAACACAGTGAGAATCCACAAAGCCACACTTCCCATCCTGCCTCTTCTCCTTCTCCTCTCTCCTCCCAGTTGTCCTCCACTCCACCTTCCACCGCGCTGTTGTCGCGTTCATCTGGCAAAAGGCAGGATTCTTTACCCCAAATGTTTGTTTGAAAAAAGATAATGACGCTGGATAACCGTTGGCTGAACTGCTAGCCCGCCAACTACTGCCATATAAACTGGTGGACTCTTTAGAAAATTTGACATTGGCACACCGCAATGGAAAGTCCCCGGAAGGAAATATTTCTCCCAGAAGGGCATCCCAGAACTATATGACCACATTCAGCAGCAAGTGAATGTATCTCTGGCCTACAGTGTCGGTGCCAAGATACATTTAATCAAAGTGGTCTAGCAAACACAGGCAGGGAAGGTACATAACTTTTACTGCCTACTGGGTGAACCTTCTGACGACCATCAAGCATCCAACCCGTGGCACCCGTGTAGATTTGGTGTTACCACCACGGATTGCATGCAGGTCTGCCTCTTCTTCTCGTCCTCCTACTACTCCATCCTCCCTCTCCTCCTCGGCTGACTCCTCCTTTTCCACTGCTACCGTCTCTTCCGCTGCGCCCCCCAAGCTCCTCAGAACTTATTTGACGTGCCAGGTGAGACCTGGCCATGCTGTGCTGCGTCTGTTGTGCCTGGAAGCCAAGAGCCACACCGGTCCTGCACTCCTTTCAGCTTTGCGGTCACAGGCCGATCAGTGGCTAACCCCGATCAATTTGACAGTTGGTAAAGTGGTGAGCGACAATGGTGCCAATCTGCTCAACGCGCTGAAACAGGGCAAAATGACACACGTGCCGTGCATGGCACACGTCCTGAACTTAGTCGTGCAGCGAATCATTGCCAAATACCCCGGGGTCCAAGTGTCACTACCAGAGCTTTGGGACGTTCTCACAGCTCTGTTTCTCCACCCCTGTGATGATGTCACTACTAGAGCTGGGAGGAGTTCTCACTACTCTGTTTACTTTTGGTTTCTTTCACCACAGCTGTTCTTCATGCGTTTGATTTCCCTCTCTTTATATCACCCCTCCTCCTTTGATAGGATGTGGATTATAGTTCTCACTTCAGTTGTAGCTCTTGCTTTAGTTTCTTCACTTGTGGCTATCAGTTCACTGGACCTGTGTTCTGCTGCAGCTAGCACTCCGGATATTGCCAGCCTGTCCTTGGATCCGTCTTCTCTGCGGCTGCAACACCTCCAGCTAAGTGTGCAGACATTGTTGTGTTCCTGTTTATTTCTGACTGGATCTGAGGTGGCCACGGTTCCCTCCATATACTGAGTAGGGCACTGGTGGCCGTGCCCCTTCCACTATTGTAGGGGTTACAGTGGTCATTAGTCTTAGGCACGTGGGCATGCCTCGTTCCGCCATTGGGATCCGGGCATGTGCTTCAGCAGAATAGGGAGAGCGTTGAGGGTCGGACAGGGGTCACCCTTTATCCTCCCTAGTTCTGGGTCCAGTCAGTAGCTCTGTACTGTGTATTACTATTGTTGCTCACATACAGCCGTGACATTATAATCCACCAAAACCGTCCTTTTATGACATGGATCCGCTTTCTGACCTGTTTGACCGCATGCAGGGTCTTTCTTTGGAAGTAGCGGATCTCCGTCAATCTATGACCCAGCTTCAAGCATTGGGCCCTGCTCCGGCTCATGGAGTCTGTTGCGAGCCAAAGGTCTCACTTCCGGAAACGTTCTCCGGGGGCAGTGAGAATTTTGTTCGTTTCAGAGAGGCATGCAAACTCCATTTTTGCTTGTGTCCTCACTCTTCTGGTAATCAGGAGCAGAGGGTGAGGATTGTCATTTCCCTGCTCAGGGGTAACGCTCAGACTTGGGCTTTTTCGCTGCCATCAGGGGATCCCTCCCTTCGATCCGTGGAGGGATTTTTTGTGGCCCTGGGGCAGATTTATGATGACCCGGATCGTGTTGCTCTGGCCGAATCTAACCTACGTGTTTTATGCCAGAACAAACGGTCTGCGGAGCTTTATTGTTCTGAATTTCGGAGATGGGCAGCTGATTCGGGTTGGAATGATGCTGCACTCCGGAGTCAGTTCTGTCATGGTCTCTCGGAGAGATTAAAAGATGCGTTTGCTTTCCATGAGAGACCAACGTCCTTAGAGTCTGCCATGTCATTGGCGGTACGCCTTGACAAGCGTCTAAGAGAAAGAAACGAGACCTCTCTGTCCAGCCATTGTCAGTCTAGGGGCAGTGGTGCTGACTCATTCAGTGTGCAGGGGCCTCATCCTGTCTCGCTCCCCTCTGAGGAGGAGCCCATGCAGCTAGGTCGACTTGCCCCTGATAAGAGGATTTAGTCCTCAGAGTATGGTGTGTTTTTGTTGTGGGGGCATAGGTAATTTGGCAAATGTTTGTCCGTCTAGGAGATTCTTGAACCGTACTAAGAGCGATAATAAGAGAAAAATCTCAAAAGGTGAATCATCAAGTTCTGCTTCATCTGCTACTTTGGGAAAAGTTGATGTAGGATTTGATGCTTTTCCTCTGACCTGCAGTTCCCGTTTTCTCCTGTCTGCCAGGGTGGCGCTAGAGAGCAAAGTCATTTCTTGTGAGATTTTTGTCGATAGTGGAGCGGCCGTCAATCTTATTGACACTCAATTTGTAGCCATGCATGGTTTTCAGGTTTGCACTTTAGATAAAGATATACCTGTTTTTGCTATTGACTCTGCTCCACTCTCACAGAGATCTCTGAAGGGCATTGTTCACAATATCCAGCTAGCTGTAGGTGACACTCATGTGGAGGATATATCTTGTTTTGTCCTTAACGGATTGCCGTCTCCTCTAGTTTTGGGGTTACGCTGGCTCACTAGACATAACCCCACTATTGATTGGCAAGGAAGGCAAATAAATGAGTGGAGTGATTTTTGTAGAGAGAATTGTCTCACAGCGACTTTTGCAGAGGTGTCTACTAAAACGGTGCCATCATTTCTCTCTGATTTCTCGGACGTGTTTTCCGAAAGCGGTGTTCAGGAGCTACCTCCTCACCGGCAGTTTGACTGTCCCATTAACCTCATTCCCGGGGCCAAGCTGCCAAAAGCACGCCTCTACAATCTCTCACAACCGGAAAGAATCGCTATGCGAACTTACATCTCCGAGAGTCTCGAAAAGGGGCATATTCGTCCCTCAAAGTCACCTGTGGCCGCGGGGTTTTTTTTTGTTAAAAAGAAAGATGGCTCTCTGAGACCTTGCCTAGATTTTAGGGAGCTGAACCGTATCACGATTCGCGATCCCTATCCCCTTCCTCTGATCCCGGACCTCTTCAATCAAATTGTTGGGGCCAAGGTGTTTTCCAAATTGGATTTGAGAGGCGCGTACAACCTGGTCAGGGTCAGAGAGGGGGATGAATGGAAAACGGCCTTTAATACCCCTGATGGGCATTTCGAGAATCTCGTTATGCCTTTCGGCCTGATGAATGCTCCGGCCGTCTTTCAGCATTTTGTTAATAGTATTTTCTATCATTTAATGGGGAAATTTGTATTGGTGTATCTTGATGATATTTTGATTTTTTCCCCTGATGTTCAGACCCATCAGGATCATCTTTTTCAGGTTCTGCAGATTCTGCGGGAAAATAAATTGTACGCCAAGCTGGAGAAATGTCTTTTTATGGTATCGGAGATTCAATTTCTGGGTTTTCTCCTCTCTGCTTCTGGTTTTCACATGGATCCCGAGAAGGTCCGTGCTGTACTTGAGTGGGAGCTTCCTGAGAATCAGAAGGCATTGATGCGCTTTCTGGGTTTTGCGAACTATTACAGAAAATTCATTTTGAATTACTCCTCTGTTGTCAAACCCCTCACTGACATGACAAAAAGGGGGCGGATTTTTCCTCTTGGTCGGAGGAGGCGCTTACAGCCTTTTCTAAGATTAAAGAGAATTTTGCGTCTGCTCCCGTCTTGGTGCATCCCGATGTTTCCTTACCTTTTATTGTTGAGGTGGATGCTTCGGGGGGGGTGGGTGCGGTTTTGTCCCAGGGCCCTTCCCCTGCCAAGTGGCGACCCTGTGCCTTTTTCTCTAAAAAACTCTCCCCAGCAGAGAGAAACTATGATGTGGGAGATAGGGAGTTGTTGGCCATCAAGTTGGCTTTCGAGGAATGGCGCCATTGGTTGGAGGGGGCCAGGCACCCTATCACTGTTTTTACCGACCATAAGAATCTGGCATACTTGGAGTCGGCCAGGCGTATGAATCCGAGACAGGCCAGATGGTCTCTGTTCTTCTCCAGATTCAATTTTGTTGTTACATTCCGACCTGGGATAAAAAATGTGAAGGCTGATGCTCTCTCTCGCTGTTTTCCGGGAGGAGGAAACTCCGAGGACCCGGGTCCCATTTTGGCGGAGGGGTAGTTGTTTCTGCTCTATATTCCGATTTGGAGGCCGAGGTCCAGGCTGCCCAGACTGAGACACCTGCCTGTTGTCCTTCTGGGAAGTTGTTCGTGCCTCCTGAGCTACGTCACAAACTCTTTAAGGAGCATCATGATACGGTTCTTGCTGGTCACCCCGGGAGTAGAGCCACGGTAGATCTCATTGCTCGGAGATTTTGGTGGCCGGCTCTTCGTAAGTCGGTGGAGGGTTTTGTGGCTGCTTGTGAGACGTGCGCTCGCGCTAAGGTACCTCGTTCACGGCCTTCAGGTTCCCTTCTCCCGTTACCCATTCCTTCCCGTCCTTGGACACACCTGTCCATGGACTTTATCACGGATCTTCCTCGTTCTTCGGGGAAGTCGGTGATCCTGGTGGTGGTGGACCGTTTTAGCAAGATGGCTCATTTCGTACCTTTCCCTGGTTTACCCAATGCTAAAACGTTGGCGCAAGCTTTTGTCGACCATATTGTTAAATTGCACGGCATTCCCTCTGATATTGTTTCCGATAGAGGCACGCAGTTTGTGTCCAGGTTCTGGAAGGCTTTCTGTTCTCGCCTGGGGGTTCGGCTGTCCTTTTCTTCTGCTTTTCATCCGCAGTCGAATGGTCAGACTGAGCGCCTCAATCAGAATCTGGAGACATATTTGCGTGGTTTTGTGGCAGAGAACCAGGAGGATTGGTGTTCATTTCTCCCTCTTGCTGAGTTTGCTCTGAACAACCGTCGTCAGGAATCTTCTGATAAGTCACCATTCTTTGGTGCATATGGGTTCCATCCGCAGTTTGGGACATTCTCGGGAGGGGCTCTTTCTGGTTTACCTGAGGAGGAGAGATTTTCCTCGTCTTTGTCTACCATTTGGCAAAAGATTCAGAGTAATCTTAAAAAGATGAGTGAGAGGTATAGGCGTGTGGCTGATAAGAGACGTGTGCCTGGTCCGGACCTGAATGTGGGTGATCTGGTGTGGTTGTCTACTAGAAACATTAAGTTGAAGGTTCCCTCCTGGAAATTGGGTCCCAAGTTTATTGGGCCTTATAAAATCTTGTCAGTCATCAATCCTGTTGCCTTCCGTCTTGATCTTCCACGGGTTTGGAAGATACATAATGTATTTCACAGATCTCTCTTAAAACCATATGTCCAGCCCACGGTACCCTCCTCTTTGCCTCCTCCTCCGATTTTGGTTGATGGCAATCTGGAGTTTGAGGTTTCCAGAATTGTGGACTCTCGCATTGTCCGCGGTTCTCTTCAGTACCTCGTTCATTGGAAGGGTTATGGTCCTGAGGAGAGGATGTGGGTTCCGGTGTCGGACATTAAAGCCACTCGCCTCATCAGGGCATTTCATAGGGCTCATCCTGAGAAGGTGGGTCCTGGGTGTCCGGAGTCCACCCGTAGAGGGGGGGGGGGGTACTGTCACTACCAGAGCTTTGGGACGTTCTCACAGCTCTGTTTCTCCACCCCTGTGATGATGTCACTACTAGAGCTGGGAGGAGTTCTCACTACTCTGTTTACTTTTGGTTTCTTTCACCACAGCTGTTCTTCATGTGTTTGATTTCCCTCTCTTTATATCACCCCTCCTCCTTTGATAGGATGTGGATTATAGTTCTCACTTCAGTTGTAGCTCTTGCTTTAGTTTCTTCACTTGTGGCTATCAGTTCACTGGACCTGTGTTCTGCTGCAGCTAGCACTCCGGATATTGCCAGCCTGTCCTTGGATCCGTCTTCTCTGCGGCTGCAACACCTCCAGCTAAGTGTGCAGACATTGTTGTGTTCCTGTTTATTTCTGACTGGATCTGAGGTGGCCACGGTTCCCTCCATATACTGAGTAGGGCACTGGTGGCCGTGCCCCTTCCACTATTGTAGGGGTTACAGTGGTCATTAGTCTTAGGCACGTGGGCATGCCTCGTTCCGCCATTGGGATCCGGGCATGTGCTTCAGCAGAATAGGGAGAGCGTTGAGGGTCGGACAGGGGTCACCCTTTATCCTCCCTAGTTCTGGGTCCAGTCAGTAGCTCTGTACTGTGTATTACTATTGTTGCTCACATACAGCCGTGACACCAGGACGTCTTGTGGCAGGCCAGGAAAATCTCTGGCCCTTTTAGAAGATCTTACACGGCCATGGCTCGCCTTGCTGACATTCAGCGGCGACACCACCTGCCCTTCAGACGTCTGATTTGTGACTGCCCGACACAATGGAACTCCACCTTGTATAAGCTTGATAGTCTGCTCCAGCAGCAACGTGCCGTTAATGACTACTTGTACGAACTCTGCGGCAGGCCAGGTTCTGGGGAGCTTGTTTTTTTTTCACCGCACCAGTGGCTGCTCATGCGCGACATATGCAGACTTTTGCGGCCATTTGATGAGATCACCAAACTGGTCAGTCGCAGCCAGGGCACCATCAGTGACATCGTACCTTACGCCTTCTTTCTGGAGCGTGCATTGTGTCATGTCATTGATCAAGCCGTCGAGGAGCAGGAGCAGGAAGATGAGGAAGTCGCAATGCTGGATGATTTCCCAGGGGGGGGCTACTCCATCTGAGACAAGTCAACAACAGGAGTCTGGAGAGGAGTCAGAGGAGGATGATGTTGGGGCGGAGGAGGAGCAAGAAGAGCATGCTTTAAACTTTTCTGGGATCCCTGATGTTGTTCCGTGGCTTGGGGGAGGAGAACGAGGATGACATTATCCTGGATGATGAGCATGAGCCAGGCCACTCCAAGTTTAGTGAAAATGGGGGCCTTCATTGTTTGAAGAGGGACCCCCGTATAAAAAGCATAAAGGGCAAGGACCAGTACTGAGTGGCAACGTACTTAGACCCCCGGTAGAAACACAAAATGGCGGAAATGTTACCACCATCACAGAGGGCTGTCAGAATGCAGCACTTCCAGGCCTTGGTTCGAGAAATGCTGCATTCTGCTTATGCGGGCGCTGGCAGAGGAATTTCCACTCACAGAGAAACAGTTGCGGGTACCAATCCAACAGCACATGCAAGAAGAGGGCGGTTTGAAGATGTGTTGGTGACTTCGGATATGAGATCATTCTTGCAGCCAACCCATCGACAGCCGTCCTCCGGATCCAGCCTCATGGAATGCCTAGACCAACAGGTTTCCGACTACATCGGGTTAACGGCCAATGTGGACGCTCTGAGAAGCGATGAACCCCTGGACTACTGGGTGTGCAGGCTTGACCTGTGGCCAGAGCTGGCAGAATTTGCCATGGAACTCTTGGCTTGCCCCTTGTCCAGTGTCCTGTCCGAAAGGACATTCAGCGCAGGGGGGGATCGTGACTGATAAGCGCACTCGCCTAGCTCACGACAGTGTGGACTACCTCACATTTATAAAAATGAATGAGGCATGGATCTCGGAGGAATTCAACACATGTGACGAGTCGAACACATTTGATTGAATTTCCTCATGACTAGAGTTGAGCGAACACCTGGATATCCGGGTTCGAGAAGTTCGGCCGAACTTCCCGGAAATGTTCGGGTTCGGAATCCGAACCCGACCCGAACTTCGTCCCGAACCCGAACCCCATTGAAGTCAATGGGGACCCGAACTTTTGGGCACTAAAAAGGCTGTAAAACAGCCCAGGAAAGAGCTAGAGGGCTGCAAAAGGCAGCAACATGTAGGTAAATCCCCTGCAAACAAATGTGGATAGGGAAATGAATTAAAATAAAAATTAAAAAAAATAAAAATTAACTAATATCAATTGGACAGAGGTCCCATAGCAGAGAATCTGGCTTCACGTCAGCAGAGAATCAGTCTCTTCATGCCATAGCAAAGAATCTGTCTTCATGTCATAGCAGAGAATCAGGCTTCACGTCACCCACCACTGGAACAGGCCACTGTCACATATTTAGGCCCCGGCACCCAGACAGAGGAGAGCGGTCCCGTAACAGAGAATCTGGCCTTATGTCAGCACAGAATCTGTCTTCATGTCATAGCAGAGAATCAGGCTTCACGTCACCCACCACTGGAACAGGCCACTGTCACACATTTAGGCCCAGGCACCCAGGCAGAGGAGAGAGGTCCCGTAACAGAGAATCTGGCCTTATGTCAGCACATAATCTGTCTTCATGTCATAGCAGAGAATCAGGCTTCACGTCACCCACCACTGGAACAGGCCACTGTCACACATTTAGGCCCCGGCACCCAGGCAGAGGAGAGAGGTCCCGTAACAGAGAATCTGGCCTTATGTCAGCGCAGAATCAGTCTTCATGTCATAGCAGAGAATCAGGCTTCACGTCACCCACCACTGGAACAGGCCACTGTCACATATTTAGGCCCCGGCACCCAGGCAGAGGAGAGAGGTCCCGTAACAGAGAATCTGGCCTTATGTCAGCACAGAATCTGTCTTCATGTCATAGCAGAGAATCAGGCTTCACGTCACCCACCACTGGAACAGGCCACTGTCACACATTTAGGCCCCGGCACCCAGACAGAGGAGAGGTTCATTCAACTTTGGGTTGCCCCGCAATATAATGGTAAAATGAAAATAAAAATAGTATTGAATGAGGAAGTGCCCTGGAGTAGAATAATATATTGTTAAGGGGAGGTAGTTAATATCTAATCTGCACAAGGGATGGACAGGTCCTGTGGGATCCATGCCTGGTTCATTTTTATGAACGTCAGCTTGTCCACATTGGCTGTAGACAAGCGGCTGCGTTTGTCTGTAATGACGCCCCCTGCCGTGCTGAATACACGTTCAGACAAAACGCTGGCCGCCGGGCAGGCCAGCACCTCCAAGGCATAAAAGGCTAGCTCTGGCCACGTGGACAATTTGGAGACCCAGAAGTTGAATGGGGCCGAACCATCAGTCAGTACGTGGAGGGGTGTGCACAGGTACTGTTCCACCATGCTAGTGAAATGTTGCCTCCTGCTAACACGTTCCGTATCAGGTGGTGGTGCAGTTAGCTGTGGCGTGGTGACAAAACTTTTCCACATCTCTGCCATGCTAACCCTGCCCTCAGAGGAGCTGGCCGTGACACAGCTGCGTTGGCGACCTCTTGCTCCTCCTCTGCCTTCGCCTTGGGCTTCCACTGGTTCCCCTGTGACATTTGGGAATGCTCTCAGTAGCGCGTCTACCAACGTGCGCTTGTACTCGCGCATCTTCCTATCACGCTCCAGTGTAGGAAGTAAGGTGGGCACATTGTCTTTGTACCAGGGATCCAGCAGGGTGGCAACCCAGTAGTCCGCACACGTTAAAAAGTGGGCAACTCTGCTGTCGTTGCGCAGGCACTGCAGCATGTAGTCGCTCATGTGTGCCACGCTGCCCAGAGGTAAGGACAAGCTGTCCTCTGTGGGAGGCGTATCGTCATCGTCCTGTGTTTCCCCCCAGCCACACACCAGTGATGGGCCCGAGCTGCTTTGGGTGCCACCCCGCTGTGAACATGCCTCATCCTCATCCTCCTCCACCTCCTCCTCATCCTCGTCCTCCTCGTCCTCCAGTAGTGGGCCCTGTCTGGCCACATTTGTACCTGGCCTCTGGTGTTGCAAAAAACCTCCCTCTGAGTCACTTCGAAGAGACTGGCCTGAAAGTGCTAAAAATGACCCCTCTTCCTCCTCTTCCTCCTGGGCCACCTCCTCTTCCATCATCGCCCTAAGTGTTTTCTCAAGGAGACATAGAAGTGGTATTGTAACGCTGATAACGGCGTCATCGCCACTGGCCATGTTGGTGGAGTACTCGAAACAGCGCAACAGGGCACACAGGTCTCGCATGGAGGCCCAGTCATTGGTGGTGAAGTGGTGCTGTTCCGCAGTGCGACTGACCCATGCTTGCAGCAGCTGAAACTCCACTATGGCCTGCTGCTGCTTGCACAGTCTGTCCAGCATGTGCAAGGTGGAGTTCCACCTGGTGGGCACATCGCATATGAGGCAGTGAGCAGGAAGGCCGAAGTTACGCTGTAGCGCAGACAGGCGTGCAGCAGCAGGGTGTGAACGCCGGAAGCGCGAACAGACGGCCCGCACTTTATGCAGCAGCTCTGACATGTCGGGGTAGTTGTGAATGAACTTCTGCACCACCAAATTCAGCACATGCGCCAGGCAAGGGATGTGCGTCAAACCGGCTAGTCCCAGAACTGCAACGAGATTTCGCCCATTATCGCACACCACCAGGCCGGGCTTGAGGCTCACCGGCAGCAACCACTCGTCGGTCTGTTGTTCTATACCCCCCCCCACAACTCCTGTGCGGTGTGGGGCCTGTCCCCCAAACATATGAGTTTCAGAACGGCCTGCTGACGTTTACCCCGGGCTGTGCTGACGTTGGTGGTGAAGGTGTATGGCTGACTGGATGAGCAGGTGGAAGAAGAGGAGGAGGAAGCTGAGTAGGAGGAGGAGGAGACAGGAGGCAAAGAATGTTGCCCTGCGATCCTTGGCGGCGGAAGGACGTGCGCCAAACAGCTCTCCGCCTGGGGCCCAGCCGCCACTACATTTACCCAGTGTGCAGTTAGGGAGATATAGCGTCCCTGGCCGTGCTTACTGGTCCACGTATCTGTGGTTAGGTGGACCTAGCCACAGATGGCGTTGCGCAGTGCACACTTGATTTTATCGGACACTTGTTTGTGCAGGGAAGGCACGGCTCTCTTGGAGAAGTAGTGGCGGCTGGGAACAACATACTGTGGGACAGCAAGCGACATGAGCTGTTTGAAGCTGTCTGTGTCCACCAGCCTAAATGACAGCATTTCATAGGCCAGTAGTTTAGAAATGCTGGCATTCAGGGCCAGGGATCGAGGGTGGCTAGGTGGGAATTTACGCTTTCTCTCAAATGTTTGTGAGATGGTGAGCTGAACGCTGCCGTGTGACACATGGTTGAGATGCTTGGTGACGCAGGTGGTGGTGTTGGTGGTACATCCCATGTTTGCTGGGCGGCAGGTGCCAACGTTTCTCAAGAGGCGGAGGAAGAGGCCGAGGCGACAGCAGCAGAAGAGGTAGCAGGGGGAGCCTGAGTTACTTCCTTGTTTTTAAGGTGTTTACTCCACTGCAGTTCATGCTTTACATGCAGGTGCCTGGTCATGCAGGTTGTGCTAAGGTTCAGAACGTTAATGCCTCGCTTCAGGCTCTGATGGCACAGCGTGCAAACCACTCGGGTCTTGTCGTCAGCACATTGTTTGAAGAAGTGTCATGCCAGGGAACTCCTTGAAGCTGCCTTTGGGGTGCTCGGTCCCAGATGGCGGCGGTCAGTAGCAGGCGGAGTCTCTTGGCGGCGGGTGTTCTGATTTTGCCCACTGCTCCCTCTCTTGCTACGCTGTTGGCTCGGTCTCACCACTGCCTCTTCCTCCGAACTGTGAAAGTCAGTGGCACGACCTTCATTTCATGTGTGGTCTAGGACCTCATCGTCCCCTGCATCGTCTTCCACCTTCCACTTCTTGATCCCTGACCTCCTGTTCAGTCTGCACACTGCAGAAAGACGCAGCAGTTGGCACCTGTGTTTCGTCATCATCAGAGACGTGCTGAGGTGGTATTCCCATGTCCTCATCATCATGAAAAATAAGTGGTTGTGCGTTAGTGCATTCTATCTCTTCCACCCCTGGGGAAGGGCTAGGTGGATGCCCTTGGGAAACCCTGGCAGCAGAGTCTTCAAACAGCATAAGAGACTGCTGCATAACTTGAGGCTCAGACAGTTTCCCTGATATGCATGGGGGTGATGTGACAGACCGATGGGCTTGGTTTTCATGCGCCATCTGTGCGCTTTCTGCAGAAGACTGGGTGGGAGATAATGTGAACTTGCTGGATCCACTGTCGGCCACCCAATTGACTAATGCCTGTACCTGCTCAGGCCTTACAATCCTTAGAACGGCATTGGGCCCCAACAAATATCGCTGTAAATTCTGCTGGCTACTGGGACCTGAGGTAGTTGGTTCACTAGGACGTGTTGCTGTGGCAGAACGGCCACCTCCTCTCCCAGCACCAGAGGGTCCACTACCACCACCACGACCATGTCCACGTCCGCGTACGCGTCCCTTATTAGATGTTTTCCTCATTGTTCCCGTTCACCACAATTTTGAGAATGGCAAATTTGGGAATAGTTTTTCACCCCAGAACAAAAACTGTGCTTTTACCGTCACTACAAATAACTTGACCAGCTCAAACAGTACAGATTTGGTTGAATAGAAATGTGAGGCCTATTTTTTTTTTGCGCTGTGTGACAGGTATACGTTTAATCACAGAATTAGACTTGTATCTGCACGGTAGCGTGTGTGTTAAGTGCATGACTGCCTCCTCAGTCATGCACTCCTAACCACCCTGTCTGCCCTATAGGCTGATTTTAATTAGTGTTAGTACATAGTCAGGCCTGCTCCCCTTCACTCACTGAAGCCATGGCACCAGGAGTGGGATAGTTTGTGGACTCTCACTGCAGTCCTTGGTAGCCATTTGGCTCCGGTGATGTCGTGGAGTGGGCCTGCTGTGTAACCTACACTCCCTGAAGTGTATGGTAGCCGTCATGGCACCTAACAGGTAAAATTATCGTAGGTATGTGGAACCTCACTCCCTGAAGTGTATGGTAGCCGTCATAGCACCTAACAGGTAGAATTTAGCGTAGGAACCCGTCTAACAGAGATCGCCTTGACGCTCGGCAGACGGGCTTAAATAATTTTGTACAAAACGATTTGCCAAGTATCTCGCACTTATAGTGTAGCACTTGTTATTATTATGCAATTTTGTACTCTATATTGCAGTTAATTGTCGCATTGCATGTTTTTGTCTTTCAATGTTGTTTCCTGCCTTAGCAATGTGCTTCTGCGGTTTGGTATGTGCTGACTGACCCCCTTTTTTGGTTTTTCTTTGTATCTGCACGGTAGCGTGTGTGTTAAGTTTTTCTGAATGACACTATCAGCACCTTGAATCTAAGATATCCTTTTTGGGATAGATTTCAAGTAGGCCTCATATAGCATAAACTACTTATTTTGAGAATGTCAAATTTGGGAATAGTTTTTCAACCCAGAACAAAAACTGTGCTTTTACGGTCACTACAAATAACTTGACCAGCTCAAACAGTACAGATTTGGTTGAATAGAAATGTGAGACCTATTTTTTAGGCGCTGGGTGACAGGCTCAACTTGCCCCTGATGTAGTATATGGCCAAAAAATAACCACACTATTGATGGTTAAATGCACTTGGGTGACACAGGCTCAGCCTGCACCTGATGTAGTATATGGCCAAAAATTAACCACACTGTTGATGGTTAAATGCACTTGGGTGACACAGGCTCAGCCTGCACCTGATGTAGGATATAGCAAAAAATAACCACACTATTGATGGTTAAAAGCACTTGGTGGTAGCTTGTACTGGCGCACCACAAGCCACAAAATGGCCGCCGATCACCCCAGAAAAAAGTGATCTAAAAACGTTCTGGGCAGCCTAAAAAAAGTGAGCAAGTCGATATTAGCACTTCAATGATCCACAGCTGGAGATCGATCACAGAATGAAGTCTTTTGGAGGAGTTAATCTGCCTAATCTCGCCCTAACGTCGCAGCAGCAACCTCTCCCTATGCTTGAATCAGCAGAGTGACGTGCAGCGCTACGTGACCCAAGCTTATATGCTGCACTGGCCAATCACAGCCATGCCAATAGTAGGCAAGGCTGTGATGGCCTCTTGGGGCAAGTAGTATGACGCTTGTTGATTGGCTGCTTTGCAGCCTTTCAAAAAGCGCCAAGAAAGCGCCGAACACCGAACCCGGACTTTTACGAAAATGTTCGGGTTCGGGTCCGTGTCACGGACACCCCCAAAATTTGGAACTATACAGTTCGGGTTCGCTCATCCCAACTCATGACAGCCCACAAATATCCGCCACCACCCAGAACAAATCATGGTGCCTGTCTTAGGTAAATACAGCAGCATAAAAGGCCTTTTATGTCAGTTGAATGCCTAATTTTTGTGGCCTGTACTGGCCGACAGTTACATTTTTATCCTGTGACCGCCTAATATCCCTCCAGCCACAGAATCCTACAAAGTTGTGTGCTGTCAGGTAAATGCCTATTGGCTAATTTTTGGGGCCTGCACTGGCCGACATTTACATTTTTATCATGTGACTGCCTAATGTACCTCCAGCCACAGAATCCAAAGTTTTTTCCTGTCAGGTAATGCCTATTGCCTAATTTTTGGGGCCTGTACTGGCCGACATTTACATTTTTATCATGTGACTCTGCCTAATGTACCTCCAGTCACAGAATGCAAAGTTCTGTGCTGTCAGGTGAATGCCTATTGCCTAATTTTTGGGCCCTGTACTGGCTGACAGTAACATCTCTAGCCTAACTCCATAGCGCCATCTATTGGTTTTCATAGTCTTATGACAGCTGAAAAACAAGGCAGATTCTGCTAATTTGCATGTCTTTCCCATAAGCCCATGTTTATGTAAATACAGTTGTGTTCAAAATTATTCAACCCCCAATGCTGTAAAGGGTTTTAGGGAATTTAGTGTACATTTGTAATTGTGTTCAGAATGAAATCTTACAAGGACTTTTTAAAGAACCAAATGCAACTAAAATGACATCAATTGTTTTTGTAATACAGTATTAAATGTTTTTGTTGTGATTTCTTCATTGACACAATTATTCAACCCCTTAAAGACTACCACTCTTAAGAACAGAGGTTCATTCAAGTGTTTTCGATCAGGTATTGAAAACACCTGTGGATGTCAAGGAGCAGCAATCAAGCATAATAAGCACCAATTAGGCAGATTTTAAAGGACTGTGATACTCAGCTCCTTCTAGACATTTACTGGTGTGTTTACAAACATGGTGAAGTCAAGAGAATGGTCCAGGAAGACAAGAGAAGAGGTGATTTCTCTTCACAGGAAGGGCAATGGCTATAAGAAGATTGCAAAGATGTTAAACATACCAAGAGACACCATAGGAAGCATCATTCGCAAATTCAAGGCAAAGGGCACAGTTGAAACGCTACCTGGTCGTGGCAGAAAGAAGATGCTGACTTTGACTGCTGTGCGCTACCTGAAGCGCAAAGTGGAGAAAAGTCCCCGTGTGACTGCTGAGGAACTGAAAAAAGATTTGTCAGATGTGGGTACTGAATTTTCAGCTCAGACAATAAGGCGCACACTGCGTAATGAAGGCCTCCATGCCAGAACTCCCAGGCGCACCCCCTTGCTGTCTCCAAAGAATAAGAAGAGTCGACTGCAGTATGCCAAAAGTAATGTGGACAAACCACAAAAGTTTTGGGATAGTGTTCTGTGGACTGATGAAACAAAATTAGAACTGTTTGGGCCCATGGATCAACGCTATGTTTGGAGGAGGAAGATCAAGGCCTATGAAGAAAAGAACACCTTGCCTACTGTGAAGCATGGCGGGGGGTCAATCATTCTTTGGGGCTGTTTTGCTTCTACAGGTACAGGGAAGCTTCAGCGTGTGCAAGGTACCATGAATTATCTTCAGTACCAGGAGATATTGGATGAAAATGTGATGCAGTCCGTCACAAACCTGAGGCTTGGGAGACGTTGGACCTTTCAACAGGACAATGATCCCAAGCATACCTCCAAGTCCACTAGAGCATGGTTGCAGATTAAAGGCTGGAACATTTTGAAGTGGCCATCGCAGTCACCAGACTTAAATCCGATTGAGAACCTCTGGTGGGACTTAAAGAAAGCAGTTGCAGTGCGCAAGCCTAAGAATGTGACTGAACTGGAGGCTTTTGCCCATGAAGAATGGGCGAAGATAACCGTAGATCGCTGCAAGACACTTGTGTCAAGCTATGCTTCACGTTTAAAAGCTGTTATAACTGGAAAAGGATGTTGTGCTAAGTACTAAGATTGACTGTCACTTGGGGGTTGAATAAAACTGATAATGATGTGAGCACAGAAAATACATTTGTGGTTATTTCATTATAAATGTTATGTTATATTTGTCTGACTTACAAGTGCCTCTTTGATTTAATTGTAAACAAGATGTCAAACTGGCCAAAACACTCAATTTCAGTGGGGGTTGAATAATTTTGAACACAACTGTAAGTTTTACATGACAAAACTGTATAGAAAGGTTATTGAATATTATGTTTGGACAATCAGAAAACTTTTTGTCGCCCTAATAATATTGATCTAGGTGTGCAGGTCCACCCAAGCCATCCAACAGATGCCAAATAACTGGTTCTCAGTCAGATAAGAGCTGGTTTGGAATATCTCATAGTGCACATTCAAATGAACTGATTCATGAATCGGATCTTCGGTTCACTCGCTGAGTCTACTGACTGCTGAGCTGAGACACAAGTGAACAGAAGACTCTAGGTGGTGCGCATGCGCGGATGCTTCGATTCACTCGCTGAGTCGGCTCTTGGTACATTGTCTGAGCTCTGATTGAGTGAGTCAGGTAATGAAGGGATTCAAGGGATTCGGGAAGCGGACAGGAGGACTCAGGAGCTGTGTGGTGTGCATTGTTGTCTGTTGTGCATTGTTACCCACAGTGACAGCAGTCTGACAGTAGTACAACCAAGTGAAGTGAATGCACGCACAGGGAAAACTGTATGTGCTAAGTTGATAACAGTATTACAGTAACACTGGCTGATAATAAAATAGTCCCCAGAGTCATCACTCAGTCATCACTAGTGTGCAATTTGTGCACGATTTTCTAATAAACCTGAAGAGAGATTGTCACCCTTTCGGATCCGTCCTGCCACCGCTCTGTCCCCGGACCCCATTGACTATAATGGAGATGGGGGGGGGGGAGCTCCGGCGCAGCACTGCAGTTCGCGGTGAGAGGCCGCTGGACTAAAAAGTTGGACATGCAGTACTTTTAGTCCTGCGGCCTTCTGCCATGCACTGCCGTGCTGCGCCGGAGCTCCGCCCCCATTATAGTCAATAGGGACGGAGCAGCGGTCCGGCGAAATAACGGCAGGACGGATCCGACAGGTTGATTTGATCCTAAAGGGTTAATTCAACCTGTAATATAAACTCTGTGTCATCTGTCACTTCTCTTATCTCTCTGCTCCTGTCCCTTAATCTTATCACTGCTGCAACAAAAGCATCAGCCAACAGCCTCAGTTTAAACTGTTCTGGTGACTCTGACTCACAGTTCTTTTAACTCAAAGAATCGAATGAGTCTCTAACTAAGGGCTCTTTCACACTTGCGTTGTCCGGATCCTTCGTGTACTCCATTTGCCGGAAGTGCCCGCCGGATCCGTAACACCGCAAGTGAACTGAAAGCATTTGAAGACTGATACCCACTTAGCCCATATGCCCTGGCAAACCAGATTTCTCCATTCACATCAATCGATGTGAATGAATAAATCATTGCCGGGATTTATATATTTTTTTATATACAAAGTGTTTGCCAAAGTATATGAACACCGCCGCCTCCTCAGCTCATATGCCTCGGCAAACGTATCTTTTACTGCAGAGGAGAAATCTCGTCTTGCAGCGCCGCATACACCGACTTTTGTGTAATCTGACAGCAGCGCAATGCTTCTGTCAGAATGCACATCAGTGCTGCAGCTAGTCGATCGGTTGGTCCACCTGGAAGGTAAAAAAAACAAAAGAAAAAAGAAAAAACCAGGCCGCAACGTAATAAATTTATTAACTTTATAATAAAATTTGAACGTTAACTTTTTTGCTTACCGGTGATTTTTTTTTTTTACCTTTATAGGGCAAACCTCTCCTTCCCCATGGGACAATGTGCAAAGCGCAAATCGCCCAAAGATGTGGCGAAGTACATTATGCACTTTGTTACAGGTGAAAGGAGAGGTTTGCAGCAGCTCTGTGTGAATGGGCCCTAATAGCCCTGTGTGCCTGTCCTGTGAGATGCAATCCCTATGCTAAGTGTACCTGTGTGTGTGGTACTTCCGGAAACACTCCCCTAAGCATAGGGCAGGGTGGTCAGGACAGTCAGGACAGAAATAGCGGGTGTCATGCCTTATTCCACTCCTGCTACAGACACAACATCTTTTTCGGGGTGACGGTTGGGTTGAGGTACCAGCAACGACATTGGGGAAATGTCGCTCGTGTAGACGGCTAACTACACTGGTAGATGGGGCCACGGAACCTCCTGGATACAGGAGGTTCTCGATGATCTCTTCCTGAAATTTGAGGAAGGATCCTGTTCTCCCAGCCTTACTGTAGAGAACAAAACTATTATATGCAGCCAATTGAATCAAATATACAGACACCTTCTTATACCAGCGTCTGGTGCGTCGGGAAACTAAATAGGGAGCCAACATCTGGTCATTGAAGTCCACCGCTCCCATGAGCGCATTATAGTCGTGGACTGAGAGGGGCTTTTCAATGACACTGGTTGCCCGTTCAATTTGTATTGTCGTGTCTGCGTGGATGGAGGAGAGCATGTAAACGTCATGCGTGTCTCTCCATTTCACCGCGAGCAGTTCTTGGTTACACAAGGCAGCCCTCTCCCCCCTTGCAAGACGGGTGGTAACGAGCCGTTGGGGGAAGCCCCGGCGACTAGGTCGCACGGTGCCACAGCAGCCAATCTGTTCTAGGAACAAATGCCTGAAGAGGGGCACACTTGTGTAAAAATTGTCCACATAAAGATGGTACCCCTTGCCAAATAAGGGTGACACCAAGTCCCAGACTGTCTTCCCACTGCTCCCCAGGTAGTCAGGGCAACCGACCGGCTCCAGGGTCTGATCTTTTCCCTCATAGATCCGAAATTTGTGGGTATAGCCTGTGGCCCTTTCACAGAGCTTATACAATTTGACCCCATACTGGGCGCGCTTGCTTGGGATGTATTGTTTGAAGCCAAGGCGCCCGGTAAAATGTATAAGGGACTCGTCTACGCAGATGTTTTGCTCAGGGGTATACAAATCTGCAAATTTGTAGTTGAAGTGGTCTATGAGGGGCCGAATTTTGTGGAGCCGGTCAAAAGCTGGATGGCCTCTAGGACGGAAGGTGGTGTTGTCGCTAAAGTGCAGGAAACACAGGATGGTCTCAAATCGTGTCCTGGACATAGCAGCAGAGAACATGGGCATGTGATGAATTGGGTTCGTGGACCAATATGACCGCAATTCATGCTTTTTGGTTAGACCCATGTTGAGGAGAAGGCCCAGAAAAATATTAATTTCGGAAACTTGGACTGGTTTCCACCGGAAAGCCTGGGCATAAAAGCTTCCCGGGTTGGCGGCTATAAATTGAGTGGCATACCGATTTGTTTCTGCCACGACTATGTCCAAGAGCTCCGCAGTCAAGAACAGCTCAAAAAATCACAGTGCCGAACCGATCTGAGCTGTCTCAACCCGAACTCCAGACTGGGCGGTGAAAGGGGGAACTACAGGTGCGGCTGAAGTTGGGGACTGCCAATCAGGGTTTGCCAGCACCTCAGGGACTCTAGGGGCTCTACGGGCCTGTCTGTGGCTGCGACGGGGTAACTATTGCACGTGCCACCGTACCAGCTTCAACTGCCCTTCTGGTGCTCGCCACTTCACCATGTTATATGGCAGTGCTGGTACTAGGTCCAGGATGGGCTGCGCTGCTGGTGTATGCCAGTCACCATGTAATCTGACAGCGCCAGCCCCACTCTGCTGCCCTTGAAGCGGATCCTGCACAACCTGTGGTCTAGCGACACGGGGCCGGGTACGCCTGGTGCTATCAGGGACCTCAACCTCCTCGTCCGAACTTTGGGTCAGACTGCAACTGCTTTCTACAGGTTCATATTCCGCTAGATTCATCAGATGAGGGTTCCCATTCCTCATCCAACTGGGTCAGAATCCTGTAGGCCTCTTCAGAAGAATACCCCCTGTTTGACATTTGGACTACTAAATTTAGGGGTATTCCCTGAGACTACCCAAGAAAAAAAGCAAGCCTGTCTTACAAATGGGAGGCTAGCGATATACCGGAGGCCGCTGCGATTGATAAAAAATATCAAAACAGATTTTTTTATCGCCGCAGCGCTTGTAAAGTGATTGTGCAGTGATCAAAAAAATATATATTTTTGTCACTGCGGCGGGGCGGGCGTGGGTGAACGCACGTGTGGGCGACCGATCAGGCCTGATCGGGCAAACACTGCGTTTTGGGTGAAGGGCGAGCTAAGGTGACACTAATACAATTATAGATCTGACAGTTTTGATCACTTACAGATACTATAAAAGTACAAAAGCTGATTAGCGATACGCTAATCAGCGAATCAGTGACTGCGGTGGGCTTGGCGCTAACCAACGCTAACTACCTAACCAAGGGGCCTAAACTATCCTAAAACCTATCAGTCAATACCAGTGAAAAAAAAAAGTGACAGTTTACACTGATCACTTTTTTCCCTTTCACTAGGTGATTGACAGGGGCGATCAAGGGGTGATCAAGGGGTTAATTGGGGTGATGGGGGGTGATCTGGGGCTAAGTGTGGTGTTTGGTGGCTACTCACTGTGATGTGTGCTCCTCTGCTGGGACCAACCGACGAAAAGGACCAGCAGAGGAGCACAGAAGCCATTTAACACATCATATTTACAAATATAAGGTGTTAGATGGCTTCTGATTTGATTTTTTGAAAATCGCCAGCCTGCCAGCAACGATCATTGGCTGGCAGGCTGGTGACGAAATACTCCTTTAACTTTTGCCAGCCCGCGATGCGCATGCGCGGGCCGGCTCTGAACGAAATCTCGCGTCTCGCGAGATGACACACGGATGCGTCCAGGAGGAATGAATCGACCGCCTCCAGGACGCATCCATGCGTTAGGCGGTCCAGAGGCGGTTAAGACGCGTAAAAATGGCTTCTGATTTAAATACATATTTTTTGTGGGAATTTTTGCCAATGATCCCCCACTGGTATATAACTGTCCATGTTTTGGGACTATTTGTCTACTTCTAGTAAGTGTTTGCTGGCTGCAAATATGAGCTGAAGGTTTTTCAGGTTCGCCTGCCATTAAAGTGAATGGGGCCCGCCACGAACTTGTGGTTCGCAAAATTTGTTTGCGAACCGCCCTGGCCGATGTTCCTCCATCACTGGTCGGCAATAACAGGAGGGAGAGGGGAGACTGAATAGTGACAGGAAGTGCTGCAGAAAGAAGAGCCTGTGCCTGTCACTCCCAGGAGCCCATACATCCCAGGCTTATCCCTGCCAGCACTAGCTGTCCTGCATCTCATGTTGTCTGCCCCACCCCCACCCCCATTCATCTGCTGTCCTTTGCCCCCCTCCCCAAGTCCTGTGGGCTCCTGATGCCCCCAGTTTTCTTGGCCCCTTACTCATCTGATGCCCCAGTCCCCTGGAGCCCCTACTCAACTGATGCCCCCAGTCATCTAGGCCCCCTACTCATCTGATGCCCTGTCCTCTAGGCCCCCTACCCATCTGATGCCCCAGTCCCCTGGGCGCCTATGTGCTGCTTGGGGACACACCGTTATAAGGCCGGTCATCTGACCCCAATCCACCCAAACGTTTACAGAATGGGGACTGGAGGATCACAGAGCGGACCGGCGGGGAGCAGGCGAGTGTGGTTTTTTCAACAACTGTACAATGCACTGCAAGTTCACATCACATTTGTATCGCACATGTAACATACAATGTACGTGTGGAAAAAAGGATGAAAATGCCTAGTATACTACCCTTTTCCATTCTGCATAGTTCAGTAAAAACATATATGTTAAACGGATCTGTATTTTCATTAATTTTATTTATTTTTACAATGGAAGGCTATGGTGACAAATGATACTGCATGATGCTGTCTGAGGCAACTGTGTAATGTATAAGTAATGTGTATATGCTTAACCTGGGGTAAAAATCTGATGTTCACATTGAGATTTTTTGCGCTGATTTTGGAGCATCTCTGCTGCAAAGTCAGCTCCAGAAAACATATCAAAACATTCCATTCACTTCAACGGGAAGCAGCACTTGCTTTTTTTTTTACACATATAAAAAAGAAGTGTAGAAAAAGAAGCAGAACACCCGATCTCGGGCAGAATCAGCATTAAATCTACCATTGAAATAAATGGAAAGCATTTTCGGTGCAGTTTTTGGCACAGATCTTTAAAATCCTCAAGATGAAAATTTACCCCTTAAGGACAGGGCCATTTTTCACCTTAAGGACCAGACTGATTTTTTTCAAATCTGACGTGTCAATTTATGTAGTGATAACTTTAAAACGCTTTTACTTATCCAAGCCATTCTCTCGTCACATATTGTACTTCATGACAGTGGTAAATGTGAATCAAAATATTTCAATTTTATTTATAAAAAAATACAAAACTTACCAAATATTTGGAAAAATTTTCAACTTTAGAAGGCTTAGAAGTTTAGAAGCAAATCTTGAAATTTTTCAGAAAATTTTCAAAACCCACTTTTTAAGGACCAGTTCGGGTCTGAAGTCACTTTGTGAGGCTTACATAATAGAAACCACCCAAAAATGACCCCATTTTAAAAACTACACCCCTCAAGGTATTAAAAACTAATTTTTCAAACGTTGTTAACCCTTTAGGTGTTCCACAAGAATAAAACAAAGTCAGGATTAACAGCCAAACAAAACTCAATATTTATTGACCTGATTCTGTAGTTTACAGAAACACCCCATATGTGGTCAAAAACTGCTGCATGGCCACACGGCAGGGCGCAGAAGGAAAGAAATGCCATATGGTTTTTAGAAGGCAGATTTTGATGGACTGGTTTTTTGACACCATGTCCCATTTGAAGCCACCCTGATGCACCCGTAGAGTAGAAACTCCAAAAAAGTGACCCCATTTTAGAAACTATACCCCTCAAGGTATTTAAAACTGATTTTTACAAACTTTGTTAACCCTTTATGTTTTCCACAAGAATTAATTGAATATGGATATGAAATTTCAGAATTTCTTTTTTTTTGGGCAGATTTTCTATTTTAATCATTTTTTTTCTGCTAACAAGGCCAGGATTAACAGCCAAACTAAACTCAATATTTATTGACCTGATTCTGTAGTTTACAGAAACACTCTATATGTGGTCAAAAACTGCTGTATGGCCACACTGCAGGCGCAGAAGGAAAGGAACACCATAGGGTTTTTGGAGGGCAGATTTCACTGGGATAATTTTAACTTGCCATGTCACATTTGAACACACCCGTATCCGTATTTTGTGGAACGGAACAACTGGCCCTTCATAGAATATTACTATCCTTGTCCGTAATGCAGACAATATTAGGACATGTTCTATCTTTTTGCAGAACGGAAATATGGGCATACGGAAACGGAATGGTCACGGAGTACATTTCGGTTTTTTTTCAGACCCATTGAAATGAATGGTTCTGTATACAGTCCGCAAAAAAACCGGAACGGAAACAGAAAAAATATACGGTCGTGTGAATGAGCACTTAGTTCTAGACAGGATGAGTGTGAGCACCCTAAGCTCTTCTGGCTATGAAGAAAGATGTCTGGAAGCCATAGGGCCAGAGGAAATTTTTCTTCGGACACCACAAGAGAAATCAGTAAGAGGAAGAGTTCTTCTGAGTGTCAGTAGAGGAATAACAGTCTACGGCACCCCATCCAAGGACACCAGAACAGTCCTAAAGTACAGTCGTGGCCAAAAGTTTTGAGAATTACATAAATATTGGAAATTGGAAAAGTTGCTGCTTAAGTTTTTAGAATAGCAATTTGCATATACTCCAGAATGTTATGAAGAGTGATCAGATGAATTGCATAGTCCTTCTTTGCCATGAAAATTAACTTAATCCCAAAAAAACCTTTCCACTGCATTTCATTGCTGTCATTAAAGGACCTGCTGAGATCATTTCAGTAATCGTCTTGTTAACTCAGGTGAGAATATTGACGAGCGCAAGGCTGGAGATCATTATGTCTGGCTTGCTCAGGAATGGCAGCAGGCAGGTGTGAGCGCATCTGCACGCACAGTGAGGTGAAGACTTTTGGAAGATGGCCTGGTGTCAAGAAGACCACTTCTCTCCAAAAAGAGAAGCCACTTCTCTCCAAAAAAAACCATCAGGGACAGATTGATCTTCTGCAGAATGGACTGCTGAGGACTGGGGCAAAGTCATATTCTCCAATGAAGCCTCTTTCCAATTGTTTGGGGCATCTGGAAAAAGGCTTGTCCGGAGAAGAAAAGGTGAGCGCTACCATCAGTCCTGTCATGCCAACAGTAAAGCATCCTGAGACCATTCATGTGTGGGGTTGCTTCTCATCCAAGGGAGTGGGCTCACTCACAATTTTGCCCAAAAATACAGCCATGAATAAAGAATGGTACCAAAACACCCTCCAACAGCAACTTCTTCCAACAATCCAACAACAGTTTGGTGAAGAACAATGCATTTTCCAGCACGATGGAGCACCGTGCCATAAGGCAAAAGTGATAACTAAGTGGCTCGGGGACCAAAACGTTGACATTTTGGGTCCATGGCCTGGAAACTCCCCAGATCTTAATCCCATTGAGAACGACATTTTGGGTCCATGGCCTGGAAACTCCCCAGATCTTAATCCCATTGAGAACTTGTGGTCAATCCTCAAGAGGCGGGTGGACAAACAAAAACCCACTAATTCTGACAAACTCCAAGAAGTGCTTATGAAAGAATGGGTTGCTATCAGTCAGGAATTGGCCCAGAAGTTGATTGAGAGCATGTCCAGTCGAATTGCACAGGTCCTAAAAAAGAAAGGCCAACACTGCAAATGCTGACTCTTTGCATAAATGTCATGTAATTGTCGATAAAAGCCTTTGAAACGTATGAAGTGTGTGTAATAATATTTCACTACATCACAGAAACAACTGAAACAAAGATCTAAAAGCAGTTTAGCAGCAAACTTTGTGAAAACTAATATTTGTGTCATTCTCAAAACTTTTGGCCACGACTGTACAGTACCCAGACTTAAGCAGAATTATTTAAGAAGCCTTCCAGTTTATGCTAACCAAGACAAAGCTTTAAGATCGTTATGATGAACATTTATTCAAGTAGAGCTGCTGTTCAACTACATACAAGGTTTGGACTCAATCTATCTTTTTCAAATCCCTCAATTATTCCCCCTTTTTATTACTTCGGAGCCAAAGCCTGGGGTCCAGCAGTACCCAGGTAGGAGCACCGTGAAACATAAAGAGACATTTAGCCCGCACTGTTACACCACTCAGCATTTCCTATTACACCTGGGTTGCGATAGAGGGCCATGGAGGGTGGCACCCGTTGTATTAGGCTATGGCGACACTGATCGCATGACAGCCACGATCACTAAGTAGTGGTGATCCCTTTGAAATGCATGGTATTGCTGCGGCAGTCGCAAGAAATCCAACACGGCTCGATTTCCTGTTACTGCCACAAGGCACAAGAGTGGAGGTTCCATTGAAGGAGGGGGTTGTAAAGGGGGGGGGGGGCATGTTTAAATATTTTCTCTGGGACCCAGTCATTTCTAGCTATGCCACTGCAGCAGCAGTTGCTACCTGCTGGGCCAGGAGGTGTTGAGACACCTGGACTAGAGACTGCGCCGAAAATGTGCAACAATGGGGTGAATGGCAGTTGTTGGTAAAAATGTGTATGATGAAGAAATATGAGATGATGTTGTAAGCACAGATTGGAACGAACCTACTGTGGTAAATGTGCAGGAAAGTGTGGCAGTGCTAGAAGGTGCACCACACGTATCAGAGGTGGATATGCAGTCTCCACAGGGTTCTATGGTCACTGGGGAGGTGTCCAGTGTGGGGATTAGTTCATCGGTGCCCCTAGAGGTCAGGATTGATAATGACCCGAGCGGTATATATGACGTATGTGCTGTGACGGATAGCAACTCAGAGAGGGAATCTACCATGTCAAGGTCTTGCAAAATTAATGTAGTTGCTAGTAGCGACCAGACAACAGTTATACCTGACGTGACGAGAGATAAGTGGGGAGACCTCAGTATAGGGTCTGAGAATTATACCCAGGCAGTGAAAGACTTTCTTGCAGGTCTGACCAACCAAAAAGAGTAGAAGAGCATGACCGACTGCTGGCAGAGGCTCACTACCAGCTGGGCCTGGTAGGTCAGTATGGATGCAAACTTGAAGATGTTTTCGCCCGCTCCGCACAGTCCCTAGATACACTAGAGAAGGGACTAGCTGTTCTCGCAGAGCAACTGGAGAAAGCTCCAGAAGAGTCAAAGGAGGAGACTCAGAAAGAGATGAATGAACTAAAGGATCCAGAGTCATAAATAGAAGCATAAATTCTCCAACTTCAAGAGGAACTTGCAGCTTCTGAGCGATCCAGACGTCATGCGGAGAAGGAAAGAGATGAGCTGGCTGATGAGGTTTCAAACAGCATCTCAGGAAAATCTCCTCTCTTGCAGGAGAAAAGACATTTGGAAGCCAGGATTGCTCAACTTGATCAAGAGTTGCGTGATCGTATGGTGGACCTGGACCACGAGAGACAAATTGTGTCTAAATTGGAGAAGAAACAGAATAAGTTTGACCAGCTCCTGGCTGAAGAGAAAAACACCTCGGCCCGGTATGCCGAAGAATGTGACCGAGCGGAGTCTGATGCTCGGGAGAAGGAGACCAAGGACCTCTCCTTGGCTAGAGCCCTTAAAGAAGCGCTTGAGGAGCGAGATTAATTTGAGAGGCTGAACAGGCAACTCAGAGCAGAGATGGAAGATCTCATGAGCTCAAAGGATGACGTCGGGAAGAATGTCTATGAGCTGGAGAAGTCTAAGCGGGCTCTCGAGCAGCAGGTGGAGGAAATGAGGACTAAACTTGAAGAGTTAGTGGCAAGAGCTTCTCGAGATCACAGGTTGGCTCAATCAACGGAAAATGAGAAACCTGAAGAGGAGAGTCCTCTGAAATATGCCAATAAGTCTAAGCCAGAGCCTGTTAAGAATGGGTCTGGAGATGGTGGCGCTGTGGTGCCGGCCGAGTCAGAGAAGATGGAATATGGTTCTGTGGAACCAGGTAATGTGGCTGATATGGATGCTGAATCTAAGAGACTCGTGGTAATGAGCAGCCAGGACCTGGTCATGAAAGACATTTCCTCTGCTGTCAATGTCTTCCAGAAAGCCAGCAGTCTGCTGGGGAATAAATATGAGGAGACAGATGCCCAGCATGCAGATGCTGTCAACTACTGTGAGATGGCTCTACTAGAGCCTGCACAAATGGGGAATGATATCCTGGGTGACTCTCTGGAGGAAATGCCAGAAGATGAAGAGCCTGATAAGGACTAGTGATGAGCGGCAGGTGCCATATTCGATTTCGACGAAATTCGCGAATATTCGATAGAATATTCGTTTTATATTCGTCGAAATCGAATATTCGTCATTATTCTTGTTATAGCGATTAATATGCGATTTAAATAATCGCGTATTGCGATTTTAACTAGGCTACTCTCCTATTGAAATAGCAATGCGATTAATTCAAGTTATAATAATCGAATTTCGATTTTAACTTAGCACTGCTATATTCCATATTCGTTAATTCTAGCTTAATATGGAATATAGCAGTGCTAAGTTAAAATCGAAATTCGATTATTATAACTTAAATTTATTTTTATTTTTTATTGTTATATTTTTTTCTTTCCCACTTCCCTAAAGTTGTTCTTACCTGTCCTTTGGATTCCTGGCTTCCTGGCTGCTCCAGTCAGTGCCCATTGCCGCTTCTGCCGACTTCCGTGCTCATGGAGCGTCCCCATCACCATGGGAACGTCTCCATACTAGAATGTACTGTTGGATTTAAGAATTACGTGAAAAATCGCAATTCGATTATTTCAAGTTATAATAATCGAATTTCGATTTTAACTTAGCACTGCTATATTTAATTCTAGCCTAATATGGAATATAGCAGTGCTAAGTTAAAATCCCTGGAGGCGGACACCAAAACGCTGCTTGCAGCGTTTTGATGTCCGCCTGACGATGCAGAGCCAAACGGATCCGTCCTGACTTACAATGGAAGTCAATGGGGACGGATCCGTTTTCACTGACACAATATGGTGCAATTGAAAACAGATCCGCCTCCCATTGACTTTCAATGCAAGGCTACTTTCACACCACCGTTCGGGTGTCCGCTTGTGAGCTCCGTTTGAAGGGGCTCACAAGCGGCCCGAACGCATCCGTACTGCCCTAATGCATTCTGAGTGGACGCGGATCCGCTCAGAATGCATCAGTCTGGCAGCATTCAGCCTCCGCTCCGCTCAGCAAGCGGACACCTGAACGTTGCTTGCAGCATTTGGGTGTCCACCTGGCCGTGCGGAGGCAAGCGGATCCGTCCAGACTTACAATGTAAGTCAATGGGGACGGATCCGTTTGAAGATGACACAATATGGCTCAATCTTCAAACTGATCCATCCCCCATTGACTTTCAATGTAAAGTCTGGACGGATCCGTCTGAACTACTTTCACACTTCGATTTTTTTTTTAAACTATAATGCAGACGGATCCGTTCTGAACGGATCCAAACGTCTGCATTATAGGAGCGGATCCGTCTGTGCAGACATCAGACGGACCCGCTCTGAATGGTAGTGTGAAAGTAGCCTAAGTTAAAACGAATCCGTTTGCATTATCATTAACAAAAAAAAAAAACATTTTTTTGTTCATGGTAATGCAAACGGATCCGTTCTAAACGGATTCAAGCGTTTGCACTATAGGTGCGGATCCGTCTGTGCAGATACCAGACGGATCCACACCTAATGCAGGTGTGAAAGTAGCCTTAGACTGCAGGACAGAACATGTTACTGTACACTGAGCTCACTTCACATGGCTCTCTGATGATTCCCCCAGCAGGGGGAGGGGCCTCACAGACACTGCAGGCTGCCAGACTGATGACTCATACTCTTCACATGAACTAGCAGCAAGGACTGAGTTCTCAGTGTGATGTCATAAGGAGGCGTGGCCGGCCTTCACTCAAACTGCCTAAGCCCGCCCAGCCTTAGAAGCAGGAAACCAGGAAGTGAACAGCAGAGCTTACTGAAAGAGCAAGGGGAATACCCATTTAAGACAAAAGGAGCGGCTGCTGAAGTGGGAAAAACCACTAAAGATGCATAAGACTCTGAATCTGGCCCCAAACCCTAGGAAGCACCTGCTGAAAAGAAGGAAAAAGTGGTCCAGATGCGTGGAAAAGGGGCAAGCTGTAAGAAGCATGCTCTGCTGAAGTGGCTATGCAAAACAAAGGAAGGGTTGGCCCATTAGATAGGCTCTAAGGCAGGCATCCTCAAATTGCGGCCCTCCAGCTGTTGTAAAACTACAACTCCCACAATGCCCTGCTGTAGGCTGATACCTGTAGGCTGTTCGGGCATGCTGGGAGTTGTAGTTTTGCAACAGCTGGAGGGCCGCAGTTTGAGGATGCCTGCTCTAAGGAGTCCCTTAGGCATTTTCTACTGGGTAGAGAATCAATGTTTGTGATAAACCAAGCTCTGCTGGCCTGGGTGTGGCAGAATAAAGGAAAACAGGTGACACTGGCCACATCTTCCAGAGGACATTGTAAGATGTGGGAAATTACACAGACCTCCGGTCTGAAGAAGAGGGGGGGAGATGTGGCATTGTGAACAGTGATGTGTACGGTGAAGCCCTAGAAGGGGTGTATATCTCACTAGGTGAGATAAATAAAGTCCAGGAAGATGGCGCTGGCTTCAGCAGTTGCTGAAGCAATTTCATTTATTTATTCAGGGCTAGATTTTATTGGATTGCGATGGTAGGTTTGGAAGTGGGACCTCCAAATCCACCCCCTCATTCCAGGGCATATTTTACTTTCACCTGAGGTGATCACAGGTGAGGCCTTCTGTAATCAGGCCAACATAAAGCACCTCCCAGTGTGTCAGTCTGGGAAGGAGAGCGAGAGTGTTTTGGGAAGCAGAGGCTCTGTGTGTGGTCTCAGTCAGGAGGACTGAGGGGCATCAAGGCTTTGAATAGCCTGGAGTTTGGGGGACCAATGCCACACCTGCAGTGAGAAGGTTGCATGGCCAGAGTCAGGCGGACTTCTGGGCCCTAGTTCCCCAAAAGGTACTCTTATAGTTACAGCCTGGAGGCTGCTGGATTGATTTTGGCTGAGGAAATCCACATGTGATGTCCATGTATGAACTGTGCTCTACTAGTGAGGTAGGGTTGTTTTTTGTTTGGGTAGTGCCTAGACGGGCAGGAGTTTATTTGTATTCTAAGTGTTGGTGGTGCGGGAACCTCACTCCACCCAGTGATGTATAACTGGACTATCCTGTATGAGAAGAGTGCCAAAATAAATGCACAGTTTGGACATGAAAATCCGTTGTCTGGCGAGATATCTGTGAGTGTAACCCCCTGAAAAGAGACGATCCCTTACAGCGCTAAAAGCGTTTATTGTCCTATTTCTAGAGAAAAAGAGAAAAATATTCGCAATTCACTTTTTCTGTTATTTACTCAGAAATCGTTTACTGGCCTGTTTTAGTCCAATATGAGAAATATATACGCAGTTTACTTTTGATGCTACTTACACTGAAATCCTTTTGTTGCGAATTTCAAATCCTTTAGTTGCCTATCTCAGTAAAAAAAAGAAAAATATATTTTGCACTTTTAGGAGTGCTTGAAGTTGCTTTTAATTTATTTAGTTCAGCTAAAAGTATGTCAGACAGAGAAGTGCCAGGCCCTGCACAGGGGAGTGTCAGAGGCGTAAATGATTCTGGCGCAGGCACAGGTCGCAGCAGAGTAAGGAGGCGTGGCAGCAGGGGTTTCTTCCCGAGGCCTCAGGTCCACATGTCAGCTAGGGGTCGTGTCTTGACCAGCAACCCAGTGGTTGTTGATTGGTTGACTGAATCTTCAACTTCGTCGCAAGTGAAAACAGCACCAGCAGCCTGAGTCTAGAGTCACTGATAAGAAGCTTTCTTCATCCGCATAGTGAGGAAACTACTCACCAGCAGCAGCTAGACCTGGAGCAGGACCTGAACCATTAGGTGGTGGCATACTTTGACAGCACCCTGCCAGCTGTCATAGAAGATCCACTAGACTACTGGGCAGCCAAACTGGATTTGTGGCCGCAACTGGCCGAGTTTGCAATGGAAAAGCTGTCCTGCCCGGCCAGTAGTGTGGCATTAGAAAGGGTGTTTAGTGCAGCGGGGGCCATAGTTACCCCAAGAAGAACTCGCCTGTCCACCCAAAATGTGTAGAGACTTAATTTAGTCAAGGTGAATCAGGCGTGGATCAGCCAGGATTTCCACCCACCAATGCCTGATGCATCAGATTAGATCATCCATCTCCACACTATTTCACCGTGCCACTCTGTGGTATCATGCTGCTGCTGTTGCTGCCATGTCCACACTATGTCACCATGCCACTTTGTGGCCTCCTGATGCTGCCATCTCCACACTATATCACCATGCCACTTTGTGGCCTCCTGATGCTGCCATGTACACACTATGTCACCTTGCCACTCTGTGGTATCATGCTGTTGCTGCCATCTCCACACTATATCACCTCGCCACTCTTTGGTCTCCTGATGCTGCGATGTCCACACTGTCACCTTGCCACTCTGTGGTGTCATGCTGCTGTTGCTGCCATCTCCATAATATGTCAACTTTCCACTCTGTGGCCTCCTGATGCAGCCATGTCCACACTATGTCACCATGCCACTCTGTGGTATCATGCTGCTGCTGTTGCTGCCATCTCCATACTATGTCAACTTGACATTCTGTGGCCTCCTGATGCTGCCATCTCCACACTTTGTCTTTGTGCCACTCTTTGGCCTCCTGATGCTGCCGCCACCTCCAGACCCTGTCATTGTGCCACTTGGTGGTCTCCTCATGCTGCTTCCACCTCACCACTATGTCATAGGGCCACTCTGTGGACTTCTCATGCTGTTACCACCCTCCCCACTCTATGACGGGGTCGCTATTGTCCTTGTTTGGCCTTGTTGAACTCACCATTTATTTGACCTTTCTTCTGATCGGTCAGAAGGAAGGAAAAATGAGATGCACAATGGATCCTGTCTGTGTAGCAGCTGTAAGGCCTGTATGGTCCCATCAGAATTGGCTTATGATTTGGTAGCCAAAAGCAGGAGTGGTACAAAACACAGAAGACATGCAAATATTCCATTCACGTGTCATCTCTGTTTTAGATCCACTCCTGGTTTTTTTGGGCATTACCAATACTCGTCGATTACTGAGCAAATACTGACCGAGTGAAGGAATATGCTCCCCAGACAGGATCAGTTTTTTGTGGGTTATTGTTCTGACAGATCATAGGAAGGGCAAATTAATCAGTGATGTCAACACAAACTTACTGCTGACACCCTCTCCTCTAGGGGGGCTCTACTTGTATAAGGCTACTTTTACACCTGTGTTAGGTGCGGATCCGTCTTGTATCTGCACAGACGAATCCGCACCGATAATGCAAACACTTGTATCTGTTCAGAACGGATCCGTTTGCATTACCATGAACACAAAAAAACCCACTGAAAGTCAATGGGAGGGGGATCCGTTTTCAATTGCACCATATTGTGTCAGTGAAAACGGATCCATCCCCACTGACTTACATTGTAAGTCAAGACGGATCCGTTTGGCTGCAAGCAGCGTTTTGGTGTCTGCCTCCAGAGCGGAATGGAGGCTGAACGGAGGCAAACTGATGCATTCTGAACGGATCCTTATCCATTCAGAATACATTGGGGCTAAACTGATCCGTTTTGGGCCACTTGTGAGAGCCCTGAAACGGATCTCACAAGCGGAACCAGAAACGTTAGTGTGAAAGTAGCCTAATGTTTAATTGAACAGGTTCTGTAGACATATATGTGGAATCAGCTGACGACGGTGTAAAAGAAATGCACTTTTTCTTGACACTAACATGGACTTGAATTATTTGGTCAGTTTTGGCAAATTTAAGTATACTTTCTTATAATTTTAATTAAGTTTTAGTTCAATTTAATATTAAATGTTTAATGAATTTACTAATAAACATTACATGTTGCCTAAGACAGGAGAGAACCTGCCAGTCTTCTGTTTATTCAACGACGTGGTGTTGCAATGGAGAAAGCATGCAAAGAAAACAATTCCTCTCCACCTGGAGACGAATCCTGTCAAGATTGCTGCAAGTGCGGTATTTGCTGCTCATCGACCAAGATACTTCTGAGGGCAACGTGCCTGGCATGAACAGGCCTCCAGACAATGAGAAGCTACAGCTTCAGCTACAGACAATGAGAAGACAAAGGTTCAAGATAGCTTGGAGCCTGGAAGAGTCGCAAAGTTAGTCAAGCTTTAAACCACCAACCAGGCCCCGGTCTCATTGTCCTGTGAAAACATCACGGGTTCCCAGTCATCATGGAACTGAAAAGAAGGGCATATTATATTTAATTAATTTAATTATAAAATATTTAATAAATTTACTAATCAAATTTCTATTTTACCTACTACAGGAGAGAATCGGCCAGTCTTCTGTTTATTCAATGACGTGGTGTTGCAATGGAGAAATCATGCCAAGAAAACAATTCCTCTCCACCTGGAGATGAATCCTGTCAAAATTCATGCAAGTGCAGTATGGGCTGCTAATCTACCAAGTTACTTCTGGGGTAACCTGCCTGGCATGAACAGGCCTCCAGTAGCTACAGACCATGAGAAGACAAAGCTTAAAGATAGCTTGGAGCCCGGAAGAGTCGCTTAGTTACTCAAGATTCAAACCAACCAGGCCCCAGTCTCCTCGTCCGGTGAAAACATCATGGGTTCCCAGTCATCATGGAAATCAAAAGGAGGGCATCCTGTGGTGCACGGAGATGGAGAGGGTCTTCGGATTCCCCCTGCACTATACGGACCTCTTAGAAATGAACCGCTGCTCCCGTCAGCTGCTCCTTGTAAGGTCATGGAGCGTCCCAGTCATCCGGCATCTATTCGCCCCACTGAAGGATTATTTTGAAAGTGTGTAGAAGCCGACACGGGGCCCCCACGCTGCAGATTTATCATGGAAACACTGGATTTTACAATATTAAATTATTATTTTGTGCATTAGCAATACTGATGGATTATTGAGCAAATGCTGACCGAGTGAAGGCGTATGCTCCACAGACAGGATCCGTTTTTTGTGGGTTATTGTTCTGATGGATCAGAGGAAGGGCAAAATAATCACTGACTTCAACACAAACTTACTGCTAACACCCTCTCCACTCTGTCCGGGGGGCTCTGCTTGTATAAGCGTTTAATAGAACAGATTCTGTAGACATCTATGTGGAATCAGCTGACGAGGGTGTAAAAGGAGTGCTCTTCTTCTTGGCGCTAACATTGACCTGTAAGGCCTCTTTCACATGACCGTTTTTTTCCCCCCGTTTACGGGCCGTTTTTTGCGGTCCGTATACGGTCCGTATACGGAACCATTGATTTCAATGGTTCCGCAAAAAAAACGGATGCATTCCGTTTCCGTATTTCCGTTTTTCCGTTCCGTTTTAACATAGAACATGTCCTATATTTGGCCGCAAATCACGTTCCGTGGCTCCATTAAAGTCTATGGGTCCGCAAAAAAACGGAATGCATACGGAAGTGCATCCGTATGTCTTCCGTATCCGTTCCGTTTTTTGCGGATCCATCTATTGAAAATGTTATGCCCAGCCCAATTTTTTCTATGAAATTACTGTATACTGTATTTGCCATACGGAAAAACGGAACAGAAAAACGGAACGGAAACGGAAACAAAAAACGGAACAACGGATCCGTTTAAAACGGACCGCAAAACACTGAAAAAGACATACTGTCGTGTGAAAGAGGCCTAAGGCTGAGTTCATTCTTGAGTTATTTGGTCAGTTTTGGCCCCGTGACTGCCCAAGTAAGTGAAGTGTGCAGTGATTCTAAGTGTGACGCCTGTCATCTGCATGTCATACTGACTCACAGTATTGTTTCACTACCACAGCAGACTCCCTATGCGTGATACTGCAAGGCACAGTGTTCTACACCCATATAAAGGCTCTATGCACCCCGGAAATAGCCGTTTTGTATCGCGATTCGTTGTGAATATATTTGTATCGAAGCAAATTCTTTCGGAAAATTTGCCGAGCCAGACGATTCGAATTTTTTTGAAATTTGCTCATGTCTAATAATTAGCCATCAAGCACTCATTGATATTTTAACAGAGCTGCATTAGTATTAGACAGTTTGACACATTTCTCTGTATAGAATCTTTTTGGCTTCTTACGGTAATTCAGTTCCAACTGTAATGATTCAAAAAGAATAAAATAATATGGAAGGTAAAAAAAAACTGTTTAAACAGACCGTGTCAGTGTATTTAGAGCAGAGAAATATGAGGCCCACAGTGTATTTAAAAAATTCAGTGACAGTGTTTTCATTAGTGACTTACATTCTTACAATGATGTTCAAATCCATTGCATAATATTAAATGTTGTTTTCAAGAACTGTTATATGAAATGATCACCTCGTGCTCGAAGAAGGTACTTATTTTGGAGAAATGACAGATTTGGAAGGAGCTTTACAATGAGCTGTGCTTTATTCGGTAACAGTAGTAGCTGCCTTAGTGCCAATTTTCTGCTGTTTAAGCTTATTATCTAATTGCATGCTTGCATTGACTTTAAAAACAGCATGACATTAAGTCTGACTTGTGCCTACATTCTGCACTAGTGGAATATTCAATTATTTGTTCTGACTTGTGTAATTCCCTGTATTCCAAGCTTGTTAATGTCATTACAGGACTGAAATAAAGTGATTATTCTAAATGAGTATTTATCCACTAGGATATGCAAGTATGTCATCCCCCTCCACCCACACACTTCTCCACATTTCGTCTTTCTGTCATCTACTAGTGGAATGATTATGGCTTTCACTTCCCCCAATCCCATTCCCCTCCCGCCGAAGCAAAGCAACATAACATTGTAGGTGCTTTCTGAGAGACCTTGTCATTTTGCATGTGTGTATGTAAAATAAAGTGAAAAAATTGCAAGCTCGCAAGCAGCAACAGCACAGTTACAGTTAATGACCACTACTTCCACTCACAGTCAGCGATGACAGCTTGAACTAACTGATAATGGCATGCCTGCTGTTGAGTCTCCCACTTATGTTATTCCTCTTGACATGATTTTGGAGAAGAGCTAATTTTTTTGACATTTGACCATGCAAATTTGAGTCCTGATACATTATTCTGCATTTACATTCTCCTACCGCTGCTGTTTAAAATGTGCTACAAGCTGTGGGAGCCCAGCTAATAAAGGCCACTGAATGAAAGGAAGTTAAATATGAATGTTAGAGGCAGACTTTAACTGAAGAACTTGCTTGTAAAGTTCAAAGATGACCTTCTGGAAATACTGGCATGCAAATCAAAGCAAACTAACTTCCAAACCATATTTTCTCTTTAGAACAAAAAAAGTTATGCCTTTCAGAATCATGAATCATAAAATTTTTTGTTTTATATCTTTTTATGTATGGCAGTGGATGTTTTATATTTATGGATTATAAGTTTATTCTACACTGCGTGCAGAATTATTAGGCAAATGAGTATTTTGACCACATCATCCTCTTTATGCATGTTGTCCTACTCCAAGCTGTATAGGCTCGAAAGCCTACTACCAATTAAGCATATTAGGTGATGTGCATCTCTGTAATGAGAAGGGGTGTGGTCTAATGACATCAACACCCTATATTAGGTGTGCATAATTATTAGGCAACTTCCTTTCCTTTGGCAAAATGGGTCAAAAGAAGGACTTGACAGGCTCAGAAAAGTCAAAAATAGTGAGATATCTTGCAGAGGGATGCAGCACTCTTAAAATTGCAAAGCTTCTGAAGCGTGATCATCGAACAATCAAGCGTTTCATTCAAAATAGTCAACAGGGTCGCAAGAAGCGTGTGGAAAAACCAAGGCGCAAAATAACTGCCCATGAACTGAGAAAAGTCAAGCGTGCAGCTGCCAAGATGCCACTTGCCACCAGTTTGGCCATATTTCAGAGCTGCAACATCACTGGAGTGCCCAAAAGCACAAGGTGTGCAATACTCAGAGACATGGCCAAGGTAAGAAAGGCTGAAAGACGACCACCACTGAACAAGACACACAAGCTGAAACGTCAAGACTGATTTTTCTAAGGTTTTATGGACTGATGAAATGAGAGTGAGTCTTGATGGGCCAGATGGATGGGCCCGTGGCTGGATTGGTAAAGGGCAGAGAGCTCCAGTCCGACTCAGACGCCAGCAAGGTGGAGGTGGAGTACTGGTTTGGGCTGGTATCATCAAAGATGAGCTTGTGGGGCCTTTTCGGGTTGAGGATGGAGTCAAGCTCAACTCCCAGTCCTACTGCCAGTTTCTGGAAGACACCTTCTTCAAGCAGTGGTACAGGAAGAAGTCTGCATCCTTCAAGAAAAACATGATTTTCATGCAGGACAATGCTCCATCACACGCGTCCAAGTACTCCACAGCGTGGCTGGCAAGAAAGGGTATAAAAGAAGAAAATCTAATGACATGGCCTCCTTGTTCACCTGATCTGAACCCCATTGAGAACCTGTGGTCCATCATCAAATGTGAGATTTACAAGGAGGGAAAACAGTACACCTCTCTGAACAGTGTCTGGGAGGCTGTGGTTGCTGCTGCACGCAATGTTGATGGTGAACAGATCAAAACACTGACAGAATCCATGGATGGCAGGCTTTTGAGTGTCCTTGCAAAGAAAGGTGGCTATATTGGTCACTGATTTGTTTTTGTTTTGTTTTTGAATGTCAGAAATGTATATTTGTGAATGTTGAGATGTTATATTGGTTTCACTGGTAAAAACAAATAATTGAAATGGGTATATATTTGTTTTTTGTTAAGTTGCCTAATAATTATGCACAGTAATAGTCACCTGCACACACAGATATCCCCCTAAAATAGCTAAAACTAAAAACAAACTAAAAACTACTTCCAAAAATATTCAGCTTTGATATTAATGAGTTTTTTGGGTTCATTGAGAACATGGTTGTTGTTCAATAATAAAATTAATACTCAAAATTACAACTTGCCTAATAATTCTGCACTCCCTGTATAACACATAAAATCAATGTGAATAAAAGCATTAGCAAGTAACGCGCATTCAAGTGTTTGTGGTTCAACATGCTATATACAGTTGGATGTCTGGTATGGAAGACTGATATGATGGTCTTATCTAAGGCCTGATATGGAAGGTCTAAGCTGAGGTTTGATGAAGATGTTCCTCCTCTAAAACCTAGGTTTGTCTTATAATCCAGTTTGTCTTATAAACAAAAAATATGGTACTGTAAATCATAGTTCAAGATATTTCAGAAATTGCCATAAATTTCTTGCCAAAAAATGAGAGGTATAATGGGTACTATATAAATTGATAAAATAATACGTATATTATAATGTTATGCAACTCATCCATATATTTGTCGATTCTTCTGCAATATACAATTGTACAAGCAATATTTTTAAAATCACGTCACAAGCTTTCCTGCCATATATTTTCATGACCTGAACTAATATACTGTGGGAATACCAATTAGATGTATATTTGAGTTTATATATTTTATTTAAGGGGATTGTCCAAGACTAAATGTAATTTACTGGGCCGAATGAAGAGCATTTAAAAGGAATGTGTCATCAGAAAATAACATTGTTTAAATCAGATTTTTCTGTTAATCCTATTTTAAAGAATTTTTAGTGATGCTGTTTTTCATTTTCCATCTCAATATCTATATTTAACATAAAATCCTGCAGTGTTTGCACTGTCCACTAAGCCTAATAATAAGCTTCTTGGTCTGTTCTATACTGTACTTTACTTTACTGTAGTTATCTGCTTATCATTGCAGGCAGGATTAGAATGACAAAATACACCTATGTTTATAGATAACGCACAATCCACCATCCACAATAGGTAATTGTTAAAGCTTATCCCCTCCCTCCTGACCTCTAGACGGGTCACAGAGCATGCCTAGAACACTCTTGCACAGTAATCAATAAGGTCCCTTCTGCCCATTGTGTCTATTGCTCATGTGGGCAATGCTCTAAATGCTCTATAAATTCTGTATATGTGTCGTTATCTGGTTTTAACTGGCACCTTTATACTCAAGTTTCAATGCCTGCAGCTGCTGTCCCTGCCCCTCTGGTCTCTCCACTGGACTGGAAGAGATAACGCAGAAGTGATGACGTGTCGTATACATGCAAATTATGACAGCTGCCAGCCATCAATGTCCTCAGCTGTAACATGTGCATAAGCGGTACATGACAGCCAAGGCTCAGGGATGCTAGCCCTGCTCCAATTATCCCCAAAATGAAGAGCATAAATATAAATTCATTTTAGGTTAAAACTATATGTTAATATATAAAAGTAATAATCAAAGAAACTTGCATCGGTCTTGAAAATAACACTGCAAAAATAATGGTGATAGTCTGACAAAGTTATAGCCGTTAAGCTGCTCAACTAATACACACTAAACTGCTAAGCTATGTCTGGTCCTAAAGACTCAGTATTGTTTAGTAAAGGCATAAAGGTAGATAGGACCAAGACAAAAATTAAAGGACATAATTATTTGATATTTGGGTAATGTACATTCTGCATAACAGGAATACCTGAGCACCTGACACTCATGCAAAAAACAACTTTTTGCATTGCAGGTTACATTTTAAAATATTTTTTTTTTTTTTTTTTAGGGCAGCATATACAAATCCCTGAAAACAACCTGGTAGATAACTGTTACCAGTGATCTTTATACAGAAACATGCGGAGATAACACAGGATACATCTTATTTGCATGCTTCCAAGTTCCATCTATACAGTATACCCCTGTGATGTCATTAAGGGCAGACTATTAGGTGTAAACAGGTGGATCTAAACGCTGTGTAATCACTCTATGATCACCTGAAGTACCTGGTCGTGATGGACAGCGGAAGCAGAAGTTTAGGAAAACTTTGATTCGCAACAAATCCAAATTTCCTTATGCTTCGTGGTAACAAATTGGTTTTTCCTAAAATGGCGGCTGCATGTGTTACAAAGTGAAAGTAAGAAGCTCGGGAATGCAAGATCACTCATAATGCTGTGCAGCCATCCAATCCGCAGATAGCCATCCCCTGTGATGTCCCAGCCCTATAAAACCCTCTTCCTGCACGGTCTCCGCCATTGTCCTGTGAGCTGAGCATAGGGAGAGGGTGGCAAGCGCTCATGTGCTAAGGAGAGTGCTGCTGAAAATGATTTACAGAAGAATATTGGAGAGGGAGAGTGCAGGGAGACTTATTCTCCATCAGTTTTATTTCTTTCTTTCTATATTTACTTATTAATACATCAGCAGTAAACTAAGATATGTAATTCAATACCAAAAAGATGAAAGCAATCCACCTGCTCACGCAGAGGCATTCTCCTCTCTTATTTGAAAAAGATCTGCTGAAGGACCTGCGCTGAGCGTAATGATGTCACACCGCGCTCCCAGCATGATAATTATATATGGGGTTTGGCTTGAATTGAGTGATTTTTTTTTTTAAAACCAAAAGGCCATATTGCACTAGCGACAGGTGTACTTTTGTCTAAGCGGCTGTTAAAAACTGTCCCATTAATTGATTGGCTGAATGGGTTTTAACATAGCGATTTGTGACAAATGAATTCGTAACAAATTGAATTTGTCAAACATCGGCGGAGCTGCCGAATAGAATTTTTCAAAACTTTGCTCTTCTTTAATTACAATACCTGGACCTAAAAGAGGCCCCTATGGTTATTGTGTAGGAATGCCTATTAGGGCATGTATTAGATAATTTATGTGCACAGGAAATAGTGCATTGGGTACACAAAAAAAAGCTTACTAAAGTTAAGTTGCTGGGTGGGGCTGGGGAAGACCCTGCGGTCATAGTACACACTGGTACCAATGACAAAGTCAAGGGGAAGGTCTTTAAACATGAGTTTAGGGAACTAGGAGAGAAACTCAAGCCCATGACCTCCAAGGTAGTGTTTTCAGAAATACTACCAGTGCCACGAGCATCACTAGAGAGACAATGGGAGCTGAGGGATATAATAAGTGGCTAAGAAACAGGTGCAGGAAGTAAGCATTTGAGTTCATGGAAAACTGGGCTGACTTAGTAACTTAATAGATGTCTTGGAAATAGCTCACCGACCCCACAAACACAGGAGGTGCACAATCTGATGATTCATCCTTCAAATTGAAATAACTGTTAATATAAGATTGGCACACTCATACATGCGGAGCCCCACGGAGTTTAAACAATTTATTATAACTGTGCTTAGTTAAAATATAATAAAATACAATAAAATACCTTTATGAATAAAATGTATAAGAAAAAATTAAACAGTAGATTCAGCTATTTCTATATTGCTCTAGTATACTTATTGCAGATACTGTTAATATCCGAAATAAGTACAAATGCCCTGGATATAACTTGGTTACATATATATCTCTAGTGGACCTATACCTGTATCATATAATCACATATCAGACTTGGTAGCAACTATCTGCTGAGTTTCAACAGTAAATCGCCAACATACATGTGTAACACTTCTTATTTGCGTAGTCCATACACTTCTCAAATAGTCTGTAATCAGTTTCTCATGAGAATCCTCTTTCATATGAATTTTCGAGAGTGTCCGAAAATTTTCTTTCGAAAATATCCGAAAAAAGGGTTTTATCCAAAAGATTTTTCTATCCAGACTTTCATTTATATTGGCATTCGAAAAAACGACATCACAGAATTAATGTAAAAGATCATATGCGAAGATTCTCTATAAACAAAAACTGTACTGATGTTTTTCGCAAGATGTACGTTAGAGTTATAGTCGATACCAATAACCCACAGGTGTGGGCTTACCTTTCCTTTTTATTCAGCTTTTTTCGAGTAGTTAGTTCCGATTGCAGGCCAGTGTCCCGGTCTTTGCTGTGTCGGTTTTTCAGTACTCTATATTTCGCATGGGATATGTTCCCAGTAATCACTTTCAGCTGATTGAAGGTAGGTGTGTGCAGAAAGCCTCTTTCTTGGATCCTCGATATTCTTTGTTGTTAACAGTGCACTGTTTGATCGAAGTTCAAGTCTTTCAGGGGTGAAACTTACGCCAGACGCGTTTCGGGGATAATTCTCCCCTTCCTCAGTGGCATCACCCCCTGCAAGTAAATGGTGGGTTTTTATATCTTTCAGTAATCTTGTGAGAGAAAGGATCATGGGAAAAGAAGGGTGGTATCATGGAAAAACCAGTGCCATGGAAGAGAAGGAATATGGATTCCTTCAATGTGGATTCTTCACATACCTGGTTATTTTCTCAATGTTGAAAGTATTTCTTCTTACTCTAACTGTCTATAGTTGTTTCAAAGTTAATAGACCATATAATTTTGTAAATTTTCAAATATTTTCGTACATGCGTTTTTTTTATGCGATTTTTTTTTTGCGTTTTTTCTTGTGATGCGTTTTTTTCTCTATTGATGCGTTTTTTTGATATTTGTTATATTTGTTCATACTGAATTAGCTGTATATCATATATTTAAAAAAAAACATTGCTAAATCTAGTTATAAGGCAATTTCTAGTTTGTCCTTCAAAATCGTTAACTTCAAAGTTGAATCAGGTGGTGGTATGTCAGACACATTCAGGGAAGGATCAGGGGACGTACACCCATGATCCAGGGGGGATCACAGTGTTGATAAACAGCCAGACTGTGATTCCCCGTGGACACACGGGCGCACGGCCCTATATCTATGAAAATCCAAAAATTTCCAGCTCTGAGTTTAGCCGTATTGGCATCATGCTCCCAAAATCATAGATACGCCTAGATTCAGCTTTCAACATTTTTTCTATATGGTTTCCCCCCCTCCAGTGTGTGTCTATCTTCTCCAGCGCCATAAATGACAGGCCTGTGCAGCTTTTGTTATGCATCTCTTTGAAATGTTTGGAAAGTGGGTTGTTTTCACATCCTTTTGTGATATTGTTGAGATGTTCTGATATTCTAACTTTAAGCTGTCTTTTAGTTCGGCCAATATACTGTTTGGGACAAGGGCACTGGATTAGATAGACCACACTGGAGGAGTTACATGTCAGGGATTGTTTTCCAGTCATCGAGAAGGCATTCTGGGTTGAGGAAATTTCCGTTGTTTTTTTGGGAAATTTTGTTTTCCTACATCCTATGCACGTTCCGCATCTAAAGAAGCCATTAGGGTTCAACCAACCTGATATGTTAGTTTTTTTCTTTTTATCTTTTATTGAGGGAGCTATCTGTATACCCAGATTTGGAGCTTTAGTATAAATAATGAGTGGTTGGGCCGGTAGTATAGGGCCAATTGTTTTATCATATAGTACATGATGCCAGTGTCGTTTAATCAACTGTGATATTTGTCTTGATTGAGCATTATAGGGCAGGATTATTCTGAACTCAGATTTTTTGTCAAAGTCCTGTGGGGGTTTGGTTCCAAAAAAGGATTTTCTGTCCAGCTGTTTCACTTTTCTCAATGCTTCCTCAAGTATTTTTACAGGATAATTCTTCTCTCTAAACTGCAGACTCATTTTAGTGGCTTCCTCCTCAAAGTTTTTATTTTCGGTACAGTTGTGCCTAATACGGCGGAACTGTCCGAGGGGGACATTTATGAGCCATTATGGCAAATGGCAGCTAGAGAAAAGAATAAATCCGTTTGTAGATGTTGGTTTGTAATAGGTAACAGGTATTTGTTTTCTTTTTTTATTATTTGTATATCTAGGAAGTCTACCTTCTCTCTATTAGTGCCTGCCGTAAAACGCAAGTTATATAGATTTTTATTGAGATCCTGTATAATCTGTTGCAGTCCATTCTCACCATCTCTCCAAATGAAAATAACATTGTCAATGTAGCGCCGCCATAGGACCAGGTCGCCCCCAAGCTTGGGATCTATGACCTCACGTTCCCATTGGGCCAAAAATAAATTGGTGTAGCTGGGGGCGAACCTGGTACCCATGGCGGTGCCCCTCAACTGTAAATAATTATCATCATTGAAGAAAAAGTAATTGTGGTGAAGAATGTGATCCACACCCTCTAATATGAAATTTATTTGTTCCTGCTGCAAAATACCGCTGGAATTGAGTTGTTCTTTTAGGGCTGAAATTCCCTGTGTGTGGTCTATTATTGTATAGAGGGACTGTACGTCCAGTGTGGTAATAATCCACTCTGGTTGGACGTCCAGTCCCTCTAATACCCCAATAATTTGGGTTGTGTCCTTTATAAAGGACTTGGTAATTTTTACCAATGGTTGCAGCAGGATATCGATATATTGCGATAGGTTCGATGTTAAGGAAGCTATCCCCGATATAATCGGGCATCCTGGAGGGTTTACTATATCCTTGTGGATCTTCGGCAGGCAATAGAAGATCGGCAGTCTGCCCGATGTTCCTGTGATATAATTATATTCTTGTTCAGTCAAAATATTTTGCTGAAGACCTTTATCACAATAATTTACTAAAGCCAACTTAAATTAACTTGTCGGATCTTTTTTTATTTTCTTATATGTGGATTGGTCAGACAGCTGTGACAGACACTCCTCATTATATTGGTCTCTTCCCCAGATGACAATGGCGCCCCCCTTATCGGCCGGACGGATTACAATATTTTGTTCTTCCTGTAGTTCTCTTATGGCCTTAATCTCAGCGCTGGTTAGATTATTTCTATTGAATCTTTTTGGTTTGATCTTATTTAGACCTATTTCTATGTTTTTTTGAAAGGCGGATATTTCTGGACTAATTTCCGCCCTCGGAAATTTCGTAGATTTCTTTTTCAAGTGAGTATGTGTGAAGGAATCTTCCTTCTCCGTGGTTGTGCTAACAGGGTTTTTCAAAAAATATTTCTTTAAACATAATTTACGGATACATTTTTGAATACCTATATAGGTATCAAATTTGTTTAGCTTTTTTGTAGGGGCAAACTTTAATCCCTTGTTTAGTAAGGTAATTTGTGCAGGTGTGAGAGTTGTCTGACTAAGGTTTACTATATTATTTTGATCTGTGTTTAATAATGTCCGTTGTGTTCCGGTTTTCTTCTTCCCTCTTCGTGTTTTTCCGGTTTTGTGGGCTATTCTCTGTGATGATGTCTCTTACTGTCCATTTGGTGACTTAGTAACTTGTCCTCTTGTGTGATTAGGACAGGTTTTGTGTGTACTAATAGGACAGCGGCCATTTTGTTTCTCCTAATCATTGCTCCCTAGACAAAACAAGCTATTATAACTAACGAAAGGTATTTGGGAATATATTTATAATAAAGTAATATTTTTCTTAATTCCCGGAGAGCCCCTTTAATGAAGAGGGTGCAGATGGAAATAATGGTTAGACATCTGAGGGGCTTTTAAATTAGGATCCAGGGGGGGGGGGGGGTCATCATAACAATATGTGAGTAGAAAGAGTAGATAGAGAGTGGGATATAGGGACAGTGGGGAATTAGTGGGGGGAATTAGTGGGGGCTGGGGTTAATGAGTAAAGTAGGGAGGTGACTAGGCATAACTATACACCCATAAAAAAACTGAGATTCTGGTAACAGAAGCCTGTTACAAAAAAAGATAAATATATCAGATTTTTACTTTCTGGGAACTGATTGTGGAAAATTATATAGTAAATAGTCAAATGTATGTTTACAAATGCCAGAAGTCTAGCAAATAAAATGGGGGAACTGGAATCTATAGTACTAGAGGAACACATAGATGTAGTTGGTGTGGATGAGACATAGCTGGACTCTTCACACAATTCTTACATTCTTTAGGAAAGACAGGGCCTGTATGTGAGGAGTGATATGAAGGTAAGTGTGAAAGAGGTAAATGTGGGTGAGAATAGTGAGGATGTTGAACCCTTATGTGTGTAATTACCGTACAAAGGGAATAAACTAAAAAAATAAAAATTATACTTGGTATAATTTATAGACCCCTAAAATCGTGCAGGAGATAGAAGTTCAGCTGTATAACCAAATACAGGTTGATACAGTGGTCATTATGTAAAATTTTAACTTCCCAGATATTGACTGGGGTAATAGTTCTGCCTCAACTGCAAAGGGTAGACAATTACTCTACTTTCTGCAGGACTACTTTATGGGTCAGCTTGTAGAAGATCCCACTACGGGCAATGTTCTGTTGCATCTGTTAATTGCTAACAATGCAGAACTTGTCAGACATGTTACTGATAGGGAAACACTATAGTGACCATAATATAATTATATTCCCACTGAACTTTAAAAAACAAACTCTGGCTGGGAGGGCAAAAACACTGCATTTTTAAAAGGCCAAAGTCCCTGAGTTGAGGTCAGCTTTAAAGGGCTTATACTGGGCGTATCTATTGTCATAATAGTACAGAGGAAAAATGGGAGAGCTTTAAATCCACATTGTGTAATTAGACTGTAAAATGTATTCCTGTAGGTAACAAGTATGAACGGCTAAAATTGAACCCCACTTGGCTTACAGCTACTGTAAAAAGGACAATAAATGACAAAAAGCACAGTTAAAAACATACAGTGGGGCAGCTGTAGCCTTTGCAATTTACAAAGGGCTTAATATATACACTGCTCAAAAAAATAAAGGGAACACTTAAACAACACAATGTAACTCCAAGTCAATCACACTTCTGTGAAATCAAACTGTCCACTTAGGAAGCAACACTGAGTGACAATCAATTTCACATGCTGTTGTGCAAATGGGATAGACAACAGGTGGATATTATAGGCAATTAGCAAGACACCCCCAATAAAGGAGTGGTTCTGCAGGTGGTGACCACAGACCACTTCTCAGTTCCTATGCTTCCTGGCTGATGTTTTGGTCACTTTTGAATGCTGGAGGTGCTTTCACTCTAGTGGTAGCATGAGACGGAGTCTACAACTCACACAAGTGGCTCAGGTAGTGCATCTTATCCAGGATGGCACATCAATGCGAGCTGTGGCAAGAAGGTTTGCTGTGTCTGTCAGCGTAGTGTCCAGAGCATGGAGGCGCTACCAGGAGACAAGCCAGTACATCAGGAGACGTGAAGGAGGCCGTAGGAGGGCAACAACCCAGCAGCAGGACCGCTACCTCCGCCTTTGTGCAAGGAGGAACAGGAGGAGCACTGCCAGAACCCTGCAAAATGACCTCCAGCAGGCCACAAGTGTGCATGTGTCTGCTCAAACGGTCAGAAACAGACTACATGAGGGTGATATGAGGGCCCGACGTCCACAGGTGGGGGTTGTATTTACAGCCCAACACCGTGCAGGACGTTTGGCATTTGCCAGAGAACACCAAGATCTTCAAATTCGCCACTGGCATCCTGTGCTCTTCACAGATGAAAGCAGGTTCACACTGAGCACATGTGACAGACGTGACAGAGTCTTGAGACGCCGTGAAGAACGTTCTGCTGCCTGCAACATCCTCCAGCATGACCGTTTTGGCATTGGGTCAGTAATGGTGTGGGGTGGCATTTCTTTAGAGGGCCGCACAGCCCTCCATGTGCTCGCCAGAGGTAGCCTGACTGCCATTAGGTACCGAGATGAGATCCTCAGACCCCTTGTGAGACCATATGCTGGTGCGGTTGGCCCTGGGTTCCTCCTAATGCAAAACAATGCTAGACCTCATATGGCTGGAGTGTGTCAGCAGTTCCTGCAAGACGAAGGCATTGATGCTATGGACTGGCCCGCCCGTTCCCCAGACCTGAATCCAATTGAGCCCATCTGGGACATGTCTCTATCCTATCCACCAACGTCACGTTGCACCACAGACTGTCCAGGAGTTGGCAGATGCTTTAGTCCAGGTCTGGGAGGAGATCCCTCAGGAGACCATCCGCCACCTCATCAGGAGCATGCACAGGCGTTGTAGGGAGGTTATACAGGCACGTGGAGGCCACACACAGTACTGAGCCTCATTTTGACTTGTTTTAAGGACATTACATCAAAGTTAGATTGGCCTGTAGTGTGTTTTTCCACTTTAATTTTGAGTGTGACTCCAAATCCAGACCTCCATGGGTTGAAAAATTTGATTTCCATTTTTTCATTTTTGTGTGATTTTGTTGTCAGCACATTCAACTATGTAAAGAACAAAGTATTTCAGAAGAATATTTAATTAATTCAGATCTAGGATGTGTTATTTTTGTGTTCCCTTTATTTTTTTGAGCAGTGTATAATCTGTAAAAAAAGATAAAATCTGCAAAAATACAAAATGAATGGCAGGTAGCCAAAGAGAGCAAACCAAATCCCCCAAAAATATCTAAATATATACAGTCAGGTCCATAAATATTAGGACATCGACACAATTCTAACATTTTTGGCTCTATACACCACCACAATGGATTTGAAATGAAACAAACAATATGTGCTTTAACTGCAGACTGTCATCTTTAATTTGAGGGTATTTACATCCAAATCAGGTGAACGGTGTAGGAATTACAACAGTTTGCATATGTGCCTCCCTCTTGTTAAGGAACCAAAAGTAATGGGACAGAATAATAATCATAAATCAAACTTTCATTTTTTAATACTTGGTTGCAAATCCTTTGCAGTCAATTACAGCCTGAAGTCTGGAACGCATAGACATCACCAGACGCTGGTTTTCATCCCTGGTGATGCTCTGCCAGGCCTCTACTGCAACTGTCTTCAGTTCCTGCTTGTTCTTGGGGCATTTTCCCTTCAGTTTTGTCTTCAGCAAGTGAAATGCATGCTCAATCGGATTCAGGTCAGGTGATTGACTTGGCCATTACAGAACATTCCACTTCTTTCCCTTAAACTCTTTGGTTGCTTTTGCAGTATGCTTTGAAGCACCGTCCAAAGAGTTCTGAAGCATTTGGCTAAATATGAGCAGATATTATTGCCAGAAACACTTCAGAATTCATCCTGCTGCTTTTGTCAGCAGTCACATCATCAATAAATACAAGAGAACCAGTACCATTGGCAGCTATCCATGCCCACGCCATGACACTACCACCACCATGCCTCACTAATGAAGTGGTATGCTTAGAATCATGAGCAGTTCCTTTCCTTCTCCATACTCTTCTCTTCTCATCACTCTGGTACAAGTTGATCTTGGTCTCATCTGTCCATAGGATGTTGTTCCAGAACTGTGAAGGCTTTTTTAGATGTTGTTTGGCAAACTCTAATCTGGCTTCCTGTTTTTGAAGCTCACCAATGTTTTACATTTTGTGGTGAGCCCTCTGTATTCACTCAAGTCTTCTCTTGATTGTTGACTTTGACACACATACACCTACCTCCTGGAGAGTGTTCTTGATCTGGCCAACTGTTGTGAAGGGCGTTTTCTTCACCAGAGAAAGAATTCTTCGGTCATCCACCACAGTTGTTTTCCATGGTCTTTTGGGGTTGCTGAGCTCACCGGTGCGTTTCTTTCTTTTTAAGAATGTTCCAAACAGTTGTTTTGGCCGCGCCTAATGTTTTTGCTATCTCTCTGATGGGTTTGTTTTGTTTTTTCAGCCTAATGATGGCTTGCTTCACTGATAGTGACAACTATTTGGATCTCATCTTGAGAGTTGACAGCAACAGATTCCAAATGCAAATAGCATACTTGAAATTGACTCTGGACCTTTTATCTGCTCATTGTAATTGGGATAATGAGGGAATAACACACACCTGGCCATGGAACAGCTGAGAAGACAATTGTCCCATTACTTTTGGTTCCTTAACAAGTGGGAGGCACATATGCAAACTGTTGTAATTCCTACACCGTTCACCCGATTTGGATGTAAATACCCTCAAATTAAAGCTGACAGTCTGCAGTTAAAGCACATCTTGTTTGTTTCATTTCAAATCCACTGTGGTGGTGTATAGAGCCAAAAATGTTAGAATTGTGTCGACGTCCCAATATTTATGGACCTGACTGTAGATGCTAAAAAAGGTCCACTAAATAATGGTAAATGGGGCTAGTCACTGTAGATAAGGAAAAGTCAGAATTACTAAATGGGTATTTTAGCCATGTATATACAAAAAAGAAAAAGGAGCTGATATTAGTGGTGCCAGGGCTGTTAATACATGAGCATTTTTTTCACGTGCTACACCAGGCTGAGGGAAACCAGCAAGCCGAGACCTCCCATCTCAACATCTAGGACCCAGGAAGAAGTACAACAGCGACTTAAACAGATTAAAATAGACAAATCGCCAGGGCCAGATGGCATACACCCCCGTATCCTAAGAGAATTAGGTAATGTCATAGCCAGACACTTATTTATGATATTTACAAACTCTATACTGACAGGGAGTGTTCCACAGGATTGGCGCAGAGCAAATGTGGTGCCAATATTCAAAAAGGGTGCAAAAACAGACCCCAGAAACTATAGGCCGGTAAGTTTAACATCTGTTGTGGGTAAACTGTTTGAAGGTTTTCAAAGAGATGCTATCTTGGAGGATCTCAATGAAAACAGGTAAATAACATCATATCAGCATGGCTTCATGAGGGATCGGTCATGTCAAACTAATTTAATCAGTTTCTATGATGAGGTAAGTTCTAGACTTGACAGCGGCAAATTAATGGATGTTGTATATCTGGACTTCTCCAAAGCATTTGACACTGTACCACATAAAAGGTTAGTATATAAAATTTGAATGTTTGGACTGTGAGAAAACGTCTGTTTGTTGGTAAGTAACTGGCTCAATGATAGAAAACAGAGGGTGGTTATTAATGGTACACACTCATATTGGGTCACTGTCACTAGTGGGGTACCTCAGGAGTCACTATTGGGCCATATTCTCTTCAATATATTTATTAATGATCTTGTAGAAGGCTTGCACAGTAAAATATCATTTTTTGCAGATGACACTAAGGCCTCTTACACAAGGGTGAGATTTCCGCGCGGGTGCAATGTGTGAGGTGAACGCATTGCACCCGCACTGAATCTGGACCCATTAATTTCTATGGGGCTGTGCACATGAGCGGTGATTTTCACGCATCACTTGTGCGTTGCGTGAAAATCGCAGCATGCTTTACTTTGTGAGTTTTTCACGCAACGCAGGCCCCATAAAAGTGAATAGGGCTGAGCAAAAATCGCAAGCATCTGCAAGCAAGTGCGGATGCGGTGCAATTTTCACGCACGGTTGCTAGGAGACGATCGGGATGGGGACCCGATCTTTATTATTTTCCCTTATAACATGGTTATAAGGGAAAATAATAGCATTCTTAATACAGAATGCTTAGTAAAATAGGGCTGAAAGGGTTAAAAAAAAATAATAATAATTTAACTCACCTTAATCCACTTGTTCGGCAGCCCGGTTTCTCTTCTGTCTTCATCTTTGCTGTGCAGTAGGAAAAGGACCTGTGGTGATGTCACTGCGCTCATCACATGAGCCGTCACATGATCAATCACCATGGGGAGCGCAGAGATGTCTTCAAAGGTCCTTTACCCAGGTCCTGAAGAAAGAATAAAGAAGAGAAGAACAAGTGGATTAAGGTGAGTTAAATTATTTTTTATTTTTTGAACCCCTTCAGCCCTATTTTACTAAGCATTCTGTATTAAGAAAACTATTATTTTCCCTTATAACCATGTTATAAGGGAAAATAATACAATCTACACAACACCTAACCCAAACCCGAACTTCTTTGAAGAAGTCCGGGTTCAGGTCTGGGTACCAAGCATCCCGATTTTTCTCACGCGCGTGCAAAACGCATTCAAATGTTTTGCACTCGCGCAGAAAAATCACGCATTTTCCCGCAACGCACCCGCATCTTATCCGGCCCAAAACCATGACGCCCGTGTGAAAGAGGCCTAAACTGTGTAAAGTAATTAACACTGAAGAGGACAATATACAGCTACAGATGGATCTGGATAGATTAGAGGCTTGGGCAGAGAAGTGGCAGATGAGGTTTAACACACTGACAAATGTAAGGTTATGCACATGGGAAGGAATAATGCAAATCGCCCGTACATATTAAATGGTAAAACACTTGGTAACACTGACATGGAAAAGGATCTAGGAATTTTAATAAACAGCAAATTAAGCAGTAAAAAACAGTGTCAGGCAGCTGCTGCAAAGGCCAATAAGATAATGGGTTGCATCAAAAGGGGCATAGATGCCCGTGATGAGAACATAGTCCTACCACTTTACAAATCACTAGTCAGACCACACATGGAGTACTGTGTACAGTTCTGGGCTCCTGTGAACAAGACAGACATAGCAGAGCTGGAGAAGGTTCAGAGGAGGGCATCTAAAGTAATAACTGGAATGGGGCAACTACAGTACCCTGAAAGATTATCAACATTAGGGTTATTCACTTTAGAAAAAAAGACGACTGAGGGGAGAACTAATTACTATGTATAAATATATCAGGGGGCAGTACAGAGATCTCTCCCATCATCTATTTATCCCCAGGACTGTGACTGTGACGAGGGGACACCCTCTGCGTCTGGAGGAAAGAAGGTTTGCACACAAACATAGAAAAGGATTATTTACGGTAAGAGCAGTGAGACTATGGAACTATCTGCCTGAGGAGGTGGTGATGGTGAGTACAATAAAAGAAATCAAGAGGGGCTTGGATGAATTTCTGGAGTGTAATAATATTACAGGCTATAGCTACTAGAGAGGGGTTGTTGATCCAGGGTGTTATTCTGATTGCCTTATTGGAGTCGGGAAGGAATTTTTCCTCCCTTAAGTGGGGAAAATTGGCTTGTACCTCACAGGTTTTTTTTGGCCTTCCTCTGGATCAACTTGCAGGAAAACAGGCTGAACTGGATGGACAAATCTCTTTTTTTCGGCCATATATGCTATGTTACTATGTTACTATGTAGGTCTACCATCACTCTGGCCTGTCTCTGGTGCATATCCAGTTCCTTTACCCCATGGACTTCTGGGCAAGCAGACTACAAAAATGGCCCAAACTGGTACAGTATGCTCTCTGTCTTCTTTCTTGTCCAGCCTCCAGTGTCATCTTGGAGAGTGTTTTTAGCACCAGAGGGGGCCTGTTAACTCCCAAATGGATTTCCACACTCCTCGGGCTGAGGCCGATGAATATACAGTTGCAAGAAAAAGTATTTGAACCCTTTGGAATGATATAGATTTCTTCACAAATTGGTCATAAAATGTGATCTGATCTTCATCTAAGTCACAACAATAGACAATCACAGTCTGCTTAAACTAAAAACACACAAAGAATTAAATGTTACCATGTTTTATTGAACACACCATGTAAACATTCACAGTGCAGGTGGAAAAAGTATGTGAACCCTTGGATTTAATAACTGGTTGAACCTCCTTTGGCAGCAATAACTTCAACCAAACGTTTCCTGTAGTTGCAGATCAGAAGTGCACAACGGTCAGGAGTAGGGTTGAGTGAACCTGAACTGTAAGGTTCGGGTTCGTACCGAACTTTAGGATTTTTTTAACCCGGATCCGAACCCGAACATTTCAGTAAAGGTTCGGGTTCAGGTTCGGTGTTCGGCAATTTCTCTCCGCTTTATGAAAGGCTGCAGAGCAGCCAATCAACAAGCGTTTAACTCTGTGCCCTTAGAAGCCATCACAGCCATGCCTACTAATGGCATGGCTGTGATTGGCCAGTGTAGCATGTGACCCAGCCTCTATATAAGCTGGAGTCACGTAGCGCTGCACGTTACTCTGCTGTGCTTAGTGTAGGGAGAAGATGCTGCTGGTGATTTCAGGGAGAGAATATGAGAGAATCTTTGCTCAAAACGTGAATCTAACTCAGCGATCTACATACATTGTGTTGTGTGGTTGCAGGGCACAATTTTTTTATCCTGCCCTGAGCCCAGTGACGAAAAAAATAAATAAAGATTTATAATTCAGTTAGGTGGGCGGCAGCGGCGGCCATTTTATTCAAGCTCAGTGCATCAGCACTGAATCTGAGCTTTTCGGACATTGAAATCCAAGCTTTAAAAACAGCACAAATAATCTGTTTGTAAAAAAATCACCATTTGTTTGGCAATTTACAACATCTGGTGCATTTATTAGCTTAGGGAGTGTGCAATTTAAGCTAGAAATACAGCCATCATTTTCTGGGTTCTTAAAAACACACTTTTTTGCCAGAAAACACTATTTTCCATATCTGCAACTGTTAAATTCAAGTTTAATATATACAGCTTTCATATTCTGTTACAAAAAAAAACACTTTTTTGGCAATATACAACATCTGGATTAGTCAGTGTGCAATTTAAGCTAGAAATACAGCCATCATTTTCTGGGTTTTTAAAAACACACTTTTTTTGCCAGATTCCACTATTCTTCTGGCCTTGCAGCATCAGCACGTGTGAAATTCCAGGGTTATATACTGCTGTCAAATTCAGTAATTAAACAAACACCCGTTTGGGCAAAAAAAAATTAGTTGGCAGCCTTTGCTGCAGATGTCATTGTGAGATGCCACCTTTACATACTGTCTTTCTATTCAGTTATTTGAAATAAAGCCATTTTGGGCACAAGTCTTTGATAGCATCCTAGTGTGGATCAGGGCGTGTAAAATACACCCTTTAAATACAGGGCTTCTATTCAGGTATTTGAAATACAGCCATTTTGGGCAAACAAATTTAATTGCGGCCTAGTGTGGATCAGGGCGTGTGAGAGACACTCTGTATATACAGGGCTTTTATTCTTATATTAATAAAACACCCTTTTTGGGGCAAAATACACGATATTTCAGGCCTTGCAGCATCTTGAAGTTTGAAATTCCAGGGTTATATACTGCTGCCATATTCAGTTATTAAACAAACACCCGTTTGGGCAAAAAACTTTTATTTGGCAGCCTTTGCTGCATATGTCATTGTGAGATATAGCCTTTAAATAGTGTGGTTCTATTCAGATATTTGAAATACCGCCATTTGGTGCACAAATCTTTAATTGAGGCCTAGTCTGGTTCAGGTCGTATGAGATACACCCTTTAAATACAGGGGTTTGATTCAGGTAATTGAAATACAGCCATTTTGGGGAAACAAATTTAATTGAGGCCTAGTGTGGGTCAGGCCGTGTGAAATACACCCTGTATATACAGGGCTCATGTTCTTCTATTAATAAAACACCCTTTTTGGGGCAAAATACACAATTTTTCAGGCCTTGCAGCATAAGCACGTTTGAAATTCCAGGGATATATACTGCTGCCATATTCAGTTATTAAACTAACACCCGTTTGGACAAAAAAACGCCATTTGGTGCACAAATCTTTAATTGAGGCCTAGTCTGGTTCAGGGTGTGTGAGATACACCCTTTAAATACAGCGGTTTGATTCAGGTATTTGAAATACAGCCATTTTGGGCAAACAAATTTAATTGAGGCCTAGTCTGGTTCAGGCTGTGTGAGATACACCATTTAAATACAGGGCTTCTATTCAGGTATTTGAAATACAGCCATTTTGGGCACACAAATTTAATTGAGGCCTAGTCTGGTTCAGGGCGTGTGAGATACACCCTGTACATACTGTCATTCTATTCTACTATTAATTAAACACCCATTTAGGGCAAGATCCTAAATTCGAGAAATATGAGGAGAGCGTCAACTAAGGGAAGTGGCCCAGGTCGTGGTGCTGCTGGTGGAGCTCCTGTTGCAGGGAGAGGACGTGGTTGATCTGTGCCAGCTAGACGCATAAGTGAAAACCCTTCCTCAGGTGCGAGTAGGCGACAGAACCTGCAGCGGTATTTGGTCAGGCCTAATGCGGCTCTACAAATGGTGAGGCCTGAACAAGTACAGGCGATAGTAGATTGGGTTGCTGACAGTGGATCCAGTTCCTTCACGATGTCTCCCACCCAGTCTCCTGCTGAAAGACCACAGTTGGCACCTGCAGCCGATGTCCATCAGTCTTTCACCTCACCCCCTTGCAAATCAGCCAAGCAGTCTGAGCCCCAAGTCATGCAGAAGTCTCTTCTGCTTTTTGATGACTCTGTTAGCAGGGTTTCCCAGGGCCATCCACCTAGCCCTGCCCCAGAAGTGGAAGAGATTCAGTGCACCAATGCCCAACCACTTATCTTTCAAGATGAGTACATGGGAGGACCATCTCGGGACGTCTCGGATGATGACGAAACACAGGTGCCAACTGCTGGGGCTTTCGAAAGAGTGCAGACCGACAAGGAAGGCAGGGGTGAAGACTGGGTGGAAGATGATGTGGAGAACGATGAGGTACTAGACCCCACATGGAATCAAGGTCATGCAAGTGACCTATGTAGTTCGGAGGAAGAGGCGGTGGTCGCACAGAGCCACCAGCACAGCAGAAGAGGGAGCAGAGTGCAAAAGCGGAGCGGCCGTCCTCTAGACAGTACGCCTGCTGCTGCCCACCGAGGCAAGGGACCGAGCCCACTAAAGCCAGCTCCAAGGAGTTCCCTGGCGTGGCAGTTCTTCAGACAATGTGCTGACGACAAGACACGAGTGGGTTGCACACTGTGCATTTAGAGCCTGAAGCGAGGCATAAACGTTCTCAACCTGAGCACAACCTGCATGACCAGGCATTTAAGTGCTAAGCACGAGATGCAGTGGAGTAGACACCTCAAAAACCAAGAAAGGTCTCTGGCTCCTTCTGCTTCCTCTTCTGCTGCAGTCTCGGCCTCTTCATCCACCTCTGGAGTGACAGTGCCACCTGCCACCCCGGAAACAGAGGATCTTCCAGCAACACCACCACCTGGGTCACCAAGCATCTGCACAATGTCCCACGGAAGCATTCAGCTCTCCATCTCCCAAACGCTGAAGAGGAAGAAGAAGTACCCCCCTACCCACTTGCGATCACTAGCCCTGAATGCCAGCATTTCAAAATTACTGGCCATTTAAATGCTGTCATTCCATCTGGTGGAGACGGATAGTTTTAAAGGCCTTATGGCGGTGGCTGTCCCACAGTACGTCGTGCCCAGCCGCCACTACTTCTCCAGGTGAGCCATCCCTTCCCTGCCCAACCAAGTGGGGGACAAAATCAGGTGTGCTTTGAGCAACGCCATCTGTGGCAAGGTGCACCTCACTACGGATATGTAGACCAGTATGCACGGTCAGGGACGTTATATCTCCATAACAGCACACTGGGTAAATGCAGTGGCGGCTGGGCCTGAGTTTTGCGCATGTCCTTCCACCACCAAGGATTGCAGGGCACTTCAGTTTGTCTCCTGTTGCTTCCTCCTCATCCGGTCAGCGCAACACCTTCACCACCAACTTTAGCACAGCCAGGGGTAAACGACAGCAGGCTGTTTTAAAACGTATCTGTTTGGGGGACAAACCCCACACCGCGCAGGAGCTGTGGACAGGCCTTGAACAACAGACCGATGAGTGGTTTGTGCCAGTGAGCCTCAAGCCCGGCCTGGCGGTGTGCGATAATGGGCGAAATCTCGTAGCAGCTCTGGGACTAGCCGGTTTGACGCACATCCTTTACCTGGCGCATGTGCTGAATTTGGTGGTGCAGAGATTCCTTAAAAATTACCCCGATATGTCAGAGCAGCTGCATAAAGTGTAGGCCGTCTGTGCGCGCTTTGGGCGTTCTCACCCTGCTGCTTCTCGCCTGTCAGCGCTGCAGCGTAACTTCGGCCTTCCCGCTCACCGCCTCATATGCGACGTGCCCACAAGGTGGAACTCCACCTTGCACATGCTGGCCAGACTGTGCGAGCATCAGCAGGCGATAGTGGAGTTTCAGCTGCAGCACGTACGGATAAGTCGCTCGGCGGAACAGCATCACTTCACCACCAATGACTGGGCCTCCATGCGAGACCTGTGTTCCTTGTTGCACTGTTTCGAGTACTCCACCAACATGGCTACTGCCGATAACGCCGTTCTCAGCATTACTATCCCACTTCTATGCCTCCTTGAAAAAATGCTCCTGGCGATGATGAAAGGATCTGGCACAGGAGGAGGAGGAGGAAGAGGGATCATTTCGTAGGGTTTCCTGCCAGTCATTCGCAAGTGGCTCCGAGGGTGGGTTCCTGCACCCACAAAAGCCAGGTACACAATTGTCCAGCCAGGGCACAGTTCTGGAGGAAGACGAGGTTGAGGATGAGGAGGAGGAGATGGAGGAGGAGGAACCATGTTCACAGCAGGGTGGCACCCAGACCAGCTCATGGCCATCTGTGCTGCGTGGCTGGGGGGATACAGAGGACACAGACGATACACCTCCCACAGAGGACAGCTTTTCGTTGCCTCTGGGCAGTCTTGCGCACATGAGCGATTACATGCTGCAGTGTCTCCGCAACGACCGCCGAGTTGCCCACATTCTAACTTGTGCTGATTACTGGGTAGCCACGTTGCTGGATCCCCGTTACAAGGACAACGTACCGTCCTTAATTCCCTCACTGGAGCGTGATCGTAAGATGCGCGAGTACTGCTGGTGGCATTCCCACCTAACAGCGGAGGCACAGTGGAAACACAAGGCAAAGGCAGAGGAAGAGGTCGCCAACGCAGCTGGGGCACCGCCAGCACCTCAGAAGGCAGGGTTAGCATGGCTGAAATGTGGAAAAGCTTTGTCAGCACTCTACAACAACCAGCACCACCAGCTGATATGAAATGTCTTAGCAGGAGGTAGCATTTCACCAACATGGTGAAGTAGTATGCGTGCACACACCTACACGTACTAAATGATGGGTCTGCCCGCTTCAACTTCTGAGTCTCCAAATTGGGCACATGGCCTGAGCTTTCCCTTTATGCCTTGGAGGTGCTGGCCTGCCCTGCGGCCAGTGTCTTATCTGAACGTGTGTTTAGCATGGCAGGGGGCGTCATCACAGACAAGTGCAGCCTCCTGTCCACAGCCAATGTGGACAAGCTCACGTTCAGTAAAATGAACCAGGCATGGATCCCTCAGGACTTGTCCGTACCTTGCGCAGAATAGAAATGTACACCGGCACTAACCAGCCATTGTTATACTGCAGTGCAATTGCTCATTCTTTTATTTTGGATACTTCACACTCTTTTAGAGTGTACCCTAATTTTAAAAAATTAAATTAAAACCAAAAACCTGTGTTGGCTACCTCGTCCTCTTCCACCGCCGCTTCCAGCTACACCGCCTCCTCAAACTCCTACTCCATATGGAACTCCACCTCATAAATAAATTTATTTTTTATTATTTGTACGTATTTTATTTTATGTCATTTCACTACTTTGTCATTTACATTTTCGGGTGAAATTCACCAATTTTTGAGAGTATAGTACCACTGCTATACCTAGTAGACAGGTTAAACAAACAAAAAAATTGTCATTTACATTTTCGGGTGAAATTCACCAATTTTTGGGTGTATAGTACCACTGCTATACCTAGTAGACTGGTAAAAAAAGAAAAATTATTGTCAGTTACATTTTCTGGTGAAATTCACCCATTTTTTGGTGTATAGTACCACTGCTATACCTAGTAGACAGGTTAAACAAAAAAAAAGTTGTAAGTTACATTTTCAGTTGTAATTCAACAATTTTTGGGTGTGATCTACCACTGCTATACCTAGTAGACAGGTAAAAAAAAAATAAAAAAATTTTTGAGTGTAATATACCCCTCCTCTACCTAGTTGACAGCTTAATAAATTTCAATATTTTTTCTTTAACATTTTCGGGTGACCATAAACAATTTTTTTCTGTCATAGACCCCTGCTCTACCAACAGGTTAATAAATTTCACAAATTTTTCTGTTACATTCTTGGGTTGACATTATACAATTTTAGACGTGAATAAACCCCTGCTCTGCATAGCTGACAGGGAATAAAATTTTATAAATTCTTCAGTAATTAATGCGCGCCACATCCTTTCATTCAATGCTTAAACTTTAAAAAGTTGTCACACTTTTTTGCTTTAATAATTTCTCCCATATCTCAACTCTATAATTTTAAATTTAAAAAAATGAATCCTCCTTTGGATGTTGTCTCTTCTTCTCATGCTCCCTCTCCGGCGTGGAACACTGATTCCCTGCCACCCGTGATCACCATGGTAGGCGCAGAAAAGAACATCGAAAGTTGATAGAGCAGATATCAAATTGGATTGTGAACATCACGGGGATGTGCGACATGGTGGGGCATTAAGTTTGCACACGCCTACACGAACTGACTGACAGTGGTCAGCCCCTGCAACTTCTGGGTCTCCAAATTAGGCACATGGCCTGAGCTTGCCCTTTACCCCTTGGAGGTGCTGGCCTGTCCTGCAGCCAGTGTATTGTCTGAACGTGTGTTTAGCACGACTGCAGGGGGTTATCACAGGTTATATTTCCCAATGTTTTGGGGTGTACCCTAATTTAAAAAATAGATTTTAAAACCAAAAACCAGTGCAGGCTACCTCCTCCTCCACCGCCACTTCCACCTACACCACCACATCCACCGCCTCCTCAACCTCCTACTCCATATGGACCTCGTCCTCCTAGATCAAGATTATTATTTTTTATTTTTACGTATTTTATGTTATCTAACCCCTTAAGGACTCAGCCCTATTACACCTTAAGGACTTGGCCATTTTTTGCAAATCTGACCAGTGTCACTTTAAGTGCTGATAACTTTAAAACGCTTTGACTTATCCAGGCCATTCTGAGATTGTTTTTTCGTCACATATTGTACTTCATGACACTGGTAAAATTAAGTAAAAAAAATTCATTTTTATTTATAAAAAAAAATGCCAAATTTACCAAGTTTTTTTACAAAAATGGCAAATTTCAAAGTTTCAATTTCTCTACTTCTATAATACATAGTAATACCTCCAAAAATAGTTATTACTTTACATTCCCCATATGTCTACTTCATGTTTGGATCAATTTGGGAATGATATTTCATTTTTTGGGGATGTTACAAGGCTTAGAAGTTTAGAAGAAAATCTTGAAATTTTTCAGAAATTTTAAAAAACCCACTTTTTAGGACCAGTTCAGGTCTGAAGTCACTTTGTGAGGCTTACATAATAGAAACTACCCGAAAATGACCCCATTCTATAAACTACACCCCTCAAGGTATTCAAAATTGATTTTACAAACTTTGTTAACCCTTTAGGTGTTGCACAAGAGTTATTGGCAAATGCAGATGAAATTTGAGAATTGAAATTTTTTTGAAATTTGAGAATTGAAATTTTTAGAAATTTGAGAATTTCAATTATTTGGCAAATTTTCCATTTTAATCAATTTTTTCCAGTAACAAAGCAAGGGTTAACAGCCAAACAAAATGCTATATTTTTTGCCCCAATTCTGTAGTTTGCAGAAACACCCCATATGTGGCCGTAAACTACTGTACGGGCACACAGTAGGGCGTAGAGGGAAAGGTGCGCCGTATGGTTTTTGGAAGGCAGATTTTGATGGACTGTTTTTTTTTACACCATGTCCCATTTGAAGCCCCCCTGATGCACCCCTAGAGTAGAAACTCCATAAAAGTGACCCCATCTAAGAAACTACACCCCTCAAGGTATTCAAAACTGATTTTACAAACTTTGTTAACCCTTAGGTGTTGCACAAGATTTAATGGAAAATAGAGATACAATTTCAAAATTTCACTTTTTTGGCAGATTTTCCATTTTAATATTTTTTTTTCAGTTACAAAGCAAGGGTTAACAGCCAAACAAAACTCATTATTTATGGCCCTGATTCTGAGGTTTACAGAAACACCCCATATGTGGTCGTAAACTGCTGTACGGGCACACGGCAGGGCGCAGAAGGAAAGGAATGCCATACGGTTTTTGGAAGGCAGATTTTGCTAGACTGTTTTTTTGGACACCATGTCCCATTTGAAGCCCCCCTGATGCACCCCTAGAGTATAAACTCCAAAAAAGTGACCCCATTTTAGAAACTACGGGATAGGGTGGATGTTTTGTTGGTACTAGTTTAGGGTACATATGATTTTTGGTTGCTCTATATTACACTTTTTGTGAGGCAAGGTAACAAGAAATAGCTTTTTTGGCACCGTTTTTTTTTTTGTTATTTACAACATTCATCTGACAGGTTAGATCATGTGGTATTTTTATAGAGCAGGTTGTCAGGGACGCGGCGATACCTAATATGTATACAATTTTTTTATTTATGTTAAGTTTTACACAATGATTTCATTGGGCGATTATCTTAGGTAGGGTCTCATTTTTTGTGGGATGAGATGATGGTTTGATTGGCACTATTTTGAGGTGCATATGAGTTTTTGATCGCTTGATATCAAACTTTTTGTGATGTAAGATGACAAAAAATGGCTATTTTTTTTTTTTTTACGGTGTTCACCTGAGGGGTTAGGTCATGTGATATTTTTATAGAGCCGGTCGATATGGACGCGGTGATACCTAATATGTATACTTTTTTTTTTAATGTAAGTTTTACACAATGATTTCATTTTTGAAACAAAAAAAATCATGTTTTAGTGTTTCCATAGTCTAAGAGCTATAGTTTTTTCAGTTTTTGGGCGATTATCTTGGGTAGGGTATGATTTTTGCGGGATGAGATGACGGTTTTATTGGTACTATTTTGGCGTACATGCGACTTTTTTGATCACTATTATTACCTTTTTTGGGAAGTAAGGTGGGCAAAAATTCAATTTCCTCATAGTTTTTATTTTTTATGGCGTTCACCGTGCGGGGAAAGTAACATGACCGTTTTATAGATCAGGTCGTTACGGACGCGGCGATACTTAATATGTGTAGTGTATTTGTTTTTTTGTTTTTTTATTCAGTGATAAATGTGTTTTTTTTAATCTTTACTTTTTTCACTTTTTTTTGCATTTTTTTGACCCAGACCCACTTGGTTCTTGAAGATCCAGTGGGTCTGATGTCTGTATAATACAGTACAGTACACTATATAGTGTATTGTACTGTATTTTACTTACACTTTGTCTGAACAGATCTATGCCTTTAGCACGGATCTGTTCAGCACCATGGATAGCAGGATGCCTGAGAAGGCGTCCTGTTGCCATGGGAACCTTCCCCGTCTGCTCAGTTGTGGCCACAACTGAGCAGACAGGGAAGGGTAAGGAGGGGGGCTCCCAACCTCTCTGACCCCATCCTGTCTGGGGGCTGCAAAGGCTCAGCAGCCCCCGATGGGAGAGGGAGGGAGCTCCCTGACTGTTAACCCTTTCCATTCAGCGGTCCGTACGGACCGCGGTATGGAAAGGGTTAAACGGCTGACATCACAGCACAGATGTCAGCTGTTTATACCAGAGTGTCAGCAATGTCCCGCCTGCCACACCGCCCTCCTCCCGCACCGCCCGCACCATCTGCAACCCCCCATGCACCATCCGCCGACATAAAATCATTCAGGGGTGCCAGGGGGGTGAAAAAAACTTTATTTGGGGCATTTTAAAGTTTGATCCCCGCGGTCAGGGACCGCGGGGATCAGAAACTGCAGAAACCGCAGGTCTGAATTGACCTGCGGCTTGCTGCGATCGCCGATACGGGGGGGGGGGTCATATGACCCCCCGGCGTTGTGACAGGATGCCCGCTGAATGATTTCAGCGGGCATCCTGTTCCGATTAACCCCCGCAGTGCAGCAATCTCATTTTAAACGTACCGGTACATCATGGGTCCTTAAGGACTCGGGAAACATGCCGTATCGGTACGTCATGCGTCCCTAAGGGGTTAAAGTCATTTCCCTATCCACATTTGTTTGCAGAGCACTTGCCATGCTCTTAACCACATTTTTATGCCATTTGAAGCCCTCTAGCCCTTTCCAAGACATTTTCGCAGCCATTTTAGTGCTCAAAAGTTCGGGTCCCCATTGACTTCAATGGGGTTCAGGTTCGGGGACAAGTTCGGGTCCCGAACTCTAACTTTTTCCCAAAGTTCGGCCGAACCCGTCAAACCCCAACATCCAGGTGTCCGCTCAACTCTAGTCAGGAGTAATTCTTGACCATTCCACTATACAGAACTTTTTCAGTTCAGCAATATTCTTGGGATGTCTGGTGTGAATCGCTTTTTTGAGGTCATGCCACGGCATCTCAATCGGTTTGAGGTCAGGACTCTGACTGGGCCACTCCAGAAGGCGGATTTTCTTCTGTTTAAGCCATTCTGTTGTTGATTTACTTCTATGCTTTGCATCATTGTCCTGTTGCAACACCCATCTTCTGTTAAGCTTCAGCTGGTGGACAGATGGCCTTAAGTTCTTTGGCAAAATGTCTTGATAAACTTGGGAATTCATTTTTCCTTCGATGATAGCAATCCGTCCAGGCCCTGACGCAGTAAAGCAGCCCCAAACCATGATGCCCCCACCACCATACTTCACAGTTGGGATGAGGTTTTGATGTTGTTGTGCTGTGCCTCTTTTTCTCCACACATAGTGTTATGTGTTTCTTCCAAACAACTCAACTTTGGTTTCATCTGTCCACAGAATATTTTGCCAGTACTGTGGAACATCCAGGTGATCTTGTGCAAACTGTAAACGTGCAGCAATTATTTTTTTGGACAGCAGTGGTTTCCCCTGTGGTATCCTCCCATGAAATCCATTCTTGTTTAGTGTTTTACGTATCGTAGATTCGCTAACAGGGATGTTAGCATATGCCATAGACTTTTGTAAGTCTTTAGCTGACACTCTAAGATGATTCACCTCATTGAGCAGTCTGCAGTGTGCTCTTGCAGTCATCTTTACAGGATGACCACTCCTAGGGAGAGTAGCAGCAGTGCTGAACTTTCTCCATTTATAGACAATTTGTCTTACCGTGGACTGATGAACAGCTAGGCTTTTGGAGATACTTTTTTAACCCTTTCCAGCATTATGCAAGTCAACAATTCTTAATCGTAGGTCTTCTGAGAGCACTTTTGTGCGAGGCATCATTCACATCAGGCAATGCTTCTTGTGAACAGCAAACCCAGAACTGGTGTGTGTTTTTTATAGGGCAGGGCAGCTGTAACCAACACCTCCAACCTCATCTCATTGATTGAACTGCAGTTGGCTGACACCTCACTACAATTAGCTCTTGGACATGTCATTAGTCTAGGGGTTCACATACTTTTTTCACCTGCACTGTGAATGTTTACATGGTGTGTTCAATAAAGACATGGTAACATTTAATTCTTTGTGTGTTATTAGTTTAACCACCTCAGCTACCCTAGCTTAAACACCCTTAATGACCAGACCACTTTTTACACTTCTGCACTACTCTACTTTCACAGTTTATTGCTCGGTCATGCAACTTACCACCCAAATGAATTTTACCTCCTTTTCTTCTCACTAATAGAGCTTTCATTTGGTGGTATTTCATTGCTGCTGACATTTTTACTTTTTTTGTTATTAATCGAAATTTAACAAAATGTTTGCGAAAAAATTACATTTTTCATTTTCAGTTGTAAAATTTTTCAATTAAACGACATCCATATATAAATTTTTCTCTAAATTTATTGTTCTACATGTCTTTGATTAAAAAAAAATTTGGGTAAAAAAAAATGGTTTGGGTAAAAGTTATAGCGTTTACAAACTATGGTACAAAAATGTGAATTTCCACTTTTTGAAGCAGCTCTGACTTTCTGAGCACCTGTCATGTTTCCTGAGGTTCTGCAATGGCCAGACAGTACAAACACCCCACAAATGACCCCATTTTGGAAAGTAGACACCCTAAGGTATTCGCTGATGGGCATAGTGAGTTCATAGAACTTTTTCTTTTTTGTCACAAGTTAGCGGAAAATGATGATTTTTTTTTTTTTTTTTCTTATAAAGTCTCATATTCCACTAACTTGTGACAAAATATAAAAACCTCCATGAACTCACTATGCCCATCACGAAATACCTAGCTATTTCGTGATGGGCATAGTGAGTTCATGGAAGTTTTTATTTTTTGTCACAAGTTAGTGGAATATGAGACTTTGTAAGAAAAAATAAAAATCATAATATTAAGCTAACTTGTGACAAAAAAATAATAATTCTAGGAACTCGCCATGCCCCTCACGGAATACCTTGGGGTGTCTTCTTTACAAAATGGGGTTACTTGTGGGGTAGTTATACTGCCCTGGCAATTTATTGGCCCTAATGTGTGGGAAGTATTTTGAAATCAAAATGTGTAAAAAATGACCTGTGAAATCCTAAAGGTGATCTTTGGAATGTGGGCCACTTTGCCCACCTAGGCTGCAAAAAAGTGTCACACATCTGGTATCGCCGTACTCAGGAGAAGTTGAACAATCAGTTTTGGGGTGTCTTTTTACATATACCCATGCTGGGTGAGAGAAATGTCTCGGCAAATGACAACTTTTCCCATTTTTTTTATACAAAGTTGGCATTTGACCAAGATATTTATCTCACCCAGCATGGGTATATGTAAAATGACACCCCAAAACACATTGCCCAACTTCTCCTGAGTACGGCGATACCAGATGTGTGACACTTTTTTGCAGCCTAGGTGGGCAAAGGGGCCCACATTCCAAAGAGCACCTTTAGGATTTCACAGGTCATTTTTTACACATTTTGATTTCAAAATACTTACCACACATTAGGGCCCCTAGAATGCCAGGGCAGTATAACTACCCCACAAGTGACCCCATTTTGAAAAGAAGACACCTCAAGGTATTTCGTGATGGGCATAGTGAGTTCATGGAAGTTTTTATTTTTTGTCGCAAGTTAGTGGAATATGAGACTTTGTCACAAAGTCTCCCTTTCCGCTAACTTGGGACAAAAATTTCAATCTTTCATGGACTCAATATGCCCCTCACGGAATACCTTGGGGTTGGGGTGTCTTCTTTCCGAAATGGGGTCACATGTGGGGTATTTATAATGCCCTGGCATTTTAGGGGCCCTAAAGCGTTAGTTGAAGTCTGGAATATAAATGTCTAAAAAATTTTACGCATTTGGATTCTGTGAGGGGTATGGTGAGTTCATGTGAGATTTTATTTTTTGACACAAGTTAGTGGAATATGAGACTTTGCAAGAAAAAAAAAAATAAAAAAAAATTCCGCTAACTTGGGCCAAAAAAATGTCTGAATGAAGCCTTACAGGGGGGTGATCAATGACAGGGGGGTGATCAGGGAGTGTATATGGGGTTATCACCCCCCCTATCATTGATCACCCCCCTGTAAAGGTCCATTCAGACGTCCATATGTGTTTTGCGGATCCGCGGTGTCCCTGTTTTGCAGATCCACGTATCCGCAAAACACATACGGACGTCTGAATGGAGCCTTACAGGGGGGTGATCAATGACAGGGGGGTGATCAGGGAGTCTATATGGGGTGATCACCCCCCTGTCATTGATCACCCCCCTGTAAGGCTCCATTCAGATGTCCGTATGTGTTCTGCGGATCTGATCCATGTATCCGTGGATACGTAAAAAACATACGGACGTCTGAATGGAGCCTTACAGGGGGGTGATCAATGACAGGGGGGTGATCAATGACAGGGGGGTTATCAGGGAGTCTATATGGGGTGATCACCCCCCTGTCATTGATCGCCCCCCCTGTAAGACTCCATTCAGACGTCCGTATGTGTTTTTCGGATCCGATCCATGTATCCGTGGATCCGTAAAAAACATACGGACATCTGAATGGAGCCTTACAGGGGGGTGATCAATGACAGGGGGGTGATCAGGGAGTCTATATGGGGTGATCACCCCCCTGTCATTGATCACCCCCCTGTAAGGCTCCATTCAGATGTCCGTATGTGTTTTGCGGATCCGATCCATGTATCCGTGAATCCGTAAAAAACATACGGACGTCTGAATGGAGCCTTACAGGGGGGTGATCAATGACAGGGGGGTGATCAATGACAGGGGGTGATCATGGAGTCTATATGGGGTGATCACCCCCCTGTCATTGATCACCCCCCTGTAAGGCTCCATTCAGACGTCCCTATGTGTTTTGCGGATCCGATCCAAGTATCCGTGGATCCGTAAAAAACATACGGATGTCTGAATAGAGCCTTACAGGGGGGTGATCAATGACAGGGGGGTGATCAGGGAGTATATATGGGGTGATCACCCCCTGTAAGACTCCATTCAGACGTCTGTATGTGGTTTGCAGATCCGATCCATGTATCCGTGGATCCGTAAAAAACATACGGACGTCTGAATGGAGCCTTACAGGGGGGTGATCAATAACAGGGGGGTGATCAATGACAGGGGGTGATCAGGGAGTCTATATGGGGTGATCACCCCCCTGTCATTGATCACCCCCCTGTAAGGCTCCATTCAGACGTAAGTATGTGTTTTGCGGATCCGATCCATGTATCCGTGGATCTGTAAAAAACATACGGACGTCTGAATGGAGCCTTACAGGGGGGTGATCAATGACAGGGGGGTGATCAATGACAGGGGGGTGATCAGGGAGTCTATATGGGGTGATCACCCCCCTGTCATTGATCGCCCCCCTGTAAAACTCCATTCAGACGTCCGTATGTGTTTTTCGGATCCGATCCATAAATCCGTGGATCCGTAAAAAACATACGGACATCTGAATGGAGCCTTACAGGGGGGTGATCAATAACAGGGGGGTGATCAATGTCAGGGGGGTGATCAGGGAGTCTATATGGGGTGATCACCCCCCTGTCATTGATCGCCCCCCTGTAAGACTCCATTCAGACGTCCGTATGTGTTTTTCGGATCCGATCCATAAATCCGTGGATCCGTAAAAAACATACGGACATCTGAATGGAGCCTTACAGGGGGGTGATCAATAACAGGGGGGTGATCAATGACAGGGGGGTGATCAGGGAGTCTATATGGGGTGATCACCCCCCTGTCATTGATCACCCCCCTGTAAGGCTCCATTCAGATGTCCGTATTTGTTTTGCGGATCAGATCCATGTATCCGTGGATCTGTAAAAAAACATACGGACGTCTGAATGGAGCCTTACAGGGGGGTGATCAATGACAGGGGGGTGATCAATGACAGGGGGTGATCATGGAGTCTATATGGGGTGATCACCCCCCTGTCATTGATCACCCCCCTGTAAGGCTCCATTCAGACGTCCCTATGTGTTTTGCGGATCCGATCCATGTATCCGTGGATCCGTAAAAAACATACGGATGTCTGAATGGAGCCTTACAGGGGGGTGATCAATGACAGGGGGGTGATCAGGGAGTCTATATGGGGTTATCACCCCCTGTACGGCTCCATTCAGACGTCTTTATGTGTTTTGCGGATCCGATCCATGTATCCGTGGATCCGTAAAAAACATACAGACGTCTGAATGGAGCCTTACAGGGGGGTGATCAATGACAGGGGTGTGTGTCACGACTGTGACTGATCCAGACAGGTCTGGGTGGAGAAGGTCGCAGCGACTTGCTACTCGCGGTAGCTTGTGAATTTGCTCCGTGGTTTAGGGTATGTCATCTGGGTTTTGCCTTGTGAACCTTTTTGTCCTGACTGGGAGTTTGTAGGCATCCTTCTCAGGTGAGTCCTGTCTGCCACTCCCAGCTACTATATTAGTTTCACTTTCACTTGCAGTCATTGCCAGATATAGTCCTTACTTCCAGTTCTATTCTGACCTTTGAAGGAGATCGTTTGATGGTGTTGCTGTGGAGCTCTTGTCCGGCGTGGACTGTCGTGATTGGGATCGCCTTCTCTGCTCGTGACTGGATAAGTCTATCTCTGATATAGTTTGTTTGTTGCTGTCTTCCCCTGCTGTTCTCCTAGACATGAGTGATGGTGACTAGTGCTCCCATCGGCCTTTCCCCACTCTAGGCTTGTTAGGGTGACTGAGGGTTTTAGGCATCCTGCTCGCCGCACGGGTTCACACCCCGTCTAGGGTATCAGGGCAGACAGCAGCCATCCTTGGGTTCCACCATTGCTACGGGAAACCAAGGTACTCCTGAGCCAAAAGTGGCTTTACCTGATAGGTTCTCAGGAGGGAGAGACCAATTTGTAACCTTCAGAGAAGCTTGCAAATTGTTCTTCAGGTTACGCCCTAGATCCTCCGGCGGTGAGGAACAACGGGTGGGGATTGTAATTTCTCTCCTGCAAGGAGATCCGCAGGCTTGGGCTTTCTCCCTACCATCAGACTCTCTGGCCTTACGATCAGTGGAGGAGTTTTTTGAAGCCCTGGGTCTCGTATTGTCACGGCCATGGCTATGACCGTGACTCCTGAACCGCATGCGGTTGTCAGCGGTTTTTCATTGGTGTTCAATCACAGGTGAGGGCTGTGGTATTGGCCTCACCTGTGGTTGCCGCTGGCAACAGTATGTATGTGGCAGCGTAGCAGGCTGAGCTGTGCCATGCAGCTCGCTACGCTGCGCATGCGGTTTTGTGTGTGATGTGTGGATGTGTGCACTGTGTTTTATGTTATTGTGTGCACGTCCCCTTTAAGTGGTGTTTTACCTTCCCTGGTGTTGGAAGGGTTAATCCCCTTCCTAGTGTGTGTGATCACTGGGTGTGTCCGACTGTGGGGTGTGGCTTCTTGGCCTATAAAGCCTCATTGCTTTTGTAGGCCTGCAGGTTGCTTCAGCCATGCTTAGCTGAGAGCAGCCTCATGTATTTGTTACCTGCCAGTAAGAGCCACCCCTGTGGTCATAAACCATAATGTCGCTTTAAGTTATTTCTAGTTATGTGTGATGTCCGTGTGATGTTTTATATGTGATTTTGTGCAGCTATGGATCTGGGTCCCTGTGTGGGGATGCGTTTGTGATCTGCACCCTGCTAACACAGGGATCCAGTCAGCAAGGCTGTGGCAGGTAGGTGGAACTCTTTGTTCACCTGCCATATCCATAGAGCTGTTTATGTCTCCCCTTTTCCTGCAGCTTGGCCGTTGAGACTCCTGCTCCTCCGTGTCTAGGAGGAGTGGGCTTGTCTTACTCAGCTCCTAGGTGAGGGTCATCTTGAGGGCTAGCAGGGACTTTTAGGTTCCGGAGCATGGGCCCTCCTACCATCAAGGTTGGCTCATGTAGCTAGGAGCCAGGGTCAGGTTAGGGATGCGTTTAGGAGGTGACCTGCTCCCTAATCCTGTCTTCATGGCCAAGCAGCCGTAACATCACCGGGCTCCACACGGCTGAGGATTTCCCCCATCCTCAGCCGTGACAGTATGACCACAGTCGCTTCTTACGTGGCGCTCCCTCGAAAGAGGGTAAAGCATGCACTGCTGTCTACGGATGGGGTGCATGCGCGTTCTCCGGAGGGAGAGCGTTATGGGGCTTTCACCATTTACGGCGCGGTGAGTGGCATTCCCAGCTCACCGTTGTCCGTGTTGGTGTCCCCTTTTTGTTTGTCTTTCCCCTCCCCCCCTCCCATTGTTTCTTATGCCTCACCAACTTTCCCCTTTTGTTGTTGGGAGGGGCTTTGAGGGGTGGGAGTATGCATCCCTCGAAAGAGGGTGAAGCATGTACCGCCGTCTTCGGAAGGGGTACATGCGCGCTCTTCGGAGGGAGAGCGTTCTGGGGGTTTCGCCTCTGACGGCGCGGTGAGTGGCGTTTCCCCGCCTTCCCTTCACCGTTGCCTCGTTTGGCGTCCCCCTGATTTTATAGCACTAGGGTGTTTGTTTGGTGTGCGAGTTGCACACCTTCGAAAGAGGGTGCAGCATGCAGTGCCATATCCATGTGGCCTGCATGCGCGTTCTCCGGAGGGAGAGCGTTCCTGGGGGTTCTCCGTTAACGGCACGGTTGGTGGCGTATTCCCCGCCACCTTTCCTTCCGTGTCCGTGTTGGGGATCCCTCGTCCCTCTCCATGTTCCCATCTCTGGTCGTTTGCTGGCAGCACTCCGTAGGTGGTCCGGCTGCTTGCTGGTTAGGAGTGTCTGCTGGCAGCGACTGGAGTGGGGGCGTGAGTGGAGAGTCCCCTCGTCCATCTCTCAGTGGTTCTTTTCTCTTTGTTGCTGGTGCGGGCTGCAGTCCTCGTCGGACTGGCTAGTGTGAGCCGGGAGAGGATGCAGCTGACAGCGACCCCTTTTTAGAACCGGCACTGAGAGTGGACGTCCCCTTCTCCTATCCCCTTGTCTGAGTCCCTCACGTGTCTTTTTTTGGTGGGGGGGCTTTGAGGGGTGGGAGTGTCACGGCCATGGCTATGACCGTGACTCCTGAACCGCATGCGGTTGTCAGCGGTTTTTCATTGGTGTTCAATCACAGGTGAGGGCTGTGGTATTGGCCTCACCTGTGGTTGCCGCTGGCAACAGTATGTATGTGGCAGCGTAGCAGGCTGAGCTGTGCCATGCAGCTCGCTACGCTGCGCATGCGGTTTTGTGTGTGATGTGTGGATGTGTGCACTGTGTTTTATGTTATTGTGTGCACGTCCCCTTTAAGTGGTGTTTTCCCTTCCCTGGTGTTGGAAGGGTTAATCCCCTTCCTAGTGTGTGTGATCACTGGGTGTGTCCGACTGTGGGGTGTGGCTTCTTGGCCTATAAAGCCTCATTGCTTTTGTAGGCCTGCAGGTTGCTTCAGCCATGCTTAGCTGAGAGCAGCCTCATGTATTTGTTACCTGCCAGTAAGAGCCACCCCTGTGGTCATAAACCATAATGTCGCTTTAAGTTATTTCTAGTTATGTGTGATGTCCGTGTGATGTTTTATATGTGATTTTGTGCAGCTATGGATCTGGGTCCCTGTGTGGGGATGCGTTTGTGATCTGCACCCTGCTAACACAGGGATCCAGTCAGCAAGGCTGTGGCAGGTAGGTGGAACTCTTTGTTCACCTGCCATATCCATAGAGCTGTTTATGTCTCCCCTTTTCCTGCAGCTTGGCCGTTGAGACTCCTGCTCCTCCGTGTCTAGGAGGAGTGGGCTTGTCTTACTCAGCTCCTAGGTGAGGGTCATCTTGAGGGCTAGCAGGGACTTTTAGGTTCCGGAGCATGGGCCCTCCTACCATCAAGGTTGGCTCATGTAGCTAGGAGCCAGTGTCAGGTTAGGGATGCGTTTAGGAGGTGACCTGCTCCCTAATCCTGTCTTCATGGCCAAGCAGCCGTAACATCACCGGGCTCCACACGGCTGAGGATTTCCCCCATCCTCAGCCGTGACACGTATATGATGACCCGGACAGGGTCTCACTGGCTGAGTCTAAGCTACGTAGACTTCGGCAAGAGAACCGGTCTGCTGAACTATATTGTTCCGAATTCCGTAGGTGGGCTACTGATACGTTATGGAACGACTCGGCCCTTAGGAGTCAGTTCTGCCAGGGGTTGTCTGAAAAATTAAAAGACGCGCTGGCGGTATACGAGGTCCCTGGGTCTCTGGAGGCTGCTATGTCTCTGTCCATAAGAATCGACAGACGACTCAGGGAGAGACTATTAAATTTTACGGAGGCCTCTATAGGGCAGGGATCGGTTTGTTATGATCCAGTCGAACCAATGCAAATAGGGGGCGCCACTAGACGGGTGAATCCTCCTAAGTTCCGCTGTAGGTCAGAGGTTTGTTTTCGTTGTGGGGGGAGGGGTCATTTTGAAAAGGTTCACAAGGCAAAACCCAGATGACATACCCTGAACCACGGAGCAAACTCACAAGCTATCGCGAGTAGCAAGTCCCTGCGACCTTCTCCTCCCAGACCTGTCTGGATCAGTCACAGTCGTGACAGTACCCCCCTTTCTACGAGGGGCCCCTGGACCCTCAAGACCAGGCCTCTCCGGATGGGAGCTATGAAAAGCCCGAATGAGTCTGTCAGATTTTATGGATGTGTTCTCTGAGAAGGGTTGTCAGGGGTTACCACCTCATCGTCCATATGATTGCCCGATTAATCTACTACCTGGGGCCAAACTACCTAAAACCCGGTTATACAATCTTTCCGGCCCGGAGAGGAAGGCTATGAAAGATTATATTTCGGAGAGTTTGGCTAAGGGACACATCAGACCCTCTTCTTCACCTTTGGCTGCAGGGTTCTTTTTCGTTAAAAAGAAAGATGGGGGCCTACGTCCTTGCCTGGATTTCCGGGAATTAAACCGGATAACTATCCGAGATCCCTATCCTCTTCCTCTCATTCCCGACCTCTTTAATCGGGTTGCTGGTGCTAAATGGTTCTCCAAAATGGATCTCAGAGGAGCCTATAACCTGGTTCGCATCAAAGAGGGGGATGAGTGGAAGACGGCTTTTAATACTCCGGAAGGGCATTATGAAAATCTGGTCATGCCATTTGGTCTTACTAATGCGCCTGCGGTATTCCAACATTTTGTCAACGATATTTTTTGTCACCTTATCGGGAGATTTGTTGTGATATATCTTGATGACATCCTGGTCTATTCCCCGGATCTGGATACACATAAGATCCATGTGAGACAAGTGCTGCAGATATTAAGGGCCAACAAATTGTTTGCTAAGTTAGAAAAATGTGTGTTCGCCGTAAAAGAACTGCCATTTCTGGGGTATGTGTTGTCAGATTCAGGTTTCCGCATGGATCCAGAGAAAGTCCGGGCGATTATAGACTGGGATCTGCCTGAGAACCTGAAGGCATTGCAACGCTTCCTGGGGTTTGCCAATTTTTATAGAAAGTTTATAAAAAACTATTCCTTGGTGGTCAAACCACTGACGGACATGACCCGAAAGGGATCCGATTTTTCCAAATGGTCACATGCAGCCAAAACTGCCTTTGCATCTCTGAAGGAGAGATTCACCTCGGCCCCTATTCTCGTACAGCCAGATGTCTCGCTTCCTTTTATTGTAGAGGTTGACGCATCAGAGGTGGGAGTGGGAGCGGTACTATCTCAGGGCCCGTCCCCTGGTGAATGGCATCCGTGTGCTTTCTTTTCGAAGAAATTGTCTACTGCAGAAAGGAACTATGATATTGGCAACAGGGAACTTTTGGCTATTAAGTTGGCTTTTGAGGAGTGGCGTCATTTTTTGGAGGGGGCGGTTCATCCCGTCACGGTGATTACTGATCACAAAAACTTATTATATCTGGAGTCTGCTAAACGTCTCACCCCTAGACAGGCTTGGTGGTCGTTATTTTTTACTAGGTTTAATTTTGTAATAACCTATCGCCCGGGGGCAAAAAATACTAAGGCGGATGCATTGTCTTGAAGTTTTCCTGGAGGGGGTGATGTTGAGGTACCAGAGCCCATTTTGCAAAAGGGGGTGGTGGTCTCTGCATTACACTCAGGTTTGGAGGGGAGGGTGTTGGAAGCTCAGGGGGACGCCCCGGCCTCCTGTCCCTCGGGTAAACTGTTTGTGCCAGAAAATTTACGACTGGAGATACTAAAAGAACACCATAACTCCACACTGGCAGGACACCCAGGTAGTAGGGCAACCTCTGAGTTAGTGTCTCGTCGGTTCTGGTGGCTTAAATGGGGCCAGGAGGTGTTGAATTTTGTGTCTGCATGTGCTACCTGTGCTCGTTCTAAGGTAGATCATACTCGTCCGGCAGGGCGTCTTTTACCTCTGGCCATCCCCAACAGGCCTTGGACGCACCTGTCAATGGATTTCATTACGGATCTACCAGTATCAGCGGGGAAGACTGTTATTCTTGTAGTTGTTGACAGATTCAGTAAAATGGTGCACTTTATTGCTCTCGCCGCATTGCCTAATGCTAACACACTGGCTCAGGTTTTTATTGACCACATCGTGAAGCTTCACGGGGTCCCTTCCGATATTGTTTCGGATCGTGGTACCCAATTCGTTTCTAAATTTTAGAAAGCTTTTTGTTCTCGTTTAGGGGTTCATCTGTCATTTTCTTCATCTTTCCATCCACAGTCCAACGGTCAGACTGAACGTACCAATCAAAACCTAGAGACATATTTGAGATGCTTTGTTTCCGAAAATCAGGAGGAATGGTCATCTTATTTACCGTTAGCCGAGTTTGCCATTAATAATCGTCGTCAAGAATCCACCGATAAGTCACCATTTTTTGGTGCGTATGGTTTCCATCCTCAGTTTTGTACGTTTAGTGAGGGGGGGCCGTCTGGGATTCCCGAGGAGGAACGATTTGCGTCTTCACTTTCTTCAGTGTGGCAGAGTGTGCAAGAAAGTTTGAAGAGAATTGGTGGTAGATACAAACGTGCGGCTGATAGGAAGCACTCTGAAGGTCCGGACCTTGGGGTGAATGACTTGGTGTGGTTGTCTACCAGAAATATCAAGTTGAAGGTTCCCTCGTGGAAATTAGGTCCGAGATTTATTGGTCCTTATAGGGTAATTAAGATCATTAACCCGGTGACTTTTCGTCTGGAGCTACCTCAGACTCTAAGGATCCATAATGTCTTCCACAGATCTCTGCTTAAGAGATATGTAGAACCTCCCGAACCATTGCCACTACCGCCTCCACCGGTGGTTGTTGATGGCAGTCTTGAGTTTCAGGTAGAAAAGATTGTTGATTCACGATATGTTCGCCGCTCTCTTCAGTACCTGGTGCACTGGAAAGGTTATGGTTCCGAAGAGAGAATGTGGGTTCCAGCATCAGAGATAAAAGCGGACAGACTCATTCGGGCTTTTCATAGCTCCCATCCGGAGAGGCCTGGTCTTGAGGGTCCAGGGGCCCCTCGTAGAAAGGGGGGTACTGTCACGACTGTGACTGATCCAGACAGGTCTGGGAGGAGAAGGTCGCAGCGACTTGTTACTCGCGATAGCTTGTGAGTTTGCTCCGTGGTTCAGGGTATGTCATCTGGGTTTTGCCTTGTGAACCTTTTTGTCCTGACTGGGAGTTTGTAGGCATCCTTCTCAGGTGAGTCCTGTCTGCCACTCCCAGCTACTATATTAGTTTCACTTTCACTTGCAGTCATTGCCAGATATAGTCCTTACTTCCAGTTCTATTCTGACCTTTGAAGGAGATCGTTTGATGGTGTTGCTGTAGAGCTCTTGTCCGGCGTGGACTGTCGTGATTGGGATCGCCTTCTCTGCTCGTGACTGGATAAGTCTATCTCTGATATAGTTTGTTTGTTGCTGTCTTCCCCTGCTGTTCTCCTAGACATGAGTGATGGTGACTAGTGCTCCCATCGGCCTTTCCCCTCTCTAGGCTTGTTAGGGTGACTGAGGGTTTTAGGCATCATGCTCGCCGCATGGGTTCACACCCCGTCTAGGGTATCAGGGCAGACAGGTGCCAGCTTAGGGTTAGTCAGGGGTGGCCATACTATTCCCATCCGTAGATAAGGGTCCCCTTTCCCCTCCGTCTGGTGCGACACGACTGCTGCTGGGGTAGCGGTTGTGACAGGGTGATCAGGGAGTCTATATGGGGTGATCACCCCCTGTCATTGATCACCCCCCTGTAAGGCTCCATTCAGATGTCCGTATGTGTTTTGCGGATCCGATCCATGTATCCGTGGAGCTGTAAAAAACATACGGACGTCTGAATGGAGCCTTACAGGGGGGTGATCAAAGACAGGGGGGTGATCAATGACAGGGGGTGATCATGGAGTCTATATGGGGTGATCACCCCCCTGTCATTGATCACCCCCCTGTAAGGCTCCATTCAGACGTCCCTATGTGTTTTGCGGATCCGATCCATGTATCCGTGGATCCGTAAAAAACATACGGATGTCTGAATGGAGCCTTACAGGGGGGTGATCAATGACAGGGGGGTGATCAGGGAGTCAATATGGGGTGATCACCCCCTGTAAGGCTCCATTCAGACGTCTGTATGTGTTTTGCGGATCCGATCCATGTATCCGTGGATCCGTAAAAAACATACAGACGTCTGAATGGAGCCTTACAGGGGGGTGATCAATAACAGGGGGGTGATCAATGACAGGGGGGTGATCAGGGAGTCTATATGGGGTGATCACCCCCCTGTCATTGATCACCCCCCTGTAAGGCTCCATTCAGACGTCCGTATGTGTTTTGCGGATCCGATCCATGTATCCGTGGATCTGTAAAAAACATACGGACGTCTGAATGGAGCCTTACAGGGGGGTGATCAATGACAGGGGGGTGATCAGGGAGTCTATATGGGGTGATCACCCCCCTGTCATTGATAACCCCCCTGTAAGGCTCCATTCAGACGTCCGTATGTGTTTTGAGGATCCGATCCGTGGATCCGTAAAAAACATACGGACGTCTGAATGGAGCCTTACAGGGGGGTGATCAATGACAAGGGGGTGATCAGGGAGTCTATATGGCGTGATCACCCCCCTGTAAGGCTCCATTCAGACGTCTGTATGTGTTTTGCGGATCCGATCCATGTATCCGTGGATCCGTAAAAAACATACGGACGTCTGAATGGAGCCTTACAGGGGGGTGATCAATGACAGGGGGGTGATCAGGGAGTCTATATGGGGTGATCACCCCCCTGTCATTGATCACCCCCCTGTAAGGCTCCATTCAGACGTCCGTATGTGTTTTGCGGATCCGATCCATGTATCCGTGGATCTGTAAAAAACATACGGACGTCTGAATGGAGCCTTACAGGGGGGTGATCAATGACAGGGGGGTGATCAGGGAGTCTATATGGGGTGATCACCCCCCTGTCATTGATAACCCCCCTGTAAGGCTCCATTCAGACGTCCGTATGTGTTTTGAGGATCCGATCCGTGGATCCGTAAAAAACATACGGACGTCTGAATGGAGCCTTACAGGGGGGTGATCAATGACAAGGGGGTGATCAGGGAGTCTATATGGCGTGATCACCCCCCTGTAAGGCTCCATTCAGACGTCTGTATGTGTTTTGCGGATCCGATCCATGTATCCGTGGATCCGTAAAAAACATACGGACGTCTGAATGGAGCCTTACAGGGGGGTGATCAATGACAGGGGGGTGATCAGGGAGTCTATATGGGGTGATCACCCCCCTGTCATTGATCACCCCCCTGTAAGGCTCCATTCAGACGTCCGTATGTGTTTTGCGGATCTGATCCATGTATCCGTGGATCCGTAAAAAACATACGGACGTCTGAATGGAGCCTTACAAGGGGGTGATCAATGACAAGGGGGTGATCAATGACAGGGGGGTGATCAGGGAGTCTATATGGGGTGATCAGTGGTTAATAAGGGGTTAATAAGTGACAGGGGGGGTGTAGTGTAGTGGTGTTTGGTGCTACTTATTACTGAGCTGCCTGTGTCCTCTGGTGGTCGAACCAAGCAAAAGGGACCACCTGAGGATTAGGTAGCAGGTATATTAGACGCTGTTATCAAAACAGCGTCTAATATACCTGTTAGGGGTTAAAAAAATCGCATATCCAGCCTGCCAGCAAACGATCGCCGCTGGCAGGCTGGAGATCCACTCGCTTACCTTCCGATCCTGTGAACGCGCGCGCCTGCGTTCACAGGAAAACTCGCGTCTCGCGAGATGATGCGTATATGCGTGACTGTGCCTGGAGCTGCCGCCTCCGGAACGCGATCCTGTGTTAGGCGGTCTGGAGGCGGTTAAGCAGACTGTGATTGTCTATTGTTGTGACTTAGATGAAGATCAGATCACATTTTATGACCAATTTGTGCAGAAATCCTTATCATTACAAAGGGTTCACATACTTTTTCTTGCAACTGTATCTGGCCTTGCTGATGGTTTTCCATCCTTCCACTATTGCTGTCTGCCTGCTGCCTACCATCATATTCTGTACAGCTGCTACCTCCATCATGCCTCTGCCTTCCTGCCAACAAGTACAATAAAGCTGCTACGGCTGCCATGCCACAGTTGCTACTCCTTGCTGCTAATCCCCTACTTCCATCACTATTAATGCTAGGCATACATCACCAGTGATGGCCAGTTCGTAGTGTTCGCCCGCGAACACATGCAGGCTGCCATCTTGACTCACAAGTCCGGCGATGCACAGGTAAGCCCTTACCTGTTCCTGTGCCGGGAGCTGATCTGAAACAAATGCGGTCACCGGGAGCAGGCAGTTCCGAGAACAGCCCGATGAAGGCCCCCTGCGGCTGTGCTCGGAACTGCCTGCTCCCGGTGACCGCATTTGATTTCAGACTGGCTCCCGGCACAGGTAAGGGCTTACCTGTGCATCGCCGGACTTGTCAAAATGGCAGCCCGCATGTGTTCGTTGGCGTACACTGCGAACTGGTCATCACTGTCCGTCACTACTACAACCACTAGTACTACTATTGCTATCCATAGACAGTTGATCTACTGCCTTGTATGTTACAAGCTATTCTTTCTGCTGCTGCTACTATTTTGGCCACATTAAGGCTCATTTAGAATAAGCCACTTTTTCTTCTGACAATTAGCACTAGTGTGTGTCATATGGGTAGGCATTCTGACTCTGTCAAGGCATACGTTTTTGGACTCTTCTTCCCCCAACAAGCCACTGGTTTTTTTTTTCCTTTAGATTTTTATCCTATAACACCATGTGTGTTTATACACCATCTGTGCCCCGATCAAGGACAATTTTTGAAAGCTTTGGAAGATGAAAAAGCATAACACATATGATTGCGCAGTGTGTTTTTGAACATGCTGATCGTTAATGCCGTCAAACATGTGTTTACCCATAGCTGTGTATGACAGTGTCACTCTGACATGATTTATTATTGCTGTTATTGTTGTTATTTCATTAAAAAAAAACTAACAAACAGAGATAACATCTTTTCCTAAAATTCTGAATCTGAGGAGACTATCAATTTTTAGGCCAATTGGAGCTACTTTGCTTCAGACAAAATCGATTCAGGTCTGAACCAAACTTAAGAAATTCAGCTAATCGGATCCGAACCAAATTACAAAAGGTTTGTTCACCTCTAAATCAGACTCTTACCCACCTTCATAACCTTAAAAAGCAGCTGTAAAACTCTCCTTTTCAGGTAAGCTGTCAACCTGCAATAACCCTGATGCCACTACAACACAATCTGAGCAGCTGCAGATTAAAATATAATATAATATTAAAATTATGCTCTATTATTTATAATAATTTCAAGAAAAATACCTAAATTGAGCATTTGTGAAGGAAAGACATAAACTGTGTACTTGGTACTACTATACTAATTATCAATGGAATAAACATTTGTTTTGAAGTCTGATAATACCTGCCATTTTGGAGATACTCTAACCTAGACATCTAGCCATCACAATTTTAACCTTCTCAATTTGCTTCCAACACTTCAGCTTCATGAATTGACTGATCACTTGTGTCTAATATATCCCACCCATTGACAGGTGCCATGAGATAATCAATGTTTTTCACGTCACCTGTTAGTGGTTATTCACATGGATGGTACAAGGTTAAACTTGTACCTGTATCTTTTTCCAATCTTATTAACTACAGTGGAAATAAAAAGTCTACACACCCCTGTTACAATGTCTGGGCTATGTGACCAAAAATTAGACAAAGATAAATCATTTCAGAACTTTTTCCACCTTTAATGTTACCTATAAACTGTACCACTTATCTGAAAAACAAACTGAAATCTTTTAGATGGAGGGAAGAAAACAAAAAAAAATTAATAAAATAATGTGGTTGCATAAGTATGCACACTCTCTTATAACTGGGGATGTAGCGGTGTTCAGAATTAAGCAATCACATTCAAAATCATGTTAAATAGGAGTCAGCATACACCTGCCGTCATTTAAAGTGCCTCTGATTAACCCCAAATAAAGTTCAGCTGCTCTAGTTGGTCTTCCCTGAAATTTTCTTAGTCGCATCCCACAGCAAAAGCCATGGTCCACAGAGAGCTTCCAAAGCATCAGAGGGAGCTCATTGTTAAAAGGTATCAGTCAGGAGAAGGGTACAAAAGAATTTCCAAGGAATTAGATATACCGTGGAACACAGGTGGAGAAAATATGGCACAACAGTGACATTACCAAGAACTGGATGCCCCTCCAAAATTGATGAAAAGACGAGAAAAAAACTGGTCTGGGAGGCTATCAAGAGGCCTACAGCAACATTAAAGGAGCTGCAGGAATATCTGACAAGTACTGGCTGTGTGGTACATGTGACAACAATCTCCCGTATTCTTCATATGTCTGGGCTATGGGGTAGAGTGGCAAGACGAAAGCCTTTTCTTACGAAGAAAAACATCCAAGCCAGGCTACATTTTGCAAAAACACATCTGAAGTCTTCCAAAAGCATGTGGGAAAAGGTGTTATGGTCTGATGAAGCCAAGGTTGAACTTTTTGGCCATAATTCCAAAAGATATGTTTGGCGCAAAAACAACACTGCACATCACCAAAAGAACACCATACCCACAGTGAAGCATGGTGGTGGCAGCATCATGCTTTGGGGCTGTTTTTCTTCAGATGGAACCGGTTTTAGTCAGCTCCAATTCCTCCACGCCAGACGCGTTTCGAAGGTTATCCTCCTTCTTCCTCAGTGGCTATATGGCACACTGAGGAAGAAGGAGGATAACCTTCGAAACGCGTCTGGCGTGGAGGAATTGGAGCTGACTAAAACCGGACAACTTTAAACTACATTAACCTGCTATTTTTGTCTGGACCAAGTAAGCGCTTATAAGGAAAAGAAAAAGGAAAAGGAACCGCGGCCTTTGGATATTGTGCAGCTACCTACGGGTGTGACTGAATCACAGGTGGAACACACACCCTAATCAAGGTAACTCAGAGTGCATTCACAGCGCAACAGAGCCAGCGCTTGGATCCATAGCTGAAGGCTTAAAGATTATAAGACTGGTTCATACAGTCTTTCCATTTGGCAGTAAGGCTCACTTACCCTAAAACCTATACCACGTGGGACGCCACGGTGGATAGCAGGACTGAATGTAAGTAAGAATCTACAATTAATACTGCTATATTTGTACTGACTGCCGCAAAACCACCTTACCGCATTGATACTGCACAGTCTCCGTTGAAACCTGTTGGACTACAACCCTGCGTTATTTCACGCACTTCTAGGAACTGTGTGGACCTAATACTAAAATTCCTAAATGCCCTCCAAGAAAGGTGCTCTAGTATAGAAGAAAGTCTGAGCTCTAGAGATAAAACTAATCAGGGAGACGGACTGCCTACTGCTATTACCGAGTCTCCAGAGACACTTTTGATTTCACACGGGTGTCAGAAGATTTGAATGCTGTTAGTCTCCAAATATTCCTTGTTTTTATATTTTCAGCTATTTGCACACATTTGCACTGGATTTCTATATTGGGATCATTATTGATTGTTATTTCACTACCATTTCTTTGCCAGCACTTGGTATTTATATTTTGATTGGTGCACTTTTGTATATACTCTTTGGAGTGTATTCTATATAAAAAAAATATATATTTTTTTTTTCTTCTTTTTTATCACAGTTTATATATCTATTTATTTTCTCTTGGGGATATACTCGGTATCAACCATTGTTGCAGCTGATTGAGTATACGTAGGCAGTTGGAACAGACCTAGGTTCCACATCTTCTTCTCTATTTTGGCCGGGATATTAGGCTTCCTGACCTTCATATTTCATCAGCTATATCAGCGGATTGATGATTATATTGTATTGTCAAGTTTTATTAATTTTATTATTGTAGGAGTCAAATTTTAGATAGGGCATATAACTTTCTGTATGGTGAACTTTTTGTATGGTGACCATTGTTTATTCACTGCTATGAACTTTTATGTATGGTGATTATTGCTATCAATAAATTAGTGTCGCTTTACCAACTGTGTGGTCCAGGTATAAGAGTGCCCATTCTTTTTATATTACAATTGTCTTTTTGGTGGTCGGGGTACGACATCTGATTGGTGCACCTTGCCATCTTGAATCAGGGGTGAGCCGTCCTTCTCTCTGTTTATTTACTACTTAATATTGGCACAAAACCTTCAGGCTTTTGCTAGAAAGCTGAACATGAAGAGGAACTTCATCTTTCAGCATGACAACAACCCAAAGCATGCATTCAATTCAACAAAAGAATTGCTTCACCAGAAGAAGATTAAAGTTTTGGAATTGGCCAGCCAGAGCCCAGACCTGAATCCGATTGAAAATCTGTGGGGTGATCTGAAGAGGACTGTGCACAGGAGATGCCCTCGCAATCTGACAGATTTGGAGTGTTTTTGCAAGAAGAGTGGGCAAATCTTGCCAAGTCAAAATGTGCCATGCTGATAGACTCATACCCAAAAAGACTGAGTGCTGTAATAAAATCAAAAAGTGCTTCAACAAAGTATTAGTGTATATGCAACCATATTATTTTATTTTTATATTTCTTCTTCCCTCTACCTAAAAGATTTCAGTTTGTTTTTCAATTGAGTTCTACAGTTTATAGGTCACATTAAAGGTGGAAAAAGTTCTGAAATCATTTATCTTTGTCTCGTTTTTTTACATCACAGAAACCTGACATTTTAACAGGGGTGTGGAGACTTTTTTATATCCACTGTATATGTAAGTATGTAGTGTTATGGGGGATCTGTATATGTCTACCATATGTTTGTTGCTGTCCCTGAAATCAAATCAAATTAAATTAAAAGTGGTTCTGCTTTCTCATTATGCATTATGTGAAAATTGGCAGCATATTGGCAATAATGAATGGTGAATAATATGGATGTCCACATAAATGTAATATGTAATGCGCATATGTCAGGTCCCTAACGGGGCCAGTGGGTGCACTGCTGGCATCCAGTTCTCAGGGTCCCCAGGCCAGGTCTCCCTGTGTAGTAGTGCCGGCCAATCAGAAGCTGCACCGAAACGTCCGGTGCAATGACCTCACTAGTCATGTGATTCCGAATGTGTCATGTTACCAGGAAGCATGGTCTATTTAAACAGGCAACTTGCTGGCCACAGGTTGCCTGTAATTGGTGTTATTCTTGGATCGCCTTACTAGATTTCTGGATTGATACTCCTGGATTCCTGACCTGAGTTCTGGACTTTGATTCTGACTTTGATTCTGACTTGCCTGATGTTTTTTTGACCTTTAAATGATTTCTTGGTATTTATATCTGGCTTGGTATTGACTCTGAGTATTGATTTCTGTTTCTGTCTTGTCTGCTTTTCTAGTTCTGACTTTGGCATGTTCGGATTCTTATTCATGGTTCCTGATCTAGTTTGATTTCTCGCTACTGGTTGGCCCATTTAAGCTGTTCCACCCAGTAATATTTTACTGTTGATGATCTGTGACATGTCTATTATTTTATCATCCTTTTTCCCTCCCATATAAGCCATTACACTTATTTAGGAAGGGACTGTCAACCAGTTGCAGGCTGCTACTCAGAGCAGATGACGAAAGTAGGCAGGGAATGCGGAACAGATAGTTCAAGGTTCACTGCTCCCTACCATGACAGCATATTCCTATAGGAGAAGAACCTGCTGTATGCCATAAGGAAAATCATAGCATACAATTTAGCCAACTTAATTTCTGTGTGAGAAATACAACACAGTAACAAAGAAGAATATGAACTGTTCACTTACAAACTGCATCTCTTTGGTTTTGTACAAGTTGGTGGCAAGAACTTTCTATTATTTTTATGTCTGCTATCTCATAAACTAATGTCTCTGCCTCTTTTTTATCCTTTGGGAAATAGATGCATTCATAACGGAAAACTGATCTAACTTTCAGTTCATGACTCATTAACAACCTGCATGGGTACTTTTAATGAGTTCAAATGAGAACCCTTGTAAGGTAATTTGTACAAACTACACAGCGTTGCTCACAGCAGGGAACGATAAACATCAATAACCTCTTATAAGTTTGGTAGCAATAGCAAGTTATGTCTTTCATAGCCTTTCATCCTTTAAAGTCTAATATTGTTGGAAACACATCTTAACAAGACCCACTTGTGCCAAAATTCAAAGTGTTAAATGATGCATCCCCCATTCTTTTTAGTGAGAATATGTCTGATTTTCACAAAACAAACATGCCTTTATTCTCTGGGTTGTTTGGAAATCCCTAGATGAAACAGAGTATAATTAATATAATCACAGATTGCTTTTGAAAGAAACAGTTACTGAAAGTCATCTTTGAAAACTTTTTTTTCATCTGTATCATTTACTCTGATGTAAGATCCAGCCATTTCTAAGGTTCAAATGGCAATACTTAAAAAATTAGTAACATAACATAGTGTGTAAGGCTTAAAAAAAAAGACACATATCCATTCAGTTCAGTCTATTATCCTGTAAATTTGATCCAGAGGAAGGCAAGAATTGCATTTTCCTCATATTCTGGCTGACTGGCAATTAACCACTTAAGGACCACAGGTTTATACCCCCCTAGTGACCAGGCCCTTTTTTACAAATCGGCACTCCACAACTTTAGCGGTTTATTGCTCGGTCATGCAACTTACCACCCAAATGAATTTTACCTCCTTTTCTTCTCACTAATAGAGCTTTCATTTGGTGGTATTTCATTGCTGCTGACATTTTTACTTTTTTTGTTATTAATAGAAATTTACCAATTTTTTTGCAAAAAAATGACATTTTTCACTTTCAGTTGTAAAATTTTGAAAAAAAAACGACATCCATATATAAATTTTTCTCTAAATTTATTGTTCTACATGTCTTTGATAAAAAAAAAATGTTTGGGTAAAAAAAAAAAATGGTTTGGGTAAAAGCTATAGCGTTTACAAACTATTGTACAAAAATGTGAATTTCCGCTTTTTGAAGCAGCTCTGACTTTCTGAGCACCTGTCATGTTTCCTGAGGTTCTACAATGCCCAGACAGTAGAAAATCCCCACAAATGACCCCATTTCGGAAAGTAGACACCATAAGGTATTCGCTGATGGGCATAGTGAGTTCATAGAACTTTTTATTTTTTGTCACAAGTTAGCGGAAAATGATGATTTTTTTATTTTTTATTTTTTCCTTACAAAGTCTCATATTCCACTAACTTGTGACAAAAAATAAAAACTTCCATGAACTCACTATGCCCATCACAAAATACCTTGGGGTGTCTTCTTTCCAAAATGGGGTCACTTGTGGGGTAGTTATACTGCCCTGACATTCTAGGGGCCCTTATGTGTGGTAAGTAGTTTGAAATCAAAATCTGTAAAAAATGGCCGGTGAAATCCTAAAGGTGCTCTTTGGAATGTGGGCCTCTTCGCCCACCTAGGCTGCAAAAAAGTGTCACACATCTGATATCGCCGTACTCAGGAGAAGTTGGGCAATGTGTTTTGGGGTGTCATTTTACATATACCCATGCTGGGTGAGAGAAATATCTTGGCAAAAGACAACTTTTGCCATTTTTTATACAAAGTTGGCATTTGAACAAGATATTTATCTCACCCAGCATAGGTATATGTAAAATGACACCCCAAAACACATTCCTCAACTTCTCCTGAGTACGGCGATACCACATGTGTGACACTTTTTTGCAGCCTAGGTGGGCAAAGGGGCCCACATTCCGAAGAGCACCTTTAGGATTTCACCGGCCATTTTTTACACATTTTGATTTCAAACTACTTTGCACGCATTTGGGCCCCTAAAATGCCAGGGCAGTATAACTACCCCACAAGTGACCCCATTTTGGAGAGAAGACACCCCAAAGTATTCTGTGAGGGGCATGGCGAGTTCCTAGAATTTTTTATTTTTTGTCACAAGTTAGCGGAAAATGATGATTTTTTTTTCTTACAAAGTCTCATATTCCACTAACTTGTGACAAAAAATAAAAACTTCCATGAACTCACTATGCCCATCACAAAATACCTGGGGGTGTCTTCTTTCCAAAATGGGGTCACTTGTGGGGTAGTTATACTGCCCTGGAATTTTAGGGGCCCGAATGCGTGAGAAGTAGTTTGAAATCAAAATCTGTAAAAAATGGCCGGTGAAATCCGAAAGGTGCTCTTTGGAATGTGGGCCCCTTTGCCCACCTAGGCTGCAAAAAAGTGTCACACATCTGGTATTGCCGTACTCAGGAGAAGTTGGGCAATATGTTTTTGGGTGTCATTTTACATATACCCATGCTGGGTGAGATAAATATCTTGGCAAAAGACAACTTTTCCCATTTTTTTATACAAAGTTGGCATTTGACCGAGATATTTCTCTCACCCAAAACACATTCCCCAACTTCTCCTGAGTACGGCGATACCAGATGTGTGACACTTTTTTGCAGCCTAGATGCGCAAAGGGGCCCACATTCCTTTTAGGAGGGCATTTTTAGACATTTGGATCCCAGACTTCTTCTCACGCTTTAGGGCCCCTAAAATGCCAGGGCAGTATTAATACCCCACATGTGACCCCATTTTGGAAAGAAGACACCCCAAGGTATTCAATGAGGGGCATGGCGAGTTCATAGAATTTTTTTTTTTTTGCCACAAGTTAGCGGAAATTGATTTTTTATTTTTTTTTTCTCACAAAGTCTCCCTTTCCGCTAACTTGGGACAAAAATTTCAATCTTTCATGGACTCAATATGCCCCTCAGCGAATACCTTGGGGTGTCTACTTTCCGAAATGGGGTCACATGTGGGGTATTTATACTGCCCTGGCATTTTAGGGGCCCTAAAGCGTGAGAAGAAGTCTGGAATATAAATGTCTAAAAAATTTTACGCATTTGGATACGGTGAGGGGTATGGTGAGTTCATGTGAGATTTAATTTTTTGACACAAGTTAGTGGAATTTGAGACTTTGTAAGAAAAAAAAAAAAGAAAAAATTTCTGCTAACTTGGGCCAAAAAAAATTCTGAATGGAGCCTTACAGGGGGGTGATCAGTGAGTCTATATGGGGTGATCACCCCCCTGTCATCGATCACCATCCTGTAAGGCTCCATTCAGACGTCCGTATGTTTTTTACGGATCCACGGATACATGGATCGGATCCGCAAAACACATACGGACATCTGAATGGAGCCTTACAGGGGGGTGATCAATGACAGGGGGGTGATCAATGACAGGGGGGTGATCAGGGAGTCTATATGGGGTGATCACCCCCGTCATTGATCACCCCCCTGTAAGGCTCCATTCAGACGTCCGTATGTGTTTTGCGGATCCGATCTATGTATCAGTGGATCCGTAAAAATCATACGGACGTCTGAAGGGAGCCTTACAGGGGGGTGATCAATGACAGGGGGGTGATCAGGGAGTCTATATGGGGTGATCACCCCCCGTCATTGATCACCCCCCTGTAAGGCTCCATTCAGACGTCCGTATGTGTTTTGCGGATCCGATCCATGCATCAGTGGATCCGTAAAAATCATACGGACGTCTGAATGGAGCCTTACAGGGGGGTGATCAATGACAGGGGGGTGATCAGGGAGTCTATATGGGGTGATCACCCCCGTCATTGATCACACCCCTGTAAGGCTCCATTCAGACGTCCGTATGTGTTTTGCGGATCCGATCCATATATCAGTGGATCCGTAAAAATCATACGGACGTCTGATTGGAGCCTTACAAGGGGGTGATCAATGACAGGGGGGTGATCAATGACAGGGGGTGATCAGGGAGTCTATATGGGGTGATCAGTGGTTCATAAGGGGTTAATAAGTGACAGGGGGGGTGTAGTGTAGTGTAGTGGTGTTTGGTGCTACTTTACTGAGCTTCCTGTGTCCTCTGGTGGTCGATCCAAGCAAAATGGACCACCAGAGGACCAGGTAGCAGGTATATTAGACGCTGTTATCAAAATAGCGTCTAATATACCTGTTAGGGGTTAAAAAAATCACATCTCCAGCCTGCCAGCGAACGATCGCCGCTGGCAGGCTAAAGATCCACTCGCTTACCTTCCTTTCCTGTGAACGCGCGCGCCTGTGTGCGCGCGTTCACAGGAAATCTCGGCTCACGCGAGATGATGCCAATCGGCGTTAGCGTAGCGGCAAGAGGTTAAAGTAGCCCCCTTGAGAATTCTAGTAACTATAAATTGTAATATTTTTCTACTCAAGGAATTTATCCAGGCCCCTCTTGAACTTTTTTAGTGAGTTCACCATTACAACCTTATTTTTCAGAGATCACTCTTAGGGTACAGCTACATGGTCACTTTTCTGAATACAGTTTTGAAAGCCAAAGTCAGCAGTGGATCATAAAATGATAGAAAGTATACAGGACTGATACAACTTCTTCTGGTTTTTTAATTCACTCCAGTTTTTTGCTTCTAAAGCTGCATGCAGAAACTTGACTGTGTGGTCACTTTCTTTAACTTTCCTCTTAGGATACTTTCACATATGTGATGCAGCCATTTGGCAAGCTGTTCCAGGATACAATGTCAGGAATCAGTCAGACAAAAAAAATAATATGTGCAACAATTTGTTCTGGCCGAATCCCAGCATATTTGCCTGGTAGGCTGTATCTCCACTGGACTTCATTATAGTTAACTCTCAATGGGAGTTTAGGGTGCTTTTAAGGATATCCCATTTTGTGGCTCTATTTTTATTTTTTAGGGCATTGTCCTAGTTAGTGAGACTAATAATATCTCTACGCTTGTCAAATTTAGATTTTCAGAAGTTTAGTTTTTTTTTTGCCTCCCTGAAAAAACACTCTTTTGAACGACAATTGGAAGTTTTTTTATATTATGGCCACTATTTCCTAGGTGTTCTCCAGCCTGCCCGTCTGTTGTTCTGTCAGGTCTATTGGTTAATACTAAGTTCAGTATGGCCGTCTTTGGTTATTGATAAGAAGGCTGTTTCAGTTTCCCAGTCAATATATGGGTAGTTGAAGTCCCCCATGACAATGACATCATTATGATTTGCTGCCTCACCTATTTCCTTTATTAGTAGATTTTCTGTGAACTGTAATATTAGGAGGCTTATAACAAACCCATATCAGTTTTTAATTATTAGTTGTCCTACCATGTATTTATTCCCACAGTGACTCCACATGTTCATTACCTTTATATTTATCTTCCCAGAGTGGACTTTTGACAGGACTTTACATAATTGCAAACCCCTCTCCCTTTCCGTTTTTTTACGGTCCTTTCTAAACAGACTGTAACCTTGTACATTAACCGCTAGTCATAGATATCATCCAGTCATGTCTCAGTTATCCCAATTATGTCATAGTCCTCCTTAGATATTTCTTACTCCAGTTCAGTAATTTTATTAGTCAGGCTTCTGGCATTAGAGTACATACAATTTAGGCTACTTTCACACTAGCGTTCGGGTGTCCGCTCGTGCGCACCGTTTGAAGGGGCTCACGAGCGGCCCCGAACGCATCCGTCTGGCCCCAATGCATTCTCAGTGGAGGCGGATCCACTGAGAATGCATCCGCCTGCCAGCGTTCAGCCTCCGCTCCGCTCAGTGAGCGGACACCTGAACGCTGCTTGCAGCGTTCGGGTGTCCGCCTGGCCGTGCGGAGGCGAGCGGATCCGTCCAGACTTACAATGTAAGTCAATGGGGACGGATCCGCTTGAAGATGACACAATATGGCTCAATCTTCAAGCGGATCCGTTCCCCATTGACTTTCAATGTAAAGTCTGAACGGATCCGCTCAGACAACTTTCACACTTAGAAAATTTTCTAAGTTTTAATGCAGACGGATCCGTTCTGAACGGATGCGAACGTCTGCATTATCGGAGTGGATCCGTCTGATGAAACATCAGACGGATCCGCTCCGAACGCTAGTGTGAAAGTAGCCTAAGAGGCTTTTGTATATTTTTTACCCTACATCTTTCCTTATGAATTGTTCTAGTCCTTTCCTCCACACCACACCCAGTTCTATTACTTAGCACTATGTGCTAAGTAATGGAATAATAATGTAATGCAATTATTTTCCCCCAATCCCTAGTTTAAACACTCCTCCAACCTTCTAGCCATCTTCCCCTCTCAAACAGCTGTACCCACCCCATTGTGGTGCAGCCCACCCCTACAATAGAGCCTGTAGCTGACAGAGAAGTTGGCCCAATAATTTTAATGAATGTCTATGGATGTCAGTTTTATTTTAATGCATCCGGTATTGCCAGATCCGGCATTACCTGTTTTTATTAATACGCATGTGTGGATTCCATTTTCTTGTAGACTTCAGCCTCTAGTGACAAGATGATGATCACATGAGCAATAAATATACCACTCCCCATTTGGCCATTTTGTTGCTTCAAAGCTAGAAAAAACAACTAGCTGTGACATCCCAAAGGTAAAAAATGATATTGACCCCTTCAAACACTGTGATGTACTGGAATGTATGGAGTGGGCTGCTTCAGTGACCTTGCTCCATATGCAGGAGGTGCTGGCACACAGCCGCAATGACAGGGAATGGTGATCCCGCCAAACACCATAATTTAACACCTCAGGTGCCAAGATCAATGCTGATTGTTGCACTTGTGAAGTTCGGCAGAGGCATGCAGCTCCCTCTGCCTTCCGATTGGAGCCCCCGCAGTGAAATTGCAGGGCTCGGACCGATTACAATGTCAGCCTGGACGCTGCTGAAGCCTTCCATAGCTGCCATGGTATGCTCCCTGCTGCTATGTGCACAAAGTATAAAAATCCTATTCACCCTAATAGATCCCTATTAAGGTGAATAGGACAAGGGATCAAAAGATCCCAGGTTCTAGCCCCTAAGGGGGCTAGTAGTTATTAAATATTAAAAGTTTAAATCACCTCAACGCCGTAACGAAAAAAAATAATACAGCACAATTTGTCATTTTTAGTCACCTTTACCCCCCAAAAAAATGAAGAAGAAAAAAGTCGCACATACCACAAAAATGGTACCAATAAAAACTATAGTTCCTCCTACAAAAACAAGCCATCATATAGCTCTGTGGATGAAAATATAAAAAAAGTTAAGGCTGTCACAAAATGGCGATGCAAAAAAAAGTTTGATTCTTTTAAAAAAGTTGTAAAAAAAACCTATACAAGTTTGGTATCACTGGATTCATATTGAGCCGCAAAATAAAGAAATCATGTCCTTGGTGGTATTGTGGTTTTGTTACAATTTAACCCCACAAAGATTTTTTTCCCCGTTTTCCAGTAATAGACATGTTAAATTAAATGGTGCCATAAAAAAATGCATCTTGTCCCGCAGAAAAATAAAAAAGTTATGGTTATTGGAATGTGGGGAGAAAAAAAATAAAAAATTAGCCCGGTACTTTAAGGTGTTAATATTCATGTTATTATTTAAAAAAATCTCTCTCTATTTACATGTATAGCTATCTATCTGTGACTGTGGTTGCTGACCGCCCTTGTTCGCCTACTTACAGCCGCGGTCCCAGGCTCTGTGTACGGCGGTGATCAGCTGGCAGTGTTTCCCCATTCACCACCACAGTCCTGGGCATTTTCCTTCCTGGAATCCGCTCTATGGTTTCTTTCCAGCCCTGGGAACAGCATGTTTTCCAGCCTGTTCCCTGTAACACTTTATTAAGGGCCAGTGTGCATCACTTCCTGTGATTTATGGGTTCAGCACATATGACCATGCTGACCAATCCTAGCTTTCTTGTACCTATATAAGTGGTCCAGCCTCCTTCCCAGATACCTGAGCATCAAAGGTCCTTGTGTCCTGCAAAGGTTGCTGTTGGCTGTGCTAGTGTTTCTGGATTCCGCTAACTGTTTGATCCTTAACTGCTCTGTCTTGACTCTCCAGTTGCTGACTCTGAATTGCCTGCCCTGTACCTGTGCAGCATGCCCTGACCATTGCTTGTTTGAGTTTGCCTCTGCCTCATCCTTTAGTCCTGGACTGTCACTCCTGATTATGACTTGGTCTGCTGACTATACAATTCCTATTTATTCAACCTCTCAATCTCCAAGGCTAATAATATAATCATCCTTAATAAACTTATAGCTACTTCAAAAAGTATATATATTTGAACAAACAATATTTATCTAAACTGTAAATATGTAATAAATACAACATTTATGCACGCTCTTTCAAGCCATGTTTTCTTTTCAGCTCACTCTTATAGCTTCAGAAATATTGTACAAAATTTACCCTCAATCGAGACACTGTAACGGTTGACCTATGTCCCAGATTTTGTAAACTGTTCAATGTTCATTCAACCTCTTGTGGGTCTAGAAGTAGCGGTTCCTCCAGTAATAAATAGTTGTGCAAAACAATTTAAGCTTTTTCATCAATAGTTTCAACTTTTAAATGAATTGCTCGAGTAAGAATTCTCCATTTGGCAACTAAAATTCCAAAAGCACACTCGACCATTCATTGAGCTCTGGTTAGTCTGTAATTGAACACATGCCACCGTGGTTCAGGCCACAACTTGAGTACGGTTTTATAAGGTTTTCACACATCTGACACGCCTCGTCCCCTACAATCACAAATGGCATTGGTGGTCCATCTGTACCTGGCAATGGTCTTGGCGGTGGCCATCCAAAATCTTGTGAATATAATGAATTTTCAATTTTCAATTTTGAAAACCATAGAGTCATTAGTTCTGCCATATACACGGATGTCAACAGCGACTAATCTATATGTAGTGTTAGCAATGGCCATTAATATAATAGAAAAATATTTTAATAATTAAAAAATTCAGAGCCGGTACCTGAAGGTTTGAAAATCCGAATATGTTTTCCATCATCTGCACTGACACAATTTGGAAATTGACAGATTTCCCAGAATTTAAATTTACCAGTGTGTTGGGATTCAATTCAGCTGCTTTGCCAAATTTACAAAGAAAATGGCTTTGTGACGAATTAATTTGTCACAAAGCGCATTTCTTTATATGTAGCTGACGCAATGACGGGTAACGGCGATCATGCTGCCCCCGTCATTGAAATCCTGAAATGCCGCATTCAATGCTGGTCGCAGCATCTAAGGCTACCATTTAGGCCTTTCAGGGGCTAATCAGGGTAAAAAATAAAAATAAATACTCACCTTAGCCATTCAATCGCATAGAGGCTGTCGCGGCCATCTTGATTAAAGTCACCGTGCGAGATCTCGAGTGGTGATGTGATGATGCCATTATGTTGCCTGGCGTGGTGGCGTTATACGTCACTGCATACTAGATTTTGTGCAGTATTTTCAATTAAAATAGCCACGATGGCCTCTTTGCGTGCAAATGGGTGAGGCGAGTATGCATATTTATTGTTTTTACTGTCATTTCAGGGAAAATGTATTTGTTACCCCGAAGCACGAGGAAATTCGGGGCGAATCGAATATATTTCCAGAAATTCGGATCAAAGTCAACTTGTTTGACTTTGATTTGTTCAACAATAGATATCACGCAATAAGTCCCACAAGACTCGCAAGTATCACATACTATATAGGAGATTGTAGAAATTCCCATTCCCTAAACTGAAAATGCAGTGACTATAAGCTTTCCCTGGTAGTAAGAAAAAAACTCTTAAAAAATTGAATGACAAGTAATTAGAGATGAGCACATTTTTCAAAAATTCAATTTGCCGAATTTGCCGAATTAAAAAAAAAATTGTTTTGATCTGAATATATTTGCAGAAAATTTAATTTAAAACGTCTATTTCCTGGCTGCACAGAGCCTTTATAGTGGTGTAGAACACTGTGCCTTGCAGTAACGCATAGGGAGTCTGCTTTGGTAGTGAAATAATACTGTGAGTCCATATGACATGCAGATGACAGGCGTCGTTCTTAAAATCACTGCACACTTCACTTATTTGGGTAGTCATGGGGCTAAAACTGACCAAATAAGGCTACTTTCACACTACCGTTCAGAGCGGATCCGTCTGGGGTCTGCCCAGACGGATCCGCTCATATAATGCAGACTTGGGATCCGTTCAGAACGGATCCGTCTGCATTATATTGTAGGAAAAATTCTAAGTGTGAAAGTAGCTTCAGACGGATCCGTCCAGACTTTACATTGAAAGTCAATGGGGGACAGAGCCGTTTGAAAATTGAGCCATATAGTGTCAAATTCAAACGGATCCGTCCCCATTGACTTACATTGTAAGTCTGGACGGATCCGTTTGACTCCGCACGGCCAGGCGGATACCCGAACGCTGCAAGCAGCGTTCAGGTGTCCGCTTGCTGAGCAGAGCGGAGGCTGAACGCTGCCAGACTGATGCATTCTGAGCGGATCCACGTCCACTCAGAATGCATTAGGGCAGTACGGATGCGTTCGGGGCCGCTTGTGAGCCCCTTCAAACGGAGCTCACAAGCGGAGCCCCGAGCGCTAGTGTGAAGTAGCCTAACTCAAGCATGAACTCAGCCTTACAGGTCGATGTTAGCGTCAAGAAGCAGTGCACTCCTTTTACACCGTCGTCAGCTGATTCCACATAGATGTCTACAGAACCAGTTCTATTAAACGCTTATACAAGTAATGATGACACATGAACAGAAAATTTGCATGTCTTCTGTGTTTTGTACCTACTCCTGCTTTTGGCTACCAAATCAAAAGCCAATTCTGATGGGACCATACAGGCCTTACAGCTGCTACAATAGAGGATCCGTTATGTGTCTCATTTTTTCTTCCTTCTGACAGATCAGAAAACCGTGATACTTTGGGTGGTCCGGCCGACGTATTGTAGCCCACATGGGCACTCAAGCATGTACACCACATTTGTGGTACTACAATCCATATAACTGAGTAGGGGGATCTTTTCATCAGAAAAATTTTGTTATTTCTTTAGTTTCTTGAGTTATCGTGGAACAACAATTACATTGTTTGTTTCCACATTTGTATGATCCCTTAGATTTTTCTTGGTTATTTGTAGGCTTTCGGACACTAGTATTTAGCTTAGTAAGTTTTGGGCAGGAGGGTGCTAAAATTTGTTTCAGGGTTTTTGCCCTCCGAAATGTCATATGGGATGATTTAGGTATTGAGTTGTGTAACTTCAACGTTAGCCAGTGGCAGCTCATATGTGACACCTACCATTTGCTCAGACACTTTGAGGAGGCCACTTTATTTGTCAGTCACTAGGACTACGGAATGAATGATGTCATTCCAGTCCTTTATGTCCTGGAGCAGATGCTGATAAATGTGGCTGGCCAGGGGACAGGAGACATGGCGCCTACATCTCACGGCCACTTGAGCCCTGTTGGGGCTGAACTGGTGAAGGAGGAAGATGAGGCTGAGAAGAGAGGACATTCATGCACAAGCAATGTATACAGAAATGGGTGGCTTTTGTGCACAAGTGACAGGAGAGGAGCAGGAATAGCATAAGGAGCTGGAGGGTGATGAGGAAGACCAGGCAGATGAGTCTGACAGACTGTGGCAGTATGCAGTGGAGATGGAGGCAGGGAATCCCTCCGATTCCCTTGTGCAAATGGCCAGATGCATGTTGAGTTGCTTGCGTAGTGATGCTGTATTATCACTATTTGGCAGAAGGATAACTACTGGCCCTCCATCATGTTAGTCCCTTGCTTCTGGTCCAAAATGGGGGCCTTTTTTCCACCTGCTGAGAGGGAGTATAAACTCATCTACTATCGAGACATCATATATAGTCAGTTGGTCGCTGCTAGAGATGAGCAAATTTTCGAAGATTCGCCAAATTATTCAAAATATTTAGTTCGGATCCGAATCTATTAGTACTGAACCAAAGTTACTCTAATTGCCTTCGAAATTGGTGTATAACCCTCTCTAGTCCTCTAAAACACAGATTTTTCATGAAAAGCTCCTATCTCATTTTTGTTAATTTTTTTTCATTTTCTCTCGTCCTTCCTCCCTCCCTAAGCTGTATGATGAATGACAGCAGTAGAAAATCATGTCAGAATGACACTGACACACAAAGCTTTCAACAAAGGCATGTTTGAGGGCGTTAAAAAGCAGCGTGTTGAAAAACACACCACGTCATGGCCCATGGATGCTGACTGGCTGCCGCAAAAGAGTGCGGTAGAAGGAGTGATCTCTTCTTGTGGTAGCTGGCAACCACCTTTTTTTGACAACTGCATGGGGTGAAGCTGCTTCACGTTGTCCCACAGATCAGTGGTGCCTACGGTTGAGTCTTTTGACCCACGGCTGAGTTTCTGCTTGCAGAGCCTGCACAGGGCAGTGCTGCTATCTTCTGGAAGAGAACTTCCAGACACTAGATTTTCACCCACTCTCTCCAGAGGTGGCCGAGCCTACCTTAGCCCTTACACGCTTCAGCCCTGAATTAGCACCCATGCTACTTGCGGCCTCCCCAGTTCGTAATTGGCCACCTATAGATTCCCCATTCAAAATGTGCCACTACTGCACTACTCCACCACCCTGGCTATGGGTGCCACTACTAATACTACCACCAGCACAGCTGCACATGGGGTCCATCACCTCCCCATGAACCTCCACTTCCAGGCAATACAAAAGGGAAACTCTGAAGACTATCTGACAGAGTGTGCAGTGGGGTTTGGTGGCCTGTTCTTAGGTAAAAAAAAGAAGGCACACCACTAGGAGGGGGCAGTGTAGACACAGATAACCCAAATGACAGACTTCGCTGTGGCTGAAAAGAGGAGGAGCAGAAGCACCTCTCTGACCCCTGGCTCCAAGGTACGGTGTCAGACTCAGAAGGCAGGTCATCCTGCTGTGACTGAGAGAAGGAGTTAGCGATCCAGTCCACAATCTCATCCACTTTCTCCTCTAATATTTCCCCTTTCTACAGAATACACTCAAGGAGACTTTGCTTTTGAGAACTTACTTGGTGAATGAAGTTTGAACTTTGCACCTGAGACAAGAGAAAAAAACTCCAAAAGAAAATTGATCAACCAGATACTTGAAGTATTAATTATTTACAAAAAACACATCTGTGGCATTTACTGCGTTCACTTGGTTATAATTACCTGACTGGCTGCACCTACCCCCTAAATACCAGTCTAACTTTGGCAATGAAAAAAACAAAAACAGTCTGATACAGCGTCAGGTGTTACTGCATCTACTTTTATCATTGCCGTTGCAAACTGAGGTTATTACTTGGCCGCAACTGACCACAATTTCCTCCTGCCTGGTGGTGACAGAACACTATTGATTGCTTATGTGTGCTCACTTATGCGGTCTGGTGCTGCACCCACTCCAAAATAACAGTCAAACTTTGGTAATGAAAAGAAATTATAAAAATGGTCTGGTACAGTGTCAAGTGTAACAGTATCTACTTATATTGTTGCTGCTGCAATCTGCGGTTACTGCTGATGACGCCACCACGTGGGAGAGCAAGTTGATGTCATCCCGCACGTTGCAGGTCCTTTGGCAGGTCCTGTTCAGTGAAGATAGAAAAAGATGCTGCAGCGCGATCAAGTGGATGAAGTGAGTTGTTTTTGTTTTTAACCCCTAAATGGCCATATTGTTTTGCATTCTTTCTTAAGAACCATGTTATAACGGAAAATAATAAAATCACCCAAACACCGAAACCAGACTTAAGTGAAAAAGTCCAGGTCCGGGTCCGGTTACCCGAACTCGCAAAGTTCTGTATGAACCTGAACTTTGCAGTTCAGGTTTGCTTATCCCTATTCAATACCCAATTATTCTCCTTACTACTACTAGCCCTAATCTCTCCCTAATCTATCCCTAGCACTAGATAATGGCTCCCTAATTGATTTTTTATTGCTCTCATGCAGAGATTGTCCTCTCTGGTCAAATACTAACCAAACAATGACAATCCTGCAGCTGCTTACAGGCACCTCCCTTCTTTAGTCCACACTGATTGGCTCATAGAGGCTGCCTGTCAGCCTGTGAGCCAATCAGGGCAAGCCCTCACCCCAATTCCTGTCTGAGTCATGTGACAGGGCTTCTTATTCTTCCCTGGTGCTTTTTCCCACTTTCAAAACCTCAGTAAAATGGTGCTGGGCACCATTTTGCAAGATTTGTCCAAATTGAACCAGAAAAGATCAGGGTTCTACTTGATACCTAAAAAATCAAGGATTCGTAAAGAAGCAATAGATTTGCTCATCTCTAGTCGCTACCTATGTGCGCCATCACTCTTCCTCACAAAGGTCAGATCGGTGGGACCTCTGCGCTCATGCTCCACTGCCATGGCTGCTGCAGGGGGTGCAGGAGCAGCACCAGCTCCAACAGCAGCATCTTAAGTCTGAAGTCTCTAATGAGCACTTTTCTTCACCCACCTACTGAATAAACCACCCATCAGCAGCAGCATTAGGACATGGAGCAGAACTTGAATCAGCAGGCGGTGGCATACTTGGACTGTACACTGCTAGCCAACATCCAAGATCCCCTGGACTACTAGGCAGCCAAACTTGATTTGTGGCTGCAACTGGTCGAGTTTTCCCTGGGCAAACTTTCCTGCCCAGCTAGTAGTGTGGGATCAGAGCGGGTGTTTAGTGAGACGGGGGGCATAGTTACCCAAAGAGAACTCGCCTTTCAACACAAAATCTGGAGAAACTAACCTTTGTAAAGATGAATCAGGGGTGGATCAGCCATGATTTCCACACACCAGTGCCTGATGCATCAGACTAGATGATTATGGCAGCTACACCAAGACAATGTGAAAAATAGCCCGTTATTTCTGGCAATGTGCTTCAGCAACTATTCTGATGCTGACACCTGCCTGATGCCCACACCTGCTGCCTCTGCTACCATCTTTTCCTACTGTGACTATCTTGTGTTGTTACTGCCCCTATTGTTTCCCCCCACCTCTGTGTTGACCTCTCATGCTGTTGCCACCCTCACCACCCCATGACTGGGCCACTATGTAGACTTCTAATGCTGTTGCCACCCTCACCACTCTGTGACAATGCCAGTAGTGTCCTTGTTTGACCTTGTTGACATCACCGTTTATTTTGCCCTTCTTCTGATCTATCAGAAGAACAAAAAAGCATCATGATTTGCTCATGATTTGGAAGACAGAAACATAAGTGGGTACAAAACACATAAGAAATGAAAACATTCCCATTACATGTTATCTCTGTTTTGGACCCACTCCTGTTTTTAGGTCTTACCAATACTGATCAATTACTGACCAAATACTGACTTTGTGAAGGCGGGTGCTAAAAAGACAGGATCTGTTTGTTTGGGGTTGATCAGAAGAAGGAAAAAATAAACAGTGATGTCAACTCAAACATACTGCTGCTTGTATCAGCGTGTACTTGTATCAGCATGTAACAAAGCAGGGTCTCTAGCAATCTATGTGGAATCAGCATACAGTGTAAAAGTAGAGCACTCTTTCTCTCTCTACTAGAATCTTGGGCCACTGCACGGTTAAACACATTATATCTGATGCTAACCTTGACCTGTAAGGCTGAGTTCACACTTCAGTTATTTGGTCAGTTTTTGACCGATAACTGACCAAATTAAATGAAGTGTGAACTGACTCTGACACCTGTCACCTGCCATCATACTGACAAACAGTAGCAGTTTCACTACCACAACGGACTGGCTATGCATGTTTCTACAATGCACAGTGATGTACAGCAAGACACACTCTCCCAGCAGGCTGGGAAGTAGCTGATTTATAACTTACTTTGTGACAGATTAATTTGGATCGAATCTAATTTTTTTTAAGTATTCAGCTTCCTTACACTTTCAAAATAAAAAAGGTTGAGGCCCACAAATCAGGAGAAGGCTATAAGAAGATAACAAAGCTTTTTCAGGTTGTCATTTCCTCAGTTCAAAATGTAATTAAGAAATGTAAGTTACAGGAATAGTGTAGGTCAAGAGAAGATCTAGAAGACCAAGAAACATTTCAGAGACATCTGCTCTTAGGATTGCAAGAAAGGCAAATCAGAACTCCCACTTGACTACAAAAGACCTTCAGGGAAATTTAACTGACCAGAGTTGTGCTATATTGCCCTACTGTTCAGCTGCACCTGCACAATAATGGCCTTTGTAGAAGAGTCATCAGAAGAAAACCTCTCCTATGTCCTGACTAGAGATGTCGCGAACATAAAATTTTCCGTTAGCGAACGGCGAACGCGAATTTCTGCCAATGTTCATGAACGGACAAAACGCCATAGACTTCAATAGGCAGGCGACTTTTAAAACCCTTAGGGACTCTTTCTGGCCACAATAGTGATGGAAAAGTTGTTTCAAGGAGACTAACACCAGGACTGTGGCATGCCGGAGGGGGATCCATGGCAAAACTCCCATGGAAAATTACGTAGTTGACGCAGAGTCGGGTTTTAATCCAAAAAGGGCATAAATCACCTAAAATTCCTAAATTGTTTAGAATAACGTGCTTTAAAACATCCAGTGTGTGTATACGATCAGGTATGATGTTGTATCAATCAGGTAGTGTAAGGGTTATGCCCGCTTCACAGTGACAGACCACACTATGACAGACCAAACTCCCCATTTAACGCACCACAAAGAACCGCAAACAGTCCATTTGCACAACCGCAAACTCCCCATTTGCACAAGGTTGGATACCAAGCTAGCCATGTCCCGTTTCTTGTCCTCACTGATGTCATTGAAGGTCTCTTCCTCCACCCAGCCACATACAACACCAAGGGTCCCCGAAAGGTGACAACAAGCCCCCTGGGATGCCTGCTGTGGTTGGTCTTCCACCTCCTAAAAGCCACCTTCCTCCTCTGACTCCTCTTCTTCAGACTCCTCTCTCTGCGTTGCCGCAGGTCAGCAAACGACGACGACAAGGCTGCTTCTGATGGTGATGGTGACCACAACTCTTCCTCTTCATGCTCATCTACGGCCTGATCCAGCACTCTTCGCAGGGCACGCTCCAGAAAAAACGCATATGGGATGAGGTCGATCATGTTGCGTTTGACTGACCAGGTTTGTCACCTCCGCAAAAGGACGCATGAGCCTACAGCCATTGTGCATGAGCGTTCAGTAATGCGGCCAAAAAATACCCAGCTCCGCAGAGGCTGTCCTCTTTTTTTTTTTTTATGGAATAGATTGGTGTATGGAATAGATATTAGGAACCGGGAGATGGAAAAAGATGCTTGGTCGGTCCTCTTAATTCCAATTTGGGGCACTGTGCGTGCGCCGTGCAATGTACTATGCAATCCCAATATGAGTGGTATGTTAAGTAGTACTATTCCTATCAGTTTAATCCCTGTTACGTCCCCTATCAGGGGCCGGTGTATGGAATAGATTTTAGGAACCGGGAGATGGAAAAAGATGCTTGGTCGGTCCTCTTACTTCCAATTTGGGGCACTGCGCGTACGCCGTGCAATTTACTGTGCTACCAGATGTGAGTGGTATGTTAAGTACCGTAGTACTATTCCTATCAGTTTAATCCCTGTTACGTCCCCTATCAGGGGCCGGTGTATGGAATAGATTTTAGGAACCGGGAGATGGAAAAAGATGCTTGGTCGGTCCTCTTACTTCCTATTTGGGGCACTGTGCGTGCGCCGTGCAATGTACTATGGAATCCCAATATGAGTGGTATGTTAAGTAGTACTATTCCTATCAGTTTAATCCCTGTTACGTCCCCTATCAGGGGCCGGTGTATGGAATAGATTTTAGGAACCGGGAGATGGAAAAAGATGCTTGGTCGGTCCTCTTACTTCCAATTTGGGGCACTGCGCGTACGCCGTGCAATTTACTGTGCTACCAGATGTGAGTGGTATGTTAAGTAGTACTATTCCTATCAGTTTAATCCCTGTTACGTCCCCTATCAGGGGCCGGTGTATGGAATAGATTTTAGAACCCGGGAGATGGAAAAAGATGCTTGGTCGGTCTTCTTACTTCCTATTTGGGGCACTGTGCGTGCGCCGTGCAATGTACTATGCAATCCCAATATGAGTGGTATGTTAAGTAGTACTATTCCTATCAGTTTAATCCCTGTTACGTCCCCTATCAGGGGCTGGTGTATGGAATAGATTTTAGGAACCGGGAGATGGAAAAAGATGCTTGGTCGGTCCTCTTACTTCCAATTTGGGGCACTGCGCGTACGCCGTGCAATTTACTGTGCTACCAGATGTGAGTGGTATGTTAAGTAGTACTATTCTCATCAGTTTAATCCCTGTTACGTCCCCTATCAGGGGCCGGTGTATGGAATAGATTTTAGGACCCGGGAGATGGAAAAAGATGCTTGGTCGGTCCTCTTACTTCCAATTTGGGGCACTGTGCGTGCGCCGTGCAATGTACTATGCAATCCCAATATGAGTGGTATGTTAAGTAGTACTATTCCTATCAGTTTAATCCCTGTTACGTCCCCTATCAGGGGCCGGTGTATGGAATAGATTTTAGGAACCGGGAGATGGAAAAAGATGCTTGGTCGGTCCTCTTACTCCCAATTTGGGGCACTGTGCGTGCGCCGTGCAATTTACTGTGCTACCAGATATGAGTGGTATGTTAAAGGGATTCTGTCATCATAATTTAGGCCTATAACCTAAACATATGGCGAGGTCCCTACTAATACACAGAATCGTAAAGTGACCTTATCAAATGCGCCTGTGGCTCTATAATCATATAAAACAGGTTTATATAACCTGTCACTCACGTCAAAATGTGTCCAAGGGGACGTCTCACGATGCAGGGTGCCCGGCTGCAGCCATCTCCTTTAGGTGCCCAGCGCCGCCTTTTGAATTGAAATCTCCGCCCTCCCTTCCATTAGAGCCGCCTACCTCAGTTCATCGTTCACTCCTGGCAGCGGCCTCGTTATGCGAAGTGCGCATGCGCCGGCCGGCGCACTTCGCTAGAACCTGCCTTGGCCGCCCGATTACAGGCCAGACAAATTAGGCATGTACACATGCCTGAAAAATTAGGTATTGTTGCAGCCACTGCTGTAGCAGCGGCTGGAAAAATTGATGTTTTCAAGGCAGAAAGTGCACTAAAACATTTTGGCTTGAACCCTAGTTGGTGGCGGAGAAGTCACGCAAGTCATCCGGCATTTTTAGCCCAAGGCAGCTCATCTCATCACCAGGCCTTTTTTAGTCAAATGTATCGCCCACTGTCAGTCCCTTCGGGATCCATGCCTCATTCATCTTAATAAAGGTGAGGTAATCTAGACTTTTTTGACCTAGGCAACTTCTCTTCTTAGTGACAATACCTCCTGCTGCGCTGAAGGTCCTTTCTGACAGGACTCGAAGCGGGGCAGGCCAGAAGTTCTATTGCAAATTGGGATAGCTCAGGCCACAGGTCAAGCCTGCACACCCAGTAGTCAAGGGGTACATCGCTCCTCAGAGTGTCGATATCTGCAGTTAAGGCGAGGTAGTCTGCTACCTGTCGTGTCGTTCTCTGAGGGTGGACCCTGAAGGGCTGTGGTGATGCGTAGGACTTAAAAAGCTCTGCATGTCCTCCATCAACAACACGTCTGTAAAGTGTCCTGTCTTTGCCGGCGTGGTAGGAGGAGGATTACTTTCACCTCTTCCCCTGTTAGATTCCCGTTGTGCTGTGACATCACCCTTATACGCTGTGTAAAGCATACTTTTTAACTTGTTTTGGAACTGCTGCATCCTTTCCGACTTCCGGTAATTCGGTAACATTTCAGGCACTTTCTGCTTATACAGGGGGTCTAGTAGCGTGGCCACCCAGTACAAGTCTTTTTATACGAGGGTCCCTCAACAGGCACGACAGCATGAAAGACCCCATTTGCACAAGGTTGGATGCCGAGCTACTCATGTCCCGTTCCTCGTCCTCACTGAAGGTCTGTTCTTCCCCCCAGCCACGTACAACACCACGGGTACCAGATAGGTGACAACGAGCACCCTGGGATGCCTGCTGTGGTTGGTCTTCCTCCTCCTCAAAGCCACATTCCTCCTCTGACTCCTCTTCCTCACACTCCTCTTCCAGCGTTGCCGCAGGTCCAGCAAGCGATGCTGATAAGGCTGTTTCTGGTGGTGATGGTGACCACAACTCTTCCTCTTCACGCTCATCTACGGCCTGATCCAGCACTCTTCGCAGGGCACGCTCCAGGAAGAAAACAAATGGGATGATGTCGCTGATGGTGCATTCGGTGCGACTGACTAGGTTTGTCACCTCCTCAAAAGGATGCATGAGCCTACAGGCATTGCGCATGAGCATCCAGTAACGTGGAAAAAAAATACCCAGCTCCGCAGAGGCTGTCCTAGCACCCCGGTCATACAAATACTCATTGACGGCTTTTTCTTGTTGAAGCAGGCGGTCGAACATTAGGAGTGTTAAATTCCAATGTGTCGGGCTGTCGCAAATCAAGCGCCTTACTGGCATGTTGTTTCGGTGCTGAATATCTGAAAAGTGCGCCATGGCCGTGTAGGAACGCCTGAAATGGCCACACACCTTCCTGGCCTGCTTGAGGACGTCCTGTAAGCCTGGGTACTTATGCACAAAGCGTTGTATGATCAGATTCAACACATGTGCCATGCACGGCACATGTGTCAACTTGCCCAAATTCAATGCCGCCAACAAATTGCTTCCGTTGTCACACACCACTTTGCCGATCTCCAGTTGGTGCAGAGTCAGCCACTGATCCACCTGTGCGTTCAGGGCGGACAGGAGTGCTGGTCCGGTGTGACTCTCTGCTTTCAGGCAAGTCAACCCCAAGACGGCGTGACACTGTCGTATCCGGGATGTGGAATAGCCCCTGGGGAGCTGGGGGGGTGAAGTTGATGTGGAGCAAGATGCAGCAGCAGAAGAGGACTCAGCCGAGGAGGTTAGCGAAGAGAATGGAGTAGGAGGAGTAGAGGAGGTGGCAGCAGGCCTGCCTGCAAGTCGTGGCGGTGTCACCAACTCCGCTGCAGAGCCACGCATTCCATGCTTGGCAGCCGTCAGCAGGTCTATCCAATGCGCAGTGTACGTGATATACCTGCCCTGACCGTGCTTTGCAGACCAGGCATCAGTGGTCAGATGGACCCTTGCCCCAACACTGTGTGCCAGACATGCCATGACTTCCTTTTCCACAATAGAGTACAGGTTGGGGATTGCCTTTTGTGAAAAAAAAATTCGGCCGGGTACCTTCCACTGCGGTGTCCCAATAGCTACAAATTTTTTGAAGGCCTCAGACTCCACCAGCTTGTATGGTAAAAGCTGGCGGGCTAAGAGTTCCGACAAGCCAGCTGTCAGACGCCAGGCAAGGGGGTGACTCTGTGACATTGGCTTCTTATGCTCAAACATTTTCTTGACAGACACCTGACTGTGGCCAGATGAGCAGGAACTGCTGTAGGCGAGAGGCAGAATGGCGGATCGTTTATAGGGGGCAAGGAGGAGAGCAGTGGTTGACGTGGCTGAAGATGCTGGACCAGGAGGAGGATGGCGGCTTTGAGTTTGTTTGCTGCTTGTACTCATGTGTTGATCCCATAGGTGTTTGTGACTTGAGATCGTGTGCCTTCGCAAAGCAGTTGTACCTAGGTGGGTGTTGGACTTCCCACGACTCAGTTTCTTTTGGCACAGGTTGCAAATGGCATCGCTGTTGTCAGAGGCAGACACACAAAAAAAATGCCACACTGCTGAGCTATGCAATGACGGCATTCTGGTGGTGGCAACAGCATGAGTTGATTGGCGTGCTGTCTGCCTGACCCCGGGTGCCGATGCATGCTGTCTGACTGTGCCACTAGCTCCTTGCGACGACCACCCCCTGATTCCAACTCGTCTCCTCCTCATCTCTGTCTCCCTATCTGAACTATTACCCTGTTCTTCTTCTCTTCGAGCGGCCACCCACGTGACATCCACGGACACATCGTCATCATCAACCGCTTCACTTGTATCTGACAACTCAGCAAAGGAAGCAGCAGCGGGTACAACATCATCATCATCACACCGTACGTTCATGTGTGTAATGCTGCCTGACTGAGACATATCCCTGTTATCTACATCCTCTGGCAATAATGGTTGCGCATTACTCATTTCTTCCAACTGATGTGTAAATAACTCCTCTGACAGATCAAGTGAAGCAGCTGTGGTGCTAGTGTTGGTGGTGGCGGCAGGCGGGCGAGTGGTAACTTGAGAGGTGCCCGAAGCTGAGCTGGAGGAGGATGGTGCGTCAAGGTTCCGAGCGTAAGCGGTAGAAGATTGGGTGTCTCTCCAGTCAACTATGTCCTCAGAACTTTTCGAGTTCAGGGTACGTGGCCTCTGAACACTGGGCATTATTCTAGGGCCAAAGGAAATCACAGCACCACGACCACGACGGCCCCTGCGGGGTGGCCTGCCTCTGCCTGTCATTTTTTTTAGATTAGTTGTACTATGCGTGCAAGCTACTGTAACACCAGTTATGAGTGGTGGTACTGTGCACTGGCAGTAGTTGGCACAGTACACACTGTAGGCCTAGCACACACGCTTGCAGGCAACTACCTGCAATTATATGACAGTCAAAAAAGTTTTTAGTTTTTTTTTAAATGTAATCTACTGTGACACCAGATATGAGTGGCACTGGTGGCACTGTGCACTGGCAGTAGTTGGCACAGTACACACTGTAGGCCTAACACACACGCTTGCAGGCAACTAACTGCAATTATATTACAGTCAAGTAATGCAAGACACCAGATATGAGTGGTGGCAGGGCCGGCCTTTGGGGTGTGCGAGCTGTGCGGCCGCAAAGGGCGCCATGGCAACAGGGGTGCCCGGCGGCCGACACAGCTCGCAGTCGGTCTCTACAGGCTACAGCAGCCGGCCCGACCTGAGCCGAGATTGGGCGCAAAATCGCAGGGGGCGCCAGGCAGCAAACACTAAAATGAGGATCATGGGAGCCTGTGGCTCCAGTCCCCTCCGTTCTTCCTAATAGGCTTCAGCGCCTGAAGCCTATGAGGCAGTAGAGCGAGCGTAGTGCCTAGAATGTAGTTGATCCTAGGAGGTATGATGTCAGGGAAAGAGGCGGAGTCTCGTCATCCAGGGGGCGGGGCCTAACGATGTGCAGGAGATTCTACAGAGCAGGAGCAAAGTCTGCAGGTAAGTATGTGGAGGAGAATAGTGACTGTTATTTTTACTTGGGGGGGCTTTTTGCAGGGGCTGAAGGGAGAAGGAATCATCTTTGTACTGGAGACTGTATGTTAGAGGGGTCTGAAGAGAGGGTAGTTGGGGTGATATTATTTACATGGGACTGTATGCTGGAGAGGCTGAAGGCAAGGGGGTGATATTATTTTACATAGGGCTGTATGCTGGAGGGGCTAAGGCAGGGAAGTGATGTGTCTTACATGGGACTGTATGCTGGAGGGGCGTTGTATCTTACATGGGACTGTATGCTGGAGGAGCTGAAGGCAGGGGGAGTGATATATTTTACATTGGACTGTATGCTGGAGGGGCTGAAGGCAGGGGGAGTGATGTATTTTACATAGGACTGTATGCTGGAGGGGCTGAAGGCAGGATGAGTGATGCATTTTACATGGGACTGTGCAAGAAGGACTGGAAGGCAGGGGTGTGATGTATCTTACATAGGACTGTATGCTGGAGGGGCTGAAGGCAGGCGGCAAAGAGAGGGAGTGTGATATTATTTACATAGGACTGTATGTTGGAGGGGCTGAAGGCAGGAGAGTGATGTACCTTACTTAGGACTGTATGCTGAAGGGGCTGAAGGCAGGAGAGTGATCTACCTTACATGGGACTGTATGCTGGAGGAGCTGAAGGCAAGGAAGTAATGTGTCTTACATGGGACTGTATGCTAGAGGGGCTGAAGGCAGGGGAAAGGTTGTATCTTACATGGGACTGTATGCTGGAGGGGCTGAGGGGGGGCATAATTATTACTATAATACTACAGAGGGGGCCATTATAATATTAATAATAATAATAATAATAATACAGAGGAGGAAATAATAATAATAATAATAATAATAATATAGAGGGGCCAGTATATATTATAATTCTACAGAGGGCATTATAGTTATGGGCACTACGAGGGTGGGGAGGTCTGTTATCTGAGGATGATAGTAAAGTGAGAAATCCCCAAAAATTTTCTGTGAAACTCTACAGAGATGAGACGCGGCTGAAAGAAGTTATCATGACGGTCCTATCTCCGAATGAAGATGCTGAGGAAAGTCTACATCACAGGAGACGTCACTGGATGTAACAGGTATGGTGCGGTACTCTTTTTTTTTTTTTTTTTTTTACCAAATATCTTTCTTTAAAGGGTTTCTATCACTTCGTTTCACCTATTTAGCTTTCAGACACTAGCGATCCGCTAGTGTCTGCTCTATCTAACCATCCTAATATAAGAGCTTATTGTCCTGCCGTTTAGCTAAAAAAATAACTTATATAGATATGCAAATGAGCCTCTAGGTGCTATGGGGGCGTCATTAGCACCTAGAGGCTCCGTCTACCTTAACAAACTGCCGCCGCCCAGCGCGTCCCTCCAGCCCGCCCATCTCCTCCGGAATGCGATGCTCCTCGTATTCGGCGCATGCGCAGTGAATGTCTGATCGCTTCCCTGCTCAGACATCTCCACTGCGCCTGTTCCTCGGAGCACTATGACGTCATCGGCGCAGGCGCAGTGGAGATGTCTGAGCAGGGAAGCGATCAGACATTCACTGCGCATGCGCAGAACAGAGACGCGCACGGAGAGGATCGCTTCAGCTGGAGATGGACGGGCTGGAGGGACGAGCTGGGCGGCGGCAGTTTGTTAAGGTAGACGGAGCCTCTAGGTGCTAATGACGCCCCCATAGCACCTAGAGGCTCATTTGCATATCTATATAAGTTATTTTTTTAGCTAAACGGCAGGACAATAAGCTCTTATATTAGGATGGTTAGATAGAGCAGACACTAGCGGATCGCTAGTGTCTGAAAGCTAAATAAGTGAAACGAAGTGATAGAAACCCTTTAAATGGGGCCTGGGGGCAGGGGACTGGAGAAGGATAAGGGTGACAGACACTGGGTATGATTAAGGGGGCAGAGGACTGGATAAGGTGGGTGACACCGTGACAGTCACTGGGTATGATTAAGGGGGGCAGCGGACTGGGTAAGGGTGACACTGGGTATGATTAAGAAGGGCAGGGGACTGGGTAAAGGTGACAGGGTATGATTAAGGGGGCAGGGGACTGGCTATGGGTGACACTGGGTATGATTAAGGCCCTTAATCATACCCAGTGTCACCCAGAGCCAGTCCACTGCCCCCCTTAATCATACCCTGTCACCCTTACCCAGTCCCCTGCCCCCCTTAATCATACCCTGTCACCTTTACACAGTCCGCTGACCTTCTTAATCACACCCAGTGTCACCTTTGCCCAGTCTCCTGCCCCCTCAATTAGACCCTGCCCCCCTTAATCATACCCAGTGTCACCCATAGCCAGTCCCCTGCCCCCCTTAATCATACCCTTTCACCTTTACCCAGTCCCCTGCCCCCCTTAATCATACCCAGCGTCAACTAAAGCCAGTCCCCTGCCCCTTTGTCATACCCAGTGTCACCCTTATCCAGTGCCCTTCCCCCTTAATCATACCCAGTGTCTGTCACCCTTAATTTAAGGGGGGCAGGGTCTAATTAGTGGGGCAGGGGACTGGGTAAGGGTGACACTGAGTATGATTAAGAAGGGCAGGGGACTGGGTAAAGGTGACAGGGTATGATTATGGGGGGCAGGGGACTGGCTCTGGGTGACACTGGGTATGATTAATGGGGGCAGGGGACTGGGCAAAGGTGACAGGGTATGATTAAGGGGGGCAGGAGACTGGCTATGGGTGACACTGGGTATGATTGTACTTGTTTGTACTTGCACTTAAATTATCTGTAATTAAAGAAAACTGTTTGTTACAAAGATTGTTTTCCTCTTTGTGTATGTTTAGGTGAACGGGGAGGGGGGCGCCACAAGATTAGCTCGCACAGGGCGCCTGAACACCTAAGGCCAGCCCTGAGTGGTGGCACTTGGCAAGTGGGCACAGTATACGCTGTGTGCCTGACACACACACTGGCAGGCAACTGCAATTAGATTACAGGGGGAAAAAAAAAGCAGATTGATGTACTAGCCCTAAAAAGGGCTTTTTGGGGTGCTGTCAGGACGCTGTCCTTACAGCAGATCAGATGAGTCTTTCAGGACTGGAATGGACACAGAACACTGGCCTAGCTATCGATTTCCCTATTAATTCAGCAGCAGCTGCACTGTCCCTCCTCTCACTAACACTGCAGCTTCAGAATGAATCTAAGATGGATGCTGTCCTTGCTTTTTGCTAGGAGGTGGGAGGGTCTGGGAGGGAGGGTATGCTGATTGGCTGGAATGTGTCTGCTGACTGTGAGGTACAGGGTCATTAGGAACCCAGCTCTAAGTTGAATTCGCAATGCGATTAATATAACCTGTATTAATCGCATTGAGATTACAACTTAGATCTGAGTTCCTAATGGTTGTATTGCTAGAATTGACGAATATAATGAATATAGCACTATATTCTCAATCTTTGTTATATTCTAGCAATACACCCATTAGGAACCCAGCTCTAAGTTGAATTTGCAATGCAATTAATATAACCTGTATTAATCGCATTGTGATTACAACTTAGATCTGAGTTCCTAATGGTTGTATTGCTAGAATTGACGAATATAATGAATATAGCACTATATTCTCAATCTTTGTTATATTCTAGCAATACACCCATTAGGAACCCAGCTCTAAGTTGAATTTGCAATGCAATTAATATAACCTGTATTAATCGCATTGCGATTACAACTTAGATCTGAGTTCCTAATGGTTGTATTGCTAGAATTGACGAATATAACGAATATAGCACTATATTCTCAATCTTCGTTATATCCTAGCAATACAACCATTAGGAACCCAGCTCTAAGTTGAATTCGCAATGCAATTAATATAACCTGTATTAATCGCATTGCGATTACAACTTAGTCAAATTTGTGACACTGCAGCTTCAGAATGAATCTAAGATGGATGCTGTCCTTGCTTTTTGATAGGGGGTGGGAGGGTCTGGGAGGGAGGGTATGCTGATTGGCTGGAATGTGTCTGCTGACTGTGAGGTACAGGGTCAAAGTTTGCTCAATGATGATGTATAGGGGGCGGACCGAACATCGCATATGTTCGCCCGCCGTGGCGAACGCGAACAAGCTATGTTCGCCGGGAACTGTTCGCCGGCGAATAGTTCGGGACATCTCTAGTCCTGACCACAAAATTCTGCCTCAGAAGTTTGAAAAAAGTTCAGTGGACTGATGAGGTTAAAATAGAACTCTTTGGCCACAATGAGCAAAGTTATATTTGGAGACAAAAAGGCACAGAATTTTATGAAAAGAACACCTCTCCAACCATTAGGCATTGGAGTGGATCAATCATGTTTTGGAGTTGTGTTGCAGCCAATTGCACTGAGAACATGTCTCAGCTAGAGGGAAGAACTGATTCAATATAATTACAGCAAATTCTGGAAGCAAGCATAACACCAGCTGTAAAAAAGCTGAAGCTAAAGAGGGTCTTTCATCAGTTTTTACATGCTAAAATCACTACCCCACGCAGTAGCCTAAGATTAGGAGATGTTATTGCGCTCTTTCTTTTTATTGCTCCACTCCTCCGTTGTGTTGCTGTGCCCCCCATTCTGCTTTGGTGCCATGTATGCTAATTAATAGCATCTGTACAAGGAAGAGTAGATGGCAGCTTTTCTCAGGAGGGCATCTCCTTCTCCCTGGCTGTGAGCTGTCCAATTGCAGCGGACTACGTCATAGCAAGGGTGAGATTTTTTTTTTTCTTGGCTGCTTCAAAAAATGTTTACAAGCGTGTAATACTTGCCAAAAGGGATGCTACTAGGTACTAACCATGCAGGAGGCCCAAAGTTTTGCTTTAGGCTCTTTTCCATTTTTGTTATTTTGAAACTGTAAAATATGAAGACGAAAAAAGTGATTTTGCTTAAAATGCAAAAGAAATGTGCTATCTTTAAGATTATATCTTTTGTAGATTATTTCTTCTTCAATTTGCTTAAAGGACAGATTTGTACCTACAAAACGGTCTGACCTGTTGCATGTTGCTGGTCCCATGTTTATATATTCCCGCATAGCTAAGAAAAATTATGTTTTAATACATATAAATGAGTCTCTAGGAGTAACAGGGGCATTGCCAGGGCATTGCCTTTGATTGTCAGGGCCAGACAGGGTAAACATTATCACGCTAGGACATGACTTCTCCCAAAGGCTTGAATTGCAGAGGGCAGAAGAGAGTTGCAGAGAGAGCAGAACTTCTGTGTGTAACAGCAATACCCCTGTTGCTCTTAGAGACTAATTTGCATATATTAAAACATTTGTTTTCTCAGCAACTAAGGCACATATGAACATTGGGAGTGTCACTGAGCAGTATATTTACCCTTAAAACGTCACTTTTATTAATAACAAAAAATATACAGTACAGACCAAAAGTTTGGACACACCTTCTCATTCAAAGAGTTTTCTTTATTTTCATGACTATGAAGGCATCAAAACTATGAATTAACACATGTGGAATTATATACATAACAAACAAGTGTGAAACAACTGAAAATATGTCATATTCTAGGTTCTTCAAAGTAGCCACCTTTTGCTTTGATTACTGCTTTGCACACTCTTGGCATTCTCTTGATGAGCTTCAAGAGGTAGTCCCCTGAAATGGTCTTCCAACAGTCTTGAAGGAGTTCCCAGAGATGCTTAGCACTTGTTGGCCCTTTTGCCTTCACTCTGCGGTCCAGCTCACCCCAAACCATCTCGATTGGGTTCAGGTCTGGTGACTGTGGAGGCCAGGTCATCTGGCGCAGCACCCCATCACTCTCCTTCATGGTCAAATAGCCCTTACTTTCAAAGTTTTCCCAATTTTTCGGCTGACTGACTGACCTTCATTTCTTAAAGTAATGATGGCCACTCGTTTTTCTTTACTTAGCTGTTTTTTTCTTGCCATAATACAAATTCTAACAGTCTATTCAGTAGGACTATCAGCTGTGTATCCACCTGACTTCTCCTCAACGCAACTGATGGTCCCAACCCCATTTATAAGGCAAGAAATCCCACTTATTAAACCTGACAGGGCACACCTGTGAAGTGAAAACCATTTCAGGGGACTACCTCTTGAAGCTCATCAAGAGAATGCCAAGAGTGTGCAAAGCAGTAATCAAAGCAAAAGGTGGCTACTTTGAAGAACCTAGAATATGACATATTTTCAGTTGTTTCACACTTGTTTGTTATGTATATAATTCCACATGTGTTAATTCATAGTTTTGATGCCTTCATAGTCATGAAAATAAAGAAAACTCATTGAACGAGAAGGTGTGTCCGGGGGGCGGAGCTAGCTGCAGAGCTGAGTGGACGCAGCCTGAAAGAGCTCTGGGCAGAAACAGCTTATAAGACGACATATCTCTGCCAAATTTGGATTGATCATCCTGAAACCTTAAATACAGATCCAGGACGCTGCCTGGAACCTTAGGATATCATCCTTTTAAGATTTCGAGACAGCTGGAAGTTGCGGCCTACAACACGCCTGCAAGCGCTGGACTTTATTTAGGCACTCAACCGTGACTCAGGGGCCGTTTCCCCGCGGATCCCTGTAATACTGTCGCTAATAACACCAGCGATATACCTGTATTGCCTTATACTACGCTCTCTGGAGTCTAAACCCAGCGGAGACCGGCGAAAGAAGATCCGGCTGGGAGCTGCGGCTGATCAAAGGAGAGTGTGGCCACTATACAGTACTTGGAGCGCTTTCTTGGTCTGCAGAGAAACGAGAAGCACTGCGGTGCTGAAGCAAACAAAGACACCACCCAAATAAAGCACTAAATGAGACCACTACTTGCTCCACTGAATGTCATAACCCTTTTGGATGCGAGATCCGGTCCTCTAACTTTTGTGCAGATCAAGCCATCGGCTCAGAAACAAAGCGCCATATCTGAAAGTTTATGTAGCGCATCTTATATCCGGCAATTGATAATTTTATATCGCATCAGGAGAGATTATACCGTGCTGACTTACAGGCGCCTGCAGAAGATTGTCCTGTTGCAGCTGAGAAGCCCTGCAAAAAATCGGGGATTGCGATCTTTTACCCGAACTGAAGGAAAGCAGGAGCGGCTCCTCTCCAAAAGATCGGAGGTTACAGAGGACCGACACAAGCACTCAGCTGATTTATATCTGAAGAAATCACTGAGCCAGAGGAGAATCATCACCTACAGCCTGTGACCCACTACATGTGACACCCGAATTGCCGGCTACCACCTGCGAACAGGAGGGATCCCTAACAGTGCTGTGAAATCTGAGACAAGCACCGGAGGCACTCCTGACTCTACACCAGCAGCTCTGCTAATATTACAGTCCTCGCACCGGAAAAGATTCCTCACCCTCAGCCTACGATCATCTGCAGGGGACACCTGACCTGCCGGTAAGCACATTCAGATTAATTCTATAATCGGGCCCCGGACTGTGATGAGAGTAGGGTTTTGGACTTGGTGCCTAAGCGCGGGACTGCTTACATAAGGAACTTCAGGCTGCTGCTTACAATCAGGAGGGATCCCTAACATTACTGTGGATCCATTAGCTATATCTATAGGTGTACTGCTACCACCTAACTAATCACACAGCTGAAAAGAAGTGTCGAGTACTGGATTGTAAGCGGGGGGCAGAGATAGCAGCAAAGTTGAATAGAAGCACGTCTCTGCTTTATACTACAACACCTCTCCACTCAGGCGATTATATAAACGCTTACCCCGACATTTACACCTAAAGTATATAGGCCAAGCCTAAATTTTTACAGGTCTCTAATTAGGGACTGACAAATCTGTTTCTTAAAGGGCCCCTGACCCAATTTTTCATGCTACAGTGATATTACTGCAAGCAAACTGGTTTTCATAAGCACAATGCTATCATAGTCTTTCAATGACTGGCCAATGAGGGCCACCTACAGCGAGTGATCCACAAATCTACACTACCCGTCTGCAAAATATAACGGGTCCATCCCTGATTATACACCGATATTTACAAAATTGGACCAGGAAAAGCTACAAAAGTATCAGGCTCTCTGGACTCTTACATACAAAAAACCCAAGGGGCTTCCTCAACCAAACATACCCCTGCACAGATTCCTGCAGAAGATAAAAAAACATGTCCACACATCACATGACACCTCAGACATGGATAGCGACACGGAAGAATTTCAGGAGGATAGGGGCCTTCCAATTTCAAGAAACTTCCTGGGGAAAGCCCTTTCTAAGGCCTTGGAACCAGTGCTCAAAGAATTACAAGATATAAAACAAGAAGTAAGGAGCATTGGAAGCAGGGTCGAACAACTAGAGAGTGTACAATCTCAAAGTGTCTCCTACACTGAAGCATCGACATCCTCATTTACCTCCTGCCAGTCACACATGAAAAAGATTGTTAACTGGATGGAGGATCGAGAGAATCGTGCCAGACGTAACAACTTACGGATCAAGGGAATTCCAGAGTCTTTTCTTCCAGAAACCCTTCCTGACACTGTTAAACAAATTTTTATGGCGATTTTAGGAGACAACTACCCTCTGGAAATAACTATTGAAAGGGCCCACAGATCCCTCAGAGCCAAACCTACACCAAAAGAACCTCCCAGAGACGTTATCTGTCGTCTGTTCCACTCCAAAGTTAGGGATGACATACTTCGACTAGCTCGCACAAACCCTCCTAACCCACTAGAGGGCTCCGTGATCTCTATTTTCCAAGACCTGGCAAGAGTCACACTTTCTAAAAGAAACATCCTTAGACCTCTTACCGAAGTTCTGCGGAGAAGAAACATCCCTTACAAATGGCTTTTCCCCTTTGGCCTCTCTCTCTCACATGAGGGTAAAAGATATATCCTTAGAAACAATATGGAGTTACCAGACCTCCTCACACAACTTAATATCTCGGACATTGACATCCCAGATTGGTCCCCGTTCCAGGACCTCACAGGTCTACCTATGATCCCTCCACCCACTCCTTGGGAAACTGCAGGATCAGAAAGAAAAAAGAAAAATCGGAAGAGACAAGGGAAGATGACCCCCAGAAGAATCGAGATGGACCCAACTTGAAGCTGGGTGACATATTTTTTTTGGGATTCACTACTATATAATCATTACTGTTCCTGTTTGATTGATGCTATAATATTAGTGTTCCCTCATGTGGAGGTTGGGACAGGGGAGGTCCTGATTTGGTGAGATATTATTCTATTTATTTATTTTAAATTTTTATTTTTTTTATGGAATCACAGAGGCCTAGTGTTCGGGTTCCAACCCCCTCCCCCCCCACCTCACTGCTTCTTCCGGCAGATCCTAAAGTTTATAGAATACTAGTCCTTAATATACACCCAGTTTTATATGCCATATGTTATACTGCTTCAAGACAATATTGCTTGATTGCTGAGGGGAGGTCCGGGATGGGGGCAGTGGGCGGCCTCCGCCTCCCAATGCTCCAGTCCTGGCATTTCCGCCCTTCTAATATCAAGAATCCTTTGAGACTAGGTGGCTCCCCCACTGAGTCACTTTTCTAAGTCCCAATCCTCTCTGATTGAGGGCATTAGGCCTTATGGGCAATACCTAAATTTTTTTGCTTATGTCTGATCATCACTCATACAATAGTGCTTTTTTCAGCCATGAACCTCGTGGCTATTAGTTTATATGACTGTGAATTTTTGTCCTATGTTCTTATTAGCTCTGATTTCTTTATCTGGCTATGTTGAGATACATATGTTTCTCATGGTTCTAAACCTTTTCCGCTCCCAATCATTCCCCCCCCTCCCCCACCTTTTTAACCCCTAAGGGCGCCGGGCATACCCAACAAAATTTACTTCAGTCCGCACCTTCTCCAAAAATACAGATTAAACTTGCTTCCATATGGCCAACATAAAATTTACCTCATATAATGTCAGAGGTCTTAATGCAGTAGTCAAACGCAGTCAGATCCTACACGCTTTGAAAAAAGCCCACTCAGATGTTATTTTCCTTAAAGAAACTCACTTTTGTGAAGAAAAGACACCGGCTTTGCGAGGGCACTTCTTTGACAAATGGTATCATGCCCACACTCCTACTAAGAATTTGAAGGGAGTAGCCATCGCATTTTCGAAGCGTGTATCTTTTGACCTAGCCCTCCAACAAAAAGATAAGGACGGTAGATTTCTGATTTTAGTTGGAAAGCTAGACGGTATACTAGTCATGCTAGCTAATCTATATGCCCCAAACATAAAACAAGCCCCTTGGCTACATGACGTCCTTACACTGATAAATGGTTTATCACAGGGACTGTTAGTAGTTGGCGGAGACTTCAACCTAGCACTAGACCCTTAGTTAGACACGTCCACTGGTAAGTCTGCCATATCTCATAGGGCAATCAATCATATAAAAAATTCCCTTCAGCTTCTCTCCCTAAGAGATGTATGGCGTTTCGATAACCCCACAGATCGCGATTACACCCTATACTCAACTCCACATAACTCCTACCACAGAATAGACAATTTTTTTCTACAACAACCCTCACTCTCCAAACTCTGTTCTATATCTATTGGCCCTAGTGTCCATTCTGATCACTTCCCCCTAGAAATGTCTTGCTTATTACAAGTACATCTCAGGCCAAACCTCCATGGAGGCTTAATGAAACACTATTATCTACCTCCTTGATACATAATAAGATTAAATCACACCTAGAACTATACTTTCAACAAAACAGAGACAAAAGCACCTCAATCCCTTATGTTTGGGAAGCACACAAGGCCACAGTTCGAGGTGAACTCATATCGGCAGGTTCGTTCCACAAAAAGCAGAGAGACCAAAAAATATTGTCACTATATACCGAAATACTTAAACTGGAAAAAATTCTGAAACAATCCCTATCAATCCCCCATCTCCAAAAACGTACTGAAGCCCGTCTCCAACTCAAAGATGCACTGAATTTATCTTCCGCAAAAATATATACAGTATGTCAACCAAACACACATTTTACGCACACGGAGACAAATCTTCAAAATTAATGATGTCCCTCATCAAACGGAAAAAAACTCACACCAACATCTCTGAGATCAGACAGGATTCAGGTAAGATCACATCAGCCCCATCAGATATAGAGACCGAATTCATACGATTTTACACTTCCTTATACTAACTCCCCTCAGAAGCTGGAGTGCATGATCAGAGTTCGCGCCAGTCGGCCATTTCGGAATTCCTCTCACGGTTAGACCCCCCTAAACTAAATCCCAAGTTCCATTCATCTCTACTTAAGCCTTTCTCTATAGATGAGGTTCGCTCAGCGCTTAAAAAATGTCCTAAGAATAAGGCCCCGGGTCCAGATGGCTTGCCTTGTTCCTATTATGACTCATTCTCCTCAGTCCTCCTCCCCCAGCTTATGGACACGCTAAATTCCTACCTCTCGGGCAAAAATATACCTCAACAAGCTTTAGAGGCTTACATTACTCTTATTCACAAAGAGGGCAAAGATCCCGCCAACTGTGGCAGTTACAGACCCATTTCGCTCCTAAACACCGACCTAAAATTATACGCAAGCCTCTTAGCAAACAGACTCAAACCTATAATACCTGACTTGATCTCCCCCGAACAGGTTGGATTCGTGTCCGGAAGAGAGGGTAAGGACAATACCATGAGGATCCTCTCACTAATCCAAATTGTGTCCCACAGTAAGCAACCACTGGTATTACTTGGGACCGATGCAGAAAAGGCTTTCGATAGAGTGGAATGGCTCTTCATGAAACATGTACTGCAACACTTTGGATTTATCCAGGCCTTCATTGATGCGATCTTTGTCATGTACTCCAAACCCACGGCTAGGCTACGCATTAACAAGTCTCTCTCAGCCTCTTTCCACATAAAAAACGGGACCCGTCAAGGTTTACCCACTTTCTCCAATCCTGTTTATTCTATCATTGGAGCCTCTATTGACGGCCATCAGATCAAACCCAGACATTAGAGGTTTCAATGATGGAACCCGATCACATACTGCAGCAGCATATGCCGATGATATTTTGCTAATATTGACCAACCCTTCCTCTGCCTTCCCCGCCCTTCAAACGATATTTAAGGAATATGGACAGATCTCTCATTTTAAAATCAACACTACCAAATCGGAAGCTTTAGGTTTTAATCTGCACAGCAAGGACGCAGAACTGCTCCAATCACTCTACCCATACCATTGGCCTAAAAATCACATCACATATCTCGGTCTGAAAATCTGTTCCACATGGAAAGATCTGTACACTCTAAATTACGCCCCTATTCTACTGAAATTCAAATCAACCTTAGATTCCTGGGCCCTACCATTTTTATCATGGATGGGGCGAAAGAATTTGATTAAATCCATCCTCCTCCCCAAATTACTGTATCTCTTCCAGACTCTCCCTATTTCACTACCAGCGCAATTCTTCACAAACATTAGGAGATTGATTAGTAACTATCTTTGGCGTGGCAATAGACCCAGATTGAGCCATAATCTATTAGTCCAACACAAATTAAGAGGGGGTTTGTCCCTACCCGACTGGAGACACTACTACGATGCCGTACATTTATCCAGAATAGTTCAGTAGCTACGTGAAGGGGACGGAAGACTTAGTTTCACATTAGAAACATATCTAGCTAAATTCCCGCTAAGATCCCTCCTATGGCAATATGATAACGAATCATACAAACCTCCTAGCCAACTCTCCTCGAATGCCATCACCCAAACCACCTTAAAGATTTGGAATAAATATAAAAAAGATATTAGCCCCACTCTCTCTCTCCTCTGATGACAATAGCGGACACTTTAGAACTATACCTTCCAAAATTTAAGGATGTAAAACTTAATCTTCAGGAATTAAGAAAAATAGGCCTTATTAACTTCCGCAACACTGATCCTGGGGAGGATCCATTAGAAAACACATCCCTTCAATATATGCAAAGATTGCACATAACTAAACTTAGATCTCCTTACCTACGCCATGCTGGTGCCCCAAGAGATCTTACCCCTTTTGAAGAATTGTCCTCACTTACAAAACCACTGCCACACCTTCTCTCAAAAGTGTATGCTATCTTACAAATCATTAGCTCCCCTACAGACAGACCTTATATCTCAGAATGGAGTAAAGATCTTGCTACCACATGGACCCCGCAGGAATCCAAACAGATATACAAGAAATCTCACGGCATCTCACGTTGCACCAGACTACAAGAGAATTCTTTTAAGCTCATCTCTAGATGGTACCGTACCCCAGTCAGGCTTAAACAATTGGGTTGCCTTGATACAGAAGTGTGTTGGAAATGTAACTCTGCACAAGGCACATACTTACACATGTGGTGGTCATGTCCTGTTCTAACTCCATTTTGGTCTGATGTTCTGAAAATGTCCAGACAAATCTGCTCTCTAACCTCAGATCCCAACCTAGCCTCCATCCTCCTCAACATTAGATTAGAAAATATCCCTCCCGGGAAACGGATCCTTTTCCAACAACTCATGGCCGCGGCTAAATCCTTAATACCACAACAATGGAACCAACCGAAGGCCCCTAACATGGCTCAATGGCTACAAAAAGTTAACTTCATCTTCCTAATGGAAGAATTATCAGCGTGGGAACTACGATCTCACTACAAATTCCCAAAAATTTGGCAGGACTGGATTGAGTTCCGGTCATCATCTCAGGTATTACAGCAACTCACTTCTCTGTTGCAAACCACTGCAGACTGACTCTAATCTCTAAACTTTTGATCTTGATCCCTGCCCTCTCATCTCCCCCCACCCTCCCCCCCTTCACCCCTATTCCTATTCCTATTCCCAGTTGTATTATATCCTACGTTAATAGTTACGTGCATGATACCTAAATATAATGTATTAGATTATAGCTCTGCTGTCAGTTCGGCGCAATTATCCAGCTAAAGCTGGGTTGTTATTCCACCAAAAGCTGGTGTGTCGGGCACCGGTTTGCTCATCACCCTTTTATGGCTTACGCTCTATAGTTGCTTCTTCACACCATAAAAGGGAGCTGCAACCAAGCGATCCATGAGCTTGTCCAACATATACCCATGATTGTGTGGTTGCACTGCCTAAGTGTTATGCCTTGTCTTGTACACTAATTTGGTCTTTATATACATTGTTGATGTAATATTGTGATGCCTTGTCAACTATGTATCACATATGTTTTATATGTTTCCTTTATATTCCGTTTTGCAACGGAAATATTTTAAAATCAATAAAAAGAAAATTGAAAAGAAAAGAATGAGAAGGTGTGTCCAAACTTTTGGTCTGTACTGTATATATACCCGCATCAAAAATGATAAGTATATATGTAGAAAATGATTGTAAAGGAGATAATTATCACAATGTAGGGATAAATTATAAGTTATAATATGCTTCACTTATTACCACAGATGTGGTTACTCACGGTACTTTGGACCTTGATGATGGAGGGATTAAATTCACCATGTAACTTAATGGAGGTACTTGAATGTCAAATATTGCAGCGTTGGTCAATATAACTTTGAGCCATCCAGGGAGGGGACAGGCAATTGCTGAACCAAGTCCTCTTTAGGCATCGGGATACTATCCCTATTATTCTATACTGTCCCTGCCTAAAAGCGGAGTAATCTTCCCGAAAGGGGCAGCCCCACTTATCGGTGTCTATTCCCTCTCCTAAGAATCCCTACCTCTCCAGAAGTTCCCAAGGATAATGATGCCTAATATTAAATCAATTGCCCATCATTTCGTGATGTCTCCAAATTACGTCCCGACGCGTTTATCCTTCTTTCAATATGTCAGTTCATCATAGGACCAATTCTGTAAGGTGCTCAATGGCACTTAGACCAAAAAAGGCCAATGGATGTACTGACCTGCGGCAGGGTTAGTTTACTGCTGCAGGTTTAAATACCCTACACCTAATTGATGCCGGCATCTGTCAGGATCAATTGCGCACACGCCAGCTTTGCACGCACGCATTTGTTGCTGACGCGCCTACTTGGTACATAACTGCGGGGCAAGGTCAAATGCGCATACGCCCGCAAGTGATTACGCGCTGCACGCCGCATGCGCCCACTCAAACTTTAGGGAATACGTACTCCTGGTGGGCGGCATCAGATTACTCCATTGTGCATGCGTGGACCTCAATAGATAAATGCACTCGTGCACATGCGCCCGCTCAAACATTGAGAGACATGCACTTTTTGCCGAAGGCATCAAATAACCATACTGTGCATGCGTGGACAACGGTAGTATTATTCCGTTACATGAGATAGAACCAACTTCACAGGTCTGAGATTAATTGGGCGTATTAAGTACATAAATGTAAATGAATAGTTACATATTAATAAATAAAAAGACCAGTTCAAAAAGACTACAAATAACTCTGACCTGTGCAGGTATATGGTTGTGATCAGTAAAATCTCACAATATAATTAGTGCCCTAATAAAATACAGAGAAAGTGTGAAGGGTATTACATATACCGTATGTAGGGGCATGGATAGACAGTCCATTTTCCTAGTCCACTAAAATCATTGGCTATAAGTGGATAAAAATAAGGATGGGTTAAAGGAGACTGCTGCTAAAGAAGTCAGGAGTAGAGTTGAGCGAACACCTGGATGTTCGGGTTCGACGAGTTCGGCCGAACTTTCGAAAAATGTTCGGGTTCGGGATCCGAACTCGACCCGAACTTCATCCCGAACCCGAACCCCATAGAAGTCAATGGGGACCCGAACTTTTGGGCACTAAAAAGGCTGTAAAACACACCCGGAAAGGGCTAGAGGGCTGCAAAAGGCAGCAAAATGTAGTTAAATCCCCTGCAAACAAATGTAGATAGGGAAATGATGAGTTAACATAAAATAAATAAAAATTAAATAATATTAATTGGAGTGAGGTCCCATAGCACAGAATCAGGCTTCAAGTCACCCACCAATGGAGAAGGTCACTTACTATTATTTTGACCACAGCACCCAGACAAAGGAGAGAGGTCCCACAGCAGAGAACCAGGCATCATATCACCCACCACAGGAGTAGGCCACCATTTAGTTACTTTGACCCCTACACCCAGACGGAGGAGAGAGGTTACACAGCAGAGAATCAGGCATTTAGATCACCCACCACAGGAGTAGGCCACCATTGAATCAGACCCCGACAACCATGTCAGATGGCACAAGCATAAGCTTTATATCAATCAGCACAGGAGAAGGCGACTTTGACAGACTTTGACCCCTACACCCGGACGGAGGAGAGAGGTTTCAAAGCAGAGAATCAGGCATTTAGATCACCCACCACAGGAGTAGGCCCCCATTGAATCAGACCCTGGCAACCATGTCAGATGGCACAACCATCAGCTTCATATCAATCAGCACAGGAGAAGGCGACTTTGAAAGACTTTGACCCCTACACCCAGATGGAGGAGAGAGGTTTCACAGCAGAGAATCAGGCATCATATCAACCACCACAGGAGAAGCCACCATTTAGTTACTTTGACCCCTGCACCCAGGAAGAGGAGAGAGGCACCACAGCACATATTCTGGCATCATATCAGCCACCACAGAAGAAGCCACCATTGAGTTACTTTGACCCCCGCACCCAGGAAGAGGAGAGAGGCACCACAGCACATATTCTGGCATCATATCAGCCACCACAGGAGAAGCCACCATTGAGTTACTTTGACCCCCGCACCCAGGAAGAGGAGAGAGGCACCACAGCACATATTCTGGCATCATATCAGCCACCACAGGAGAAGCCACCATTGAGTTACTTTGACCCCTGCACCCAGGAAGAGGAGAGAGGCCCCACAGCACATATTCTGGCATCATATCAGCCACCACAGGAGAAGCCACCATTTAGTTACTTTGACCCCTTCACCCAAACAGAGGAGAGAGGTTCCACATCAGAGAATCAGGCATCATATCAACCACCACAGGAGTAGGCCACAATTTAATGGGACCCCGGCAACCATGTCAGATGGCACAACCATCAGCTTCATATCAATCAGCACAGGAGAAGGCGACTTTGAAAGACTTTGACCCCTACACCCAGACGGAGGAGAGAGGTTTCACAGCAGAGAATCAGGCATTTAGATCACCCACCACAGGAGTAGGCCCCCATTGAATCAGACCCTGGCAACCATGTCAGATGGCACAACCATCAGCTTTATATCAATCAGCACAGGAGAAGCCACCATTTAGTTACTTTGACCCCTGCACCCAGGAAGAGGAGAGAGGCCCCACAGCACATATTCTGGCATCATATCAGCCACCACAGGAGAAGCCACCATTGAGTTACTTTGACCCCCGCACCCAGGAAGAGGAGAGAGGCACCACAGCACATATTCTGGCATCATATCAGCCACCACAGGAGAAGCCACCATTGAGTTACTTTGACCCCTGCACCCAGGAAGAGGAGAGAGGCCCCACAGCACATATTCTGGCATCATACTAACCACCACAGGAGAAGCCACCATTGAGTTACTTTGACCCCTGCACCCAGGAAGAGGAGAGAGGCCCCACACCACATATTCTGGCATCATATCAGCCACCACAGGAGAAGCCACCATTGAGTTACTTTGACCCCCGCACCCAGGAAGAGGAGAGAGGCACCACAGCACATATTCTGGCATCATATCAGCCACCACAGGAGAAGCCACCATTGAGTTACTTTGACCCCTGCACCCAGGAAGAGGAGAGAGGCCCCACAGCACATATTCTGGCATCATACTAACCACCACAGGAGAAGCCACCATTGAGTTACTTTGACCCCTGCACCCAGGAAGAGGAGAGAGGCCCCACAGCACATATTCTGGCATCATATCAGCCACCACAGGAGAAGCCACCATTTAGTTACTTTGACCCCTTCACCCAAACAGAGGAGAGAGGTTCCACATCAGAGAATCAGGCATCATATCAACCACCACAGGAGTAGGCCACAATTTAGTTTATTTGACCCCTGCACCCAGGAAGAGGAGAGAGGCCCCACAGCACATATTCTGGCATCATATCACACACCACAGGAGAAGGCCTCTTTCAGTGATTTAGGCCTTTGGACCCAGACAGAGGAGAGAGGTCAGAGATTAGCTTCATATCCCCCAGCACAGCAGAAGACCGCTTTATTTGACTTAGGCCTCAGCACCCAGACAGAAGACAGAGGTAGCATGGCAGAGGTTATGGCTTCATGTCACCCGTTAGTTTAACCGGCCACTTTCATCTGGTTAGGCCCCGGCGCCCAGACAGAGAAGAGTTTCATTCAACTGTGGGTTTCATAAAATTTGTATCAAATAAAGAAGTGGCCCGTAGCACAACAAGACATGTTTTAGGCAGTTAATAAGGACTACTCTGCACAAGGGAGGGACAGGTCCTGTGGGATCCATGCCTGGTTCATCTTTATGAAGGTCAGCTTGTCCACGTTGGCTGTGGACAGGCGGCTGCGCTTGTCAGTAATGACGCCCCCTGCCGTGCTGAATACGCGTTCAGATAAAACGCTGGCCGCCGGGCAGGAAAGCACCTCCAAGGCATAACATGCTAACTCTGGCCACGTGGACAATTTCGAAACCCAGTAGTTGAATGGGGCCGAACCATCCGTCAGGATGTGGAGGGGTGTGCAGACATACTGTTCAACCATGTTAGTGAAATGCTGCCTCCTGCTAACACGTTCCGTATCAGGTGTCGGTGCAGATAGCTGTGGCGTGGAGACAAAACTTTTCCACATTTCTGCCATGCTAACCTTGCCCTCAGATGAGCTGGCCGTGACACAGCTGCGTTGGCGACCTCTTGCCACTCCTCTGCCTTCACCTTCCACCTGTTCCCCTGTGACATGTGGGAATGCTCTCAAGAGCGCCTCTATCAGCGTGCGCTTGTACTCGCGCATCTTACGGTCGCGCTCCAGTTCAGGAATTAAAGTGGGCACATTGTCTTTATACCGGGGATCCAGCAGGGTAGCCACCCAGTAGTCTGCACACGTTAAAACGTGGGCAACTCTGCTGTCGTTGCGCAGGCATTGGAGCATATATTCGCTCATGTGGGCCAGGCTACCCATGGGTAAGGATAAGCTGTCCTCTGTGGGAGGCGTATCGTCATCGTCCACCGTATCCCCCCAGCCACGCACCAGTGATGGGCCTGGGCTGCCACCCCGCTGTGAACTTGCGTCATCCTCGTCCCCCTCCACCTCCTCCTCCTCATCCTCCTCGTCCTCCAGTACAGTGCCTTGGCTGGCGACTTGTGAACCTGTCCTCTGCTGCTTAAACAAACCTCCCTCTGAGCCACTTCGAACAGACTGGCCCGAAAGTGTTAGAAACGAGCCCTCATCCTCCTCCTCCTCCTCCACCTGGGCCACCTCCTCTAACATCATTGCCCTAAGTGTTTTCTCAAGGAGACATAGAAGTGGTATTGTAACGCTGATAACAGTGTCATCGCCACTGGCCATGTTGGTGGAGTACTCGAAACAGCGCAGCAGGGCACACAGGTCTCGCATGGAGGCCCAATCATTGGTGGTGAAGTGGTGCTGTTCGGCAGTACGACTGACGCGAGCGTGCTGCAGCTGAAACTCCACTATGGCCTGCTGCTGCTCGCACAGTCTCTCCAGCATGTGCAAGGTGGAGTTCCACCGGGTGGGCACGTCGCATATGAGGCGGTGAGCGGGAAGGCCGAAGTTCCGCTGTAGCGCAGACAGGCGAGCAGCGGCAGGATGTGAACGGCGGAAGCGCGCACAGACGGCCCGCACTTTATGCAGCAGCTCTGACATGTTGGGGTAGTGGTGAATGAACCTCTGCACCACCAAGTTCAGCACATGCGCCAGGCAAGGGATGTGCGTCAAACCGGCTAGTCCCAGAGCTGCCACGAGATTTCGCCCATTATCGCATACCACCAGGCCTGGCTTGAGGCCCACCGGCAGAAACCACTCGTCGGTCTGTTGTTCAATACCCCGCCACAACTCCTTTGCGCTGTAGGGCCTGTCCCCCAAACATATGAGTTTCAGAATGGCCTGCTGACGTTTACCCCGGGCTGTGCTGAAGTTGGTGGTGAAGGTGTGTGGCTGACCGGATGAGCTGGTGGAAGCAGTGGAGGAGGAAGCCGAGTAGGAGGAGGAGGCTACAGGAGGCAGAGAATGATGCCCTGCGATCCTAGGGGGCGGAAGGACGTGCGCCAAGGAACTGTCCGCCGGGGGCCCAGCCGCCACTACATTCATCCAGTGTGCAGTTAGTGAGATATAGCGTCCCTGGCCGTGCTTACTGGTCCACGTATCTGTGGTTAGGTGGACCTTGCCACAAATGGCGTTGCGCAGTGCACACTTGATTTTATCGGACACTTGCATGTGCAGGGAAGGCACGGCTGTCTTGGAGAAGTAGTGGCGGCTGGGAACCACATACTGCGGGACAGCCATGGCCATCAGCTGTTTGAAGCTGTCTGTGTCCACCAGCCGGAATGACAGCATTTCAAAGGCCAGCAGTTTAGAAATGCTGGCGTTCAGGCCAAGGGCTCGAGGGTGACTCGGGGGGAATTTGCGCTTCCTCTCTAAGGTTTGAGATATTGAGAGCTGAATGCTGCTGTGTGATATAGTGGAGACGCTAGTTGACGGTGGCGGTGGTGGTGGTGTCGGTGGCACATCCTCTGTTTGCTGCTCGGCAGGTGGCAACATTCCTCTCGAGGCGGAAGCCGAGGCAGCAGCGGTAGAGGGAGCAGGGGGAGCCTCAGCGAGTGCCTGGTTTTTAAGGTGTGTACCCCACTGCAGTTCATGCTTTGCATGTAGATGCCTGGTCATGCAGGTTGTGCTGAGGTTCAGAACGTTAATGCCTCGCCTCAGGCTCTGATGGCAGAGCGTGCAAGTCACTCGGGTCTTGTCGGTAGGACATTGTTTAAAGAAGTGCCATGCCAGGGAACTCTTTGAAGCTGCCTTTGTGGGGCTGGGTCCCTGTTGGCGATGTCCAGTAGCAGGCGAACTCTGGGGGCGGCGGCTCGTCTGCTTTGGCCCCCTGCTCCCTCTTTGGCTTCGCTGTTGTCTCGGTCTCACCACTACCTCTTCCTCTGAACTGTGAAAGTCATCGCCACGACCTTCAGTCCATGTGGGGTCTAAGACCTCATCGTCCTCTGCATCGTCTTCCACCCAGTCTCCCTCCCTGACCTCCTCCTGTTCAGTCTGCACACTGCAAAAAGACGCGGCAGTGGGCACCTGTGTTTCGTCAGAGAGTCGGTGACTCTGCTGTGGTGGTATTCCCGTGTCCTCTTCATCTGGAGACATAAGTGGTTGTGCGTCAGTGCATGGTATGTCTTCCTCCACTGGGGAAGGGCTAGGTGGACGCCCCTGGGAAACCCTGGAAGCAGAGTCTTCAAACAGAAGAAGAGACTGCTGCATAACTTGTGGCTCAGACCGTTTCCCTGATATGCTTGGGGGTGATGTGACAGACTGATGGGCTTGGTTTTCAGGTGCCACCTGTGCGCTTTCCGCAGAAGACTGGGTGGAAGACCATGTGGTGAACGTGCTTGAAGCACTGTCGGCCACCCAATCGATTAATGCCTGTACCTGCTCAGGCCTTACCATCCTAAGAGCGGCATTGGGCCCCACGAGATATTGCGGTACATTCTGCCGGCTAGTTGAGGGAGTTCGTTCCCTACTGTGTGCGCCTGGGGCCGAATGGCCACGTCCTCTACCAGCAACAGAGGCTCCACGGACACCACCACGACCGCGTCCTCGTCCCTTAATAGTATTTTTCTTCATTGTTGCGATTCAACTCGCACCACAATGAAATATATTATTTTTTATAAGCAAAATCCCCTCACTGGAATACTTTCAGTCTTTTGACTGTATGGATTACAGATGGAATGACTGTTATATGTGAGTACCGCTTTCTTTGACAGATTCTAGTATGGGTACATATATGTTTTCCCAACCCCAGCACATTAGTTTGCTAATTCCAGATGTATGAAACGCAGGCCTAACTGTATCTAGTATATTGAACGCCAGATAAACTAACTTGGCCTTTTTTAAATAAAAAAAATTCCCTCACTGGAATACTTTCAGTCTTTTGACTGTATGGATTACAGATGGAATGACTGTTATATGTGAGTACCGCTTTCTTTGACAGATTCTAGTATGGGTACATATATGTTTTCCCAACCCCAGCACATTAGTTTGCTAATTCCAGATGTATGAAACGCAGGCCTAACTGTATCTAGTATATTGAACGCCAGATAAACTAACTTGGCCTTTTTTAAATAAAAAAAAAATTCCCTCACTGGAATACTTTCAGTCTTTTGACTGTATGGATTACAGATGGAATGACTGTTATATGTGAGTACCGCTTTCTTTGACAGATTCTAGTATGGGTACATATATGTTTTCCCAACCCCAGCACATTAGTTTGCTAATTCCAGATGTATGAAACGCAGGCCTAACTGTATCTAGTATATTGAACGCCAGATAAACTAACTTGGCCTTTTTTAAATAAAAAAAATTCCCTCACTGGAATACTTTCAGTCTTTTGACTGTATGGATTACAGATGGAATGACTGTTATATGTGAGTACCGCTTTCTTTGACAGATTCTAGTATGGGTACATATATGTTTTCCCAACCCCAGCACATTAGTTTGCTAATTCCAGATGTATGAAACGCAGGCCTAACTGTATCTAGTATATTGAACGCCAGATAAACTAACTTGGCCTTTTTTAAATAAAAAAAAAATTCCCTCACTGGAATACTTTCAGTCTTTTGACTGTATGGATTACAGATGGAATGACTGTTATATGTGAGTACCGCTTTCTTTGACAGATTCTAGTATGGGTACATATATGTTTTCCCAACCCCAGCACATTAGTTTGCTAATTCCAGATGTATGAAACGCAGGCCTAACTGTATCTAGTATATTGAACGCCAGATAAACTAACTTGGCCTTTTTTAAATAAAAAAAAAATTCCCTCACTGGAATACTTTCAGTCTTTTGACTGTATGGATTACAGATGGAATGACTGTTATATGTGAGTACCGCTTTCTTTGACAGATTCTAGTATGGGTACATATATGTTTTCCCAACCCCAGCACATTAGTTTGCTAATTCCAGATGTATGAAACGCAGGCCTAACTGTATCTAGTATATTGAACGCCAGATAAACTAACTTGGCCTTTTTTAAATAAAAAAAATTCCCTCACTGGAATACTTTCAGTCTTTTGACTGTATGGATTACAGATGGAATGACTGTTATATGTGAGTACCGCTTTCTTTGACAGATTCTAGTATGGGTACATATATGTTTTCCCAACCCCAGCACATTAGTTTGCTAATTCCAGATGTATGAAACGCAGGCCTAACTGTATCTAGTATATTGAACGCCAGATAAACTAACTTGGCCTTTTTTAAATAAAAAAAAAATTCCCTCACTGGAATACTTTCAGTCTTTTGACTGTATGGATTACAGATGGAATGACTGTTATATGTGAGTACCGCTTTCTTTGACAGATTCTAGTATGGGTACATATATGTTTTCCCAACCCCAGCACATTAGTTTGCTAATTCCAGATGTATGAAACGCAGGCCTAACTGTATCTAGTATATTGAACGCCAGATAAACTAACTTGGCCTTTTTTAAATAAAAAAAATTCCCTCACTGGAATACTTTCAGTCTTTTGACTGTATGGATTACAGATGGAATGACTGTTATATGTGAGTACCGCTTTCTTTGACAGATTCTAGTATGGGTACATATATGTTTTCCCAACCCCAGCACATTAGTTTGCTAATTCCAGATGTATGAAACGCAGGCCTAACTGTATCTAGTATATTGAACGCCAGATAAACTAACTTGGCCTTTTTTAAATAAAAAAAAAATTCCCTCACTGGAATACTTTATGGCTTTTCACTGTATGGATTACAGGTGGACTGGTATTAGTAGGGGTGACACAAGCACACCCAAGTCCCTGATGTAGGATTTCTATGGCACAGACCACTATTACAAGTGATTAATGGACGTTGGGAGAGATTGTGCTGCAGCACTAGTCCCAAGATGGCCGCCGCCTATCAGCCCAGTAACATGTGCCACAAAATGGTCTGCACAACCTTTAAAAAAAATAGCCTTGGACTGTGCTGCTAAATCGCTATTGGTCTGAATCCCAGGTGTAGATGTCTGACTTGTTTGGAGCTTTGGAATGCACACTGTGGCAGCTTCTGCTGCAGCACTACAAGTCGCAAAATGGCGGCCGGCGGTCAGCCCAGGTACATGTGGATGGAAAAATCACTCTGACCACTCTAAAAATAGCCAATCCCTATCAAAAAAGCAGCTCAGCTGCAGTTGTTCAGATGAATCACAGGTGGAGGAGAGAAATTTGCTTCCAGTTATTCAATTATCCCTGCCTATTCTCGCCCTAGCATCAGCTGCGTCTATCCCTGTTCTATTCACATCGGGAGTGAGCACGTCCCGACGTGCGCACAAGCTTATAAAGAGGCTGAGTCACATGCTGCACTTGGCCAATCACAGCCTTGCCAATAGTAGGCATGGCTGCGATGGCATCTTAGGGCAAGTAGTATGATGCATGTTGATTGGCTGCTTTGCAGCCTTTCAAAATGCGCCAAAATACATGCCGAACGACGAACCCGAACCCGAACTTTTACGAAAAAGTTCGGGTTCGGGTCCGTGTCACGAACACCCCAAAATTCGGTACGGACCCGAACTATGCTCGAACTGTTCGCTCAACACTAGTCAGGAGTCTCCAAAATGATAAAACCCATCCTACTTGTTACAGTAAATGATGTTAGATCCTTTCTTTATCAGATACATAGTTTTTAACTGGTAAGTTATTTATTAGTGGCCAAATAGTGAAACCTTCTAAAGGTATAACAGAAGATACTTAGTTTTCTGTGATTTGAAAACCAATAAATGACAAAGTTTAATTGAGACCCTGTGGATTCACAGACTTTAGTCTGAACATCCACTCGGTCTCTTTTTGAAGAATCATTTTCTTTAAATCTCCACCCCTTGGGGATGGGCATACCCTTTTTATTACACAAAACTTAAAGGATAACTGTCGTGTTTTTTTTTTTGAGTATTGGATTGTGGTGATTAATATCACCTTGGTGGCCCTATTTCAACTTTTCACTGTGTATTCAATTACCCCTTAATTCCACATTTTTGTTCCCTGTACTGCCTACTTTTACCTGTGCTTAAAATAGGGTTGCTAGGCATGGTCCGTCTATCTGTTGATAGACGGAGCACGCAGCACGCAGGGTCAGATTACTGACAGCCAGGGACTGTAAGTAAATGATTAAAGCCTGGTCCTCCCCAGCAGCTGATAACAGTGCCTGGGCTGTGTGCACTTCTCCCTGTCCCTGCGCTTGGCAGACGCTCCCTCACTCAGCAGAGCTGGAGAAGTAGAGTCAAATCAGCGCAGACCAGGGAAGGGAGATCTGCCATCTGCTCAGTGTATAAATGAAAGCAACATGTGGTAAGAGGACCCCTTTGTGCTGCAGGAGATTAACCCTTTAGGGGGGAGAGGTCTGGTTACTGACACTTTTGGGGGGCTATTGTTACTGGCTAGAGCATGTGAGGAGCTCAATGCATTGTGGGTAGTGAGGGCAGGCGGGATTAGCCTCAGGGTGAGGGCAGTGGCGGCCATCTTAACTGAATAGTGAAATTGCAGTTTTATGCAGACTGGTTGCTAAGGGCTGAATCTTATTAAATATGGGGTAAATCAGTCTAATAGTAACTGATTCTGGAATATCATGTTATTAGTAACTACATACAGTTGCAAGAAAAAGTATATGAACCCTTTGGAATGATATGGATTTCTGCACAAATTGGTCATAAAATGTGATCTGATTTTCATCTAAGTCACAACAATAGACAATCACAGTCTGCTTAAACTAATAACACACAAAGAATTAAATGTTACCATGTTTTTATTGAACACACCATGTAAACATTTATAGAGCAGGTGGAAAAAGTATGTGAACCCCTAGAATAATGACATCTCCAAGAAGTAATTGGAGTGAGGTGTCAGCCAACTGGAGTCCAATCAATGAGATGAGATTGGAGGTGTTTGTTACAGCTGCCCTGCCGTATAAAATACACACACCAGTTCTGGGTTTGCTTTTCACAAGAAGCATTGCCTAATATGAATAATGCCTCGCACAAAAGAGCTCTCAGAAGACCTATGATTAAGAATTGTTGACTTGCATAAAGCTGGAAAGGGTTATAAAAGTATCTCCAAAAGGCTTGCTGTTCATCAGTCCACGGTAAGACAAATTGCCTATAAATGGGGAAAGTTTAGCACTGTTGCTACTCTCCCTAGGAGTGGCCGTCCTGTAAATATGACTGCAAGAGCACAGCCCAGACTTCTCAATGATGTGAAGAAGAATCCTAGAGTGTCAGCTAAAGACTTACAAAAGTCTTTGGCATATGCTAACATCCCTGTTAGCAAATCTACGATACGTAAAACACTAAACAAGAATGGATTTCATGGGAGGATACCACAGAGGAAGCCACTGCTGTCCAAAAACATTGCTGTACGTTTACAGTTTGCACAAGAGCACCTGGATGTTTCATAGCAGTACTGGCAAAATATTCTGTGGACAGATGAAACCAAAGTTGAGTTGTTTGGAAGAAACACACAACACTATGTATGGAGAAAAAGAGGCACAGCACACCAACATCAAAACCTCATTCCAACTGTGAAGTATGGTGAAGGGGGCATCATGGTTTGGGGCTGCTTTACTGCTTCAGGGCCTGGACGGATTGCTATCATCGAAGGAAAAATGAATTTCCACGTTTATCAAGACATTTTGCAGGAGAACTTAAGGCCATCTGTCCACCAGCTGAAGCTCAACAGAAGATGGGTGTTGCAACAGGACAACGACCCAAAGCATAGAAGTAAATCTACAACAGAATGGCTTAAAAAGAAGAAAATACACCTTCTGGAGTGGCCCAGTCAGAGTCCTGACCTTAACCCGATTGAGATGCTGTGGCATGACCTCAAGAAAGCGATTAACACCAGACATCCCAAGAATATTGCTGAACTGAAACAGTCCTGTAAAGAGAAAGGGTCAAGAATTACTCCTGATCGTTGTGCACGTCTGATCTGCAACTACAGGAAACATTTGGTTGAAGTTATTGCTGCCAAAGGAGGTTCAACCAGTTATTAAATCCAAGAGTTCACATACTTTTTCCACCTGCACTGTGAATGTTTGCATTGTGTGTTCAATGAAAACATGGTAACATTTAATTCTTTGTGTGTTATTAGTTTAAGCAGACTGTGATTGTCTATTGTTGTGACTTAGATGAAGATCAGATCACATTTTATGACCAATTTGTTCAGACATCCATATAATTCCAAAGGGTTCACATACTTTTTCTTGCAACTGTATATGGAAATTGAAATTAGGGTCTAAATGTGACAGTTATCCTGTAAGGGATCTAGGATTTCCAGCATGTGTTTCATCTACGTGTCTAGAAATAGTGTTGTCTTTTTTATGCTTAATATCACTTACGTGATCCCCTATTGTTCTCCGTAATTCTCTCACGGTTTTACCCACATACTGGAGTGGGCATGTGCATAAATACACTACTGGTTGGAGAACACTGTGGTATTCACCGATCACAGTATGTGGACACCACATATTGTGTTCTGGGGCCGCTTCATTGACGATATATTCATACTCTGGAGCGGCCCTGGAAATACCTTTTTGGAGTTCATCATGGCCATTATTGTGAATGATAAAGGGATGCATTTCACCTATGAACTTAATGATAGTAACATGGCATTTTTAGACCTTGATATTATGCTGCAGAATGGCACCATATGAACTCAGACTCATAGAAAACCTATGGCTACGAATAGCCTTCTTAAATGGGAAAGCCATCACCCTTACAGTCTACGCTGTGGTATACTAAAAGAACAGTTTCTGCGTATACTCAGAAACTGTTCCAATAAGGAGGACTTTCACCACCAGGCCAGGGATCTACAGGTCAGATTTATCAGAAGGGGATACACACAACAGGTGCTCAATAGTGCCTATAAATATGCCCTAAACAAGGACAAAACAGAATTACTGGATCCACAGCCCAAGAGTAGAAATATGGCTGTGGACAGTAGGCAAGTTATACGCATCATAAGGACCTATGATGACCAAAGTAGAATTAGGGTTATTTGTAGTCTTCTTGAACTGGGTATAACTCCTTAGGATCCCCTTTGTCTTTTTATTTATTAATATTAGTGTTGATCGAGCACCAAAGTGTTTGGGTGCTCGAGTAGAACACTTTGGAATGCTCGAGTGCTCTACAGAGCACCCGAGCACAATGGAAGTCAATGGGAGAACCAGAGCATTAAACCAGGCACCCCCTGCACCCCCCCAACATTTCCAGTGCTAGAGCAGGGGGTGTCTGGTTTACAGAAAAAGGTCAGAAATTGATGGAAACACCACTGAAATGGTTTGGGAACAGCATGGGGAGGATATCTTTATGCATCTTGGACTCCCAGGTCTCTGCTGGGAACGATGTTGTCCGAGTAGTACGCCACTTTTACAGACTGACAATAATATGCACAAAACCGAAGATAAAATCGATTTTGTTAGGAAACATTCTTTTCTGTATATTTACTTGTATATAAAGTGCAAGTGAAGCAAAAAATTACAAGGAAGAGGCACTCCGATTCAACCTGTAAATCACATAAAGGAGGGCCTCATTCACATTGTCGTACAATTGTTCAGGTAGTGGGACTCCTGCACCCATAAAGCCTATGCACTAGTGAAAGGGCTGCCAAAAATTACAAGGAACTGGCACTCCAATACACCCTTTATTACACATAAAAGAGGGCATCATACACACCCTTGAAAAATTATGATTGATGGCCTGCTGGTGAACCTTTAAAAAAAAAGGAGCAAGGGCCTGCTGGTGACCCTCTAAACGATTAGGGGCGAGGGCCTGATGCTGATCTGACCTGACCATCTAAAACATTAGGGGTGAGGGTATGCTGCTGAGATGACCCTCTAAAACATTAGGGGCGAGGGCCTGCTGCTGATCTGACCATGTAAAACATTAGGGGCGAGGGCCTGCTGCTAATCTGACCATCTAAAACAGTATGAGCTCACCATCTGTGTTGATTCCTCAAAGTTGCGTGAAACCTCACAGAGGTCAGACATCAATGACCACTCATCACTTCTGAAGAGCGGAAGCTGATTGGAAAGGTGACGACCATGTTGCAGCTGGTATTCCACTACTGCCCTCTGCTGCTCACAAAGCATGGCCAACATGTGGAGCGTGGAGTTCCAGCGCGTGCACATATCGCACAACGCTGCTGCAGCGTTGCCAGACCGGCGGAGGCTGTAGATGACTTTCGGAAATGGGCACACACGCGGCGCACCTTCACCAGTATCTCAGGCAAATTGTGGTAGGTTTTGAGAAACCGCTGAACCACTAAGTTGGACACGTGGGCTTGGCATGGTATGTGTGTGAGCTTACCGAGCTCCAAAGCCGCCACCAAGTTACGGCCATTATCAGACACAACAATGCCTGGTTGTAAGTTGAGTGGCGAGAGCCACAGCTCAGTCTGGTCCCTTATACCCTGCCACAACTTGGCGGCAGTGTGCTGTTTCTCACCTAAGCAAATTAGTTTGAGCACAGCCTGTTGCCGCTTCCCCACTGCAGTGCTACACTGCTTCCAGCTACTGACTAATGCCTGACTGGTAATGCAAGATGAGAATTCAGAGGTGGAAGTGGAGGAGGAGGAGAAGGGGGAGTTGCAGCCACTAATGTAGGTGGTAGCGGAAATCCTGATGGAAGTAGGGCCTGAAATCCTTGGCATCGGTAGCACCTGTGCCATCCCAGGGTACAAATCGCTCCTGGCCTCCACAACGTTCACCCAGTGTGCCGTCAGAGAAATGTAGCATCCCTGGCCAAAAGCACTTGTCCATGTGTCAGTAATTAAGTGGACCTTCCCAATAGCTGCGTTGGTCAGGGCACGGCTGATGTTAAGGGACACATGCTGATGTAAGGTTGGGACGGCACACTGGGAAAAATAGTGGTGGCTGTGGACTGAGTAACAGCCATCAGGCTGCAGAAAGCATCTATGTCCACAAGCCTAAATGGCAACATTTCCAGTGCTATGGCTTGTGGATGGGTGGCTGGGTATTTGCGCTTTCGTTCAAAGGCCTGGGGTATGGACATCTGTATGCTGCACTGGGACACAGAAGTGGATGTGCTAGATGATGGTGCTTGTGAAGGTCCAGGTGCAGGGCGGGAGGCCTGTATCTTTGACAGGGGATTGGCCACCACGTAACACAGGGGAAGAGGAGGCAGTGGTGTTACCAGCAGACACTGATTGTGGATCCAGGCTTTCAGCCCACCTATTAGGGTGCTTTGATGCCATGTGGCGGATCATGCTGGTGGTGGTGAGGTTGCTAGTGTTCACGCCCCTGCTCATTTTGGTACGGGTTTCAAATGACACTATCCTCAAAACCGGGTTTCAAATGACGGGTTTCCGCACTATCCTCAAAAAAATGCCAGACTGTTGAACACCTTCCCCTTGGCAAGGGAGATTGCCGCAAGGGGGTGCTCCGGGGAACAGTTGTGGGCCTGTTTGGTATGGCCCGCCTTCTCCCTTTTGCCACCTCACTGCCTCTTCCAGCCTATTGCGGTGCTTGCGGATCCCTCCCCCTCTGTACTGCTATCCAGGTTGGGTCATTGATTTAATCATCCACCACCTCCTCTTCCACTTCCTCACTCTGGTCATCCTCCTGACTTGGTGACCTAACAAGAACCTCACTTATTGACCACTGTGTCTCATCCTCTTTATCAACCTCATGAGACACTAATTGCAGTTGACTTATTGGCAACTGTGTGTCATCATCATACACCTTATGAAACACTAATTGCCATTCCCCACTGTCATCTTCTTGTGACTGTGGATGCTTAAGAGTTTGGGAATCCTCCTCATGTCCCTCTTCAAGCGGGCTTGGTGAGATGACCAAATCAAGGAATGGAGATGAAAATAGCTCCTCGGAATATCCGAGTGTTGGATCACTTGTTTGCCAAGACTCTCCATGGTGAGAGGAAGGAGGATCAGTGTGAGGATTCAGTTGACCAGACTCTTGGCTACTGAGACTGGATTTTCTGAAAGACATGGTTATGAATGAAGCAGGTGGCACGAGTGTGTGACGTAGTGAGTGACACGCCGTCCTCCCAGCCTGCCTCCTCCCTCCTCTCTGCTACGGAACTTAAAGAGGACCTTTCATCTTTCAAAACATTGTGAACTAATTGTCATGATCTGTACAGCGGCGCCCAGGAATCTCACTGCACTTACTATTATCCCTGTGTGCCGCTCCGTTCTCCTGCTATGCCCTCCGGTATGTTCGGTCACTTGGTTATAGTAAGCTGAGACTTAGGGGACTTGGTTAAAGTAGGAGGAGACTGCCCTTGTTCTCCTAGGCGTCTCCTTCTCCCAGGCTGTAGTGCTGGCCAATCGCAGCGCAGAGCGTTTTTTTCTCCCAGGCTGTGAGCTCTGCGCTGCGATTGGCCAGCGCTACAGCCTAGGAGAAGGAGACACCCAGGAGAACGAGGGCAGTCTCCTCCCACTATAACCAAGTGACCGAACATACCGGAGGGCATAGCGGCAGAACAGAGCGGCGCCCAGGGATAATAGTAAGTGCAGTGAGATCCCGGGGCATGACACTTAGTTCACAATGTTTTGCCAGATGAAAGGTCCTCTTTAAAGTTGTAAGTAATACAGATGGATTGCACATGAATGATTATTATATCTTAACAATGCAGGTTAGATAAGATTATATTACAGTGAGCAGGGCCGGTGCATTAGAACACAGGGACCTGATGTCATTCCTAATCCAGATGCCGGCCCCCAGCCCCTGTATGGGGGTCATTCACACTGCAGGGACACTGTTATGGGGGGTCTGTGGATGGCACATAGCACAAGATGCTATATATGTGTCATCCACAGATCCCCCCATCACAGTGCCATCCAGAGATTCCCATAACAGTGCCATCCAGAGATCCCCCATAACAGTGCCATCCACAGATCCCCCATAACAGTGCCATCCATAGATCCCCATAACAGTGCCATCCACAGATCCCCATAACAGTGCCATCCACAAATCCCCCATAACAGTGCCATCCACAGATCCCCCATAACAGTGCCATCCACAGAAGCCCCCCATAGCAGTGTCATCCACAGATCCCCCCCATAAATGTTTGGATAACTTTGTTTATTACACCATTCACACAATTCTTATGAACAGGATTCGTAGGATTTGAGATTCGAAAAATTCGATATATTCGAGAACCTTTTTGGATTCGGATTCGAAAAAAAATTGATTCATCCCACCTCTAGGAATAATACTACCGATGTCCCCGCATGCGCAGTATGGTCATTTGATGCCTTTGGCTAAGAGTGCATGTCTCTCAATGTTTGAGTGGGCGCATGTGCACGAGTGCACGCATCTATTGAGGTCCACACATGTGCAATGGAGTAATCTGATGCTGTCCACCAGGAGTACGTATTCCCTAAAGTTTGAGCAGGCAGCACGTAATCACTTGCGGGCACATGCATGCGCATTTGACCTTGCCCCGCAGTTATGTATCAAGTAGGCGCGTCAGCAACAAATGCGCGCGCGCCAAGCTGGCGCGTGCGCAATTGATCCTGACAAATGCCGGCATCAATTAGGTGTAGGGTATTTAAACCTGCAGCGGTAAACTAACCCTGCCACAGGTCAGTACATCCATTGGCCTTTTTTGGTCTAAGTGCCATTGAGCACCTTACAGAATTGGCCCTCTGATGATCCGACATATTGAAATTAGGAGAAACGAGTCGGGACGTATTGTAATTTGGAGACATCACGCAATGATGGGCAATTGATTTAATATTAGGCATCATTATCCTTGGGAACTTCTGGAGAGGTAGGGATTCTCAGGAGAGGAAATAGCCACCGATAAGTGGGGCTGCCCCTTTCGGGGCGATTACTCCGCTTTTAGGCAGGGACAATATAGAATAATAGGGATAGTATCCTGATGCCTAAGGCTGGGTTTAAAACGCTCAACACATGAAAACCAATGCTTCCCTATGGCCCTGGTTCTCACTTGAGCGTTTTACAGCGCTGAAAAACGCGCTGTAAAACGCCCTACGCTCAAACAAGTACTTGAGCTTCTTTGGGGCGTTTTACAGCGCGTTTGTCGCGCGTTTGCGCCCATAGGAAAGCATAGGAACGCGCATATATGCTTTTTTGAGCGTTTCTGACCATACAAACGCGCCTACGAACGCGCGTTTGGCACATAGCAACAGGCCATAAAAGGACACACCCCCTAGTGAGAGGCTAATGTGCAGCATGAGCAACATGGAGGAAGCAGGCTGTGATAGTGAGACTGTGATCAGGCTTGTACGTTCCAAACGCTGCCTGTATGACATCCAGGATGCCAATTTCAAAAACAGGATAAGCAGGAAACAGGCATGGGAGGACATTGGCCGTACCATCTGGCCACAGTGGATGAGCTTATCAAAAACTGCAAAAGAAGGGCAAGGTATTGACATGTGTGTTCTGAGTGTAAAAAGGAACTCCTTGTGTGCACTGGTGTAAAAACTATATATGTAATAGTCCAGCCCAGCTCTACCTGCGGCCCTCCAGCTGTGGTCTAACTACAACTCCCAATATGCTGTGCTGTATTTGACTTGCTGTAGCCTGTCCAGGCATGCATGGAGTTGTAGTTTTGCTACAGCTGGAGGGCTGCAGCTTCACCCTCCCTGTTCTAGTATATGGGCAGTCAATGTTTCCCGTCACCCACATTCTGGCACAATGTAGTGGGGCAGTATGCTCAATTTGCACTTGTTCCACTGTGTTTCGCCAGATGGTGCTGTATCAATCTGGAAATGTATTGGAAATTCAAATTGTGGCCTACATTTGTGGGTCGGATTGGTGGTATAAATTGGATATGGATATTGTCGCCGGTTACACATTATTGTGCTTGTGGGCTATTGCAGCACTGGCACATTATAGGTGAGTGTATGTGTTCAGTCCCAGTATTGGCCACATAAATGGGACCCCTAATTCCGCCCACATTGATTTCCCTGGTTAATGGCCGAGTATTGGGCCCATAAATGGGACCCCTAATTCCGCCCACATTGTTTTCCCTTGTTAATGTAGGAGTATTGGTGGGCACTATTGGGGCTTCTACAAGGGCCACTATATAGGTCAAAAAAGGCCATTGCACACATTCACTCGTCAAATTTTTTAATGCAGGCATTACACTAATCCAATAAACTAAAATGGAATAATAACTGAAAACGAATCAGTCTTTGCTGGGTGATAAACCAACATATTTGAACATTATATGGCTTGCATTTGCCAAGGTAACTCCCCCTGTGGTGACATGAAATATGCAGTGAACTGGTCCCGAATAGCAGCACCATGTGTGGTCCCACGAACACCGCTGCGAATAGTACTCTCCATGGAATGGCTCAAAGAATGCTCAAAATTGAAGCCATCCCTTTCTCTGACAAAATTGTGAAGAGCACATGCTGCCTTCACAGCCGAGATGGCGGTCTCCAATTTAAGATGTATGGGTGAATGCAGAACTCGCCATTTGTTGGCTAAGATACCGAATGCACATTCCACCACCCTGCGTGCTCTTGTCAGACGATAATTAAAAACACGGCGCACAATGGAGAGACCACGGCTGGAGTATGGCCTCATAAGATGCTCACCTAGAGCAAATGTCTCATCCCCTACAAAAACAAATGGCATAGACGGAGAAGTGGTGCCAGGCAGTGTGGTGTTCCCGGGAATGTCAAGGGAATTATTACTGAGCATTTGTCCAAAGTCTGAATGGGCAAAAACAGCAGAGTCCGAGCTGCTGCCATAGGAACCCACATCGATGTAACGGAAACAATAGTTAGCATCACATACTGCAAAAAGAACTATAGAAAAGTATTTTTTATAATTAAAGAACTGACTGCCACTCTTCATTGGCTTCAGAACGCGGATGTGTTTGCCGTCAATTGCTCCTACACAGTTTGGGAAATTGCATGTTAGCTGAAAAGTTTCCGATATTTTCAGCCACTCCTCCTTGTTTGGCTGGCCCATGACAGCAGCATGTAGGACATGCCAAATGGCGAAGCAGGTTTCCTTCACGATTACACTGGCTGTGGATTTCCCAATCAGGAAGGTGTAGTGAAGACTGATCAAAGAGTGGCCAGTAGCTAGATAGCTGTAAAAAAAGGTAGTTAAAATGTATATTAAATAAAGTATGATGCATTTTTGTGTCATATAGTCAACCTGTTGAAAAGCAAGTGGAAGAGCCTAAAAGATGCTTTTGTTCGCCATCGGCGAAAGGAGAGGGAGCAGAGGAGTGGAGCTTCTCCAGGTGCACGGTCGAGCTATGTGCACGCCGACCAAATGTCATTTCTGATCCCATGCACAGAAATGCGTAGGTGAGTCCAGTGCATACACATGCAGGAGAGGGTGTGGTATGACATGCATTCACTTTCAAATCTTGCACATACTTATGTATATTTTCATGTTCACAGCACCGATAGTAGCTGGTCCCAGCCACAACAGCAGGAGGAGGAAGCCGGTGAGGGCAACCGAGACAGTGAGGCCTGTGCATCAACGGGGCCACTAAGTCCTCCACCACCCGATCCCACCCCTACATTCCAAACCCCCACACAGCCTGCACCACCTGTTGCGGAACCGGAAAACATCAGGGTTCACCGCCAAAAACGGAGAAGACCATCACGCCAGGAGGACCGGCTGATAGCTTGCCTGGATGCGCTTGCCCATCCTGCCCCCAAACTGTCGTGTGATGGCCTTTTCCTCTTAAGTTTGGAGGAGAAAATGCTGCAAGTCCCCAGAAATCGCATCAGCGAAGCTAGGGCCACATTAACTCGGGTGCTTGACAGCTTCATCCCAGGTTCAGACATCACACAGGCCAGCAATGCCCCACAACATCCACCACAACATCCACCACAACATCCACCACAACATCCACCACCCACTCACACATACACCTCTCAAACATACCCCCAAACTAACATCCCACACCCTCACGACACATGGCACACACAACCCCACTCCTCTTACAGCTATCCCTCCACCAGCATGGGCAACAACCCCTCCACCACCGCTCCAATGCTATCTGGCCAGCATTCGGGTGGACTCAGAGAGGCCATGCGGGATCCGGAGCCACATTTGAGCTTTCCCCATTACCACAATTTATAAATTTGTTGGGTCATGATTTTGTGGGTCGGGTTTGTTTGTCTTTTTTTTGTGGTGGTTGAAACTTGCCGACTAATTTGACGGTCGTTAGCCAAACAGTTTTGTTGTTTCTGTTCAAACACACTATCTGCATTATTTGAGGAACTGGACCATGTTTGGTACCATTTTCCAAAATTAAATTCATTTGCCAAGTTTGTGTGACTCTTATTTTGAAGGGAGTGGGTCCGTATGGTAAAATGTGCGTAAACTAGGTAAGTATGGTATCTATATGTCAAATTTCAAAAGCATACACATCAAATCCACCCCCCGTTAAAACAAACAAACGTCCCAACCAACCGTGGAAAAAAACAAAGGCCAACTAATATCCAGGCACCACACAATGCAAATGCTTTTATAAGGCCACTATTATTAGAGTCTACTTACCGCAAAGTAATAATCAGTCTTTCCGCGGGTGGGATACTGTCCCGCATGAAGGTGTCCTCACATTCTAAATGGGTGCCCAACAACCCCAGGAGCTCATCAAAGCTGTTCCAAACCCAAATGGCGAGGGTTAACATTCACAAAATACTACAACTAGTACCTTCACAATTGCAACCACACTACTATAAGTATTGTATATGTACAAACCTGGTGATGGACATCCGCGTGTATTAAAAAAATTTGTCCTCATGGGCCCGGAGGCCCACATACAGTGCCCAAAACTGTCCCCTTTCAGTTCGATTGGCAATGACAGGATGGACCCAGAAGCGTCGCCTGCTCTCTCTCCTTCGCCGCAAACTTCCAAGATGTATTGCTGCAACAATTGCCGCAATTGGTCGCCTTTGGGAAAATTCCATGACTGCAAACAATCCACTCTCCCAAAACCCATGAAATTCCACAGCTGCATATCTCTATCATTAGACACCTTTCTTCATATAGCCAGGGCCTGATTTTCATAGGTCAACACTGCTGTCCATCATACAAACGCGCGTAAAACGCGCGTTGGCTATGGGCAAAAACGCTCACAAAAACGCGCCTAAAACGCGCGTCAAAAACGCGCGTAAAACGCGCATATCATAAACGCTCAGGTCTGAACCCAGCCTAAGGCTACTTTCACACCTGCGTTTAGGTCGGATCCGTCTGGTATGTGCCCAGACGGATCCGCACCTATAATGCAAACGTTTAGATCCGTTCAGAACGGATCCGTTTGCATTACCATGAAAATGCATTATCATGATAATGCAAACGGATCCGTTTTGACTTTACATTGAAAGTCAATGGGAGACGGATCCGTTTGAAAATTGAGCCATACTGTGTCAACTTCAAACGGATCCGTCCCCATTGACTTACATTGTAAGGCTACTTTCACACTAGCGTTCGGAGCGGATCCGTCTGATGTTTCATCAGACGGATCCGCTCCGATAATGCAGACGTTCGCATCCGTTCAGAACGGATGCGTCTGCATTAAAACTTAGAAAATTTTCTAAGTGTGAAAGTAGCCTGAACGGATCCGTTCAGACTTTACATTGAAAGTCAATGGGGAACGGATCCGCTTGAAGATTGAGCCATATAGTGTCATCTTCAAGCGGATCCGTCCCCATTGACTTACATTGTAAGTCTGGACGGATCCGCTCGGCTCCGCACGGCCAGGCGGACACCCGAACGCTGCAAGCAGCGTTCAGGTGTCCGCTCACTGAGCGGAGCGGAGGCTGAACGCTGGCAGGCGGATGCATTCTCAGTGGATCCGCCTCCATTGAGAATGCATTGGGGCCAGATGGATGCGTTCGGGGGCGCTCGTGAGCCCCTTCAAACGGAGCGCACGAGCGGACACCCGAACGCTAGTGTGAAAGTAGCCTAAGTCTGGACGGATCCGTTTGCCTCCGCACGGCCAGGCGGACACCCGAACACTGCAAGCTGCGTTCAGGTGTCCGCCTGCTGAGCGGAGCGGAGGACAAACGGAGCCAGACTGATGCATTCTGAGCGGATCCGCATCCATTCAGAATGCATCAGGGCTGGACGGATCCGTTCGGGGCCGCTTGTGAGAGCCTTCAAACGGAGCTCACAAGCGGAGCCCCGAACGCTAGTGTGAAAGTAGCCTAAAGTGGACTTGGTTCAACAATTGCCTGTCTCCCCCCCCCGGATGGCTCAAAGATCCATTGACCAACGCTGCAATATTTGACATTCAAGTACTTCCATTGAGTTACATGGTGAATTTAATCCCTCCATCATCGAGGTCCGAAGTACCGTGAGTAACCACATCTGTGATAATAAGTGAATCTTATAATTGATCTCTACATTGTGATAATCCTCTCCTTTACAATCATTTTCTACATATATATTTATAATTTTTGATGTGGGTATACAGTTGCAAGAAAAAGTATGTGAACCCTTTGGAATTATATGGATTTCTGCACAAATTGGTCATAAAATGTGATCTGATATTCATCTAAGTCACAACAATAGACAACTAATGTCTGCTTAAAGGAATTCTGTCACCAGTTTTTTACCCCCCCATTTAAAAATATGGTTATGTTCATGAAGCTCTAGCGATTCCTAATGTGGTCTTATAACCGAAAAATGTAGGCTCATTTTGTCTAAAAAACGTTATAACTAGTGTTGAGCGAACAGTTCGAGCATAGTTCGGGTCCGTACCGAATTTTGGGGTGTTCGTGACACGGACCCGAACCCGAACTTTTTCGTAAAAGTTCGGGTTCGGGTTCGTCGTTCGGCATGTATTTTGGCGCATTTTGAAAGGCTGCAAAGCAGCCAATCAACATGCATCATACTACTTGCCCTAAGATGCCATCGCAGCCATGCCTACTATTGGCAAGGCTGTGATTGGCCAAGTGCAGCATGTGACTCAGCCTCTTTATAAGCTTGTGCGCACGTCGGGACGTGCTCACTCCCGATGTGAATAGAACAGGGATAGACGCAGCTGATGCTAGGGCGAGAATAGGCAGGGATAATTGAATAACTGGAAGCAAATTTCTCTCCTCCACCTGTGATTCATCTGAACAACTGCAGCTGAGCTGCTTTTTTGATAGGGATTGGCTATTTTTAGAGTGGCCAGAGTGATTTTTCCATCCACATGTACCTGGGCTGACCGCCGGCCGCCATTTTGCGACTTGTAGTGCTGCAGCAGAAGCTGCCACAGTGTGCATTCCAAAGCTCCAAACAAGTCAGACATCTACACCTGGGATTCAGACCAATAGCGATTTAGCAGCACAGTCCAAGGCTATTTTTTTTAAAGGTTGTGCAGACCATTTTGTGGCACATGTTACTGGGCTGATAGGCGGCGGCCATCTTGGGACTAGTGCTGCAGCACAATCTCTCCCAACGTCCATTAATCACTTGTAATAGTGGTCTGTGCCATAGAAATCCTACATCAGGGACTTGGGTGTGCTTGTGTCACCCCTACTAATACCAGTCCACCTGTAATCCATACAGTGAAAAGCCATAAAGTATTCCAGTGAGGGAATTTTTTTTATTTAAAAAAGGCCAAGTTAGTTTATCTGGCGTTCAATATACTAGATACAGTTAGGCCTGCGTTTCATACATCTGGAATTAGCAAACTAATGTGCTGGGGTTGGGAAAACATATATGTACCCATACTAGAATCTGTCAAAGAAAGCGGTACTCACATATAACAGTCATTCCATCTGTAATCCATACAGTCAAAAGACTGAAAGTATTCCAGTGAGGGGATTTTTTTTATTTAAAAAAGGCCAAGTTAGTTTATCTGGCGTTCAATATACTAGATACAGTTAGGCCTGCGTTTCATACATCTGGAATTAGCAAACTAATGTGCTGGGGTTGGGAAAACATATATGTACCCATACTAGAATCTGTCAAAGAAAGCGGTACTCACATATAACAGTCATTCCATCTGTAATCCATACAGTCAAAAGACTGAAAGTATTCCAGTGAGGGAATTTTTTTTTTATTTAAAAAAGGCCAAGTTAGTTTATCTGGCGTTCAATATACTAGATACAGTTAGGCCTGCGTTTCATACATCTGGAATTAGCAAACTAATGTGCTGGGGTTGGGAAAACATATATGTACCCATACTAGAATCTGTCAAAGAAAGCGGTACTCACATATAACAGTCATTCCATCTGTAATCCATACAGTCAAAAGACTGAAAGTATTCCAGTGAGGGAATTTTTTTTATTTAAAAAAGGCCAAGTTAGTTTATCTGGCGTTCAATATACTAGATACAGTTAGGCCTGCGTTTCATACATCTGGAATTAGCAAACTAATGTGCTGGGGTTGGGAAAACATATATGTACCCATACTAGAATCTGTCAAAGAAAGCGGTACTCACATATAACAGTCATTCCATCTGTAATCCATACAGTCAAAAGACTGAAAGTATTCCAGTGAGGGAATTTTTTTTATTTAAAAAAGGCCAAGTTAGTTTATCTGGCGTTCAATATACTAGATACAGTTAGGCCTGCGTTTCATACATCTGGAATTAGCAAACTAATGTGCTGGGGTTGGGAAAACATATATGTACCCATACTAGAATCTGTCAAAGAAAGCGGTACTCACATATAACAGTCATTCCATCTGTAATCCATACAGTCAAAAGACTGAAAGTATTCCAGTGAGGGAATTTTTTTTATTTAAAAAAGGCCAAGTTAGTTTATCTGGCGTTCAATATACTAGATACAGTTAGGCCTGCGTTTCATACATCTGGAATTAGCAAACTAATGTGCTGGGGTTGGGAAAACATATATGTACCCATACTAGAATCTGTCAAAGAAAGCGGTACTCACATATAACAGTCATTCCATCTGTAATCCATACAGTCAAAAGACTGAAAGTATTCCAGTGAGGGAATTTTTTTTATTTAAAAAAGGCCAAGTTAGTTTATCTGGCGTTCAATATACTAGATACAGTTAGGCCTGCGTTTCATACATCTGGAATTAGCAAACTAATGTGCTGGGGTTGGGAAAACATATATGTACCCATACTAGAATCTGTCAAAGAAAGCGGTACTCACATATAACAGTCATTCCATCTGTAATCCATACAGTCAAAAGACTGAAAGTATTCCAGTGAGGGAATTTTTTTTTTATTTAAAAAAGGCCAAGTTAGTTTATCTGGCGTTCAATATACTAGATACAGTTAGGCCTGCATTTCATACATCTGGAATTAGCAAACTAATGTGCTGGGGTTGGGAAAACATATATGTACCCATACTAGAATCTGTCAAAGAAAGCGGTACTCACATATAACAGTCATTCCATCTGTAATCCATACAGTCAAAAGACTGAAAGTGTTCCAGTGAGGGAATTTTTTTTTTATTTAAAAAAGGCCAAGTTAGTTTATCTGGCGTTCAATATACTAGATACAGTTAGGTCTGCGTTTCATACATCTGGAATTAGCAAACTAATGTGCTGGGGTTGGGAAAACATATATGTACCCATACTAGAATCTGTCAAAGAAAGCGGTACTCACATATAACAGTCATTCCATCTGTAATCCATACAGTCAAAAGACTGAAAGTATTCCAGTGAGGGGATTTTGCTTATAAAAAATAATATATTTCATTGTGGTGCGAGTTGAATCGCAACAATGAAGAAAAATACTATTAAGGGACGAGGACGCGGTCGTGGTGGTGTCCGTGGAGCCTCTGTTGCTGGTAGAGGACGTGGCCGTTCGGCCCCAGGCGCACACAGTAGGGAACGAACTCCCTCAACTAGCCGGCAGAATGTACCGCAATATCTCGTGGGGCCCAATGCCGCTCTTAGGATGGTAAGGCCTGAGCAGGTACAGGCATTAATCGATTGGGTGGCCGACAGTGCTTCCAGCACGTTCACCACATGGTCTTCCACCCAGTCTTCTGCGGAAAGCGCACAGGTGGCACCTGAAAACCAAGCCCATCAGTCTGTCACATCACCCCCAAGCATATCAGGGAAACGGTCTGAGCCACAAGTTATGCAGCAGTCTCTTCTTCTGTTTGAAGACTCTGCTTCCAGGGTTTCCCAGGGGCGTCCACCTAGCCCTTCCCCAGTGGAGGAAGACATACCATGCACTGACGCACAACCACTTATGTCTCCAGATGAAGAGGACATGGGAATACCACCACAGCAGAGTCACCGACTCTCTGATGATGACGAAACACAGGTGCCCACTGCCGCGTCTTTTTGCAGTGTGCAGACTGAACAGGAGGAGGTCAGGGAGGGAGACTGGGTGGAAGACGATGCAGACAACGATGAGGTCTTAGACCCCACATGGACTGAAGGTCGTGGCGATGACTTTCACAGTTCAGAGGAAGAGGTAGTGGTGAGACCGAGACAACAGCGAAGCCAAAGAGGGAGCAGGGGGCCAAAGCAGACGAGCCGCCGCCCCCAGAGTTCGCCTGCTACTGGACATCGCCAACAGGGACCCAGCCCCACAAAGGCAGCTTCAAAGAGTTCCCTGGCATGGCACTTCTTTAAACAATGTCCTACCGACAAGACCCGAGTGACTTGCACGCTCTGCCATCAGAGCCTGAGGCGAGGCATTAACGTTCTGAACCTCAGCACAACCTGCATGACCAGGCATCTACATGCAAAGCATGAACTGCAGTGGGGTACACACCTTAAAAACCAGGCACTCGCTGAGGCTCCCCCTGCTCCCTCTACCGCTGCTGCCTCGGCTTCCGCCTCGAGAGGAATGTTGCCACCTGCCGAGCAGCAAACAGAGGATGTGCCACCGACACCACCACCACCGCCACCGTCAACTAGCGTCTCCACTATATCACACAGCAGCGTTCAGCTCTCAATATCTCAAACCTTAGAGAGGAAGCGCAAATTCCCCCCGAGTCACCCTCGAGCCCTTGGCCTGAACGCCAGCATTTCTAAACTGCTGGCCTTTGAAATGCTGTCATTCCGGCTGGTGGACACAGACAGCTTCAAACAGCTGATGGCCATGGCTGTCCCGCAGTATGTGGTTCCCAGCCGCCACTACTTCTCCAAGACAGCCGTGCCTTCCCTGCACATGCAAGTGTCCGATAAAATCAAGTGTGCACTGCGCAACGCCATTTGTGGCAAGGTCCACCTAACCACAGATACGTGGACCAGTAAGCACGGCCAGGGACGCTATATCTCACTAACTGCACACTGGATGAATGTAGTGGCGGCTGGGCCCCCGGCGGACAGTTCCTTGGTGCACGTCCTTCCGCCCCCTAGGATCGCAGGGCATCATTCTCTGCCTCCTGTAGCCTCCTCCTCCTACTCGGCTTCCTCCTCCACTGCTTCCACCAGCTCATCCGGTCAGCCACACACCTTCACCACCAACTTCAGCACAGCCCGGGGTAAACGTCAGCAGGCCATTCTGAAACTCATATGTTTGGGGGACAGGCCCCACAGCGCAAAGGAGTTGTGGCGGGGTATTGAACAACAGACCGACGAGTGGTTTCTGCCGGTGGGCCTCAAGCCAGGCCTGGTGGTATGCGATAATGGGCGAAATCTCGTGGCAGCTCTGGGACTAGCCGGTTTGACGCACATCCCTTGCCTGGCGCATGTGCTGAACTTGGTGGTGCAGAGGTTCATTCACCACTACCCCAACATGTCAGAGCTGCTGCATAAAGTGCGGGCCGTCTGTGCGCGCTTCCGCCGTTCACATCCTGCCGCTGCTCGCCTGTCTGCGCTACAGCGGAACTTCGGCCTTCCCGCTCACCGCCTCATATGCGACGTGCCCACCCGGTGGAACTCCACCTTGCACATGCTGGAGAGACTGTGCGAGCAGCAGCAGGCCATAGTGGAGTTTCAGCTGCAGCACGCTCGCGTCAGTCGTACTGCCGAACAGCACCACTTCACCACCAATGATTGGGCCTCCATGCGAGACCTGTGTGCCCTGCTGCGCTGTTTCGAGTACTCCACCAACATGGCCAGTGGCGATGACACTGTTATCAGCGTTACAATACCACTTCTATGTCTCCTTGAGAAAACACTTAGGGCAATGATGTTAGAGGAGGTGGCCCAGGTGGAGGAGGAGGAGGAGGATGAGGGCTCGTTTCTAACACTTTCGGGCCAGTCTGTTCGAAGTGGCTCAGAGGGAGGTTTGTTTAAGCAGCAGAGGACAGGTTCACAAGTCGCCAGCCAAGGCACTGTACTGGAGGACGAGGAGGATGAGGAGGAGGAGGTGGAGGGGGACGAGGATGACGCAAGTTCACAGCGGGGTGGCAGCCCAGGCCCATCACTGGTGCGTGGCTGGGGGGATACGGTGGACGATGACGATACGCCTCCCACAGAGGACAGCTTGTCCTTACCCATGGGTAGCCTGGCCCACATGAGCGAATATATGCTCCAATGCCTGCTCAACGACAGCAGAGTTGCCCACGTTTTAACGTGTGCAGACTACTGGGTGGCCACCCTGCTGGATCCCCGGTATAAAGACAATGTGCCCACTTTAATTCCTGAACTGGAGCACGACCGTAAGATGCGCGAGTACAAGCGCACGCTGATAGAGGCGCTCTTGAGAGCATTCCCACATGTCACAGGGGAACAGGTGGAAGGTGAAGGCAGAGGAGTGGCAAGAGGTCGCCAACGCAGCTGTGTCACGGCCAGCTCATCTGAGGGCAGGGTTAGCATGGCAGAAATGTGGAAAAGTTTTGTCTCCACGCCACAGCTATCTGCACCGACACCTGATACGGAACGTGTTAGCAGGAGGCAGCATTTCACTAACATGGTTGAACAGTATGTCTGCACACCCCTCCACATCCTGACGGATGGTTCGGCCCCATTCAACTACTGGGTTTCGAAATTGTCCACGTGGCCAGAGTTAGCATGTTATGCCTTGGAGGTGCTTTCCTGCCCGGCGGCCAGCGTTTTATCTGAACGCGTATTCAGCACGGCAGGGGGCGTCATTACTGACAAGCGCAGCCGCCTGTCCACAGCCAACGTGGACAAGCTGACCTTCATAAAGATGAACCAGGCATGGATCCCACAGGACCTGTCCCTCCCTTGTGCAGAGTAGTCCTTATTAACTGCCTAAAACATGTCTTGTTGTGCTACGGGCCACTTCTTTATTTGATACAAATTTTATGAAACCCACAGTTGAATGAAACTCTTCTCTGTCTGGGCGCCGGGGCCTAACCAGATGAAAGTGGCCGGTTAAACTAACGGGTGACATGAAGCCATAACCTCTGCCATGCTACCTCTGTCTTCTGTCTGGGTGCTGAGGCCTAAGTCAAATAAAGCGGTCTTCTGCTGTGCTGGGGGATATGAAGCTAATCTCTGACCTCTCTCCTCTGTCTGGGTCCAAAGGCCTAAATCACTGAAAGAGGCCTTCTCCTGTGGAGTGTGATATGATGCCAGAATATGTGCTGTGGGGCCTCTCTCCTCTTCCTGGGTGCAGGGGTCAAATAAACTAAATTGTTTCCTACTCCTGTGGTGGTTGATATGATGCCTGATTCTCTGATGTGGAACCTCTCTCCTCTGTTTGGGTGAAGGGGTCAAAGTAACTAAATGGTGGCTTCTCCTGTGGTGGCTGATATGATGCCAGAATATGTGCTGTGGTGCCTCTCTCCTCTTCCTGGGTGCAGGGGTCAAAGTAACTAAATGGTGGCTTCTCCTGTGGTGGCTGATATGATGCCAGAATATGTGCTGTGGGCCTCTCTCCTCTTCCTGGGTGCAGGGGTCAAAGTAACTCAATGGTGGCTTCTCCTGTGGTGGCTGATATGATGCCAGAATATGTGCTGTGGTGCCTCTCTCCTCTTCCTGGGTGCAGGGGTCAAAGTAACTAAATGGTGGCTTCTCCTGTGGTGGCTGATATGATGCCAGAATATGTGCTGTGGTGCCTCTCTCCTCTTCCTGGGTGCAGGGGTCAAAGTAACTAAATGGTGGCTTCTCCTGTGGTGGCTGATATGATGCCAGAATATGTGCTGTGGGGCCTCTCTCCTCTTCCTGGGTGCAGGGGTCAAAGTAACTCAATGGTGGCTTCTCCTGTGGTGGCTGATATGATGCCAGAATATGTGCTGTGGTGCCTCTCTCCTCTGTCTGGGTCCAAAGGCCTAAATCACTGAAAGAGGCCTTCTCCTGTGGTGTGTGATATGATGCCTGAATATGTGCTGTGGTGCCTCTCTCCTCTTCCTGGGTGCGGGGGTCAAAGTAACTCAATGGTGGCTTCTCCTGTGGTGGCTGATATGATGCCAGAATATGTGCTGTGGTGCCTCTCTCCTCTTCCTGGGTGCGGGGGTCAAAGTAACTCAATGGTGGCTTCTCCTGTGGTGGTTAGTATGATGCCAGAATATGTGCTGTGGGGCCTCTCTCCTCTTCCTGGGTGCAGGGGTCAAAGTAACTCAATGGTGGCTTCTCCTGTGGTGGCTGATATGATGCCAGAATATGTGCTGTGGTGCCTCTCTCCTCTTCCTGGGTGCGGGGGTCAAAGTAACTCAATGGTGGCTTCTCCTGTGGTGGTTAGTATGATGCCAGAATATGTGCTGTGGGGCCTCTCTCCTCTTCCTGGGTGCAGGGGTCAAAGTAACTCAATGGTGGCTTCTCCTGTGGTGGCTGATATGATGCCAGAATATGTGCTGTGGTGCCTCTCTCCTCTTCCTGGGTGCGGGGGTCAAAGTAACTCAATGGTGGCTTCTCCTGTGGTGGCTGATATGATGCCAGAATATGTGCTGTGGTGCCTCTCTCCTCTTCCTGGGTGCAGGGGTCAAAGTAACTAAATGGTGGCTTCTCCTGTGGTGGTTGATATGATGCCTGATTCTCTGCTGTGAAACCTCTCTCCTCCATCTGGGTGTAGGGGTCAAAGTCTTTCAAAGTCGCCTTCTCCTGTGCTGATTGATATAAAGCTGATGGTTGTGCCATCTGACATGGTTGCCAGGGTCTGATTAAATGGGGGCCTACTCCTGTGGTGGGTGATCTAAATGCCTGATTCTCTGCTGTGAAACCTCTCTCCTCCGTCTGGGTGTAGGGGTCAAAGTCTTTCAAAGTCGCCTTCTCCTGTGCTGATTGATATGAAGCTGATGGTTGTGCCATCTGACATGGTTGCCGGGGTCCCATTAAATTGGGGCCTACTCCTGTGGTGGGTGATCTAAATGCCTGATTCTCTGCTTTGAAACCTCTCTCCTCCGTCCGGGTGTAGGGGTCAAAGTCTGTCAAAGTCGCCTTCTCCTGTGCTGATTGATTTAAAGCTTATGCTTGTGCCATCTGACATGGTTGCCGGGGTCTGATTCAATGGTGGCCTACTCCTGTGGTGGGTGATCTAAATGCCTGATTCTCTGCTGTGTAACCTCTCTCCTCCGTCTGGGTGTAGGGGTCAAAGTAACTAAATGGTGGCCTACTCCTGTGGTGGGTGATATGATGCCTGGTTCTCTGCTGTGGGACCTCTCTCCTTTGTCTGGGTGCTGTGGTCAAAATAATAGTAAGTGACCTTCTCCATTGGTGGGTGACTTGAAGCCTGATTCTGTGCTATGGGACCTCACTCCAATTAATATTGTTTAATTTTTATTTATTTTATGTTAACTCATCATTTCCCTATCTACATTTGTTTGCAGGGGATTTAACTACATTTTGCTGCCTTTTGCAGCCCTCTAGCCCTTTCCGGGTGTGTTTTACAGCCTTATTAGTGCCCAAAAGTTCGGGTCCCCATTGACTTCTATGGGGTTCGGGTTCGGGATGAAGTTCGGGTCGAGTTCGGATCCCGAACCCGAACATTTTTCGAAAGTTCGGCCGAACTCGTCGAACCCGAACATCCAGGTGTTCGCTCAACTCTAGTTATAACTAACCTGTCATTCATCTCACAAAGGTGCCCAAGGGGATGCTCATGTCTTCCAGATGCCGCCCGCACCCGCCGCCGTTCGTGCCCAGCTCCTCCTTTGCTGTCATCAGTGCCGCCTCAGAATCCTTTGCTACGCCTCCGGCTCTCCCTCACTCCCCCCTCCTTCTTCTCTAACATCCCGCACGTGCGCACAGGCCTGTGAGCTGTCAGGAGCAGCACGTCCGCCCACAGCTCATTTCAGAAACCCACCGGAGGATTCAATTCTATTGCTCTATTCCCACTTCAGTATTTCAAAGGTACTAACATCATTTTGCTCCTGACAGCTCTTCGCGGGCTCTGACAGGCTGGCGCCAGTGTTCAGGTCATCGGGAGGTTGAGCGCCGGCGCATGCGCACTTCGCTCCATGAAGCCGAACGGAGAAGTCCGCACGGGCGCATCAGGCACAGGCCTGTGCGCACGCGCGGGATGTTAGAGAAGAAGGAAGGGGGAGTGAGGGAGAGCCGGAGGCATAGCAAAGGATTCTGAGGCGGCGCTGATGACAGCAAAGGAGGAGCTGGGCACGAACAGCGGCGGGTGCGGGCGGCATCTGGAAGACATGAGCATCCCCTTGGGCACCTTTGTGAGATAAATGACAGGTTAGTTATAACGTTTTTTAGACAAAATGAGCCTACAGATTTCAGTTATAAGACCACATTAGGAATCGCTAGAGCTTCATGAACATAACCATATTTTTAAATGGGGGGGGTAAAAAACTGGTGACAGAATCCCTTTAAACTAATAGCACACAAAGAATTAAATGTTGCCATGTTTTTATTGAACACACCATGTAAACATTCACAGTGCAGGTGGAAAAAGTATGTGAACCCTTGGATTTAATAACTGGTTGAACCTCCTTTGGCAACAATAACTTCAAACAAACGTTTCATGTAGTTGCAGATGAGACTTGCACAACGGTCAGGAGTAATTCTTGACAATTCCTCTTTACAGAAATGTTTCAGTTCAGCAATATTCTTGGGATGTCTGGTGTTAATCGCTTTCTTGAGGTCATGCCACAGCATCTCAATCGGGTTGAGGTCAGGACTCTGACTGGGCCACTCCAGAAGGTGTATTTTCTTCGTTTTAAGCCATTCTGTTGTTGATTTACTTCTATGCTTTGGGTCGTTGTCTTGTTGCAACACCCATCTTCTGTTGAGCTTCAGCTGGTGGACAGATGGCCTTAAGTTCTCCTGCAAAATGTCTTGATAAACTTGGTATTTCATTTTTCCTTTAATGATAGCAATCTGTTCAGGCCCTGACGCAGCAAACCAGCCCCAAACCATGATGCCCCCACCACCATACTTCACAGTTGGGATGAGGTTTTGATGTTGGTGTGCTGTGCCTCTTTTTCTCCATACATAGTGTTGTGTGTTTCTTCCAAACAACTCAACTTTGGCTTCATCTGTCCACAGAATATTTTGCCAGTACTGCTGTGTAACCTTCAGGTGCTCTTGTGCAAACTGTAAACGTGCAGAAATGATTTGTTTGGACAGCAGTGGCTTCCTCTGTGGTATCATCCCATGAAATCCATTCTTGTTTAGTGTTTACGTATCATAGATTCACTAACAGGGATGTTGGCATATGCCAGAGACTTTTGTAAGTCTTTAGCTGATACTCTAGGATTCTTCTTCATCTCATTGAGCAGTCTGCGCTGTGCTCTTGCAGTCATCTTTACAGGACGGCCACTCCTAGGCAGAGTAGCAGCAGTGCTGAACTTTCTCCATTTATAGACAATTTGTCTTACCGTGGACTGATGAACAGCAAGGATTTTGGAGATACTTTTATAACCCTTTCCAGCTTTATGCAAGTCAACAATTCTTAATCCTAGGTCTTCTGAGAGCTCTTTTGTGCGAGGCATTATTCACATTAGGCAATGCTTCTTGTGAAAAGCAAATCCAGAACTGGTGTGTGTTTTTTTATAGGGCAGGGCAGCTGTAACCAACACCTCCAATCTCATCTCATTGATTGGACTCCAGTTGGCTGACACCTCACTCCAATTAGCTCTTGGAGATGTCATTATTCTAGGGGTTCACATACTTTTTCCACCTGCACTGTGAATGTTTACATGGTGCGTTCAATAAAAACATGGTAACATTTAGCAGACTGTGATTGTCTATTGTTGTGACTTCAGATCACATTTTATGACCAAATTGTGCAGAAATCCATATCATTCCAAAGGGTTCACATACTTTTTTCTTGCAACTGTATACATTTTTTTGTTATTATCAATAAAATGTATGTTTTAAGGGTAAATATACTGCTCAGTAACACTCTCTTATACACTTACCCAGCTGTGATATAATTAATTATTCAGTGAGTTTTCACATACAGTCCTGATCAAAAGTTTAATACCACTTGAAAAATGGCAAAAAATCATATTTAGCATGGCTGGATCTTAACAAGGTTCCAAGTAGACCTTGAACATGCAACAAGAAGAAATGGGAGTGAGACAAAACATTTTTTGAGCATTCAATTTAATGAAAACAACGAATAAACTGAAACAGGCTGTTTTTCAGCTGATCAAAAGTTTAGGACCACACCTCTAAAAAAAAACTAAACCGCCCCGAAGCAGAAATCCAACTTCCAAACATGAACTCAGTAGTGAGTAGCTCCACCGTTATTGTTTATCACTTCAAAAATTTGTTTCGGCATGCTTGATGCAAGCGTTTCCATGAGGTGAGTGGGAACATTTCTCCAAGTGGTGAAGACGGCCGCACGAAGGCCATCTACTGTCTGGAACTGTTGTCCATTTTTGTAAACTTCCCTTGCCATCCATCCCCAAAGGTTCTCAATTGGATTTAGATCAGGGGAACACGCAGGATGGGCCAAAAGAGTGATGCTATTCTCCTGGAAGAAGTCCCTTGTCCTGTGGTCATTGTGTACTGTAGTGTTGTCCTGTTGAAAAACCCAGTCGGTACCACACAGACGAGGGCCCTCAGTCAAAAGGAATGCTCTCTGCAACATCTGGACATAGCCAGCGGCCGTTTGACACCCCTGCACCTTCTGAAGCTCCATTGTTCCACTGAAGGAAAAAGCACCCCAGACCATAATGGCGCGCCCTCCACTGTGGCACGTAGAAAACATCTCAGGTGGGATCTGCTTGTCATGCCAGTAACGTTGGAAACCATCAGGACCATCAAGGTTAAATTTTTTCTCATTAGAGAATAAAACTTTCTTCCACCTTTGAATGTCCCATGTTTGGTGCTCTCTTGCAAAGTCCAAACGAGCAGTTCTGTGGTGTTCAAGGAGACGAGGTCTTTGAAGATGTGTTTTGTTTTTGAAGCCCTTCAGTCTCAGATGCCGTATGATGGTTATGGGGCTGCAGTCAGCACCAGTAAGGGCCTTAATTTGGGTCGAGGATCGTCCAGTGTCTTGACGGACAGCCAATTGGATCCTCCAACTCAGTGCTGATGACATTTTTTGGGGTCTTCCACTTGACTTTTTTGTTCCATAACCCTCAGGATCATTTAAGAAATTCCAAATGACTGTCTTACTGCGTCCCACCTCAGCAGCGATGGCACGCTGTGAGAGACCCTGCTTATGCAGTTCAACAACCCGACCACGTTCAAAAAGGGAGAGTTTTTTTTCCTTTGCCATCACAACGTGTGACTACCTGACAGAAAATGACAATGAATCCACATCTTTGCACAGATTTGGCCTTTTAAAGGCATGTGGTCCTAAAATTTGGATCAGCTGAAAAACAGCCTGTTTCAGTTTAATCGTTATTTTCAATTAATTGAATACTCAAAAAATGTTTTGTCTCACTCTCATTTCTTCTTGTTGCATGTTGAAGCTCTACTTGGAACCTTGTTAAGATCCAACAATGTAAAATATGATTTTTGGCCATTTTTCAAGTGGTCTTAAACTTTTGATCAGGACTATATGAAGGTAGGACCAACACAGATGCCTTTAGCTGCCAAGTGCACATGCTACAGGTCAGCCTGTTTCATAGGTGCAAATCTGTTGACAGATGCACTTTAACTGTTCACAGTTACAGAATTTTGACCTGGCATGCTCAAATAGAGATGGCCTTGTGGTTCACCCGGCAGTCGTTTCGCGACGAACTTTGCTTGTTTACGATTCTCCGAACATGCAAACATATGGCGATGTTCGCATGCGCCATATTCTTTTGCATTGCGCTGAACTTTGACCCATGACACATCCATCAGGTGGGACAGGACAGCCAATTGAGATGTTTCAGCACATGGACACACCCCACCTTATAACAGAACTCGATCTGGCAGCCATTTTACATTCTGTGTTTTGCCAGTGTAGGGAGAGGTTGCTTTGTGAAGCAGGGACAGACTGTTAGGGACACCAAATGCTAGCTAATAGGGCCACAAAAGTCATTTTAAGGACTGGTATAGGTGTGCTATAGATTGGTGTGATATACTGAGGGGTGTGATATACTTAAAATATACTTTCTAACATAGAAAGGATATTATAGTGCATTTGTATTGTGCAGTAGTTGTGTGCAGTTCTGCTGCGATACTGCAGCTATATAGAGGGACAAATGCTATTGGAACTATTATTTGCGACGGGTGTGATAAACTTGCTACCCCAAAAAAATTGATTGAGGGGTGCGATATAACTGCTTCCACCAAATATTGATTCAGGGGTTCTATATACCCGTTTCCACAAAATACTGATTGAGGGGTGGGATATACCTGCTTCTACAAAATACTGATTAAGGGGTTCTATATAACAGCTTCCACAAAATACTGATTGAGGGGTGCGATATACCTGCTTCCACCAAATATTGATTGAGACCTGCAATACACTGGCTTCTACAAAATACTGATTGAGGGGTGCGATATACCTGCTTACACCAAATATTGATTAAGGGGTTCTATATACCTGTCTCCACAAAATACAGATTAAGGGTTGCGATATACCTGCTTCCGCCAAATATTGATTGAGGGGTTCTATTTTCCCTGTTTCCACAAAATACTGATTGAGGGGTGCGATATACCTGCTTCTACAAAATACTGATTAAGGGGTTCTATATGCCTGCTTCCACAAAATACTGATTGAGGGGTTTGATATACCTGTTTCAACAAAATACAGATTGAGGGGTGCGATACTGTGTATACCTGCTTCCACCAAATATTGATTCAGGTGTTCTATATACCTGTTTCCACAAAATACTGATTGAGGGGTGCAATATACCTGCTTCTACAAAATAATGATTAAGGGGTTCTATATACCTACTTTTACTAAATACTGATTGAGGGATGCGATATAACTGCTTCCACCAAATATTGATTGAGGCCTGCAATACACCAGCTTCCACAAAATAATGATTGAGGGGTGCGATATACCTGCTTCCACCAAATAGTGATTCAGGGGTTCTATATACTTGTTTCCACAAAATACTGATTGAGCGGTGCAAAATACCTGCTTCTACCAAATACTGATTAGGGGATTCTATATACCTGCTTCCACAAAATACTGATTGAGGGGTGAGATATACCTGCTTCCACAAAATATTGATTAAGGCCTGCGATACACCGGCTTCCACAAAATACTGCATAATTTTTGGGGCCTGTGATCCACTGGCCTACAGTAAAATTGTTATCCACTGACCGCCTAATATACCTCCAGCCACATAATCACATGTTCTTTTCTTTCAGGTGAATGCCTAATTTCTGGGGCCTGTACTCCACTGGCCTGCAGTAAAATTGTTATCCATTGACCGCCTAATATACCTCCAGCCACCTAATCACTTGTTTTTTTTTCTGTCAGGTGAATGCATAATTTTTGGGGCCTGTACTCCACTGGCTTACAGTAAAAATGTTATCCACTGACCATCTAATATACCTGCAGCCACATAATCACTTGTTCTTTTCTGTCAGGTGAATGCCTACTTTTTGGGGCCCGTACTTCCATGGCCTAAAATAAAAAATTTCTAGGCTCCAGCAAGAGACATTTTTGAGAGTTTCCCTTTAAGACGCATAAAAATGGCCCCTGATTAAAATACATATTTTTTTGTGGGAATTTCTGCCATTGATCCCCCTCTCGTATGCCACTGTCCATGTTGTGGGACTATTTGTGCACTTCTAGTAAGTATTTGGTGGCTGCAAATATGACCTGAAGGTTTTTCAGGTTCGTCTGCTGTTAAAGTGAATGGCGCCCGCCGCGAACGCGCAATTTGAGAACATTTGATCCTGAACGCACATTCGTGAACCATCCTCGTCCATCACTTTGCCCAAACTTTTACATGCCACGCTTTTTGTCATGTGGGCAACCATACCTGGACCTGCATGGATGCAGCTGAGCACTCCAACAGGTCAATAATACTTAGGGGCGTAGTGTACTCTGAATGACTGTTCACTGTACATGTGGTCACTTCTTGTGAGATATAATAGGAGGCTTTGTGTCATGTGGGTGTCATGAGCACTCTAACAAGTCAATAGCAGTTTGAGGTGCAGTCTATTCTGACTGTCTTGTCACTGTAAATTTGGTCACATCTTGTGAGATATAGTGGGAGGCTTTTCATCCTGTAGGTAACTGTACCTGGACCTGCATAGGTGCAGCTGAACACTCCAACAGGCCAATAGTAATTGGTGGTTGCAGTTTACACTGAATGACTATTCACTGTGAATGTGGTCATCTCTTGTGAGATAAAGAAGCAGTACAATATGATGCTAACACCTACTTCTGTCAACAGGTAAAGAAAGGCTCCAGATAGTGATCTCATCAGCTCCAGTCCTGCTATTTTTGCTGCTAGCCACTCTAGCTAGCCCTGCCTCTTCCAGAACCACAAATTCACGTCATTAAGCATCGCTTGTGCAGTATCGTCTTCAATGCCGCCGTCCACAGTGGGTATTGTAGGACGCATGATCAGATCCGGTGGTAATGTACACAGGCGTGGGATTTAAAGCATTGAGGAGAGTGACATCAGGCGAATACTGGACTGGCTTATAGCTATACAGGGAATTCCAGCGAATGTTAAAGAAGTACTAGTATTTAACAGTGTATGTGACGAACAGTGTAATTTTACCATTTTAGGATTACAAAAGTTGAGGTCAGACTCATATGTTTCGACAAATTTTTCAAAAATTTCAGTTCAGACCCTAATCAATTAATTGCAAATGCAAGTTGCTTCATTTTTCCCAAAAATTTCTCTAAAACACTCTTTAGTCTCCTATGACGTTTTATGATGTTTTGTTCTTTTTCCCCCCCTCCAAGCTCTTAAACATAATGACAGCAATAGCCAATAATGCCAGTGTGATACTGACATATATAGCTATGGTTAAATATATGTTTGACAGTGTTAAGAAACAGCATGTTTCACCCTTTCAGCTACACTGACCTACCTCTACGCCATAAGTTGCAGGTGCCAGCTGTATAATTCAGTAGGCACCCGACCACAAAGACCGGAAACGATGATGACACTGAACCTGGTCATTTTACCATTCAGATGCCATGGTCAATATACTGTAGATTGTGGCATCTGTCTTCTGATTGAAGCCTCCGCAGTGAAATCAGATACCATGACAGTCTGGGACCTGCAGAATGTTCCCAGGACTGTCATGGTAAACTGCTTGTAAAGCCATGGATAAGGCACAGCTTAGCAGGCAGAGCATCAGAATCCCATAGACTATAATATTTCTCTATTATGATCTATGAGACAAGAGATCAGAAGGTTCTAGGCCCCCAAGATGGCAAAAAGTTATATTCAAATCACATCCCCTTTCCCAATTTTACCATTACAAATAAACAATAGAAAAATAAACATAACAGGTATAACCACCTCCAAATAATAAAATATTTTCCATGTGCTGTGTATGCTGTAACGAGAAAAATATTAAAAAGATGCAATTTGGTCACCTTGTCTCCCCCACAAAATTGAATAACAGTGATCAAAAAGTTGTATGTACCCCAAAAATGGTACCAATAAAAAATCCTGCAAAAAAGCAGGCCCTCATGCCTCTTGGTAGACAGAAATATATTAAAAAAATTATGGCTGTCAGAAAATACTGTTGCAAAGAAAATTTTGATTGTTTTCCAAAGGATTGTATTTAAAAGTATTAAAATAAAAAAAGGTGATACAGATTTGGTTTCACCTTAATTGTACTAATCTACAGAATAAGGACATCATGTCATTTTAAGCGCACAGTGAACGCTGTAATATCAAAACCCAAAAAAACCTGTCAGAATTGTGCGACTTTTTTTCAATTTAACCCCACAATGATTTTTTTAATGATGCCATTAAAAAACTTAACTTATTCTCCAAAAATAGTCCCTCATATGGCTATATGAGCAGAACATTAAAAAAAGTTATGGCTATTGGAATGTGAGGAGGAAAAAATGAAAATGCAAAAAACAAAAATAGACCCAGTGCTTAAAGTGGTTGTCAAGGTTCAGAGCTGAACCCAGACATATCCCCATTTTCTCCCAGGCAGCCCCTCTGACATGAGCATCAGAGCATTTCATGCTCCAATGCTCTTCTTTGCCCTGCGCTGAAGGCTTTTTCTGGAGAACCGTTGATGTCACTGGCACTTATAGGCGAGCTTTAGCGCTGCCCTAGCCTGTAAAACAGCTAGGGCAGCGCTAAAGACTGCCCATCAGTGACGGGGGCATCACCGGCAACACGACTAGCTCTGAACCTGGGTGTTGAGACTGTATGTCTCCGTTTACTGATTCGCTTCATCCTGGCACGACACATGGAAAGTTTTCTCCATCATGTTGATGATACTGAGCTAGCTGCTGCTGCTTCTACTGCTTGTGGTATCAGAGACACCGGAAGGTGGGTGATTCTGCATGGGGCGGAGAGGAGCCTTCTAGTAGGTCACACTGGAAGCAGTCATCTGCTGGTCAAAAGCTGCGTACTGTGTAAAATCAGTGTACACAGTGTTTCCTGGTAATAAAATAATTTTGCCTCCTCATTCCTCCATTTTTCTTTGATATAGAGGGTCTAAAAGCATGGCCATCCACTAATCACCATACTGTATTATGTGAATGATACAGCTGTCATTATATAGGCAAGCAATCATACAGATTGCTACTCTGGCCAGAGTGGCTGAGTAGAGGGGAAAAAAGAGGAGAAAGTAGAAGATTTGGGCATATAAGAGCATAAATTGCATCTTGGTTAATACTTTAAATTACCTAGATTTTGTATCCATGTTTCTTTATAATGCTTATTGTTAAAAAAAAAAAAAAAAGAAAGAAACTGGAAGATAACATATTACCCAGTGTTAACCCTTTTTTAGCTGGGTAGTATGGCTTCATATGCTGAAATCTTCTACTTTCAGTTTTTTTTTACTGTTCATTATTATATTCTTATATGTGATTAAATCACTTGTCAATTGCAATAGTTGTCATGTAATTTATATGTTCATGTGTACATGTTCATGAGTGCAATTCTCTGTATGCACCACACGCCCTTAAAAAAAATGCATCAGGGATATCACTGTTGCGCGTTCAGACAATGCTTTATTCATAGTAACCTTTCTGGAACTTCACTACTTTATAAGGAGGTTCATAAAGGCAATACCAGTGTTAGGGTGATTGTCATGGAGAGGGTTAAAAAAACAGTACGTCGAGGGGATTGGAAAAAATTACTTTTAGGGCTCATGAACATGACCTATAGCCTGTTTTGTGGCCTGCAAATTGCAGATCGCAAACCTCGGATACCAGCCGTGTGTGTGGAGTGGAATGTCCTACCCTCTATAGAATAATCCTGTCCTTGTCTGCAAAACTAACAAGAACCAGACATGTTCTATGTTTTTGAGGGTGCAACAGAACGGATATATGGATGGATACAGAATGATTCAACTGTATATGCTACAGGGCCTGCACATGCTGTAAAAAAATAAATGAACTTATACTCACCTCACCGATCCCCAGCTGCTGCAGTTCCAACAGTGGCAGGTCCCAGCTGCTGCTGCACCTCACTTCCTGCTGCTGAATGCTGAAATGGCTGTGAATGCTGCTTAGTCAATCACCAGCTGCAGCAATGACCCACCTCAGACAGTGATTGGATCTTTAACAAAAATTTGACTCTTCAAAAATGTGGGTGGTATGTTAAACATGATACTACTAGAACTTTGAACACTGTAGTCTGAATACTAATAGTATTCCTCTTTTATATGTTTTGTTTTATAATAGTGGACTAAATATCTAGGACACTTGTCGAAAAGACAGTGTGGTGCAAAAGAACAGATTTATCATCTCTAGTTCTCCTTTACCTGCTCTAGATTTTACATTCTAGTTTCTATTATGAATCTGCACACATGGCAACATGTTCAGTACAGTCCTTACTTGTGTGTGTGTGTATATATATATATATATATATATATATATATATATATACACAATGGGGCATCAATGAATGCTCAAATGCTCAAATTCCCATTGACAATACATGTGATTTGAGCCTTTCCCTCTGTTTCCAGAGAAATCTGCCTATTCTCGAATTGTAGTCATATATAACTGTCTTCCTGACTCAAACCTAATATTTTCTATTCAAACAAAATGATACACCATTTCCACTTTTAAAACGGCACATTACTTTCATGATTGCATGAGACAATTCATCAGACAAAAATGGGCATTAACATTAAATGGTAAAAAAGCTACACAAACCACTTAAGCACACTCATTATTATTGCCCTTGCAACCTGAGGCCACTGGAGAATTTCTAATTTAGTCAGCATTATGCAGTTTGAAGTGTTTCATGTTCTGCATGGGAGCAGGCTGCAATTCAAATATCAGTGGCCATGAAAAATATGCACATACGTTTAGTATTAAAATCTCCAAGGGCATATCAGAAGAGACGGGCACATGTTGCTATGTGTGATGGAGACTTTTCTTGAATCAATCATTTAGACATAATTTATCACCATTTTATTTTATTTTTTTGCCAAAGACATTTCCTTTTCGTTTGTTGAAGAGTTTTATTATGCATGCACATCCTGGAAAGGTAATAAGTCCTAAACCTTTTATGCTTAGAGCTACACGCCTTTGTTAGATACAGTAGTGTCATATACAACTTTCCCACTGACAGTGCATTTCAGATAACAAGAGTAATTGCTTATTTTATCAAGTTCAGAGAGTAGGGTTCATTTCTACCTCCCCGTCTATTACATCAGTTATTATAGTGTTATCTTTTATTGAGTTCTCTTATTAAAAGTGTCTACCCTAGTAATAACTACCTTATTTCAATTCATTTTTGCATCCATGATACACTTATATACCTTACCCTTGCTTTTCTTGTTACTCACTTGTTTGACTCCCTCCAGTGAAATATTAACACCAAATATCTAAATCCAGTAATTAGAATATGTTTAAGTGAAATAAATTATAAAATAATAGGAGCATTCAATTATTTTTGGATACATTTTTTATAATTAGTCTTGCAATCGAGCCTCGTGTATACACTTGTATTACGGCTTTTTTTTGGTACAGACTTAGAGCCATAATAGGGCTGACATCAAGGTGCATGTGACCTCCGCTGTACCTCTGTATTCTTCTATGCTCATATGGTGGCATAAAGAGGAGTTTGTTTGTTTTTCTTTGATTCTTGGCAGTAAAATATTATATGCTCAAAAACTTGCATGCAGCATATTCTTGCCCAACCCAGCCACATTCTTTCTCCAGTTTTATTCCTGTACCAATAAAGTACAAAAGATGATGGATGTGAAAGTTTAAACTCAAAAAATTTAAGGAAAACTATTTTTATCAGCGTACCTAAGGCTGGGGCTACACAAGGACATGTGTCATGCAAGATTGCATTTTTGCATTGTGAAATGTATCTAATGATTGTCAGTAATACATGATGTGCTGCAACAGTCACAAAGAATCCAACACCAATGCCATTGACATGCGCCATGCAACTTGCCTGTGACTTGTATGTGTTTTTACTGCCAAATCACAACTCTAAAATAGTTGCACAACAGCAAGTTGCAGGCAAGTCACACAAATGTCTTTGGTTGCGCAACTGTTCTGAGACTTGCCAACATGCCATTTAGCCTCTGGTATTCCGCTGTGTGAAAGACAGCCAAGCCCCGCTCTGGACAGCAGAGACACGGAGCATTAACATGATTGATAATGCTTTGTGCCTCTGGCTGATCTTTTTAGTACAAAATCACAATGAGATAAAGTTGTCACTGTGATTTTGTAGTAAAAAGAGCATTATCAATCATGTCTGGAACGGGGCTTGGCTCTCTTTGACGCAGCGGATTACCCGCACGGCATCTGCTCATGTGAAAGAGCCCTGAGGTACACAGGTCAGTTAATTTAAACTCATGCCTTCTAGAAGTTGAATAGATGAAGAGGAAATTTAGCAGCCAGTGAATAAAGTCAAACACTTTTAATATTACATATGAAAAAGTACAGAATGATGCTATATCAGATAATGGGCTATGGTCACTGCAGTCTACTTTTTTCATGTATTAGAAAATGTGGAGACTTTTAAGGCATATACACTTCACATACAATACAAATACAGTCTGAACAGAGACATCAATAAACCAAGAGTTGTAAAGCTTCCATATATTTTTAGTAGCTGTGAACCAAACTCTCTTTCAGTTGACAACACATACACACTCAGCCGAGCGTGATGTGTTTCCAGTGGGGAGAGAGGGGAGAAACAGCTGACAGTCAATTCGGCAGTAGCTTATCTCTTGGGAGAGCAAATAAACAAAGATGTAACTCCCAGGGGAAAAGATCTTGCTAGTGCCACCTTCCGGAAGTGGCTCCATATGAGTGAAAGTCCATCTTTTAAACAAGCCTTGGAACATGACAAGGGAAAATAGCCAACCAAATATACATCCATGAACAGGTCTTTTGGGGTGCTGCTCCTCATCAGCATGGAGTAGGATTTTGGCTGGCTGAGTGTGATGACATGAATGCAGCTTAGGCAGGGTGCTGGCTCTCCTTAAAGAGACAAGCTGTTTATGGAGACTTCCTGGCAGTTCTCCATGGAAAAAAAAATATGTGAACCATTTTGCTAGAGACCATTTGATGTCTCCCATTAGATATAAAAGCAAGGCTTCTTTCAGCTCCAGTGCCAGGGTGATTGATGGCCCACAATCTTCAGATACATGGAATAAATAGTTTCCTCCGCACTAAAGTTAATCAATTTAATTTCATACTTTAACCACCTCAGCCCCTATAGCTTAAACACCCTTAATGACCAGGCCACTTTTTACACTTCTGACCTACACTACTTTCACGGTTTATTGCTCGGTCATGCAACTTACCACCCAAATGAATTTTACCTCCTTTTCTTCTCACTAATAGAGCTTTCATTTGGTGGTATTTCATTGCTGCTGACATTTTTACTTTTTTTGTTATTAATCGAAATTTAATGATTTTTTTGCAAAAAAATGACATTTTTTACTTTCAGTTGTAAAATTTAGCAAAAAAAACGACATCCATATATAATGTTTTCTCTAAATTTATTGTTCTACATGTCTTTGATAAAAGAAAAATGTTTGGGTAAAAAAAAAATGGTTTGGGTAAAAGTTATAGCGTTTACAAACTATGGTACAAAAATGTGAATTTCCGCTTTTTGAAGCAGCTCTGACTTTCTGAGCACCTGTCATGTTTCCTGAGGTTCTACAATGCCCAGACAGTACAAACACCCCACAAATGACCCCATTTCGGAAAGTAGACACCCTAAGGTTTTCGCTGATGGGCATAGTGAGTTTATAGCACTTTTTATTTTTTGTCACAAGTTAGTGGAAAATGATGATTTATTTTTTTTTTCTTACAAAGTCTCATATTCCACTAACTTGTTACAAAAAATAAAAACTTCTATGAACTCACTATGCCCATCAGCAAATACCTTGGGGTGTCTTCTTTCCAAAATGGGGTCACTTGTGGGGTAGTTATACTGCCCTGGCATCCTAAGGGCCCAAATGTGTGGTAAGTAGTTTGAAATCAAAATGTGTAAAAAATGGCCGGTGAAATCCGAAAGGTGCTCTTTGGAATGTGGGCCCCTTTGCCCACCTAGGCTGCAAAAAAGTGTCACACCTGTGGTATCTCCGTACTCAGGAGAAGTTGGGCAATGTGTTTTGGGGTGTCATTTTACATATACCCATGCTGGGTGAGATAAATATCTCGGTCAAATGCCAACTTTGTATAAAAAAATGGGAAAAGTTGTCTTTTGCCGAGATATTTATCTCACCCAGCATGGGTATATGTAAAATGACACCCCAAAACACATTGCCCAACTTCTCCTGAGTATGGCAATACCACATGTGTGACACTTTTTTGCAGCCTAGGTGGGCAAAGGGGCCCACATTCCAAAGAGCACCTTTAGGATTTCACAGGTCATTTTTTTACACATTTTGATTTCAAACTACTTACCACACATTAGGGCCCCTAGAATGCCAGGGCAGTATAACTACCCCACAAGTGACCCCATTTTGGAAAGAAGACACCCCAAGGTATTCCGTGAGGGGCATGGAGAGTTCCTCGAATTTTTTATTTTTTGTCACAAGTTAGCGGAAAATGATGATTGTTTTTTTTTCTTACAATCATCATTTTCCGCTAACTTGTGACAAAAAATAAAAAATTCTAGGAACTCGCCATGCCCCTCACGGAATACCTTGGGGTGTCTTCTTTCCAAAATGGGGTCACTTGTGGGGTAGTTATACTGCCCTGGCATTTTAGAAGCCCAAATGCGTGCGAAGTAGTTTGAAATCAAAATCTGTAAAAAATGGCCGGTGAAATCCGAAAGGTGCTCTTTGGAATGTGGGCCCCTTTGCCCACCTAGGCTGCAAAAAAGTGTCACACATGTGGTATTGCCGTACTCAGGAGAAGTTGGGCAATGTGTTTTGGGGTGTCATTTTACATATACCTATGCTGGGTGAGATAAATATCTTGGTCAAATGCCAACTTTGTATAAAAAAATGGGAAAAGTTGTCTTTTGCCAAGATATTTCTCTCACCCAGCATAGGTATATGTAAAATGACACCCCAAAACACATTGCCCAACTTCTCCTGAGTACGGCAATACCAGATGTGTGACACTTTTTTGCAGCCTAGGTGGGCAAAGGGGCCCACATTCCAAAGAGCACCTTTCGGATTTCACCGGCCATTTTTTACAGATTTTGATTTCAAACTACTTCGCACGCATTTGGGTCCCTAAAATGCCAGGGCAGTATAACTACCCCACAAGTGACCACATTTTGGAAAGAAAACACCCCAAGGTATTTCGTGATGGGCATAGTGAGTTCATGGAATTTTTTATTTTTTGTCACAAGTTAGTGGAATATGAGACTTTGTAAGAAAAAAAAAATCAAATCATCATTTTCCGCTAACTTGTGACAAAAAATAAAAAGTTCTATGGACTCACTATGCCCATCAGCGAATACCTTAGGGTGTCTACTTTCCGAAATGGGGTCATTTGTGGGGTGTTTGTACTGTCTGGGCATTGTAGAACCTCAGGAAACATGACAGGTGCTCAGAAAGTCAGAGCTGCTTCAAAAAGCGGAAATTCACATTTTTGTTACATAGTTTGTAAACGCTATAACTTTTACCTAAACCATTTTTTTTTACCCAAACATTTTTTTTATCAAAGACATGTAGAACAATAAATTTAGAGAAAAATTTATATATAGATGTCATTTTTTTTGCTAAATTTTACAACTGAAAGTGAAAAATGTCATTTTTTTGCAGAAAAATTGTTAAATTTCGATTAATAACAAAAAAAGTAAAAATGTCAGCAGCAATGAAATACCACCAAATGAAAGCTCTATTAGTGAGAAGAAAAGGAGGTAAAATTCATTTGGGTGGTAAGTTGCATGACCGAGCAATAAATGGTGAAAGTAGTGTAGTGCAGAAGTGTAAAAAGTGGTCTGGTCATTAAGGGTGTTTAAGCTAGGGGGGCTGAAGTGGTTAAAGAGGACCTTTCACCTTGAAAAACATTGTGAACTAAGTATGCTGCCATTGGAGAGCAGCGCCCAGGGATCTCACTGCACTTACTATTACCCCTGGGTAAAAAAAAACTCCCAGGCTGTGAGCTGTGCGCTGCGATTGGCCAGCACTACAGCCTAGGAGAAGGAGACGCCCACAGGACAAGGGCAGACACCGCCTATTATAACTTAGTGAGAGAACATACCGGAGCGCATAACGGGAGAACGGAGCGGCGCCCAGGGGTAATAGTAAGTGCAGTGAGATCCCTGTGCGCCGCTCTCCATGGCAGCATACTTAGTTCACAATGTTTTTCAAGGTGAAAGGTCCTCTTTAACCATGCAGTGGCCCTAGATTCTACTATAGAGTAAAAGAGCACACTCCTTTTATAACGTCAGCTATTTCCACATAGATTTATACAGAATCTGTTCTGTTACTCGCTGAGACAAGTAGTGGCCCCATGACACAGTGGAGAGGGTGTCAGCAGTAATGTTTATGTTGATGTCACTATTTATTTTTTACTTCTTCTGATCTCTCCCAAGTACAACCCCAAAAAATGGTCACTGTTTTTTGAGCATCCACCTACACACAGTTAGTATTTGCTCAGTAATTGCTCAGTATTGTTAAGGCCAAAAAAACAGGAGTGGGTCCAAAACAGAGATGACACATGATAGGAATATTTTCGTCTGTGTTTTGGACCCACTCCTGCTTTTAGCTTCCAAATCATGATCAAATTCTGATGAAAAATACTGACCGTGTGATTGAGGCCTCATTCACAATTTGCATTCGTTTTGGCCATTTGCCTCTGAAATCGGTTTTATTCAGATGGAAAAGAAGTCCTGCATGCTGGACTTTAATACCCTCTATGACACAATCAGTATTTAGTCAGTTTTTTGCATCAGTATTTGATCAATATTGGTAAGGCAAAAAAAGGAGTGGGTCCAAAACAACAAAAACAACCCAAAAAAATGGTTACTGTCTTTTGCGCTTCCGCCTTCACACATTTAGTATTTGGTCAGTAATTGATCAGTGATCACTGAAGCAAAATACTGACTGTGTAATAGAGGCCTTATGAATGCTCCTGTTGTGTTTTTAATTTCTCAGTTCTTCTGACAGATAAGAAGAAGGGTAAAATGAACGATGATGTCAACAAGGCCAAACAGGGACACTAAAGGCCCCATTACAGAGTGGTGAGGGTGGCAACAGCATGAGGAGTCAACATAGTAGTCCAGTAACTAGAGATGTCGCGAAAATAAAATTTTCCATTCGCGAACGGCGAACGCGAATTTCTGCAAATGTTCGCGAACGGGAGAACCCGGGCGAACCGCCATAGACTTCAATAGGCAGGCTAATTTTAAAACCCACAGGGACTCTTTTTGGCCACAATAGTGATGGAAAAGTTGTTTCAAGGGGACTAACACCTGGAATGGCAAAACTCCCATGGAAAATTACGTAGTTGACGCAGAGTCGGGTGTTAATCCATAAAGGGCATAAATCACCTAACATTCCTAAATTGTTTGGAATAACATGCTTTAAAACATCAGGTATGATGTTGTATCGATCAGGTAGTGTAAGGGTTATGCCCGCTTTACAGTGACAGACCAAACTCCCCGTTTAACGCACCGCAAACAGTCCATTTGCACAACCGCAAACTCCCCATTTGCATAAGGTTGGATACCAAGCTAGCCATGTCCCGTTCCTTGTCCTCACTGACGTCATTGAAAGTCTCTTCCTCCACCCAGCCACGTACAACACCAAGGGTCCCCGAAAGGTGACAACAAGCCCCCTGGGACGCCTTCTGTGGTTGGTCTTCCACCACCTCAAAGCCACCTTCCTCCTCTGACTCCTCTTCTTCAGACTCCTCTCTCTGCGTTGCCACAGGTCCAGCAATCAACAATGACAAGGCTGCTTCTGGTGGTGATGGTGACAACAACTCTTCCTCTTCATGCTCATCTACGGCCTGATCCAGCACTCTTCGCAGGTCACGCTCCAGAAAAAACGCATATGGGATGAGGTCGATGATGTTGCCTTGGGTTTGACTGACCAGGTTTGTCACCTCCGCAAAAGGACGCATGAGCCTACAGCCATTGTGCATGAGCGTTCAGTAACGCGGCCAAAAAATACCCAGCTCCGCAGAGGCTGTCCTCTTTTTTTTTTATTAAAAAAATCTGTTCTTACAAGTTTAATCTCTGTTTTGTCCCCTATCAGGGGCCGGTGTATGGAATAGATTTTAGCAACCGAGAGATGGAAAAAGATGCTTGGTTGGTCCTCTTACTTCCAATTTGGGGCACTGCGCGTGCGCCGTGCAATGTACTGTGCCACCCTATATGAGTGGTGTGTTAAGTAGTACTATTCCTATCAGTTTAATCCCTGTTACGTCCCCTATCAGGGGCCGGTGTATGGAATAGATTTTAGGACCCGGGAGATGGAAAAAGATGCTTGGTTGGTCCTCTTACTTCCAATTTTGGGCACTGCGCGTGCGCCGTGCAATGTACTGTGCCACCCTATATGAGTGGTGTGTTAAGTAGTACTATTCCTATCAATTTAATCCCTGTTACGTCCCCTATCAGGGGCCGGTGTATGGAATAGATTTTAGGAACCGGGAGATGGAAAAAGATGCTTGGTTGGTCCTCTTACTTCCAATTTGGAGCACTGCGCGTCCGCCGTGCAATGTACTGTGCCACCCTATATGAGTGGTGTGTTAAGTAGTACTATTCCTATCAGTTTAATCCCTGTTACGTCCCCTATCAGGGGACGTGTATCGAATAGATTTTAAACAACCGCAAAGAGTTGTCAATAGTTGACACACTCACGACATAAATTTTATTCCTCTATGCGCCAATCTTGGTGTAGTGATGACTGTGCTCGTGCGCACGTTTGGGAGATTGCAGGCGATGGCGGTTTTTCAAAGCCTATGGTCGTGCTGAGGTAGTTCAGTGACAGTTAAGTGACCCAGAAAACAATGATTCTACAGTGTAGGCCCATTGTTGGCCTAGTAGGCTTTAATGATCACCTTAGATGATCACAAAGAAAATTAATGTTTTTTATATGCAAAATTATCCAGCCGATCGCTTTTGGTCTGTTCACAATGAAGCAACGACCTTATCATCTGGGGTGTGCCAACATTGCCATTGCCAACACACTCATAGAGGTGATTGCTTCATTGTGATACGCAAGCCTCTTCACCACAACAAGGTAACGATCAGGTAAGGGGAATTGACACATGTATCTGCCTTTTTTTTTGTTTTGTTTTTGCAGCCACAGTGCAGCACAAGAGGCCACAAAAATTTGGCATTGTTGCCAAATTAGGTGAAAAATTAGGTATTGTTGCAGCCGCTGCTGTAGCAGCAGCCGGAAAAAATGATGTTTTCCAGGCAGAAAGTGCACCAAAACATTGCGTCTTGAACCCTAGTTGGTGGCGGAGAAGTCACGCAAGTCATCCGGCATGCAGAGATTAAATACAGCAGCGTGTGGACCATTTTTAGCCCAATGCATCTAATCAGGCCTTTTTTAGTCAAATGCATCCCCCACTGTCAGTCCCTTCGGGATCAATGCCTCATTCATCTTAATAAAGGTGAGGTAATCTAGACTTTTTTGACCTAGGCGACTTCTCTTCTCAGTGACAATACCTCCTGCTGCGCTGAAGATCCTTTCTGACAGGACTCTTGAGGCGGGGCAGGCCAGAAGTTCTATCGCAAATTGGGATAGCTCAGGCCACAGGTTAAGCCTGCACACCCAGTAGTCAAGGGGTACATCGCTCCTCAGAGTGTCGATATCTGCAGTTAAGGCGAGGTAGTCTGCTACCTGTCGGTCGAGTCGTTCTCTGAGGGTGGACCCTGAAGGGCTGTGGCGATGCGTAGGACTTAAAAAGCTCCGCATGTACTCCATCAACAACATGTCTGTAAAGCATCCTGTCCTTGCTGGCGTGGTCGTGGTAGGAGGAGGATTACTTTCACCTCTTCCCCTGTTAGATTCCCGTTGTGCTGTGACATCACCCTTATATGCTGTGTAAAGCATACTTTTTAACTTATTTTGGAACTGCTGCATCCTTTCCGACTTCCGGTAATTCAGTAACATTTCAGCCACTTTCTGCTTATACCGGGGGTCTAGTAGCGTGGCCACCCAGTACTGTTCGTTCTCCTTCAGCCTTTTTATACGAGGGTCCCTCAACAGGCATGATAGCATGAAAGACCCCATTTGCACAAGGTTGGATGCCGAGCTACTCATGTCCCGTTCCTCGTCCTCACTGATCTCATTGAAGGTCTGTTCTTCCCCCCAGCCACGTACAACACCACGGGTACCAGATAGGTGACAACGAGCACCCTGGGATGCCTGCTGTGGTTGGTCTTCCTCCTCCTCAAAGCCACATTCCTCCTCTGACTCCTCTTCCTCACACTCCTCTTCCAGCGTTGCCGCAGGTCCAGCAAGCGATGCTGATAAGGCTGTTTCTGGTGGTGATGGTGACCACAACTCTTCCTCTTCCTCTTCACCCTCATCTACGGCCTGATCCAGCACTCTTTGCAGGGCACGCTCCAGGAAGAAAACAAATGGGATGATGTCGCTGATGGTGCCTTCGGTGCGACTAACTAGGTTTGTCACCTCCTCAAAAGGATGTAGCATTAGCCTACAGGCATTGCGCATGAGCGTCCAGTAACGTGGCAAAAAAATACCCAGCTCCGCAGAGGCTGTCCTAGCACCCCGGTCATGCAAATACTCGTTGGCGGCTTTTTCTTGTTGGAGCAGGCGGTCGAACATTAGGAGTGTTGAATTCCAATGTGTCGGGCTGTGGCAAATCAAGTGCCTCACTGGCATGTTGTTTCGCCGCTGAATATCGGAAAAGTGCGCCATGGCCGTGTAGGAACGCCTGAAATGGCCACACACCTTCCTGGCCTGCTTGAGGACGTCCTGTAAGCCTGGGTAATTATGCACAAAGCATTGTACGATCAGATTCAACACATGTGCCATGCACGGCACATGTGTCAACTTTCCCAAATTCAATGCCGCCAACAAATTGCTTTCGTTGTCACACACCACTTTGCCGATCTCCAGTTGGTGCGGGGTCAGCCACTGATCCACCTGTGCGTTCCAATAGCTACAAATTTTTTGAAGGCCTCAGACTCCAACAGCTTGTATGGTAAAAGCTGGCGGGCTAAGAGTTCCGACAAGCCAGCTGTCAGACGCCGGGCAAGGGGGTGACTCTGTGACATTGGCTTCTTACGCTCAAACATTTCCTTGACAGACACCTGACTGTGGGCAGATAAGCAGGAACTGCTGAAGGTGAGAGGCGGAGTGGCGGGTGGTTGAGAGGGGGCAAGGAGGACAGCTGTGGTTGACGTGGCTGAAGATGCTGGACCAGGAGGAGGATGGTGGCTTTGAGTTTGTGTGCTGCTTGTACTCATCATGTGTTGATCCCATAGGCGTTTGTGATGTGAGATCATGTGCCTTCGCAAAGCAGTTGTACCTAGGTGGGTGTTGGACTTCCCACAACTCAGTTTCTTTTGGCACAGGTTGCAAATGGCATCGCTGTTATCTGAGGCAGACACACAAAAAAAATGCCACACTGCTGAGCTTTGCAATGACGGCATTCTGGTGGTGGCAACAGCATGCGTTGATTGGCGCGCTGTCTGGCTGACCCCGTGTGCCGATACATGCTGTCTGACTGTGCGACTAGCTACTTGTGACGACCTACCCCTGCTTCCAACTCGTCTCCTCCTCCTCTCTGTCTCCCCATCTGAACTTTCCCCCTGTTCTTCTTCTCTTCGAGCGGGCACCCACGTGACATCCACGGACACATCGTCATCATCAACCGCTTCACTTGTATCTGACAACTCGGCAAAGGAAGCAGCAGCGGGTACAACATCATCATCATCACACCGTACGTCCATGTGTGTAATGCTGCCTGACTGAGACATATCCCTGTTATCTACATCCTCTGGCAATAATGGTTGCGCATCACTCATTTCTTCCAACTGATGTGTAAATAACTCCTCTGACAGATCAAGTGAAGCGGCTGTGGTGCTAGTGTTTGTGGTGGCAGCAGGCAGGCGAGTGGTAACTTGGGAGGTGTCCGAAGCTGAGCTGGAGGAGGATGGTGCGTCAAGTTTCCAAGTGGAAGCTGTAGAAGATTGGGTGTCCTGTGTTAGCCAGTCAACTATGTCCTCAGAACTTTTCGAGTTCAGGGTACGTGGGCATTATTCTAGGGCCAAAGGAAATCACAGTACCACGACCACGACGGCCCCTGCGGGGTGGCCTGCCTCTGCCTCTCATTTTTTTTTAGATTAGTGGTACTATGCATGCAAGGTACTGTGCCACCCGATATGAGTGGTGGGCAGTGGGCACAGTACAGTCTGTGGGCCTGACACACACTGGCAGGCAACTGCAATTATATTACAGAGAAAAAATTGTATTACTTTTTTATCTGCAAGCTACTTTTCGTCCAGATGTAAGTGGTGGGCACTGGCAGTGGGCACAGTACAGTCTGTGGGCCTGACACACACTGGCAGGCAACTGAAATTATATTGCAGAGAAAAAAATGTATAACTTTTTTATCTGCAAGCTACTGTGCCACCAGATATGAGTGGTGGGCACTGGCAGTGGGCACAGTACACTCTGTGGGCCTGACACACACTGGCAGGCAACTGCAATTATATTACAGAGAAAAAATGGTATTACTTTTTTATCTGCAAGCTACTGTGCCACCATATATGAATGGTGGGCACTGGCAGTGGGCACAGTACACTATGTGGGCCTGACACACACTGGCAGGCAACTGCAATTATATTACAGAGAAAAAATTGTATTACTTTTTTATCAGCAAGCTACTGTGCCACCATATATGAGTGGTGGGCACTGGCAGTGGGCACAGTACACTCTGTGGGCCTGACACACACTGGCAGGCAACTGCAATTATATTACAGAGAAAAATTTGTATTACTTTTTCTCTGCAAGCTACTGTGCCCCCAGATATGAGTGGTGGGCACTGGCAGTGGGCACAGTACACTCTGTGGGCCTGACACACATTGGCAGGCAACTAAAATTATATTACAGAGAAAAAATGGTATTACTTTTTTATCTGCAAGCTACTGTGCCACCAGATATGAGTGGTGTGCACTGGCAGTGGGCACAGTACACTATGTGGGCCTGACACACATTGGCAGGCAACTACAATTATATTACAGAGAAAAAATTGTATTACTTTTCTATCTGCAAGCTACTGTGCCACCAGATATGAGTGGTGTGCACTGGCAGTGGGCACAGTACACTCTGTGGGCCTGACACACATTGGCAGGCAACTACAATTATATTACAGAGAAAAAATTGTATTACTTTTTTATCTGCAAGCTACTGTGCCACCAGATATGAGTGGTGTGCACTGGCAGTGGGCACAGTACACTATGTGGGCCTGACACACACTGGCAGGCAACTGCAATTATATTACAGAGAAAAAATGGTATTACTTTTTTATCTGCAAGCTACTGTGCCACCAGATATGAGTGGTGGGCACTGGCAGTGGGCACAGTACACTCTGTGGGCCTGACACACACTGGCAGGCAACTGCAATTATATTACAGAGAAAAAAATGTATTACTTTTTTATCTGCAAGCTACTGTGCCACCAGATATGAGTGGTGGGCACTGGCAGTGGGCACAGTACACTCTGTGGGCCTGACACACACTGGCAGGCAACTGCAATTATATTACAGAGAAAAAATGGTATAACTTTTTTATCTGCAAGCTACTGTGCCACCAGATATGAGTGGTGGGCACTGGCAGTGGGCACAGTACAGTCTGTGGGCCTGACACACACTGGCAGGCAACTGCAATATATATATATATATATATATATATATATATATATTATTATTTTTTTTTTAAAAGCAGACTGATATACTAGCCCTAAAAAGGGCTTTTTGGAGTGCTGTCAGGACGCTGTCCTTACGGCAGATCAGATGAGTCTTTGAGGACTGGAGTGGACACAGAACACTGGCCTAGCTAACGCTTTCCCTATTAATTCAGCAGCACTCTCCCTGCTCTAACTAACACTGCAGCTTCAGAATGAATCTAAGATGGATGCTGTCCTTGCTTTTTGATAGGAGGTGGGATGGTCTGGGAGGGAGGGTATGCTGATTGGCTGGAATGTGTCTGCTGACTGTGAGGTACAGGGTCAAAGTTTGCTCAATGATGAAGTATAGGGGGCGGACCGAACATCGCATATGTTCGGCCGCCGCGGCGAACGCGAACAAGCGATGTTCGCCGGGAACTGTTCGCCGGCGAATAGTTCGGGACATCTCTACCAGTAACAGAGTGGGGAGGGTTGCTTATCTAAGGAACAAGGTAGACACCTCAAAAACAGTTATATTACACAGGTTATGCACTCCAATATAAGAATGAAGGTGCTAGGGAATTGCTTATTTACGAAATCAGGTGGGCACCCCAATAACAGTTATATAACACTGTTTATTCACCCCAATATGAGAATCAAGGCCTAATGGTATTATCTATGAAACAAAGTAGACACTGGAATAACAATTATATTACACAGCTTATTTACCCCAATTTTAGAATAAATGTCTAATAGAATTGCTTATCTATTAAAAAAAGTTGGGCACCACAATAACAGTTATATTAGACAGCTTATTCACCCCAATATGAGAATCAAGGCATAATGCTATAGAATTGCTTATCTATTAAACAAGGTGGGCACTTCAATGACAGTTATATTACACAGGTTATTAACCCCCAATTTGAGAATAAAGGCATAACAGAATATCTTATCTATTAAACATGTTGAACACTGTTCAATTAGATATCTCTGCCCTACACAGGGGATTGACGCAAACTGCACTGTCTCCTATGGATCCCTTCAGCTTACAGAGCCTGAACTGTGCTACAGTCTCCCTATGCCCTCAGCAATTTAGAAGCTGGTCTTCCTTCCCTCCTGTGCTTGGCAGTTCATCTACATAACTTAGGCGGACTTTACACTTGTCTAAATTTACAACAGCTCCATTCCTGGTGTAATTTAGACCCTGTTTTAAGCATAGAAAATGATAAATTATTTGGGACTGCTGGCCCACCCTTTTCCACACCCACACCATAAATGGGCACCAAGGAGGGGAGAGGTGCTCATAGGATGATATGCAGGTTGAAAAGAGGTTCATTTCAGATGATTAAAGTTCACCTTATATGGTTGTGCAAACGTAGGCACATCCCTAGTGTACACAGGTGGTAGTCCAAGGTCGGTGCTGCCAGTCTTGTCTAATCCTCGCTTGGATGGGTTGCCAGCCCCTGAGAGGTAAATGGTAATATTGGAAAGGATAAGGCCCACGTGCAGATCCACACGCTCAGTGAAGACACTAAATTGGCGCAACTGAGCGGCCAGGCGAATTTGAATTTCTCTTTATTCAAGGATGACAACGCGTTTCGGAGCATATAAAACGCCTTTTTCAAGTCTTAAAAACGTGTGTATATGTATATAGGCATTTAAAAGGAAACAGACAAAAGTGCTTATACAAAGAACTAATTTAAAAAATAACGAATGTATCTAAAGAAAATTCCTCATCATAAAACTAGCAGTATCAAAATAAATAAAATATAATATATAATAAAATAAATAAAAAAGATGCATAAATGAATAAAAATGAATATAAATTATTACATTGAAACGAAATTACTACAAATGAAATTATAGTGATTAGTTGCAGAGTGAAAATACATAAATGAATATATATATATATATATATATATATACAGGGAGTGCAGAATTATTAGGCAAGTTGTATTTTTGAGGATTAATTTTATTATTGAACAACAACCATGTTCTCAATGAACCCAAAAAACTCATTAATATCAAAGCTGAATATTTTTGGAAGTAGTTTTTAGTTTGTTTTTAGTTTTAGCTATTTTAGGGGGATATCTGTGTGTGCAGGTGACTATTACTGTGCATAATTATTAGGCAACTTAACGAAAAACAAATATATACCCATTTCAATTATTTATTTTTACCAGTGAAACCAATATAACATCTCAACATTCACAAATATACATTTCTGACATTCAAAAACAAAACAAAAACAAATCAGTGACCAATATAGCCACCTTTCTTTGCAAGGACACTCAAAAGCCTGCCATCCATGGATTCTGTCAGTGTTTTGATCTGTTCACCATCAACATTGCGTGCAGCAGCAACCACAGCCTCCCAGACACTGTTCAGAGAGGTGTACTGTTTTCCCTCCTTGTAAATCTCACATTTGATGATGGACCACAGGTTCTCAATGGGGTTCAGATCAGGTGAACAAGGAGGCCATGTCATTAGATTTTCTTCTTTTATACCCTTTCTTGCCAGCCACGCTGTGGAGTACTTGGACGCGTGTGATGGAGCATTGTCCTGCATGAAAATCATGTTTTTCTTGAAGGATGCAGACTTCTTCCTGTACCACTGCTTGAAGAAGGTGTCTTCCAGGAACTGGCAGTAGGACTGGGAGTTGAGCTTGACTCCATCCTAAACCCGAAAAGGCCCCACAAGCTCATCTTTGATGATACCAGCCCAAACCAGTACTCCACCTCCACCTTGCTGGCGTCTGAGTCGGACTGGAGCTCTCTGCCCTTTACCAATCCAGCCACGGGCCCATCCATCTGGCCCATCAAGACTCACTCTCATTTCATCAGTCCATAAAACCTTAGAAAAATCAGTCTTGAGATATTTCTTGGCCCAGTCTTGACGTTTCAGCTTGTGTGTCTTGTTCAGTGGTGGTCGTCTTTCAGCCTTTCTTACCTTGGCCATGTCTCTGAGTATTGCACACCTTGTGCTTTTGGGCACTGCAGTGATGTTGCAGCTCTGAAATATGGCCAAACTGGTGGCAAGTGGCATCTTGGCAGCTGCACGCTTGACTTTTCTCAGTTCATGGGCAGTTATTTTGCGCCTTGGTTTTTCCACACGCTTCTTGCGACCCTGTTGACTATTTTGAATGAAACGCTTGATTGTTCGATGATCACGCTTCAGAAGCTTTGCAATTTTAAGAGTGCTGCATCCCTCTGCAAGATATCTCACTATTTTTGACTTATCTGAGCCTGTCAAGTCCTTCTTTTGACCCATTTTGCCAAAGGAAAGGAAGTTGCCTAATAATTATGCACACTTGATATAGGGTGTTGATGTCATTAGACCACACCCCTTTTCATTACAGAGATGCACATCACCTAATATGCTTAATTGGTAGTAGGCTTTCGAGCCTATACAGCTTGGAGTAAGACAACATGCATAAAGAGGATGATGTGGTCAAAATACTCATTTGCCTAATAATTCTGCACGTAGTGTAGAGAGAGAGAGAGAGAGAGAGAGTGGTATAGGCAAAAAATTGATAATTAAATGGATATTTCAATAAATTTTTATGATTCAATCAAAGATTATTGATCTATGGTTACTAATTGAGCGAATAATCACAAAAAGGATGGAGAATATATACATGGAAAATATATAAAAAATATATATATATAAGTATAAAAAAATAATCTAGAAAGGATAGGATACATATAAAAATGAACAGAAGTATCTGGATGCTCAAGTTGGTAGCTAAATGCATAGGTCAAAAAAAATTTGTAGGAAGGGAGAAATGGAAGTAAGGTGTGGATAGAGGGATTGTCAAGTGGCTGTGTGCGATGATATATAACTGTTTACTGTTGAAAGTATGAGTGAGCTGGTGGCCGTAATAAGATATTAATGCTGTTAGGAATATGGATGAGCTGGTGGCAGTTAAATGAATAAGACAGGGGTGATGAAGATAGGATGGAGGCGCTGAGGAAAGAGTGATTGACTGTGCTGTGCGGCTGGACACGCGCTGTGAGCGGCGGTATCAGAAGGTATCAGGATGCGCGCTGCGAGCGGCGGTGTCAGGAGGAGATGCCAACTGCTTGCAGAACCCTGGAGATCGGAGGTTCAGGGTGAAGTGAGACGGGAAACACAAGCTGCTGATGGCCGTGGCAGACAGGGCGAGCAATGATGTAGTGGGAGAATAAATAAAAAGGATTTACCTTAGGTGCCGGTGGCCAGAGGTTGCAGATGCAAGAACTCTTCCTATGATGCTGGACTCGGACAGCGTGCTGGATAAAGCGCGCCAATTTAAAGGGTGATGTATGGGAGGTGACAAAGGTTGATTGATGGTGGGAAGGATAAGGAACAGGTAGCGTGATTTTGGAGGACAGGTAACTTGTATGGTTGGGCTGGAGATATTGAAGAATATAAAAAGTGAAAGGAATGATGTGAATGTAAAGAGGAGAAGTGGAAACAAAATAAATGGGAATGAATTGGATATAAATATGAAATAAATATAATATTAACTGAGTGTAAATGCGGAATCATGAATTATGAAGTGATAATTGCTGGCAAGTTTATGGGAAACTGTATATATGGAAAGAATAGACCGATGGATGGATATTTGATTGAGGTAGAGATGACAAGAATTAGGAAATTAAGTATGAGTAAGAGTGGTGAAAAGAACAATAAATTCAGACTAATGGCTGTTACTGAAATGAAGTATGAGCTAGAGAGGAGAAATTTGGAGAGGTTGTTAAAGTGTGGGGGGGAGGGTCAAGGAGGGGGGGAGGTATGAAGGGGGGACTTAAAAGCAGTTACTTTCCAAAGATTCATTCAGGCCATGTGGTTCCAGGGTCTGCATTTTGAAAATCCAGAACATCTCTTTTTTCCAGAGGCATTGAAAACGGCTGGAAATACAGTCCTGATCAAAAGTTTAAGACCACTTGAAAAATGGCAAAAAATCATATTTAGCATGGCTGGATCTTAACAAGGTTCCAAGTAGAGCTTCAACATGCAACAAGAAGAAATGGGAGTGAGACAAAACATTTTTTGAGCATTCAATTTAATGAAAACAACGAATAAACTGAAACAGACTGTTTTTCAGCTGATCAAAAGTTTAGGACCACACCTCCAAAAAAAAACTATATCCCCCCAAAACAGAAATCCAACTTCCAAACATGAACTCAGTAATGAGTAGCTCCGCCATTATTGTTTATCACTTCAAAAATTAGTTTCGGCATGCTTGATGCAAGTGTTTCCATGAGGTGAGTGGGAACATTTCTCCAAGTGGTGAAGACGGCCGCACGAAGGCCATGTACTGTCTGGAACAGTTGTCCATTTTTGTAAACTTCCCTTTCCATCCATCCCCAAAGGTTCTCAATTGGATTTAGATCAGGGGAACACGCAGGATGGGCCAAAAGAGTGATGTTATTCTCCTGGAAGAAGTCCCTTGTCCTGCGGGCATTGTGTACTGTAGCGTTGTCCTGTTGAAAAACCCATTCGTTACCACACAGACGAGGGCCCTCAGTCATGAGGAATGCTCTCTGCAACATCTGGACATAGCCAGCGGCCGTTTGACGCCCCTGCACTTCCTGAAGCTCCATTGTTCCACTGAAGGAAAAAGCACCCCAGACCATTATGGCGCGCCCTCCACTGTGGCGTGTAGAAAACATCTTAGGTGGGATCTGCTTGTCATGCCAGTAACGTTGAAAACCATCAGGACCATCAAGGTTAAATTTTTTCTCATTAGAGAATAAAACTTTCTTCCACCTTTGAATGTCCCATGTTTGGTGCTCTCTTGCAAAGTCCAAACGAGCAGTTCTGTGGCGTTCAAGGAGACGAGGTCTTTGAAGATGTTTTTTGTTTTTGAAGCCCTTCAGTCTCAGATGCCGTATGATGGTTATGGGGCTGCAGTCAGCACCAGTAAGGGCCTTAATTTGGGTCGAGGATCGTCCAGTGTCTTGACGGACAGCCAATTGGATCCTCCGGCTCAGTGCTGATGACATTTTTTTGGGTCTTCCACTTGACTTTTTTGTTCTATAACCCTCAGGATCATTTAAGTCTTACTGTGTCCCACCTCAGCAGCGATGGCGCGCTGTGAGAGACCCTGCTTATGCAGTTCAACAACCCGACCATGTACAAAAAGGGAGAGTTTTTTTGCCTTTGCCATCACAACGTGTGACTACCTGACAGAAAATGACAATGAATCCACATCTTTGCACAGATTTGGCCTTTTAAAGGCATGTGGTCCTAAAATTTGGATCAGCTGAAAAACAGCTTGTTTCAGTTTAATCGTTATTTTCAATTAATTGCTCAAAATGTTTTGTCTCACTCTCATTTCTTCTTGTTGCATGCTGAAGCTCTACTTGGAACCTTGTTAAGATCCAACAATGTAAAATATGATTTTTTTGCCATTTTTCAAGTGGTCTTAAACTTTTGATCAGGACTGTAGTACTTGGTATGTGCTCTATAGGAGTTATGGTGAACTGAGTGGGATCTTTGTTATGGCATTGTAGAAAGTGTCTAGAGACTCCATGCTTCGTGTAGCTTTTTGTGATGTTCAAGCAGTGTTTACTGTTCCTTTCTCCCAAGCTGAGGGTAGTGCGGCCTATATATTGGAGTCCGCAGGTACACTCTAAAAGATAGATGACGTATGAGGAGGAACAGTTTAGGAAGGTCTTAATGTCAAAACGTTCACCGGTAACATTACTACTGAAATGCAGCTTCCGTGATGATATATTTCGGCAGCATTTACTTGATCGGTGGCCACATTTGTAGCTGCCACGGAGATTTTGAAAAAGCATCATAGTTTACTGGGGGCTAAAAGGTTTTTAAGTGTTTGGGCCCTTTTGAACGTCAGTTGTGGCTTTGGTTTTATATGATCCTTCAGAAACTGATCTGCCAACAGGATCGGCCAATGCTTGGTAAAGATATCCCGTAAGGCTTTTTGGTTAACGTTGTAAGTACTGATGAATGTAGATTTAAAGCCCTCTGCTCTTTGAGGGGCCCCTTGTTCCTTTCATTTTGGTGCTAAGCACTCCTGTTGGGTATATTTTTTTAGCTCTTTCGAATGCTGCTGTGATAATGTTGTTGTGGTAACCTTGTTAAGGAACCGGCGAGTAAGGATACGGCTCTGGATTATAAAATCCTCATCATTGGTGCAGTTCAGATGCGTTTTAATTGGCTAAACTGAATATTATTTTTCCACTTTTTGTGATGTGAGCTCTTGTAGTCAACATAACTGTTTCCATCAACTTTCTTGAATTTTTTTTTTTGTTTCGATGAAATCCTCTTTGGAGGAAAGTACGAGATCTAGGTATTCGATATAAGTACTGGAGTAGTTTGATGTGAAGGAAAGGCTGAAGGTACTGTTGTTGGGATGTTCTGTGAAGTTGGCTGCTTTGTTGACGTTCCCGTTCCATATAATTAACAGGTCGTCTATATACTGCCTGTAGAAGATGATATTTGCCGACCAGGAGTGTTTTTCCATAGATATATTGTTCTTCAAACTACCCCATATACAAGTTGGCAAAACTGGGCGTGAAACGTCTAGGGTAACCCAACTGTATGAATCTTGTCATTTAACTTCTTTCAGTGAGGAGATAAGACTTGATGATTCTTTTAGATATGATGGTAATTTGATGACGTATTTTTGTAGCATGATATCCACATAGTGAGACAGGTTGCATGTGAGAGATGAGATCCCATAGATAATCGGTCTACCCGGAGGGTAATGGACGGCTTTATGTATTTTGGGCAAATGATAAAATAGTGACAGATTAGGATGTTCCACTATAATGTCATCTTTCTCTTTCTTCGTTAGGACATGTTTCTCCTTAGCAGCCTTCAGTAGGGTTAATAATTCCTTTGAATACTCCTTCAATGGGTTTTCTGTTAGGATTTGGTAGTATTCTTCGTCCGTTAGAATTCTCTAGGCTTCTGTAAGGTATTCAGTTTTATCTTGAATGACGATACCTCCGCCTTTATCGGCATTTCTGATTACTATAGATTCGATCAGCAATAAATCCTTTAGGGCATCTTTTTCAGGTGTGCTGAGGTTATTTGGAATCCTCAACCTTTATTTATGTTTCTCAAGTCTTTAGCAACTAGAGAAAAGAATTTCTTTATATGGTTGCCTCTATGGTGAGTTGGGTTAAATGTAGACTTTGGTTTCAGACCTGTGTTGATTGCTTCTGGTGCATGGGCTAGTTCAGTAAGTGTATCGGCTGGTTCAATTGAGGGAGCTTCGATTCTGGTTGTGGAAGCTTTAGTTTTGGTTTCTGTTCTCAACGCCTTGATCTCAAAGTGTCTATGGAGTGTAATTTTGCAGATGAAATTATTGAGATCAACAAATAATTCTAATTCATTGAATTTGCCTGTAGGACAAAACGAGAGGCCTTTTTCTAGGAGGCTGGTTTCCGCCTTGTTGAGTATGTGTGTGGAGAGGTTAAAAATTCTAACTAGCGAGATGTGCTGTTCCTTTTTGGACTCAACAGATTGGTGTCTGTCTGTCGCTTAGTTTTGTTCCCTTGAGGTTTTCCGTTCTTTTGTTTTCCGCCTCTTCTTCCTCTACTGGATTGCAGCTAGAAGCTCTTTGCGAATATAATTGATCAAAAATATTTCGGGTCCATCTACCAGACGACAAGGTGGCTTCTAATCAGATGGGTCCTACTCTAACATGCCTCTCCTGGGCTTACAGCCTTTAATCTGGGCAAATTAGTACCCAGCTGTATCCTACACATGCAGTAAGTATGGCCACCAAGCAGTTATTTTTTCAGTGTTTGCTTATATCTTTGTGCAATTGACTAGCAGAGTGCTGTTACTTGTAGTTCTACTAATCCAATTGTGTTTCAGCCAAGGTAGCGTGCACCTGCGTTATCATATTTACTTATTATGGAGGTGCTGGTTCGTTTTCTTTTTCTTCCCTATTGTCACTGCCACTGGGGGGGGGGTGGCACCCCCTGGTGCTGAGTTTGAACCGTGCTTCACCAGCCCATTTACCATGTGCTTTTAATTAGATAGCTTGTACAGGTGTATTCTACGTTGCCCATACTGCAGGCTCACAGCCTGGGAGAGGCATGTGTAGGATACAGCTGGGTACTAATTTGCCCAGATTGTAGGCTGTAAGCCCAGGAGAGGCATGTTAGAGTAGGACCCATCTGATTAGAAGCCACCCTGTCGTCTGGTAGATGGGCCCAAAATATTTTTGATCAATTATATTCGCAAAGTGCTTCTAGCTGCATTTGCAGTAAGTATGGCCACCAAGCAGTTATTTTTTTTTTTCAGTGTTTGCTTATATCTTTGTGCAATTGACTAGCAGAGTGCTGTTACCTTAAGTTCTACTAATCCAATTGTGTTTCAGCCAAGGTAGCGTGCACCTGCGTTCTCATATTTACTTATTATGGAGGTGCTGGTTCGTTTGTTTTTCTTCCCTATTGTCACTGCCACTGGGGGGGTGGCACCCCCTGGTGGTGAGTTTGAACCGTGCACCACCAGCCCATTTACCATGTGCTTTTAACCACCTCCGGACCGCTGTACGCACAGACGCGTCCTGGAGGTGGTAGATTCATTCCTCCTGGACGCGCCGGCGCGTCCTCTCGCGAGACGCGAGATTTCCTGTGAAGGCGCGCACACAGGCGCGCGCGCTCACAGGAACGGAAGGTAAGAGAGTTGATCTCCAGCCTGCCAGCGGCGATCGTTCGCTGGCAGGCTGGAGATGTGTTTTTTTTAACCCCTAACAGGTATATTAGACGCTGTTTTGATAACAGCGTCTAATATACCTGCTACCTGGTCCTCTGGTGGTCCCCTTTGTTTGGATCGACCACCAGAGGACACAGGTAGCTCAGTAAAGTAGCACCAAGCACCACTACACTACACTACACCCCCCCCCCGTCACTTATTAACCCCTTATTAGCCCCTGATCACCCCTGATCACCCCATATAGACTCCCTGATCACCCCCCTGTCATTGATTACCCCCCTGTCATTGATCACCCCCCTGTCATTGATCAACCCCCTGTAAAGCTCCATTCAGACGTCCGCATGATTTTTACGGATCCACTGATAGATGGATCGGATCCGCAAAACGCATCCGGACGTCTGAATGAAGCCTTACAGGGGCGTGATCAATGACTGTGGTGATCACCCCATATAGACTCCCTGATCACCCCCCTGTCATTGATTACCCCCCTGTCATTGATCACCCCCCTGTAAAGCTCCATTCAGACGTCCGCATGATTTTTACGGATCCACTGATTGATGGATCGGATCCGCAAAACGCATCCGGACGTCTGAATGAAGCCTTACAGGGGCATGATCAATGACTGTGGTGATCACCCCATATAGACTCCCTGATCACCCCCCTGTCATTGATTACCCCCCTGTAAAGCTCCATTCAGATGTCCGCATGATTTTTACGGATGCACTGATAGATGGATCGGATCCGCAAAACGCATCCGGACGTCTGAATGAAGCCTTACAGGGGCATGATCAATGACTGTGGTGATCACCCCATATAGACTCCCTGATCACCCCCCTGTCATTGATTACACCCCTGTCATTGATCACCCCCCTGTAAAGCTCCATTCAGATGTCCGCATGATTTTTACGGATGCACTGATAGATGGATCGGATCCGCAAAACGCATACGGACGTCTGAATGAAGCCTTACAGGGGCATGATCAATGACTGTGGTTATCACCCCATATAGACTCCCTGATCACCCCCCTGTCATTGATTACACCCCTGTCATTGATCAACCCCCTGTAAAGCTCCATTCAGATGTCCGCATGATTTTTACGGATGCACTGATAGATGGATCGGATCCGCAAAACGCATCCGGACGTCTGAATGAAAACTTACAGGGGCGTGATCAATGACTGTGGTGATCACCCCATATAGACTCCCTGATCACCCCCCTGTCATTGATTACCCCCCTGTAAAGCTCCATTCAGACGTCCGCATGATTTTTACGGATCCACTGATAGATGGATCGGATCCGCAAAACGCATCCGGACGTCTGAATGAAGCCTTACAGGGGCATGATCAATGACTGTGGTGATCACCCCATATAGACTCCCTGATCACCCCCCTGTCATTGATTACCCCCCTGTAGAGCTCCATTCAGATGTCCGCATGATTTTTACGGATGCACTGATAGATGGATCGGATCCGCAAAACGCATCCGGACGTCTGAATGAAGCCTTACAGGGGCGTGATCAATGACTGTGGTGATCACCCCATATAGACTCCCTGATAACCCCCCTGTCATTGATTACCCCCCTGTCATTGATTACCCCCCTGTAAAGCTCCATTCAGACGTCCGCATTATTTTTACGGATCCACTGATAGATGGATCGGATCCGCAAAACGCATCCGGACGTCTGAATGAAGCCTTACACGGGCGTGATCAATGACTGTGGTTATCACCCCATATAGACTCCCTGATCACCCCCCTGTCATTGATTACCCCCCTGTAGAGCTCCATTCAGATGTCCGCATGATTTTTACGGATGCACTGATAGATGGATCGGATCCGCAAAACGCATCCGGACGTCTGAATGAAGCCTTACAGGGGCGTGATCAATGACTGTGGTGATCACCCCATATAGACTCCCTGATCACCCCCCTGTCATTGATTACCCCCCTGTCATTGATTACCCCCCTGTAAAGCTCCATTCAGACGTCCGCATTATTTTTACGGATCCACTGATAGATGGATCGGATCCGCAAAACGCATCCGGACGTCTGAATGAAGCCTTACACGGGCATGATCAATGACTGTGGTTATCACCCCATATAGACTCCCTGATCACCCCCCTGTCATTGATTACCCCCCTGTAAAGCTCCATTCAGATGTCCGCATGATTTTTACGGATGCACTGATAGATGGATCGGATCCGCAAAACGCATCCGGACGTCTGAATGAAGCCTTACAGGAGCATGATCAATGACTGTGGTTATCACCCCATATAGACTCCCTGATCACCCCCCTGTCATTGATCACCCCCCCTGTCATTGATCACCCCCCCTGTCATTGATCACCCCCCCTGTCATTGATCACCCCTCTGTAAGGCTCCATTCAGACATTTTTTTGGCCCAAGTTAGCGGAATTATATATTTTTTTTCTTACAAAGTCTCATATTCCACTAACTTGTGTCAAAAAATAAAATCTCACATGAACTCACCATGCCCCTCACGGAATCCAAATGCGTAATATTTTTTAGACATTTATATTCCAGACTTCTTCTCACGCTTTAGGGCCCCTAGAATGCCAGGGCAGTATAAATACCCCACATGTGACCCCATTTCGGAAAGAAGACACCCCCAGGTATTCCGTGAGGGTCATATTGAGTCCATGAAAGATTGAAATTTTTGTCCCAAGTTAGCGGAACGGGAGACTTTGTGAGAAAAAAATTAAAAATATCAATTTCCGCTAACTTGTGCCAAAAATTTCAATCTTTCATGGACTCGCCATGCCCCTCATTGAATACCTTGGGGTGTCTTCTTTCCAAAATGGGGTCACATGTGGGGTATTTATACTGCCCTGGCATTCTAGGGGCCCCAAAGCGTGAGAAGAAGTCTGGTATCCAAATGTCTAAAAATGCCCTCCTAAAAGGAATTTGGGCACCTTTGCGCATCTAGGCTGCAAAAAAGTGTCACACATCTGGTATCGACGTACTCAGGAGAAGTTGGGGAATGTGTTTTGGGGTGTCATTTTACATATACCCATGCTGGGTGAGAGAAATATCTTGGTCAAATGCCAACTTTGTATAAAAAAATGGGAAAAGTTGTCTTTTGTCAAGATATTTCTCTCACCCAGCAAGGGTATATGTAAAATGACACCCCAAAACACATTCCCCAACTTCTCCTGAATACGGCGATACCACATGTGTGACACTTTTTTGCAGCCTAGGTGGGCAAAGGGGCCCATATTCCAAAGAGCACCTTTAGGATTTCACAGGTCATTTACCTACTTACCACACATTAGGGCCCCTGGAAAATGCCAGGGCAGTATAACTACCCCACAAGTGACCCCATTTTGGAAAGAAGAAACCCCAAGGTATTCCGTGAGGGGCATGGCGAGTTCCTAGAATTTTTTATTTTTTGTCACAAGTTAGTGGAAAATGCTGATTTTTTTTTTTTTTTTCATACAAAGTTTCATATTCCACTAACTTGTGACAAAAAATAAAAACTTCCATAAACTCACTATGCCCATCAGCGAATACCTTGGGGTCTCTTCTTTCCAAAATGGGGTCACTTGTGGGGTAGTTATACTGCCCTGGCATTCTAGGGGCCCAAATGTGTGGTAAGGAGTTTGAAATCAAATTCTGTAAAAAATGACCTGTGAAATCCGAAAGGTGCTCTTTGGAATATGGGCCCCTTTGCCCACCTAGGCTGCAAAAAAGTGTCACACATCTGGGAGAGGCATGTGTAGGATACAGCTGGGTACTACTTTGCCCAGATTGTAGGCTGTAAGCCCAGGAGAGGCATGTTAGAGTAGGACCCATCTGATTAGAAGCCACCCTGTCGTCTGATAGATGGGCCCGAAATATTTTTGAGCAATTATATTCGCAAAGAGCTTCTAGCTGCATTTGCAGTAAGTATGGCCACCAAGCAGTTATTTTTTCAGTGTTTGCTTATATCTTTGTGCAATTGACTAGCAGAGTGCTGTTACCTGTAGTTCTACTGATCCAATTGTGTTTCAGCCAAGGTAGCGTGCACCTGCGTTCTCATATTTACTTATTATGGAGGTGCTGGTTCATTTGTTTTTCTTCCCTATTGTCACTGCCACTGGGGGGTGGCGCCCCCTGGTGGTGAGTTTGAACCGTGCACCACCAGCCCATTTACCATGTGCTTTTAATTAGATATCTTGTACAGGTGTATTCTACGTTGCCCATACTGCAGGCTCACAGCCTGGGAGAGGCATGTGTAGGATACAGCTGGGTACTACTTTGCCCAGATTGTAGGCTTTAAGCCCAGGAGAGGCATGTTAGAGTAGGCCCCATCTGATTAGAAGCCACCTTGTCGTCTGGTAGATGGGCCCCAAAATATTTTTGATCAATTATATTCGCAAAGTGCTTCTAGCTGCATTTGCAGTAAGTATGGCCACCAAGCAGTTATTTTTTTTTCAGTGTTTGCTTATATCTTTGTGCAATTGACTAGCAGAGTGCTGTTACCTGTAGTTCTACTAATCCAATTGTGTTTCAGCCAAGGTAGCGTGCACCTGCGTTCTCATATTTACTTATTATGGAGGTGCTGGTTCGTTTGTTTTTCTTCCCTATTGTCACTGCCACTGGGGGGGGTGGCGCCTCCTGGTGGTGAGTTTGAACCGTGCACCACCAGCCCATTTACCATGTGCTTTTAATTAGATAACTTGTACAGGTGTATTCTACGTTGCCCATACTGCAGGCTCACAGCCTGGGAGAGGCATGTGTAGGATACAGCTGGGTACTACTTTGCCCAGATTGTAGGCTGTAAGCCCAGGAGAGGCATGTTAGAGTAGGACCCATCTGATTAGAAGCCACCTTGTCGTCTGGTAGATGGGCCTCAAAATATTTTTGATCAATTATATTCGCAAAGTGCTTCTAGCTGCATTTGCAGTAAGTATGGCCACCAAGCAGTTATTTTTTTTTTTCAGTGTTTGCTTATATCTTTGTGCAATTGACTAGCAGAGTGCTGTTACCTGTAGTTCTACTAATCCAATTGTGTTTCAGCCAAGGTAGCGTGCACCTGCGTTCTCATATTTACTTATTATGGAGGTGCTGGTTCATTTGTTTTTCTTCCCTATTGTCACTGCCACTGGGGGGGTGGCGCCCTCTTTTGGTGAGTTTGAACCGTGCACCACCAGCCCATTTACCATGTGCTTTTAATTAGATAACTTGTACAGGTGTATTCTACGTTGCCCATACTGCAGGCTCACAGCCTGGGAGAGGCATGTGTAGGATACAGCTGGGTACTACTTTGCCCAGATTGTAGGCTGTAAGCCCAGGAGATGCATGTTAGAGTAGGACCCATCTGATTAGAAGCCACCCTGTCGTCTGGTAGATGGGCCCGAAATATTTTTGAGCAATTATATTCGCAAATAGCTTCTAGCTGCATTTGCAGTAAGTATGGTCACCAAGCAGTTATTTTTTCAGTGTTTGCTTATATCTTTGTGCAATTGACTAGCAGAGTGCTGTTACCTGTAGTTCTACTAATCCAATTGTGTTTCAGCCAAGGTAGCGTGCACCTGCGTTCTCATATTTACTTATTATGGAGGTGCTGGTTCGTTTGTTTTTCTTCCCTATTGTCACTGCCACTGGGGGGGGGGGGGTGGCGCCCCCTGGTGGTGAGTTTGAACTGTGCACCACCAGCCCATTTACCATGTGCTTTTAATTAGATATCTTGTACAGGTGTATTCTACGTTGCCCATACTGCAGGCTCACAGCCTGGGAGAGGCATGTGTAGGATACAGCTGGGTACTACTTTGCCCAGATTGTAGGCTGTAAGCCCAGGAGAGGCATGTTAGAGTAGGACCCATCTGATTAGAAGCCACCCTGTCGTCTGGTAGATGGGCCCGAAATATTTTTGATCAATTATATTCGCAAAGAGCTTCTAGCTGCATTTGCAGTATGTATGGCCACCAAGCAGTTATTTTTTCAGTGTTTGCTTATATCTTTGTGCAATTGACTAGCAGAGTGCTGTTACCTGTAGTTCTACTAATCCAATTGTGTTTCAGCCAAGGTAGCGTGCACCTGCGTTCTCATATTTACTTATTATGGAGGTGCTGGTTCGTTTGTTTTTCTTCCCTATTGTCACTGCCACTGGGGGGGGGGGTGGCGCCCCCTGGTGGTGAGTTTGAACCGTGCACCACCAGCCCATTTACCATGTGCTTTTAATTAGATAACTTGTACAGGTGTATTCTACGTTGTATATACTGCAGGCTCACAGCCTGGGAGAGGCATGTGTAGGATACAGCTGGGTGCTACTTTGCCCAGATTGTAGGCTGTAAGCCCAGGAGAGGCATGTTAGAGTAGGACCCATCTGATTAGAAACCACCTTGTCGTCTGGTAGATGGGCCCGAAATATTTTTGATCAATTATATTCGCAAAGAGCTTCTAGCTGCATTTGCAGTAAGTATGGCCACCAAGCAGTTATTTTTTCAGTGTTTGCTTATATCTTTGTGCAATTGACTAGCAGAGTGCTGTTACCTGTAGTTCTACAAATTCAATTGTGTTTCAGCCAATGTAGTGTGCACCTGCGTTCTCATATTTACTTATTATGGAGGTGCTGGTTCGTTTGTTTTTCTTCTTCTACGGGATTTGTTCTTCGCTTGAGGCCCCTTGATTGTACCGTTCTGAAGTAGTCTGTGATTATTGTGGTCCCTGATTAGTGCCTGAGGGCATACGTAGCTTCCGGGCTCAGGGCCCCATGAAGGGGTAAAAAAGACACAAATTCAGTAGTGTTTGTATCTGGATTATCACAGATGCTGGTGTTGTGGGTGGTGATGAGAGACTCATCAGATAGAGGGGAGTAAACAATACATGGTTCTTGGACTGTAGGCATAAAAACAATACCGGAGGCGCCAGGTGGGGAATGGTTGCACGTTTGCTCTATAGTTACAGAGCCAAAAGTTGTAGGTGGGAAATCGAGGGAACCCCTTTGGGGGATTTCAGTGTCAGATGTTGTGGATCGGTGTGGGTAATATTGAGAGGCGGTTGGGTTGGTGGTGTGAACGAAATGGCAGATTGATTAGGTCCCCAGGTTTTGGGGATATCCTGAATGTCTGAATTGTTTTTGTAGAGAGAGGGGATGGGAGTACTTGGAAGCTGAATATTAAGTGGTGGCGGCTGCGATCTACCTTTTGAGGTATTGTGTCTGTTCCTGTTTAAAAGACATTTCTCTGAAAATGGTGATTCCTAGTCTGGACTTTGTGGCTAGGTCTTTGTGGTGGGTAATGCATTCTGGTAGTATGCATTGGGAGGTCCAGAGTGCTTGCTTGATAATTGTTGGAACGTTGACGGGCAGGATGAGCATGGGTATTGGTAGATGCAGGGGCGGAAGGCTGGGGCTGGGTCAGGGCTGTGTTGGGTGTGGGTTGACTTTCAGATTTCTTGAGCCAATATTTGATGTTATCAGTACGGAAATCAGACCTCTCTCGATTAAATTTAATAATTTTTTTCTCCACTATTTCCCTTTCAAATTGGAGTATTCTGCCTGTGATAAGGTGATTATATTTGGTGAAATCACCATGTGTGACAAATTCTGACAGAGAAAGTAGATGTTCTTCAATTTGAGTTTTAAGCATGTCGCACAGGGCTTTGCTCTTATTGCGTAAACGTTCCAGCATGCCCTTAGCGCATATTAACATGTAATCGTCCTATTCTTTAGAGAAGTTGGTGTCATTCTTGATGGCACTTTCAAACCTTAGTCACAGGCCTCAAGGTATCAAAGACTCGTTCAGATAGACGTCAAGTAAAAGCCAGTCTAAATTATGTTGTATTTCCTCTTTCAGGGACTTCTCCAGGTTGAAGAACATGTTGAGCAGATCCTTGGATTTGATATGTGGTCCCGTATTAACTGGGGGTTCAGTCTGGGGTTCTTCTTTATCTTTATCCTTTTGATTCGTCCACCTTGAGACCAATTTGGCCTGTTGTTGAAGTCTATGGAGACTGCAATCCATTGTGTCTGAGTTTTCGCATAGGGCCTACCTAGAGCTGCCGTATTTCCGGACCTAATATTAGGTCTTAGTCCTGAACTTGCAGGAATATACAGCAAAAATGGGCAACAAGGAGGGGAGAGGCGCTCATAGGGTGATATGAATGATTAAGCTCACCTTATATGTTTGTGCAAATGTAGGCACAACCCTAGTGTACACAGGTGGTATGGAAGGTCAGTGCTGCCAGTGTCGTCTAATCTTCGCTTGGATTGGTTGCCAGTAGTGATGGACGAACATCGGCCAGGATGGTTCACGAACAAGATCAAATGTTCGCGAACCACAAGTTCATGGCGGGTCCCACTCACTTTAATGGCAGGCGAACCTGGAAAACCTTCAGGTCTTTTTTGCACCCACCAAATACTTACTAGAAGTGCACAAATAGTCCCACAACATGGACAGTGACATACTAGAGGGGGATCAATTACGAAAATTCCCACAAAAAAATATATATTTTAATCAGGGGCCATTTTTATGTATCTTAAAGGGAAATTCTCAAAAATGTGCCCTGCTGGAGCCTAGAAAAAATATATTTTAGGCCATGGGAGTACAAGCCCTACAAATTAGTGATTATGTGGCTCGAGTTACATTATGCGGTCATTGGATAACAATTTTACTGCAGGCCAGTCGAGTACAGGCCCCAAACATTAAGCATTCACCGGACAGAAAAGGCCTTTTATGCCGCTGTATTTATATAAGACAGGGACCATTCTTTGTTCTGGGTGCTGTAGGATATGTGTGGGCTGGCATGAGGAAATTCTATTAAATTTGGTAATCACAGGAGTTGAATTCCTCCGAGATCCATGCCTCATTCATTTTTAGAAATGTGAGGTAGTCCACACTGTCGTGAGCTAGGCGAGTGCGCTTATTGGTCACCACCCCCCCCCCCCCCCCTGCTGCGCGGAAAGTCCTTTCGGACAGGGCACTCAACGAGGGGCAAGCCAAGAGTTCCATGGCAAATTGTGCCAACTCTGGCCACAGGTCAAGCCTACACAGCCAGTAATCTAGGGGTTTCTCACTTCTCAGAGTGTCCACATTGGCCATTAATTCAATGTAGTCGGACATCTGTCAGTCTAGGCGTTCCCTGAGGCTGGATCTGGAGGGCGGCTCTCGATGGGTTGGTTGCAAGAATGATCTCATATCTGAAGTGACCAATACATCTTCAAACCGCCCTCTTCTTGCAGGCGTGGTAGGTTAGGTACCCGCATCTGTTTCACTGTGGGTGGAAATTCCTCTGCAAGTGCCCGGAACAGCAGAATGCAGCATCTCTCGCAGCAAGGCTTGGAAATGCTGAATTCTGACAGCCCTCTGTGATGCTGGTAACATGTCCGCCATTTTGTGTTTGTACGGGGGGTCTAAGTACGTTGCCACCCAGGACTGCTCCTTGCCCTTTATGCTTTTTATATGGGGTACCCTCTTCAAACACTGGAGCATGAAGGCCCCCATTTGCCTCAGATCAGCCCCCCATGTCAGCCATCATGCCCCTATGTCAGCCATCATTCCCCTATGTCAGCCATCATGCCCCTATGTCAACCATCATGCCCCCATGTCAGCCATCAGCCCCCCATTGTCAGCCTTCATGCCCCAATGTCAGCCATCCTGCCCCCATGTCAGCCATCATGCCCCCCCATGTCAGCCATCAGCGCAAATAAAATAAATAATAATAACTTACCTCTCCTGTTCCTGGACGCCACCGCTCCTCACCACCAGCGCTATCTCTCTCTTCTTCCTGGTTCTCGGTTGTCAGCTGTGAAGGCTGTGCACAGTGAGGTCACATGGTGCGCAGCCCTGCACAGCAGACAGCTGAGTGGAGGACCAAGAAGCGGTGAGTACAGATCCTTCACCGATTTCTGGTCCTCCGGTACTAAAGAAGCGCTTCCAAAATGGGGGAAAAAAACGGTGTCTTATGGGGCGAAAAATACGGTGTGTATATATATATATCCAACAAAGAAAAAACAGCAGCACTATATGGTGAATCCTAGTGCAAATTTCTCAGACTACGGGCAAAGTAGTCATCAATGGTAGTAGTTCTCCAAAAAAGAGCCAGCACGCCAATATACAAAGGTGAAACGACCCGCTTTATTCCCCTCTGCAACGTTTCAACTGCTCAATGCAGTCTTTATTAAGCATACAAACTGGTAGCTGGGGTGCCTCTTCCTGGCTCGTCACGTGCACCTATGGTGGAGTCGGGTTGCCGGTGCACGCCTCGCGACTGACATCACTGATCACATGTGGTCAGGTGACGGGTCGCGTGATCTAGTGTGTACTGGTTTCCTGGTTACCGGGCATGCGCATAGACAGACCGGGGACGCCGAGATGGGCGCCATCCAAGTACACTGCTGTGTAAGTTGTCTCTTATATAATTTATAATTTCACCTTGTATATTGGAGTGCTGCCTCTTTTTTGGAGAACTACTATATATATATATATATATATATATATATATACACACTGGTATATATAATTCAATACAATTGTTATATTTAGCACCCTCTAAGTCCTCTAGAACTCTGGATTTTTAGTAAAACATTTACCTCTTTAGTTAATTTTTCATAATTTTTTGCATTCTCTTACCGTCCTCCCTAAGCTCTTGAACGCAATGATAGCAATAGAAAATCATGTTAGAGTTACAATGCTATACATAGCTATGGGTAAACGCATGTTTGACGACATACACAAAGAACATGTTTAAAAACAAACCGAACTAGTGCATGTCTTATGCTTTTTCATATTCCAAAGCTTCCAAAAATTGTTTCTTATCAGGGGCAGATGGTGTTTAAACACAGACTGTGTTATGAGATAGAAAAAAAACTGTGGATTGTTAGGAGTCCAAGCGTCCAAAATTTATGCCTTGATGGGGTCAGAATGCCTGCCCATACAACACGCACAAGTGTTAATTGTCAGAAGAAAAAGTAGCTTGCTCTTAATGAACCTGAAAAAAATCTCCCTTTTAATTGTAAGCTGCAGCAGTACAGTATGAATTTGGAAAGGGTAGATTAATAGGAGGCACATGGCCGCAATAGTAGCAGCAGAAAAGAAGCATAGCATGGAACATCCAGTGGATTGTCTGTCTATAGGTAGTAGTTATGGTAGTTAGAGTTGAGCAAATTGAAAGTGGAATTCGATACAAATTTCAGGATAAATTTGATTTGCCACAAAGCCTAATTTCCTCGTGCTTTGTGGTAGCGAATCAATTTAACCTGAAATAGTGTAAAAAAAAAAAAAAAAAAAAAAATCATACTTACCTCATCCATTTGATTGAAGATCTCTCCAGAAATCCTATGCGTGGCGATTAGAGATTTTCAAAAATTCTATTCACTGGTTCGCCAAATTTTTTGGGAAAAGTTCAGTTCGATCCGAATAGATAAGCAGCAAATTACGTTAAAAAGACATCTATTTCCTGGCTGCACAGAGCCTTTATAGTGGTGTAGAACACTGTGCCTTGTGGTAACATGCATAGGAAGTCTGCTTTGGTAGTGAAATAATACTGTGAGTCCAAATGACATGCAGATGACAGGCGTTGCACTTAGAATCACTGCACACTTCACTTATTCGGGCAGTCACGGGGCCAATACTGACCACATAACTCTAAAACGAACTCGGCTTTACAGGTCGATGTCAGTGCCAAGAAGAAGCGCACTCCTTTTACATCGTCGTCAGCTGTTCTATTAAACGCTTATACAAGTAGAGCCCCCAGACAGAGTGGAGAGGGTATCAGAAGTAAGTGTGTGTGGACGTCGATGATTATTTTGCCCTTCCTCTGATCCATCAATACACTAACCCACAAAAAACGGATCCTGTCTTTAGAGCATCCAACTCCACTCGGTCAGCATTTGGTCAGTAATCCATCAGTATTGCTAATGGCAAAAAAAACAGGAATGGATCCAAAACAGAGATGACACGTGAACAGAATAAGTCTTCTGTGTTTTGTACCCACTCCTGCTTTTGGCTATCAAATCACAAGTCAATTCTGATTGGACCATACAGGCCTTACAGCTGCTACACAGGCAGGATCCGTTGTGCATCTCATTTTACCTTCCTTCTGACAGATCAGAGGAAGGGTCAAATAAATGATGATGTCAGCCAAGCCAAAAATGCTAAATAGTGGCCAAGCAATGAAGTAGGGTGGATGGGAACAGCATGAGAAGTCCAAAGAGTGGCCCTATGACATTGTGGCAAGGTAAAAGCAGCATGAGGAGACCACAGAGTGGCCCAATGACAGAGTTTGTAGGTGGTGGCAGCATCAGGAAGCCACAGAGTGGCACAATGACAGAGTGTGTAGGTGGTGGCAGCATGAGAAGACCACAGAGTGGCAAGGTGACATAGTGGTGAGGTGAAAGCAGCATGAGGAGACAAAAGAGTGGCCCAATCACAGAGTCTGGTGGTGGCGGCAGCATCAGGAGGCCACAGAGTAGATAGGTGACATAGTGTGGAGGTGGCAGCAGCATTAGGAGGCCGCAGAGTGTCACAATGACAGAGTGTGTAGGTGGTGGCAGCATGAGAAGAACACAGAGTGGCAAGGTGACTGTCACGGATGTAGTAGGGGAGAACACCAAAAGACGATCAAGAAGGAAGGGGAAAGACACTAGGCCTCACCGCTAGGGAAGGAAAAGGGTCACCACCTATAAAACCCTGCTCCTGGCCCTAACTCCTATCCGTATGAGCACCTCTCGATGGTAGAGATACCCATACACAGGAACCTAGAAAACCCTGGTGACCCTCAGATGCCCTAAAGATAATGACAGGGCAGAGACCACCTGTTCCTTCCCTGGTGAAGGAACTAGCGTCTCACTGAGGCCTAGTAAACAACCAGGGGGGGGGGATACAAAACACAACAAGTGGAACACTTAACTGCAAAGGATGATGGATGAACAGGACTTCAACACGAACCACACTCCAGTTCTTTCAAGACCAAATGAAGCTATCCCAAGCAAGGAGTGATGGTAAAAGTCAGACTAAATAGGGCAAGGTAAAGGTCACATGATCCACACCTGAACAGGAGGTGTGGACATACCAGCAACACACAGACAAAGTGAAACTGAAAGAGGCTGTCAGATCACTAATGCGTAGATAATCTTTCAGACCTTCTGAGACCTGTCACAGATGTGACAGTACCCCCGTATTATCAGGATGAGCTCTGTGGAATGCTCTCACCAGCCGACTAGCATTAACATCGGTCGCTGGAACCCACATCCTCTCCTCTGGTCCGTACCCTCTCCAATGAATGAGATACTGGAGGGATCTCCGGAGAACTCGGGAGTCCACAATCCTGCTGATCTGAAATTCTAAATTGCCGTCCACCATGACAGGAGCGGGAGGCAAGGAGGACAGCTCAACAGGTTTGACACATTTCTTTAGCAACGATTTATGAAATACGTTATGGATTTTCAATGTCACGGATGTAGTAGGGGAGAACACCAAAAGACAATCAAGAAGGAAGGGGAAAGACACTAGGCCTCACCGCTAGGGAAGGAAAAGGGTCACCATCTATAAAACCCTGCTCCTGGCCCTAAATCCTATCCGTATGGGCACCTTTTGATGGTAGAGATACCCATACACAGGAACCTAGAAAACCCTGGTGACCCTCAGATTCCCTAAAGATAATGACAGGGCAGTGACCACCCGTTCCTTCCCTGGTGAAGGAACTAGCGTCTTACTGAGGCCTAGTAAACAACCGGGGGGGGGGGGGGTAATTCAAAACACAACAAGCGGAACACTTAATTGCAGAGGATGATAGATGAACAGAACTTCAACACGAACCACACTCCAGCTCATTCAAGACCAAATGAAGCTATCCCAAGCAAGGAGTGATGGGAAAAGTCAGACTAAATAGGGCGAGGTAAAGGTCACATGATCCACACCTGAACAGGAGGTGTGGACATACCAGCAACACACAGACAAAGTGAAACCGAAAGAGGCTGTCAGATCACTAATGCATAGATAATCTTTCAGACCTTCTGAGACCTGTGACAGATGTGACAGTGACATAGTGGTGAGGTGAAAGCAGCATGAGGAGACCACAGAGTGTCTGGAGGTGGCGGCAACATCAGGAGGCCACAGAGTGGCAAGGTGACATAGAGTGGAGGTAGGAGCAGCATCTGGAGACCACAGAGTGGCAAGGTGACAGAGTGTGAAGGTGGGTGGCAAAACAGTATCCGCTGAAGATGGAGGGTGAAAGAAGGAGCACTTAGCATCAGATGTGTGGCATCAGAATAGTAGCTGAGGCAGGTAGCCAGATGAAACCAGTTTCTTTTGTCAAAGTGTTGTTGTGGCACCATGGATGATCTAGTTTGATGCATCAGGCATTGGTGGGTGGAAATCCTGGTTGATCCACACCTGATTCATTTTGACAAAGGTCAGTCTCTCTACATTTTTGGTGGACAGATGAGTTCTTCTTGGGGTAAATATGGTCCCCGCCGCACTAAACACCCGCTCTGATGACACACTACTGGCCTGGCAGGACAGCTTTTTCAGGGCAAACTCGGCCAGTTGCGGCCATAAATCCAGTTTGGCTGCACAGTAGTCCAGTGGATATTCAAGGTCGGCTGGCAGGGTGCACTCCAAGCAGTGGTGTAGCATGGGGGGGGGGGGGTAGTAGTCCTGGGCACTAGACTGCAGGGGGGCGCTGGGCGCTTGCGCAAAAATTCTGTGAACTGAGTGAGTTTTTCGCTCTGCTCTGCCTCTGCTGCACTGTGCAGAGCCGCAGAGTGAGGAGTGGTATCAACAGAAGGAGCGTGCGCCCTGATGAATCACCAGGGCGCGCACGACAGTACGAAGCTCTGGCCACCTTCCGGGTGGACCATAGACAGTACTGCCCAGAAGATGCCATCTCTGCCCATCTCTGCTGTCCATATACCAGGCCTACCAGTATTACCCCTTCATATACTGCCTGGTCAGGGTGACCCGGCGGGCAGTCGGTATATGAAGGGGTAATACTGGTGGTAGGCCTGGTATACTGCAGGGCATCTGCTTGTAAGTTACATATGACAAAAGACTGGAAGCGTTCGGGTACAGAATACGACATTTCATTGGTTGGCGACAAAATGCTAATTAACATATTGCTGAGACTATAACAAAGGGAATGCAAAAATAATATCAAATTAATAGACATTCAAGTGAAATAAGAAGAATTGTTTTTTCCTTTTGTGGTGGCTTCCTGTTTTGAAGTTTAGGCCCTGTACACAAATGGCATTCCACCCTCTTATATCTGCAGTTAGGCTTCATACACGTGCCCATTTTATATTTCCATGTAGGAGGTTGCATGCAGCATGAAAGTTTTTTTTTCCCAAAGCTCATTTTTGGAAACCATTTTTTGGTTCCACTTACAGTATAGGAAAGCATTACCGGTAATTAAGAAATATCTGTTCAAAAACAGCAGGCACATGAGGAGAAGGTAAGAAGAAAACAAGAGGGGGTCTACTGTAGCGGTCTATCAAATAATTTATAGAAAATAAATGTAATGGAGTAACACAGTAACATACTTTCTTTATGTCCATGGAGACATGGTATGGTATGTGGCCTGAGTATTGACCACAGACAGAGGCATCTTGCTGTATAGGGACCAAAGTGGGAATTGGGTGGTCTACAATGAAAATTGGAGTTTCAAGGGTTTGAAAAAGATAAAGATGTGGACCAATTTACCAGTGATTCTCTCTTCCAATTCGCTTCTTACGTTGGTAAATCTCCATTCTTTCAATGGTAAATTAAATTGAAAAACAAAGAATATGGGCTTGTTCACAAGAACGTGCCGTATTTTGCGGGCCGCAAATTGCGGATCCGCAAAACACGGATGCCGCCCGTGTGCCTTCCGCAATTTGCGGAACGGATGACCCTTTATAGAAATGCCTATTCTTGTCCTCAAAACGGACAAGAATAGGACATGACTCATAATTTTTGTGGGGCCACGGAATGGAGCAACGGATGCAGACAGCACACGGAGTGCTGTCCACATCTTTTGTGGCCCCATTGAAGTGAATGGGTCCGCACCTGAGCTGCAAAAAATGCGACTCGGATGCGGACCAAAACCGCGGTCATGTGAATGAGCCAGATTTACTGATCCTATAGATGGTGTAAGCTTAGACTGACCGTCTAGACCTGCAGCAGATTTATCATAGGGCCCCAGGCTGGCAGATAAATGTGGTGCAGGGATAGACACTTTCCTTCTATACCAACTACTGTATTGGGTGTCTTATTTTGAGACATAATTTTACACCAGAATTATGGCATCATTTTGGCTTCAATTATATTAGGTCCACACATTTTTAACTGAATTTATTATTATTACAATAATTATACAGAGGGTGCGTAATAATAATAATACTACAGAAGGGGCCATTATAATCATACAGAATGGCCCCTCTGTATTAATATAATGGCTCCTCTGTATTATATTGGCCCCTCTTTAGTATTATTATTATGGACCCTCTATAATTATTAAATATAATGGCCCCTATATTTAATAATTATACAGCAGGTCCATAATAATAATACTACAGTGGAGGCCATTATAATACAGAGGGGTCATTATAATACTACAGGGGGGGCCATAATAATACAGAGGGGGCCATTATAATACAGAGGGGCCATTATAATTATAATACAGAGGGACTATAATATACAAGGCAAATAATATTATGGGGGACTATCTCTCTGGCACTAGCACTACATTGGAGGTAGCAGCAGGATGACAGTGTTTAGACACCAGGAGGGGGAGGATGATTGTAAAGTGAGGAATCTAAGAATTTTTTCTGTTTTCGGCTGAAAGAAGGTATTAAGGCGGTCTTATCTCCGAATGAAGACAATGAGGAAAGAGTCTACATCACAGGAGATGTCACTGGATGTATGAGGCACGTGGTGCTGTATTTTATAATAATGTCCATCCACATCTGTTTAAGGTAGGGTTTAGGGGGGATGGATATAGAATTTGGCCCACACTGCCGCAGCCTGGCCCCAGACTTCAGGTCATACTGTGCCTCACACCAATCTACTACATTATCTGTACTCAGAATTATCTTGGGTGTTACGTAGGACTGGATGTGACATCTACTGCAAAGGGGGGCATGGTCACAGGTTGAGAGGGGGCACAATACTTAGCTTGCTCTGGGTGCTGGCAACCCACGCTTTGCCAATGACTCCAAGAATGCCACCACCTGCTGGTTCAGGTTCTACTCTACGTCTAGCTGCTGGTGAGTAGTTTCTTCACTATGCGGGTGAAGAAAGCTGCTCATCAGTGACTGTAGACTCAGACTGCTGCTAATGGAGCTGGTAATGCTCCTGCAACCCCACCCCTCCCCAGCAGCCATGGCAGTGGAACGTGAGTGCAGTCAGACCTGAGAGAGGATGGACTATGGTGTAGATATGCAGCGGCAAACTGACTACATAGGATGTCTCTATAGTAATTCAGTTTGTCCTCCGTCTCAGCGGGTGTAAAAAAGGCCCCCATTTTGGACCGGTAGTGAGGGTCCAACAAGGTGGAGAGCCAGAAGTCATCCCTCTGCCGAATGGTGACAATTCGGTTGTCACACTCACTACCCAAGCAAGTGAGCATGCAGCGGGCTATTTGCGCAAGTGACTCGGAGGGACTCCCTGCCTCCATCTCAACTGCATACTGCCACGGTGTGTCTGGGTCCTCTGCCTCATCTTCAACATCACCCTGTAGCTCCTCTGGATGCTCCTGCTCTTCCTTTCCTGTCACCTATGTAGCAAAACCACCCATTTTGCTACACATTGCTTGTGCTCCAATATCCACCTCCTACATCTCCAGTTCAGCCCCCACAGGGCTCATGTGGCCATGAGATCTAGGCGCCACATATCCAGTCCCCTGACCAGCCATATGTAGCAGCATCTGTTCCAGGACATGAAGCAGTGGAATGAGGTCGTTCATCCCGTAGTCCTAGCGACTGACAAATAACGTGGCATCCTCAAAGGGCCTGAGCAAATGGCAGGTGTCACACATGAGCTGCCACTGGCTGAGATAGAAGTTACACAGGGGAGTACTCCTGTCTGCTTGGATCATCAGGAAATCGTTGATGGCATTTTTATGTTAGTACATTCGGTCCAACATATGGAGAGTGGAATTGCAACGGGTGGAAATGTCACATATCAGCCTATGTTGGGGGATGCCATTCTGCTGCTGAAGCTCAAGGAGGGTGTCCTATGCGGTGTACGAGTGGCTGAAGTGCATGCAAAGTTTCCTGGCTATTTTTAGGATGTCTTGCAGATGGATGGAAGACTTCAGGAACCGCTTGACAACCAGATTGAACACGTGTGCCATGCAGTGAGCATGGCTCAGCCCTCCTTGACGCAGCGCCGACAAAATGTTCTTTCCCATTGTCGGTCAACATGGTTCCGATTTTCAGTTGTCACGGAGAAAGCTAGGATTCGATTTCTTGCTGAAGGACATGGAGCAGTTCCTCCCCTGTGTGACTTTGTTCACCCAGGCAAACGAGGTGCAGAACAGCGTGACACTGCCGTGCCCTGCACATGGGGTATGCTGGAGGAGCGCTGTGCATTGTCCCTGCAGTGGAGGCTGAGGACAGGGAGGAGGATGAGGAGGCAGAGGCGGATATTCGTCGCTGGACCAACGGCGTGGGAATGTGGAGGCGGAAGCGACGTCACCTGACCAAGTTGCTGGTGTGGCTGTGCAGGAACCACATTCACCCAGTGGGCCGTAAAGGACATGTATTGTCCCTGACCGTAGTTACAGCTCCACACGTCGGCGCTGTCGTGCACTTTGACAGACACCGACAGGCTCAAGGACTGACCCACTTTCTGTTCTACATGTGTGTGCAGGGCTGGTACTGTCTTTCTCGCAAAGAAATGATGGCTTAGTACTCTCCACCTCGGCTCGGCACAAGCCATTAGTTCTCTGAAAGGTGCAGAATCCACCACTTGGAGGGAGGGATTGCAGCACCAGAAACTTGGACAGGAGCACATTCAGATTCTGCGTCGTTGGATGAGTGCACGCATACTGTTGTCTCTTGGCAATCACTTTGGTGATAGATTGCTGACGAAATGAGTGACGAGGAGAAGGAGGGGGAGGAGTAGGAGCATCGGGACCAGCAGTTGATGGGAATGACAGACAGCTCCCTTCGGCGGAGGTGGTGGAGCCTTGACTGCCTGAAACTGGGTGCATGCCACTGGGTGATGCAGCGGTTGTTGCCTACAACATATAATACTTCTCGTGGTGAGGGAACAGAAAAGGACAGAGGTAGGTTGAGGACAGGTGAGGACACAGGGCTTGCACCTGGGCCATGCCAACTAAGGGCTGTGTCTGACAAACTCACTGACTCTTGGCTGGGGGTGTCTGATGTAAGTTGCGACAAAGTCGAAGTTCGAGTCAACAATTCAAGGTTGACCTGGGTTGCTGGTCACAACATGACCGCTAGCTCAGCCTGGGAGCTTAGTCCTCTTGAAGTGATCCCTGCTGCCACTGCCCGTTACTCTGCTGCAACCTCTGCCTGCGAAATAAACATTTAGGCTTCTGCCACTCTCCTGTGCAGGGCCTGGCACTTCTCTGCCTGACATACTGTTAGATCAAATAACCAAATATTAGATCAAATATTTTTTTATTTTGCCACTAATACACAGCAAACAGGGCTATAGATATTATCACTGCACCGCTGAACCGCCCAAATTTTTTTCTATTTTTACAGAAAAGGCTTTTCAACAGATAAGTACAACCTTAAACAGCAAATATATTAGTATTTTGCCAGTAATACACGTCAAACTGGGCTGTAAAATATCTCACTGCACCGCTGATCGGCAATTAGGCCCTAATGTTTAAATATTTTTACACAAAATGCTTTTCAACAGATAAGTACAACGATGAAAGGCGAATATAGTAGTATTTCGCCAGTAATACACGGCAAATTGGGCTGTAAAATATCTCACTGCACCGCTAAATGGCAATTAGGCCCAAGTTTTTTTTCTTTTTTTACACAAAAGGCTTTTCTACAGATACGCACAACTATGAACGGCAAATATATTTGTATTTCGCCAGTAATACATGGCAAAGTGGGTTGAAAAATATCTTACTGCACCACTAAACGGCAATTTGGCCCGTTTTTTTCTATTTTTACACAAAAGGCTGTTCAACAGCAGAAGTACAAGCATGAAAGGTATATATATTTGTATTTCATCAGTAATATACGGCAAAGAGGGCTATAAAATATCTCACTGCACCGGTGAACGGCAATTAGGCCCAACTTTTTTCTATTTTTACACAAAAGGCTTTTCTACAGATAAGTGCAATAATGAAAGGTATATATTTTTGTATTTCACCACTAATACACGGCAAAGTGGGCTAAAAAATATCTCACTGCACCGCTAAACGGCAATTTGGCCCAAGTTTTTTCTATTTTTACACAAAGGGCTCTTCAACAAATATGTACAACTATGAACGACAAATATCTGTATTTCGCCAGTAAAACACGGCAAAGTGGGCTGTAAAATATCTCACTGCACCGCTGAACAGCAATTAGGTCCTAAGTTTTTAAAATTTTTACACAAAAGGCTTTTCAACAGATAAGTACAACCATGAGAGGCGTATATATTTGTATTTAGCTAGTAATACATGGCAAAGTGGGCTGAAAAATATCTCACTGCACCGCTAAAAGGCAATTTGGTCCGTTTTTTCTATTTTTACACAAAAGGCTGTTCAACAGATAAGTACAAGCATAAAAAGGTATATATATTTGTATTTCACCAGTAATATACAGAAAAGAGGGCTATAAAATATCTCACTGCATCGGTGAACGGAATTAGGCCCAACTTTTTTCTATTTTTAGACAAAAGGCTTCTCTACAGACAAGTGCAATAATGAAAGGTATATATATTTGTATTTCACCAGTAATACGCGGCAAAGTGGGCAAAAAAAATCTCACTGCACCGCTAAACGGCAATGTGGCCCAAGTTTTTTCTATTTTTACACAAATGGCTTTTCAACAAATACGTACAACTATGAACGACAAATATATCTGTATTTCGCCAGTAAAACACGGCAAAGTGGGCTGTAAAATATCTCACTGCACCGCTGAACGGCAATTAGGTCCTAAGTTTTTTAAATTTTTACACAAAAGGCTTTTCAACGGATAAGTACAACCATGAGAGGCGTATATATTTGTATTTCACCAGTAATACATGGCAAAGTGGTCTGTAAAATATTTCACTGCACCACTGAACGGCAATTAGGCACAAGTTTTTTTCTATTTTTATACAAAAGGCTGTTCAACAGATAAGTACAAGCATGAAAGGCGTATAAATTTGTATTTTGCCAGTAATACACTGCAAAGTGGGCTGTAAAATATCTCACTGCACCGCTGAACGTCAATTAGGCCCAATTTTTTTCTATTTTTACACAAAAGACTGTTCAACAGATAAAAACAACCATTAAAGGCATATATATTGGTATTTCTCCAGTAACACATGGCAAAGTGGGCTGTAAAATATCTCATTGCACCGCTAAACGGCAATTAGGTACAAATTTTTTTCTATTTTTACACAAAAGGCTTTTCTACAGATAAATACAAACATGAAAGGCATATATATTCGTATTTCGCCAGAAATATATTGCAAAGTGGGCTGTAAAATATCTCACTGCACCGCTGAACGGTAATTAGGCACAAATTTTTTTCTATTTTTACACAAAAGGCTTTTCAACAGTTATGAACAACTATGTACGGCAAATATATTTGTATTTCTCCAGTAATACACGGCAAAGTGTGCTGTAAAATATCTCACTGCACCGCTGAATGGCAATTATGGCAATTTTTTTTTCTATTTTTATGCAAAACGCTTTTCAACAGATAAGTTAAACCATGAAAGGCGTATATATTTGTATTTCACCATTAATACATGGCAAAGTGGGCTATAAAATATCTCACTACACCACTGAAAGGCAATAAGGCCCTAATTTTTTTCTATTTTTACACAAAAAGCTGTTTAACAGATAAGTACAACCATGAAGGCATATATATTTGTATTTCGCCAATAATACTAAGCAAAATGGGCTATAAAATATTTCACTGCACCGCTAAACGCCAATTAGGCCCACGTTCTTTTCTATTTTTGCAAAAAAGGCTTTTCTACAGATAAGGCCTCATGCACACGACCGTATTTTTTCACAGTCCGCAAAACGGGGTTTCGTTGGTCCGTGATCCGTGACCGTTTTTTCGTCCGTGGGTCTTCCTTGATTTTTGGAGTCCGCCTGGCCGTGCGGAGCCAAACGGATCCGTCCTGAATTACAATGCAAGTCAATGGGGACGGATCTGTTTGACGTTGACACAATATGGTGCAATTTCAAACGGATCCGTCCCCCATTGACTTTCAATGTAAAGTCAGGAGTCCCTATTATACCATCGGATCGGAGTTTTCTCCAATCCGATGGTATATTTTAACTTGAAGCGTCCCCATCACCATGGGAACGCCTCTATGTTAGAATATACTGTCGGATATGAGTTAGATCGTGAAACTCATATCCGACAGTATATTCTAACACAGAGGCGTTCCCATAGTGATGGGGACGCTTCTAGTTAGAATATACTACGAACTGTGCACATGACTGCACCCTGCTGCCTGGCAGCACCCGATCTCTTACAGGGGGCTGTGATCCGCACAATTAACCCCTCAGGTGCTGCACCTAAGGGGTTAATTGTGCATATCATAGCCCCCTGTAAGAGATCAGTGTCTGCCAGGCAGCAGGGGGCAGACCCCCCTCCCTCCCTAGTTTGAATATCATTGGTGGCCAGTGTGCGGCCCCCAAACTTGGCCCCCCCCTCCCTCCCACTATTGTATTATCATTGGTGGCCAGTGTGCGTCCCCCCCGTCCCCCTCCCTCCCTCTATTGTATTATCATTGGTGGCCAGTGTGCGGCCTCCCCCGGCCCCCCCTCCCTCCCTCTATTGTAATATCATTGGTGGCCAGTGTGCGGCCTCCCCGGCCCCCCCTCCTTCCCTTTATTGTATTATCATTGGTGGCCAGTGTGCGCCTCCCGCCCCCCCTCCCCCCTCTATTGTAATATCATTGGTGGCCAGTGTGCGGCCTCCCCTCCCCCCCCCCCCCCCCCCCCCCCCCCCCCCCCCCCCCCCCCCCCCCCCCCCCCCCCCCCCCCCCCCCCCCCCCCCCCCCCCCCCCCCCCCCCCCCCCCCCCCCCCCCCCCCCCCCCCCCCCCCCCCCCCCCCCCCCCCCCCCCCCCCCCCCCCCCCCCCCCCCCCCCCCCCCCCCCCCCCCCCCCCCCCCCCCCCCCCCCCCCCCCCCCCCCCCCCCCCCCCCCCCCCCCCCCCCCCCCCCCCCCCCCCCCCCCCCCCCCCCCCCCCCCCCCCCCCCCCCCCCCCCCCCCCCCCCCCCCCCCCCCCCCCCCCCCCCCCCCCCCCCCCCCCCCCCCCCCCCCCCCCCCCCCCCCCCCCCCCCCCCCCCCCCCCCCCCCCCCCCCCCCCCCCCCCCCCCCCCCCCCCCCCCCCCCCCCCCCCCCCCCCCCCCCCCCCCCCCCCCCCCCCCCCCCCCCCCCCCCCCCCCCCCCCCCCCCCCCCCCCCCCCCCCCCCCCCCCCCCCCCCCCCCCCCCCCCCCCCCCCCCCCCCCCCCCCCCCCCCCCCCCCCCCCCCCCCCCCCCCCCCCCCCCCCCCCCCCCCCCCCCCCCCCCCCCCCCCCCCCCCCCCCCCCCCCCCCCCCCCCCCCCCCCCCCCCCCCCCCCCCCCCCCCCCCCCCCCCCCCCCCCCCCCCCCCCCCCCCCCCCCCCCCCCCCCCCCCCCCCCCCCCCCCCCCCCCCCCCCCCCCCCCCCCCCCCCCCCCCCCCCCCCCCCCCCCCCCCCCCCCCCCCCCCCCCCCCCCCCCCCCCCCCCCCCCCCCCCCCCCCCCCCCCCCCCCCCCCCCCCCCCCCCCCCCCCCCCCCCCCCCCCCCCCCCCCCCCCCCCCCCCCCCCCCCCCCCCCCCCCCCCCCCCCCCCCCCCCCCCCCCCCCCCCCCCCCCCCCCCCCCCCCCCCCCCCCCCCCCCCCCCCCCCCCCCCCCCCCCCCCCCCCCCCCCCCCCCCCCCCCCCCCCCCCCCCCCCCCCCCCCCCCCCCCCCCCCCCCCCCCCCCCCCCCCCCCCCCCCCCCCCCCCCCCCCCCCCCCCCCCCCCCCCCCCCCCCCCCCCCCCCCCCCCCCCCCCCCCCCCCCCCCCCCCCCCCCCCCCCCCCCCCCCCCCCCCCCCCCCCCCCCCCCCCCCCCCCCCCCCCCCCCCCCCCCCCCCCCCCCCCCCCCCCCCCCCCCCCCCCCCCCCCCCCCCCCCCCCCCCCCCCCCCCCCCCCCCCCCCCCCCCCCCCCCCCCCCCCCCCCCCCCCCCCCCCCCCCCCCCCCCCCCCCCCCCCCCCCCCCCCCCCCCCCCCCCCCCCCCCCCCCCCCCCCCCCCCCCCCCCCCCCCCCCCCCCCCCCCCCCCCCCCCCCCCCCCCCCCCCCCCCCCCCCCCCCCCCCCCCCCCCCCCCCCCCCCCCCCCCCCCCCCCCCCCCCCCCCCCCCCCCCCCCCCCCCCCCCCCCCCCCCCCCCCCCCCCCCCCCCCCCCCCCCCCCCCCCCCCCCCCCCCCCCCCCCCCCCCCCCCCCCCCCCCCCCCCCCCCCCCCCCCCCCCCCCCCCCCCCCCCCCCCCCCCCCCCCCCCCCCCCCCCCCCCCCCCCCCCCCCCCCCCCCCCCCCCCCCCCCCCCCCCCCCCCCCCCCCCCCCCCCCCCCCCCCCCCCCCCCCCCCCCCCCCCCCCCCCCCCCCCCCCCCCCCCCCCCCCCCCCCCCCCCCCCCCCCCCCCCCCCCCCCCCCCCCCCCCCCCCCCCCCCCCCCCCCCCCCCCCCCCCCCCCCCCCCCCCCCCCCCCCCCCCCCCCCCCCCCCCCCCCCCCCCCCCCCCCCCCCCCCCCCCCCCCCCCCCCCCCCCCCCCCCCCCCCCCCCCCCCCCCCCCCCCCCCCCCCCCCCCTCCCCCCCCCCCCCCCCCCCCCCCCCCCCCCCTCCCCCCCCCCCCCCCCCCCTTCCGATCATTGGTGGCAGCGGAGAGTTCCGATCGGAGTCCCAGTTTAATCGCTGGGGCTCCTATCGGTAACCATGGCAACCAGGACGCTACTGCAGGCCTGGTTGCCATGGTTACTTAGCAATATTACAATATTTGAAGCATCATACTTACCTGCTGCGCTGTCTGTGACCGGCCGGGAGCTCCTCCTACTGGTAAGTGACAGGTCTGTGCGGCGCATTGCTTAATGATCTGTCACTTACCAGTAGGAGGAGCTCCAGGCAGGTCACAGACAGCGCAGCAGGTAAGTATGATGCTTCTAATATTGTAATATTGCTAAGTAACCATGGCAACCAGGCCTGCAGTAGCATCCTGGTTGCCATGGTTACCCCGATCGGAGCGCCAGAGCGATTAAACTGGGACTCCATTCGGAATCTCCGCTGCCACCAATGATCGGGGGGGGGGAGGGGAGGCCGCACACTGGCCACCAATGATAATACAATAAAGGGAGGGAGGGGGACGGGGGAGGCCGCACACTGGCTACCAATGACATTACAATAGAGGGAGGGGGGGCCGGGGGGGGCCGCACTGGCCATCAATGAAATTAAAACTGGGGAGGGAGGGGGGTCTGCCCCCTGCTGCCTGGCAGCCCCTGATCTCTTATAGGGGGCTATGATATGCACAAATAACCCCTCAGGTGCAGCACCTGAGGGGTTAATTGTGCGGATCACAGCCCCCTGTAAGAGATCGGGTGCTGGGGGCAGTCATGTACACAGTTTGTAGTATATTCTAACTAGAAGCGTCCCCATCACTATGGGAACGCCTCTGTGTTAGAATATACTTTCACGATGTGAAAACTCATCTCTGAAAAAGCTTTTATGCAGACGGATCTTCGGATCCGTCTGTATGAAAGTAACCTACGGCCACGGATCACGGACGCGGATGCCAATCTTGTGTGCATCCGTGTTCTTTCACGGACCCATTGACTTGAAAGGGTCCGTGAACCGTTGTCCGTCAAAAAAATAGGACAGGTCATATTTTTTTGACGGACAGGAAACATGGATCACGGATGCGGCTGCAAAACGGTGCATTTTCAGATTTTTCCACGGACCCATTGAAAGTCAATGGGTCCGCAAAAAAAAAAAATGGAAAACGGCACAATGGCCACGGATGCACACAACGGTCGTATGCATGAGGCCTAAGTACAACTATAAACTATAAATATATTAGAATTTTGCCAGTAATACACGACAAAGTGGGCTATAAAATATCTCACTGCACTTTTGCACGGCAATTAGTCCCTAATTTTTTCCTATCTTTACACAAAAAGCGTTTCTACAGATAAGAAAAACCATGAAAGGCGTATATATTTTTTTTTTCGCCAATAATGCACGGTAAAGTGGGCTGTAAAATATCTGGCTGCACCGTTTAACGGCAATTAGGCCCTAAGTTTATTCCATTTTTACACATACGGATTTTCAACAGATAAGTACAACCATAAAAGGCGTATATATTTGTATTTCACCAGTAATACTCGGCAAACTGGGCTATAAAATTTCTCACTGCACTGCTGAAAGGCAATTAGGCCCAAAAATACAGGGGGGCACAGCGGGGCGCAGGTGCGTTATTTAAAAAAAACAGGCAGGGTGGCAGCATCAGCGGGGGGTAAAGGTATTTATCTTGAATAAAACAAAACCGTGAAAGGTTCTCTTTAAATTTAACCTGTCATCAACTTTATGCTGCCCTCACTCAGAGCAGCACAAAGTAGTGTCACTCATAAGCTAAAATTATGCGGTTGCCGAGAACCAGCATCATAATAATTGCGGCACAGGCCTTGAAAAGAGTCAAATCTACCTGAGAAGAGTCAGAGTTAGGCCTCTTGCACACAACCGAATGGCTTTTTCAGTATTTTGCGGTCCTGCAAAAAACAGATCCGCAAATATATGGATGATGTCCGTGTGCATTCCGTTTTTTTGCGGAACGGAACAGCTGTCCCCTGATAGAACAGTACTATCCTTGTCCATTATGCAGACAATAAAAGGACATGTTCTATCTTTGAACGGAACAGAAAAATGGAAATACGGAAACGGAAGGCATACGGAGTACCTTTGTTTTTATTTGCGGATCCATTGAAATGAATGGTTCTATATACAGAACCAAAAAAACGGAACGTAAATGGGAAAAAAAAATGTTTGTGTCCAAGAGGCCTTATTCATAAGCTCCTGCTCTCCCCACCTACCTGCTGATGATTGTCTTCTCCTTACTTTTCTCCCTAGAATAGAACTGCCAATCATCAACAGATTGGTGGGGAGAGCAGGAGCTTATGAATAAAACTGACTCTTCTCAAGTAGATTTGACTCAGGGGCCTGACTTTCAGGGCCTGTGTTGCAATGATTATGATGCTGGTTCTTGGCAACCACTTACTTTTAGCTCATGAGTAACATGCTTCTGAAATTAGTGCATGTTTCACTACTTTATGCTGTCCTCTTTGAGTTCAGCATAAAATTGATAACAGGTTCCCTTTAACTATTAATGACGTGCCTCTATTATTTATTGTCATTTTATAACATGCTGAAAAATGTTTAAGCAACCAAAAGAACAGCATTTATAATTCTGGCGGTAGCCATAATTTTTTTAGTTCACTATTTAGCACTGGGAGCAACTTTATCTCCAATCCACTACTGTAACACCACGCAACAAAAAAAAACGTTTTGTCTGCTACTGGGCAAAAAACATTTGTCCTATACTAAATCGAGTGTGCGAATTACAAATCCGAAGTCAGAATTGTTGTAACACGTAATGAAATTTTGCTATGCATAAGTATGCCAAAATGAATTAAGCACTTGGAAAGCATTGAATAATTTTGAACAGAACGAGTTTTACTCCAACAATTACCTGATCTACATCAAAGTTTGCATAGTAAACAGTGTATGAAAATGTAATGGAATAACAAAATTTCCAAAAATCTCGTTTTCAGTTTAAAAGTCTTACTTGAGCAAGGCCCAGTACGGTTAAAAGTGCTTCAGGCATCTGCTTTTGCATTTGTGAACTGTCATATTTTCTAATTGCAAAAACCAGCAGTAGTCCCCCATCATGTTGGGATTCCAGCAGCCTTGATACCTGTTCTCCATTGTAGAAATATCTTTATTGAACCGCTCTCCATGTGCAGTACGCAGCCCTGCAGGGTGAGCGATTGTGAGGTCACGGTTAATAGGCAGAACGAGGGTTGCTCTTGGTACTCACAGTTTTTATATACCCTGGGCAGGCGTACAGCAGTGATGGAGAGGTTGGCACATGGATCCTCTGGGGCACTCTCTGTGTATAGGGACCAGGTGGTAGGTGAGGTGCCCTAGGTGTTGTAGGTTTAATGTGCCTGTGGCAAGATCCCTTAAAGTTTGTGACGCCAGTGCCGGTAACGGTGGCACACCGATTTCTTGCAGTAATAAGTGAGGAACTTCCTTTTACTGAACAGTTAACTATTTACAGTCTTTGGTCAGTTCCACATGTATAAGATGGTGACAGGCAGGCTTCACATCAAATGGCAGGCACAATGTTCTTGCAAGATACTCAGAGGGTTAAAAACTTACAGATCAGGCTGCACTTTTCCTCAGAATCCTGTCTGTCTTTATTCCAAGGCCCGTATGCCCTATTGCTGGCTTTATCCTTGGTTAGGGAAAACTTCCTCTCGTGTATGACTCCTTGCTTTGAATATATCCTTCTGCCCTTCAGCTCTCTGTTTGGCTGGAATAACCTTGGCTCTGCACTGTTCTTCTATGGGAACTTGGTTTCTCAGGAGGCAGACTCTTCTCCTGGTGGCAAGCTAGAAGCCTGGGCTATCTAACTGCATGTCAGAAGCTGCTCCTCAGCTACTCTCTGGCTAAGGTGACTCTTGGCTTCTGAACACTCTCCCAACCACCTCTCTCTGGTCTGGACCTGGCTATTTATACTAGGGGGTTCCCTAGCTCCCTCTACTGTCTAGGAGGAGGAACTACACCCCTAACAGGCCTGGTACATAGGATATAACATAAATAACATGAAAATTCACATTAAATTGCAATATAAAATACAATAACCATGTTCCACAGGAGGTGGAGAACAACGTGGCCCAATTGACCTTTGTGTAGTGCCCACCCTTACGTAGTGGGACACTACACATGTTCGTCACGTGTCCCAAACTGGGTGGGAAAAAGTCAAGATGGGAATGTAAGAAATGCACTTTCAATGACATTCGGCAGCCAAGTTGTTCATATGCTGTAAGTAGGTTGTCTACAAATTCAGCATAGTTTGCAGCTCGTCTGTTCCCAAGGAAGTTCTGCACTACTAGCACAAATGCATCCCAAGCTGCAAGACGCAGTCGCTGTGTCAGATTCTTGCGTTGATCATAAGGAGTGTATGTGCCACATATGTAGCAGAAATGTGTGGATTGTTAACACATTTGCATTTATCCATCTTAACATGTCCATTGGAATATCTCCAATATAATGCATTAATATTATATCTGAATAGGCTTTGCATGTATAATTTAACCCTTTAAGGACCTCCGCCGTACATGTACGGCGGAAGTCCGGTCCCCAAACATGGCACCCGCTCGCACGTGCAGCGGGCACCATAGCCGCCGGGTTTCTGCTATTATAAATCTCGCATTTCCGCTCCGGTAACAGCGTTTCCTGGCTGAGATCTGGGAACCTGTTACATTTATCTAATAGGCTGAAGCCTCAAGCAGGCTTTGGTGCCTATTAGATGACTATACCAATACAGGCCACTAGGTGGCAGAATTGTATTGGTATAGTGCAAATGAAGTGTTCAATGGTGTCTATATAGACATCAATGAACAAAATAGGTAATCTAATGCCAGTTCTTGTCACCCAAGGTGACTTAAATTTTTTTTTAAAAAGTAAAAAAATTGTTTTTGCAAATATAAAAAAAAACTGAAAACGAAAAGTTGAAAATCACCCCCCTTTCCATAAAATAAAAATAAAAATACTTAAACAATAAAAAAATAAACATCATGGGCATCGCCGTGTGCGAAAATGCCCATACTATTAAAATAAAACAATATTAATGGCATACGGCAAATGGCGTAATGGGAAAAAAAATAAAAACAGCCAATTTGCCATTTTTTGTCACTTCAACTACCCAATAATTTTTTTATAAAAAGTGATCAAAAAGTCGCACACACTTCAAATTGGTATCACTGAAAAGAACAGATTATCCCTCAATAAATGAGCCCTCACACAGCCCCATACACAACTACAAAAAAGTTATAGGGGTCAGAATATGGTTATAAAAAAAATGGTTGACATTTTTTTTTTCAGTATTAAAACGCTAGAAAAATTATGTGTGGTATCGTTGTAACCATACTGACCTAGAGAATGAAGATGACAGGTCAATTTTACCGCATAGTGTACAGTGTAAAAAAAAAATAAAAAAAAAACCTTTATCAGAAATGCTTTTTTTCCCAATTCTACCCCATCTTGTATTTTTTTCCCGTTTCCTACTACATGATATGCAACTGTAAAGCGTGCCATGAGAAAGTAAAACTTGTCCCGCAAAAAATAAGCCCTCATAAGGCTATGTGAATGAAAAAATTAATAAGGACTATGGGTAGGCGGGGAGTGAAAAACGAAAACGCAAAAATAGAAAATCCCAGGGTCCTTAAGGGGTTAAAATCTAGACGTGTCATGCAAAATCCAAGTTCATATTTGGAATCAGCGCGCTCATTTTAGTATAAGGCCTCATGCACACGGCCGTCGGGCGGCCTTGGCAGTATTGCGGCCCGCAAACGGTGGGTCAGCAATCCATGGCCACCAGCCGTGTGCACCCCACATCACGGATGCGGACCCATTCACTTGAATGAGTCCGCAATTCTGGAGATGTGGAACGGAGTCACGGAACAGAACACCAAAAACACTACGGAGTGCTTCCGTGGTGTTTCTTTACCTTGTTCCGCACCGCAAAAAAATATGACATATTTTTTTGTGGTGCAGACTGACCACGGATGTTGCCCGTGCATTGGGGACCGCAAGTGCATGAGGCCTATGCATGAGGCCTAAATCACATGTTTTTCTCTCAGTAGCAAAATCATTGTTGCGCGGTGTAATCATCACCCTGCGTGTCTTCTGCATTATTGGTGGTGTATTTTGATTAAAAGCACTGACCAGAGTTGGATCCATGTGCCACAGAATCCTACTTCTCCAACCCCTTTCCCTTAACCCTCCCCCTCCCACTGTAATTCTCTTTGCCCCTTCCCCATCCCCAGAGATATCTTAAATACAGTTTTTAAATCCAGATTTATTTGGTCTCTTTCATTTCCATCAAATAGACATGTCTTATGCATTACTATGTTTTTTTGTATTTTGCTCTCCTGATGCTCAGATGTTCAGATGCTTATTGGCGATAGAATTATGTTTGTAATATTTTTGGAAAAATCGAATAAAACATGTTTAAAAAAAAATATAGAAGCCACACCAGCAACATACTAATGAACTGTATATATCAAGGGGCTTAGATCTAATTAAACTCGCTTCTCAGCGCAATAGTAAAGTGTACAACCCCCTATACTGCATTCTTTACAAGAAGCATTAGTGTATATTTTGATCAAAAAGAATAAGCCCACTCACCATGTCAAGGTTGCCTCTTAAAGTGGGACCTACTCTGACAAATAGGCGCAGCACAGTGTGGTGACAAAGCGGCACTGCACTAGTAGGCGGCGGGACCCAGGAGTCAAACAGCAGCCCTGCTATCTGACAATGCCACCCATGGCACTGGGTCCCACCGAACCACCAGCACACAAAAACAAAGGCCACCACGCAGTACTGCACCATGTGAACAGTTGTCTAACACAACATGTCCACTGCTATCAGGAACTGCGGGTCAATTACCACTTTTATTAAAACCACCTGTGCCGAATGGGAGGAGTGCTGATACCAGTAATAAAGAAAGAAGATTAAACATGCATATATCAAGGGGAGAAAAACAGAACTGGATCGCACATCCAAAATGCTATGCTTAGATCTAATTAAACTCGCTTCTCAGCGCAATATTAAAGTGTACAAACCCCTACTAATGAACTGTCTTACCAAAAATAATAATCCCTTTTTATCATTCAGCTAATTGGCAGGATACATAGAAACACAGTTTCACACCTTTAACTTCTTTTCAAGTTTCACAGTGCTCATCGGAAACAATATCTAATAATAGAGCGATGGCAAAGTTTCATGTTCTTTTTTTGCTCATAACAGCAATTAAATAAAGACAACTGATCTGTCTCCATGCTGTTGTTGACAGAACTAGTACTGACAGCCTTTTCTTTATGTTCCTTTGTGGGGGAAAACAATGGTAATTAGCATTATTCCCTTTCTCACCCTCTCATGAATACACAAACAATGGCACAAAATAAATAATATTAACATCTTTGAGATGCATTTCTTCAAATGTTTCTCCATTGACATGTTATACCATATATTGACTCTACCGTACATAATATACACATATGCAGACAGGTAATATAAAACACTTTTGTTTTCAATGTGTCAATTTCATTTTAATTAACATTTTAAAGTGCCGACTGCCTTTTGAATAAATAGAAAACTCGTTCCTTATCCATGTTCTAGCAATGGTGAAATTAGGAAACTTGGTGCAACAGTGCACTCTGTTGGGCAAAATGTATATAACAAGCACTGTGATATCTAGATTTGAAAAATCTGTGTACAGTATGTAAACCACTGAGGGACATTTGTGCAAAGTATGGTGTGAAACAAATGCCAAAATATAATCACTGTTCTAAATTACAATTTATAGAGTAATCTGCATTGATTAAAATTGAAAAATAGATATTGATGAGGGGACACTATTAAAAAAACAGCTTAAAATCAAAGTGTGGGAGCACTGTCGAAATTAAGTGTCCAACATGTATTTGCAGTGGAATCTGCGGCAGAAGTATGATTCCAAGAACAGAAATGTAATGTCCCTGTTGATCAGATCCTAGGGATAATGAATCCTGAAAAACACTATAATCTAATGCTACCAGATAACGCCCACTAGGTATCCTCACATAGTTGTAATAAAAATTAACTTTTAATAGAAATATTAGGAAAAAAGAAAAAATGAAAATTGTGTCTACATCAAAAATAACTAGTGACAATAAAATTATTGACAATAAAATTATTTAAAATAAGTGTCAGCAGGCAGCTGATAATTTTATTGTCACTAGTTATTTTTGGTGTACGCACAATTTTCATTTGTTCTTTATATTTCTATTAAAAGTTACGTTTTATTACAACTATGTGAGGATCCCTAGTGGGAGTTATTTGGTCACATTAGACCATAGTGTTTTTCAGAAGTATGAGTCTGACCCTCAGATGTGATTTTGAACTGCACCTGGTTTTGGCTCACAATCGCTAATAGAAATCACTGTTCGAACGCTGGCTGTGTGAATGAGGCTTAACAGTCATTTATGATCATAATATTCAAGCAGGTACAAGGCAGCACTACTTCGCAGTGTTTAAAAACTAAGTGCACGTTCTCAAGGGAATAGCCATTTTCCCTTGTTTAGCTCAGATACAGATTTATAAAGACACCATTTGTGCTATAATAATGAGTGCAACTTTTCGGTTAAACACTAGTGATGATTGAGCATGCTCGGCCGAACACCGATAAACGTGCAGGGAGGTACTGGCATGCACTGTAATGCCATAGCCAGGTTGGCTACTGACATTACAGTGATTTGCTTGATGGAACGCGTCATTGGGTGATATAAAGCACCCGATGACACGTGTTCGGCTCAGTCTTGGGGTTCGTTCACACGACCGTTGGTGTCCCATTCCCGTATTGCGGACCACATTTGCAGATCCGCAATACACAAGCACCGTTCTGTTGTCATTCCGCATCACGGATGCGGACCCATTCATTTCAATGGGTCCACAAATCCGGAGATGTGGAAGGTGATGAACGGAAGCATGGAACGGAACACTACGGAAGCACTACGGAGTGCTTTCTGAGGGTTCCATTCCGTGCCTCCGCACAGCAAAAAGATAGAACATGCTCTATCTTTTTGCGGAACGGAGGGATCGCGTACCCATTCAAGTGAATAGGTCTGCGATCCCCATGCACCTGCCCAACGGAAGGTGCCCGTGCATTGCGGACCGCAATTTGCGGTTCACAGCACGGGCACAGGACACCCACGGTCGTGTGAACGAGCCCTTAGTCAGGGAGAGCTGAGCATAGGAAGGGAAAGACAGTGTAGGGAGTGTTATTGGAAGATTTTTATTACAAAAACTTTTCAGAGACCCAAAAGTCTTGTTAAGGACTATTGTGTGTGATAGCAGCAATATATGTTTATAGCGCAACCTGCACTAAATTGCTCAGTCTTAGGCCTCATGCACATGGCCATTGTTTTCACTTCACTTCAATGGGGCAGCAAAAGATGCGGACACCACTCTTTGTGCTGTCCGCATCCGTTGCTCTGTTCCGCGGTCCGCAAAAAAAAAATAACCTGTCCTATTCTTGTTCGAGTTTTGCGGATAAGAATAGGCAGTTATATACATGGCTGTCCATTCTGTTCCACAAATTGTGGAATGCACACAGACGCCATCCGTGTTTTGCGGATCCGCAATTTACGGACCAAAAAACACACAACGGTCGTGTGCATGAGACCTTTAGGAGAGCTGTGCATAGGAAGGGACAGAGTGTAGGGAGTGTTATTGCAAGATTTTTATTAGAAAAACTTTTCAGAGACCCAAAAGTCCTTTTAAGGACTATTGTGTGTGACAGCAGCAATATATATTTTTAGCACATCCTGCGCTAAATAGCATCTAATAGGCCGCTGCGGACAGTTAAATTATCAGCGCCACATCTCCTGTGTCAGGTGTGCGCATCCCTAAAATATCAGTGACATCCAGTGTACTTTTTCTGTAGACGGTGTCCGCTGCGGACAGTTAAATTATCTGCGCCACATCTCCTGTGTAAAGTGTGCGCATCCCTAAAATATCAGTGACATCTAGTGTAATTTTTCCGTAGAAGATGTCCGCTGAGGACAATTTAATTAGCTGCGCCACATCTCCTGTGCAAAGTGTGCGCATCCTTAAAATATCAGTGACATCCGGTGTACTTTTTCCGTAGATGGTGTCCGCTGCGGACAGTTCAATTATCTGCGCCACATCTCCTGTATAAAGTATGCGTATCCCTAAAATATCAGTGACAACCAGTGTACTCTTTTCGTAGACGGTGTCTGCTGCAGACAGTTAAATTATCCACGCCACATCTCCTGTGTAAAGTGTGCGCATCCCTAAAATATCAGTGACATCCAGTGTACTTTTTCCTTGGATGGTGTCCGCTGCGGACAATTAAATTATCCGCACCACATATCCTGTGTAAAGTGTACGCATCCCTAAATTATCAGTGACATCCAGTGTACTTTTTCCACAGACGGTGTCCGCTGCGGACAGTTAAATTATCTGCGCCACATCTCCTGTGTAAAGTGTGCGCATCCCTAAAATATCAGTGACATCCAGTGTACTTTTTCCTTGGATGGTGTCCGCTGCGGACAATTAAATTATCCGCACCACATATCCTGTGTAAAGTGTACGCATCCCTAAATTATCAGTGACATCCAGTGTACTTTTTCCACAGACGGTGTCCGCTGCGGACAGTTAAATTATCTGCGCCACATCTCCTGTGTAAAGTGTGCGCATCCCTAAAATATCAGTGACATCCAGTGTACTTTTTCCGTAGACTGTGTCCGATGCGGACAGTTAAATTATCCACGCCACATCTCCTGTGTAAAGTGTGCGCATCCCTAAAATATCTGTGACATCCAGTGTACTATTTCTGTACATGGTGTCCGCTGCGGACAGTTAAATTATCAGCGCCACATCTCCTGTGTAAAGTGTGCGCATCGCTAAAATATCAGTGACATCCAGCATACTTTTTCCAAAGACACTGCGAACAGTGACATTATCTGTGGTACCTGTTCTGTATAACGTTTGAACCTAATCATAAATACCTCTGTAAATTTTTCTGCGCATACGCTTCCAAATCCTACACTACTGTATATGTGACATACTTTCAAGTATACATCTGATGGTGCACGCAGAGAAACTGTGCCTGCTGCCAGAGCACAAGAAAAACACTCATCCACGATACCTAGCTTCATGTCCCAGTTTGCAGGGCGGCGCAGGACACCACTCTTGAAGTCAGACCAGTGCGACCAGGTGGTCGGTTGGATTGCAGCAGATAATGCTTCCAGTCGGTTAAGCACCACCCTATCTTCTACCAAGTCCAGTCTCAGTAGCCAGGAGTCTGGACAACACAATCCTCACCCTGATCCTCCTTCCCACCATGTACAGTCTGGCCAAACAAGTGATCCCACACTCCGATATTCCGAGGACCTATTTTCATCGCCATTACTTGATTTGGCCCTCTCGTCAAGCACGCTTGAAGAGGGACATGAGATCTTGTGCCCTGATTACCAACCTCTTGAGCATCCACAGTCACAAGAACATGATGGTGGGGAATGGCAATTAGTGTTTAATGAGGTGGATGATGATGAGACACAGTTGCCACTGAGTCAACCGCAATAGATTTCTTAAAGGGTTGATGAAGAGGATGAGACACAGTTGTCTATCACTGTGGTGTTGGTGGTTAGGTCAACCAATCAGAAGAATTATAAGAGTGAGGAAGTGGAAGAGGAGGTGGTGGACAATGAGGCCACTGACCCAACCTGTAAAGGTGGAAAGCCAAGCGAGGACAGCAGAGGGGGAGGGATCTGCAGCACTGCAACAGGTTGAAAGAGGCAGTGGGGTGGTAAAAGGGAGAAGGCTGGCCAAACTACACAGGCCCGCAACTGTTCCACAAAGCACATCCTTGCGGAAATCTACCTTGCCAAGGGGTAGATGTTCCGCAGTATGGCGCTTTTCTGAAGAAAGTGCAGACGAGATAAGAATATTAGTTTGCAACCTGTGCCATACCAAAATGAGCCGGGGCGTAAACACTAGCAACCTCACCACCACCAGCATGATCCGCCACATGGCATCCAAGCACCATAATAAGTGGGATGAACACCTGGGTCCACAATCTGTCCGCGGTCACACCACTGCCTTATCTTCCCCTGTGTTACGTGCTGGCCAATCCCCTGTCGAAGGCGCAGGCCCGGATACCTCCCGCCCTGCACCTGGACCTTTGCAAGCACCATCAGCGACCACATCCACTTCCATGTTCCAGCGCAGCATCCAAATGTCCTTACCCCAGGCCTTTGAACACAAGCAAAAATACCCAGCAACCCACCCACAGGCCATAGCTCTAAATGCGCAGCTTTCCAAATTACTGGCCCTGGAAATGTTGCCATTTAGGCTTGTGGACATATTAAGCCTATGTCGGCTGCTGTCCCGTGTTACGCAGTCCCCAGCCTCCACTATTTTTTAAGGTATGCAATGCCTGCCTTACACCAACATCATGTCCCGCAACATCACACGTGACCTGACCAACACAGCTACTGGGAAGGTCCACTTAACATGGACAGGTGTATTCGGCCAGGGACACTACATTTCCCTGACGGCACACTGGGTGTACTTTGAGGAGGCTGGGAGCGAGTCGTACCCTGGGATGGCACAGGTGCTACCGACACCAAGGATTGCGGGCCCTACGTCGATCAGGGTTTCCGACAGCACCTACATTAGGTGCTTCAACCCTCAATTCTCCTCCTCCTCCACTTCCACCTCCGAATTATCCACGTGCAGCACCAGTCTGTCATCAGTTGGTAGCTGGAAGCAGTGTAGCACTGCAGTGGGGAAGCGGCAGCAGGCCGTGCTGAAGCTGATATGATTAGCGGATAAACAGCACACCGCCGCAGAGCTGTGGCAGGAAATAAGAGACCAGACTGAGCTGTTCCTCTCGCCACTCAACCTACAACCAGGCATGGTTGTGTCTGATAATGGCCGAAACTTGGTGGCGGCTTTGGAGATCGGCAAGCTCACACACATCCCATGCCTAGCCCACGTCTTAAACTTAGTGTTTCAGCGGTTTCTCAAAACCTACCCCAATTTTCCTGAGCTACTGGTGAAGGTGCGCAGCGTGTGTGCACATTTCCGCAAGTCATCGACAGCTTCAGCCGGTCTGTCAACGCTACAACAGCGCTTGAAATTGCCAGCTCACAGGCGGTTGTGCGAAGTGAACACGCGCTGGGACTCCACGTTCCATATGTTGGTCAGGCTATGTCAGCAGCAGGGGGCAGTAGTGGAATAACAGCTGCAACATGGTCATAGTTTTTACAGTCAGCTTCCGCTATTCACAAGCGAGGAGTGGGCATGGATGTCTGACCTCTGTGAGGTTTTAAGAAACTTTGAGGAACACAGATCATAAACAATTAAGGACGACGCTTTGCATGTGGAAGAGGTGGAAATGTGGGAAGACATTACACAGGGTGATAGCCAGACCACCCTCAGTTCGTCTTCTGAGCGCGAATTGGACAAGGAGGAGGAGCAGGAGACGTTGCCTCCGCTACATAGGGTATTACCCATGGAAGTTTAATTCCATCTGTTCTGCGTGGGTGGGAAGAAGAGGAGGAAGAGGATTAGAAGATTGAGAGTGATGCTCCTGATGATGAGAGCGAAGTATTGCCTGTTGGTACTCTGGCACACATGGATGACTTCATGCATTTTAGACAACATGGATTACTGGTTGTTCACCCTTCTCGACCCCTGCTACAAAGAGAACTTCTCATCTCTCATTCCTCTGGTGGAGAGGATGAGCAAAATGGTGCAATACCAGAAGATCCATGTTGAAAAATTGCTCCAAAAATTTCCATCTGACAACGCTGGCGGCAGAGTCCGTAATTCCTTGGCCAAGCGGGGAGGGGAGACAAGGGGAACACACAGCAGTTCCAACAGAGGCAGGGCAACACTCTCCAAAGCCTGGGACAGTTTCCTGACACCCCGCCAGCTCCCTCACCCTTGGAGGTGCTGGCCTGCCCTGCCGCAAGCGTTTTGTCTGAGCGAGTATTTAGTGCTGCTGGGGGCATTATAACAGATAAGCGTATCCGCCTGTCAACTGAAAATGCTGACAGGTTGACTCTTTTAAAAATTAACAAGGCCTGGATTGACCATGACTTCTCGACTCCACCACAGGAAAGCTGATGAACATAAATGCACTTTAAATATTTTGTTTATAATGTGCAGAATACACTGTATTCCCATGCACCCCTTCCACCACAAACAAGGGTATATGGTTGAATCTTCCTTTTCTCATCCTCCTTTTCCTCTTCCATCACATCAACACATGCTTATTCATCGCATATATGCAGTTTTACAGGGTCAGCTTAGCTGCAGGCCCTCGCATATAATTTTTTAAAGGGTCAGCACACCAGCAGGCCCTTGCTTATTATTTTTTAGAGGGTCAGATCACCAGCAGGCCCTTGCATATAATGTTTTACAGGGTCAGCTCACCAGCAGGCCCTCGCATATAATTTTTTAGAGGGTAAGGCCACTAGCAGGCCCTTGCATATGTTTTACATGGTCAGCTCACGAGCAGGCCTTCACCTACAATCATTTACAGGGTCAGCTCACCAGCAGGCCCACACCTAAAATCTTTTACAGGGTCAGCTCACCTGCAGGCCTGCACCTAAAATCTTTTACAGGGTCAGATCACCTACAGGCCCTCACCTAATTATACCTAATAGGTAATTTGAGCCCATGCTGCCTTCCTTCAATGTGGTAGCCGTTTCTCAGGCTCCCTCTCCAGAATCGAACCCTGATTCCCCGTTACCCATATTTACCATGGTTTGTGCTGAAAATAACATCGGAAGTTGATAGGCCAAACAAGAAAGTGCGATTGGCCTCAGGTTATCTAGAGTCACCAAAGCGGCAGCAGGCCCTCACCCATAATGTTTTAGATGGTCATATCAGCAGGCCCTTGCTCCAAATGTTTTTGATGGTCACCAGCAGGACATCAATTATAGTTTTTTAAGGCTTAGTACAATGCCCTCCTTTATGCGTAATAAAGGGTGTATTGTAGTGCCGGTTCCTTGTAATTTTTGGCAGCCTTTTCACTTAGAACACCAATACTCAAATCAACCAATAGCACCATACAAATACACATGAGACATGATCTATAAAATATAGTACAAAAGTTTATTACACATGTATTCGACATACAGTACAGACCAAAAGTTTGGACACACTTTCTCATTCAAAGAGTTTTCTTTATTTTCATGACTATGAAGGCTTCAAAACTATGAATTAACACATGTGGAATTATATACATAACAAACAAGTGTGAAACAACTGAAAATATGTCATATTCTACGTTCTTCAAAGTAGGCACCTTTTGCTTTGATTACTGCTTTGCACACTCTTGGCATTCTCTTGATGAGCTTCAAGAGGTAGTCACCTGAAATGGTCTTCCAACAGTCTTGAAGGAGTTCCCAGAGATGCTTAGCACTTGTTGGCCCTTTTGCCTTCACTCTCCGGTCCAGCTCACCCCAAACCATCTCGATTGGGTTCAAGTTCGGTGACTGTGGAGGCCAGGTCATCTGGCGCAGCACCCCATCACTCTCCTTTATGGTCAAATAGCCCTTAATTTCAAAGTTTTCCCAATTTTTTGGCTGACTGACTGACCTTCATTTCTTAAAGTAATGATGGCCACTCGTTTTTCTTTACTTAGCTGCTTTTTTCTTGCCATAATACAAATTCTAACAGTCTATTCAGGAGGACTTTCAGCTGTGTATCCACCTGACTTCTCCTCAACGCAACTGATGGTCCCAACCCCATTTATAAGGCAAGAAATCCCACTTATTAAACCTGACAGGGCACACCTGTGAAGTGAAAACCATTTCAGGGGACTACCTCTTGAAGCTCATCAAGAGAATGCCAAGAGTGTGCAAAGCAGTAATCAAAGCAAAAGGTGGCTACTTTGAAGAACCTAGAATATGACATATTTTCAGTTGTTTCACACTTGTTTGTTATGTATATATTCTACATGTGTTAATTCATAGTTTTGATGCCTTCAGTGTGAATCTACAATTTTCATAGTCATGAAAATAAAGAAAACTCTTTGAATGAGAAGGTGTGTCCAAACTTTTGGTCTGTACTGTATATTAATCCATACTTAGGTGAAAACAAACAATGGGGAAGATGACAAACCCACCCAAACCCCTGTATACACAGACCGGCCGGAGGCTCCCAGAAAGACAAGTACCCACCAAATGTAAATCACAGTATAATGATGTACACCAAAGGCCAAAATCAATCCTGTAAAGAATGAAAAGACACAATGGTGTCTATCCGCTAGCCACTTGTGTGCATCAAAACCTTGAAAGTTTCAAGAACACATAATAGAATGCAGAACTGGAAAAAAGTAAAGCCAATTGCAAAGGCTAGGCCCTGATAGCGAATGGCACATAAATGGGTAGCAGTGGTAAAAAACTAATAATAATAATAATAATCAATTACCCATGGTGGATACAACGATCGAGGCCCCGGCACTGCTGCTACCTCGATGCGCGTTTCGCCAACCCTCTGGCTTCGCCAGGAGGCTACGGTACACTTCTGCTTGTGGGGGTATAAATATCAAAATCACACCTGAGGTTAATGAAGTCGCTTACCTGGCATGATTATGCGGCCCGCATCATGAAAGCGCACCGCTCGTCATTCTGCGACAGACACTGAGTGCTCCCACATACCACCGCACTTACATCCAGGAAGTGGATGACGTGTGGTGCGAGGAAACGTCGACGCCTGTCACCAAGGGAACGAGCCACTTGGAGTGCCACACGATGCGACCACCCAGCGCATGCGCAGGAAGCGTCCAACCTTAGGTAAAAAGCCTAAAATACTGCAGAGACTACACAAACAATGGGTCTCGGATCTGACCCCCCACTGTGCACTATAGACAAATTGTGCATAAAATAATATAATCTGTGTACATTTAACAATGATACTAAGTGACATGTGAGAAATACATGTAAAAACACACTATCCTTTGAGTAAAAATATTACAACTATGAATTCATAGATATGTGACCATTTTAATCCATAAGGGAACAGTAGAAAGTATTATGTAATCAAAAGTGTCTTGTGCACAGCATAGGGGATATCCTCCCCATTTCGGGTCTCTCCTCTACAAGGATAATCCAACGTGGCTTCGAAGATTATACCAATCTCACAGGTGCTATTTAGAGAAAAGAAAACATAAAATCATATACTTTACAATCAAAATGATTAAAATAAAATCAACAAATAACAACACACCTGGACATATCAAGTCCTACATAAACATATCAACAATAAAAGAGCGCCATTTATAGAAAAGACCTGTAGCTTACTGTTTTATTTAAGTCCCACGGGATCTCAGTTTTCAGCATTACGATCCGTCTTGTTTCCCTTTGTAAAAATAGTTTTTTAATGTCTCCGCCCAGACAACCCATGATGATTTTATCGATATACCTAACCTTTAGGCCCCTTGGGTCAAAGTTATGTTTATCTTTAAAATGTAGGGCTATGGGTTGCAGTGTGATCAGATCCTCCATTCTCATTGTTGCTGCCAGTCGAATCTTACTGGCATGTTCCAAAATCCTAACACGGAGCTCTCTGCTTGTCATGCCCACATACATCAAATTACATGGGCATGTGATTAGACACACCAACGCTGTAGACCTACAAGTAATGTTGTGAACTATTTGGTATTCTCTGGCCCCCTTGGAGTCTGCAAAGCCTGATGACCTCAGCATGTATTTGCATGCTTGACAGTCCCCACATGAGAATGAACCCCATCTGGGGCCTTTGCTGCCAAAGATACACTGTGTTATTGCTGAAACATAGTGACTCCTTGTAAGGATGTCTCCCAAATTCTTAGCTTTCTTCCATGTAATCAATGGATAATCTGACAGTGACTCTTCAAGGTCATTATCAGAAAGCAAGATAGGCCAATGTCTGGTCATTATTTCCCTGATTTTTCACCAATGCACATTGAAAGGTGTAATGAAACTGGGGTTCACATAATTAGCCTTCTTACTACTTACCAAGAGGGAATCTCTAGATGCAAGTTTTGCTCTCAAATAGCCCTTTCTGATGTCATGCTGGTTGTAGTTCCTATTACGGAATCTTTTGGAAAGATCTTCAGACTGGGTGTCAAAGCGTTAAACACTGGAGCAGATCCTATGAAGTCGCAAAAATTAGCCCGTAGGAATGGCTCTGATGGTCTGTGTATAGTGAGAAGATTTGGCATGTAGTAAAGTGTTTGTTGCAATGGGCTTTCTAAAGAGATCCGTGGAGACCCTGCCATCCCGTTCCCTACCAAGTAGGTTATCCAAGAACTCAATCTGTTCTCGACTGTATTTCCATGTCAGTTTGATGTTCCAGTCATTAACATTGAGTTGTTGAAGAAAGATATCCAGATTGGATGTGGACCCTTGCCAGATGAAAAGAACATCATCTATATAACTCGACCACGAGATCACTGAGCCATGGCCCGGTATATTCTGGACTACCTCTCTCTACCACAGCCCCAGAACCAGATTTGCATATGAGGGCGCACATGTCACCCCCATTGCCGTTCCCTGGAGCTGTAGGAAGAGATGGTCCTTGAAAACAAAATAATTGTGCTGAAGCACAAAGTCCAGAATCTTAATAATAAACCGGACCGAATCCGTCATGTGTAAAAAATATTTGACTGCCCGGATCCCGTGGTCGTGGCATACCGAGGTGTATAAGTCCTCCACATCGCAGGTAACAAACATCATGTCTTCCTCCAAAATTACCCCATTAAATCTCCTCAATACTTCAGACGTATCCTTGACATAGGATGGCAGGGTCTCAACACAGTCCCTCAGATAGAAGTCCACATATCTACTAGCCCGTTCACAAAGACTACCCACACCAGACACAATCGGGCATCCAGGGGGAATACAAATGTCCTGTTGGACTTTGGGCAGGAGGTATAGTGTAGGTGTGATGGTGTGCTCTACCACCAGACCTACCCTCAACTTGGGAGTCAGTATGTTGTTATCAAACCCCCATTGTAGTATGCCATAGTAACATAGTACATAGTAACATAGTACATAAGGCCGAAAAAAGACATTTGTCCATCCAGTTCGGCCTGTTATCCTGCAAATTGATCCAGAGGAAGGCAAAAAAACCCTGTGAGGTAGAAGCCAATTTTCCTCACTTTAGGGGAATAAAAAATTCCTTCCCGACTCCAATCAGGCAATCAGAATAACTCCCTGGATCAACGACCCCTCTCTAGTAGCTATAGCCTGTAATATTATTACATCTAGCTCAGATTAAAATTTTATGGTTGGGTTGCTATCCAGCCGTTTGTAACACGCCTTCTGATTTAACTGCTTAAAGGCTTCCCTCTCATAGAGTTGTGCCGGCCATATCACAACATTTCCCCCATTGTCAGCAGGCTTGATAACGACATTCTTATACCTGCGTAATTCCCTAACAGCATGGCGCTGCCCCCAAGTCAGATTGAATGGACCAGAGCTGCCAGCAAGGGATTCAAATTCCTGCCTGACCAGCTTGACGAAAATATCCACAGTTGGACATATACTACGAGGGGGGAAAAGCTGTGATCGGCGGCACAAATGCATGGGTAGTTTTGTAGAGGGTATATCCTCCTGTTCATCCTGGAGTGATTGTAGATCAATCAATGCCTGTTATTCTACAGCTGAAGAGAGTTCTGACAAGTTAGATTTCTTTTCAAAATGTTTTTTGAAAAGTAGTTTCCTCCCAAAAAGTTCAAAATCCTTCACTGCTGTGAAAAGGTGAAAACTACTTGAGGGAGCAAATGTCAAACCTTTCTGTAACACATCAATCTGTGATTTAGTTAATGTGTAAGAGGAGAGATTAATTACCTTCAATTTCTTCTGTGCCTCTTTCCGATCTGATCCATGTTCCTGGTTTTTCTCTTTGGTCTGGGGGTGTTGGATGTATGTGGGAATAGTATACTTTCTACTCCTTCTTCCAGCACCCCCCGTCTTTCTAAAAAATGATCGCCACATGATCCCTCAGAGATGGTCGAAGTACCTGACAAGGAAGGAGTAAATGAGGCACTCCTCTCTCGCTTCTGTTGCCAGCGGTATACTATTTTAGCCTGAAAGTCAGGTAAATCTCTTTGGAATTTCTTGGCTTTGAGATTCTGAATATTCTTCTCCCAACTATATAGATCCTCCTCTAGTTTTTTATCAAAGCTTTCAAATTCCTCTCTGGTAAGAAGCTCCTGCAGCTTGTCTCTCACCGTGTCTATCTCCTTTTCGATCTGCTCCAGTGATTAACAGTCGGACCCAATCAGAAGCTCAATCAGGGTTATGGAACATTTGTGGAGGGATTTTTCCCACCTAGTGGTGAAGGTTGGATCTGTTATTGCTAGAGTAGGGAAAACCTGAATCCTGAGTCCCCTGGGGATGATGTTTTTACATAAATAATTTTCTAGGGCTGCTTTGTTCCACCAAACTTTGGCACGTTTCTTTAGCAGGTCCCTAATTTTAAGTTTCAGGTCTTTAATGTTACGTGTCTCTATGTCAGGCGTGTTTTCACCAAAAATAGTTCCAATTCTGGAAATCCACGCAGCGTCATGTTTTTTATAATCCATATATCCTGAGGGTTTTTCTGCAAAAGATATATAGTTAGAACCAAACAATGCCTCAGACCATATACAATAATTTCCTCGGGGGTCTAGTCCATAATACAAGAACACCAATACTCGAATCAACCAATAGCCCCATACAAATACACATGAGACATGATCTATAAAATATAGTGCAAAAATGTATTAAACATGTATTTGACATACAGTCAGGTCCATAAATATTGGGACATCGACACAATTCTAGCATTTTTGGCTCTATACACCACCACAATGGATTTGAAATGAAACAAACAAGATGTGCTTTAACTGCAGACTGACAGCTTTAATTTGAGGGTATTAACACCCAAATCAGGAGAACGATGTAGGAATTACAACATTTTGCATATGTGCCTCCCACTTGTTAAGGGGCCAAAAGTAATGGGACAATTGGCTTCTCAGCTGTTCCATGGCCAGGTGTGTGTTATTCCCTCATTATCCCAATTACAATGAGCAGATAAAAGCTCCAAAGTTCATTTCAAGGGTGCTATTTGCATTTGGAATCTTTTGCTGTCAACTCTCAAGATGAGATCCAAAGAGCTGTCACTATCAGTGAAGCAAGCCATCATTAGGCTGAAAAAACAAAACAAACCCATCAGAGAGATAGCAAAAACATTAGGCGTGGCCAAAACAACTGTTTGCAACATTCTTAAAAAGAAGGAACGCACCAGTGAGCTCAGCAACACCAAAAGACCCCGAAGACCACGGGAAACAACTGTGGTGGATGACCGAAGAATTATTTCCCTGGTGAAGAAAACACCCTTCAAAACAGTTGGCCAGATCAAGAATAGTGTTGATCACGAATATTAGAATTTCAAATTTTTATCGCGAATATAGGTACTTCGAAAATTTGCGAATATTTCGAATATAGTGATATATATTCGTAATTTCGAATATTCTATTTTTTTTTTAATCAGTACACATGATCCCTCCCTGCTTCTAGCTTGTGGGCCAATGCAAATTTTTATTGCGAATTTTTCAACTTACAACTATTAGACAAAGAAGATTATAGCACTATATTAGCTAAATTGCTCTATATATTTTTTCTTTTCGAATATTCGCTATATTGCTATAACTTTGTTTTTTCAAATATTCGTAATATTCTAAAACAAGAATATATAGCAATATAGCGAATATTCGAAAAAAAACGAACATAGAGCAATTTAGCTAATATAGTGCTATAATCTTCTTTGTCTAATAGTTGTCATTTTTTTCTCATCTGAAGTTCAGATTGGAAAAAAATTACAACTATAAACAAAAGATTTTAGCACTATATTAGCTAAATTGCTCTATATTCGTTTTTTTCGAATATTCGCTATATATTCTTGTTTTAGAATATTACGAACATTCGAAAAAACAAAGTTATAGCAATATAGCGAATATTGGAAAAAAAAACGAATATAGCGCAATTTAGCTAATATAGTGCTATAATCTTCTTTGTCTAATAGTTGTAAGTTGAAAAATTTGCAATAAAAATTAGCATTACGAAAATTCGCATATTGCACAATCATTACCTTGCCGATTTTTTGAGTAAAAAAAATCGTAGAATATAACGAATATTCAAATTTGCGAATATTCAACGAATATTCTACCAAATATTCGCGAAATATCGCAAATTCGAATATGACCCCTGCCGCTCATCACTAATCAAGAACACTACAGGAGGTAGGTGTTTGTGTGTTAAAGTCAACAATCAAGAGAAGACTTCACCAGAGTGAATACAAAGCGTTCACCACAAGATGTAAACCATTGGTGAGCCTCAAAAACAGGAAGACAGATTAGAGTTTGCCAAACAACATCTAAAAAAGCCTTCACAGTTCTGGAACAACATCCTATGGACAGATGAGACCAAGATTAACTTGTACCAGAGTGATGGAAAGAGAAGAATATAGAGAAGGAAAGGAACCGCTCATGATCCTAAGCATACCACCTTATCAGTGAAGCATGGTGGTGGTAGTGTCATGGCGTGGGCATGTATGGTTGCCAATGGAACTGGTTTTCTTGTATTTATTGATGATTTGACTGCTGACAAAAGCAGCAGGATGAATTTTGAAGTGTTTTGGGCAATATTATCTGCTCATATTCAGCCAAATGCTTCAGAACTCATTGGACGGCGCTTCACAGTGCAGATGGACAATGACCCAAAGCATACTGCAAAAGCAACCAAAGAGTTTTTTAAGGGAAAGAAGTGGAATGTTATGCAATGGCCAAGTCAATCACCTGACCTGAATCCGATTGAGCATGCATTTCACTTGCTGAAGACAAAACTGTAGGGAAAATGCCCCAAGAACAAGCGGGAACTGAAGACAGTTGCAGTAGAGGCCTGGCAGAGCATCACCAGGGATGAAACCCAGCGTCTGGTGATGTTTATGCGTTCCAGACTTCAGGCTGTAATTGACTGCAAAGGATTTGCAACCAAGTATTAAAAAGTGAAAGTTTGATTTATAATTATTACTTTTGGTCCCTTAACAAGTGGGAGGCACATATGCAAACTGTTGTAATTCCTACACCGTTCACCTGATTTGGGTGTAAATACCCTCAAATTAAAGCTGACAGTCTGCAGTTAAAGCAGATCTTATTCGTTTAATTTCAAATCCATTGTGGTGGTATATAGAGCCAAAAATATTAGAATCGTGTTGATGTCCCAATATTTATGGACCTGACTGTATATTAATCCATACTTAGGTGAAAACAAACAATGGGGAAAGATGACAAACCCACCCAAACCCCTGTATACACAGACTGGCCGGAGGCTCCCAGAAAGACAAGTACCCACCAAATGTAAATCACAGTATAATGATGTACACCAAAGGCCAAAATCAATCCTGTAAAGAATGAAAAGACACATTGGTGTCTATCCCCTAGCCACTTGTGTGCATAAAAACCTTGAGGGTTTCAAGGACACATAATAGAATGCAGAACTGGCAAAATGTAAAGCCAATTGCCAAGGCTAGGCCCTGATAGTGAATGGCACACAAATGGGTAGCAGTGGTTATAAAAACAAATAATAATAATCAATTACCCATGGTGGATACAATGACCGAGGCCCCAGAACTGCTGCTACCTCGACGCGCGTTTCGCCAACCCTCTGGCTTCGTCAGGAGACTACGGTACACTTGTGCTTGTTGGGGTATAAATATCTAAATCACACCTGAGGTTAATGAGGTCGCTTATCCGGCATGATTAGGCGGCCAGCATAATGAAAGCGTACCGCTAGTCACTGTGCGACAGACGCCGAGCGCTCCCACGCACCACCACAAGTAAATATACAGGAAAGAATGTTTCCTAACAATTTTTCCTCTAAAATCGATTTTTTTCCTTCGGTTTTGTGCGTATTATTGTCAGTCTGTAAAAGTGGCGTACTACTCAGACAACATCGTTCCCAGCAGCGACCTGGGAGTCCAAGATGTATCCAGACATCCACCCATGCTGTTCCAGAACCATTTCAGTGGTGTTTCCATCAATTTCTGACCTTTTTATGTGAACGAGGCACCCTCCTCTCTTCAGAGCAGGGGGTGCCTGGTTTAATTCTCGGGTTCTCCCACTGACTTCTATTATACTGTACCGAGCATCCCGATGTGTTCATCCCGAGCCCCCGAGCACTATGGTGCTTGATCAACACTAGTGGCTCTGATGTGGTGGCCCAGCCTGCCGCAGCAACCAATGCATCACCCAGTGGCACGCACTCGGTTTCAGGCAGTCAAGGATCCACCACCTTACCCAAAGGGATCTGTTTGTCCTTCCCATCATCTGCTGGTCCTGATGCTCCTGCTCCTCCTCCTACTCCTCGTCACTCATTCTGTCAGCAATCGATCACTAAAGCGATTGCCAAGAGACAACAGTATACATGCACTCATTCAACGGCGCAGAAGCTTTATGTGCCCCTGGCTAAGTTGCTGATGATGCTGCAGTCCCTCCCTTTCCAAGTGGTGGACTCTGCCCCTTTCAGAGAACTGATGGCTTGTGCCGAGCCGAGGTTGAGAGTCCCAAGCCGTCATTTCTTTGCCAAAAAGGCAGTACCAGCCTTGCACATATATGTAGAACAGAAGGTGGGCCAGTCCTTGAGCCTGTCAGTGTCTGTCAAAGTGCATGGCAACGCTGACATGTGGAGCTGAAACTATGGTCAGGGACTATACATGTCCTTTACGGCCCACTGGTTCTTGCCAGCCACACCAGCATCTTGGCCAGGTGACGCCGCTTCCGCCTCCACATTGCCACGCCCTTGGTCCAGCGACAATGTCCGCCTCTGCCTCCTCATCCTCGACCATGTCCTCAGCCTCCACTGCAGGGACAATTCACAGTACCCCTCCAGCATACCACATGTATAGGGCACGGCAGTGCCACTCAGGGGAGGAACTTCTCCATGTCCTTCAGCAAGAAATCGAATCCTGGCATTCTGTGCGACAACTGAAAATCTGAACCATGGTGACCGACAACGGGAAGAGCATTGTGTTGGTGCTGTGTCAAGGAGGGCTGAGCCATGCGCCCTGCATGGCACATGTGTTCAATCTGGTTGTCAAACGGTTCTTGAAGTCTTTCACCCATCTGCAAGACATCCTATAAATGGCCAGGAAACTTTGCATGCAATTCAGCCACTCGTATACTGCAAAGCACACCATCCTTGAGCTGCAGCGGCAGAACGGCATCCTCCAACATAGGCTGAGATGCGACGTTTCCACCCATTGAAATTCCACCCTCCATATGTTTGACCCACTGTACGAACAGAGAAGGGCCATAAACGATTTCCTGATGATCCAAGCAGACAGGAGTACTCCCCTGTGTAACTTTAATGTCAGCCACTGGCAGCTCATGAGTGACACCTGCCATTTGCTCAGGCCCTTTGAGGAGGCCACATTATTTTTCAGTTGCCAGGACTATGGGATGAATGATGTCATTCCACTGCTTCATGTCCTGAAACAGATGCTGGTAAATCTGTCTGGTCAGGGGACTGGAGACGTGGTGCCTAGATATCACAGCCACATTAGCCCTATGGAGGCTGAACTGGAGGAGGAGGACATTGGAGCACAAGCAATGTGTAGCGAAATGGGTGGTTTTACTATATAAGTGACAGGAGGGGAGTAGCAGGAGCAGCCAGAGGAGCTACAGGGCAATGAGGAAGATGAGGCAGGGGACCCAGACACACCGTGGCAGTATGCAGTGGAGATGGGGGTAGAGAGTCCCTTCGAGTTACTTGTGCTAATGGCCCGCTGTATGCTTACTTGCTTGGGTACTGACAGCCGAATTGCCACCATTTGGCAGAGGGATGACTTCTTGCTCTCCACCTTGTTGGACCCTCGCTACCGGTCCAAAATGGGGGACTTTTTTTACACCCGCTGAGAGGGAGGACAAACTGAACTACTATAGAGAAATCCTATGTAGTCAGTTGGCTGCTGCCTATCTGCACCATTGTCCATTCTCTCACAGGTCTGACAGGGGAAGCCCTCTGCGCTTATGTTCCACTGCCATGGCTGCTTGGGAGGGGTGGGGTGGCAGGAGCAGTACCAGCTCCATTAGCAGCAGCCTGAGTCGAGAGTCGCTGATGAGCAGCTTTCTTCACCCGCATAGTAAAGAAACTACTCACCAGCAGCTAGAACCTGAACCAGCAGGTGGTGGCATAATTGGAGTGCACCCTGCCACGTGTAATTGAAGATCCGCTGGACTACTGGGCAGCCAAACTGGATTTGTGGACGCAACTGGAAAAGCGGTCCTGCCAGGCCAGTAGTGTGGCATCAGAGTGGGTGTTTAGTGCGGCGGGGGCCATAGAGACCCCAAGAAGAACTCGCCTGTCCACCCAAAATGTGGAGAGACTAACCATTGTCAAGAGGAATCAAGCATGTATCAGTAAGTATTTCCACCCACCAATTCCTGATGCATCAGGCTAGATCACACATAGTGCCACACTAACACTTTGACAAAAGAGACAGGTTTCTTCTGGCTACCTGCCTCATCTACTATTCTGATGCTGCCACCCACTTGATGCCACACATCTGATGCCAAGTGCTCCTTTCACCCACCATCTTCAGCAGGTACAGGTATTGCCACCCAACTCCACACTATGTCACCTTGCCACTCTGTGGCCTCCTGATGCTGCTGCCACCTCCACACTATGGCAGAGAACCAGTAACAAGGTGAATAAAACCAGTAGCAAGGTGAATAAAAAGGTGAATAAAAAAATTCACCTTGCTACTGGTTCTCTGCCGTGTTTCTAAGGTGTTCAGCCCAGTCTACACCTTGAGCAGCCTCCTCTATTCTACTATCCCCATCTCTCTTTTAATCCTTTCAATCTCACGGTCCTTTGGCGCCCTTGTCTTTATCCTACTTCTTCTAGGACAATTATAGTCCTGTGAAACCTCTGGATAACCTCCTTGTTTTTTCTGCTTGTGTTTTTTTCACGTGACTACTACCTCCACACTATGTCACCTTGCCACTCTGTGGCCTCCTGATGCTTCTGCCACCTCCACACTATGTCACTTTACCACTCTGTGGCCTCCTGATGCTGCTGCCACCTCCACACTATGTCACCTTGCCACTCTGTGGTCTCCTCATGCTTCTGCCACCTCCACACTATGTCACCTTTCCACTCTGTGGCCTCCTGATGATGATGCTGCCACCTCCACACTATGTCACCTTGCCACTCTGTGGTCTCCTTTATGCTTCTGCCACCTCCACACTATGTCACCTTGCCACTCTGTGGTCTTCTGATGCTGCTACCACCTCCACACTCTGTCATTGGGCCACTCTGTGGTCTCCTCATGCTACTTCCACTAGTGATGAGCGAGCACATGGCGGTACTCGGCCGAGTACCACATGCAGGGCCAACTCCAGGATCATGTGGGCCCTTGGGCGATAAAGTCTCAGTGGGCCCCCTTACACAGTGATAACTCTCTGAGTACAGATAATACAGTAGATATCACCTGCAGTCCTATGTAACAGCATAGATAACACAGTCATGGCTATCTGAGTACAGAAAATGTAGTAGTGTTACCAGCAGTCCTATGTTAAACCACAGATAACACTACAGGGAGTGCAGAATTATTAGGCAAGTTGTATTTTTGAGGATTAATTTTATTATTGAACAACAACCATGTTCTCAATGAACCCAAAAAACTCATTAATATCAAAGCTGAATATTTTTGGAAGTAGTTTTTAGTTTGTTTTTAGTTTTAGCTATTTTAGGGGGATATCTGTGTGTGCAGGTGACTATTACTGTGCATAATTATTAGGCAACTTAACAAAAAACAAATATATACCCATTTCAATTATTTATTTTTACCAGTGAAACCAATATAACATCTCAACATTCACAAATATACATTTCTGACATTCAAAAACAAAACAAAAACAAATCAGTGACCAATATAGCCACCTTTCTTTGCAAGGACACTCAAAAGCCTGCCATCCATGGATTCTGTCAGTGTTTTGATCTGTTCACCATCAACATTGCGTGCAGCAGCAACCACAGCCTCCCAGACACTGTTCAGAGAGGTGTACTGTTTTCCCTCCTTGTAAGGGCTCATTCAGACGGCCGTATGCTGTCCGCAAAAATACTAAATGCTATCCGTTTTTTTGCGGATCCGCAAAAAAAATGAAACATGTCCTATACTTGTCCGTGAAAATCAGGACATGGCCCCATTGAAGTCTATGGGTCCGCAAAAATACTGAATGCTATCCGTTTTTTTGCAGATCCGTTTTTTTGCGGATCCGCAAAAAAACGGATAGCATTCAGTATTTTTGCGGACAGCATACGGCCGTCTGAATGAGCCCTAAATCTCACATTTGATGATGGACCACAGGTTCTCAATGGGGTTCAGATCAGGTGAACAAGGAGGCCATGTCATTAGATTTTCTTCTTTTATACCCTTTCTTGCCAGCCACGCTTTGGAGTACTTGGACGCATGTGATGGAGCATTGTCCTGCATGAAAATCATGTTTTTCTTGAAGGATGCAGACTTCTTCCTGTAGCACTGCTTGAAGAAGGTGTCTTCCAGAAACTGGCAGTAGGACTGGGAGTTGAGCTTGACTCCATCCTCATCCCGAAAAGTCCCCACAAGCTCATCTTTGATGATACCAGCCCAAACCAGTACTCCACCTCCACCTTGCTGGCGTCTGAGTCGGACTGGAGCTCTCTGCCCTTTACCAATCCAGCCACGGGCCCATCCATCTGGCCCATCAAGACTCACTCTCATTTCATCAGTCCATAAAACCTTAGAAAAATCAGTCTTGAGATATTTCTTGGCCCAGTCTTGACGTTTCAGCTTGTGTGTCTTGTTCAGTGGTGGTCGTCTTTCAGCCTTTCTTACCTTGGCCATGTCTCTGAGTATTGCACACCTTGTGCTTTTGGGCACTCCAGTGATGTTGCAGCTCTGAAATATGGCCACACTGGTGGCAAGTGGCATCTTGGCAGCTGCACGCTTGACTTTTCTCAGTTCATGGGCAGTTATTTTGCGCCTTGGTTTTTCCACACGCTTCTTGCGACCCTGTTGACTATTTTGAATGAAACGCTTGATTGTTCGATGATCACGCTTCAGAAGCTTTGCAATTTTAAGAGTGCTGCATCCCTCTGCAAGATATCTCACTATTTTTGACTTTTCTGAGCCTGTCAAGTCCTTCTTTTGACCCATTTTGCCAAAGGAAAGGAAGTTGCCTAATAATTATGCACACCTGATATAGGGTGTTGATGTCATTAGACCACACCCCTTCTCATTACAGAGATGCACATCACCTAATATGCTTAATTGGTAGTAGGCTTTCGAGCCTATACAGCTTGGAGTAAGACAACATGCATAAAGAGGATGATGTGGTCAAAATACTCATTTGCCTAATAATTCTGCACGCAGTGTAGTGCTGATAATGTGAGAGTGTTACCTGTAGTCCTATGTAAACCACAGATAACACTAGTGTAGATCATGTGGTAGTGGTACCTGTGTCCTTAGTGTGCCTCCCTGTGCCTCTACCACGGACGCCATGCTGGCGGTGATGCCTCCTCTTCCATCTTCATCTTGCGCCGCACAAAATGTCCTGATGCAGCTGCGTCAAGACAAAGGGAACACTGTGGCATGGTGATGGTGACACACACACGGGAACAGACACACACACACACAGGGACAGACACACAAACACACAGGGACAAAGACACACACACACAGAGACAGACACACACACACGGGAACAGACACACACACAGAGACAGACACACACAGGGACAGACACACAAACACACAGGGACAGAGACACACACACACAGGGACAGACACACACACGGGGACAGACACACACACACACACGGAGACAGACACACACACATACGGGGACAGACACACACACACACGGGGACAGACACACACACGGGGACAGACACACACACACGGGGACTGATACACACATACGGGGACAGACACCTGTGCGATCATCAACCAACTTCTTTCTAATGTGTGGCCACCTTTAGGGAACATTAAAAGGGAATTCCACCTTTAGTTATGCTCCAACCTTTTGTTACCTTATAATATGACTCCCACTGATTCCCAGTACTGAGGGGACATGGACTGAGGTTTAAAAGGGAATTATCAACATGTACCAGAAGGTGGTCTAAACCGTAACCCATTAGGCACTGGCTAGACTGTGGGATGGAGTCTAAGCAATGCCTCAGGCCTCATGCACACTGCCGTTAGGCACTGGCAACGTCCGTGCGGCGGCCGGGACAGATTGAGACCCATTCAACCTGAATGGGTACATGATCCGTCCGCACCGCACAAAAAATAGAACATGTTCTATTTTTTTGCGGTGCAGAGGCATGGACAGAAACACCACGGAAGCACTCTGTAGTGCTTCCCATTGAGCGATTGCGGACCCATTCAAGTGAGTAAGTTGAAAAATTCTCAATAAAAAATTCGAATTCCGAAAATTCGCATATTACACAATCATTACCTTTCCGATTTTTCGAGTAAAAAAAATAAATCGCGAATTTTCGAATTTGCGAATATTCGACGAATATTCTACAAAATATTTGCGAAATATCGCGAATTCGAATATGACCCCTGCCGCTCATCACTATTGATGACTGTGAATGAAGAAAATGGCTGCTATGTGCAGGGATGATGATGTCACTAAGATAAGGAAGCTGAAGTAGACCAAACTTGTAGCGTGAAATAACTGCAATTGTATGTAAAACAGCCACTGGATGTTGCTGTTACACAATTTACAGAAAATTATACAGAAAGCATATTAACTATGTATGAAAGTTATGCATAAATTAACAATAAACTTGCTGAAGGCATGACAGATAGGAAGATTATTAGTGAAAATATTTTTTTTCCCCCCATAATCCACATCTTTGCTGTCAACGGTGTAATCCATGAATTGTGTGATCTGCACTTCATTACCTTTTGTGGTTGTCAGTCCTTAATATAGGGAAAAAATGTAAAATACAGAAAACTATTTTTCTCCCATAATCTGTCCACATTTTTCTGTCAACGGTCTAATCCGTGAATTGTGTGATCTGCGCTTCAATACCTTGTGTGGTTGTCAGGCCTAGATATAGGGAAAAAAAATTAAATACAGAAAACTATTTTTCTCCCATAATCTATCCACATTTTTGCTGTCAACGGTGTAATCCGTGAATTGTGTGATCTGCACTTCAATACCTTGTGTGGTTGTCAGGCCTAGATTTTGGGAAAAATATAAATATAAACTACATCAGAAAACAGTGTCTGTACCGCAGATTCCAATAGTGTCCATATTCTGTGGTGTTCTGTGACATATACAGTACGCCATCCGAAAACTGTTTATTTAGGGGAAATTCCAAAAATTTGGGCCTAATATAGTGTCCATATTCTGTGTGTTTCTGTGACATATACTGTCCTGCATCAGAAAACCGTGTCTTTACTGGACTGTAAAAAAATCTGCGCCACATCTAGTGACAAAAGCATTAATATGAAGAAGGCGAGCACTAAGGGACGGGGAAGTGGGCATGATACTGATGGTGCACGCAGAGGCCATGGCCCTGGGTGCAATGAAACTGTGCCTGCTGCCAGTGCACCAGAAAAAAAAAGAGTGATCCCACACTCGCATATTCCGAGGAGCTCTTTCCAGCGCCACTATTACATTTAGCCCTCGATCCCAGCACGCTTGAATAGGGACCTGAGATATTGTGCCCTGATTCCCAACCTCTTGAGCCTTCACAGTCTCAAGAAGATGACGGTGGTGAACGGAAATCATTCGTTCACGAAATGATGATGATGAGACACAGTTAACAATCACTGAGGTTGTGGTTAGATCAAGTCAGGAGGATGAGCAGAGTGAGGAAGTGGAAGAGGAGGTGGTTGACAATGAGGTCACTGACCCAACATGGGAAGGTGAAAAGCCGAGCGAGGACAGCAGTACAGAGGGGGAGGGATCTGCAGCACCGCATCAGGCTGGAAGAGGCAGTGGGGTTGCAAAAGGGAGAAGTTGGCCCACACCAAACAGGCCCGCAACCGTTACACCGAGCACCCCATGAGTAAATCTACCTTGCCAAGGGGTAGGTGTTCTTCAGTATGGCGATTTTTTTTGAGGAAAGTGCAGACGACAAAAGTGGTAGTTTGCAACCTGTGCCATACCAAAATGAGCCGGGGCATTAACACTAGCTACCTCACCACCACCAACATGATCTGCCACATGGCATCCAAGCACCCTAACAAGTGGGCCGAAAGCCTCGGTCCACAATCTGGGTCTGCGGGTCACACCACTGCCTCCTCTACCTCTGTTCAATGCACTGCTGGCCAATCCCCTGTTTAAGGCGCAGGCCTGGATGCCCCTCGCCCTGCACCTGGACCTTTGCATGAACCATCAGCAACAACATCCACTTCCATGTCCCAGTGCAGCATCCAAATGTCCATAACACAGTCATTGGGGGTGGAGCAGGAAGAGCATGGTGTAGGACGCTCGATCCGTGAGCTCCTGAGCAGACACAAGGCCAAATAGCCATAAAAACCGAATAAACCTGCTAAAACATGAGGAAGAAGAACAGAGACAGAGGTGGAGTGATGGAGCACATCCTGGGACCAAAAAAATGACAAGGCGACTTGAGCAAATACCTCAGCAAAGGAGCTTCTCCTCCAGCAGAACGGGGGGAAATGGCGCAAACCACGCAACAGGCGGTAGCGCCGGAGGAAAAGTCGGATGATGGCGAACACTCCTGAACTCCATCGGACACACAAGGTGAGCCAGACTCACTACCTATTACTAGAACTTTCCTGCAGGACTCCCTGGCACAAGCTCTATTGTCAGTGTTGAGAGAGCTGGCAGACATTAAAACGGAAGTTAAGCAGATGGGGCATAGAGTGGAGGCACTTGAGGAGTCCCAGTCTGTTATGGCGCAGCACAGCAAGGGGAAACAATCCCAGATGCAGGCTATGAGCAATCAAATTAACAATGCGTACATGTATTTAGATAACTAAGAAAACAGGGGCAGGAGGAAAAATGTGAGGCTGAGAGGAATACCAGAAACGGTCCCTGCTGACATTATACAAAGCGTTGCACGCCAAATTTCCAGCAAGCTTGTGGGCCAGGAACGCACTGGCAACATCATTATTGAGAGGGCCCACAGAGCTCTGAGACCCAAACCATCGGCAGGAGAGCAACCAAGGGATGCAGTATGCACACTCCTAAATTACCTGGACGCTGCTGACATTCTCAAAGCATGTAAGAAAACGAGAAAGACAGGAGGCAGCGCCTCATGTGTAGAACCGTATGATAATATTAAAAACAACAATGCACTGATTGTGCTTACCGTATTGGGTTGTGATGAGTCACAACTCCTATGAATCGCTTGTGCTGGCAAAAAGCCCGTCCAGCTTGCGGGGATGACTGCTGCTGCTGCCCAGGTTCTTACCTGTTTTCGTGGAGCACGATATCCGGGGTATGGAGAATAGTGGATAGGTATAAAAAAGTGAACCTTATAAAAAGCGGCGCTGCTGCAGAAGACAGGACTCAGATAGATAAAATAAAGTGGGTCTTTATTTATATTGGTCTACGCGTTTCAGGGGCGGACTGCCCCCTTCATCAGGACAATATTGTCCTGATGAAGGGGGCAGTCCGCCCCTGAAACGCGTAGACCAATATAAATAAAGACTGGCAATATATGCGAAGTACCCTAGAAGCGTTTGGCTTTCCTGAGGGATTTATTGAGGGAATTTTTACACTATACTACTCTCCAACAGCACGGATAATGGTTAACGGGACTCTGTCGGATGCCTTTGAAATCCAGAATGGGACGAGACAGGGATGCCCCCTTTCCCCTACACTTTTCATCCTTACTTTAGAGACCCTACTCCTAAAATTCAGGCAAACGCCTACATATGGGTAATTTCACACATAAAAAGGCTGTATTTGCAGACGACCTTCTGCTAATAATCACTAACCCGGAGGAAGCTATGACAGAGGTATTGGACATATTTGAGAGTTTTGGAAGGGTTTCCAATTTTAAGATTAATTTAGACAAATGTGAGGTGCTGGGGGTCTCCTTGTCCTTGTCACAGCAGAAGAGAGTTAAGGGCCTAACCCCGTTTAAATGGCCTCATCAGGCAATCAAATACTTAGGTATCAACATACCCAGTAACCCTAGACTACTTTTCCGGCTTAATTACTCATCTACACTAGAAAAAATACAAGCTTTCCTACTTAAAAGCTTAATACCCTTTCTGTCTTGGTTGGGAAGGAAGAATGTAATAACCACATATGCTTTCCCTCAACTACTGTACTTACTCCGCTCTCTCCCAATAACTATTCCCAGAACGTACCTCCAAATACTGCCCCAGCCCCTATCCACGTTGACTTAGAAAAGGCAATACTAGGAAGTAACAATGAATACTTACTATGGTATAAAGGGGGGAAAAAGGACAAAGAGAAGTTGATTAGTGGACTTACGAGCTGTACCATTAACATATGCGGTAACTCCAAGGCATTAAATATGCATAACAACCGCCTATCACCGCTAGCGCCACTAAGAATTTTACCACAAATCATCTCAGAATACCCCACTGAAGCTACGGCTAAATGGAAATCAGTCCCAGGTCTTAAGATGGGGGACTTAGCAAGACTTGTAGCAACTAGAGATTTTTACAACACACTCACTGGGCGACAGCTAAACAAGGATAATATTATACAGAACTGGGACTTTGAGTCCTCGTCCTCCAGTTTTAAAAAATCAAAACTTATGCCCCTTCCTGAACCCACCTGGCTAGAAACCTACACAGAATTGCCATCACTCCCTCCTAGATGTTTGTCCTTGATATATAAACAACTCCTGCTAAATAGAGGCCAGTTAGCCCCTGCGTACATATCTGCTTGGGAAAAAGAACTGAATATCAAACTAGATGATAAAAGTAAAAACTTCATACTAACAAATTCGCATGGTTTCTCCAAATGTATAAAAATCCAAGAAAACTCTGTGAAAATCTTATCCAGATGGTATAGAACACCTGAATTCTTACACAGAGTCCAAGTACTGGATACTGACCAGTGTTGGAGATGCTTGGATGGTATAGGAAATATCTCTCACATTTGGTGGTCATGCTCGGCACTGAGAAAGTATTGGCCGGAAAGTATTGTTCCACTCAATTGTGTCTTTCAGCTCCATTCGTTTTACTGTGGATGCCTTCTGACTCATACAGGCCTAATAAAAGATGCCTTCAAACATACATGATAACCGCAGCAAAACTTCTAATCCCCATGAAATGGAGATCCACAGAGCCACCCACTATTGAAATGTGGTATGAGAAAATGAGCAACACATGTCACACTTGTGGGATGGGAACTTAACTGTAGGGATAAATTCCTGAAAACCTGGCAGCCCTGGCTGTCCCACATATGTGAGAAACAGAGGGCAGAAGTGAATGGGGGAGGGCCCGATCCTGGGATCTAGAGAGAGATCGTGTAGGGATGCAAGAAAGTAGGTCGAGAAAAAGAAAAAGACTGTGCTTCTTAGCTATGCTTCAAACTGCACAGTGACTACATAAGCGGATATATATAGGACTCAAGACGACACACCTTCCCCAGTTAGAGAGTTAATATGTCTTCAAGTTAGGGTCTCTCTTCCAAGAACACCCGCAGCATCGCAGAAAGACTCAGTATCACATAGCCTGTTAAGTTGGGAGTATTCCCCAGATTATTATGTCTCAAACTGTGTCTTGAATTGCTGATTGTGATATATTGTTACACTGTTAAGCTAACCCTGAACTGAAGATGTGACTGGAATACCTAGGGCCCACCAGTAAAATTTATTTTGGGGGCCCACCGTACAGATACATTCAAATATAATAAATAATCTTTTATATGAACATAGGCTGGTTGAGGCACTGTACATTGTATATATTTATGTAGTGCAGTAAATCTATTGTGTTATGTGCCACTTGTGCAGGGGGTGGGAGACTAGGGGCCCACCTTACTCAGGGGCCCACCGGGGGATTCCCCTGTACCCCTGTGGGCCAGTCCGAGCCTGGGCCATAGCACTAAATGCACAATTTTCCAAATTACTGGCCCTTGAAATGTTGCCATTTAGGCTTGTGGACACTGAGGCCTTCCGCAGCCTGATGTCGGCGGCCGTCCCTCGGTACGCAGTCCCCAGCCGCCACTATTTTTCACAGTGTGTTGTGCCCGCCTTACACCAGCATGTGTCCCATAACATCACCCGTGCACTGACCAACGCAGTTACTGGGAAGGCCCACTTAACCACGGCCACATGGACAAGTGCTGGTGGCCAGGGACGCTACATTTCCCTGACCGCACACTGGGTGAATGTTATGGAGGCCGGGAATGAGTCGTACCCTGGGATGGCACAGGTGCTACCCACGCCCAGGATTGCGGGCCCTACATCCATCAGGGTCTCTGCCAGCAGCTTTATTACTGGCTCCAACCCCCACTTCTCCTCGTCTGCCGCCTCCTCCTCCACTTCCACCTCCAGCAGCAGTCAGCCATCAGTCGCTACCTGGAAGCAGTGTAGCACTGCTGTGGGTAAGCGTCAACAGGCCGTGCTGAAGTTGATCTGTTTAGGGGGACAAACAGCACACCGCCGCAGAGCTGTTGCAGGGTATAAGGGACCAAACCGAGCTGTGGCTCTCCCCACTCAACCTGCAACCAAGCATGGTTGAGCTTAACATCTCTCCCTCTGTCATGCGACTCCTGCCCCGTCTGCCGGCTCCTCCCACTTTATGAATGAAGCAGGCAGGCGGGGCAGGTGGCACATGACGGTGGGAGAGATGTTAAGCTCAAGCTGCCAGCGCGGCAGAGAGTCTGCATGCCACCCTAGTTAGTAAGTACAGTAGGGTTTCGGCTACTTTTACAAAGATTAAGCTTTACATGAATATACTTTACAGCTGTGTGCGGGGCTGGTGTATTAGAGTAGAGTCACTGCACCTGCCCCGCCGCCAGTGTCCCCACCTCTTCCCCCACTGATACATTACTAGAAGGCACTTATGGAGTCTGCATGCCACCCTAGTTAGTAAGTACAGCAGGGTTAGGGCTACTTTTACGAAGATTTAGCTTTACATGAATATACTTTACAGCTGTGTGCAGGGCCAGTGTATTATAGTAGAGTTACTGCACCGGTCCTGCCGCCAGTGTCCCCGCCTCCTCCCTCCCCACTGATACATTACTAGAAGGCACTTATGGGGGATCTGTGGATGGAACTGTTATGGGGGATCTGTGGATGACACTTATGGGGATCTGTGGCTGACACTGTTATGGGGATATCTGTGGATGACACTGTTATGGAAGGATCTGTGGGTGACACATATAGCATAAGATGCTATACTGTATATGTGTCATCCACAGATATCCCCATAAGTGTCATCCACAGATATCCCCATAAGTGTCATCCACAGATATCCCCATAAGTGCCCTCCACAGATCCCCCCATAACAGTGCCCTCCACAGATCCCCCATAACAGTGCCCTCACAGATCCCCATAACAGTGCGCTCCACAGATACCCCCATAACAGTGTCCTCCACAGATACCCCCATAACAGAGTCCTCCAGAGATCCCCCATAACAGTGTCCTCCACAGATATCCGCATAACAGTGTCCTCCACAGATATCCCCATAACAGTGTCCTCCACAGATATCCCCATAACAGTGTCCTCCACAGATATCCCCATAACAGTGTCCTCCACAGATATCCCCATAACAGTGTCCTCCACAGATATCGCCATAACAGTGTCATCCACAGATCCCCCAAAGGTGTCATCCACAGATCCCCCATAAGTGTCATCCACAGATCCCCCATAAGTGTCATCCACAGATTCCCCATAAGTGTCATCCACAGATCCCCTATAAGTGTCATCCACAGATCCCCCATAAGTGTTATCCACAGATATCCCATAACAGTGTTCGACCTGTCCCACAGAAAGCGGTACTGTTGGGAGGCATGTTGGATGAATGGTAGGGGAGGTAGTGGGGGGTGGAGGCAGGTTGGGGGGGGGGGCGGCGGCAAGAGGGGGCCCCATGGATCAGTTTTGCACCAGGGCCCCATGGATTGTGTGTACGCCACTGTTTCGAGTCAACGGAGGAGTGGGCATTGATGTCAGACGTCTGTGACGTTTTAAAAAACATTGATGGTTTGTGGCGATAACGCTATTATCAGCGTAACTATCCCACTGCTGTGTCTACTCTAACAATCGCTGCTCACAATTAAGGACGACGTTCTAAATGTGGCAGACGAGGAAATGGGGGAGGACATTACACAGGGCGATAGCCAGCCCATCCTCAGTTGGTCTTCTCAGCGCGAATTGGACCATGAAGAGGAGGAGGAGCTGGAGACAGATGCCTCTGCTACAGAGGGTAGTACCCATGAAACTTTAATTCGATCTCTTTAGCGTGGATGGGCAGAAGAGGAGGAGGAGGATGAGGAGATGGAGAGTCATCCTGATGTCGACATCGACGTCTTGCCTGTTGGTCCTCTGGCACACATGGCTGACTTCATGTTAGGCTGCCTTTCCAGCGACCCTTGCGTTATACGCATTTTAGATAACACGGATTATTGGGTGTTCACCCTTCTCGACCCCTGCCTCAAAGAGAACTTCTCATATCTCATTCCTGTGGTGGAGAGGACGAGCAAAACGGTGCAATACCAGAAGATACTTGTTGAGAGATTGCTCCAAAATTTTCCATCTGACAACGCTGGCGGCAGAGTCTGTATTTCCTTAGGCAACCAAGGAAGGGAGAACAGGGGAACACACAACAGTTCCAACAAAGGCAGGGCAACATCTCCAATGCATGGGACACTTTCATTACACCCAGCCAGCAACCTCACCCTGAAGCACGGCCTAGGAAGGAAATGTTTTGGAAGATGTTGAAGGAATACAAGGCAGACCGTGTCAGCATCCTAGAAACATAGAAACATAGAAACATAGAATGTGTCGGCAGATAAGAACCATTTGGCCCATCTAGTCTGCCCAATATACTGAATACTATGGATAGCCCCCGGCCCTATCTTATATGAAGGATGGCCTTATGCCTATCCCATGCATGCTTAAACCCCTTCACTGTATTTGCAGCTACCACTTCTGCAGGAAGGCTATTCCATGCATCCACTACTCTCTCAGTAAAGTAATACTTCCTTATATTACTTTTAAACCTTTGCCCCTCTAATTTAAAACTGTGTCCTCTTGTGGTAGTTTTTCTTCTTTTAAATATGCTCTCTTCCTTTACCGAGCTGATTCCCTTTATGTATTTAAAAGTTTCTATCATATCCCCTCTGTCTCTTCTTTCTTCCAAGCTATACATATTAAGGTCCTTTAACCTTTCCTGTCCTAAATGATCCCTCAGTGCCTTACAACTACTGGGTGTCCAAGCTGGACACGTGGCACTAACTTGTGCTCTACACCTTGTAGGTGCTGGCCTGCTCTGAGCCTGTATTTAGTGCTGCTGGTGGCATTATAACAGATAAGCATATCCGCCTGTCAACTGAAAATGCTGACAGGTTGACTCAGATTAAAATGAAAAAGGCCTTTATTGCCCCTGACTTCTCAACTCCACCAGAGGACAGCTGAGCTGATGATGAACATAAAGGCAATTTCAATCTATCATTTATAATGTACTCAATCTACTGTAGTGTATTTCCATGCACCTTTTCCACCACAAAAAAAGAGTATATTTTTTTTAATAGGGTCAGCTCAGCAGCAGGCCTTCGCATATAATGTTGTAGAGGGTCAGCTCACCAGCAGGCACTCGCATATAATGTTTTAGAGCGTCAGCTCACCAGCAGGCACTCGTATATAATGTTTTAGAGCCTCAGCTCAGCAGCAGGCCCTCGCCCATAATGTTTTAGAGGGTCAGATCAGCAGCAGACCCTCAACCCTAATGTTTTAGAGGGTCAGCTCAGCAGCAGGCCGTCGCATATAATGTTTTAGAGGGTCAGCTCACCAGCAGGCCCTCGCATATAATGTTTTACAGGGTCAGCTCAGCAGCAGGCCCACACCTAAAATCTTTTACTTGGTCAGCTCACCTGCAGGCCCATGACTCAAATCTTTTACAGGGTCAGCTCACCTGCAGGCCCAAACCTAAAATCTTTTACAGGGTCAGCTCACCTGCAGGCCCACAACTCAATGTGAATGAGGCCCTCCTTTATGTAATATACAAGTTGTATCATAGTGCCTCTTCCTTTTAATTTTTGGCAGCATTTGCACTTTATATACAAGTAAATATACAGGAAAGAATGTTTTCAATCAATTTTTCCTATAAAATCGATTTTTTTTTTGTGCGTAAAACCTTAATTAGAATGTGGCCTGGTGATCACTTTAAGCCCTTTTAAGCTGCATCAGCAGCAGCATGGTGATAAAAATGAGTGGCAAGGTGACATGGTCTGAAGATGGCAGCATGAGGAGGCCACATAGTGGTACAATGACTGAGTCTGGATAAAAGACTAAGGCCACAGATTGTTTAGAAAGATGCATATGGAAACAATCTGTGAAGCTGTATCACGGTCACCTGCAAAATAATGCAGACCAGAGCCTTAGCTATTGGGGAAATAGGGGAAGCTGCAGCTTTGTGGCCCTGACCCAGAAGGGGCCTATCCAGGAGGAGGAGGACTAAAGGATTTGGTCAGGGCCCCCTCAACAGTATTACACAATGAAATTATATACAGTGACAGTATAGACAGTGTATGAAACTGATAGAACAGCTGCCAGCCCTAGTCTGAGAGAGCAATCTTTTCTAGCCACAGGAACGGTAGGCGCAGAAAAGAATATCGAAAGTTGATAGGGCAGACATCGGAATGGATCGTCGCCGTCACATGGACGTGCAATCGCCCAGAGGTTATCTAGAGTCACCAATGCGGTAGCAGGCCCTCGCCCCTAAGGTTTTAGATGGTTAGATCAGCAGCAGGCCCTTGCTCCAAATGTTTTTGAGGGTTACCAGCAGGCCATCAATCATAATTTTTCAAGGCTGTGTATGATGCCCTCCTTTATGTGTAACAAAGGGTGTTTTGGAGTGCCGGTTCCTTGTAATTTATGGCAGCCCTTTCACTTCATAGGCTTTATGAGTGTAGGAGTCCCACTACCACAATGTGAATGAGGCCCTCCTTTATGTGAGATACAGGCTGTTTCGGAGTGCCTCTTGCTTGTAATTTTTTTGCAGCAGTTGTACTTTATATACAATTGAATATACAGGAAAGAATGTTTCCGAACAATTTTTCATGTAAAATAGATTTTTTGGGGGGGTTTTGTGCGTATTTTTGTCAGTCTGTAAAAGTGGCGTACAACTCAGACAACATGGTTCCCAGCAGTGACCTGGGAGTCCAAGATGCATCCAGACATTGTTCCCATGGTGTTCCCGATCCATTTCGGTGGTGTTTCTGTCACTTTCTAACCTTTTCCAATGGACCACGCACCCTTACCTATTCAGAGCAGGGGGTGCCTGGTTGTCTCCCATTGACTTCCATTATCATCGGGTGCTCGGCCGAGCACACGAATATAGCAATGTGTTCAGGCCGAACACCCAAATACTTTGGTGCTCGATCATCACTAGCTTCCACCTCTCAATTATGTCATAGTACTCTGTGGACTTCTCATGCTGTTCCCACCCTCCCCACTTCATAACTGGGCCACTATTTAGCCTTTTTGGCTAGGCTGACATCATCATTTTTTTTATCTTTCTTCTGATCTGTCAGAAGGAAGGTAAAATGAGACACACAACGGATCCTCTCTATGTAGCAGCTGTAAGGCCTCTATGGTCCCATCAGAATTGGCTTATGATTTTGTAGCCAAAAGCAGGAGTGGGTACAAAACACAGAAGACTTGAAAATATTCCGTTCTTGTGTCATCTCCGTTTTGGATCCACTCCTGTTTTTTTGGAACATTAGCAATACTGATGTATTACTGACCAAATGCTGACCGAGTGAAGGTGGAAGCTCCACAGACAGGATCCGTTTTTTGTGGGTTATTGTTCTGACGGGTCAAAGGAAGGGCAAAATGATCAGTGACTAGTGTTGATCGAGCACCGTAGTTCTCGGGTGCTCGGGGGCTCGGACCTTACACACCGGGATTATAATGGAAGTCAATGGGAGAACCCGAGCATTAAACCAGGTACCCCCTGCTCTGAAGAGGGCCTGGTTCATAGGAAAATGTCAGAAAATGATGAAAACACCACCAAAATGGTTTCTGGAACAGCATGGGGAGGATGTCTGGATGCATCTTGTACTCGCAGGTCGCTGCTGGGAACGATGTTGTCCGAATAGTACAAAAAAAATTATATGCGAGGGCCTGAAGGTGAGCTGACCCTGTAAAAGATTGTAGGTGAGGGCCTGCAGGTGAGCTAACGCTCTAAAAAATTATATGCTAGGGCCTGCAGCTGAGCTGACCCTCTAAAAAATTATATGCGAGGGCCTGCAGCTGAGCTGACCCTGTAAAATATTATATGCGAAGGGCATATATGCGAGGGCTTTATATGTGACGAATAAGCATGTGTTGATATGATGGAAGAGGAGAAGGAGGATGAGAAAATGAAGATTCAACCATATACCCTTGTTTGTGGTGGAAGGGGTGCATGGGAATACAGTGTATTCAGTACATTACAAACAACACATTTAAAGTGCCTTTATGTTCATCAGCTTTCCTGTGGTGGAGTCGAGAAGTCATGGTCAATCCAGGCCTTGTTCATTTTTATATGAGTCAACCTGTCAGCATTTTCAGTTGACAGGCGGATATGCTTATCTGTTATAATGCCACCAGCAGCACTAAATACCCGCTCAGACAAAACCCTGGTGGCAGGGCAGGCCAGCACCTCCAAGGCGTAGAGCGCCAGTTCGTGCAATGTGTCCAGCTTGGACACCCAGTAGTTGTAAGACATTGAGGGATCATTGAGGACGCCGACACGGTCTGCTATGTACTCCTTCACCATCTTCCAAAAATTTTCCCTCCTTGTGACACTAGGCCGCGCATCAGGGTGAAGGTGCTGGCGGGGTGTCATGAAACTGTCCCAGGCTTTGGAGAGTGTTGCCCTGCCTCTGTTGGAACTGCTGTGTGTTCCCCTTGTCTCCTCTCCTCGGTTGGCCAAAGAACTTTGGACTCTGCTGCCACCAGTGTTGTCAGATGGAAATTTTTGGAACAATTTTTCAACAAGGATCTTCTGGTATTGCACCATTTTGCTCGTCCTCTCCACCAGAGGATTGAGAGATGAGAAGTTCTCTTTGTAGCAGGGGTCGAGAAGGGTGAACAACCAGTAATCCGGGTTGTCTAAAATGCGCATAATGTGCGGGTCGTGGGAAAGGCAGCCTAACATGAAGTCAACCATGTGTGCCAGAGTACCAAAAGGCAAGACTTCACTGTCATCATCAGGAGGATCACTCTCAATCTTCTCGTCCTCTTCCTCCTCTTCTGCCCACCCATGCAGAACAGATGAAATTCAGCTTCCATGGGTACTACCCTCTGTAGCGGAGGCAACCGTCTCCTGCTCCTCCTCCTCTTCTTCATCCAATTCGCACTGAGAAGACGAACTAATAGTGGTCTGGCTATCACCTTGTGTAATGTCTTCCCCCATTTCCACCTCTTCCACATGCAAAGCGTTGTCCTTAATTGTGAGCAGCGAGCGTTTGACTAGACACAGAAGTGGGATGGTTATGCTGATAATAGCGTTATCGCCGCTTACCATTTGTGTTGATTCCTCAAAGTTTCTTAAAACTCACAGAGCTCAGACATCCATGCCCACTCCTTGCTTGTGAATAGCGGAAGCTGACTGGAAAGGAGACGACCATGTTGCAACTGGTATTCCACTACTGCCCTCTGCTGCTCACAAAGCCTGACCAACATGTGGAACGTGGAGTTCCAACGCATGCTCACATCGCACAACAGCCGGTGAGCTGGCAATTTCAAGCGCTGCTGCAGCGTTGACAGATCGGCTGAAGCTGTCGGTGACTTGTGTAAATGTGCACACACGCGGCACACCTTCACTAGTAGCTCAGGAAAATTGGGGTCGTTTTTGAGAAACCGCTGAACCACTAAGTTTAAGACGTGGGCTAGGCATGGGATGTGTGTGAGCTTGGCGAGCTCCAAAGCCGCCACCAAGTTTCAGCCATTATCAGACACAACCATGCCTGGTTGTAGGTTGAGTAGCGAGAGCCACAGCTCAGTCTGGTCTCTTATTCCCTGCCACAGCTCTGCGGCGGTGCGCTGTTTCTCCCCTAAGCATATCAGCTTCAGCACGGCCTGTTGCCGCTTCCCCACTGCAGTGCTACACTGCTTCCAGCTACCAACTGATGACTGACTGACGTAGATAATTCGGAGGTGGAAGTGGAGGAGGAGGCGGAGAAGGAGAAGTGGGGGTTGGAGCCACTAACGTAGATGCTGGCGGAAACCCTGATCAACGTAGGGCCCGTAATCCTTGGTGTCGGTAGCACCTGTGCCATCCCAGGGTATGACTCGCTCCAGGCCTCCACAACATTCACCCAGTGTGCCATCAGGGAAATGTAGTGTCCCTGGCCGAATGCACTTGTCCATGTGTTTGTGGTTAAGTGGACCTTCCCAGTAACTGCGTTGGTCAGGGCACTTGTAATGTTAAGGGACACATGTTGGTATAAGGCGGGCACGGCACACCTTGAAAAATAGTGGCGGCTGGGGACTGTGTAACGAGGGACGGCCGCCGACATCAGGCTGCAGAAGGCCTCAGTGTCCCCAAGCCTAAATGGTAACATTTCCAGGGCCAGTAATTTGGAAAGTTGCGCATTTAGTGGGACACGAAAGTGGATGTATTCGCTAATGGTGCTTGTAAAGGTCCAGGTGCAGGGCGGGAGGCATCTGGGCCCGCGCCTTGGGATCACTTGTTTTGTCAGACTGTAAATGGTTGGAGGAAGGAGGATCAGGTTGAGGATTGTGTTGACCAGACTCCTGGCTACTGAGACTGGACTTGGTGGAAGACAGGGTGGTGCTTAACCGACTGGAAGCATTTTCTGCTGCAATCCAACCGACCACCTGGTCACACTGGTCTGACTTCAAGAGTGGTGTCCTGCGCCGGCCTGCAAACTGGGACATGAAGCTAGGTATCTTGGATGATTGTTTTTCTTGCGCTCTGGCAGCAGGAACTGTTTCTCCGCGCCCAGGGCCACGGCCTCTGCGTGCACCATCAGCATCACGGCCACTTCCCCATCCCTTACTGCTCGCCTTCTTCATTTTAAATGTGATATATGCTTGAAAGTATGTCACAAGTACTTTAGCGTAGGATTTTGAAGTGTATGTGCAAAACAAATTACAAAGGTATTTGTGATGAGGAAACGTTATACAGGAAAGGTACCACAGGTAATGTCACAGTTCGCAGTGTCTACGGGAAAAGTGTACTGAATGTCACTGATATTTTAGGGATGCGCAAACTTTAAACAGGAGATGTGGCCCGTATAATTAACTGTCTGCAGCGGACACCGCCTATGAAAAAACTGCCCTGGATGTCACTGATATTTTAGGGATGCGCACACTTTAAACAGGAGATGTTGCGCGGATAATAACTGTCCACAGCAGACACTGTCTACGGAAAAAATGCACTGGATGTTACTGTTATTTTAGGGATTCCACAATTTACATAGGAGATGTGGCGTGAATAATTTAACCAGGCCCGGCGCTATAAAAAAGCTGACCAAGCGGCTGCCTTAGGGCGCAGAGACAGAGGGGCCTCTGTGAGCAGTTACGCTCTCAGAGCGAGGTAAGTTTTTTTTTTTCAAATGTGCACACCGCTGCCTGGCTTCATTACTCACACAAGGGGCACCGCACCTGGCATGGGACTATATGGCAGGCACCAGCAAATCTTTCACAGGGCCCGGCCCCAGGGGCAAAAATATATGGCACTGGCAATAAGTAAACTAAGCAAAAAATGAAAAAAAAAAATTGGAATATATACATAGGGAACACATGATTATGGGATATAAACAGAGGGGGCAAAATTGATATATACTCCATTTTGCATATATTCCATTTTGCCCCCTGTATATACAGTGGATATAAAAAGTCTACACACCCCTGTTAAAATGTCAGGTTTCTGTGATGAAAAAAAATGAGACAAAGATAAATAATTTCAGAATTGTTTCCACCTTTAATGTGACCTATAAACTGTACAACTCAATTGAAAAACAAACTGAAATCTTTTAGGTAGAGGGAAGAAAAAATATAAAAATAAAATAATATGGTTGCATAAGTGTGCACATCCTTAAACTAATACTTTGTTGAAGCACCTTTTGATTTTATTACAGCACTCAGTCTTTTTGGGTAGAGGTCTATCAGCATGACACATTTTGACTTGGCAACATTTGCCCACTCTTCTATGCAAAAACACTCCAAATCTGTCAGATTGCGAGGGCATCTCCTGTGCACAGCCCTCTTCAGATCACCCCACAGATTTTCAATCGGATTCAGGTCTGGGCTCTGGCTGGGCCATTCCAAAACTTTAGTCTTCTTCTGCTGAAGCCATTCCTTTGTTGATTTGGATGTATGCTTTGGGTCGTTGTCATGCTGAAAGATGAAGTTCCTCTTCATGTTAAGCTTTCTAGCAGAAGCTTGAAGGTTTTGTGCCAATATTGACTGGTATTTGGAACTGTTCATAATTCCCTCTAGCTTAACTAAAACCCCTGTTCCAGCTGAAGAAAAACAGCCCCAAAGCATAATGCTGCCACCACCATGCTTCACTATGGGTATGATGTTCTTTTGGTGATGTGCAATGTTGTTTTTGCGCCAAACATATCTTTTGGAATTATGGCCAAAAAGTTCAACCTTGGTTTCATCAGACCATAACACCTTTTCCCACATGCTTTTGGGAGACTTCAGATGTGTTTTTGCAAAATGTAGCCTGGCTTGGATGTTTTTCTTCGTAAGAAAAGGCTTTCGTCTTGACACTCTACCCCATAGCCCAGACATATGAAGAATACGGGAGATTGTTGTCACATGTACCACACAGCCAGTACTTGCCAGATATTCCTGCAGCTCCTTTAATGTTGCTGTAGGCCTCTTGGTAGCCTCCCAGACCAGTTTTCTTCTCGTCTTTTCGTCAATTTTGGAGGGACGTCCAGTTCTTGGTAATGTCATTGTTGTGCCATATTTTCTCCACTTGATGCTGACTGTCTTGACTGTGTTCCATGGTATATCTAATGCCTTGGAAATTCTTTTGTATCCATCTCCTGACTGATACCTTTTAATAATGAGATTTCTGATGCTTTGGAAGCTCTCTGTGGACCATGGCTTTTGCTGTGGGATGCGACTAAGAAAATTTCAGGAAAGACTAACTAGAGCAGCTGAACCTTTTTTGGGGTTAATCAGAGGTACTTTAAATAATGGCAAGTGTATGCTGACTCCTATTTAACATGATTTTGAACCCAGTTATAAGAGGGTGTGCACACTTATGCAACCACATTATTTTAGATTTTTTGGTTTTCTTCCCTCCACCTGAAAAGATTTTAGTTTGTTTTTCAATTGAGTGGTACAGTTTATAGGTCACATTAAAGGTGGAAAAAGTTCTGAAATGTTTTATCTTTGGCTTCATGCACACGACTGTTCCCTTTTTTGTGGTCCGCAAATCGCGGATCAGCAAAAAACGGAAGCCGCCTGTGTGCCTTCCGCAATTTACGGAATGGAACATTGTAGAAATGCCTATTCTTGTCCGCAAAACGGACAAGAATAGGACATGTTATATTTTTTTTGCGGGGCTATGGAACGGAGCAACGGATGCGGACAGCACACTGAGTGCTGTCCGCATCTTTTGCGGCCCCATTGAAGTGCGGACCAAAACAACGGTCGAGTGCATGAGGCCTTTGTCTCATTTTTTTACAGCACAGAAACCTGACATTTTAACAGGTGTGTGTATACTTTTTATATCCACTATATATTGAATTTGCCTCCTCTGTATATATTCCATTTTTGCCAAATATATATATATATATATATATATATATATAAATTTTGCCCCCTCTGTATATATTCCATTTTGCCCCATGTATATATGCATCAATTTTGCCCCCTCTGTATATATTTCATTTTGCCCCCTGTATATATATCCATTTTGCCCCCTCTGTATATATCCCATTTTGCCCCCTGTATATATATCCATTTGCCCCCTCTGTATATATTCCATTTTGCCCCCTGTATATATATCCATTTTTCCCCCTCTGTATATATTCCATTTTGCCATCTGTATATATATCCATTTTGCCCCCTCTGTATATATTCCATTTTGCCCCCTGTATATACAGTTGCAAGAAAAAGTATGTGAACCCTTTGGAATTATATGGATTTCTGCACAAATTGGTCATAAAGTGTGATCTGATCTTCATCTAAGTCACAACAATAGACAATCACAGTCTGCTTAAACAAATAACACATAAAGAATAAAATGTTACCATGTTTTTATTGAACACACCATGTAAACATTCACAGTGCTGGTGGAAAAAGTATGTGAACCCCTAGACTAATGACATCTCCAAGAGCTAATTGGAGTGAGGTGTCAGCCAACTGGAGTCCAATCAATGAGATGAGATTGGAGGTGTTCTTTACAGCTGCCCTGCCCTATAAAAAATACACACCAGTTCTGGGTTTGCTTTTCACAAGAAGCATTGCCTGATGTGAATGATGCCTCGCACAAAAGAGCTCTCAGAAGACCTACTATTAAGAATTGTTGACTTGCATAAAGCTGGAAAGGGTTATAAAGTATCTCCAAAAGCCTTGCTGTTCATCAGTCCACGGTAAGACAAATTGTCTATAAATGGAGAAAGTTCAGCACTGCTGCTACTCTCCTTAAGAGTGGCCGTCCTGTAAAGATGAATGCAAGAGCACAGCGCAGACTTCTCAATGAGGTGAAGAAGAATCCTAGAGTGTCAGCTAAAGACTTACAAAAGTCTCTGGCATATACTAACATCCCTGTTAGCGAATCTACGATACGTAAAACACTAAACAAGAATGGATTTCATGGGAGGATACCACAGAGGAAGCCACTGCTGTCCAAAAAAAAACATTGCTGCACATTTACAGTTTGCGCAAGAGCACCTGGATGTTCCACAGCAGTACTGGCAAAATATTCTGTGGACAGATGAAACCAAAGTTGAGTTGTTTGGAAGAAACACACAACACTATGTGTGGAAAAAAAGAGGCACAGCACACCAACATCAAAACCTCATCCCAACTGTGAAGTATGGTGGTGGGGGCATCATGGTTTGGGGCTGCTTTGCTGCGTCAGGGCCTGGACGGATTGCCATCATCGAAGGAAATATGAATTCCCAAGTTTATCAAGACATTTTGCAGTAGAACTTAAGGCCATCTGTCCACCAGCTGAAGCTCAACAGAAGATGGGTGTTGCAACAGGACAACGATCTAAAGCATAGAAGTAAATGAACAACAGAATGGCTTAAAAAGAAGAAAATATGCCTTCTGAAGTGGCCCAGTCAGAGTCCTGACCTCAACCCGATTGAGATGCTGTGGCATGACCTCAAGAAAGCGATTCACACCAGACATCCCAAGAATATTGCTGAACTGAAACAGTTCTGTAAAGAGGAATGGTCAAGAATTACTCCTGACTAGGGATGAGCGAACCCGAACTGCATAGTTCGGGTTCGTACCGAATTTTGGGGTGTCCGTGACACGGACCCGAACCCGAACATTTTCGTAAAAGTCCGGGTTCGGGTTCGGTGTTCGGCGCTTTCTTGGTGCTTTTTGAAAGGCTGCAAAGCAGCCAATCAACAAGCGTCATACTACTTGCCCCAAGAGGCCATCACAGCCTTGCCTACTATTGGCATGGCTGTGATTGGCCAGTGCAGCATGTGACCCAGCCTCTATATAAGCTTGGGTCACGTAGCGCTGCACGTCACTCTGCTGATTCAAGCATAGGGAGAGGTTGCAGCTGCGACGTTAGGGCGAGATTAGGCAGATTAACTCCTCCAAAAGACTTCATTCTGTGATCGATCTGCAGCTGTGGATCATTGAAGTGCTAATATCGACTTGCTCACTTTTTTGAGGCTGCCCAGAGCGTTTTTAGATCACTTTTTTCTGGGGTGATCGGCGGCCATTTTGTGGCTTGTGGTGCGCCAGCACAAGCTATCCCCAAGTGTATTTAACCATCAATAGTGTGGTTATTTTGTGCTATATCCTACATCAGCTGCAGGCTGAGCCTGTGTCACCCAAGTGCATTTAACCATCAATAGTGTGGTTATTTTTTGCTATATCCTACATCAGCTGCAGGCTGAGCCTGTGTCACCGAAGTGCATTTAACCATCAACAGTCTGGTTATTTTTTGGCCATATACTACATCAGCTGCAGGCTGAGCCTGTGTCACCGAAGTGCATTTAACCATCAACAGTCTGGTTATTTTTTGGCCATATACTACATCTGGTGCAGGCTGAGCCTGTCACCCAGCGCCTAAAAAATAGACCTGACATTTCTATTCAACCAAATCTGTACTGTTTTAGCTGGTCAAGTTATTTGTAGTCACCGTAAAAGCAGACTTTTTGTTCTGGGTTGAAAAACTATTCCCAAATTTACCATTCTCAAAATAACTAGTTTCTGGTATATGAGGCCTACTTGAAATCTATCCCAAAAAGGATATCTTACATTGAAGGTGCTGATAGTGTCATTCAGAAAAACCTAAGACACACGCTACCGTGCAGATAGAAGTCTAATTCTGTGATTAAACCTATACCTGTCACACAGCGCAAAAAAAAAAACAGGCCTGACATTTCTATTCAACCAAATCTGTACTGTTTTAGCTGGTCAAGTTATTTGTAGTCACCGTAAAAGCAGACTTTTTGTTCTGGGTTGAAAAACTATTCCCAAATTTGCCATTCTCAATATAACTAGTTTCTGGTATATGAGGCCTACTTGAAATCTATCCCAAAAAGGATATCTTACATTGAAGGTGCTGATAGTGTCATTCAGAAAAAACTAAGACACACGCTACCGTGCAGATAGAAGTCTAATTCTGTGATTAAACCTATACCTGTCACATAGCGCAAAAAAAAAAACGGGCCTGACATTTCTATTCAACCAAATCTGTACTGTTTTAGCTGGTCAAGTTATTTGTAGTGACCGTAAAAGCAGACTTTTTGTTCTGGGTTGAAAAACTATTCCCAAATTTGCCATTCTCAAAATAACTAGTTTCTGGTATATGAGGCCTACTTGAAATCTATCCCAAAAAGGATATCTTACATTGAAGGTGCTGATAGTGTCATTCAGAAAAACCTAAGACACACGCTACCGTGCAGATAGAAGTCTGATTCTGTGATTAAACCTATACCTGTCACACAGCGCAAAAAAAAAACAGGCCTGACATTTCTATTCAACCAAATCTGTACTGTTTTAGCTGGTCAAGTTATTTGTAGTGACCGTAAAAGCACACTTTTTGTTCTGGGTTGAAAAACTATTCCCAAATTTGCCATTCTCAAAATAACTAGTTTCTGGTATATGAGGCCTGTGGCGAAACCAACCTCGCCACGGTGTTTTGGAGAGGACTGGCTGCTGGCCTGTTGCCCCTGGATTATGGGCCATATACTAACTTTTAAACCCCTGAACCGATTCAAGTGAATTTTGGATAGGTTTGTCCCCACGTTATACTGTTTGAATTAATGTAAGTTATATGTATGGCCAATGTAAACTCACAAAGTTGTAACAATCTATAATAATTGTAACTTGTCAGCTTGGGAGGAAAATGCTGGGTGTGTTTCTATTGTGCCATTGTCCCATTGTGTGTTTAAATGGTGATGTCTGTCCTGTTGTCTGCGCATGTGTATTGGCGATCTCCCTTTGTCCTCAGAGATAATTGGATTGCTCTTCAGGTTGTCTGGACAGAGAGGAGGAAACCATGATGCATTGTGGGGATATGTTGTCCTATGTCAGTCTTCATTCTGGTCCTCTGGGGGCGTGAACGATTGGTTGCTGTAGTTACATTGTATGTCTTGTAATATACTGATTGGTTGTATTTCAAACCCCTGTGGGCAGTACTATGTTTGTTTTTTGTGAATAAAAGAGGTTGTACTTCAAGTACAGTCAGACCACTGCTTGACCCTCAAAACGGAGCCTTGTCTCGTTATTGGGGGGATTCGCTGTATGCTGTTAGAAGACCGATTGCCAGGATTGTATGCTTTTCCTGTTCGTCTGCTAGCAGCTATTCGTGAGGTTCCAGTTTGGAGTGCTATTTTGTATCCAGTTCGCGAGTTGGTGTCCTGCAAGTAGCTGTGCCTGTCTCTCAGAAAGGGGCTTATCGCCTAAACGGATTTTAACCCCTTGTCTGCTGAAACGGTCCGTTACATTGGTGGCAGCAGTGGGATCGTTCCTACAGCCAGAAGGACAGCTACAAAGAAACATCATTCCCTGGAATTACAATTTGAGGGCAACGCATGTCCCAGTACAGCAACCCTGACAGCACCAGAATGGAAACAGCAGTGGAGTACGATGAAGGTGTCATGGATGACCGAGATGCAGTCCGCAAAGGCATCTGGTACCAGGTACTGGGTATTGTGGAGTATATGCAGGACGAGAGACTCCCCACGGAAGACCAGCGGTTGCAGAAGCGAGTAGCCCTGCGGATGCCCTTCCTGGGAGAGCAGCCCCGGGAGGAATGGGTAAAGGAATTGGAACTCCTAGCATGGCGGGAGCTGTGGCTGGAAGATGCCTACCAGGCACTCTGGTGGTATGGGGCACAGTACCTACCCAGGACAGCTGAGCATGACAAGCCGGAGGGAGAGGAGTTTGATGGTCCTGGCTTGTTATGGGAGACCTTTTCAGAGCTGGAGTTTGGGAGCCCTACACAAGCCCGGTTCCATGATCTCTTGGAATGGAGGGAGAGCAGGTATGACTGGGACGACACTCATGAGATTGAGCAGGACCTGGTCCACCTGGTGACCCGGGAGATGGAGCTGGAACAGGGCTACCAGCAGCTGTTCCACGCCAGTCAGAAGGCTCAGCAGGACAGTAAGGTGACAGACCCAGTCTCCATTCCCCAGAGGCAGTGTGAATTGCAGGGAATTGGGAGCCCAGTCTCCATTCCCCAGCGGCAGTGTGAAATGCAGGGAGAGGAGAGCAGCGTCCTCCCTCCTCAGCGGCAGGCGGAGTTACAGGGGGCAGAGGTAGTTGTTCCTGCCCCCCAGCAGCAGCATGATTTTTTGGGAATTGGGAGCCCAGTCTCCATTCCTCAGCGACAGGCGGAGTTACAGGGGGCAGAGACAGTCGGTCCTGTCCCCCAGCGGCAGAGTGTCCAGCAGGGAATAGAGAGCCCAGTCTCCTTTCCCCAGCAGCAGGACACTGTATTGGGAGCGGAGACGGTCGGTCGCCCTCCCCAGCGGCTGGAAGTATGTATGGGAGAGGAGCTCGTTACCCCCTCTCCCCAGCGGCAGCTTAACGCACCAGGGGGAGACAGTAAGCCCCACAACAGTACAGATGGGACCGTTGTCTCTACACTTACAGTACAGGGGGTAGAGACAGTCGGTCTCCCCCTCCAACAACCAGGCTCCAACCAGGCTTCTTCCGTGGTAGCGCTGGCACCAGGGCAGAGTACCGCTGAAACCTGCCCACAAAGCAACCTCCATTCTAAGCCAGGGAGCAACACAGAGACCAGGAGTACCAGCTTCCAACCTAACCTGGGTGGACTCACTGGACAGAGACAGGCTACTAAATTCAACAGGTCCAGTATTGGGTTGTGGGTGGGCTGCCAGACTAACTCAGGTACCGACCGGCGTGAGGTCAGGTATCTGGTTAGTCTTCCCTGGGGGGGGGAGATGTGTGGCGAAACCAACCTCGCCACGGTGTTTTGGAGAGGACTGGCTGCTGGCCTGTTGCCCCTGGATTATGGGCCATATACTAACTTTTAAACCCCTGAACCGATTCAAGTGAATTTTGGATAGGTTTGTCCCCACGTTATACTGTTTGAATTAATGTAAGTTATATGTATGGCCAATGTAAACTCACAAAGTTGTAACAATCTATAATAATTGTAACTTGTCAGCTTGGGAGGAAAATGCTGGGTGTGTTTCTATTGTGCCATTGTCCCATTGTGTGTTTAAATGGTGATGTCTGTCCTGTTGTCTGCGCATGTGTATTGGCGATCTCCCTTTGTCCTAAGAGATAATTGGATTGCTCTTCAGGTTGTCTGGACAGAGAGGAGGAAACCATGATGCATTGTGGGGATATGTTGTCCTATGTCAGTCTTCATTCTGGTCCTCTGGGGGCGTGAACGATTGGTTGCTGTAGTTACATTGTATGTCTTGTAATATACTGATTGGTTGTATTTCAAACCCCTGTGGGCAGTACTATGTTTGTTTTTTGTGAATAAAAGAGGCTGTACTTCAAGTACAGTCAGACCACTGCTTGACCCTGAAAACGGAGCCTTGTCTCGTTATTGGGGGGATTCGCTGTATGCTGTTAGAAGACCGATTGCCAGGATTGTATGCTTTTCCTGTTCGTCTGCTAGCAGCTATTCGTGAGGTTCCAGTTTGGAGTGCTATTTTGTATCCAGTTCGCGAGTTGGTGTCCTGCAAGTAGCTGTGCCTGTCTCTCAGAAAGGGGCTTATCGCCTAAACAGATTTTAACCCCTTGTCTGCTGAAACGGTCCGTTACAAGGCCTACTTGAAATCTATCCCAAAAAGGATATCTTACATTGAAGGTGCTGATAGTGTCATTCAGAAAAACCTAAGACACACGCTACCGTGCAGATAGAAGTCTGATTCTGTGATTAAACCTATACCTGTCACACAGCGCAAAAAAAAAACAGGCCTGACATTTCTATTCAACCAAATCTGTACTATTTTAGCTGGTCAAGTTATTTGTAGTCACCGTAAAAGCAGACTTTTTGTTCTGGGTTGAAAAACTATTCCCAAATTTGCCATTCTCAAAATAACTAGTTTCTGGTATATGAGGCCTACTTGAAATCTATCCCAAAAAGGATATCTTACATTGAAGGTGCTGATAGTGTCATTCAGAAAAACCTAAGACACACGCTACCGTGCAGATAGAAGTCTGATTCTGTGATTAAACCTATACCTGTCACACAGCGCAAAAAAAAAAACAGGCCTGACATTTCTATTCAACCAAATCTGTACTGTTTTAGCTGGTCAAGTTATTTGTAGTGACCGTAAAAGCAGACTTTTTGTTCTGGGTTGAAAAACTATTCCCAAATTTGCTATTCTCAAAATAACTAGTTTCTGGTATATGAGGCCTACTTGAAATCTATCCCAAAAAGGATATCTTACATTGAAGGTGCTGATAGTGTCATTCAGAAAAACCTAAGACACACGCTACCGTGCAGATAGAAGTCTGATTCTGTGATTAAACCTATACCTGTCACACAGCGCAAAAAAAAAACAGGCCTGACATTTCTATTCAACCAAATCTGTACTGTTTTAGCTGGTCAAGTTATTTGTAGTCACCGTAAAAGCAGACTTTTTGTTCTGGGTTGAAAAACTTTTCCCAAATTTGCCATTCTCAAAATAACTAGTTTCTGGTATATGAGGCCTACTTGAAATCTATCTCAAAAAGGATATCTTACATTAAAGGTGCTGATAGTGTCATTCAGAAAAACTTAAGACACACGCTACCGTGCAGATAGAAGTCTAATTCTGTAATTAAACCTATACCTGTCACATAGCGCAAAAAAAAAACAGGCCTGACATTTCTATTCAACCAAATCTGTACTGTTTTAGCTGGTCAAGTTATTTGTAGTGACCGTAAAAGCACACTTTTTGTTCTGGGTTGAAAAACTATTCCCAAATTTGCCATTCTCAAAATAACTAGTTTCTGGTATATGAGGCCTACTTGAAATCTATCCCAAAAAGGATATCTTACATTGAAGGTGCTGATAGTGTCATTCAGAAAAACCTAAGACACGCGCTACTGTGCAGATAGAAGTCTGATTCTGTGATTAAACCTATACCTGTCACACAGCGCAAAAAAAAAAACAGGCCTGACATTTCTATTCAACCAAATCTGTACTGTTTTAGCTGGTCAAGTTATTTGTAGTCACCGTAAAAGCAGACTTTTTGTTCTGGGTTGAAAAACTATTCCCAAATTTGCCGTTCTCAAAATAACTAGTTTCTGGTATATGAGGCCTACTTGATATCTATCCCAAAAAGGATATCTTACATTGAAGGTGCTGATAGTGTCATTCAGAAAAAACTAAGACACACGCTACCGTGCAGATACAAGTCTAATTCTGTGATTAAACCTATACCTGTCACATAGCGCAAAAAAAAAAACAGGCCTGACATTTCTATTCAACCAAATCTGTACTGTTTTAGCTGGTCAAGTTATTTGTAGTCACCGTAAAAGCAGACTTTTTGTTCTGGGTTGAAAAACTATTCCCAAATTTGCCATTCTCAAAATAACTAGTTTCTGGTATATGAGGCCTACTTGAAATCTATCCCAAAAAGGATATCTTACATTGAAGGTGCTGATAGTGTCATTCAGAAAAACCTAAGACACACGCTACCGAGCAGATAGAAGTCTGATTCTGTGATTAAACCTATACCTGTCACACAGCGCAAAAAAAAAAACAGGCCTGACATTTCTATTCAACCAAATCTGTACTGTTTTAGCTGGTCAAGTTATTTGTAGTCACCGTAAAAGCAGACTTTTTGTTCTGGGTTGAAAAACTATTCCCAAATTTGCCATTCTCAAAATAACTAGTTTCTGGTATATGAGGCCTACTTGAAATCTATCCCAAAAAGGTGCTGATAGTGTCATTCAGAAAAACCTAAGACACACGCTACCGTGCAGATAGAAGTCTGATTCTCTGATTAAACCTATACCTGTCACACAGCGCAAAAAAAAAACAGGCCTGACATTTCTATTCAACCAAATCTGTACTGTTTTAGCTGGTCAAGTTATTTGTAGTGACCGTAAAAGCAGACTTTTTGTTCTGGGTTGAAAAACTATTCCCAAATTTGCCATTCTCAAAATAACTAGTTTCTGGTATATGAGGCCTACTTGAAATCTATCCCAAAAAGGATATCTTACATTGAAGGTGCTGATAGTGTCATTCAGAAAAACCTAAGACACACGCTACCGTGCAGATAGAAGTCTGATTCTCTGATTAAACCTATACCTGTCACACAGCGCAAAAAAAAAACAGGCCTGACATTTCTATTCAACCAAATCTGTACTGTTTTAGCTGGTCAAGTTATTTGTAGTCACCGTAAAAGCAGACTTTTTGTTCTGGGTTGAAAAACTATTCCCAAATTTGCCATTCTCAAAATAACTAGTTTCTGGTATATGAGGCCTACTTGAAATCTATCCCAAAAAGGATATCTTACATTGAAGGTGCTGATAGTGTCATTCAGAAAAACCTAAGACACATGCTACCGTGCAGATAGAAGTCTAATTCTGTGATTAAACCTATACCTGTCACATAGCGCAAAAAAAAAACAGGCCTGACATTTCTATTCAACCAAATCTGTACTATTTTAGCTGGTCAAGTTATTTGTAGTGACCGTAAAAGCAGACTTTTTGTTCTGGGTTGAAAAACTATTCCCAAATTTGCCATTCTCAAAATAACTAGTTTCTGGTATATGAGGCCTACTTGAAATCTATCCCAAAAAGGATATCTTACATTGAAGGTGCTGATAGTGTCATTCAGAAAAACCTAAGACACACGCTACCGTGCAGATAGAAGTCTGATTCTGTGATTAAACCTATACCTGTCACACAGCGCAAAAAAAAAAACAGGCCTGACATTTCTATTCAACCAGATCTGTACTGTTTTAGCTGGTCAAGTTATTTGTAGTGACCGTAAAAGCAGACTTTTTGTTCTGGGTTGAAAAACTATTCCCAAATTTGCCATTCTCAAAATAACTAGTTTCTGGTATATGAGGCCTACTTGAAATCTATCCCAAAAAGGATATCTTACATTGAAGGTGCTGATAGTGTCATTCAGAAAAACCTAAGACACACGCTACCGTGCAGATAGAAGTCTGATTCTGTGATTAAACCTATACCTGTCACATAGCGCAAAAAAAAAACAGGCCTGACATTTCTATTCAACCAAATCTGTACTGTTTTAGCTGGTCAAGTTATTTGTAGTGACCGTAAAAGCACACTTTTTGTTCTGGGTTGAAAAACTATTCCCAAATTTGCCATTCTCAAAATAACTAGTTTCTGGTATATGGGGCCTACTTGAAATCTATCCCAAAAAGGATATCTTACATTGAAGGTGCTGATAGTGTCATTCAGAAAAACCTAAGACACACGCTACCGTGCAGATAGAAGTCTGATTCTGTGATTAAACCTATACCTGTCACACAGCGCAAAAAAAAACAGGCCTGACATTTCTATTCAACCAAATCTGTACTGTTTTAGCTGGTCAAGTTATTTGTAGTCACCGTAAAAGCAGACTTTTTGTTCTGGGTTCAAAAACTATTCCCAAATTTGCCATTCTCAAAATAACTAGTTTCTGGTATATGAGGCCTACTTGAAATCTATCCCAAAAAGGATATCTTACATTGAAGGTGCTGATAGTGTCATTCAGAAAAACCTAAGACACGCTACCGTGCAGATAGAAGTCTGATTCTGTGATTAAACCTATACCTGTCACACAGCGCAAAAAAAAAACAGGCCTGACATTTCTATTCAACCAAATCTGTACTGTTTTAGCTGGTCAAGTTATTTGTAGTCACCGTAAAAGCACACTTTTTGGTCTGGGTTGAAAAACTATTCCCAAATTTGCCATTCTCAAAATTGTGGTGAACGGGAACAATGAGGAAAACATCTAATAAGGGACGCGGACGCAGACGTTGACATGGTCGTGGTGGTGTTAGTGGACCCTCTGGTGCTGGGAGAGGACGTGGCCGTTCTGCCACAGCCACACATCCTAGTTAACCAACTACCTTAGGTCACAGTAGCCAGCAGAATTTACAGCGATATTTGGTGGGGCCCAATGCCGTTTTAAGGATGGTAAGGCCTGAGCAGGTACAGGCATTAGTCAATTGGGTGGCCGACAGTGCATCCAGCATGTTCACATTATCTCCCACCCAGTCTTCTGCAGAAAGCGCACAGATGGCGCATGAAAACCAAGCCCATTAGTCTGTCACATCACCCCCATGCATATCAGGGAAACTGTCTGAGCCTCAAGTTATGCAGCAGTCTCTTATGCTGTTTGAAGACTCTGCTGCCAGGGTTTCCCAAGGGCATCCACCTAGCCCTTCCCCAGGGGTGGAAGAGATAGAATGCACTAACGCACAACCACTTATTTTTCCTGATGATGAGGACATGGGAATACCACCTCAGCACGTCTCTGATGATGACGAAACACAGGTGCCAACTGCTGCGTCTTTCTGCAGTGTGCAGACTGAACAGGAGGTCAGGGATCAAGACTGGGTGGAAGACGATGCAGGGGACGATGAGGTCCTAGACCCCACATGGAATGAAGGTCGTGCCACTGACTTTCACAGTTCGGAGGAAGAGGCAGTGGTGAGACCGAGCCAACACCGTAGCAAAAGAGGGAGCAGTGGGCAAAATCAGAACACCCGCCGCCAAGAGACTCCGCCTGCTACTGACCGCCGCCATCTGGGACCGAGCACCCCAAAGGCAGCTTCAAGGAGTTCCCTGGCATGGCACTTCTTCAAACAATGTGCTGACGACAAGACCCGAGTGGTTTGCACACTGTGCCATCAGAGCCTGAAGCGAGGCATTAACGTTCTGAACCTTAGCACAACCTGCATGACCAGGCACCTGCATGCAAAGCATGAACTGCAGTGGAGTAAACACCTTAAAAACAAGGAAGTCACTCAGGCTCCCCCTGCTACCTCTTCTGCTGCTGCCGCCTCGGCCTCTTCTGCTGCTGCAGCCGCCTCGGCCTCTTCTGCTGCTGCTGCCGCCGCCTCGGCCTCTTCCTCTGCCTCTGGAGGAACGTTGGCACCTGCCGCCCAGCAAACATGGGATGTACCACCAACACCACCACCTGCGTCACCAAGCATCCCAACCATGTCACACGGCAGCGTTTAGCTCTCCATCTCACAAACATTTGAGAGAAAGCGTAAATTCCCACCTAGCCACCCTCGATCCCTGGCCATGAATGCCAGCATTTCTAAACTACTGGCCTATGAAATGCTGTCATTTAGGCTGGTGGACACACACAGCTTCAAACAGCTGTCACTTGCTGTCCCACAGTATGTTGTTCCCAGCCGCCACTACTTCTCCAAAAGAGCCGTGCCTTCCCTGCACAAACAAGTGTCCGATAAAATCAAGTGTGCACTGCGCAACGCCATCTGTGGCAAGGTCCGCCTAACCACAGATACGTGGACCAGTAAGCACGGCCAGGGACGCTATATCTCCCTAACTGCACACTGGGTAAATGTAGTGGCGGCTGGGCCCCAGGCGGAGAGCTGTTTGGCGCACGTCCTTCCGCCGCCAAGGATCGCAGGGCAACATTCTTTGCCTCCTGTCTCCTCCTCCTCCTACTCATCTTCCTCCTCCTCTTCTTCCACCTGCTCATCCAGTCAGCCACACACCTTCACCACCAACTTCAGCACAGCCCGGGGTAAACGTCAGCAGGCCATTCTGAAACTCAAATGTTTGGGGGACAGGCCCCACACCGCACAGGAGTTGTGGCGGGGTATAGAACAACAGACCGACGAGTGGTTGCTGCCGGTGAGCCTCAAGCCCGGCCTGGTGGTGTGCGATAATGGGCGAAATCTCGTTGCAGCTCTGGGACTAGCCGGTTTGACGCACATCCCTTGCCTGGCGCATGTGCTGAATTTGGTGGTGCAGAAGTTCATTCGCAACTACCCCGACATGTCAGAGCTGCTGCATAAAGTGCGGGCCGTCTGTTCGCGCTTCCGGCATTCACACCCTGCCGCTGCTCGCCTGTCTGCGCTACAGCGTAAATTCGGCCTTCCCGCTCACCGCCTCATATGCGACGTACCCACCAGGTGGAACTCCACCTTGCATATGCTGGACAGACTGTGCGAGCAGCAGCAGGCCAAAGTGGAGTTTCAGCTGCAGCACGCACGGGTCAGTCGCACTGCGGATCAGACACACTTCACCACCAATGACTGGGCCTCCATGCGAGACCTGTGTGCCCTGTTGCGTTGTTTCGAGTACTCCACCAACATGGCCAGTGGAGATGACGCCGTTATCAGCGTTACAATACCACTTCTATGTCTCCTTGAGAAAACACTTAGGGCAATGATGGAAGAGGAGGTGGCCCAGGAGGAAGAGGAGGAAGAGGGGTCATTTTTAGAACTTTCAGGCCAGTCTCTTCGAAGTGACTCAGAGGGAGGTTTTTTGCAACACCAGAGGCCAGGTACAAATGAGGCCAGACAGGGCGCACTACTGGAGGACGAGGAGGACGAGGATGAGGAGGAGGTGGAGGAGGATGAGGATGAAGCATGTTCACAGCGGGGTGGCACCCAAAGCAGCTCGGGCCCATCACTGGTGCGTGGCTGGGGGGAAACACAGGACGATGACGATACGCCTCCCACAGAGGACAGCTTGTCCTTACCTCTGGGCAGCCTGGCACACATGAGCGACTACATGCTGCAGTGCCTGCGCAACGACAGCAGAGTTGCCCACATTTTAACGTGTGCGGACTACTGGGTTGCCACCCTGTTGGATCCCCGGTACAAAGACAATGTGCCCACCTTACTTCCTACACTGGAGCGTGATAGGAAGATGCGCGAGTACAAGCGCACGTTGGTAGACACGCTACTGAGAGAATTCCCAAATGTCACAGGGGAACCAGTGGAAGCCCAAGGCGAAGGCAGAGGAGGAGCAAGAGGTCGCCAACGCAGCTGTGTCACGGCCAGCTCCTCTGAGAGCAGCGTTAGCATGGCAGAGATGTGGAAAAGTTTTGTCAACACGCCACAGCTAACTGCACCACCACCTGATACGGAACGTGTTAGCAGGAGGCAACATTTCACTAACATAGTGGAACAGTACCTGTGCACACCCCTCCACGTACTGACTGATGGTTCGGCCCCATTCAACTTCTGGGTCTCCAAATTGTCCAAGTGGCCAGAGCTAGCCTTTTATGCCTTGGAGGTGCTGGCCTGCCCGGCGGCCAGCGTTTTGTCTGAACGTGTATTCAGCACGGCAGGGGGCGTCATTACAGACAAACGCAGCCGCCTGTCTACAGCCAATGTGGACAAGCTGACGTTCATAAAAATGAACCAGGCATGGATCCCACAGGACCTATCCATCCCTTGTGCAGATTAGATATTAACTACCTCCCCTTAACAATATATTATTCTACTCCAGGGCACTTCCTCATTCAATACTATTTTTAATTTCATTTTACCATTATATTGCGGGGCAACCCAAAGTTGAATGAACCTTTCCTCTGCCTGGGTGCCTGGGCCTAAATGTGTGACAGTGGCCTGTTCCAGTGGTGGGTGACGTGAAGCCTGATTCTCTACTATGACATGAAGACTTATTCTGTGCTGACATGAAGCCAGATTCTCTGTTACGCGACCTCTCTCCTCTGCCTGGGTGCCTGGGCCTAAATGTGTGACAGTGGCCTGTTCCAGTGGTGGGTGACGTGAACCCTGATTCTCTGCTATGACATGAAGACAGATTCTGTGCTGACATAAGGCCAGATTCTCTGTTACGGGACCTCTCTCCTCTGCCTGGGTGCCTGGGCCTAAATATGTGACAGTGGCCTGTTCCAGTAGTGGGTGACGTGAAGCCTGATTCTCTGCTATGACTTGAAGACAGATTCTGTGCTGACATAAGGCCAGATTCTCTGTTACGGGACCTCTCTCCTCTGCCTGGGTGCCTGGGCCTAAATGTGTGACAGTGGCCTGTTCCAGTGGTGGGTGACGTGAAGCCTGATTCTCTGCTATGACATGAAGACAGATTCTGCGCTGACATAAGGCCAGATTCTCTATTACGGGACCTCTCTCCTCTGCCTGGGTGCCTGGGCCTAAATGTGTGACAGTGGCCTGTTCCAGTGGTGGGTGACGTGAAGCCTGATTCTCTGCTATGACATGAAGACAGATTCTGTGCTGACATAAGGCCAGATTCTCTGTTACGGGACCTCTCTCCTCTGCCTGGGTGCCTGGGCCTAAATGTGTGACAGTGGCCTGTTCCAGTGGTGGGTGACGTGAAGCCTGATTCTCTGCTATGACATGAAGACTGATTCTGCGCTGACATAAGGCCAGATTCTCTGTTACGGGACCTCTCTCCTCTGCCTGGGTGCCTGGGCCTAAATGTGTGACAGTGGCCTGTTCCAGTGGTGGGTGACGTGAAGCCTGATTCTCTGCTATGACATGAAGACTGATTCTGCGCTGACATAAGGCCAGATTCTCTGTTACGGGACCTCTCTCCTCTGCCTGGGTGCCTGGGCCTAAATGTGTGACAGTGGCCTGTTCCAGTGGTGGGTGACATGAAGCCAGATTCTCTGCTATGGCATGAAGAGACTGATCCTCTGCTGACATGAAGCCAGATTCTTTGCTATGGCATGAAGAGACTGATTCTCTGCTGACGTGAAGCCAGATTCTCTGCTATGGGACCTCTGTCCAATTGATATTGGGTCATTTTTATTTTTTTTATTTTAATTTTAATTCATTTCCCTTTCCACATTTGTTTGCAGGGAATTTACCTACATGTTGCTGCCTTTTGCAGCCCTCTAGCTCTTTCCTGGGCTGTTTTACAGCCTTTTTAGTGCCCAAAAGTTCGGGGAACATTTCCGGGAAGTTCGGCCGAACTTCTCGAACCCGAACATCCAGGTGTTCGCTCAACTCTACTCCTGACCATTGTACACGTCTGATCTTCAACTACAGGAAAAGTTTGGTTGAAGTTATTGCTGCCAAAGGAGGTTCAACCAGTTATTAAATCCAAGGGTTCACATAATTTTTCCACCTGCACTGTGAATGTTTACATACTGTGTTCAATAAAAACATGGTAAAATTTTATTCTTTGTGTGTTATTAGTTTAAGCAGACTGTGATTGTCTATTGATGTGACTTAGATGAAGATCAGATCACATTTTATGACCAATTTGTGCAGAAATCCATATCATTCCAAAGGATTCACATACTTTTTCTTGCAACTGTATATCCATGGGATGCTGGTGTTAGGGGGAGTTCTGGGGGGCGCCAAGATGTAGCTTCACTTGTGTTGGCAAAAATCTTTGCACCGGCCCTGAATTTAACTGTCCGCAGCGGCCTATTACACAGTATTTTGCTAAGGATACGCTAAAAATATATATTGCTGCTGTCACACACAATAGTCCTTAAAAGGACTTTTGGGTCTATGAATAGTTTTTTGTATAAAAATCCTCCTATTACACTCCCTACACTGTCTGTCCCTTCCTGTGCACAGTTCTCCCTAACACTGAGCATTTTAGCACAGGTTGCGCTACAAACATACACTCACCTAAAGAATTATTAGGAACACCTGTTCTATTTCTCATTAATGCAATTATCTAGTCAACCAATCACATGGCATTTGCTTCAATGCATTTAGGGGTGTGTTCCTGGTCAAGACAATCTCCTGAACTCCAAACTGAATGTCAGAATAGGAAAGAAAGGTGATTTAAGCAATTTTGAGCGTGGCATGGTTGTTGGTGCCAGACGGGCCGGTCTGAGTATTTCACAATCTGCTCAGTTACTGGGATTTTCACGCACAACCATTTCTAGGGTTTACAAAGAATGGTGTGAAAAGGGAAAAACATCCAGTATGCAGCAGTCCTGTGGGCAAAAATGCCTTGTGGATGCTAGAGGTCAGAGGAGAATGGGCCGACTGATTCAAGCTGATAGAAGAGCAACGTTGACTGAAATAACCACTCGTTACAACCGAGGTATGCAGCAAAGCATTTGTGAAGCCACAACACGCACAACCTTGAGGCGGATGGGCTACAACAGCAGAAGACCCCACCGGGTACCACTCATCTCCACTACAAATAGGAAAAAGAGGCTACAATTTGCACGAGCTCACCAAAATTGGACTGTTGAAGACTGGAAAAATGTTGCCTGTTCTGATGAGTCTCGATTTCTGTTGACACATTCAAATAGTAGAGTCCGAATTTGGCGTAAACAGAACTTAGAACATGTATCCATCCTCTGATGGCTACTTCCAGCAGGATAATGCACAATGTCACAAAGCTCGAATCATTTCAAATTGGTTTCTTGAACATGACAATGAGTTCACTGTACTAAAATGGCCCCCACAGTCACCAGATCTCAACCCAATAGAGCATCTTTGGGATGTGGTGGAACGGGAGCTTCGTGCCCTGGATGTGCATCCCTCAAATCTCCATCAACTGCAAGATGCTATCCTATCAATATGGGCCAACATTTCTAAAGAATGCTATCAGCACCTTGTTGAATCAATGCCACGTAGAATTAAGGCAGTTCTGAAGGCAAAAGGGGGTCCAACACCGTATTAGTATGGTGTTCCTAATAATTCTTTAGGTGAGTGTATATTGCTGATGTCACACACAATAGTCCTTACAAGGACTTTTGGGTCAATGAAACGTTTTTGTAGAAAAATGTAATTCAATTACATTCCCTACACTCTCTGTCCCTTCCTATGCTCAGCTCTCCCTGACTTAGAATGAGCCGAACACGTGTCATCTGGTGCTGTATAGCACCCGATGACGCGTTCCGGCCAACCAATCACTGTAATGCCAGTAGCCAACATGGCTACTGGCATTACAATGAGGGCAGTACTTACCTGCACGTTTATTGGCTGCTTAGCAGCCACAGAATGTGTGGGGAGGAGACTCAAGCACTGTGCTCAAGCACATGCGGTACTCGGCCGAGTACCACCATGTGCCGAGCATAGCGATACTCGAGCCGAACTGGTATTTGGCCGAGCATATTCAGCCAACACTATCAGTGATGTCAACACAAACTTACTGCTGACATCATCTCCACTCTGTCGGGGGGGGGGCTCTACTTGTATAAGGAGTGCTCTTCTTCTTGGCGCTAACATCGATCTGTAAGGCTGAGTTCACACTTGAGTTATTTGGTCAGTTTTGGCCCCATGACTGCCCAAACAAGTGAAGTGTGCAATGATTCTAAGAGTGACGCCTGTCATCTGTATGTCATACAGATTCACAGTATTATTTCACTACCACAGCAGACTCCCTATGCATGTTACTGCATGGCACAGTGTTCTACACCACTATAAAGGCTCTCTGCAGCCAGGAAATAGACGTTTTTTTTACGAAATTTGCAGCGAATATATTCGGATCGAACCAAATTTTTCCCCAAAAATTTGACGAATCGGCGGATCGAATTAAATTTTTTTTTAACAGGACTACTGAGCAGGGCGGTACCCAGTTTGTAAGTACAGATTGCAGATTGTGAGAAGGTCCAGGTATACTGGTTACCCTTAAATGTAAAGGCAAACAGATACTGACAGTCTTGGCGAATCGGGACACTAAGGAAGGCATTTGCCAAATCTATTACTGTAAAACATGTAGCAGTGGATGGAACTTGTGACAACAAGGTATGAGGATTTGGCACTATAGGAGCTTGTAATACTGTAACCTTGTTGACTTCTCTAAGATCATGAACCATCCTGTAACTGACAAGCTGTCCCTTAACTGGTTTCTTCTTTATTGGGAACAGCGGGATATTAGCGGGAAATACTGTTTTTATCAATATACCGGCTTGGAGAAAAGCATCGATTTGACTGGCCACTGCTATCTCTTGTGCATGACTAAGGTGGTATTGCTTTACTTGAGTGGGCTGACATCCTGGACTGAGATACAAAATAGCCGGATACACACAGAGTCTTCCAATGTCTGTTTTAGATGTTGCCCACAAATCCTTCGGTACCACCTCAAGAACAGCCTGTTCTACAAGAGTTAATTCTGATGGTTTAGTCTCAGGCAGGGTCAGTGTCGCTATTAAGGGACATAGTACTTCTTCTGGGGCCCCAAATCTTCACAGGTAGTGCCATCGGGTTCAAAGTGTATGTGGGCTCCCAGTGCTTGCAACACATAAGTCCCTAAAAGAGGTTCTGGCAGGTTTTCTTTAACTAACAATTGGGTAACAACCACACAGTTTTTTATCATTAGTTTAACTGGCTCATTTACAGACAAAAACTGTTTCCCCTGTAAACCGCGCAGCTAGTACATGCCACGGGGTTAACTGATATGGCAGCAATAAATGATGGTCTACTACTGTTTTGGCTGCCCCCGTGTAAACCAGGAATGGTACTAAGAAAAAATGTTCGGGGTTGAGCCCGCACAACCTGCCTGTAGGTGCAGATCACTATGGCGAAATACATATACAAACGGAAAATGCAAATGTGATCGCACACTACATCCAGCACTCTGCCCTCCATGCTGGATGAGACATTGGTGTACATTTTGGCCAAAGCGTATTTAAGCCACTCACCGCGTCAAGGTCGTCTCATTTGAGTGGTCCCTAACTCTTGTTCCTACCTGTTTATGGGCCATGACAGCCACATAAAGTCCAGGGAATGCAGGTCAGCATGCAAGCCAAGTACACTCTGCTTTCCCTGACCTGCATTCCCTGGACTTTATGTGGCTGTCATGGCCCATAAACAGGTAGGAACAAGAGTTAGGGACCACTCAAATGAGACGACCTTGACGCGGTGAGTGGCTTAAATTCGCTTTGGCCAAAATGTACACCAATGTCTCATCCAGCATGGAGGGCAGAGTGCTGGATGTAGTGTGCGATCACATTTGCATTTTCCGTTTGTATATGTATTTCGCCATGGTGATCTGCACCTACAGGCAGGTTGTGCGGGCTCAACCCCCCACATTTTTTCTTTGTAGCATATATTGGAGGCGTGGCGATCTCCTTTGAGTCAAGCACACCTGACCAGTCAATCTGTCCTGGAGGCTGGTTTTAAAGTCAGTATAAAACTGAGTCTGCTTATAAAGAACCTACCATTAGCCATTTGGCTCCAGGAGAAGTATATGGTGGGCTCAGCATGCATGTTGGTACTTGCATCCCCGGATCCGATGAAAGCTGTGATGGCACCGGACGGGGTTAAAAGCAGTGTGTACTTGGCTTGCATGCTGACCTGCATTCCCTGGACTTTATGTGGCTGTCATGGCCCATAAACAGGTAGGAACAAGAGTTAGGGACCACTCAAATGAGACGACCTTGACGCGGTGAGTGGCTTAAATACGCTTTGGCCAAAATGTACACCAATGTCTCATCCAGCATGGAGGGCAGAGTGCTGGATGTAGTGTGCGATCACATTTGCATTTTCCGTTTGTATATGTATTTCGCCATAGTGATCTGCACCTACAGGCATGTTGTGCGGGCTCAACCCCCCACATTTTTTCTTTGTAGCATATATTGGAGGCGTGGCGATCTCCTTTGAGTCAAGCACACCTGACCAGTCAATCTGTCCTGGAGGCTGGTTTTAAAGTCAGTATAAAACTGAGTCTGCTTATAAAGAACCTACCATTAGCCATTTGGCTCCAGGAGAAGTATATGGTGGGCTCAGCATGCATGTTGGTACTTGCATCCCCGGATCCGATGAAAGCTGTGATGGCACCGGACGGGGTTAAAAGCAGAGTGTACTTGGCTTGCATGCTGACCTGCATTCCCTGGACTTTATGTGGCTGTCATGGCCCATAAACAGGTAGGAACAAGAGTTAGGGACCACTCAAATGAGACGACCTTGACGCGGTGAGTGGCTTAAATACGCTTTGGCCAAAATGTACACCAATGTCTCATCCAGCATGGAGGGCAGAGTGCTGGATGTAGTGTGCGATCACATTTGCATTTTCCATTTGTACAGGAATGGTACTGCCTTTCTGTTACATATGGATACAGGTATATGAAGTTGAGGGCCCTTTACTTCAGTTTTTGCGAGCAGTACCTGCACAGGGTTGCCAATTTCCTAGCATAGGTAAAAATGGCAGTGGAGGTCGGTTGATCTCCACTGTCAGTATCATTGGGCGCTTCCCGTTGCCGATGCGGAGCACGGCAATCTCGTTTTATGTGGCCAGGTTTCCCACAGTTATAACATCTAAAATCTCTATGGGTTCTTTGTTGCTGTCCCTGGCCCTGATTGACATACCGGTATTTGACTGTAGCCCCTAAATTCTTTTTCATGTCCTAAACCTTTTGCAGCAGCAATTAATTGCGATAGCGGAGTGACCCGCCATTCAGGTTTAAAAGTTTTTAACTTAGCTTGCAGAGCAGGTCTTAAGCCTTCCATAAATGCTGATGTCAACAATTTCTCACCCATTGGTCCAGTCTGATCCCACCCTATGTCAGTCCAAATGGTCCACAGTCCAGCTGCATACATCTCTACTGTCTCTTGAGGTCCGTGAACTACATCTTCTAGACTTCTGGAACTCTCATCTTCTTTTCTCCTTGCTCATTCCTTGAAAACTCGGACAAATTCTGCTCCTGATGATATAGTCTTCTCCCAGTCCTCTAGAGACAGATTCCTATAGGTCCTTGTCCTCTGGTCAGTTAAGAAAGGGTTCACAACCTGATACTGGGATTCCCCTAGTTTCAGTAACATTGGTCTCTCAAATAAGCCCAGGTGGCTCCATATGTCGCCTGAATCTGTTGCACCATCTTGGCTGCAGGCATTGGTCACGTCTAGGGGTCTGGGAGTCTAGTCAATAGTCCCAGTTGGTCTTTAGGACTCCAGGGATGATACTCAGTCACAGTAATATAACTGCATTGTCCTGATGGTCTGGGGGCTTCGGGAGCCATAGGGGTGGACGGGCCGTGAAGTCTGTCTTGGGTGTCTGATTAACATAGTACATAGTACCATAGTACATAAGGCCGAAAAAAGACATTTGTCCATCCAGTTCGGCCTGTCATCCTGCACGTTGATCCAGAGGAAGGCAAAAAAAACTGTGAGTAGAAGCCAATTTTCTCCACTTTAAGGGAATAAAAAATTCCTTCCCGACTCCAATCAGGCAATCAGAATAATTCCCTGGATCAATGACCCCTCTCTAGTAGCTATAGCGAGTAATATTATTACACTCCAGAAATACATCCAGGCCCCTCTTGAATTCCTTTATTGAACTCACCATTACCACCTCCTCAGGCAGAGAGTTCCATAGTCTCACTGTTCTTACCGTAAAGAATCCTCTTCTATGTTTGTGTACAAACCTTCTTTCCTCCACAAGCAGAGGATGTCCCCTCGTCACAGTCCTGGGGATAAATAGATGATGGGATAGATCTCTGTACTGACCCCTGATATATTTATACATAGTAATTAGATCTCCCCTCAGTCGTCTTTTTTCTAAGGTGAATAACCCTAACTTTGATAATCTTTCAGTGTACTGTAGTTGCCCCATTCTAGTTATTACTTTAGTTGCCCTCCTCTGGACCCTCTCCAGCTCTGCTTTGTCTGCCTTGAATACAGGAGCCCAGAACTGTACACAGTACTCCATGTGTGGTCTGACTAGCAATTTGTAAATTGGTAGGACTATGTTCTTATCACGGGCATCTATGCCCCTTTTGATGCAACCCATTATCTAATTGGCCTTGGCAGCAGCTGCCTGACACTGTTTTTTGCAGCTTAGTTTGCTGTTTATTAAAATTCCTAGATCCTTTTCCATGACAGTGTTACCGAGTGTTTTACCATTTAGTATGTATGGGTGACTTGCATTATTCCTTCCCATGTGCATAACCTTACATTTGTCAGTGTTAAACCTCATCTGCAACTTATCTGCCCAAGCCTCTAAGCTATCCAGATCCCTCTATAGCAGTGGCGTAGGGATCGCCATAGCAACCATAGCAGTGGCTATGGGGCCCTACGCCACTGGGGGCCCATCCGGGCCGCCTTCTGTTGATTTTTTTTATTTTTTATTTACATACACACCACACACAGGCAGCCAGGCCCGAGCCGGGGACCGCCTGCTCACTACACTAGACTATGGTAGTGGGCGGGGCGCGGGCGGTTCTCAGCTAGGGCCTGGCTGGGGAGGAGTCAGGACTGGAGCAGGGCGCACGCAGGGCCGGGCCGACACAGTGGCTGGGGAGGCTCCAGCCAGGCCACTGAGTAACTCAGAAGATCCGATGGTATATTCTAACCCCCAGGCGTTCCCATGGTGACGGGGACGCTTGCCTGGGGGTTAGAATATACCATTGAATCTGAGTTTTCACGAGCTCAGTGAGATCGTAAAAAATTCTAATCCGGTGGTATATTCTAACCCCCAGGCGTTTCCATGGTGACGGGGACGCTTGCCTGGGGGTTAGAATATACCATCGGATCTGAGTTTTCACGAGCTCAGTGAGATCGTAAAAACTCTAATCCGATGGTATATTCTAAGCCCCAGGCGTTCCCATGGTGACAGGGACGCTTGCCTGGGGGTTAGAATATACAAGGGCCACGCCGCTCACAGGAGTATATTATAAACTAATCAGTAACTAACTACTTTAACTTTAATCATTGACATTGCTGATCTCTTTACTGGGATATCTTACTCTGTCTTAGCTCCGGTAACAGCAGGCAATGTGGGAGGGCGGCACTCACTCACTGACGTCACACGCCTGCACCGCCTAGGAGCAGGCGCGTGACGTCAGTGAGTGGGCGCCGCCCGCCCGCACTGCCTGCTGTTACCGGAGCTAAGACAGAGTAAGATATCCCAGTAAAGAGATCAGCAATGTCCATGATTAAAGTTAGTTACTGATTAGTTTATAAATGTACTCCTGTGAGCGTCGGGGAGGGGAATCTGTGGATGTTACTGTTTAGGGGAGGGGGATCTGTGGATGGCACTATTTAGGGTTGGGAGATCTGTGGATGGCACTGTTTAGGGGAGGGGGATCTGTGGATGGCACTATTTATGGGAGGGGGGTCTGTGGATGGCACTGTTTAGGGGAGGGGGATATGTGGATGGCACTGTTTAGGGGAGGGGGATCTGTGGATGGCACTATTTAGGGGAGGGGGATCTGTGGATGGCACTGTTTAGGGGAGGGGGATCTGTGGATGGCACTGTTTAGGGGAGGGGGGATCTGTGGATGGCACTATTTAGGGGAGGGGGATCTGTGGATGGTACTATTTAGGGGAGGGGGATCTGTGGATGGCACTGTTTAGGGGAGGGGGATCTGTGGATGACACTATTTAGGGGAGGGGGATCTGTGGATGGCACTGTTTAGGGGAGGGGGGATCTGTGGATGGCACTATTTAGGGGAGGGAGATCTGTGGATGGCACTGTTTAGGGGAGGGGGGATCTGTGGATGGCACTATTTAGGGGAGGGGGATCTGTGGATGGCACTGTTTAGGGGAGGGGGATATGTGGATGGCACTGTTTAGGGGAGGGGGATCTGTGGATGGCACTATTTAGGGGAGGATGATCTGTGGATGGCACTGTTTAGGGGAGGGGGGATCTGTGGATGGCAGTATTTAGGGGAATGGGATCTGTTGATGGCACTATTTAGGGGAGGGGGATCTGTGGATGGCACGGGGGGGCCATAATTTTTTTTTGCTATGGGGCCATTGCATTTCTAGATACGCCCCTGCTCTGTAGTAGTATACTGTCCTCTTCAGTGTTAATTACTTTACACTGTTTAGTAGTAGTTTGAGTAGGTAGGATTATAGTCTTAGTGAATACAAGATAAATGCCTGCCGGTCAATGTGCCCCACAAACCCTACAAGTGTCAATCCAGTTTTGGTTCGGATTTCCACAGATTTTACACGTCCATCCCTCTGGTCCACTCCTGGACTCTATAGTAGTGGCACTGGCCAGGGGTTATGGAGAGGACGTATCTCCAGTTTTCTCACATTTCTGTTTCTGAGTATACAACAATCTACCTCGTACAACTTATTTTTCCATCCCTCAGTTTCAACCTCATGAGCTACCTTTATCCATGTATCAACCACTTCTTCACATCCATGATCCTTTATCCAACCACAATGAGTCCTTCTGAATCTTTCCCAGACTTCTAGGTTAAGATTTCCATACTTCATCCCTGCCTTCTCCAGCACTCTGTCCACATTCTAAGACCCTCTTTAACTCCTCTTTCCTCCACCAATGTTTTGGCTGTCTTATAACCTTCTGGAATACTGAAATTATTCCCCATTGCTCTTCAACTGTACCAGAACAACTATAGAAAGTAACAAAATACAGACGTCTATTTCCCCAGTTTCCTCAGAGTTTCCTCACTATATTCACCTAGTGTACTCTGTTTGTGAGATTTATTATACAAATCAAATGTCTACAAACCGGACATCAGAGTCCAAGGACTTTGATTTCTTTTTCTATAATGTTCTGCAATTTTCCAAACACAGTAAAGAACAAACAGGACCAGACCAAAAACCTCCCAATCAAAGTTACTCATGATCAGAAATTAAACCCAACAATTTAGAGGTATTTTCAACTTTCAAGGTTCTTTATCAATATGGACTCGACTGTAAAAGGACTTTATACGTACGTTCCTTCAACAATCCCTTGAACCAGAAAACCAGCCAGGGAGGCACAGATATAATATAAGATAAAGTCTCTTACCTTTCAGCGCTGTCTTTTATATCTGTCCGTCCCGGTCCGGACTATCCAAGTTGTCGAGAGATCAATGAAGTGTCCCTTAGTCGAGCCGCACGTTGGGTTTCAAGTTTTGTTGGGGCAAAACCCGCTACTTCTATGATTGTCGGGGATGATGTGGATATACGAGTGCTCGGAGAACTGACACAGACACAAGTAGCAGCTAAATCAGTTTCTGATTTATTACACACAAGCATACATCTTTATAACACTATAGACTAATATAGACAAAGGAGGCACACCGCCAAGGGGGTGGAAATCGAAACTAGTGATTTGATTAGTTATTCATATAAGGCAATACTTCCACACCATACTAACAGAATTTTTAATGGTTAAAAACTTCTGCAGCATCTTATCTCAAGATTAGCATTCTTTAGCAGCGCATCATGAAACACAGAAAGAACAGATAACTTTCTTGAACGCCAAACACTGATAAGGGAGCGAGGGAGCGACTACTTTGGCCTTGAAGCTAGAACATTTGATCCATATACAGAAACTATCACGTTCTCACAGCTGGCTGAGTAATTTTCCACATATGCACAAGATGGAGGAAATACTTATACAAAATGGATTCTCATCCCTCACATACCTTTAGTGGCTCTTTCAGATCTCATGGGCTGTGCGTCAATCACCGGCTCAGAAAAAGCATTATTAATTACCTTGGCGTTGGAACCACAAGGTTCAGCATCACTAAACACAGATAACATTTTAGGTACCACCCAGCATTCTAGAAGTGAAAACTGTTCCAAGAGGACCCTCCTCCCTGATGTGTCCTATATGACGTATGCTGTACTGCTGTTAGTGTGAAGCTATTACAATATGGATCTTGCACTTAGATGTTTACATAGTTTGCATACCACAGTTAGTAAAACAATGCACAATGCACAATGCGCAAATGCCAAGTGTTATCTCTTTTATTATTTTTGTATTCTAGCCAATGTAACAATGCCATGAGCCTCAGGGGGGATGCCTCCTCTGATATAAATATATACTGCTTAACTTCCTGTAATAAATAAGAAACTGCTTTGACCCTTGTCTGGTGTCAGTGTGGGTTCTTCCATGCATGTAAAATCCTAGGATCAGAACAATTTGGAGCAGTAGAGCAAATGTAATTAGCCCCAATTGAGGGCATCTTCAACACTGTTCAACCCTATTGATGGCACAAATTGTACACTCGCAGCACCATGTCATTTTCTATGTCATCTTGCTTTCCAACCCCCAAAAAATCTCTGATTTGTGACTTTTCTTTTGCACCCAAAATGTCCTGATTGATTGTGGAATGCATCCAGGATCAGATGGGCATCCTGTGTGGGTACTACAGCCTGTTTAATACTGTCAAGTGTCAGAGGATCAATAGTGCAATGTTTCAGCTGACCCTTCTCATAAAAGAGGTGTTTCCTCTGTCTCAACAGTTTGAGTACCTCAGTGTTGATTGTTTCTCTCTGATGGGGTATAAAGATCTTATCAGTTTGTAGCACAGTCCTTAGTTCCTGTAGCATTCTGCTTTCACGTTGTAATTGTACTGACCACTTCTTCAGGTAACAAATATTAAGCTGCACTCCAAACCCACCTTGGGTAAAGTTCATTGTATTACTCTGGGTACCTAATGAGGGTCCACAGAAAAAATGGTAAACGCGGATGAGGACCCAGGCTTGGGGGTCCTTGCCAGTACCGAATCAATAGAAGGGATCCATAGCACTCCCCAGTTCCAATAATCTTGTTGTCTATTTAGAAGGCAACAAACATAGCGACGTTTCGACGTGAAGTTTTTATCAAGTAGTGAAAATTACAACAGATTATACCTTAAATAGCCCTATACATGGGTATGGAAAAGCTGACACCTACTTTGTAGGTGTGCATAACAAATGACCGCTTAGTGTGCTGAATTGACGAGTGCTGTGGTTCCCTTGAATTGATTTACTTCTTCAGATAAGCACATCAAATGCACAATGAAAAGACTGCCAGTTTAAAAGCCAGTAATGCAGAAAGAATAACAAGAACTTCTCACCAAGTAAAAAAAAAGCGCATATACTTACTATGGGAAATTCTATTTGTTAATTGACATGAAAACAAAAAGCAAAAAAGATTTAACTTGACAGCTATTGTAAACGTTAAAATTAATAAATAAGGGGTTAAAACAGATATATTTGCAATTTTACTTACAAAAAAGGCTGTCCTTTTATAATTATGACACTAGAGGGCACCAAAACTCCTCTAGTAGGATCCCTATAAAGTAAAAGCAGGGGCTAAGAATAAACTGACCAACAGGGTTACCAACTGTCCAGAAATTTTTGGACAGTCTGTAAAAATAGGTGACTTTTTTCCTATGTCCGTGACAAAAAATAGACATGTCCATGAATTTTTTTGAGGCTAGTGGTATTTGACTTGATTATTTTGTTAGTAATTATCATAATTTTACAGGTCACAGTAAATGCTGGTAATTAGTCCTTAATAGTGTTGGTCAAGCACCAAAGTGCTCAGGTGCTCAAGTAGAACACCTTGGGATGCTCGGGTGCTCTACGGAGCACCCGAGCACAATGGAAGTCATTGGGAGAAGCCAAGCATTAAACCAGGCACCTGCTCTGAAAAGGGGAGGGTGTCGGTTCACATGAAAAGGTCAGACATTGATGCAAACACCGCAGAAATGGTTCGGGAACAACATGGGGAGGATGTCTGGATGCATCTTGAACTCCTAGGTCGCTGCTGGAAACGATGTTGTCCGAGTAGTACGCAACTTTTACAGACTGACAATAATACGCACAAAACCAGTTATAATCGATTGTTAGGAAACATTCTTTCCTGTATATTAATTGTATATAAAGTGCAAGTGCTGTCAAAAATTACAAGGAAGAGGCACTCTGATACAACCTGTATACATAAAGGAGGGCCTCATTCACATTGTGGTACAATTGTTCAGGTAGTGGTACTCCTACACTCATAAAGCCTATACACTATTTGAAAAGGCTGCCAAAAATTACAAGGAACCGTCACTCCAAATATATATATTGCTGCTGTCACACACAATAGTCCTTAAAAGGACTTTTGGGTCTATGAATAGTTTTTTGTATAAAAATCTTCCTATTACACTCCCTACACTGTCTGTCCCTTCCTATGCACAGTTCTCCCTAACACTGGGCATTTTAGCACAGGTTGCGCTACAAACATATATTGCTGATGTCACACACAATAGTCCTTACAAGGACTTTTGGGTCAATGAAACGTTTTTGTAGAAAATTTTATTCAATTACATTCCCTACACTCTCTGTCCCTTCCTATGCTCAGCTCTCCCTGACTTAGAATGAGCCGAACACGTGTCATCTGGTGCTGTATAGCACCCGATAACGCGTTCCGGCCAACCAATCACTGTAATGCCAGTAGCCAACATGGCTACTGGCATTACAATGAGGGCAGTACTTACCTGCACGTTTATTGGCTGCTTAGCAGCCGTAGAACGCGTGGGAAGGAGACTCAAGCATTGTGGTCAAGCACATGCGGTACTCGGCTGAGTACTGCCATGTGCCGAGCATAGCGATACTCGAGCCGAACTGGTATTTGGCCAAGCATATTCGGCCAACACTATCAGTGATGTCAACACAAACTTACTGCTGACATCATCTCCACTCTGTCGGGGGTGGGGGGGCTCTACTTGTATAAGCGTTTAATAGAACAGGTTCTGTAGACATCTATGTGGAATCAGACGGTGTAAAAGGAGTGCTCTTCTTCTTGGCGCTAACATCGATCTGTAAGGCTGAGTTCACACTTGAGTTATTTGGTCAGTTTTGGCCCCATGACTGCCCAAACAAGTGAAGTGTGCAGTGATTCTAAGAGCGACGCCTGTCATCTGTATGTCATACAGATTCACAGTATTATTTCACTACCACAGCAGACTCCCTATGCATGTTACTGCATGGCACAGTGTTCTCCAGTGTTCTACACCACTATAAAGGCTCTCTGCAGCCAGGAAATAGCCTTTTTTTGCAAAATTTGCAGCGAATATATTCGGATCGAACCAAATTTTTCCCCAAAAATTTAACGAATTTGACGAACCGGCGGATCGAATTAAAAAAAAAATTAACAGGACTACTGAGCAGGGCGGTACCCAGTTTGTAAGTACAGATTGCAGATTGTGAGAAGGTCCAGGTATACTGGTTACCCTTATATGTAAAGGCAAACAGATACTGACAGTCTTGGTGAATCGGGACACTAAGGAAGGCATTTGCCAAATCTATTACTGTAAAACATGTAGCAGTGGATGGAATTTGTGACAACAAGGTATGAGGATTTGGTACTGTAGGAGCTTGTAATACTGTAACCTTGTTGACTTCTCTAAGATCATGAACCATCCTGTAACTGACAGGCTGTCCCTTAACTGGTTTCTTCTTTATTGGGAACAGCGGGATATTAGCGGGAAATACTGTTTTTATCAATATACCAGCTTGGAGAAAAGCATCGATTTGACTGTCCACTGCTATCTCTTGTGCTTGACTAAGGGGGTATTGCTTTACTTGAGGGGGCTGACATCCTTGCCTGAGATACACCATAGCCGGATACACACAGAGTCTTCCAATGTCTGTTTTAGATGTTGCCCACAAATCCTTCAGTACCACCTCAAGAACAGCCTGTTCTACAAGAGTTAATTCTGATGGTTCAGTCTCAGGCAGGGCCAGTGTCGCTATTAAGGGACATAGTACTTCTTCTGGGGCCCCAAATCTTCACAGGTAGTGCCATCGGGTTCAAAGTGTATGTGGGCTCCCAGTGCTTGCAAAACATAAGTTCCTAAAAGAGGTTCTGGCAGGTTTTCTTTAACTAACAATTGGGTAACAACCACACTGTTTTTTATCATTAGTTTAATTGGCTCATTCACAGACAAAAACTGTTTCCCCTGTAAACCCCGCAGCTAGTACATGCCACGGGGTTAACTGATATGGCAGCAAGAAATGATGGTCTACTACTTTTTTGGCTGCCCCCGTGTAAACCAGGAATGGTACTGCCTTTCTGTTACATATGGATACAGGTATATGAAGTTGAGGGCCCTTTTCTTCAGTTTTTGCGAGCAGTACCTGCACAGGGTTGCCAATTTCCTAGCATGGGTAAAAATGGCAGTGGTGGTCGGTTGATCTCCACTGTCAGTATCATTGGGCGCTTCCCGTTGCCGATGCGGAGCACGGCAATCTCGTTTTATGTGGCCAGGTTTCCCACAGTTATAACATCTAAAATCTCTATGGGGTCTTTTTTGCTCTCTCTGGCCCTGATTGACATATTTGACTGTAGCCCCTAAATTCTTTTTCATGTCCAGTTCTAAACCTTTTGCAGCAGCAATTAATTGCAATAGCGGAGTGACCCGCCATTCAGGTTTAAAAGTTTTTAACTTAGCTTGCAGAGCAGGTCTTAAGCCTTCCATAAATGCTGATGTCAACAATTTCTCACCCATTGGTCCAGTCTGATCCCACCCTATGTCAGTCCAAATGGTCCACAGTCAGCTGGATACATCTCTACTGTCTCTTGAGGTCCGTGAACTACGTCTTTTAGACTTCTGGATCTCTCTCTTCTTTTCTCCTTGCCCATTCCTTGAAAACTCAGACAAACTCTGTTCCTGATGATATAGTCTTCTCCCAGTCCTCTAGAGACAGGATCCTATAGGTCCTTGTCCTGTGGTCAGTCAAGAAAGGGTCCACAACCTGATACTGGGATTTCCCTAGTTTCAGTAACATTGGTCTCTCAAATAAGCCCAGGTGGCTCCATATGTCGCCTGAATCTGTTGCACCATCTTGGCTGAGGGCATTGGTCACGTCAAGGGGTCTGGGAGTCTAGTCAATAGTCCCAGTTGGTCTTTAGGACTCCAGGGATGATACTCAGTCACAGTAACATAACTGCATTGTCCTGATGGTCTGGGGGCTTCGGGAGCCATAGGGGCGGACGGGCCGTGAAGTCTTTGGTGTCTGAGTAACATAGTACATAGTACCATAGTACATAAGGCCGAAAAAATACATTTGTCCATCCAGTTCGGCCTGTCATCCTGCACGTTGATCCAGAGGAAGGCAAAAAAAAACTGTGAGGTAAAAGCCAATTTTCCCCACTTTAGAAGAATAAAAAATTCCTTCCCGACTCCAATCAGGCAATCAGAATAACTCCCTGGATCAACGACCCCTCTCTAGTAGCTATAGCCAGTAATATTATTACACTCCAGAAATACATCCAGGCCCCTCTTGAATTCCTTTATTGTACTCACCATCACCACCTCCTCAGGCAGAGAGTTCCATAGTCTCACTGCTCTTACCGTAAAGAATCCTCTTCTATGTTTGTGTACAAACCTTCTTTCCTCCACACGCAGAGGATGTCCTCTCGTCACAGTCACAGTCCTGGGGATAAATAGATGATGGGATAGATCTCTGTACTGACCCCTAGTGATGTCCCGAACTATTCGCCGGCGAACAGTTCACGGCGAACATGGCATGTTCGCGTTCACCGCGGCGGGCGAACATATGCGATGTTCGGTCCACCCCCTATTCGTCATCATTGTGTAAACTTTGACCCTGTACCTTACAGTCAGCAGACACATTGCAGCCAATCAGCAGCAGAGCCTCCCAGACCCTCCCAACTCCTGGACAGCATCCATTTTAGATTCATTCGGAAACTGCAGTCTTAGTGAGAGGAGGGACAGTGCTGCTGCTGCTGATGATGATTTAATAGGGAAAGCGTTAGCTAGGACAGTGTTCTGTGTCCACAGACTCATCTGCTGTAAGGACAGCGTCCTGACAGCACCCCAAAAAGCCCTTATTAGCGCTGGTACACCAGTCTGCTTTTTTTTATTTATATATATATATATACATATATATATATATATTGCAGTTGCCTGCCCGTGTGTGAGAGGCTGCAGGCCCACAGACAGTACTGTGTGCACACCACTCATATAGGGTGTCACAGTACCTTGCAGATAAAAAAGTCAATTATTTTTTTCTGTAATAAATATAATCGCAGTTGCAAGCCAGTGAGTGTCTGGACCACAGACTGTAATGTGGCCACTGGCCAGGCCACCACTAATACCGTTACAGGGTGTCACAATACCTTGCAGATAAAACTAAAGTCAATTTATTTTTTTCTCTGTAATAAATATAATCGCAGTTGCAAGCCAGTGAGTGTCTGGCCCACAGACTGTACTGTGGCCAATGGCCAGGCCACCACTCATACCGTTACAGGGTGTCACAATACCTTGCAGATAAAACTAAAGTCAATTTATTTTTTCTCTGTGATATAATCGCAGTTGCAAGCCAGTGAGTGTCTGGACCACAGACTATACTGTGGCCACTGGCCAGGCCACCACTAATACCGTTACAGGGTGTCACAATACCTTGCAGATAAAATTAAAGTCAATTTATTTTTTCTCTGTAATAAATATAATCGCATTTGCAAGCCAGTGAGTGTCTGTCTGACTAGTTAAGACACCACTCATATAGGGTGTCACAGAACATTGCTCCGTGCACGCGCAGTGCCCCAATTTGGCAGTAAGAGGACCGACCAGGCTGGTTTTTCCATCTCCCGGTTCCTAAAATCAATTCAGTTTGGTGTATCAGAGTTTGGTCTGTCACTGTGAAGGCAGTCGAAGGTACCCGGCCTAAATTTTTTAGGATATGGGTCGTAACAGGGATTAAACTGATAGGAATAGTACTAGTTAAGACACCACTCATATAGGGTGTCACAGCACATTGCTCTGTGCACGCGCAGTGCCCCAACTTGGGAGTAAGAGGACCGACCAAGCTGCTTTTTCCATCTCCCGGTTCCTAAAATCAATTCAACACAAGTCCCCGGATAGGGGACGTAACAGGGATTAAGCTGATAAGAATAGTTAACACACCACTCATACCGTGTGGCAGACTCCATTGCACGGCGCACGCGCAGTGCCCCAAATTGGAAGTAACAAGAAGGACGCACACAGATAAATCACATTTCTGCAAGGAGTTTGTCAACTTTTGACAACTGTTTGCGGTTGTCTAAAATCCATTCAATACACGTGGATTAAACTGATGAAAATAGTACTACAGAAAATACCACTCATATCGGGTGTGACAGTAAATTGCACGGCGCTGACGCAGTGACCGTGGATAAAACAAAGGGGAGGGAGCCAGCGTTTTTTTAACCATCTCCCCGTTCGAAAAATCTATTCAATAAATGGACCCCAGATTGGGGACATAACAGGGATTAAACTGATGAGAAGAGAGCTACAGAAAATAACACTCATATCGGGTGTGAGAGTAAATTGCACGGCGCTGACGCAGTGACCGTGGATTCAAACAAAGGGGAGGGAGCCAGCGTTTTTTTAACCATCTCCCCGTTCAAAAAATCAATTCAATAAATGGACCCCAGATTGGGGACGTAACAGGGATTAAACTGATGAGAAGAGAACTAAAGAAAATAACACTCATATCGGGTGTAAGAGTAAATTGCACGGCGCAGACGCAGTGACCGTGGATTCAAACAAAGGGGAGGGAGCCAGCGTTTTTTTAACCATCTCCCCGTTCGAAAAATCAATTCTATTCACCTTTCGGGGACCCTTGGTGTTGTACGTGGCTGGGTGGAGGAAGAAACCTTCAATGACATCAACGGGACATAACTAGCTTGGTATCCAACCTTGTGCAAATGGGAAGTTTGCGGTTGGGCAAATGGACTGTTTGCGGTTGTTTGCGGTGCATTAAAAGGGGAGTTTGGTCTGTCAATGTCTGTGAAGCGGACGTAACCCTTACACTACCTGATCAATACAACATCATACCTGATCGTATAGACACACTGGATGTTTTAAACCACGTTGTTCAAAAAAAATTGGGATTGTTAGGTGATTTATGCCCTTTATGGATTAAAACCCAACTCTGCGTCAACTATGTAATTTTCCATGGGAGTTTTGCCATGGATCCCCCTCTGGCATGCCACAGTCCAGGTGTTAGTCCCCTTGAAACAACTTTTCCATCACTACTGTGGCTAGAAAGAGTCCCTGTGGGTTTTAAAATTCACCTGCCTATTGAAGTCTATGGCGGTTCGCCCGGTTCGCCCGTTCGCGAACATTTGAGGAAATTCACGTTTGCCGTTCCCGAACTGAAAATTTTATGTTCGCGACATTTCTACTGACCCTTGATATATTTATACATAGTAATTAGATCTCCCCTCAGTCGTCTTTTTTCTAAAGTGAATAACCCTAATTTTGATAATCTTTCAGGGTACTGTAGTTGCCCCATTCCAGTTATTACTTTAGTTGCCCTCCTCTGGACCCTCTCCAGCTCTGCTTTGTCTGCCTTGTTTACAGGAGCCCAGAACTGTACACAGTACTCCATGTGTGGTCTGACTAGCAATTTGTAAAGTGGTAGGACTATGTTCTTATCACGGGCATCTATGCCCCTTTAGATGCAACCCATTATCTTATTGGCCTTGGCAGCAGCTGCCTGACACTGTTTTTTGCAGCTTAGTTTGCTGTTTATTAAAATTCCTAGATCCTTTTCCATGTCAGTGTTACCGAGTGTTTTACCATTTAGTATGTATGGGTGACTTGCATTATTCCTTCCCATGTGCATAACCTTACATTTGTCAGTGTTAAACCTCATCTGCAACTTATCTGTCCAAGCCTCCAAGCTATCCAGATCCCTCTGTAGTAGTATACTGTCCTCTTCAGTGTTAATTACTTTACACTGTTTAGTAGTAGTTTGAGTAGGTAGGATTATAGTCTTAGTGAATACAAGATAAATGCCTGATGGTCAATGTGCCCCACAAACCCTACAAGTGTCAATCCAGTTTTGGTTCGGATTTCCACAGATTTTACACGTCCATCCCTCTGGTCCACTCCTGGACTCTCTAGTAGTGGCACTGGCCAGGGAGTATGGAGGTGACGTATCTCCAGTTTTCTCACATTTCTGTTTCTGAGTATACAACAATCTACCTCGTACAACTTATTTTTCCAGCCCTCAGTTTCAACCTCATGAGCTACCTTTATCCATGTATCAACCACTTCTTCACATCCATGATCTTTTATCCATCCACAATGAGTCTTTCTGAATCTTTCCCAGACTTCTAGGTTAAGATTTCCATACTTCATCCCTGCCTTCTCCAGCACTCTGTCCACATTCTTCAGACCCTCTTTAACTCCTCTTTCCTCCACCAATGTTTTGGCTTATAACCTTCTGGAATACTGAAATTATTCCCCATTGCTATAGAAAGTAACAAAATACAGAATTCTATTTCCCCAGTTTCCTCAGAGTTTCCTCACTATATTCACCTAGTGTACTCTGTTTGTGAGATTTATTATACAAATGTCTACAAACCGGACATCAGAGTCCAAGGACTTTGATTTCTCTTTCTATAATGTTCTGCAATTTTCCAAACACAGTAAAGAACAAACAGGACAAATACCGTGACTACTAAAGCCAGACCAAAAACATCCCAATCAAAGTTACTCATGATCAGAAACTAAACCCAACAATTTATAGGTATTTTCAACTTTCAAGGTTCTTTATCAATATGGACTCGACTGTAAAAGGACTTTATACGTACGTTCCTTCAACAATCCCTTGAACCAGAAAACCAGCCAGGGAGGCACAGATATAATATAAGATAAAGTCTCTTACCTTTCAGCGCTGTCTTTTATATCTGTCCGTCCCGGTCCGGACTATCCAAGTTGTCGAGAGATCAATGAAGTGTTCCTTAGTCGAGCCCCACGTTGGGTTTCAAGTTTTGTTGGGGCAAAACCCACTACTTCTATGATTGTCGGGGATGATGTGGATATACGAGTGCTCGGAGAACTGACACAGACACAAGTAGCAGCTGAATCAGATTCTGATTTATTACACACAAGCATACATCTTTATAACACTACAGACTAATATAGACAAAGGAGGCACACCGCCAAGGGGGTGGAAATAGAAATTAATGATTTGATTAGTTATTCATATAAGGCAATACTTCCACACCATACTAACAGAATTTTTAATGGTTAAAAACTTCTGCAACATCTTATCTCAAGATTAGCATTCTTTAGCAGCGCATCATGAAACACAGAAAGAACAGAGATCAATGAAGTGTTCCTTAGTCGAGCCCCACGTTGGGTTTCAAGTTTTGTTGGGGCAAAACCCACTACTTCTATGATTGTCGGGGATGATGTGGATATACGAGTGCTCGGAGAACTGACACAGACACAAGTAGCAGCTGAATCAGATTCTGATTTATTACACACAAGCATACATCTTTATAACACTACAGACTAATATAGACAAAGGAGGCACACCGCCAAGGGGGTGGAAATAGAAATTAATGATTTGATTAGTTATTCATATAAGGCAATACTTCCACACCATACTAACAGAATTTTTAATGGTTAAAAACTTCTGCAACATCTTATCTCAAGATTAGCATTCTTTAGCAGCGCATCATGAAACACAGAAAGAACACAGAAAACCAAACACTGATAAGGGAGCGTGGGAGCGACTATCTTGGCCTTGTAGCTAGAACTTTTGATCTATATACAGAAACTATCACGTTCTCACAGCTGGCTGAGTAATTTTCCACATATGCACAAGATGGAGGAAATACTTATACAAAATGGATTCTCATCCCTCACATACCTTTAGTGGCTCTTTCAGATCTCATGGGCTGTGCGTCAATCACCGGCTCAGAAAAAGCATTATTAATTACCTTGGCAATGGAACCACAAGGTTCAGCATCACTAAACACAGATAATAACATTTTAGGTACCACCCAGCATTCTAGAAGTGAAAACCAGTTCAAGGGGGTTTCACTGACCAAAGCTGGTTTTAACTTAATTTTCGGTAATACATTTTCAGCTGGTATATTTTCCTGACACATAGGGGTTTCTTCCCCAAGTTCCTTGGCTAAACATAGCTTCAATTTATTAAGGTGTACAATTTTTAAGTTATCGTCACCCTATTTATTTATTTGATATGTTTCACCAATTTTTGTGTCCAGACATTAATGTTTAGGGTGCTTGTCTGGTTGAACAGTGTGGTGTATGGTTATATAGCAAATTTAATTTAGATACCAATGTTGGCCATTTTGTTTTCTTACACTCTGGCAGTTTACACAATAGATGTATTATGTTTTGGTTAATTTTTTTCACATAAACCATTACATTGTGGGTGATAGGCAGTTGTATATATATTTTTATATTATACAATGTGCACAATTTTTGGAATAACTGTGACATAAATGCTGAAACCTGGTCCAACAGAATCTTTTCTGGTGGTCTGTAGACTTCAATAAACCTCTTTTCAAACACATGACCAGTGATTTGTGCTGATAAGTCTTTTACTGACCTTTCATGGCATACTTGTTATAGTGGTCAATGATTGTTAGAGAGTATGCATACCCATTTCAACTTGGTTTTAATTTAACATGGTCCAAGCTCAAATGCCCTATGACTATCAATTGGGTGCAGTGCTGCTTTTTGTCTAGGCTGGTGATAGAAATGTGGATATCATTCTTGATTAAGTAAGATGGCCCCCATATCCTCGAGCTCTCAGCTAACGCCTTATTCACTTATGTTCCAAGAGGACCCTCCTTCCTGATATGTCATATATGATGTATGCTGTACTGCTGTTAGTGTGAAGCTATTACAATATGGCTCTTGCACTTAGATGTTTACATAGTTTGCATACCAGAGTTAGTAAAACAATGCACAATGCGCAGATGCCAAGTGTTATCTCTTTTCTTATTTAGTATTCTAGCCAATGTAACAATGCCATGAGCCTCAGGGGGGATGCCTCCTCTGATATAAATATATACTGCTTAACTTCCTGTAATAAATAAGAAACTGCTTTGACCCTTGTCTGGTGTCAGTGTGGGTTCTTCCATGCATGTAAAATCCTAGGATCAGAACAATTTGGAGCAGTAATTAGCCCCAATTGAGGGCATCTTCAACACTGTTCAACCCTATTGATGGCACAAATTGTACACTCGCAGCACCATGTCATTTTCTATGTCATCCTGCTTTCCAACCCCAAAAAATCTCTGATTTGTGACTTTTCTTTTGCACCCAAAATGTCCTGATTGATTGTGGAATGCATCCAGGATCAGATGGGCATCCTGTGTGGGTACTACAGTCTGTTTAATACTGTCAAGTGTCAGAGGATCAATAGTGCAATGTTTCAGCTGACCCTTCTCATAAAAGAGGTGTTTCCTCTGTCTCAACAGTTTGAGTACCTCAGTGTTGATTGTTTCTCTCTGATGGGGTATAAAGATCTTATCAGTTTGTAGCACAGTCCTTAGTTCCTGTAGCATTCTGCTTTCACATTGTAATTGTACTGACCACTTCTTCAGGTAACAAATATTAAGCAGCACTCCAAACCCACCTTGGGTAAAGTTCATTGTATTACTCTGGGTACCTAATGAGGGTGCACAGGAAAAATGGTGCACGCGGATGAGGACCCAGGCTTGGAGGTCCTTGCCAGTGCCGAATCAATAGAAGGGATCCATAGCACTCCCCAGTTCCAATAATCTTGTTGTCTATTTAGAAGGCAACAAACATAGCAACTTTTCGACCTGAAGTTTTTATCAAGTAGTGAAAATTACAACAGATTATACCTTAAATAGCCCTATACGTGGGTATGGAAAAGCTGACACCTACTTTGTAGGTGTGCATAACAAATGACCGCTTAGTGTGCTGAATTGACGAGTGCTGTGGATCCCTTGAATTGATTTACTTCTTCAGATAAGCACATCAAATGCACAATGAAAAGACTGCCAGTTTAAAAGCCAGTAATGCAGAAAGAATAACAAGAACTTCTCACCAAGTAAAAAAAAAATGCATATACTTACTATGGGAAATTCTATTTGTTAATTGACATGAAAACAAAAAGCAAAAAAGATTTAATTTGACAGCTATTGTAAACGTTAAAATTAATAAATAAGGGGTTAAAACAGATATATTTGCAATTTTACTTACAGAAAAGGCTGTCCTTTTATAATTATGACACTAGAGGGCACCAAAACTCCACTAGTAGGATCCCTATAAAGTAAAAGCAGGGGCTAAGAATACACTGACAGGGTTACCAACTGTCCAGAAATTTTTGGACAGTCTGTAAATTAAATAGGTGACTTTTTTCCTGTGTCCGTGACAAAAAATAGACATGTCCATGAATTTTTTTGAGGCTAGTGGTATTTGACTTGATTATTTTGTTAGTAATTATCATAATTTTACAGGTCACAGTAAATGCTGGTAATTAGTCCTTATTAGTGTTGGTCGAGCACCAAAGTGCTCAGGTGCTCGAGTAGAGCACCTTGGGATGCTCGGGTGCTCTACGGAGCACCCGAGCACAATGGAAGTCAATGGGAGAACCCGAGCATTAAACCAGGCACCTGCTCTGAAAAGGGGAGTGTGTCGAATCACATGAAAAGGTCAGACATTGCTGGGAACTACTGTATGTTGTCCGAATAGTACGCCACTTTTACAGACTGACAATAATACGCACAAAACCAAAGTTATAATCGATTGTTAGGAAACATTCTTTCCTGTATATTAATTGTATATAAAGTGCAAGTGCTGTTAAAAATTACAAGGAACAGGCACTCCTATACAATCCTGTATATCACATAAAGGAGGGCCTCATTCACATTGTGGTACAATTGTTCAGGTAGTGGTACTCCTACACTCATAAAGCCTATACACTATTTGAAAGGGCTGCCAAAAATTACAAGGAACTGTCACTCCAAATATATATATTGCTGCTGTCACACAATAGTCCTTAAAAGGACTTTTGGGTCTATGAATAGTTTTTTGTATATAAATCTTCCTATTACACTCCCTACACTGTCTGTCCCTTCCTATGCACAGTTCTCCCTAACACTGGGCATTTTAGCACAGGTTGCGCTACAAACATATATTGCTGATGTCACACACAATAGTCCTTACAAGGACTTTTGGGTAAATGAAACGTTTTTGTAGAAAAATTTAATTCAATTACATTCCCTACACTCTCTGTCCCTTCCTATGCTCAGCTCTCCCTGACTTAGAATGAGCCGAACACGTGTCATCTGGTGCTATATAGCACCCGATGACGCGTTCCGGCCAACCAATCACTGTAAGGCCAGTAGCCAACATGGCTACTGGCATTACAATGAGGGCAGTACTTACCTGCACGTTTATTGGCTGCTTAGCAGCCGTAGAACGCGTGGGGAGGAGACTCAAGCATTGTGCTCAAGCACATGCGGTACTCGGCCGAGTACCGCCATGTGCCGAGCATAGCGATACTCGAGCCGAACTGGTATTTGGCCGAGCATATTCGGCCAACACTATCAGTGATGTCAACACAAACTTACTGCTGACATCATCTCCACTCTGTCGGGGGTGCGGGGGCTCTACTTGTATAAGCATTTAATAGAACAGGTTCTGTAGACATCTATGTGGAATCAGCTGGCGACGGTGTAAAAGGAGTGCTCTTCTTCTTGGCGCTAACATCGATCTGTAAGGCTGAGTTCACACTTGAGTTATTTGGTCAGTTTTGGCCCCATGACTGCCCAAACAAGTGAAGTGTGCAATGATTCTAAGAGCGACGCCTGTCATCTGTGTGTCATACAGATTCACAGTATTATTTCACTACCACAGCAGACTCCCTATGCATGTTACTGCATGGCACAGTGTTCTACACCACTATAAAGGCTCTCTGCAGCCAGGAAATAGAAGTTTTTTTTACGAAATTTGCAGCGAATATATTCGGATCGAACCAAATTTTTCCCCAAAAATTTGACGAACCGGCGGTTCGAATTGAAAAATAATTTAACAGGACTACTGAGCAGGGCGGTACCCAGTTTGTAAGTACAGATTGCAGATTGTGAGAAGGTCCAGGTATACTGGTTGCCCTTATATGTAAAGGCAAACAGATACTGACAGTCTTGGTGAATCGGGACACTAAGGAAGGCATTTGCCAAATCTATTACTGTAAAACATGTAGCAGTGGATGGAACTTGTGACAACAAGGTATGAGGATTTGGCACTATAGGAGCTTGTAATACTGTAACCTTGTTGACTTCTCTAAGATCATGAACCATCCTGTAACTGACAGGCTGTCCCTTAACTGGTTTCTTCTTTATTGGGAACAGCGGGATATTAGCGGGAAATACTGTTTTTATCAATATACCGGCTTGGAGAAAAGCATCGATTTGACTGTCCACTGCTATCTCTTGTGCTTGACTAAGGGGGTATTGCTTTACTTGATGGGGCTGACATCCTGGCCTGAGATACACCATAGCCGGATACACACAGAGTCTTCCAATGTCTGTTTTAGATGTTGCCCACAAATCCTTCAGTACCACCTCAAGAACAGCCTGTTCGACAAGAGTTAATTCTGATGGTTCAGTCTCAGGCAGGGCCAGTGTCGCTGTTAAGGTACATAGTACTTCTTCTGGGGCCCCGAATCTTCACAGGTAGTGCCATCGGGTTCAAAGTGTATGTGGGCTCCCAGTGCTTGCAAAACATAAGTCCCTAAAAGAGGTTCTGGCAGGTTTTCTTTAACTAACAATTGAGTAACAACCACACAGTTTTTTATCATTAGTTTAACTGGCTCATTCACAGACAAAAACTGTTTCCCCTGTAAACCCCGCAGCTAGTACATGCCACGGGGTTAACTGATATGGCAGCAAGAAATGATTGTCTACTACTTTTTTGGCTGCCCCCGTGTAAACCAGGAATGGTACTGCCTTTCTGTTACATATGGATACAGGTATATGAAGTTGAGGGCCCTTTTCTTCAGTTTTTGCGAGCAGTACCTGCACAGGGTTGCCAATTTCCTAGCATGGGTAAAAATGGCAGTGGAGGTCGGTTGATCTCCACTGTCAGTATCATTGGGCGCTTCCCGTTGCCGATGCGGAGCACGGCAATCTCGTTTTATGTGGCCAGGTTTCCCACAGTTACAACATCTAAAATCTCTATGGGGTCTTTTTTGCTCTCCCTGGCCCTGATTGACATATTTGACTGTAGCCCCTAAATTCTTTTTCATGTCCAGTTCTAAACCTTTTGCAGCAGCAATTAATTGCAATAGCGGAGTGACCCGCCATTCAGGTTTAAAAGTTTTTAACTTAGCTTGCAGAGCAGGTCTTAAGCCTTCCATAAATGCTGATGTCAACAATTTCTCACCCATTGGTCCAGTCTGATCCCACCCTATGTCAGTCCAAATGGTCCACAGTCCAACTGCATACATCTCTACTGTCTCTTGAGGTCCGTGAACTACGTCTTTTAGACTTCTGGAACTCTCATCTTCTTTTCTCCTTGCCCATTCCTTGAAAACTCGGACAAACTCTGCTCCTGGTGATATAGTCTTCTCCCAGTCCTCTAGAGAAAGGATCATATAGGTCCTTGTCCTGTGGTCAGTCAAGAAAGGGTCCAGAACCTGATACTGGGATTCCCCTAGTTTCAGTAACATTGGTCTCTCAAATAAGCCCAGGTGGCTCCATATTTCACCTGAATCTGTTGCACCATCTTGGCTGCGGGCATTGGTCACGTCAAGGGCTCTGGGAGTCTAGTCAATAGTCCCAGTTGGTCTTTAGGACTCCAGGGATGATACTCAGTCACAGTAACATTACTGCATTGTCCTGATGGTCTGGGGGCTTCGGGAGCCATAGGGGCGGACGGGCCATGAAGTCTTTGGTGTCTGAGTAACATAGTACATAGTACCATAGTACATAAGGCCGAAAAAAGACATTTGTCCACCCAGTTCGGCCTGTCATCCTGCATGTTGATCCAGAGGAAGGCAAAAAAAAAAACTGTGAAGTAAAAGGCAATTTTCCCCACTTTAGGGGAATAAAAAATTCCTTCCCGACTCCAATCAGGCAATCAGAATAACTCCCTGGATCAACGACCCCTCTCTAGTAGCTATAGCCATTAATATTATTATACACTCCAGAAATACATCCAGGCCCCTCTTGAATTCCTTTATTGTACTCACCATCACCACCTCCTCAGGCAGAGAGTTCCATAGTCTCACTGCTCTTACCGTAAAGAATCCTCTTCTATGTTTGTGTACAAACCTTCTTTCCTCCACACGCAGAGGATGTCCCCTCATCACAGTCACAGTCCTGGGGATAAATAAATGATGGGATAGATCTCTGTACTGACCCCTAGTGATTTCCCGAACTATTCGGCGGCAAACAGTTCACGGCGAACATGGCTTGTTCGCGTTCGCCGCGGCGGGCGAACATATGCGATGTTCGGTCCGCCCCCTATTCATCATCATTGTGTAAACTTTGACCCTGTACCTCACAGTCAGCAGACACATTCCAGCCAATCAGCAGCAGACCCTCCCTCCCAGACCCTCCCACCTCCTGGACAGCATCCATTTTAGATTAATTCGGAAGCTGCAGTCTTAGTGAGAGGAGGGACAGTGCTGCTGCTGATGATGATTTAATAGGGAAAGCGTTAGCTAGGGCAGTGTTCTGTGTCCACAGACTCATCTGCTGTAAGGACAGCGTGCTGACAGCACCCCAAAAAGCCCTTATTAGCGCTGGTACACCAGTCTGCTTTTTTTTTATATATATATATATATATATATATATATATATATTGCAGTTGCCTGCCCGTGTGTGAGAGGCTGCAGGCCCACAGACTGTACTGTGTGCACACCACTCATATAGGGTGTCACAGTACCTTGTAGATAAAAAAAAGTAAATGATTTTTTTCTGTAATAAATATAATCGCAGTTGCAAGCCAGTGAGTGTCTGGCCCACAGACTGTACTGTGGCCAATGGCCAGGCCACCACTCATACCGTTACAGGGTGTCACAATACCTTGCAGATAAAACTAAAGTCAATTTATTTTTTCTCTGTGATATAATCGCAGTTGCAAGCCAGTGAGTTTCTGGACCACAGACTGTACTGTGGCCACTGGCCAGGCCACCACTAATACAGTTACTTGGTGTCACAATACCTTGCAGATAAAACTAAAGTCAATCTATTTTTTTCTCTGTAATAAATATAATCGCAGTTGCAAGCCAGTGAGTGTCTGGTCCACAGACTGTACTGTGGCCACTGGCCAGGCCACCACTCATACCGTTACAGGGTGTCACAATACCTTGCAGATAAAACTAAAGTCAATTTATTTTTTCTCTGTAATAAATATAATCGCAGTTGCAAGCCAGTGAGTGTCTGGCCCACAGACTGTACTGTGGCCACTGGCCAGGCCACCACTCATACCGTTACAGGGTGTCACAATACCTTGCAGATAAAACTGCAAGCCAGTGATTGTCTGTCTGACTAGTTAATACACCACTCATATAGGGTGTCACAGAACATTGCTCCGAGCATGCGCAGTGCCCCAACTTGGCAGTAAGAGGACCGACCAGGCTGGTTTTTCCATCTCCCGGTTCCTAAAATCAATTCAGTTTGGTGTATCAGAGTTTGGTCTGTCACTGTGAAGGCAGTCAAAGGTACCCGGCCTAAATTTTCTTTCACAAAAGGCAATCCCTGATATGGGATGTAACAAGGATTAAACTGATAGGAATAGTACTAGTTAAGACACCACTCATATAGGGTGTCACAGCACATTGCTCTGTGCACGCACAGTGCCCCAACTTGGGGGTAAGAGGACCGACCAAGCTGCTTTTTCCATCTCCTGGTTCCTAAAATCAATTCAACACAAGTCCCCGGATAGGGGACGTAACAGGGATTAAGCTGATAAGAATAGTTAACACACCACTCATACCGTGTGGCAGAGTACATTGCACGGCGCACACACAGTGCGCCAAATTGGAAGTAACAAGAAGGACGCACACAGATAAATCACATTTCTGCAAGGAGTTTGTCAACTTTTGACAACTGTTTGCGGTTGTCTAAAATCCATTCAATACACGTCCTGATAGGGGACGTAACAGGGATTAAACTGATGAGAATAGTACTACAGAAAATACCACTCATATCGGGTGTGACAGTAAATTGCACGGCGCTGAAGCAGTGACCGTGGATTAAAATAAAGGGGAGGGAGCCAGCGTTTTTTTAACCATCTCCCCGTTCGAAAAATATATTCAATAAATGGACCCCAGATTGGGGACATAACAGGGATTAAACTGACGAGAATAGTAGTACAGAAAATACCACTCATATCGGGTGTGAGAGTAAATTGCACGGCGCAGACGCAGTGACCGTGGATTCAAGCAAAGGGGAGGGAGCCAGCGTTTTTTTAACCATCTCCCCGTTCAAAAAATCTATTCAATAAATGGAACCCAGATTGGGGACGTAACAGGGATTAAACTGATGAGAAGAGAACTAAAGAAAATAACACTCATATCGGGTGTGAGAGTAAACTGCACGGCGCAGATGCAGTGACCGTGGATTCAAACAAAGGGGAGGGAGCCAGCGTTTTTTTAACCATCTCCCCGTTCGAAAAATCAATTCAATTCACCTGTCTGGGACCCTTGGTGTTGTACGTGGCTGGGTGGAGGAAGAAACCTTCAATGACATCAACGGGACATGGCTAGCTTGGTATCCAACCTTGTGCAAATGGGGAGTTTGCGGTTGGGCAAATAGACTGTTTGCGGTTGTTTGCAGTGCATTAAAAGGGGAGTTTGGTCTGTCAATGTCTGTGAAGCGGGCGTAACCCTTACACTACCTGATCGATACAACATCATACCTGATCGTATAGACACACTGGATGTTTTAAACCACGTTGTTCAAAAAAAAATTAGGATTGTTAGGTGATTTATGCCCTTTATAGATTAAAACCCAACTCTGCGTCAACTATGTAATTTTCCATGGGAGTTTTGCCATGGATCCCCCTCCGGCATGCCACAGTCCAGGTGTTAGTCCCCTTGAAACAACTTTTCCATCACTACTGTGGCTAGAAATTCGCCTGCCTATTGAAGCCTATGGCGGTTCGCCCGGTTCGCCCGTTCGCGAACATTTGAGGAAATTCGCGTTCGCCGTTCCCGAACTGAAAATTTTATGTTCGCGACATCTCTACTGACCCCTGATATATTTATACATAGTAATTAGATCTCCTCTCAGTCGTCTTTTTTCTAAAGTGAATAACCCTAATTTTGATAATCTTTCAGGGTACTGTAGTTGCTCCATTCCAGCTATTACTTTAGTTGCCCTCCTCTGGACCCTCTCCAGCTCTGCTTTGTCTGCCTTGTTTACAGGAGCCCAGAACTGTACACAGAACTCCATTTGTGGTCTGACTAGCAATTTGTAAAGTGGTAGGACTTTGTTCTTATCACGGGCATCTATGCCCCTTTAGATGCAACCCATTATCTTATTGGCCTTGGCAGCAGCTGCCTGACACTGTTTTTTGCAGCTTAGTTTGCTGTTTATTAACCCTTTCACGACTGCAATCTGTATATATACGTGATAGCTGCACATGCCCCGTGCAGCTACCACGTGTATAGACGTCAAGCCAGCTCTTTAATCCAAGCGCTGCAAAACGCTTGGATTAAAGCTTCTGCCCCTGTCCTGCTGCTGTCACGGACAGCATACAGGCCAGTAATGCCAGCAAGGGGCCAATCAGAGTGGCCCCTTGCCGGCAATCGATCCGATTGGTTAGTCTGTGCAGACTAACCAACCGGATCGCGGCAGTGTTAAAATGCCGGTTTCAGGCACTGATCTGCGCTCTGCAGATCAGAGCCTGAAAGCCGATAGTGTTCCTCATGCCCCCCCCCCCCGATCTGTGCCGCTCCAAGCCCTTAGTGCCCCTCTGTGCCCCGACGATCTGTGCCCCTCTCCTGCGCTGATGGCATGCGGTCCGCCCCCTGCATTAATTTTCTAGCCGCCCCTCCTGCCCCAGCCTTCCTCGATATTGTGGGCAGCCTCCCGAACCCCCCCCTTTCCAGCGCTGCCCCCCCCCGATATCCCTGCTGTGTGCGATGGCGGCGGCTCCATTACTGAGCCGCCGCCATCAGCAGAGAGTGTCAGCTCTATGCTGACACTCTCCTGTAACCCCTATAGATGCCGTGGTTGCGGCATCCATGGGGTTAACAGAGGGAGGGAGCTCCCTCTCTCCACCATCGGGGCTGCAGCGCTGTGATTGCAGCACCCGATGGTTGCCATGGCAACCGGACGCTTTGCAAAAGCGTCCGGTTGCCATGGCAAAGGCGTCCAGTGCTGCCACCTACAGGCAATCTGGAAGTACTATACTTTGGAATGCAAGAGCATTGCAAAGTATAGTACAACTATCAGCCCCACTGGATCTTCAAGATCCAAGAGGGAACTGATAAAAAAAAAGTGAAAATAATAAAAGTAAAATAAATAAATAAAAATGTAAAATTAGAAAAAAGAAAATTGCCTTTTCCTATAAAAAAATGAAAAAATAAAATACACATATTAGGTGTCACCGCATCCGTAACGACCATCTCTATAAATATATCACATGATAGACCCCGTCCGATAAACACCATAAAAATAAAATTAAAAAAACAGTGCCCAAAAAGCTATTTTTGTCACCTTACATCACAAAAAGTGCAACAGCAAGCGATCAAAAAGGCTTATGACCCCCAAAATAGTACCAATCAAACCGTCACCTCGTCCCGCAAAAAATGATACCCTATTTAAGACAATCGCCCAAAAAATAAAAAAGCTATGGCTCTCAGACTATAAAGACACTAAAACATCATTTTTTGGGTTTCAAAAATGCTATTATTGTGTAAAACTTAAATAAATAAGAAAAAGTATACATATTAGGTATTGCCACGTCCGTAACGATCTTCTCTATAAAACTATCACATGACCTAACTTCTCAGATGAACGCTGTAAAAATAAATAAATGAAAATTGTTCCAAAACAGCCAATTTTTGGGTCACCTTGCCCCATAAAGTGTAATAATGAATGATCAAAAAATCCTATGTACCCAAAAATGGTACCAATAAAAACCTCAACACTTTCTGCAAAAAACGAGCCCCTGCACAAGACGATCGGCACAAAAATAAAAAACATATGGCGTTCAGAAAACCAATCCAGCACAATCTACCTTCCAAAAACCGTATGGCATTCCTTTCCTTCTGCGCCCTGCCGTGTGCCCGTACAGCAGTTTACGACCACATGTGGGGTGTTTCTGTAAACCGCGGAATCAGGGTAATAAATATTGAGTTTTGTTTGGCTGTTAACTCTCAATGTGTTAAAGAAAAAAAAAATTATAAAATGGAAAATCTGCCAAAAAAGTGAAATTTAGAAATTTCATCTCCATTTTCCTTTAATTCTTGTGGAACGCCTAAAGGGTTAACAAAGTTTTTAAAATCAGTTTTGAGTAACTTGAGGGGTGTAGTTTCTACAATGGGGTCATTTATGGGGGTTTCCACTATGTTAGCCCCACAAAGGGACTTCAGACCTGAACTGGTCCTTAAAAAGTGGGTTTTGGAAATTTTCTTAAAAATTGTAAGAATGGCTTCTAAACTTGCCTTCTAACGTCCTAAAAAAATAAAATGACATTTCCAAAATCATGCAAACATAAAGTAGACATGTGGGGAATGTTAAGTAATAAATATTTTATTAGGTATGACTTTCTGTTTTAGAAGCAGAGAAATTGAAATTTGGAAAATTGTGAATTTTTCAAAATTTTTGGTAAATTTGGGATTTTTTCATAAATAAAGGTGAAATATATTGACTCAAATATATGACTATCATGAAGTACAATGTGTCACGAGAAAACAATCTCAGAATGGCGTGGATAAGTAAAAGTGTTCCAAAGCTATTACCACATAAAGTGACGCATGTCAGATTTGTAAATTTTGACCTGGACACTGGGGCATCAATGACCCTTGGTCATCAAAGGGTTAAAATTCCTAGAGCCTTTTCCATGTCAGTGTTACCGAGTGTTTTAACATTTAGTATGTATGGGTGACTTGCATTATTCCTTCCCATGTGCATAACCTTACATTTGTCAGTGTTAAACCTCATCTGCAACTTAGGCTACTTTCACACCTGCGTTAGGTGCGGATACGTCTGGTATCTGCACAGACGGATCCGCACCTATGATGCAAACGCTTAGATCCGTTCAGAACGGATCCGTTTGCATTAGCATGATAATGCAAACGGATCCGTTTTGACTTGACATTGAAAGTCAATGGTGGACGGATCCAGTTGAAAATTGAGCCATATAGTGTCAACTTCAAACGGATCCGTCCCCATTGACTTACATTGTAAGTCTGGACGGATCCGTTTGCCTCCGCATGGACAGGCGGACACCCGAACGCTGAAAGCTGCGTTCAGGTGTCCGCCTGCTGAGCGGAGCGGAGGACAAACGGAGGACAAACTGATGCATTCTGAGCGGATCCGCGTCCACTCAGAATGCATTAGGACTGGACGGATCCATTCGGGGCCGCTTGTGAGAGCCTTCAAACGGAACTCACAAGAGGAGCCCCGAACGCTAGTGTGAAAGTAGCCTTATCTGCCCAAGCCTCCAAGCTATCCAGATTCTCTGTAGTAGTATACTGTCCTCTTCAGTGTTAATTACTTTACACTGTTTAGTAGTAGTTTGAGTAGGTAGGATTATAGTCTTAGTGAATACAAGATAAATGCCTGCCGGTCAATGTGCCCCACAAACCCTACAAGTGTCAATCCAGTTTTGGTTCGGATTTCCACAGATTTTACACGTCCATCCCTCTGGTCCACTCCTGGACTCTCTAGTAGTGGCACTGGCCAGGGGGTATGGAGGTGACGTATCTCCAGTTTTCTCACATTTCTGTTTCTGAGTATACAACAATCTACCTCGTACAACTTATTTTTCCATCCCTCAGTTTCAACCTCATGAGCTACCTTTATCCATTTATCAAACACTTCTTCACATCCATGATTCTTTATCCAACCACAATGAGTTATTCTGAATCTTTCCCAGACTTCTAGGTTAAGATTTCCATACTTCATCCCTGCCTTCTCCAGCACTCTGTCCACATTCTTCAGACCCTCTTTAACTCCTTTTTCCTCCACCAATGTTTTGGCTGTCTTATAACCTTCTGGAATACTGAAATTATTCCCCATTGCTCTTCAACTGTACCAGAACAACTATAGAAAGTAACAAAATACAGACGTCTATTTCCCCAGTTTCCTCAGAGTTTCCTCACTATATTCACCTAGTGTAATCTGTTTGTGAGATTTATTATACAAATCAAATGTCTACAAACCGGACATCAGAGTCCAAGGACTTTGATTTCTCTTTCTATAATGTTCTGCAATTTTCCAAACACAGTAAAGAACAAACAGGACAAATACCGTGACTACTAAAGCCAGACCAAAAACATCCCAATCAAAGTTACTCATGATCAGAAACTAAACCCAACAATTTATAGGTATTTTCAACTTTCAAGGTTCTTTATCAATATGGGCTCGACTGTAAAAGGACTTTATACGTACGTTCCTTCAACAATCCCTTGAACCAGAAAACCAGCCAGGGAGGCACAGATATAATATAAGATAAAGTCTCTTACCTTTCAGCGCTGTCTTTTATATCTGTCCGTCGCGGTCCGGTCTATCCAAGTTGTCGAGAGATCAATGAAGTGTTCCTTAGTCGAGCCCCACGTTAGGTTTCAAGTTTTGTTGGGGCAAAACCCACTACTTCTATGATTGTCGGGGATGATGTGGATATACGAGTGCTCAGAGAACTGACACAGACACAAGTAGCAGCTGAATCAGATTCTGATTTATTACACACAAGCATACATCTTTATAACACTACAGACTATTATAGACAAAGGAGGCACACCGCCAAGGGGGTGGAAATCAAAACTAGTGATTTGATTAGTTATTCATATAAGGCAATACTTCCAAACCATACTAACAGAATTTTTAATGGTTAAAAACTTCTGCAGCATCTTATCTCAAGATTAGCATTCTTTAGCAGCGCATAATGAAACACAGAAAGAACAGATAACTTTCTTGAACGCCAAACACTGATAAGGGAGCGTGGGAGCGACTATCTTGGCCTTGTAGCAAGAACTTTTGATCTATATACAGAAACTATCACGTTCTCACAGCTGGCTGAGTAATTTTCCACATATGCACAAGATGGAGGAAATACTTATACAAAATGGATTCTCATCCCTCACATACCTTTAGTGGCTCTTTCAGATCTCATGGGCTGTGCGTAAATCACCGGCCCAGAAAAAGCATTATTAATTACCTTGGCGATGGAACCACAAGGTTCAGCATCACTAAACACAGATAACAACATTTTAGGTACCACCCAGCATTCTAGAAGTGAAAACCAGTTCAAGGTGGTTTTACTGACCAAAGCTGGTTTTAACTTAATTTTCGGTAATACATTTTCAGCTGGTATATTTTCCTGACACATAGGGGTTTCTTCCCCAAGTTCCTTGGCTAAACATAGCTTCAATTTATTAAGGTGTACAATTTTTAAGTTATCGTCACCCTATTTATTTATTTGATATGTTTCACCAATTTTTGTGTCCAGACATTAATGTATAGGGTGCTTGTCTGGTTGAACAGTGCGGTGTATGGTTATATAGCAAAATTAATTTAGATACCAATGTTGGCCATTTTGTTTTCTTACACTCTGGCAGTTTACACAATAGATGTATCATGTTTTGGTTCATTTTTTTTACATAAACCATTACATTGTGGGTGATAGGACGTTGTATATATATTTCTATATTATACAATGTGCACAATTTTTGGAATAACTGTGACATAAATGCTGAACCCTGGTCCGACAGAATCTTTTCTGGTGGTCTGTAGACCTCAATAAACCTCTTTTCAAACACATGAACAGTGATTTGTGCTGATAAGTCTTTTACTGACCTTACATGGCATACTTGTTATAGTGGTCAATGATTGTTAGAGTGTACGCATACCCATTTCAACTTGGTTTTAATTTAACATGGTCCAAGCTCAAATGCCCTATGACTATCAATTGGGTGCAGTGCTGCTTTTTGTCTAGGCTAGTGATAGAGATGTGGATATCATTCTTGATTAAGTAAGATGGCACCCATATCCTCGAGCTCTCAGCTAACGCCTTATTCACTTATGTTCCAAGAGGACCCTCCTCCCTGATATGTCATATATGATGTATGCTGTACTGCTGTTAGTGTAAAGCTATTACAATATGGCTCTTGCACTTAGATGTTTACATAGTTTGCATACCACAGTTAGTAAAACAATGCACAATGCGCAAATGCCAAGTGTTATCTCTTTTCTTATTTTTGTATTCTAGCCAATGTAACAATGCCATGAGCCTCAGGGGGGATGCCTCCTCTGATATAAATATATATTGCTTAGCTTCCTATAATAAATAAGAAACTGCTTTGACCCTTGTCTGGTGTCAGTGTGGGTTCTTCCATGCATGTAAAATCCTAGGATAAGAACAGTTTGGAGCAGTAGAGCAAATGTAATTAGCCCCAATTGAGGGCATCTTCAACACTGTTCAACCCTATTGATGGCACAAATAGTACACTTGCAGCACCATGTCATTTTCTATGTCATCTTGCTTTCCAACCCCCAAAAAATCTCTGATTTGTGACTTTTCTTTTTCACCCAAAATGTCCTGATTGATTGTGGAATGCATTCAGGAACAGATGGGCATCCTGTGTGGGTACTACAGTCTGTTTAATACTGTCAAGTGTCAGAGGATCAATAGTGCAATGTTTCAGCTGACCCTTCTCATAAAAGAGGTGTTTCCTCTGTCTCAACAGTTTGAGTACCTCAGTGTTGATTGTTTCTCTCTGATGGGGTATAAAGATCTTATCAGTTTGTAGCACAGTCCTTAGTTCCTGTAGCATTCTGCTTTCACATTGTAATTGTACTGACCACTTCTTCAGGTAACAAATATTAAGCAGCACTCCAAACCCACCTTGGGTAAAGTTCATTGTATTACTCTGGGTACCTAATGAGGGTGCACAGAAAAAATGGTGCACGCAGATGAGGACCCAGGCTTGGGGGTCCTTGTCAGTACCGAATCAATAGAAGGGATCCATAACACTCCCCAGTTCCAATAATTTTGTTGTCTATTTAGAAGGCAACAAACATAGCGACGTTTCGACCTGAAGTTTTTATCAAGTAGTGAAAATTACAACAGATTATACCTTAAATAGCCCTATACGTGGGTATGGAAAAGCTGACACCTACTTTGTAGGTGTGCATAACAAATGACCGCTTAGTGTGCTGAATTGACGAGTGCTGTGGATCCCTTGAATTGATTTACTTCTTCAGATAAGCACATCAAATGCACGATGAAAAGACTGTCAGTTTAAAAGCCAGTAATGCAGAAAGAATAACAAAAACTTCTCACCAAGTTATAAAAAAGCGCATATACTTACTATGGGAAATTCTATTTGTTAATTGACATGAAAACAAAAAGTAAAAAAGATTTAACTTGACAGGTATTGTAAACGTTAAAATTAATAAATAAGGGGTTAAAACAGATATATTAGCAATTTTACTTACAAAAAAGGCTGTCCTTTTATAATTATGACACTAGAGGGCACCAAAACTCCTCTAGTAGGATCCCTATAAAGTAAAAGCAGGGGCTAAGAATACACTGAAATATGAATCAAAGCTCTAAATCTGTTTAGGCTTTAGTAGCACTCCAATGATAAATAGGCAAAGAAGGGGCCCCAAAGGGGGGGGGGGGGGGTAATTATATTAAAACATAACTTTTAATGTGGTCTAGAAATAAAAGAATAATATGACTCACTATAATACACAAACATACATACATTGAGGGACCAAAGTATGGTACCCTGGTTGCTGGTAGAGGAAACAAATCTGCTCCACCTAATGAAAGGTGTGAGCAGTCTTACCAGACCCTTGTAGACAATGGGATCAGTCAGGGAGGGTATTCATGAAGCAATGGGTGTACACCACACGGGAAGTCGCGATCTTGCTTGGTTTCTGTATAGTAGATGCAGAACTTGCCCTGTATAGCCCTGCCAGTTGGGAAGGGGGCTATTTTACTTCTGCCTACCTATACAGAGCACCCGCCCCGAAAGGGGCGACCCAGTCCGGATACCTGCCCCTATCTTGGACCTAATCCCTGAGTCTAAAAAATTGCCAGTGAAAAAATGCTTCCAATGACCTCCCGACGTGGCACGTTTCTGTCCGTGTCGACTCTTCAGGGGAGTAAGTACAGAAGATGGAAAAAGACGAATAAACAACCGCAGGTATGTAGCCCGCGGCTAGACAAACACTCGGCTGAGACCAAAGATCACCCTTCCCAGACTGAGCCCTCAGCCTCAGCTGGTTGACAAGCAAGCAGCACCTCCAGAACTACAGATGTCCAGGACGAAACATTCCCTGCGAGGAGAATCTGTGAGTAACTTATCCAGAGACCAGGAGAAGCCAAATTCCTCCTCAGCTAGTCAGGCCCACACCAAGCAGAAGATAGAGCAGAAGACAGATTCCTGCCATATTCTCCAGGCACTTAGTATAGAAGCAGAAGAGATATTGATCCCTGCCATACATTGCCAACACCTGCTGGGACCCAACGACTATTGCTGTATCTCGTATGGATTAATGCTGCAACCAGTAAAGACAAGTTGGATTATATTACCAGTCTGGATCTCATTTACTGCTACTAAAGTTCCTCAATTACTCCTACTAGCAACACTCATTTTATTGCAAGTGAGCCAGGATCCAGGAGTCCAGCCGTACCAAGGTAGGAGACACCGTTAACACTACATAGAGACATTATCCCCACTCTGGCATTCCTCACCTGGTACGTGAGTTACAACATCTTAAAGGGCCCTGCAACAGTACCCTGCGCATGCTGCAATTGGCGCCACGAACAAAAACTATGGACTTTTTTACACATACCTTGACCCACTGCATAATTGGCCACCGTACCACGGTCCTGCTCATTGCATTAAGTGGCGTCACGGGAACAGGATCGGATTGAATTGTGTGCCTATCCCTGTCCAACAGAACCGGATCCAATTCTGTGTTAAAACGGATCTAATTGAATGTTTCACAGTATTGCATGAGCTGCAGATTGTGCAAAAACTTTGAAAATTGACTTTATTACTTGGCGCAGCATGTCTATGACTTTCAGGAGCGAGAAGATATCGAATACACGCCCCTTCAAGAAGTTATTGTAACCGCCCCCAAGAGATGGGAAGAGAGGAGAACACCCTCTCAGTAGCGCTATATTATCGAATACGCCCCCCAGAAGCGGGAAAACTTAGCAACGCCTCCTCAAGAGCACGAAGATGTCGAATACGCCCCCCCCCCCTAGAAGCTGGAAAACTAAAGACTGACCACCATGAACTTTCTATTGTGAGCCAAGGGAATGAAGACTCCTCCCTCTGGGCTACACCCTTATCTCTAGCAGTCTTCGTGATCAAAGAGGCAGTGAAGATAGCGCTTCCCCAGCCCAAGTGGATTCTGATGGCTATTGGTGGAGAGCCAGTGTAAGGGGAGTGGATGATCCCCAGCCAGGAGACCCCAAGCTGACCAGATGGACTGGAACCGTCCTATGGTTCTCCGTTGAGAGGGGAGTCGGGTTCTTACAGGACAATTACTCTGGATCGGAGGTTTTCGTGGGCCGTCGCTCTGTAAAGCGACACTACCTGCTGCAGGCCCGTCATAACCTATACGTGGGGGACCAGGTGGAGTATACCCCCATGCGCTCTGTACAGGGTCCCTTTGCCACTGGTGTGACCCTATTGGACAAGCCACTCACCCCTGCAGTCACCCCGGACACCTGGCAGGAGGACCCAGGCTCTGCGGAAGGTGAGATGCCTACAAGAGACCCCGGATGGCAGAATGCGGTTTAGAGAGCAGCCCCAGCCTGAACCTGCTCCGCTTATACCTGAACTGGCCGCGCCACCAACCCTGCGGGTAGGCCAGATCAATAATTCTGTGCTAACGTTCAATCCTAAGGTGCAGCCGTACATACTGCCCTGGAAGCAGCCTCAGGCATCTCCTACATGCTTGCCAGAGCCCCTTCAGCCAGAGGTTCTGAGCCCCTCTGTACTGGCTAGGGATCCCGGCTTACAGCAAGTGACAGCTGCATTTTCTAGGCTGTCTGCACAGCCAATTCAACCAGCCACCACTATGGGTCAGTGGTGCACCATTACAGCTGCAGAGAGCACCCAGGTTAAAGAAGAACTTTTGCATCCTCAAATATGGGATCCAGGAGGAAGATTTCCAGACATTCTTGTAAGGAAAACTACCCATTGTGCAAATTAACCACTACCTTGTTTGGATTACAAGTGACTTATGGACTATTTGTTCCTGTCCACAGTCAAGCTTTTCAAGAAAAAGGAATCAAGTGATATTTGAGCATATTATTGCATTGATATTTGCATAATGTTTTTGCACTAATTTCTTTACCAGTTTACAGGTTATGCAACGTTTAAGATAACATGCCCATTGTGTGTATTCTTTTCTAGGTGCCGCAATGTGACCTTTATGCACTTATTGTGATGTTTGCACTTACCATTGCACATAACTTAAAATGTAGTAACTTACTTAAGTATGCCATATTTTACAGCTCTTGTTCTCTCCCCCCTTTATACGGACTGCCTTCATGTGGACGCTGAATACTAATGGCCTACACCCGGTGTTATATACCCATAGGTACCCAGGTTAGGACCAAGTGGTAAATCCTGGCAGATCCAGTTACTACACAGGTACCCCCGCTGCTTTGGGAATCGTTAAAAGTCCTAGACTGCTCCTTCCCGCTTGTTTCATGTTCAGGATTGTTCCCATCCTGAGGTGTCTCATTTCCAGGAGTTTCATGGGATTATCATACCCTCCTACTGTGACATTGCCAGAAGTGCATGGAGACGATAAATACCTCCCCTTCTGAGCCATTTGCTTAAGGTAAGGCGCCTAAAACCTTAGAGCCACAATTTAGCTACCCCATAGTCACCATAGTGATCGTGCTTTAAGCCAAATTTCTCAGACTTTGGTGCAGGAAGGGAATACAAGATAAAGCCACCGTTTCACTTGCGGGCATTCCATTACATAATGGTGGGATTACAGAGTAAAGACACCCCCATGCTTTCTTTGGTGTTTATAGTGCAGGACATACAAAGTCAGTCAGTAAAGGTTTTGCTTTGTGCAGTATTTAGGTTACCTGGTTATACCAAGAGAAGGAAACTGTGTGTTGGGCACCTTACTCTAGCGGGCAGGAACCTGGGGAAAGCCGTTTCATGTTTTGTCTATGTATGTCTTTATAGGTAATTCACGCAGCACTTTGTATTTATTGGGTACCCCAGAGCTGGTTCCTCACACTCCTAAACATAAGCCGAGGACGGCTTAACTCAAAGTAAAGGGGAATGTAACATCCCAGAGTTATGTTACTAAACTCTTTCTCCCCGCTACAATCTGTTAAGTGTTTCTGTACTGTCATCTGGTATAAGTTAATATCACATCCTCAATAATGTGCATTATCCAAGCCTGTTACATATCATTTGCTGTAATTTTCATGTTCACCAGCAGGTGGCAGCAATGTATTCAGCAGGTATTAGTTCAGTTTACTGTTTCTGGACTAGAATAGTTCATTCCAGTTTAGCTCCCCCCTCTTTGAGCAGAAGTGGGGAGGAAAGGAAGTATAATTAGTGTACCAGCCACCCCTGCTTGGGGAAGGCTGTGTTGGTAGGAGCTCCCAGAAATAGGGATCCCAGACCAGGATCTGTCTCGGCTAAGACCAAAGATCACCCTTCCCAGACTGAGCCCTCAGCCTCAGCTGGTTGACAAACAAGCAGCACCTCCAGAACTACAGATCTCCAGGACGAAACATTCCCTGCGAGCAGAACTGTGAGTAACTTATCCAGAGACCAGAAGAAGCCAAATTCCTCCTCAGCTAGTTAGGCCCACACCAAGCAGAAGATAGAGCAGAAGACAGATTCCTGCCATATTCTCCAGGCACTTAGTATAGAAGCAGAAGAGATATTGATCCCTGCCATACATTGCCAATACCTGCTTGGACCCAAGGACTATTGCTGTATCTCGTATGGATTAATGCTGCAACCAGTAAAGACAAGTTGGATTATATTACCAGTCTGGATCTCATTTACTGCTACTAAAGTTCCTCAATTACTCCTACTAGAAACACTCATTTTATTGCAAGTGAGCCAGGATCCAGGAGTCCAGCCGTACCAAGGTAGGAGACACCGTTGACACTACATAGAGACATTATCCCCACTCTGGCATTCCTCACCTGGTACGTGAGTTAAAACATCTTGAAGGGCCCTGCAACAGTAATCTGCGCACGCTGCAATTGGCGTCACGAACAAAAACTATGGACTTTTGTACACATACCTTGACCCACTGCATAAATGGCCACCGTACCACGGTCCTGCTCATTGCACATGCACAGTTTTAGGTAGGAGTATTGCGCAATTCTGATAATCAACCCACAGTATTTGATAGAATCAATACAAAGTTCTGAGGATATATGCGCAGTTTTTAAATAAAGCAAGTATAGTTTAATCTTTCATTCATGCCACAAGGGGCTGACGTTTTTAGATAACAAATCCAGCGTGCTCCACGCTGAAGGAGATTCCTGTACCAGTTACCTCCTCTCGGACGAGGTTTTACAAGGTCAATGCCCATGAATTTTAACTGGGCTCTGCCATTCTGTTCAGTGTGCACATGTTTGGCTACCGGGGTATCCCTCTTATGGGTGACGTCCCCCAAGTGCTCACCAATCCTCCTCCGGAATTCACATATGGTCTTGCCAACGTATTCCAGACCACATTCACAGAGGATGCGATATATCACTCCCCTGGATCTGCAGTTGATAAAATGTGGGATGGGGTACGTCCTGTCCGTAACTGAGCTAGTGAAAGATTTCGTGGTCATAATGTGCTTACATGCCACACAATTGCCACATTTATGTGTACCTACTAAGTTTGACCGTAGCCATTGTCATGCCCCACTCTGACGATGTGCGGAGGTCAGCCAGGATTGCAGCACGAGTCTAGTATTTGTTTTGATGCTGTGCTGGATCCGCCTCGCATCAGGTGCACTGGGTGGAGTCATTAGTTTAAATAGTCTCCAGCCAAGGTGCTCTGAGCGGATTATACTCTTCATTGTGGTCTTGGAAGGAAGGTTGGCTGTTTGTTCCTGCTCTCAGCAGATAAGTGTATTTTCTTGTTTGGTTGTTTATGTCATCTATCCCATCCAGGTTCTGTGCGAGCTGGCAGCTCCTTTCTCCCCACTTCACCATCTCAGGGAGTTCAGGGTTCTGTTAGCATAGGCTGGTGGACACAGCAAATCTACCATCAAGATTTGGTCTGTGGGCTGAGCATTGTAGGGAAAGAGGTCTGGGATAAATTAGGAGGTGACCCTTCCCCCGTCACTCGTCCAGAGCCTGGTTGGTGTGTTATCTGTTTAACTGTGCACGTCCGCCGTGACATTATAATCCGCCATACTGTGACCGCCATTTTTCAGTGTTTATGGGATGGCGTCAATTGAAGCACTGGTTGACCGCATGCAGGGTTTGTCCCTGGAGGTTGCAGGTCTACGTAGTATGGTCACACAGTGTCAGAGGGTGTTGGCTTCAGGTACAGGTCAAATTGTTGGGGAGCCTAAAGTCGCTCTTCCGGAGAAATTTTCAGGGGGTACTGATGATTTTTTCAGTTTCAAGGAATCATGTAAGTTGTACTTTCGTTTGTGCCCATTTTCATCAGGTAATGAGGATCAGAGGGTGGGTATCGTCATGTCTTTGCTGAAAGGGGACGCGCAATCCTGGGCTTTTTCCCTGCCGCCCGATTCTCTGGCTCTCCGGTCGGTGGAGGAATTTTTTAAAGCCCTGGGATTGATTTACGATGACCCAGATCGAGTTTCAATGGCAGAGTCAAAATTACGTAACTTACTACAGGGTAAACATGCTGCTGAGGTTTACTGCACAGAGTTTAGGAGGTGGGCTACTGAGTCGGGTGGAACGACCCCGCGTTACGTAGCCAGTTTTGTCAGGGGTTATCTGAAAGGTTGAAGGATGCTCTGGCTTTTCATGAATACCCTGATACTTTGGAAAATGAAATGTCACGGCGGATGTGCACAGTTAAACAGATAACACACCAACCAGGCTCTGGACGAGTGACGGGGGAAGGGTCACCTCCTAATTTATCCCAGACCTCTTTCCCTACAATGCTCAGCCCACAGACCAAATCTTGATGGTAGATTTGCTGTGTCCACCAGCCTATGCTAACAGAACCCTGAACTCCCTGAGATGGTGAAGTGGGGAGAAAGGAGCTGCCAGCTCGCACAGAACCTGGATGGGATAGATGACATAAACAACCAAACAAGAAAATACACTTATCTGCTGAGAGCAGGAACAAACAGCCAACCTTCCTTCCAAGACCACAATGAAGAGTATAATCCGCTCAGAGCACCTTGGCTGGAGACTATTTAAACTAATTACTCCACCCAGTGCACCTGATGCGAGGCGGATCCAGCACAGCATCAAAACAAATACTAGACTCGTGCTGCAATCCTGGCTGACCTCCGCACATCGTCAGAGTGGGGCATGACAGCCATGTTGAGTGTGTCTTAGTGGAGGAGAAATGGCTGTGGACCAACTAATCACGTAGGTTAGGGCCACGGCTGTACGTGATCTGTGGATAGTCCCCCAGTACATCCTCAAGGTCGGGGTCCATTTTAAGGATCCCCCAATGGCGTTGCAGAATTTTTTTGACTTGGTTAGATCCTCTGTCAAAAGTAGTAAATACTCGCAACAATTTAGTAACAGGATTACTGGGCTGCTTAGGGGTAAGTAGAGTAGATCTTTGTCGAGTCAAGGCTGTCTTGTAAGCGGATCTGAGGGTATAATCGGGGTAACCCCTCTGTAAGAATCTTGCCCTTATGTCAGTTGCTTGTGCCACAAAATCTTTTTTATTTGAGCAGTTTCTACGTAATCGAAGATACTGACCTCTGGGTATCCCTCTCCTGAGTGGGAGGGGATGACTACTCTCCCATCTCAGAAGAGAGTTCGTGGCATTAGGTTTTCTATGGATAGAGGTATCCAATTCCCCTCTGTCGTTCTTGGTAATTTTGATATCCAAAATGGCAGCGTGGTGGAATGTGTCTCACACATGAACTTCTTACCTATCTCATTCTGATTCAGATAGGATACAAAGGACTCAAATTGAGTAGGGCTGCCGTTCCATGTGATGAATATGTCATCGATATATCGCGCCCACAGCCCAATTCTAGATAGATCATCCGGATTTCTGTCCCCGAATACCAGGGTCTTTTGTCACCATGTTGCCATCCCATCTAAAGGATACTACGGACCTCTTAAATTGGAGGGTCTGACACTTGAGAACGATTGTCTCCTGTCAAGTATCGATGTAGAGACGTTGTACTCCTCTATACCGCATCAATTGGGGTTAGCAGCAGTGGAATTCTTTTTGAGATCTCGTGGTTGTCAATATCGCGCCCACAGCCAATTCATCGTCCGGATCCTTGAATTTAACCTTAACAGGAACTTTTTCTCCTTTGATAACAAAATCTACCACCAGCTCAGGGGTACCGCGATGGGGAGCCCTTGTGCCCCCTCGTATGCTAATTTATTCCTGGGCTGGTGGGAGGAGACCCTGGTATTCGGGGACAGAAATCAGGAGAGGAATACCCAGAGGTCAGTATCTTCGATTATGTAGAAACTGCTCAAATAAAAAAGATTTTGTGGCACAAGCAACTGACATAAGGTCAAGATTCTTACGGAGCGGTTACCCCGATTATGCCCTCAGATCCGCTTACAAGACAGCCTTGACTCGACAAAGATCTACTCTACTTACCCTTAAGCAGCCCAGTAATCCTGTTACTAAATTGTTGTGAGTAATTACTACTTTTGACAGAGGATCTAACCAAGTCAAAAAGATTCTGCAACGCCATTGGGGGATCCTTAAAATGGACCCCGACCTTGAGGATGTACTGGGGGACTATCCACAGATCACGTACAGCCGTGGCCCTAACCTACGTGATAAGTTGGTCCACAGCCATTTCTCCTCCACTAAGACACACTCAACATGGCTGCGGTCAAACTTAGTAGGTAGCCATAAATGTGGAAATTGTGTAGCATGTAAGCACATTATGACCACAAAATCTTTCACTAGCTCAGTTACGGGCAGGACGTACCCCATCCCACATTTTATCAACTGTAGATCCAGGGGAGTGATATATCACATCCTCTGTGAATGTGGTCTGGAATACGTTGGCAAGACCATATGTGAATTACGGAGGAGGATTGGTGAGCACTTGGGGGACGTCACCCATAAGAGGGATACCCCGGTAGCCAAACATGTGCACACTGAACAGAATGGCAGAGCCCAGTTAAAATTCATGGGCATTGACCTTGTAAAACCTCCTCCGAGAGGAGGTAACTGGTACAGGAATCTCTTTCAGCATGAAGCACGCTGGATTTTTTATCTAAAAACGTCAGCCCCTTGTGGCATGAATGAAAGATTAAGCTATACTTGCTTTATTTAAAAACTGTGCATATATCCTCAGAACTTTGAATTTATTCTATCGAATACTGTGGGTTGATTATCAGAATTGCGCAATGCTCCTACCTAAAACTGCACATGTACCTCTATCTGCGCATTGTCTTTATTCCAAACTGCGCATTTACACATTAAACTGCGCATTGTTCTATTGAATATTGTCCATGGAGTGCTAGGATTGCGCACTACTCCTATTATATATGCATCGCTTATGGCCTGTTGTCTCCTTCCCTGCATGAAATGCCATTAGCCTGTTACGGCAATGTATCTTGATTGTTACCATAGAGATGCATACACTTTGCATCCCACGTGATTGCCGGCCTGCCTGAATGGCTAGGCAATCTTTTTGTTCCGCCTCTCCACACTGCCTCTAGTACCGCCCCTCGCACGTATCTTCGTCGCCGGCTGATGACGTCATGCGCTGCGCCCGCGCTGGTTCTCGGGCGCAATGCTTGAGCCTGGATGATGCGGCTTGCGCTTGATCCCATGCGCGAGCCTCGTTCTTGGGAGACTCGCGGCGCTCCCGCCTGACGTCGCATGTCGATGACGCATGTGGAGAGGGGGAGTGACAAAGGAAAGGCGTGACTATTTAAAGTCCACTAATCAGGTACACAACTGCGGCTGGTAGATATCGTTGTTTCCCCCAACCATGGGGATCTACTAGATATTGGATCATGGTATCCCCCTGACCGTCCATCATAGGACCACCCCTCCTCTGCAATACCGCATCCCACCATCTTGGGATAGCGGACATAAGCTTTATTGCTTTTCCCAGTGTTTTTCTAGCCGTGGGCTACATACCTGCGGTTGTTTATCCGTCTTTTTCCATCTTCTGTACTTACTCCCCTGAAGAGTCGACACGGACAGAAACGTGCCACGTTGGGAGGTCATTGGAAGCATTTTTTCACTGGCAATTTTTTAGACTCAGGGATTAGGTCCAAGATAGGGGCAGGTATCCGGACGGGGTCGCCCCTTTCGGGGCGGGTGCTCTGTATAGGTAGGTAGAAGTAAAATAGCCCCCTTCCCAACTGGCAGGGCTATACAGGGCAAGTTCTGCATCTACTATACAGAAACCAAGCAAGATCGCGACTTCCCGTGTGGTGTACACCCATTGCTTCATGAATACCCTCCCTGACTGATCCCATTGTCTACAAGGGTCTGGTAAGACTGCTCACACCTTTCATTATGTGGAGCAGATTTGTTTCCTCTACCAGCAACCAGGGTACCATACTTTGGTCCCTCAATGTATGTATGTTTGTGTATTATAGTGAGTCATATTATTCTTTCATTTCTAGACCACATTAAAAGTTATGTTTTAATATAATTACACTCCCCCCCCCCCCTTTGGGGCCCCTTCTTTTAGGAATACACTGACAAACAGGGTTACCAACTGTTCAGAAATTTTTGGACAGTCTGTAAAAATAGGTGACTTTTTTCCTGTGTCCGTGACAAAAAATAGACATGTCCATGAATTTTTTTGAGGCTAGTGGTATTTGACTTGATTATTTTGTTAGTAATTATCATAATTTTACAGGTCACAGTAAATGCTGGTAATTAGTCCTTATTAGTGTTGGTCGAGCACCAAAGTGCTCAGGTGCTCGAGTAGAACACCTTGGGATGCTCGGGTGCTCTACGGAGCACCCGAGCACAATGGAAGTCAATGGGAGAACCCGAGCATTAAACCAGGCACCTGCTCTGAAAAGGGGAGGGTGTCGGTTCACATGAAAAGGTCAGACATTGATGCAAACACCACTGAAATGGTTCAGGAACAGCATGGGGAGGATGTCTGGATGCATCTTGGACTCCCAGGTCGCTGCTAGGAACGATGTTGTCTGAGTAGTACGCCACTTTTACAGACTGACAATAATACGCACAAAACCAAAGTTATAATCGATTTTAGAGGAAAAATTGTTAGGAAACATTCTTTCCTGTATATTAATTGTATATCGAGTGCAAGTGCTGTCAAAAAATTACAAGGAACAAGCACTCTGATACAACCTGTATATCACATAAAGGAGGACCTCATTCACATTGTGGTACAATTGTTCAGGTAGTGGAACTCCTACACTCATAAAGCCTACTGCTGAGCTGACCCTCTAAGGCTACTTTCACACCTGCGTTAGGTGCGGATCCGTCTGGTATCTGCACAGACGGATCCGCACCTATAATGGAAACGCTTAGATCCGTTCAGAACGGATCCGTTTGCATTATCATGATAATGCAAACGGATCCGTTTTGACTTTACATTGAAAGTCAATGGGGGACGGATCCGTTTTAAAATTGAGCCATATTGTGTCAACTTCAAACGGATCCGTCCCCATTGACTTACATTGTAAGTCTGGACGGATCCGTTTGCCTCCGCACGGCCAGGCGCACACCCGAACGCTGCAAGCTGCGTTCAGGTGTCCGCCTGCTGAGCGGAGTGGAGGACAAACGGTGCCAGACTGATGCATTCTGAGCAGATCCGCATCCACTCAGAATGCATTAGGGCTGGACGGATCCGTTCGGGGCCGCTTGTGAGAGCCTTCAAACGGAACTCACAAGCGGAGCCCCAAACGCTAGTGTGAAGGTAGCCTAACATTAGGGTCGAGTGCCTGCTGCTGATCTGACCATCTAAAACATTAGGGGCGAGGGCCTGCTGGTGACCCTCTAAAACATTAAGAACAAGGGCCTGCTGGTGACCCTCTAAAACATTATGAGTGAGGGCCTGCTGGTGACGCTCTAAAACATTATAGGCAAGGGCCTGCTGGTGACCCTCAAAAACATTATGGTTGAGAGACTGATTGTGACCCTTATAAACATTAAACTAACTTAAAGTCCGGACCCATGAAAAGTCCTGCTATCATTGGTGGTGCAGTGCGCCCACCCCTCTCTACTCATTGGTGGCAGCGGCAGCAGCGGCGCAGGGGGGAGGAAGGGAACATGAGCGCGCTGACAGCAGTATGCTCCATTGTGCAGCCCAGTATCGAAAAAATGGAAAGTATCGATTTGGTATCAAAATTTTGATACCCGCAACAACCCTAGGCTCAACACATTGGGAAGTTTGGGTGCTTGACCGAGCACCCGAGTATAATGGAAGTCAATGGGAGAACCCGAGCGTTAAACCAGGTACCCCCTGCTCTGAAAAGGGGAGGGTGCCTGGTTCATAGGAAAATGTCAGAAATTGATGGAAACAACACCAAAATGGTTTGGGAACAGCATGGGGAGGATGTCTGGATGCATCTTGGACTCCCAGATCGCTGCTGGGAACGATGTTGTCCGATTAGTGCGCCACTTTTACAGACTGACAATAATACGCACAAAGCCTAAGATGAAATCGATTTTAGAGGAAAAATTGTTAGGAAACATTCTTTCCCATATCTTTACTTGTATATAAATTGCAAGTTCAGCCCAAAATTTTGTTGATTTTCGGAACTGGGGTCACGATTAAGAGGGACGGCCGGTGGCATCCGTATTGCGCCGCTAGAGGTGAAATTTGTGGACCGGCGCAAGAAGAACCACAGTGAAAGCATTTGCCAAGAATGTTTTCATTAATCAACAACGAAAGTCGGAGGTTCGAAGATGATCCGACAGGCGATCCGGCTGTGTTATTCCCAAGACCCACCGAGCAGCTTCCGGGAAACCAAAGTCTTTGGGGTCCGGGGGGAGTATGGTTGCAAAGCTGAAACTTAAACTAATTGACGGAAGGTACCACCAGGAGTGGAGCCTGTGGCTTAATTTGACTCAACACAGCAAACCTCACCCTGCCCGGACACGGAAAGGATTGACAGATTGATAGCTCTTTCTCGATTCTGTGGGTGGTTGTCTCTAGATAACTTCTGCCTGATCGCACGTCCCTGTGACGTCGATAATCCATTTGGATGTCTGCCCTATCAACTTTCGATGTTCTTTTATGCGCTTAACATGCTTAGCAACCGCAAAATGTGTGGGGAGGAGACTCGAGCATTGCGCTAGAGCACACGCGGTACTCGGCCGAGTACCGCCATGTGCCGAGCATAGCGATGCTCGAGCCGAACTGTTATTCGGTCGAGCATGCTCACTCAACACTACTCGTTCACCATCTTCCAAAAGTTTTCCCTCCTTGTGACACTAGGCCGCGCATCAGGTTGAGGGTGCTGGCGAGGTGTCATAAAACTGTCACAGGCCTTGGAGAGTGTTGCCCTGCATCTGTTGGAACTGCTGTGTGTTCCCCCCATCTCCCCTCCTCGGTTGGAACTATGTACTCTGCAGCCAGCGTTGTCAGCTGGAAATGATGAGAAGTTTTCTTTGTAGCGGGGGTCGAGAAGAGTGAACAACCAGTAATCTGTGTTGACCAAAATGCGTACAACGCGAGGGTCATGGGAAAGACAGACTAATATAATAATATATGTGCCAGAATCCCAACAGACAAGACTTCACTGTCCTCATCAGGAGGATGACTCTCAATCTCCTCATCCTCTTCCTCCTCTTCTACCCATCCACAATGAACAGATGGAATAAAACTTCCATAGGTACTACCCTCTGTAGCGGAGGCAACCGTCTCCTGCTCCTCCTCCTCTTCATCGTCCAATTCACGCTGAGAAAACAGACAAAGGGTGGTCTGGCTATCACCCTGTGTAATGTCTTCTTCCCCCATTTCCACCTCTTCCACATGCAAAGCGTCCGCCTTAATTGTGAGAAGCTAGCATTTGAGTAGACACAGAAATAGGATGGTTACATTGATAATAGCGTTATCGCCGCTCACCGTCTGTGTTGATTCCTCAAAGTTGTGTAAAACCTCACAGAGGTCAGACATCCATGCCCACTCGTCACTTGTGAAGAGCGGAAGCTGACTGGACAGGCAAACATGTGGAACGTGGAGTTCCAGCGCGTGCACACATCGCACAACAGTTGGTGAGCTGGCAATTGCAAGCGCTGCTGCAGCATTGGCAGACCGGGGCAGCGGAAGCTGTCGATGACTTGCGGAAATGGGCACACACGTGGCGCACCTTCACCAGTTGCTCAGGCAAATTGGGGTAGGTTTTGAGAAACCGCTGAACCACTAGGTTGAACACATGGGCTAGGCATGGTATGTGTGTGAGCTTGCCGAGCTTCAAAGCCTCCAGCAGGTCATGGCCATTATCAGACACAACCATGCCTGGTTGTAGGTTGAGTGGTGAGAGCCACAGTTCAGTCTGGTCCATTATCCTCTGCCACAGCTCTGCGGCGGTGTGCTGTTTGTCAGCTAGGCAGATCAGTTTAAGCATTGCCTGTTGCCGCTTTTCCACTGCAGTGCTACACTGCTTCCAGCTACTGACTGATGTCTGACTGGTGCTGCAAGATGATAATTCAGAGGGAGGAAGTGGAGGAGGAGGGAGAGGTGGAGAAGGGGGGTGAGGGGGGGGTTGCAGCCACTAACGTAGGTGGTGGTGGAAACCCTGATGGAAGTATGGCCCGCAATCCTTGGAGTCGGTAGCACCTGTGCCATCCCAGAGTACGACTCACTCCCGTCCTCCACAACGTTCACCCAGTGTGCCGTCAGGAAAATGTAGTGTCCCTGGTAAAAAGCACTTGTTCATGTGTCAGTCGATAAGTGGACCTTCCCAATAACTATGTAGGCAGATGTGGCAAAAGAGGGAAAGGCGCTCATAGGGTAGTATGTATTTAAAAGAATTTTAAAAGTAGAACGTGCCAGTGGTTATGCTCACCATTTGTTGTTGTGCATACGCAGGCACAACACTCGTGAAAGCGGGTAGTCGGTGCTGCCGGTATCTCTCAGTCCTCGTTGATGGAGTGGCCAGTTCTCCAGAGGAGTGATATAGTAGACAATGGGGGGGTGCACTATGATCGTACACAGGGTACGATACCTCTTGGAGCAAAGACACAACCTCAGTGGATAGATGATCAGTCTTTTTTTATTGAAACACAAGTGACAATGCGTTTTGGAGCTGATACGCTCCTTTCTCAAGTCTAAAACACAATCGTCAATTCTGTGTTTTAGGCCTCATGCACACGGCCGTGTTCCGCGGCCGAGAGCGGTCCGTGGTAACACGGCCTGGATTCCTGTTGAGAGCAGGAACACACAGCGTCATTGGTTGCTATGACGCCGTGCGCTTCATGACGCCGCTGCACTACAGTAATACACTCGTATAGTGTATTACTGTAGTGCAGCGGCGGCATGGTGCATATTGTGTATTTAGTTTGATGTTTAGTGGAGAAATCCTTTTTATCTGATGTATTAATAAAAGTTATATTTTAGCGACAACATTTGTGTAGTGAAAAGTAAGTATATACTACAAAGAAAAAAATAATAAGGGGTTGGGTCAGCACAACCTGCTGCAGGTGCACATCACTATGGCGAAATACATATACAAACGGAAAATGCAAATGTGATCGCACACTACATCCAGCACTCTGCCCTCCATGCTGGATGAGACATTGGTTTATATTTTGGCCAAAGCATAGTAAGCCACTCACCGCGTCAAGGCTGTCTCATGAGTGGTCCCTAACTCTTGTTCCTACCTGTTCATGGGCCATGACAGCCACATAAAATCCAGGGAATGCAGGTCAGCATGCAAGCCAAGTACACTTTGCTTGTAACCCCGTCCGGTGCCATTACAGCTTTCATCGGATCCAGGGATGCAAGTACCAACATGCATGCTGAACCTACCATATACTTCTCCTGGAGCCAGATGGCTAATGGTAGGTTCTATACAAGCAGACTCAGTTTTATACTGACTTTAAAACCAGCCTCAAGGACAGATTAACTGGTCAGGTGTGCAATGACTCCAAGGAGATCGCCACGCCTCCAATATATACTACAAAGAAAAAAATAATAAGGGGTTGGGTCAGCACAACCTGCTGCAGGTGCACATCACTATGGCGAAATACATATACAAACGGAAAATGCGTGGCTTACTATGCTTTGGCCAAAATATAAACCAATGTCTCATCCAGCATGGAGGGCAGAGTGCTGGATGTAGTGTGCGATCACATTTGCATTTTCCGTTTGTATATGTATTTCGCCATAGTGATGTGCACCTGCAGCAGGTTGTGCTGACCCAACCCCTTATTATTATTTTTTTCTTTGTAGTATATATTGGAGGCGTGGCGATCTCCTTGGAGTCATTGCACACCTGACCAGTTAATCTGTCCTTGAGGCTGGTTTTAAAGTCAGTATAAAACTGAGTCTGCTTGTATAGAACCTACCATTAGCCATCTGGCTCCAGGAGAAGTATATGGTAGGTTCAGCATGCATGTTGGTACTTGCATCCCTGGATCCGATGAAAGCTGTAATGGCACCGGACGGGGTTACAAGCAAAGTGTACTTGGCTTGCATGCTGACCTGCATTCCCTGGATTTTATGTGGCTGTCATGGCCCATGAACAGGTAGGAACAAGAGTTAGGGACCACTCATGAGACGACCTTGACGCGGTGAGTGGCTTACTATGCTTTGGCCAAAATATAAACCAATGTCTCATCCAGCATGGAGGGCAGAGTGCTGGATGTAGTGTGCGATCACATTTGCATTTTCCGTTTGTATATGTATTTCGCCATAGTGATGTGCACCTGCAGCAGGTTGTGCTGACCCAACCCCTTATTATTTTTTTCTTTGTAGTATATATTGGAGGCGTGGCGATCTCCTTGGAGTCATTGCACACCTGACCAGTTAATCTGTCCTTGAGGCTGGTTTTAAAGTCAGTATAAAACTGAGTCTGCTTGTATAGAACCTACCATTAGCCATCTGGCTCCAGGAGAAGTATATGGTAGGTTCAGCATGCATGTTGGTACTTGCATCCCTGGATCCGATGAAAGCTGTAATGGCACCGGACGGGGTTACAAGCAAAGTGTACTTGGCTTGCATGCTGACCTGCATTCCCTGGATTTTATGTGGCTGTCATGGCCCATGAACAGGTAGGAACAAGAGTTAGGGACCACTCATGAGACAGCCTTGACGCGGTGAGTGGCTTACTATGCTTTGGCCAAAATATAAACCAATGTCTCATCCAGCATGGAGGGCAGAGTGCTGGATGTAGTGTGCGATCACATTTGCATTTTCCGTTTGTAAAAGTAAGTATAGCCACCAAGCAGCTTATTTTTCAATCAGTATTTGCTTATATCTTTGTGCAATTGACTAGCAGTGTGCTGTTACTTGTAGTTCTACTAATCACATTCGGTTTCAGCCAAGGTAGCGTGCACCTGCGTTCTCAAATTTACATACTGTGGAGGTGCTGTTTTTTTTTTTTTTTTTCCTGGTGATAAAATAAGTCATGCGTCCACACTATCATCAGTGGGCGCATGCACCCAGTCCCAGCGATGTGAGCATGAATCAACCCCACAGAATTGCTGTCTTAAATAGAATTTGCCCCCATAAACTGCTCTACGCGTTTCGCCATAAACCTAGCTCTTCAAGAGCAATACAATTGCGGAGTGCAGACGCACAACATAAACGCCAACCGCCTCACGTCCTGAGGTGGCGGCAACAGCACTAGAATGGCTGTACGCAGCCGCCATAGCGCATGGGTTATAAGGAGGAGGCCCCTCCCCTGAAAGGGATCGAGCCCCTGGGCCGGCCAATAGTGCAATAGGGGGCGCGGCATGCCGCGGTTCAGCCCCGCCTCTACTGCCGGTCCACTCAATGGAGCGAGTACACCCAGAGTGTCAAAACACTCCATCTTTCTGGGGACCAAACAGTGGTTAAATCAAACATAATATCGCAGCCTGGCATCTGAGGAGGACCCAACAAAGTTATTATGCTATTAAAATATTACACTGTACTGTGACAACGTATTGAGACATAATAATGCGGAACACAATATTGATGATCGCTAATAAGCTTGTAGGTGTGGACAAGATGCATGTAAGTCCATTCATAGAGTGTCAGAGATCAACCATATAACACATTTGTAGAGGTGATACTGACATTGGGATAATTATGAGGAAGTCACATTACTGGATAAACAACCTAAATGAAACAGACAAACAAAATCTGCTCATTCAGGCCCTGCGGTTGGACTGTACTCAGTCTAAATATCCGTTGTGCCTCCTTCTGCAACATTTTCTTGTCAAATTTCCCCCTCAAAAGATGGGACCTCCTGACTACTTCCACCACTTGGAATTTAATAGCGTCCACGTCATTGTTATGTATGGAAGACACATGCCGCGCAATTGGAGTATCGGGACCCTTGCGAATGTCATAAAGGTGCTCCCCGATTCTTCTGCGGAATTCGTGGAGGGTCTTGGCCACATACTGCTTTACGCACTTACATGTGGCCAGGTACACTACCCCCTTTGTTCTGCAATTGATGAAAATTTTACGTGTTACGGTGCTGATAAATTAATTGCCTAAAAGGATGGCATTGTACGCCACATAGCCCCCACATCGAAATGTACCTTTCAAGTTGGTACTCAACCAAGTGGTACTTGTAGGAGGTTGCAAAAAACTGTGCACCAGTCTCTCAGGTTACGCCCCTGACGATACATAATCGCTGGTTTGTCCTTGATGAGATGCTCCACATCAGGGTTGGATTTCAGTATATCCCAAAACTGCATGAGGACTTCTCTAACTGTCTCATGTGCCTCATCATAAGTCGCAATAATGTGGATCTTTTCATTACCAGATGGTACTGATTTGGAAACTAGCAATGTGTTCTGATCAATGGCTAGGGAATGCTGGTATGCCCCAGCTAGAACACATTGTGAGTACCCTACTGAATGCTTTCACCACATATAACTACAGAAGTGAAATGCATATATATTTTTCATTTTGTACTGAAATAGGCCGCTAAACTCTTTCACTACAAATAAATGCAACAGTGAAGTGTGTATATTTTTTTCCTTTTTGTACTGAAATAGGACACTGAACGCTTTCACCACATATTACTGCAGAAGTGAAATGCGTATATATTTTTTGTTTTTGTACTGAAATAGGCCGCTAAACTCTTTCACTACAAATAAATGCAACAGTGAAGTGTGTATATTTTTTTCCTTTTTGTACTGAAATAGGACACTGAACGCTTTCACCACATATTACTGCAGAAGTGAAATGCGTATATATTTTTTGTTTTTGTACTGAAATAGGCCACTAAACTCTTTCAACACAAATAACTGCAGAAGTGAAATGCGGATATATTTTTGCTTTTTCCACAGATATAAGCCACTAAAAGGCTTTTCAACATAGCACTTGCGCCCCAATAACAAGAACAAATTGCTGGATCCCCAAATAATGTTTCCCTGCACTTGTAAATCACTTTTTTTTTTTTTTTCACAATAAGGTTTTTCTAGCACTGTCCCTAGCAACTTCAGACGTCTCTCCCTGCACTAAGATGCTGTGAAATGATTCCTCCCTATTCTTTCCCTGCACTTGTAAATCGCTTTTTATGGCACTGTCCCTAGCGTCTTCTGACTTCTCTCCCTTGCCCCATGTCCTCACACGTGTAGCCGCTATTTTTGGAAAAATTGCGTTTTGTTACCACGAAGTGCGAGGAAATTCGCATTCGTTGCGAAGCAAATTTTTCCTGAAATTCGGATCGAATTCTGATTTTATTCACTCAACTCTAGTGATAATATAGTGTTCTTTAAAAAAGACATTGATTATCTGTTCAGGGAAGGAGATGAAACTTCTATAATGGCCTTCCACAAAGAACTAAATAATAACAAGTGGGGCATCTCTTTCTCTCTTAACCACAGTGTCAATGAAATAGAGTTTTTGGATTCATTGATCATCCACACAGCAGGCCAGTTTATTACTTCAACATATTTCAAAGCGGTTGATTGTAACAGCTATCTGAAAATTTCAAGACACAACTATAAGAAGTGGCTGCTGAAGATTCTGTACAGCTAATGCCAGAGAATCAGAAAAAGTCCCATCTTCTATAGATAGGCAACAGTTTGAAAGAAAAGAATTAGAGAAAAAGGTTACCTCAACAGGATGAGTGTTTGAAGCCTAAAATAAGTCCACCAAGAACCTCAAATTGAATTCTATTACCACTTACTCTTCTTCGCATAGGGAAATCAGAAATATTTTATGTAAGCATTAGTCATTGCTGAGATGCGATCCATTTTTACTGAAAATTTCTCACAGCTACCAACTATTATTTATGGGAGGGCCCCCAGCATTAAGAATATGATAGCACCTAGCCCTTTTGAAACAACACGGGCCCAAAAAAGACTAGTGGTTTCACACTGTAAACTAAGGATGTTCAGATGCAGGGCGAGAGATGCCAGTGTTGTTAAGGCAACTTTCACACTGGCATTTTGGCTTTCCATTTGCGAGATCCGTTCAGGGCTCTCACAAGCGGTCCAAAACGGATCAGTTTTGCTCTAATGCATTCTGAATGGAAAAGGATCCGCTCAGAATGCATCAGTTTGCCTCCGTTCCGTCTCCATTCCACTTTGGAGGCGGACACCAAACGCTGCTTGCAGCGTTTTGGTGTCCGTCTGATGAAACTGAGCCAAACGGATCCGTTGTGACACACAATGTAAGTCAATGGGGACGGATCCGTTTTCTATGACACAATCTGGCACAATAGAAAACGGATCCATCCTCCATTGACTTTCAATGGTGTTCAAGACGGATCCGTCTCGGCTATGTTAAAGATAATAAGACTATGCAATTTGATATCTGCTCTATCAACTTTCAATGTTCTTTTATGTGCCTACCATGGTGATCACGGGTGGTGGGGAATCAGGGTTCCTGGCCAGAGAGGGAGCGTGAGAAAAAGAGACCAAATTTAAGGGAGATAAATTTATTTTAAAAAATTGAGATCAAGCAGAAATGTGGGAAAAGCTATTGAGGCGCAAATGTGGGACAAATTACAGAAGCCCAAATGTGGGCCAAAAGAGTCAAGCGGAAATGTGGGAAAAGCTATTGAGGCGCAAATGTTGGCCAAAAGAGTATAGCGGAAATGAGGGATAAATTATTGAAGTGCAAATGTGGTACAACTTGTTTAAGTTTAAGCATTGAATCAAAGGAGGTGGCTCGCATCAATTAAAGAAGCATTTCAGAAATTTTATTCCCTGTCACCTATGCAGAGCAGGGGTTTATTCACGTCTAAAATTGTATAATGTCAACCCAAGAATGTAACAAATGTAAAAAATTACAGAAATGTATTAACCTGTCTACTTGGTAGAGCAGGGGTCTATGACAGAAAACAATTGTTTATTGTCACCTGAAAATGTAAAATAAAAATTATTGAAATTTATTAAGCTGTAAACTAGGTATAGCACACCCAAAAATTTGTGAATTTCACCCGAAAATGTAAATGACAATTTACTTAATTTTTTTTAACCTGTCTACTAGGTATAGCAGTGGTACTATACACCCAAAAATTGGTGAATTTCACCCGAAAATGTAACTGACAAAGTAGTGAAATGATATAAAATAAAATACATACAAATTTTAAAAAAAATTATTTTATGAGGTGCAGTTCAATATGGAGTAGGAGTTTGAGGAGGCGGTAGACGTAGCGGTGTAGGTGGAAGTGGCGGTGGAGGAGGACGAGGTAGCCAACACAGGTTTTTGGTTTTAATTTTATTTTTTTTAATTAGGGTACACTCTAAAAGAGTGTGAAATATACAAAATACAAGAATGAGCAATTGCACTGCAGTAAAACAATGGCTGATTCGTGCCGGTATACATGTCTATTCTGCACAAGGTACGGACAAGTCCTGAGGGATCCATGCCTGGTTCATTTTAATGAATGTGAGCTTGTCCACATTGGCTGTGGACAGGCAGCTGCGCGTGTCGGTGATGACGCCCCCTGCTGTGCTAAACACACGTTCAGATAATACACTGGCTGCAGGGCAGGCCAGCACCTCCAAGGCATAAAGGGCAAGCTCAGTCCATGTGCCCAATTTGGAGACCTAGAAGTTGAAGGGGGCAGACACTTCATTCAGTACGTGTAGGCGTGTGCACACATACTGCTCCACCATGTTGGTGAAATGATGCCTCCTGCTAAGACGTTCCATATCAGCTGGTGGTGCTGGTTGTTGTGGCATGCTGACAAAGCTTTTCCACATTTCGGCCATGCTTACCCTGCCTTCTGAGGTGCTGGCGGTGCCCCAGCTGCATTGGCGACCTCTTCCTCGTCCTCCGCCTTCGCCTTGTGCTTCCACTGTGCCCCTGCTGTCAGGTTGGAATGCCACCAGAAGCGCGTCTACCAGCTTGCACTTGTACTCGTGCATCTTACGATCACGCTCCAGTGAGGGAATTAAGGACGGTAAGTTGTCATTGTAACGGGGATCCAGCAGCGTGGCCACCGAGTAATCAGCACATGTTAGAATGTGGGCAACTCGGCGGTCGTTATGGAGACAATGCAGCATGTAATCGCTCATGTGTGCCAGGCTGCCCAGAGGCAACAAAAAGCTGTCCTCTGTGGGAGGTGTATCGTCTGTGTCCTCTGTATCCCCCCAGCCAGGCACCAGTGATGGCCATGAGCTGGTCTAGGTGCCACCCTGCTGTGAACATGGTTCCTTCTCCTCCATCTCCTCATCCTCCACCTCGTCATCCTCCAGAACTGTGCCCTGGCTGGACAATTGTGTACCTGGCATTTGTGGGTGCAGGAACCCACCCTCGGAGCCACCTGTGAATGACTGGCCGGAAACCCTATGAAATTATCCCTCTTCCTCCTCCTCCTACTCCTGTGCCACATCCTCTTCCATCATCGCCAGCAGCGTACCTGGCATTTGTGGGTGCAGGAACCCACCCTCGGAGCCACTTGGGAATGACTGTCCAGAAACCCTACGAAATGATCCCTCTTCCTCCAGAAGCGTTTTTTCAAGGAGGCATAGAAGTGGGATAGTAACGCTGAGAACGGCGTTATCGGCACTGGCCATGTTGGTGGAGTACTCGAAACAGCGCAACAAGGAACACAGGTCTTGCATGGAGGCCCAGTCATTGGTGGTTAAGTGGTGCTGTTCTGCCGAGCGACTCACCCGTGCGTGCTGCAGCTGAAACTCCACTATCGACTGCTGCTGCTCGCACTGTCTGGCCAGCATGTGCAAGGTGGAGTTCCACCTTGTGGGCACGTCGCATATGAGGCAGTGAGCGGGAAGGCCGAAGTTACGCTGCAGCGCTGACAGGCGAGCAGCAGCAGGGTGAGAACGCCGAAAGCGTGCACAGACGGCTTGCACTTTATGCAGCAGCTCTGACATATCGGGGTAAGTTTTAAGGGATCTCTGCACCACCAAATTAAGCACATGCGCCAGGCAAGGGATGTGCGTCAAACCAGCTAGTCCCAGAGCTGCTACGAGATTTCGCCCATTATCGCACACCAGCAGGCCGGGCTTGAGGCTGACTGGCACAAACCACTCATCGGTCTGTTGTTCAAGGCCCGTCCACAGCTCCTGCGCAGTGTGGGGTTTGTCCCCCAAACAGATAAGTTTTAAAACTGCCTGCTGTCGTTTACCCCTGGCTGTGCTGAAGTTGGTGGTGAAGGTGTTAAGCTGACCGGATGAGGGCCTGGTAGAGGATGAGGAAGCAGAGTAGGAGGAGGAAACAACAGGAGGCAAACTGAAGCGCCCTGCAATCCTCGGTGGTGGAAGGACATGCGCCAAACTGCTATCTGCCTCAGGCCCAGCCGCCACTACATTTACCCAGTGTGCTGTTATGGAGACATAACGGCCCTGACCCCGTGCTTACTGGTCCACGTATCCGTAGTGAGGTGCACCTTGCCACAGATGGCATTGCGCAGTGCACACCTGATTTTGTCCCCTACTTGTGCAGGGAAGGGATGGATCTCCTGGAAAAGTAGTGGCGGCTGGGCGCGACGTACTGTGGGACAGCCACCGCCATAAGGCCTTTAAAACTATCCGTCTCCACCAGACGGAATGACAGCATTTTAAAGGCCAGTAATTTAGAAATGCTGGCATTCAGGGTTAGGGATCGGGTAGGGGGGTACTTCCTCTTCCTCTCCAGCGTTTGGGAGATGGAGAGATGAACGCTTCCATGGGACATTGTGGAGATCCTTGGTGACCCAGGTGTTGGTGTTGCTGGCAGATCCTCTGTTTGCGGGGTGGCAGGTGGAACTGTCACTCCAGAGGTGGATGAAGAGGCCGAGACTGCAGAACAAGAGGAAGCAGGAGAAGCCAGAGACCTTTCTTGGTTTTTGAGGTGTCTACTCCACTGCAGCTCGTGCTTTGCACTTGAATGCCTGGTCATGCAGGTTGTGCTCAGGTTGAGAACATTTATGCCTCGCTTCAGGCTCTGATTGCACAGCGTGCAAACCACTCGTGTCTTGTCGTCAGCACATTGTCTGAAGAACTGCCATGCCAGGGAACTCCTTGGATCTGGCTTTGGTGTGCTCGGTCCCTTGGTGCGGTGGACAGTAGCAGGCGTACTGTCTAGAGGACGGCCGCTCCGCTTTTGCACCCTGCTCCCTCTTCTGCTGTGCTGGTGGCTCTGTGCGACCACCGTCTCTTCCTCCGAACTACATAGGTCACTCGCATGACCTTGATTCCATGTGGGGTCGAGGACCTCATCGTCCTCCACATCATCTTCCACCCAGTCTTCACCCCTGCCTTCCTTGTCGGTCTGCACACTTTCGAAAGCCCCAGCAGTTGGCACCTGTGTTTCGTCACTGTGGCGAAACCAACCTCGCCCTGGGTGGTGGAGAAGCCTGGTTGCCAGCCTCTTGCCCCAGGATTATGGCCCTCTCATCAGCCCATGCTAAACTAAAACCCAATGGCGATTTGACTGTGTTTGTGGCATCTGAATGCTGTTTGGATATTTTGAGCGCTCAGATCCAAGCCATCTGGGGATATGTTAAATGTCTATGTTACTGTAATGGTTGGGACATTGTATATTTAAATAGTAATGTCTGTCTTATTGTCCTCCTTTCTGGGAGAGAAGCCCCTGGAGGAATGGGTGAAGGAACTAGAGCACCGGGTATGGCAGGAGCTATGGCTGGAGGATGCCTACCAGTGGTGGTATATGGCACAGTATATACCCTGGACAGCTGAGCATGACAAGCCAGAGGGAGAGGAGTTTGATGGTCCTGGCTTGTTATGGGAGTCCTTTGCAGAGCCTGACTTCGGGAGCCCTGCACAGTCCAGACTTCAGGACATTTTCTACGAGAGCGAGGCTAGGCAGGATTGGGATGACCCCCATGAGGTAGAGAAAGACCTGGCTCACCTAGCAACCCTGGAGTGGGAACTGGAGCAGAACTACCGAGATCTCTTCCACTCCATTGGGAAGGCTCAGCAGGACAGCAAGAAGTCAGACCCAGGTCCAGAGCACTTCAGCTGGGAGGATATTGTGGATGTTTACTGGGAAGAACCCCAGGAGGCCGGTGGAGATGGGACCGAGGTCTCTCCACTGCTCCTGCAGGGAATTGGGAGCCCAGTCTCCATTCCCCAGCGGCAGGCTGAGTTACAGGGGGCAGAGACAGTCGGTCCTGTCCCCCAGCGGCAATGGGAGTTATTGGGAATTGGGAGCCCAGTCTCCATTCCCCAGCGGCCGTGTGATATGCAGGGAATTGGGAGCCCAGTCTCCATGCCCCAGCGGCAGTGTAATATGCAGGGAATTGGGAGCCCAGTCTCAATTCCCCAGCGGCCGTGTGATGTACAGGGAATTGGGAGCCCAGTCTCCATTCCCCAGTGGCAGTGTGATATGCAGGGAATTGGGAGCCCAGTCTCCATTCCCCAGCGGCCGTGTAATATGCAGGGATTCGGGAGCCCAGTCTCCACCCCCCAGCAGCCTTGTGATATGCAGGGAATTGGGAGCCCAGTCAACATTCCGCAGCGGCAGCGTAATCTACAGGGAATTGGGAGCCCAGTCAACATTCCCCAGCGGCCGTGTGATGTACAGGAAATTGGGAGCCCAGTCTCCATTCCCCAGCGGCAGTGTGATATGCAGGGAATTGGGAGCCCAGTCTCCATTCCCCAGCGGCAGTGTGATATGCAGGGAATTGGGAGCCTAGTCTCCATTCCCCCACGTCCGTGTGATCTACAAGGAATTGGGAGCACAGTCTCCATCCCCCAGCGGCAGTTTAACGCACCAGGGGGAGACAGTAAGCCCCACAACAGTGCAGATGGGACCATGGTCTCTGCACTCACAGCACAGGGAGTAGGGACAGTCGGTCCTGTCCCCCAGCAACAGGGCTGTTTAGCCAAAGGGGAGACAGTCGGTCTCCCCCCACAGCAGGAAGGTGGTCTATCTAAAGGGGAGACAGTCGGTCTGTCCCTACAACAGCAGAGCGGTGTATCTAAAGGGGAGACAGTCGGTCTCCCCCTCCAACAACCAGGCCCCAACCAGGCTACTTCCGTGATAGCGCTGGCACCAGGGCAGAGTACCGCTGGTCTCTGCCCACTCAGCAACCCACCAAGGCAGTCTAACAGTCCCCCACACAGCCATGGTGAGGCACCTGGACATGGACAAGTTTATCCCTTGCTCAAGTGTAGTAACCATTTATTGTGGGTGGGCTGTACTGCTGTTTCTATTTTGTGGGTGGGCTGCTAAACTAACAAGGGCACTGACCGGCAGAAGGTCAGATACCCTGTTAGTCTGTTTGGAAAAGGGGAGAAATGTGGCGAAACTAACCTCGCCACTGAGTGGTGGAGAAGCCTGGTTGCCAGCCTCTTGCCCCAGGATTATGGGCCCTCTCATCAGCCCATGCTAAACTAAAACCCCATGGCAATTTGACTGTGTTTGTGGCATCTGAGCGCTGTTTGGATATTTTGAGCGCTCAGATCCAAGCCATCTGGGGATATGTTAAATGTCTATGTTACTGTAATGGTTGGGACATTGTATATTTAAATAGTGATGTCTGTCCTATTGTCCCCACGTGTGTATTGGCGATTTCCCTTTGTCCTGAGAGATAATTGAATTACTCCTCGGTTGTCTCCAGGACAGAAGACATTGTATATTCTCCTGCCTGTGATAATTACATCAACCCATTGTGTAAGGTAATTGTATCACAGGCAGAGGGGAGGATTTTGTGTGGGAGTGTTTTACTGTATTGTACGTGTTTATTGGTTGTTATATCAGATCAATAAACACACAGCTCTGGGTGACCACTGCTTGACCCTCAACACGGAGCCTCGTCTCGTTCTTGGGGGGATTCACTGTATGCTGTTAGAGACTGATTTCTAGGAGTGTAAGCCGCTTGGGTGCGTTTCCTATTCGTCTGCTAGCAGCTATTCGTGAGGTTCCGTTTGGAGTTTGGAGCATTGCCTTGTATGCCGTTACAGTCATCATCCGAGACGTGCTGCGATGGTCCTCCCATGTACTCATCTTGAAAGAGAAGTGGTTGGGCATCAGTGAACTCAATCTCTTCCACTTCTGGGGCAGGGTTAGGTGGATGGCCCTGGGAAACCCTGCTAACAGAGTCATCAAAAAGCAGAAGAGACTGCTGCATGACTTGGTGCTCAGACTGCTTGGCTGATTTGCAAGGGGGTGAGGTGAAATACTAATGGACATCGGCTGCAGGTGCCAACTGTGGTCTTTCAGCATGAGACTGGGTGGGAGATAATGTGAAGGAACTGGATCCACTGTCAGCAACCCAATCTACTATCGCCTGTACTTGTTCAGGCCTCACCATTCGTATAGCCGCATTAGGCCCGACCAAATACCGCTGCAGGTTCTGTCGCCTACTCGCACCTGAGGAAGGGTTTTCCTTGTGCGTGTAGCTGGCACAGATCGACCACATCCTCTCCCTGCAACAGGAGCTTCACCAACAGCACCACGACCTGGGCCACGTCCCTTATTTGACGCTCTCCTCATATTTCTCGAATTTAGGATCTTGCCCTAAATGGGTGTTTAATAAAAAGTAGAATAGAACGACAGTATGTAAAGGGTGTATCTCACATGGCCTGAACCAGACTAGGCCTCAATTAAAAATTTGTTTGCCCAAAATTGCTGTATTTCAAATACCTGAATCAAACCCCTGTATGTAAAGGGTGTATCTCACACGGCCTGAACCAGACTAGGCCTCAATTAAAGATTTGTTTGCCCAAAATGGCTGTATTTCAAATACCTGAATCAAACCCCTGTATTTAAAGGGTGTATCTCACACGGCCTGAACCAGACTAGGCCTCAATTAAAGATTTGTTTGCCCAAAATGGCTTTATTTCAAATACCTGAATCAAATCCCTGTATTTAAAGGGTGTATCTCACACGGCCTTAACCCGACTAGGCCTCAATTAAAGATTTGTTTGCCCAAAATGGCTGTATTTCAAATACCTGAATCAAACCCCTGTATTTAAAGGGTGTATCTCACACGGCCTTAACCAGACTAGTCCTCAATTAAAGATTTGTTTGCCCAAAATGGCTGTATTTCAAATTCCTGAATCAAACCCCTGTATTTAAAGGGTGTATCTCACACGGCCTGACCCACAGTAGGCCTGAATTAAAGATTTGTGCACCAAATGGCGGTATTTCAAATATCTGAATATAACCCAAATCTATAAAGGGTGTATCTCACAATGACATATGCAACAAAGGCTCCCAAATAAACTTTTTTTGCCCAAACGGGTGTTTGTTTAATAACTGAATATGGCAGCAGTATATAACCCTGGAATTTCAAACATCAAGATGCTGCAAGGCCTGAAATATTGTGTATTTTGCCCCAAAAAGGGTGTTTTATTAATAGAAGAATATAAGCCCTGTATATACAGGCAGTGTTGATCACGAATATCGCTAAATATATTCGTAATTGCGAATATTAGATTTTTCAGTTCATGCAAATTTTTTATGCGCATATTTTATGCGAATTTTATGCGAATTTTCGCAATCAAGAAAATAGTGCCTGGAGATCATGAATTCGCAAATTCTCGAATATATGGCGAATATTCGCCCAAATATTCGCGAAATATCGCGAATTCGAATATTGCCCCTGCCGCTCATCACTACCTGTATATACAGGGTGTATCTCACACGGCCTGACCCACAGTAGGCCTCAATTAAAGATTTATGCACCAAATGGCGGTATTTCAAATATCTGAATATAACCCCTGTATATACAGGGTGTATCTCACACGCCCTGATCCACACTAGGCCGCAAATAAATTCGTTGGCCCAAAATGGCTGTATTTCAAATACCTGAATAAAACCCCTGTATTTAAAGGGTGTATCTCACACGCCCTGATCTACACTAGGACGCTATTAAAGAATTGTGCCCAAAATGGCTTTATTTCAAATAACTGAATAGAAAGACAGTATGTAAAGGCGGTATCTCACAATGACATCTGGAGCAAAGGCTACCAACAAATTTTTTTTTTGCCCAAACAGGTGTTTGTTTAATTACTGAATTTGACAGCAGTATATAACCCTGGAATTTCACACGTGCTGATGCTGCAAGGCCTGAGAAATAGTGGAATCTGGCAAAAAAAATTGTTTTTAAAAATCAAGAAAATGATGGCTGTATTTCTAGCTTAAATTGCACACTGACTAACCCAGATGTTGTATATTGCCAAAAATGTGTTTTTTTTGGTAACAGAATATGAAAGCTGTATATATTAAACTTGATTTTAACACTTGCAGATGTGGAAAATAGTGGTTTTTGGCACAAAAAGTGTGTTTTTAAAAACCCAGAAAATAATGGCTGTATTTCTAGCTCAAATTGCACACTGACTAAGCCTGCAAATGCACCAGATGTTGTAAATTGCCCAAAAAATTGGGATTTTCAATGTCCCAAAAGCTCAGATGCAGTGCTAGTGCAATGAGCTTGCATAAAATGGCCGCCACCGCCACCCACCTAACTGACTTATTAAAGTTATTTATTTTTTCGGTCACTGGGCTCAGGACAGGATAAAAAAATTGTGCCCTGCACCCACAAAACACAATGTATGTAGATCGCTGAGTTAGATTCAGATTTTGAGCAAAGATTCAGTCCTATTCTCTCCCTGAAATCACCAGCAGCATCCTCTCCCTACACTAAGCACAGCAGAGTGACGTGCAGCGCTACGTGACTCCAGCTTATATAGAGGCTGGGTGACATGCTACACTGGCCAATCTCAGCCATGCCATTAGTAGGCATGGCTGTGATGGCTTCTAAGGTCAGACAGTTAACCGCTTGTTGATTGGCTGCTCCGCAGCTTTTCAAAAAGCGCCAAGAAATCGCCGAACACCGAACCCGAACTTTTACTGAAATGTTCGGGTTCGGGTTCGGGTCCCGGGTCCAAAAATCCTAAAGTTCAGTACGAACCCGAACTTTACAGTTCGGGTTCGCTCAACCCTACATATAACCCTCCCCAATATACATGTTAAATATTCGGATGCTTCTCACATCCAAGACAATTTTTCAGGTGTTCTAACAAACGAACATGTGAGAGGTTTGGGCTAACTGAGGAGGATTATCGAGATTTTCAAAACCTCCTGGATTTGGAGGAGGAGGTCACACGTGGCCCAGGCCAGGGTCCCTTTCCACCTGCGTTTGATTATTAACACATCAATATTTTTCTTCAATTAGTAACGAATGAATTGGAAAATCTGGGGAAAATCCGCCTGGATTTTTCAATCTCTCCAGGGATGAAATGGATGCCCTTAGAAAGTTAGAGACAGATGAGTCCCTAATAATTAAACCAGCAGACAAGGGTGGTAATTTGGTGGGAATGGGACATGTACAGTATCAACGTATGTGCATGGAATTATTTAAGAATAGGGATGGATATGGGGTTTTAACCTCTGATCCCACTGACATCTTTCTTCAGTATCTTAAGAGCATCCTCATTGAGGGTTTGAATAATCGGGTAATTAATACAACGAAGTATAATTTTTTATGGCCAAAAAATCCCATCACAGCAACTTTTTATGGACTCCCCAAAGTCCATAAGGTTATATCCCCACTAAAAGGACGTCTAAATGTTTCTGGAGTAGGTTCCCTCATCCAAAATTGTGGTATATACCTGGATAGAGTGCTTCAACCATTTGTTACATCGTTACAGTCCTACACTAGGGATACCATGGATCTACTTAATAAAATAGAGACCATTAACATAGATTTCAACTGTTTACTGGCTACTATTGACGAGTCATTGTATAGCTCGATCCCACATGATAACGGACTCACGTCAATCGCTTACTATCTTAAGTCAAGAGGTATACAGTTTGGGAGACATAACATCTTTGTTCTTAATTTATTAAAGTTCACTCTTACTCACAACTTTTGGGGAGGGCGGCTATGGGGAGCCCCTGTGCCCCCACTTATGCCAATCTCTTCCTGGGCTGTTGGGAGGATACGCATGTGTTATCGGACTACACAGTCTGGTGGGAAGATAAAATCACGTTTTGGTCACGTTATATTGACAACGTGTTTGTCATCTGGAGAGGAACCAAGGAAGAGTTTGTTGAGTTTGCCATTAAACAATAACACAATAGGCATGAAATTTGCCTATGAGCTTGAACAGGAAGCTATCACCTTTTTGGATGTGAGGATTTACAAGTGTGGGGATAGATTAAGATCTACTATTTTCCGTAAGGATACACGAACAAAGGATAAACTGAGACTAGACGGGTATAGTAGCAAAATGTACATATACTTTATTAGACAATACATAAAAAATTATTAATTTATATGTGATATATCACATCAGATAAAAAGGTGGACTACACCTGCGGGGACATAACATAATTACATACAAAAAGGGCAAGGAGGTCAACACTCAGCTAAGACTCAGCCAAGACTCACAAATATCCAAAGAAAGTGCAAATGCATATCTCAAGGTTTGTACACATATATACACACACATGGGACCTATTTCACATGCAAAAAGTTTTTTATGTATCACAAATATCCACAATTTTGCTGATATACACGTATGTATCTCCGCTGCCAGTGCATCAAGCTGGGACACTCACACGTGTATAGCAACTGGATAAACACAAGGACCCATCCCCTTGTGGGGAAAAAAAGGACTAATGCCTTAATCTCAGCAAAAAAGTGCATATGTGCATATTATCATCCATTATAAAAAATATAGAGATACAGAAACAGAGTCCCATAAAGATGTGTGAACATATGTGCACATATCACCCTAGGGGCGGATGAAATTGCTACCAGTGCCCCAAAGGTAGAACCATATGCGGGCATGCATATGCAAATATATATGCACAGGAATCGATTGACTAAATAACTATATCTAAATAGATAAAATCAAAAATTCACAAAGATCGATCCCTGCACCAAATATAAGAGTAACTGAATTATGCTACAGAGTCATTGGCTATCAGAGCAAAGAGTAGCCTCACACTGTGAAATTACATACCCATATGATAGGAACAGTCCAAACTCAGGAGAGCCACGTACCTCCTTCTATTTTCCGTAAGGATACAGCTACCAACTCTATCCTGCACTGGAACAGCCACCATCCAACACTGCAAAAAAGAGGTATACCTAAAGGGCAATACCTCCGTGTTCGGAGGAATTGCTCGGAGGATGAGATGTTCTATGGGGAAGCAAGAAAACGAATGAATAGATTAGGTGATAGAGGCTACCCCAAACGTGTCTTGACAGACGCTTTTAAACATGCGAAGGATCAAACCCGTGATAGCTTACTGGTCCCACGTAGTAGGGACGCTAGTGGCCAATCTCCAATTAGGCTCATCTCGATGTTTGATGTAGCCAATTCACAAGTGAGGGAGATACTCACGAGATATTGGCTAATTTTGTCCATGGATTCAGACCATTCAGAGGCTATAACTGATCGACCGAGCATAACGTACCGTAGAGGAAGAAGTCTTAGAGACAGGCTAGTCCGCAGTCATTACGTACCACCGAGGATGGCAGGAACATGGCTAGAACGAAAACCTATTGGTATGTTTGATGCGGGTCATGTAAAGCCTGTGAATTTATATCAACATAGAAAACCATAGTGTGCTCAGTAACCGGACAAGCTATAATGATTAGAGACTTCATTAATTGCAGAAGCAGAGGTGCAGTGTACATCTGCCAATGTCCTTGCCCGATGGATTACATCGGTAAAACCATCAGAGAGTTACGCAGACATATCTGCGAACATGTCAATGATGTCCTGAAGAAAAAGGCTACCCCGGTGGCATCTCATGTACGGTGATCATCGGTGATCCTAGATGACTTAGATTTTCAGTTTTGGAGTTGATATCTTCATCCCCTAGGGGGGTACTGGGATTGAAAAATTCAGCAAAAGGAATGCGAATGGATTTATCGCTTTCCATCCCAGTCCCCTCTCGGCCTTAATGAAAGGCTCACTTTTGGGTGTTTCTTATAAACTTACCATGGTATACTGTCAGATTGCCTTGGTTGTCCTTTGTCTGATATGCTTCCCCTATAAGTTAATTGTATCCCCTGAACAGTGTCTTGGATGTGAGAACCATCCGAATATGTAACACGTATATTGGGGAGGGTTATATGTCCTCTCCTTGTTGTTTTTTTAATTGCTGGACTTCCGGCCAGAAGTGTATAAATTCTTGCCCTTTTCAGATCAATGCCCAAAATATGCCCTATTTTTTGGAACGTAAGGGTTTTATTGTTTTGTAGAGTGCAATCCTGCTGGGGTCATTGTTAGTTATCTTGCTAATGTTGGGGCTTAGTCCCACAGTATTAGGCTCAATATAAATATCAAATAAGAGTGGTGATAATGGGCAGCCCTGGCGAGTACCTCTGCTTAAGTCAAAACTAATAGTAAGGTTCCCATTAATACTCAACTTAGCCGTGGGAGATCTATAAAGTAATTTAATCATATTAATGAATCTCTCCCCAAAGCCCATCCTGGCCAGAACCCTCCACAGGAATCGCCACTCCACCCGGTCAAAGGCCTTAGAGGCGTCCAATGACAGGATGGAACGAGTAGACCTCCCAGGAGCCTGCATATTAGCAAAAAGCCGATGGAGATTGTAATAAGTACCCTTATTTGGGATGAAACCGTTCTGGTCAGGATGGACAATGGAGGAGATGACCCCAGAGAGTCTTGTGGCCAAAATCCTTGCCAGGAGCTTTACATCTGCATTCAACAATGAGATCGGTCTATAGGATCCCAAATCTGTGGGGTCCTTATCTTTTTTTGGAATTAGTATTATTACCGCTTCCATCATTGAACCCTTGACCGATTCAGCAAGGACCCCCAGCAGTCTAGGAAAAATAACCTCCTTATATTTAGTATAGAATTCATATGGGAGTCCGTCTGAACCGGGGGTGGAATTACCCGAGCATAATTTAATTGCCCCTTCAAGCTCCTGAATTGAGAGGTCAGCCTCTAGTACCTACTTTTGAGTCGGGGAAATAGTAGGAAAAACAATACCATCAAGATAGGAATCCATCTTTTCATCCGTATTCTTAGAATCAGCTCTATAAAGGCCTTTAAAGTAGTCAAGGAAGGCCTCCTCTATGAAGTCTTGTCCACTAACTATCCTCCCAATAGCCAATCGAATGGTATCTATATTTTTTTTGGACTCCTGACTCGAGATCACTCTGGATAGAAGTTTTCCTGGTCGCCCTGATTCCGTAAAGTATTTTTGACCCTTAAAAAAAAATACTCTGTTGGGCCTTCTCCAGCAAAAAGTTAGAGTATGCTTGTGTAGTCTTCTGCATAGTTTCCCTATTTTCCTCTGTCCTACTTATATAGAAAGATTGTGTAGCTAAGGAGGCTTGTTCTTTTAAATTTTGCTCATTTTTCCCGTACTCCTTTCTCAAATTGGCAATATTACTGACCATTATTCCCCTCATATAGGCCTTGAAAGTATCCCATACTACTTGGATTTTAGCTGAACCACAATTAGTATCCCAAAATTGGTTGATTTCCTTTTGTATAATTTCATGTTTCTTTATTATTGATAGCCAATAGGGGTTTAATCTAAATGGAAACCTCCCTGTTTGTTTATCATGAGTCAGGCAGAGTTCGAGGAGTAGGGGTAGATGGTCCGAAAATGACCTAATCTCATACTTCATGCGTTTTACATACCGCAGATATTTTTTATTAATCAGGGCATGGTCTATTCTGGACATAGATCTACCTGATTTACTAATACATGATGAGAAAACCCTTCTCCCCTGTCCCAGACTTCCCCAAACATCCTCAAACCCAGCCTCAGAGCAAAAACGTGCCAAGGGGGACCCCTGAACAACGGAGTCTCCCGAGACACCCATAGAAACCCTGTCTACCGCAGGGTTGATAACACAGCTGAAGTCTCCAATAATCAATGTAGGACATTCTGGCCATTTATCAATACATTTTAACAAACAATTAAGTACTGAGAAAGAGAATGGAGGTGGAATATAGACAAAAGCTAGAATGCACATCTTCCCAGCCAATTTACAGTATAAGAAGACAAATCTCCCCTGGTGGTCAACAGAAGATGCCTCGCACGTAAAATCAATCGTTCTATGAATGTAGACAGTCACTCCCCTAGAGTGACTAGAAAAGGTAGAGTGATACATGTGCACAGCCCATCCCCTGGTGGCCACCCTGGAGGTCTCCCCGGTAAGATGTGTTTCTATCAAACATACAATAGCTGGGAGGTGAACACGCATCAGATCAAAAACCGCTTGTCTCTTTCTTCTGTCCCCCAGACCTCTAACATTCCAGGTAAGAATTCTGATTGACATTTATAACAGAAAAGGAGAGAAAAAAAAAAACCAAAAAAACACAACCCTCTCCTCCCCACTCTGGACGCATCACAGCCCATAACCACCCCCCAAACCAATTAAGGGCTCTTTCACACTTGCGGCAGGACGGATCCGACATGCTGTTCACCATGTCGGATCCGTCCTGCCGCTATTTCGCCGTGCCGCTGGACCGCCGCTCCATCCCCATTGACTATAATGGGGACGGGGGCGGAGGTCCGGCGCAGCACGGCGGTGCACGGCGAAAGCCGCCGGACTAAAAAGTCCTGCATGTCCGACTTTTTAGTCCGGCGGCTTTCGCCGTGCACCGCCGGGCTGCGCCGGAGCTCCGCCCCCATCCCCATTATAGTCAATGGGGACGGAGCGGCGGTCCAGCGGCACGGCGAAATAGCGGCAGGACGGATCCGACATGGTGAACAGCATGTCGGATCCGTCCTGCCGCAAGTGTGAAAGAGCCCTAATCCACCGCATAATGCAGCAGAGACCATCCCTGAAAGAGACCATCCCTCCCCCACACCCCGCCGCTCATCACCTCCCTGCATATTAAACAGAAAAGGAGAAAAAGTATAGAACATCAAATGTTTTTTTTTTTTTTTCCTTTTTCTCCTTTTCTTTTCCGCCTTTTTCCTACAGTATTTATGTAGTTTTTATTTAATTTCTTCCCCCTTAGCCGCTCCTTTATGTTTAGTTCCCAATTCTTTAGAGGCAGTATCACCTAAACCAGGAATATGGTAATAGCCTTTTGTTGGTTAGTTGAATAGTTAGCTCATTAGTTAGTTAGTCACAGAAAAAAAACAGTAAAGGAGCAATCTCACCCATTTCGATTTCTCAGGTCATCAGCCGACCCGGCTGAGAAACAAACAAAGCACAGCCAGGGAGACCAGCAGGGAGACCAGCGGGCCACAGGGAACCAGAGGACCAAACAACGATCCGCAGAGACTGGAGCGGGGGTCACCAGGAGAAACAGGCGGAACACCAGGAGCCAGCCAAAAGGAGAGAAGAACACCAACGCCAGCCAGCGACCAGCACCAGCAGCCACAAGGGGGGGGGGGGGGGGGGGGGGGGGGAGAAACAAGTAATCAGCAGGCAGTCCCAATCGCGGTCCAAAGACAAGCAGGCATAACTGCCAGGCAGCCGAAGTCCAGCAAAGCCCCAGACGCCGTCAGTCGAGGTCCAGGACGGGAGAGCAGGAAACAGGGAGCGGAGAAGAGGGGGAGGTGCGGCCCCACACAGGGGAAGGAGGAGACAGGAGCGGAGGCACCAAGCGGGACACCAAGCAGGCAGAGCGGGACAAGCCGCAATCCGGACAGTCCGGGCAGGAGAGAGAAGCGGGGACGCCAGAGACGGAGCAGTCAACGAGGCAGGCAGCGAGACAGCGGGAGGCGGGGAGAGAGCAACGTCCTCACGTCATCACGTCACATAGGCATCTTCTAATTGTAACAGTACTCACAGGTAGTGATGGACGAACATCTGCCGGGACGGTTCGCGAACGCGGCGGGTCCCATTCATTTTAATGGCAGGCGAACCTGAAAAACCTTCAGCTCATATTTGCAGCCAAGAAATAATTACTAGAAGTGCACAAATAGTCCCACAACATGGACAGTGACATACCAGATGTATTATTCGAATTTGCGATCTCCATTCATTATTTTTTTCAATGCAAAATATCGGCAATATAATTTTCGCGTACGCGCATGTGCAAATGCACTATACAGTCCCCAAATGCCCTATACAGTCCCCAAATGCACTATAAAGAAAGTATATTTGTATATAACACCCTGCTTCAATCAGTTTTTTTGGGGGGGCAACTGGTATATCACACCAGTAGAAATTATTTGTTCCAATAACGCTTGTCCGTCTATATACCTGCAGTATCGCAGCAGAACCGCACACAACTGCCGCACAATACAAATAGTGATGGACGAACATCTGCCGGGACGGTTCACAAACGCGATCAAATATTCGCGAACCGCAAGTTCGCGGCGGGTCCCATTCATTTTAATGGCAGGCTAACCTGAAAAACCTTCAGCTCATATTTGCAGCCAAGAAATAATTACTAGAAGTGCACAAATAGTCCCACAACATGGACAGTGACATACCAGATGTAGTATTCGAATTTGCGATCTCAATTCATTATTTTTTTCAATGCGAAATATCGGCAATATAATTTTCGCGTACGCGCATGCGCAAATGCACTATACAGTCCTCAAATGCACTATAAAGAAAGTATATTGGTATATAACACCCTGCTTCAATCAGTTTTTTTGGGGGGGCGACTGGTATATCACACCAGTAGAAATTATTTGTTCCAATAACGCTTGTCCCTCTATATACCTGCAGTATCGCAGCAGAACCGCACACAACTGCCGCACAATACAAATGCACTATAATATACTTTCTAACATAGAAAGTATATTATAACATTGTACAAGGAAGGCAATCCATTAGAATATACATAAATATAAAACGTAACCTTTAATAATTTTACTATGAGGGTCCATTCACACGTCCGTAAGTGTTTTGCGGATCCGCAAATCACGGACACTGGCAATGTGCATTCCGCAATTTGTGGACCGCACATCGCTGGCACTATAATAGAAAATGCCTAATCTTGTCTGCATGTTCTATTTTTTTGCGAAAACGTAAGCACAGATGTGGAAGTGTGGATCCGCAAATGCGGATGCGGATCCGCAAATGCGGATGCGGACAGCACATTTTGCGGACGTGTTAATGGAAAAGATATCCCTCAAAATGAAAATAAATTAAATTATTAAAGTTAAAGGGGTCCGACACCCAGGACCCCCGCCGATCAGCTGTTCGAGAAGGCAGCGGCGCTCCAGCAGCGGCGCGGCCTTCTCACTGTTTACCGCTGGCCCAGTGACGTCACGACTAGTATCAACTAGTGTGGGCGGGGCTAAGATCCATTCAAGTGAACAGAGCTTAGCCCTGCCCACGCTAGTTGATACTAGTCGTGACGTCACTGGGCCAGCGGTAAACAGCGAGAAGGCCGTGGCGCTGCTGAAGCGCTGCTGCCTTCTCAAACAGCTGATCGGCGGGGGTCCCGGGTGTCGGACCCCCGCCGATCAGATGCTGATGATCTATCCAGAGGATAGATCATCAGTTAAAACAAAGTGCAAAACCCCTTTAAGCAAAAAGCATAGATGTGGTAGGTAATAACAAGTGCTCGGCGGCACTAAATCAGGTGCTCGGCGGCACCAAATCAGAAACCATATGTCCTACCACAATCCGGGGGGTTCCAGTGCACATCCATGAATCCCGGTGGGAAAGCAAAAACCATCTATCCCTGGGCTAGATGATGATGTTGTATTGAAGGACATGGTGGGCAAAGAACTGTCCCTGATATTGCCCGACAGGGGGGTGCTATTCTGGCCCTGATAGCCTAACCACAGACCAACCGCCCTGATAAGAGCGACCCCGTCTGGAACCTTACCCTATATAAAAATGGCCCTAGTAAGCCCCTAGCCCCTAGGCCCCTGACTTCCAGGTGATCACTATATAGATCTATATGTTTTTGACTCATTAAAAAAGTATATTATAAGTATATCACACCCCTCAGTATGTCACACATATACAGGGAGTGCAGAATTATTAGGCAAGTTGTATTTTTGAGGATTAATTTTATTATTGAACAACAACCATGTTCTCAATGAACCCAAAAAACTCATTAATATCAAAGCTGAATATTTTTGGAAGTAGTTTTTAGTTTGTTTTTAGTTTTAGCTATTTTAGGGGGATATCTGTGTGTGCAGGTGACTATTACTGTGCATAATTATCAGGCAACTTAACAAAAAACAAATATATACCCATTTCAATTATTTATTTTTACCAGTGAAACCAATATAACATCTCAACATTCACAAATATACATTTCTGACATTCAAAAACAAAACAAAAACAAATCAGTGACCAATATAGCCACCTTTCTTTGCAAGGACACTCAAAAGCCTGCCATCCATGGATTCTGTCAGTGTTTTGATCTGTTCACCATCAACATTGCGTGCAGCAGCAACCACAGCCTCCCAGACACTGTTCAGAGAGGTGTACTGTTTTCCCTCCTTGTAAATCTCACATTTGATGATGGACCACAGGTTCTCAATGGGGTTCAGATCAGGTGAACAAGGAGGCCATGTCATTAGATTTTCTTCTTTTATACCCTTTCTTGCCAGCCACGCTGTGGAGTACTTGGACGCGTGTGATGGAGCATTGTCCTGCATGAAAATCATGTTTTTCTTGAAGGATGCAGACTTCTTCCTGTACCACTGCTTGAAGAAGGTGTCTTCCAGAAACTGGCAGTAGGACTGGGAGTTGAGCTTGACTCCATCCTCAACCCGAAAAGGCTCCACAAGCTCATCTTTGATGATACCAGCCCAAACCAGTACTCCACCTCCACCTTCCTGGCGTCTGAGTCGGACTGGAGCTCTCTGCCCTTTACCAATCCAGCCACGGGCCCATCCATCTGGCCCATCAACACTCACTCTCATTTCATCAGTCCATAAAACCTTAGAAAAATTAGTCTTGAGATATTTCTTGGCCCAGTCTTGACGTTTCAGCTTGTGTGTCTTGTTCAGTGGTGGTCGTCTTTCAGCCTTTCTTACCTTGGCCATGTCTCTGAGTATTGCACACCTTGTGCTTTTGGGCACTCCAGTGATGTTGCAGCTCTGAAATATGGCCAAACTGGTGGCAAGTGGCATCTTGGCAGCTGCACGCTTGACTTTTCTCAGTTCATGGGCAGTTATTTTGCGCCTTGGTTTTTCCACACGCTTCTTGCGACCCTGTTGACTATTTTGAATGAAACGCTTGATTGTTCGATGATCACGCTTCAGAAGCTTTGCAATTTTAAGAGTGCTGCATCCCTCTGCAAGATATCTCACTATTTTTGACTTTTCGGAGCCTGTCAAGTCCTTCTTTTGACCCATTTTGCCAAAGGAAAGGAAGTTGCCTAATAATTATGCACACCTAATATAGGGTGTTGATGTCATTAGACCACACCCCTTCTCATTACAGAGATGCACATCACCTAATATGCTTAATTGGTAGTAGGCTTTCGAGCCTATACAGCTTGGAGTAAGACAACATGCATAAAGAGGATGATGTGGTCAAAATACTCATTTGCCTAATAATTCTGCACGCAGTGTAGATAGCACACCTATACTAGTCCTTAAAATGACTTTTGTGGCCCTATTAGCTAGCCTTTGGTGTCCCTAACAGCCTGTCCCTGCTCCACACAGCAACCTCCCCCTACACTGGCAAAACACTGAATGTAAAATGGAGGCCAGATCAGGTTTATTTATAAGGTAGGGGGTATGTCCATGCGCTGAAATGTCTCAGTTGGCTGTCCTGTACCACCTAATGGATGTGTCATGGTTCAAAGTTCTCCATATGTTCCGCGAATCGCGAACACGCAAAGTTCACCGCAAAACGACCTCCGGGCGAACCGCAAGGCCATCTCTACTAACAGGTAACTTTAGACCTTCTTTGATCTTCCTGGAGCTGATTGTTGGCTGAGTCCTTGCCATTTTGGCTCTTCTTCTATCCATTCGAAAGGTAGTTTTTCTCTTTCTTCCATGTCTTTCAGGTTTTGGTTGCCATTTTAAAGAATTTGCAATCATTTTAGCTGAGCAGCCTATAATTTTCTGCACTTCTTTATATGTTTTCCCCTCTCCAATGAACTTTTTAATCAAGGTACACTGCTCTTCTGAACAATGTCTGACTATAATTATTTTGAACACAACTGTATATAGATAAATAAAGCAAAAATCTGGCAGCACTACCTCCAACTTGAACAAAAAAGGGTGCACGCCCGAAGGGACTAGACGATTGCCCAATACACAAAGTAGCAAAAGAGCAGCACTACAAAATATGGACACGCCATGTTTCGGCTCAACACTAGAATCTTTCTCAAGCAGTTATACATGTATATATATATATATATATATATATATAAATAAGAGTACCGCGGCACCTCCATTAAAGTGACATGTGCTTTATTCACAAAAATGCAACGTTTCGGTTCACTCCATGGAACCTTTTCAAGCAGTGATACAAAACAATGGTGCCAAACCAGTATATAAAGGGGTGTTACAATTAATTAATCAATACATATAATTAGTGCTAAAAAAAAATCATAAGTTACAAAAGTGTATATATATATATATACAGCACCCCAAAAGCAAGGCCAGACCTGTCACAATTGTGTCGTCCTGGCCCTCACCCCAGGCACTTATCCACCTCCTCCTTCATGGAAGCTCACCTGTCCACAACATCTGCAACATCCCGGCTATCCTGAACCTGCATGTTCCCTGCATGGCGCACGTCATCAACCTAGTAATGCAACATAGTAACATAGTAACATAGTAACATAGTACATAAGGCCGAAAAAATTACATTTGTCCATCCAATTCGGCCTGTCATCCTGCAAGTTGATCCAGAGGAAGGCAAAAAAAAAACCCTGTGAGGTAGAAGCCACTTTTCCTCACTTTAGGGGAATAAAAAATTCCTTCCTGACTCCAATCAGGCAATCAGAATAACTCCCTGGATCAACGACCCCTCTCTAGTAGCTATAGCCTGTAATATTATTACACTCCAGAAATACATCCAGGCCCCTCTTGAACTCTTTTAGTGAACTCACTATCACCACCTCCTCAGGCAGAGAGTTCCATAGTCTCACTGCTCTTACCGTAAAGAATCCTCTGCTATGTTTGTGTACAAACCTTATTTCCTCTAGATGCAGAGGATGTCCCCTCGTCACAGTTACTGTCCTGGGGATAAATAGATGATGGGATAGATCTCTATACTGACCCTTGATATATTTATACATATTAATTAGATCTCCCCTCAGTCGTCTTTTTTCTAAAGTGAATAACCCTAATTTTGATAATCTTTCAGGGTACTGTAGTTGCCCCATTCCAGTTATTACTTTAGTTGCCCTCCTCTGGACCCTCTCCAGCTCTGCTATGTCTGCCTTGTTTATAGGAGCCCAGAACTGTACACAGTTCTCCATGTGTGGTCTGACTAGCGATTTGTAAAGTGGTAGGACTATGTTCTTATCACGGGCATCTATGCCCCTTCTGAGGCAACCCATTATCTTATTGGCCTTGGCAGCAGCTGCCTGACACTGGTTTTTGCACCTTAGTTTGCTGTTTATTAAAATTCCTAGATCCTTTTCCATGTCAGTGTTACCAAGTGTTTTATCATTTAGTATGTACGGGTGACTTGCATTATTCCTTCCCATGTGCATAACTTTACATTTGTCAGTGTTAAACCTCATCTGCCACTTATCTGCCCAAGCCTCCAATCTATCCAGATCCATCTGTAGCTGTATACTGTCCTCTTCAGTGTAAATTACTTTACATTGTATTACATGCTTTCTTTTTGTCATTTATTGCTTTCTTTACAGCTCTATTTATCCACATTGGTTTCTTTTTGTTCCTTAACCTTTTATTCCCATACGGTATGTACCTCTCACAATGAGATTTTAGGATGCTTTTAAAGATATCCCATTTTGTGGCTGTATTTTTATTTTTGAGGACTGTGTCCCAGTTAGTTAGGCCTATGGCCTTTCTTAGTTTGCTAAATTTAGCTTTTTTGAAGTTTGGTATTTTTGTTCCTCCCTGTAGAAATGCTCTTTTGAATGATAATTGTAAGGTTATTACTTTATGGTCACTATTTCCCAGGTGTCCCCCAACCTGCACGTCTGTTGTTCTGTCAGGTCTATTGGTTAATACTAAGTCCAGTATGGCCGTCCATCTAGTCGGGTCCTGAACCAGTTGGGAGAGGTAATTGTCTTTGGTTATTGCCAAGAACCTGTTTCCTTTATGAGATATACAAGTTTCAGTTTCCCAGTCTATATCTGGGTAGTTTCTAAATAAGTACACTGCGCAAGGTGGTAGCAATTTTCAGGAGACTGTCCAGACATTTCAGCTATTTTTATGTGGCGATGAACACTCTCCTGGATTTGCAGTGAATGGTTGGCTGATACACCATTTAATCCGCGATATGTTAAGCTGCTGGAATTTAACATTGCACATGCTTGAGCATCTGTATGAGCAGCAGAAAGCCGTGAACGATTTTGGCATGTGCAAGATTGCCTCAGCAGCAGGGAGCATGTGTTGCTTTGAAGTCAGGCAGCAGAAGCTCATACATGACACACATCGGAGGCTGAAGCCCTTCAAAGAGGCCACAAAGTTTGTCAGCAGGGACAACTGCGCCATGAACGATGTCATCCTTTTCATATTCATCTTAGAACAGATGCTGACTCTAATGCAGTAGGGGACAAAGGAGGAACAAGAACAGCTAACGCATATTTCTGTCTGCCCTGTAGCTGTTGGGGATCCACGAAGAGAATCTTCTATGGAGGAGGAGAAGAATGAGAATGAGGAGCTGCCACTGTAATAGGAGGAGGAGGAAGAATCAGAGATGGAGGAGCAAGATGACGATGATGATGATGGCACCAGCCAGGACACCCAATCATCTCAGTGGGGGATGGAGCCACAACAAACTGGCTCTTTGGGCATGCTGGCCAGAATTGCGACCTGTATGCTCTCTTGTTTATACAGTGACAGGCATATAATGGACATCAACCAATCTGATTACTGGATAGTCATGCCTTTAGACCCTCAGTATCAAAGCAAAATGGGGAATGTTTTCCTCCAGCCAAAAGGAAGGCCAAATTACACTATTACCATGAAACACTGTGTACACATCTTGCTGCGGCTTTCGGTGAGCAAACGCCTACCGCAAGCGTGTTTGAAAGAGATGTCCCCACAGAGTCATACCCCTCCCACTGCCACAAGCAGCAGAAGTTAAAGCAGCAGAAATTTCAGTCTCTGCAACATAATGGAGTAGTTTTTCAAGGTGCCAAGCCAAGCTAGGCTGAGGCCAGTCAGCAAACCGACAGCACTCACCTCAACGCCCAGTTTCAGGCCTACTTACAGTCTGGCCAGTCTCTGGGATATACTCTGTTCCTTGACCCCATGTATTTCTGGTTAGACAAACTGTACCAGTGGCCCAAACTGGTGCAGCACACTCTCTTCTTTCTTTCCCAGCCTCCATTGTGATCTTGGAGATGTTTTTTTTTAGCGCTGCAGGGGGCATGGTGACACCTAAATAGACTAAGTTGTCCTCCGCCAGTGTCCAAAACATCACTTTTGTCAAAATGAACCAAGCCTGGATTCAGGAGGATTTTCACACTCTGCCTGAGGCCGATAAATAGATCTGCCCCATCTTGACACTGTTGCTGCCTTCCTGCCTTTCTTTATGTACTTGCTGCCAGCATGCTACTGCTGCAGCCTGCCTACCATCATGACATTATCACCTTCATGCCACTGCCACTGCTTGCCTATTATCATCTTCTGTAAGGCTGCTGCTGCCTCCATCATGCTGCTGCCTGCCTGGCAACATGTACCATATGGCTTCTGCCACTGCCGCAGTATCAGCTGCAGCTCCTCGCTGCTAATCCCCTACTGACACTACTACCACTACCAACACTACTATTACCACCACTACTGCTACTACTATTAATACTATTAGGCCCCTTTCACACGAGCGCGGATGCGATGCGAGTATTCCGCGCGGATGCGATGTGGGAGGTGAACGCATTGCACCCGCACTGAATACCGACCCATTCATTTCTATGGGGTTGTTCACATGAGTGGTGATTTTCACGCATCACTTGTGCGTTGCGTGAAAATCGCAGCATGCTCCTCTTTGTGAGTTTTTCACGTAATGCAGGCCCCATAGAAATGAATGGGGTTGCGTGAAAATCGCAAGCATCCGCAAGCAAGTGCGGATGCGGTGCGATTTTCACGCACGGTTGCTAGGAGACGATCGGGATGGAGACCCGATCATTATTATTTTCCCTTATAACATGGTTATAAGGGAAAATAATATCATTCTGAATACAGAATGCATAGTAAAACATCGCTGGAGGGGTTAAAAAAAAAAATTTTTAACTCACCTTAGTCCACTTGATCACGTACCCGGCATCTCCTTCTGGCTTCATCTGATCTCTGTGCAGCAACAGGACCTTTGGTGATGTCATTCCGGTCATCACATGATCTTTTACCATGGTGATGGATCATGTGATGACCGGAATGACGTCACCAAAGGTCCTGTTGCTGCACAGAGATCAGATGAAGCCAGAAGGAGATGCCGGGTACGCGATCAAGTGGACTAAGGTGAGTTAAATATTTTTTTATTTTTTTTTAACCCCTCCAGCGATGTTTTACTATGCATTCTGTATTCAGAATGATATTATTTTCCCTTATAACATGGTTATAAGGGAAAATAATACTATCTACAGAACACCGATCCCAAGCCCGAACTTCTGTGAAGAAGTTCGGGCTTGGGTACCAAACACGCGGGTGTTCCCGTAACGCACACGCACATTTTCCCGCAACGCCCGTGTGAAAGAGGCCTTACCCATAGACAACCGACCTACTGCCTTGAATTTTCCATTCTATGCTGCTACTGCTGCCTCTAATATTGCAGCCACGAGCCTTATTACCCTACCTCTTCCTTCCACATCCACACTACATTGCTGCTGTTGCCAATTAAAAGGAAGAATTTTATAGGCTTGTTCACAATGGGACACTTTTTCATCTGACAATCAGCACTTGTGCGTGTCATGTGGACAGGCATTCTGACCCTGTCAAAGCATACTTTTTGGACACTTGGTCCCCCAAGCCTTTTTTTTTTAAATCCTTATAGCACTGCCTGTGTTTAAACATCATCTGTCCCCGATAAGGGACAATTTTTGAAAGCTTTAGAACATGAAAAACATGATGGCGTGGTATGTTTTTAAACAAGAAAGTGCAGTTACCCATAGCTATGTACAGTATGTTAGGGTCATTTAGACATGATTTACTATTGCTGTCATTGCGTTCGAGAGCTTGGGGTGGAGGGAGGGAAAAAGAAAAAATTCATTAATAATTTTTACAAAAAGATATCACGTCTAGGAGACCAGTGAGTGTTATATACCAATTTTCAGGGCAATTAAAGCCACTTTGGCTCAGTTGAATCGATTTGGATCTGAACCAAACTTTTTAAAAACATGGCGAACCTGAACCAAACTGAATCTCGAGTGGTTTACTCATCTCTATTATACATACATGCTTCTGTTATCCCTACACTTGCTGAGCAGAAACGTCACAATCACAAATTAATAAAATACCTTTTATTTTCCAGTTTTTCATTGAGTGGGCAGCCTTTTTGCATTTTTCAGTGTATATATAAAAATATATATATATATATATATATATATATATATATATATATAAATACAAGCAGAGCCCTTGTAGCACTCAGTGGATATTATGCTGGAGTAGGGATCCCACCCCTTTAGACAATCAATTCAAAGACTCCAGCCAAGTAGTATCTTGTGCAATTTTGTTTATTATGCATATACAATGGTGGTTGTTGCGGCGAAGTGACGTTTCGGCACCTCCGTGCCTTCATCAGACTAGTGCCGCTTTGTGGTAGACGAGATGCAATTGTGGACGCAGTGAGGAGTAAGCATGCTGTAGTACCGCTAGAAAGAGAGAGCGCTCTCTCTTTCTAGCGGTACTACCGCATGTCTACTCCTCACTGCATCCACAATTGCATCTCGTCTCCCACAAATCGGCACTAGTCTGATGAAGGCACGGAGGTACCGAAACGTCACTTCGCCGCAGCAACCACCATTGTATATGCATAATAAACAAAATTGCACAAGGGTCTCACAAGGGGTCTGAGGGTCTCATCTCGGTACCTAATGGCAGTCAGGCTACCTCTGGCGAGCACATGGAGGGCTGTGCGACCCTCCAAAGAAATGCCACCCCACACCATTACTGACCCAATGCCAAACCGGTCATGCTGGAGGATGTTGCAGGCAGCAGAACGTTCTCCACGGCGTCTCCAGACTCTGTCACGTCTGTCACATGTGCTCAGTGTGAACCTGCTTTCATCTGTGAAGAGCACAGGGCGCCAGTGGCGAATTTGCCAATCTTGGTGTTCTCTGGCAAATGCCAAACGTCCTGCACGGTGTTGGGCTAAAGTGAATAACCCTAATTTTGATAATCTTTCAGGGTACTGTAGTTGCCCCATTCCAGTTATTACTTTAGTTGCCCTCCTCTGGACCCTCTCCAGCTCTGCTATGTCTGCCTTGTTTATAGGAGCCCAGAACTGTACACAGTTCTCCATGTGTGGTCTGACTAGCGATTTGTAAAGTGGTAGGACTATGTTCTTATCACGGGCATCTATGCCCCTTCTGAGGCAACCCATTATCTTATTGGCCTTGGCAGCAGCTGCCTGACACTGGTTTTTGCACCTTAGTTTGCTGTTTATTAAAATTCCTAGATCCTTTTCCATGTCAGTGTTACCAAGTGTTTTATCATTTAGTATGTACGGGTGACTTGCATTATTCCTTCCCATGTGCATAACTTTACATTTGTCAGTGTTAAACCTCATCTGCCACTTATCTGCCCAAGCCTCCAATCTATCCAGATCCATCTGTAGCTGTATACTGTCCTCTTCAGTGTAAATTACTTTACATTGTATTACATGCTTTCTTTTTGTCATTTATTGCTTTCTTTACAGTTCTATTTATCCACATTGGTTTCTTTTTGTTCCTTAACCTTTTATTCCCATACGGTATGTACCTCTCACAATGAGATTTTAGGATGCTTTTAAAGATATCCCATTTTGTGGCTGTATTTTTATTTTTGAGGACTGTGTCCCAGTTAGTTAGGCCTATGGCCTTTCTTAGTTTGCTAAATTTAGCTTTTTTGAAGTTTGGTATTTTTGTTCCTCCCTGTAGAAATGCTCTTTTGAATGATAATTGTAAGGTTATTACTTTATGGTCACTATTTCCCAGGTGTCCCCCAACCTGCACGTCTGTTGTTCTGTCAGGTCTATTGGTTAATACTAAGTCCAGTATGGCCGTCCATCTAGTCGGGTCCTGAACCAGTTGGGAGAGGTAATTGTCTTTGGTTATTGCCAAGAACCTGTTTCCTTTATGAGATATACAAGTTTCAGTTTCCCAGTCTATATCTGGGTAGTTTCTAAATAAGTACACTGCGCAAGGTGGTAGCAATTTTCAGGAGACTGTCCAGACATTTCAGCTATTTTTATGTGGCGATGAACACTCTCCTGGATTTGCAGTGAATGGTTGGCTGATACACCATTTAATCCGCGATATGTTAAGCTGCTGGAATTTAACATTGCACATGCTTGAGCATCTGTATGAGCAGCAGAAAGCCGTGAACGATTTTGGCATGTGCAAGATTGCCTCAGCAGCAGGGAGCATGTGTTGCTTTGAAGTCAGGCAGCAGAAGCTCATACATGACACACATCGGAGGCTGAAGCCCTTCAAAGAGGCCACAAAGTTTGTCAGCAGGGACAACTGCGCCATGAACGATGTCATCCTTTTCATATTCATCTTAGAACAGATGCTGACTCTAATGCAGTAGGGGACAAAGGAGGAACAAGAACAGCTAACGCATATTTCTGTCTGCCCTGTAGCTGTTGGGGATCCACGAAGAGAATCTTCTATGGAGGAGGAGAAGAATGAGAATGAGGAGCTGCCACTGTAATAGGAGGAGGAGGAAGAATCAGAGATGGAGGAGCAAGATGACGATGATGATGATGGCACCAGCCAGGACACCCAATCATCTCAGTGGGGGATGGAGCCACAACAAACTGGCTCTTTGGGCATGCTGGCCAGAATTGCGACCTGTATGCTCTCTTGTTTATACAGTGACAGGCATATAATGGACATCAACCAATCTGATTACTGGATAGTCATGCCTTTAGACCCTCAGTATCAAAGCAAAATGGGGAATGTTTTCCTCCAGCCAAAAGGAAGGCCAAATTACACTATTACCATGAAACACTGTGTACACATCTTGCTGCGGCTTTCGGTGAGCAAACGCCTACCGCAAGCGTGTTTGAAAGAGATGTCCCCACAGAGTCATACCCCTCCCACTGCCACAAGCAGCAGAAGTTAAAGCAGCAGAAATTTCAGTCTCTGCAACATAATGGAGTAGTTTTTCAAGGTGCCAAGCCAAGCTAGGCTGAGGCCAGTCAGCAAACCGACAGCACTCACCTCAACGCCCAGTTTCAGGCCTACTTACAGTCTGGCCAGTCTCTGGGATATACTCTGTTCCTTGACCCCATGTATTTCTGGTTAGACAAACTGTACCAGTGGCCCAAACTGGTGCAGCACACTCTCTTCTTTCTTTCCCAGCCTCCATTGTGATCTTGGAGATGTTTTTTTTTAGCGCTGCAGGGGGCATGGTGACACCTAAATAGACTAAGTTGTCCTCCGCCAGTGTCCAAAACATCACTTTTGTCAAAATGAACCAAGCCTGGATTCAGGAGGATTTTCACACTCTGCCTGAGGCCGATAAATAGATCTGCCCCATCTTGACACTGTTGCTGCCTTCCTGCCTTTCTTTATGTACTTGCTGCCAGCATGCTACTGCTGCAGCCTGCCTACCATCATGACATTATCACCTTCATGCCACTGCCACTGCTTGCCTATTATCATCTTCTGTAAGGCTGCTGCTGCCTCCATCATGCTGCTGCCTGCCTGGCAACATGTACCATATGGCTTCTGCCACTGCCGCAGTATCAGCTGCAGCTCCTCGCTGCTAATCCCCTACTGACACTACTACCACTACCAACACTACTATTACCACCACTACTGCTACTACTATTAATACTATTAGGCCCCTTTCACACGAGCGCGGATGCGATGCGAGTATTCCGCGCGGATGCGATGTGGGAGGTGAACGCATTGCACCCGCACTGAATACCGACCCATTCATTTCTATGGGGTTGTTCACATGAGTGGTGATTTTCACGCATCACTTGTGCGTTGCGTGAAAATCGCAGCATGCTCCTCTTTGTGAGTTTTTCACGTAATGCAGGCCCCATAGAAATGAATGGGGTTGCGTGAAAATCGCAAGCATCCGCAAGCAAGTGCGGATGCGGTGCGATTTTCACGCACGGTTGCTAGGAGACGATCGGGATGGAGACCCGATCATTATTATTTTCCCTTATAACATGGTTATAAGGGAAAATAATATCATTCTGAATACAGAATGCATAGTAAAACATCGCTGGAGGGGTTAAAAAAAAAAAATTTTAACTCACCTTAGTCCACTTGATCACGTACCCGGCATCTCCTTCTGGCTTCATCTGATCTCTGTGCAGCAACAGGACCTTTGGTGATGTCATTCCGGTCATCACATGATCTTTTACCATGGTGATGGATCATGTGATGACCGGAATGACGTCACCAAAGGTCCTGTTGCTGCACAGAGATCAGATGAAGCCAGAAGGAGATGCCGGGTACGCGATCAAGTGGACTAAGGTGAGTTAAATATTTTTTTATTTTTTTTTAACCCCTCCAGCGATGTTTTACTATGCATTCTGTATTCAGAATGATATTATTTTCCCTTATAACCATGTTATAAGGGAAAATAATACTATCTACAGAACACCGATCCCAAGCCCGAACTTCTGTGAAGAAGTTCGGGCTTGGGTACCAAACACGCGGGTGTTCCCGTAACGCACACGCACATTTTCCCGCAACGCCCGTGTGAAAGAGGCCTTACCCATAGACAACCGACCTACTGCCTTGAATTTTCCATTCTATGCTGCTACTGCTGCCTCTAATATTGCAGCCACGAGCCTTATTACCCTACCTCTTCCTTCCACATCCACACTACATTGCTGCTGTTGCCAATTAAAAGGAAGAATTTTATAGGCTTGTTCACAATGGGACACTTTTTCATCTGACAATCAGCACTTGTGCGTGTCATGTGGACAGGCATTCTGACCCTGTCAAAGCATACTTTTTGGACACTTGGTCCCCCAAGCCTTTTTTTTTTAAATCCTTATAGCACTGCCTGTGTTTAAACATCATCTGTCCCCGATAAGGGACAATTTTTGAAAGCTTTAGAACATGAAAAACATGATGGCGTGGTATGTTTTTAAACAAGAAAGTGCAGTTACCCATAGCTATGTACAGTATGTTAGGGTCATTTAGACATGATTTACTATTGCTGTCATTGCGTTCGAGAGCTTGGGGTGGAGGGAGGGAAAAAGAAAAAATTCATTAAAAATTTTTACAAAAAGATATCACGTCTAGGAGACCAGTGAGTGTTATATACCAATTTTCAGGGCAATTAAAGCCACTTTGGCTCAGTTGAATCGATTTGGATCTGAACCAAACTTTTTAAAAACATGGCGAACCTGAACCAAACTGAATCTCGAGTGGTTTACTCATCTCTATTATACATACATGCTTCTGTTATCCCTACACTTGCTGAGCAGAAACGTCACAATCACAAATTAATAAAATACCTTTTATTTTCCAGTTTTTCATTGAGTGGGCAGCCTTTTTGCATTTTTCAGTGTATATATAAATATATATATATATATATATATATATATATATATAAATACAAGCAGAGCCCTTGTAGCACTCAGTGGATATTATGCTGGAGTAGGGATCCCACCCCTTTAGACAATCAATTCAAAGACTCCAGCCAAGTAGTATCTTGTGCAATTTTGTTTATTATGCATATACAATGGTGGTTGTTGCGGCGAAGTGACGTTTCGGCACCTCCGTGCCTTCATCAGACTAGTGCCGCTTTGTGGTAGACGAGATGCAATTGTGGACGCAGTGAGGAGTAAGCATGCTGTAGTACCGCTAGAAAGAGAGAGCGCTCTCTCTTTCTAGCGGTACTACCGCATGTCTACTCCTCACTGCATCCACAATTGCATCTCGTCTCCCACAAATCGGCACTAGTCTGATGAAGGCACGGAGGTACCGAAACGTCACTTCGCCGCAGCAACCACCATTGTATATGCATAATAAACAAAATTGCACAAGATACTACTTGGCTGGAGTCTTTGAATTGATTTTATATATATATATATATATATATATATATACTGCTCAAAAAAATAAAGGGAACACAAAAATAACACATCCTAGATCTGAATTAATTAAATATTCTTCTGAAATACTTTGTTCTTTACATAGTTTAATGTGCTGACAACAAAATCACAAAAAAATATAAAATGGAAATCAAATTTTTTAACTCATGGAGGTCTGGATTTGGAGTCACACTCAAAATTAAAGTGGAAAAACACAATACAGGCTGATCCAACTTTGATGTAATGTCCTTAAAACAAGTCAAAATGAGGCTCAGTAGTGTGTGTGGCCTCCACATGCCTGTATGACCTCCCTACAACGCCTGTGCATGCTCCTAATGAGGTGGCGGACGGTCTCCTGAGGGATCTCCTCCCAGACCTGGACTAAAGCATCTGCCAACTCCTGGACAGTCTGTGGTGCAACGTGACGTTGGTGGATAGAGCAAGACATGATGTTCCAGATGTGCTCAATTGGATTTAGGTCTGGGGAACGGGCGGGCCAGTCCATTGCACCAATGCCTTCGTCTTGCAGGAACTGCTGACACACTCCAGCCACATGAGGTCTAGCATTGTCTTGCATTAGGAGGAACCTAGGTCCAACCGCACCAGCATATGGTCTCACAAGGGGTCTGAGGGTCTCATCTCGGTACCTAATGGCAGTCAGGCTACCTCTGGCGAGCACATGGAGGGCTGTGCGACCCTCCAAAGAAATGCCACCCCACACCATTACTGACCCAATGCCAAACCGGTCATGCTGGAGGATGTTGCAGGCAGCAGAACGTTCTCCACGGCGTCTCCAGACTCTGTCACGTCTGTCACATGTGCTCAGTGTGAACCTGCTTTCATCTGTGAAGAGCACAGGGCGCCAGTGGCGAATTTGCCAATCTTGGTGTTCTCTGGCAAATGCCAAACGTCCTGCACGGTGTTGGGCTGTAAGCACAACCCCCACCTGTGGACATTGGGCCCTCATATCACCCTCATGGAGTCTGTTTCTGACCGTTTGAGCAGACACATGCACATTTGTGGCCTGCTGGAGGTCATTTTGCAGGGCTCTGGCAGTGCTCCTCCTGTTCCTCCTTGCACAAAGGCGGAGGTAGCGGTCCTGCTGCTGGGTTGTTGCCCTCCTACGGCCTCCTCCACGTCTCCTGATGTACTGGCCTGGCTCCTGGTAGCGCCTCCATGCTCTGGACACTACGCTGACAGACACAGCAAACCTTCTTGCCACAGCTCGCATTGATGTGCCATCCTGGATAAGCTGCACTACCTGAGCCACTTGTGTGGGTTGTAGACTCCGTCTCATGCTACCACTAAAGTGAAAGCACCGCCAGCATTCAAAAGTGACCAAAAATTAGCCAGGAAGCATAGGAACTGAGAAGTGGTCAGGTCACCACCTGCAGAACCACTCCTTCATTGGGGGTGTCTTGCTAATTGCCTATAATTTTCACCTGTTGTCTATTCCATTTGCACAACAGCATGTGAAATTGATTGTCACTCAGTGTTGCTTCCTAAGTGGACAGTTTGATTTCACAGAAGTGTGATTGACTTGGAGTTACATTGTGTTGTTTAAGTGTTCCCTTTATTTTTTTGAGCAGTGTATATATGTGTGTATGTATATATATATATATATATATATATATATATATACAGTACAGACCAAAATTTTGGACACACCTTCTCATTCAAAGAGTTTTCTTTATTTTCATGACTATGAAAATTGTAGATTCACACTGAAGGCATCAAAACTATGAATGAACACACGTGGAATTATATACATAACAAACAAGTGTGAAACAACTGAAAATATGTCATATTCTAGATTCTTCAAAGTAGCCACCTTTTTCTTTGATTACTACTTTGCACACTCTTGGCATTCTCTTGATGAGCTTCAAAAGGTAGTCCCCTGAAATGGTTTTCACTTCACAGGTGTGCCCTGTCAGGTTTAATAAGTGGGATTTCTTGCCTTATAAATGGGGTTGGGACCATCAGTTGCATTGAGGAGAAGTCAGGTGGATACACAGCTGATAGTCCTACTGAATAGACTGTTAGAATTTGTATTATGGCAAGAAAAAATCAGCTAAGTAAAGAAAAACGAGTGGCCATCATTACTTTAAGAAATGAAGGTCAGTCAGTCAGCCGAAAAATTGAGAAAACTTTGAAAGTAAGGGCTATTTGACCATGAAGGAGAGTGATGGGGTGCTGCGCCAGATGACCTGGCCTCCACAGTCACCGGACCTGAACCCAATCGAGATGGTTTAGGGTGAGCTGGACCGCAGAGTGAAGGCAAAAGGGCCAACAAGTGCTAAGCATCTCTGGGAACTCCTTCAAGACTGTTGGAAGACCATTTCAGGGGACTACCTCTTGAAGCTCATCAAGAGAATGCCAAGAGTGTGCAAAGCAGTAATCAAAGCAAAAGGTGGCTACTTTGAAGAACCTAGAATATGACATATTTTCAGTTGTTTCACACTTGTTTGTTATGTATATAATTCCACATGTGTTAATTCATAGTTTTGATGCCTTCATAGTCATGAAAATAAAGAAAACTCTTTGAATGAGAAGGTGTGTCCAAACTTTTGGTCTGTACTGTGTGTATATATATATATATATATATATATATATATATATATATATATACACAGTGAGAAACAGAAGTATTTGAACACCCTGCGATTTTGCAAGTTCTCCCACTTAGAAATCATGGAGGGGTTTAAAATTTACATTGTAGCTGCATTCCCACTCTGAGAGACAGAATAAAAAAAAAAGAAATCAGGAATTAACATTATATGATTTTTAAAGAATTTATTTGTCTTGCACTGCTGAACATAAGTATTTCAACACCTGAGAAACAGCAAGAATTCTGTCTCTCAAAGACCTGTTGCTGTGCCTTAAAAAGTCCACCTCTACTCCACTCATTAATCTAACTTAGTAGCACCTGTCTGAGCTCTTTAAAGACACCTGTCCACCCCACAGTCAGTCAGACGCCAACTACTACCATGGGCAAGACCAAAGAGCTGTCAAAAAACACCAGAGACAAAATTGTGGCCCTCCACAAGGCTGGAAAGGGATACAGGGCAATTGCCAAGCAGCTTGGTGAAAATAGATCAACTGTTGGAGCAATTGTTAAAAAATGGAAAAGGCTAAAGAAGACTGACAGTCTCCCTTAGACAGGGGCTCCATGCAAGATCTCACTTCATGAGGTATAACTGATGTTAAGAAAGGTGAGAAATCAGCCCAGAACTACAAGGGAGGAGCTGATCAAGGACATGAAGAGAGCTGGGACCACACGCTGTCATGGTTTCAAATCATGCATTGCACGGAAGGTTCCCCTGCTCAAGTCATCACATGTCTAGGCCTGTCTGAAGTTTGCCAATGACCATCTGGATTATCCAGAGGAGGCATGGGAGAAAGTCATGTGGTCAGATGAGACCAAAGTAGAACTTTTTGGTCTAAACTTCACTCGTCGTGTTTGGAAGAAAAAGAAGGATGAGTTACATCCCAAGAACACCATCCCTACTGTGAAGCATGGGGGTGGTAACATAATGCTTTGGGGGTGCTTTTCTGCAAAGGGGGCAGGACGACTGCACTGTATTAAGGAGAGGATGAATGGGGCCATTCATTGTGAGATTTTGAGCAACAAACTCCTTTCCTCAGTCAGAGCATTGAAGATGGGTTGTGGCTGGGTCTTCCAACATGACAACGATCCAAAGCACACAGCCAGGATAACCAAGGAGTGGCTCCGTAAGAAGCATATCAAGGTTCTGGAGTGGCCTAGCCAGTCTCCAGACCTAAATCCAATAGAACATCTTTGAAGGGAGCTGAAACTCCATGTTGCTCAGTGACAGCCCCGAAACCTGACAGATCTAGAGGAGATCTGTGTGGAGGAGTGGGCCAAAATCCCTGTTGCAGTGTGTACAAAGAACTACAGGAAACGTTTGACCTCTAATTGCAAACAAAGGCTTCTGTACCAAATATTAACACTGATTTTCTCAGGTGTACAAATACTTATGTTCATCAGTGCAAGACAAATACATTCTTTAAAAATCCTACAATGTGATTTCCTGATTTTTTTTTATTTTTTATTCTGTCTCTGAGTGGGAATGCACCTACAATGTGATTTTCAGACCCCTCCATGATTTCTAAGTGGGAGAACTTGCAAAATCACAGGGTGTTCAAATACTTCTGTTCCTCACTGTATATATATGTATGTATGTGTGTGTATATGAGGTGAAAAGAAAATCACTGCAGCTCTCACCTACCGCTTCCCAGTGGAGCACGGAGGATCAGACCCGGACTGAGTTAGGTGCAAAATATGAAAAAACAATAAAATCCAGCTCCTCTGAATAAAAATGCTTTATTCGACTTCCATAAAATCAGACATCAAATAGGACACTTTGCTGTTACGCGTTTCGGGCTACAACATCTTAGCCCTTCATCAAGACAAACAAATAGACTTAAAAACCTCCATTTTATACACAGGCAAGAGACATGCCCACTTGATTGAATAATCCCCACCACCTGGAATCAGCACCTGATGACTAGTCAAATTTTGACAGAAGGGAGATTGTCAAGTGGAACGGAGACTCAATAATGATGACAAATATGTAATTTATATTGTAGAGTTAAGTCATGCTTTCTATTCAACCCCTTTGGTATGCATGTTCCAAGATGAAACATCCAGTATGTCTCTCTACTGAAAAGTTTCTGTCTACGATCTCCCCCTCTAATTGGTGTGGTAACTATTTCAATACCCTGCACAAAAAACGCAGAGGTATCGCCTTTATGGACTATCGCAAAGTGTGAGGTGGCTGCTGATATATTTCGCGTTGAAATATGCGGGACATCACTCAAGTGTTTGCAAATTCTCACCTTGAGCTGGTTCGTAGTACATCCCACATATTGCAATGCGCAAATTCGACAAGTAGTGACATATACAACACATTCTGTATTGCAATTGATATATTGTCGCAGTTCATGTGTACTGCCATTCGATGTGGATACAATGTTTTTACTTACTGACATATGAGAACAGCAAATAAATTTTTTGCTTCCACATTTAAAATTGCCCTTTGTAGTCAGCCAAACTGGTTCACAAATAGTGTTCTCCGAAAATAAGCTGGGACTTACTTTTTGTCCAATAGTCGGTGCTTTCTTCGCTATGCATTTAATGCCTGCCTCTACAATATCTCCCCAGCCCTCATCAAAACTTATGACTGTCTCTTGCCTGTGTATAAAATGGAGGTTTTTAAGTCTATTTGTTTGTCCTGATGAAGGGCTAAGATGTTGTAGCCCGAAACGCGTAACAGCAAAGTGTCCTATTTGATGTCGGATTTTATGGAAGTCGAATAAAGCATTTTTATTCAGAGGAGCTGGATTCCATAGTTTTTTCATGTGTGTGTATATATATATTTAATTCCCCAGTCGTCTCTATGACAGCACAACCTGAGATTGCTTTCCTCTGATAGGACAGGAAAAAACACACAGAGAGGTTAAAGACCCTACCCCTCCCCTCATCGCCAGTGTTTTTTCCTGTCCTGTCAAGGAAGGAATACCAGAGAGGTGCTGGGAGCTCTTCTGGGTTCCCTAAGATTTTTTTATCTATGATGCCCTACTGTGGCATGGCATCACTTGTGGTTTCCTGCAGACCGTAGGTCGGGTCTGGGGTCCGGCTCTTACCTCCTCCAGGCGCGATATGCGCCTGGGTCTCCTCTGCTCATGGAGCCCCCGGCGAAGTTCTCTCTGCGACGGCTCTGGCTGGGCTTGATGCAGCGTGGTATGGGCAGCTGGAGCGACGCTATGACGTGCATCCCTCCAGTCGACGGATGATGTCGTATACCGGGGGCGTGGCCTACGTTGTGACATCACACGGGCCGCGACCGGCGCCAAATTAAAATAGGAGCAGATTTCCTGCATTGTGCCTGTGTTCTCGCCCTGCCTGCTTATGGCGTTTCATGTGGACGGGAGCTGGAGAGATGAGCGCCCCTACCACCACTGGCTCGGGTCCTGAGACCCCCACCACTCTGGGTGGTGGGAGTAGCCTGCTGGCACCTGTTCATTTTTTATGTTTGCCCTGCTGTGGTTGACCCTTTTCTCCCTTGTGTATTACAGGGAGAAAAGGAGTCTACCTCCTCTGTTAAAGCTAGGCCCAGGAGGTGTGGCATTTGCTGTAAGCGTCTTCCTTCCCCTGGGTCTAAACCTCTGTGTAAGGATTGCACCTCTGCTATTGTGAAGTCGGAGTCATCCAGTCTTATGGATGAGATTAAGACGCTAGTCAGAGTGGAGGTCCAGTCAGCTCTGGCTTCTAGGGACCCTCCTGTCTCCCCTAGACCCCAGCCTCACCACGGCCACAGACCGCCCTCTTCCAGAGATCCCAACTACTCTGGTAGTGACCTCGACACAGTTAACCCCGACCTATCGGACACTGAGACTCTTCCTAGATCCCTAGAATCTGAGGAGAATAGTGAATATAGGAGGTTTTTCTTCAACCCAGAGGACATTGACGAATTAATCAGAACCATCAGAGCCACTATAAGAATGGAGGTCCCTAAAAAACCAGTCAGTCCAAGAGGAGATTTTTGAGGGATTAGGAGAAAGGCACAGGTCGGTGTTCCCCTTTCCGGACAATATCCAAAAGATAAGGGCAGAATTGGATAAGCCTGAGAAAGGCTCCTTTATTCCATGTGGCCTGAAAAGACGATACCCCTTTGACGAGGTGGATTGTGCTGATTGGGAAGCTGTTCCCAGGGCCGACGCCCAAGTTGCCAAGGTGGCAAAGTGTACAGTCCTACCATTCGAGGACGCTGCACAGCTCAAGGATCCTTTAGATAGGAAAGCCGAGAGCCTTCTTAAGAAAATATGGGAGGCCACGGCTGCCCTCTTAAAGCCTGGTGTAGCGGCGACGTATGTTGCTCGTACACTCGCAGTATGGCTAGAACAATTGGAGCACCATATAGTTAATAAGGCTCCTCAGTAAGAGATCCTGGATAGTCTTCCCCTTCTCAGGAAGGCCACCTACTTTCTCCCTGATGCCGCTGTGGAGTCTGTCAGGCTATCTGCCCGCACCGCGGTCCTCTCAAACACTATCAGAAGGGTTCTGTGGCTAAAAGCCTGGTCCGGTGATACCATCTAAAAAAACAGGCTAATATCTTTACCCTTTCACGGTCAGTATGTGTTAGGGTCCGATCTGGATAAGATCCTCGAGAATGCTACAGACCATAAGAGGGGGTTTCCCAAGGAAAAATCTAAAACTAGGAGACAGTTTTTTCGGAGGCCCCAGCAAGATCCCAGGGCCGCGAGGGTTGGGTTACGAGAGGCGGGAGGGGAAAGAATTTTTTCCTCAATCGCAACAGGGGAGATCCCTCTCCTTCTATCTCAAAGCAATGATGTCATCCCGGTTGAAGGAAGGCTCAGCTCCTTTCTAAGTTCTTGGGAGCAGATCATCAAAGATCCATATATAATAAGTATCATAAGAAATGGCTACACTATAGAATTGGATTCCCTTCCTCCACAGAGGTTTATTCTGACCAGGCTTCCCATGGCCCTCAAATCTCCCTTGTCCGAGGGCATAAGAAACCTATTACGCCTAGGGGCCATAGAAAAGGTCCCCAACGGAGAATTAAGGAGGGGCCACTACTCTCCTTTATTTCTGGTCCGGAAATCGAACTGCAATTTTTGGACCATTATAAATTTAAAACCCCTGAACAAGCATATAACTTACCACAGGTTCAGGATGGAGACCGTCAAGTCGGTGGTAAAACTCATCAAAAGAGGTGTTATGGTGGCTACAATAGACCTCAGGGACGCATAGTTTCATATCCCAATACAGGTTCTTTCCAGAAGATTCCTGAGGTTTGCGGTGGAGCAAGGGGGGAGAGTTCATCACTTTCAGTTCAAGTGCCTCCCGTTTGGCATATCATCTGCGCCCCGCATCTTTACCAAAGTTATAGGTGAGGTTGTGGCCTCCCAGAGCAAGGACGGGATAATAATTGTCCCTTCCCTGGACAACCTGCTGATAATGGCGGAGACCTCGGATCTCCTTCACAGGCACATTCAGGTGGTTCTCTCGCGCCTCCAGGACTTAGGCTGGCTAGTCAACCGGGAGAAGTCCAATCTGCTTCCAAACCATCGGAAAGTATTCCTAGGTATCCTCCTAGATTCTACTCTCCAGAAATCCTTTCTCCCCCCTCTAAGAAATCCTTCACTTCACAAAGCAACCCTGTTGCTCAATAAGACAGGCCATTCTGATGCTGGGTCACCTCACCTCCTGCACCCCAACGGTAGCCTGGGCTCAATTCCATATGAGACTCCTACAGAGGCTTGTCCTCAAACTGTGGAATAGGTCTCAACTAACCCTGGACCAAAGGATGTCAGTATCCCAGGAGGTGAAAACTTCACTTGGTTGGTGGCTCAAGACCAAGAACCTGGAAATGGGAGTTCCTTGGAGGCAGGAGAAGGTGGGTTCTCTCACAACAGATGCCAGTTACCGAGGCTGAAGAGCTCTTATGGTTTCAGAAGCTTTTCAGGGGATCTGGTCCGGAGAACAGAGGAGGATGTCTTCCAACTACAGGGAGCTTCGGGCAATATGGGAGGGCCTCAAGTCAATCCAGGTCCAAGTCAGGATTCGCCACGTCCTGGTCCATTCAGACAACAAACGCGTTTCGGGGTCTGTTATTACCCCTTCCTCAGTGGTCACCACTGAGGAAGGGGTAATAACAGACCCCAAAACGCGTTTGGTGCTAGGACCCCCCGATGGACTTGGACCCTTTGTGCTGAAGTACTGCTGATATTGGAAATAATCCTGTCTCACCGCAGACCCGACGCGCATTCTTTTAGGACTTGTTTCAAGAGCTCATTACGCTCATTCACATAGCAAGTCCAGCGCGGAAGAAAGGTGTCTGTAAATCTATCCAAGCGCCGGCTCTTACATTTACGGAGTGGCGCCTGAGAGACAGAGAGGGGAACGCGATCATCACAAGATATCCCTGAACTTAAAGTACCGGCACAGCAGCGGAGCACAGTGGCACAGCTGAACAGTGAGTAATAGCGGGACGCCACATAAGCAAACCACTGCACTATTAGCTGTGTTCCTATTCCGTTTCGTGGACATTTTTGGAGAAAATTTATACCCCAAAGAACGATCTGTACTGTATCCAAACCAAAGGTTGGATGGACATTTAATTCAAAGACTTTGTATCCCCTATATCCAGAGGCTGTCTTATTTTAACTATTACCAAGAGGTTGAGGAATCTAGTTTTATTATCCGGATTGTATGTTATATTGTTTTAAGTAGTAGTGTATAAATTATTTATGTGTTATATTTTACAATAAACTGTGAGGTTCCTACATAGTGTTGTGTGTTTCTTCCAAACAACTCAACTTTGGTTTCATCTGTCTACAGAATATTTTGACAGTACTGCTGTGGAACATCCAGGTGCTCTTGTGCAAACTGTAAACGTGCAGCAATGTTTTTTTTGGACAGCAGTGGCTTCCTCTGTGGCATCCTCCCATGAAATCCATTTTTGTTTAGTATTTTACGCATCGTAGATTCGCTAACAGGGATGTTAGCATATGCTAGAGACTTTTGTAAGTCTTTAGCTGACACTCTAGTATTCTTCTTCACCTCATTGAGCAGTCTGCGTTGTGCTCTTGCAGTCATCTTTACAGGACGGCCACTCCTAGGGAGAGTAGCAGCAGTGCTGAACTTTCTCCATTTATAGACAATTTGTCTTACCGTGGACTGATGAACAGCAAGGCTTTTGGAGATACTTTTATAACCCTTTCAAGCTTTATGCAAGTCAACAATTCTTAATCGTAGGTCTTCTGAGAGATCTTTGGTGCGAGGCATCATTCACATCAGGCAATGCTTCTTGTGAAAAGCAAACCCAGAACTGGTGTGTGTTTTTTTTATAGGGCTCGGCATCTGTAACCAACACATCCAATCTCATCTCATTGATTGGACTCCAGTCGGCTGACACCTCACTCCAATTAGCTCTTGGAGATGTCATTAGTCTATGGGTTCACATACAACCTGCACTGTGAATGTTTACAAGGTGTGTTCAATAAAAACATGGTAATATTGAATTCCTTGTGTGTTATTAGTTTAAGCAGACTGTGATTGTCTATTGTTGTGACTTAGATGAAGAACAGATCACATTTTATGACCAATTTAGGCAGAAATCCATATAATTCCAAAGGGTTCACATACTTTTTCTTGCAACTGTAATAGTATAAAAATAAAAAATATTCATATTGTGCAATTAATGATTAAATAGAGAATTAATAATGGAGATGACATAAATAAAATAGGTTAAATAGTGAAAGTCAAATACCGATGAATAAATAAATAAAAATAAAAATAAATAAAAATATAATAAAAAATCAATCACATGATATTTTCATTGCAACAGAGTAGCACTACATATAAGTACTAAGATCTTCTGTAGGTAATGGGTCCGGATATCGGACACACCGTATTAGTACCAAAAGTACGAGGGTATTGTAATATTAGGGCCCTAACTCAAGGGGATTATGTTCCTGTTTTTTACTAATTTTAGGGTATTAGTTGTGTGGATGACAAAGCGTACAGTTTTAATGGTTGGTGGAACTTTAATAGTTAGCGTACTCCAAGGACTCATTCAGTCCAAACGGGGACAGGGTATTCAATTTGAAGATCCAGAACATCTCCTTGCGGCAGAGGATTTGATAGGAGTAGGGGACCCACTCCAAAGGCGTGATACGTAGTGAGGTGGAGTCCCCGTCGTGATGGATGGAGAAATGTTGAGAGACACTGTGGGTATCCACTTTGCGATGCATATTCGACCGATGCTCGTTCATCCGTTCGTGTTTAAGTCACAGGTGTTATGTGCTTATCCTGATGACTACCCCCCAGTGAAGTGACATTGTCCCATTTCACCATTAATTTTATCATTAACTTTACCATTTATTTTATCCTATACTTCATATGGTTTTATCCTTGTATTTCTTTAAATCTGTGCTCATTGACAGTTTTTATTTTGAGTACTCATTATCTGTTAATCACGTCATCATTTTATGATACACTTAGTGTCATTTAATCGCCATCACTCTGGGTGGTACTATCTATTTTCCTTAACAATTGTGTCCTTCAACGGGGATTGGCGCTCTTTTTCCCTTGTTTCCCCCTAGGGTCTGTATTGCAAGTGACTGACTTTGTTCAACACTTCAGATATATTACCCTATACACTTCTATATACTATCTTCTCAAGTGTCTGTAGCTACAAACACTTTGTTGAGCTGCCTTCCCCTCTCTCTCTTCTTCTGCACGACCTGAACCACCTCTGTCGGCGCCCAGATTTTTCATTCCTTTGGGATACGCTGTGATCCCTAAGTGTCTGAATTAACTTCAGTTTTTTTCTGTTCTATTTTCTAGACCTGTTTGCCTCAGGGAAGAATCACAAGGTTCAGAATGACTTTTCTCTCAATCCAAGAGATCCATGTGTGGCAATAGACGCTTTCACTCAGGATTGGATGTCGGGTCTGGTCTATGCCTTCCCCCCGATACCAATGATTCCAAGGGTGCTTCAAACGTTCCAATCCGAAAGGTGCAAGCTAATCTTGGTGGTCCCATTCTGGCCCAGAAGGGGCCGGTTTGGGCTCCTGAGGTCCTTCAGCATGGACAATCCTATCCGGTTCCTCCCGGAGGAGAGCCTTCTGACGCAGGGTCCCATCTCTCACCCCAATTCCAACCTCTTCAAGCTGTCCGCCTGGATTCTGAGCAATCCCTCCTGTTAGGATTAGGTCTGTCTAAAAAGGGTGATCGGTACTCTCTTACTTAGCAGAAAATCCAGCACCTCTAAAGCATACCTCAAAGCCTGGAGGAAGTTTGCCTCCTGGGGCGGGGTTAGGTTTAATCAGTCCTCCCATGATACTCCTCTTATCCTGGAATTCCTCCAGGATGGGTTGGATTTGGGCCTCGCTCCTAACACACTGAGAGTCCAAGTGTCGGCCTTGGGAGCCCTATACAATACCAGACTTTATGAGGTCCCCTGGGTGGCGAGATTTCTGAAGGCAGCAGATCGACTAAATCCCTATTTTCATAGGTTACAAGATATAGTCATCCCATCTTCTTTTCCTAACCCTAAAGACGAGCAGGAATCTAGATTCTATAATTTTGATGTTAGGCGTACTGTGCTTCATTATTTACATGCCACAGAAGAATGGCGTATTGATAAAAATTTATTTGTCCAGTTTGCAGGCCCAAATAAAGGTAAAAAAGCGGCAAAAAGCTCTATATCACTCTGGATTAGTTGTGCCATCTCCGAGGCCTATAAAGCCTCTGGTAAGGAGGCTACTCCATCCCTCAGAGCCCATTCAGTTAGATCAGTCTCTACTTCCTGGGCTGAGAGGGCATCTGCATCGTTAGAACAAATTTGCAGAGCAGCCACTTGGAAGAGGGCTCACACCATCACCAAACATTATACGGTTGACGTATTTGCCAATGAGTTCTCAGGTTGTGCTGTCATGGAGACGACTGGGAAAATGAGTATTGCACTCACCGGTAATCTGGTTTCCTGGAAGTCTCCATGACAGCACACATATTTCCCGCCCTTGTTTTTGTCAATAGATTAAATTGACTAGTTATGTTTTACCCCTTGTCCTGGTCCTGTTATAATACACTGGCGATCAGAGGAGGGGTGGGGTTTTAACCTCTCTGTGTGTTTTTTTCTGTCCTATCAGAGGAAGGCAATCTCAGGTTGTGCTGTCATGGAGACTTCCAGGAAACCGGATTACCGGTGAGTGTAATACTCTATAATATATCCATCGGTTAAGTATTCAACAAAAAAGATTGGATTTGCCTGTTTCCAAGCATTTTGTAGATCTCGATAATAAGGAAAGAAATCTCAAATGCTGGATTATAGATCATGTAGCAATGCCTAGGAGGGGTGGCGATATGATTTCACTACTAAAGAAAAAAGAAATATGTTGGATATACCCGGTTAATTCTTTGAGACCACATGGCCTCAATGCAGACTTCAATTTAGGATAGGTATGTGGATGTTAGCTTGCCCTGTCCCACTGTATGTTCGCTTGTCTCTTTACCTTAGAGTTAGGTTGTAATGTAACTATTATACTATAATAAGTGGAGGATATATTTATACTAATCATTTTTCTTTTGTTTTCCTTATGTTACACACAGATTATGGTGGTGAGTGACCGGGGACTACGTGATTGATGAGCGGTGTGATGTACAATCAACACAACTTCAACCCCATTTTTTTTTTTGGGCGTCTTTTTACATGCGTTATTACCTGCGACAATATGGTTGTTCAGTTTCCTTAGTATGATTGTGATGATACGAGGAGATCCCTCATAATGTTGCGGGATCAGCAGGGTTAACACTGTGTGGAATTGCTGATGACTCGGCTCCTCCCACATGGTGTTCCCTGTATGTGGTTCAACAGTTGGTGCCTGACGGTATCTTCAGTGGAATACAAATGATCTTATAAGCAACGGTGTTTATAATGAATGAATGGTTTCGTCATTGCTTGAATAGTGGTTTGCATAGGTGGGGACGCTGTGCAACAGCTGCGTCTGACCTATGTTTTACCTCTTCCAAGATGGCGACTGTTGAGGAATACTGAATACTGCAAGTTTGTTATGATGCTTTTCTATGACACCGACATGATGCGCTGTTTGGCGCATGCGCACTGGAGGATCGGGTACGTCAAACACAGCGGTTGATTCGCAATGGGGGTATGTAAGTTGCCTTGACATGTGCTTTCACTCACGCTCACATCAGGTTTTCCTGCCATTCCCTATGTGTAATGAATTGTAACAACCCTTTTTAACCATTTAACGTTGGGAACAATTTTTAAAGCACTTTATATACACATTGATTCTGTATCAATTATATATGTATATTTATGACATTGTTTCACTGCACTGTACCATGAATGAATTGGACATGTTTTTTGATACATTGTAATGTCTTGATGTATTTATATTGTTGTTCACGCCAGCATGGGTTAATGCTGCCTTTTTTTGCAAACACCTCAATTTGATGATGTCACTACCTTTCACTATATATGTCTATTTTGCATTGTTCACATTGCTTGAGAAAGGCTTCATGTTGGAGCCGAAATGTTGCATCACTAATGGGTGAATAAACACAATTTTTTTACCGCAACCCTGGAGTGCTGCTCTATTTTTCAGCAATACATTTTGGGTAAGCCTCTCCCCTTGAGCTAACACCCACTTCCATTAATGGTTGGTGCTGCCATACTTTTACCTTTTTATATATATATATATATATATATATATATATAAAAATATAAACTGCTCAAAAAAATAAAGGGAACCCAAAAATAACACATCCTAGATCTGAATTAATTAAATATTCTTCTGAAATACTTTGTTCTTTACATAGTTGAATGTGCTGACAACAAAATCACACAAAAATAAAAAAATGGAAATCAAATTTTTCAACCCATGGAGGTCTGGATTTGGAGTCACACTCAAAATTAAAGTGGAAAAACACACTACAGGCTAATCCAACTTTGATGTAATGTCCTTAAAACAAGTCAAAATGAGGCTCAGTAGTGTGTGTGGCTTCCACGTGCCTGTATGACCTCCCTACAATGCCTGTGCATGCTCCTGATGAGGTAGCGGACGGTCTCCTGAGGGATCTCCTCCCAGACCTGGACTAAAGCATCTGCCAACTCTTGGACAGTCTGTGGTGCAACGTGACGTCGGTGGATAGAGCGAGACATGATGTCCCAGATGTGCTCAATTGGATTCAGGTCTGGGAAACGGGCGGGCCAGTTCATAGCATCAATGCCTTCGTCTTGCAGGAACTGCTGACACACTCCAGCCACATGAGGTCTAGCATTGTCTTGCATTAGGAGGAACCCAGGGCCAACCGCACCAGCATATGGTCTCACAAGGGGTCTGAGGATCTCATCTCGGTACCTAATGGCAGTCAGGCTACCTCTGGCGAGCACATGGAGGGCTGTGCGGCCCTCCAAAGAAATGCCACCCCACACCATTACTGACCCAATGCCAAACCGGTCATGCTGGAGGATGTTGCAGGCAGCAGAACGTTCTCCACGGCGTCTCCAGACTCTGTCACGTCTGTCATATGTGCTCAGTGTGAACCTGCTTTCATCTGTGAAGAGCACAGGGCGCCAGTGGCGAATTTGCCAATCTTGGTGTTCTCTGGCAAATGCCAAACGTCCTGCTTGGTGTTGGGCTGTAAGCACAACCCCCACCTGGGAATTTCAGGCCCTCATATCACCCTCATGGAGTCTGTTTCTGACCGTTTGAGCAGACACATGCACATTTGTGGCCTGCTGGAGGTCATTTTGCAGGGCTCTGGCAGTGCTCCTCCTGTTCTTCCTTGCACAAAGGCGGAGGTAGCGGTCCTGCTGCTGGGTTGTTGCCCTCCTACGGCCTCCTCCACGTCTCCTGATGTACTTGCCTGTCTCCTGCTAGCACCTCCATGCTCTGGACACTACGCTGACAGACACAGCAAACCTTCTTGCCACAGCTCGCATTGATGTGCCATCCTGGATAAGCTGCACTACCTGAGCCACTTATGTGGGTTGTAGACTCCGTCTCATGCTACCATTAGAGTGAAAGCACCGCCAGCATTCAAAAGTGACCAAAACATCAGCCAGGAAGCATAGGAACTGAGAAGTGGTCTGTGGTCACCATCTGCAGAACCACTCCTTTATTGGGGGTGTCTTGCTAATTGCCTATAATTTCCACCTGTTGTCTATCCCATTTGCACAACAGCATGCGAAATTGATTGTCACTCAGTGTTGCTTCCTAAGTGGAAAGTTTGATTTCACAGAAGTGTGATTGACTTGGAGTTACATTGTGTTGTTTAAGTGTTCCCTTTATTTTTTTGAGCAGTGTATATATATATATATATATATATATATGTATATATATACACACACAGGTGAAACTCGAAAAATTTGAATATTGTGCAAAGTTAATTTATTTCAGTAATGCAACTTAAAAGGTGAAACTAATATATGAGAGAGACTCATTACATGCAAAGCGAGATATTTCAAGCCTTTATTTGTTATAATTTTGATGATTATGGCTTACAGCTTATGAAACCCCAAAGTCACAATTTTGAGGTACCCTTTGCTCAGGGGGTATGGATTAATTAGCTGACTAGAGTGTGACACTTTGAGCCTAGAATATTGAACCTTTTCACAAAATTCTAATTTTAAGCTGCATTAATGCAATTCCTTTTAATTTGCATTACTCAAATAAATGGACTTTTGCAAGATATTCTAATTTTTCGAGTTTCACCTGTATATATATATATATATATATATATATATATATATATACTAGATGTACCCTTGCTCCTGCAAACAATGAACACATTATCACTTAAAGAAGCCTTCTTCATAAAACTCTTGATTTTCCACAAGGCATCCAGAAAGCTTACAACTGGAAAGATCATTTGCTATTGCAATGTGCAATTAATTGAATAATTGAATGAAATTAAATGACCTATTTGTCCAAGGCATATTTTAGCACATCAGCAAGCTGACCAGTAGAATCTGTTCATGTCAAATTGTTCCAAATAGTACAGTGCCTAGAGTGGAATTTAAAGTGTCTTTGCATAATAGTCATCCTATTACTAAATTACTATGACCAAAAGGACTAAGCCCTTTTGTTTCAATTAAAAATTTTAGGTCTCAATTTATGTGTCATTTGCAGACTTGACGCGTCTGCTGTCAAATGTCATCACCTTTTCCTAATGTCATTTAGATAATAGGGATCTTAGTTCTTTTTGCTCTGAAAATTGATGGCAGCTTCTTTGTAGCAGCCCACACAAATATGTAGGAATTTTCAATCTTCCTGGCCTGGATCCCAAGTTCTTACCAACTCTGTGCACTGTTCATTCAGAAAACAGAAGGTTTAGCAAGGCTGTCAATGTATGTATTAGAAAAGTAGAGCCTACAGGGGCAGCATGCTGGTCATTTGGTCAAATAAATGGCTCCTCTTTGTTTCCAGTTCTGCTATTGTATAAGAGCAATAAAATTTCAGTTTATGACATTCGACAATAGTAAGAGCACCAAAGGAATCATATTAACCAACATCTATTTGATATGCATATTATTATTATTACCTTCCATTGGGCATGCAGTGCATCAGTGTTGTAAATAGGATGCTTGTTGCTATAAACTTGAAATCTCATTGTATAGCTGTGCTGTATATATAGATGACATGCTCTCAGGAGTGTCATGGGTCCTTGGTTGAAGTTTATGGACTTATGTCTTTTTTCAACCATATTAACTATGTAACTATGTAGCTATGTAGCTATGTTGCAAGTGTTCAGCTTGGGCCCCCCTTCCCTCAGTGCTTTGTGGCAGCAAGCAGGGGTGAACTTAGTCTTTCTGCTGCCTGAGGCAAAAATTTAAACTGCACCCCACCCCCAATGCCAGATCCTCAACGTAAAGGCTCATGGACACCACCTTTGCCCAGCCGTTCCATGCATTTGGCACTGCATTTTGCAGTCCCCAATGCAGGGGCAACATCTTGGTGGATTCCGCAGACGGATCCAGACCCATTCCACTTGAATGGGTCCCTGATCCGTCCACACTGCAAAAAAGTATTGCCTGCACTAATTTTTTGAGGTGTGGAGGCACGGAGAGAAACCCCATTCCGTAGTGCTTCCATGGGGTTCCACACTAGACTTTATGGATTGTGGACCCATTCAAGCAAATGGGTCCACATCTGTGATGAAGTGCAAAAAAGACCAGGGCCCGTCTATTGCACCAGTACAAAAAATACCGCCTTATTATGTGCGTCGAAAAAATAAAACGTAACTTTTACTTTATCTTATCATTAAAATGAATTGAGGCATTCTAAAATCAAAATAACAGTTCTTTATTTTGGAGGAGAAGAAATACTGGTACTTATCAGACCTAGTTGCCTTGTCTTATTGTTTGCGGGGGGAAATGTCACATGGAGTGCTAGGCTCACTATCTTGCAAGTCCTGTCTGTCCCTACTATACTAATCTAGATAGTGGAATTGCTGACAGGCTGTAGTCGGAGCACTCGCCCTTGCAAGGAAGACCCCCAGCCGCTGGAAAAAATACTCTGCTTCTCCTACCTAACAAGCATCTAAGGAGTCATCCGACGCGTTTCGCCAGATTTAATGGCTCATCAGGGAAAGAAATTCTTAGTGCTTTGCAGCGCTCAGTGCAGTGGCAGCGCTACATTTGTTTGTTAGAGGCAGTGGCCACTTTCCATGATGAGCAATTAAATCTGATGAAACGCGTCGGATGACTCCTTAGATGCTTGTTTAGTTTGGTAGGAGAAGCAGGGTATTTTAGATCAGACCCGAGGTTCCATCGGCTGGGGGTCCCCCTTGCAAGGGCGAGTGCTCCGACTACAGCCTGCCAGCAATTCCACTATCTAGATTAGTAGGGACAGACAGAACTTGCAAGATAGTGAGCCTAGCACTCCATGTGACGTTCCCCCCCCCTCCCCCCGCAAACAATAAGACAAGGCAACTAGGTCTGATAAGTACCAGTATTTCTTCTCCTCCAAAATAAGGAACTGTTATTTAGATTCTAGAATGCCTCGATTCATTTTAATGATAAGATAAAGTAAAAGTTATGTTTTATTTTTTCTACCAAGGTACACTCAGTCATATTTAGCTTTTCATACCAGAAACTACTGAGGCGAATTTTAGGTCACAATTGATCTTTCAATAATTGTGCGACTCTATCTTTTTTATGTGCGTCAGTGCAAATACCCCTTTACAATTTGCTCTAGTACAAAGAATACTCCCTTATAATGTGCGCTAGTACAAAAATACACCCTTTTAATGCATACCAGTGAAAATATCCCCCCTTATAATGTGATAGTAGAAATAAATTCACGGCACTCGTAAAATTGCAAGATGAAATTTGAGTATTTATTAGAGCCACCAATGGTTTTCAGTTTTATTGGGCCAATGTTTCTGTCCCTCCCGGACCTTGTTCACGGCCTCAGATATGGTGCTGCCCTTATAATGTGAGTCAGTACAAAAAGTACCCCCTTTTAATGTGTGCCAGTGAAAAAATGTCCCCTCAAAATGTGTGCCAGTACAAAAAAATGCTCCCTCTTGGTGGCCCTACTAGAGTCAATATCCCCATAGTGCCCCCCATAATGCATGCCCATCCAAGAACTTGCCCCCACCCCCTATGCGTGCCAGCGCCTATTCAGTGCCCCCAGTAGATGCACACATATTGCTCTCCCCCAACAGTGCCCCCATAGTTCCCCCAGTAGATGCCCCAATAATATTCTCCCCAACCCCAATTTCATCATAGTGCCCCCAGTAGAGGTCCCCATAGTTCCCCAATAGATGCCCCTACATCATAGTGTAAAATAAAAAACAATAAACGTAGATACTTACCTCCGCTGTCAGCCCAGAAGAGGCCTGCACTGCATCGCTGTTTCCTAAGCCGTACACTGCCCGGCTCAGGTGGCGTGATGATGATTACCTCTGACTGGGCCTGGAGCCTACTAGAGGTAATGGTGGGACAGGAGGACATTGCTCCGGTACCTCTGCCGCAGTACCTAATTTTATTGCCGTCCTCAGGACCAAATACATAATCAGCAGTGCGCCACTGGCAATTGCTACGACCCCTATAGCTATGCCAGTGTATACTGCATTTTATTGCATGAAGTGCTGATAGTTAAACCGGACTTTACACTGGAAGGTAATGGTCTATTCACACATAGCAGATTTGTTGCAGAAATTTCTGCAACTGATGATCTAAATAGGATTGTTTCTACAGCATATGCAATGTCTTCCACGTTATATTTCATGTTAAATCTCTCTCCCGCTCATGTCGCCTGCACCTCAAAAACATCTCTAGTAGACGCCCCTTTCTCACTATGGAAACAACAAAAACTCTCATTGTTGCCCTGATCCACTACCGCCTTGATTACTGCAACTCATTTTTAGTTTGCCTCTCCCTCAGCAGACTCTCCCCTCTCCAATCTATTCTTAATGCAGCAGCCAGGGTCACCTATCTGCCCAACCGCTACTCTGATCCCTCCGCCCTGTGTCAGTCATTGCACTGGCTACCCATACACTATAGAATCCTAATCAAACTGCTCGTCCTCACCCACAAAGCCCTCCACAGTGCTGCACCACCCTACATCTCTTCCCTCATCTCTGTCTACCACCCTACCCGTGCTCTCCGTTCAGCCAATGACTTACGACTGACTTCCACAAAAATCCAAACCTCTCTCCCCGCTCCAAGATTTCTCCCGAGCTGCACCGTTGCTCTGGAATTCCCCTACCCCAAGAAGTCAGGCTCAATCACAACATGCACAGTTTTAAGCATTCGCTAAAAACACATCTTTTAAGGGTGGCCTATCACCTCCCTTGATCTAACCTCCCATAGCCCAATTATCATTCTCTGAAGCTGAGCCTCCATTGCACCCAGAAGCACTTCATATATTGGCTGCTGACCGGCTCATGTGGCTTTATATCTGCTCCCCTATTCTCCCAAGATGGCTGGACTATCGTAAATAACAAGCACTTCTACCTTTTGTGTCATAGAAACATAGAAACATAGAATGTGTCGGCAGATAAGAACCATTTGGCCCATCTAGTCTGCCCAATATACTGAATACTATGGATAGCTCCCGGCCCTATCTTATATGAAGGATGGCCTTGTGCCTATCCCATGCATGCTTAAACCCCTTCACTGTATTTGCAGCTACCACTTCTGCAGGAAGGCTATTCCATGCATCCACTACTCTCTCAGTAAAGTAATACTTCCTTATATTACTTTTAAACCTTTGCCCCTCTAATTTAAAACGGTGTCCTCTTGTGGTAGTTTTTCTTCTTTTAAATATGCTCTCTTCCTTTACCGAGTTGATTCCCTTTATGTATTTAAAAGTTTCTATCATATCCCCTCTGTCTCTTCTTTCTTCCAAGCTATACATATTAAGGTCCTTTAACCTTTCCTGGTAAGTTTTATCCTGCAATCCATGTACTAGTTTAGTAGCTCTTCTCTGAACTCTCTCTAGAGTATCTATATCCTTCTGGAGATATGGCCTCCAGTACTGCGCACAATACTCCAAGTGAGGTCTCACCAGTGTTCTGTACAGCGGCATAAGCACTTCACTCTTTCTACTGCTTATACCTCTCCCTATACATCTAAGCATTCTGCTGGCATTTCGTGCTGCTCTATTACATTGTCTTCCCACCTTTAACCCCTTAAGGACCGGGCTCATTTTCACCTTAAGGACCAGGCCATTTTTTGCAAATCTGACCAGTGTCACTTTAAGTGCTCATAACTTTAAAACGCTTTGACTTATCCAGGCCATTCTGAGATTGTTTTTTCGTCACATATTGTACTTCATGACACTGGTAAAATGAAGTCAAAAAAATTATTTTTTTTGCACAAAAAAATACCTAATTTACCAAAAATTTGAAAAAAATTAGCAAATTTCAAAGTTTCAGTTTCTCTACTTCTGTAATACATAGTAATACCCCAAAAAATTGTGATGACTTTACATTCCCCATATGTCTACTTCATGTTTGAATTGTTTTGGGAATGATATTTTATTTTTTGGGGATGTTATAAGGCTTAGAAGTTTAGAAGCAAATCTTGAAATTTTTCAGAAATTTACAAAAACTCAATTTTTAGCGACCAGTTCAGGTCTGAAGTCACTTTGCGAGGCTTACATAATAGAAACCACCCAAAAATGACCCCATCTAAGAAACTACACCCCTCAAGGTATTCAAAACTGATTTTGCATACATTGTTAACCCTTTAGGTGTTGCACAAGAGTTATTGGCAAATGGGGAGGAAATTTGAGAATTTCATATTTTTGTCAAATTTTTCATTTTAACCCATTTTTTCCACTAACAAACCAAGGGTTAACAGCCAAACAAGACTGTATCTTTATTGCCCTGACTCTGCCGTTTACAGAAACACCCAATATGTGGCCGTAAACTACTGTACGGCCACACAGCGGGGCGTAGAGTGAAAGGTGCACCATATGGTTTTTGGAAGGCTGATTTTTATGGACTGGTTTTTTGACACCATGTCCCATTTGAAGCCCCCTGATGCACCCCAAGAGGAGAAACTCCCTAAAAGTGACCCCATCTAAGAAACTACACCCCTCAAGGTATTCAAAACTGATTTTACATACGTCGTTAACCCTTTAGGTGTTGCACAAGAGTTATTGGCAAATGGGGATGAAATTTGAGAATTTCATTTTTTTGCCTAATTTTCAATTTTAACCCATTTTTTCCACTAACAAAGCAAGGGTTAACAGCCAAACAAGATTGTATCTTTATTGCCCTGACTCTGCCGTTTACAGAAACACCCCATATGTGGCCGTAAACTACTGTACGGGCACACAGTAGGGCGTAGAGTGAAAGGTGCGCGGTTTGGTTTTTGGAAGCCAGATTTTGCTGGACTGGTTTTTTGACACCATGTCCCATTTGAAGCCCCCCTGATGCACCCCTAGATTAGAAATTCCATAAAAGTGACCCCATCTAAGAAACTACACCCCTCAAGCTATTCAAAACTGATTTTACAAACTTTGTTAACCCTTTAGGTGTTGCACAAGATTTAATGGAAAATAGAGACACAATTTCAAAATTTCACATTTTTGGCAGATTTTCCATTTTAATATTTTTTTTCCAGTTACAAAGCAAGGGTTAACAGCCAAACAAAACTCAATATTTATGGCCCTAATTCTGTAGTTTACAGAAACACCCCATATGTGGTCGTAAACCGCTGTACGGGCACACGGCAGGGCGCAGAAGGAAAGGAATTCCATACGGTTTTTGGAAGGCAGGTTTTGCTGGACTGTTTTTTTTGACACCATGTCCCATTTGAAGCCCCCCTGATGCACCCCTAGAGTAAAAACTCCAAAAAAGTGACTCCATTTTAGAAACTACGGGATAGGGTGGCAGTTTTGTTGGTACTAGTTTAGGGTACATATGATTTTTGGTTGCTCTATATTACACTTTTTGTGCAGCAAGGTAACAAGAAATAGCTTTTTTGGCACGTTTTTTTGTTTTGTTATTTACAACATTCATCTGACAGGTTAGATCATGTGGTATTTTTATAGAGCAGGTTGCCGCGGACGCGGCGATACCTAATATGTATACATTTTTTTTTATTTATGTAAGTTTTATACAATAACTTCATTTTTAAAACCAAAAAAATGTTTTAGTGTCTCCATATTCTAAGAGCCATAGTTTTTTCAGTTTTTGGGCGATTATCTTGAGTAGGGTCTCATTTTTTGCGGGATGAGATGACGGTTTGATTGGCACTATTTTGGGGTGCATATGATTTTTTGATCGCTTGCTATTACACTTTTTGTGACGTAAGATGGCAAAAAATGGCTTTTTTTACACTGTTTTTATTTTTATTTTTTTACGGTGGTCATCTGAGGGGTTAGGTCATGTGATATTTTTATAGAGCCGGTCGATACGGACGCGGCGATACCTAATATGTATACTTTTTTTTATTTATGTAAGTTTTACAGAATGAGTTCATTTTTGAAAAAAGAAAAATCATGTTTTAGTGTCTCCATAGTCTAAGAGCCATAGTTTTTTCAGCTTTTGGGTGATTATCTTGAGTAGGGTCTCATTTTTTGCGGGATGAGATGACGGTTTGATTGGTACTATTTTGGCGTACATGCGACTTTTTTGATCACTTTTATTACCTTTTTTGGGAAGTAAGGTGGGCAAAATTTCAATTTTCTCATAGTTTTTATTTTTTTATTTTTATGGCGTTCACCGTGCGGGGAAAGTAACATGACCATTTTATAGATCAGGTCGTTACGGACGCGGCGATACCTAATATGTGTAGTTTATTTTATTTTTTTAATTTTTATTCAGTGATAAATGTTTTTTTTTTTATCTTAACTTTTTTCACTTTTTTTTACATTTTTGTGACCCAGACCCACTTGGTTCTTGAAGATCCAGTGGGTCTGGTGTCTGTATAATACAGTACAGAACAATATATATTGTTCTGTACTGTATTTTACTTACACTGAACAGATCTATGCTTTCAGCATAGATCTGTTCAGCACCATGGACAGCAGGACGCCTGAGAGGCGTCCTGTTGCCATGGGAACCCTCCCCGTCTGCTCAGAACTTCGCAGACGGGGAAGGGTAAGCACGGGGCTGAGGGGGGCTCTCTGGGGGCTCTCTCCCTCTCCATAGGGGGGCTGCAAAGCCACAGCAGCCCCCCGATGGAGAGGGAGGGAGCTCCCTGACCGATGACAGTTAACTTTTTCCATACAGCGGTCCGTACGGACCGCGGTATGGAAAGGGTTAAACGGCTGACATCTGCACAGATGTCAGCCGTTTATACCAGGGTGCCAGCAATGTGCTGGCACCCTGGTATACCCACTAGAAGCCAACGATCGTTCATGGGGAGGCGGGCGGGGGATCGCGATCCCGCCTGCCGCACCGCCCGCCTCCCGCAACGCCCCCACCGCATGCGACACCCCCCCCGCACCACCCGCCGGCATCAAATCGTGCAGGGGTGCAGGGGGGGGTGAAAAATAATGATTTTAGCCACTCTAAAGTTTCTGATCCCCGCGGTCAGGGACCGCGGCGATCAGAAACTGCAAAAAGCGCAGCAAACCGCAGGTCTGAATTGACCTGCGGTTTGCTGCGATCGCCGATACGGGGGGGTCAAATGACCCCCCCCTGCATTGTTACGGGATGCCGGCTGAATGATTTCAGCCGAAATCCCGTTCCAATTAACCCCTGGGGCGCCGGAATACAGATTTTAAGTCAGGACGTACCGGTACGTCCTGGGTCCTTAAGGACTCGGGAAATAGGGCGTACCGGTACGTCCTAGGTCCTTAAGGGGTTAAGTCTTCTGAAATAATTACTCCTAAATCCCTTTCCTCAGATACTGAGGTCAGGACTGTGTCAAATATTCTATATTCTGCCCTTGGGTTTTTACGCCCCAGGTGCATTATCTTGCACTTATCCACATTAAATTTCAGTTTCCAGAGTTCTGACCATTCTTCTAGTTTTCCTAAATCCTTTTCCATTTGGTGTTTCCCTCCAGGAACATCAACCCTGTTACCTATCTTTGTGTCATCAGCAAAAAGACAAACCTTACCAGCGAGGCCTTTTGCAATATCACTTATGAAGATATTAAACAAAATCGGTCCCAGTACAGATCCCTGTGGAACCCCACTGGTAACATGACCTTGTTTTGAATGTTCTCCATTGACTACCACCCTCTGTTGTCTGTCACTCAGCCACTGTCTAATCCACTCAACAATATGGGAGTCCATGCTCAATGACTGCAGTTTATTGATAAGTCTTCTATGTGGGACAGTGTCAAAAGCCTTACTAAAATCTAGATATGCGATGTCTACTGCACCTCCACCGTCTATTATATTATTCACCCAGTCAAAAAAATCTATAAGATTTGTTTGACATGATCTCCCTGAAGTAAACCCATGTTGTTTTTCATCTTGCAATCCATGGGATTTTAGATGTTCCACAATCCTATCCTTTAATAGGGTTTCCATTAATTTGCCTACTATTGATGTCAGACTCACTGGTCTATAGTTGCTCGATTCCTCCCTACTACCTTTCTTGTGAATGGGCACGACATTAGTAAATTTACGACTCCTGTTACTAATGATTGGTTAAATAAATCTGTTAACGGTTTTGCCAGCTCACCACTAAGCTCTTTTAATAATTTTGGGTGTATCTCATCAGGCCCCTGTGACTTATTTGTCTTCACCTTAGACAGCAAACTTAGAACATCTTCCTCTGTAAAGATACATGCATCAAACGATTTATTAGTCATTCTTTCTAGTGGAGGTCCTTCTCCTTTTTCTTTTGTAAAAACTGAACAGAAGTATTCATTAAGGCAGTCGGCTAGCCCTTTATTCTCTTCTACATACCTTTCGTCCTTTGTTTTTAATTTAGTTATTCCTTGTTTTAATTTCCTTTTTTCATTTATATATCTGAAGAATGTCTTATCCCCTTTTTTCATAGACTGAGCTAGTTTTTCTTCTGCCTGCGCTTTGGAAGTTCTTATAACTTGCTTGGCCTCTCTCTGCCTAATCTTGTAGATTTCCTTATCTTCATTGCTCTGAGTTTTTTTATAATTACAAAATGCTAGCTTTTTATTTTTAATGATTTGGGCCACTTCTGCTGAGTACCACAGTGGTCTCCTCCTTTTTTTGCTTTTACTGACAAGTCTAATGCAATTTTCTGTTGCCTTTAATAATGCACCTTTTAAGTAGTCCCATTTCTCCTGGACTCCATGTAATCCGTTCCAGTCTGATAAGGACTCATTTATGACTAATTTCATTTTTGAAAAGTCTGTTTTTCTAAAATCTAAAACTTTTATTTTTGTGTGGTGGGACTCTTTCACAGTTCTTATATTAAACCACACTGACTGGTGATCACTAGTTCCCAAGGTTTCGCCTACAATGACATCATATACCGAATCCCCGTTTGTGAATACCAAATCCAAAATGGCCTCCCTCCGGGTTGGCTCCTCAACCACTTGTTGTAGAGATAACCCCAGTAGGGAATTTAGAATATCTGTACTCCTGGTAGAACTTGCTATTTTGGTTTTCCAGTTTATATCTGGGAGATTGAAATCTCCCATAATGATAACTTCTCCTTTCATTGTCATTTTAGCTATTTCTTCAACTAGTAGATCATCTAGTTCTTTAACTTGACCAGGTGGTCTATATATCACACCTACACGAGTTACTGCATGGTTAGCAAACTGCAACGTAACCCAAACTGACTCTATGTTGGCCTCACCAACTTGTATTAGGTTAGATTTAATGCTATCCTTCACATACAGGGCCACTCCTCCTCCTTTCTTGCCTTCTCTGTCTCTTCTGTATAAAGAGTACCCTGGTATGGTTATGTCCCAATCATTTCTTTCATTAAACCATGTCTCCGTAACAGCCACTAAATCTACATTCTCAGATGCCATTATTGAATCAAGTTCATTGATTTTTTTACCTAAACTGCGAGCATTTGTAGACAGGACTCTGAGCTTATCATTTCTTAACCTCTGTGCTTCTGACCTGTTCTGGCATTGTTTCGGGGGGCAAATGGACTCTTTTATTTTCACTCTTTTGCCCCCTCTGTCACCCCTATCCCCTCATAGATTGCAAGCTCTTGCGAGCAGGGCCCTCATTCCTCTTGTCATAATCGACTTGTCCGTTGCTATGTTATTTAGTTATGTTTGTACATGAACCCCTGAATTGTAAGGCGCTGCGGAATATGTTGGCGCTATATAAATAAAGATTATTATTATTATTAATAAATACTTTTGCGCTAAAAAAAATAGACAAAAGTATTATAGCAGTGATACCTTTTATTGTCTAACAAAAAAATATCTGTTTGCAAGCTTTCAGAGCACAGAGGCTCATTCATCAGGTAGTATATAAATGAATGACTGAGGAGTATATATTTTATTTTTATATAGAAGTTTACTGCCTGAAAAAGGAGCCTCTGTGCATTCAGGCTGTAAGTGCCCAGGCCGCTCTTCTTTCTTCTCACATAACCCCTTAACCCCTCCCCAGCCTGTTGCTTGGTCCGCTCTGTAAGCCTCTTGCATCATCTAGTGTACTGGATGAGATCCCGCTGGCGCATGTGGACTGTCATGACCATTGTGGGCAGCAGGTATAACAACTTATACCTATCAATCAAGCCTCCTACCACTCCTTCGCTAATGACTCACTGGTCCACTGTTAGTGTTGGTTTACCTCACTGCAGTGATAACATGTTATTCTGTTATATAACCATCACACAGTTGGTATGAGCAAAAACATTTTTCTGTTTTATACAGTATATATTGCTCAGATTTGCTACACACATATATGTAATGCTTTTCACATATACTGTAATAAGTTAATAAGGGTGAATGTATTTGCTGTAGTTGACTATTTGTTACTTTATATCAGTGAATTTAAAAATAAAGACGTGAATGTTCCTGTGATGATAGTGGTGTATTGATATAGTAAACAATAGCACAGCACCATGATGTTTCGCATACACACACAGCCATCTAAATTCAGCTGCATTTCAGGGACAGGGATATACACTTGCCCCTTGGTAGTTTTAATCTGTTTCTAATCTGCTAATTTTCTGTTAGAAATTACTGAAATGGCACCAGACTGGCAGCCATTTCAGTAAGCGTTTGGTTACCTAGGCAACCTGTCAGAGTCTGTGTGAGCTGGATGCAGGAAGCCATTTTGGTGTTCAATTAAGAGAGAGCAGCAGAAGAGAGAGCTGTGGTAACAGCTCTGACAGGATACCAAATGTGTGCAGGACTCTAGACATAACCTAAGAGCCTAGATAATACTCAATTATGAAAGGTATTTTTTCAATGTTAAACCCCTTTTGTTTACATTTTATGCCCTATTTCTTGTCTACCATATTTTCTGTAAATCTTTGAAAATGCATCTTGTCTTGACTGACTTTATTCCATTAAAAAGAACTATTTCTTTTTAATTGTCTGTTTCCTTTCGCTCTGAAATATTAACAGCTTGAGAATCCAACTTCCTTCAGGAGAGAATGGGTATATTCCAGTGTTATGGTTAAGATTTAATTGTATGACGATTGTATATGTATGGGGACTGTCCAATCAGATGTGGGTCATCTGAGAGAAGAATATTGTGTCCAGGAAAGTGACAAATAGGTCTTTTGGTATAGCACCCAAGTGTTAAAGTGCAATAGGACATAAGCGATCGATAAGATATTGATCGGCAGGGAGTCAAGTTGATGCTTAATTGACAGTAGATTGGCAATTACAGTATCCAAACCCCTGATCCTCAGGTTTAGTGTGGTTCTCTTTACGAACCTGGTGGCAGCAAATATAGGGTGTAAATGCTTTGATTGATTCTCGGCACCCATATATTGTCACGGCCAGGTTACGCGGACAGGCTCTTTCCGGCAGGCGCCTGTGTTACCAGTAGCAACTGGAGGTAGTTGCGCCGGGCTTAGCTTGGCTGTGGGCACGGTTCGTGACAGTCTAGGCAAGTGTGCCAGATTAACAAATTACACAAAGCTGCTGACAAGCAATTTGTTTTGCACTGAACATTCAGCTATTTAACCACCTCAGCCCCCAGTGCTTAAACACCCTGAAAGACCAGGCCACTTTTTACACTTCTGACCTACACTACTTTCACCGTTTATTGCTCGGTCATGCAACTTACCACCCAAATGAATTTTACCTCCTTTTCTTCTCACTAATAGAGCTTTCATTTGGTGGTATTTCATTGCTGCTGACATTTTTACTTTTTTTGTTATTAATCGAAATTTAACGATTTTTTTGCAAAAAAATGACATTTTTCACTTTCAGTTGTAAAATTTTGCAAAAAAAAACGAGATCCATATAGAAATTTTGCTCTAAATTTATAGTTCTACATGTCTTTGATAAAAAAAAAAATGTTTGGGTAAAAAAAAATGGTTTGGGTAAAAGTTATAGCGTTTACAAACTATGGTACAAAAATGTGAATTTCCGCTTTTTGAAGCAGCTCTGACTTTCTGAGCACCTGTCATGTTTCCTGAGGTTCTACAATGGCCAGACAGTACAAACACCCCACAAATGACCCCATTTCGGAAAGTACACACCCTAAGGTATTCGCTGATGGGCATAGTGAGTTCATAGAACTTTTTATTTTTTGTCACAAGTTAGCGGAAAATGATGATTTTTATTTATTTATTTTTTTTCTTACAAAGTCTCATATTCCACTACTTTGTGACAAAAAATAAAAACTTCTATGAACTCACTATGCCCATCACGAAATACCTTGGGGTCTCTTCTTTTCAAAATGGGGTCACTTGTGGGGTAGTTATACTGCCCTGGCATTTTAGGGGCCCAAATGTGTGGTAAGGAGTTTGAAATCAAATTCTGTAAAAAATGACCTGTGAAATCCGAAAGGTGCTCTTTGGAATATGGGCCCCTTTGCCCACCTAGGCTGCAAAAAAGTGTCACACATCTGGTATCTCCGTACTCAGGAGAAGGTGGGGAATGTGTTTTGGGGTGTCATTTTACATATACCCATGCTGGGTGAGATAAATATCTTGGTCAAATGCCAACTTTGTATAAACAAATGGGAAAAGTTGTCTTTTGCCAAGATATTTCTCTCACCCAGCATGGGTATATGTAAAATGACACCCCAAAACACATTCCCCACCTTCTCCTGAGTACGGAGATACCAGATGTGTGACACTTTTTTGCAGCCTAGGTGGGCAAAGGGGCCCATATTCCAAAAAGCACCTTTCGGATTTCACAGGTCATTTTTTACAGAATTTGATTTCAAACTCCTTACCACACATTTGGGCCCCTAGAATGCCAGGGCAGTATAACTACCCCACAAGTGACCCCATTTTGGAAAGAAGAGACCCCAAGGTATTCGCTGATGGGCATAGTGAGTTCATGGAAGTTTTTATTTTTTGTCACAAGTTAGTGGAATATGAGACTTTGTATGAAAAAAAAAAAAAAAAATCATCATTTTCCACTAACTTGTGACAAAAAATAAAAAATTCTAGGAACTCGCCATGCCCCTCACGGAATACCTTGGGGTGTCTTCTTTCCAAAATGGGGTCACTTGTGGGGTAGTTATACTGCCCTGGCATTTTCCAGGGGCCCTAATGTGTGGTAAGTAGGTAAATGACCTGTGAAATCCTAAAGGTGCTCTTTGGAATGTGGGCCCCTTTGCCCACCTAGGCTGCAAAAAAGTGTCACACATGTGGTATCGCCGTATTCAGGAGAAGTTGGGGAATGTGTTTTGGGGTGTCATTTTACATATACCCTTGCTGGGTGAGAGAAATATCTTGGCAAAAGACAACTTTTCCCATTTTTTTATACAAAGTTGGCATTTGACCAAGATATTTCTCTCACCCAGCATGGGTATATGTAAAATGACACCCCAAAACACATTCCCCACCTTCTCCTGAGTACGTCGATACCAGATGTGTGACACTTTTTTGCAGCCTAGATGCACAAAGGGGCCCAAATTCCTTTTAGGAGGGCATTTTTAGACATTTGGATACCAGACTTCTTCTCACGCTTTGGGGCCCCTAGAATGCCAGGGCAGTATAAATACCCCACATGTGACCCCATTTTGGAAAGCAGACACCCCAAGGTATTCAATGAGGGGCATGGCGAGTTCATAGAAATTTTTTTTTTTTGGCACAAGTTAGCGGAAATTGATATTTTTAATTTTTTTCTCACAAAGTCTCCCGTTCCGCTAACTTGGGACAAAAATTTCAATCTTTCATGGACTCAATATGCCCCTCACGGAATACCTGGGGGTGTCTTCTTTCCGAAATGGGGTCACATGTGGGGTATTTATACTGCCCTGGCATTCTAGGGGCCCTAAAGCGTGAGAAGAAGTCTGGAATATAAATGTCTAAAAAATTTTACGCATTTGGTTTCCGTGAGGGGTATGGGGAGTTCATGTGAGATTTTATTTTTTGACACAAGTTAGTGGAATATGAGACTTTGTAAGAAAAAAAAATAATAATTCCGCTAACTTGGGCCAAAAAAATGTCTGAATGGAGCCTTACAGAGGGTGATCAATGACAGGGGGAGTGATCAATGACAGGGGGGTGATCAGGGAGTCTATATGGGGTGATCACCACAGTCATTGATCACCCCCCCTGGAAGGCTCCAGGGAGACGCCTGTATGTGTTTTGCGGATCCGATCCATCTATCAGTGGATCCGTAAAAATCATGCAGACATCTGAATGGAGCTTTACAGGGGGTTGATCAATGACAGGGGTGTAATCAATGACAGGGGGGTGATCAGGGAGTCTATATGGGGTGATAACCACAGTCATTGATCACGCCCCTGTAAGGCTTCATTCAGACGTCCGGATGCGTTTTGCGGATACGATCCATCTATCAGTGGATCCGTAAAAATCATGCGGACATCTGAATGGAGCTTTACAGGGGGTTGATCAATGACAGGGGTGTAATCAATGACAGGGGGGTGATCAGGGAGTCTATATGGGGTGATAACCACAGTCATTGATCACGCCCCTGTAAGGCTTCATTCAGACGTCCGTATGCGTTTTGCGGATCCGATCCATCTATCAGTGCATCCGTAAAAATCATGCGGACATCTGAATGGAGCTTTACAGGGGGGTAATCAATGACAGGGGGGTGAACAGGGAGTCTATATGGGGTGATAACCACAGTCATTGATCATGCCCCTGTAAGGCTTCATTCAGACGTCCGTATGCGTTTTGCGGATCCGATCCATCTATCAGTGCATCCGTAAAAATCATGCGGACATCTGAATGGAGCTTTACAGGGGGGGGTAATCAATGACAGGGGGGTGATCAGGGAGTCTATATGGGGTGATAACCACAGTCATTGATCATGCCCCTGTAAGGCTTCATTCAGACGTCCGGATGCGTTTTGCGGATCCGATCCATCTATCAGTGCATCCGTAAAAATCATGTGGACATCTGAATGGAGCTTTACAGGGGGGTAATCAATGACAGGGGGGTGATCAGGGAGTCTATATGGGGTGATAACCACAGTCATTGATCATGCCCCTGTAAGGCTTCATTCAGACGTCCGTATGCGTTTTGCGGATCCGATCCATCTATCAGTGGATCGGTAAAAATCATGCGGACGTCTGAATGGAGCTTTACAGGGGGGTAATCAATGACAGGGGGGTAATCAGGGAGTCTATATGGGGTGATCACCACAGTCATTGATCACGCCCCTGTAAGGCTTCATTCAGACGTCCGGATGCGTTTTGCGGATCCGATCCATCTATCAGTGGATCCGTAAAAATCATGCGGACATCTGAATGGAGCTTTACAGGGGGTTGATCAATGACAGGGGGGTAATCAATGACAGGGGGGTGATCAGGGAGTCTATATGGGGTGATCATGGGCTAATAAGGGGTTAATAAGTGACGGGGGGGGGGGTGTAGTGTAGTGTAGTGGTGTTTGGTGCTACTTTACTGAGCTACCTGTGTCCTCTGGTGGTCGATCCAAACAAAGGGGACCACCAGAGGACCAGGTAGCAGGTATATTAGACGCTGTTATCAAAACAGCGTCTAATATACCTGTTAGGGGTTAAAAAAAACACATCTCCAGCCTGCCAGCGAACGATCGCCGCTGGCAGGCTGGAGATCAACTCTCTTACCTTCCGTTCCTGTGAGCGCGCGCGCCTGTATGCGCGCGTTCACAGGAAGTCTCGCGAGATGACGCATATATGCGTGACTGTGCGCAGCGCTGCCACCTCCGGAACGCGATCCTGCGTTAGGCGGTCCGGAGGTGGTTAAACTAATAACACACAAAGAATTAAATGTTACCATGTTTTTATTGAACACACCATGTAAACATTCACAGTGCAGGTGGAAAAAGTATGTGAACCCTTGGATTTAATAACTGGTTGAACCTCCTTTGGCAGCAATAACTTCAACCAAACATTTCTTGTAGTTGCAGATCAGACGTGCACAATGGTCAGGAGTAATTCTTGACCATTCCTCTTTACAGAACTGTTTCAGTTCAGCAATATTCTTGGGATGTCTGGTGTGAATCGCTTTCTTGAGATCATGCCACAGCATCTCAATCGGGTTGAGGTCAGGACTCTGACTGGGCCACTCCAGAAGGCCTATTTTCTTCTGTTTAAGCCCTTCTGTTGTTCATTTACTTCTATGCTTTGGGTCGTTGTCCTGTTGCAACATCCATCTTCTGTTGAGCTTCAGCTGGTGGACAGGTGGCCTTAAGTTCTCCTGCAAAATGTCTTGATAAACTTGGGAATTCATTTTTTCTTCCATGATAGCAATCCATCCAGGCCCTGACGCAGCAAAGCAGCCCCAAACCATGATGCCCCCACCACCATACTTCACAGTTGGGATGAGGTTTTGATGTTGGTGTGCTGTGCCTCTTTTTCTCCACACATAGTGTTGTGTGTTTGTTCCAAACAACTCAACTTTGGTTTCATCTGTCCACAGAATATTTTGCCAGTACTGCTGTGGAACATCCAGGTGCTCTTGTGCAAACTGTAAACGTGCAGCAATATTTTTTTGGGACAGCAGTGGCTTCCTCTGTGGTATCCTCCCATGAAATCCATTCTTGTTTAGTGTTTTACGTATCGTAGATTCGCTAACAGGGATGTTATCATATGCCAGAGACTTTTGTAAGTCTTTAGCTGACACTCTAGGATTCTTCTTCACCTCACTGAGCAGTCTGCGCTGTGCTCTTGCAGTCATCTTTACAGGATGGCCACCCTTAGGGAGAGTAGAAGCAGTGCTGAACTTTCTCCATTTATAGACAATTTGTCTTACCATGGACTGATGAACAGCAAGGCTTTTGGAGATACTTTTATAACCCTTTCCAGCTTTATGCAAGTCAACAATTCTTAATCGTAGGTCTTCTGAGAGCTCTTTTGTGCGAGGCATCATTCACATCAGGCAATGCTTCTTGTGAAAAGCAAACCCAGAACTGGTGTGTATTTTTTATAGGGCAGGGCAGCTGTAACCAACAACTCCAATCTCATCTCATTGATTGGACTCCAGTTGGCTGACACCTCACTCCAATTAGCTCTTGGAGATGTCATTAGTCTAGGGGTTCACATACTTTTTCCACCTGCACTGTGAATGTTTACATGGTGTGTTCAATAAAAACATGGTAACATTTAATTCTTTAGTTTAAGCAGACTGTGATTGTCTATTGTTGTGACTTAGATGAAGATCAGATCACATTTTATGACCAATTTGTGCAGAAATCCATATCATTCCAAAGAGTTCACATACTTTTTCTTGCAACTGTAGTCCCTTAAGAGTCCTTCAAACATTTTCCCTACAACAGAAGTTAAACTCACTGGTCTATAATTACCTGTGGAGGACCTATGACCTAGAACCTTTTTTGAATATGGGCACCACATTTGCCTTGCGCCAATCACTTGGCACTGTATCAGTACAAAGAGAATCTTTAAAAAATATAAATATGGGCACATCAATGACTGAACTGAGCTCTTTATGAACTATTGGGTGTAATCCATCTGGACTCAGAGCCTTGTTCACATTTACCTTATTTAAATTAGCTTGGACCATATCTACTTATAGCCAATTGAGTATATTACTGGATGTACTAACAGCCCAAGCACCACAGATATCAGCTTCTTTCTCTTCTTTGGTATATACAGAGCTAAATAAAAACTTTTGGTAACTCTCTGCGTTTTCCTTATCTTCAGTGACTAACCCCACTTTACCATTATTTAGGGGACCTACCTGCTAAGACCTTGTTTTTTTTTAGCATTTATATATTTAAAGAGTGTTTTGGGATTTGTTTTGCTCACTTTTGCCACCTGCTGTTCATTTTGTATTTTTGCAAAATATACCTCCTTCTTACAGATTTTATTAAGCCTTTTGTAAACTTCAAAGGCTACAGCTGACCCCTCAGATTTGTATTTTTAAATACAATTTTTTGTCATTTATTGCCCTTTATACAGTATCTATAACCAATGGGGGGTTTAATTTTAGCCGTTTATACTTGCTACTTAAAGCCTTTTTAAAATTCAGTGTTTTTGCTCTGCCTGACAGAGTTTACTTCTTATAGTTTAGGGGGAATATAATTATATTGTAGTCACTATTACCTAGTGTTTCTCGAGCAGTAACATTTCCAACAAGTTCTGCATCATTAGAAATTACCAGATCCAACAAAGCATTGCCCCTAGTGCGATCTTTTACAAACTGGCCCATAAAGTCGTCCTGCAGAAAGTAGAGGAATCTCTTCCCCATTGCGGTTGAGGCAGAACCATGACCCCAGTCAATGTCTGGGAAGTTAGAATCTCCCATTATGACCATTGTACCAGCCTGCGTAGCCCGCTCTATTTGGTTATACAGTTGAGCTTCTATCTCCTCTGTGATGTTAGTGGGTCTTATTATTTTTTCAGTGTTTATATCCCTTTGAAATTCCACCCATAAGGTTTCAACATCCTCTCCATCTGCACCCACAATTGCCTCTTTCACACTTGTCTTCAGATCACTCCTCACATACAGGCACACACCACCACTTTTTCTATTGACCTTGTCCTTCCTAAATAGTGTAAAACCCTCATTCTGAACACTGCAGTGTGCCCATACAGTAGTTCATGACCAAAGGAGCTGTCAAAAATGAAAGGTGGAATTTGATTGGTTGCTATGGGCAACTAAGCTAATTCTATTTTACACCAGTTTGAAAAATGACCTCATATGTTACTATATTACTATATTAATTAGATGTCATGCAAAAATGATCACAAATTATTTTGTCAGTCCAGCAAGTAAAAAAGTTACACTCTAAATCTTGAAAAAGTGTCTGGTCATTAAGGTATTTTTTCAGGCCTGGTCATTAAAGGGTTATACACGTCTGAGAAGTCAGATAATTTTATTTACATTTTATGTATAATACTTTAATTGTAAATATATATCTATTTATACTTAGCCGAAAATTAAAATCCTATTAAAATAATGAAACCGTAATTAACATTTTGATGATACTTTAATCAGTGTTTCATCATCTGAAGCAAATTAGATCAGATCTTGGTCTTAGACCAAAGTTCTTCTACTATTACGGTTCAGTGTAGTGTTAAATTAAAATACAATATGCGATTAATAAAGAAAACAGAGTCATGGAGTATGGTTCAGAGCACTCACCGTCTTTCTTTGTGTCCTTTGTGGCAGGACAGTAATGTTATAGTCATTTGATATTAAGAGATGATCAATGAAGATCAGTGGAATTTAGAAAAAATGCATGGATCTGCCAGCGATCTATGTAAGTTCATTCATTTTCTTTGAGGGAGGTATTTATTTTTTTTGAAAGTTAAAGGAAAACACATTTTCCTTTATTAACCTATGTTGTCACTAGGGTAAAGATATAGCATGGTGGGCTAGCAGAGCATGGGTCCTAGGCACTCTGTCTGTAGACTGAAAGGGGTGGGGACAGCAAGCCACTATGCCTTGGCCACAGCCTTTAGATACAGGAAATTAGATTTAAAAAAATGTTAAGATGAATAGGCCTTAGTCATAGGCACTCAGTCTGCCACTGTTCACTGCATCCATACAGCAGTGTATTACATAAATGTTCTTATTAGAACCATTATTTCAATTCCTGAGCACCTGAGACCCATGAAATATAGCATAATATATTTTTAGGTTGGATTTAGAGATGAGCGAACCTATTTAGGTTTGTTTCTGGTTCATCAAATATTTAAAAAAGGTTGGCTCAGACTCCAATAAATTCTACCTGAATAAAGATGAGTGAATCTGTTCATAAAAAAACAGGTTTGCTATAAATGTCTCAAAATTTCTTCCACCAGACGAACCCGAAGCTTTTTAGGTTCACTTTAGAGGAATCCAGTAAAATGGTGTGCACCGCTATTTTACTGTACATGTCAGCAGGTAAAAGCACTAAGGAAATAGAAGGATGCATATACACTGCGTGCAGAATTATTAGGCAAATGAGTATTTTGACCACATAATCCTCTTTATGCATGTTGTCTTACTCCAAGCTGTATAGGCTCGAAAGCCTACTACCAATTAAGCATATTAGGTGATGTGCATCTCTGTAATGAGAAGGGGTGTGGTCTAATGACATCAACACCCTATATTAGGTGTGCATAATTATTAGGCAACTTCCTTTCCTTTGGCAAAATGGGTCAAAAGAAGGACTTGACAGGCTCAGAAAAGTAAAAAATAGTGAGATATCTTGCAGAGGGATGCAGCACTCTTAAAATTGCAAAGCTTCTGAAGTGTGATCATCGAACAATCAAGCGTTTCATTCAAAATAGTCAACAGGGTCGCAAGAAGCGTGTGGAAAAACCAAGGCGCAAAATAACTGCCCATGAACTGAGAAAAGTCAAGCGTGCAGCTGCCAAGATGCCATATTTCAGAGCTGCAACATCACTGGAGTGCCCAAAAGCACAAGGTGTGCAATACTCAGAGACATGGCCAAGGTAAGAAAGGCTGAAAGACGACCACCACTGAACTAGACACACAAGCTGAAACGTCAAGACTGGGCCAAGAAAAATCTCAAGACTGATTTTTCTAAGGTTTTATGGACTGATGAAATGAGAGTGAGTCTTGATGGGCCAGATGGATGGGCCCGTGGCTGGATTGGTAAAGGGCAGAGAGCTCCAGTCCGACTCAGACGCCAGCAAGGTGGAGGTGGAGTACTGGTTTGGGCTGGTATCATCAAGGATGAGCTTGTGGGGCCTTTTCGGGTTGAGGATGGAGTCAAGCTCAATTCCCAGTCCTACTGCCAGTTTCTGGAAGACACCTTCTTCAAGCAGTGGTACAGGAAGAAGTCTGCATCCTTCAAGAAAAACATGATTTTCATGCAGGACAATGCTCCATCACACGCGTCCAAGTACTCCACAGCGTGGCTGGCAAGAAAGGGTATAAAAGAAGAAAATCTAATGACATGGCCTCCTTGTTCACCTGATCTGAACCCCATTGAGAACCTGTGGTCCATCATCAAATGTGAGATTTACAAGGAGGGAAAACAGTACACCTCTCTGAACAGTGTCTGGGAGGCTGTGGTTGCTGCTGCACGCAATGTTGATGGTGAACAGATCAAAACACTGACAGAATCCATGGATGGCAGGCTTTTGAGTGTCCTTGCAAAGAAAGGTGGCTATATTGGTCACTGATTTGTTTTTGTTTTGTTTTTGAATGTCAGAAATGTATATTTGTGAATGTTGAGATGTTATATTGGTTTCACTGGTAAAAATAAATAATTGAAATGGGTATATATTTGTTTTTTGTTAAGTTGCCTAATAATTATGCACAGTAATAGTCACCTGCACAGACAGATATCCCCCTAAAATAGCTAAAACTAAAAACAAACTAAAAACTACTTCCAAAAATATTCAGCTTTGATATTAATGAGTTTTTTGGGTTCATTGAGAACATGGTTGTTGTTCAATAATAAAATTAATCCTCAAAAATACAACTTGCCTAATAATTCTGCACTCCCTGTATGACCCTGAGAGGAAGTGGAAGGAAGGGATTGTCCTGATTGGCTCCCAGGCCAACAGACAACCTACATGAGTCAATCAGTGCTGCAGGTTGTCTTTTTTGTTTGGAATGTTTGGAAAAATAGCTCTATATGTGTGCAACGTGTGTCTTACAACACAAAATGAAATCTCTGAATGAAAATCTGAAATTGTCATGAGGGTGTCACGACCTTTGGTTGACCCTGTTGTGCCTGGGTTCAGAAGGTCCCAGCCAGTGACTACGCACTTGGTTTCTCAAGAGATCGCTCCATGACCTAGTGGTGAGAAGAAATTCTGGTCCAGGTTTTCCTGCTTAGGTTTGTGATCCTTTTTGTCCCATTTTGGAATCTGTAGGTTTTTCTTGTTGCCAGATATAGACCTTCTTTCCAGATCTTCTATTCTGACCTCAGGTGGAGTTGGAAAAACTATTGCTGTGGAGCTGTTGGAACTGGTGCTGTCAGATCTCTGGTTCACTCCTGTTGTTGTTGGCTCCCCTTCGGAGATTGTTTATGGTGTTTGTGTTTGTCCTTTCACTGTTTGTTACCCTAGGTGTCAGTGGTGTGGACTAGTGCTCCCACTGCCCTATTCACTACTTAGGGCTTATTTCAGGGTTAGCAAGGGATGAGGCACATTAGCAGCCGGTCTAGGGACGTCAGGGAAGCCAGGTGCCAGTGCCCTGTGAGCTAGGGGTCACCACTCCTCCCTCTCTCTAGTGGAAGGGTACTTCTCTTCCCTCCCCTCTTTGCCACATGTCTGTTACCTGCCATATCAGACGTGATAGAAATATCACACCAAAATCTGTCATGGCATCTCCAGACAGTTCAAATTTTTTTTTATTTTTTTTAGAAAAATAGCAATAAAAGTGTGCTATGTGTGTCCTGTCATACAGATGGTAGCTTTTTAAATCTCTGATTAAAAACACATGAAATACTAGACTGAAATCTGTGTCATGGCATCTCCAGACAGTTCAAGTGTTGGGGTGGGGGATCTCATAGTAGTTTGACAACTTGTGTTGTACACTAGAGAGAGCTTTTTTTTTTTTTATCTGCATATTTAAACATACAGAAGACATTAGGCTCAAACCTGTTAGTGGCAGCGATACTGCATTATTTTCAAAGTCAATTGTCTGTAGCAGTGTTTTCAGTGTCTTTGTAGAAATGGAAGGGCATAAACATAGTAACATAGCTTGTTAGGCTGAAAAAAGACATCTGTCCATCCAAGTTGATCCATAGGAAGGCAAAAAAAAAAACTTTGAGCTAGGAACCAATTTTCCTCATTTTAGGGGAATAAATTCCTTCCCGACTCTAATCAGGCAGTCAGAATAACTCCCTGGATCAAGAACCCTTCTCTAGAAATTAATAAAACTATAACCTGTAATATTATTACACTCCAGAAATACATCCAGCCTACTTTTGAACTCTTTTAGTGAATTCACCATCACCACCTTCTCGAGCAGAGATTTCCATAGTCTCACTGCTCTTACAGTAAAGAATCCCCTTCTATGTTTGTATACAAACCTTGTTTCCTCTAGACACAAAAGATGTCCCCTTGTCACAGTCCTGGGAATAAATAGATGATCGCAGATATCTCTGTACTGACCCCTGATTTATTTATATACTTATTAGATCTCCTCTCAGTCATCTTTTTTCTAAACTGAATAACTCTAATTTTGATAATCTTTCTGAGTACTGTAGTCCAGTTACTACTTCAGTTGCCCTCCTCTGAACCCTATCCAAATCTGCTATGTCTGTCTTGTTCTCAGGAGCATTATATATAACTGGCAGTCAGGAGGTCATCTTCTGCTGGGGGCACCAAGAGGGGGGAAGCTATATATATAACTGGCACTGAGGCACTGAATATTGTAGAAAATAGGCCCTAATAGTGACACCTGAGGTACCCACTGGTGACAGTGACCCAATCTGAGTATGTACCGTTAATAACCACCCTCTGTTTTCTGTCACTGAGCCAGTTACTTACCCACATACACACATGTTCCCCCAGTCCAAGCATTCTCATTTTATATGCTAACCTTTTATGTGGCACTGTATCAAATTCTTTGGAGAAGTCAAGATATATGACATTCATTGGCTCACCCCAATCAAATCTACAACTCACCTCTTTAAATAAACTGATTAAATTAGTTTGACATGACTAATTCCTCATGAAGCCATGCTAATATGGGGTTATACACTTATATTCATTGAGGTACTCTAAAGATAACATCTCTTAGAGAACTTTCAAACTGTTTACCCACAACAGATGTTAGACTTACCAGCTACAGTTTCTGGGCTCTGTTTTTGACCCCTTTTTGAATATTGGCACCACATTTGCTGCCAGTCCTGTGGAACTCTCCCTATCAATATTGAGTCCTTAAATATCAGGAATAAGGGTCTTTCTTTGACATTACTTAATTTTCTTACAGGGGTGTTGTCACGGCTGAGGATGGGGGAAATCCTCAGCCGTGTGAAGCCTGGTGATGTTACGGCTGCTTGGCCATGAAGACAGGATTAGGGAGCAGGTCACCTCCTAAACGCATCCCTAACCTGACCCTGGCTCCTAGCTACATGAGCCAACCTTGATGGTAGGAGGGCCCATGCTCCGGAACCTAAAAGTCCCTGCTAGCCCTCAAGATGACCCTCACCTAGGAGCTGAGTAAGACAAGCCCACTCCTCCTAGACACGGAGGAGCAGGAGTCTCAACGGCCAAGCTGCAGGAAAAGGGGAGACATAAACAGCTCTATGGATATGGCAGGTGAACAAAGAGTTCCACCTACCTGCCACAGCCTTGCTGACTGGATCCCTGTGTTAGCAGGGTGCAGATCACAAACGCATCCCCACACAGGGACCCAGATCCATAGCTGCACAAAATCACATATAAAACATCACACGGACATCACACATAACTAGAAATAACTTAAAGCGACATTATGGTTATGACCACAGGGGTGGCTCTTACTGGCAGGTAATAAAGACATGAGGCTGCTCTCAGCTAAGCATGGCTGAAGCAACCTGCAGGCCTGCAAAAGCAGTGAGGCTATATAGGCCAAGAAGCCACACCCCACAGTCGGACACACCCAGTGCACACACACACTAGGAAGCAGATTAACCCTTCCAACACCAGGGAAGGGAAAACACCACTTAAAGGAGACGTGCACACAATAACATAAAAAGGAAGTGCACACATACACACATAACTCAAAACCGCATGCACAACGTAGCGAGCTGCAATGGCACAGCTCAGCCTGCTACGCTGCCACATACACACTGTTGCCAGTGGCAACCACAGGTGAGGCAAATACCACAGCCCTCACCTGTGATTGAACACCAAAGAAAACCGCTGACAACCGCATGCGGTTCAGGAGTCACGGTCATAGCCATGGCCGTGACAGGTGTATGCCATCTGGTCCTGGTGATTTGTCTATTTTAATCTTTTTAAGACGCCGCTGTACTTCTTCCTGGGTAAGACAGGCCACTTTTAATGGGGTATTTACTTTTACACTCTGCATTTATTCTGACAGTTCCTTTTCCTCAGTGAATAAAGTGGAGAAAACAATATTTAATTGATTTGCTTTCTCCTCATTGCTCTCTACAGCTCCTCCCTCATCACTCCGTAAAGGGTTAAACTTTTTACCATTTATATAATTGAAGAACATAAGATATGTGTCATTTACAATTACAGTTTAGGATGCTTCAAAAATATTTAAAAAATATTCTATTTTGATTTGATTCACTTTTTCCTGCTGAAGCCGTTGGCGAAATGCGTTGGGTAAGTGGGGGACCTCCATGCAGACATCGGGTGTTTGATGTATGTTTTTCTAACATCCACTACTTGGTTTGTGATACCAGGTTTATGTGCGGCCTATTGTGAGGTCGTTGAACACTTCAGGTGCCTGGATGTCTAGGCAGATTCCACTTGGATTTGATGCGATTGCAATATCTTTTTCTGGTATGTTCACATATAAACTTGCCCTGGTCTGCATGTGAGTTAGTCCCCTACTAGTTTGGTTGTTTTTACCTGTCTTCTCTCTTATAATCATGTGGATTCCTCTGATTTTAATGTGATCATGTTTTAATTTAATTTAATAACATAAATAAAATTTAATTTTTTGGTGTACTCATTTTGATGTGGGCTATAACACCTTTATTGTAGGTTTAGAAAAATATTTTAATTTGTGGCTACATTTCTTTTTTTTAGGACATTGTCCTTGTCAAATTTTACTTTTTGGAAGTCCAGTATTTTTGCGCCTCCTTGAAGAAACACTCTTTTAAATGACAATTGGAAGATTATTATTTTATGGTCACTATTTCCCAGGTGTCCCACAACCTGCACATCTGTTGTTTCAGGTATATTGGTTAATACTAAGTTCAGTATGGCCGTCCCTTTAGTTGGGTCCTCAACTAGTTTGAAAAGGTAATTGTCTTTGGTTATTGCCAAGAACCTGTTTGCTTTATGAGATCTACAGGTTTTAGTTTCCGAGTCTATATCTGGATACTGAAAGTCCCGCAAAATAACAAACTCATTAGGATTTGACGCCTCATCTATTTCCCTTAGTCGTAGATTTTCTGTGGACTCCTTCTCTGTTCTCTGAGCCTTTCTAAACAGACTGTAACTCTATACATAAATTTCCCAGTTATAGCTATCATCTAGCCATGTCTCAGTTATTCCCTCTATGTCATAGACCTCTGCAGACATTACTAATTTCAGTTCACCAGTTTTATTAGTAAAGCTTCCGGCATTAGTATACATACAGTTAAGAAATATTTAAGGATTTTTACCCTATACCTTTCCTTATGAACTGTTCTAGTCCCTCCCCATCCGTACCCTAGTTTTATTACCTCACCATAGCACAATCTTCCCCTCCTTTAATGTAAATACCCTCCCCCCATTCTCTAGTTTAAACACTCCTCCAACCTTCTAGCCATCTTCTTCACCAAAACAGCTGCACCTTCTCCATTAGGGTGCAGCCCATCACCCTGGTATAGTCTGTAGCCGACAAAGAAGTCTGCCCAGTTCTCCAGGAACCCAAACCCCTCGTTCCTACACCAGTTCTTGAGCCACTTGTAATCCTCCATAATCTCCTGCTGCATTTCTGGTGTGGCTCATGGTACCGGTAGTATTTCAGAAAATACTACCTTTAAGGTTCTTGCCCTGACCTTGCGACCTAAATCCCTAAAATAATTATTAAGGATCCTACACCTATCTCTAACTATGTCATTTGTCCATGACTGCCAGCCCCTCCCAGTAATCTATCAACCCGATCCGTGATATGTCGAACTGGACCGCCAGGAAGACAACACGCCATTCGACGATCCCGGTCTTTGTAATAGATCGCCCTATCTGTACACCTAATGCTAGAGACTCCCACTGCCAGCACCTGTCTGGCCTGCCCTGCTATACTGGTCTCCTGCTTACTGGAGCTGACATTACCCTGCTTGGCAGAAGAAGTGTACTGCTCCAGCAGTGCCATCCCTGAACTGACATCCCCCTCATCTGCCAGCCTTGTAAACTTGTCAGATCAGGGCTAGCCTCCCTGACACTCTTCCCTCTACCCCGTGCTCTAAATGTAATTCAGCTACCTACCTCACTTTGCTGAGCCTCCCCAGATCTACCCCATACAGTCTCTGCTCATTGACTAGAAAACTCTTTTCCAAATTGTCAAAGCATCTCAGTGTTAAAAATCGCTAGTTTAGATACAGAATATGGGATTCAAAACACACAATTTCCTCACATTTTGAACAAAAATATGCACTCTTAAACAGCTCTTTCAGGATTGCATACATTTGACAAAATATGCACTGGACAGCGTTGTCAATAATGGAACATATACTTGCTAATGGGGAGTACACAAGAAAAGAGAAAAAATACAATACAAAATACAGTGCAATAATAAGTAACTAACTTACTGTAGTCCCTTCCTTATGTCCCTAAATCTGAAGCCCTGTAATCTTAAATCTTAATACAAACACACACTTCAAATCAAACACGCAAATGCTCAGAAACTTGCTTTTTATTGTCTTCTTATATAGATGCTGCTCCCAGACAACTTCAAACCAGACTGCAGATTTTTTTTTCCCCCTCTGTCTTAAGGCAGAGCAGGAATCCATTGTTTTGCTTTCTCTAGCAATAGCAGCAATTAGTAGCCCACAATCAGATTGTAGGGTGCTGATCCCTACATAAACTGTGCCCCCTCCCTCAGTCAACCACTTAGCGGCCACAATTGCCATGAGTTTGTTCAAAAATATTGCTATATATATATTGCTAAATATATAATATAGTATATAATATAATATAATATATAATATAATATAATATTATATATATATATATATATATATATATATATATAAGAAAAAGTCCAGTGGGAGCACCAACCAGAGTGCGGGTGCACGGTCCAACGCAGGGCAGCGGCAAACCCCAATAATATAAAGAACGAAGAAGTAGGACTGCACTCCAAATATGTGGTAAAAACAGCAGTGGTTTATTCACCCATAATATGGCAAGTCTTGCGACGTTTCGGCTCTTGTGAGCCGAAACGTCGCAAGACTTGCCATATTGTGGGTGAATAAACCACTGCTGTTTTTATCACATATTTGGAGTGCAGTCCTACTTCTTCGTTCTTTTTATATATATATATATATATATATATATATATATATATATATATATGTGTGTGTGTGTGTGTGTGTGTGTGTGTGAGAAAAAAAAGCCAGCACAGCCTACAGATAAGTATGGGTGCACAGCCCACAGGGAAAAGCCAATCCCGCAAATACAAGTAGAAAAAAGGGCAGCACTCCAGGATAAAAAATTAAATCACTCTTTATTCACCCTTGTGGCAATGGCGACGTTTTGGCTCTGCACTAGAGCCTTTTTCAAGCAAAGGCTCTAGTGCAGGCATCCTCAAACTGCGGCCCTCCAGCTGTTGTAAAACTACAACTCCCACAATGCCCTGCTGTAGGCTGATACCTGCAGGCTGTTAGGGCATGCTGGGAGTTGTAGTTTTGCAACAGCTGGAGGGCCGCAGTTTGAGGATGCCTGCTCTAGTGCTTGAAAAAGGCTCTAGTGCAGAGCCGAAACGTCGCCATTGCCACAAGGGTGAATAAAGAGTGATTTCATTTTTTATCCTGGAGTGCTGCCCTTTTTTCTACATATATATACATATATACGTATCGTAGATTCTCTAACAGGCATGTTAGCATATGCCAGAGACTTTTGTAAGTCTTTAGCTGACACTCTAGGATTCTTCTTCACCTCATTGAGCAGTCTGCGCTGTGCTCTTGCAGTCATCTTTACAGATTAGTCAGCAGGGACAACTGCAGCATGAAAAATGTCATCCCTCTAATATTTATCTTAGAACAGATGCTGACAATCATGAAGCAGGGGACCACAGTGGAAGAAGAGCAGCTGATGCATCTTACTGTCCACCCTATAGCTGTTGGGGACACACAAAGGGAATCTTTCATGGAGGAGGAAGATAATAAAGACCAGGATGAGAAAGATGAGAATAAGGAGCTGCCACTGCAAGAGGAGGAGAAGTCAGAGGTGGAAGATCAAGAGAACGATGATGATTGGCAAGACATCCAATAGTCTCAGTGGGGGGTGCAGCCAGGAAAAAGTTGCTCTTTGAGCACACTTGCCAGAATAGCCACCTGTATGCTCGCTTGCTTATGCAGTGACAGATGTATCATTGACATCAAGCAGTCTGATAACTACTGGATAGCCATGCTTTTAGATCCTCGCTACCAAGGCAAACTAGGGGAATGTTTTCCTCTGGCAGAAAGGGAGGACAATTTACGTTACTACCAGGAAGCACTGTGTATGCAGCTTGCCACAGCTTATGGCGAGCAAACGCCTGCTGCCAGCGGGCCTGGAATGGAGGACCCCCTCCGCCTCCCGCATTCACCCCCCTCCCGCCACCAAGAGCAGCATTAGCAGCAGCCATTTCAGTCTCCTCAACACGATGGAGCAGTTTTTCCATGTTCCAAGCCCAGCTAAGGTCAGTCAGTAAGCCGACAACTACCACCTCAATGCCCAATCCTACCTACACTATGGCCAGTCTCTGTCACATACCCCGTTCCCTGACCCCATGGATTTCTAGGCAGCCAGACTGGAACAGTGGCCGGAACTGGCACAGCACACTCTCTATCTTCTTTCTTGCCTTGCCTCCATTGTCATCTCAGAGAAGATTTTCAACGTCAGGGGTGGCGCGATGACACCCAAAAGGACCAAATTGTCCTCTGCCAGTGTCCAAAACATCACTTTTGTCAAAATGAACTAAGCCTGGATTCAAGAGGATTTTCACACTCCTCCTGCTGTTTCCAATGCATAGACCTTGCCCATGTTGCCTTGCTGGCAGCTCCCAATCTTGCCACTGTTTTCTGTCTGCTGTCTGTTTGTCTATTATCACGTTCTGTACAGCTGCTGCTGCCTGCATCATGATACTAATGCCTCTCAATCGTCAGTTTGTGTGTTCAGTTTCTAAACGGTGGAAATTTATTCTGTATGTCATTGCCTAGGCTACTTTCACACTTGCGTTTGGTGTGGATCCGTCATGGATCTGCACAGACTGATCCTTTCAGATAATACATCCATCTGCATCCGTTTGTATTATCTTTAACATAGCCAAGAAGGATCTGTCTTGAACACCATTGAAAGTCAATGGAGGACGGATCCGTTTTCTATTGTACCAGATTGTGTCATAGAAAATGGATCCGTCCCCATTGACTTACATTGTGTGTCAGAATGGATTCGTTTGGCTCAGTTTTGTCAGACGGACACCAAAACGCTGCAAGTGGCGTTTTGGTGTCCGCCTCCAAAGCGGAATGGAGACTGATCGGAGGCAAACTGATGCATTATGAGCAGATCCTTTTCCATTCAGAATGCATTAGGGCAAAACTGATCCGTTTTGGACCGCTTGTGAGAACCCTGAACGGATCTCACAAACTGAAAGCCAAAACGGCAGTTTGAAAGTAGCCTTACAGATCAAAAAAATAAATAAATACATTTTGGGGGTGGGGAGTGGTTAAATTTCTTTGCACCAGCACTGAATCCTGACCAATTCATTTCAATGGGGCTGTGTACATGAGTGATGTTTTTCACGCATCACTTGTGCGTTGAGTGAAAATAACAGCATGTTCTATATTCTGTGTTTTTTCACGCAACGCAGGCCCCATAGAAGTGAATGGGGCTGCGTGAAAATCGCATTGCGTACGCAAGAAAGTATGGATGCAATGCGATTTTCACGGATGGTTGCTAAGGAGATGATGAGATCAGCCTCGGGACCCCATCAAAGTCCATTTACTTTATTATTTTCCATTATTTACAGACTGCTAAGTAAAATGTCCATTAAGGGTTAAAAAAAAAAACTACTTACCTCATCCACTTGATTGCGCAGCCGTTATAGTCTTCTTTCTTCTTCTTGCAGGACCTGCCAAAGGACCTGCGCTGATGTCATCACGCTTACCACGTGAGGAGCGCGGTGATGTCAGCGCAGGTCCTGCTGAATGAAGCGCAGGTCCTTTTGCAGGTCCTGCAAGAAGAAGAAAGAAGACAATAACTACTGCATGATCAAGTGGATAAGGTATGTAATTTTTTTTATTATTTTTTAACCCTTAATGGACATTTTACTTAGCATTCTGTATTATATAATGCTATTATTTTCCATTATAACCATGTTATAATGGAAAATAATAAAATATACAGAACACCGAACCCAAACCCGAACTTCAGTGAAGAAGTCCAGGTTTTGGTCTGGGTACCAACATTCAGTTTTTTATCCCACGCTTCCAAACGCATTAAAACACTTTGCACTCACGCTGAAAAAACTGAACAACGCAACGCAATCGCAGACAAAACTGACTGAAATGGCGTGCACACTCACGCGAGTTTCCCGCAAGGCAGCCGCAATGCATCCAGACCTCTGCCGCGATGCCTGTGTGAAAGGAGCCTAATGCTTCAGGGCCAGTTTCTATGTACTTACTTTCCACACAGTTGAAATTTAAACTTTTTTTGGTGCTGGGGGGTTACCACGGTTAAAATTTAAACTTTTTTTTTTTGGGGGGGAGGGGTTAACATGGTTGAAATTTTATAAAATTTTTATTTTTTTTGGGGGGGTGGGGGGTCATATATACAGAGATTTTTTCCCAGTGACAGGCTGAATGCAATCAATAGTCCTCTCTTTGCTGCCGGAGCCCCATCTTGCCACTATTGCTGTCTGTCCACCTACTCACCATTACGTTGTCTATGGCTACTGCATGCGGTGGCCTGCATCATGGCGGTTATGGCACTTTCCAACCATCACGTTCTGTGCGGCTGCTCCGTCCTGCATCATGCCACTTGCCAACCATCACATTCCCCAAAGACAGTTAGTTTTTTTTTTATCTCATAACACCATGTGTGTTTAAACATCATCTTCCCCCGATAAGGAACAATTTTTGAAAGCTTTGGAATATGAAAAAGGATAAGACATGTGCTGGCGTGTTGTCTTTTTAAACACGCTGTATGATAACCAGGGCTTTTTTTCTGGCGGAACGCACCGGAACGGCGTTCCGCCACCTTTTGACATCGCAAGCTGCGATGTATCAGCGGGGAGGGACTGGGAGGAGGAGCTGGGGGCCGGTGCGTTCACTGTGCTCCGGCCCCGCAGCTCCAGTAGAGACTTATAAAATGTTTAATTAAATGAATAATGATTCCTGCTGCCCCTCAGTAGTATAACATTCAATGTATTTGTACTCACAGCCGGCTACTGACATCGTAATCCAGGCCGGCCGGGTAGATGAGCGGCAGCGTCACTGACTGACGTCACCTGCCTGGGCCGCCTGCTTCATTCATAAAGTAGGCGGCGCACTCACGTGACGTCAGTCAGTGACGCTGCCGCTCGTCTGCCCGGCCGGCCTGGATTACGATGTCAGTAGCCGGCTGTGAGTACAAATACATTGAATGTTATACTACTGAGGGGCAGCAGGAATCATTATTCATTTCATTACACATTGTATAACTGTACTGGAGCGGCAATGGGGGGTCTGTGGATGACACTGTTATGGGGTGGGGGGGGTATATGGATGGCACTGTTATGGGGTGGGGGGGTCTGTGAATGGCACTGTTATGGGGTGGGGGGGGGTCTGTGGATGGCACTGTTATGGGGTGGGGGGGGGGGTCTATGGATGGCACTGTTATGGGGTGGGGGGGTCTGTGGATGGCACTGTTATGGGGTGGGGGTGTCTGTGGATGGCACTGTTATGGGGTGGGGGGGTCTGTGGATGGCACTGTTATGGGGTGGAGGGGTCTCTGGATGGCACTGTTATGGGGTGGGGGGGTCTGTGGATGGCACTGTTATTGGGTGGGGGTGTCTGTGGATGGCACTGTTATGGGGTGAGGGGGTTTGTGGATGGCACTGTTATGGGGTGGTGGGGTCTCTGGATGGCACTGTTATGGGGTGGGGGGTCTGTGGATGGCACTGTTATGGGGTGGGGGGGTCTGTGGATGGCACTGTTATGGGGTGGGGGTGTCTGTGGATGGCACTGTTATGGGGTGGGGGGGGTTGTGGATGGCACTGTTATGGGGTGGGGGGGTCTCTGGATGGCACTGTTATGGGGTGGGGGTGTCTGTGGATGGCACTGTTATGGGGTGGGGGGGTCTCTGGATGGCACTGTTATGGGGTGGGGGGGTCTGTGGATGGCACTGTTATGGGGTGGGGGGGTTTGTGGATGGCACTGTTATGGGGTGGAGGGGTTTGTGGATGGCACTGTTATGGGGTGGGGGGGGTGTGGATGGCACTGTTATGGGGTGTGGGGGGGGGGGGGTGGGGATGGCACTGTTATAGGGTGGGGGGGGTCTGTGGATGGCACTGTTATGGGGTGGGGGGTCTGTGGATGGCACTGTTATGGGGTGGGGGGGGTCTGTGGATGGCACTGTTATAGGATGGGGGGGGGTCTGTGGATGGCACTGTTATAGGATGGGGGATCTGTGGATGCCATCCCCAGATCCTCCACCCCATAACAGTGCCATCCTCAGATCCCCCCATTAACAGTGCCATCCCCAGATCCAGTGCCATCCCCATCTGGGGGGTTTCTTTGCTGGGCTGGACTTTTATAGCCCCCCCCCCCCCCCCAAATTTTACTTGCGGTCCTAGGGTTGGGTAGAGGGGGCGGTCCTAGGGGTGGGTAGGGGGCGGTCTTAGGGGCAGGTAGGGGGGGCGGTCCTAGGGTTGGGTAGGGGCGTGGCCAGGGGAGGGGGGGTGAGTTCCACCACCTTTTCTCTGAGAAAAAAAGCCCTGATGATAACACTGTCAAATGTGCGTTTACCCATAGCTATTGTGACACAGTAAAGGGAATTGTATGTGGAGGCAGGTATTTTCCTCCCAGCTGCTGGACTAATTAGCAGTCAGGTAAGGTCAAACACCGGACTGGATCGCAGGTGCTTGTCTGGGTTTTTGTTAACACTTAGCTGCCTTTAAAAAAGACAGCTGGGTTCATGCAAAGGGGAGCTCTGTATTGGGATCTGAGGCTGTGTCTGTGTGTAAGGCTTGTAGCTGGATGCAAGCCTGTGACCTGTCTGGGAGGACAAGGGAATGACATCCAGGACTGGGACTCTTTATGCGGTACCCGCAGCATGGTGTGAAGTAAACACCAGGACTTGACCTTCTTATGCGGTACCTGCAGCAAGATGTGAATGGAACACCAGGATTAGTGTTGATCACGAATATTCGAATTGCAAATTTTTATCGCGAATATCGGCACTTCGAGAATTTACGAATACTTCGAATATCGCAAAATATATTCGTAATCGCGAATATTCATGTGTTTTTTAAATACCAGTCCATGCGAATTTTGTATGCGAATATTTTATGCGGATTTTCTCAATCAAGAAAATAATGCCTGGAGATCATGAATTCGCAAATTCTCGAATATATGGCGAATATTCGCTCAAATATTCGCAAAATATTGCGAATTCGAATATTGCCCCTGCCGCTCATCACTAACCAGGATTTAAAAGGAGATTTTTGTGAAACTCACCTGTAAAATCTTTTTCTCGTAATTTCCATTGGGGGACACAGACCATGGGTATAGATTAGAGATATTACTAGGAGGGACACTATGCAAAAAAAGAAGCTCCTCCTCCTCGGGCTATACCCCCAGGCACCTCCAGGAGAACTTCAGTCGTTGCAAAAGCAGTAGGAGAAGGAGAACGGAAACAAAACACTATGGAAACCATCACACAGCACACCATAAGGCGTAAACCAAAAAAGGGGCGGGAGATTCACAAAAATCTCCTTTTCTCGTTCATTCCATTGGGGGACACAGACCATGGGACGTCCCAAAGCAGTCCATGGGGTGGGAAAAAAGAACAAATCCAACACCGCCAGGAATAAACGTCCAGTAGTCAAACCGGAACCACAGCCTGCAATACCCTGCGCCCAAGAGCAGCATCAGCCGAGGCCAGAGAGTGTAACTGATAAAACTTTGTGAAAGTATGTAAGGACGACCAAGTGGCCGCCTTACACAACTGGGAAACGGATGAGCGATTGCGTCTAGCCCAGGAAGCTCCCACTGCCCTTGTGGAGTGAGCGGTAATCCGCGACGGCGGAACATGGCCACGAGCGCGATATGCTGCAGCAATAGCGGAACAGATCCACAGCGCCACGGTGACCTTGGAAGCCGCCAGGCCCTTACGGGACCCTTCAGGAATCACAAAGAGAGAGTCTGAACGCCGGAAGGAAGCGGTAGCCCCCAGGTACACCTTCAGGGCCCTGACGACGTCCAGGGAGTGGAGAGCGCATTCCTTGGGGTTCGCCGGAGAAGGACAAAAAGAGGGCAGGACAAGATCCTCGTTAAGGTGGAAGGGAGAAACCACCTTGGGCAAAAAAGAAGGCACCGGTCTGAGCACCACCTTATCCTGGTGAAAGACCAGAAAAGGTTCCCGGCAGGAAAGTGCAGCCAGCTCCGAAACTCGCCTGATGGAGGTTATGGCCACCAGAAAAACTACCTTCCAGGTGAGTAAAACCAGAGAGACCTCCCTCAGAGGTTCAAAAGGCGCCGCCTGAAGGGCGCGCAGAACCAAGTTGAGATCCCAGGGGGGCAAGGGAGGCACATACGGGGGAACAGAATGCGCCACCCCCTGCAGGAAGGTTTTTACAGGTCTCAAAAAGGCAATGGACCTCTGAAAAAAGATAGCCAAAGCAGAAACCTGACCCTTCAAAGAACTGAGCGACAGACCCATGTCGAGGCCGGACTGGAGAAAGGACAGCACCACTGGGACAGAGAAACGTAGGGGCGAGTAGCCCGATTTCTCACAAAAAAACAGGAAGGCCTTCCAGGTGCGATAATAGATTCGTGAAGAAGCCGGCTTCCGAGCCCTGATCATGGTTCTCACCACCGCATCAGAGAAGCCTCTCTTCCTCAGGATGGCGGTCTCAACAGCCACGCCGTTAAACGCAGCTGCCGTGAATTCTGGTGGAAGAGCGGCCCCTGAGACAAGAGATCCTCTCTGTCGGGCAGAGGCCACGGAACGTCCGCCAACATACGAGCGACGCTGGAGAACCAGGCGCGGCGATGCCAATCCGGAGCGACGAGAATGGTTGGTATCCCCTCCGCCTCGATCTTGCGCAGCACCTTCGGCAACAGAGGAATCGGAGGGAAGACGTAAAGGAGGCTGAACCGTTGCCATGGAAATACCAGCGCGTCCACCCCGCCCGCCCGTGGGTCTCGAGCGCGGGCAAGATACACCGGCACCTTGTGGTGGCAGATGTCCACGAACACCTCCGGATGGAGAGACCACTCTCCCGGATCCACCTTGGTGCGACTAAGAAAATGCGCCGTCCAATTGTCGACTCCCGGGATGTACACTGCCGACAATACTGGAACATGAGACTCCGCCCATAAGAGGATCCTCGCTACTTCCCGCATTACTGCCCGACTGCGAGTCCCGCCCTGATGGTTGACATAAGCCACAGCCGTGGCATTGTCCGACTGAACCCGCACCGGCGAGTCGCAAGGAGAGGAATGAATTCCTCATGAATAGGGAACACGGCGGACTCCTGTTTCTTGGGTGGAAAAAGGGAGAACTCCCGACTAGTGGAGGGAGGAGAATCCCCTTGTATATTAAAAGTGTCACGGACAGCTGCCACCAACTCGGTTACCATGGTGGAAAGCTTAGGCAGGGGTTCCCGCTCCGTGACTTCGTCCGATCCGGACAATTCCCCATCGGATTTGCGCTCCCTGCGAGGGGGAGAGTCAACCAGGCATGCCTCAAGGCGAGGGGGAGAAGCGGAGTCATCCGAGGAGGAATGCTGGCGCTCACGCTGCCTTTTAGAAGTCAGACGCCCTCTGTGAGAGTCACTGAGAGGGGATGGAGTGGTGGATGCCACTGGAGTAGTAGCCGCCATGCGCTCCATGAAGGACATGGCTGCCTTGGCAACTAAGGCCAGATCAGCTGCCGCATTAGACATGGCGGAGGCCCAGGCGGGTACCGCTGGATCCGCAGGGGCAGAGGGAGGACCGGGCTGAGCAAGAGAAGGAGGCTGATCCTGTCCAGGAGCATGAAGGGGTGGGGGGAGGGGGGGGAAGGAGGGAGATTGAAGCAGGCAATACTTATCTGCACAGCATGCTCCCTCGATGTCCAGACCAGCAGGGATTCACCTCTTCAGATGTCTGACTCCAATCAAGGAGAGCAGTGCTCTGGTGGAGGGTAGGCAGCAGGTGTCCCAGCAGCTGGTGGGATGCCAGAGCTAACATGTCGAGCCTGGATCCACTTTTCTTCTGTGGGGGAATGGGAGGTAGCCAGGAACCTTCAGAAGACCGTGGCAGACCCTCCACAGGGGCCAGGAAAGCGCAATGCTGACCTGCGTCCCCATCTGAAACCAGAAAAAAATAACAAACAGGAGAAGAATAAATGTCAACCTCCTTGAACGGACACTAAGCAAAGACTGAAGTTCTCCTGGAGGTGCCTGGGGGTATAGCCCGAGGAGGAGGAGCTTCTTTTTTTGCATAGTGTCCCTCCTAGTAATATCTCTAAGCTATACCCATGGTCTGTGTCCCCCAATGGAATGAACGAGAAACTTTGTTTTTATTTTGTTAACCTGCCAAGACTTTCTTGTTGCCTCTTTACTGCGTCCGCTAGCCTGTCTACCAGAGCGAGTCCTCACACTATGTATGTCAGTGTCACTCAGACATCTTTTACTATTGCTGTCATTGAGTTCTGCAGATTGGAGAGAAAAAAAATAAACAAAAAGATATAAAAAGTTTTCCTAAAAATTCCTAGAGGGAGTTATATATCAACTTTAAGGGCAATTGAAGCTTCTTCTGTTTGGCCCGAACTGATTTAAATCTGAAATGAACGTTTTCAAAAATTTGGCAAACTGGACCTAAAACAAATCTTGACTCGTTTGCTCATCTCTAAATGGCACTTTAAAAAGAAATCATTCTTTTCAATGAAGCAAATATTTCTACAAAGAAACTAGAGTTGATTACAAGTATTCAGTGCCAAGTTAAAATCATGCTATGAGGCAAACTTGTTTAAACCAAGAAAAAAAAGCTGGCAGTATGTTTCAGACAGTGTTTTGCTGGCAGATAGGAGCTAAATCCTTTCTCTGTTGCCAAAATGTCATCATGCGGTTTCGTACAAGATCGAATGGCTGTTATACTTGCATAGCTACATCATAGATATATATCATTGTATAATTATATTGTGCAATTTAATGATGCATAGGCAATTTAATCTAAATATGATGAAACCATTAATACTAGCCACATCTCATTATCACTCGTGTTACTACACAAATACGCCTCTCCAAATTACTTTACACTAAATCATTATAACCATAACAGTATGATCAGTACAGTCCAACTACATGATCTTCTGAATGATCTTGAGAATGAAGGGCTGCAGCACCAGATTAGCACTACATACTCTGAATGGCCTTTTACTGCACAGCGGAGCTCCCAGATGGGTCTGCCATCACTTTATGTGACTGGTATAAGCTGGAACTGGTTAAGGAACTTTTCCCCAGGGCTGTGAAGTTGTAGTCAGAGTATTGGAATCAGAGTCAGTTTTGGGTGGAGTCAGAGGCAGTAGAAATGTACCAACACCAGCTTAAAAAAATAATTTGTCATCGATGTTGCGGTTGATTTCAGCAGTCTGTCACTCATGAGCTAATGTTAAAGGGATTGTCTGACCTCCCAAAAATACTAACTGCTAGGAATGTGTTTAAAAGAGAGCAGAATAACCATGTATTTTCCTCGCGCAGCCCTCTTCTCCTGCACAGGCTGGGATGATTATACAGAATGTTCTGGAGAATCAGTTAAAGAGCATCTGTCAGCAGATTTGTACCTATGAAACTGGTTGACCTGTTGCATGTGTGCTTGGCAGCTGAAAGCATCTGCACTAGTCCCATTCTCATGTGCCCACATTGCTGAGAAAAATTACATTTTAATATATGTAAATGACTAGGAGCAATATTAAAACTATATATTAAACTATATATTAAAACTTCACATTTCTCAACAATGCAGGTACATATGAACATGGGGCCAACACAGATGTCTTCAGCTGCCGAGTGCACATGTAACAGGTCAGCCAGTTTCATAGGTACAGATCTGCCAGATGCCCAGACAGATGCCCTTTAATATTAGCTCATGAGTGACAGACTGCAAGCTTTACTCTCTCTCCAATACAGGGCACAAATATATAATGGTCAACCTGGCTATGCAGCTGGATTAAAGGGGTTTTCCGATTTCAGGGCTGAACCTGGGTATAAACTGTTCTTTATGTATAGACTACATATTGGTGGAGCATAGGAGCATTTCCTTGCTCCGGTGGTCCCCCTTGTGGTGGTGCATTGCGCAGCACAAGGCTCTGTTTCGTTTCGGTGATGTACTGGTCTTTGCAGCACAGACGGGTGGTCTCTAGCGCTGCCGGAGGCAGTTTTAGAGGCAGGTACAATGTAAAGTAGCATAATACCCACGCCTGAAGCCTGGTACGTCACCGGAACAAAACAAAGAGCGCATTGCTGTGCAGAGCAACTGGGGGAGCACGGAAATGTTCCTATGCTCCACTAATAAGTAGTCTATAAATAAAGAACAGCTTATACCCAGGTTCAGTCCTGAACCCAGAAAAAACGTTTAAGATTCATGCTCAGCAGCACTTCCACCAGCTGCATTCTGTGCCATGTGTCCCTTTTGCAGCTTGCTATGGAGTCCTGCAGGCAGACTGAAGGTATTTTAGCAGCCCACTCCTCTCTTTGCCCACTATAGCCTTCAGGACATTCCACACTGATCGCTGTGAGCTGTCTTACTTAGTCTGGCTGTGGCTGTCTTCTCACCATGGTGACTGCTGTCCACGTTAGGGACCTTGATTTTAGGCTTGGTCTGCAGCCTGTGCTTTCTGGGCCTGAATTGTGGCCCAATCTTTGCATTGTCACACACTGCCATTTTATCTGCAGTCCTAGGGTTCATGCAAACAACTGTAGGGGCACCGTATGAGGACGCAGGACCCATTCACTTGAATGAGGTCCAAGATCCGCATCCAACAGTCCTCACCATAAAAAAGTAGTGCCTGTACTACTTTTTTGCAGTGCGGAGGCACGGACAGAAAACTCATTGAAGCACTCTGTAGTTCTTCCGTGGGATTCCGTGTTTCTGTTCTGCACCGCACCTTCCTGATTGCGGACCCATTTAAGTGAATGAGTCCGCATCCGTGATGTGGTGCACAAATTGCCGGTGCACGTATATTGCAGACACGCTGTTTGCGGACCGCAATACGGGCACCAGCCAACAAAGTCGTATACATGAGCCCTTCTGCTTCTTGCCCCAGCTGTGGACTTCAAATCAGACTTCCACACCCAGGGCACCACTCACTGTCTGTGTACTCCAGCAGTGGAATATCTACTGCTGCACATTTATTAAGACCTGCTTATTACTCCGATCTTAATTTCCCCCTTGTGCTGCTGTTAAATCCGTCTAATTTATGATGAGGCATGCATCATAAATTAGGTGCATACCCTGGCTGACGTAGTTTTTTTTACTAACATTGGCACTGGTTTTCAGGTATAATAGACATTACTTCATAGAATAGAAGCATCATCTATTCTTCCGGCGCTCTTTTTCAACACTGAACTTAGCACATTTCTTACCGTTCTGATTTGTCTTTCCCAAACTCCTACTGTAAGGCTTGCATGTGGAGCATTCATATGAAAATTACACTGTTTCTCTAACAAATACTTTATCGATCTCTTTTAGATCTTTCTTCAATTCATTCTTTGCTCCGACAAAATTAGATCCTTGGTCAGATCTAAGGTCTCTGACAGTACCTCTAATGGCTATGAAACATCTCAAGCCATTGATGAATGCGTCAGTTGACATATCTTCTAACATTTCCAGGTGAATTGCTCTGGAGCTTAGACATGTAAATATTAGACCATATCACTTGTACTCCTTGCGGTTCTGTGTGGTGATGAATGGACCAAAAGAATCCATTCTGTTATAAAGAAATGGCGGTGATGGATTTACACAATCTGCCGGTAAATCTGCCATTCTTTGTTCTTCGGTCGGTCTACGTGCCTTTCTGCAGACTACACATTTACAAACTTTGCTATAAATTTGCTTTCTTTCACTATCTAGTAACCACCTTCTCTCAAACAACTTTGGGTAAAGATTCTTCCTTGATGCAAGGATTTGTTGTGGTAGTGATTAACAATCAATCTTGTGAAGGTAGAGTTTTTGGGTAGAATTGCTGGATGCTTCACTCTGCTAGGTAACGTTCATTTTCCAGTCTCCCTCCCACCTTCATTATATCATCCTGCGGAACAAGATTAAGCTTGTACAATGGGTGGTTGTTTGGAAGCCTTTTAGGTTCTTGACTAAGTCTCTTCAACTCTTCACTGTAGAATCTCTGTTGAATGAGTCTTATAACTGTTTCTTCAGCTTTCCTTCTTTCCTCTACATTCAACAATACCTTCTTTCTGATTCCCTTTGCCAAACGTTGAATTCGAGCTACTACATTTATGACCGTATTTCATTTTGAACATCTGGCTAGTCTTTCAAGTATGTCATCTTGACACTTGGCAGCAGTGCTCAATGTTTGTACAACTTTTACTTCTGGATCACGCATAGACAATTCTGTGTAACCTTTACTGGGTGTGATTTCCTTTTCCCAAAGGAACTCTGTGCCTGTGAATCAATTAGAATTTTTTAATTCTGTTACATCCAGGCCTCTTGAAGTATGATCTGCTAGGTTATGCTTTGTGTCAATGTGATGCCAATGTTCCGGATTTGTTATTTCTCAAATTTTCGCAACTCTGTTGGCGACAGATATGGAATCTTCAAGCTTCGTTGTTTATATATCCTAGGACAACTTGTGAGTCTGTCCAAAAATATTCTTTATCTATTTTCATTTCCAATTCTTCTCTCAGAAACTTGCTTACTGATGCTGAAACTATGGCTGCTGTCAATTCAAGTCTTGGTATTGTCTGAATACTGGTAGGTGCAACTCTGGCCTTCCCCATAACCAGGGCACAGTGTATCTTTTTTTTTCCTAATACTCTGATGTAGGAGCACTGACCATAACTATAACTACTGGCATCTGAAAAGTGATGAAGTTCTATTTTCTTGTACTTTTCGAAATCATGAGGTACAAAACATTTGGGTATCCGAACTTCTCTCCAGTTTTGCAAGTCTCTTATCCAACTCTCCTACCTTGGCCTCAAATTTTCAGGTATGGGCTCGTCCCATCCCAACTTCTGTCTGCATCATTCTTGTAGTATTTATTTTGCTATGAGGATTACTGGGGCCAAGAATCTCAAATGGATCAAATATAGAAGCCACTGTGGAAAGAATGGTACGTCTAGTTGCAATTTACGTATGTAGTGGTGTAGGATGGTGTCCTTTGCAAATGCTGCATGTGGCCTTTTTCTTACACTCCTTAGTAACATGGCCTTTTCTTAGACAACTGAAACACAGTTGGCTCTCAAGTACAAACCTTTTCTTTTCATCTGGGGACTTCTCCTTTAATTGTTCGCACTTGTGTATGGAGTGGTTCTCTCCACAGAACATACACTTGAAGGTAGTCTAAAGATTTGTCGGTTCTGTCTCTCTACTGATCCCAGTAGTGACTTTGAACTTGCTCTTGTAGGTATCTGGACCTTTAGCTGCTGTGTTGGTTGCAAAGCTAGTTGCTCTTGCATGTCTTATATCTCAGGCCTTTCTTCTAAGGATTTTAAGACATAAGATGATGTTACTGGATTACATACTATCTGTGCTTCCTTATTGACGAACTCAGAGAACTCTTTAAAACTTGGGAAGTTCTTGCCTAGATCTAACTGTTCAGTCACATAGCGATTTCATCTAGAAGCCACTTCTTCAGGTAGCTTGGCTAGCATTCTTTGGTTTTCAGTAATTCCACTCCTTGAACATGTGGGATGGCATTGCTGTATGCTTGCAGGAAGTCACCATGCATTTGGAGTCTGAAGTGTTCTTTAGGACCTATTTTAGGCCAATTATTCAGTTTCTCTCTAAAGGCTCTTTGTACTAAGAAAGGATATCTTACATTAAATTTTTCCCAAGTTTGTTTGTAGGCTTTTTTCGTCTTTTCTATAGACGTTACCTTTAAGAACTTCCTTGGCTTCTCCACCAACATATCTCTAAAGGTAGAATAACTTGTCAACTGGACTGAAGCAATGATGCTCAATGATCATTTCAAAACTTGCCTTCCACTCTATGAACTTCAGTATGTCTCCTGAAAATACAGTAGGTTCTGGAATGGGAAGTCTAGCTAGGACTGTTCTGTTGTCTTGCTGGCACAATGGTTGTAACACTCTCCTGAGCATTGCCGTGTCATCTAGCGATAGAATCATCCTGTTCTATTTTCTCACTTGGTTCTGAATTGGGTGAGTCCCTTTCTTCTTCTTTTCCGGTAGAGATAGAGGGTAAATTCACACTCTTTTTTCCAAACATTGGACTAGGCCTCTCTTTGTTTTTCTGAGCAGGGATGGAAGGATAATGACTTACTTCCTCACTACAAGCTGGAGATTTCCTTCCATTCTCTTGAGCGTATGAAGGAAAATAGAAGTCTTTTTCTTCACTTAGTACAGATTTGAACCTATGACTACTTTGACTCATATCCTCCGGGTATACTCTGAGTCTGGCTTCTATAATCTTAACTTCTTTCTGCCTTTCCAGACTTTTCATCTGTTGGCACTGTGCTTCCATTTCAGTTTCCATTTGATGGCGCTGTGCCTCCATTTCAGCTTCCATCTGATGGCGTTGTGCATCCATTTGACGGCGCTGTGGCTCGATGGCAGCTTCCATTTCAATTTCTACTCTTTTGACAGCAAGTTGTTTAGCTAATTCCTTTCTTTTGGCTGAAGTATTTGAGGACTCTGATATATGGGTGGCACTTCTGCTAACAAAGGAAGTCACACTTGAGATTGTGGTTCCCCCTAAGGACCTAGCATAGTCTCTCATAAAAAACTCATTCATTCTACTTCTTGCTTTAACTTAATCATGATTAGCTGCAGATGAAAGTTATCTCATGAGCTTTACTAAATCTTTAGTGACTGCAGTACATTTGTCCATGTTCCTTACAATATCCTGGGAAGGTGTCTTAAACAACCGCAGGTTGACATATGCTGCAATAAGCTCTGATTCAGATTCTTCTACCGTCTCTACCATATCAATCAAGTTCCTTTTTATACTTTCTTGCTTTAGCTTTCTACGAATGTCTTTAATGTACGATTTCCACCTATCATACATCCGGGTGAACTTTATCTCTTTTAATGCTGCTTCTTGCTCCAAATTTTCCAGCATCTTTGAGGTTGGTTTTCTGGCACGTGATGAACGTCTTAGTTCATCTGTTTGGGCTATATTTGTTTGCGGCAAGACCAGGGGCATAGCTAAAGGCTCACGGGCCCTGGTGCAAGAGTTCAGCTTGGGCCCCCATTCCCTTAGTGCTTGTTGGCAAGGGGCAGGGAAGGCCAAAGCCTTCCTGCTGCCAGAGGCAAACATTGAAAGGGCACCCCCTCATGCCAAATTCTTGACCTAACCCCTTCCCTCTAGCCAGAGGTGTAAATTCTATAATGTCAGTGTCTTATGTGGCACAAGGGTTTTTGGGCCCCCTCAGGCTCCTGGGCCCGGTAGCGACTGCTACCTCTGCACCCCCTATAGCTACGCCCCTGGGCAAGACTAATGCTGCATCAGACTCTTCTACCTCAGACAGGTTCCCTTGCTCTTCAATGTCTACTCTATCTATCTTTGCATCCTCTAACAGTGTCATGGTAATACTAGGTTCAGACATTTTACTTTCAATGCTATCACAAATAATAAGATGCCTTTCATTATAAATGCAATACTGACAAAATGCAGAAATAAATGACTTTCACTTTAAATACTGTAGAGTCCATATACTACAAACTGTCCTTTGTTTTTACTTTAAAGTCTCTAATTTCTAAACACAAAAAAATGTTTCTTTAAGCCAAAGCCTATATGCAATGATAAGTAATAAAAGGAAAGCTCTGACCTTATTCTGAAGAGCAGGAACAAATGTCAGTCTTAAAGAAGACTTGTCTTTTCTTGATATGATGCGATGCTCTGCGCTGACTTGCGATGCTCTGTGCAGAGTTGCGATGCTCTGTGCAGACTTGCAATGCTTGCGATGAGCTGACTTGGATACGCTGCTGCAGACCTTTGGCCTAGAGGCGGGAAACTAGCTTGCTGCAGTACATGGTCTCTTCGTGGGTAGCGGAGTGGGCACTCTAGCTCTGGACTTTGGCCTCCCACCATGCGTCTCTTTCTCTCTCTAGGGATCGTAGGAGGGTTGACGCTCTTTCTCTGACTATTTTGCCTTTGCCGTTCTGCCACTTTAAGAGTCGGCTGCAGTTTGACTAATACACACGTTCTATAGCCTCGATGGTAGCTCCGCTGAGGTGTATTTGCTTGCTCACTCAGGGAACAGTTGCTGCATGGCGGTATATGCTGGCGCTCCGCTGCTCTAATGCTCTCTTTACTGTGCAAGTTGAGGAGCGCTATCACTTCGCCCTCTGAGGGTAATAGTTCCACTGTGGTAGGCGCAGCACTATGAAGTGCCTTTTGCGCTGTGGCATTAGAAGAATTTTGATATCTCTGACTTTTTAGTCTAATTAGACTGTATATTACTCTGTAATTCCTCTAGTACCATACTATGGAAACAGTAGCCTTAAAGAGAACCCCAAATGCTTAAAATAACTTCTTTATTAACTTCAACTTTTCTTCATATATAACACTGCTGCCTCCGCAACAGATAGTCCATGTACAAACCGGATTCCAAAAAAGTTGGGACACTATACAAATCGTGAATAAAAACTGAATGCAATGATGTGGAGGTGCCAACTTCTAATATTTTATTCAGAATAGAACATAAATCACGGAACAAAAGTTTAAACTGAGAAAATGTACCATTTTAAAGGGTTTCTGTCACCCCATTAAACCGTTTTTTTTTCTTTTCTTTACTAATAATCCCTATAGTGCGATCTCATGATACATAAGCAAATTAATCATTTTGGTTCAGTAGAATTTGCTAAAAATCGATTTTTAAAATATGCTAATTACCTTGCTACCAGCAAGTAGGGCGGCTACTTGCTGGTAGCAGCCGCATCCTCCGATGGTAATGACGCCCCCTCGGCATGCTGATTGACAGGGCCAGGGAAGGGAATCGTTCTCTGCTGGAGCTGTTAGAATTTGAAATCTCGCGCCTGCGCCGTACCTGTCTTCAATCGGCGCAGGCGCACTGAGAGGCGGCCGCTCTCTCGACCGCTCCATCCTCAATGCGCCTGCGTCGATGACATCATCAAGTACACCCGGAAGAGAAGACACCGGCATCGCTGGAAGGAGGCGGAGAGTCTGGTGACGTCGCTGGATGCTCGAATCAGGTAAGTATGTACATAATAAGCATGCTGCCACAAAAACCACCAACGAAATGGGAATAAATAATTTTATAAAAATGACAGTTATTAACACTATACCACCAACGATTATTAATAATAAATCTCTTCCGGGTGTACTTGATGACGTCATCGACGCAGGCGCATTGAGGATGGAGCGGTCGAGAGAGCGGCCGCCTCTCAGTGCGCCTGCGCCGATTGAAGACAGGTATGGCGCAGGCGCGAGATTTCAAATTCTAACAGCGCCAGCAGAGAACGATTCCCTTCCCTGGCCCTGTCAATCAGCATGCCGAGGGGGTGTCATTACCATCGGAGGATGCGGCTGCTACCAGCAAGTAGCCGCCCTACTTGCTGGTAGCAAGGTAATTAGCATATTTTAAAAATCGATTTTTAGCAAATTCTACTGAACCAAAATGATTAATTTGCTTATGTATCATGAGATCGCACTATAGGGAATATTAGTAAAGAAAAAAAATAAAACGGTTTAATGGGGTGACAGAAACCCTTTAAGGGAAAAATATGTTGAATCAGAATTTCATGGTGTCAACAAATCCCAAAAAAGTTGGGACAAGGCCATTTTCACCACTGTGTGGCATCTCCCCTTCTTCTTACAACACTCAACAGACGTCTGGGGACCGAGGAGACCAGTTTCTCAAGTTTAGAAATAGGAATGCTCTCCCATTCTTGTCTAATACAGGCCTGTAACTGTTCAATTGTCTTGGGCCTTCTTTGTTGCACCTTCCTCTTTATGATGCGCCAAATGTTCTCTATAGGTGAAAGATCTGGACTGCAGACTGGGCATTTCAGTACCCGGATCCTTCTCCTACGCAGCCATGATGTTGTGATTGATGCAGAATGTGGTCTGGCATTATCTTGTTGAAAAATGCAGGGTCTTCCCTGAAAGAGATGACGTCTGGATGGGAGCATATGTTGTTCTAGAACCTGAATATATTTTTCTGCATTGATGGTGCCTTTCCAGACATGCAAGCTGCCCATGCCACACGCACTCATGCAACCCCATACCATCAGAGATGCAGGCTTCTGAACTGAGCGTTGATAACAACTTGGGTTGTCCTTGTCCTCTTTGGTCCGGATGACATGGCGTCCCAGATTTCCAAATAGAACTTCGAATCGTGACTCGTCTGACCACAGAACAGTCTTCCATTTTGCCACACTCCATTTTAAATGATCCCTGGCCCAGTGAAAACGCCTGAGCTTGTGGATCTTGCTTAGAAATGGCTTCTTCTTTGCACTGTAGAGTTTCAGCTGGCAACGGCGGATGGCACGGTGGATTGTGTTCACTGACAATGGTTTCTGGAAGTATTCCTGAGCCCATTCTGTGATTTCCTTTACAGTAGCATTCCTGTTTGTGGTGCAGTGTCGTTTAAGGGCCCGGAGTTCACGGGCATCCAGTATGGTTTTACAGCCTTGACCCTTACGCACAGAGATTTTTCCAGATTCTCTGAATCTTCGGATGATGTTATGCACAGTTGATGATGATAGATGCAAAGTCTTTGCAATTTTTCGCTGGGTAACACCTTTCTGATATTGCTCCACTATCTTTCTGCGCAACATTGTGGGAATTGGTGATCCTCTACCCATCTTGGCTTCTGAGAGACACTGCCACTCTGAGAAGCTCTTTTTATACCCAATCATGTTGCCAATTGACCTAATTAGTGTTAATTGGTCTTCCAGCTCTTCGTTATGCTTAAATTTACTTTTTCCAGCCTCTTATTGCTACTTATCCCAACTTTTTTGGGATTTGTTGACACCGTGAAAATTGGAATCAACATATTTTTCCTTTAAAATGATACATTTACTCGGATTAAACGTTTGATCTGTCATCTACATTCTATTTGAAATAAAATATTGACATTTGCCATCTCCGCATTCAGTTTTTATTCACAATTTGTTTAGTGTCCCAACTTTTTTGGAATCCGGTTTGTACATAACACGTGTTGAAAAGATATCACAAGATGGCGGTATGCATAAGATGATGGTTCAATTGTTCAATCTTGTCATTTAACATAAAATGGTGGATATATTCCTCTCTTGAGTATCTGTACTCTCACTTTAAGTTATTTAAGCACTTTATGATCTCTCTGAGAGGTATATCTAATAATTCACTTGCTGAATTTGGTCGCAGTTTGCAATATTCGTGCGGGAGCCATGCGTGCGAGTCTCATATGGTGGGAGCCATGCATGCGAGTCTCATATGATGGGAGCCATGCGTGCGAGTCTCATATGACGGGAGCCATGCGTGCGAGTCTCATATGACGGGAGCCATGCGTGCGAGTCTCATATGGCGGGAGCCATGCGTGCGAGTCTCATATGGCGGGAGCCATGCGTGCGAGTCTCATATGACGGGAGCCATGCGTGCGAGTCTCATATGGCGGGAGCCATGCGTGCGAGTGAATATGAACCAGGATTAAAGAACCAAAGTGGTGGGTGCAGACTGCCCCAGTGAGATTATTGAGTAAAACCATAACGCAGCAATGAACAGGAGAATTCAGCTTTGAGTGGAAGCAGAGTACAAAACATGATGTAACAACAAATTGGTGAATGGAGCTTTGGATGTGAGTGGTACCTAAAATACATAGTATGGGCGCAACTCTGAGTATGGGTAGTGCATGAAAAGCATGGTATAAAGCAGACGTATGAATGCAATCTGAAAGTGAGCAGAGTATTGACGTGATGCGAAAGCAGACACGTGAACGCAGCTCTAGTAGTGAATGGAGTATAGGACAAGATGTAAAAGCAGACATGTGGACGCAGCTTTGGATGTGAACGGAATATTAACTTGATGTGACAGCAGACATGGAAAGCGGCTTTGGTGAGTGGGGTATACGACCTGGTGTAGCAGTAGAAGTGTGAACACAACTCTGGGTATAAGCAGAGCATGAAATCTGGTATAACAGCAACTCTGGTTGTGAACGGAGCATAACATAGATGCAACAGAGACATTAATGCATGTCTTGAAATGGGCCTGGTAAGAACCTGTAGTAGCAGAGGACGTGTGAACGCAGCTCTGGGTGCGAATAGAGTAAACCTGAAATACCGATAGACGTATGTATGCAAATCTGGTCGAGGGTGGAGTGAAAAAAATGATTTGACAGCTTAGTGTGAATGCACCTCTGGGTGTGGCCGAGAATTAAATTGGTAGAACAGAAGCTCTAAATGTGAGTGGAGTATAAACATGATGTAACAGTGAAAGTGAATGCAGCTCTGAAACAAGCCTAGTATGAACATGTGACAGCGGACGTATAAACACAGCTCTCACAGTGAGCAGAGCAAACATGGTATACCAGTCGACGCATGAACGCAGCTCTAGTTGTGAGTGGAGCAAGGTGTGAACACCAGGGTGGTGCGTCCCGAGAATAAAAATGGAGTAACAGTAGCAGCTGTAAGCCGAGTACACAACATGTACACAACATGTAATAACAGGCGTGTAATATGGATCTGGCTGTCGGCTGGGTACGGAATGAGATGTAACAGCCAACAGGTGATCGCAGCTTGAATGTGAGACCAATCTGAGTGAATACGAACCATGAGTAGGAAAGTGCTGGACAGTAAAGACGTGAAATAAAAGCCGGAAGTGTAAATGCCGCTCAGGATAACAGCAGAGCATAAAAGTGCGGCAGGGTTTTTAAGTACATGGAGCAGTGAAATACGTGAAGTCTAAAGATGGTGGTAGCGGGGGGAGGGGGGACACGTGGCAAGGAACAGCTACAGCAAGAGGCCTAAACAATAACAGCTGCGTCCGATCTCAAAACATGACGTCACGTGCTAACTCTTCCTTTACAGCAAACCGGCTGAAGTAACTTTTCATACGAGACGAACAAAGCAAAGTGAAACTTGTAAGATTTATAGGAACTAACTGCTATTACCAACAAACAAAGTTGAAAAGAAAATAGAAGTATTTAGGCCCAACGAGCAAACCTGAGGTAGCAGATTCTGAGGCGAAGCCTCCCGTTCGCTAGCAAAGTCGGTTCCGACCGGCCAGGAGAGAAGGGCCCGGCCAAACCTACTTACGTAGTATGGCGCGTGTATGCTACGGTAGCAGAGAGCAAAATAACAAGCTCCATGCTGCAAAGAAAGAACCCTACCACCAGAGAAGCTAGTTTGCTAATGACACCCAGCGGCAGCTGTGCACCTGAAAGCACACGCCGGGGAGTGAGGCTGTGGCTCGTATATGAAGAGCCTCCGCCCCTCCCACAAATGCAGGCTGACTAATCAGCTTTACCAACTTATATTACATCCAAACATGAAGTAATTGTAAATAACTCTGCCCTTGCCTTTAATACAAAAACGTAGGAACTGTATTAAGGTTATTGGCATCTCTAGCTGTATAAACATATAAGCTATATTAGCAACCTAGGACAGGTCTTAGCTGGCCAGCTACACCAAACAATAGGTGAAAAGATGATAATTTGGCAGAGTTGAGCAAAACATCAGACATCAGTGCAGGTTCAAAACCAAAATGGCCACTACAAACAGTAAGGGGGGAGGGGCTGCAAACATAGAGCACACCTACAGGGAGACAAGGGTGAAAAAATTAGCATGCAATACAGACATGCCATTAATGCTAATGAATCATGAAGAAATGGGACATGACAATAACAGTTTTGCACAAACCGGATAAAGACCCCACGAAACCTGATTCATATTGCTCATTTTCCTTTTATGTACATATGTGAAATTTCCAGCTAAAGCCCTGGCCAACAAGTTATTCTAAATCTTGCACCAAGCCCCGTGACGTAGTCAGCCTATGCTGGAAAGGAAGAAGAAGAAACTTGTCACTTACATCACTGGGCTCAGAGCATGCCTAGTTGTAGAGTTGAGGGTAATGCCCTCATTGGGACAGGCAATTCACAGTGTTTGACACTGTCATGCGCAAGATTTGAATGCTATGCAGCAGGGAAAAGGGGTGGGTGGAGTTATGGCTTGAATATAATGTAGGAGGGGGGTGGGTGGACACATGTGGCAGGGGGCGTCATGTGAGAGCAGAGAGGATTCGGGCCTGGTCTCTGCATGAAGTCAGATTTTGGCACCAGATGGCAACATGCCTGGGCTCCTTCATGCGTACCAAATAAACTGTATTTTCAGAAGACAGAAAACACTTATTACTGAAACAAGCAGGCTATCAAAGGACTACTGTATGGAGAAGCAGCATCAGATGGACGCGTACTTGATAACTCACCCTAAGGCTCCTCTGCTGATGGAGGCACAGGTAAGGAAGATTGGAGAATCTGCTCTGCAGAACTCATAGGGAGATTGTAAGTCGGAGAAGCACGGCCATACGAGTTTCCTTCTGCGTTCTGGTGCACCAGATGTGGAATCACATTTAAAGATGGTAGTGGATCTTTATGAGGCAAGGTAGATTTCAGAGCTGCAGTGTCTGTCGCAGTTGAAAAGAAAGCCAAGATTGTCCGTAAGGATGAACGGGAGGTAGAGCGGCTCCTAGAAACCTTATTTTGTCGAGTCTTGCCTGTTACGTTGTGGATATTCCCCCTCAGAGTCACAGACCCCAAGCTAAAATCACTTTATATGCTCGTTAAGTCATGCGCATCAATTTGGCGAATTAGACACAAATTTCAATAAGTTTGCTCATCTCTAACAGGGAACAATTTAGCTTAAGGCCAGCTCTTCCATTAAGCAAAACCAAAACTATTACCTGAGATGTCCAAAGTTTCTGCTAAGTATTCAGAATTCAAATGAACGAAAATTTGCAATTAATGCAATATTGAATTATTGCCTGAGCACATTTATTTAATTTGACAACATTTTAAAACATTAAAAGGTATAACCTATCATCAAAGTGGTTCCTGTAAAAATTTAAAATCTGAATTTTTTGCTAATAATGACATTTGTGCACTTCAAAAGAGGTTAATGAAAGGGTTACAACTATGAACACTGCTTGGTCAGCATATTAGTAGCTCTTCAGCTGCATTTTATTTATTGAAAGCTTATTATTGCAGCTACGAGATTTCTATCTTCCTAAGAATAATGGCTGCCAGAGTAAAATAATGTGTTAGGGTTCACAAACTTTGACAAGACTCACACTAGATCAATGCTGGTGTTTTTTTTACTGTAAATATGTGTGCAGTGATGCAATAGCTTCTGACTAATCCCACATGGTTCAAGGCTTTAAATTTTTTAATGTTTTAACAAAAGGCTCCTTATATCCCATGTGCTAAGATGCAAAGGAAAATATAATTTAAAGCTTTCTACACTCTGAAGAAGCAGAACTTATATGAAATAATACAATATTTACTAAACACCCTTTGTTGTTGATCTATAGCAGGGGTACTCAACAGGCAGACCTCGGTCCGAATCTGGACCTCAAGTGTTAGCTATTTGGACCCCTGCATGTCCCACTTTCAACTGTATCTGCATCTTCAGGATATAGGTGGATGCAATGGTGAAACAGGGAGCTGTGAGCACCCTGCTTCATTTCCCAGAGCATGTTGGCACACTGAGCCACAGACAGCATACTATGAGGGGCCAGTTAAGGGGCATCACTCTGTAAGGGGGTACTTAAAGGGGTATTACAGTGTGGTGGTCACATAAGGGGACATCATACTGTGTGGGGACACTTAGAGGGCATCTCTTTGGGGGTCACATAAGGTGACCTAAAAACTTAAGAGAATCATACTGCATGAGGGGCACCATACTGTGTGGGGAGGCACTAATGCAGCATCATTATTTGTGGGGGCACTACAAGGGCATAATTACTATCTAGGAGATGCACTAAGGGGCATCACTAATGTGAAGTGGCATTAAAGAGATATTCTTTATTTGTTGGGGTTTTAAGAGGATTGGGTGGGATTAGAAGCGTGTTTATTTTCTACAAAGTGTTGCGTGCAGACCTGGGTATGTGGACCTTTAAATACAACCTGCTCTATAACAAGTGTCTCCCTATTCATGAAGTAATTAGACTAGTTCAAAACAGATTAGTTATTATCCATGATTACAGTATATAGTACTAACATAATCTGTAATGCTGTACAGAGATTTTTGTCACATACATCCCCAAGTTCCCTAAAACATTGAAAACATAAAGTATGTTTTTGGATATGGGAACCTACAACCTAACAAATCAGTTTTCACTGAACCTATAACTATGCCATACTAAACGCCCTTTCACAGAATGGGGGTTAAATCTCCTCCACAGAATGGGGGTTTGGTAATGCCATTGTTTGCCAGCAGCAGAGTGCTATTTAGACAGCACAATCTGCTTCTGGCAAACGATGATTTAGGTGACCGCATGACAGATCCAATTACCTAATAAACGAGCATTTCGCTTGTTCATCGAGTAATCGACTATACCTTTCCATCAGCAGATTATCGCTAATGAGTGTTCCTATGAACAGTAAAAATCAAATAATCATATATCAAAAACTAATGAGAGACTTGAATTGGAAATTTCTAACATGCATACACTATATAGTCACTTTAGTAGAGACTTCATCTAGCAGCATGTTGGACTTCCAGTGGCCTTCAGAAGTGAAAAAATTGGCCATCCACAATTATCAGAGGACCCAGGGTGTGCCAAGGTAACATTCCTCACACCAGCTTGAATTTTTGACATCTGACATGAAGGGTTCATCACAAAGCTTGCGCCAAATTCTGACCCTTCCATCAGCATGGTGCAACAGAAATCTGGATTCATCCGACAAAGTGATGTTATACCAGTGCTCAATGAACCGATTTTTGTGCTCTTTTGCACACTGGAGTCTTACTTTTGTGTGCCCCTAGACATCAATTGCACTCTCAGTGGTCATCTGCTGTTACATAGCAACATAATTAAGACAACTGAAAATAGACATAAGTCCATCAAGCACAACCAAGCGATAGGTGGGCATGTGAAGTTTAGAAAAGGTGAGTGAGACCCTAATTTCTCCACATTCACTAAAGCATTAATGTCATTTTCTTTTAAGAAGTCATCTAAGCCCTTTTTAAAACTGTTCACCGGTACTGTTGTGACCACATCCTGAGGTAGTCTATTCCACGGATTTGCAGTTCTTATAGTAAAGAAGCCTTGAAGCCTCTGGAGACTGAACTTTTTCTTCTCCAGAGGGGGGCAGTGCCATATTTTTTGTACGAATTAAGATATTTGTATAGGTTAATCATGTCCCCTTCGGCGTGTCCTCGCAAGCCTAAATGCATTTAATTCTTTTAATCTTTCCTCATACCTAAGAACCTCCATGCCCATTATCAGTTTAGTCACTCTCCTTTGTACTTTTTCCAGTTCCAAAGCATGCCTTCTATGGACTGATGCCCAGAATTGAACTGCATATTCCAGATGAGGCCAAACCAATTCTTTGTAAAGTGGTAGTATTACATCCCTGCCCCGCGAGTCCATGCCTCATTTAATGCATGACATTATCCTGGTAGCCTTAAAAACAGCTGATTGACATTTGTATGCTGTTATTTAATCTATGATCTACAGGGACACCCAAATCCTTCTTTACAAGTGACTCATCCAGAGTTACCTTCCCTAGGACATATTTAAAGTCACATACTCCTGTATATAGTGCCTTATGAATCCTTCAAACATTTTCTCCAGAAGTTAAATTAACTGGTCTATAATTACCTCTAGAGGACCTAGATTGTTTTTAGAATATGAGCACCACATTAGCCTTGCGCCAATCACTTGGCTCTCTACCAGTACCTAGAGAATCTTAAAAAATTATAAACATGGGCACATCAATGACTGAACTGAGCTCTTTAATCCATCTGGACCTTAGAACCTTGTTCACATTTACCTTTTTTAACTTTGGCACCACCTATATCAGCTCCTTTCTCTTCTTTTGTATATACAGAGCTAAAAAAAAACATTTAGGAACTCTGCAATTTCCTAATCTTCAGTGACTAACCCCCCTTTAGCATTATTTAGGAGACTTACATGCTCAGACCTTGGTTTTTTAGCATTTATATATTTTAAGAATTTTTTTGAATTTATTTTGCTCTCTTGTGCCAACTGCAGATGTACAGTCAGGTCCATAAATATTGGGACATTGACACAATTCTAACATTTTTGGCTCTATACACCACCACAATGGATTTGAAATGAAACGAACCAGATGTGCTTCAACTGCAGACTGTCAGCTTTAATTTGAGGGTATTTACATCCAAATCAGGTGAACAGTGTAGGAATTACAACAGTTTGCATATGTGGCTCCCACTTGTTAAGGGACCTAAAGTAATGGGACAATTGGCTTCTCAGCTGTTCCATGGCCAGGTGTGTGTTATTCCCTCAACATCCCAATTACAATGAACAGATAAAAGGTCCAGAGTTCATTTCAAGTGTGCTATTTGCATTTGGAATCTGTTGCTGTCAACTTTCAAGATGAGATCCAAAGAGCTGTCACTATCAGTGAAGCAAGCCATCATTAGGCTGAAAAAACAAAACAAACCCATCAGAGAGATAGCAAAAACATTAGGTGTGGCCAAAACAACTGTTTGGAACATTCTTAAAAAGAAGGAACGCACCAGTGAGCTCAGCAACACCAAAAGACCCGGAAGACCACAGAAAACAACTATGGTGGATGACCAAAGAATTCTTTCCCTGGTGAAGAAAACACCCTTCACAAAAGTTGGCCAGATCAAGAACACTCTCCATGAGGTAGGTGTATGTGTGTCAAAGTAAACAATCAAGAGAAGACTTCACCAGAGTGAATATAGAGGGTTCACCACAAGATGTAAACCATTGGTGAGCCTCAAAAACAAGAAAGCCATATTAGAGTTTGCCAAACGACATCTAAAAAAGCCTTCACAGTTCTGGAACAACATCCTATGGACAGCTGAGACCAAGATCAACTTGTACAAGAGTGATGAGAAGAGAAGAGTATGGAGAAGGAAAGGAACTGCTCATGATCCTAAGAATACCACCTCATCAGTGAAGCATGGTGGTTGTCGTGTCATGGCGTAGGCATGTATGGCTGCCAATGAAACTGGTTCTCTTGTATTTATTGATGATGTGACTGCTGACAAAGGCAGCAGGATTAATTCTGAAGAGTTTGGGGCAATATTATCTGCTCATATTCAGCCAAATGCTTCAGAACTCATTGGACGGCGCCTCACAGTGCAGATGGACAATGACCCAAAGCATACTGCAAAAGCAACCAAAGAGTTATTTAAGGGAAAGAAGTGCAATGTTGTACAATGGCCAAGCTCTGCATCATTAGAAGTTACCAGATCCAACAGAGCATTGCCCCTAGTGGGATCTTCTACAAACTTGCCCATAAAGTGGTCCTGCAGCAAGGTGAGGAATCTTCTCCCCTTTGCAGTTGAGACAGAACCATGACCCCAGTCAATGTCTGGGAAGTTAAAATCTTCTGTTATGACCAATGTACCAGCCTGTGCAGCCCGCTCTTTTTGGTTATACAGTTGCGTTTCTATCTCTTCTGTGATTTTAGGGGGTCTATAGAGTACACCAAGTATTATTTTTTTCAGTGTTTCTATCCCCTTGTAATTCCACCCATAAGGTTTCAATATCCCCACCATCCTCACCCGCTTTTGCCTTTTTCACACTCTCCTTCATATCACTCCTCACATACAGGCACACTCCACCACCTTTTCTATTGACCCTGTCTTTCCTAAATAGTGCAAAACCCTGAATATTAAAAGCCCAGTAATGCAGTCAATCCATGTCTCAGCCACACCAACTACATCTATGTGTTCCTCTAGTACCATAGCCTCCAGCTCCCCCATTTTCTTGATAGACTTCTGGCATTTGTTTTTTTTCAATATTTGTATCTTTATTGTTTTCTTAATAGAACAAGTATAAAAGGGTTATCTGGTCACAGCAGATGGGTACATATAACAGGTATATTTAGAGCAATGCATCGCTTCGATACTAAACAGCGTATATACAAATAGAGGCATCTAAATCTCGAAGTTCCCTCGATTAGTATTGTAAAGGGGGAATATTACTCACCAATATTTATGCAAATATCGATAATTAATATTCATAAATGGGAGGAGCCATCTAGTGATAACTCCGCCCATTTATGCCTTTATATAATAACAACAATACCTTCGCTATACTTTACACTGATCACTATGCTAGCTGCATGCGCCTTACTAAACTAACTATCGCCAATAACCACACGCCACACAGATAGTTATAAACCAAACACAGTATTTATTACTAACAATACACTACGCACGCAATACTAACAATACAGCACTAAATATACAGAACTCAACTACACTACACGTTCCCAATTCCACCCATCAACTAACTAGACAGTTCACACATACAAGTATATTAACAATCCACCCCACCTGACTATATACTGTCCCTACGGGGTATGACGAAGGGTTAAAAAGGATTGTTTGCAGAGCAGAGGCATGCTCTACAGAGGATTTGTTTGCAGAGCAGAGGCCTGCTCTACTGAGGACAGGGAACCAGGGAACCAGGGGTTAATCAGGGCTAACCAGGGGTGTATCGGGTTCCAGGGGTCATTAGGGGGATCAGGGGATAGATACCAGGGGTTGATCAGGGGTACAAATAGGGCCACAGGAACAGGCTGCCTAGGGTTACCAGGGGGGTCACAATGGGGTTAATCAGGGGTGATCAGGGGTGTAGGGAAAGGGTTGGCAGGCAAGGGACCAGGGGTACACCAGGGGAGAGAGCAGTAGGGGATAGTCTGGCAGGGAAGGGGTTAAGAACAGCAGCAATGCTGCTGAGGTACTTAGGGTTTCTGCTCGTTGTCCAGGGTGATCCTCGCCAGCCAGGGGGCCTCCTTCTGGGGGGTGGGGGCGGCAGGGGTCCGGTCCTTCTCCCAGAGCGCAGGGCGCGCTCTCTTCAGGTGGGGGTCCGGTCGGTCCGATGTCCTGAGCGCCGATGCGCTATACCAGGTGGGGGCCCCGATCCTCCACCATGAGTACAGGGGCCATGTCCTAAGCGCCGATGCGCTTATCAAGGTGGGGGTCTATTGAATTTGAATCCTTTTGAGTTCACCAGAATGACCGGACCTTGTCCGGTCATTCTGGCGTCTTCACCCAGATTACATCAATGTAAATGCTTGGGGCACATTTACATTGATGCATCTGTGTCCATGTAGGGAGGGGGGGTTTATATGGAATATACATGTGTATTGATGCTTGGGGCACATCCATACACATGTATACATTAATCATATTTAAGTGGGATATATATGCATTATAGGATACAGGGGGCATTATATGATATATCTATTAAGGGGGCACATACATATATGAATTCCCACAGGGGCATGAATGAGCTCCTGGGGAATATCAGAGAGCACAAGCCCCTAGAATAGTCTTTACATCATAAGGGGGCACAAGCCCCTACATCATAAGGGGGCACAAGCCCCTACATCATAAGGGGGCACATATTTCCCACAGGGGCCACCATGAGCCCCTGGGGATCACCATGGGCAGACGTGCGCAGATGCTGGGCACATCTGCGCACATCGTCCCATGATGCTATGTCCAATGTATGCACATATATACCATACATGCCCGCACGTGTTTGCAGGCATGCATGGATATATATGCATACGTCTCAACCGTTCCTCAACAAGTATCAATTCACTGTCACATATATTAAGACCAAAACCCATCCCTGCCCCTGACTACCAAAAAAAACAAAAAAAAAAACCCCCCGGTATATCCCCCCACCCAGCGTACCTGGCCTGGTACGGCCGCCACGAGGGGCGTTAGGGCGCTCATGCCCCTCTATTGGGTATTTTTCAAACCTTCATAGATGTCAAGTCCTATTTAATGTGGACTGTTATGGTGATATTCATTATTTAAGAGTGCACGACAATTTATTTGTTTAGTATTTGGCCATAACCCCATCGACAGAAAAAAGGGGGGACATCAGTTCCAGTCAGGGTGTGCCCCTCTCGCCACTTCCCCCATCTATCTATCTATACTCTCATTTCTATGGCGTAGCTCACCCCGCGCCGTTTCATACCCTCAAAGTCTGTTATTCGTGCCATTAAGTTTTGCCATTCATTTATTGATGGCGTCCTATCTTTCACCCATTGTCTCATGATTATTACCTTGGCCAATAAAAATCCCTTCAGCCAATAAGCCTGTTCATTTTTGGTAGTTCTTTTCTTGTACTCGGGAGGGAGAAGTCCAAGCACAACTGCTTGGATAGTTAAGGGGGGGTGATTCCCACTTTGTACCGCCATCGCCTGGAATATACTACCCCAAAAGAGCTTAATAACTGGGCAGTCCCACAGCATATGTATAAACCCAGCGGCTACCAGAGAGCATTTCAAGCAACTTCTGGCATTTGTGACAGTATATTTTACATTATAATTATCTGTAAAGTGAATATCTGTGGTTTTTTGGGTACCTTGGTTGATGTTGTTTGTATGTAACAAGTCCATGTTACCAGCAGCTCTGTTTTTCATCAGTGTACAGTTCTGCCCAGTCTTCTCCCTATTTTCCTCACTAACCCTTGTCTCCACTAAATCCCAACTGTCCCCTCCTACATCTACACTATCTACCCCCTTATTAGTATGAACCCCTTCCCTCCCCTCCCCCCTCCTAGATCTTAGTTTAGAAGGAGTGTGTCCATAGAGGAGGAGGAAGAGGTGGATAAGTGGCATGGGGGCCTTACCAATACAATAATGAGGGGGGGTCAAAAGTAGTGTTGGGCACGAATATTCGAATAGCGAATATTAATCGTGAATATCGGCACTTAGAGAATTTGCTAATATTTAGAATATAGTGATATATATTCGTATTTTTGAATATTCTAGATTTTTTTATTTTTTTCATCTGAACCCATGATCCCTCCCTGCTTCTTGCTTGTGGGCCAATGAGAAGGCTGCAATGTCTTTGTCTGAGCTTAGCAACATCCCCAGCAACCAATAGGAAAGTTGCCTACCCCTTACTATATAAGAACCTTCCCAGCAGCCATTTTCTACAGTTTTTTAAAGTTCTGAGAGAGACAGCAGTGTCATTGCTGTGCTCCGTGCTTTCCATTTCTTAGATTAGATTAGATAAGTGTATATCTTATATATATAGTTAGTGGGAGATAGTCAGTGTAGGTTAGATCCTGCTATAGTGTAGCTGTTGCAGTGCAGTGTGTTAGGTAGTGTGATGGGTTCTGCTGTCCATACACACTGTACATTCTACAGACATAGTGCTGCGATGTCAAACAATACATAGTGCACCAATCAGTTATATATAGTCAGACCTGTTAAAATGTGAAGTTTCACGTATTGCGCCAAAATATGCGCATCATTAATTGCCAATTAGCGCAATCGCGAATATATTGGAGCACTCTATCTGCATATAAAGCAATTTTTAATGTTCTGCCGTGCCAACCATTTTCTCCAGTCTCAGGAAACTTCTAGCAGCTTGAAAAATGTAGCAAAAGTGACCCACGCCTGTATTGCGCACGCATTAGGTGAATATTACATTCCCGATTTTTGCAATCAAGAAAATAATAGCGAATTTTCGAATTCGCAAATATATGATGAATATTCTACAAAATTTTCGCAAAATATCGCAAATTCGAATATTGCCCCTGATGCAAATTTGAATATTGCCCCTGGCATTGTTGCTGCGGTGCTGCTTTTCCGATGCCACAAAAAATATTGACCCAGTAGGCCGTGAAAAACATATACTGTCCCTGCCTGCAACAGCTGCTCCAAGTGTCCATTGTGGCGAGTTCCATGCCGCACAGCAAGAATCACAAGGCGTGGCCAACGAGAGTGCAAGTTGGCCAGGTGGGTGTTCAGCTTATAGACACGCTAATTGCTGGTTGAGGAAAGTTTTTTTTTTTTTTTTTATGGCCACACATTCCGTTATGGATGTCTCGCAATGAAGGACAACAAGGAAAGGAGTTTTAGAAGAAGAAGAAGAAGCTGATGATGGCAAGGACACTGTATTCTTTTTCCAAAGAATCTGGTGATGCCGCCTCATGTGCTGCAATAGAGCTCTGGTACCTGTGTTTGTGTTTGAATGCCCACAGCTTATTTTAATCCTGCAAATCTTGCACATGACTTTGGTTTTGTGTGCTGGCCTTGTGGAGAAAAAATGTCATACGGGAGTTACTCCCCATGCACAGAGCTACAGTAGTTGAAACCGAGCTCAGCGTTGGTCTGACACAGTATTAGCATCATCAGAAGTTTCCAAGCTGACCACAACATCTGACCCGGCCAGTTCTTTTGAAGGTTTTGGCCCTACATTGCGTCCACTCTATATTGCCACTGTGGCCACTACCCTTCTCCTCAGATTTCTCCTCCTACTCTTTGGCACCTGATCCAGCTCCCAGGTCCTGTCCAACACACAATAATCATCAGAGTCCTCTCCTTCCCTGCCACTTTTATCAGACTGTGATATATCATGATGGGCTCCTTGGCCTCCACTCCCTGCTCTGTATTTGCCCCAACTGCCACTGTCTTGTTTTCCACACCACCAATACTAAGCATGGGGTCCCCTGCCTCGTCTGTAACCTTCTCCTCAGGTCAGTCCAAAAAGGTGGCTGCTCTCACACAAGTTGTCAATAGAGAGAGACTCTTGATTGTCTGCCATGGGGTGTGGTGGAGTTTTGTTGCCTCTTCTTAGGAAGGCATTCCACTAGAAGGGATCAGTGAAGCAGATATAATGCCACTGAAAGGATTTTCTGGGTCAGCAAGGAGGAGGAGCAAGAGAGATGCTGGGACCCCTGGCTCCAAGCCACAGTGTCAGACTCAAAAGTCACCTCTGAGTAATCCTGCTGTGACTGACAGGAGGAGTGTGCCACTCAATCCACCATCTAATACTCTTTCTCCTCAATGATAATGTTGCGCCTTTCCTAAGCCAGGGAGAACTGTGGCCAACCACTACTACTACCTCTGGCTAAATACCTGGTGCTACTACTACCCACATTCTGGCTCTGGGAGGACAAGGCCTGACCCTGGGTCTTTCCTTTTGAACCCTTCCATATTCCTGACATTTTTTGGCCTAATGTTCCTAAAGTATGGAACTTTTTGCAAGTCTGTTTCTGGAACTTATTAACCCCTTAAGGACCCATGACGTATCGGTACGGCATGGTTCCCGAGTCCTTAAGGACCCATGACGTACCAGTACGTCATGTGTTGTTCCGATCACCGCCACCCGGCGGGAGGTGATCGGAACAAGGTGCCTGCTCAAAACATTGAGCAGGCACCTCGGCTAAATGCATGGGGGGGTCCCTGTTGAGCAAGACCCGATGGCATGAAAGGCAGCGCGATGTCTAAGGAAGGCATCGCGCTGCCTTCCGGTGAAGAGCTTGTGAGATAGACCCCCCTGGATCTCACAGGCCGGAAGCTGTATGAGTAATAAACACTGTATTACTCATACAGCCCATGCATTCCAATACAGAAGTATTGGAATGCATTGTAAAGGATTAGACCCCCAAAAGTTCAAGTCCCAAAGTGGGACAAAAAATAAAGTGAAAAAAAAGTTGAAAAAAAAGTTTTTCCCCCAAAAAATTACAAGTTTCAAGTAAAAATAAACAAAAACGTAATTTTCCCCAAATAAAGTTAAAAAAAATTGGGAAAAAATAGGGGGGAAAAAAAAGTATACATATTAGGTATCGCCGCGTCCGTATCAACCGGCTCTATAAACATATCACATGATCTAACCCCTCAGATGAACACCGTAAAAAATAAAAAATAAAAACTGTGCTAAATAAACAATCACAAAAAGTACAACAGCAAGCGATCAAAAAGGCGTTTGCCCACCAAAATAGTACCAATCTAACCGTCACCTCATCCCACAAAAAATGAGCCCCTACCTGAGACAATCGCCCAAAAAATAAAAAAAAATATGGCTCAGAATATGGAGACACTAAAACATAATTTTTTTTGTTTTAAAAAAGCTGTTATTGTGTAAAACTTACATAAATAAAAAAAAAAGTATACATATTTGGTATCGCCGCGTTCGTATCGACCGGCCCCTCAGATGAATACCGTAAAAAATAAAAAATAAAAACTGTGCTAAATAAACCATTTTTTGTCACCTTACATCACAAAAAGTGTAATAGCAAGCGATCAAAAAGTCACACGCACCCCAAAATAGTGCCAATAAAGCCGTCAACTCATCCTGCAAAAATCATACCCTAACCAAGGTAATCGCCCAAAAACTGAAAAAATTATGGCTCTCAGACTATGGAAACACTAAAACATGATTTTTTTGGCTTCAAAAATGAAATCATTGTGTAAAACTTACATAAATAAAAAAATGTATTGTTTGGCTGTTAACCCTTGCTTTGTTACTGGGAAAAATTGATTAAAATGGAAAATTTGCCAAAAAATTCAAATTCAGATATTTCATCTCCTTTTGCCAATAACTCTTGTGGAACACCTAAAGGGTTAACAACGTTTGTAAAATCTGTTTTAAATACCTTGAGGGGTGTAGTTTCTTAGATGGGGTCACTTTTATGGAGTTTCTACTCTAGGGGCGCATCAGGGGGGCTTCAAATGGGACATGGTGTATGGCATTCCTTTCCTTCTGCGCCCTGCCATGTGCCCGTACAGCGGTTTACGACCACATATGGGGTGTTTCTGTAAACTACAGAATCAGGGCCATAAATATTGAGTTTGGTTTGGCTGTTAACCCTTGCTTTGTAACCGGAAAAAAAATTATTAAAATGGAAAATCTGCCAAAAAAGTGAAATTTTAAAATTGTATCTCTATTTTCCATTAATTCTTGTGGAACACCTAAAGGGTTAAAGACGTTTGTAAAATCAGTTTTGAATACCTTGAGGGGTGTAGTTTCTTAGATGGGGTCACTTTTATGGAGTTTCTACTCTAGGGGTGCATCAGGGGGCTTCAAATGGGACATGGTGTAAAAAAAAACAGTCCAGCAAAACCTGCTTTCCAAAAACAGTATGGCATTCCTTTCCTTCTGCGCCCTACCGTGTGCCCGTACAGCGGTTTATGACCACATATGGGGTGTTTCTGTAAACTACAGAATCAGGACCATAAATATTGAGTTTGGTTTGGCTGTTAACCCTTGCTTTGTAACCGGAAAAAAAAATATTAAAATGGAAAATCTGCCAAAAAAGTGAAATTTTGAAATTGTATCTCTATTTTCCATTAATTCTTGTGGAACAACTAAAGGGTAAACAAAGTTTGTAAAATCAGTTTTGAATACCTTGAGGGGTGTAGTTTATATAATGGGGTCATTTTTGGGTGGTTTATATTATGTAAGCCTCGCAAAGTGACTTCAGACCTGAACTGGTCCCTAAAAATTGGGTTTTTGAAAATTTCAGAAAAATTTCAAGATTTGCTTCTAAACTTCTAAGCCTTGTAACATCCCCAAAAAATAAAATATCATTCCCAAAATGATCCAAACATGAAGTAGACATATGGGGAATGTAAAGTAATAACTATTTTTGGAGGTATTATTATGTATTATAGAAGTAGAGAAATTTAAACTTAGAAATTTGCAATTTTTTAGCAATTTTTGGTAAATTTGGTATTTTTTTATAATTAAAAATGATTTTTTTTAACTTCATTTTGCCAATGTCATGAAGTACAATATGTGACGAAAAAACAATCTCAGAATTGCCTGGAAAAGTCAAAGCGTTTTAAAGTTATCAGCACTTAAAGTGACACTGGTCAGATTTGCAAAAATGGCCTGGTCCTTAAGGTGAAATAAAGCTGAGTCCTTAAGGGGTTAGAATATTGGAAACAGCAGTTACTGACTTATTGATTTTTTTCGGGGGGAATACTAAATTGCATATTTTTTGTGTCTATATCAATGCCTAAAAAAGTTATGCAAGTTGTAGGGAAAACTGTCTTTTCTTCTGCGAGTGGAATAGTAAATTCTTTTGATAAAGAAAAGACAATTGTCAGTATTGCTCCTTCCAATGAATAGAAAGTCATCCAAGTAATGAATGGCTTTTCCAGTACTCGGTGGTTGTTCTAAAACCCACTGAAGAAATGTAGAAAGTGCTTCAAAATAGAAGCATGGCATAGTGAAGCCTATGGGTAATGCTTTAACAAAGAAAAAAGCACCTTCGAATTGGAATCCTAACGAGTTAAATTCCTTTGGATGAATAGGTAATAATTTAAAGGTGGAGTTTATGTCTGTTTTTGCAAGGAGGGAATTAGGGCCAGTTTAATTAAAAATTTTCAGAGCTGAGTCAAATGATGCATAAGATACTAAGGCTGTGTTTTTGTCAATCTCATTGTTTAATTAATTATTTTCCAGATAGGAAAGATTGGATTAATCGGAAAGGATTATTTTCTTTCTTTGGAACTATACCAATTGGGGATAAACGGAAGTTAATAAAAGGAGGCTCTGAAAAAGGCCCAGCTACTCTGCCTAGTTCGATTTCTTTATAAAAAAAATTCTTCTACTATGTTTGGATTTAACTTAACAGATTTCAAATTTTCAACCCATTGAAAACTAATTCCTTTGTATTCTGTCACAAAAAAACTTTAAGAATCCAGAATGGAGTAGTTCAGCCATCAGTCTGTCTGGATAGCATCTTTGCCATGGGATTAGATTTGTTAAATTCACTGGAGTCGTGATTTTTTTCCGTGAGAATCTTTTGTATTGGCATTTCCTGTACTACCCATCTTTTTGTAGCATTTAAAAACTGTGTGGAAACCATTGCAGAAGGTGCATTCGTGTCTATATTTGCAATTGTTTGCCCATCTGCATTGGTTCTCATTAAAGCGACTTGACGAAAATAAGGGGTTCTTTGTGGAAGCATTAAGTTGAGCCAAAGACCCACGTCTTTAGAACCTCACTGAATGTGTGCGTAAACAGCCAATTTTTGTCTGAATATTTCATCATAAGTATTCCAAGTGTTACTGCCAAAATTGCAATAAGCCTCTAGAATTGAATCCATATGATAGAAAAGGTTGCTACAAAGTTCGGGGTGTTTTTCCCCAGAACCGCTGAATATATAGCAAAAGCCTGCATCTAGTTAAAAATAGATTTTTTTAATTTTTTTGTTTCATCAACTGCTTTAGACTATTATTTTTTTTTGTTAATTATCTTTTGAAGATGGAAGTAAACAATAAATGTCAATAAATTCCCTTTTCCATATTTTTTTCTTTTATGGATATGGGAAGGTGGTAACCTAGAGGAAAAATATGACAGATCATAACTTCTTTAAAGCAAGAATCGGATATACCTTGTACATTTTGGGGAACTTGCTTTATGATTGCGCCATCTGACCCTAATGCAACCGGGTCTGATAACAAATTAAGTTTAGAATTCAACATATTTTTTTATTTATCCGATTCATTTGTATTGTTATTTAAGTCCCATATATTAGATAAAGTGGCATCTACTTTATCTTTTGAAGCAATAAAATTTATGAATTAATTAAATATTTTTTTTTCTTTAGATACATTAGGAGTGGTAGGAGGCAAGGGAGAGGTGCACAATTTGATATTGTCACCATATTTGTTTGTTTATCTCACCCTCATGTTCTTTGGAAGAGGTAGGATGAGGGATAGATTCAGTTGGTTTTCGAGAGAGGACATTCTGAGAAGCGGGTCTGTGTTGATCTGTAGGAGATTTGCGGATCCTCCATTTTTTGGACGGTTGAGGAGGAGTGTAAACGATCCTGTCCCGGAGATTCTGTCTCCTTCTCTCAGAGACACTTAAATCGTTTTAAACATTACTTTTGTCAAAATTAATGAGACAGGAATACGTGAGGCAGGGGCGGATTAAGTGCATGATAGGCCTGTGGCTGTCTACCCAACTTGGGCCCCTCCCTCCATTTTAGTTTAGTTTTTTTTGTATGAAGAGGCTGCGGTGTTTCGTGAGCGCCACAATCTCATCCTAGACCATATGAGATCTTCAGACTAAAAAGAATACCCCAAATTACCCCAAATTGCGTCCTAAACGGAAAAATGTGGTCGCCAAATTTTAAATACATATAATTATAATAAAAAAAGACATGGAGGAGAATACAGAACCACATACCTCTTACATCCAGTGACATCTCCTGTCATGTAGACCTTCTCTTTCCTCTTCTCCTCCATTTGATCCAGATCACCATGGCAAATTCTTTCAGCCGCATCTCGTCTCTATAGAGTTTGTAACACAGACACGTTAGCTTTCTCAATTTTTCCATTAACCTCCCCATCCTGGTGTCCCCATAGTGTCATCCTGCTGCCACTCCTAATACTGTGCCTGTTGTGCTCCCCAATGTCCCAGATACTATACTGCTGAAAAAATAGTGACCCTAATAGACATAATTGGGGTCATTTATCAAACTGGTGTAAAGTAGAACTGGATTTCCAGAAGAGATGTCAAAAATGAATGGTGGAACCTGATTGGCTGCTATGGGCAACTAATCCAGTTCTACATTACACCAGTTTGATAAATTACCCCAAATGTCTCTATAGTGCCCACAGCAGCTATAATGTTCCCTAGAGTGCCCCCAGTAATAATAACACCCTTTATTGTGCTCCAGGCAATAATCCCTGCATAGTGTCCCCAAAAATAATAGAATTGCCCCTACAGTGTCTCCCCAATAGCAACATCCCCAAATAGTAATTTCCCCCACACTGCCCTCACATAGTAATTTTCCCCCACACAGTAATTTTCCCCCACACAGTAATTTTCCCACACACGGCCTCATATAGTAATTTCCCCCACAATGCCCCAACACCGTAGTTTCCCCCACATAGTAATTTCCCCACACTGCCCCACACAGTAGTTCCCCCCACATAGTAATTTCCCCATACTGCCCCCACATAGTAATTTCTCCCACACTGCCCCATATAGTAATTTTCCCCACATAGCAATTTCCCCCACACTTCCCCCACACAGTAGTTTTTCCCACACTGCCCCACATAGCAATTTTCCCCACCCTGACCCCACATAGCAATTTGCCCCCACACTGCCCCCACATAGTAATTTCCTCTACACTGCCCCCACATAGTAATTTCCCCCACACTGCCCCACATAGTAATTTCCCCCCCACTGCCCCCACATAGTAATTTTCCCCCACATAGTAATTTGCCTCCATATAGTAATTTGCCCCATACTGCCCCATATAGTAATTTGCCCCCACATAGTAATTTCCCTCACACTGCTCCACATAGTAATTTGCCCCCACATAGTAATCCCTCCCATAATAATTTGGCCCCCCACAGCCCCAACATAGTAATCCTTCCATAATAATTTTCCCCCACATAGTGATTTGCCCACATACAGAAGCCCCAATATAGTAATTTCCCCCCGATGTATTCGATATCTCTTTTCTAATATGTACTCCTGTGTGTCCCCACCCCACATGTCCCCCAAAGTAGGCACATGAAATAAAAATTTTTAAAAAATTAAAAGCTAAATACTCACCTATGTCCAGGGCCAGGCGCTTGCTCACAGAGGAAGGTGGGATGAGGCAGACGCGCACACATCTCAGTGCTGCGTCCCGTCACAGGCGCACGATGACGTCATCACGCCTGCGCATGGATTTCACTACCATATAGGCCTCCGACCTACTAGGCCTGAAGCCTATGGAGGTAATCGGCGGCAGGGTAGGGAACTATGTGCTCCCGTGCCCCACCGCAGTATGTGGGCGTTCGGGTTGGTGCTGGGCCCGGGGATGCCAACGCGAACGCCCCTATTGTAATCCGCGACTGACGCGAGGACTTTCACACACCTCCAGCTGGGGCTGCTGAGTACGTCTACCATTTCTGACAGTGGCTATTTATCGCCAGTCCGATCATGCCACTGCCAATGCCTGCCTGTTTACCATCATGTTCCGTACTGAATGGCTGCTGCTGGTACCGCTGCAGTCACAGCTGATACTCCCCCTACTGCCACTACCATTACCCCTCCACAGCCTCCACTACTCATACTACCCTATACAGCCACACACATCTATTGCCTTGTCTGTTCCATGTTGTGCTGCTACTACTGTCACATGCCACTACTGCCACATGCCTGTCCCAGGCGTGGATTCTGACAGAGAGGATCATGGCAATCTTGGTCCACAGAGAGTGCAGCTACATGACCACTCTCTTGATCTCCGGAGTGAGATAGAAAAAGTAGAGCAAGTACATTAGTAGTTTGCAGGGTCTGCCTTCTTCTCACGCTAAAGTGTGTGTATAAACAATGCAAGCATCTGTTCCCATTAAGGCATAATTGTTTAAACTTTGTTGAGAACAAGCCACTTTTTTTTCCTGATAACACAGTGAGTTACAAATTTCAGGCCAATTGGAACAATTGGAACAATTTTGATTTGGGTAGAATTGATTTGAACCCTAATAAAAAAAAAAATTATGATTCGGTGATCGAACCCAAAACTATTTTTAAGAAATTTGCTCATCTGTATTATTAAATAATAAAAAATGTGTTCCTTGCGTGGTAAAGATAGAACTTACAAGATCATGCTGGGCCAGATCAATCTAACTCTGCCTGAGGAGTGCTCAAGTCTCTGGGAATTACGTTATTTACGCAGTCTTCATATGTTAAGCTAGTAATAGGTCCTTCTTTAAGGAACAGATCCAGGCAGGGACTGTCGCAGGACTTTTTTTTTCACCATGTTTGGCTATGGAAACATACATTTTGTAGGTACAAGCAAAAAATAAATCCACATTTTTTCCAGGTAAAAAGCTATTAAAAAGCAAGACAACCCCTGTAAGTATACTGTAGTATTTTAGACATATAAGAATGCTCATTACGTGGTGATTTTTATTTTTTACATTTTTACATCTTTGTCCTACATACTCTAACTTTACATTATTATAACAATATGCAGGCACACTTTTAAAGTCACCCGGCACAGCGGTGTGTGTGTTTTTTCTATTTGAGGTTCAGGGGTATTTCACCTTAAAGCATGCTCTAGGTATGGAGGATTTGGGGATTTTTTTTTATTATAGGAAGAAAAGTCCCAAAAAGCATTTAAAACATGACCCATTTTTTTTACATGCATTTTTTAAAGGTACGTGTGACGGATCCCTCCTAGGGGTTGGAGATTGTTTTTTTCTTATACAGAGCTCTTAATGCCTTGCGTGGGTGTAATGTAAAATAATAACATATTGGCTTCCTGTAGCCACTGCTAGAGGGAGCTCACTGTATACTGTTTTTGTATTGCCTTCTACGTATAAGCAATAAGCAGTAAGCCCCAACCTAGTTCTAGCTGCCAGGAGTCTACATGTAACCTTTCATCTAAGCAGGGGCTTTGGAGTTCAGTATCACTGTCAGCTCAGACCTCTATAAAGATTATGAAACAAATGGGCACAGTATGATGAACCTAAGAAACAAGACATCCACTATAATAATTCGAAATATGAACGAAAATTATTAATTTTGTATACCCATATACAATGCATTTTTAGTGATGCAGGGATGCCACCATCACATTCATAATTTATTTATATAAAATGACATCAGGACAAAGGGGGACTGGAATTAACATTGACTATTTTCCTGTCTGATACCTGCTGTTTTCCCTGGGAAACACATTCAAGCATGAAATTATGTCACAGCTATAAATGTCAAATAAGTTTGTGTTCATACATTCCTTCACCTAAGAGCCTGGCAAGTACAATAAATCTGGTGATCTTATAGGAAGAAACGTTTCCTCTGGGCATTTATAATCAGGATTCCTAACGAAAGTATAAAAGTAAACTTAATAAAGCTAATGGTTGCTGATTACATAATGATGGAGCTTGTATTAATATGAGAAATGTCTAACTGCATTACATGGAATGTTCCTCACAGGAAATATTGCTAGGATCCCTTAATAAACGGAATTAAATATTATATATGAGATAAATGCCAAAAGCCACATCATAGCTAAATATAGAGGGACTCCCTCCGGAATGAAGCATGCAATTTTACTTATTAGCTGTTAGTTAATGATGTGCACATATGTGATTATTTGTTTCTGAATCACTTGTGGGATTTGCTCTGGTAGTTAGGATTAGCGGGTGCAGCACAGAGGCAAAGTACAAGTTCTTGGTTCAAAACATCAGTGTTTATTCAAACGTGAAAGCAAAACAAAAACTCAAGTTGCTTGGTGATCGTTCACACACATGAAAAGTTCATATACAAAACAGTCACCTTTTCTCCTGGGTGTTACTTCACACCCTGTTGGAAGTTCTGCCTTGTCAAGTCCACAGGCAGGCGTTAGGCAGCCTGTTCGCCCTCACAGGGGTCTGAGCCCTCCAGCCCAGCTCAAGCCGCAGATCCCAACACAGCCCTCAGATCACAGCACAAAGACCTCCTGAGCTCCACTGTCAGACGGAGGTAATCCTTTTCACCTGGCAGTGCTGGCTGGTTTTTATGCCTGGCAAAACCCGGCCTGGAACATGGGGAGTAGTCACCCACCCAGTTCTTTGACTACTCCCAGTAAGAGCCGTCCTGAATCAGCTATTACAGCCATACTAAGTATCAAGGTGTCAAACAGCAACTGCTGCTGACACATAAAAAAAAAGCTCTTACTCCACCGAGGCCAGGAACCACGTATCCACAATAATTCATTGTACCTTCTTACACACTGTAGTAATTTTGGGCAAATTTGTACCATTTTCATATAAGTGATCCCCTGGAAATTTCTATTTAAAAATTGAAACTAGAAAATATGAATCCAAAGCATAATTGGCTCATATATGCTGCTGTACTTTTTTTTTTTTTTATAACAAGTCAGTTCTAAATGTTGTGGTCTTGCTCACATGAGCAGCTCAACACTGAATCATATTGTCTAGGTTATGTCTCCAAGACCTCATAACAAGACCTAAAACTCACCATTTTTATCTGTATTTTATTTCTATAATTTTCTATATACCATATTCCCTATTAATTACAGTTGTAGACTTTGCATGGTCAATAGAATTATGCTGTTATAAAACTGGTGATTTTTACTACTTTTTGAAAACTGAATGTAATATTATGTATTTTGTTGGTGGACAATCATGCCCCTGATTTGTTTGCCTGTGACATGCAGTGACCTTGTTCTCCATTATGTCATGTATTTAGAAATACTAGTATAATAAGAATGCTGATGAGCAAACAATGTGACTCTGAGATACGTAGCTATGGGTAAACACAAGTTTGACGGCATTAACATATGGTGTGTTTAAAAACACACTGCACTGGTGCATGTGTTAGGCTTTTTATCATGGGCAGTGTCCTTTTGTTAGACCTCATAGCGGTAATGAAAAAAAAAGAGGTATTCGCATAATGAAAAAAAAACAACTTCTGAGCAAGCAAATATGCATTCTCCCTGCAATACCTGTTTCCTCCTGCCTGCCATGGTGGCGCTAGACTCAGGAAATTTTGATTTTCAGTTATTTGTTGACAGTGGTGCGGGGGGTAAACCTTATTGATTTTCATTTCCTCCAAAATCTTGGTTTTAGAACTAGCACATTAGATAAAGAGATACCAGTGTTTGCTATTGATTCCTCCCCTCTCTCACAAAAGAGTCTTACATTCATGACATTCAGTTAAGGGTGGGTGATTCACATGTTGAGTTCATTTCTTGTTTTGTTATGAAGAGCTTGCCTGCTCCGATGGTTCTAGGTTTACCGTGGTTGATAAAGCATAACTCTACTATTGACTGGCAAACAAGACAAGTCAGTAACAGGAGTGAATTTTGTACGAACAACTGTCTTTGTGCTTCTATCTCAGGGGTGTGAACTATGGTCCTACCTCAGTTTCTCTCTGATTTTGCGGACGTATTCTCGGAGGGTGGAGCTCAGAAGTTGCCCCCCCATCGAAAATATGATTGTCCAGTCAATCTCATCCCTGGAGCTAAACTGGCAAAATCTCGGCTATACAACCTTTCCCAACCCGAAAGAGAAGCTATGCGGAAGTATATTGCCGAGAGTTTGGCAAAGGGACATATTAGGCCATCTAAGTCCCCTGTGGCCGAAGGCTTCTTTTTCGTAAGAAAGAAAGACGGATCACTTGGACCGTGTTTAGACTTCCGGGAATTGAATCTCATTACGGTCCGTGATCCGTATCCCCTTCCTTTGATTTCTGATCTATTTGATCAAATTGTCGGAGACAAGGTGTTCTCCAAGTTGAATATAAGAGGAGCTTATAATCTGATCAGAATTAAGGTAGGAGATGAGTGGAAAACAGCCTTCAATACACCTGAAGGTCATTTCGAGAATCTTGTCATGCCCTTTGGTTTAAAGGATAACAGTCATATTTTTTTTTTTTGCTAGTTTATTAGAGCTAGGCTTGTATACCTGGCTTAGTCTGTCAATGATTGTCAAAAGATCTGTAATTACCTTATAATAACAGCTTTCATTAATGTCTCCTGTCCCTTTCCACTGCTCCCTTAAAAGAATGTTGCTATGGCTTATCTGTCTCCGGCTAGGAAGACAGAGGGGTGGTCCTTCACACTGCATGCCTGCATTAGGCTTCAGAGGGAGGAGGCGTGTCTCGCAGTAATCCAATCTGATTGGCTGGCAGGAAGCGGCTGGTTACAGCAAGTTTGTATGTGACCTGAGGGAATGCAGTTTTGGCCTCAGGGAACTGGCAGAGGAGCCATCTTTAGAAGATCCTTATAATGTAGGATTCAAAACAGCTGTAACTAAGGGGAAAACTCAAGGAGAACAGTGGTAAGTGATGAAACTAAAGATTGCTTCATGCATAATGCTGCTGCAGCAGTAATACACTGCGTGCAGAATTATTAGGCAAATGAGTATTTTGACCACATCATCCTCTTTATGCATGTTGTCTTACTCCAAGCTGTATAGGCTCGAAAGCCTACTACCAATTAAGCATATTAGGTGATGTGCATCTCTGTAATGAAAAGGGGTGTGGTCTAATGACATCAACACCCTATATTAGGTGTGCATAATTATTAGGCAACTTCCTTTCCTTTGGCAAAATGGGTCAAAAGAAGGACTTGACAGGCTCAGAAAAGTCAAAAATAGTGAGATATCTTGCAGAGGGATGCAGCACTCTTAAAATTGCAAAGCTTCTGTAGCGTGATCATCGAACAATCAAGCGTTTCATTCAAAATAGTCAACAGGGTCGCAAGAAGCGTGTGGAAAAACCAAGGCGCAAAATGACTGCCCATGAACTGAGAAAAGTCAAGCGTGCAGCTGCCAAGATGCCACTTGCCACCAGTTTGGCCATATTTCAGAGCTGCAACATCACTGGAGTGCCCAAAAGCACAAGGTGTGCAATACTCAGAGACACGGTCAAGGTAAGAAAGGCTGAAAGACGACCACCACTGAACAAGACACACAAGCTGAAACGTCAAGACTGGGCCAAGAAATATCTCAAGACTGATTTTTCTAAGGTTTTATGGACTGATGAAATGAGAGTGAGTCTTGATGGGCCAAATGGATGGGCCCGTGGCTGGATTGGTAAAGGGCAGAGAGCTCCAGTCCGACTCAGACACCAGCAAGGTGGAGGTGGAGTACTGGTTTGGGCTGGTATCATCAAAGATGAGCTTGTGGGGCCTTTTCGGGTTGAGGATGGAGTCAAGCTCAACTCCCAGTCCTACTACCAGTTTCTGGAAGACACCTTCTTCAAGCAGTGGTACAGGAAGAAGTCTGCATCCTTCAAGAAAAACATGATTTTCATGCAGGACAATGCTCCATCACACGCGTCCAAGTACTCCACAGCATGGCTGGCAAGAAAGGGTATAAAAGAAGAAAATCTAATGACATGGCCTCCTTGTTCACCTGATCTGAACCCCATTGAGAACCTGTGGTCCATCATCAAATGTGAGATTTACAAGGAGGGAAAACAGTACACCTCTCTGAACAGTGTCTGGGAGGCTGTGGTTGCTGCTGCACGCAATGTTGATGGTGAACAGATCAAAACACTGACAGAATCCATGGATGGCAGGCTTTTGAGTGTCCTTGCAAAGAAAGGTGGCTATATTGGTCACTGATTTGTTTTTGCTTTGTTTTTGAATGTCAGAAATGTATATTTGTGAATGTTGAGATGTTATATTGGTTTCACTGGTAAAAATAAATAATTGAAATGGGTATATATTTGTTTTTTGTTAATTATGCACAGTAATAGTCACCTGCACACACAGATATCCCCCTAAAATAGCTAAAACTAAAAACAAACTAAAAACTACTTCCAAAAATATTCAGCTTTGATATTAATGAGTTTTTTGGGTTCATTGGGTTCATTGAGAACATGGTTGTTGTACAATAATAAAATTAATCCTCAAAAATACAACTTGCCTAATAATTCTGCACTCCCTGTATATGCTAAAATTGTTTTTTTTTTAAATGAAAATATGACAGTTATCCTTTAACTAATGCGCCAGCGGTCTTAGTGATTTATCAATGATATTTTCCATCATTTAGTGGGAAGGTTCATTGTTATTTACCTTGATGACATACTAATATACTCGCCCGATTTGGTGACCCATCAGGATCACGTGAGACAGGTGTTGTCGATCCTTTGGTAGAATAAATTGTATGCAAAATTGGAAAAATGTGTATTTGCTGTCCAGGAGCTACCGTTTTTGGGATACCTGCTTTCTGACTCTGGCTTTCTTATGGACCCCGAAAAGGTCCGGCCGGTACTGGAATGGGACTGGCCTGAGAATCAAAAAGCTCTGATGCGATTTTGGGGTTTTACCAATTACTACAGAAAATTCATCTTGAATTATTCCACCATTGTAAAACCTTTGACAGATATGACTAAAAAAGGCGCTCACTTCTCTGTCTGGTCGGATAAGGCATTACAGGCCTTTTTTGCTATTAAGAAATGTTTTGCGTCTGCTCCTATTCTGATGCAACCTGATGTGTCTCAACCGTTCGTCGTGGAGGTTGATGCATCAGAAGTGGGGGTCGAAGCAGTTCTGTCGCAGGGTTCATCCCCTAGCAAATGGCCTCCGTGTGCTTTTTTCTCCAAGAAACTCTCGGCGGCTTAAAGAAATTATGATGTAGGAGATAGAGAATTAGTGGCCATCAAATTGGCCTTTGAGGATCGGTGTCATTGGTTGGAAGGGGCTACTCTTCCTAGTACGGTGTATACTGACCACAAGAATTTGGCTTACCTGCAGTCTGCTAAGCGCCTGAATCCTAGACAGGCTAGATGGTCACTGTTTTTTACTAGGTTCAATTTTGTGGTCACCTTTCGCCCTGGGGTTAAAAACGTCAAGGCAGATGAGTTGTCACGTAGTTTTCCTGGGGGGAGTGATTCGGAGGATCCCGCTCCGATTTTGGCTGATGGGGTGGTGGTTTCCGCTCTGTACCCGGAGTTGGAAATGGAGGTGGCCCAGGAGGAGGCTCCTTATTTTTGTCCTCCAGACAAGTTGTTTGTTCCTGCTGAACTGTGATACAAGGTGTTCAAGGAACATCATGATACAGTCCTTGCGGGACATCCTGGAAGCAAATCCACCATAGATATTATTTCCCGGAGATTCTGGTGGCCAGGGTTGCGCAAGGGTGTGGAGGGTTATGTGGCAGCTTGTGAGATCTGTGCACGTGCGAAGGTGGCTCACACTCGGCCTTCAGGATCCCTTCATTCTTTTGTCCATGCTGTCTCGTCCTTGGAGTCCATGGACTCTATTACTGATTTACCGAGTTCCTCTGGGAAAACTGTGATTTTGGTGGTAGTGGACCGCTTCAGTAAGATGGCCCACTTTGTACCATTACCTATCTTGCCCAATGCCAAAATTCTCGCTCAGGTTTTTATCGATAACATTGTGAAACTACATGGAGGGCGTTTTGGAGGGCGTTCTGCTCTCGTCTGGGAATTCAACTGTCTTTCTCTTCAGCTTTTCATCCCTAGTCGAATGGTCAGACAGAGCGCACTAACAAAAACCTCGAGACTAATTTGAGGTGTTTGGTTGCCGAGAACTAGGATGACTGGTCCTCGTTCTTGTCTCTAGCCGAATTTGCCTTGAATTACCGTAGACAGGAGTCCACTGATAAGTCACCATTTTTTGGTGCATATGGTTTTCACCCACAGTTTGGTACTTTTTCTGGGACTGAATCTTCTGGGATGCCAGAAGAGGAGAGATTCTCTTCTGCCTTGTCATCTATCTGGCGGAAGATCCAAGGTAATTTGGAAAAGATGGGTGAAAGATATAAACGGATGGCTGACGGAAGACGTATGACTGGCACGGACCTGTGTGTGGGTGATTTGGTGTGGTTGTCCACTAAACCATTAAGCTGAAGGTACCATCTTGGAAATTGGGTCCAAGATTTATTGGCCCTTACAAAATCTCTGCCATTGTCAACCCGGTGGCGTTTCGTCTGGATCTTCCGCATACCTGGAAGATCCATAATGTGTTTCACAGGTCTTTATTGAAGAAATATGTGAAACCTGTGGAACCATCTCCATTGCCACCTCCCCCTGTCCTGGTGGATGGCAATTTGGAGTTTGAGATCTCTAGGATTCTCGACTCACGTGTTCTTCAGGGTTCCCTTCAGTACCTGGTGCACTGGAAGGGATACGGTCCCACGGAAAGAATGTGGGTTCCAGCTACTGATGTTAGTGCTAGCCGCCTGGTGAGGGCCTTTGACAGGGCACACCCGGATAAAGTTGGTCCGTGGTGTCCGGAGGTCACCCATAGAAGGGGGGGTACTGTCACGCCTTGCCCTGTGAATGTGCGGAGGTCTGTCAGACTGGCTGCACATGTCTGACTTCTCTGTTTGTTTTGTTTTGTGTTTGAGCTGGATCCACCTTCCCTCAGGTGTACTGTTATTTTTTTAGATGTATTTATCTCCATGCCACTTAGTTTAACACACCAGTAATATGGTGATATCCAGTTGTTTATAATTCAGTTTTTAAAATGTCTGTAGGTCTGTGTCACACAGCACACTGCGTTCTCCTAATTTGGGCACAGTTTAAAAGATTTTCCTGTTTCCTTGTTTTTATTAGTGTCACGCCTTGCCCTGTGAATGTGCGGAGGTCTGTCAGAATGTCTGCACATGTCTGACTTCTCTGTTTGTTTTGTTTTGGGTTTGAGCTGGATCCACCTTCCCTCAGGTGTACTGGGTTTGATTGTTAGTGAGGCCATCTATCCCTCCTTCCCCCAGTGGCCTGTGCAGGTTATAGTTCTTTCCTGTGAGCTCTGGATGTGTGGTGGATCGTCTGCTCCAGCTCTTCTCTAAGATAAGTCCTCGCCGTTATTTCCCATTGTGTCTTTTATCTAGGCCTCTAGGGAGACGCTTGCTTCCTCCAGGTTTGAAGAAGCAGGTTGCCTCTTCCCTTTTCCCTACTGCTTAGGGTTTGCCCAGGGTGTATAGGTTAAGGCACGAGGACATGTGCATATCTACCATTAGGGTATGCACATGGGCACAGTTTAGGGAAAACTTTCAGGGACCGCTAGGAGGTGACCCTTTTCTCCTTAGCTTTTGGGCCTAGTCATTTGTTCTGTTTGTTTTCCTGAGTTTGGTTATTTCCCCACTTACCTACCTATCGTGACAATTAGATTACTTGTCTGACCATGTCCAGCTCCTCTTTTAGTTATGGATCACCTGACCTGCTTCGGTCACATGACTTTTCCACGTTATCGCAGGTCCTTTGTATGTTGTTTCTGTATTAAGAAGGTATTTACTAGTGAAGGACCTTTTGACTATGGGTCATATGACCTGCTGTGGTCACGTGACTCAGTCATGTAATAAAACTTCTATGCATACTGCCGGTGTACTAAGAATGTCTCTATCGGTGAAGGACCTTCAGCAACTCCCTCTATGATGTGGAGTGGAGGATCTCATGTTGCAATTAAATAAGTCATCATGTGACGAGGAGCCGGACACATAAAGACATCTGCACCAATGACTGCTTAGATTTAGCGGTCATGTGTTGGGGAGTGGGGGATGTGGTTTGGCTTTAATCACGCCCCTAATTTCCTCTTCCAGGTTCAATTGGATACTTTTAGGGTTTCAGGATTCGTTTTGCCCTATTAATAACATGCTGGGAGGCGTGGCTGTGTGCCTACATGACTCGTGAGTCTCAGACACCACACAGGTGTCTGTTATTCAGCATTATGTACTGGATATAAATAAGGCACCCATCTCACTGCTCCTCAGTTCCCCTGACGTACCCATCCGGCAAAACGCGTAGGGTAAGTGAGGGACACTGGATGGGTGATGTGACTGTTAATACGTTTGTTTACAATTGAATGAGTTACTATATGTGGTTCCTGGTCTACCTGAGGCACTATTGTTATTCACTTTACTAGGCTCTTTGCCTGTGTGTGGAAACCTGCTGTAGTATCTATTTCCTTCTTTTTCTGTTACTAACTTGGGGTAGCGTTGACACTTGTGTATTTTTTTTATTTAATTACATTTGCTGCTTCCCCTACATGTATTCACATTTATCGGTCCCTTCCCCCCTGTGTCCCTCTTTTATACCTGTTTTACTCCATCCAATGATGTAAGACTCCATTATATGTGTTTTATTGTGGTGTTCTATAATTTTTGCTTACATATGGTCGCTTTTTCTTTGGTTATCTGGGTATGCACATATTGTTATAGGCTGTGATTTAATCAATATATGTGGCCCTCATAGGTCGTCTGTGTAGGTTTCTGTAATCTAACTGGCCAACAGTAAAATTGATATACGGTGACCGCCTAATGCAGTGTTTCCCAACCAGTGTGCCTCCAGCTGTTGCAAAACTACAACTCCCAGAATGCCTGGACAGCCTTTGGCTGTGTGGGCATGCTGGGAGTTGTAATTTTGCAACAGCTGGAGGCACACTGGTTGGGAAACACTGGCCTAATGTACCTCCAGACACATTATCAATTGTTCTTTTCTGTACGGTGAATAAATAATTTTTGGGGCCTGTAGTCCACTCGCCTGCAGTAAAATTGATATTCATTGACGGTCTAATATACCTCCAGCCACATAATCACTTGATGTTTTCTGTCCGGTGAATGCCTACTGTTTGGGGCCTGTACTCCACTGGCCTGCAGTAAAATTGATATCCAATGACCGCCTAATATACCTCCAGCCACATAATCACTTGATCTTTTCTGTCTGGTGAATGCATAATTTTTGGGGCCTGTAATCTAACTGGCCAACAGTAAAATTTTTATACGGTGACTGCCTAATATACCTCCAGCCAGATTATCAATTGTTCTTTTCTGTACGGTGAATGAATACTTTTTGGGGCCTGTAGTCCACTGGCCTGCAGTAAAATTGATATTCATTGACCGTCTAATATACCTCCAGCCACATAATCACTTGATGTTTTCTATCCGGTGAATGCCTAATGCTTGGGGCCTGTACTCCATTGGTCTAAAATAAAATTTTCCTAGGCTCCAGCAGGGCACATTTTTGACAGTTTCCCTGTAAGACGCATAAAAATGGCCCCTGAATAAAATACATATTTTTTGTGGGAATTGTTGCCATGGACCCCCCTCTGGTATGTCACTCTCCTTGTTGTGGGACTATTTGTGCACTTCTAGTAAGTATTTGGTGGCTGCAAATATGACCTGAAGGTTTCTCAGGTTCGCCTGCCATTAACCCCTTAAGGACACGGCCATATTTCACCTTAAGGACCAGGCCATTTTTTGCAAATCTGACCAGTGTCTCTTTATGTGGTGATAACTTTAAAACGCTTTTACTTATCCAGGCCAATCTGAGATTTATTTTTCGCCACATATTGTACTTCATGACACTGGTAAAATTAAGTCCAAAAAATTCATTTTTATTTATAAAAAAAATACCAAATTTACAAAAAATTTGGAAAAATTAGCAAATTTCCAAGTTTCAATTTCTCTACTTCTATAATACATAGTAATATCTCCAAAAATAGTTATTACTTTACATTCCCCATATGTCTACTTCATGTTTGGATCATTTTGGGAATGCCATTTTAGTTTTTGGGGACGTTACAAGGCTTAGAAGTTTAGAAGCAAATCTAGAAAATTTTCAGAAATTTTCAAAAACCCAATTTTTAGGGACCAGTTAAGGTCTGAAGTCACTTTGTGAGTCTTACATAATAGAAACCATCCAAAAATGACCCCATTCTAGAAACTACACCCCTCAAGGTATTCAAAACTGATTTTACAAACATCATAAACCCTTTAGGTGCTCCACAAGAGTTATTGGCAAATGAAGATGAAATTTCAGAATTTCTAATTTTTGCCAAATTTTCCATTTTAATCAATTTTTTCCACTAAGAAAGCAAGGGTTAACAGTCAAACAAAACTCTATATTTATTGCTCTTACTCTGCGGTTTACAGAAGCACCCCATATGTGGTGGTACACTACTGTACGGCCACACGGCAGGGCGTAGAGGGAAAGGAGCGCCGTGTGGTTTTTGGAAGGCAGATTTTGATGGACTGGTTTATTTACACCATGTCCCATTTGAAGCTTCCCTGATGCTCCCTTACAGTAGAAACTCCCTAAAAGTGACCCCATTTTGGAAACTATGGGATTAGGTGGCGGTTTTATTGGGACTATTTTAAGGGTACATATGATTTTTAGTTGCTCTATATTACATTTTTGTGAGGTAAGGTTACCAAAAATAGAAATTCTGAAATTTCATCTCCATTTGCCATAAACTGTTGAGGAACACCTAAAGGGTTAATAAAGTTTCTAAAATCAGTTTTGCATACCTTGAGGGGTGTAGTTTCATAGATGGGGTCACTTTTATGGAGCTTCTACTCTAGGGGTGCATCAGAGGTTCTTCAAATGGGACATGGTGTAAAAAAAAAAGTCATCAAAATCTGCCTTCCAGAAACCATATGTCGTTCCTTTCCTTTTGCGCCCTGCCATTTGGTCATACAACAGTTTATGACCACATATGGGGCGTTTCTGTAAACTGCAGAATCAGGGTAATAAATATTAAGTTTTGTTTGGCTGTTAACCCTTGCTTTGTTACCTGAAAAAATTTATTAAAATGGAAAATGTTTTTTTTTTGGACCGTGTTAATCTGGGGGGTTAGGTAATGGCGTATTTCTATAGAGGAGATTCTTACGGACGCGGCAATATCTAATATGTCTACTTTTTTACATTTATTTAGGTTTTACACTATATTATCCTTTTATAAACCAAAAAAAAAAACATTTTAGTATCTCTATAGTCTGAGTCAGTTTTTTTTTAGTTTTTAGCCGATTATCTTAGGTAGGGGCTCATTTTTTGCGGGATGAGGGGACTGTTTTATTGCCACTATTTTGGGGGCTATATGACTTTTTGATCGCTTGCTATTACACTTTTTGTTATGTAAGGTGACAAAAAAATACCTTTTTTTGCACCGTTTTTTTATTTTTTTTACCGTGTTAACACAGATTAACACGGTAAAAAAAAAAAAAAAACGGTGCAAAAAAAAGGTCATGGGGTATTTTTATAGAGGAGATTCTTATGGACGTGGCGATACCTAATATGTCAACTTTTTTTTTTTTTGTTTTACTAAATATCATTTTTGGGGAAAAAATATATTTGGGGTGTCTCAAGTCTGAGAACCCTAGTTTTTTCGATAGTCAGTGGCTAAATTGGGGAACGGGATTATAAATTTAGTACTCCATGGAAGTGTGGTCCTCCCTGAAGCAACCAATAATGCAGAGGCTCGGATGATCGGGGCACGTGTCACACTGAGTGGTTGTGTCCTTTTGTATCCCCCTCCTGTGACATACTCTGCACCTTTTTTGGGACCGTCCCTTCTTTCCAGTATGGGGGACCACACCTGGAAAGTGTTGGCCAGGACGATCCAGGCGCCTCTAGTTCCCGAGGTACTCCGCCGGCTCTTTCCCGGTCAGAAAAGATCAGGGCCTTGAGGACTGCCTCATAGAACTGAAGGAATTTCCCTGTGTTGCCAGCGCTCTGGGACAGTACAAAAGAGTTGTACAAGGCAACCTGCACCAAGTAGACAGCAACTTTTTTGTACCATGTCCAGCTTTTGCGCATGGCATTATATGGCTTGAGGACTTGATCAGAGAGATCAACTCCTCCCATATACCGATTATAGTCAACAATACAATCGGTCTTGAGTACCGTTGCCGCGGTACCTTGCACAGGGACAGGGGTGATGCCGTTACCGTGAATTGTGAACAGTACAAGGACATCCCTCTTGTCCTTATATCTGACCGCAACTCAGAACAGCTGAACGCCAACTCATCAATAAAGGCACTCAGTTTCCCACGTGCTCGTTGCCTAGGGGATGGAGAACGCCGGCCACATCGACGAAGCATGTGCGGACCTCTGGTTGCTATGGAGATGAGGATGCCAGCCACGTCTTCGCTCCCCTTCACTAGCGGGATGCCGGCGGTGCTGCAGAGGGGAAGCTCATCGCCGGCTCCCCGTTACACCCGCACTGTACTGCTCAGGCAGCCTATCAGAGGAACGGGGAAGGAAAATGCCTCCCCTTCCCTGCAGCAGCATATCTATCTGTATCGCTGTCCTGAGGACAGCGATACAGATAACAATGGAGGTGAGCACTTCCACAATGGAAGCGCTCATCTCCCTGCTGTCACGGATGAAGTTAGCAGATAGCTGGAACATATAAATAAACGAGCAACTGGCTTGATCCCAAACTAAGGAGCTTATAGGTGAGCCCTATAAAAACCTAAGAGCTCTCCCTGACTGCTATGTACATGCAAGGGTCTGTATGGTAGACGATTGCATGCCCGCGTACCTAATACTGTGTGACACCTGAAAACCCTATAATAGTGAGGAGACACGACCACAGGCTCCCTGCACTTAATACGGACGGAGTCAGGGTCACCTAGAATCAAGCCAATAAAGTGAAAGACTTATCTGAACAAACAACAGAAGCAGCCTCCAGCAGTGAACACCTCATCCAGGAAGTAGTATAAACCGCAAAGTGAGGCAGTATGGGAGGGATTATAAAGGAAGACGATTAGTCGAAATAAGTGACACCTGGCAGAAGGAAAGGAGATGAGAAAGTGAAACCAAAACAAAGAACATCATACAAGAGGTAGAGAAGAACGTCTGCCAGATCTTCTCACAAAACTGGCAGTGACACCTGCGCCCTGCCGCCGCCCCCCACTTGTCACCAAGGACGCGCCGCCTGGGGCCATCACCTCACTTTGCCTAATTGGCGCTGCGGCCCTGCTAGCTCCCCCTGGAATTTTGCGCCAAGGGCAACAGCACCCCTTGCACCCCCACGCTATGCCACTGGCCAGCGGGGCTCAAGAAGCAGCTGCCTTGGGCCCCCTAGGAGCAACTGGGCATCCCTGCCCAGACCCAACAAGGCAAAAGAAATAAAGGCCACTATCAAATCAAGCTGGTCTTCCATAAGATCTCTGCAGTGCCATAGGCGGATTGCCTCAATGCCACGCTACATTGATTCAGTAATTCATGCAAAAGGATCCCCAACCAAGTATTGAGTGCATATACAGTACATACTTTTCAGTAAGCTAACATTTCTGTATTAAAAATCTTTATTTATTTTTTTTGGTCTTATATAATATTCTTATTTTCTGAGATACTAACTTTTGGGCTTTCATTAGCTGTAAGCCATAATCATCAACATTAAAAGGAATAAATGCTTGAAATACAGTGTAGATCACTCTGTGTGTAATGAATCTATGTAATATATGAGTTTTACTTTTTCATTCGAATTACTGAAATAAATTAATTTTATATTCTAATTTATTGAGATGCACCTGTACATCTGATAGATGAATAAAAATAAAAAATACATTTAAGCTATAAATAAATTAGAACTTGATACATATTTCTAATAAATACAATAGCAAGAAAACAATGCAGGTCTATGTTGTTTTGTCTGCCAGTTCAGTCTAGCTACATTAATTCTTGTTATTTGATATTGCTATTAACGTCTAGGAGCAAAGCTCGGGCACTTTAGATTGTCTCTAGTAATCACTTTCATAAGAGCTGAGAGAGCAGTGTAATATAGTACGTGTCATGAGAGGGTCAAAAAGGAATGTTTGAAATACAAGATAGGAGCATGATGTAATATGTCTTGGTACAGCAGCATGCCGGTCTGCATATCATACATCATCTCTAAGTAAAGCCACAGTTACTTAGTAAAAGATATAAATAAGATGCCCATCGGTGTCATGAAATGTATTTTAAAACTTCTTTCACATGAGGATTAGATATCTTTATTAACCTGAGGGATCAGCCTCAATGTCTGTCACAATATGAACTTACTTTTCGTGAGCTATGGGAAAGAAACATGTTCTTTACACATAGAGAAGCACATGCATGGCTAAGGTCACTTTACATTTGAACGGTAACCAAAGCAATTCATAGATGGTCTACAGCTTATAATAATAATAATGGATATGTTAATCCCTTAGTGATCAGGTAAATAGTTAAAAAATATATTTTTTTTAAAGTTTTATTAAATAAAAAAATTCTGAGTTAAAAAGAAACTATTTTTGATTTTAAAAAAAAGCTTATCAATAAGAAAAAAAATTGCTAAAATAAAATCTCTTCTTAAGGGCTCATGCACATATCCGTTGTTGGCCGGTGTCGATATTGCAGCCTGCAAACAGTGTGTCTGCAATATAGGGCAACGGACGTTTGTGCACTGAATCATGGATGCGGACCCATTCACTTGAACGGGTCCACAATCTTGAAGGTGTGGTGCAAAACAGAATCACGGAGCCTCCACACTGCAAAAAAAAGTAGGATCACAGGCCCCATTCAAGTGCATGGGTAAGCAGCATGGTCACAGGCCAACAACGGCCATGTGCATGAGGCCTAATGAGGAGACCCAATGAAAAGAACAAAAATCAAACAATCACACAGCTCTGTAGAATAAAAAAAGGGTTTTTATTGTGCAAATATAGCAATATGTAAAAAAAATTAAAAATAATAGGTATTTGGTATTGCTGTAATCATAGAATTTAAAAACTCAATGGTGGTATTGATGTTTTTTCTAATTTCCCCCAAGAAAGAGTTAATAAAAGTTAATCAGAAAGTTATTTGTGCCCCAAAATGGTGCAATTAAAAACTACAACTTGTAGTTCAAAAAACAAGTGCTCATATGTAGAGTTGAGCAGACACCTAGATGTTCGGGTTCGACGGGTTCAGCCGAACTTCACAAAAAAGTTCGGGACCCGAACTTGACCTCGAACCCGAACCCCATTGAAGTCAATGGGGTCCCGAACTTTTGAGCACTAAAATGGCTGTAAAAATATAATAGAAAGGGCTAGAGGGCTGCAAATTGCATAAAAATGTGGTTAAGAGCATGGCAAGTGCTCTGCAAACAAATGTAGATAAGGAAATGACTTTAAATAACATAAAATACGTAAAGAAAATAAATAATAATCTTGATCTAGGAGGACGAGGTTTATATAGAGTAGGAGGTTGGGGAGGCGGTGGATGTGGCGGTGTAGGTGGAAGCAGCGGTGGAGGAGGAGGAGGTAGCCTACACTGCTTTTTGGTTTTAAATTTATTTATTTATTTTTAAATTAGGGTACACCCCAAAACATTGGGAAATATAACCTGTGATAACCCCCTCAAGTCGTGTTAAACACACTTTCAGACAATACACTAGCTGCAGGGCAGGCCAGCACCTCCAAGGCGTAATGGGCAAGCTAAGGCCAATTTGGAGACCCAGAAGTTGCAGGGGCAGACCCATCAGTCAGTTTGTGTAGGCGTGTGCAAACATACTGCCCTACCATGTTGCACATCCCTGTGATGTTCACGATCCAATAGGATATCTGCCCTATCAACTTTCGATGTTCTTTTCTGCGCCTACCATGTTGATCACGGTTAGCGGCGAATCAGGGTTCCACGCCGGAGAGGGAGCATGAGAAAGAGAGACCACATCCAAGGGAGATCAATAGATGAAATTTAATTGTGATCGAGCGGAAATGTGGGACAAATTATTAAAGCAGAAGAATTGAAGGAAAAGAGGGGGCGCGCGGCAATTACCCACTCCGGACTCGGGGAGGTAGTGACGATAAATAACAATACAGGACTCTTAACACGTCCCCTTAACGTCCACGATCCATTTGGATATCTTCTCTATCACCTTTGATGTTCTTTTCTGAGCCTACCATGTCGATCACGGTTAGCGGCGAATCAGGGCTCCACGCCGGAGAGGGAGTGTGAGAAAGGGATACCACATCCAAGGGAGGTAAATGGCTGCAATGTGATCGATCTGAAATGTGGGACAAGTTATTAAAGCAGAAGGATTGAATGTAAGGGCCAATTAAAGACGAATTTTGCTAATTTAATTCCCTATCACCTATGCAGAGCAGGGGTTTTTCATTGCCAGAAATGGGTTAATGTCACCCATCAATGGAACAGATGATTTTTTAAAATTTCGGTCCCTGTCACCTATGCAGAGCAGGGGTTTATTCACGGTAAAAATGGTAAAATGTAACCAAGAATATAACATATTTCACCTGAATATGTAACAGACAAATTAATGTTTTTTTTTACCTGTCTACTAGGTATAGCAGTGGTATATCACAGCCAAAAATTGGTGAATTACACCCGAATATGTAACAGACAAATTAGTGAAATGTTACCTGTCTACTAGGTAGAGCAGGGGTATATCACACCCAACAATTAGTGCATTTAACCAGAAAATGTAACAAACAAATTTGTGAAATGTTTGTACCTGTCTACTAGGTACAGCCGAGGTATATCACACCCAAAAAGTGGTGAATTTAACCGGAATATGTAACAGACAAATTAGTGAAATGTTACTTGTCTACTAGGTAGAGCAGGGTTATATATGTCACAGATGTAGTAGGGGAGAACACCAAAAGACAATCAAGAAGGAAGGGGAAAGACACTAGGCCTCACCGCTAGGGAAGGAAAAGGGTCACCACCTATAAAACCCTGCTCCTGGCCCTAACTCCTATCCATATGGGCACCTCTCAAAGGTAGATATACCCATACACAGGAACCTAGAAAACCCTGGTGACCCTTAGATGCCTTAAAGATAATGACAGGGCAGAGACCACCCTTTCCTTCCCTGGTGAAGGAACTAGCGTCTCACTGAGGCCTAGTAAACAACCAGGGGGGGATACAAAACACAACAAGCGGAACACTTAACTTCAGAGGATGATGGATGAACAGGACTTCAACATGAACCACACTCCAGCTCTTCCAAGACCAAATGAAGCTATCCCAAGCAAGGAGTGATGGGAAAAGTCAGATTAAATAGGGAGAGGTAAAGGTCACATGATCCACACCTGAACAGGAGGTGTGGACATACCAGCAACACACAGACAAAGTGAACCCGAAAGAGGCTGTCAGATCACTAATGTGTAGATAATCTTTCAGACCTTCTGAGACCTGTCACAGATGTGACAGTACCCCCCCTTCCCTGGGTGACCTCCGGGCACCCAGGACCGACCTTATCAGGATGAGCTCTGTGGAATGCTCTCACCAGACGACTAGCATTAACATCGGTTGCTGGAACCCACATCCTCTCCTCTGGTCCGTACCCTCTCCAATGAACGAGATATTGGAGGAATCTCCAGAGAACTTGGGAGTCCACAATCCTGCTCATCTGAAATTCTAAATTGCCGTCCACCATGACAGGAGCGGGAGGCAAGGAGGTCGGCTCAACAGGTTCGACGCGTTTCTTTAGCAACGATTTATGAAATACGTTATGGATTTTGAATGCCTGAGGAAGTTCAAGACGGAAGGCTACAGAGTTAACAATGGCAGTGATCTTATATGGACCAATAAATCTTGGGCCCAACTTCCAAGAAGGTACATTAAAATTAATTTTTCTTGTAGACAACCACACAGAATCACCCACACTCAGCTCTGGACCACTCATACGTCTCCTGTCAGCCGCACGCTTATACCTGTTGCCCATCTTTTTCAGGTTATTTTGGATTTTCCGCCTAATAGAAGACAAAGAAGAGGAAAATCGTTCCTCCTCAGGAATGCCGGAATTTTGAGCACCAGAAAATGTATCAAACTGTGGATGGAACCCATATGCCCCAAAAAACTGCGACTTCTCAGTGGATTCCTGTCTACGGTTAGTTATAGCAAACTCAGCTAACGACAAAAATGAAGACCACTCTTCCTGATTCTCTGAAACAAAACATCTCAAGTAAGTCTCCAGATTCTGATTGGTGCGCTTCGTCTGTCCGTTCGACTGAGGATGAAAAGCCGAAGAGAAGGACAATTGTACACCCAGACGAGTACAGAACGCTTTCCAGAATCTGGAAACAAACTGAGTCCCTCTATCGGACACCACATCAGAGGGAATGCCATGTAGTTTCATGATGTTGTCGACAAACACCTGTGCAAGAGTTTTAGCATTGGGTAGACAAGGTAATGCAATAAAGTGTGCCATTTTACTAAAACGATGTACAACCACCAGAATCACAGTTTTTCCCGAAGAATTCGGTAAATCTGTGATAAAATTCATGGACAAATGGGTCCAAGGTCTGGACGGGATAGGCAATGGAAGCATAGATCCGGAAGGCCGAGTATGTGTCACCTTAGCACGTGCACAGGTACCACAGGCTGACACATAGTCCTCAACACACTTACGCAACCCCGGCCACCAAAATCTGCGAGATGATGAGATCGACAGTCGATCTGCTCCCAGGGTGCCCAGCAAGCACCGTACTGTGATGTTCCTCAAACACCTTGTGACGTAATTCGGAGGGAACAAACAACTTCCCCGGAGGACAAGAGTCCGGAGCATCCTCCTGTGCCTCCAGCACCCTGGCCTCAAGATCAGGATAAAGAGCGGATATGACTACCCCTTCAGATAAAATGGGACTGGGGTCATTAGACTCATCCCCCCCCCAGGAAAGCTACGCGACAAAGCATCCGCCTTGATGTTCTTAACCCCAGGGCGGTAATTGACGATGAAGTTAAATGTGGTGAAAAACAATGACCATCTGGCCTGCCTTGGGTTCAGTCGCTTAGCCGACTCCAGGTAGGCCAGATTCTTGTGATCCGTAATTACAGTAATAGGGTGAATTGCTCCTTCCAACCAATGCTGCCATTCCACGAATGCCAACTTAATGGCCAGCAATTCCCTATTCCCCACATCATAATTCCTTTCAGCAGTAGAGAGTTTTTTAGAGAAAAATGCACATGGGCGCCATTTACTAGGGGAAGGACCTTGCGACAAGATTGCTCCTAGCCCTACCTCGGACACGTCAACCTCAACAATAAATGGCTGAGTCACGTCCGGTTGCATCAGAATAGGGGCCTGTCAAGGCGGACAGGGTATAAGATACACAGAAAGATGAACAAACAAGTTTCTAGGAGAGAAGCTGGGGATCAAGGTCACCTCCTGGCAAATCCCTACCAGCTCTCCCTATACTGCTATGCCCACGTTCAGACCCTTAAAATGGGAATAACGTGTCCTCGTGCCTGGGCTGAAAATACCCTAAAAACCCTGAGATGGTGAAAGGGGAATAGAGGCAGCCTGCTCCCTCAGAACCTGGAGGGGCAGGCGTCTCTCTAACAGCCTAGACAGCAAACCACAAGAGAACAAAAAAACAACTTATCTTTCTGAGCAGGAACAGCCAATCCTTCCTTCCTTGCATACACAGAGCTAGACAGAACCCGCAGGGAACACTGGGAGTGGGTGTGATTTAAACTGAAACCAATGACCCCACCCAGTGCACCTGAAGGGAGGCGGATATAACTTGACTCCAAAACAAAACAAAAGGCTAGACACGTGCTGCTAATCTGGCAGACCTCCGCACATAGCCTGAGCAGGGCATGACAGGGCCGAAGCAAAACATTCTTTCATAGCAGAAAAGGCCTGTAATGCCGCATCAGACCAGACAGAAATATCCGCACCCTTCCTAGTCATGTCTGTTAAAGGTTTAACCACCGATGAATAGTTCAAGATAAATTTACAGTAGTAGTTGGTAAACCCCAAAAACCGCATAAGCGCTATCAGATTTTCGGGTCGATCCCAGTCCAACACGGCATGGACCTTCTCGGGATCCATACGAAAACCTGAGGATGAGAGCAGGTAACCCAGAAATTGCACTTCCTGTACAGCAAATACACACTTTTCCATCTTAGCATATAACTTATTCTCTCTTAGGATCTGTAACACCTGTCTCACATGATCCTGATGAGTCTCCATATTAGGCAAATAAATTTGTATGTCATCAAGGTAACAACAAACTTCCCCACCAGATGATGAAAGATGTAATTGACAAAGTGTTGATAAACCGCAGGAGCATTGGTTAACCCAAAGGGCATGACCAGGTTTTCTAAATGACCCTCAGGGGTATTAAATGCGGTCTTCCACTCATCCCCCTCCTTGATCCTTACCAGATTATATGCCCCCCTCAGATCCAACTTAGAGAACACCTTGGCACCGACAATCTGACAAAACAAATCTGGAATCAAAGAAAGGGGGTAAGGATCACGGACGGTAATACGATTGAGCTCACGGAAGTCCAGGCATGGTCTCAAGGTACCATCTTTTTTCTTTACAAAGAAAAACCCAGCAGCCACTGGGGACTTGGATGGTCTAATATGTCCCTTTGCCAAACTCTCGGTAATGTACTCTCGCATGGCCTTTCTTTCGGGTTCCAAAAAATTATACAACCGAGATATGGGCAATTTAGCTTCGGGAATAAGATTGACGGGACAGTCATACTCCCGGTGCGGAGGCAACTCCTGATTACCACTCTCAGAGAAAACATCAGAAAATTCTGAAATGAACGAGGGTACAGTTTTAGTGGTCACCATAGAGAATGATACATTAAGACAGTTGTCCAGGCAAAAATCACTCCAATCGAGAATCTGTCTCGTTTGCCAGTCGATGTTAGGGTTATGTTTGCTTAACCATGGTAAGCCCAACACCAACGGAGCAGGCAGACCCTCCAACACATGACAGGAGATAGATTCCTGATGCAAATCACCCACTCTTAAATGAATGTCATTCACTACCTGCGACAGGCATTTTTGGGTGAGAGGTGCTGAGTCAATTGCAAAGACAGAAATACTTTTCTCTAATGCATTAGTAGTCAACCCATGAATGCGTACAAACTCTCCATCAATCAAGTTAACTCCTGCCCCACTGTCGATAAATGCTTTGATTTTCACAGTTTTGGACTCTAGCGCCACCTCGGCAGACAGGAGAAAACGGGTACTACCAGTAAAAGACAAAAGTAGGTTTTCTTGCTCCCCATCCACACCGTACAGACAAATATTCACAAAATGTCCCTTCTTGCCACAATAAAAGCAGACTTCTTTCATATGACCCAAGCTTTTGCCAGGAGTAGCTCCTCCTAACTGCATAGGCTCATCACAAGGCACAACTACCAGTGTCTCTCCACCATAAGTGTCAAAGGAAGCAGTTCCCTTATTGGACAGTACGTCCTGAAGGTGAGGACCCCTAGAACTCTCCCTCAGGCGTCTATCTAGACGTACAGCAAGGGACATAGCTGCCTCCAATAACACAGGATTTTTATGAAAAGCCAACGCGTCCTGCATTCTCTCAGCGAGACCCTGACAGAATTGGCTACGGAGAGCAGGATCGTTCCACTCAGTATCGGTAGCCCATCTCTTAAATTCAGAGCAATAGGTCTCCACGGAACGTTCCCCCTGCCACAAACTCCGTAACTTGGTCTCGGCCTGAGAGATCCGATCCGGGTCATTGTTGATGAGACCCAAGGCTCTAAAGAATTCATCTACCGTCGGCAGAGAAAAAGCCCAAGATTGGGCGTCCTCTTTAAGCAATGAAATAATCATACCCACACGTTGACACTCATTCCCAGAAGAGTATGGACGCAGCTTAAAGTATAATTTACATGACTCCCTGAACCGGATGAAATTGTCACTACCCCCGAAAAACCTGTCCGGGAGAGCCACCTTTGGTTCAGGACAGGCCTGGGACACACCACCGGAACCATCAGCCTGTGGACTCTGAATCTGCAAGACAGTTCCGCGGAGGTCTGCTACCTCCAAAGTCAAATTCTGCAGCTGTTCGACCAGTGCAGACATAGTATCCATAGCTGCACAGATCAGAACAAAAATGGCGGTATCGGCTTGGGATAATGTCACGGATGTAGTAGGGGAGAACACCAAAAAACAATCAAGAAGGAAGGGGAAAGACACTAGGCCTCACCGCTAGGGAAGGAAAAGGGTCACCACCTATAAAACCCTGCTCCTGGCCCTAACTCCTATCCATATGGGCACCTCTCGAAGGTAGAGATACCCATACACAGGAACCTAGAAAACCCTGGTGACCCTCAGATGCCCTAAAGATAATGACAGGGCAGAGACCACCCGTTCCATCCCTGGTGAAGAAACTAGCGTCTCACTGAGGCCTATCAAACAACCAGGGGGGAATACAAAACACAACAAGCGGAACAAAACTTCAGAGGATGATGGATGAACAGGACTTAAACACTAACCACACTCCAACTCTTACAAGACCAAATGAAGCTATCCCAAGCAAGGAGTGATGGGAAAAGTCAGACTAAATAGGGCGAGGTAAAGGTCACATGATCCACACCTGAACAGGAGGTGTGGACATACCAGCAACACACAGACAAAGTGAAACCGAAAGAACCTGTCAGATCACTAATGCGTAGATAATCTTTCAGACCTTCTAAGACCTGTCACAGATGTGACAATATCACACCCAAAAATTGGTGAATTTAACCAGAAAATTTAACAGACAAATTAGTGAAATGTTTTTACCTGTCTACTATGTACAGCCGGGGTATATCACACCCAAAAAGTGGTGAATTTCAACCAAAAATGTTGCAGACAAATTAGTGAAATGACATAAATGAATTACATACAAATAAAATAAAAAAAACTTGATTGATGAGGTGGAGGTCCATATGGAGTAAGAGTTTGAGGAGGCGGTGAATGTAGCGGTGTAGGTGGAAGCGGCGATGGAGGAGGATGAGGTAGCTAACACTGGTTTTTGGTTTTAATTTAATTTTTATTTTTTATTAGGGTACACTCCAAAAGAGTGTGAAATATCCAAAATACAACAATGAGCAATTGCACTGTAGTATAACAATGTCTGGTATACATGTCTATTCTGCACAAGGTATGGACAAGTCCTGTGGGATCCATGCCTGGTTCATTTTAATGAATGTGAGCTTGTCCACATTGGCTGTGGACAGGCGGCTGCACTTGTCTGTGATAACACCCCCTGCCGTGCTAAACACACGTTCAGACAATACACTGGCTGCAGAGCAGGCCAGCACCTCCAAGGTGTAAAGGGCAAGCTCAGGCCATGTGCCCAATTTGGAGACCCAGAAGTTGAAGGGGGCAGACCTGTCATTCAGTACGTGTAGGCATGTGCACACATACTGCTCTACCATGTTAGTGAAATGCTGCCTCCTGCTAAGACGTTCCATATCAGCTGGTGGTGCTGGTTGTTGTGGCGTGCTGACAAAGCTTTTCCACATTTCGGACATGCTAACCCTGCCTTCTGATGTGCTTGTGGTGCCCAGCTGCGTTGGTGACCTCTTCCTCCTCCTCTGCCTTCGCCTTGTGCTTCCACTGTTCCCCCCCTGTCAGATGGGAATGCCACCAGCAGCGCGTTTTGTACTCGCGCATCTTATGATCACGCTCCAGTGACGGAATTAAGGACGGTACGTTGTCCTTGTAACGGGGATCCAGCAGCGTGGCCACCGAGTAATCAGCACAAGTTAGAATGTGGGCAACTCGGCGGTCGTTGCGGAGCATGTAATCGCTCATGTGTGCCAGGCTGCCCAGAGGCAATGAAAAGCTGTCCTCTGTGGGAGGTGGATCGTCTGTGTCCTCTGTATCCCCCCAGCCACGCATCAGTGATGGCCATGAGCTCGTTTGGGTGTCACCCTGCTGTGAACACAGTTCCTCCTCCTCTATCTCCTCCTCCTCATCCTCCACCTCGTCATCCTCCAGAACTGTGCCCTGGCTGGACAATTGTGTACCTGGCGTTTGTGGATGCAGGAACCCACCCTCGGAGCCACTTGTGAATGACTGGCCGCAAACCCTATGAAATGATCCCTTTTCCTCCTCCTGTGCCAAATCCTCTTCCATCATCGCCAGAAGCGTTTTTTCAAGGAGGCATAGTAGTGAGATAGTAACGCTGAGAACGGCGTTATCGGCACTGGCCATGTTGGTGGAGTAGTCGAAACAGCGCAACAAGGAACACAGGTCTCGCATGGAGGCCCAGTCATTGGTGGTGAAGTGGTGCTGTTCCGCAGAGCGATTTACCCGTGCATGCTGCAGCTGAAACTCCACTATCGCCTGCTGCTGCTCGCACAGTCTGGCCAGCATTTGCAAGGTGGAGTTCTGACTTGTGAGCACGTCGCATATGAGACGGTGAGCTGGAAAGCCGAAGTTACGCTGCAGCGCTGACAGGCAAGCAGCAGCAGGGTGAGAACGCCGAAAGCCCACACAGACGGCCCGCACTTTATGCAGAAGCTCTGACATATCGGGGTAATTTTTAAGGAACCTCTGCACCACCAAATTCAGATTTTGCCCATTATCGCACACCACCAGGCCGGGCTTAAGGCTCACTGGCACTTACCACTCATTGGTCTGTTGTTCGAGGCCCATCCACAGCTTCTGCACGGTGTGGGGTTTGTCCCCCAAACAGATAAGTTTTAAAACTGCCTGCTGTCGTTTACCCCTGGCTGTGCTGAAGTTGGCGGTGAAGGTGTTACGCTGACCGGATGAGGAGGCGGTAGAGGATGAGGAAGCAGAGTAGGAGGAGGAAGCAACAGGAGGCAAACTTAAGTGCTCTGCAATCCTCGGTGGTGGAAGGACATTCGCCAAACTGCTATCTGCCTCAGGCCCAGCCGCCACTGAATTTACCCAGTGTGCTGTTATGGAGATATAACGTCCCTGACCGTGCTTACTGGTCCACGTATTCGTAGTGAGGTGGACCTTGCCACGGATGGCGTTGTGCAGTGTACACCTGATTTTGTCCCCCACTTTGTTGTGCTGGAAAGGATTGCTCACCTGGAAAAGTAGTGGCGGCTGGGCACGACGTACTGTGGGACAGCCACCGCCATAAAGCTTTTAAAACTCTCCTTCTCCACCAGACGGAATGACAGCATTTCAAAGGACAGTAATTTTGAAATGCTGGCATTCAGGGCCAAGGATCGCGGGTGGGTAGGGGAGTACTTCATCTTCCGCTCCAGTATTTGGGAGATGGAGAGCTGAACGCTTCCGTGGGACATTGTGGAGATGCTGGGTGACCCAGATGGTGGTGTTGCTGGCAGATCCTCTGTTTGCGGGGTGGCAGGTGGCACTGTCACTCCAGAGGTGGATGAAGAGGCCGAGACTGCAGCAGAAGAGGAAGCAGGAGGAGCCAGAGACCCTTCTTGGTTTTTGAGGTGTCTACTCGACTGCAGCTCTTAGATACCTGGTCATGCAGGTTGTGCTCAGGATGAGAACGTTTATGCCTCGCTTCAGGCTCTGATTGCACAGCATGTTAACCACTTGTGTCTTGTCGTCAGCACATTGTCTGAAGAACTGCCCACGCCAGGGAACTCCTTGGAGCTGGCTTTGCTGTGCTCGGTCACTTGCTGCGGTGGGCAGTAGCAGGTGTACTGTCTAGGGGACGGCCACTCCGCTTTTGCACCCTGCTCCCTCTTCTGCTGTGCTGGTGGCTCTGTGCGACCACCGCCTCTTCCTCCGAACTACACAGGTCACTTGCATGACCTTGATTCCATGTGGGGTCGAGGACCTCATCGTCCTCCACATCATCTTACACCCAGTCTTCACCCCTGCCCTCCTTGTTGGTCTGCACACTTTTGAAAAGCCACAGCAGTTGGCACTAGTGATGGGCTAACATCTGCCGGGACGGTTCGCAAACGCGATCAAATATTCGCTAACCGCAAATTTGCTGTGGAAAAAATACCGTAATTATAACTGGTGTGCGCATGTGCGTACGCAAAAATTATATTGCAGATATTTCGCATTGAAAAAAATTATGAATGGAGATCGCAATTTCGAATAATACATCTGGTATGTCACTGTCCATGTTGTGGAACTATTTGTGCACTTCTAGAAATTATTCCTTGGCTGAAAATATGAGCTGAAGGTTTTTCAAGTTCGCCTGCCATTAAAATGAATGGGACACGTTTGTCACTGTGTGTAGCAGAGGGAACGCAGAAAAACTGCAAACAACTGCTGCAGTACCCAAATGCACTATAAAGAAAGTATATTATTGGTATATAACACCATGCTTCAATCAATCGTTTTCGGGGGCGACTGGTATATCACACCAGTTATAATAATTTTTTCCAGTACCGTTTGTCACTGTGTGTAGCAGAGGGAACGCAGCAAAACAGCAAACAAATGCTGCAGTACCCAAATGCTCTATAAAGAAAGTATATTGGTATATAACACCCCGCTTCAATCAGTCGTTTTAGGGGGCGACTGGTATATCACACCAGTTATAATAATTTTTTGTAATTGCGTTTGTCACTCTTTGCAGTCTTAGTATCGCTGCAGAACCGCTCACCAGTTACCACCACTGCTGCACAGTACAAATTCACTATAATATGCTTTCTATGTTAGAAAGTATATTATAAGTGTAATACACCCCTCTGTACTGCACACCTATCAATAGTACACCTATACCAGTCCTTAAAAGGACTTTTGTGGACCTATTAGCTAGCGATTTGTGTCTCTAACAGTATGTCCCTGCTCCTCACAGTAACCTCTTCCTACACTGACAAATACAGAATGTAAAATGGCGGTCAGATCAGGTCTATTTATAAGGTAGGGGGTATGTCCATGTGCTGAAACTTTTCAATTGGCTGTCCTGTACCACCTGATGGATGTGTCATTGGTCAAAGTTCTTCACAATGTAAAAGAATATGGCGGGCGTGAATATCGCCATATGTTCGCATGGTAGGTGAATCGCGTACAAGCTAAGTTCGCCGCGAACCGACCGCCGGGCGAACCGCAAGGCCATCTCTAGTTTGCACCTGTGTTTCGTCATCATCTGAGACGTGCTGTGATGGTCCTCTCATGTACTCATCTTGAAACATAAGTGGTTGGGCATCGGTGCACTCAATCTCTTCCACTTCTGGGGCAGGGCTAGGTGGATGGCCCTGGGAAACCCTGCTAGCAGAGTCATCAAAAAGCAGAATAGACTGCTGCATGACTTGGGGCTCAGACTGCTTGGCTGATTTGCAAGGGAGTGAGGAGAAAGACTGATGGACATCGATTGCAGGTGCCAACTCTGATCTTTCAGCAGGAGACTGGGTGGGAGACAATGTAAAGGAACTGGAGGCAACGTCAGCAACCCAATCTACTATCGCCTGTACTTGTTCTGGCCTCACCATTCGTAGAGTCGCATTAGGCCCGACCAAATACCGCTGAAGGTTCTGTCGCCTACTCGCACCTGAGGAAGGTGTTTCACTTGTGCGTGTAGCTGGCACAGATCGACCACGTCCTCTCCCTTCAACAGGAGATCCACCAGCAGCACCACGACCGGGGCTACGTCCCTTATTTGACGCTCTCCTCATAGTTCTCAAATTTAGGATTTTGCCCAAAATGGGTGTTTTTTTTATAACAGAATAGCACAGCAGTATCTAAAGCTTGTATCTCACACTGACAGATGCAGAAAAGGCTGCATATTAAGTATTTTGCCCTAAATGGGTGTTTTTAAAACCAAGAAAATTATAGCTGTATTTATAGCTTAAATTGCACACTGACTAATGCGACAGAGGCCCCAGATGGAGGGTATTGCAAAAAATGGGTGTTTTAAAAAAAAACTCTATATGCAGCCTTGTCTGCATCTGTCAGTGTGAGATACACGCTTTATATACTGCTGTGCTATTCTGGTATTAAAAAAACACCCATTTTGGGCAAAATACTTAATTTGTGCCTTGCCTGCATCTGTTCGTTTGAAATTCAAGCGTTATATACTGCTGTCATATTCTGTTATTATCTCACACTTACGGATGCAGACAAGGCCGCAAATTAAGTATTTTGCCCAAAATGGGTGTTTTTTAAAACCCAGAGAATTATTGCTGTATTTCTAGCTTAAATTGAACACTGATTATTGCGCCAGAGGCCCAAGATGGAGGGTATTGCCTAAAATTGGTGTTTTTTAAAACCCAGAAAATTATAGAAGTATTTCAAGCTTGTTTTTCACAATCACAGATGCAGCAAAGGCTGCAATATTAAGTATTTTGACCAAAAAGGGTGTTTTTTTATAACAGAATATGACAACAGTATATAACGCTTGAATTTCACACGTAGAGATGCAGCAAGGGCTGTAAAATTGAGTATATTGCCCAAAAAGGGTGTTTTTTAAAACTCAGAAAATTATTGCTGTATTTCTAGCTTAAATTGCACACTGACAAATGCTGCAAAGGCACCAGATGTAGGATATTGCGAAAAATTGGTGTTTTTTAAACCCAGGTTATTATTGCAGTATTTCAAGCTTGGATTTGAATGTCACAAAAGCACATATGGTGCACTGAGCTTGCATAAAATGGCCGCCGCAGCCCACCTAACTAACAGACGAATAAAAATAATTTTTCTCTGTCACTGGGCTCAGGGCAGGGTAAAAAGGTTGTGCACTGCACCCACAAAACTAAATCTAGGTAGATCGCTGAGTTAACAAGCACTTCTGATTAAAGATTCTTTCCTATTCTCTCCCTCACAGCAGCAGCATCCTCTCCATACACTAGTAACAGCAGAGTGACATGCAGCGCTACGTGACTCCAGCTTATATAGAGACTGGGTCACATGCTGCACTGGCCAATCACAGCCATGCCATTAGTAGGCATGGCTGTGATGGCTTCTAAGAGCACAGAGTTAAACGCTTGTTGATTGGCTGCTCTGCAGCCTTTCAAAAAGCGCCAATAAATCGCCGAACACTGAACCCGAACCCAAACTTTTACTGAAATGTTTGGGTTCGGGGTCCAAAAATCCTAAAGTTCAGTACGAACCTGAACTTTACAGTTCGGGTTCGCTCAACCCTACTCATATGGCTATATTGAAGGAAAAATAAAAAACGTATAGCTATTAAAATGTGATGATGAAAAAAAATGTCTGGTCATTAAAGTGCAAAACAGGCTGGTTACTAAGGGGCTAGCAATTAACTGTCATTTCTTGAAAACAAAATGGAAAAAGTGTCACGACCATGGTTATGGTTTTGACTCTTTGGTCGCATGCAGTTGTCAGCGGTTTGTTCTACGTTGTCAACCACAGGTGAGGGCTCTGGGTTTGTATGTTTGCCTCACGTGTGGTTGCCGCTGGCAACATAATTATATTTGGCAGTGTAGCAGCCTGAGTTGGTTGCTAGGCCGCTCGCTGTCAAGGCATGCGGTTGCTTCTTGCAACATTTGTATGTATGTGTTCACTGTCTATGTTTGGTGAGCACGGGATTCATGTTATGTGTACATTTCCCCTTTAAGTGACACTTACTTTGTCTGGTGTTGGAAGGGTTAACTCCTTTCCTACTTTGTGTGTGTGGGTGTGGCTACTTGGGCTATTTAGCCTCTGCTGGATCCCTGTAGCTGAGGGGTACTCCAGCCATGCCTTATGCTGGAGTCATCCTCCTGGTCTTATACCATCTGTCCAGTGAGGGCCACCCTTGTGGTCATAAAACATGTATTGATGTTAAGCTTATGTTTGTGTGGTGTCTAACCTTATTGCAGCTATGGATCTGGTTTCCTGTGTGTTTAATGTGTGTGCTGTCTCCCTTTATGTTTGGTGTACACATCAGCGTTTGAGCATGGGTTCCAGTCACTGTGTCTGTGGCAGGTAGGTGTGGAAGTTGTTTCACTCACCTGCCATATCCATATGTTGTATATGTTTCCCTTTCCTTGCAGCTTGGTCAGTTTAGACTTCTGTTCCTCCGTGTCTAGGAGGAACAGGTCGTCTTACCCTGCTCCTAGTCCAGGGATATCTTGAGGGCTAGTAGGGACCCGAGGTTTCTGAGTATGAGCCCTCCTACCATCTGGGTTGGCTCATACGGTTAGGAGTCAGGGTCAGAGTTAGGGACGCTTTAGGAGGTGACCAGCTCCCTGATTCTGTTGTCCTGGCCTAGTGGCTTCCCTTTCCCTTTAACATCGCACGGCGGGGGGTTTCCCCCACTCTCCGCCATGACAAAAAGTCTAGTACCCTGTTAGCCAGTAGAAAACTAGTTTGGTGCTCTTATTAAAAGGGTTCTCGGTCTTTTAATATTGATGACCTATCCTCAGGATAGGTTATAAATATCAGATCTGCGGAGGTCCGAAATGTGTAGCTGGCATTTTAGGAAACCCTGATTTGTTACCACGAAGTGAAGGAAAATTCAGATGCATTGCTAATAAAAGTGTCATGTTCTAATGAGGGTCCTACCGACCCCTAGAACATCTCCGAGGCATAACACACCAAGACAAGCAGACAGACAAAGCAGGGACCAAAAACAAATACTTTATTAACAGAATACGGACATGACAGTGAGATGGATCAGTAGGTAAGCGGCCAGCGGCAGGTAATACCATTGGACCAAGTGCACCCAGAGGGCAGAGACCCAGTGAGCTCTATTCTTCACAGAGCCCCCGATAGAGGGGATGAACTTAGCCGAGGGCTCACTGGTCACACCTCCAGGATGGTCCCAGTGCACTTGGCCACTTACCTGCAAAGACTGATGGTGCAAACACCAGCGGTCCACACAGACAAGGACTGGAACCCAGGCACACGAACTGGAATCCAAAACCACCCAGGACACAGTTCAGACAAGACAAGCAGATGCCTAGACCCCATGTGGACCAGATGCATGGCGGTCACAGGCAGAGCTGCCCAGACAAGCAGATGCCTGGACCCAAGGCAGAGCTGCACAAATAGACTAGATGTCCTCCCTCCTGAGAACCCAGGAGGCCTCTCACCGAAAGTATCAACTCGGACTAGCAGATGCCTGTTCCATATGCAGAGTTAGTCCATGGGCAAACAGACAAAGCTACACCACAAGACACAGAACCGGACTAGCAGATGCCTGTTCCCCAGGTGGAGTTAGTTCATGGGTGAACAGACAGCTGCACCACAAGACACAGAACCAGACTAAGTGATCAAATAGCAGGTTAACAAGGTCATCTAACCACCTAGCAGACACGCCCCGAAAGAACAGGGAAAGTTAAACCCAAATGAACCAGACACCAACAAGTTAAAGATTATTCACATACACAGGCCACCGCTCACACACAAAAGGCTGCAGCCAGTACGCAATAGTCAAAATCTGCACTGTGATGCAGACACAGGGAGTACACACATTCACAGTCCACAGTTAACATACTAGAAGGCTGCAGCAAGCCCCCAGTGACACAGTGAACTGCACTGTGACAAAAAGTTTTCCAAACTTTTGGACCAAATTCCGCTTTGAATGCTTCTCTTTGCTCAACACTAATGAGGGCACTAAACTGTCATTTCTTGAAGCAGAATACTACTAGCATAAGTTCTATCAATTGGGGGGGGGGGGGGGGGTTGTTTCAGTAATTGGAACTCCACTGTTCAAAACCTTGGACTCTTCTTTTTTTATATCTGCTGTCAGTGTGCTCCAGAAGAACTATCAGATCAAATGTAATCCTCAGAATTTTAAAGCACTGGCATTTGTTTAATCACAATACAGCAATTCCAACCATATAGAAAATTGTATTCACACTGTATTAAAAAGTGTAGTCACACCTTTTAATACCAATGCATGTGCTATGCATTTTTATGGTGGTCTATATTGTTTCATGTGTCAGCATTTATGACCTCTGTTTAATTCAAATGCCATGACGTATACACTAAACTGATGCTTCTTACAATTGCCATCACCCATAGGGTTTCGTAAAAAAAAAAAGGTGAAATTTATTACACCTAGTACCCCAGAATGCTGGCTTCAAAAATATGCAGAATAAGGGTTTTGTGTCTTTATTAGGTCACTTGCACAAAAATATTATGAATTTTTAAATTTTTACACCGCACACACCAGTTTTGAAATGTGGAAGGGAAAGTTGGTGTGCTGTAATTAGTTTCATTCCAAATATATTACTGCGACTTTTTAAAAAGTTACAAACTCACTCCACTGGGGGAGTGGCATTTAAAAAAATGACACAGCATTTCTAAACAAAAGTGTTAGTTCTAGAGATCCACCAAATTTAACAAACAACATGTGACGTGCGATAAATGTGGTGCAAAGTACACTAATGGCGACTTGAAATTGACTTTAAATATTCCCCTCATTTAAATTACCCCCTATGTGTTCAATGTTGTTTTACTAGATGGAATAGCGCATTTTCCCATACAAACAGAGGCCAAAAAGTACACTGTTTTGATCTTTGCCTAATGTAACCTTATGGACATGTTTTATCATACAGCCCTGATCAAAAGTTTAAGGCCACTTGAAAAATGGCAAAAAATCATATTTTACATTGTTGGATCTTAACAAGGTTCCAAGTAGAGCTTCAACATGCAACAAGAAGAAATGAGAGTGAGACAAAACATTTTTTGAGCATTCAATTAATTGAAATAATGATAAAACTGAAACAGGCTGTTTTTCAGCTGATCCAAATTTTAGGACCACATGCCTTTAAAAGGCCAAATCTGTGCAAAGATGTGGATTCATTGTCATTTTCTGTCAGGTAGTCACACGTTGTGATGGCAAAGGCAAAAAAACTCTCCCTTTTTGAACGTGGTCGGGTTGTTGAACTGCATAAGCAGGGTCTCTCACAGCGCGCCATCACTGCTGAGGTGGGACGCAGTAAGACAGTCATTTGGAATTTCTTAAATGATCCTGAGGGTTATGGAACAAAAAAAATCAAGTGAAAGACCCAAAACAATTTCATCAGCACTGAGCCGGAGGATCCAATTGGCTGTCCGTCAAGACACTGGACGATCCTCGACCCAAATTAAGGCCCTTACTGGTGCTGACTGCAGCCCCATAACCATCAGACGGCATCTGAGACTGAAGGGCTTCAAAAACAAAAAACGTCTTCAAAGACCTCGTCTCCTTGAACGCCACAGAACTGCTCGTTTGGACTTTGCAAGAGAGCACCAAACATGGGACATTCAAAGGTTGAAGAAAGTTTTATTCTCTGATGAGAAAAAATTTAACCTTGATGGTCCTGATGGTTTCCAACATTACTGGCATGACAAGCAGATCCCACCTGAGATGTTTTCTACGCGCCACAGTGGAGGGGGCGCCATAATGGTCTGGGGTGCTTTTTCCTTCAGTGGAACAATGGAGCTTCAGGAAGTGCAGGGGCGTCAAACGGCCGCTGGCTATGTCCAGATGTTGCAGAGAGCATTTCTCATGACTGAGGGCCCTCGTCTGTGTGGTAACGACTGGGTTTTTCAACAGGACAACGCTACAGTACACAATGCCCGCAGGACAAGGGACTTCTTCCAGGAGAATAACATCACTCTTTTGGTCCATCCTGCGTGTTCCCCTGATCTAAATCCAATTGAGAACCTTTGGGGATGGATGGCAAGGGAAGTTTACAAAAATGGACAACAGTTCCAGACAGTAGATGGCCTTCGTGCGGCCGTCTTCACCGCTTGGAGAAATGTTTCCACTCACCTCATGGAAACTCTTGCATCAAGCATGCCGAAACGAATTTTGGAAGTGATAAACAATAACGGCGGAGCTACTCATTACTGAGTTCATGTTTGGAAGTTGGATTTCTGTTTTGGGGGGTTTAGTTTTTTTTTGGAGGTGTGGTCCTAAACTTTTGATCAGCTGAAAAACAGCCTGTTTCAGTTTATTCGTTGTTTTCATTAAATTGAATGCTCCAAAAATGTTTTGTCTCATTCCCATTTCTTCTTGTTGCATGTTGAAGCTCTACTTGGAACCTTGTTAAGATCCAGCCATGCTAAATATGATTTTTTGCCATTTTTCAAGTGGTCTTAAACTTTTGATCAAGACTGTATATGTTGGGAGATTTTCTAGCCTACTCTCTAAATGAACATCACAAACATGATGATGGTGAACAGTCTGGACATTTGGCACTGTATGTCACGATCCCTACTCAATAGGTCACGTCACTGGGGTGAATTATACTAGTGAGCTCATCAAGTTACCACAGAAATTCCCACCCACCTATTCTAGATGACGGAATTATGCTAACTTACTCCCCTAGATTCTAACACCCCAATATTTTCTATCACAATAGCTGCCACCACATATACTATAAGGCAATAGGGGCCTATACTCAGATATTCTCTCAACCCAAATTTAACACAGTAACACAAGTTAACTATATGGGACCTAAAATCCTCTGAAACACTACTGGTAACTTTATTCCCTCCGAAAGAGCAAGTTCTATAAGACCTCAATTTTTTTTATTTAATACACAATAGTGCAGTTCAATACAAAAAGAAAGTGTCAGATAAAAGATACAAATATATATACAATAACAATGCAGTAAAACAGATAAAATAAAAGGGGTAAAATACAGAATATTGGCTTACTGAGATGCAGCAGTTATATTCCGGCTGTGGGGACAGCTGAAGATATGGGCAGTCACTCCAAACGATGTGGATCCCCAAAATGGCTGACAATTACTTGTTCCCAAACACCCATTTTTATCCCCCGTCAGACGAGGGGTGGGCTGTGAGGGAACCTCCCTCCTTTCGGTCCGGCCTTCTGGGACGTCTGATATTATTCAGGTTTCTGCCCCACCTTCCCAGAAGACTGACTGAGGTGGCAATATGAATCACGGCAATTCCTCGCTGTATGACAGGGACTGCGGGTACAGGTATGATCCCATAATCTGAGTTTCTTTGTCTCGGTCATACAGACACCAAATGCGATTGAGTTATGAATTCCAGAAGGCCATATCCTGAATAAAGAGAAATGCCTCCTGTCCAGTATGGCGCACATAGACTCTGCCTGAAGCCCATGTCAGGCTGAACACAATTATTAGGGTTCTGAGGCTGTGGGTGCCATGAGGTCGGAGTTATGGCTTCTGATATTATTTCATTCATCTACTGAATGGGTTAGACCACCCACTGGTCTAGCAGCCAACATGTCTAGGGTGGCTGTGCATTTTAAGTATCCCCCTCCCAAGTCTTCATTAGGATGTCCAAATGGTTTGCAATTAGCAGGCCTGTGCTAAATGCGGGCTTCCTTTGAGAATGGGGAGTTTCTCACCTAGTCTTCAGATGAGCTGGCATCTAGAGACACCATGTGCATTTGCTTAATAGATCAATTAGCCCACTGCTATACAATTAGCTATTGATAATGTAAGTTTATGAGAATATGAGATCTATCTATCTGTCTATCTATCTGTCTATTCACCTCAGATTTCGTTACACTGTATAAAAACACTAAATATGGTGTGACTGGCACCTACTTGTTTTTTATTTCTCTATGTATGAATCTTCCTGATTTAGTCTTATGGTGCTAGAACTATTCTATAATGATATAATCCAGGTCCTCCATAATCATAGCTCAGCACCTCCAAAATGTCCTTCTCCTTTTATATTTGCAGTCAAGGTCAATTTAAGAATCATTTCCCATTTTGTCAAGCTTTTTAAATGTATACCCAAAATGAATGCATCTCACAAATTACTTTTGAACGTAAACTGGATTGTCATTTAAATTGAGCACATGCTGGAGAATTGCGCTCTACATACGATAAGTGTTGGATAAATTGTTTCCATATATTCCAAATAGTAAAATTACATCAGAGAAAATGATGCTCTCTACAAAGCTATAGATTGTGATTATTGCCTGAACATAATTATCAGGTCATTGTAAGGATCCAGTGGTGTTTTATACCTAATAAACTAGGGGTAAATAGGAATCAATTCTATACAGCAACCAATTGTTCTGCATACTTTGACCTCTCTTGAAAAGCTATTAAAAACGCACCATTAAACTTTTGATTTGGTTTTTCTTTACCTTTAATGTTCTATTTATCAGAGTGTGTGGTCTCTGCTTCATAATGTAATGCTGAGTAGGAGTTCAGAAGTGAAAAGATGAAAAACTGAACTGTAAACATTGGATCTTTACTTCTAAGGTTGAAAAGTCATAGGACAATAGAAAGTCCTACTTCTTTGAATGCAAGTTAATCTTAACCTTAACCTTGTTTTAACTTTACTTTCAGTTAACATGATAACACTATTTAGTAGAAAATGATAACAAGAACTTACAGGACTATATCAAGAAAGGTTTAAATGTATTTGTTAATTTTCCTGATATTTTTTCTGTCTAGTTTATAGATTTTTTAAACTATGCATGTTGCATATTATATATGAAATAAAAACATTTTTATTGTCATAGTATAGGATACTCTTTTCCAAAGTATTTAATTTCTTGAGGTTAAAATTACATTTAGAAAAAATACAGAAAATACAAAACCTTCATTAATATTTTAATCTAATAAAAAAAAATACAGACTAAATATTTACTACAACTGTTCTTTCTTAGTAAAAAGTCTGCTGGTATTAAATGTGACAAAAGAGGTGTATGCCTCTAAATAAGTTTGTCACATCTCAGGAGGTACATGGACCAAAAATAATATCTACACTAGATCTTAGCAGCTAGTTTCCTGATGCATGCAATAGAAAATTTGTTGGGCAGGGTTACAAAGTTTTGTGCAAAAGCGGGCTTTTGTAAAAAAAAAAAAATAGCAATTTCTTATTCAACATTGGCACAAGGATTGATACATTTCTCCCTAAATGTTCTCCAATCAAAATGTGATCTGGGAGTTCAATGTAACTCAATGGAACTTTTATTTATTATCAAAACTAGCAAAAGGACCCAGCTTCGCACGGGTATATTTCATCTATTTAGTTTAATGTTTGTGTGTGTCATTAAAAGATATTAACAGTATCCCCCATAACAGTGACCTCTACGGTACCCCACCTCTTTAACAGTGAACTCCACAGTCCCCCACCCCTTAACACTGATCCCCCCACAGTGCCCCGCCACTTTAAAATGGGACCTCCACTTCAGCCCATCCCCTTAACTTTGACCTTCACAGCAGTCCGCCCCTTTACCAGTGAGTATCACAGCACCCCACTCCCTTGACAGTGACCTCTTCAGGGGCCTTCCCCCTTAACAGTGACCTCCACAGTACCCCACTCCCTAAACAGTGACCTCACAGTACCCTGCCCCCTTAACAGTGACCTCCACAGTGTCTGCCCCTTTAACAGTGACCTCCACAGCAGCCTGCCCCCTTAATCGTAACATCCACAGTGAATGCTTGATCAATGAGTTTTTGAGTTACAGAGCAGTATGTGTGTAACAAAAACAGTTGGAGCATGCAAACTCCATGCAGCTGCTGTGTAGGGGCGTATGACCCCCACAATATTTCTTTCCAGGTAGCAAGGGATGTGTATACCAAGTTTCGTTGAAATCGATGGTTGCATTTTTGAGTGATCACGGAACATACATACATGCACACATACACTCACCTAATGTAACGGTCACGTCCACACGCACACAGGGGGAGGGATAGTGACCACTGCGCTCCACCCTCACCCCTGGCCCTGCCTACTTGCCTCACGAGTCCTGATGACAGGGGACAACTGTATCCTCTAACTTAGGATACATGCAGGGAAGACAGACAAGACAAAATACGGAACATGAACGGACCGGGTCAGAACCAAGAAAGCTACGCAGTACAAAGGGTTAAGCAAAGAATGGTCAGGAGAAGCCGGGGTCAAATACCAGGAGAGCAGAGAAGTACAAGAGGAGTCCTAAGAGAGTAGTCAGGTGGGAGCCGAGGTCACAATACCAGGACGGATGCGCAGTACAGGAGGATCAGGCAAAGGATCGTCAGGGAACGGAATCAGGTGAGTATTCAGTAGTCCAACAAATAGCCAGGAACCTAGAAATTTACAGGCAACCTGTGGCTAGCAGGCTTCCTGTATTTATAGTGGGGAGTGAGGGTCATGTGACGTGGCCAGCGTCACATGACCGACAGACCAACCAGTTAAGCACCGAGTGATCAGCTTGGCGCTCAAGGCAGACTTAGGAGCAGGGAGCCACCCAGCAGTAAAGCCGCCCTGGGAATGAGGTCAAACACAGATTCTCATTCCCAAAGCTAAGCAACAGGTCTGCGGGTAGTGGGTGACCGAGTGCACCTTCGGAACCCCGTTACAGTACCCCCCCTTTTACGAGGGGCCACCGGACCCAAGACTTAAGGCGATGGCTTTTCAGGGTGTTCAAAATGAAATTTACGAACCAGTCTAGGAGCATGAACCTCCCTGGCAGGTACCCAAGATCTCTCTTTAAGTCCATACCCCTTCCAGTGAATCAGGTACTGCAAGGAGTTACGCACCTTCCTAACATCCACTATTTTAGACCCGACATACTCGACCGGCGGAGGCGAGGCTTTCGATGGTACTACCGGTTCAAAATATTTTTTTAAGTAGAGATTTATGGAACACATTATGAATATGGAATGACTCGGGCAGCTCCAACCTAAATGATACCGGGTTAATCACCTCCGTGATCTTATATGGTCCAATAAAACGAGGAGCAAATTTTCTAGAAGCTACCATGAGAGATAGATTCTTGGAGGACAACCATACTTTATCCCCAACCTGAAAGTTCACCCCCTTGAACGTCTCCTATCGGCCTTGAGTTTTTGAGAACTTTGAGCCTTTTCTAGGTTCTATTGAACCCGGGCCCAAACTGTGCACAGTTCGGAGGAGAGTTTATCAGCTTCAGGGTTAGAGGAGGAGACGGACGACCCAGAATGAAAACGGGGATGAAAACCATGGTTACAAAAGAAAGGGGATACCCCAGCAGAAGAATTGACACGGTTATTCAAAGCAAATTCAGCCAACGGAAGGAATTTGACTCATAATTGCTGGTCATCAGCAACATACAACCTCAGGAATTGTTCCACAGACTGATTAAGACGTTCAGTCTGCCCATTACTCTCAGGATGGTAGGCGGAAGAAAAAGACAACAAAATTTTACATCTTTGACAGAAGGCCCTCCAGAATTTGGACACAAACTGCACACCCCTGTCCGAAACAATATTTTCCGGGATGCCATGTAAACGAACAATCTCTCTCACAAAAATAGACGCCAGGGTTTTAGCATTCGGAAGTTTAGACAGGGGAATGAAATGAACCATCTTGCTAAACCTATCGACCACTACCCAAACCACAGTCTTACCCTCCGCCAGCGGTATGTCAGTTATAAAGTCCATCGAGATATGGGACCAGGGTCTACTGGGAATGGGTAGGGGTCGTAGGTTACCAGCAGGGCGAGTCCTAGGTGTCTTAGACCTGGCACAAACCTCACAGGCTGACACGTAGGACTTGACATCCCTGGTCAGAGTGGGCCTCCAATAAGATCTAGAAACCAGATCCTTAGTGCCCTCAACACCCGGATGTCCACAAAAGGCAGAATCGTGACACTCACCCAACAGCTGGAGACGAAATTGTACGGAAACAAACAACTTATCTGTTGGGGTGGATGCCGGTGCCAGATGTTGTTCAGCCTTAATGCGAGCCGAGATATCCTGGGTTAGAGCCGCTAAGAAGATGTTTGCTGGTAGGATGGATTCAGGCGGCGTCTCAGTGGGTTGAAAAGCATGGAAGCTCCGAGATAATGCGTCTGCCTTCACATTTTTACTTCCCGGCCTGAACGTAATGGAGAAATCAAAATGGGTAAAAAACAGAGCCCATCGGGCTTGTCGGGGATTCAACCTCTTAGCAGACTCGAGAAACATTAGGTTTTTATGATCAGTGGCGACAGTTACTCGATGCCTTGCCCCCTCCAAAAAATGCCTCCACTCCTCAAATGCCCATTTAATAGCCAGCAGCTCCCTATTCCCTATGTCGTAGTTTCTCTCCGTGGGAGAGAATTTCCTAGTGAAGAAGGCACACGGTCTCAGGTTAGTGAGGCTAGCAGGACCTTGTGAAAGGACAGCTCCTGCGCCGTCCTCGGACGCATCCACCTCCACAATAAAGGGTCTCTCCTGATCAGGCTGGATCAGAATGGGAGCGCTACTAAATGCCTTTTTTAATGTTTCAAATGAAGAAATGCCTTGGTAGACAAATTCTCCAAATCAATGGCTTAGCAATTACAGAAAAATTCATGATAAATTTACGGTAGTAATTAGCAAAACCCAAAAACCGTTGTAAAGCCTTTAACCCCTTAAGGACACATGACGTACCGGTACGGCATGTTTCCCGAGTCCTTAAGGACACATGACGTACCGGTACGTCATGGCTTTAAATAGCGATGCCGGCGCCGCGGGGGTTAATCGGAACGGGATGCCGGCTGAAATCATTCAGCCGGCATCCTGTAACAATGCAGGGGGGGGTCATTTGACCCCCCCGCATCGACGATCGCAGAAAACCGCAGGTCAATTCAGACCTGCGGTTTTCTGCGTTTCCGGTCCATTCGGGTGTCCTGTGACCCGATGAACCGGAAAAAGACTGCGATCGGTGGCGTAATTATACACCACCTATCGCAGTCCGAGGATTTGGAGAGGCGGTGCTGGCCCTGGTGCTGAATGCCGCTGTCCAGGGTGCTGATTGGTGCAGGGGAGAGAGGCGCGAGATTCAAACTTCCTGCGCTCCTCTCTCCCCTCCTCTTCCTGTCCAGCACCCTGACCGTGCAGCATCGTCCAGCACCAGCTCCTGTGTCCCCCTAATCGCCATCCATCACCCTCCTGCACCCATCGCCACCCAGGTAGGTTAGGGTCAGTGAGGGAGAGGCACCGTTAGGCAGGGAAAGAAGGGAAAAGTTAGAAAAAAAAAAAAGCACATTTATTCGAAACTTTTTTGTTTCAGCTTTCAGACCCCAGACCCCCCCTGCCACTTGCCCCCCCGCATCCCCCCCACCACCAGCCCCCCCCCCACCAGCCCCCCCCCCCACCAGCCCCCCCAATCCACCCCCCAACCCCCCCCCCCCCCCCCCCACCAGACCCTTCCCCCACCACCACTTTTTTTTTTTTCTGCGTGCGCTGACTGTCCGGCACTCTTAGCGTCCGGCCACTGTTAGCGCATCGCCCGCCCCACCACCCCACCGACCGCTGATCAGCGTTGAACCGCTGATCAGCAAGTTTGAACTTTTTTTTTTTTTTCTAACATTTGCCCATTTTTTTTGCCTGGACTTTTTAGTACGTGAACACCCGTGCCCCCACACACACGCACATAGAATAAAGGTTTACACGCACATACACACGCACACACACACACCCATGGCCCGCCGGATGTTCTCGGTGGAGGAGGCATACGCCCAGATTGCCTCCGACTCCGAGAGCCCCAGTGAGGATGAGGATGACCCCACGTTCCTTTTGTCATCCGCATCCTCCTCATCATCATCGGATGACGATGAGCCACCAAGGCAGCGGAGACGCCGCCAGGCGGAGCCAGGGGCCCCACATGCTAGGGATCCTGTGGCCCACCCTAGTACGAGCCGCCCTGGGGTTCGTACTGGTTTCCCGGCCCACCAAATAAGCCCATCGGAGCCCCCTGCCGATGAACTTAGCTGGTGTCCCCCAGTGGACTTTGAGCCCGAGATTCCGGATTTTGCTGGCAATCCAGGAATCCAGATTCCCACAGTGGGGTTTACTGAAATGGACTTTTTTAGTTTTTTTTTCAGTAACCCACTGGTGAATCTGATGGTGGAGCAGACGAATCTGTACGCCCAACAGTTCGTCGCTCAAAACCCGGGCTCATTTTTGGCTAGACCCGGTGGCTGGACGCCGGTCAGTGCAGCCGAGATGAGGACATTTTGGGGCCTCGTGCTGCATATGGGTCTAGTGCAAAAACCCAGTGTCAGGCAATACTGGAGTGGGGACATACTCTACCAGACCCCACTGTACAGTACGGCCATGACACGCTCCCGGTTTGAGGCCATCCGGAAATGTCTGCATTATTCCGATAATGCAGCATGTCCCCCCCGAAGTGATCCTGCCTATGACCGGCTGTACAAGATACGGCCGGTCATCAATCACTTTGGGGCCAAATTCATGGAGGCCTACGTACCTGGAAGGGAGGTCGCGGTTGATGAGTCTCTCGTTGCGTTCAAGGGGAGACTCAGTTTCCGCCAATACATTCCCACAAAGCGGGCGAGGTATGGCGTGAAGCTATACAAAATTTGTGAGAGTACCTCAGGGTACACTTACAAATTTCGTGTGTACGAGGGGCGAGATTCCCGGATTCAACCACCAGAATGTCCCCCCACTCTGGGTGTTACCGGGAAACTCGTGTGGGACCTTATGTACCCACTGCTGGATAAGGGTTACCACTTGTACGTGGACAACTTTTATACCAGCATTCCCTTGTTCAGGTCCCTTGCCGCCAGATCCACGTTCGCTTGTGGGACCGTGCGGAAAAATCAACGCGGCCTCCCTGCCCACCCCCTCCAGGTACCCATCCCCAGGGGTGAGACCCGTGCCCTTACCAGTGGAAGCCTGTTGCTGGTCAGGTATAAGGACAAGAGGGATGTCCTTATGCTGTCCACAATCCACGGTAACAGCACCACCCCCGTCTCTGTGCGAGGTACCGCGGCAACGGTCCTCAAGCCCGATTGTATCGTCGCCTACAATCGGTATATGGGAGGAGTTGATCTCTCTGATCAAGTCCTCAAGCCATATAATGCCATGCGCAAAACCCGGGCATGGTACAAAAAAGTTGCGGTCTACTTGGTACAGGTTGCCATGTACAACTCTTTTGTACTATCCCGAAGCGCTGGCAGCACAGGGACATTCCTCCAGTTCTATGAGGCAGTCCTCAAAGACCTGATCTTTTCGGACCGGGAAAGAGCAGGCCGGAGTACCTCGGGAACTGGAGGCGCCCGGATCGTCCCTGGCCAACACTTTCCAGGTGTGGTCCCCCATACTGGAAAGAAGGGACGAACCCAAAAAAGATGCAGAGTGTGTCACAAGAGGGGGATACGGAAGGACACCACCACTCAGTGTGACACGTGCCCCGATCATCCGGGCCTCTGCATTATCGATTGCTTCAGGGAGTATCACACTTCCATGGAGTACTAAATTTTTATAATCCCCAACAGTCCACTAGAGAACATAAAAAACTATGTCTCTCAGACTTTGGAGACACAGAAACAATTTTTCTTTCCCCAAAAAATATTAGTTTTAGTGCAGGCATCCTCAAACTGCGGCCCTCCAGATGTTGTAAAACTATAACTCCCAGCATGCCCAGACAACCTACAGCCATCAGCAGGGCATGGTGGGAATTGTAGTTTTACAACATCTGGAGGGCCGCAGTTTTAGAATGCCTGCTTAGTGTCTCCAAAGTCTGAGAGCCATACATATTGGGCATCGTCGCGTGCGTAAAAGTCGTCGCTATAAAAATTACTTTTGACCAAACGCCTCGGATGAACGGTGTTAAAAATATAAAATAAAAACGGTGCCAAAACACCTATTTTTGGGCAAAATTTCAATTTGAATCCATTTTGCCGGTAATAAAGCAACGGTTAACAGCCAAACAAAACTAAATATTTATTGCCCCGATTCTGTAGTTTGCAGAAACACCCCATATGTGGTCGTAAATGGCTATATAGCCGCACGGCAGGGCATAGAACGAAGGGAACTCCATATGGTTTCTGGAAGGCAGATTTTGATGGACAGTTTTTTTTTTGACACCATGTCCCATTAGAAGCCCCCCCTGATGTAGCCTAGACTAGAAACTCCAAAAAAGTGACCCCATCTAAGAAACTACACCCCTCAAGGTATTCAAAAGTTACTTTACAAACTATGTTAACCCTTTAGGTGTTCCACAAAACTAAATAGCGAATGTAGAAACAATTTTAGAATTTAATTTTTTTGTTACATTGCCTCAAAAAGAGTAATATAGAGCAACCAAAAATCAAATTTACCCCTAAAATAGTCCCAAAACAACAACCACCTTATCCCGTAGTTTCCTAGATGGGGTCACTTTTATGGAGTTTCTACTCTAGGGGTGCATCAGGGGGCTTGAAAGGGTACATGGTGTAAATAAACCAGTCCAGCAAAATCTGCCTTCCAAAAACCATATGGCGTTCCCCTTCTTCTATGTCCTGCCGTTTAGCCAAATAGTAGTTTACGACCACATATGGGGTGTTTCTGCAAACTACAGAATCAGGGCAACCCATTTTGAGTGTTGTTTGGCAGTTAACCCTTGTTTTACTCCTGGAGAAAATTGATTATATTGGAAAATTTTCCAAAAAATAGAAATTTCAAAATTGTTTCTCCATCTGCCATTAACTCTTGTGGAACACCTAAAGGGTTAACAAAGTTTGTAAACCCAGTTTTGAATACCTTGAGGGGTGTACTTTCTTAGATGGAGTCACTTTTTTGAAATTTCTATTCTAGGGGTGCAACAGGGGGCTTCAAATGGGACATGGTATAAACAAAACCAGTCCTGCCAAATCTGCCTTCCAAAACCCATATGGTGTTCCCCTCCTTCTATGTGCTACCGTTCGGCCAAACAGTAGTTTACGACCACATATGGGGTGTTTTTGCAAACTACGGAATCAGGGCAACCCATTTTGAGTGTTGTTTGGCAGTTAACCCTTGTTTTACTCCTGGAAAAAATTGATTATATTGGAAAATTTTCCAAAAAATAGAAATTTCAAAATTGTTTCTCCATCTGCCATTAACTCTTGTGGAACACCTAAAGGGTTAACAAAGTTTGTAAACCCAGTTTTGAATACCTTGAGGGGTGTACTTTCTTAGATGGAGTCACTTTTTTGAAATTTCTATTCTAGGGGTGCAACAGGGGGCTTCAAATGGGACATGGTATAAACAAAACCAGTCCTGCCAAATCTGCCTTCCAAAACCCATATGGTGTTCCCCTCCTTCTATGTGCTACCGTTCGGCCAAACAGTAGTTTACGACCACATATGGGGTGTTTTTGCAAACTACAGAATCAGGGCAACCCATTTTGAGTGTTGTTTGGCAGTTAACCCTTGTTTTACTCCTGGAAAAAATTGATTATATTGGAAAATTTTCCAAAAAATAGAAATTTCAAAATTGTTTCTCCATCTGCCATTAACTCTTGTGGAACACCTAAAGGGTTAACAAAGTTTGTAAACCCAGTTTTGAATACCTTGAGGGGTGTACTTTCTTAGATGGAGTCACTTTTTTGAAATTTCTATTCTAGGGGTGCAACAGGGGGCTTCAAATGGGACATGGTATAAACAAAACCAGTCCTGCCAAATCTGCCTTCCAAAACCCATATGGTGTTCCCCTCCTTCTATGTGCTACCGTTCGGCCAAACAGTAGTTTACGACCACATATGGGGTGTTTTTGCAAACTACAGAATCAGGGCAACCCATTTTGAGTGTTGTTTGGCAGTTAACCCTTGTTTTACTCCTGGAAAAAATTGATTATATTGGAAAATTTTCCAAAAAAAAGAAATTTCAAAATTGTTTCTCCATCTGCCATGAAGTCTTGTGGAAGACCTAAAGGGTTAATAAAGTTTGAAAAAACAGTTTTGAATACCTTGAGGGGTGTAGTTTCTAGAATGGGGTCATTTTTGGGAGGTTTCTATTATCTAAGCCTCACAAAGTGACTTCAAACCTGAACTGGTCCATATAAAGTGGGATTTTGAAGATTTCTGAAAATTTCAAAATTTGCTTCTAAACTTCTAAGCCTTGTAACATCCCCAAAAAATAAAATATCATTCCCAAAATGCTACAAACATAAAGTAGACATATGGGGAATGTAAAGTCATCACAATTTTTGGGGGTATTACTATGTATTACAGAAGTAGAGAAACTGAAAGTTTGAAATTTGCTAATTTTTCAAAATTTTTGGTAAAAATTGTATTTTTTTATGCAAAAAAATTAACTTTTTTGACCCAATTTTAGCAGTGACATGAAGTACAATATGTGACGAAAAAACAATCTCAGAACGGCCTGGGTAAGTCAAAGCGTTTAAAAGTTATGAGCACTTAAAGTGACACTGGTCAGATTTGCAAAAAATGGCCTGGTCCTTAAGGTGAAATAGGGCTGTGTCCTTAAGGGGTTAAAGGGCTTCTGTCAGCCCACTAAACCGTTTTTTTTTTTTTGTTTACTAATAATCCCTACACTGCGATTTATGCATACATAAGTTAAATAATAATTTCTGTTCAGTAGAATTTGCTAAAAAGCAATTTTTTTAATATGCAAATTACCTTGCTACCAGCAAGTAGGGCGGCTACTTGCTGGTAGCAGCCGCATCCTCCGACCCTAATGACGCCCCCTCCGCATTGTGATTGACAGGGCCAGGGAACGGAATCGTTCTCTGCTGGCCCTGCCTGTTAGCATTCAAAATCTGGCGCCTGCGCCGCGGCCGTGCCTATCTTCAATCTGCGCAGGCGCACTGAGAGACGGCCACTCGCTCGGCCGCTCCATCCTCAATGCGCCTGCGCTGATGACGTCACATCTACACCCGGCGCAGGCGCATTCAGGAGAGAGCGGCCGCCTCTCAGTGCGCCTGTGCAGATTGAAGATACGTACGGCCGCAACGCAGGCGCCAGATTTTGAATGCTAACAGGCAGGGCCAGCAGAGAACGATTCCGTTCCCTGGCCCTGTCAATCACAATGCGGAGGGGGCGTCATTAGGGTCGGAGGATGCGGCTGCTACCAGCAAGTAGCCGCCCTACTTGCTGGTAGCAAGGTAATTTGCATATTTTAAAAATCGCTTTTTAGCAAATTCTACTGAACAGAAATGATTATTTAACCTATGTATGCATAAATCGCAATGTAGGGATTATTAGTAAACAAAAACAAAAAAAACGGTTTAGTGGGCTGACAGAAGCCCTTTAAGGATGAAGGCCTTACCCATTCCTTAATTGCTAAAACTTTACCAGGATCCATCTTAAAGGCGTGAGGAGTCAAAACATGCCCTAGAAACAGTATCTCCTGTACACCAAAGACACATTTCTATTGTTTAGCGGATAGCTGGTTCTCCCTCAACACCTCTAATACTTGTTTGACATGAGACACATGAGATTCGAAATCAGGAGAGAATATCAAAATGTCGTCAAGATAGACAATAATAAATTTACCTAAGAACTCCCTAAGAATATCGTTCATTAAGTTTTGGAACACAGCTGGGGCATTGCTGAGTCCAAAAGGCATCACCTGATATTCAAAGTGTCCTATCGGAGTATTGAACGCTGTCTTCCATTCGTCTCCCTCCTTGATTCGGATTAGATTGTATGCCTAGAGTTGAGCGAACACCTGGATGTTCGGGTTCGAGAAGTTCGGCCGAACTTCCCGGAAATGTCCGGGTTCGGGATCCGAACCCAACCCGAACTTCGTCCCGAACATGAACCCCATTGAAGTCAATGGGGACCCAAACTTTTCGGCACTAAAAAGGCTGTAAAACAGCCCAGGAAAGGGCTAGAGGGCTGCAAAAGGCAGCAAAATGTAGTTAAATCCCCTGCAAACAAATGTGGATAGGAAAATGAATTAAAATAAAAATAAAATAAATAAAAATTAACCAATATCAATTGGAGAGAGGTCTCATAGCAGAGAATCAGGCTTCATGTCAGCAGAGAATCAGTCTTCATGTCATAGCAGAGAATCAGGCTTCACGTCACCCAAAACTGGAACAGTCCATTGTCAGATATTTAGGCCCAGGCACCCAGGCAGAGGAGAGAGGTCCCATAGCAGAGAATCTGGCTTCATGTCAGCAGAGAATCAGTCTTCATGTCATAGCAGAGAATCAGGCTTCATGTCACCCACCACTGGAACAGGCCACTGTCAGATATTTTTAGGCCCCGGCACCCAGACAGAGGAGAGAGGTCCCATAACAGAAATTCAGGCTTCATGTCAGCAGAGAATCAGTCTTCATGTCATAGCAGAGAATCAGGCTTCACGTCACCCACCACTGGAACAGTCCATTGTCACATATTTAGGCCCAGGCACCCAGGCAGAGGAGAGAGGTCCCATAGCAGAGAATCTGGCTTCATGTCAGCAGAGAATCAGTCTTCATGTCATAGCAGAGAATCAGGCTTCATGTCACCCACCACTGGAACAGGCCACTGTCAGATATTTTTAGGCCCCGGCACCCAGACAGAGGAGAGAGGTCCCATAACAGAGATTCAGGCTTCATGTCAGCAGAGAATAAGTCTTCATGTCATAGCAGAGAATCAGGCTTCATGTCACCCACCACTGGAACAGGCCACTGTCAGATATTTTTAGGCCCCGGCACCCAGACAGAGGAGAGAGGTCCCATAACAGAGATTCAGGCTTCATGTCAGCAGAGAATCAGTCTTCATGTCATAGCAGAGAATCAGGCTTCACGTCACCCACCACTGGAACAGTCCATTGTCACATATTTAGGCCCAGGCACCCAGGCAAAGGAGAGAGGTCCCATAGCAGAGAATCTGGCTTCATGTCAGCAGAGAATCAGTCTTCATGTCATAGCAGAGAATTAAGCTTCATGTCACCCACCACTGGAACAGGCCACTGTCAGATATTTTTAGGCCTCGGGACCCAGACAGAGGAGAGGTTCATTCAACTTTGGGTTGTCCCGCAATATAATGGTAAAATGAAAATAAAAATAGGATTGAATGAGGAAGTGCCCTGGAGTACAATAATATATGGTTAAGGGGAGGTAGTTAATGTCTAATCTGCAAAAGGGATGGACAGGTCCTGTGGGATCCATGCCTGGTTCGTTTGTCTGTAATGATGCCCCCTGCCGTGCTGAATACACGTTCAGACAAAACGCTGGCCGCCGGGCAGGCCAGCACCTCCAAGGCATAAAAGGCTAGCTCTGGCCACGTGGACAATTTGGAGACCCAGAAGTTGAATGGGGCCGAACCATCAGTCAGTACGTGGAGGGGTGTGCACAGGTACTGTTCCACCATGTTAGTGAAATGTTGCCTCCTGCTAACACGTTCCGTATCAGGTGGTGGTGCAGTTAGCTGTGGCGTGGTGACAAAACTTTTCCACATCTCTGCCATGCTAACCCTGCCCTCAGAGGAGCTGGCCGTGACACAGCTGCGTCGGCGACCTCTTGCTCCTCCTCTGCCTTCGCCTTGGGCTTCCACTTGTTCCCCTGTGACATTTGGGAATGCTCTCAGTAGCGCGTCTACCAACGTGCGCTTGTACTCGCGCATCTTCCTATCACGCTCCAGTGCAGGAAGTAAGGTGGGCAGACATAGAAGTGGTATTGTAACGCTGATAATGGCGTCATCACCACTGGCCATGTTGGTGGAGTACTCGAAACAGCGCAACAGGGCACACAGGTCTCGCATGGAGGCCCAGTCATTGGTGGTGAAGTGGTGCTGTTCAGCAGTGCGACTGACCCGTGCGTGCTGCAGCTGAAACTCCACTATGGCCTGCTGCTGCTCGCACAGTCTATCCAGCATGTGCAAGGTAGAGTTCCACCTGGTGGGCACGTCGCTTATGAGGCGGTGAGCGGGAAGGCCGAAGTTACGCTGTAGCGCAGACAGGCGAGCAGCGGCAGGATGTGAACGCCGGAAGAGCGAACAGACGGCCCGCACTTTATGCAGCAGCTCTGACATGTCGGGGTAGTTGCGAATGAACTTCTGCACCACCAAATTCAGCACGTGCGCCAGGCAAGGGATGTGCGTCAAATCGGCTAGTCCCAGAGCTGCAACGAGATTTCGCCCATTATCGCACACCACCAGGCCGGGCTTGAGGCTCACCGGCAGCAACCACTCGTCGGTCTGTTGTTCTATACCCCGCCACAACTCCTGTGCGGTGTGGGGCCTGTCCTGGGGGGGTGTGGGGGCTGTGCTGAAGTTGGTGGTGAAGGTGTGTGGCTGACTGGATGAGCAGGTGGAAGAAGAGGAGGAGGAAGCTGAGTAGGAGGAGGAGGAGACAGGAGGCAAAGAATGTTGCCCTGTGATCCTTGACGACGGAAGGACGTGTGCCAAACAGCTCTCCGCCTGGGGCCCAGCCGCCACTACATTTACCCAGTGTTCAGTTAGGGAGATATAGCGTCCCTGGCCGTGCTTACTGTCCACGTATCTGTGGTTAGGTGGACCTTGCCACAGATGGCGTTGCGCAGTGCACACTTGATTTTATCGGATACTTGGTTGTGCAGGGAAGGCACGGCTCTCTTGGAGAAGTAGTGGCGGCTGGGAACAACATACTGTGGGACAGCAAGCGACATGAGCTGTTTGAAGCTGTCTGTGTCCACCAGCCTAAATGACAGCATTTCATAGGCCAGTAGTTTAGAAATGCTGGCATTCAGGGCCAGGGATCGAGGGTGGCTAGGTGGGAATTTACGCTTTCTCTCAAATGTTTGTGAGATGGAGAGCTGAACGCTGCCGTGTGACATGGTTGAGATACTTGGTGACGCAGGTGGTGGTGTTGGTGGTACATCCCATGTTTGCTGGGCGGCAGGTGCCAACGTTCCTCCAGAGGCAGAGGAAGAGGCCGAGGCGGCGGCAGCAGCAGAAGAGGCCGAGGCAGCAGCAGCAGAAGAGGTAGCAGGGGGAGCCTGAGTGACTTCCTTGTTTTTAAGGTGTTTACTCCACTGCAGTTCATGCTTTGCATGCAGGTGCCTGGTCATGCAGGTTGTGCTAAGGTTCAGAACGTTAATTCCTCGCTTCAGGCTCTGATGGCACAGCATGCAAACCACTCGGGTCTTGTCGTCAGCACATTGTTTGAAGAAGTGCCATGCCAGGGAACTCCTTGAAGCTGCCTTTGGGGTGCTCGGTCCCAGATGGCGGCGGTCAGTAGCAGGCGGAGTCTCTTGGCGGCGGGTGTTCTGCTTTTGCCCACTGCTCCCTCTTTGTCTTTTGCTACGCTGTTGGCTCGGTCTCCCCACTGCCTCTTCAACCGAACTGTGAAAGTCAGTGGCTTGACCTTCATTCCATGTGGGGTCTAGGACCTCATCATCCCCTGCATCGTCTTCATCCCTGACCTCCTGTTCAGTCTGCACACTGCAGAAAGACGCAGCAGTTGGAACCTGTGTTTCGTCATCATCAGAGACGTGCTGAGGTGGTATTCCCATGTCCTCATCATCAGGAAACATAAGTGGTTGTGCGTTAGTGCATTCTATGTCTTCCACCGCTGGGGAAGGTCTAGGTGGATGCCCTTGGGAAACCCTGCCAGCAGAGTCTTCAAACTAAGTTGAGGCTCAGACAGTTTCCCTGATATGCATGGGGGTGATGTGACAGACTGATGGGCTTGGTTTTCATGCGCCACCTGTGAGCTTTCTGCAGACGACTGGGTGGGAGATAATGTGAACGTGCTGGATCCACTGTCGGCCACCCAATTGACTAATATATGTACCTGCTCAGGCCTTACCATCCTTAGAACGGCATTAGGCCCCACCAAATATGGCTGTAAATTCTGGCGGCTACTGGGACCTGGGGTAGTTGGTACACTAGGACGTGTGGCTGTGGCAGAACGGCCACGTCCTCTCCCAGCACCAGAGGGTCCACTAACACCACCACGACCATGTCCGCGTCCGCGTCCCTTACTAGATGTTTTCCTCATTGTTACCGTTCACCACAATAAGAAAAATATTATTTGGCCCAATGTATTGAATTCAAATTCAGGCCTTTTTTTTACAGACACCTAACACTATCTGGCTATCTATTTAGGTACCGTATTACACTAATACAGGCACAGCAGTAATGACAGATTTAGCTGAATATAAATTTGAGGCCTATTATTTAGGCGCTGGGTGACAGGTATACGTTTACGGACAGAATTAGACTTGGATCTGCACAGTAGCGTGTGTGTGAAGTTATTGAGAATTACCCTATCAGCACCTTGAATCTAATATACCCTTTTAGGGATAGATTTAAAGTAGGCCTGATACAGCAGAAACCACTAATTTAGAGAATTGCAAAATTGGGAATTGTATTTCAACCCAGAACAAAAACTGTGCTTTGACGGACACTAAATAACTTGACCAGCTAAAGCAATAATGACAGATTTGGATGAATATAAATTTGAGGCCTATTTTTTAGGCGCTGGGTGACAGGTATACTTGGAATTGCACAGTAGCGTGTGTGTGAAGTTATTGAGAATAACTTTGTGACAGGCTCAGCTTGACCCTGATGTAGGATATAGCCAAAAAATAACCACACTATTGATGGTTAAATGCACTTTGTGACAGGCTCAGCTTGCCCCTGATGTAGTATATGGCCAAAAAATAACCACACTATTGATGGTTAAATGCACTTGATGACAGCTTGACCCTGATGTAGGATATAGCCAAAAAATAACCACACTATTGATGGTTAAATGCACTTCGTGACAGGCTCAGCTTGCCCCTGATGTAGTATATGGCCAAAAAATAACCACACTATTGATGGTTAAATGCACTTTGTGACAGGCGCAGCTTGCCCCTGATGTAGTATATGGCCAAAAAATAACCACACTATTGATGGTTAAATGCACTTCGTGACAGGCTCAGCTTGCCCCTGATGTAGTATATGGCCAAAAAATAACCACACTATTGATGGTTAAATGCACTTCGTGACAGGCTCAGCTTGCCCCTGATGTAGTATATGGCCAAAAAATAACCACACTATTGATGGTTAAATGCACTTCGTGACAGGCTCAGCTTGCCCCTGATGTAGTTTATGGCCAAAAAATAACCACACTATTGATGGCTAAATGCACTTTGTGACAGGCTCAGCTTGCCCCTGATGTAGTATATGGCCAAAAAATAACCACACTATTGATGGTTAAATGCACTTGATGACAGCTTGACCCTGATGTAGGATATAGCCAAAAAATAACCACACTATTGATGGTTAAATGCACTTCGTGACAGGCTCAGCTTGCCCCTGATGTAGTATATGGCCAAAAAATAACCACACTATTGATGGTTAAATGCACTTTGTGACAGGCGCAGCTTGCCCCTGATGTAGTATATGGCCAAAAAATAACCACACTATTGATGGTTAAATGCACTTGATGACATCTTGACCCTGATGTAGGATATAGCCAAAAAATAACCACACTATTGATGGTTAAATGCACTTCGTGACAGGCTCAGCTTGCCCCTGATGTAGTATATGGCCAAAAAATAACCACACTATTGATGGTTAAATGCACTTCGTGACAGGCTCAGCTTGCCCCTGATGTAGTTTATGGCCAAAAAATAACCACACTATTGATGGCTAAATGCACTTTGTGACAGGCTCAGCTTGCCCCTGATGTAGTATATGGCCAAAAAATAACCACACTATTGATGGTTAAATGCACTTGATGACAGCTTGACCCTGATGTAGGATATAGCCAAAAAATAACCACACTATTGATGGTTAAATGCACTTCGTGACAGGCTCAGCTTGCCCCTGATGTAGTATATGGCCAAAAAATAACCACACTATTGATGGTTAAATGCACTTTGTGACAGGCGCAGCTTGCCCCTGATGTAGTATATGGCCAAAAAATAAACACACTATTGATGGTTAAATGCACTTCGTGACAGGCTCAGCTTGCCCCTGATGTAGTATATGGCCAAAAAATAACCACACTATTGATGGTTAAATGCACTTCGTGACAGGCTCAGCTTGCCCCTGATGTAGTATATGGCCAAAAAATAACCACACTATTGATGGTTAAATGCACTTCGTGACAGGCTCAGCTTGCCCCTGATGTAGTTTATGGCCAAAAAATAACCACACTATTGATGGCTAAATGCACTTGGTGACAGGCTCAGCTTGCCCCTGATGTAGTATATGGCCAAAAAATAACCACACTATTGATGGTTAAATGCACTTGATGACAGCTTGACCCTGATGTAGGATATAGCCAAAAAATAACCACACTATTGATGGTTAAATGCACTTGGTGACAGGCTCAGCTTGCCCCTGATGTAGTATATGGCCAAAAAATAACCACACTATTGATGGTTAAATGCACTTGATGACAGCTTGACCCTGATGTAGGATATAGCCAAAAAATAACCACACTATTGATGGTTAAATGCACTTCGTGACAGGCTCAGCTTGCCCCTGATGTAGTATATGGCCAAAAAATAACCACACTATTGATGGTTAAATGCACTTCGTAACAGGCTCAGCTTGACCCTGATGTAGGATATAGCCAAAAAATAACCACACTATTGATGGTTAAATGTACTTGGTGGCAGCTTGTGCTGGCGCACCACAAGCCACAAAATGGCCGCCGATCAACCCAGAAAAAAGTGAATTAAAAACGCTCTGGGCAGCCTAAAAACAGCAATTGAATAGCAGCAGTTCAATGATCCACAGCTGTAGATCGATCACTGAATGAAGTCTTTTGGAGGAGTTAATCACTGCCTAATCTCGCCCTAACGTCGCAACCTCTCCCTACACTTGTAACAGCAGAGTGACGTGCAGCGCTACGTGACCCAAGCTTATATAGAGGCTGGGTCACATGCTGCACTGGCCAATCACAGCCATGCCAATAGTAGGCATGGCTGTGACGGCCTCTTGGGGCAAGTAGTATGTCGCTTGTTGATTGGCTGCTTTGCAGCCTTTCAAAAAGTGCCAAGAAAGCGACGAACACCGAACCCGAACCCAGACTTTTACGAAAATGTTCGGGTTCGGGTCCGTGTCACGGACACCCCACAGTTCGGGTTCGCTCATCCCTATGTATGCCCCTTTCAGGTCAATCTTGGAAAACCAGGTTGCCCCCAAAACCTGGTTAAATAAATCCGGAATCAATGGGAGAGAGTATCTATTTTGGATAGTGATTTTTTTTAATCTCCGGTAATCAATACAAGGCCTAAGACCACCATCCTTCTTTTTAACAAAGAAAACCCTGCTCCCATAGGAGAGACTGAAGGTCTAATATGCCCTTTAGCAAGGCTCTCCTTAATATAATCTTCCATAGCCTTGCGTTCGGGCCCTGAAAGATTATAAATTTGCCCTTTAGGAAATTCAGCACCCTCAATTAGCTCTATGGCGCAATCATAAGGTCTATGGGGGGGTAGAACCTCTGGAGTAAGGGACGAGAACACATCAGAATATTCCTTAATAACAGAGGGTAATGTATTAGACCTTACTGAAACCCCAGCCTGGACCACGGACAAGCATGAGTCACACTTAGGTCCCCATTTCACCAACTCTCCTTTGGACCAATCAATTGTGGGGTTATGTAAACGGATCCAAGGCAACCGTAGTACCACCTCAACCGGTAGGTTCTCCAGGACTAGAGGAGAACATCTCTCAGAGTGGCACACATCCACGGACAGAGAAATTTCTGAGGTACATGACCTCACCGTACCACCAATCAGGGGAGTAGCATCAATGGCCATGACATGGATAGGTGTAGGTAAAGCAAACATTGGAATACCCAATTTACTAGCAAACTCAAAGTCAATAAAGCTGGCCGCTGAACCGGAATCAATAAAGTAGAATATAATGGAGTGGCTCACCGCTGATTGTGGGTGGTACGGTGCTAACAAGCTCTGATTGAGGACACCCTGCCTCAATTGATAAAACGGGTGAAGAAAGTAAAATACGAGCGAGCACTCACTCTATGGCATGAAATAATTTATTATATATCTAATATAAATTCATACAATAAATAAAATCAACTGACATATACACTCAAAATATTAAAATTCCTAGGAAATTGGTCTGGTGTGACCATAGACAATGAATTACAACCACAATAGTATCTAAGTGATATCACTTGTAGCAATGAACAGCAGCAACTATTAAACAGTAATAATGTGGCAATAAATTAACAGCTATTACACAAAGGATTATGGCAATATGGAGGAGCTATAATAGCGACAAATAGCGCAGGTACGCAATCGATATCCAAGAATTGCATGTGATGAGGACCACAAAAATTAGTGGAGGTGAAAAAGTGTTCAGTGATTTATATCCAAACAAATAGTGGTGAGAGCAAAAATAAAAATAAAAATGAAGATAAATCCCTTTTGTGTCCGTGAAAAAATAAACGAAGTGAAAATAAAGTCACAATATCAAGGTGAATTATGTTGCGGTCCAATACACATCAGTATGTGCTTAAACCTTCTGTAGTTAGCAGTAGTTGTCACAGACACTGTCCCAGTTAATGTCTTTTCATACGGACCATATAATAAGAAACTCTGTGGACTTGTAATTTTTGAACAAGGCTATAATCAGCCGTCTGAAGCAAGCGGTTCACTCAGATATGAGTGCGGCTAATGTTATTAGGAGAGGAGAAAACCCTTACCTCCTTCCACATATGATTCCGAAATCCTATTCCTAGCTGTGTGCAGCCGATGAAGAGAGGACGCCAATACTTCCTCGCTATTCGTGCTGATCGACAGTCCAGTCTCGTGATAGCAAGCGCGGGACTCCCGTCCGGTAAGCTGAATCACTGCGCTTAGTTCGTCGATTTATTTGCTGGAACAGCTTGGATTCGGTTCATAGAAACAAAGTCTAGCATGGCCATGCACAGATTAGTTGTTGCGGAGGTTTCACCAGAGTGTCCGATATCCCAGACGCGTTTCGGGATGATTCCACATCCCTTCCTCAGTGGTCATATCCGGCACTCCCAACCTCCTGTTCCTTAAATGCTCACAAAGTCATCCACAAACCATGGTTAGATAATCCGGGATTCCAAATTCTCAAATTAACTACCTATTGCGGTTTATGTGCGGTTTTATAGCGTTTTTTCTATGGATGCGTTTCTAATGCGTTTTTCCTCTTTTTAAACTTTATGCCTTACGATTTCATAATATATAAAATATAAGCCATATCTGATATTTGTAGATACTTAAAAATATAAAAAATATGAAAATATATATAAACATGTTTATTACAAGGGTTAAAAACATAAATAGTATATTCAATATAATTGTATGAATCACATGATAAACCTAAAATTAATAAAATGTAGGGTTGAGTATAAAACCCTACATTTTATTAATTTTAGGTTTATCATGTGATTCATACAATTATATTGAATATACTATTTATGTTTTTAACCCTTGTAATAAACATGTTTATATATATTTTCATATTTTTTATATTTTTAAGTATCTACAAATATCAGATATGGCTTATATTTTATATATTATGAAATCGTAAGGCATAAAGTTTAAAAAGAGGAAAAACGCATTAGAAACGCATCCATAGAAAAAACGCTATAAAACCGCACATAAACCGCAAGAGGTAGTTAATTTGAGAATTTGGAATCCCGGATTATCTAACCATGGTTTGTGGATGACTTTGTGAGCATTTAAGGAACAGGAGGTTGGGAGTGCCGGATATGACCACTGAGGAAGGGATGTGGAATCATCCCGAAACGCGTCTGGAATATCGGACACTCTGGTGAAACCTCCGCAACAACTAATCTGTGCATGGCCATGCTAGACTTTGTTTCTATGAACCGAATCCAAGCTGTTCCAGCAAATAAATCGACGAACTAAGCGCAGTGATTCAGCTTACCGGACGGGAGTCCCGCGCTTGCTATCACGAGACTGGACTGTCGATCAGCACGAATAGCGAGGAAGTATTGGCGTCCTCTCTTCATCGGCTGCACACAGCTAGGAATAGGATTTCGGAATCATATGTGGAAGGAGGTAAGGGTTTTCTCCTCTCCTAATAACATTAGCCGCACTCATATCTGAGTGAACCGCTTGCTTCAGACGGCTGATTATAGCCTTGTTCAAAAATTACAAGTCTACAGAGTTTCTTATTATATGGTCCGTATGAAAAGACATTAACTGGGACAGTGTCTGTGACAACTACTGCTAACTACAGAAGGTTTAAGCATATACTGATGTGTATTGGACCGCAACATAATTCACCTTGATATTGTGACTTTATTTTCACTTCGTTTATTTTTTCACGGACACAAAAGGGATTTATCTTCATTTTTATTTTTATTTTTGCTCTCACCACTATTTGTTTGGATATAAATCACTGAACACTTTTTCACCTCCACTAATTTTTGTGGTCCTCATCACATGCAATTCTTGGATATCGATTGCGTACCTGCGCTATTTGTCGCTATTATAGCTCCTCCATATTGCCATAATCCTTTGTGTAATAGCTGTTAATTTATTGCCACATTATTACTGTTTAATAGTTGCTGCTGTTCATTGCTACAAGTGATATCACTTAGATACTATTGTGGTTGTAATTCATTGTCTATGGTCACACCAGACCAATTTCCTAGGAATTTTAATATTTTGAGTGTATATGTCAGTTGATTTTATTTATTGTATGAATTTATATTAGATATATAATAAATTATTTCATGCCATAGAGTGAGTGCTCGCTCGTATTTTACTTTCTTCACCCGGAATCAATAAAGGCCTTACCCGGCCACTTATTAACCCCCAGAGAAATTGTTATGGGTACCAAAAGCTTACCTTTAGAAAAATCAGGGTGTACCTGGTCTTTAGGTTGTCTTGCCTTAGGAGACTTGTCAGAGAGGACCCTCTTAGGACACTTGTTGATCCAATGGCCAGGATCTCCACAGTAGAAGCACTCTCCGCGTCTGCGACGAAGATTACCCCGGGTCATGCCAACCTGCATGGGTTCCTCGGTGGAGACCTCAGTGTTGTCCCTGGAAAAGGTCTCTGGCTGGACCACCATCTGAGAACAGAACTGTCGTTCTTGTCGTCTCTCTCTAACTCGTCTGTCAAGTCGAACAACTAGGGTCATCATCTCCTCTAAGGTCTCAGGAATTTGGTAATTGACTGATAGATCTTTTAAATTATCAGATAGACCAGACCTAAACTGACTCTTCAGGGCTGGTTCATTCCATCCTGAGGGGACACACCACCGTCTGAATTGGGTGCAATACTCCTCCACAGGGAGATGGCCCTGAACCAGTGCCCTAAGAGCCGTCCCGGCTACCAGGGCCCTGTCTGGTTCGTCATAGAGGGTACCCAGGGCCTGAAAAAAAACCTCCACAGAAGTTAGACAACTGGCCCCAGGAGGTAACGAAAATGCCCAGTCCTGGGGATCACCCTGTAGTAGAGAAATGATAATCCCCACGCGTTGGCTCTCGGGACCGGAGGACACGGGACGCAAACGGAAGTAGAGTTTGCAATTCTCCTTAAAGGAGAGAAACCTCTTCCATTCTCCAGAAAAGGGTTCTGGGAGCTTGATCTGGGGTTCAAAATTTGGACTGGAGGACAGAGGAGTGGAAGAACCTTGCCCTAACTCACAAGAACGGAGTTTCTCTCCTAGCTCCTGCACCATCTGTGTCAAGTTAGAGACATGGTCAGTCAGGGTAGTAAGAGGATTCATGATACAGTGGTTATTGGGCCTGTTAATCTGTAACGGTCACGTCCACACACACACAGGGGGAGGGATAGTGACCACTGCGCTCCACCCCCACCCCTGGCCCTGCCTACTTGCCTCATGAGTCCTGATGACAAGGGACAACTGGACGACAGTCCCTAACTTAGGATACGTGCAGGGAAGACAGACAAGACAAAATACGGAACATGAACGGACCGGGTCAGAACCAAGAGAGCTACGCAGTACAAAGGGTTAAGCAAAGAATGGTCAGGAGAAGCCGGGGTCAAATACCAGGAGAGCAGAGAAGTACAAGAGGAGTCCTAAGAGAGTAGTCAGGTGGGAGCCGAGGTCACAATACCAGGACGGATGCGCAGTACAGAAGGAGCAGGCAAAGGATCGTCAGAGAACGGAATCAGGTGAGTATTCAGTAGTCCAACAAATAGCCAGGAACCTAGAAATTAACAGGCAACCTGTGGCTAGCAGGCTGCCTGTATTTATAGTGGGGAGTGAGGGTCATGTGACGTGGCCAGCGTCACATGACCGACAGACCAACCAGTTGAGCACCGAGTGATTAGCTCGGCGCTCAAGGCAGACTTAGGAGCAGGGAGCAATCCAGCAGTAAAGCCGCCCTGGGAATGAGGTCAAACACAGATCCTCATTCCCAAAGCTAAGCAACAGGTCTGCGTGTACTGGGGGACCGAGTGCACCTTCGGAACCCCGTTACACCTAAAGAATTATTAGGAACACCTGTTCTATTTCTCATTAATGCAATTATCTAGTCAACCAATCACATGGCAGTTTCTTCAATGCGTTTAGGGGTGTGGTCCTGGTCAAGACAATCTCCTGAACTCCAAACTGAATGTCAGAATGGGAAAGAAAGGTGATGTAAGCAATTTTGAGCGTGGCATGGTTGTTGGTGCCAGACGGGCCGGTCTGAGTATTTCACAAAGAATGGTGTGAAAAGGGAAAAGCATCCAGTATGCGGCAGTCCTGTGGGCAAAAATGCCTTGTGGATGCTAGAGGTCAGAGGAGAATGGGCCGACTGATTCAAGCTGATAGCTCAGAGCAACGTTGACTGAAATAACCACTCGTTACAACCGAGGTATGCAGCAAAGTATTTGTGAAGCCACAACACGCACAACTTTGAGGCGGATGGGCTACAACAGCAGAAGACCCAACCGGGTACCACTCATCTCCACTACAAATAGGAAAAAGAGGCTACAATTTGCACAAGCTCACCAAAATTGGACTGTTGAAGACTGGAAAAATGTTGCCTGGTCTTATGAGTCTCGATTTCTGTTGAGACATTCAAATGGTAGAGTCCGAATTTGGCATAAACAGAATGACAACATGTATCCATCCTCTGATGGCTACTTCCAGCAGGATAATGCACCATGTCACAGAGCTCGAATCATTTCAAATTGGTTTCTTGAACATGACAATGAGTTCACTGTACTAAAATGGCCCCCACAGTCACCAGATCTCAACCCAATAGAGCATCTTTGGGATGTGGTGGAACGGGAGCTTGGTGCCCTGGATGTGCATCCCTCAAATCTCCATCAATTGCAAGATGCTATCCTATCAATATGGGCCAACATTTCTAAAGAATGCTATCAGCACCTTGTTGAATCAATGCCACGTAGAATTAAGGCAGTTCTGAAGGCAAAAGAGGGTCCAACACCGTATTAGTATGGTGTTCCTAATAATTCTTTAGTTGAGTGTATATACGTCCTTCTTTATATATATATAGATTTAGAGCCAAATCCTTTTCCATTGAAGACTCAATTGTGATGCATTGAAGGTATAATTAGCATAGTTATTTTTTTAACTCAAAATGCATAAACTTTTCAACTTTTTGCTGCTCACATGGCCATTTTATCCTGTATTGGCTGGACTTTATCTACTGTATCAAAACTAGCAGTGTTGTATCTGTAAATACAGATAGAATGCTATAAAGTCCGACTTCTGCATCAGTTACTATATAAACAGGTTAAAGAGGAAAGATCCCAGTACAGATCCCTGGGGAACCCCACTTATAAAATTACACTAGTCTGAATATTACCTTTACAATTCTAACAATCTAGAACCTTTACATTCACATAATTACCTATAAGACAGAATTAATTTAATGTACAAGGTCCCTTTAAATGCGGAGCTCTCGCATATAAAAAATAAAAATACCAAAAAGTGCAAAATTGCGGCTTCCTTATAATTTCTTTGTTCTGGGCATGTGGTTAGTAATATCAATTTGTATTTAATTTTGTTAGCTGTATAATTCAATGCTCTTAATAGATTACAGACTTATGACACGTTCTCTCATGTTCATACTCGCGTTTGGTGTGGATCCGGCATGGATCTGCACAGACGGATCCGTTCAGATAATACAAACGTCTGCATCCATTCAGAATAGATCCGTTTGTATTATCTTTAACATAGCCAAGACGGATCCGTCTTAAACACCATTGAAAGTCAATGGAGGACGTATCCGTTTTCTATTGTGCCAGATTGTGTCATAGAAAACGGATCCGTCCCCATTGACTTACATTGTATGTCAGAACGGATCTGTTTGGCTCAGTTTCGTCAGACAGGCACCAAAACACTGCAAGCAGCGTTTTGGTGTTCTCCTCCAAAGCAGAATGGAGACGGAACAGAGGCAAACTGAGGCAAACTGATGCATTCTGAGAGGATCCTTTTCCATTCAGAATGCATTAGGGCAAAACTGATCCATTTTGGACCGCTTGTGAGAGCCCTGAACGGATCTCACAAACAGAAAGCCAAAACGCCAGTGTGAAAGTAGCCTTAGTTTGCTAAGAACATAGACACATTGTAGCAAACTAAGAGAAAGTGTCATAAGTCTGCCATCTATTAAGATCATTGAATAATACTGCTAACAAAATTAAATACAAACTGATACTACTAATCACATGTCCAGAACAAAGAAATTACAAGGAAGCAGCAATTTTGCACTTTTTGGTATTTTTATTTTTTATATGCGAGAGCTCTGCATTTAAAGGGACCGTGTACAAGAAATTAATTCTGTCTTATAGGTATTTATGTGAATGTAAAGCTTGTTTTTTATGCATTTGATTTTATATTATGTATAAGGTTTTGTAAAAGTAAATGCAAATTACTGTGAGCTAGCCATTTTTTCACTAATACTTAGATTCACGAATATTACCTTTGAAGAAGACTTTTTTTTGCCAATTTTACATCTAGTTACAAGTTCTACTATCTAAACCAATTAACCTTACATTTTGCAATTAACACACATGAAGGATGGTATCAAACAGTTTACAAAATTGTATAGTACATCTACTGGCAGCTCCTTGCCAGGTTCCTGGTTACTTAATAAATATCAGGGACACTGACAGGCCCAATAAGCATATTTAGCTATATATATATGCATGCATACGTCTTCTAATGTGTATTAAAAACATATAAGTTTAACCCCTGTCCACCTTATAAATACAGCAAAATCATTTTTGATAACCTGATGTAATCGCTCTTCTTTCTGCCCAAGGGGCGGCGTTTCAGCTCCACATGGGCGCACACATGCGCCCCAACCGCCGTTTTGAAGCGCCGCCCAGCTCATCAATATTCACTTCGCTGGGCGGCTTCTGCTGTCCCCGACGTTCCGAGATCCCGCGCATGCCCAATAGAAAGCTATGGGATCTCGGAACGTCGGGGACAGCAGAAGCCGCCCAGCAAAGTGAATATTGATGAGATGGGCGGTGCTTGAAAACGGCGGTTGGGGTGCGTGTGTGCGCCCATGTGGAGCTGAAACGCCGCCCCTTGGGCAGAAAGAAGAGCGATTACATCAGGTTATCAAAAATGATTTTGCTGTATTTATAAGGTGGACAGGGGTTATACTTATATGTTTTTAATACACCTTAGAAGACCTATTTATGCATATATATATAGCTAAATATGCTTATTGGGCCTGTCAGTGTCCCTTTAAGAACATGAGGATATAGAGCATAAGGACCAGGAGCTGTATTAAAATACATTTTTTAAAACCTTTTTGAACCATTCCTTCAGTCAGTCAGGGCAGTCATTAACTATGACATCATCAGAAATGCCAGTAAGTAGGCCTTTGTGAACACTGATGAGAAAATGATAATTACGCTTACTGGTAATTTAAAGGGGTTTTCTGAGATTTTCCAGAGGATAGGTCATCAGTATCTGATCGGTGGGGGTCCAACACCCAGGACCCCTGCAGATTAGCTGTTTAAGAAGGCAGAGGCACTCCTGTGAGCACCACAGCCTTCTCTCTGCTTTTCCTAGGCCAGTAAAGACATGTTCATGCGTCAAGTGGCCTAGGAGCAGATCAGCCCCATTCTAATGAATGAGTGCATTACGAAGCCCAGTTGCTATACAATGTACGACGCTGTGCTGGGTAAGTTGCGAGAAGGCATAGGCGCTCACAGCAGTGCCTCTGCCTTCTCAAAACAGCTGATCGGCGGGGATCCCGAGTGTCGGACCCCCACAGATATGATACTGATGACTAATCTTGAGTGAATCGAAGCATCCGAAGTGGAATTCTGTCCAAAGTTTAGCATATCTTCAATTTGCAACAAAGCTGAGCTTTTCAAAAAATGCCGACTGTACAGCCCTAGATCAGTGGATGTGGTAGGCCACCCTAAAAAGAAGTGTTTTTAGGGAGAGCATAAAACTGTGATTTAATATTGTGATTTAATCTAATTTCTTGGGGTAGGGTATTTCAGAGAACTGGTGCAGCTTGGTAGAAGTCTTGAAGCCGGGAGTAGAAGGTTTGGATTATGGTGGATGTCAGTCGTAAATCATTTTCAGAGCATACAGCATGGGTAGGGTGGTTGACAGAGATGAGGGAAGAGATGTAGGGGGAATGTAACAACCCAGAGTGGCATTACCACCTTTGCACATCGCTACTGTCTTTACTGGTTAACCTCATGTCATCATGTGTATTTATTTAAGGTCCAAACACTGTGCATTTCCTATTTTTCAACTGTTATGTTCATATGTAATGTGTCTGGTTCACCAGCAGGTGGCAGCAAATACTGCAGAGCTACAGTTAGGTAGAATGGAGCTTTCCATTTCATTCTAAACCCACTCTGTGGAGAAGTGGGCTAGTCCCACTTCCTGCAGGAAGGGTGAGGACTAGTTTCTAGAGCAGTCTAGCTTACCACCAGCTGGGGGAAATGATGAAATGATTGTGCGTGAAAATCCCAGTAACTGAGCAGATTGTGAAATACTCAGACCGGCCCGTCTGGCACCAACAACCATGCCACGCTCAAAATTGCTTAAATCACCTGATTCAAGCTGATAGAAGAGCAACGTTGACTGAAATAACCACTCGTTACAACCGAGGTATGCAGCAAAGCATTTGTGAAGCCACAACACGCACAACCTTGAGGCGGATGGGCTACAGCAGCAGAAGACCCAACCGGGTACCACTCATCTCCACTACAAATAGGAAAAAGAGGCTACAATTTGCACAAGCTCACCAAAATTGGACTGTTGAAGACTGGAAAAATGTTGCCTGGTCTTATGAGTCTCGATTTCTGTTGAGACATTCAAATGGTAGAGTCCGAATTTGGCGTAAACAGAATGAGAACATGTATCCATCCTCTGATGGCTACTTCCAGCAGGATAATGCACCATGTCACAAAGCTCTAATCATTTCAAATTGGTTTCTTGAACATGACAATGAGTTCACTGTACTAAAATGGCCCCCCCAGTCACCAGATCTCAACCCAATAGAGCATCTTTGGGATGTGGTGGAACGGGAGCTTCGTGCCCTGGATGTGCATCCCTCAAATCTCCATCAACTGCAAGATGCTATCCTATCAATATGGGCCAACATTTCTAAAGAATGCTATCAGCACCTTGGTGAATCAATGCCACGTAGAATTAAGGCAGTTCTGAAGGCAAAAGGGGGTCCAACACCGTATTAGTATGGTGTTCCTAATAATTCTTTAGGTGAGTGTATTTATTAATGATCTTGTAGAAGGCTTGCATAGTAAAGTATCAATTTTCGCAGATGACACTAAACTGTGTAAAGTAATTAATACTGAAGAGGACAGTATACTACTACAGAGGGATCTGGATAGATTGGAGGCTTGGGCAGATAAGTGGCAGATGAGGTTTAACACTGACAAATGTAAGGTTATGCACATGGGAAGGAATAATGCAGGGTCACCCGTACATACTAAATGGTAAAACACTTGGTAACACTGACATGGAAAAGGATCTAGGAATTTTAATAAACAGCAAACTAAGCTGCAAAAAACAGTGTCAGACAGCTGCTGCCAAGGCCAATAAGATAATGGGTTGCATCAAAAGGGCATAGATACCTGTGATAAGAACATAGCCCTACCACTTTACAAATCGCTAGTCAGACCACACATGGAGTACTGTGTACAGTTCTCAGCTCCTGTAAACAAGGCAGACATAGCAGAGCTGGAGAGGGTCCAGAGGAGGGCAACTAAAGTAATAACTGGAATGGGGCAACTACAGTACCCTGAAAGACTATCAAAATTAGGGTTATTCACTTTAGAAAAAAGATGACTGAGGGGAGATCTAATTACTATGTATGAATATATCAGGGGTCAGTACAGAGATCTATCCCATCATCTATTTATCCCCAGGACTGTGACTGTGACGAGATGACATCCTCTGCGTCTGGAGGAAATAAAGTTTGTACACAAACATAGAAGAGGATTCTTTGCGGTAAGAGCAGTGAGACTATGGAACTCTCTGCCTGAGGAGGTGGTGAGGAATTCAAGAGGGACCTGGATGTATTTCTGGAGTGTAATAATATTAAAAGCTATAGCTACTAGAGAGGGGTCGTTGATCCAGGGAGTTATTCTGATTGCCTGATTGGAGTCGGGAAGGAATTATTTATTCCCCTAAAGTGGGGAAAATTAACTTCTACCTCACAGTATTTAGTTTTTTTGCCTTCCTCTTGATCAACTTGCAGGATGACAGGCCGAACTGGATGGGCAAATGTCTTTTTTCGGCCTTATGTACTATGTTACTATGTTAATAATTCTTCAATTATTCCCCCTATTTGTCTGCTTCGGAGCCAAAGCCTGGGGTTTCAGCTGTATCCAGGTAGGAGCACCGTGACACTGGAACAAAACATTAAGGGAAATTTTAGGCCACCTTATACCACTCGGACATTCCTACACCTAGGTACTCGAGTCCTTCTTTAGGGCCCCAGGGGACGGCCTGCTGCAGATGCAGCACTGTGGAGAGCTTTGTGGGTGAGAACGCGTAGTTTAAATTGGATTCTATGCCGTATGGGCAACCAGTGCAATGACTGGCACAGAGTGGAGGCATCGGAGTACCGGTTAGACAGATAGGTGATCCTGGCTGATGCATTAAGGATAGATTGGAGAAGGTAAAGTCTGGTGAGGGGGATGCCAATTAATAGTGAAAACTGAAGAAAAAGTTCATTCCAGCCTCCAGATAAAACATTGAAATCCTTTATTGAAAAATAATAATAAATTCAGGTATGCCAGACACACAGAACAATTTTTTGGAGTGCCAGTCTTTTCCGTGCCCCGGACATCTGCATCGGAGCTGACAGTGATTATCTTTTGCCAATTAATAGTGAGTTACAGTAATCGAGGTAGGAATGGATCAGGGCAACAATGAGAGTTTTTGTTGTTTCCATAGTGAGAAAGGGGTGGATTCTAGAGATACTTTTGAGGTGCAGGCCATATAAGCGGGCAAGAGATTGAATATGGGGGTGAAGGAAAGATCAGTGTCAAACATAACACTGAGACATTGGGCTTGCTGCCTAGGCATTATGGTAGTGCCACACATTTTGAGGAAGATATCAGATTAAGGTAGGTTAGTAGATGGAGAGAACACAAGAAGTTCCATTTTTGAAAGATTCAGTTTCAGATAGAGACAGACATGATGTTAGAGACTATGGACAGTCAGTCAATGGTGTTCTATAATACAGCAGGGGTGATGTTGGGGGATGAAGTGTATAGTTCTGTGACATCATTATGGAGATGGTACCAGAAACCAACTCTTCTTAATGTTCTGTCCAATTTGGTCTGTGTAGAGAGAGAAGTAGAGACCAAAGACTGATCCCTAAGAAATCCCAACAGCAAGAGGGTGAGGAGAAGAAGTGGAGTCAGCGAATGTTACACTGAAAGAAAGGTCAGAAAGATATGAAGAAAACCAGGAGAGGACAGTGTCCTTTAGGCCAATAGATTGAAGCATGGTGAGTAGGAGCTTGTGGTCTACAGTGTCATAATCTGCAAAAATATAAAGGAGAATGAGCAGAGAGTAGTCACTGTTGCATTTTGCTCAAAGGAGATATTTTGTCACTTTGGTCAGGGCAGTTTCTGTAGAATGTAGGGTGCAGAAACCAGATTGTAATGGATGAAGGAGAGGGTGAGCAGAGAGATAGCGGAGGAGGCGAGAGTAGACCAGACGCTCCAGAAGTTTAGAGATGAAGGGAAGATTGGAGACTGGTGTGTAGTTAGTTGTGCTAGATGGGTCAAAATACGTTTTCTTTTAATAGAGTAATGATAGAGTGTATGACAAGAAGGACAAGAAGAAGAGATTAGCCTGGAGACTTCTTCTTCTGTGACTGGGCCAAATGTGGATAGTGAGCCAGAGGATATGTGGGGGGGGAGGGGATCGATAATATTTAGAGGTTGGGAGCCGATTTCATGTCGGATGTTTTCAATTTTCTCTGTGAAGTAGACAGCCAGATCTTCAGCACAGAGGTCTATGATAGACGTCTGCACTTTAGGACTGACGAGGGAGTTTTTTTGGGTTGTTGGACAGTGAGGAGATTAGGGTGGTGAAGCAGGTCTGTTTGGCGAGGTGAAAGGGAGTTATAGGTTCTTAGCATAAATTTGTAATGGAGGAAATTTTTTGTATGTGTGAGTTTTTCTACAAAGGTATTCCCCAGTTTAAGCCAGGGCTGCTTTGGTCTGTGTTTGGAGGTTCTGAGGTTAGGGACACTACTTCATCCAGGGTAATTCTGAGGGTGTCATTATAGTGATTTACAGCCAGATTAGAACAGGAAAGGGAATTGATTGGGGACAATGATGAGTGTAGAATGTATGCAAGTGTATAAGGGTCAATGTTCTGTAGATTTCTGAATGTGAAGATTTGTGAGAGTGAAGGAGAGGATGTTGTAGTCAGAGAGCCAGAGAGGTGAGTTATTAAAGTTGGAGATTGAATGAAGGCGAAAGAAGACCAGGTCAAGTGTGTTACTGTCTTTATGAGAGCTAGAAAGTTGTGAAAGGCCATGAAAGGAGGTTAGAGATAGTGCCTTATATTACCTTTGTCTACATGATAAATGCCATTTGCGTTTTTTTTTTTGTTTTTTTTTTATGTTGCTTTCTGGTTTCCTTTTAAAAACGTAGCATGCTGGAGCTCTTAGTGTTTTTTCAGGCATTTTCACATCATCCCCTATAGGGAAAAACACTGTGAAAAAATCACTGTTGGCAAAAAGCAGCTGGAAAAACACCACTAAAAACAAAGCAAAAATGCAGGAGACCAAAACAAACCAGATGCGGTTGTTCTGGCTATCTTTAGAAAAAATAGAACAATGTCCTATGCTTGTCCGTTTTACGGACAAGGATAGGATTGTTTTTTTTGTTTTTTTAATAGTATCTTTTTATTTATTAATTTAGCAAAAAGCATAACAAACACATCAAATACAGACAATCATCAATTAAGTCCAGTACAAATCATATACATGGGATCAATCATAACAGTTCCTCATGACCCAAGTTTGGGACAGAAGAAAAAGATATCACTTTCAGGATGAACAGTACCCAACATATCAATCCTAAGGAAGATTAAAAGTACTGCACACACACACACACACATTCACACACGCCTTCATTGGTCAGAACAGTCTTTCAGTCATCTATGGTACTAGAGTCTGGGCTCCAATCCAGGGGTCCCATATCTTCATGAAGCGATCAGGGGTCCCTCTTCTCTCATACACAAACTTGTATAATTCAAGATCAGCATTAACTAGATGTACCCATTGTTGCACAGTAGGATTCTTAGGAGGTTTCCAGTTGAGAAGGATAGTTTTCCTAGCATAATATAAGAGTATTCTATACAGCTTCCTGCCAAATTTGGTTGGAACAATCTCGTTGGCTACTCCCAACAGACTAGTGAGTTCAGTACAGACGTTAGGAAAGCCTAGTTTGTCATTAAAATATTTATGGATCTCTTCCCAGAAGCCATGAATAATCGGACACTGCCAAACCATGTGTATAAGACAACCGTTTTCATGTCCACATCTTGTACAATGAGGGTTCGGCAATTTACCCATTTTAAATAGTCTCACAGGAGTATAATAAATCCTATGAAGCCATTTAACTTGAATCAACTGATCCCTAGCACTTACCACTGTAGATCTCCATGTACAGCTAGATTCTTTAACATGAACATCTTCCAAACCTTCAATGTCCCTTTTCCACCTAACAAATGCCCTGTCTAGGGGGGAGTCCTGCAACGCCATCAACGACGCATACAGGGTCGACACTGGTTTGACCAAGGGAACCCTCCTAATCGCTGCCTCAACTGTACCACACTCCAGTTTTAAAAGTTCTCTACCAAACTGAGCCTGACAGGCATGCCTGAGTTGAAGATATCTTAACAAACAACGCTGGGGCAAATTAAATTCCTGTTTCAAACTATTAAAGGTTCTAAATAGGCCCTTATCATATAGTTGGGTAAGGTAGCGCACCCCCCTCTGAGGCCAAAATTCAAACTCCAGTAATGAGAACAGCTCCGGAAGCACTCTGTTTCTCCACAAAGGCAAATATGGCGACCAAGTAATATCATTCTCATCAGGGTTACATTTCTGACCCCATTTGACCCACATCTGTACTGCAGCAGCCATCGATTGGGTGTAGTGTATTGTAGACCTAGCCCCCCTCCTATACGCCAAGTTCGTAAGTGCCTCATAGGACCCCAATAAAGCTGCCTCCAACACTACCGCCGGGTTACCTGAGTCAGCCCGTACCCACCACGCCACATAGCTCAGCTGCACCGCTACATAGTACATGTACAGGTTTGGCAAGGCAAGACCCCCCCGCAGGTAAGACGCCTGGAGGGTGGATCTCGCTATTCTGGGAGAAGACTTATTCCATAGAAAGGGAGCGATTATTCTATCCAAAGTAGCAAAATGTCTCTTGGGGAGTAACACTGGGGCAGCCCTATATAAGTATAGCAATTTTGGGAGAAGAATTATTTTTACCACATTGATACGCCCAATCAGAGTTAAAGGAAGGTTTTCCCAAGCCTCTAGCTTTCGAGTAATGGATTGCATTGTAGGAGCAACATTCAAATCATAAAATTTTGCCACTTCTTTATGAACAATAATCCCCAAATATGTAAATTACTCCACAATCTGAAGCTTATTGTTCACCGAAATGCGAGCTGGGTCAACATCATCAACCAGACATAGACTAGACTTAGCCCAGTTCACACGGAGACCCGAGAAACCCCCAAATTGATCAACAACACCTAAAAGGGTATCCGAGGATTTCCCTGAATCTGCTAGGTAAACCAGCATGTCATCAGCATATAATGAAAGCTTTTCTGATATTCCAGCTATTTCCCAACCTTCTATACCTGAATTAGAGGATAAGAGTATCGACAAAGGTTCCATAATTAATGCAAATAACAGGGGGGAGAGAGGGCAGCCCTGTCTAGTGCCTCTACCCAAGGGGAAGGAGTCCGATGTATACCCATTCACCCTGACTCTCGCCGAAGGGGATCTATAAAGCATTTGTAACCAGCACAAAAATTTCTCCGGAAAGCCCATTTGAGTCAGCACTGCCCACATAAATTCCCATTCTACTGAATCAAATGCTTTTTCATTGTCTAAGGACGCAAGAGCCCTCATACCTCTGTTATCATGTTTGACCTGAAGATTAGTGAACAATCGCCTTAAATTAATATCTGTGGTTTTCCCTGGCATAAAACCCGATTGATCTACCCCAACCAAGGAGAGAATTACCCCCCGCAATCTTAACGCCAGTACCTTCGCAAAGATTTTGACGTCAAGATTCAGAAGTGAGATAGGTCGATAAGAGCTACACTGGTCAGATGGTTTCCCCGACTTGTGAATCACTACTATCGTTGCCTCCAGAAAGGACGGTGGCAACGAACCACTTTCCAGTGCATACCTCAACAGCTTCCCAAATCTACTAACCAGGTCTTTAGAAAATCGCTTATACCATTCAGCAGGAAATCCATCGGGTCCCGGGGTTTTCTTGGTTGCTAAGGAACTAATGGCCGTTTCAATCTCCAGGTCAGATATGTCTGCCACCAGGGCTCCCCTGTCATCTCTGTCCAAAGAAGGAATATTAATACCTGCTAAGAAATTGACAATTTCTTCCGAGGTACACGTGATCTTGGGGGCATACAATGTCTCATAATAGGAGGCAAACTGTCGGCAGACATCTCTGGGCTCCCTTAATAAGAGCCCCTGATCATTCAGAATTCCCGCCACCACCGTTTGTTGAGTCTCAGATCTAGTCAAGTACGCCAAGGCCCTGCCACACTTATCACCATCTGAAAAAATAGTTTGCCTCTGATTTAAAAGTTTCTTCTCAGTATATTCAGTTAAATGCAAAGTAAACCTACGCTGCGCCTCAAGCCACAAAGTCTGTTTCTCAGGGCACGGATCTAGTATATATAACCTCTCCTTATCAGCTAGTTCCGTCTCTAGTTTTATCCGTTTGATATTCAGTTCCTTTCTATGAGTTGCAATAGCAGCAATCAATGCCCCTCTCATTACTGATTTGAAAGCATCCCATTCTACCAGAGGATTCGTAGACCCTTCATTTTCTGCCCAGTAGTTCCCCATTGCATCTAGACTCTCGCTCACCACAGGTAATACCTCGAGCCACATAGGGTTTAACCGCCACTGCTTATCAGTCGAAGCCAGCGGCTGTGACAGTATCAGAAGGAGGGGGGCATGGTCTGAAACCCCTCTCGGTAGATAATCACTGGACTTGATATAGGGGGATAAGTCTCTGCTGACAAAGGCCAGATCTATACGAGAGAGTGAGCCAGTAGAAGCTGAATAGCAAGAGAATTGCGCATCTGTGGGGTGGAAATAGCGCCACGCCTCTACTAAATCATAAGTATTAGCCCAATGTGAGAGGACATTGTTGTGTGAGGCCTGGGGAACCCTTCTGTCCCGTATAGGATCTAAAGTGCCATTATAGTCACCCATAATAATATAAGGCATTGCTGGAAATCCTGCTATTTTAGCTGTAATTAAGTCTAGGACCTCTCTGCGGAATGGCGGAGGAATATATAATCCCACAAATAGGTACTGCAGGCCTCTGACACAAGCATGTAAAATCACATACCTACCATAAGGGTCTAGCTGCACAGATAGTATTTGAAATGGAAGACTTTTAGCAATTAAAATAGACACGCCTCTAGCGTGATTTGAGTAAACCGCATGATATGTGGGGCCTATCCATGGGCGCCGCAAAGCTAGTACTTTCTGGCCCTGCAGGTGCGTTTCTTGCAGTAACATTATGTCAGGGTTATACCTCAGATAATTGAACACTAAAGACCGTTTAATCTTATCATTCAGACCCCGAACATTCCACGAAAGTAGCTTAATTACCGCCATTTATTCTTCCAAAGATAACATCTCCATAGTTTCCGACCAATGAAGGCACATTCACGCACACATACAATCCACATCAAAGAACCCCTCAACAGAGAAACCCTCTCCAACCCACCCATTCCCAACCTCCCCAACCCACCCTGCCCAAACCTCCCTAACATGGTTGAGCCTGACACCCCAAACTAGTAACTCCTGGGTACGATAACCTACACTAACTCATTAGAACATATATACCATATAGGTACGTTGGTGATAGGAAGCAAGTATATACGTCTACCCACAACAGTGCATAGTCATACAGGGTGTTGCCACCCAGCATACCAATATGGGGTTAAACATCTGATCAATAGACAAAGTCAAAGAACAGGGATTCTAACAGGAGTAATAATGGAGCATTTAAACCAGATACTCCCCCCTCCCCCAACCATCTTGTCAGCAAAACAATTTAACATTTAATCATGTATTATTTGCTCCAACTGCCATCACTATAGTATAAACCATCAGCGGTGAGGCCTTGCATTTAGATTTCTCTCAATCCATTCAGTAGCCTCTTCAGGAGTACTAAAAAAATGGACGGTTTCACCATCCTGCACCCTCAAGCGAGAAGGGTAGATCATGGCATATTTCACATTTTTGTCCCTCAGCCGTGCTCGGACCTCAGTAAACTGGTTCCTTTTCTTCTGGACCTCTGCAGTAAAGTCCGGGTAAAAGGACAAACGGACATTCTCATAGCTGACATTCCCCTTCTGTCGAGCAGCTAGCAAAATAGCGTCCCTGTCCCTGTAGTTCAGGATCTTCATGATGAAAGGTCTAGCAGGGGATCCCGGCGGTAAGGGCCTGGTTGGAATCCGATGTGCCCTTTCTATAACAAAGCAACTGGAAAGTGAGATGGGATGTAACACTTCTTTTATGAGCTGTTCCGCAAAAATTTCTGGGGTAGACCCTTCTGCTCGCTCCGGTAAGCCCAGGATACGGACGTTGTTACGTCTATTGCGGTTCTCAGCGTCCTCCGCCCTGGCTTGCAGCATCTGTACCTGTTGCAGCAGCTGCCTGGTGTCGTTTCCAGCTGCTCTGGACGCATCTTCCACCTCACTCACTCTTTGCTCCACTGCAGATGTTCTTTCACGTATTTTGTCAAAATCGTGTCGCAAACAGCTAAGGTCAGACTGTAAATGGTCTATCTTTGATGTAAGAGCAGCTTGACAGGCAGCTATAGCTTTCATAATTTGAGAGGCTTCAGCAGAGGAACCAGGGACAGGAGACCCCTCACTTTCCTGTTCAGTTTGACTCATGGCGTCCATGAATCGTTTAACAGATGATGGAGCCACAGAAGAAGTTTTGCGGCCCATAGAAATAGTCCACAGACACTTTAAAGATCTGCTGGGGGATTGTCACTCATGCAGCAAAACAAGATAAGGCTTTGTTAAATTCAGCAAGTCCTTCCACACAGCCAAGTAGACTGCCAGTTATCTTTACATTCCTCAGGGGGGAGGGGGAGAAGTACACCAGCACCACCATTAAACTTTCATATAAACTGCGGTGAACTCTGCAGCTTTCATATATAAGGGCTACCAAGAGGATTACCACTGCAGGACCTCAGGACAATAGTGGAAGTAGGGAGATACAGAGCGTTTTGCCGATCCACTCCGTTTGCTGGGGTAGAGAGGAGTGCCCACCGCGCGGCTTCTTCCCGCCTCGGTCTTCGGCTCAAGATTCCAGCAGGTATCAGCAGCAGTCCAAGGTAAGTTGTTAGCAACTTTCAGCAAGCCGTACCTGCACTGTGTACCTTGTGGCGGATCGTGTCCCGGCCTCACTCCACACTCTCCTCAGTTTGCTTCCCTCTGCTCCTCTCTCTCAATCCGTCGGCACCCACAGCGCCACAGCCAAAACTCAGCAATCCAGCACCGGGCAGAGTGTCCCCAAGTATGAAGGGGTCCAACATATAGTGAATGCGCTCAAAAAAACCCGATTATGCCAGGTGTATAAAGGATATTTCACAGGATTTTGTAGGAGCACTGCAATCCTGCTTCCTCACTCCATGCTGGCTCAGCCACGCCCCCAGGATAGGATTGTTCTATAGATGGATTAAACAAAAGTAGGTTACATAAAAAGTGCGTATAGCAACAAATAGCGTAAACCCCTCTAGCAGAGAGCTAGCTCAGAAAAAACTGGCCTGCATCAAACAACTTTCATGTGTCCCACACTGTACTATTTCTATTTCTGCTTAATTGTTTAGTTTTAACATTTTTGCTTCTAACCAAAAATGTTATTAGCTCTATGAAGTATATATATATATATATATATATATATATACCGTATTTTTCGCTTTATAAGACGCACTTTTCCCCCCCCCCAAAAGTGGGGGGGAAATGGCAGTGCGTCTTATAAAGCGAACACTGCCATGTTTACTTGGTCACGCTGATACATCGCAAGCCGCAATATATCAGAGGGGTGGGAGGAGGGGACGGAGGCTGCCAACACTCGCGGCGGGGCCCGATGCAGTCACTGTACTGTAATACATCGGACCCCGCTCACGGTAATTATCACATGTAAAGTCTATAATCTTCAAGCAGTGTCTCTGCTTTAAACTAGGGCAATCCTCTGTAGTGCAACTCACTATGAAAGCGGCAGGCAGAACGGCAGCGTAACCTCGCGATTCTCACTCATTCATGGGAAGGAAGTGGGAGGAGCATTAATGAGTGAGAATCGCGAGGTTACGCTGCCGCCCTGCCTGCCGCTTTCATAGTGAGTTGCACTACAGAGGATTGCCCTAGTTTAAAGCAGAGACACTGCTTGAAGATTATAGACTTTACATATGAAAACGGCTTCATTACACTCTGCTTTCTTCTATACCAGTACTCACTATGAAAGCAGCGGTCCTGCCGGCGCGTGACATCACTCACTCGGTCATACTCCTCCCACTTCATTAATGAAGCTGGCAAGAGCGTGACTGACTGAGTGACGTCACGTGCTGGCCGGACTGCTGCTTTTATAGTGAGTACTGGTATAGAAGAAAGCAGAGCCATTAAAAGATTTTACATATAAAGTCTACTGTGTGCCCTGTGGTGTAATGGGGGTCACTATTCACACAGGGACAATATACTGTGACACATGATACTGTGACCAGCATAAGATCATCTTATGCTGGTCACAGTATCTTATGTGTCACAGTATATTGTCCCTGTGTGAATAGTGACCCCCATTACATAAGATGCTATATATGATGCTACATCCCCCGTAGTAGTGCGTCACCCAAAGGTCCCCCATAACAGTGCGTCACCCACAGGTCCCCCCATAACAGTGCGTCACCCACAGGTCCCCCCATAACAGTGCATCACCCACAGGTCCCCCCATAACAGTGCGTCACCCACAGGTCCCCCCATAACAGTGCGTCACCCACAGGTCCCCCCATAACAGTGCGTCACCCACAGGTCCCCCCATAACAGTGCGTCACCCACAGGTCCCCCCATAACAGTGCGTCACCCACAGGTCCCCCCATAACAGTGCGTCACCCACAGGTCCCCCCATAACAGTGCGTCACCCACAGGTCCCCCCATAACAGTGCGTCACCCACAGGTCCCCCCATAACAGTGCGTCATCCACAGACCACCATTAGTTCAAAAACCCTCCAAAAGCACACCATTAGTTCAAAACCCCTCCAAAAGCACACCTTTTGGTTCAAATTTTTTTTTTCTTATTTTCCTCCTCAAAAATCTAGGTGCGTCTTATCATCAGGTGCGTCTTATAAAGCGAAAAATACGGTATATATAGAAAAAGGAGAAACTCCAGCGGGAGCACCAACCACGGTATGGGTGCAACGTCCAGCACAGGATAACGGCAATATCCCAAGTATTTGTAGAGACGGATGAAGTCGGACTGCACTCCAAGATGATAGTGAAAATAAGCAATTTATTCACCCATAAAAATGGCACAACTTGCGACGTTTCGGCTCACAAGAGCCTGCCTCAAGCATGGAAACAGTGAAAGTGAGGGCATATAAAAGACATTTCATAAATGTGGGACCAATCAGATGAAAGTTACAATTAGCATCCGATTACATACATCTGTTACAAAGAATACAAAGTGCATGTGCATAAAGTGACATGTGTCATGTAATCTATATTCTCGGGAATGAACCCTTTTCTGTGAAAATCATGCCAGTAAAGATCATAATAAAACAGTGTTATAATGAGGAATATGGATCGTAGAAATAGAACCTTAGGAGGCAATAGCGCCCACATAGACCATCGCGTTCGTTGAGCGTCTCTGTCTCTTCAATGCGCATGTCCAGATAAGCGTCATCCTATGAGTCATGTTGCAGAAAAGGTGGCGCATGCGTTCTATAATATCAAACAGACATCGCCATCTTGGTTAAGGGCAAATTGCCCTATCTGTTTATACAGTATACCGCTGTGAGCTGTACAAAGTATCACCCAAATAAGGTAAGCAGCCGGAGTAGGGATCTCCTACATAGGTCAGCAGATGGATCGGGATCCTACCCTGCCAAGAGGGACACCAAACCAAGGGGCCATGGGTGTCGAGGAGGGACATTTCCATGAACCATATCGACACCGATAGCCTGACCGCTGACAATTAAACAGCCACAGGGAGATTATCCCTAGATAGGGTGGAACCGCATCACATCGAAAAATAATCAAAGATCAAAATCTGCCAATAAAGAGGATTATGAATCTGGGTTTGCGCATAGAGAAGAGAACGATGGTATCAGCTCTGGTCTGTGCTGCCTCCAAAGGAATATAGTTCACGCATCCGTATCCAACACCATGTGTATTAAAATGTTCTAAAAGGCAAAGAGAAAGTACATATATTAATGTTTACATGTATTGTTTTACAATTATATATTAATCTTTCACAACTCTCCTGCACAATCATACTTATAAGGGAAAGATGTATCGCACATGGGGAGAGGGGAAGCGAACCACAGATCTCAAGACTCTCATCTAAACTCAACGTTGAGACCTCTAGGGTACAAGCTATCCAGGTCATAGATCCATCGCAATTCTCTTTTCTTAAGGATTGCTGAACGATCACCTCCTCTCCTAGGAAGTGCAATCTCATCAACAATCCAGCATCTTAGATCCCGTTCACTATGCTGTAGGGATCCAAAGTGCCTGGCAACTGGTAGGTCGGTACGTTTTTTCCTAATGGAATTTCTGTGATTATTCAATCTCAACTTAAGTTCTGTTGTTGTTTCTCCAACATAAATTAGATTACACGGGCAAGCCAGTACATAAATTACGTGTGATGAAGAGCAAGTCAGATGAAATTTAATGGGATATTCCTTATGTGTAGATGGATGTATAAAGGATCTAGATTTACAGATATAGCGGCAATTGACGCAATTGAGGCACGGAAAACATCCAAGCCCCCATTGTATCTGGTTCTGATTCGGTGTTTAGCAGAATAGCTATTTTCTTGGACAAACTACTAAGGGATTTCTCGACAGCTGGTAGATCATACATCAAAGATACAGGTGAATTTTTACAGCAGTTGAGAGGTATTGATGTGAGCGGGGTACAGAGCCTTACCTTTGTGTCCTTTGATGTAGTATCGCTATACACATCAATAGGACACGAAAAGGGCATTTCTGCAGTCAATAAATATTTGGATGAGTCGCCTTTAACATCAAATGCTAAGTATTTTATCAACATCATGCTGAGATTGATTTGGGAGAAAAAAAAATTTTTGGTTCCAAGATACTTTCTATAATCAAAAACGTGGCGTTGCGATGGGGTCAAATGTGGCCCCAACGTACGCCAATGTATATATGCGCCACATGGAGGAGGACTTTATCTATGTATCCCACCACTTTCAACATGTTTTGAGGTGGTGGCGATACATAGATGACGTCTTCCTCCTGTGGACAGGTACGGAACCTCAATTGATCGACTTTCATATCTACTTAAATAGTATTGATACTGATTTACAATATACAGTATCTTTTTCAAAGACCGAATTGTCATTTTTAGACACTAATGTTCGACTGATTGATGGTTCTATTCAGACTGGCCTGTTTGTCAAGACAACTGATAGGAACACACTCTTGCGGTTTGAAAGCAATCATCCCCGTAGTCTAATTAAACATCTACCTTATTCACAATTTTTACGTACAAAACGTATTGTATCGGATCAGACTGAGTTTACAACTACCTTGGAGATGATGGCAGGCAAATTTAGGGAACGGGGTTATCCTCGTCGATTGCTGAATGAACAAAAAAATAAAGTTCTGCTCACTAACATTGAGACCACCCCTGTTGCCTCTCAAAAATTGCGTAGGATACCTTTTATGTCCACATTTTCCGACCATAGTGTGGCGATAGGACGTATTTTGAGAGACAATTGGAGCATTCTAAGCAAATCCATCCAGGATGTACCCGAATTCAGACTTCCTCCACTTCTGTCTCATCGCAAAAATAAAAATATTAAAGATCATTTGGTGAGGTCAGATGTTGGTCCCAAGAAGGTCAGTATACAGCGGACATTGGCGCCATTGGGGCTTGGATGTTTTCCGTCCCTCAATTGCGTCAATTGCCGCTATATCTGTAAATCTAGATCCTTTATACATCCATCTACACATAAGGAATATCCCATTAAATTTCATCTGACTTGCTCTTCATCACACGTAATTTATGTACTGGCTTGCCCGTGTAATCTAATTTATGTTGGAGAAACAACAACAGAACTTAAGTTGAGATTGAATAATCACAGAAATTCCATTAGGAAAAAATGTACCGACCTACCAGTTGCCAGGCACTTTGGATCCCTACAGCATAGTGAACGGGATCTAAGATGCTGGATTGTTGATGAGATTGCACTTCCTAGGAGAGGAGGTGATCGTTCAGCAATCCTTAAGAAAAGAGAATTGCGATGGATCTATGACCTGGATAGCTTGTACCCTAGAGGTCTCAACGTTGAGTTTAGATGAGAGTCTTGAGATCTGTGGTTCGCTTCCCCTCTCCCCATGTGCGATACATCTTTCCCTTATAAGTATGATTGTGCAGGAGAGTTGTGAAAGATTAATATATAATTGTAATACAATACATGTAAACATTAATATATGTACTTTCTCTTTGCCTTTTAAAACATTTTAATACACATTGTGTTGGATACGGATGCGTGAACTATATTCCTTTGGAGGCAGCACAGACCAGAGCTGATACCATCGTTCTCTTCTCTATGCGCAAACCCAGATTCATAATCCTCTTTATTGGCAGATTTTGATCTTTGATTATTTTTCGATGTGATGCGGTTCCACCCTATCTAGGGATAATCTCCCTGTGGCTGTTTTATTGTCAGCGGTCAGGCTATCGGTGTCGATATGGTTCATGGAAATGTCCCTCCTCGACACCCATGGCCCCTTGGTTTGGTGTCCCTCTCGGCAGGGTGGGATCCCGATCCATCTGCTGACCTATGTAGGAGATCCCTACTCCGGCTGCTTACCTTATTTGGGTGATACTTTGTACAGCTCACAGCGGTATACTGTATAAACAGATAGGGCAATTTGCCCTTAACCAAGATGGCGATGTCTGTTTGATATTATAGAACGCATGCGCCACCTTTTCTGCAACATGACTCATAGGATGACGCTTATCTGGACATGCGCATTGAAGAGACAGAGACTCTCAATGAACGCGATGGTCTAAGTGGGCGCTATTGCCTCCTAAGGTTCTATTTCTACGATCCATATTCCTCATTATAACACTGTTTTATTATGATCTTTACTGGCATGATTTTCACAGAAAAGGGTTCATTCCCGAGAATATAGATTACATGACACATGTCACTTTATGCACATGCACTTTGTATTCTTTGTAACAGATGTATGTAATCGGATGCTAATTGTAACTTTCATCTGATTGGTCCCACATTTATGAAATGTCTTTTATATGCCCTCACTTTCACTGTTTCCATGCTTGAGGAAGGCTCTTGTGAGCCGAAACGTCGCAAGTTGTGCCATTTTTATGGGTGAATAAATTGCTTATTTTCACTATCATCTTGGAGTGCAGTCCGACTTCTTCCGTCTCTATATATATATATATATATATATATATATATACAGGGAGTGCAGAATTATTAGGCAAGTTGTATTTTTGAGGATTAATTTTATTATTGAACAACAACCATGTTCTCAATGAACCCAAAAAACTCATTAATATTAAAGCTGAATATTTTTGGAAGTAGTTTTTAGTTTGTTTTTAGTTTTAGCTATTTTAGGGGGATATCTGTGTGTGCAGGTGACTATTACTGTGCATAATTATTAGGCAACTTAACAAAAAACAAATATATACCCATTTCAATTATTTATTTTTACCAGTGAAACCAATATAACATCTCAACATTCACAAATATACATTTCTGACATTCAAAAACAAAACAAAAACAAATCAGTGACCAATATAGCCACCTTTCTTTGCAAGGACACTCAAAAACCTGCCATCCATGGATTCTGTCAGTGTTTTGATCTGTTCACCATCAACATTGCGTGCAGCAGCAACCACAGCCTCCCAGACACTGTTCAGAGAGGTGTACTGTTTTCCCTCCTTGTAAATCTCACATTTGATGATGGACCACAGGTTCTCAATGGGGTTCAGATCAGGTGAACAAGGAGGCCATGTCATTAGATTTTCTTCTTTTATACCCTTTCTTGCCAGCCACGCTGTGGAGTACTTGGACGCGTGTGATGGAGCATTGTCCTGCATGAAAATCATGTTTTTCTTGAAGGATGCAGACTTCTTCCTGTACCACTGCTTGAAGAAGGTGTCTTCCAGAAACTGGCAGTAGGACTGGGAGTTGAGCTTGACTCCATCCTCAACCCGAAAAGGCCCCACAAGCTCATCTTTGATGATACCAGCCCAAACCAGTACTCCACCTCCACCTTGCTGGCGTCTGAGTCGGACTGGAGCTCTCTGCCCTTTACCAATCCAGCCACGGGCCCATCCATCTGGCCCATCAAGACTCACTCTCATTTCATCAGTCCATAAAACCTTAGAAAAATCAGTCTTGAGATATTTCTTGGCCCAGTCTTGACGTTTCAGCTTGTGTGTCTTGTTCAGTGGTGGTCGTCTTTCAGCCTTTCTTACCTTGGCCATGTCTCTGAGTATTGCACACCTTGTGCTTTTGGGCACTCCAGTGATGTTGCAGCTCTGAAATATGGCCAAACTGGTGGCAAGTGGCATCTTGGCAGCTGCACGCTTGACTTTTCTCAGTTCATGGGCAGTTATTTTGCTCCTTGGTTTTTCCACACGCTTCTTGCGACCCTGTTGACTATTTTGAATGAAACGCTTGATTGTTCGATGATCACGCTTCAGAAGCTTTGCAATTTTAAGAGTGCTGCATCCCTCTGCAAGATATCTCACTATTTTTGACTTTTCTGAGCCTGTCAAGTCCTTCTTTTGACCCATTTTGCCAAAGGAAAGGAAGTTGCCTAATAATTATGCACACCTGATATAGGGTGTTGATGTCATTAGACCACACCCCTTCTCATTACAGAGATGCAAATTACCTAATATGCTTAATTGGTAGTAGGCTTTTGAGCCTATACAGCTTGGAGTAAGACAACATGCATAAAGAGGATGATGTGGTCAAAATACTCATTTGCCTAATAATTCTGTACAGGGTGTACAGTACAGACCAAAAGTTTGGACACACCTTCTCATTCAAAGAGTTTTCTTTATTTTCATGACTATGAAGGCATCAAAACTATGAATTAACACATGTGTAATTATATACATAACAAACAAGTGTGAAACAACTGAAAATATGTCATATTCTAGGTTCTTCAAAGTAGCCACCTTTTGCTTTGATTACTGCTTTGCACACTCTTGGCATTCTCTTGATGAGCTTCAAGAGGTAGTCCCCTGAAATGGTCTTCCAACCGTCTTGAAGGAGTTCCCAGAGATGCTTAGCACTTGTTGGCCCTTTTGCCATCACTCTGCGGTCCAGCTCACCCCAAACCATCTTGATTGGGTTCAGGTCCGGTGACTGTGGAGGCCAGGTCATCTGGCGCAGCACCCCATCACTCTCCTTCATGGTCAAATAGCCCTTACTTTCAAAGTTTTCCCAATTTTTCGGCTGACTGACTGACCTTCATTTCTTAAAGTAATGATGGCCACTCGTTTTTCTTTACTTAGCTGCTTTTTTCTTGCCATAATACAAATTCTAACAGTCTATTCAGTAGGACTATCAGCTGTGTATCCACCTGACTTCTCTTCAACGGAACTGATGGTCCCAACCCCATTTATAAGGCAAGAAATCCCACTTATTAAACCTGACAGGGCACACCTGTGAAGTGAAAACCATTTCAGGGGACTACCTCTTGAAGCTCATCAAGAGAATGCCAAGAGTGTGCAAAGCAGTAATCAAAGTAAAAGGTGGCTACTTTGAAGAACCTAGAATATGACATATTTTCAGTTGTTTCACATTTGTTTGTTATGTATATAATTCCACATGTGTTAATTCATAGTTTTGATGCCTTCAGTGTGAATCTACAATTTTCATAGTCATGAAAATAAAGAAAACTCTTTGAATGAGAAGGTGTGTCCAAACTTTTGGTCTGTACTGTATATCCAGCTACCCATTTCCCTACATACTCATTTCCCCATCCCAGCCCAAACAGATTGTATTTAGTCCTATTTCTATATTAAATACGTCCTAAATGTATTCTATTCTTCCTTAAAAGGTACAGTTTGCTCTAGAATCGTACAAATAAATTTGCTTATCCCTACTCTAGATACATGTATATAAATCACAAATGTGTTGCCTTGGAAAGGCAGTTGGATCATTAATTGCCTTAAAAATATACTGCCTTAACCCCTTCCCGACCAGTGCCATACATGTATGATGCTGATTGGGTCTTTAAAGGTGGCGCTGTTCCGAAACAGAGCAGGCACCATAGCCACTAAGTGTCTATTTAACCATTTAATCGCAGATTGATGAATTGTGACCACAGCATCTAAGAACTGAAAACCTGGTTGGTTATTTCCAAACCCTGGGTTTCTCCAAAGGAAACAATGGTATTATATCTGTAGTTCCTATTGAGGCCTGCAGGTAGCAGAGCTCCAAAGAAAAAAATACTAACTTCATTATAATTTTGAGAATATGAGAAATGCAATCTAAAAAAATGCATGTTCAGGAATCTAAAAATAAACAATAAAAAATAAAACTCATAGGTCTTGTCCCAAAATGCCCAAACCATTAAAATATAAACATATTTATTCTGTAGGCTGAACACCGTACCAGAAAAAAAAATGGCTGATTTGCAGTTTTTGTTGCTTCATCTCCCCCAAATTTTTTTTTATAAAAAAGTGATTAAGAATCCATACAAACTCCAAAATAGTATAACTAAAAACAAGGTATCACTAAAAACTCCAGATCACCCCTTAAAAAAAGAGCCCTCACACAGCTCTGGATGGCAATATAAAAAAAGTTATGGGGGTCAGTATATAGAACATGCATTTTTTTAGATTGCATTTCTCATATTCTACTGTTATTGCACAAAGAAAATTATGATGAAGTTAGTATTTTTTTCTTTGGAGCTCTGCTACCTGCAGGCCTCAATATGAACTACAGATAAAATACAATTGTTTCCTTTGGAGAAACCCAGGGTTTGGAAACAACCAACCAGGTTTTCAGTTCTTAGATGCTGTGGTCACAATTCATCAATCTGCGATTAAATGGTTAAATAGACACTTAGTGGCTATGGTGCCTGCTCTGTTTCGGAACAGCGCCACCTTTAAAGACCCAATCAGCATCATACATGTATGGCACTGGTCGGGAAGGGGTTAAGGCAGTATATTTTTAATGCAGTCAATATAAAAAAAGTAATGGGGGTCAGTATATAGCGAGGCAAAGACAAAACATTATTAATGTTTAATAATGTTTAATATGTTTTTATTGTTTAATATGTTTTTAATTTTTTTCAGTATTAAAACACAAGAAAAACTATAGAAATGTGGTATCACAGTAATCGTACTTACTGAAGGGAACAGGTTGGGAATGCAGTAAAAATGAAACCCGTAAAACTATGGCACAATTGCATTTTTGTCCAATTCCACCCCATTTGGATTTTTTTTCCGGCTTACCACGACATTATATGCAATGTTAAATGGTACAACTTGTATGGCAAAAAAAAGCTCGCATACGGCTATGTGAACGTATTCATAAAATACTTTTGGCTCCGGGAAGGAAGGCAGTGGGTTAAAAATGAAAATTCAAAAATTTGCCCAGGGCTGAAAGGGTTAAAAAGAGTAGCAAGTGCCCCATACAAAATGACACCATAAGCAGCATAGACAAAAGAAAGTGCACCATAAACAATGCGGGTGACAATGTGACCCCATATACTTCACAGCCACATAGTACCACTATAAATAGTGGAAGCACTAACAATGCCATATATACCGTGTTTAGAGCAAAGTTTCCCAAACAATAGTACAGCCACCTTAGAATGAATTATAAACAGTGTAGGCTCCAGATTGCCCTAAAAATTCCTGATCATGCCCCATGAGGTTTGGCATATTAATAAATGGGCACATCTCCCTCCAGCACACAAGGGATCAAGAGGAATGCTGCTCTTTATAAATCTCCACCTGTATTTTAGATTTAACTGATGTCATACTTTTCAGCATCTACAATACTTACCTTATCATAGTTCTCAATCTATGTGGACCCTCATGTTAAGTGCCTCTCACATCTCCTTGACTTCTTTCAAAGTAATCTGCAGCTACTGAAATCTCTGCTGCTATTAGCATTTGCTCCCTGGGGATACAGATCTAAGTACAAACTGTGAATTCAACCAGGGATTTTGTTGGTACATTGTGGATAACTGTAAATCTAATATAATGAATCCAATCCAAAACTCAATTGTCAGATTCCATCAGAAAAAATCTGAATGCATTTTAAAGGGGTTGTCCAGGATCAGGAAAACATAACTGCTTTTGCAGCGACCCCCTGAAGAGCTTGTGTAGAAGATAGGAGTGGTAGTTGCCCTAATGAAGTGGTGTGTCATAGTGTACTCCCTCAGGCCGTTGCTCCCTGGGGATCGGTACAGTGGAAATATAGTACTGAAGTATGTGGCTGGAGTTAAAAGTAAAAGTCCTTTTTGCTAAGTGCAATGTAGATCTTGAAATACATACAGTAGCAGAGGGCTTTTAGTCCAATTCTTCTCTGGCACCAGCAAGGATATGGGCGCAGCTTGGTTTATGACAATTCAGCACTTAGGTGATACTGGTGGTTGTTTGGTGATGGGTGGTTATCCCTGTTTCTGCCAACCTTTGTCATTCCTTCTTTGCTGGTAGTACCGGCAAGGAAACAAACAGTAAAATACATATGATGCATAACAATAAACAATTTGTATTACCCCCAGGTCTAGGCTACTTAAACACTCCCTTGGTGAAAGCCAGCTTGTGTTTGTGGTCCCTCTTGGTAGTCTTGCATTAGGTTCCAAGGCCACTGTTCACTCTGACCCCCTCCCTCCTATTGCTGTGAAGAAACTAGGTTAAAGACATAAGTGCTTATACAAGACAATGCCTAGGCTAACATTTCTAACTACCAGGGGGACATATTGCTAGCATCCGAGGGGGTCCAGTCCATGATGGTGCCAAGGAGGGGTGCTAGCTATTTTTTGCTAAAGGTAGAAAGTCCCAGGCTGTAAGGCTTTAGTCCAGGTAACGGGCAGGTGGCTTGCCCTTATTGGACAACTGAGATCTCCTAAGCTGTAGCTCAGGGTCCTCTGAAATGTGGTCGAAGTAATTTTCTCTTGACAGTGGCTCAAGAGTGTGGTCTAGTTCTGATAGGGTAGACTGTAAGAGGCCCGCAGCAGGACTCGGATTTGTGACTAAAGGAACTTATGTAGTTGCTCAGGCATAGGAGGCAGGTCTGTTGGGGTCTTAGGAACTGTAGATGACTGCAGCTTGGGAGACTTATTCACCTCCCTTGGCTACACTTGAACAAGTTCCTGCAGACACTTCTTGAGCCAGTTGCGGTGCACCAGCTGATTCCCCCTGTCCTCTGAATGGAATCTACAGGTGAAACTCAAAAAATTAGAATATTGTGTAAAAGTCCATTTATTTAAGTAATGCTAATTAAAAGGAATTGCATTAATGCAGCTTAAAATTCGAATTTTGTGAAAAGGTTCAATATTCTAGGCTCAAAGTGTCACACTCTAGTCAGCTAATTAATCCATACACCGTGAGCAAAGGGTACCTCAAATTTTTGATTTTGGGGTTTCATAAACTGTAAGACATAATCATCCAAATTATAACAAATAAAGGCTTGAAATATATCACTTTGCATGTAATGAGTCTATCTCATATATTAGTTTCACCTTTTAAGTTGCATTACTGAAATAAATGAACTTTGCACCATATTCTAATTATTCGAGTTTCACCTGTATAGACCTCGGATGAAGGTACGGCCACTACAGTATATGGCTCACACACCCAGTGACTGTCCAATTTGAAAATTGTGTGTTTGTTTCAGAGTCAGACTCCAGGTTCTACGGGTCCAGCCTTGGCATAGAGTTCAAAATCTTGTTTTTGCTTCTGCTGGACCTTCTCTATTCTGGAGTCTACTATTTATTTAGCATCCTCCAGGTGCTTCTGATGCTTCTAGACACATTCAGTTTAAGAAGAAGTTGTTTGGAGTCTGGCACAGGGATATCAAGGGCAATGTCCATAGGCTGTCTGCCCTGTCGTCCGATCATGAGGTAATAGGGAGTGTACCTAGTAAAGTAATGAGTTGTATCATTGTACAGGTATGCAAGTTCTGGAAGAAGCAACGACCAGTCAGAACTTTTGTGAGGTGGAACAGCCTTGGTCATGTTGATGAGTGTCTGATTAAATTTTTATAGAAAAAGTGACGCTTTTTGGCCCAGAATTCTTTTCAAAACTGAACACTCATCAATAGCTTATAGCTATGCCAATTCTGTTTAACCCCGTATCGGTACGCCCTATTTCCCGAGTCCTTAAGGACTCAGGGCGTACCGGTACGTCCTAACTTGAAATCGGTATTCCGGCGCCCCAGGGGTTAATCGGAACAGGATTTCGGCTGAAATCATTCAGCCGGCATCCCGCATCGACGATCGCAAAAAACCGCAGGTCAATTCAGACCTGCGGTTTTCTGCGTTTCCGGTCCATTCGGGTGTCCTGTGACCCGATGAACCGGAAAAAGACTGCGATCGGTGGCGTAATTATACACCACCTATCGCAGTCCGAGGATTTGGAGAGGCGGTGCTGGTCCTGGTGCTGAACACTGCTGTCCAGGGTGCTGATTGGTGCAGGGGAGAGAGGCGCGAGATTCAAACTTCCTGCGCTCCTCCTCTTCCTGTCCAGCACCCTGACCGTGCAGCACCGTTCAGCACCAGCTCCTGTGTCCCCCTAATCAGCATCCATCACCCTCCTGCACCCATCGCCACCCAGGTAGGTTAGGGTCAGTGAGGGAGAGGCACCGTTAGGCAGGGAAAGAAGGGAAAAGTTAGTTAGGGAAAAAAAAAAAAAAAAAGTTTGATTCCAAACTTTCTTTGATCCATCCATCAGATCCCAGACCCCCCCCTGCCACTTTTGGGGCCTCGTGCTACATATGGGTCTAGTCCAAAAACCCAGTGTCAGGCAATACTGGAGTGGGGACGTCCTATACCAGACCCCACTGTACAGTATGGTCATGACACGTCCCCGATTTGAGGCCATCCGGAAATGTCTGCATTATTCCGATAATGCAGCATGTCCACCCCAAGGTGATCCTGCCTATGACCGGCTGTATAAGATACGGCCGGTCATCGATCACTTTGGGACCACATTTCAGCAGGCCTACGTACCTGGAAGGGAGGTCGCGGTTGATGAGTCTCTCGTTGCGTTCAAGGGGAGACTCAGTTTCCGCCAATATATTCCCACAAAGCGGGCGAGGTATGGCGTGAAGCTATACAAAATTTGTGAGAGTACCTCAGGGTACACTTACAAATTTCGTGTGTACGAGGGGCGAGATTCCCGGATTCAACCCCCAGAATGTCCCCCCACTCTGGGTGTTACCGGGAAACTCGTGTGGGACCTTATGTACCCACTGCTGGATAACGGTTACCACTTGTACGTGGACAACTTTTATACCAGCAAGTCCCTTGCCGCCAGATCCACGTTCGCTTGTGGGACCGTGCGGAAAAATCAAAGCGGCCTCCCTGCCTACCCCCTCCAGGTACCTATCCCCAGGGGTGAGACCCGTGCCCTTACCAGTGGAAACCTGTTGCTGGTCAGGTATAAGGACAAGAGGGATGTCCTTATGCTGTCCACAATCCACGGTAACAGCACCACCCCTGTCCCTGTGCGAGGTACCGCGGCAACGGTCCTCAAGCCCGATTGTATCGTCGACTACAATCGGTATATGGGAGGAGTTGATCTCTCTGATCAAATCCTCACGCCATATATAACGCCATGCGCAAAACCCGGGCATGGTACAAAAAAGTTGCGGTCTACTTGGTGCAGGTTGCCATGTACAACTCTTTTGTACTATCCCGAAGCGCTGGCAGCACAGGGACATTCCTCCAATTCTATGAGGCAGTCCTCAAGGACCTGATCTTTTCGGACCGGGAAAGAGCAGGCCGGACTACCTCGGGAATTGGAGGCGCCCGGATCGTCCCTGGCCAACACTTTCCAGGTGTGGTCCCCCATACTGGAAAGAAGGGACGAACCCAAAAAGAGTGCAGAGTGTGTCGCAGGAGGGGGATAAGGAAGGACACCACCACTCAGTGCGACACTTGCCCCGATCATCCGGGCCTCTGCATTATCGATTGCTTCAGGGAGTATCACACTTCCATGGAGTACTAAATTTTTATAATCCCCAACAGTCCACTAGAGAACATAAAAAACTATGGCTCTCAGACTTTGGAGACACAGAAACAATTTTTTTTTCCCAAAAAAATATTAGTTTTAGTGCAGGCATCCTCAAACTGCGGCCCTCCAGATGTTGTAAAACTATAACTCCCAGCATGCCCAGACAACCTACAGCCATCAGCAGGACATGGTGGGAATTGTAGTTTTACATCTGGAGGGCCGCAGTTTTTAGGATGCCTGCTTAGTGTCTCCAAAGTCTGAGAACCATACATATTGGGCATCGTCGCGTGCGTAAAAGTCGTCGCTATAAAAATAACTTTTTACCAAACGCCTCAGATGAACGGTGTTAAAAATATAAAATAAAAACGGTGCCAAAACACCCATTTTTGGGCAAAATTTCCATTTGAATCCTTTTTGCCGGTAATAAAGCAAGGGTTAACAGCCAAACAAAACTCAATATTTATGGCCCTGATTCTGTAGTTTGCAGAAACACCCCATATGTGGTCGTAAATGGCTATATAGCCACACGGCAGGGCATAGAACGAAGGGAACTCCATACGGTTTCTGGAAGGCAGGTTTTGATGGACAGTTTTATTTTTGACACCATGTCCCATTAGAAGCCCCCCCTGATGTAGCCTAGACTAGAAACTCCAAAAAAGTGACCCCATCTAAGAAACTACACCCCTTAAGGTATTCAAAAGTTACTTTACAAACTATGTTAACCCTTTAGGTGTTCCACAAAACTAAATAGCGAATGTAGAAACAATTTTAGAATTAAATTTGTTTGTTACATTGCCTCAAAAAAGAGTAATATAGAGCAACCAAAAATCATATTTACCCCTAAAATAGTCCCAAAACAACAACCACCTTATCTCGTAGTTTCCCAGATGGGGTCACTTTTATGGAGTTTCTACTCTAGGGGTGCATCAGGGGGCTTGAAAGGGTACATGGTGTAAATAAACCAGTCCAGCAAAATCTGCCTTCCAAAAACCATATGACGTTCCCCTTCTTCTATGTCCTGCCGTTTAGCCAAATAGTAGTTTACGACCACATATGGGATGTTTCTGCAAACTACAGAATCAGGGCAACCCATTTTGAGTTTTGTTTGGCAGTTAACCCTTGTTTTACTCCTGGAAAAAATTGATTATATTGGAAAATTTTCCAAAAAATAGAAATTTCTAAATTGTTTCTCCATCTGCCATTAACTCTTGTGGAACACCTAAAGGGTTAACAAAGTTTGTAAACCCAGTTTTGAATACCTTGAGGGGTGTACTTTCTTAGATGGAGTCACTTTTTTGAAATTTTTATTCTAGGGGTGCAACAGGGGGCTTCAAATGGGACATGGTATAAACAAAACCAGTCCTGCAAAATCTGCCTTCCAAAACCCATATGGTGTTCCCCTCCTTCTATGTGCTCCCGTTTGGCCAAACAGTAGTTTACGACCACATATGGGGTGTTTCTGCAAACTACAGAATCGGGGCAACCCATTTTGAGTTTTGTTTGGCAGTTAACCCTTGTTTTACTCCTGGAAAAAATTGATTATATTGGAAAATTTTCCAAAAAATAGAAATTTCAAAATTGTTTCTCCATCTGCCATTAACTCTTGTGGAACACCTAAGGGGTTAACAAAGTTTGTAAACCCAGTTTTGAATACCTTGAGGAGTGTACTTTCTCAGATAGAGTCACTTTTTTGAAATTTCTATTCTAGGGGTGCAACAGGGGGCTTCAAATGGGACATGGTATAAACAAAACCAGTCCTGCAAAATCTGCCTTCCAAAACCCATATGGGATTGCAATCTTTGGAACCCAAAGGACTAAATAGGGACTATGAGCTTTCATCATTTATGTAGTCGGTTTTCTTAGTTATCATTATTTACAACTTTTATATATATTAAAATCTGTATTAGGCATATCTGAATAGTGACTAACAACTTTCTCATTACCTTACAGAACCATTAGAATACCGGACTGCCTCCACCATGGTGCCGTATTTCTATTTGCACAATATCCTTTTCTTAATGTCCCTTCCCTTATTGTCCTTGTTCCTATTCTATTATTGTCCTCCATTGTCCTCGTCTCTAATGTCTTTGTTCTCTTCTACTATCCATTCACTGCTGTCATTCTCTCCTTTCACACTCTAATTTAATATACATAATTCCGCTTTTCCATTGGTATTGTACTTGTTCTTCTTCAGCATATTCTGCATGAATGCCGCTTGCGTTCCACTATAGAACACATCGGCCTCTTTTTCCTTCAGTTGCTGTTTTGCATAGATCGACGTCTACTAGTGTTGAGCGAACAGTTCGAGCATAGTTCGGGTCCGTACCGAATTTTGGGGTGTTCGTGACACGGACCCGAACCCGAACTTTTTCGTAAAAGTTCGGGTTCGTCGTTCGGCATGTATTTTGGCGCATTTTGAAAGGCTGCAAAGCAGCCAATCAACATGCATCATACTACTTGCCCTAAGATGCCATCGCAGCCATGCCTACTATTGGCAAGGCTGTGATTGGCCAAGTGCAGCATGTGACTCAGCCTCTTTATAAGCTTGTGCGCACGTCGGGACGTGCTCACTCCCGATGTGAATAGAACAGGGATAGACGCAGCTGATGCTAGGGCCAGAATAGGCAGGGATAATTGAATAACTGGAAGCAAATTTCTCTCCTCCACCTGTGATTCATCTGAACAACTGCAGCTGAGCTGCTTTTTTGATAGGGATTGGCTATTTTTAGAGTGGCCAGAGTGATTTTTCCATCCACATGTACCTGGGCTGACCGCCGGCCGCCATTTTGCGACTTGTAGTGCTGCAGCAGAAGCTGCCACAGTGTGCATTCCAAAGCTCCAAACAAGTCAGACATCTACACCTGGGATTCAGACCAATAGCGATTTAGCAGCACAGTCCAAGGCTATTTTTTTTAAAGGTTGTGCAGACCATTTTGTGGCACATGTTACTGGGCTGATAGGCGGCGGCCATCTTGGGACTAGTGCTGCAGCACAATCTCTCCCAACGTCCATTAATCACTTGTAATAGTGGTCTGTGCCATAGAAATCCTACATCAGGGACTTGGGTGTGCTTGTGTCACCCCTACTAATACCAGTCCACCTGTAATCCATACAGTGAAAAGCCATAAAGTATTCCAGTGAGGGAATTTTTTTTTTATTTAAAAAAGGCCAAGTTAGTTTATCTGGCGTTCAATATACTAGATACAGTTAGGCCTGCGTTTCATACATCTGGAATTAGCAAACTAATGTGCTGGGGTTGGGAAAACATATATGTACCCATACTAGAATCTGTCAAAGAAAGCGGTACTCACATATAACAGTCATTCCATCTGTAATCCATACAGTCAAAAGACTGAAAGTATTCCAGTGAGGGAATTTTTTTTATTTAAAAAAGGCCAAGTTAGTTTATCTGGCGTTCAATATACTAGATACAGTTAGGCCTGCGTTTCATACATCTGGAATTAGCAAACTAATGTGCTGGGGTTGGGAAAACATATATGTACCCATACTAGAATCTGTCAAAGAAAGCGGTACTCACATATAACAGTCATTCCATCTGTAATCCATACAGTCAAAAGACTGAAAGTATTCCAGTGAGGGAATTTTTTTTTTATTTAAAAAAGGCCAAGTTAGTTTATCTGGCGTTCAATATACTAGATACAGTTAGGCCTGCGTTTCATACATCTGGAATTAGCAAACTAATGTGCTGGGGTTGGGAAAACATATATGTACCCATACTAGAATCTGTCAAAGAAAGCGGTACTCACATATAACAGTCATTCCATCTGTAATCCATACAGTCAAAAGACTGAAAGTATTCCAGTGAGGGAATTTTTTTTATTTAAAAAAGGCCAAGTTAGTTTATCTGGCGTTCAATATACTAGATACAGTTAGGCCTGCGTTTCATACATCTGGAATTAGCAAACTAATGTGCTGGGGTTGGGAAAACATATATGTACCCATACTAGAATCTGTCAAAGAAAGCGGTACTCACATATAACAGTCATTCCATCTGTAATCCATACAGTCAAAAGACTGAAAGTATTCCAGTGAGGGAATTTTTTTTTTATTTAAAAAAGGCCAAGTTAGTTTATCTGGCGTTCAATATACTAGATACAGTTAGGCCTGCGTTTCATACATCTGGAATTAGCAAACTAATGTGCTGGGGTTGGGAAAACATATATGTACCCATACTAGAATCTGTCAAAGAAAGCGGTACTCACATATAACAGTCATTCCATCTGTAATCCATACAGTCAAAAGACTGAAAGTATTCCAGTGAGGGAATTTTTTTTATTTAAAAAAGGCCAAGTTAGTTTATCTGGCGTTCAATATACTAGATACAGTTAGGCCTGCGTTTCATACATCTGGAATTAGCAAACTAATGTGCTGGGGTTGGGAAAACATATATGTACCCATACTAGAATCTGTCAAAGAAAGCGGTACTCACATATAACAGTCATTCCATCTGTAATCCATACAGTCAAAAGACTGAAAGTATTCCAGTGAGGGAATTTTTTTTATTTAAAAAAGGCCAAGTTAGTTTATCTGGCGTTCAATATACTAGATACAGTTAGGCCTGCGTTTCATACATCTGGAATTAGCAAACTAATGTGCTGGGGTTGGGAAAACATATATGTACCCATACTAGAATCTGTCAAAGAAAGCGGTACTCACATATAACAGTCATTCCATCTGTAATCCATACAGTCAAAAGACTGAAAGTATTCCAGTGAGGGAATTTTTTTTATTTAAAAAAGGCCAAGTTAGTTTATCTGGCGTTCAATATACTAGATACAGTTAGGCCTGCGTTTCATACATCTGGAATTAGCAAACTAATGTGCTGGGGTTGGGAAAACATATATGTACCCATACTAGAATCTGTCAAAGAAAGCGGTACTCACATATAACAGTCATTCCATCTGTAATCCATACAGTCAAAAGACTGAAAGTATTCCAGTGAGGGAATTTTTTTTATTTAAAAAAGGCCAAGTTAGTTTATCTGGCGTTCAATATACTAGATACAGTTAGGCCTGCGTTTCATACATCTGGAATTAGCAAACTAATGTGCTGGGGTTGGGAAAACATATATGTACCCATACTAGAATCTGTCAAAGAAAGCGGTACTCACATATAACAGTCATTCCATCTGTAATCCATACAGTCAAAAGACTGAAAGTATTCCAGTGAGGGAATTTTTTTTTTATTTAAAAAAGGCCAAGTTAGTTTATCTGGCGTTCAATATATTAGATACAGTTAGGCCTGCGTTTCATACATCTGGAATTAGCAAACTAATGTGCTGGGGTTGGGAAAACATATATGTACCCATACTAGAATCTGTCAAAGAAAGCGGTACTCACATATAACAGTCATTCCATCTGTAATCCATACAGTCAAAAGACTGAAAGTATTCCAGTGAGGGAATTTTTTTTATTTAAAAAAGGCCAAGTTAGTTTATCTGGCGTTCAATATACTAGATACAGTTAGGCCTGCGTTTCATACATCTGGAATTAGCAAACTAATGTGCTGGGGTTGGGAAAACATATATGTACCCATACTAGAATCTGTCAAAGAAAGCGGTACTCACATATAACAGTCATTCCATCTGTAATCCATACAGTCAAAAGACTGAAAGTATTCCAGTGAGGGAATTTTTTTTTTATTTAAAAAAGGCCAAGTTAGTTTATCTGGCGTTCAATATACTAGATACAGTTAGGCCTGCGTTTCATACATCTGGAATTAGCAAACTAATGTGCTGGGGTTGGGAAAACATATATGTACCCATACTAGAATCTGTCAAAGAAAGCGGTACTCACATATAACAGTCATTCCATCTGTAATCCATACAGTCAAAAGACTGAAAGTATTCCAGTGAGGGAATTTTTTTTTTATTTAAAAAAGGCCAAGTTAGTTTATCTGGCGTTCAATATACTAGATACAGTTAGGCCTGCGTTTCATACATCTGGAATTAGCAAACTAATGTGCTGGGGTTGGGAAAACATATATGTACCCATACTAGAATCTGTCAAAGAAAGCGGTACTCACATATAACAGTCATTCCATCTGTAATCCATACAGTCAAAAGACTGAAAGTATTCCAGTGAGGGAATTTTTTTTTTATTTAAAAAAGGCCAAGTTAGTTTATCTGGCGTTCAATATACTAGATACAGTTAGGCCTGCGTTTCATACATCTGGAATTAGCAAACTAATGTGCTGGGGTTGGGAAAACATATATGTACCCATACTAGAATCTGTCAAAGAAAGCGGTACTCACATATAACAGTCATTCCCTCTGTAATCCATACAGTCAAAAGACTGAAAGTATTCCAGTGAGGGGATTTTGCTTATAAAAAATAATATATTTCATTGTGGTGCGAGTTGAATCGCAACAATGAAGAAAAATACTATTAAGGGACGAGGACGCGGTCGTGGTGGTGTCCGTGGAGCCTCTGTTGCTGGTAGAGGACGTGGCCGTTCGGCCCCAGGCGCACACAGTAGGGAACGAACTCCCTCAACTAGCCGGCAGAATGTACCGCAATATCTCGTGGGGCCCAATGCGCTCTTAGGATGGTAAGGCCTGAGCAGGTACAGGCATTAATCGATTGGGTGGCCGACAGTGCTTCCAGCACGTTCACCACATGGTCTTCCACCCAGTCTTCTGCGGAAAGCGCACAGGTGGCACCTGAAAACCAAGCCCATCAGTCTGTCACATCACCCCCAAGCATATCAGGGAAACGGTCTGAGCCACAAGTTATGCAGCAGTCTCTTCTTCTGTTTGAAGACTCTGCTTCCAGGGTTTCCCAGGGGCGTCCACCTAGCCCTTCCCCAGTGGAGGAAGACATACCATGCACTGACGCACAACCACTTATGTCTCCAGATGAAGAGGACATGGGAATACCACCACAGCAGAGTCACCGACTCTCTGATGATGACGAAACACAGGTGCCCACTGCCGCGTCTTTTTGCAGTGTGCAGACTGAACAGGAGGAGGTCAGGGAGGGAGACTGGGTGGAAGACGATGCAGAGGACGATGAGGTCTTAGACCCCACATGGACTGAAGGTCGTGGCGATGACTTTCACAGTTCAGAGGAAGAGGTAGTGGTGAGACCGAGACAACAGCGAAGCCAAAGAGGGAGCAGGGGGCCAAAGCAGACGAGCCGCCGCCCCCAGAGTTCGCCTGCTACTGGACATCGCCAACAGGGACCCAGCCCCACAAAGGCAGCTTCAAAGAGTTCCCTGGCATGGCACTTCTTTAAACAATGTCCTACCGACAAGACCCGAGTGACTTGCACGCTCTGCCATCAGAGCCTGAGGCGAGGCATTAACGTTCTGAACCTCAGCACAACCTGCATGACCAGGCATCTACATGCAAAGCATGAACTGCAGTGGGGTACACACCTTAAAAACCAGGCACTCGCTGAGGCTCCCCCTGCTCCCTCTACCGCTGCTGCCTCGGCTTCCGCCTCGAGAGGAATGTTGCCACCTGCCGAGCAGCAAACAGAGGATGTGCCACCGACACCACCGCCACCGTCAACTAGCGTCTCCACTATATCACACAGCAGCGTTCAGCTCTCAATATCTCAAACCTTAGAGAGGAAGCGCAAATTCCCCCCGAGTCACCCTCGAGCCCTTGGCCTGAACGCCAGCATTTCTAAACTGCTGGCCTTTGAAATGCTGTCATTCCGGCTGGTGGACACAGACAGCTTCAAACAGCTGATGGCCATGGCTGTCCCGCAGTATGTGGTTCCCAGCCGCCACTACTTCTCCAAGACAGCCGTGCCTTCCCTGCACATGCAAGTGTCCGATAAAATCAAGTGTGCACTGCGCAACGCCATTTGTGGCAAGGTCCACCTAACCACAGATACGTGGACCAGTAAGCACGGCCAGGGACGCTATATCTCACTAACTGCACACTGGATGAATGTAGTGGCGGCTGGGCCCCCGGCGGACAGTTCCTTGGCGCACGTCCTTCCGCCCCCTAGGATCGCAGGGCATCATTCTCTGCCTCCTGTAGCCTCCTCCTCCTACTCGGCTTCCTCCTCCACTGCTTCCACCAGCTCATCCGGTCAGCCACACACCTTCACCACCAACTTCAGCACAGCCCGGGGTAAACGTCAGCAGGCCATTCTGAAACTCATATGTTTGGGGGACAGGCCCCACAGCGCAAAGGAGTTGTGGCGGGGTATTGAACAACAGACCGACGAGTGGTTTCTGCCGGTGGGCCTCAAGCCAGGCCTGGTGGTATGCGATAATGGGCGAAATCTCGTGGCAGCTCTGGGACTAGCCGGTTTGACGCACATCCCTTGCCTGGCGCATGTGCTGAACTTGGTGGTGCAGAGGTTCATTCACCACTACCCCAACATGTCAGAGCTGCTGCATAAAGTGCGGGCCGTCTGTGCGCGCTTCCGCCGTTCACATCCTGCCGCTGCTCGCCTGTCTGCGCTACAGCGGAACTTCGGCCTTCCCGCTCACCGCCTCATATGCGATGTGCCCACCCGGTGGAACTCCACCTTGCACATGCTGGAGAGACTGTGCGAGCAGCAGCAGGCCATAGTGGAGTTTCAGCTGCAGCACGCTCGCGTCAGTCGTACTGCCGAACAGCACCACTTCACCACCAATGATTGGGCCTCCATGCGAGACCTGTGTGCCCTGCTGCGCTGTTTCGAGTACTCCACCAACATGGCCAGTGGCGATGACACTGTTATCAGCGTTACAATACCACTTCTATGTCTCCTTGAGAAAACACTTAGGGCAATGATGTTAGAGGAGGTGGCCCAGGTGGAGGAGGAGGAGGAGGATGAGGGCTCGTTTCTAACACTTTCGGGCCAGTCTGTTCGAAGTGGCTCAGAGGGAGGTTTGTTTAAGCAGCAGAGGACAGGTTCACAAGTCGCCAGCCAAGGCACTGTACTGGAGGACGAGGAGGATGAGGAGGAGGAGGTGGAGGGGGACGAGGATGACGCAAGTTCACAGCGGGGTGGCAGCCCAGGCCCATCACTGGTGCGTGGCTGGGGGGATACGGTGGACGATGACGATACGCCTCCCACAGAGGACAGCTTGTCCTTACCCATGGGTAGCCTGGCCCACATGAGCGAATATATGCTCCAATGCCTGCGCAACGACAGCAGAGTTGCCCACGTTTTAACGTGTGCAGACTACTGGGTGGCCACCCTGCTGGATCCCCGGTATAAAGACAATGTGCCCACTTTAATTCCTGAACTGGAGCGCGACCGTAAGATGCGCGAGTACAAGCGCACGCTGATAGAGGCGCTCTTGAGAGCATTCCCACATGTCACAGGGGAACAGGTGGAAGGTGAAGGCAGAGGAGTGGCAAGAGGTCGCCAACGCAGCTGTGTCACGGCCAGCTCATCTGAGGGCAGGGTTAGCATGGCAGAAATGTGGAAAAGTTTTGTCTCCACGCCACAGCTATCTGCACCGACACCTGATACGGAACGTGTTAGCAGGAGGCAGCATTTCACTAACATGGTTGAACAGTATGTCTGCACACCCCTCCACATCCTGACGGATGGTTCGGCCCCATTCAACTACTGGGTTTCGAAATTGTCCACGTGGCCAGAGTTAGCATGTTATGCCTTGGAGGTGCTTTCCTGCCCGGCGGCCAGCGTTTTATCTGAACGCGTATTCAGCACGGCAGGGGGCGTCATTACTGACAAGCGCAGCCGCCTGTCCACAGCCAACGTGGACAAGCTGACCTTCATAAAGATGAACCAGGCATGGATCCCACAGGACCTGTCCCTCCCTTGTGCAGAGTAGTCCTTATTAACTGCCTAAAACATGTCTTGTTGTGCTACGGGCCACTTCTTTATTTGATACAAATTTTATGAAACCCACAGTTGAATGAAACTCTTCTCTGTCTGGGCGCCGGGGCCTAACCAGATGAAAGTGGCCGGTTAAACTAACGGGTGACATGAAGCCATAACCTCTGCCATGCTACCTCTGTCTTCTGTCTGGGTGCTGAGGCCTAAGTCAAATAAAGCGGTCTTCTGCTGTGCTGGGGGATATGAAGCTAATCTCTGACCTCTCTCCTCTGTCTGGGTCCAAAGGCCTAAATCACTGAAAGAGGCCTTCTCCTGTGGTGTGTGATATGATGCCAGAATATGTGCTGTGGGGCCTCTCTCCTCTTCCTGGGTGCAGGGGTCAAATAAACTAAATTGTGGCCTACTCCTGTGGTGGTTGATATGATGCCTGATTCTCTGATGTGGAACCTCTCTCCTCTGTTTGGGTGAAGGGGTCAAAGTAACTAAATGGTGGCTTCTCCTGTGGTGGCTGATATGATGCCAGAATATGTGCTGTGGTGCCTCTCTCCTCTTCCTGGGTGCAGGGGTCAAAGTAACTAAATGGTGGCTTCTCCTGTGGTGGCCTATATGATGCCAGAATATGTGCTGTGGGGCCTCTCTCCTCTTCCTGGGTGCAGGGGTCAAAGTAACTCAATGGTGGCTTCTCCTGTGGTGGCTGATATGATGCCAGAATATGTGCTGTGGTGCCTCTCTCCTCTGTCTGGGTCCAAAGGCCTAAATCACTGAAAGAGGCCTTCTCCTGTGGTGTGTGATATGATGCCTGAATATGTGCTGTGGTGCCTCTCTCCTCTTCCTGGGTGCGGGGGTCAAAGTAACTCAATGGTGGCTTCTCCTGTGGTGGCTGATATGATGCCAGAATATGTGCTGTGGTGCCTCTCTCCTCTTCCTGGGTGCGGGGGTCAAAGTAACTCAATGGTGGCTTCTCCTGTGGTGGCTGAGATGATGCCAGAATATGTGCTGTGGGGCCTCTCTCCTCTTCCTGGGTGCAGGGGTCAAAGTAACTCAATAGTGGCTTCTCCTGTGGTGGTTAGTATGATTCCAGAATATGTGCTGTGGGGCCTCTCTCCTCTTCCTGGGTGCAGGGGTCAAAGTAACTCAATGGTGGCTTCTCCTGTGGTGGTTAGTATGATGCCAGAATATGTGCTGTGGGGCCTCTCTCCTCTTCCTGGGTGCAGGGGTCAAAGTAACTCAATGGTGGCTTCTCCTGTGGTGGCTGATATGATGCCAGAATATGTGCTGTGGTGCCTCTCTCCTCTTCCTGGGTGGGGGGGTCAAAGTAACTCAATGGTGGCTTCTCCTGTGGTGGCTGATATGATGCCAGAATATGTGCTGTGGGGCCTCTCTCCTCTTCCTGGGTGCAGGGGTCAAAGTAACTCAATGGTGGCTTCTCCTGTGCTGATTGATATAAAGCTGATGGTTGTGCCATCTGACATGGTTGCCAGGGTCTGATTCAATGGGGGCCTACTCCTGTGGTGGGTGATCTAAATGCCTGATTCTCTGCTGTGAAACCTCTCTCCTCCGTCTGGGTGTAGGGGTCAAAGTCTTTCAAAGTCGCCTTCTCCTGTGCTGATTGATATGAAGCTGATGGTTGTGCCATCTGACATGGTTGCCGGGGTCCCATTAAATTGTGGCCTTCTCCTGTGGTGTGTGATATGATGCCTGAATATGTGCTGTGGTGCCTCTCTCCTCTTCCTGGGTGCGGGGGTCAAAGTAACTCAATGGTGGCTTCTCCTGTGGTGGCTGATATGATGCCAGAATATGTGCTGTGGTGCCTCTCTCCTCTTCCTGGGTGCGGGGGTCAAAGTAACTCAATGGTGGCTTCTCCTGTGGTGGCTGATATGATGCCAGAATATGTGCTGTGGGGCCTCTCTCCTCTTCCTGGGTGCAGGGGTCAAAGTAACTCAATGGTGGCTTCTCCTGTGGTGGTTAGTATGATGCCAGAATATGTGCTGTGGGGCCTCTCTCCTCTTCCTGGGTGCAGGGGTCAAAGTAACTCAATGGTGGCTTCTCCTGTGGTGGCTGATATGATGCCAGAATATGTGCTGTGGTGCCTCTCTCCTCTTCCTGGGTGCGGGGGTCAAAGTAACTCAATGGTGGCTTCTCCTGTGGTGGCTGATATGATGCCAGAATATGTGCTGTGGGGCCTCTCTCCTCTTCCTGGGTGCAGGGGTCAAAGTAACTCAATGGTGGCTTCTCCTGTGGTGGCTGATATGATGCCAGAATATGTGCTGTGGGGCCTCTCTCCTCTTCCTGGGTGCAGGGGTCAAAGTAACTCAATGGTGGCTTCTCCTGTGGTGGCTGATATGATGCCAGAATATGTGCTGTGGTGCCTCTCTCCTCTGTCTGGGTCCAAAGGCCTAAATCACTGAAAGAGGCCTTCTCCTGTGGTGTGTGATATGATGCCTGAATATGTGCTGTGGTGCCTCTCTCCTCTTCCTGGGTGCGGGGGTCAAAGTAACTCAATGGTGGCTTCTCCTGTGGTGGCTGATATGATGCCAGAATATGTGCTGTGGTGCCTCTCTCCTCTTCCTGGGTGCGGGGGTCAAAGTAACTCAATGGTGGCTTCTCCTGTGGTGGCTGATATGATGCCAGAATATGTGCTGTGGGGCCTCTCTCCTCTTCCTGGGTGCAGGGGTCAAAGTAACTCAATGGTGGCTTCTCCTGTGGTGGTTAGTATGATGCCAGAATATGTGCTGTGGGGCCTCTCTCCTCTTCCTGGGTGCAGGGGTCAAAGTAACTCAATGGTGGCTTCTCCTGTGGTGGCTGATATGATGCCAGAATATGTGCTGTGGTGCCTCTCTCCTCTTCCTGGGTGCGGGGGTCAAAGTAACTCAATGGTGGCTTCTCCTGTGGTGGCTGATATGATGCCAGAATATGTGCTGTGGGGCCTCTCTCCTCTTCCTGGGTGCAGGGGTCAAAGTAACTCAATGGTGGCTTCTCCTGTGGTGGTTAGTATGATGCCAGAATATGTGCTGTGGGGCCTCTCTCCTCTTCCTGGGTGCAGGGGTCAAAGTAACTCAATGGTGGCTTCTCCTGTGGTGGCTGATATGATGCCAGAATATGTGCTGTGGTGCCTCTCTCCTCTTCCTGGGTGCGGGGGTCAAAGTAACTCAATGGTGGCTTCTCCTGTGGTGGCTGATATGATGCCAGAATATGTGCTGTGGGGCCTCTCTCCTCTTCCTGGGTGCAGGGGTCAAAGTAACTCAATGGTGGCTTCTCCTGTGCTGATTGATATAAAGCTGATGGTTGTGCCATCTGACATGGTTGCCAGGGTCTGATTCAATGGGGGCCTACTCCTGTGGTGGGTGATCTAAATGCCTGATTCTCTGCTGTGAAACCTCTCTCCTCCGTCTGGGTGTAGGGGTCAAAGTCTTTCAAAGTCGCCTTCTCCTGTGCTGATTGATATGAAGCTGATGGTTGTGCCATCTGACATGGTTGCCGGGGTCCCATTAAATTGTGGCCTACTCCTGTGGTGGTTGATATGATGCCTGATTCTCTGATGTGGAACCTCTCTCCTCTGTTTGGGTGAAGGGGTCAAAGTAACTAAATGGTGGCTTCTCCTGTGGTGGCTGATATGATGCCAGAATATGTGCTGTGGGGCCTCTCTCCTCTTCCTGGGTGCAGGGGTCAAAGTAACTCAATGGTGGCTTCTCCTGTGGTGGCTGATATGATGCCAGAATATGTGCTGTGGTGCCTCTCTCCTCTGTCTGGGTCCAAAGGCCTAAATCACTGAAAGAGGCCTTCTCCTGTGGTGTGTGATATGATGCCAGAATATGTGCTGTGGTGCCTCTCTCCTCTTCCTGGGTGCGGGGGTCAAAGTAACTCAATGGTGGCTTCTCCTGTGGTGGCTGATATGATGCCAGAATATGTGCTGTGGTGCCTCTCTCCTCTTCCTGGGTGCGGGGGTCAAAGTAACTCAATGGTGGCTTCTCCTGTGGTGGCTGATATGATGCCAGAATATGTGCTGTGGGGCCTCTCTCCTCTTCCTGGGTGCAGGGGTCAAAGTAACTCAATGGTGGCTTCTCCTGTGGTGGTTAGTATGATGCCAGAATATGTGCTGTGGGGCCTCTCTCCTCTTCCTGGGTGCAGGGGTCAAAGTAACTCAATGGTGGCTTCTCCTGTGGTGGCTGATATGATGCCAGAATATGTGCTGTGGTGCCTCTCTCCTCTTCCTGGGTGCGGGGGTCAAAGTAACTCAATGGTGGCTTCTCCTGTGGTGGCTGATATGATGCCAGAATATGTGCTGTGGGGCCTCTCTCCTCTTCCTGGGTGCAGGGGTCAAAGTAACTCAATGGTGGCTTCTCCTGTGGTGGCTGATATGATGCCAGAATATGTGCTGTGGGGCCTCTCTCCTCTTCCTGGGTGCAGGGGTCAAAGTAACTCAATGGTGGCTTCTCCTGTGGTGGCTGATATGATGCCAGAATATGTGCTGTGGTGCCTCTCTCCTCTTCCTGGGTGCGGGGGTCAAAGTAACTCAATGGTGGCTTCTCCTGTGGTGGCTGATATGATGCCAGAATATGTGCTGTGGGGCCTCTCTCCTCTTCCTGGGTGCAGGGGTCAAAGTAACTCAATGGTGGCTTCTCCTGTGGTGGTTAGTATGATGCCAGAATATGTGCTGTGGGGCCTCTCTCCTCTTCCTGGGTGCAGGGGTCAAAGTAACTCAATGGTGGCTTCTCCTGTGGTGGCTGATATGATGCCAGAATATGTGCTGTGGGGCCTCTCTCCTCTTCCTGGGTGCAGGGGTCAAAGTAACTCAATGGTGGCTTCTCCTGTGGTGGCTGATATGATGCCAGAATATGTGCTGTGGTGCCTCTCTCCTCTTCCTGGGTGCGGGGGTCAAAGTAACTCAATGGTGGCTTCTCCTGTGGTGGCTGATATGATGCCAGAATATGTGCTGTGGGGCCTCTCTCCTCTTCCTGGGTGCAGGGGTCAAAGTAACTCAATGGTGGCTTCTCCTGTGGTGGTTAGTATGATGCCAGAATATGTGCTGTGGGGCCTCTCTCCTCTTCCTGGGTGCAGGGGTCAAAGTAACTCAATGGTGGCTTCTCCTGTGGTGGCTGATATGATGCCAGAATATGTGCTGTGGTGCCTCTCTCCTCTTCCTGGGTGCGGGGGTCAAAGTAACTCAATGGTGGCTTCTCCTGTGGTGGCTGATATGATGCCAGAATATGTGCTGTGGGGCCTCTCTCCTCTTCCTGGGTGCAGGGGTCAAAGTAACTCAATGGTGGCTTCTCCTGTGGTGGCTGATATGATGCCAGAATATGTGCTGTGGTGCCTCTCTACTCTGTCTGGGTCCAAAGGCCTAAATCACTGAAAGAGGCCTTCTCCTGTGGTGTGTGATATGATGCCTGAATATGTGCTGTGGTGCCTCTCTCCTCTTCCTGGGTGCGGGGGTCAAAGTAACTCAATGGTGGCTTCTCCTGTGGTGGCTGATATGATGCCAGAATATGTGCTGTGGTGCCTCTCTCCTCTTCCTGGGTGTGGGGGTCAAAGTAACTCAATGGTGGCTTCTCCTGTGGTGGCTGATATGATGCCAGAATATGTGCTGTGGGGCCTCTCTCCTCTTCCTGGGTGCAGGGGTCAAAGTAACTCAATGGTGGCTTCTCCTGTGGTGGTTAGTATGATGCCAGAATATGTGCTGTGGGGCCTCTCTCCTCTTCCTGGGTGCAGGGGTCAAAGTAACTCAATGGTGGCTTCTCCTGTGGTGGCTGATATGATGCCAGAATATGTGCTGTGGGGCCTCTCTCCTCTTCCTGGGTGCGGGGGTCAAAGTAACTCAATGGTGGCTTCTCCTGTGGTGGCTGATATGATGCCAGAATATGTGCTGTGGGGCCTCTCTCCTCTTCCTGGGTGCAGGGGTCAAAGTAACTCAATGGTGGCTTCTCCTGTGGTGGTTAGTATGATGCCAGAATATGTGCTGTGGGGCCTCTCTCCTCTTCCTGGGTGCAGGGGTCAAAGTAACTCAATGGTGGCTTCTCCTGTGGTGGCTGATATGATGCCAGAATATGTGCTGTGGTGCCTCTCTCCTCTTCCTGGGTGCGGGGGTCAAAGTAACTCAATGGTGGCTTCTCCTGTGGTGGCTGATATGATGCCAGAATATGTGCTGTGGGGCCTCTCTCCTCTTCCTGGGTGCAGGGGTCAAAGTAACTCAATGGTGGCTTCTCCTGTGCTGATTGATATAAAGCTGATGGTTGTGCCATCTGACATGGTTGCCAGGGTCTGATTCAATGGGGGCCTACTCCTGTGGTGGGTGATCTAAATGCCTGATTCTCTGCTGTGAAACCTCTCTCCTCCGTCTGGGTGTAGGGGTCAAAGTCTTTCAAAGTCGCCTTCTCCTGTGCTGATTGATATGAAGCTGATGGTTGTGCCATCTGACATGGTTGCCGGGGTCCCATTAAATTGTGGCCTACTCCTGTGGTGGTTGATATGATGCCTGATTCTCTGATGTGGAACCTCTCTCCTCTGTTTGGGTGAAGGGGTCAAAGTAACTAAATGGTGGCTTCTCCTGTGGTGGCTGATATGATGCCAGAATATGTGCTGTGGGGCCTCTCTCCTCTTCCTGGGTGCAGGGGTCAAAGTAACTCAATGGTGGCTTCTCCTGTGGTGGCTGATATGATGCCTTAATATGTGCTGTGGTGCCTCTCTCCTCTTCCTGGGTGCGGGGGTCAAAGTAACTCAATGGTGGCTTCTCCTGTGGTGGCTGATATGATGCCAGAATATGTGCTGTGGTGCCTCTCTCCTCTTCCTGGGTGCGGGGGTCAAAGTAACTCAATGGTGGCTTCTCCTGTGGTGGCTGATATGATGCCAGAATATGTGCTGTGGTGCCTCTCTCCTCTTCCTGGGTGCAGGGGTCAAAGTAACTAAATGGTGGCTTCTTCTGTGGTGGTTGATATGATGCCTGATTCTCTGCTGTGAAACCTCTCTCCTCCATCTGGGTGTAGGGGTCAAAGTCTTTCAAAGTCGCCTTCTCCTGTGCTGATTGATATAAAGCTGATGGTTGTGCCATCTGACATGGTTGCCAGGGTCTGATTCAATGGGGGCCTACTCCTGTGGTGGGTGATCTAAATGCCTGATTCTCTGCTGTGAAACCTCTCTCCTCCGTCTGGGTGTAGGGGTCAAAGTCTTTCAAAGTTGCCTTCTCCTGTGCTGATTGATATGAAGCTGATGGTTGTGCCATCTGACATGGTTGCCGGGGTCCCATTAAATTGGGGCCTACTCCTGTGGTGGGTGATCTAAATGCCTGATTCTCTGCTTTGAAACCTCTCTCCTCCGTCCGGGTGTAGGGGTCAAAGTCTGTCAAAGTCGCCTTCTCCTGTGCTGATTGATATAAAGCTTATGCTTGTGCCATCTGACATGGTTGCCGGGGTCTGATTCAATGGTGGCCTACTCCTGTGGTGGGTGATCTAAATGCCTGATTCTCTGCTGTGTAACCTCTCTCCTCCGTCTGGGTGTAGGGGTCAAAGTAACTAAATGGTGGCCTACTCCTGTGGTGGGTGATATGATGCCTGGTTCTCTGCTGTGGGACCTCTCTCCTTTGTCTGGGTGCTGTGGTCAAAATAATAGTAAGTGACCTTCTCCATTGGTGGGTGACTTGAAGCCTGATTCTGTGCTATGGGACCTCACTCCAATTAATATTGTTTAATTTTTATTTATTTTATGTTAACTCATCATTTCCCTATCTACATTTGTTTGCAGGGGATTTAACTACATTTTGCTGCCTTTTGCAGCCCTCTAGCCCTTTCCGGGTGTGTTTTACAGCCTTTTTAGTGCCCAAAAGTTCGGGTCCCCATTGACTTCTATGGGGTTCGGGTTCGGGATGAAGTTCGGGTCGAGTTCGGATCCCGAACCCGAACATTTTTCGAAAGTTCGGCCGAACTCGTCGAACCCGAACATCCAGGTGTTCGCTCAACTCTAACGTCTACCTCTCCGATGCGTTCCAAGCTGGAACGCATCGGTATTCTGCCTCTTCCTCTCCTCTGTGGGCCGCTACCCTTCCGCTTTCGGTTGCGTTCCACAGTGGAACGCATAATAGTTCTGTTGTCTCCCTGGTCTGGCCTATATACTATACTTTACCAGTGATTACTGGTCTATATTCTGGCCCCTTTATGTATCTCCATTTGGATATCAATCAACCACATTACTAATTGGTTATACTGTTGAATTAGACACCAATGCTATTCCCCTACCACCTACTTCCGGTCCACGGTCTTTTTGAACCCAGCATTCTCTTACTCCATCAGCAGCTTTTCTGGGGTGAAGTCTACCACCTATCTCTCCTGCTCACTATTCGCTTTTCTACCTGGCAACCTGGTAAGTGAAGGGGGCACCCGGTTTTTCATTTAGCTTTCATTTAGCATGCTTTTTCATTTAGCATAATTTTTCATTGATGAATTCAATTTCGAGATGTTTACAAATCAGAAAGAGCATATTTTCCTTAATTTTCTACAGCTTTCTGTAAATTTGTATATGCCATTTTGCGTACAGAGACCCCTGGTAGATCTCACGCCATGCTCGCTAGGTTATTATAGTCCATGTGACTTGTGTCTATACCATATATGAAGCGTCTATAAATCATTGTTATTGCAAGTTGTATGACAGTGTGACCTATGTGATATTAATATTATTTCTATATGATTGCATCTCTCAGTTCTTATAAAGTTTATTTGTACCTTATTCTATATATGCTACCTTCTCTCACAGAGTTTGATAAAGGTCAAGTGTTGACCGAAACGTCACACCATACTGTGAAGTTGCCTTTTCTAATTAAAGAACTACTTTTCTGCATTGAAATTGGAGTGCGATTGTCATATTTACCTTATTCTGCTTGGCCGGGAGGTCAAGACAACCTGCACCAGATCATATGACTAGAGTGCCGCGTTCTTTTCTAAATATATTTACACAGTTTAGTGTCATCTGCAAAAATTGATATTTTACTGTGCAAGCCTTCTACAAGATCATTAATAAATATATTGAAGAGAATAGGGCCCAATAATGACCCCTGTGGTACCCCACTAGTGACAGTCACCTAATCTGAGTGTGTACCCTTAATAACCACACTCTGTTTTCTGTCACTGAGTCAGTTACTTACCCACATACACACATTTTTCCCCAGTCCAAGCATTCTCATTTTATATACTAACCTTTTATGTGGCACAGTATCAAATGCTTTGGAGAAGTCAAAATATATAACATCAATTGATTTGCCACAGTCAATTCTAGAACTTACCTCCTCATAGAAACTGATTAAATTAGTTTGACATGACCGATCCCTCATAAAGCCATGCTGATATGGCGTTATTTGATTATTTTCATTGAGGTACTCCAAGATAACATCTCTTAGAAAACCTTCAAGCAGTTTACCCATGACAGATGTTAAACTTACGGGCCTATATTCTCCGGGTTCTGTTTTTAGACCCTTTATGAATATTGGCACCACATTTGCTATGCGCCAATTCTGTGGAACACTCTCTGTCAATACAGAGTCTGCCTATGACATAACTTAATTCTCTTAGGATACAGGGGTGTACACTATCTGGTCCTGGTGATTTGTCTATTTTAATCTTTTTAAGAAACCGCTGCACTTTTTACAGGGTCAAACAGGGCACTTTTGATGGGGAATTTACTTTTACATTCAGCATTTCATCTTACAGTGGAGAAAAAAATATTTAATAGCTTTGCTTTCTTCTCATTGCTGTCTGCAACTCTCCCCTATTCACTCTGTAAATGGCCGACACCTTCAGATTTATAATTTTTACCATTTAAATAATTGAAGAACATATTAGGGTTAGTTTTACTCTTTTTGGTAATGAATCTGTTTGTCTCCAGTTTGGCTGCTTGTATTTGTCTTTTACATATTCTATTTTTCTCCTCGTAGTTTTTCAATGCTTCTCCAGGCTGCTGTCACTTCCTAAATACACGCATCTTGAGTTCAGAGGCAGTTCTACTTTCAAAAGTGGTACTTAGTCTGTTTCATATCTACTCTGCTGTCTTCCGCTCTGGCACTTGACTTCCAGGAGGAAAGCCCCCACTAACTGACCGATTAAGATCTCCACTTTTTGGTCCTGAGCTACCGGGTAAATCTTTAAAACATTCTATCACTGAAGGCTGTTAGTGTATGGGGCCCTTCTTCATAGCATAGGAGCCAAGGGGTCCCAAAGTAGTACAGCATGGATAGAGGCATGATGCAGGTAATTGTTGGATTTCTGCAGCATGCTTGGTGTTATCCTATCAGACATGGTTTTAGATTAGCTTTCCCAATTGGCTAGCTCAGCGGGAGGAAATAATGCAATTTGGGAGCAAGTTGCTATGGGAAATGGCAGCGGAATAGGTGCATGGCCCCTGTAAGAGTTGCAATGACAGCCCAATATAGGGAGGTATGGTGTTCCATAATGCTGATCATGGTCCCAAACAGTCTATAGCGAGGTTAGTTTCCCCAGTGGTACTCACTCAGACCTTTTGGCATTGAAACTCAGGGTCCACTAGAACTGTATTGTGGCTCTGCACTGGCTTTTCCAAGATGGCTGCAGACTTTACTTTAGGTGGGATATGGTTAGTATTGTCATCCCCCAGGGAACTTGAACTAAGCACGTTAGTTGCTCCTGCTGAAAGGATGGTTCCTCTGTGGAGGCGGGCTGTTTGCACTTATGCTGGGTGTTCTCTCTGGTTTTCCACTCTGGAGAGGTGGTCCTTCATTGCTTTTGCACATATGGTGTGGATCCAAGATGGCTGATTATCCCTTCTATGCTGGTGTGAAAATAATGGAACATTTCTGGGTCTTTGGAGCAAGTGATGGTGAATGTAAAACACCCATATGGAGTGTTGTTAACACAATATGACTGTAGCCTCCACTGATTTTACTCTAGCAAGACCATAAAGTTTCTTTTAGAGTTCACATACAATAAGGCCAGCAAGAGTAAGGCACAAAGGCATAAACCTGTTTGTGACATTCAATTCAATGCAGCAGCCCCCTGAGGAGCTGGTGTAGAAGATAGGAGTGGTAGTGGCCCTGGTGAAGTGTTATGTTACGGTGTACTCCCTCAAGCCATTGCTCTCTGGGGATTGGTGTAGTTGAAATATAGAACTGAACAATAAGGCTAAAGTTAAACATAAACGTTAAGTCCTTTTTACTAGGTGCAATGTAGAACTTGAAATACATACAGTGGCAGCAGGCTTTTAGTGCAGTTTTTCTCTGGTACCAGCAAGGATATGGAGGCCAGTCGGTTGGTGGCAATTCAGCACTTAGGTGCAAGTGACCTAGTGGTTGTTTGGTGATGGGTGGCTTGGCCGTAGTCCTTCACCTTAACGCAGTGTCTGTAGATGCTGATTAGAACTGTTCACTCTGCTGTATGGAATTCCAATGCTTGAATTGAGGACAATTTGGGTATGTGTCCCTGAAGAATCTGTAACAGGGGCAAGAAGTCTGCAACTTGCTTCCTCTCCCCTCTTACTTTAGACAGGAACAGCCCAGAGGTGAGTAACAGGGTGGTTGACCCTGTTCTTGCCAACCTTTACCATACCATCTTTGCTGATAGTAACGGCAAGGAAATAAACAGTAAAATACATATGATGCATAACAATAAGCAATTTGTAGTGACCCCAAGTCTGGGGTACTACGCTTTTCTCCAGAAAAAATAAATAAATTATTCAAGAGAATGAACAGAGCTACAAATGCACACACACCTTGTACGCAGATATGTCCAATGTATACAGGGGCATATGCAATCAAGTTCCAGGATCACTACATTAAATAGTTTACAGACTGTGTGCTAAGGTTAATACATTTTCTTTCTTAAAAAGTAACTAAACCTTTACATAAACTTTTAAGGCTACTTTCACACTTGCATTCGGAGCGGATCCGTCTGATGTTTCATCAGACGGATCCGCTCCGATAATGCAGACGTTCGCATACGTTCAGAACGGATGCGTCTGCATTAAAACTTAGAAAATTTTCTAAGTGTGAAAGTTGTCTGAGCGGATCCGTTCAGACTTTACATTGAAAGTCAATGGGGAACGGATCCGCTTGAAGATTGAGCCATATAGTGTCATCTTCAAGCGGATCCGTCCCCATTGACTTACATTGTAAGTGTGGACGGATCTGCTCGCCTCCGCACGGCCAGGCGGACACCCGAACGCTGCAAGCAGCGTTCAGGTGTCCGCTCACTGAGCGGAGCGGAGGCTGAACGCTGGCAGGCGGATGCATTCTCAGTGGATCCGCCTCCACTGAGAATGCATTGGGGCCAGACGGATGCGTTCGGGGCCGCTCGTGAGCCCCTTCAAACGGTGCGCACGAGCGGACACCCGAACGCTAGTGTGAAAGTAGCCTAATATGTTGTCCCTAATGCCCTAATAAAACTATCTCTAATATACTTTATTTATTATTTTTACTACACTTTTCCCTGCCTAAAGCGCACCATTCCCTGGTGCACTTAAAACTCTGTTCTCTGTACACAGCTGACTGCTCAGCGGTGTATGGAATACAGAGTACACATTTTATCAATGGGGCCGCAGAAGTGAAGTGCATTGCAGCACAGTGCTGCTCCTGCCCGCTTTCCCCAGAGGTTTCTAACTCTTGGCATAGCACATGGCAGCCCTGCTAGGTTAAAACATTTGGGGCCTGGGCCCCTGATGTTTTGTCCCAGGCCCAGAATGTACTGCCTGCCAGCTAGATACAGACGACAATATAATTGAATCTAATGCACTGGAAGAGCTGAAGGACCTGTGATGACATCACAGTTCATGTGACCAGCAAAACAGGTATTGGTTGAGAAGGACCTGCGATGATGTCACCATCATGTGACCAGTGCAGGACAGGAAGGCAGTGAAGAGGAGAAGTCCTGGTGAGAAGCTGTGGGGAGGTCTGCTACATCATACCTCCCAACCTTTTGGATTAAAGAGGGACAATTATGGTTTACTGTGTGAAAGATCCATTTTCCTGCATATCTATACACTTCAATAGTTTTCTCTTGCAAAATAGAACAAAAATAATCTGAATATAGAAATGTATAAAATTCCAACTGCATCAAATAATGAAATAATATGAAATATGGGCTCTAATATTATCACGACCGGCGTGCCGATCACATATGTGACGCAAAGGGAGGGAAAAGGGAAGGCCCTATCCAAGGGAGAGGGAAAGGTGGTGACCCCTATCTCACCTTGAGGCCGGCACCTGACTGCCATGACGTCCCTAGACGGGTTTCTCAACCGTACGCCGATCACGTGCCTAAACCCTGGCTTTCCCTAAGATGAGCCCTAAGTAGTGAATAGGGCGGTGGGGACACTAGTCCTCACCACTAACATTAAAGGAAAACACCAAGGAGAGGACAGACAATACAGACAAAACATATAATCCCAGGTGGGCGACAACAGCGGATAACAAAAGCCCAACAGGGATCCGGAGGGTAACGCTCTGGAACGACAACCAGGAATCACAGCTACACAGCTCCAGTGGGTCAGTATAGAAGTCCAGGCAGGAAGCTCTATATCTGGAGGGAGGGAGAATATAAGGAGGTTGGGAGTGACGGACAAGAAACAGCTGAGGAGAAGAAGCTACGGATCCCTGAGTGAGACAAAAAGGATTGCAAGGCAAACACAGAAAGCTACCATTAAGAAACAACGCAATCTTTAGACATAGAGCGCACAGCCACCCGCTGCGACTTCCTGACCCCGGGTATAATGGAGTCAGACGTGGCTCTTGACACCCTCGTGACAAATATACAGAGAGGTTGTGGTTATTTAACTGGGACTGTATGTTAGGGCTCAAGGGAGAAAAAAAAAAAAAGATATTTTGTGTGGTCTTCCAAGTGGCACAATAAGCAGCAGTCCCAAACAACAGGAGTAGGTCTCTTCTCCTTTTTTAACCAAAATAAACTGCAATTCAGGGTGTGCGCTTTAACTTCATCAGTAAGGAACAGTTCACACACAGCAACACTTCCACAAGACTTTTTTATCTTGATTCAAAACAATTCCAGCTCCTCGGTCTCAATATCCACCAGTAATCACAGCTCTTTTATCCTTTAAAAGGAACACGACATAGTGCAATACCCACGGGTTATTGAAACACTACATATTTTACTTTACTTACAAGATCGACACTTGTTCACATCACATATAAAATCAATTTGCCCGACCCGGGTTTCACTGTCCGCTTCTTCTGGGGCATTCCTCTCCTCTCCAATTGACACAACTGAAAAAAGCTCTAGTCTCTGGTCACACGTGGTAAGTCTCTGTGTTATTTCCGTTCTGATAGGAAATCTACACGTCCCACTTGGTACCCCTGGCACCAAACTTCTAGTATCGGCTTGGTTTGAGTCTTGTTCTGACATCAGGAGAGCGCTTCACTCAGTAGGGAATAAAAGACACAACAGTGATGTACTGAATGAACACTCTGAAGTTTATTTTTAATGCATACAGGTTATATAGAGGGGGTTTTACCCCCTTTATTAGCATATCAACGCAAGTTGTTTGTTCAACCTATCATATTAACACGTTCTATTCTACAGACAGTCAAAAGAGAAACAAAAACGGAACTTCCATATTAGGAATAATGTCCGGGAGTAGTGCCAAAGAGATAAAATTCAGGGTTACAGAGAAAATATACTTAACAGCAATCAGAGTTAGTTTCTAGCAGAGAAATGAAACTTTAACAGAAAGCAGATTTAGTTTTAACATATAAAAACATGGATTCCTTTCAAATCCCCTCTTAAGAACCTTTAGTGTATCACACTACATGGTTCTTTTCTTTCTTGTCCTTTTTCTCTCTATATAATATTAGGTAATTCTTATACCCATCTGGGCTTCGATCCTCCTAGGGTAGAGTAGTCTGATATAATGACATATTGGAGAGCCCTTTTTCTAGCATTCGTCTCACACAAGGAATAACACATAATGCTACTACACCTATTACTACAATTACTATTAGTATGACAATCCCTAGTTGCATGAGACCTTGTTTCCAATTTGTGAACCACCCAAAGTATTGATCCCATGGATCATTTATACCTGAGTTCTTTTTCAGTTCTACTGACAGATCTTCAAGCTTCTTTATAGCTATTGTGACCTTACCAGTGGGGCCAGTATTATTTGGTATGTATGTGAAACAGGAGGTTGGATCAGTCAATACTCGGCACACTCCGCCCTTCTCTGCAAGAATCATATCCAACACCATTCGATTCTGGAATGTCATGATTGAGTCTGCTTGTAGTTCTTCTGCTACCCCTTGTAATGCATCTCTGGTATAGTTTACAAACCTTTGCTGATTGTAGTATATGTAATTTATCCAATCCACATTTTTATTCACTGTAATGATGGGAAATATTGATTCAAATCCGGCAGCTACTTGATCTCTAGCTTTGAACTCATCTGGGACCCCTCTTGGAACACCTATTGCATCTATATACACATGGGGATCAAAGTTTGAAAGGGGGCTGCTTCTTTTGTTTATCTTTAGCACCCCTTTGTCTGTAATATCTGATCCAGTAAAAATGTGCATGTTCATTATAGCTTTGGCAAGCGCACATTCACCTTTCCAGGCACCTTACAGTCTGGATCTTATTTTTCCATATCCACAGATCCAGTACACATCTCCTATGGAGTATACTTGGTTCTGAGTGAGGGATATGTTCAGATTGCTGTATTTGTGACAATAACCTTTGGTGAAATTCTGTACATTCCTCCCATGTGTACTCCCTTTGTAACATGTGTAGTTACCTGGATATACCTGGATACCTGCCCCATGGCGAGGATTTTTTAACAACAGAGGGTATTTTGATTTCCATTCTGTACATGCACTGTGGTTATAAGACATATTAACAAAAAGAGTCAAAAAACATTCTTCAACACTTTCTGGTAACACTAGGGGTACGGTACCTAGGTGTGGCTTGGCAGCACCGCATATGAAACAGTTACTTTTATTCACAGAGGCTGCACTATACTTCATCCACTCCAGCCACAAATTAGCATCAGAAAAACCCGTCTCCATGGCCAAAGTATCCTCATATGTGGGATCAGATATGGCCCTTAGGTTTTTTAAAGAAACTATATGTGGGGCTAGTGGGTTTTTGGGGACACCTGTGATGGGTTGGTATTCCTTAGACTTATACATATCTCTAAGTTTGAACATTTGCGTTACCCGGGAAGTCGCAGCTCCCCACATTTTATGGAAGTACCATCCCAGTACATAATGCAATGAGGAGGTGTCCACATAACACGTCCCTCTCTCAAGGAGTGTCATTCTAGTCAAAAGGGACTTAGAATTTTTATCCCTCCTTTTGAGGGCGCTTTCTGGCTTGTATCCCCATTCAGTCCCTGTATTCCATCCCACTGATCCCCAGTATGCACAACCTTTTCCCCAGTATGAGTCTGTTACACATATATAGGCCTGTCCTTCTACATAGTCGTTGGAACAGTAGTTATAATATGAACATGTTTTCAATATGTCACAAAGACAAAAGGTGTAGGTAGCTATGTGAGTGTTAGATTAATTATACCAAAAGGTGATGACGCCGCCCTTACTAGTTGCGGCTACTTCTCCCATACTACTAATTGGTAAAATCAACAAGATTATTGAAGCAATCTTAGTCAGTACATTCAACCATTTCCCAGAAAAGAGTGAGGAGCTCATCATGTTGGAGGTCAGGGCTGTCTGCCCCCATTAGTACCTCTGGGCCTCGTTGGAGGTCAGGGCTGTCTTCCCCCGTTAGTACCTCTTGTCCTTCTTCAAGGCCAAGGCTGTCTCCCTCCGTTCCTGCCTCCTCTCTTGCTCTCACAAGCTTCACTCGGGTGGCATGGATCCAAGTTGGAGACTGTTCAGTAAGCGCGGCTGTTCTGGTTACTGCGACCACGGTAGTGGGTGGGCCATATACGAAGTCACCTTGGGATTTTCCTTTCTTCAGTGTTTTGATCACTACCTCATCCCCCACCCTGTATGGGTGGGTGGGTTCCTGTGGAAGAGAGGGAGACTTACAAGCAACTTTTTCCTCAGTTTTATTAAGTACCTGTATCAATTTGGTGACATTTCTTCCCTTATTAAATCAAGGTCTCCTTCCTGCACTATCATTAGGCCCAGGGGGTGGGGAAAGGCCTTCCCATGAGTATCTCAATGCTGTTATATCCTACCCCTCTTTGCAGACTAATCCTGTCTTAGGATTTTTCTGCAATACTGGATAACACCAGTCTTGCTGTTCCTGTTCAGTGGCATACCTTTGAAGATCACTAAGCATTTGCGACATCTCACGGGTTGGAGGTGACGGACATGGCATCTCCCAATGGTTACACGGACCTGTGGTGTTGCATTTGGCCACTCGTTTCGCCACCTTATCTGCTAGCGCATTGCCCTGTGAGACATGATCCTTACCATCTGCTGCCGTGAATCCTCTCCTCTGTCAAATCATACCATGGTCCCACACTACCCCATGTGCGTACCCACTATCAGTATAGATGGTGACAGGTCTGCCAGCATGTAGAATACATGCTCTTGTGAGTGCAATGAGCTCAGCTGCCTGCTGTGTTGAGTGTGGATGCCCTTGAGTAGGCCTACAACATCAAAAATGGTGTAACGTCACATTGTGAAAGGAGTTGCCAACTCTACCATCATAGCACAGGCTGCAAGAGAACACAGACATGCCGGCATCCCTTGAACAGGGGTGGGCATTACCTTTGAGAAAAATACACAAGGACGCAACTTGCCTCCGTGTTCTTGTGTCAGTACACCCGCTATGATTTTACAATTTTGGCGTGCAAATATGTGGAAGGGCATATTATAGTCAGGGAGGCCCAGCCCTGGACTTGACATGAGCGAACATTTCAGATAATCAAATGCATTGTACATTTCAGAAGACCATTTAATCAAATCTGGATTTTCTTCCAGAGTGGCTTGCCTCAAAACATTGTCATAATAGGAGCAATCAGGAATCCATTGTCTACAGTAATTTATCATCCCAAGGAAAGATAACCTTTCTTTCTTGGTGTGCGGGGTGACCAGGCCCGCAATAGACTGGACTCTTTCTGTGCTGATTCTCCTTTCACCTTTTGTGAGGACAAAGCCCAAGTATTCAACCTGCATTTTACACCATTGCATTTTCTTAAGTGTCACTTTGTGACCACATCCTGACAACCATTGTAATGATAATGATAAACCATCCTGAATGCTGGCCTCCGCTGACATGCTAGACAGTAACAAATCATCGACATATTGCAGCAGCACAGAACCTTGGGGTGGGTACCATGGTTCTAACGTGGCTTGGAGGACTATGCTGTACACTACAGGTGAATCAGCATATCCCTGGGGCATTCTGCACCTGGTCAGTTGACGTCTGTCAAAAGAAAAAGAAAAAAGTAGTCTGGTCTTCTTGTCAACTGGGATAGAAAAGAATGCATTTTTCAGATCTATCACACTGAACCAAACAGCGTCTGCTGGAATGGCAGATAGTAATTGAGTGATGTCAGGTACAATAGGGGGTATAGGCACAATGATGTTGTTGATGGCCCTTAAATCCTGTACAAAGCGGGTAGTACCATCTGCCTTTGTCACTGGATTCACAGGCGTGCTGTAGGGTGAAATCACCTCTTCCAGGATTCCCTTTTGTAGGAATTCTTTTATCATTGGACTAAGTCCATCGAGTTTCTCTTTTGGCAGTAGGTATTGTTTCTGGAACACTGAAATGACACCTGGTTTCACAGTAGCTTTGTAAGGTGTGCAATCTATGCATCCTGTGTAATATTCATTTGAAGACCATAATGTAGGGTTAATGTTGTTAAGTTCTGAGTGGTTCTGTATGTTTGCAAGAATCAGTGGCACTGGTGTAGAGATTGGAATCTGAGTGTACTCTTATGCCCTGATTTTTGGCTGACACTTGTAAGTCAAGCTTAAAGAACAAATCTTTACTTAACACACTTGAGGTTGCACTGCTATCTACCATGAATCCTACTCTAAGTCATCTAAGTCCACCCCTTTTAGTCGGACGCTGTGGTCCTCCTTCTGTCCGTCAGTAGTGTCCCAGTTATCCATAAGAACAGAGCTCTGATGTTAAGCACAACACTTAACATGTAACACGTAACTTCAAACATTGAAACAAACAGTATATAACCTACACAGAAAATGCCAGACCGCTTATACTAAATTATATCCTTTATTACAAAACTCACAATATATTACAAAAATTAGTTACAGACATGATTAAAAACAATGGTGCAGGAGATAAAAACGACATCACTGGAGGAGACATACAGCGGATGCAAGTCCATTTGTATCCAACATAATTAATCATTCATTAAAGTGCATATGCAAAGGTTGATAAATATAAAGAACATTGGACAATTACCCATACTGTGTCTCCTCCAGGATGGCGCCAAACCCAACGCGTGTTTCGGCGTACCTTCGTCTGGGGGTAGCGTCATCACTGGAGGACATAGATTAAATACAAATGCTGACCAATCAGTACATACCATCTATTACTGGTTAAAACGTCACCGCGATCGCGCCGGAGATGACCTCCAACATTAGACGCCGGCGTCCGGAAGACCATGTGATCCCATTCGGTCACATGACCTTCACGCGGTCATGTGGTAAGGATAGCGTCACATAACCACGCACATGACTGTCGCGGCCCTGTGACGTCATCCTAACTTGTTGTGCACAATTCAAAATAGCAACAAAAAGTGATCGCATTGCCACATTCGTATATAAGAAGGCCTAAATGTACAGAGAATATGAGAATTTCAAGAATATAAGAAAAAAAGAAGAAAAAAGAAAAAATAGAGAGGCGGCCACCTTCATTAGATATAGACAGAATCGAAAGTTCAAGACATTGGGCATAAAATAGATCGCAATGTGACCCAGCTGGACAGGTCACATATACCTCACAATAATCAATACAAATAAACTGTGTACAAACGTGAGAAGATATATTAATTGATATACATGTGAGTGTTATCAATGTGATGTCCACCTATATATTGGATCTATATCACAAAATAGTGATCCCCTTATGTGTATAAATAAATGCCAATTGCATGACATTTTGATCAATAAATTAATCAAGTGCATATACCTTATTATTACCAAAGCGGTAGTATCCTGTAAAGTGCATGAGTGCATTAGAGGACAATAACATATCAAAATTGAACCAAAACCAAAAATATATATATATATATATATATATAATGCATTCAATTGTGATGCCTAAAAAATGTGGTATCAATAAATTGATTATCTCAACTATAGACATTAAAAATATATATGTGACACACTTTATTAAGTAGAGGAAAAATTATCAAAAATATCATTTATCCCATACCAAATTGAGATGGGGCTCATGTACCCAATGTGAAGATGAGTGGAAGGAAAAAGAAGGGGGGGAAGGGGGAGGGGAAGGACGAGTAATCATCCCTTGGTTGGGGTATGTATCGGATGTTGTATTTATATTCTGTTTTGTAACAGATTTAACCGCAACCAGTACAATGGACTATAGGGCCAGGGAGCAATCCTGGCTCACATCCTTGGAAAGCATTATCAAAGATAAGGGTGCGGGTGTTGGGTGTGGAGACCCGGTGAATGTGAAGGAGATGCAATCGACTCTTATGAATCTCTTCCATAGAAGGACAAAAACATGGTGGAACAAAGCATTCCTGGAGAGGTATCTTCAGATGGATCTAATACCGCGTGGCCTACGCATACAGGTGACACCATCCTTTGATATTGATAGTGAAAGTTTTCTATCCAGTTGGAAGGAAATATGTACGGAACCAGCAAAAAAGTTGATGAATTTGGTAGTCAAACATAACAGCCAGACCCTTTTCTCGCTGGATACTGACATCGAGATTTTACAGGCAACCTTGAAACAGGAATGTAGTAGAGAATCTCTGGCTGCCTTTGAGGTTACACTCAATAAAAATTTTGAGAAATGGGAAAAGAAATCCAGGATGTAAAATCGAGGAAATTCTCCAGAGACTGTGAGGACTTCCAACAGAAGCATGTATATAAATGGAGACGAAAAAATACATTTCATCAGAGGAGAGGCAACTCCACCCCTTGGAATCGGACATCTTCAACATTATCCCTTTCATCGATCTCCGATAGCCAGGAGTTGAATGGAAGAGTGATCAGATCAAGTAGGATACAGAAAAGAAAGACACCACCTGGGTCGGTTTCAAATGGAAAGAGGAGGCCCTTTGTAGACAGAAGGGATGCCGGCAACCGTGATGGGCTGAAGGTAATCAATCTATCTGATCACATCCTATCACCAGCAGACACATCACTGCTGGAGAAGGGTCTTACTTTTTCTCCTTGTGCAATTTTTGATTCTTTTACAGCAGTGAAAGATCTGCAAATTTTTGCCCGCTCCCTACTTCGGAAGAGATGGCATCATAAAGAGGGCGACTTTGGGGCACTCTCTACTGCCGAAGAGTTACAGGCAGTACGAATATTGGAGGAATTGGCAGGAGAAAACGAGTCACATACATCTGAGGAGATTCCGGCTTCCATTAAATGTAAGTCCAAAACATTCCCTCCCTTGTCATTATGTCCGGCAGTTGATTTGTTTGTGAAACTCGTCTCCAAGGAATTTGAGAGTATGGCGATGTTTACTCCGAAGGTTAATCTGTCAAGAGCTCAACGGCAGAGTCTGAAGACCCTTGGCAGATTAAAAGATGTAATGTTTAAACCCTCTGATAAGGGTGGCAACATTGTAGTATGGCCCCATAGCCTATACGAACGAGAAGCTCATAGACAACTGAGGGAGAGAGAATGCTACAAGAAGCTGACGTTCAACCCACTGCAATCATTTGAGAGCAATCTCTGTGCGATTTTAGGGAAAGCAGTTGACAATCAAATAATATCAAAGACCTTATATGATGCCTTGATTGTTAAGGAACCGGTGGTACCTACCCTATATCTGCTACCCAAAATTCATAAGAATGACAAAATACCACCTGGCAGGCCCATTATTTCAGGCAGGGGTAGCTTGACAGAGAAAGTGGGAAGATATTTGGATTCCCAGCTAAAAAATCTAGTAGTCAGTCTCCCTTCGTATATTAAGGATACGACCGACTTCCTACGGAAGATCGATGGTGTCCATCTTGGGGATGATACACTCATGGTGACCTGTGACGTCGAGTCACTGTATACTAGCATTAGGCACCCAGACGGAATCCAGGCAGTGGACTTCTTCCTCATGCAAGAGAATGTGGGTATCAATAGGAGAGGGTTCCTTCTGGAACTTTTATCGTTTGTTTTGACGCACAATTTATTTTCCTTTGGAGGGTCCTTCTACCTGCAGCTCCAGGGCACTGCGATGGGGGCGCCTTGTGCGCCTTCATATGCAAACTTGTTCCTGGGGCTGTGGGAGAGGGATCTGTTCCTGTCAGATCAGTACATGTCGATGGACCGCGCCATCTTTTGGGCGCAGTACATCAACGATGTATTCATGATCTGGCAGGGAAGCATAGAGGAGTTAGGAGAATTCTTTGGGGCATTGAACAACAACTGCAAGAACATCAAACTGACATATAAATACAGTAGGGAATCCATTGAATTTTTGGTTGTGCAATTGGAAAGAGGTATTCATGGGTGTATAGTGACAAATATATTCAGAAAACCGACAGCAGTGAATTCATATTTACATGCATCTTCATCACATCCTCCACAGATGATTAACTCGATCCCGACGGGGCAATTTCTTCGGGCTCAGAGAATATGCTCGACGGATGAAATATTCGAACGACAAGCTGACGAATTAAAGGAGAGATTCACCAGTCGTGGATATAGCCAACGTGCGATCAAGAAGGCCTATAGGAGAGCAAAGACATGCTCTAGACAAGATCTTCTCTTCTCTGGGGATCAAAGGATCAGTGATAGCAGGACACGGTTTATCACAGGATATCATGGAAGGTGGATGGAGATGAAAGATGTCCTGAGAAGATCGTGGCCTGTGTTACTGACTGACCCTATTCTGATGAAATATCTTGCACCATATCCTATGGTAACAGCCAGACGATCTAAAAATTTAAAAGATCACCTTGTACGCAGTTTGTTTGTAAAACAAAATCAACCACTGTTCCCAGGAATAGGAAAACCCAAATGGGGCTATGTCCCATGTGGAAAGTGTATAGCATGTCCAAACATGGAAAAAGCTACCTCCTTTGACGATTCGTCCAACACGAAAACTTTCAAAATAACCCAGTGTCTCTCCTGCACAAGCACAGCAGTCGTGTATTACGTGAAATGCCCCTGCCCAAAAATCGATGTGGGTTTGACCACGAGAGAATTAAAAGTGAGAGTTCGAGAACACATCAGAGACGTAAGGGCAGCGGCCAGTGAAGAAGATCTGTCTAATTTAAAACCTGTGGCGAGGCATTTCAAGGCATATCACGGCTGCAATCCGGTGCATTTGAAAGTGCGGGCGATAGACTGTGTTATGAAAAACATCAGGGGTGGCAATATAACCAAAAGATTGGGGCAACTCGAGTGTAAGTGGATTTGGAAGTTAAATACACTGCATCCGAGCGGCCTCAATGAGTCTACCGGTTTCTCCTCATTTTTATAGTCATGGTGTTCACATGGGTCTCCACACCCAAAAGTTTTTTTTTGTAGTTTTAATTTTAATTTTATGTTTTAAATATTTCTAACCCTCTTACCTTTTAGGGTCATCGCTGGTCAACTCAATACTGCTATCTCACAATTCCCACTTTGCATGGCTAATAGCATGTGATTTGAGAGATAGGACCATATACTGGGAGCACAGTATGGGATAGTTTCCATTGTAGAAATTATATAATTTATATGTTTATTGGGCTGGCCAACACTAACAGACGGCATCTGTGGTCTTGTCCTCCGCTTTCCCACCCCATTCTTCCCCTATTCCCCTTCACCCCCCCTCCGTCCCGCTTCCCCCCCCTTCCCCTTCTCATCCCTCCCCCCCTCCATCCCCCTTCCCCCTCCCCCTTCCCCCCCCTTCTTTTTCCTTCCACTCATCTTCACATTGGGTACATGAGCCCCATCCCAATTTGGTATGGGATAAATTATATTTTTGATAATTTTTCCTCTACTTAATAAAATGTGTCACATATATATTTTTAATGTCTATAGTTGAGATAATCAATTTATTGATACCACATTTTTTAGGCATCACAATTAAATGCATTATATATATATATATTTTTGGTTTTGGTTAAATTTTGATATGTTATTGTCCTCTAATGCACTCATGCACTTTACAGGATACTACCGCTTTGGTAATAATAAGGTATATGCACTTGATTAATTTATTAATCAAAATGTCATGCAATTGGCGTTTATTTATACACATAAGGGGATCACTATTTTGTGATATAGATCCAATATATAGGTGGACATCACATTGATAACACTCACATGTATATTAATTAATATATCTTCTCACGTTTTTACACAGTTTATTTGTATTGATTATTGTGAGGTATATGTGACCTGTCCAGCTGGGTCACATTGCGATCTATTTTATGCCCAATGTCTTGAACCTTCGATTCTGTCTATATCTAATGAAGGTGGCCGCCTCTCTATTTTTTCTTTTTTATTCTTTTTTTCTTATATTCTTGAAATTCTCATATTCTCTGTACATTTAGGCCTTCTTATATACGAATGTGGCAATGCGATCACTTTTTATTGCTATTTTGAATTGTGCACGAGTTAGGATGACGTCACAGTGCCGCGACAGTCATGTGCGCGGTTATGTGACGCTATCCTTACCACATGACCGCATGAAGGTCATGTGACCGAATGGGATCACATGGTCTTCCGGACGCCGGCGTCTAATGTTGGAGGTCATCTCCGGCGCGATCGCGGTGACGCTTTAACCAGTAATAGATGGTATGTACTGATTGGTCAGCATTTGTATTTAATCTTGGACTTGCATCCGCTGTATGTCTCCTCCAGTGATGTAGTTTTTATCTCCTGCACCATTGTTTTTAATCATGTCTGTAACTAATTTTTGTAATATATTGTGAGTTTTGTAATAAAGGATATAATTTAGTATAAGCAGTCTGGCATTTTCTGTGTAGGTTATATATATATATGATGGCTGCCATAGGCTTAATTAATTCCTTGGATAAGTAATCATCCCTTGGTTGGGGTATGTATCGGATATTGAAACAAACAGATCTGACAATACAGACATGAACACACAAAGGGCCCATAAAAAAACTTTTCATCAACTTCAATTTAAAAAAAAAATGTACAGCTCGATCAACACTGTTGGCACCAATAAAAACCCCAAAACTTCCAAGAAAAATAAATAAAATTCTCAATGCGCATATTATATGAAAACAAATATCGTACTCCATACACATTTCATTCACATTTTCATGTACTAATTTTCACAAACAGCTCATAACCATGCCCTTACACATAAAAACTGAATTGCACACACAGCTCTGCTAAAAGCATCCATTAGTCTTCACATTTTCAACTCCACTACAACTCAAAGCCACACCCATTCACATTCCACTGAATCATTTGTCGTACAACCCAGTCACACATTTTTTTTTGTTTCATCCCAAAACTTGCAGCACAGACAAACACAGCTTTCCTGGAAACAGATAGCCACACCACACCCAGAAATGCTGATAGTATATGTCGCTGTTGTGCTGTATTTTCCAATGTCTTCTTGTCTTCACTCTGTGATTAATCAAATCTTATAAGAAGACAATATACATGTTATAATCATACAGTCATTTTGTTAAAAGCTGGATTCCCACATTACACTGCTTGGGAAAGAAAATTATTGAACAATTCTTTGTCTTCTATAATAATATTACACATATAACATCGCTTACTCTACAGGATTCCCTCTCCCCTTGTATCATGTAATCCATATCTTAGGACGGGTCATGGTCAAAATGTGGCCATGCTTCTTTGTCTCCCAGACAAAGACCCTTTATCATGTCCATGTGGTACGGGCTATTATCGCCGTCCCTGGGAAAGGGGCTAGCAGCTTGCATGAACTCAGTCCATCCAGCTAAGTTATCCACCCATGGGTTAACTAGGAAGTAATTTGTGGGACTACACCGTGCAACATAAACTTTGCATGTTTCTCCCGTCTCAGGTTTGGGATAATCTGTTTTAGACCCTTGTGACCCCATTCCGTCTGATATTTTAATGATGCTACTTTCCTAGGACTGGCTGTACTGAACCTTTAAGTCTCCGAGAAATTAATACTGTCAACTAGGCAAAGGACTCAGGTCTGATCACAAAATATCAGAGAGTTTCATCAAACATATAATTTGCAGACCTCCGCAACACAGTAAAACAACAATGCAATGTCCTTAAAACTCTATGCAAATAGTGTACTTCAGTCCGTACACTTACCACCCGGACATCAGTATCCTTATCTCAACTCGAATATTCTTATACTTTAAAACAACTTTAAAAGAGTCAAACCAAGCTCCATCCTTGTCTCCCTGAGACAATATTATCTAATGCGCACTATATTTTCTCTGAGTGATCCTCACGGCGGACTCCCGGAGTCCCCGGGTCACTCCCCCAGACTCCCGGAGTCTGTTCCCTGTATCCCTGATACAGTAATTAATACTAGAAGTTGTAGGTTCTACTTACTAGATCAAGAAGTGGCCCTCGGATCGGCCAGAGGACAATAACAGATGCCTTTCTCACCGGACCCGAGGATGACCTTCTTGATCCCAGACAGGAGCCCCCAAACTGATAGGAAATCTCAACATCCCACTTGGTACCCCTGGCACCAAACTTCTAGTATCGGCTTGGTTTGAGTCTTGTTCTGACGTCAGGAGAGCGCTTCACTCAGTAGGGAATAAAAGACACAACAATGGTGTACTGAATTAACACTCTGAAGTTTATTTTTAATGCATACAGGTTATATAGAGGGGGTTTTACCCCCTTTATTAGCATATCAACGCAAGTTGTTTGTTCAACCTATCATATTAACACGTTCTATTCTACAGACAGCCAAAAGAGAAACAAAAACGGAACTTCCATATTAGGAATAATGTCCGGGAGTAGTGCCAAAGAGATAAAATTCAGGGTTACAGAGAAAAGATCCTCAACAGCAATCAGAGTTAGTTTCTAGCAGAGAAATGAAACTTTAACAGAAAGCAGATTTAGTTTTAACATATAAAAACATGGACACTTCCACAAGACGTTTTTATCTTGATTAAAAACAATTCCAGCTCCTCGGTCTCAATATCCACCAGCAATCACAGCTCTTTTATCCTTTAAAAGGAACACGACATAGTGCAATACCCACGGGTTATTGAAACACTACATATTTTACTTTACTTACAAGATCGACACTTGTTCACATCACATATAAAATCAATTTGCCCGACCCGGGTTTCACTGTCCGCTTCTTCTGGGGCATTCCTCTCCTCTCCAATTGACACAACTGAAAAAAGCTCTAGTCTCTGGTCACACGTGGTAAGTCTCTGTGTTATTTCCGTTCAACTTCCAATTTTTTTTAAAAAAATGTATTTTTAAATACAATGAATATGGCCAAAGAAATAGGCACTTTCATGCATGTCTGAACACCATCCACACCATCTGATCACCAGGGCTGAAGGGAGGGATGTTATTTATAGTGATGGACGAACATCTGCCGGGACGGTTCGCGAACGCGATCAAATATTCGCGAAACGCAAGTTTGCGGCTGGTCCCATTCATTTTAATGTCAGGTGAACCTGAAAAATCTTCAGCTCATATTTGCAGCCAAGAAATAATTACTAGAAGTGCACAAATAGTCCCACAACATGGACAGTGACATACCAGATGTATTATTCAAATTTGCGATCTCCATTCATCATTTTTTTCAATGCAAAATATCAGCAATATCATTTTCGCGTACGTGCATGCGCACACCAGTTATAATTATTTTTTCCAATACCGTTTTTCACTGTGTGTAGCAGAGGGAACGCAGCAAAACCGCAAACAAATGCTGCAGTACCCAAATGCACTATAAAGAAAGTATACTGTATTATTGGTATATAACACCCCGCTTCAATCAGTCATTTTGGGGGGCGACTGGTATATCACACCAGTTCTAATAATTTTTTCCAGTAACGTTTGTCACTATGTGCAGCAGAGAGAACACAGCAAAACAGCAAACAAATGCTGTAGTACCGAAATGCACTATAAAGAAAGTATATTGGTATATAACAACCCGCTTCAATCAGTCGTTTTGGGGGGCGACTGGTATATCACACCAGTTATAATAATTTTTTGTAATTGCGTTTGTCACTCTTCGTAGTTGTAGTACTGCTGCAGAACCGCTCACCAGTCACCACCACTGCTGCATAATACAAATCCACTATAATATGCTTTCTATGTTAGAAAGTATATTATAAGTGTATTACACCTCTCTGTACTGTACACCTATCAATAGTACACCTATACCAGTCCTTAAAAGGACTTTTGTGGACCTATTAGCTAGTGATTTGTGTCCCTAACAGTCTGTCCCTGCTCCACACAGCAACCTCTCCCTACACTGACAAAAGACAGAATGTAAAATGGTGGCCAGATCAGGTCTATTTATAAGGTAGGGGGAATGTCCATGTGCTGAAATGTCTCAATTGGCTGTCCTGTACCACCTGATGGATGTGTCATGGGTCAAAGTTCTTCACAATGTAAAAGAATATGGCGGGCGCGAATATCACCATATGTTCGCATGGTAGGCGAATCACGAACAAGCTAAGTGTTATTTACATGGGACTGAATGTTGGAGGGGTCTGTGGCCTGGTGATGTTATTTTCATGGGACTGTATGTTGAAGGTGGCTGTGGGAGGGAGTGATGTTATTTCATGGGACTGTATGTTGATAGTGGCTGTGGGAGGGATGTTATTTACATGGGACTGAATGTTGAGAGGGCAATGTTATTTACGTGGGACTGTATGTTGAAGGTGGCTGAGGGAGGAAGTTATGTTATTTGCATGGGGCTGAATGTTGAGGGGGTGATGTTTACATGGGATTGCATGTTGGAGGCAGCTGAGGAGAGGGTGATTTTATTTACATGGGACTGTACATTGGAGGGGGATGGAGAGATGGTGTGATGTTATTTACATGGGACTCTTTGGCAGAGGGAGGGAAATACCGGTAGTGTTATTTACATGAAAATATATATTGGAGGGGCTGAAGGAAGGGGAGTGATGTTATTTACATGGGACTGTATTTTGGAGGGGGCAGGAGAGATGGTGTGATGCTATTTACATGGGACTGTATGGTGTATAACTACAGGGGGCATTATAAATACTGGGGGCACTTCAGGGTCAGCATTATAACAGTAGGGGGCAGTATATATACTGGGGGCAATGTAGGGGTTAAATAAATCCTAGGGGACATTATAGGCATTCTTATTACTACTGGGGGCTTTATAGGAGTGACTTATAAATCTGCCTTATTTCTACTAAGAGCACTATGGGGGGCCTTATTACTACTGAGGGGTCTGTAGAGACATTTATTACCATTGGGGGAACAATAGGGGGAGCCTTATTTCTACTGGGGGCTCTGAGAGGGCATTATTAATACTGGAGGGCTCTTCTACTAATGGGGGCACTCTTGGAGAGCGTTATCACGGTTGGGGGCACTGTAGGGTAGGGGGCAGTATTACTAATAGGGGCATTCTTGGGGAGAATTATCACCATTGGGGGCACTGTAGGGGGCAATATTACTAATGGGGGCACTCTTGGGGAGCATTATCACTGTTGGAGGCACTGTAAGGGGCAGTTTTGCTAATAAGAGCATTCTAGAAGGGAATTACTATTGGTGGGACTATGAGGAGCACTATTGCTTCTGGGGGCACTAATTTTTCTTCAAGATAGTATTTGGGGTATTGGGGAGCACAGCGAGCAGCAGGATAACACTGTTGGGACTCCAGGTTGGGGTTAGATGATAGAAATGAGAGGAAGCTAAGATGTCTGTGTGTCACACTCTGCAGAGATGAGAGATGGCTGAAAGAAGTTGTACGGACCAAATGGAGAAGATTATGACAGAGAAGACCTACATCGGAGGAGACGTCACCTGGAAGGCACTGAATGTGATGGGTATGTGCTGCTGTATATCAAGTAAAGGAAAATGCGGTGTGCGGGGGAAGAGATTTAGAGAACTGGGCCATATTGAATGGGGCTTGGGCCCTGGATCTTTTGAGACCACTGCAACGCCCATTGCACATGGGTACCCTGTACCCATGTACTATGCCAGGATTAGCTGAGCGGAGCGGCCCCCTGCATGTCAGCTCTCTTAGCTTAGCAGAGCAGACAGAAGCAAGAGCCCGCTCCGCTCAGCTAATCCTGGCATAATACATGGCTACAGGGTACCCATGTGCTAGGCCAAGAGTTAGTAAACCTCCGGGGAGCACGGGCAGGAGCAGCAATGTGCGCTGCTGTAGTCCAATTGATAAAATGTACTCCATACTTCGTACACTGCTGAGCAGTTAGCAGTGTACAGAGAACAGAGTTTTAAGCACACCAGGGAATGGTGCACTTTAGGCAGGGAAAAGTGTAGTAAAAATAGAAAATTAATAAATAAAGTATATTAGAGATACTTTTATTAGGGCATTAGGGAGAACATATTAAAAGTTTATGTAAAGGTTTAGTTACTAGAGATGGCCTTGTGGTTCACCAGTGGTCGTTTCGCGGTGAACTTTGCGCGTTTGTGATTCTCCAAAAATGCGAACATGTGGCGATGTCCGACGGCGCCATAATCTTTTGCATTGCGCCAAACTTTGACTCATGACACATCCATCAGGTGGGACAGGACAGCAAATTGAGACGTTTCAGCACATGGACACACCCCCACCCTATAACAGAACCCAATGTGACAGCCATTTTACATTCTGTGTTTTGCCTGTGTAGGGAGAGGCTGCTTTGTGGAGCAAGGACAGGCTGTTAGGGACACCAAACGCTAGCTAATAGGGCCACAAAAGTACTTTCAAGGACTGGTATAGGTGTGCTATCGATAGGTGTGATATACTTATAATATACTTTCTAACAGAAAGTACAGGTGAAACTCGAAAAATTTGAATATCATGCAAAGTTCATTTATTTCAGTAATGCAATTTAAAAGGTGAAAGTAATATATTAGATAGACTCATTACATGCAAAGTGAGATATTTCAAGGCTTTATTTGATATAATGTGGATGATTCTGGCTTACAGCTTATGAAAACCCCAAAGTCACAATCTCAGGTACCATTTGCTCAGGGGGGGTGTATTTATTAGCTGACATAAGTGGGACACTTTAAGCCTAGAATATTGAACCTTTTCACAATATTCAGATTTTTTGTTGCATTACTAAAATAAATTAACTTTTGCACGATATTCTAATTTTTTGAGTTTCACCTGTATGTTATAGTGCATTTGTACTGTGCAGCAGTTGTGTGTGGTTCTGCTGCGATATTGCAACTATATAGAGCGACAAGCACCATTGGAACAACTATTTGCAATGGGTGTGATATACCTGTTGCCCCCCCCAAAAAGCTGATCGAGGGGTGTGATATACCTGCTCTACAAAATAATGATTGACGGCTGCGATATACTTGTTGCCACAAATAAGCAGAGTGGTGTGATATAACTGTTGTGGCAAAAAAAATTATTGAGAGGTGTGATATACCTGCTTCCATAAAATACTGATTAAGGGGTTTGATATACCTGATTCCGCAAAATACTGATTGAGGGCTGCGATATACCTGCTTCCACAAAATACTGATTAAGGGGTTCGATATACCTGCTTCCACAAAATACTGATTATGAGGTTCGATATACCTGTTTCCACCAAATATTGATTGAGGCCTGCAATATACCTGTTTCCACAAAATACTGATTAAGGGGTTTGATATACCCGTTTCCACCAAATATTGATTGAAGGCTGCGAAATACCTGCTTCCACAAAATACTGATTAAGGGGTTTCATATACCTGTTTTCACCAAATATTTATTGAGGCCTGCGAGATACCTGCTTTCACAAAATACTGATTAAGGGGTTTGATATACCTTTTTACACCAAATATTGATTGAGGGCTGCAATAAACCTACTTCCGCAAATTACTGATTAAGGGGATTGATATACATGCTTCCATCAAATATTGACTTAGGCCTGCGATATACCTACTTCCACAAAATATTGATTTAGGGGCTTGATATCCCTGCTTCCACAAAATACTGATTGAGGGTTGTGATATACCTGCTTCCACAAAATACTGATTAAGGGGTTTGATATATCTGTTTCCACCAAATATTGATTGAGGCCTGCGATATACCTGCTTTCACAAATATTGATTAAGGGGTATGATATACCTGCTTCCACAAAATACTGATTAAAAAGTTTGATATACCTGTGTCCATCAAATATTGATTGAGGCCTGCGATATACATGCATCCACAAAATACTGATTAAGGGGTTTGATATACCTGTTTCCACAAAATACTGATTGAGGGCTGCGATATACCTGCTTTCACAAAATACTGATTAAGGTGTTCAATATACCCGTTTCCACCAAATATTGATTGAGGCCTGTGATATACCTGCTTCCACAAAATACTGATTAAGGGGTTTGATATATCTGTTTCCACCAAGTATTGATTGAGGCCTGCGATATACCTGCTTTCACAAATATTGATTAAGGGGTATGATATACCTGCTTCCACAAAATACTGATTAAAAAGTTCGATATACCTATGTCCATCAAATATTGATTGAGGTCTGCGATATACATGCATCCACAAAATACTGATTAAGGGGTTTGATATACCTGTTTCCACAAAATACTGATTGAGGGCTGCGATATACCTGCTTTCACAAAATACTGATTAACCGCCTCACGTCCGCCCATAGACTATAAACGTCCTATGGGTGGACGTCTATTTCTGACAGCACGTTTTAAAACGTCCTGTCAGAAATAGCAGCTGCACGCTAATCGTGCAGCTGCTGATCGGGTTGCCCGCTGTCAGTGACAGCAGGGCAACCCTAAGACAAGGCAGGGACAGTTCCCAGGTGTCCCTGCCTTCACGATCGCTGCAGACACAGCGCTCACCGAGCGCTGTGTCTGCAGAGAAGGAAGCGCCGTGCGCTTCCTGTTCCGGCCCGGCGGTCATGTGACCGCCATGACCGGAGAGTGCAGGGGCTGTGTGAGGTCTCTCAGAGACCTCGATCAGCCCTGCTCTGAGGCTTTACAGCGCTGAATTGCTGCTGTACAGCCTCTATAGGGGTGTATTTGTCCTGTAACTGGGGCTACTATGTCAGCCCCAGTTACAGGAGAAATCAACAGTGAAAAAAAAAAGAAAAAGTGAAGTAAATGTCCCCCAGAGGTCTTGTATGACCTTATGGGGGACGAAAAGTGTAAAAAAAATAAATAAATAAATAAAAGGTTGAAAATAAAAAAATATAAAAAAATTTCACATGTAAAAAAAAAAAAGTCCCCAAGTAAGGAATGAAAAAAAAAAGTTAAAAATAGAAAAAATAAAAAAAAGTATACATATTAGGTATCGCCGCGTCCGTATAAACCAGCTCTATAAAAATATCACATGACCTAACCCCTCGGGTGAACACCGTAAAAAAAAAAAAAAAAAATGTGTCAAAACAAGCAATTTTTGTCACCTTGAATCAATAAAGGTGCAACACCAAGTGATCAAAAACGCGTATGTCCCACAAAATAGTACCAATAAAACCGTCACCTCATCCCGCAAAAAATGAGCCCCTACATAAGAAAATCTCTCAAAAAATAAAAAAACTATAGCTCTCAGAACATGGACACATTAAAACATAATGCTTTTGTTTCAAAAATGCTATTATTGTGTAAAACTTTAATAAATGAGAAAAAGTATACATATTAGGTATCGCCACGTCCGTAACAATCTGCTCTATAAAAATGTCACTTGACTGAACCCCTCAGGTGAACGCTGTAAAAATTAATAAATAGAAACTGTGCTAAAACAACCAATTTTTTGGTCACCTTGCCCCATAAAGTGTTATAATGAATGATCAAAAAATCATATGTACCCAAAAATAGTACTAATAAAACTGGCACCTTATCCCCTATTTTCCAAAATGGGGTCACTTCTTGGGAGTTTCTAATGTAAGGGTGCATCAGGGGGCTTCAAATGGGACATGGCATCTAAAAACCATGTGGAGTTCCTTTTCTTCTGCGCCCTGCCGTGTGCCCATACAGCAGTTTATGACCACATGTGGGGTGTTTCTGTAAACCGCAGAATCTGGGTAATAAATATTGAGTTTTGTTTGGCTGTTAACCATCGATGTGTTAAAGAAAAAAATTGATTCAAATGGAAAATCTGCCAAAAAAGTGAAATTAAAAAATTTGATCTCCATTTTCCTTTAATTCTTGTGGAACGCCTAAAGAGTTAAAAAAGTTTGTAAAATCGGTTTTGAATACCGTGAGGGGTGTAGTTTCTACAATGGGGTCATTTATGGGGGTATCCACTATGTAGGCCCCACAAAGTGACTTCAGACCTGAACTGGTCCTTATAAAGTGGATTTTGGCAATTTTCTTAAAAATTTGAAGAATTCCTTCTAAACTTCTAAGCCTTCTAACGTCCTAAAAAAATAAAATGACATTTCCAAAATGATGCCAACATAAAGTAGACATATGGGGAATGTTAAATAATAAATATTTTATGAGGTATCACTTTCTGTTTTAAAAGCAGAGAAATTGAAATTTAGAAAATTGCAAATTTTTCTAATTTTTGGGTAAATTTGGGATTTTTCATAAATAAAGGTGAAATATTTTGACTCAAATTTATGACTATCATGAAGTACAATGTGTCACGAGAAAACAATCTCTGAATGACTTGGATAAATAAAGGCGTTCCAAAGTTATTACCACATAAAGTGACATATGTCAGTTTTGCAAAATTTGGCCTGGTCAGGAAGGGGGCAAAGGGCCCAGATGGGAAGTGGTTAAGGTGTTCAATATACCCGTTTCCACCAAATATTGATTGAGGCCTGTGATATACCTGCTTCCACAAAATACTGATAAAGGGGTCTGATATATCTGCTTCCCCAAAATATTGATTGAGGCCTGCGATATACCTGCTTCCACAAAATACTTATTAAGGGGTTTTATATACCTTTTTCAACCAAATATTTTTTAAGGCCTGCGAAATACCTGCTTCAAAAAATTACTGATTAAGGGGATTGATATACGTACTTCCACCAAATATTGACTGAGGCATGCGATATACCTGCTTCCACAAAATATTAAATAAAGGGGTTTGATATCCCTGCTTCAACAAAATACTGATTGAGGACTGCAATATGCCTGCTTCCACAGAAAACTGATTAAGGGGTTCAATATACCTGATTCCACCAAATATTGATTAAGGGGTTAGATATGCCTGCTTCCACAAAATACTGATTAAGGGGTTCGATATACCTACTTCCACAAAATACTGATTATGGGGTTCGATATACCTGTTTCCACCAAATATTGATTAAGGCCTGCAATATACCTGCTTCCACAAAATACTGATTAAGGGGTTTGATATACCAGTTTCCACCAAATATTGATTGAAGGCTGCGAAATACCTGCTTCCACAAAATACTGATTAATGGGTTTCATATACCTGTTTCCACCAAATATTGATTGAGGCCTGCGAGATACTTGCTTTCACAAAATACTGATTAAGGGGTTTGATATATCTTTTTACACCAAATATTGATTGAGGGCTGCAATAAACCTACTTCTGCAAAATACTGATTAAGGGGATTGATATACATGCTTCCATCAAATATTGACTTAGGCCTGTGATGTAGTACAATGTGTCACGAGAAAACAATCTCTGAATGACTTGGATAAATAAAGGCGTTCCAAAGTTATTACCACATAAAGTGAGATATGTCAGTTTTGCAAAATTTGGCCTGGTCAGGAAGGGGGCAAAGGGCCCAGATAGGAAGTGGTTAAGGTGTTCAATATACCTACTTCTGCAAAATACTGATTAAGGGGATTGATATACATGCTTCCATCAAATATTGACTTAGGCCTGTGATGAAGTACAATGTGTCACGAGAAAACAATCTCTGAATGACTGATTAAGGGGATTGATATACATGCTTCCATCAAATATTGACTTAGGCCTGTGATGTACCTGCTTCCACAAAATATTAATTAAGGGGCTTGATATCCCTGCTTCAACAAAATACTGATTGAGGCCTGCGATATACCTGCTTCCACAAATATTGATTAAGGGGTTTGATATGCCTGCTTCCACAAAATACTGATTAAGGGGTTCGATATACCTACTTCCACAAAATACTGATTATAGGGTTCGATATACCTGTTTCCACCAAATATTGATTGAGGCCTGCAATATACCTGCTTTCTCAAATATTGATTAAGGGATATGATATACCTGCTTCCACAAAATACTGATTAAAAAGTTCGATATACCTGTTCCCATCAAATATTGATTGAGGCCTGCGATATACATGCATCCACAAAATACTGATTAAGGGGTTTGATATACCTGCTTCCACAAAATACTGATTGAGGGCTGCAATATACCTGCTATCATATAAATCACAGAAAAAATGCACCAAACGGATATGCCACTGACTATACTGGCTAGTCATGAATGCAGATATTAAAAGCTGAGACTTTCGCCAATATATTCCTGTCAGGAAGATATCGGAGCCCATCATTGCACCACGTCACGGTCACTCAGCATGGCAAAGGGTCCTACCACTACGCTACCTATGGTGTGAACACGGTCTGAAGGCGATGTAATCCAGCTCGCAGCCAGGCTTCCACACAAACGCCTAGCAGGACAACTAGTGCAATGTGAACAAAGCCAAGACTGCAAGCCACGCCCATATCAGACCCTGTGATGGAGGTCACCAGGTGCAAAAGAGTGTTTGAATGCCAGGTAACGGCACATACACTACATATAAAACAAGACAAAAACACAGAAATATAGTGGCAATACTGGAGGAGCGGCTCAACCCCTAACACTGTAGCGTGTTTTATATTGGGGGAGCAGCCCCACCGCATGTGGACTGCAGCATACGACTATCCCCAGCAAAAAATGCATACGGTGGAGGATGTCGGCGCGGTCCACATGCACCACAAGAGCATCCTACACAAAACGGAGCATTGTGCGGATGTAAATACAATCATATAAATCACAGAAAAAATGCACCAAACGGATATGCCACTGACTATACTGGCTAGTCATGAATGCAGATATTAAAAGCTGAGACTTTCGCCAATATATTCCTGTCAGGAAGATATCGGAGCCCATCATTGCACCACGTCACGGTCACTCAGCATGGCAAAGGGTCCTACCACTACGCTACCTATGGTGTGAACACGGTCTGAAGGCGATGTAATCCAGCTCGCAGCCAGGCTTCCACACAAACGCCTAGCAGGACAACTAGTGCAATGTGAACAAAGCCAAGACTGCAAGCCACGCCCATATCAGACCCTGTGATGGAGGTCACCAGGTGCAAAAGAGTGTTTGAATGCCAGGTAACGGCACATACACTACATATAAAACAAGACAAAAACACAGAAATATAGTGGCAATACTGGAGGAGCGGCTCAACCCCTAACACTGTAGCGTGTTTTATATTGGGGGAGCAGCCCCACCGCATGTGGACCGCAGCATACGACTATCCCCAGCAAAAAATGCATACGGTGGAGGATGTCGGCGCGGTCCACATGCACCACAAGAGCATCCTACACAAAACGGAGCATTGTGCGGATGTAAATACAATCATATAAATCACAGAAAAAATGCACCAAACGGATATGCCACTGACTATACTGGCTAGTCATGAATGCAGATATTAAAAGCTGAGACTTTCGCCAATATATTCCTGTCAGGAAGATATCGGAGCCCATCATTGCACCACGTCACGGTCACTCAGCATGGCAAAGGGTCCTACCACTACGCTACCTATGGTGTGAACACGGTCTGAAGGCGATGTAATCCAGCTCGCAGCCAGGCTTCCACACAAACGCCTAGCAGGACAACTAGTGCAATGTGAACAAAGCCAAGACTGCAAGCCACGCCCATATCAGACCCTGTGATGGAGGTCACCAGGTGCAAAAGAGTGTTTGAATGCCAGGTAACGGCACATACACTACATATAAAACAAGACAAAAACACAGAAATATAGTGGCAATACTGGAGGAGCGGCTATCACAAAATATTGATTAAGGTGTTCAATATACCCGTTTCCACCAAATATTGATTGAGGCCTGTGATATACCTGCTTCCACAAAATACTGATAAAGGGGTTTGATATATCTGCTTCCGCAAAATACTGATTGAGGGCTACGATATACCTGCTTCCATAAAATACTGATTAAGGGGTTTGATATACTTGTTTCCCCCAAATATTGATTGAGGCCTGCAATATACCTGCTTCCACAAAATATTAATTAAAGGGGTTTGATATCCCTGCTTCAACAAAATACTGATTGAGGACTGCGATATGCCTGCTTCCACAGAAAACTGATTAAGGGGTTCAATATACCTGATTCCACCAAATATTGATTAAGGGCTGCGATATACCTGCTTCCACAAATATTGATTAAGGGGTTTGATATGCCTGCTTCCACAAAATACTGATTAAGGGGTTCGATATACCTGCTTCCACAAAATACTGATTGAGGGCTTCGATATACCTGCTTCCACAAAATACTGATTAAGGGGTTAAATATACCTGTTTCCACCAAATATTGATTTAGGCCTGCGTTATACCTGTTTCCACCAAATATTGATTGAGGGCTGCAAAATAACTGCTTCCACAAACTACTGATTAAGGAGATTGATATACCTGCTTCCACCAAATATTGATTGAGGCCTGCGAGATACCTGCTTCCACAAAATACTGATTAAGGGGTTTGATAAACCTTTTTTCACCAAATATTGATTAAGGGCTGCGATAAACCTGCTCCCACAAATTACTGATTAAGGGGATTGATATACGCGCTATCACAAAATATTGATTGAGGCCTGCGATATACCTGCTTCCACAAAATGTTAGATAAAGGGGTTTGATATCCCTGCTTCCGCAAAATACTGATTGAGGACTGCGATATGCCTGCTTCCACAGAAAACTTATTAAGGGGTTCGATATACCTGATTCCACCAAATATTTATTGAGGCCTGCGATATACCTGCTTCCACAAATATTGGTTAAGGGGTTTGATATACCTACCTTCCACAAAAAAATAATTAAGGTGATTGATATATCTTCTTCCACCAAATATTGATTGAGGCCTGCAAGATACCTTCTTAACAAAATACTGATTAAGGGGTTTGATATACATTTTTCCACCAAATATTGATTGAGGGCTGCGATAAATCTGCTTCCGCAAATTACTGATTAAGGGGATTGATATACCTGCTTCCACTAAATGTTGACTGAGACCTGCAATATACCTGCTTCCACAAAATATTAAATAAAGGGGTTTGATATCTATGCTTCCACAAAATACTGATTGAGGGCTGCGATATGCCTGCTTCTACAGAAAACTGATTATGGGGTTCGATACACCTGATTCCACCAAATATTGATTAAGGCCTGCAATATACCTGCTTCTACAAAATACTGATTAAGGGATTTGATATACCTGATTCCACCAAATATTGATTGAGGCCTATAATATACCTGCTTCCACAAATTACTGATTAGGGGGATTGATTTACCTGCTTCCACCAAATACTGATTGAGGACTGCGATATACCTGCTTCCTCAAAATATTGATTAAGGGGTTTGATATACCTGCTATCACAAAATATTGATTGAGGTCTACAATATACCTGCTTCCACAAAATACTGATTAAGGGATTCGATATACCTGTTTCCACCAAATATTGATTAAGGCCTGTGATATACCTGCTTCCACCAAATATTGATTAAGGGGTTTGATATACCTGCTTCCACCAAATACTGATTGATTCTTGTGAGATAGCTGCTTCCACAAAATACTGATTAAAGGGTTTGATATACCTGATCCACCAAATATTAATTGAGGCCTATAATATACCTGCTTCCACAAATTACTGATTAGGGGGATTGATATACCTGCTTCCACCAAATACTGATTGAGGACTGCAATATACCTACTTCCTCAAAATATTGATTTAGGAGTTTGATATACCTGCTTCCACAAAATATTGATTGAGGGCTGCGATATGCCTGCCTCCACAAAATACCGATCTAGGGGCTCGATATACCTGTTTTCACCAAATATTGATTGAGGCCTGCGATATACCTTCTTCCACAAATTACTGATTAAGGGGATTGATATACCTGCTTCAGCAAAATGCTGATTGAGGGCTGCAATATACTTGCTTCCACAAAAAAATAATTAAGAGGATTGATATATCTGCTTCCACCAAATATTGATTGTGGCCTGCAAGATACCTTCTTAACAAAATACTGATTAAGGGGTTTGATATACCTTTTTCCACTAAATATTGATTGAGGGCTGCGATAAATCTGCTTCCGCAAATTACTGATTAAGGGGATTGATATACCAGCTTCCACCGAATGTTGACTGAAGCCTGCGATATTCCTGTTTCCACAAAATATTAAATAAAGGGGTTTGATATCTATGCTTCCACAAAATACTGATTGAGGGCTGTGATATGCCTGCTTCTACAGAAAACTGATTAAGGGGTTCGATACACCTGATTCCACCAAATATTGATTAATGCCTGCGATATACCTGCTTCCACAAATATTGATTAAGGGGTTTGATATACCTGCTATCACAAAATATTGATTGAGGTCTACAATATACCTGCTTCCACAAAATACTGATTAAGGGGTTCGATATACCTGTTTCCACCAAATATTGATTAAGGCCTGCGATATACTTGCTTCCACAAAATACTTATTAAGGAGTTTGATATACCTGCTTCAACCAAATATTGATTGAGGCCTATAATATACCTGCTTTCATAAATTACTGAATAGGGGGATTGATATACCTGCTTCCACCAATACTGATTTAAGGGTTTGATATACCTGCTTCCACAAAATTTTGATTGAGGGCTGCGATATGCCTGCTTCCACAAAATGCCAATCTAGGGGTTCGATATACCTGTTTTCTCCAAATATTGATTGAGGCCTGCGATATACTTTCCTCCACAAATTACTGATTAAGGGGATTGATATACCTGCTTCAGCAAAATGCTGATTGAGGCCTGCGATATACCTGCTTCCACAAAATACTGATTAAGGGGTTTGTTATTCCTGTTTCCACCAAATATTGATTGAGGGCTCCGAAATACCTGCTTCCACAAAATACCGATTAAGGTGATTGATATACCTGCTTCCACCAAATATTGATTGAGGCCTTCGATATACCTGCTTCCAAAATATACTGATTAAGGGTTTTGATATACCTTTTTCCACCAAATATTGATTGAGGCCTTCGATATACCTGCTTCCAAAAAATACTGATTAAGGGGTTTGATATACCTGTTTCCACGAAATATTGATTAAGGCTTATGATATACCTGCTTTCATAAAATACTAGTTAAGGGGATTAATATACTTGCTTCCACCAAATACTGATTGATGCCTGTGAGATAGCTACTTCCACAAAATACTAATTGAGGGCTGCGATATACCTGCTTCCACAAAATACTGATTAAGGTGTTCGATATACCTGTTTCCACCAATTATTGATTAAGGCCTGCGATATACCTGATTCCACAAAATCCTGATAAAGGGGTATGATATAATTGCTTCCACAAAATACTGATTGAGGGTGTGACGAATACCACACCTCGTCCCCGCTTGACGTCGCCTACGTCGAGCTCACAAGTCGCGGTATAGTCACAGGTTACCAAAAACGTGACGTTACGCCCTCCAGAGGAGCAGGTAAGGTCAGATTGGAACAGTTTACACACACACACCTCCTGTCCACGTGGGCACAGAGAGGCAACAAGTTGAGAAAGCCTTTTCACTGCTGCAGTGAAAACAGTGCTGTCTCAGTCCGGGAAATCTGCTACCAGCTTCTCGTTTGATATAAGCCCGGTCCGCTAAAAGGGATTATATAGGGTGAGAAACCAACCCGCGGCAGCTTATAACTAGGCCAAAACACGGACGTGGGGATTCGTGATCGAGATACAAGTTAGCACAAGATTAAATTATATATTTAATCGCCGTAAAGGCACAATAGATTTAACACAATATACACAGAGAATATATACAGTGTTCTGAGGTTACAGATACAGATTATTTGGGTACAACAGGGTTAAGCAGTGTAAAAGTCAGTTACACGGTAGATGAAAGTTCCTTTAGGTCATAAGGCTTGGCTGCAGTCACGTGGGGGCAGTGAGGTCAGCTGGTTCCTAGTCTCTCCAAACACATTGGCACGATGTGACCCCCTTCAGAAAAGACACCGCCCGCTGGCTTGCATGGGCTTATGACCTGTAGCCGGCCGCACCCCTTCCCGCCTATATGGGTAGGGTCCACCCCTCCTTCTCTGGTGCTGGGAGCAAATGACCCATAAAACCCCTTAGTGCTCATAGCCCCAGACCAGAATGTCGCAGGAAGATGGTTCTGGGCCCAATTGATCTGACCTGGGTTCTGGCTACAACTAGAGTCCAAACATGTTACCGTTATTTGGTTTCTGTGGGGAGATATGGATATCCCTGACATCGCCCCATCAAACAAAGATTATGGGAAAGTACATCGTGGCCACCGGTACACAAATATGTATCCGGTTTGCGCCTGCGATGGCCGGGCGATTCATAATTCCTTATGAAATGTAGGTGCCAACATGTCTGGAAGGTATCCTTGATCTTGGCAAGGGCTGATACCTCCTGCTGGGGGGTTTTCTTGCAGGATTTAGCTTGCCTCCAAACTGGTTGATTGAGGTGTGACCTTTTCCACCTGGGGCCTCCTTGAAGCCTGGACCCCTGGGGCTTCTTCCTTGCCAGCTGACACTCAGATGGCTGGGGGGTGGGAACTTATTTTGCATGTACACTGATGAACATGCCAAAAGGTGAATCAAATGACAATCAGGGCTGGGGCTTTGAAGCAGGGCCCTCCTGTTGAGTTCACTACCTCTGCTATCTGTCAGCAAATGGGGGTGTGAGGACATGGCTGACAGTAAATATTAATCCATATTCCTCACAACAAGTATAAAAAAAATTTGAAGAGAATAATAACTGGACTAACAGTATTTGGATAAATAATAGGTGCATCAATCATTCGAGTGACAAGTTTAAAAAATTTCAACCAAAACAATAGTGTAAAAAAAAAAAATCCACAATGAATCATTGTAATTAATTGAGCCTTCATTCTCATTTGGACCACAAGCTAGAAGCAGGGAGGGATGATCACATTATTTTTTTTACACAGTACACATCATTGTACATATTCGCCCACAAACTAAAGAAGGGAGGGACTCGAGGGAGCAGTGTCTGACGCTCATCAGTGGCGATATTCCTATCGCGATAAATATTTGCGTTACTAATAGTTGCACTCCACTCACTGTCACTGACTCACTAAGTCCGTAAGTATTGTAATGGAGCCTTCTGTCACCACAAGCTAGAAGCAGGGAGGGATGATAAAAAAAAATTTACACAGTACACATCATTGTGATGACTGATGTGTACTGTGAAAAAAAAAATGAAAAAAAAATGAATATTCGTTATTACGATTATATGCCGCTATATTGTACATATATCACCACAAGCTAGAAGCAGGGAGAGATAATCAATTTTTTTTTTGCACAGTACACATCACATCATTATGATGTTTGTGTACTGTGTAAAGAAAAAAACAAATATTCGTCATTACAAATATATACTGCTATATTCTAAATATTGGCAAATTCTCGAAGTGGCGATATTCACGATTAAAATTCGCTATTCGAATATTTACGCTCAATACTTGCGGTCACAGGCCGATCAGTGGCTAACCCCGCTCAATTTGACAGTTGGTAAAGTTGTGTGCGACAATTGTGCCAATCTGCTGAGCGTGCTGAAACAGGGCAAAATAACACACGCGCCATGCATGGCACACGTCCTGAACTTAGTCGTGCAGCGATTCGTTGCCAAATACCCCGGGGTCCAGGACGTCTTGTGGCAGGTCAGGAAAATCTCTGGCCATTTTAGAAGATCTTACACTGCCATGGCTCGCCTTGCTGACGTTCAGCAGCGACACCACCTGCCCGTCAGACGTTTGATTTGTGACAGCCCGACGAGCTGAAACTCCACTTTGTATATGCTTGATAGGCTGCTCCAGCAGCAACATGCCATTAATGACTACCTGCACGAACTCTGCAGCAGGACAGGTTCTGGGGAGCTTGGTTTCTTTTCACCACGCCAGTGGCTGCTCATGCGTGACTCATGCAGACTTCTGCGGCCATTTGATGAGATCACCAAACTGGTCAGTCGCAGCTAGGGCACCATCAGTGACACCTTATGCCTTCTTTATGGAGCATGCATTGTGTCATGTCATTGATCAAGCCATCGAGGAGCAGAAGCTGGAAGATGAGGAAGTCGCAATGCTGAATGAATTCCTTGGGGGTGGGCTACTCCAAGTCAGCAGGAGTCTGAAGAGGAGTCAGAGAGGATGGTGGCTGGGAGGAGGAGGAGCAAGAAGAGAAGGCTTTGAGGGGGACTTTAAACTTCTCGGGAATCCCTGGTGTTGTCCGTGGCTGAGGAGAGGAGACCGAGGGCGAGATTCTCCTGGATAATAAGCAGGAGCCAGGCCGCTCCACCGCTTCCAATTTAGTGCAAATGGGGGGCCTTCATGCTCCAGTGTTTGAAGAAGGATCCCCGTATAAAAAGCATAAAGGGCAAGGACCAGTACTGGGTTGCAACGTACTTGAACCCCCGATACAAACACAAAATAGCGGACATGTTACCAGCATCACAGAGGGCTGTCAGAATGCAGCATTTCTAGGCCTTGCTGCGAGAGATGCTGCATTCTGCTGTTGCCGATGCTGGCAGAGGAATTTCCACCCACAGCGAAATAGGTTCAGGTACCAATCCTACCGCGCCTGCAAGAAGAGGGTGGTTTGAAGATGTGTTGGTCACTTCGGATATGAGATCATTCTTGCAACCAACCCATCGACAGCCCCCCTCTGGATCCAGCCTCAGGGAATGCCTAGACCGACAGGACATTCAGCACAGCAGGGGGGATCGTGACCGATAAGCGCACTCGCCTAGCTCATGACAGTGTGGACAACCTCACATATCTAAAAATGAATGAGGCATGGATTTCAGAGGAATTCAACACCTGTGACGACCACGTTTAATTGAATTTCCTCATGCCAGCCCATACATATCCGCCACCACCCAGAACAAAGAATGGTCCTTGTCTTATGTATATATAGCGGCATAAAAGGCCTTTTCTGTCAGGTGAATGCCAAATTTTTGGGGCCTCTACTCCAGTGGCCTACAGTAAAAATTTTATCCAGTGACCGCCTAATGTACCTCCAGCCACATAATCATAAGTTCTTTTCTGTCAGGTGAATGTCTAATTTTTGGGGCCTGTACTGGCGTACAGTAACATTTTTATCCGGTGACCGCCTAATGTACCTCCAGCCACATAATCACAAGTTTTTTTCTGTCAGGTGAATGCCTAATTTTTGGGGCCTGTACTCCAGTGGCCTACAGTAAAAATTTTATCCGGTGACCACCTAATGTACCTCCAGCCACATCATCACAAGTTCTTTTCTGTCAGGTAAATGCCTAATCTTTGGGGCCTGTTCAGGCCTACAGTAAAAAAAAATTATCCAGTGACTGCCTAATGTACCTCCTGCCTCATCATCACAAGTTCTTTTCGGTCAGGTGAATGCCTACTTTTTGGGGCCTGTACTCCCATGGCCAAAAATAAACTTATTCTAGGCTCCAGCAGGGCACATTTTTAAGAGTTTCCCTTTAAGACGTATAAAAATGGCCCCTGATTAAAATACATATTTTTTATGGGAATTTTTGCCAATGATCCCCCTCTGGTATGTCACTGTCCATCTTGGACTATTTGTGCACTTCTAGTAAGTATTTGATGGCTGCATATATGACCTGAAGGTTTTTCAGGTTCTCCTGCTGTTAAAGTCAAGGAGACTGCCGCGAACTGACTAGTGTTGAGCCGAATATTCGAATTGCGAATTTTTTTCTCGAATATCGCAATTTCGAGATTTCGCGAATATTTAGAATATCGTTCTATATATTCGCGAAATAGAATATTTGTTTTTTTTCTTTTTTTTTTTTATTATATTTTTTTCTTTCCCACTTCCCTAAAGTTGTTCTTACCTGTCCTTTGGATTCCTGGCTTCCTGGCTGCTCCAGTCAGTGGCGCTTTCAACTTACTGCTATATTCCATATTAGCTAAATTACAATCTAATCTATATGTGTATTTTACGAAATTTCGCAATAGTCGAAATTGCGATACGAGTAATATAACACGAAATATTCGCATGAAGATTTCAACTTAGCACTGCTATACTCCATATTCTAGCCTAATATGGAATATAGCTGTGCTAAGTTAGCACTGCTATATTCCATATTAGGCTAGAATATGGAGTATAGCTGTGCTAAGTTGAAATCTTCATGCGAATATTTCGTGTTATATTAGTCGCATCGCAATTTAATATAACGCATCGAGTAATATAACACGAAATATTCGCATGAAGATTTCAACTTAGCACTGCTATACTCCATATTCTAGCCTAATATGGAATATAGCTGTGCTAAGTTAGCACTGCTATATTCCATATTAGGCTAGAATATGGAGTGTAGCTGTGCTAAGTTGAAATCTTCATGCGAATATTTAGTGTTATATTAGTCGCATCGCAATTTAATATAACGCATCGAGTAATATAACACGAAATATTCGCATGAAGATTTCAACTTAGCACTGCTATACTCCATATTCTAGCCTAATATGGAATATAGCTGTGCTAAGTTAGCACTGCTATATTCCATATTAGGCTAGAATATGGAGTATAGCTGTGCTAAGTTGAAATCTTCATGCGAATATTTCGTGTTATATTAGTCGCATCGCAATTTAATATAACGCATCGAGTAATATAACACGAAATATTCGCATGAAGATTTCAACTTAGCACTGCTATACTCCATATTCTAGCCTAATATGGAATATAGCTGTGCTAAGTTAGCACTGCTATATTCCATATTAGGCTAGAATATGGAGTGTAGCTGTGCTAAGTTGAAATCTTCATGCGAATATTTCGTGTTATATTAGTCGCATCGCAATTTCGACTTTTTCAAATGTTCTTAATATTGCTCTAACTTCGTCTTTTAGAAATTTCGTAATATTGCTCTAACTTCGTCTCTTAGAATATTACGAATATTCTAAAAGACGAAGTTAGAGCAATATTACGAAATTTCGTAAAATACACATATAGATTGTAATTTAGCTAATATAGTGCTATAATCCCTTTTTTTTCCTGTAATTTTTTTTGCCTCTTCTGAACTTAAGTTTTGTAAAATATGTACACTATTAAAAATTATTACTATAGCAGTATATTAGCTTAAATACAATCTATGTGTATTTTACGAAATTTCGTAATATTGCTCTAACTTCATCTTTTAGAATATTACGAATATTCTAAAAGACGAAGTTAGAGCAATATTAAGAACATTTGCAAAAGTCGAAATTGCGATGCGAGTAATATAACACGAAATAGTCGCATGAAGATTTCAATTTAGCACAGCTATATTCCATATTCTAGCCTAATATGGAATATAGCAGTGCTAACTTAACACAGCTATATTCCATATTAGGCTAGAATATGGAATATAGCAGTGCTAAGTTTAAATCTTCATGCGACTATTTCGTGTTATATTACTCGCATCGCAATTTCGACTTTTGCAAATGTTCTTAATATTGCTCTAACTTCGTCTTTTAGAATATTCGTAATATTCTAAGAGACGAAGTTAGAGCAATATTACGAAATTTCGTAATATACACATATTAGCCTAGCCATAGTCATTAGCATAGGAACGTTGCCTTATACTATCAAGATAAATTTTCGCAATATGCGAAAAATAATTTCGCGATAATTGGAATAATTGCGAATATTCGATTTCGACGAATATAACACGAATATTCATGCGAATATTCGCGAAATATCGCGAAACCGAATATGGCACCTCCCGCTCATCACTAGAACTGACCCGACCGATGTTCGTCCATCACTAATAGTTACTCTTTAAGGTCCCTTTACACGGGACAATGTACCATGGAAGCAGATTGTTAAGAAGGAAGTGTTCCTTCCCAACAATCTGTTGATCGCTAGCAGATGCAGCAATCTCCTTCAGCTCCTCCAGAGTTCCCTATGCAGATTCATTGTTTCCCTGAAGTAGATCATGTTTACACAGCATGATCTGCCACCGGGAAACAAGGATTTTTTGTGCTGATCAAACGATCCAATTACCCAATGAACAAACGTTTCGCTCATGCATCGGGTAATCGGCGGTGAATTTACACCGTCAGATCATCGCTAAGATCATCGTGCTACTATGAGCGCTCGTTAGAGATGTGTTTTTTTAAAGCCAGTGGTGATATTTACTTAAAACAGCATATTAAATTCACAAAGCATGGGAGGAACATTTACAGTATACAGGCTCGGACTGGCCCACAGGGGTAAAGGGAAATCCCCTGGTGGGCCCCTGAGCAAGGTGGGCCTCTAGTCTTCCACCCACTGCACAAGTAGCACATAACACATCAGATTTACTACACTGCATACTGTATATATATTCAATGTACAGCACCTCAACCAGCCTATGTTCATATAAAAAACTTGTTAGATTATTTATTATATTTGAATGTATCCGTACAGTGGGCCCCCAAAATAAATTTTACTGGTGGGCCCTAGGTACCCCAGTCCAACACTGACAGTATATAAAGTGTATAGTCAAATGTAAATGGATTCTTATAATAAGGAAATGTTGGGATTTGATGTCACATATGAGCGCAGCATAAGTTTGGTTTTGTCAATAGGTTTTTGTCTGCAGTGTTTGCCAAAGTAAAGACTAGGAAGTGACTCTATCCATATGTAATCATGACTATTTCAGCTAATTTTCCAACAATATAATATGAATTATTTCTCCTTAACAGGTGAAAACTTCTCTAACTATTCAAGTGACCTAAACTTGTTAATCCATATTTCAGCTCTCTTAACCTCTAAATTCAGAAAATATCCCCTGAATGACTTCACAGAGAGACCTTGTAAAGTCCCGTATGGTTTGTTGCTTGGAAACTGTACACTTCTTGCCCAGACACGTCTGTTACATTTTTCCTTCTTCTACATTATGCTTTTCCATCAAATGACTAAAATGACAAAAATAGGTAATTCTGTATGGGAATTCAAGTTGCATCCACATAATAGCAAACACATGACTGCTGTAATAATACTATACATAAAGGGGCTTTGCAGTATCAGATGGTTGGGGATCTCACTGCTCTTTATAAAGGCATGGGCACTCAGGTGAATGGAAGTGAAATGAAAAAACTGCAAAGTCCATTACAGCAACTGCTGAAAGTATAAGACCATTCCAGACATTTCATACAGTTGAAATGTCTGGAATGGATGTGGGGATGATGAGACTTTGGCCACCACTTACCTGATAATGATTGCAAGTCTTGCAGTTACAACCCAGGTCACTGACTGAAAGCTCACACGCCTCCCATCTTCTGTGGGCCTTCTCCACTTTCTCACTGCAGAGACGTTTAACTTGAAACAGTGTGATGCTGCAAGATTAATAAGCATGCTTGCTGTTTATTAGCTTCATTACGCAGACAGCTCATAATTCACTGTTTTAATATGACATTCAAGTTAATTTAGCAATATCTCAGCCAGGAGGAAATAAAGGGCTGTAGTCACTCTGGTTTCCTTCTATTCTGCACATTATGTAAATGAATAGACTGTGCAGCCGCAAATCGAGTACTTTACCCTTTAGTGACAACCCTGTTTTGTGCCTTAGTGACCAAGTAATTTTTATTTTTTTTAAACTTAGTGACCAAGTAATTAATATTTAGAATTTTTTTATATATTTTTTTTAAAATATATTTTCATTGTCACTAGAGATGAGCAAAGTAGTGCTTTTTGACTAGGGTGATGTTTTTGATTTAGATTTTAACTGCATTTTTAGAAAAAGCTGTGCCACATGTGTTGAGAAGGAAACCACATCAAGTGGGGACTTTTGGCATCAAGCTTCCAAAAATTTCTAACCAAAGTGAACAGCTTAAGAGTCATTGCTCCCTACATCCATTCTGGGTTAGTTTTCATCAACTAGGATGGGATCACTGGATTATTGCACCACACAGGTACAATCCTGGCTACTGCAAGGGTGATTGCCCCAGACTCTTACATTCAGGGTATAATTCACCAAACCATGCCAGTATTCAGAACTTTATTAATCAGGTGGTTGATGCAAATGTACCACGTCCTTATGATTGAACCTGGAGAAAATATCCTTTATAAAGAATATGAAAATATGATTACAGAATCATGCACCTGTCGGTAAAAGAAAAGGGGCTGTCAGTTGAGAAAGCAAAAGAAAAGAAAGCACATTATAAAGCCACTTTATTAACCTACTTGAAAATTCATGTGTAAATATGTGTGTGTGTGTTTGTGTGTGTGTGTGTGTGTGTTATTTAATGAGTTAAGGTTTATATGATGTGACTTATGAGCAGGTCTTTTTCTGAGGTTGTGTAACTTTATTCTTCTCCCACCCCAAACTGAAAATAAAACTTCACTTTTGTAAAAAAAAAAAAAAAAAGAGATGAGCAAATCGAAGCTGACAAAGTGGAATTTGATCCGAATTTCAGGGAAAATTCGATTCGCAACGAATGCGAAGTTCCTCGTGCTTCGTGGTAATGAATCGCATTTTTCCTAAAATGGCGGCTAAAATGGCAGCTACACGTGTGAGGACATGGGGCAAGGAACTCTGGTAAGGCGGGATGACCCATAATGCCATGCATGCAGCCAATCAGCAGCCAGACAGCCCTGTGATGTCACAGCCCTATAAATGCGGTGGCCATCTTGGATTCAGTAATTTTCCAGTGTTTGGAGTGCAGGGACAGACGTGAGAAGGCACTAGGGACAGCAATAGGAAAAACCTCATTGTGACAAAAAAAAGTACAGGGAAAGGATAGGGAGGAATCATTTTACAGCATCTTAGTGCAGGGAGAGACGTCAGATGGCGCAAGGGACAGAGCTAGAAAAGTGATTTACAAGTGCAGGGAAAGATTACTTGGGGATCCAAATAGCCATTATATAGCTCTGTCATTCTAGCAATTTGTTCTTGGGGTGCAAGTGCTATGTTGAAAAGCCTTTAGTAGATTATATCTGTGGAAAAAGAAAAATATATACGCAGTTCACTTCTGCAGTTATATGTAATGAAAGCGTTTAGTGGCATATGTCAATGCTAAAAGAAGAATATATTCTCAGTTCACTTTTCAGCTATATGTGGTGAAAGCGTTTAGTGGCGTATTTCATTACAAAAATAAAAATATATTCTCAGTTCACTTCTGCAACTATATGTGGTTAAAGCGTTTAGTGGCGTATTTCAGCAGAAAAAGAAATATATATATTCAGTTCACTTCTGCAGTTATTTGTGGGGAAAGCGTTTAGTGACTTATTTCAGTACTAAAAGAAAAATATATTCTCAGTTCACTTCTGTAGTTATATGTGTTGAAAGCGTTTAGTGGCCTGTTTCAGCACAAAAAGAAAAATATATACACGCACTTCACTGCTGCAGTTATTTGTGGTGAAAGTGTTTAGTGGCCTATTTTAGTACAGAAAGAAAAATATATACGCACTTCTTTGTTGCAGTTATTTATGGTGAAAGCATTTAGTGGCCTATTTCAGTACAAAAAGATAAATATATTTGTCGATTTTAGGGGTGTTTAATTTGTTTTTATTTATTTAGTTCAGCTACAAGCATGTCAGACAGAGAAGTGCAAGGCCATGGACAGAGGAGTGGCAAAGGCTTAAATGTTTCTGGCACAGGCAGAGGTCGCAGCAGAGTAAGGGGGCATGGCAGCAGGAGTCACAACGGGAGGCCTGAGCTCCCGGTGTCATCTAGCGGTCGTGTCTTGACCAGCAACCCAGCGGTTCTTGATTGGTTAACTTGGTCATCCACATCATCCCAAGTGACATCAGATACCCCCAGCCAAAAGTCGGTGGGTTCGTCAGACACAACCCTTAGTTGGAATGGTCAAGAAGCAGGCCCTGTGCACTCACCTGTCCTCAACCTGCCTCTGTCCTTTGCTGTTCCCTCAACCACAAAAGTATTGTATGCTGTGGGCTCAGCTCCACTATACAGCAAGGACGAGCTACTAGAGGACAGTCAGCAGCTACTGCCCAGCTAAGATCTGGAGGAGACATCCGACGCTTCCTCTGCTAGGCGGGCAAGTAGTGATGAGGAGAGTGGCGTGGAAGGTGTTGTTGCGAGCGGTCAGGCTCCTGACCAGAGACCGTTGAGGAGTACGTGCAGAAAATACTCGATGATGATGAAGCTGATCGCTGATCGCACTTGGGAGCCGGGTGCAGAAGGGGCTTCATCATCATCAGGAAAAGAGGGTGGCAGCTTGCCCGTGAGGAAGCGGCTGAGCCAGCAATGTGGTAGCATGGCTGGGAGTCAGCAGGGTGGCAGCAGTGGGAGGTCGGGAGCCAAACATGCCTAGGGTAGACCACTTGCTTCACAGCAGCCTACCTGCCCGGGAAGTAGTGGTGCTGGAGTTCACTGAGGCAGCAGCGGTAGCAGTCAGTCAGTATGGACTGTTAGGGGGAAATCACCTACTCGCACCTACTCGGGGGTGTGGCGGTTTTTTGTTAAGCCGCCAGAAGAGGTTAACATGGCCATATGTAGAATATGTGGGCAGAAGGTGAAGCATGGCCAGGGTGCCAATGTTGGCACCACGGCCCTGTATCAACATATACTGTGCCACCATAAAGTGGCCTGGGAGAACCGTGGCTCCGATGTGGTGGTCCAGCCTGCCGCAGCAACCGCTGCATCACCCAGTGACACGCACCCGGTTTCAGCCAGTCAAGGCTCCACCACCTCAGCAGAAGGGAGCTGTCTGTCATTCCCATCTTCTGCTGGTCCAGATGCTCCTGCTCCTCCTCCTCCTACTCCTCGTCAGTCATTCCGTCAGCTGGGGTTAAAAAAACCTCTGATATACTGCACATCTGGGATTAGACGTGCATAAGTGACTGTTAAATTTAGGCCACAAATGCGGCTTTCTCATACTGGGGCATACTGGGGAGAGAAAAAAACATCTGTTTCATATAGTGCACATCTAGGATTATAGGTGCATAAGTGAGTGTCACATTTAGGCCACAAATACGGCATTTTGCTTACTGGGGTTAAAAAACCCTCTGATACACTGCACATCTGGGATTAGACGTGCATAAGTGACTGTGAAATTTAGGCCACAAATACGGCTTTCTCATACTAGGGCATACTGGGGTGAAAAAAAAACATCTGTATCATATAGTGCACATCTAGGATTATAGGTGCATAAGTGAGTGTCACATTTAGGCCACAAATACGGCTTTTTGCTTACTGGGGTTAAAAAACCCTCTGATATACTGCACATCTGGTATTAGACGTGCATAAGTGACTGTTAAATTTAGGCCACAAATGTGGCTTTCTCATACTGGGGCATACTGGGGTGAAAAAAAAACATCTGTTTCATATAGTGCACATCTAGGATTATATGTGTATAAGTGAGTGTCACATTTAGGCCACAAATACGGCTTTTTGCTTACTGGGGTTAAAAAACCCTCTGATATACTGCACATCTGGGATTAGATGTGCATAAGTGACTGTGAAATTTAGGCTACAAATACGGCTTTTTGCTTACTGGGGTTAAAAAACACTCTGATATACTGCACATCTGGGATTAGACATGCATAAGTGACTGTGAAATTTAGGCCACAAGTAGGGCTTTTTTCTTACTGGGGTTAAAAAACCCTCTGATATACTGCACATCTGGGATTAGACGTGCATAAGTGACTGTAAAATTTAGGCCACAAATACGGCTTTTTCCTTACTGGGGTTAAAAACCCCTCTGATATACTGCACATCTGGGATTCGACATGCATAAGTGACTGTGAAATTTTGACCACAAATACGGCTTCTTGCTTACTGGGGTTAAAAAACCCTCTGATATACTGCACATCTGGGATTAAACGTGCATAAGTGACTGTGAAATTTAGGCCACAAATACGGCTTTTTGCTTACTGGGGCATACTGGGGTGAAAAAAAACATCTGTTTCATATAGTGCACATCTAGGATTATAGGTGCATAAGTGAGTGTCACATTTTGGCCACAAATACGGCTTATTGCTTACTGGGGTTAAAAAACCCTCTGATATACTGCACATCTGGGATTAGACGTGCATAAGTGACTGTGAAATTTAGGCCACAAATACGGCTTTTTGCTTACTGGGGTTAAAAAAAAACTCTGATATACTGCACATCTGGGATTAGACATGCATAAGTGACTGTGAAATTTAGGCCACAAATACGGCTTTCTCATACTGGGGCATACTGGGGTGAAAAAAAACCCATCTGTTTCATATAGTGCACATCTAGGATTATAGGTGCATAAGTGAGTGTCACATTTAGGCCACAAATACAGCTTTTTGCTTACTGGCGTTAAAAAACCCTCTGATATACTGCACATCTGGGATTAGACGTGCATAAGTGACTGTGAAATTTAGGCCACAAATTCGGCTTTTTGCTTACTGGGGTTAAAAAACCCTCTGATATACTGCACATCTGGGATTAGACATGCATAAGTGACTGTGAAATTTAGGCCACAAATACGGCTTTTTGCTTACTGGGGTTAAAAAACCCTCTGATATACTGCACATCTGGGATTAAACGTGCATAAGTGACTGTGAAATTTAGGCCACAAATACAGCTTTTTGCTTACTGGGGCATACTGGGGTGAAAAAAAAACATCTGTTTCATATAGTGCACCACTAGGATTATAGGTGCATAAGTGAGTGTCACATTTATGCCACAAATACGGCTTTTTGCTTACTGGGGTTAAAAAACCCTCTGATATACTGCACATCTGGGATTAGACATGCATAAGTGACTGTGAAATTTAGGCCACAAATACAGCTTTTTGCTTACTGGGGTTAAAAAAACCCTCTGATATACTGCACATCTGAGATTAGGACTATGAAATTTAGGCCACAAATACGGCTTTCTCATACTGGGGCATACTGGGGTGAAAAAAAAAACATCTGTGTCATATAGTGCACATCTAGGATTATATGTGTAAAAGGCCTCATGCACACGACCGTATTTTTTTGCGGTCCACAAAAACGGGTTCCGTTTTTCCGTGATCCGTGACCGTTTTTTCATCCGTGGGTCTTCCTTGATTTTTGGAGGATCCACGGACATGAAAAAAAAGTCGTTTTGGTGTCCGCCTGGCCGTGCGGAGCCAAACGGATCCGTCCTGAATTACAATGCAAGTCAATGGGGACGGATCCGTTTGACGTTGACACAATATGGTGCAATTTCAAACAGATCCGTCCCCCATTGACTTTCAATGTAAAGTCAGGAGTTAATATACTATAGGATCGGAGTTTTCTCCAATCCGATGGAATATTTTAACTTGAAGCGTCCCCATCACCATGGGAACGCCTCTATGTTAGAATATACCGTCGGATTTGAGTTACATCGTGAAACTCAAATCCGACAGTATATTCTAACACAGAGGCGTTCCCATGGTGATGGGGATGCTTCAGGTTAGAATATACTAAAAGAACTGTGTACATGACTGCCCCCTGCTGCCTGGCAGGTGCTGCCAGGCAGCAGGGGGCAGCCCCCCCCCTGTAGTTAACACATTGGTGGCCAGTGCGGCCGCCCCCCCCCTCCCCTGTAGTTAACTCATTGGTGGCCAGTGGGCCCCCCTCCCTCCCCTGTAGTTAACTCGTTGGTGGCCAGTGGGCCCCCCCCTCCCCTGTAGTCAACTCGTTGGTGGCCAGTGCGGCCGGCCCCCCTCCCTCCCCTCTAGTTAACTCGTTGGTGGCCAGTGGGCCCCCCTCCCTCCCCTGTAGTTAACTCGTTGGTGGCCGTTCTCCCCTCCATCCCCCTCCTAATTAAAATCTCCCCCCTATCATTGGTGGCAGCGGAGAGTACAGATCGGAGTCCCAGTTTAATCGCTGGGGCTCCGATCGGTAACCATGGCAACCAGGACGCTACTGCTTTCCCGGTTGCCATGGTTACTTAGCAATTTGTAGAACCATTATACTTACCTGCAAGCTGCGATGTCTGCGTCCGGCCGGGAGCTCCTCCTACTGGTAAGTGACAGGTCTGTGCGGCGCATTGCTTAATGACCTGTCACTTACCAGTAGGAGGAGCTCCCGGCCGGACGCAGACATCGCAGCTCGTAAGTAAGTATAATGGTTCTACAAATTGCTAAGTAACCATTGTAACCGGGACAGCAGTAGCGTCCTGGTTGCCATGGTTACCGATCGGAGCCCCAGCGATTAAACTGGGACTCCAATCGGTACTCTCCGCTGCCACCAATGATAGGGGGGGAGATTTTAATTAGGAGAGGGAGGGAGGGGAGAAGGCCCACTGGCCACCAACGAGTTAACTACAGGGGAGGGAGGGGGGGGCCCACTGGCCACCAACGAGTTAACTACAGGGGAGGGAGGGGGGCCGGCCGCACTGGCCACCAACGAGTTAACTACAGGGGAGGGAGGGGGGCCCACTGGCCACCAACGAGTTAACTACAGGGGATGGAGGGGGGCCCACTGGCCACCAACGAGTTAACTACAGGGGAGGGAGGGGGGCCGGCCGCACTGGCCACCAACGAGTTAACTACAGGGGAGGGAGGGGGGCCCACTGGCCACCAATGAGTTAACTACAGGGGAGGGAGGGGGGGGGGGCGGCCGCACTGGCCACCAATGTGTTAACTACAGGGGGGGGCTGCCCCCTGCTGCCTAGCAGCACCTGCCAGGCAGCAGGGGGCAGTCATGTACACAGTTCTTTTAGTATATTCTAACCTGAAGCGTCCCCATCACCATGGGAACGCCTCTGTGTTAGAATATACTGTCGGAAAAAAGCTCTGAAAAAGCTTTTATGCAGACGGATCTTCGGATCCGTCTGTATTAAAGTAACCTACGGCCACGAATTACGGACACGGATGCCAATCTTGTGTGCATCCGTGTTCTTTCACGGACCCATTGACTTGAATGGGTCCGTGAACCGTTGTCCGTCAAAAAAAAAGGACAGGTCATATTTTTTTGAGGGACAGGATACACGGATCACGGTCTCGGCTGCAAAAAGTCAATGGGTCCGCGAAAAAAAAACGGAAAACGGCACAACGGCCACGGATGCACACAACGGTCGTGTGTATGAGGCCTAAGTGAGTGTCACATTTAGGCCAAAAATACAGCTTTTTGCTTACTGGGGTTAAAAAACCCTCTGATATACTGCACATCTGGGATTAGACGTGCATAAGTGAATGTGAAATTTAGGCCGCAAATTCGTCTTTTTGCTTACTGGGGTTAAAAACCCTCTGATATACTGCAAATCTGGGATTAGACGTGCATAAGTGACTGTGAAATTTAGGCCACAAATACGGCTTTTTGCTTACTGGGGTTAAAAAACCCTCTGATATACTGCACATCTGGGATTAGACGTGCATAAGTGACTGTGAAATTTAGGCCACAAATACAGCTTTTTGCTTACTGGGGTTAAAAAAAAACCTCTGATATACTGCACATCTGGGATTAGACGTGCATAAGTGACTGTGAAATTTAGGCCATAAATACAGCTTTTTGCTTACTGGGGTAAAAAAAACCTCTGATATACTGCACATCTGGAATTAGACGTTCATAAGTGACTGTGAAATTTAGGCCACAAATATGGCTTTTTGCTTACTGGGGTTAAAAAAAACCCTCTGATATACTGCACATCTCGGATTAGACGTGCATAAGTTACTGTGAAATTTAGGCCACAAATACCGCTGTCATATAGAGTTTAAAAAAAAGAAATTGAGTGCAATACCCTACATCAGGGTTTTTATTGGCGGTTAATTATTTGTAACAGACTTAACCACTTTTGACTTTGCCTGGTAAGGCCTGAGCAAGTACCGGCGCTAGTCGATTGGGTGGCCGACCGTGGATCCAGCAGGTTCACATTATCGCCCACCCAGTCTTCTGCAGAAAGTGCACAGGTGGCGCCTGAAACCCATGCCCATCAGTCTGTCACATAACCCCCATGCATATCGGGGAACCTGTCTGAGCCTCAAGTCATGCAGCAGTCTCTTATGCTGTTTGAAGACTCTGCTGGCAGGGTTTCCCAAGGGCATCCACTTAGGGGTGGAAGACATAGAATGCACTGACGCACAACCACTTATGTTTCTTGATGAGGACATGGGAATACCACCTCAGCACGTCTCTGATGATGACTAAACACAGGTGCCAACTGCTGCATCTTTCTGCAGTGTGCAGACCGAAAAGGAGGTCAGGGAGGAAGACTGGGTGGAAGACGATGCAGGGGACAATGAGGTCCTAGACCTCACATGGAAAGAAAGGTCGTGCCACTGACATTCAGAGTTCGGAGGAAGAGGCAGTGGTGAGACGGAGCCAACAGCGTAGCAAAAGAGGGAGCAGGGTGCAAAAGCAGAGCAGCCGTCGCCAAAAAAGTTCGCCTGCTACTGGCCACCGTCAGCAGGGACCGAGCACACCAAAGGCAGCTTCAAGGAGTTCCCTGGCATGGCACTTCTTCACACAATGTGCTGACGACAAGACCCGAGTTGTTTGCACGCTGTGCCATCAGAGCCTGAAGCGAAGCATTAACGTTCTGAACCTTAGCACAACCTGCATGACCAGGCATCTTCATGCGAGACATGGGCTGCAGTGGAGTAAGCACCTTCAAAACCAAGAAAGGGCTCAGGCCCCTCCTGCTCCCTCTTCTGCTGCTGCCTCGGCCTCTTCCTCCGCCTCTGGAGGAACGTTGGCACCTGCCACCCAGCAAACAGAGGATGTGCCACCAACAACACCAAGCATCTCCATCATGTCACACGGAAGCGTTCAGCTCTCCATCTCACAAACCTTGGAGAGAAAGAGTAAATTCCCACCTAGCCACCCTCGATCCCTAGCCCTGAATGCCAGCATTTCTAAACTACTGGCCTTTAAATGCTGTCATTCAGGCTGGTGGAGACGGACAGCTTCAAACAGCTCATGTCGCTTGCTGTCCCACAGTACGTCGTTCCCAGCCGCCACTACTTCTCCAGGAGAGCCGTGCCCTCCCTGCACAACCAACTATCGGATAAAATCAAGTGTGCACTGCGCAACGCCATCTGTGGCAAGGTCCACCTAACCACAGATACGTGGGCCAGTAAGCACGGCCAGGGACGCTATATCTCCCTAACTGTACGTAGTGGCGGCTGGGCCCCAGGCGGAAAGCTGTTTGGCGCATGTCCTTCCACCGCCAAGGATCGCAGGGCATCATTCTTTGTCTCCTGTTGCCTCCTCTTCCTACTTGGCTTCCTCCTCCTCTTCTACCACCTCCTCATCCGGTCAGCGACAGACCTTCACCACCAACTTCAGCAGAGCCAGGGGTAAACGTCAGCAGGCTGTTCTGAAACTGATGTGTTTGGGGTCAGGCCCCACACCGCGCAGGAGTTGTGGCGGGGTATAGAACAACAGACCGACGAGTGGTTGCTGCCAGCAAGCCTCAAGCCCGGCCTGGTGGTGTGCGATAATGGGCGAAATCTCGTTGCAGCTCTGGGACTAGCCGGTTTGACGCACATCTCTTGCCTGGCGCATGTGCTGAATTTGGTGGTGCAGAAATTCATTCACAACTACCCCGACATGTCAGAGCTGCTGCATAAAGTGCGGGCCGTCTGTGCGCGCTTCCGGCGTTCTCATCCTGCCGCCGCTCGGCTGTTTGCTCTACAGCGTAACTTCGGCCTTCCCACTCACCGCCTCATATGTGACGTGCCCACCAGGTGAAACTCCACCTTGCACATGCTGGAGAGACTGTGCGAGCAGCAGCAGGCCATAGTGGAGTTTCAGCTGCAGCACACACGGGTGAGTCGCACTGCGGAACAGCACCACTTCACCACCAATGACTGGGCCTCCATGCGAGATCTGTGTGCCCTGTTGCGCTGTTTCGAGTACTCCACCAACATGGCCAGTGGCGATGACGCCGTTATCAGCGTTACAATACCACTTCTATGTCTCCTTGAGAAAAAACTTAGGGTGATGATGGAAGAGGATGTGGCCCAGGACGAGGAGGAGGAAGAGGGGTCATCTCTAACACTTTCAGGCCAGTCTTTTAGAAGTGGCTCAGAGGGAGGTTTTTTGCAACAGCAGAGGCCAGGTACAAATTTGGCCAGCCAGGGCCCACTACTGGAGGACGAGGAGGAGGAGGATGAGGAGGAGGATGGGGAAGAAGCATGTTCACAGCGGGGTGGCACCCAAGGCAGCTCGGGCCCATCACTGGTGTGTGGCTGGGGGGATACGGAGGACGCAGACGATACGCCTCCCACAGAGGACAGCTTGTCCTTACTTCTGGGCAGCCTGGCACACATGAGCAACTACATGCTGCAGTGCCTGCGCAACGACAGCAGAGTTGCCCACATTTTAACGTGTGCTGACTACTGGGTGGCCACCCTGCTGGATCCCCATTACACAGACAATGTGCCGTCCTTAATTCCCTCACTGGAGCGTGATCGGAAGATGCGCGACTACAGGCGCACGCTGGTAGACGCGCTCCTGAGAGCATTCCCGACTGACGCCGGGGGACAAGTGGAAGCACAAGGCGAAGGCAGGGGAGGAGGAAGAGGTCACCAACGCAGCTGTGTCAGCGCCAGCACCTCAGAAGGCAGGGTTACCATGGCCGACATGTGGAAAAGCTTTGTCACCTCGCCGCAACAACCGGCCCCAACTGCTGAAATGGAGCGTGTTAGCAGGAGGAAGCATTTGAACAACATGGTGGAACAGTACCTGTGCACACGCCTACATGTACTGACTGATGGTTCTGCCCCATTCAACTTCTGGGTCTCCAAATTGTCCACATGGCCAGAGCTTGCCCTGTATGCCTTGGAGGTGCTGGCCCGCCCTGCAGCCAGTCTACTCTCTGAATGTGTATTTAGCACTGCAGGAGGCGTCATTACAGACAGACACAGCCGCCTGTCCACAGCCAACGTGGACAAGCTCACATTCATTAAAATGAACCAGCCTTGGATCCCACAAGACTTGTCTGTACCTTGTGCAGAATAGACAGTTTTAACAGCCTCAACCATCTATTCTTGTACTCAAGTGCACTTATTCCTTTTTTTATTTTTATTTATATGTCCCAATATTTTGGGGGATACCCCTATGTATAAATTCAAAATAACACACATCTGTGTTGGCTACCTATTCCTCCTTCGCCGCCGCTTCCACCTAGACCGCCACGTGAGCCTACACCGCCACATCCACCCATTCACCGCCTCCTCAACCTCTTCCTCCTACATCATTCCTAATTTTTATTTTTTTAAGTTCTTTTATGTTTTTTTTTTATTCATTTCCCTATCCACATTTGTTTGCAGAGCATTTGCCATGCTCTTAAGCACATTTTGCTGCCTTTTGCAGCCCTCTAGCTCTTTCCAGGGCTATTTTAGAGCCATTTTAGTGGCCAAAAGTTCGGGCCCCCATTGACTTCAATGGGGTTCGGGTTCGGGTTCAAGTTTGGGTCAAGTTCGGGTCCCGAACCCGAACTTTTTTTTCAAGTTCGGCCGAACCTGCCGAACCCGAACATCCAGGTGTCCGCTCAACTCTATTAGGCAGGTTTTACTGGTGAAAGGTGTTAGAGACCCAAAAGTCCTTTTAAGGACCATTGTTTTATCTGGCTGCCATATATATTATAAGCACAACCTGCACTAAATTGCGTGCAATTGTTTGGCCGCTGCTGACAGTGACACAACCTCTGCTACATCTGTTGTGTTACATTTGCGCTGTAAAATTCAGCGCAATTGTTTGGTCGCTGATGACAGCGACATTACCTGCACTACATCTCCAGCATAATGTTAGGGCATCCGAAATATCAGTAACATTCAGTGTCATTTTTTTGCCACTAGTGGCAGCAACATTACCTGTGCTACATCTCCTGTATAATGTTTGCCCATCCTAAATATCAGTGACATTCAGTCAAATTTTTTCGCTGCTGATGGCAGCGACGTTACCTGCGCTGCATCTCCTGTATAACGTTTGCCCATCCTAAATGACAGTGACATTCAGTCTAATTTATTTGCGCATACACTTACAAAACCTACGCTACTGTATGTGTGACATACTTGCAAGCATATATACCATTTAATAAGCTGAAGGCGAGTAGAAAGGGACTGCTGATGGTGCATGCAGAGGCCGTGGCCCTGTGCGTGGTGAAACTGTGCCTGCTGACAGAGCACAAGAAACACACTCATCCATGATACCTAGCTTCATGTCCCAGTTTGCAGGGTGGCACAGAACACCACTTTCGACGTCACACCAGTGCGACCAGGTGGTTGGTTGGATTGCAGCATATAATGCTTCCAGTCAGTTAAGCACCACCCTGTCTTCCACAAAGTCCAGTCTCAGTAGCCAAGAGTCTGGTCAACAGAATCATCACCCTGATCCTCCTTCCTCCCACCATGGAGAGTCTTGGCAAACAAGTGATCCCACACTCGGATATTCCGAGGAGCTGTTTTCAGCACTGATTTGGCTCTCTTGATTGAGAGGGACACGAGGAGATCTTGTGCACCAATTCCCAAACTCTTGAGCATCCATAGTCAGAAAAAGATTACGGTGGGGAACAGCACTTAGTATTTCACGAGGTGGATGATGAGGATGAGACACAGTTGCCAATAAGTCAACCGCAATTAGTGTCTCAAGAGGTTCATGATGAGGATGAGACACAGTTGTCAATAAGTGAGGTTCTTGTTAGGTCAACAAGTCAGGAGAATGACCAGAGTGAGGAAGTGGTGGACGATGAAATCATTGACCCAACCTGGGAAGGTGGCAAGCCGAGCGAGGACAGCAGTACAGAGGGGGAGGGATCCGCAGCACCGCAACATGCTGGAAGAGGCAGTGGGGTGGCAAAAGGGAGAAGGCGGGCCACCCCAAACAGGCCTGCAACTGTTCCCCGGAGCACCCCTTGCGGCAATCTCCCTTTACAAGGGGTAGGTGTTCCACAGTCTGGCGCTTTTTTGAGGAAAGTGCGGACGATAAAAGAATTGTCATTTGCAACCTGTGCCGTACCAAAATGAGCAGGGGCGTGAACACTAGCAACCTCACCACCACCAGCATGATCCGCCAAATGACATCAAAGCACCCTAATAGGTGGGCCGAACGCCTGGGTCCACAATCAGTGTCTGCGAGTCACACCACTTTCTCCTCTTCTCCTGTGGCCAATTCCCTGTCCAAGACGCAGGCCCAGATGCCTCCCGCCATACACCTGGACCTTCGCAAGCACCATCATCTACCACATCCACTTCTGTGTCCCAGCGCAGCGTACAGATGTCCATACCCCAGGCCTTTGAACGAAAGCGCAAATACCCAGCCACCCACCCACAGGCCATAGCACTAATGTGCACCTTTCCAAATTGCTGGCCCTGGAAATGTTGCCATTTAGGCTTGTGGACACCAGATCTTTCCGCAGTCTGATGGCGGTGGCTGTCCCTCGTTACTCAGTCCCCAGCCGCCACTATTTTTCCCGGTGTGCCGCCCCCGCCTTACACCAGCATGTGTCCCATAACATCAACCGTGCCCTGAACAACGCATGGACAAGTGCTTGTGGCCAGGGACGCTACATTTCCCTGACGGCACAATGTGTGAACGTTGTGGAGGCTGGGAGCGAGTCGTACCCTGGGATGACACTGGTGATACCGACGCCAAGGATTGCGGGCCCTACTTCTCCACCTCCTCCTTCACTTCCACCTCTGAATTCTTATCTTGCATCACCAGTCAGCCATCAGTCAGTAGCTGGAAGCAGTGTAGCACTGCAGTGGGGAAGCGGCAACAGGCCTCGCTGAAACTTATTTGCTTAAGTGACAAATAGCACACTGACGCAGAGCTGTGGCATGGTATAAGGGACCAGACTGAGCTGTGGCGCTTGACACTCAACCTACAACCAGGCATGGATGTGTCTGATAATGGCCGTAACTTGCTGGTGGCTTTGGAGCTCGCCAAGCTCACACACATACTATGCCTAGCCCACGTGTTCAACTTAGTGGTTCAGCGGTTTCTCAAAACCTACCCCAATTTGGGTGAGCTACTGGTGAAGGTGCGCTGCGTGTGTGCCCATTTCCAAAAGTCATCTACAGCTGCCGCCGGTTTGGCAATGCTGCAGCAGCGCTTGCAATTGCCAGCTCACCGACTGTTGTGTGACGTGAGCACGCGCTGGAACTCCACGTTCCACATGTTGGCCAGGCTTTGTGAGCAGCAGAGGGCAGTAGTGGAATACCAGCTGCAATATGTTTCGTCGCATTTCCAGTCAGCTTCCACTCTTCACAAGTGATGAGTGGGCATGGATGTCTGACCTCTGTGAGGTTTTAGGCAACTTTGAGGAATCAACAGAAATGGTGAGCGCCGATGCCACTATTATCAGCGTAACCATCCCACTTCTGTGTCTACTGAAACGCTCGCTGCTCACAATGAAGGCGGACGCTTTGCATGTGAAAGAGGTGGAAATGGGGGAAGACAGTACACAGGGTAATAGCCAGACCACCCTCGGTTCGTCTTCTCAGAGTGAATTGGATGATGATGATAAGGAGGAGGAGGAGCTGGAGACGGTTGCCTCTGCTACAGAGGGTAGTACCCATAGCAGGTTTATTCCATCTGTTCATCGTGGATGGGCTGAACAGAAGTAAGAGGATAAGGAGATTGAGAGTCATCCTCCTGATGAGGACAGCGAAGTCTTGTCTGTTAGGACTCTGGCACACATGGCTGACATTATGTTATGCTGCCTTTCCCGTGACCCTCGTGTTATACGCATTTTGGCCAACATCGATTACTGGTTGTTCACCCTTCTCGACCCCCGCTACAAAGAGAACTTCTCATCTCTCATTCCTGTGATAAAGAGGACTAGCCAAATGGTGCAATACCAGAAGGTCCTTGCGGAAAAATTGTTCCAAAAATTTCCAGCTGACAATGCTGGCGGCAGAGTACGTAGTTCCTTGGACAACCGAGGAGGAGAGACGAGGGGAACACACAGCAGTTCCAACAGAAGCAAGGCAACACTCTCAAAGGCCTGGGACAGTTTCATGACACCCCGCCAGCACCCTCACCCTGATGCGCGGCCTAGTGTCACAAGGAGAGAAAAGTTTTGGAAGATGATGAAGGAGTACATATCAGACAGTGTCAGCATCATCAATGATCCCTCTGTGCCTTACAACTATTGGGTGTCCAAGCTGGACACGAACTGGCGCTCTACGCCTTGGAGGTTCTGGCCTGCCCTGCCGCCAGCGTTTTGTCAGAGCGGGTATTTAGTGCTGCTGGGGGCATAATAACTGATAAGCGCATCCGACTGTCAACTTAAAATGCTGATAAGTTGACTCATATCAAAATGAACAAGGCCTGGATTGCCCCTGACTTCTCTATTCCACCAAAGGAAAGAGGCTTTTGTGGTGTATTGAATACACTTTATTCCCATGCACCCCTTCCACCACAAAAAAGGGTATATGGTCTTCCTTTTCTCATCCTTCTCCTCCTCCATCATATCAACATGCTTATTAGGCTGCCCTCGCTCCTAATGTTTTTGAGGGTCAGCTCAGCAGCAGACCCTCAGCCCTAATGTTTTAGAGGGTCACCAGCAGGCCCTCGTAATTTGCTAATCTCTAGATAAGTTATAAATTTTGTTTACTTTCTATGCACAGCAAGTTGTTATGCTCATTTTTATGATAATCTTTAATGGGCAGTGGGTTGGGATCTGGAAAAAGAAGTAATCTGAAACCAGTCTAAGGTCTGCGCAGGCCGAGTATGTGTGTATTCCAGATAACAATTCCAAAGTCGGCCAGGCTGAGTATGTGCATAATCCAAATAGCAATACCAAGTTCAGGGCAGGTGGAATGAGCCAAGGTACAGTACATGGATCGTGAAACAAGAGATAACACCTTCACTGGTTACTAGACACTAGACAACCTCAAAGCTTAGGCCAGGAAGTGCAGAGCCCAGTTAAATAGGAGGGTTGATCAGCTCCTTAATCAGCAGCTGGGCTGAGAGAACTAGGAAAGGATTAACTCAGCAAGCCTGAGAGGAAGTTTACTGAGCAGTAGTCTCAATACACATAGGGAGAGTAGAGTGACATCCACACCTACCCAGAACGGCAAGCATGACATCTGTCATCTCATGGGTAGAGTTAAGCGGACACCTGGATGTTTAGGTTCGACGGGTTCGGCCGAACTTCACCAAAAAGTTTGAGTTCGGGACCCAAACTTGACCCCGAACCCCATTGAAGTCAATGGGGACCCGAACTTTTGAGCACTAAAATGGCTCTAAAAATGCCATGGAAAGGGCTAGAAGGCTGCAGCAAAATGTGTTTAAGAGCAAGTGCTCTGCAAACAAATGTGGATAGGGAAATGATTTAAAATAACATAAAATACGTAAGAAAAAAAAAATCTTGATCTAGGAGGACGAGGTCCATATGGAGTAGGAGGTTGAGGAGGCAGTGGATGTGGCGGTGTAGGTGGAAGCTTCGGTGGAGGAGGAGGTAGCCTACACTGCTTTTTGGTTTAAATTTTTTATTTTATTTTTTTAAATAGGGTACACCCCAAAACATTGGGAAATATAGCCTGTGATAACCCACCTCCAGTCGTAATAAACACACGTTCAGACAATACACTGGCTGCAGGGCAGGATCGTGGCGTAAAGGGCAAGCTCAGGCCATGTGCCCAATTTGGAGACCCAGAAGTTGCAGGGGACAGACCCATCAGTCAGTTTGTGTAGGCTAGGCGTGTGCACATATACTGCCCCACCATGTCGCACGTCCCCGTGATGTTCGCGATCCAATTGGATATCTGCTCTATCAACTTTCGATGTTCTTTTCTGCGCCTACCATGTTGATCATGGTTAGCGGCGAATCAGGGTTTCTACGCCAGAGAGGGAGCGTGAGAAACGGATAGCACATGCAAGGGAGATCAATGGATGAAATTGAATTGTGATCGAGCGGAAATGTGGGAGAAGCTATTAAAACGGAAGAATTGAAGGAAAGGAGATGGAGCGCGGCAATTACCCACTCCCGACTCTGGGAGGTAGTGACGATGAATAACAATACAGGACTCTTAAGATGCACTGTTATTGGAATGATTAATAAAAAATTATAGGGAATGTCACTAAGGTATTTAGGATTTGGAAACATTAGACAGGAGAGGCCCTGCTGCCGCTTTGTTGACTCTAGATAACTTCTGCCTATCGCACGTCCACGATCCATTTGGATATCTTCTCTATCAACTTTCGATGTTCTTTTCTGAGCCTACCATGTTGATCACGGTTATCGGCGAATCAGGGTTCCACGCCGGAGAAGGAGCATGAGAAAGAGAGGCCACATCCAAGGAAGGTTAATTGTTTGAAATTAAATATAATCGAGCGGAAAAGTGGGAGAAATTATTGAAGCGCAAATGTGGGACAAGTTGTTAAAGTTTAAGCATTTAATGAAAGGAGGGGGCGCACATCAATTAAAGAAGAATTTTATCAATTTAATTCCCTGTCATGTATGCAGAGCAGGTTTTTGTATACTGCAAAATTGGTAAACTGTCACCTGACAATGTAACAGAGGATTTTTTGAAATTTATGTCCCTATCACCTATACAGAGTAGGGGTTTAATCACGGCAAAAATGTTCAAATTTCACCCAAGAATGTAACAGACAAATTAGTGAAATGTTTTTACCTGTCTACTAGGTATAGCAGGGGTATATCACAGCCAAAAATTTGTGAATTTCACCCGAGAATGTAACAGACAAATTAGTGAAATTTGTTTACCTGTCTACTAGGTACAGCAGGGGTATATCACACCCCAAAATGTGTGAATTTCACCCGAAAATGTAACAGACAAATTAATGTTTTTTTTTTTTACCTTTCTACTAGGTATAGCAGTGGTATATCACACCCAAAAATTGGTGAATTTCACCAGAAAATGCAACAGACAAATTAGTTAAATGTTTTTACCTGTCTACTAGGTATAGCAATGGTATATTACACCCAGAAATTGGTGAATTTCACCCGAAAATGTAACAGACAAATTAGTGAAATGACATAAAATAAAATATGTACAAATAAAAAAATATTTACTTGATTTATGAGGTGGAGGTCCATATGGGGTAGGAGTTTGAGTAGGCAGTGGACGTAGCGGTGTAGGTGGAAGCGGCGGTGGTGGAGGACGAGGTAGCCAACACTGGTTTTTGGTTTCTAATTTAAAAATATAAATTTAAGAAGCTGCGCTTCTCTGTGATAACGCCCCCTGCTGTGCTAAACACACGTTTAGACAACACACTGGCTGCAGGGCAGGCCAGCACCTCCAAGGCGTAAAGAGCAAGCTCAGGCCATGTGCCCAATTTGGAGACCCAGAAGTTGAAGGGGGCAGACCCATCATTCAGTACATGCAGGAGTGTGCAGACATAATGCTCCACCATGTTGCTGAAATTCTGCCCCCTGCTAAGACGTTCCATATCAGCTGGTGGTTCTGGTTGTTGTGGCGTGCTGACAAAACCTTTCCACATTTCGGCAATGCTAACCCTGCCTTCTGAGGTGCTGGTGGTGCCCCAGCTGCATTGGCGACCTCTTTCTCCTCCTCTGCCTTCACCTTGTGCTTCCACTGTGCCCCCGCTGTCACGTGGGAATGCCACCAGCAGCGCGTCTACCAGCGTGCGCTTGTACTCGCGCATCTTACAGTGACGGAATTAAGGACAGTACGTTGTCCTTGTAACGGGGATCCAGCAGCATGGCCACCCAGTAATTAGCACAAGTTAGAATGTGGGCAACTCAGCGGTCGTTGCGGAGACACTACAGCATGTAATCGCTCATGTGTGCCAGGCTGCCCAGAGGAAACAAAAAGTTGTCCTCTGTGGGAGGTGTATCGTCTGTGCCCTCTGTATCCCCCAGCCACGCACCAGTGATGGCCATGAGCTGGTTTGGGTGACACCCTGCTGTGAACACGGTTCCTCCTCCTCCATCTCCTCATCCTCCACCTCGTTATCCTCCAGAACTGTGCCTTGGCTGGACAATTGTGTACCTGGCGTTTGGGGTGCAGGAACCCACACTCGGAGCCACTTGTGAATGACTGTACGGAAACCCTATGAAATGATCCCTCTTCCTCCTCCTCCTGTGCCACATCCTCTTCCATCATCGTCAGCAGCGTTTTTTCAAGGAGGCATAGAAGTGGGATAGTAACACTGAGAACGGTGTTATCGGCACTGGCCATGTTGGTGGAGTAGTCGAAACAGCGCAACAAGGAACACAGGTCTCGCATGGAGGCCCAGTCATTGGTGGTGAAGTGATGCTGTTTCGCAGAGCAACTCACTTGTGCGTGCTGCAGCTGAAACTCCACTATCGCCTGCTGCTGCTCGCACAGTCTGGCCACCATGTGCAAGGTGGAGTTCCACCTTGTGGGCACGTCGCATATGAGGCGGCGAGCGGGAAGGCCGAAGTTACGTTGCAGTGCTGACAGGTGAGCAGCAGGGTGAGAACGCTGAAAGCGCGCACAGACGTTCCGCACTTTATGCAGCAGCTCTGACATATCAGGGTAATTTTTAAGGAACCTCTGCACCACCAAATTCAGCACATGCGCCAGGCGACGGATGTGCGTCAAACCGGCTAGTCCCAGAGCTGCTACAAGATTTCGCCCATTATCGCACACCACCAGGCCGGGCTTAAGGCTCACTGGCACAAACCACTCATCGGTCTGTTGTTCAAGGCCCGTCCACAGCTCCTGCACTGTGTGGGGTTTGTCCCCCAAACAGATAAGTTTTAAAACTGCCTGCTGTCGTTTACCCCTGGCTGTGCTGAAGTTGGTGGTGAAGGTGTTACGCTGACCGGATGAGGAGCCGGTAGATGATGAGGAAGTAGAGTAGGAGGAGGAAGCAACAGGAGGCAAACTGAAGCACCCTGCAAACCTCGGTGGTGGAAGGACATGCGCCAAACTGCTATCTGCCTCAGGCCCAGCCACCACTGCATTTACCCAGTGTGCTGTTATGGAGATATAACGTCCCTGACCGTGCTTACTGGTCCACGTATCCGTAGTTAGGTGGACCTTGCCACAAATGGCGTTGCGCAGTGCACACCTGATTTTATCCCCCACTTGGTTGTGCAGGGAAGGGACGGCACGCCTTGAAAAGTAGTGGATGCTGCGCACGACGTACTGTGGGACAGCCACCGCCATAAGGCTTTTAAAACTCACATTTCAAATGACAGTAATTTTGAAATGCTGGCATTCAGGGCCAGGGATTGTGGGTGGATAGGGGGTACTTCCTCTTCCGCTCCAGTGGTTGGGAGAAGGAGAGATAAATGCTTCCGTGGGACATTGTGGAGATGCTTGGTGACCCAGGTGGTGGTGTTGCTGGCAGATCCTCTGTTTGCGGGATGGCAGGTGCCACTGTCACTCCAGAGGTGGATTAAGAGGTCAAGACTGCAGCAGAAGAGGAAGCAGGAGGAGCCAGAGAGCCAGAGACCTTTCTTGGTTTTTGAGGTGTCTACTCCACTGCAGCTCGTTCTTTGCACTTAGATGCTTGTTGATGCAGGTTGTGTTCAGGTTGAGAACGTTTATGCCTCGCTTCAGGCTCTGATTGCATAGCGTGCAAACCACTCGTGTCTTGTTGTCAGCACATTGTCTGAAGAACTGCCACAGGGAACTCCTTGGAGCTTGCTATGGTGTGCCCGATCCCTGGCTGCGATGGGCAGTATAAGGCGTACTGTATAGGGGATGGCTGCTCCGCTTTAGCACCCTGCTCCCTCTTCTTCTGTGCGACCACCGCCTCTTCCTCCGAACTACACAGGTCACTCGCATGACCTTGATTCCATGTGGCGTCGAGGACCTCATCGTCCTCCACATCATCTTCCACCCAGTCTTTACCCCTGCCCTCCTTGTCGGTCTGCACACTTTTGACGAAACACAGTTGGCACCTGTGTTTCGTCATCATCCGAGACGTGCTGCGATGGTCCTCCCATGTACTTATCTTGACACATAAGTGGTTGGGCATCGATGCACTCAATATCTTCCACTTCTGGGGCAGGGCTAGGTGGATGGCCCTGGGAAACCCTGCTAGCAGAGTCATCAAAAAGCAGAATAGACTGCTGCATGACTTGGGACACAGACTGCTTGGCTCATTTTCAAGGGGGTGAGGTGAAAGACATCGGCTGCATGTGCCAACTCTGATCTTTCAGCAGGAGACTGGGTGGGAGGCAATGTAAAGGAACTGGAGGCACTGTCAGCAACCTAATCTACTATCACCTGTACTTGTTCTGGCCTCACCATTCGTAGAGCCGCATTATGCCCGACCAAATACCGCTGAAGGTTCTGTCGCCTACTCGCACCTGAGGAAGGTTTTTCACTTGTGCGTGTAGCTGGCACAGATCGACCACGTCCTCTCCATGCAACAGGAGCTCCACCAGCAGCACCACGACCGGGGCCACGTCCCATATTTGACGCTTTCCTCATATTTCTCAAATTTAGGATCTTGCCCAAAATAGGTGTTTTTTAATAGCACAATAGAACAACAGTATCTAAAGGGTGTATCTCACACTGACAGATGCAGACAAACCTGCAAATTTAGTTTTCGGCCCAAAATAGTTGTGTTTTTAATAACAGAATAGAACAGCAGTATCTAACACATGTATCTCACACTGACAGATGCAGAAAAGGCTGCAAATTAAGATTTTTGCCCAAAATGGGTGTTTTTTTAATAACAGAATAGAACACCAGTATTTAACGCGTGTATCTCACAATGACAAATGCAGCAAGGGCTGCAATATTAACCTCCTCCTGACCGCCTAACGCAAGGATGCGTCCTGCCGGCGGCCGGGTTATTCCTCGTAGACGCATTGGCGCGTCATCTCGCGAGACGCGAGATTACGCGCATAGCCGGCCCGCGCATGCGCAGTGCGGGCCGGCAAAAGTTACAGGAGGAGTTCGTCACCAGCCTGCCAGCCAATGATCATCGCTGGCAGGTTGGTGATTTTCAAAAAATCGAATCACAAGCCATTTAACACATTATATTTATAAATATAATGTGTTAAATGGCTTCTGTGCTCTCTGCTGAGTCCTTTTCGTCGGTTGGTCCCAGCAGAGAGCACACATCACTGTGAGTACACCAAACACTAGACATTTAGCCCCAGATCACCCCCCCATCACCCCAATTAACCCCTTGATCACCCCTGTCAATCACTAGTAAAAGGGAAAAAAGTGATCAGTGTAAACTGTCACATTTTTTTTTCACCAGTATTGACTGTTAGGTTTAGATTAGTTTAGGCCCCTTTGGTAGTTAGCTTCAGTTAGCGCCCAGCCCACCGCACCGCAGTCACTGATTCGCTGATTAGCGTATCGCTAATCAGCATTGGTACTTTTATAGTATCTGTAAGTGATCAGAACTGATCACAGTCAGATCTATAATAGTATTAGTGTCACCTTAGCTCACCCTCCACCCAAAACGCAGTGTTTGCCCGATCAGGCCTGATCGGTCGCCCACACGTGCGTTCACCCACGCCTGCCCCGCCGCAGTGACAACATTTTTTAAAAATTTTTATCACTGCACAATCACTTTACAAGCGCTGCGGCGATAGAAAAATCTGTTTTTATATTTTTTATCAATGGCAACGGCTTCCTGCACTTTGCTAGCCTCCCATTTGTAAGACAGCCTTGCTTTTTTTCTTGGGTAGTCTCAGGGAATACCCCCTATATTTAGTTGACCAAATGGCAAGTAAGGGGTATTCTTCTGAAGAGGCCTACAGGCTTCTGACCCAGTCGGATGAGGAATGGGAACCCTCATCTGACGAATCCAGCGGGTCAGAATACGAACCTGTAGAAAGCAGTGGCAGTCTGACCCAAAGTTCGGACGATGAGGTTGAGGTCCCTGATACCACCAGGCGTACCCGGCCCCGTGTTGCTAGACCACAGGTTCCGCAGGATCCGCTTCAAGGGCAGCAGAGTGGGGCTGGCGCTGTCGGATTACGTGGTGAGGCATACACCAGCAGCGCAGCCCATCCTGGACCTAGTACCAGCACTGCCGTAGAACATATTGAAGTGGCGAGCACCAGAAGGGCAGTTGAAGCTGGTACAGTGGCACGTGCAGTAGTTCCCCCGTTGCAGCCACCGAAAAGACAGGCCCGTAGAGCCCCTAGAGTCCCTGAGGTGCTGGCAAACCCTGATTGGCAGCCCCCATCTTCAGCCGCACCAGTAGTTCCCCCTTTCACCATCCAGTCTAGAGTTCGGGTTGAGACAGCTCAGATCGGATCGGCACTGGGGTTTTTTGAGCTGTTCTTCACTGCGGAGCTCTGTGACTTAGTCGTGGCAGAAACAAACCGGTATGCCACTCAATTTATAGTTGCCAACCCGGGAAGCTTTTATGCCCAGTCTTTCCGGTGGAAACCCGTCCAAGTTTCCGAATTTAAAACTTTTCTGGGCCTTCTCCTCAACATGGGCCTGACAAAAAAGCATGAATTTCGGTCATATTGGTCCACGAACCCAATTCATCACATGCCCATGTTCTCTGCTGCCATGTCCAGGACACGTTTTGGGACCATCCTGCGTTTCCTGCACTTTAGTGACAACAGCACCTCTCATCCCAGAGGCCACCCAGCTTTTGACCGGCTCCACAAAATTCGGCCCCTCATAGACCACTTTAACACCAAATTTGCAGATTTGTATACCCCTGAGCAAAACATCTGCATAGACGAGTCCCTAATACATTTTACCGGGCGCCTTGGCTTCAAACAATACATCCCAAGCAAGCGCGCCCGGTATGGGGTCAAATTGTATAAGCTCTGTAAAAGGGCCACAGGCTATATGCACAAATTTCGCGTCTATGAGGGTAAAGATCAGACCCTGGAGCCCGTCGGTTGCCCTGACTACCTGGGGAGCAGTGGGAAGACAGTCTGGGACTTGGTGTCACCCTTATTTGGCAAGGGGTACCACCTTTATGTGGACAATTTCTACACAAGTGTGCCCCTCTTCAGGCATTTGTTTCTAGAACAGATTGGCTGCTGTGGCACTGCGCGACCTAGTCGCCGGGGCTTCCCCCAACAGCTCGTTACCACCCGTCTTGCAAGGGGGGAGAGGGCTGCCTTGTGTAACGAAGAACTGCTCGCGGTGAAATGGAGAGACAAGCGTGACGTTTACATGCTCTCCTCCATTCACGCAGACACGACAATCCAAATTAAACGGGCAACCAGTGTCATTGAAAAGCCCCTCTTGGTCCACGACTATAATTTGCTCATGGGAGGGGTGGACTTCAATGACCAGATGTTGGCTCCTTATTTACTGTCCCGCAGGACCAGACGCTGGTATAAGAAGGTGTCTGTATACCTAATTCAATTGGCTATGTACAATAGTTTTGTTCTCTACAGTAAGGCTGGGAGAACAAGATCCTTCCTCAAATTTCAGGAAGAGATCATCGAGAACCTCTTGTATCCAGGAGGTTCCGTGGCCCCATCCACCAGTGTAGTGAGCCGTCTACACGAGCGACATTTCCCCAATGTCGTTGCTGGTACCTCAAACCAACCGCCACCCCGAAAAAGATGTTGTGTCTGTAGCAGGAGTGGAATAAGGCGTGAGACCCGCTATTTCTGTCCTGACTGCCCTGACCACCCTGCCCTATGCTTAGGGAAGTGTTTCCGGAAGTACCACACACAGGTACACTTAGTATAGGGATTGCATGACACAGGACAGGCACACAGGGGTCTTAGGGCCTTTTCACACAGAGCTGCTGCAAACCTCTCCTTTCACCTGGGACAAAGTGCATAATGTACTTCGCCACATCTCTGGGCGATTTGCACTTTGCACATTGTCCCATGGGGAAGGAGAGGTTTGTCCTATAAAAGTAAAAAAACAAAAACAAAAAAAAATCCAATGTTCCAAAAGTTCAATAAAGTATATAAAAGTTAATGTTCTTTTTCAAATGTTATATAAAGTTAATGTTAATAAATTGATTGCGTTGCGGCCTGTTTTTTTTTTTTTTTTTTTACCTTCTAGGTGGACCAACCAATGAACCAGCTGCAGCACTGATGTGCATTCTGACAGAAGCATTGCGCTGCTGTCAGATAACACAAAAGTCGGTGTATGCGGCGCTGCAAGATGAGATTTCTCCTCTGCAGTAAAAAAGATACGTTTGTTGAGGCTTATGAGCTGAGGGGCGGTGTTCATATGCTTTGGCAAACACTTTGTATAAAAAAAAAAAATAATTCCGGTAATGATCTATTCATCCACATCAATTGATGTGAATGGAGAAATCGGGTTTGCCAGGGCATACGGGCTAAGTGGGTTTTGATGTTGGGCTGAGCTCCTATGTCCTGGCAGACGCCTTTCCCCTCCTTTTTTTTTTTTGGGCAGAGATTTTTTCATCCACATTGATCGATGCGAATGAAGAAATCTGTGCCGTTCATTTTTTCTTTCAGCCCAGAGGCTGAACGGAAAAAAAATATCTCATTACCCGTATGCTCAATATAAGGCCTCATGCACACAACCGTTTTTTTTTTTTGCGGTCCGCAGAAACGGGTTCCGTAGTTCCGTGATCCGTGTCCGTTTTTTCTTCCGTGGATCTTCCTTGATTTTTGGAGGATCCACGGACATGAAGGAAAAAGACGTTTTGGTGTCGGCCTGGCCGTGTGGAGCCAAACGGAACCGTCCTGACTTACAATGCAAGTCAATAGGGACAGATCCATTTGACGTTGACACAATATCGTGCAATTGCAAACGGATCCGTCCCTCATTGACTTTCAATGTAAAGTCAGGAGTCCCTATTATACCATTGGATCGGAGTTTTCTCCAATCCGATGGTATATTTTAACTTGAAGCGTCCCCATCACCATGGGAACGCCTCTATGTTAAAATATACCATCGGATTTGAGTTATATCGTGAAAACTCAGATCCGACAGTATATTCTAACACAGAGACGTTCCCATAGTGATGGGGGAAATTCAATTTAGAATATACTAAGAACTGTGTACATGATTGCCCCCTGCTGCCTGGCAGCACCCGATCTCTTACAGGGGGCTGTGATCCGCACAATTAACCCCTCAGGTGCCGCACCTGAGGGTTTAATTGTGCGTATTATAGCCCCCTGTAAGAGATCAGGTGCTGCCAGGCAGGAGGGGGCAGACCCCCCTCCCTCCCCAGTTTTAAATTCATTGGTGGCCAATGCGGCCCCCCCTCCCTCCCCTGTATTACATTCATTGGTGGCCAGTGTGGTCCCCCTCCCTCCCCTGTATTACATTCATTGGTGGCCAGTGTGGCCCCCCTCCCTCCCCTGTATTACATTCATTGGTGGCCCCTCCGATCGGAGTCCCAGTTTAATCGCTAGGGCTCCGATCAGTAACCATGGCAACCAGGACGCTACTGCAGTCCTGGCTGCCATGGTTACTTAGCAATTTTAAAAGCATTATACTTACCTTCGCTGTCTGTGGCCGGCCGGGCACTCCTCCTACTGGTAAGTGAAAGGTCTGTGCGGCGCATTGCTTATAGCACAGACCTTTTTGCAGCCTAGGTGTGCAAAGGGGCCCAAATTCCAATGAGGATCTTTCCGATTTCACAGGGCATTTTTTACGCATTTGGATTCCAAACTACTTCTCACGCTTTAGGTCCCCTAAAATGCCAGGGCAGTATAAATACCCCACAAGTGACCCCATTTTGGAAATAAGACACCCCAAGCTATTTCTTGAGGGGCATGGCGAGTTCATGTAAAATTTTATTTTTTGTCACAAGTTAGTGGAATATGAGACTTTGTAAGAAAAAGATAAATAAAAAATATATATTCTAGGAACTCGCCATGCCCCTCACGGAATACCTTGGGGTGTCTTCTTTCCAAAATTGGGTCACTTGTGGGGTATTTATACTGCCCTGGCATTTTAGGGGCCCTAAAGTGTGAGAAGTAGTTTAGAATCCAAATGCGTAAAAAATGCCCTGTGAAATTGGAAAGATACTCATTGGAATTTGGGCCCCTTTGCGCACCTAAGCTGGAAAAAAGTGTCACACATTTGGTATCGCCGTACTCAGGAGAAGTAGGGCAATGCGTTTTTGGGTTTATTTTTACATATACCCATGCTGGGTGAGAGAAATATCTCTGTAAAATGACAACTTTGTATTAAAAAAATTGAAAAAGTTGTCTTTTACAGAGATATTTCTCTCACCCAGCATGGGTATATGTAAAAATACACCCCAAAACCCATTGCCCTACTTCTCCTGAGTACGGCGATACCACATGTGTGACACTTTTTTGCAGCAAAGTGCGCAAAGGGGCCCAAATTCCAATGTGGATCTTTCCGATTTCACAAGGCATTTTTTACGCATTTGGATTCCAAACTACTTCTCACGCTTTAGGTCCCCTAAAATGCCAGGGCAGTATAAATACCCCACAAGTGACCCCATTTTGGAAAGAAAACACCCCAAGGTATTTCGTGAGGGGCATGGCGAGTTCATGTAAAATTTTATTTTTTGTCACAAGTTAGTGGAATATGAGACTTTGTAAGAAAAAAATATAAAAATAAAAAATAATCATTTTCCGCTAACTTGTGCAAAAAATAATAATATTCTAGGAACTCGCCATGCCCCTCACGGAATACCTTGGGGTGTCTTCTTTCCAAAATGGGGTCACTTGTGGGGTATTTATACTGCCCTGGCATTTTAGGGGCCCTAAAGCGTGAGAAGTAGTTTGGAATCCAAATGCGTAAAAAATGCCCTGTGAAATCGGAAAGATCCTCATTGGAATTTGGGCCCCTTTGCGCACCTAGGCTGCAAAAAAGTGTCACACATGTGGTATCGCCGTACTCAGGAGAAGTAGGGCAATGTGTTTTGGGGTGTATTTTTACATATACCCATGCTGAATGAGAGAAATATCTCTGTAAAATGACAACTTTGTATAAAGAAAATGGGAAAAGTTGTCTTTTACAGAGATATTTCTCTCACCCAGCATGGGTATATGTAAAAATACACCCCAAAACACATTGCCCTACTTCTCCTGAGTACGGCGATACCACATGCGTGACACTTTTTTGTAGCCTAGGTGCGCAAAGGGGCCCAAATTCCAATGAGTATCTTTCCGATTTCACAGGGCATTTTTTACGCATTTGGATTCCAAACTACTTCTCACGCTTTAGGTCCCCTAAAATGCCAGGGCAGTATAAATACCCCACAAGTGACCCCATTTTAGAAAGAAGACATCCCAAGGTATTTCGTGAGGGGCATTGCGAGTTCATGTAAAATTTTATTTTTTGTCACAAGTTAGTGAAATATGAGACTTTGTAAGAAAAAGATAAATAAAAAATAAAAAGAATCATTTTCCGCTAACTTGTGAGAAAAAATAAAAACTTCCATGAACTCACTATGCCCATCAGCGAATACCTTAGGGCGTCTACTTTCCGAAATGGGGTCATTTGTGGGGTGTTTCTACTGTCTGGGCATTGTAGAACCTCAGGAAACATGACAGGTGGTCAGAAAGTCAGAGCTGCTTCAAAATGCGGAAATTCACATTTTTGTACCATACTTTGTAAACGCTATAACTTTTGCGCAAACCAATAAATATACACTTATTGCATTTTTTTTTATCAAAGACATGTAGAACAATAAATTTAGAGAAAAATTTTAATAGAAATGTAGTTTTATTTGAAAACTTTTACAACAGAAAGTGAAAAATGTCATTTTTTTGCAAAAATTTCGGTCAATTTTGATTAATATAAAAAAAAGTAAAAATGTCAGCAGCAATGAAATACCATCAAATGAAAGCTCTATTAGTGAGAAGAAAAGGAGGTAAAATTCATTTGGGTGGTAAGTTGTATGACTGAGCAATAAACCGTGAAAGTAGTGTAGTGCAGAATTGTAAAAAGTGGTCTAGTCATTAAGGGGGTTTAAGCTAGGGGAGCTGAGGTGGTTAAGTACTTTGCCAAAAATAAGTGTTTTTTTAAACCCAGAATATTATTGCTGTATTTCAAGATTGTATCTCACACTGACAGATGCAGACAAGGCCGCAAATTTAGTTTTTTGCCCAAAATGGGTGTTTTTTTAATAACAGAATAGCACAGCAGTATCTAAAGCGTGTATCTCACAATGACAAATGCTTCAAGGTCTGTACAATTAATTTTTTTGCCCAAAAAGGGTGTTTTCAATAATACAGGGTGGGCCATTTATATGGATACACCTTAATAAAATGGGAATGGTTGGTGATAATAACTTCCTGTTTGTGGCACATTAGTATATGTGAGGGGGGAAACTTTTCAAGATGGGTGGTGACCATGGCGGCCATTTTGAAGTCGGCCATTTTGAATCCAACTTTTGTTTTTTCAATAGGAAGAGGGTCATGTGACACATCAAACTTATTGGGAACTTCACAAGAAAAACAATGGTGTGCTTGGTTTTAACGTAACTTTATTCTTTCATGAGTTATTTACAAGTTTCTGACCACTTATAAAATGTGTTCAATTTGCTGCCCATTGTGTTGGATTGTCAATGCAACCCTCTTCTCCCACTCTTCACACACTGATAGCAACACCGCAGGAGAAATTCTAGCACAGGCTTTCAGTATCCGTAGTTTCAGGTGCTGCACATCTCGTATCTTCACAGCATAGACGATTGCCTTCAGATGATACGAGATGTGCAGCACCTGAAACTACGGATACTGGAAGCCTGTGCTAGCATTTTTCCTGCGGTGTTGCTATCAGCGTGTGAAGAGTGGGAAAAAAGGGTTGCATTGACAATCCAACACAATGGGCAGCACATTGAACACATTTTGTAAGTGGTCAGAAACTTGTAAATAACTCATGAAAGAATAAAGTTACGTTAAAACCAAGCACACCATTGTTTTTCATGTGAAATTCCCAATAAGTTTGATGTGTCAAATGACCCTCTTCCTATTGAAAAAACAAAAGTTGGATTCAAAATGGCCGACTTCAAAATGGCCGCCATGGTCCCCACCCATCTTGAAAAGTTTTCCCCCTCACATATACTAATGTGCCACAAACAGGAAGTTAATATCACCAACCATTCCCATTTTATTAAGGTGTATCCATATATCCATATAAATGGCGGCAGAGGTCCAGACATTGAGGGTATTGCCAAAAATGGGTGTTTTTTAAAACCCAGAAAATTCTTGTATTTTAAGTTTTTTTTTAACAATCAGAGTTGCAGCAAAGGCTGCAATATTAACTACTTTGCCCAAAATGGGTGTTTTTTTAATAACAGACTATGACAGCAGTATATAACGCTTGAATTTCACACTGACAGATGCAGTCAAGCCCGCAAATTAAGTACTTTGCCCAAAAAGGGTGTTTTTTTTATAACAGAATATGACAGCAGTATATAACACTTGAATTTCACACTGACAGATGCAGACAAGGCCGCAAATTAAGTACTTTGCCCAAAATGGGTGTTTATTTTAAAAAAACAGAATAGCACAGCAGTATCTAAAGCATGTATCTCACAATGACAGATGCTGCAAGGGCTGTAAAATTTATTATTTTGCCCAAAAAGGATGTTTTTTTAAATAACAGAATATGACAGCAGTATATAACGCTTGAATTTCACACTGACAGATGCAGACAAGGCCGCAAATTAAGTACTTTGCCCAAAAAGGGTGTTTTTTTATTAACAGAATATGACAGCAGTATATAACGCTTGAATTTCACACTGACAGATGCAACAATGGGTGTAAAATTTAGTATTTTGCCCAAAAAGGGTGTTATTTAAAACCCAGAAAATTATTGCTGTATTTCTAGCTTAAATTGCACACTGACTAATGCGGCAGAGGTCCAGAAATTGAGGGTATTGCCAAAAATTGGTGTTTTTTAAAATCCAGAAAATTCCTGAAGTATTTTGAGCTTGTTTTTAACAATCAGGCTGCAATATTAACTACTTTGCCCAAAATGCATGGTTTATTTTATAACAGACTATGACAGCAGTATATAACACTTGAATTTCACACTGACAGATGCAGACAAGCCCGCAAATTAAGTACTTTGCCCAAAAAGGGTGTTTTTTTTAAAACAGAATATGACAGCAGTATATAACGCTTGAATTTCACACTGACAGATGCAGACAAGGCTGTAAATTAAGTACTTTGCCCAAAAAAGGGTGTTTTTTTTATTAACAGAATATGACAGCAGTATATAACGCTTGAATTTCACACTAACAGATGCAGATTGATTATTTTGCCCAAAATTGGTGTTTTTGTTAATAACAGAATAGCACAGCAGTATCTAAAACATGTATCTCACAATGACAGATGCTGCAAGGGCTGTAAAATTTATTATTTTGCCCAAAAAGGGTATTTTTTTAATAACAGAATATGACAGAAGTATATAACGCTTGAATTTCACACTGACAGATGCAGCAAGGGCTGTAAAATGTAGTATTTTGCCCAAAAAGAGTGCTTTGTATAACCCAGAAAATTATTGCTGTATTTCTAGCTTAAATTGCACACTGACTAATGCGGCAGAGGCCCAGAGATGGAGGGTATTGCCAAAAATTGGTGTTTTTTAAAACCCAGAAAATTATTGAAGTATTTCAAGCTTGTTTTTAACAATCACAGATGCAGCAAAGGCTGCAATATTAACTTCTTTGCCCAAAATGAGTGTTTTTTTAATAACAGAATATGACAGCAGTATATAACGCTTGAATTTCACACTGACAGATGCAGACAAGGCTGCAAATTAAGTACTTTGCCCAAAAAGGGTGTTTTTTTATTAACAGAATATGAGAGCAGTATATAACGCTTGAATTTCACACCAACAGATGCAAACAAGGCCGCAAATTAAGTATTTTGCCCAAAATGGGTGTTTTTGTTAATAACAGAATAGCATAGCAGTATCTAAAGCATGTATCTCACAATGACAGATGCTGCAAGGGCTGTAAAATTTATTATTTTGCCCAAAAAGGTTGTTTTTTTATAACAGAATATGACAGCAGTATATAACGCTTGAATTTCACACTGACAGATGCAGCAAGGGCTGTAAAATGTAGTATTTTGCTCAAAAAGGGTGCTTTTTAAAACCCAGAAAATTTTTGCTGTATTTCTAGCTCAAATTGCACACTGACTAATGCGACAGAGCCCCAGAGATGGAGGGTATTGCAAAAAATGGGTGTTTTTTAAAACCCAGAAAATTATTGAAGTATTTCAAGCTTGTTTTTAACAATCACAGATGCAGCAAAGGCTGCAATATTAACTACTTTGCCCAAAATGGGTGTTTTTTTAATAACAGACTATGACAGCAGTATATATAACGCTTGAATTTCACACTGACAGATGCAGACAAGCCCGCAAATTAAGTACTTTGCCCAAAAAGGGAGTTTTTTTAATAACAGAATATGACAGCAGTATATAACGCTTGAATTTCACACTGACAGATGCAGATAAGGCCGCAAATTAAGTATTTTGCCCAAAATGGGTGTTTTTTTAATAACAGAATAGCACAGCAGTATATAACGCTTGAATTTCACACTGACAGATGCAGACAAGGCCTGAAATTAAGTATTTTACCTATAATGGGTGTTTTTTTAATAACAGAATAGCACAGCAGTATCTAAAGTGTGTATCTCACAATGACAGATGCTGCAAGGGCTGTAAAATGTATTATTTTGCCCAAAAAGGGTGTTTTTTTAATAACAGAATATGACAGCAGTATATAACGCTTGAATTTCACACTGACAGATGCAGACAAGGCCGCAAATTAAGTACTTTGCCCAAAAAGGGTGTTTTTTTATTAAGAGAATATGACAGCAGTATATAACGCTTGAATTTCACACTGACAGATGCAGACAAGGCCGCAAATTAAGTACTTTGCCCAAAAATGGTGTTTTTTAATAACAGAATATGGCAGAAGTATATAACGCTTGAATTTCACACTGACAGATGCAACAAGGGCTGTAAAATGTAGTATTTTGCTCAAAAAGGGTGCTTTTTAAAACCCAGAAAATTTTTGCTGTATTTCTAGCTCAAATTGCACACTGACTAATGCGACAGAGCCCCAGAGATGGAGGGTATTGCAAAAAATGGGTGTTTTTTAAAACCCAGAAAATTATTGAAGTATTTCAAGCTTGTTTTTAACAATCACAGATGCAGCAAAGGCTGCAATATTAACTTCTTTGCCCAAAATGGGTGTTTTTTTAATAACAGAATATGACAGCAGTATATAACGCTTGAATTTCACACTGACAGATGCAGACAAGGCCGCAAATTAAGTACTTTGCCCAAAAAGGGTGTTTTTTTATTAACAGAATATGAGAGCAGTATATAACGCTTGAATTTCACACCAACAGATGCAAACAAGGCCGCAAATTAGGTATTTTGCCCAAAATGGGTGTTTTTGTTAATAACAGAATAGCATAGCAGTATCTAAAGCATGTATCTCACAATGACAGATGCTGCAAGGGCTGTAAAATGTATTATTTTGCCCAAAAAGGGTGTTTTTTTAATAACAGAATATGACAGCAGTATATAACGCTTGAATTTCACACTGACAGATGCAGACAAGGCCGCAAATTAAGTACTTTGCCCAAAAAGGGTGCTTTTTAATAACAGAATATGGCAGAAGTATATAACGCTTGAATTTCACACTGACAGATGCAGCAAGGGCTGTAAAATGTAGTATTTTGCTCAAAAAGGGTGTTTTTTAAAACCCAGAAAATTATTGAAGTATTTCAAGCTTGTTTTTAACAATCACAGATGCAGCAAAGGCTGCAATATTAACTACTTTTCCCAAAATGGGTGTTTTTTTAATAACAGACTATGACAGCAGTATATATAACGCTTGAATTTCACACTGACAGATGCAGACAAGCCCGCAAATTAAGTACTTTGCCCAAAAAGGGAGTTTTTTTAATAACAGAATATGACAGCAGTATATAACGCTTGAATTTCACACTGACAGATGCAGATAAGGCCGCAAATTAAGTATTTTGCCCAAAATGGGTGTTGTTTTTAATAACAGAATAGCACAGCAGTATATAACGCTTGAATTTCACACTGACAGATGCAGACAAGGCCGGAAATTAAGTATTTTACCCATAATGGGTGTTTTTTTAATAACAGAATAGCACAGCAGTTTCTAAAGTGTGTATCTCACAATGACAGATGCTGCAAGGGCTGTAAAATGTATTATTTTGCCCAAAATGGGTGTTTTTTTTATAACAGAATATGACAGCAGTATATAACGCTTGAATTTCACACTGACAGATGCAGACAAGGCCGCAAATTAAGTACTTTGCCCAAAAAGGGTGTTTTTTTATTAACAGAATATGACAGCAGTATATAATGCTTGAATTTCACACTGACAGATGCAGACAAGGCCGGAAATTAAGTATTTTACCCATAATGGGTGTTTTTTAAATAACAGAATAGCACAGCAGTATCTAAAGTGTGTATCTCACAATGACAGATGCTGCAAGGGCTGTAAAATGTATTATTTTGCCCAAAAAGAGTGTTTTTTTAATAACAGAATATGACAGCAGTATATAACGCTTGAATTTCACACTGACAGATGCAGACAAGGCCGCAAATTAAGTACTTTGCCCAAAAAGGGTGTTTTTTAATAACAGAATATGGCAGAAGTATATAACGCTTGAATTTCACACTGACAGATGCAGCAAGGGCTGTAAAATGTAGTATTTTGCTCAAAAAATGGTGCTTTTTAAAACCCAAAAATTTTTTGCTGTATTTCTAGCTCAAATTGCACACTGACTAATGCGACAGAGCCCCAGAGATGGAGGGTATTGCAAAAAATGGGTGTTTTTTAAAACCCAGAAAATTATTGAAGTATTTCAAGCTTGTTTTTAACAATCACAGATGCAGCAAAGGCTGCAATATTAACTACTTTGCCCAAAATGGGTGTTTTTTTAATAACAGACTATGACAGCAGTATATATAACGCTTGAATTTCACACTGACAGATGCAGCAAGGGCTGTAAAATGTAGTATTTTGCCCAAAAAGAGTGCTTTGTATAACCCAGAAAATTATTGCTGTATTTCTAGCTTAACTTGCACACTGACTAATGCGGCAGAGGCCCAGAGATGGAGGGTATTGCCAAAAATTGGTGTTTTTTAAAACCCAGAAAATTATTGAAGTATTTCAAGCTTGTTTTTAACAATCACAGATGCAGCAAAGGCTGTAATATTAACTTCTTTGCCCAAAATGGGTGTTTTTTTAATAACAGAATATGACAGCAGTATATAACGCTTGAATTTCACACTGACAGATGCAGACAAGGCCGCAAATTAAGTACTTTGCCCAAAAAGGGTGTTTTTTTATTAACAGAATATGAGAGCAGTATATAACGCTTGAATTTCACACCAACAGATGCAAACAAGGCCGCAAATTAGGTATTTTGCCCAAAATGGGTGTTTTTGTTAATAACAGAATAGCATAGCAGTATCTAAAGCATGTATCTCACAATGACAGATGCTGCAAGGGCTGTAAAATGTATTATTTTGCCCAAAAAGGGTGTTTTTTTAATAAAAGAATATGACAGCAGTATATAACGCTTGAATTTCACACTGACAGATGCAGACAAGGCCGCAAATTAAGTACTTTGCCCAAAAAGGGAGTTTTTTTAATAACAGAATATGACAGCAGTATATAACGCTTGAATTTCACACTGACAGATGCAGATAAGGCCGCAAATTAAGTATTTTGCCCAAAATGGGTGTTTTTTTAATAACAGAATAGCACAGCAGTATATAACGCTTGAATTTCACACTGACAGATGCAGACAAGGCCGGAAATTAAGTATTTTACCCATAATGGGTGTTTTTTAAATAACAGAATAGCACAGCAGTATCTAAAGTGTGTATCTCACAATGACAGATGCTGCAAGGGCTGTAAAATGTATTATTTTGCGCAAAAAGGGTGTTTTTTTAATAACAGAATATGACAGCAGTATATAACGCTTGAATTTCACACTGACAGATGCAGACAAGGCCGCAAATTAAGTACTTTGCCCAAAAAGGGAGTTTTTTTAATAACAGAATATGACAGCAGTATATAACGCTTGAATTTCACACTGACAGATGCAGATAAGGCCGCAAATTAAGTATTTTGCCCAAAATGGGTGTTTTTTTAATAACAGAATAGCACAGCAGTATATAACGCTTGAATTTCACACTGACAGATGCAGACAAGGCCGGAAATTACCGTATTTTTCGCCCTATAAGACGCACCGGCCTATAAGACGCACCTAGGTTTTTGAGGAGGAAAATAAGAAAAAAAATATTTTGAACCAAAAGGTGTGCTTTTGGTGGGTTTTGAACTAATTGTGGTCTGTGGATGGCCCTGTTATGGGGGATCTGTGGATGGTGCACTGTTATGGGGGATCTGTGGGTGACACTTATGGGGGATCTGTGGGTGACACTTATGGGGGATCTGTGGGTGACACTTATGGGGGATCTCTGGGTGACACTTATGGGGGATCTCTGGGTGACACTTATGGGGGATCTCTGGGTGACACTCATGGGGGATCTCTGGATGGCACTGTTATGAGGATCTGTGTATGACAGTTATGGGGGGGGGGATCTGTGGATGACACATATATAGCATCTTATGCTATGTGTCATCCACAGATCCCCTCCATAAGTGTCCCTGTAGTGAATGACCCTCAATACACGCTGGGGGCCGGCATCTGCTTTTATAATGACAGCGGGGCCCGTGCAGTGATTGTATTCTACTACACGGGCCCCGCTCACTGTATGATCCTATGTCTAATAGTTACCGTAATTGTAATTGTATGTAATCAGGAGCGCTGTGTATTGCTGGTACTTACAACTAGAAGCGGTAGGTAGCAGAGAGGAGGGAGGAGGGAGGAGGCAGGCCGGGAGGACGGAAGCTGGCAGCGTGAGTCATACGTCATGCATCCACGCCGCCTGCATCATTCATTCATAAAGTGGGCGGCGCAGACGCATGACGTATGACTCACGCTGCCAGCTTCCGTCCTCCCGGCCTGCCTCCTCCCTCCTCCCTCCTCTCTGCTACCTACCGCTTCTAGTTGTAAGTACCAGCAATACACAGCGCTCCTGATTACATACAATTACAATTACGGTAACTATTAGACATAGGATCATACAGTGAGCGGGGCCCGTGTAGTAGAACACAGTCACTGCACGGGCCCCGCTGTCATTTTAAAAGCAGATGCCGGCCCCCAGTCCCGCCTCCCTCACAGCTGATACACCCGCCGCACGGCATCGCGGCGGGTGTATCATTGAAAACCCGACAAAATCGGCAGCATTCGCCGTATAAGACGCACTGCTATTTTCCCCCCACTTTTGGGGGGGAAAAAGTGCGTCTTATACGGCGAAAAATACGGTAAGTATTTTACCCATAATGGGTGTTTTTTAAATAACAGAATAGCACAGCAGTATCTAAAGTGTGTATCTCACAATGACAGATGCTGCAAGGGCTGTAAAATGTATTATTTTGCCCAAAAAGAGTGTTTTTTTAATAACAGAATATGACAGCAGTATATAACGCTTGAATTTCACACTGACAGATGCAGACAAGGCCGCAAATTAAGTACTTTGCCCAAAAAGGGTGTTTTTTAATAACAGAATATGGCAGAAGTATAAAACGCTTGAATTTCACACTGACAGATGCAGCAAGGGCTGTAAAATGTAGTATTTTGCTCAAAAAAGGGTGCTTTTTAAAACCCAAAAATTTTTTGCTGTATTTCTAGCTCAAATTGCACACTGACTAATGCGACAGAGCCCCAGAGATGGAGGGTATTGCAAAAAATGGGTGTTTTTTAAAACCCAGAAAATTATTGAAGTATTTCAAGCTTGTTTTTAACAATCACAGATGCAGCAAAGGCTGCAATATTAACTACTTTGCCCAAAATGGGTGTTTTTTTAATAACAGACTATGACAGCAGTATATATAACGCTTGAATTTCACACTGACAGATGCAGCAAGGGCTGTAAAATGTAGTATTTTGCCCAAAAAGAGTGCTTTGTATAACCCAGAAAATTATTGCTGTATTTCTAGCTTAACTTGCACACTGACTAATGCGGCAGAGGCCCAGAGATGGAGGGTATTGCCAAAAATTGGTGTTTTTTAAAACCCAGAAAATTATTGAAGTATTTCAAGCTTGTTTTTAACAATCACAGATGCAGCAAAGGCTGTAATATTAACTTCTTTGCCCAAAATGGGTGTTTTTTTAATAACAGAATATGACAGCAGTATATAACGCTTGAATTTCACACTGACAGATGCAGACAAGGCCGCAAATTAAGTACTTTGCCCAAAAAGGGTGTTTTTTTATTAACAGAATATGAGAGCAGTATATAACGCTTGAATTTCACACCAACAGATGCAAACAAGGCCGCAAATTAGGTATTTTGCCCAAAATGGGTGTTTTTGTTAATAACAGAATAGCATAGCAGTATCTAAAGCATGTATCTCACAATGACAGATGCTGCAAGGGCTGTAAAATGTATTATTTTGCCCAAAAAGGGTGTTTTTTTAATAAAAGAATATGACAGCAGTATATAACGCTTGAATTTCACACTGACAGATGCAGACAAGGCCGCAAATTAAGTACTTTGCCCAAAAAGGGAGTTTTTTTAATAACAGAATATGACAGCAGTATATAACGCTTGAATTTCACACTGACAGATGCAGATAAGGCCGCAAATTAAGTATTTTGCCCAAAATGGGTGTTTTTTTAATAACAGAATAGCACAGCAGTATATAACGCTTGAATTTCACACTGACAGATGCAGACAAGGCCGGAAATTAAGTATTTTACCCATAATGGGTGTTTTTTAAATAACAGAATAGCACAGCAGTATCTAAAGTGTGTATCTCACAATGACAGATGCTGCAAGGGCTGTAAAATGTATTATTTTGCGCAAAAAGGGTGTTTTTTTAATAACAGAATATGACAGCAGTATATAACGCTTGAATTTCACACTGACAGATGCAGACAAGGCCGCAAATTAAGTACTTTGCCCAAAAAGGGAGTTTTTTTAATAACAGAATATGACAGCAGTATATAACGCTTGAATTTCACACTGACAGATGCAGATAAGGCCGCAAATTAAGTATTTTGCCCAAAATGGGTGTTTTTTTAATAACAGAATAGCACAGCAGTATATAACGCTTGAATTTCACACTGACAGATGCAGACAAGGCCGGAAATTAAGTATTTTACCCATAATGGGTGTTTTTTAAATAACAGAATAGCACAGCAGTATCTAAAGTGTGTATCTCACAATGACAGATGCTGCAAGGGCTGTAAAATGTATTATTTTGCCCAAAAAGAGTGTTTTTTTAATAACAGAATATGACAGCAGTATATAACGCTTGAATTTCACACTGACAGATGCAGACAAGGCCGCAAATTAAGTACTTTGCCCAAAAAGGGTGTTTTTTAATAACAGAATATGGCAGAAGTATATAACGCTTGAATTTCACACTGACAGATGCAGCAAGGGCTGTAAAATGTAGTATTTTGCCCAAAAAGAGTGCTTTGTATAACCCAGAAAATTATTGCTGTATTTCTAGCTTAACTTGCACACTGACTAATGCGGCAGAGGCCCAGAGATGGAGGGTATTGCCAAAAATTGGTGTTTTTTAAAACCCAGAAAATTATTGAAGTATTTCAAGCTTGTTTTTAACAATCACAGATGCAGCAAAGGCTGTAATATTAACTTCTTTGCCCAAAATGGGTGTTTTTTTAATAACAGAATATGACAGCAGTATATAACGCTTGAATTTCACACTGACAGATGCAGACAAGGCCGCAAATTAAGTACTTTGCCCAAAAAGGGTGTTTTTTTATTAACAGAATATGAGAGCAGTATATAACGCTTGAATTTCACACCAACAGATGCAAACAAGGCCGCAAATTAGTATTTTGCCCAAAATGGGTGTTTTTGTTAATAACAGAATAGCATAGCAGTATCTAAAGCATGTATCTCACAATGACAGATGCTGCAAGGGCTGTAAAATGTATTATTTTGCCCAAAAAGGGTGTTTTTTTAATAACAGAATATGACAGCAGTATATAACGCTTGAATTTCACACTGACAGATGCAGACAAGGCCGCAAATTAAGTACTTTGCCCAAAAAGGGAGTTTTTTTAATAACAGAATATGACAGCAGTATATAACGCTTGAATTTCACACTGACAGATGCAGATAAGGCCGCAAATTAAGTATTTTGCCCAAAATGGGTGTTTTTTTAATAACAGAATAGCACAGCAGTATATAACAGCTTGATTTCACACTGACAGATGCAGCAAAGGCCGCAAATTATATTTTGCCAAAATGGGTGTTTTTTTTTATAACAGAATATAGCAATGTAGCAGTAATAATGCTTGATATTCACACAGATGATAGATGCTGCAAGGGCTGTAAATGTAGTATTTTGCTCAAAAAGGGTGCTTTTTAAAACCCAGAAAATTTTTGCTGTATTTCTAGCTCAAATTGCACACTGACTAATGCGACAGAGCCCCAGAGATGGAGGGTATTGCAAAAAATGGGTGTTTTTTAAAACCCAGAAAATTATTGAAGTATTTCTAGCTTGTTTTTAACAATCACAGATGCAGCAAAGGCTGCAATATTAACTACTTTGCCCAAAATAGGTGTTTTTTTAATAACAGACTATGACAGCAGTATATATAACGCTTGAATTTCACACTGACAGATGCAGACAAGCCCGCAAATTAAGTACTTTGCCCAAAAAGGGAGTTTTTTTAATAACAGAATATGACAGCAGTATATAACGCTTGAATTTCACACCAACAGATGCAAACAAGGCCGCAAATTAAGTACTTTGCCCAAAATGGGTGTTTTTGTTAATAACAGAATAGCATAGCAGTATCTAAAGCATGTATCTCACAATGACAGATGCTGCAAGGGCTGTAAAATGTATTATTTTGCCCAAAAAGGTTGTTTTTTTAATAACAGACTATGACAGCAGTATATAACGCTTGAATTTCACACTGACAGATGCAGACAAGCCCGCAAATTAAGTACTTTGCCCAAAAAGGGAGTTTTTTTAATAACCGAATATGGCAGCGGTATATAACGCTTGAATTTCACACTGACAGATGCAGATAAGGCCGCAAATTAAGTACTTTGCCCAAAATGGGTGTTGTTTTTAATAACAGAATAGCACAGCAGTATATAACGCTTGAATTTCACACTGACAGATGCAGACAAGGCCGCAAATTAAGTATTTTACCCATAATGGGTGTTTTTTTAATAACAGAATAGCACAGCAGTATCTAAAGTGTGTATCCCACAATGACAGATGCTGCAAGGGCTGTAAAATGTATTATTTTGCCCAAAAAGTGTGTTTTCTTAATAACAGAATATGACAGCAGTATATAACGCTTGAATTTCACACTGACAGATGCAGACAAGGCCGCAAATTAAGTACTTTGCCCAAAAAGGGTGTTTTTTTTATTAACAGAATACGACAGCAGTATATAACGCTTGAATTTCACACTAACAGATGCAGATTAATTATTTTGCCCAAAATTGGTGTTCTTGTTAATAACAGAATAGCATAGCAGTATCTAAAGCATGTATCTCACAATGACAGATGCTGCAAGGGCTGTAAAATTTATTATTTTGCCCAAAAAGGGTGTTTTTTTAATAACAGAATATGACAGAAGTATATAATGCTTGAATTTCACACTGACAGATGCAGCAAGGGCTGTAAAATGTAGTATTTTGCCCAAAAAGAGTGCTTTGTATAACCCAGAAAATTATTGCTGTATTTCGAGCTTAAATTGCACACTGACTAATGCGGCAGAGGCCCAGAGATGGAGGGTATTGCCAAAAATTGGTGTTTTTTAAAACCCAGAAAATTATTGAAGTATTTCAAGCTTGTTTTTAACAATCACAGATGCAGCAAAGGCTGCAATATTAACTTCTTTGCGCAAAATGGGTGTTTTTTTAATAACAGAATATGACAGCAGTATATAACGCTTTAATTTCACACTGACAGATGCAGACAAGGCCGCAAATTAAGTACTTTGCCCAAAAAGGGTGTTTTTTTTAAAACAGAATATGACAGCAGTATATAACGCTTGAATTTCACACTGACAGATGTAGACAAGGCCGCAAATTAAGTACTTTGCCCAAAAAGGGTGTTTTTTTATTAACAGAATATGAGAGCAGTATATAACGCTTGAATTTCACACCAACAGATGCAAACAAGGCCGCAAATTAAGTATTTTGCCCAAAATTGGTGTTTTTGTTAATAACAGAATAGCATAGCAGTATCTAATGCCTGTATCTCACAATGACAGATGCTGCAAGGGCTGTAAAATTTATTATTTTGCCCAAAAAGGTTGTTTTTTTTTATAACAGAATATGACAGCAGTATATAACGCTTGAATTTCACACTGACAGATGCAGCAAGGGCTGTAAAATGTAGTATTTTGCTCAAAAAGGGTGCTTTTTAAAACCCAGAAAATTTTTGCTGTATTTCTAGCTCAAATTGCACACTGACTAATGCGGCAGAGGCCCAGAGATGGAGGGTATTGCCAAAAATTGGTGTTTTTTAAAACCCAGAAAATTATTGAAGTATTTCAAGCTTGTTTTTAACAATCACAGATGCAGCAAAGGCTGCAATATTAACTTCTTTGCCCAAAATGGGTGTTTTTTTAATAACAGAATAGCACAGCAGTATATAACGCTTGAATTTCACACTGACAGATGCAGACAAGGCCGCAAATTAAGTATTTTACCCATAATGGGTGTTTTTTTAATAACAGAATAGCACAGCAGTATCTAAAGTGTGTATCCCACAATGACAGATGCTGCAAGGGCTGTAAAATGTATTATTTTGCCCAAAAAGTGTGTTTTCTTAATAACAGAATATGACAGCAGTATATAACGCTTGAATTTCACACTGACAGATGCAGACAAGGCCGCAAATTAAGTACTTTGCCCAAAAAGGGTGTTTTTTTTATTAACAGAATACGACAGCAGTATATAACGCTTGAATTTCACACTAACAGATGCAGATTAATTATTTTGCCCAAAATTGGTGTTCTTGTTAATAACAGAATAGCATAGCAGTAACTAAAGCATGTATCTCACAATGACAGATGCTGCAAGGGCTGTAAAATTTATTATTTTGCCCAAAAAGGGTGTTTTTTTAATAACAGAATATGACAGAAGTATATAATGCTTGAATTTCACACTGACAGATGCAGCAAGGGCTGTAAAATATAGTATTTTGCCCAAAAAGAGTGCTTTGTATAACCCAGAAAATTATTGCTGTATTTCGAGCTTAAATTGCACACTGACTAATGCGGCAGAGGCCCAGAGATGGAGGGTATTGCCAAAAATTGGTGTTTTTTAAAACCCAGAAAATTATTGAAGTATTTCAAGCTTGTTTTTAACAATCACAGATGCAGCAAAGGCTGCAATATTAACTTCTTTGCCCAAAATGGGTGTTTTTTTAATAACAGAATATGACAGCAGTATATAACGCTTTAATTTCACACTGACAGATGCAGACAAGGCCGCAAATTAAGTACTTTGCCCAAAAAGGGTGTTTTTTTTAAAACAGAATATGACAGCAGTATATAACGCTTGAATTTCACACTGACAGATGTAGACAAGGCCGCAAATTAAGTACTTTGCCCAAAAAGGGTGTTTTTTTATTAACAGAATATGAGAGCAGTATATAACGCTTGAATTTCACACCAACAGATGCAAACAAGGCCGCAAATTAAGTATTTTGCCCAAAATTGGTGTTTTTGTTAATAACAGAATAGCATAGCAGTATCTAATGCCTGTATCTCACAATGACAGATGCTGCAAGGACTGTAAAATTTATTATTTTGCCCAAAAAGGTTGTTTTTTTTTATAACAGAATATGACAGCAGTATATAACGCTTGAATTTCACACTGACAGATGCAGCAAGGGCTGTAAAATGTAGTATTTTGCTCAAAAAGGGTGCTTTTTAAAACCCAGAAAATTTTTGCTGTATTTCTAGCTCAAATTGCACACTGACTAATGCGGCAGAGGCCCAGAGATGGAGGGTATTGCCAAAAATTGGTGTTTTTTAAAACCCAGAAAATTATTGAAGTATTTCAAGCTTGTTTTTAACAATCACAGATGCAGCAAAGGCTGCAATATTAACTTCTTTGCCCAAAATGGGTGTTTTTTTAATAACAGAATAGCACAGCAGTATATAACGCTTGAATTTCACACTGACAGATGCAGACAAGGCCGCAAATTAAGTATTTTACCCATAATGGGTGTTTTTTTAATAACAGAATAGCACAGCAGTATCTAAAGTGTGTATCCCACAATGACAGATGCTGCAAGGGCTGTAAAATGTATTATTTTGCCCAAAAAGTGTGTTTTCTTAATAACAGAATATGACAGCAGTATATAACGCTTGAATTTCACACTGACAGATGCAGACAAGGCCGCAAATTAAGTACTTTGCCCAAAAAGGGTGTTTTTTTTATTAACAGAATACGACAGCAGTATATAACGCTTGAATTTCACACTAACAGATGCAGATTAATTATTTTGCCCAAAATTGGTGTTCTTGTTAATAACAGAATAGCATAGCAGTAACTAAAGCATGTATCTCACAATGACAGATGCTGCAAGGGCTGTAAAATTTATTATTTTGCCCAAAAAGGGTGTTTTTTTAATAACAGAATATGACAGAAGTATATAATGCTTGAATTTCACACTGACAGATGCAGCAAGGGCTGTAAAATATAGTATTTTGCCCAAAAAGAGTGCTTTGTATAACCCAGAAAATTATTGCTGTATTTCGAGCTTAAATTGCACACTGACTAATGCGGCAGAGGCCCAGAGATGGAGGGTATTGCCAAAAATTGGTGTTTTTTAAAACCCAGAAAATTATTGAAGTATTTCAAGCTTGTTTTTAACAATCACAGATGCAGCAAAGGCTGCAATATTAACTTCTTTGCCCAAAATGGGTGTTTTTTTAATAACAGAATATGACAGCAGTATATAACGCTTTAATTTCACACTGACAGATGCAGACAAGGCCGCAAATTAAGTACTTTGCCCAAAAAGGGTGTTTTTTTTTAAACAGAATATGACAGCAGTATATAACGCTTGAATTTCACACTGACAGATGTAGACAAGGCCGCAAATTAAGTACTTTGCCCAAAAAGGGTGTTTTTTTATTAACAGAATATGAGAGCAGTATATAACGCTTGAATTTCACACCAACAGATGCAAACAAGGCCGCAAATTAAGTATTTTGCCCAAAATTGGTGTTTTTGTTAATAACAGAATAGCATAGCAGTATCTAATGCCTGTATCTCACAATGACAGATGCTGCAAGGGCTGTAAAATTTATTATTTTGCCCAAAAAGGTTGTTTTTTTTTATAACAGAATATGACAGCAGTATATAACGCTTGAATTTCACACTGACAGATGCAGCAAGGGCTGTAAAATGTAGTATTTTGCTCAAAAAGGGTGCTTTTTAAAACCCAGAAAATTTTTGCTGTATTTCTAGCTCAAATTGCACACTGACTAATGCGATAGAGCCCCAGAGATGGAGGGTATTGCAAAAAATTTGTATTTTTTAAAACCCAGAAAATTATTGAAGTATTTCAAGCTTGTTTTTAACAATTACAGATGCAGCAAAGGCTGCAATATTAACTTCTTTGCCCAAAATGGGTGTTTTTTTAATAACAGAATATGACAGCAGTATATAACGCTTTAATTTCACACTGACAGATGCAGACAAGGCCGCAAATTAAGTACTTTGCCCAAAAAGGGTGTTTTTTTTAAAACAGAATATGACAGCAGTATATAACGCTTGAATTTCACACTGACAGATGTAGACAAGGCCGCAAATTAAGTACTTTGCCCAAAAAGGGTGTTTTTTTATTAACAGAATATGAGAGCAGTATATAACGCTTGAATTTCACACCAACAGATGCAAACAAGGCCGCAAATTAAGTATTTTGCCCAAAATTGGTGTTTTTGTTAATAACAGAATAGCATAGCAGTATCTAATGTCTGTATCTCACAATGACAGATGCTGCAAGGGCTGTAAAATTTATTATTTTGCCCAAAAAGGTTGTTTTTTTTATAACAGAATATGACAGCAGTATATAACGCTTGAATTTCACACTGACAGATGCAGCAAGGGCTGTAAAATGTAGTATTTTGCTCAAAAAGGGTGCTTTTTAAAACCCAGAAAATTTTTGCTGTATTTCTAGCTCAAATTGCACACTGACTAATGCAACAGAGATGGAGGGTATTGCAAAAAATTTGTATTTTTTAAAACCCAGAAAATTATTGAAGTATTTCAAGCTTGTTTTTAACAATCACAGATGCAGCAAAGGCTGCAATATTAACTACTTTGCCCAAAATGGGTGTTTTATTAATAACAGACTATGACAGCAGTATATAACGCTTGAATTTCACACTGACAGATGCAGACAAGCCCGCAAATTAAGTACTTTGCCCAAAAAGGGAGTTTTTTTAATAACAGAATAGCACAGCAGTATATAAGGCTTGAATAATTTCACACTGACAGATGCAGACAAGGCCGCAAATTAAGTATTTTACCGATAATGGGTGTTTTTTTAACAACAGAATTGCACAGCAGTATCTAAAGCGTGTATCTCACAATGACAGATGCTGCAAGGGCTGTAAAATGTATTATTTTGCCCAAAAAGGGTGTTTTTTTTAATAACAGAATATGATAGCAGTATTTAACGCTTGAATTTCACACTGACAGATGCAACAAGGGCTGTAAAATGGGTGTTTTTTAAAACCCAGAAAATTATTGAAGTATTTCAAGCTTGTTTTTAACAATCACAGACGCAGCAAAGGCTGCAATATTAAGTACTTTGCCCAAAATGGGTGTTATTTTTATAACATAATATGACAGCAGTATATAACGCTTGAATTTCACACTGACAGATGCAGCAAGGGCTGTAAAATGTAGTATTTTGCCCAAAAAGGGTGCTTTTTAAAACCCAGAAAATTTTTGCTGTATTTCTAGCTTAAATTGCACACTGACTAATGCGGCAGAGGCCCAGAGATGGAGGGTATTGCAAAAAATGGGTGTTTTTTAAAACCCAGAAAATTATTGAAGTATTTCAAGCTTGTTTTTAACAATCACAGATGCAGCAAAGGCTGCAATATTAACTACTTTGCCCAAAATGGGTGTTTTTTTAATAACAGACTATGACAGCAGTATATAACGCTTGAATTTCACACTGACAGATGCAGACAAGCCCGCAAATTAAGTACTTTGCCCAAAAAGGGAGTTTTTTTATAACAGAATATGACAGCAGTATATCACGCTTGAATTTCACACTGACAGATGCAGATAAGGACGCAAATTAAGTATTTTGCCCAAAATGGGTGTTTTTTTTTATAACAGAATAGCACAGCAGTATATAACGCTTGAATTTCACACTAACAGATGCAGACAAGGCCACAAATTAAGTATTTTGCCCATAATGGGTGTTTTTTTTAATAACAGAATAGCACAGCAGTATCTAAAGCGTGTATCTCACAATGATAGATGCTGCAAGGGCTGTAAAATTTATTATTTTGCCCAAAAAGGGTGTTTTTTTAAAATAACAGAATATGATAGCAGTATTTAACGCTTGAATTTCACACTGACAGATGCAACAAGGGCTGTAAAATGGGTGTAAAATGTTTTTTTTTTTAAAACCCAGAAAATTATTGAAGTATTTCAAGCTTGTTTTTAACAATCACAGATGCAGCAAAGGCTGCAATATTAACTACTTTGCCCAAAATAGGTGTTTTTTTTATAACAGACTATGACAGCAGTATATATAACGCTTGAATTTCACACTGACAGATGCAGACAAGCCCGCAAATTAAGTACTTTGCCCAAAAAGGGAGTTTTTTTAATAACAGAATATGACAGCAGTATATAACGCTTGAATTTCACACTGACAGATGCAGACAAGACCGCAAATTAAGTATTTTACCCATAATGGGTGTTTTTTTAATAACAGAATAGCACAGCAGTATCTAAAGTGTGTATCTCACAATGACAGATGCTGCAAGGGCTGTAAAATGTATTATTTTGCCCAAAATGGGTGTTTTTTTAATAACAGACTATGACAGCAGTATATATAACGCTTGAATTTCACACTGACAGATGCAGACAAGCCCGCAAATTAAGTACTTTGCCCAAAAAGGGAGTTTTTTTAATAACAGAATATGACAGCAGTATATAACGCTTGAATTTCACACAGACAGATGCAGATAAGGCCGCAAATTAAGTATTTTGCCCAAAATGGGTGTTTTTTTTAATAACAGACTAGCACAGCAGTATATAACGCTTGAATTTCACACTGACAGATGCAGACAAGGCCGCAAATTAAGTATTTTACCCATAATGGGTGTTTTTTTAATAACAGAATAGCACAGCAGTATCTAAAGTGTGTATCTCACAATGACAGATGCTGCAAGGGCTGTAAAATTTATTATTTTGCCCAAAAAGGGTGTTTTTTTAATAACAGAATATGACAGCAGTATATAACGCTTGAATTTCACACTGACAGATGCAGACAAGGCCGCAAATTAAGTACTTTGCCCAAAAAGGGTGTTTTTTTTATTAACAGAATATGACAGCAGTATATAACGCTTGAATTTCACACTAACAGATGCAGATTAATTATTTTGCCCAAAATTGGTGTTTTTGTTAATAACAGAATAGCACAGCAGTATCTAAAGCATGTATCTCACAATGACAGATGCTGCAAGGGCTGTAAAATTTATTATTTTGCCCAAAAAGGGTGTTTTTTTAATAACAGAATATGACAAAAGTATATAACGCTTGAATTTCACACTGACAGATGCAGCAAGGGCTGTAAAATGTAGTATTTTGCCCAAAAAGAGTGCTTTGTATAACCCAGAAAATTATTGCTGTATTTCTAGCTTAAATTGCACACTGACTAATGCGGCAGAGGCCCAGAGATGGAGGGTATTGCCAAAAATTTGTGTTTTTTAAAACCCAGAAAATTATTGAAGTATTTCAAGCTTGTTTTTAACAATCACAGATGCAGCAAAGTCTGCAATATTAACTTCTTTGCCCAAAATGAGTGTTTTTTTAATAACAGAATATGACAGCAGTATATAACGCTTGAATTTCACACTGACAGATGCAGACAAGGCCGCAAATTAAGTACTTTGCCCAAAAAGGGTGTTTTTTTATTAACAGAATATGAGAGCAGTATATAACGCTTGAATTTCACACCAACAGATGCAAACAAGGCTGCAAATTAAGTATTTTGCCCAAAATGGGTGTTTTTGTTAATAACAGAATAGCATAGCAGTATCTAAAGCATGTATCTCACAATGACAGATGCTGCAAGGGCTGTAAAATTTATTATTTTGCCCAAAAAGGTTGTTTTTTTATAACAGAATATGACAGCAGTATATAACGCTTGAATTTCACACTGACAGATGCAGCAAGAACTGTAAAATGTAGTATTTTGCTCAAAAAGGGTGCTTTTTAAAACCCAGAAAATTTTTGCTGTATTTCTAGCTCAAATTGCACACTGACTAATGCGACAGAGCCCCAGAGATGGAGGGTATTGCAAAAAATGGGTGTTTTTTAAAACCCAGAAAATTATTGAAGTATTTCAAGCTTGTTTTTAACAATCACAGATGCAGCAAAGGCTGCAATATTAACTACTTTGCCCAAAATGGGTGTTTTTTTAATAACAGACTATGACAGCAGTATATATAACGCTTGAATTTCACACTGACAGATGCAGACAAGCCCGCAAATTAAGTACTTTGCCCAAAAAGGAGTTTTTTTAATAACAGAATATGACAGCAGTATATAACGCTTGAATTTCACACTGACAGATGCAGATAAGGCCGCAAATTAAGTATTTTGCCCAAAATGGGTGTTTTTTTAATAACAGAATAGCACAGCAGTATATAACGCTTGAATTTCACACTGACAGATGCAGACAAGGCCGCAAATTAAGTATTTTACCCATAATGGGTGTTTTTTTAATAACAGAATAGCACAGCAGTATCTAAAGTGTGTATCTCACAATGACAGATGCTGCAAGGGCTGTAAAATTTATTATTTTGCCCAAAAAGGGTGTTTTTTTAATAACAGAATAGGACAGCAGTATATAACGCTTGAATTTCACACTGACAGATGCAGACAAGGCCGCAAATTAGGTACTTTGCCCAAAAAGGGTGTTTTTTTATTAACAGAATATGACAGCAGTATATAACGCTTGAATTTCACACTGACAGATGCAGACAAGGCCGCAAATTAAGTACTTTGCCCAAAAAGGGTGTTTTTTTAATAACAGAATATGGCAGAAGTATATAACGCTTGAATTTCACACTGACAGATGCAGCAAGGGCTGTAAAATGTAGTATTTTGCTCAAAAAGGGTGCTTTTTAAAACCTAGAAAATTTTTGCTGTATTTCTAGCTCAAATTGCACACTGACTAATGCGACAGAGCCCCAGAGATGGAGGGTATTGCAAAAAATGGGTGTTTTTTAAAACCCAGAAAATTATTGAAGTATTTCAAGCTTGTTTTTAACAATCACAGATGCAGCAAAGGCTGCAATATTAACTACTTTGCCCAAAATGGGTGTTTTTTTAATAACAGAATATGACAGCAGTATATAACGCTTGAATTTCACACTGACATATGCAGACAAGCCCGCAAATTAAGTACTTTGCCCAAAAAGGGAGGTTTTTTATTAACAGAATATGAGAGCAGTATATAGCGCTTGAATTTCACACTGACAGATGTAGCAAGGGCTGTAAAATGTAGTATTTTTGCTCAAAAAGGGTGCTTTTTAAAACCCAGAAAATTTTTGCTGTATTTCTAGCTCAAATTGCACACTGACTAATGCGACAGAGCCCCAGAGATGGAGGGTATTGCAAAAAATGGGTGTTTTTTAAAACCCAGAAAATTATTGAAGTATTTCTAGCTTGTTTTTAACAATCACAGATGCAGCAAAGGCTGCAATATTAACTACTTTGCCCAAAATAGGTGTTTTTTTAATAACAGACTATGACAGCAGTATATATAACGCTTGAATTTCACACTGACAGATGCAGACAAGCCCGCAAATTAAGTACTTTGCCCAAAAAGGGAGTTTTTTTAATAACAGAATATGACAGCAGTATATAACGCTTGAATTTCACACCAACAGATGCAAACAAGGCCGCAAATTAAGTACTTTGCCCAAAATGGGTGTTTTTGTTAATAACAGAATAGCATAGCAGTATCTAAAGCATGTATCTCACAATGACAGATGCTGCAAGGGCTGTAAAATGTATTATTTTGCCCAAAAAGGTTGTTTTTTTAATAACAGACTATGACAGCAGTATATAACGCTTGAATTTCACACTGACAGATGCAGACAAGCCCGCAAATTAAGTACTTTGCCCAAAAAGGGAGTTTTTTTAATAACCGAATATGGCAGCGGTATATAACGCTTGAATTTCACACTGACAGATGCAGATAAGGCCGCAAATTAAGTACTTTGCCCAAAATGGGTGTTGTTTTTAATAACAGAATAGCACAGCAGTATATAACGCTTGAATTTCACACTGACAGATGCAGACAAGGCCGCAAATTAAGTATTTTACCCATAATGGGTGTTTTTTTAATAACAGAATAGCACAGCAGTATCTAAAGTGTGTATCCCACAATGACAGATGCTGCAAGGGCTGTAAAATGTATTATTTTGCCCAAAAAGTGTGTTTTCTTAATAACAGAATATGACAGCAGTATATAACGCTTGAATTTCACACTGACAGATGCAGACAAGGCCGCAAATTAAGTACTTTGCCCAAAAAGGGTGTTTTTTTTATTAACAGAATACGACAGCAGTATATAACGCTTGAATTTCACACTAACAGATGCAGATTAATTATTTTGCCCAAAATTGGTGTTCTTGTTAATAACAGAATAGCATAGCAGTATCTAAAGCATGTATCTCACAATGACAGATGCTGCAAGGGCTGTAAAATTTATTATTTTGCCCAAAAAGGGTGTTTTTTTAATAACAGAATATGACAGAAGTATATAATGCTTGAATTTCACACTGACAGATGCAGCAAGGGCTGTAAAATATAGTATTTTGCCCAAAAAGAGTGCTTTGTATAACCCAGAAAATTATTGCTGTATTTCGAGCTTAAATTGCACACTGACTAATGCGGCAGAGGCCCAGAGATGGAGGGTATTGCCAAAAATTGGTGTTTTTTAAAACCCAGAAAATTATTGAAGTATTTCAAGCTTGTTTTTAACAATCACAGATGCAGCAAAGGCTGCAATATTAACTTCTTTGCGCAAAATGGGTGTTTTTTTAATAACAGAATATGACAGCAGTATATAACGCTTTAATTTCACACTGACAGATGCAGACAAGGCCGCAAATTAAGTACTTTGCCCAAAAAGGGTGTTTTTTTTAAAACAGAATATGACAGCAGTATATAACGCTTGAATTTCACACTGACAGATGTAGACAAGGCCGCAAATTAAGTACTTTGCCCAAAAAGGGTGTTTTTTTATTAACAGAATATGAGAGCAGTATATAACGCTTGAATTTCACACCAACAGATGCAAACAAGGCCGCAAATTAAGTATTTTGCCCAAAATTGGTGTTTTTGTTAATAACAGAATAGCATAGCAGTATCTAATGCCTGTATCTCACAATGACAGATGCTGCAAGGGCTGTAAAATTTATTATTTTGCCCAAAAAGGTTGTTTTTTTTTATAACAGAATATGACAGCAGTATATAACGCTTGAATTTCACACTGACAGATGCAGCAAGGGCTGTAAAATGTAGTATTTTGCTCAAAAAGGGTGCTTTTTAAAACCCAGAAAATTTTTGCTGTATTTCTAGCTCAAATTGCACACTGACTAATGCGGCAGAGGCCCAGAGATGGAGGGTATTGCCAAAAATTGGTGTTTTTTAAAACCCAGAAAATTATTGAAGTATTTCAAGCTTGTTTTTAACAATCACAGATGCAGCAAAGGCTGCAATATTAACTTCTTTGCCCAAAATGGGTGTTTTTTTAATAACAGAATAGCACAGCAGTATATAACGCTTGAATTTCACACTGACAGATGCAGACAAGGCCGCAAATTAAGTATTTTACCCATAATGGGTGTTTTTTTAATAACAGAATAGCACAGCAGTATCTAAAGTGTGTATCCCACAATGACAGAAGCTGCAAAGGCTGTAAAATGTATTATTTTGCCCAAAAAGTGTGTTTTCTTAATAACAGAATATGACAGCAGTATATAACGCTTGAATTTCACACTGACAGATGCAGACAAGGCCGCAAATTAAGTACTTTGCCCAAAAAGGGTGTTTTTTTTATTAACAGAATACGACAGCAGTATATAACGCTTGAATTTCACACTAACAGATGCAGATTAATTATTTTGCCCAAAATTGGTGTTCTTGTTAATAACAGAATAGCATAGCAGTAACTAAAGCATGTATCTCACAATGACAGATGCTGCAAGGGCTGTAAAATTTATTATTTTGCCCAAAAAGGGTGTTTTTTTTAATAACAGAATATGACAGAAGTATATAATGCTTGAATTTCACACTGACAGATGCAGCAAGGGCTGTAAAATATAGTATTTTGCCCAAAAAGAGTGCTTTGTATAACCCAGAAAATTATTGCTGTATTTCGAGCTTAAATTGCACACTGACTAATGCGGCAGAGGCCCAGAGATGGAGGGTATTGCCAAAAATTGGTGTTTTTTAAAACCCAGAAAATTATTGAAGTATTTCAAGCTTGTTTTTAACAATCACAGATGCAGCAAAGGCTGCAATATTAACTTCTTTGCCCAAAATGGGTGTTTTTTTAATAACAGAATATGACAGCAGTATATAACGCTTTAATTTCACACTGACAGATGCAGACAAGGCCGCAAATTAAGTACTTTGCCCAAAAAGGGTGTTTTTTTTAAAACAGAATATGACAGCAGTATATAACGCTTGAATTTCACACTGACAGATGTAGACAAGGCCGCAAATTAAGTACTTTGCCCAAAAAGGGTGTTTTTTTATTAACAGAATATGAGAGCAGTATATAACGCTTGAATTTCACACCAACAGATGCAAACAAGGCCGCAAATTAAGTATTTTGCCCAAAATTGGTGTTTTTGTTAATAACAGAATAGCATAGCAGTATCTAATGCCTGTATCTCACAATGACAGATGCTGCAAGGGCTGTAAAATTTATTATTTTGCCCAAAAAGGTTGTTTTTTTTTATAACAGAATATGACAGCAGTATATAACGCTTGAATTTCACACTGACAGATGCAGCAAGGGCTGTAAAATGTAGTATTTTGCTCAAAAAGGGTGCTTTTTAAAACCCAGAAAATTTTTGCTGTATTTCTAGCTCAAATTGCACACTGACTAATGCGAAGAGGCCCAGAGATGGAGGGTATTGCAAAAAATTTGTATTTTTTAAAACCCAGAAAATTATTGAAGTATTTCAAGCTTGTTTTTAACAATCACAGATGCAGCAAAGGCTGCAATATTAACTTCTTTGCCCAAAATGGGTGTTTTTTTAATAACAGAATATGACAGCAGTATATAACGCTTTAATTTCACACTGACAGATGCAGACAAGGCCGCAAATTAAGTACTTTGCCCAAAAAGGGTGTTTTTTTTTAAACAGAATATGACAGCAGTATATAACGCTTGAATTTCACACTGACAGATGTAGACAAGGCCGCAAATTAAGTACTTTGCCCAAAAAGGGTGTTTTTTTATTAACAGAATATGAGAGCAGTATATAACGCTTGAATTTCACACCAACAGATGCAAACAAGGCCGCAAATTAAGTATTTTGCCCAAAATTGGTGTTTTTGTTAATAACAGAATAGCATAGCAGTATCTAATGCCTGTATCTCACAATGACAGATGCTGCAAGGGCTGTAAAATTTATTATTTTGCCCAAAAAGGTTGTTTTTTTTTATAACAGAATATGACAGCAGTATATAACGCTTGAATTTCACACTGACAGATGCAGCAAGGGCTGTAAAATGTAGTATTTTGCTCAAAAAGGGTGCTTTTTAAAACCCAGAAAATTTTTGCTGTATTTCTAGCTCAAATTGCACACTGACTAATGCGATAGAGCCCCAGAGATGGAGGGTATTGCAAAAAATTTGTATTTTTTAAAACCCAGAAAATTATTGAAGTATTTCAAGCTTGTTTTTAACAATCACAGATGCAGCAAAGGCTGCAATATTAACTTCTTTGCCCAAAATGGGTGTTTTTTTAATAACAGACTATGACAGCAGTATATAACGCTTGAATTTCACACTGACAGATGCAGACAAGCCCGCAAATTAAGTACTTTGCCCAAAAAGGGAGTTTTTTTAATAACAGAATAGCACAGCAGTATATAAGGCTTGAATAATTTCACACTGACAGATGCAGACAAGGCCGCAAATTAAGTATTTTACCGATAATGGGTGTTTTTTTAACAACAGAATTGCACAGCAGTATCTAAAGCGTGTATCTCACAATGACAGATGCTGCAAGGGCTGTAAAATGTATTATTTTGCCCAAAAAGGGTGTTTTTTTTAATAACAGAATATGATAGCAGTATTTAACGCTTGAATTTCACACTGACAGATGCAACAAGGGCTGTAAAATGGGTGTTTTTTAAAACCCAGAAAATTATTGAAGTATTTCAAGCTTGTTTTTAACAATCACAGACGCAGCAAAGGCTGCAATATTAAGTACTTTGCCCAAAATGGGTGTTATTTTTATAACATAATATGACAGCAGTATATAACGCTTGAATTTCACACTGACAGATGCAGCAAGGGCTGTAAAATGTAGTATTTTGCCCAAAAAGGGTGCTTTTTAAAACCCAGAAAATTTTTGCTGTATTTCTAGCTTAAATTGCACACTGACTAATGCGGCAGAGGCCCAGAGATGGAGGGTATTGCAAAAAATGGGTGTTTTTTAAAACCCAGAAAATTATTGAAGTATTTCAAGCTTGTTTTTAACAATCACAGATGCAGCAAAGGCTGCAATATTAACTACTTTGCCCAAAATGGGTGTTTTTTTAATAACAGACTATGACAGCAGTATATAACGCTTGAATTTCACACTGACAGATGCAGACAAGCCCGCAAATTAAGTACTTTGCCCAAAAAGGGAGTTTTTTTATAACAGAATATGACAGCAGTATATCACGCTTGAATTTCACACTGACAGATGCAGATAAGGACGCAAATTAAGTATTTTGCCCAAAATGGGTGTTTTTTTTTATAACAGAATAGCACAGCAGTATATAACGCTTGAATTTCACACTAACAGATGCAGACAAGGCCACAAATTAAGTATTTTGCCCATAATGGGTGTTTTTTTTAATAACAGAATAGCACAGCAGTATCTAAAGCGTGTATCTCACAATGATAGATGCTGCAAGGGCTGTAAAATTTATTATTTTGCCCAAAAAGGGTGTTTTTTTTAAATAACAGAATATGATAGCAGTATTTAACGCTTGAATTTCACACTGACAGATGCAACAAGGGCTGTAAAATGGGTGTAAAATGTTTTTTTTTTTAAAACCCAGAAAATTATTGAAGTATTTCAAGCTTGTTTTTAACAATCACAGATGCAGCAAAGGCTGCAATATTAAGTACTTTGCCCAAAATGGGTGTTCTTTTAATAACAGAATATGACAGCAGTATATAAAACGCTTGAATTTCACGCTGACAGATGCAGACAAGGCCGCAAATTTAGTATTTTGCCCAAAAAGGGTGTTTTTTAAAACCCAGAAAATTATTGCTATATTTCTAGCTTAAATTGCACACTGACTAATTCTGCAAAGTCCACAGATGTAGGGTCTTGCCAACAATTGGTGATTTTTTTAAAACCCAGAATATAATTGCAGTAGTTCAAGCTTCTATTTGACAAATGCACATATGCTGTGCTGTTGCACAGAACTTGCATAAAATGGCCGCAGCCGCCGCCCACCTAGCTAACAGATACAAGTTATTTTTCTGGGTCACTGTGCTCAAGGCAGGGTAAAAGATTGTGCACTGCACCCACAAAACAAAATCTAGGTAGATCGCTGAGTTAACAAGCACTTCTGATTACAGATTCTGTCCTATTCTCTCCCTCACAGCAGCAGTATCTTATCCCTACACTAATCAGAGCAGAGTGACGTGCAGCGCTATGTGACTCAAGCTTATATAGAGGCTGGGTCACATGCTGCACTGACCAATCACAGCCATGCCATTATAGGCTTCTAAGGGCACACAAGTTAAACTCTTGTTGATTGGCTGCTCTGAAGCCTTTCAAAAAGCACCATTAACTCGCCGAACACCGAACCCGAACTTTTACTGAAATGTTCGGGTTCGGGTCCGGGATGGGTCCAAAACTCCTAAAGTTACATACGAACCTAAAGTTTAGAGTTCGGGTTCGCTCAACCCTACTCATGGGTTACCAACAACCACTCCCCAACTTTGGAAGCATGCATCACCAGACAGTTCACAGTGCATGTGCAAGGTTCCGCTAATGGAACCAAGTCACATGCTGGCAGTCAGACTATAGTTGCCACTGTGGTAAGCCACTGTTTGAGGGCATGGATGCCATCTGTCTGGCCCTGATAACACAGGTGTCAGAGTGTGTAGGCATGTCCCAGGTGTTAGCTGTCCAAGCGTGCATGTGTTCCAGGTGTGAGCCATCCAATAGTGCATGTGTCACAGGTGTAAGCTGTCCAAGAGTACATGAGTCCCATGAGTCTTCTGCCTATCACACAGGTCTGAAGTTCCATTCGGAAAAGAGGCCACTAAGTTTATTACTTTATTAAAAGCATATGTGCTGGAAGAGGGCACTTCCCCCAATCTACACCACACACAGCTTTATTAAAAGGGTTCTCTGGGGAAAAAACAAGAAAAAACTTCTAAATGCCTTTAATTTTTTATAATTGAACTGTGCTCCATGAGGTGTTCAGAGCTTGGGATATTGTTTTTTATAACCAAACCCTGCTTTACACTTCACCACAACTATATCCCTGACCTGTCTGGTGTGTTCCTTGGTTTTCATGATGCTGTTTGATCACTAATGTTCTCTAAAAACCTCTGAGGCATTCACAGAACAGCTGTACTTATACTGAGAATAAATTAAATACAGGTGGAATCTATTTACTAATTAGGTGGCTTCTGAAGGCAATTAGTCAAATTGGATTTTATTTATGGGTATTAGAGTACAGGGGGCTCCGTACAAATGCACACCACTTATTTCAGATTTGTAGTTATGAAAAATTTTGAAAACCATGTATCATTTTATTTTCACTCCACACATACTTGATACTTTGTGTTGGTCTATCATATAAATTCCAATAAATTACATTTAAGTTTGTGGGTGTAAAAATGTGGAAAAGTTCAAGGGATATAAATAATTTTTTCAAGGCACTGCTAGCTTTATTGAAGTTTGTGTATGTCTTGCGAGTATTTGCTGCGACTTAGACCCCTCGGATTATTCAAAACTGATTTACAAATGTTGTTGGATTTAAAGGAAAATGGAGGTGAAATTTCAAACTTTCACTTTTTCATTTTAATACATTTTCCTGTAATGAAGAAAGAGTTAACAGCAAAACAAGCCTCAATATTTATTACCCTAATTCTGCATTTTACAGAAACACCCGATATACACTCACCTAAAGAATTATTAGGAACACCATACTAATACGGTGTTGGACCCCCTTTTGCCTTCAGAACTGCCTTAATTCTACGTGGCATTGATTCAACAAGGTGCTGATAGCATTCTTTAGAAATGTTGGCCTATATTGATAGGATAGCATCTTGCAGTTGATGGAGATTTGAGGGATGCACATCCAGGGCACGAAGCTCCCGTTCCACCACATCCCAAAGATGCTCTAATGGGTTGAGATCTGGTGACTGTGGGGGCCATTTTAGTACAGTGAACTCATTGTCATGTTCAAGAAACCAATTTGAAATGATTCGAGCTTTGTGACATGGTGCATTATCCTGCTGGAAGTAGCCATCAGAAGATGGATACATGTTCTCATTCTGTTTACGCCAAATTCGGACTCTACCATTTGAATGTCTCAACAGAAATCGAGACTCATCAGACCAGGCAACATTTTTTCAGTCTTCAACAGTCTAATTTTGGTGAGCTTGTGCAAATTGTAGCCTCTTTTTCCTATTTGTAGTGGAGATGAGTGGTACCCGGTGGGGTCTTCTGCTGTTGTAGCCGTTCCGCCTCAAGGTTGTGCGTGTTGTGGCTTCACAAATGCTTTGCTGCATACCTCGGTTGTAACGAGTGGTTATTTCAGTCAACGTTACTCTTCTATCAGCTTGAATCAGTCGGCCCATTCTCCTCTGACCTCTAGCATCCACAAGGCATTTTTGCCCACAGGACTGCCGCATACTGGATGTTTTCCCTTTTCACACCATTCTTTGTAAACCCTAGAAATAGTTGTGCGTGAAAATACCAGTAACTGAGCAGATTGTGAAATACTCAGACCGGCCCGTCTGGCACCAACAACCATGCCACGCTCAAAATTGTTTAAATCACCTTTCTTTCCCATTCTGACATTCAGTTTGGAGTTCAGGAGATTGTCTTGACCAGGACCACACCCCTAAATGCATTGAAGCAACTGCCATATGATTGGTTGACTAGATAATTGCATTAATGAGAAATAGAACAGGTGTTCCTAATTATTCTTTAGGTAATTGTATGGTCATAAACTTTTGTATGGGCATATGGCAAGGCTCAGAAGAGAAGATGCGCCATATGGTTTTGGAAGGGCAGATTTTGCTGGAATGGTTTTTGAGAGTGATCTTGTGTTTGAAGAGACACTGAGGTACCCCTACAGTTGAAACCCCCAAAATGTAACACCATTTTGGAAACTACTGCACTCATGTAATTTTTGAGGTGTATAATAAGTATTTGGATCCCAGAGGTGTTTCATAGAATTTAGAAACACTTAGCTGTGAAAATGAAAAATTTGATGAAAAATTTGATATTTTACAAGAAAATGTTGATTTAGGGCCGTATTTTTCATTTTTACAAGGGGTACCAGGAGAAAATGGCAACTTTTCCACGGATATTTCAGGCCCCAATATGCTGTGCCTACCGTGTGCCATCTGAGACACACCATGCCCAATAAATTGTTAGGTGGTTTCTACTGCATACTGAAATACCATAAATGTGGACGTACACCACTGTTTGGGTATACTGCATTGTTCAAAAGAGAAAGACCACCTTTTGGATCTTGCTGAGCTGATTTTGATTAATTAGTTTACCATGTTGCTAATGAACAGCCGCTGAAGCACCTGTACAGCTATTTTATACATTAATTTTTCTCTTGACGGATCTGTGTGAGTACTTTTTTTGCGGGATGAGTTGTCATCATCATTGGTTCTAATTTGAGGTACATACAACTTCACTTAATTTATTTTTTGAGAAGCAGGATAAAGAAATGGCAGCAACTCTGCTATTTTTTTTTGGGGGGGGGGGGGGGTTGTCATTGCAGCGTACACTGTGTGCGGAAAAATTACATGTTATCTTTATTCTACTGGTCATTACCATTACAGAGATACCAATTTTGCACAGTTTATTTATTTTTTTAACATTTTTCCACTTTTACACAAAGCATTTTTGAAAAAATAACCATTTTCTGAAAGCCATATTGCCATATTTTTGTTATTTTTCTAGCTATGGTCTTGTGCAGGGTCTCTTTTTTTGCGTGACGAGGTGACATTTTCAGCGGTACCATTTTGGGGTACACACAACTTTTTACACTTTACAACTTACGGTAATAGTACACTTTTTGTGGGCAGGATGACAAACATTTTATGACGTTTACCTGACAGGGTAGTTCATGTGATATTTTTATAGAGCCAGTCGTTACAGACACGGCAGCACCTAATATGTCTATTTTGTTATTTTTGTTCAGTTTTAGGCTACATGCACACGACCATATGTGTCCACAAAAAACGGATGACATCCGTATGCAATCCGTTTTTTTTTTTTGTGGATACATTGTAACAATGCCTAAAACGGACAAGAATAGGACATGTTCGATTTTTTTTGCGGGGCTATGGAACGGACATACTGATGTGGACATTTTTTGCTGACCCATTGAAATTAATGGGTCCGCATCCTATCCGCAAAAAAAAACAGAACGGACACGGAAACAAACAACGTTTGTGTGCATGTAGCCTAACACAATAAAAGATTTTTTTTTTGTGTACATACAACTTTTTGATCGCTTGGTATTTACACTTTCTGTTATGCAAATTTATTTATTTTTTTAAACTTTTTTTTTTTTTTACCTTATAACACACTTTTTTCTCTCTTTTTTACTTTTTATTTTTGTCCCACTATGGGACTTCAACTTTTGGGGGTCTAATCCCCTCTACAATGCATTACAATATACACTGCTCAAAAAAATAAAGGGAACACTTAAACAACACAATGTAACTCCAAGTCCATCACACTTCTGTGAAATCAAACTGTCCACTTAGGAAGCAACACTGAGTGACAATCAATTTCACATGCTGTTGTGCAAATGGGATAGACAACAGGTGGAAATTATAGGCAATTAGCAAGACACCCCCAATAAAGGAGTGGTTCTGCAGGTGGTTACCACAGACCACTTCTCAGTTCCTATGCTTCCTGGCTGATGTTTTGGTCACTTTTGAATGCTGGCGGTGCTATTACTCTAGTGGTAGCATGAGACGGAGTCTACAACCCACACAAGTGGCTCAGGTAGTGCAGTTTAATCAGGATGGCACATCAATGCGAGCTGTGGCAAGAAGGTTTGCTGTGTCTGTCAGTTTAGTGTCCAGAGCATGGAGGCGCTACCAGGAGACAGGCCAGTACATCAGGAGACGTGGAGGAGGCCGTAGGAGGGCAACAACCCAGCAGCAGGACCGCTACCTCCGCCTTTGTGCAAGGAGGAACAGGAGGAGCACTGCCAGAGCCCTGCAAAATGACCTCCAGCAGGCCACAAATGTGCATGTGTCTGCTCAAACGGTCAGAAACAGACTCCATGAGGGTGATATGAGGGCCCGACGTCCACAGGTGGGGGTTGTGCTTACAGCCCAACACCGTGCAGGACGTTTGGCATTTGCCAGAGAACACCAAGATTGGCAAATTCGCCACTGGCGCCCTGTGCTCTTCAAAGATGAAAGCAGGTTCACACTGAGCACATGTGACAGATGTGACAGAGTCTGGAGACGCCGTGGAGAACGTTCTGCTGCCTGCAACATCCTCCAGCATGACTGGTTTGGCATTGGGTCAGTAATGGTGTAGGGTGGCATTTCTTTGGAGGGCCGCACAGCCCTCCATGTGCTCGCCAGAGGTAGCCTGACTGCCATTAGGTACCTAGATGAGATCCTCAGACCCCTTGTGAGACAATATGCTGGTGCAGTTGGCCCTGGGTTCCTCCTAATGCAAGACAATGCTAGACCTCATGTGGCTGAAGTGTGTCAGCAGTTCCTGCAAGACGAAGGCATTGATGCTATGGACTGGCCCGCCCGTTCCCCAGACCTGAATCCAATTGAGCACATCTGGGACATCATGTCTCGCTCTATCCACCAACGTCACGTTGCACCACAGACTGTCCAGGAGTTGGCAGATGCTTTAGTCCAGGTCTGGGAGGAGATCCCTCAGGAGACCGTCCGCCACCCCATCAGGAGCATGCACAGGCGTTGTAGGGAGGTCATACAGGCACGTGGAGCCCACACACACTACTGAGCCTCATTTTGACTTGTTTTAAGGACATTACATCAAGTTGGATCAGCCTGTAGTGTGTTTTTCCACTTTAATTTTGAGTGTGACTCCAAATCCAGACCTCCATGGGTTGAAAAATGTGATTTCAATTTTTTTATTTTTGGGTGATTTTGTTGTCAGCACATTCAACTATGTAAAGAACAAAGTATTTCAGAAGAATATTTAATTAATTCAGATCTAGGATGTGTTATTTTTGTGTTCCCTTTATTTTTTTGAGCAGTGTATTATGCATTGTAATCAGTAATACACTTCCGTAAGGCATTGGGCTGCCTTAGCAGTCATAAGGCCCCTTTCACCACAGTGTGGGCAGCCAATGGGGTTGGAGAGGGAGTCTTTTCTTTCTGCAAACCCTGTACATGCCATGGTCAGCGTTGACCGTGGCATTTAGGGGTTAATACGCCAGCATGTGTTTTCATGGATGCTGGATGACACAGCAGGGGCTCGACATCAGTAATAGCCAAGCCCCTGCCGCTGACTGAGCGGGCGCAATGCCTGCACCCGCCTGGTCAGAGTGCCATACATTTACAGCACTGGTCCTTAAGTCTTCTTAAGTGCTTCTTACACCTATCACCTTTTTTTCAAGGATCCTCCCTTTACAGCTTTCTTACTTTTGACTGACTTTTGACTAACTTCTTTTTGAACAATGCTTAAATTTTAAACTCTTTTCTGAATTATTTTTCATACCATACTGCAATAATCTTTTTGTTTATTGGCATAGAAAACCAACAAATACACACAGGATCAGAGAATTTGCACAAAATGCATTTATTTGCCTGAGTGCAGTGCATACAGTATATGACCACACATTACAATTGTATATAAAGGCACTGTTAGGTCAGCTGTCTATGTCCACCACAGCCATGCTCTCCCCTGCGGGCAGGATATCCCCACTACTCCCTATTCAACTGCCTGTATGCTGCAAGTCTAGATCCCTGTACAGGAATTAAAGTGAGAATACTGGGGAAGTACCAGAATAACACCCTTTGGGCTCATGCACATGACCGTATGTATATTGCAGTCCGCAAAAAATGGATCTGCCAAAAATCCGAATGACGTCTGTGTGCATTCCGTATTTTGTGGAACGGAACAGCTGGCCCCTAATAGAACATCCGTAATGCGGACAATAATAGGACATGTACTATATTTTTTGGCGGAACAGACATAAGGAAACAGGTTGCACATTGAGTAACTTTTATTTTTTTTGCGGACCAACAAAATACTTATGCAACCACATTATTTTAGTTTTTTTGGTTTTCTTCCCTCCACTTAAAAGATTTCAGTTTGTTTTTCAATTGAGTTGTACAGTTTATAGGCCACATTAAAGGTGGAAAAAGTTCTGAAATGATTTATCTTTGTCTCATTTTTACACATCACAGAAGCCTGACATTTTAACAGGGGCGTGTAGACTTTTTATATCCACTGTAGATAGTTAATACGGTTGAAAAAGATATTATTCCAAGTTCAACCAAGGTATAGGTAGGGATGTAAATTTTCATAAGCATTCATTTCATTTAGGCCTCATGCACACGACCGTTGTGTGCATCCGTGTCCGTTGTTCCGTTTTCCGTGATTTTCTGCGGACCCATTGACTTTCAATGGGTCCGTTGAAAACTCGTAAAATGCACCGTTTATCATCCGTGACCGTGATCCGTGTTTGCTGTCCGTCAAAAAAATACGACCTGTCCTATTTTTTTGACGGACAACGGTTCACGGACCCATTCAAGTCAATGGGTCTGTGAAAAAACACGGAGGCACACAAGATTGCCATCCGTGTCCGTAGGCTACTTTCGCACAGACGGATCCGCAGATCCGTCTGCATAAAAGCTTTTTCAGATCTGAGTTTTCACATCGTGAAAACTCAGATCCGACAGTATATTCTAACACAGAGGCGTTCCCATAGTGATGGGGACGCTTCAAGTTAGAATATACTAAGAACTGTGGACATAACTGCTCCCTGCTGCCTGGCAGCACCCGATCTCCTACAGGGGGCTGTGATCCACACAATTAACGGCACCTGAGGGGTTAATTGTGTGTATCATAGCCCCCTGTAAGAGATCAGGTGCTTCCAGGCAGCAGGGGCCAGACCCCCCTCCCTCCCCAGTTTTAAATTCATTGGTGGCCAGTGCGGCCCCCCTCCCTCCCTCCCCAGTATTATATTCATTGGTGGCCAGTGCGGCCCCCTCCCTTCCTCCCTCCCTCCCCAGTATTATATTCATTGGTGGCCAGTGCGGCCTCCCCTCTCCCCCCACTAATTAAAAACACCCCTTCATCATTGGTGGCAGCAGAGAGTTCCGATCGGAGTCCCAGTTTAATCGCTGGGGCTCCGATCGGTTACCATGGCAGCCAAGACGCTACCGCAGTCCTGGCTGCCATGGTTACTTAGCAATTTTAGAAGCATTATACTTACCTGCGCTGTCTGTGTCCAGCCGGGGGATCCTCCTACTGGTAAGTGAAAGGTCTGTGCGGCGCATTGCTTATAACACAGACCTAAAATTGCTAAGTAACCATGGCAGCCAGGACTGCAGTAGCGTCTTGGCTGCCATGGTAACCGATCGGAGCCCCAGCGATTAAACTTGGACTCCGATCGGAACTCTCCGCTGCCACCAATGATAGGGGGGGGGTGTTTTTAATTAGGGGGGGGAGAGAGGGGAGGCCGCATTGGCCACCAATGAATATAATACTGGGGAGGGAGGGAGGGGGGCCGCACTGGCCACCAATGAATATAATACTGGGGAGGGAGGGGGGCTGCACTGGCCACCAATGAATATAATACTGGTGAGGGAGGGAGGGGGGCCGCATTGGCCACCAATGAATATAATACTGGGGAGGGAGGGGAGCCGCACTGGCCACCAATTAATATAATACTGGGGACGGAGGGAGGGGGGCCGCACTGGCCACCAATGAATATAATACTGGGGAGGGAGGGAGGGGGGCCGCACTGGCCACCAATGAATATAATACTGGGGAGGGAGGGGGGGCCGCACTGGCCACCAATGAATTTAAAACTGGGGAGGGAGGGGGGTCTGCCCCTGCTGCCTGGCAGCACCTGATCTCTTACAGGGCGCTATGATACGCACAATTAACCCCTCAGGTGCGGCACCTAAGGGGTTAATTGTGCATATCACAGCCCCCTGTAAGAGATCGGGTGCTGCCAGGCAGCAGGGGGCAGTTATGTCCACAGTTCTTAGTATATTCTAACTTGAAGCGTCCCCATCACTATGGGAACACCTCTGTGTTAGAATATACTGTCGGATCTGAGTTTCACGATCTAACTCAAATCCAATGGTATATTCTAACATAGAGGCGTTCCCATGGTGATGGGGACACTTCAAGTTAAAATATACCATCGGATTCAAGAAAACTCTGATCCGATGGTATATTAATAAGGACTCCTGACTTCACATTGAAAGTCAATGGGGGACGGATCCATTTGCAATTGCACCATATTGTGTCAACGTCAAACGGATCCGTCCCCATTGACTTGCAATGTAAGTCAGGACGGATCCGTTTGGCTCCGCACGGCCAGGCGGACACCAAAACGACTTTTTTTTTACTTTCCTTTTCCATGTCCGTGGATCCTCCAAAAATCAAAGAAGACCCACGGAAGAAAAAACGGACACGGATCACGGAACTACGGAACCCATTTGTGCGGACCGGAAAAAAAAAACGGTCGTGTGCATGAGGCCTTACTTTTAGGCCTCCTGCACACATTGCAGAATACGTGCTGTTTTGCAGCGCAGATTCCCATGCGGAAAAACTGCAGTGTATTATAGTACCAGAAAGTGTATGATATAACATTAATCTCATGTACACGTTGCGGATTATTTCAGCACTTAAATTGACCTGCAGTGCAGTTTTCAAATTTAATAGCATGTTAATAGCATGTTAAATTCCAGTGAGTTAGAATGTACCAGATTAAGGGTGGTAGTGGCAGACCATTCTATTGCTACAAGTCCAGGAGAGTTTCTCGCCATGTAAGAATTGCTGAAATGTGAGGACAGTCTCCAGGAGTTTGACAGCACCTTGCAGAAGCCAGTGTACTTTAAAAAAAAATATTGCTAGTTATTTCCCTAGATTAGGGGCGGCCATGATGTTGCGGCCATTGTCGCTGACCACCTTAGGCCTCATGCACACAACCGTTGTGTGCATCCGTGGCCGTTGTGCCGTTTTCCGTTTTTTTTTCGCGGACCCATTGACTTTCAATGGGTCCGTGGAAAAAACGGAAAATGCACCGTTTGGCAGCCGCATCCGTGAGCCGTGTTTCCTGGCCGTGAAAAAAATATGACCTGTCCTATTTTTTTCACGGTCAACGGTTCACGGACCCATTCAAGTCAATGGGTCCGTGAAAGAACACGGATGCACACAAGATTGGCATCCGTGTCCGTGATCCGTGGCCGTAGGTTAGTTTTTATACAGACGGATCCGAAGATCCGTCTGCATAAAAGCTTTTTCAAAGCTGAGTTTTCACTTCGTGAAAACTCAGAACCGACAGTATATTCTAACACAGAAGCGTTCCCATGGTGATGGGGACGCTTCTAGTTAGAATACACTACAAACTGTGTACAAGACTGCCCCCTGCTGCCTGGCAGCACCCGATCTCTTACAGGGGGCCGTGATCAGCACAATTAACCCCTTTAGGTGCGGCACCTGAAGGGGTTAATTGTGCTGATCACGGCCCCCTGTAAGAGATCAGGGCTGCCAGGCAGCAGGGGGCAGACCCTCCCCCCCCCCTCCCCAGTTTGAATATCATTGGTGGCCAGTGCGGCCCCCCCCTCCCTCTATTGTAATAATTCGTTGGTGGCACAGTGTGCGCCCCCCATCGGCCCCCCCTCCCTCTATAGCATTAACAACATTGGTGGCCAGTGTGCGGCCTCCCATCTCTCCCCCCCCCCCCCATCATTGGTGGCAGCGGAGTTCCGATCGGAGTCCCAGTGTAATCGCTGGGGCTCCGATCGGTAACCATGGCAACCGGGACGCTACTACAGCCTGGTTGCCATGGTTACTTAGCAATAGTACAATAGTAGAAGATTCATACTTACCTGCTCCAGGCTGCTGCTGCGATGTTAGTGTCTGGCCGGGAGCTCCACCTACTGGTAAGTGACAGGTCTGTGCGGCGCATTGCTAAATGAACTGTCACTTACTAGTAGGAGGAGCTCCCGGCCGGACACGAACCTCGCAGCTCCCAGGTAAGTATGAATCTTTACTATTGTACTATTGCTAGTAACCCGCTGCCACCAATAATCGGGGGGGGGGGGGGGGAAGATGGGAGGCCGCACACTGGCCACCAATGTTGTTAATGCTATAGAGGGAGGGGGGGCCAATGGGGGGCGCACACTGTGCCACCAACGATTTATTACAATAGAGGGAGGAAGGGGGGGGGGGGCACACTGTGCCACCAACGAATTATTACAATAGAGGGAGGAGGGGGGGGGGGGCCGCACTGGCCACCAATGATATTCAAACTGGGGAGGGGGGGGGTCTGCCCCCTGCTGCCTGGCAGCCCTGATCTCTTACAGGGGGATATGATAGTACAATTAACCCCTTCAGGTGCGGCACCTAAGGGGTTAATTGTGCTGATCACGGCCCCCTGTAAGAGATCGGATGCTGCTAGGCAGCAGGGGGCAGTCATGTACACAGTTTGTAGTATATTCTAACTAGAAGCGTCCCCATCACCATGGGAACGCCTCTGTGTTAGAATATACTGTCGGAAATGAGGTTTCACGATCTCACTCATATCCAACAGTATATTCTAACATAGAGGCGTTCCCATGGTGATGGGGACGCTTCAAGTTAAAATATACCATCGGATTGGAGAAAACTCCGATCTGATGGTATAAAAGGGACTCCAGACTTTACATTGAAAGTCAATGGGGACGGATCCGTTTGAAATGGCACCATATTGTGTCAACGTCAAACGGATCCGTCCCCATTGACTTGCATTGTAATTCAGGACGGATCTGTTTGGCTCCGCACGGCCAGGCGGACACCAAAACGACTTTTTTTTCATGTCCGTGGATCCTCCAAAAATCAAGGAAGACCCACGGACGAAAAAACGGTCACGGATCACGGAAAAACGGGACCCGTTTTTGCGGACCGCAAAAAAATACGTTCGTGTGCAGGAGGCCTTAGTTGAAGTCGGCAGGGTGACTGCCTGTTGGATTTTTGCAGCTTTATGTACTTTAGCAACTACCCACCTGTGTGGCTACTCTTGCTCAAGCTGATCAGCTCCATCAACGTATGGCAACACTTGACTTGACACATCATAGGAAAGAGGGGGAGGGGGAGCGACACTGAGCCCTGCTGCTGTTGGGGAGCATATCCAGGGAGGAGGAAGTGGAAGGGGTACATAAGAGTCTGGTGTGGGAGCCAGCCTGCTGCAATCATGGGGGGGGGGTCAAAAGGACTTTGCCTTGTTGCTGGGATGCTGCCTCACCGCTGCCACAAAAAAACATTGACCCAGTGGGCCGTGAAAGACATCTACTGTCCCTGCTTGTAACAGCTGCTCTAGGTGTCCACTGTAGCATGCCCCTTGCCACACAGCAAGAATCACAAGGAGCGGCCTAGATTCTCCGCCATGTGAGAGTACTAGGCACTTCTAAATGGTATGGCAGTGACGGCACTGCCAACAACTTGGCCAGGTGGGGGTTCAGCTTGTTGCTGGTCGAGAAAAGTTTTTTCATGGCCACACATTCTGTTATGGGTGTCTCATGGTGGAGCAAAGGACAATAAGGAGAAGTAGTCTTAGCAGGAGAAGAAGAAGCTGGTGATGATAACAAGGACACTGTATTGTTAGGGAATGGGGCTGGCTGCCATAAAGAGGGCCAGGAGAAAGAGGACAGACTTGTTCTGATTGGGAGTGCTGTATTTTCCCAAAGAATCCGGCGATGCTGCCTGATGTGCTGCAATTGAGCTCTTCTACCTATGTTTGTGTTGGAATGCCCACAGCTTATTTTAATCCTGCAGATCTGGCACATGGCTGTGGTTTTGTGTGTCGGCCTTTTGGAGAAAAAATGCCATAGCGGAATTCCTTGCATAGAGGTAGCGGAAGTCAAACACGTTGTTGGTCTGGCATGTGCCCACAGTATTAGCGGCATCACCAGTTCCAGAGCTGACCACAATATAAGCACATCTGTCTGTTCTTTAGAAGGCTTTGGCCCAACATTGCCTCCACCCTATATTACCACCGTGGCCACCATCCTTCTCCTTCTCCTCTTTGTCACCCTGATCCGGCTCCCAGCTCCAGTCTCCCTCCTTGTCACTTTTATCACACTTTAATATATTATGGTGGGTGCTTTTGCCCCCATCCCTATTCCCTGCTATGTATTTGCTTCAACTGCCACTGTCGCAGCCCCCACCCCCAATATCATGGCTACGGGTGCCACTATTACCACCACAAACAAAGCTATGCATAGGTTCTACAGCCTCCTTCTGAACCTCCTCCTCAGGGCAGTCCAAACAGTAACTGCTCTCACACAAATCATTAAACAGGGAAACTCTCTCTCATAAGGCATGGTGGAGTTTAGTTTTCTTAGGAAAAAAATAAAGCATTCCACTAGAAGGGGGCAGAGATGATGCAACCAAAATGCTTTTCTGGGGATGCAAGAGGAGGAGCAGGAGGAATGCTGTGACCCCTGGCTCCAAAGCAGGGTGTTAAACTCAGAAGTCACCTCCATGTCATCCTGCTGTGACTGAGAGGAGGAGTAAGCCATCTAATCCACAATCTCATCCTCTGTCTTCTCAATGATAATGTTGCACCTTAACAAAGCCAGGGAAAACTACAGCCTACAACTACTAATTTTCGTTGGATAGCTGGTGTTTCCACTACCCACATTCTGGCTCTGGGAGGACAAGGCCTGGCTCTTAGTCTCTAGTTTTGAATCCTTCCGTATTCCTGACATTTTTTTTGCCTAATGTACACAACAAAACAAAGTATGGAACAGTTTATAAGTCTGTTTTCTGGAACTTATTAAAGACAGAGAGGCGCAATAAAATGTTCTTCACTTTCCACAAACACAGTGACACTGCTACTGCCTTTTGACTTTGAAAATAATGCAGTATCAACGCCACTAACAGATATGACCCTAATGTCTTATTTGCATTCAAATATACAGATTCAGAAAAAAGCTTTCTCTAGTGTAAAACGCAAGTTGTCAACCTACTATTTTAACCCCCCTCACACACACACACACACACACACCAACACTTGCACTGTCTGGGAGAAGCCTGACACAGACTTTGGTCTAGTATATCACATGTTTTCACTTAGAAATTTCAAATACTACCATCTATATTGAAAAACACACATTGTACACTTGTATTGCTATTTTTCGCAAAAAAAGAAAAACTGGAGCTGTCTGGAGATGCCCTGAAACATGTGTTGTACAGTTGTATTGAGCTTATTCCTCCCACACGAACACTTGAGAAAAAAAGCTGTATTTCTGTTCAAATGGGGCAAAAAATCGTTAATTTCTAACGATAATTTGTTTTCCCTTAGTCCTAACAGTGGCACAAATGGGGTATTCTGCCCCTGTGGACTGGTTAGGACAGGTGGAATTTTAATGAAACAATCAAATAAAAAATACTGGCAGGCACACGCCCTCCCTGCCCCAAATAAAGAGGGGCGTGACTCTCCACCCCATGTGTAATTACAAGTAGACAACTACAATCTCAATTAATAAATATAGGGGGGGGAAATTGTGTGCCACTGTTAGGACTAAGGGAAAACAAATTATCGTTAGAAATTAACGATTCCCTTACGTCCTAACCAGTGGCACAAATGGGGATTTAGCAAGTAGAAACCCCCATGGGAGGGTCCTCATGCCTGGCGGACGATAACACTGTCCGGCCAAATGAGGAATAACTATGTATTCTGGTATCCACTCTATAGTGTGAGATAAAAGTGGAGTGAGAACTCCAAGAAGCTGACTTACAGATCACATCCAATGGGATCGAGCTTCTCTCTGCAAAAGAAGTGGCCACTGCTCGAGTAGAGTGGGCCCTTACAAATTCAGGGGGCTCCGAGCCCTGAGACATATAAGACTCCCGAATTGCCTCTTTAATCCAACGACTGATGGAGGGCTTAGAGGCTTTCCTCCCCTTATGGGTACCGGAAAAAAGGATAAGGAGGTTTTCATCCTTCCTAAAAACCTTGGAGCGTTCCAGGTAAATCCTAAGACATCTCGCAATATCGAGGGTATGGAGCCCTCTTTCCTCAGAGGAGGCGGGTGGAGCCAAAGTTGGTAGGGAGATCACCTGATTGATGTTGTCAAAGGAAGGAACCTTTGGAATGAAGGTAGGTAGAAATTTTAGAAGTACCCGATCCTGTAGGAACTTTGTATATGGCTCAAAGGCAGAAAAAGCCTGGAGTTCCCCAACTCTTTTTGCAGAGGTAACAGCTAACAAGAAGGTGATCTTCCAGGTCAGGAACCTGAATCCCGCCTCCTCTAGGGGCTCAAAGGGGGGAGATGATAACCCCCTGAGCACGACCGACAAATCCCAGGCCGGGATAGGTCTGATTACTGTAGGCTTTAATCTTGAGGCTCCCTTCAGGAATCTCTTGATAAGGGGGTCTTGAGAAATAGCTCTGTTTAGACAAGCAGAGATAGCTGAAATCTGCACTTTAAGGGTAGCTGGTGATAGCCCCCTGTCCAGACCGTCCTGAAGAAATTGGAGGATCATCGGGATGGAAGCTTCAGCGGATCTTTGCTGATGTCTTGTACACCAGGATGAAAAGATCTTCCAGATTCTGGAGTAGGCCTTATTGGTAGCTTCTGATCTGGAGTGCTCCAGGGTTCTCAAGACAGACCCCGATAGCCCTTCTATCCCTGGAAGGGACTGATCAACCTCCAGGCCGTCAGGTTGAACATTTGAAGATTTGAGGAGACCTGGGTGCCCCCCGACACCAGTACTCTCTCTGGGGGAAGCCTCAGAAATTGACCCCGACTCATCTGTAAGAGTTGGGTAAACCAAGCTCTTTTCGGCCAGTATGGGATAATGGCGATAACTGACGCTTGGTCCTGCCTGATCTTCATCAAGACCCTTGGTATCAAGGAAATTGGAGGGAAGATGTAGGCCAGCCTGAACCTCCATGGGATTGACAGTGCATCTATTGCCACCGGGTTGTCCTCCCTGTAAAGGGAGCATTACTTCTCCACCTTGGTGTTGAACCTCGTTGCCATGAGATCGATCTCTGGCATGCCCCACCTGAGCGTTATGTCCTTGAAGACCTCTGGATGGAGTGACCATTCTCCGGTTGGAAGACCTCGGCTCAGACGATCCGCAATCACATTGTGAACTCCGCGAATGTGAACGGCTGATAAGTGGGTGAGGTTCAGTTCTGCCCAATCCAAAATCACACCTATCTCTCTCAGGAGACTTTGTGACCTCGTGCCTCCCTGCTTGTTGATATACAGTACAGCGGTCATGCTGTCTGACTGTACCTTTACTGCCTTCCCTCGAATGATGGGAGCAAAATGAAGAAGAGCTAGTCTGATTGCTCTGATCTCCAGGAGATTTGATGACAATAACCTCTCCTGAGGTGTCCAAGTTCCCTGGACTGTCTTGTCCTGAAGATGCGCACCCCAGCCTACTAGGGATGCGTCTGAAGTAAGTATGATCCAAGAGGGTTGGATCAGGGACTTGCCGTCCATGAGGTGGGACCACCACCTCAGAGAGGATCGGACTTTGTAAGGCAGGGAGAGCACGGAATTGAGTCCCACCGGACTGTGATTCCACTTGGCTAATACTTCCGACTGGAGCGGACGTAAGTGCCATAATGCCCAAGGTACCGCCTCTGCGGTTGAAGACATTAGTCCCAACATCCTCATCCACGTTCGAATTGTTACCTGTTTTGGTACAGAGAGAGAACGGGCTGTTTGTTGCACGGATTGCCTTCTTTCGGGAGTGAGATGAATTGTCATCCTGATTGAATCCACCATGAACCCCAGGAACCTTACCGAGGTGGCTGGTTGGAGTTGGGATTTGTCCCAATTGATTATCCATCCTAACTGATGTAGGAATGTAACAGCCTGTTGGATGTGTTGGGACAGGATCGCTTGGGAAGGAGCTCTGAGGAGCCAGTCGTCCAGGTATGGAACTATGCTCAGGCCCTGAAGCCTTAGAGCGGCCACCACAGAGACCACTACTTTGGTGAAAGTGTGTGGGGCTGAAGAAATCCCAAATGGGAGGGCCACAAACTGAAAATGTTTTAGGACCCCCCCGATGTTTACCGCGATCCTTAAGAATCTTCTGGACCCAGGATGGATGGGAATATGGAGATAAGCATCCTTGAGGTCTAAGGTTGCCAAGAAATCTCCCGGCATAAGAAGATTGGTCACTGACTGGATAGTTTCCATACGGAACTTCTTTTGTTTTATGAAACGGTTGAAGAACCTCAGATCTATAATCATCCTCCAACCTCCGGTATTCTTGGGTACCAGGAAAACTGGGGAGTAGATACCTGTTCCCCTCTCTTGGAGAGGAACCTCTTCTAAGGCCCCCTTCTGGAAGTATTCTAGCACGTAGGTTTCTAGAATCTTCTGTTTGTTGCTGGGAAGAAGCCTTGTCTGAACAAACTTGTCCAGAGGCAAACTGCTCAAGTCTACAAGGTAGCCATGCGAAATTACACGCAGGACCCAACTGTCCTGGATATGATCCTGCCAACAAGGTAGAAAGTGATGTAGGCGGCCGCCTACGGGAATGTGGGGAGAAGGGAGCCCGAGATCTCCAGTCAGACCGGCTAAATACCAAGAGCCTCGAGGAGGCCCGCAATCAGAGCGCCGAGGACTTCTTGGGGGGTCTAGAACCCCGAGAGGATCTTCCTCCTCTACGGGAACCCCAATTCCTCTGGGGTCTGGGTTGCGGTTCCGCTCTGGAACTATACCCCCTGCCCCGACCACGAAAGGACTGCTGGGGAAGGGACTTGCCCTTCTTGTCCGACAGCCCCTCCATTATGTGGTCAAGCTCTGCACCAAACAGTTTGCCGGGTTCATATGCCATGGCACAGAGGTTATGTTTTGAGGCCGTATCGGCCTTCCAAGGTTTCAACCACAGCGGACGCCTGCCCGCGGTTGAAAGGGCCATGGTCTTGGATGCCAACTTCAGTTGTTGTGGAGCTGCGTCACACAAGAAGTCAATGGCTAGGCTGGCCGTCTTACATGAGGCCAGAATGTCGTCCCTAGAAACCCCTTGGTCCAGGTCAGACTGGATTTGCGAAAATCTAGATCTCAGAAAATTCGCCACTTCGGACGAGGAAATTGCGACTGAGGCGGAAGCGGAGGCCGAGGAGTAAGTGCGCCTAAGGGCGCAGTCCGCCTTCCGGTCCATCGGGTCCAGCAAACTTGACCCGTCGTCTGAAGGGATCAGGGTCCTTCTGGATAACTTTGCTATGGCCATGTCCACTTTAGGGACAGACCCCCAGGACGATACCTGATCCTCTTTAACCGGGAACACCGCCTTGAACCTTTTGGTCAACACTGGACCTTTCTCTGGCTTTCTCCACTCTGTTTTCATCAGAGATAGGAGAGAATCATCCGCTTTAAAGGCCCTAGGCCCCCTAGAGGCAGAGGATGAGGCTTCCCCCGGATCAACGTCCTGGTCCCCCGACCGGACGGATTTTAGTAGTCGCTGGGCCTTCTCCAGCGGGAAAAAATATGCAAAACCATCCTCCTCATCCGAGGAGGAAGAGGCTGAACCCTCTCTCGCCTCCTGAGCCCCCGAGACCTCCATAGCACGATGGGGGGAGGAGGGACGATGACGCTTGGAGACCAGGGCACTCTTCAATTCCTGAATGGAGGCGTTGACCTGGGTCATGTTGGACTCCATGTACCCCTTCACCCAATCGACCACGTCGTGGACAGATGGCTCCAGCGGGGGGAGGGTCTTGGCCCTGCAGGATGGGCACCGGGAGAAGTCGTAAGAGTCCTCCAGGACAATCTGACAGTCATGGCACTGCAGGTGGCGCCTCTTGCCCGCGGACTTCCTGCTGGGCTCTCGCTCACCGTCACCGGTAGACGACATGGCTGAAATTTAAAAAGAGACATGAACTTAGCAAAATTCAAGAAAACAGTGCTTAATCGCAAGCTTCAGGACCTTTACCCAGAAGATCCTAGCAAGCTCTATATAAATCAGCACACAAAGAAGTTTTTCAGCACAGAGGTAACAACACTCTAGCACCAAACCACACTCAAGGTTGACAGCAAGCTGCGCTCCAGGAGACTGAACCTGGAGCTTCATCCAGTTTAAATAGGGTTGGTTGGCGCCAAAAAAAGGAAGCCCCGCCCACAAAGGGGCGGGGTAAACCTCTGAGTTTATATCTTATCTAAAAGAAAAAACTAAAAGACAAAACTATATGTTTTAGGATCCAAGAGGGACCCTGAAGCATTTGAAAGGCCCCCCACGGCCTCATAACGTAAAAAATACACCTCCGGCCGAAGCTCAATCGGCCGGAGCGAAAACCCGGAAGTGACGTCACCCGACGTCACTTCCGCCGGAAGGCGGCGCCCAGCCGAACATGCGGGACGCCGCCACCGCCGCTCCAGCACCCAGCTAACCTGGAGCTTCATCCACAGAGAAGGTAGGAGAGAATGGCTAACAATAAGGGCGGCAAAGAGCGGCATAGAACGGCATAAACCGGAGGACATCCTCCGCCGCACCGGGGGAGCGGAGCCGCTCCCAAGGGAACAAAATAAGACCCCCGAGATGAAAAAAAGGGGGGAAAAAACAAAACACTCTCTCCACCGTAGGGATGGAGGAGTGCACCACCCGTCCCGTCCTGTCCGCAGGACAGAAAAAAACACATGGGGTGGAGAGTCACGCCCCTCTTTATTTGGGGCAGGGAGGGCGTGTGCCTGCCAGTATTTTTTATTTGATTGTTTCATTAAAATTCCACCTGTCCTAACCAGTCCACAGGGGCAGAATACCCCATTTGTGCCACTGGTTAGGACGTAAGGGAAAGAAATGTTCTTGCAGGTAACAGCTGGGGGTCTGCGTCAGCTGCAGCTGTGTTATTAGGCAGTAACTGCCGCTAGAAGGCACTGCCAGGCACACCCAGCCTCAGTTCCTCACTTCTCATTTCCTGGCTGAAAGCTTTCCCTGCCTTTCCCTTTTCCCTATTCTACACAATTATTCTTCTTTCTAGCCTTTCCATTCACTGTCCCTGACACTAGAATAGAAGTTTGAATGTGACTGTACACTGTTCCTAATACCGTTTTTTGTCAGACACTGCATACACCCAATTACCCTCACAGCCCAACAGACAATGAAATTCTGCTCGTTCTACAAGGGCAGCTCCCTGCATGCTGCACTGATTCGCTCATACAGGCTGTCTGTTGGCCTGTGAGCAAATCAGGGTGAGCCTGTGCACCATTTTAATGGATTCTTCCATAGCAAACCTGAAAAGTTTCGGGTTCGTCTGAAAAGCAGGGTCATACACAGATCTCATAGGGTCCCATAGAGAAACTTTGTATAGGCTCCCATGCCCTTCCAGTTTCCTATACACATGCAACGATCACTCGCAGGTAACACAAAGTCAAATTTACTTTTATTAGGTGGGAGAAATTTTAATTAAAAAAAATTGTAATTAAAAAGTCTCCCTGCATTTCATACACTTTATTCAACTTCTATTTCAGAAAAAGTGCAACAGGTACTTCATAAATATAGCGCTCATTTTGAACACCATATTTCTCAATGTATTCAAAAATACATCTCCTGCTTACCTTTTTTTTTTGTCTGCCTGCAAACATCACTAGGGGGAGCTCAGTGCACAATAATTAATACAGTTACTATTCACTGTAAGCTAAAATAATGTCTTTGCACTGAGCTCCCCCTACATGAAAATGCAGTGCTGTTACATCGTGAAGCGAAAGAGGAAGTTCAATCTGGTCCCCCACCACTAGGCCCTATAGCAGTTGTCTGCCTCTATTGGAGTTACACCAAATTCCATTGGAGTTACACCACTACAAATATCGGCTAGTGACTGGCTCATGCAGCTTTATATATAGTTTTGATTTTAATATGGTTGGATCATTGTACAAAATGAGTACCATATTTTTCGCCCCATAAGACGCATTCCCCCCCCCCAAAAGTGGGGGGGAAATGCCCCTGCGTTTTATGTGGTGAATACTAATGAGCCGCTTCCATTATGGAAGCGCTCATTAGTACCGGAGGACCAGGAAGCAGTGAAGGCTCTGTACTCACCGCTTCCTGGTCCTCGGCTGTTGGCTGTGAAGTCTGCTCACAGCGTGAGTGTGCTCTGTGATCTCACGTTGTGCGCAGCCTTCACAGGACAGCCGGCGGCAAGATGAAGAGGATCGCACTGTGGGTAAGGAGCGGCGGTGTCCAGGAGCAGGAGAGGTAAGTGTTTTTTTATTTTGTGATCTGAGGCTGATGGGGGCAGAAATATTACTGCTGGGGGCTGATAAATAATTGGGGCTGCTTATAAATGGCTGGAGGCTGCTTATAAATGGCTGGGGGCTGATTATTCATGGATGGGGGCTGCTTATAAATGGCTGGGGGCTGATTATATATGGCTGGGGGCTGCTTATAAATGGCTGGGGGCTGATTATACATAGCTGGGGGCTGATTATAAATAGCTGGGGGCTGATATGAGGCATGGGGGTCTCATCTGAGGTCTGATTGGGGGTCTTCTTTATATTGGGCTCTGATCTGAGGTCTGATCTGTGGTCCTATTAACATTGGGGATCTGATTGGGGCTGTCAGATGAGGTCTGATTAATATTGGGGGTCTGATTGCTGATCTGATCTGAGGTCTAATGAAAAATATTTTTTTCTTATTGTTCTCCTCTAAAACCTGCCTCTTATGGGCCGGTGCGTTTTATAGGGCAAAAAATACTGTACTTTTCACCTTTTTTGTCACTCCTATTACACCATACCTCGTAGATCATCAGCTCTTGCAAGCAGGGCTCTTACTTCTCTTCTTTTAACCCTTAAAGGACCCACGCTGTACATTTACGGCGTAGATGTCCGGGACTTAAGGACCAGCACTGTACAGGTGATCGGGCGGGTGCAGGAGATGCGCCCACCAGATCCGCGGCAGGAGTCCGGCAGTCACTCATAGCTGGACCCCTGCTACATGCACCGGCATCGGTGACGGCGCATTAACCCTTGATGTGTCGCGGTCAGCGCTGCGATGTCCGTGCAAGGAGGAAGCAGCCATCAGGTTCCCGCGCTGCTGTGATGGAGACCCGATGGCAGGGAAGGCAGGCCAAGGCCTTCCTTAGGCATCGTGGCTGCCTTCCGTGACAGCCTGTGAGATCCAGCCCCCAGATTCCAAATGCAAATAGCACACTTTAAATGAACTCTGGACCTTTTATCTACTTATTGTAATTGGGATAATGAGGGAATGACACACATCTGGCCATGGAACAGCTGAGAAGCCAATTGTCTCATTACTTTTGGTCCCTTAACAAGTAGGAGGCACAAATGCAAACTGTTGTAATTCATACACCGTTCACCTGAATTGGATGTAAATATCCTCAAATTAAAGCTGACAGTCTGCAGTTAAAGCACATCTTGTTCGTTTCATTTCAAATCCATTGTGGTGGTGTATAGAGCCAAAAATGTTATAATTGTGTCGATGTCCCAATATTTATGGACCTGACTGTATTAGGTATCGCCGCATTCGTAACAACCTGCTCTATAAAAATATGACCTAACCCCTCAGATGAACACCGTACAAAAAAAAAAATAATAAAACGGTGTCAAAAAAGCCAATTTTTGTCAACTTACATCACAAAAAGTGTAATACCAAGCGATCAAAAAGTCATATGCACCCTAAAATAGTACCAATCAAACCGTCATCTCATACCGAAAAAAATGAGCCCCTACATAAGACAAGAAAAAAAAACTTCGGCTTTCAGAATGTGGAGACACTAAAAAATCATATTGTCGCGTCCATAACAACCTGCTCTATAAAAATAGCACATGATCTAACCTGTCTGATGAATGTTGTAAATAACAAAAAATGTAATAAATAAAGCTACTTTTTGTTACCTTGCCTCACAATAAGTGTAATATAGAGCAACCAAAAATCAGATGTACCCTAAAATAGCACCAACAAAACTGCCACCTTATCCCGTAGTTTACAAAATGGGGTCATTTTTTGGAGTTTCTACTCTAGGGGTACATCAGGGGGGCTTCATATGGGACATGGTGTCAAAAAAACCAGTCCAGCAAAATCTGCCTTCCAAAAACCATATGGCGTTCCTTTCCTTCTGTGCCCTGCCGTGTGCCCGTACAGCAGTTTACTACCACATATGGGGTGTTTCTGTCAACAACAGAATCAGGGCAATAAATATTGAGTTTTGTTTGGCTGTTAACCCTTGCTTTGTTAGTGGAAAAAAATGGATTAAAATGGAAAATCTGCCCAAAAAGTGAAATTCTGAAATTTCATCTCCATTTTCCATTGATTCTTGTGGAACTCCTAAAGGGTTAACAAAGTTTGTAAAATCAGTTTTGAATACTTTAAGGGGTGTAGTTTCTAAAATGGGGTCACTTTTTTGGAGTTTCTACTCTAGGGCTGCATCAGGGGGGCTTCAAATGGGACATGGTGTAAAAAAAACAGTCCAGCAAAATCTGCCTTCCAAAAACCGTATGGCATTCCTTTCCTTCTGCGTCCTGCCGTGTGACCGTAAAGCAGTTTGCGACCACTTATGGGGTGTTTCTGTCAACAACAGAATCAGGGCAATAAATATTGAGTTTTGTTTGGCTGTTAACCCTTGCTTTGTTACTGTAAAAAATGGATTAAAATGGGAAATCTGCCAAAAAAGTTAAATTCAGAAATTTCATCTCCATTTTCCATTAATTCTTATTAACACCTAGAGGGTTAACAAAGATTGTAAAATCTGTTTTGAATACCTTGAGGGGTGTAGTTTTTAAAATGGGGTCATTTTTGTCTGGTTTCTGTAAAGGGGGAATATTAATCACCAATATTTATGCAAATATCAATAATTAATATTCATAAATGGGAGGAGCCATCTATTGATGTCTCCGCCCATTTATGCCTTTATATAACAACAATACTTTCGCTATGCTTTACACTGATCGCTACACTAGCTGCATGCGCCTTACTAACTAACTATCGCCAATAACTATACGTTACACAGATAGTTACAAATATAACGGTGTTTATTAACAATACACTACGCAATACACTAACAATACAGCACTAAATATACAGAACTCAACTACACTACACGTTCCCAAATTCCACCCACAAACTAACTATACAGTTCACACATACAAGTAATATTAACAATAACCCACCCATCTGGTCCTATACTATCCCTATAGGGTACGCAAGAGGGTTAATTACACAATATTGTTTGCAGAGCAGAGGCATGCTCTACAGAGATCCAGGGGTACAGCAGGGAGCAGGGAGGAACCAGCTCCATAGGGGTATGGCAGGGGTTAACCAGAGGGGGGACAGGGTATCAGGGGTGTTAAGGGTTACCAGGGGTGATAGGGGTAACCAAGCAAGGAACCAGGGGTAATAAGTGGTGTCAGGCAAGGGACCAGGGGTACCAAGGGGTGTAATGGGGTTGCAGGCAAGGGAATGGGGTTGCAGGCAAGGGAATGGGGTTACAGGCAAGGGGCCAGGGGTAATGGGGTTGCCAGGGGTAGGATATATGATAGGTGTACAGGGATAGGGGATGTGGATCGTTGGTGGGATAGGGGAATAGGGGGCGATACTTATGGTACTGCTCGTCCTCCTAGGGTGATCCTCGCCAGCCAGGGGGCCTCCTTCTGGGGGGTGGGGGTCCGGTCCTTCTCCCGGAGCGCAGGACGCGCTCTCTTTGGGGGCCCGGTCGGCCCTTGAGCCGGAGGGGGGGGGCCGAGTTGTCCTGAGCGCCGATGCGCTCTCCAGGTGGGGGCCCCGATCCTAACTGCGGAGTGCCGGGGCCGCCGGATATTTATTCCCCGGCGGCCCGCACTCCCGCGCCACGCGCCCACTAGGGGGCGCTCGCGCGCCCCCATCATCCACGTGGGCCGGCGCAGTGATATGACGTCACTGCGCCGGCCAGCACATCGGGGACCCGCTGCAGACAGGCGGGAGAAGCCTTTGATCTCCCGCCTGCTGCACCTAGCATTCCGGACAGTGCGATAGCAATCACACTGTCGGAATGCGCATAATAGAAGGAGGAGAGGCTTCTCCCCTTCTTCTATCATGTGTAATTATCTCCAGCAGCGCTGGTGATAATTACAATAAAGGGCTCAGATTCTGTTGAATCTGAGCTCTTTGTATCCATCAGGATGACCGGACATTCTGATGCAATTAGCCAGATTGCATCGGTGCGAATGCTTGGGGCACATTCACACCGATGCACCTGGTTTCAGTTATAAGAGGGGGGGGGGGGATATACTGTATATATATACAGGGAGTGCAGAATTATTAGGCAAGTTGTATTTTTGAGGATTAATTTTATTATTGAACAACAACCATGTTCTCAATGAACCCAAAAAACTCATTAATATCAAAGCTGAATATTTTTGGAAGTAGTTTTTAGTTTGTTTTTAGTTTTAGCTATTTTAGGGGGATATCTGTGTGTGCAGGTGACTATTACTGTGCATAATTATTAGGCAACTTAACAAAAAACAAATATATACCCATTTCAATTATTTATTTTTACCAGTGAAACCAATATAACATCTCAACATTCACAAATATACATTTCTGACATTCAAAAACAAAACATAAACAAATCAGTGACCAATATAGCCACCTTTCTTTGCAAGGACACTCAAAAGCCTGCCATCCATGGATTCTGTCAGTGTTTTGATCTGTTCACCATCAACATTGCGTGCAGCAGCAACCACAGCCTCCCAGACACTGTTCAGAGAGGTGTACTGTTTTCCCTCCTTGTAAATCTCACATTTGATGATGGACCACAGGTTCTCAATGGGGTTCAGATCAGGTGAACAAGGAGGCCATGTCATTAGATTTTCTTCTTTTATACCCTTTCTTGCCAGCCACGCTGTGGAGTACTTGGACGCGTGTGATGGAGCATTGTCCTGCATGAAAATCATGTTTTTCTTGAAGGATGCAGACTTCTTCCTGTACCACTGCTTAAAGAAGGTGTCTTCGAGAAATTGGCAGTAGGACTGGGAGTTGAGCTTGACTCCATCCTCAACCCGAAAAGGCCCCACAAGCTCATCTTTGATGATACCAGCCCAAACCACTACTCCACCTCCACCTTGCTGGCGTCTGAGTCGGACTGGAGCTCTCTACCCTTTACCAATCCAGCCACGGGCCCATCCATCTGGCCCATCAAGACTCACTCTCATTTCATCAGTCCATAAAACCTTAGAAAAATCAGTCTTGAGATATTTCTTGGCCCAGTCTTGACGTTTCAGCTTGTGTGTCTTGTTCAGTGGTGGTCGTCTTTCAGCCTTTCTTACCTTGGCCATGTCTCTGAGTATTGCACACCTTGTGCTTTTGGGCACTCCAGTGATGTTGCAGCTCTGAAATATGGCCAAACTGGTGGCAAGTGGCATCTTGGCAGCTGCACGCTTGACTTTTCTCAGTTCATGGGCAGTTATTTTGCTCCTTGGTTTTTCCACACGCTTCTTGCGACCCTGTTGACTATTTTGAATGAAACGCTTGATTGTTCGATGATCACGCTTCAGAAGCTTTGCAATTTTAAGAGTGCTGCATCCCTCTGCAAGATATCTCACTATTTTTGACTTTTCTGAGCCTGTCAAGTCCTTCTTTTGACCCATTTTGCCAAAGGAAAGGAAGTTGCCTAATAATTATGCACACCTAATATAGGGTGTTGATGTCATTAGACCACACCCCTTCTCATTACAGAGATGCACATCACCTAATATGCTTAATTGGTAGTAGGCTTTCGAGCCTATACAGCTTGGAGTAAGACAACATGCTTAAAGAGGATGATGTGGTCAAAATACTCATTTGCCTAATAATTCTGCACGCGGTGTATATATATAAAATATACATGTGTATTGATGCTTGGGGCACATCCATACACATGTATACATTAATCATACATTCTAAGGGGGATTATATAAGGGGCCACATTCATATATATATATAAGGGGGCACAAGCCCCTACATTATAAGGGGGCACAAGCCCCTACATATATTAAAAGGGATCACATATATCCCACAGGGGCCTACATGAGCCCCTGTGGGCCACTAAGGGCAGATGTGCGCAGATGCTGGGAACATCCGCGCACATCCTTCTATAACGTGATTAATGCATGCATATATATCATACATGCACGCACGTGTTTGCATGCATGTACAGTGGGGGAAATAATTATTTGACCCCTCACTGATTTTGTAAGTTTGTCCAATGACAAAGAAATGAAAAGTCTCAGAACAGTATCATTTCAATGGTAGGTTTATTGTAACAGTGGCAGATAGCACATCAAAAGGAAAATCGAAAAAATAACTTTAAATAAAAGATAGCAACTGATTTGCATTTCATTGAGTGAAATAAGTATTTGAACCCCTACCAACCATTAAGAGTTCTGGCTCCCACAGAGTGGTTAGACACTTCTCAATTAGTCACCCTCATTAAGGACACCTGTCTTAACTAGTCACCTGTATAAAAGACACCTGTCCACAGAATCAATCAATCAAGCAGACTCCAAACTCTCCAACATGGGAAAGACCAAAGAGCTGTCCAAGGATGTCAGAGACAAAATTGTAGACCTGCACAAGGCTGGAATAGGCTACAAAACCATTAGCAAGAAGCTGGGAGAGAAGGTGACAACTGTTGGTGCGATTGTTCGAAAATGGAAGGAGCACAAAATGAACATCAATCGACCTCGCTCTGGGGCTCCACGCAAGATCTCACCTCGTGGGGTGTCAATGGTTCTGAGAAAGGTGAAAAAGCATCCTAGAACTACACGGGAGGAGTTAGTTAATGACCTCAAATTAGCAGGGACCACAGTCACCAAGAAAACCATTGGAAACACATTACACCGCAATGGATTAAAATCCTGCAGGGCTCGCAAGGTCCCCCTGCTCAGGAAGGCACATGTGCAGGCCCGTCTGAAGTTTGCCAATGAACACCTGAATGATTCAGAGAGTGACTGGGAGAAGGTGCTGTGGTCTGATGAGACCAAAATAGAGCTCTTTGGCATTAACTCAACTCGCTGTGTTTGGAGGAAGAAAAATGCTGCCTATGACCCCCAAAACACCGTCCCCACCGTCAAGCATGGGGGTGGAAACATTTTGCTTTGGGGGTGTTTTTCTGCTAAGGGCACAGGACAACTTATTCGCATAAACGGGAAAATGGACGGAGCCATGTATCGTGAAATCCTGAGCGACAACCTCCTTCCCTCTGCCAGGAAACTGAAAATGGGTCGTGGATGGGTGTTCTAGCACGACAATGACCCAAAACATACAGCAAAGGCAACAAAGGAGTGGCTCAAGAAGAAGCACATTAAGGTCATGGAGTGGCCTAGTCAGTCTCCGGACCTTAATCCAATCGAAAACCTATGGAGGGAGCTCAAGCTCAGAGTTGCACAGAGACAGCCTCGAAACCTTAGGGATTTAGAGATGATCTGCAAAGAGGAGTGGACCAACATTCCTCCTAAAATGTGCGCAAACTTGGTCATCAATTACAAGAAACGTTTGACCTCTGTGCTTGCAAACAAGGGTTTTTCCACCAAGTATTAAGTCTTTTTTTGTTAGAGGGTTCAAATACTTATTTCACTCAACGAAATGCAAATCAGTTGCTATCTTTTATTTAAAGTTATTTTTTCGATTTTCCTTTTGATGTGCTATCTGCCACTGTTACAATAAACCTACCATTGAAATGATACTGTTCTGAGACTTTTCATTTCTTTGTCATTGGACAAACTTACAAAATCAGTGAGGGGTCAAATAATTATTTCCCCCACTTGTATGTATATATATATGCATGCGTCTCAACCCTTCCTCAACAATCCCCCTGTTGTCGGACTATATAATACGACAATATAATGGGGGAACGGGTTGAGATATATTTGCCCCCCTTCAACCCCATCTTTGGTGGAAGTTCAGGAAGAACTGTAGTGCACACTGACCTTTAGGTACTTAGACATCCCTAATCCAGCTTCCTCCGACCTGCCCTTCACCGTAACCTACTCCTCCGTCCACAGGATACACCGTCTTCTTCTTGACATCTTTAGGATACCACACACCCACAGTCTCTCGTTTATTCTGCCGATCTTAAAGTATCTTCGCCCCCCCCCCCCCCCCAATTCTGGAGTGGGTTCACCCTTACAGTCTTTAACTGGCCTTTCTTTAACAGTCTCTTGGTGTCGGCCACCCCCACTTTGGAGTGACCACATCCCCACAGTCTCTCGGTAGTTCTGCCGATCTTCAGGTATGGCCCGCCTCCAAGGCACCTGGAGCGGGTTCACCCTCACAACCTCAGTCCCAACTTTCTTCTATTCAACGTCTGTTTCCATCTTGATGGGTGCGGTTCTCCCGTGGACAGAGTAATAGGTCTTTACAAGGCAGGTCAAACTCTTAAGCGGTGATGTCATAGTACCTAACATCTACTGCGGAGAACACCTCCGCCACACTACACCTCCAGCCCCTCCCTTAAGAACCTCACCGTTCCAGGGTTCAAGGTGGCAAATGGCAAACAAAGGATGCCTGTCCCTATCGTGACCTAACCTTATCCCCATTCACACAAAATACATGTCACATCCCTCCCAACACCACCAAAATTATTATATGTATGTGTACCCATAGAGACTCATGCAACCTGGCAAATCTCTACACCTCCAAAGACACAGGTAGGTCGCAGACCCCTGTGTCAATGGGAAACAACTATAGGATGCAAATGTGTACAGCCAAATATAGGCTGTCACACATTTGTACCTAGAGTGTCTATGGGTACACAATTGACCGACAAACAAAATCAATAAATACAATGTGCTATGGGGTTTCGGGGTAGTACAAGTTATACGTCCCGAACCCTCATAGGAAACAAAGTGTGTCCATACAATATTTGGCTACAGGAACAATGTTTGAGTTATGTCCTGAGCCTCCTCCTCCGGATAGTTCTGTAAAGTTCTGTCTGGTTCTGGTGTATTTGGTCAATAAGTCCCTTGACCCTCCGCTAAATGACGATGACCAGAACCAGAAGAAGTTTCACTGGGTGAAACAAGTGATAGTAGCTCTTCCACCCGAACGTCTCCAAGTCTTCTTCCAGAGTCTGAGATAACGCTCCCGCTGGATTGTAGCACAGTCTTCCATCTCTAGAACACCTCTAGGCAGAGGTCGTTTAGTTGCCAAAATCCAGTGGGATCCTCTGGAGCCTCACAAGAGAGTCAGGGGGAATAGCTGGCCTCTTCTGTGGCATCTCCTGAGTTTTTCTTCCGCTCCATATAAAATCACACCTATGGCAGAAGAAAATACCAGGCGCTCCCAGGGGAATTTCTCCCCTAACAGTGCAATTAAATGTGAAAATTCCCAACACCAATACCTTTGACCCATGGGTAGAGAAAGGTATTGGGCTGCCCTTTATCTCACAGGACCCCTCGTTATCCCAATACTGGTGTCTGAACACCCTCTACACATCCCTCTGCACCAACAGATAAGGATGGCCACCCTACTAGGTTAGGATAACTGGAGTTCTGTGGACAAAGCACCATCTTGTTATTGATGGCACCGCATCCCTGTCCACCCATGTGTATCCAGGCTGACTTCCCCCTGTGATCCCGTCTTGTGGGGGCCCGCAGAACCAATGGCATAGGCATGCCCTGGCTCCCCAGGACCCCACAACACAAGAACACAGTCCACACTCTGCTGCCAAACACTCTGCGTCCAATCCCCATCAGAGCTGTGCTACCTGCTCGGACTAGAATCAAGTGCGCAGCACAACATTACTGTCACTACCAGAGCTTGGAGACGTTCTCACAGCTCTGTTTCTCCACCCCTGTGATGATGTCACTACTAGAGCTTGGAGGAGTTCTCACTGCTCTGTTTCTCCGCCCCTGTGATGAGGTCTTTACTTTCTGTTTCCTTCCTCCCAGCTGTTCCTCCTGCGTTTGATTTCCCTGCCTTTAAATCACCCCTCCTCCTTTGTAGGGTGTGGATTATATTTCTCATTTGAGTTGTAGCTCTTGCTTGAGTATCTTCACTTGTAAGCTATCATTTCACTGGACCTGTGTTCTGCTGCAGCAAGTACTCCGGATATTGCCAGCTGTCTTTGGATCCGTCTTCTCTGCTGCTGCAGCTCCTTCAGCTAAGTGTGCAGACATTGTAGTGTATCTGTTTATTTTCTGACTGGATCCGAGGCGACCACGGTTCCCTCCATATACTGAGCAGGGCACCAGTGGCCGTGCCCCTTCCACTATTGTAGGGGTTACAGTGGTCATCAGTCTTAGGTACGCGGGCATGCCTCGTTCCACCATTTGGATCCGGTCACTAGCTCTATTTACTGTGTATGCTCTTGTTGCTCACATACAGCCGTGACATTATAATTAACCGAAACCGTCCTTTTTGACATGGATCCGCTTTCTGGCCTGGTTGACCGCATGCAGGGTCTTTCTTTGGAGGTAGCGGATCTCCGTCAATCTATGACTCAGCTTCAAGCATTGGGCTCTGCTCCGGCCCATGGAGTCTGTTGCGAGCCAAAGGTCTCACTTCCGGAAACGTTCTCCGGGGGCAGTGAGAATTTTGTTCGCTTCAGAGAGGCATGCAAACTCCATTTTTGCTTGTGTCCCCACTCCTCTGGTAATGAGGAGCAGAGGGTGAGGATTGTCATCTCCCTGCTCAGGGGTAATGCTCAGACTTGGGCTTTTTCGCTGCCATCAGGGGATCCCTCCCTTCGATCCGTGGAAAGATTTTTTGTGGCCCTGGGGCAGATATATGATGACCCGGATCGTGTTGCTCTGGCCGAATCTAACTTACGTTTTTTATGCCAGAACAAACTGTCTGCGGAGCTTTATTGTTCTGAATTTCGGAGATGGGCAGCTGATTCAGGTTGGAATGATGCTGCACTCCGGAGTCAGTTCTGTCATGGTCTCTCAGAGAGATTGAAAGATGCGTTTGCTTTCCATGAGAGACCAACGTCCTTAGAGTCTGCCATGTCATTGGCGGTACGCCTTGACAGGCGTCTAAGAGAAAGAAACGAGACCTCTCTGTCCAGCCATTGTCAGTCTAGGGGCAGTGGTGCGGACTCATTCAGTGTGCAGGGGCCTCATCCTGTCTCGCTCCCCTCTGAGGAGGAGCCCATGCAGCTAGGTCGACTTGCCCCTGATAAAAGAGGATTTAGTCCTCAGAGTATGGTGTGTTTTTGTTGTGGGGGCATAGGTCATTTGGCAAATGTTTGTCCGTCTAGGAGATTCTTGAACTGTACTAAGAGCGATAATAAGAGAAAAACCTCAAAAGGTAAATCATCAAACTCTGCTTCATCTGCTATTTTGGGCAAAGTTGATGTAGGAATTGATGCTTTTCCTCTGACCTGCAGTTCCCGTTTTCTCCTGTCTGCCAGGGTGGCGCTAGAGAGCAAAGTCATTTCTTGTGAGATTTTTGCCGATTTTTGTCAATCTTATTGACACTCAATTTGAAGCCATGCATGGTTTTCAGGTTTGCACATTAGAAAAGGATATACCTGTTTTTGCTATTGACTCTGCTCCACTCTCACAGAGATCTCTGAAGGGCATTGTTCACAATATCCGGTTAGCTGTAGGTGACACTCATGTGGAGGATATATCTTGTTTTGTCCTTAACGGATTGCCTTCTCCTCTAGTTTTGGGGTTACCCTGGCTCACTAGACATAACCCCACTATTGATTGGCAAGGAAGGCAAATAAATGAGTGGAGTGACTTTTGTAGAGAGAATTGTCTCACAGCGACTTTTGCAGAGGTGTCTACTAAAACTGTGCCATCATTTCTCTCTGATTTCTCGGACGTGTTTTCCGAGAGCGGTGTTCAGGAGCTACCTCCTCACCGGGAGTTTGACTGTCCCATTAACCTCATTCCCGGCGCCAAGCTGCCAAAAGCACGCCTCTACAATCTCTCACAACCGGAAAGAATCGCAATGCGAACCTATATGTCCGAGAGTCTCGATAAGGGGCATATTCGTCCCTCAAAATCACCTGTTGCCGCAGGTTTTTTTTTTGTTAAAAAAAAAGATGGCTCTCTGAGACCTTGACTAGATTTTAGGGAGCTGAACCGTATCACGATTCGCGATCCCTATCCCCTTCCTCTGATCCCGGACCTCTTCAACCAAATTGTTGGGGCCAAGGTTTTTTCCAAATTGGATTTGAGAGGCGCGTACAACCTGGTCAGGGTCAGAGAGGGGGATGAATGGAAAACGGCCTTTAATACCCCTAACGGGCATTTCGAGAATCTCGTTATGCCTTTCGGCCTGATGAATGCTCCGGCCGTCTTTCAGCATTTTGTTAACAGTATTTTCTACCATTTAATGGGGAAATTTGTATTGGTGTATCCTGATGATATTTTGATTTTTTCCCCTGATGTTCGGACCCATCAGGATCATCTTTTTCAGGTTCTGCAGATTCTGCGGGAAAATAAATTGTACGCCAAGCTGGAGAAATGTCTTTTTATGGTATCGGAGATTCAATTTCTGGGTTTTCTCCTCTCTGCTTCTGGTTTTCGCATGGATCCGGAGAAGGTCCGTGCTGTACTTGAGTGGGAGCTTCCTGAGAATCAGAAGGCATTGATGCGCTTTCTGGGTTTTGCGAACTATTACAGAAAGTTCATTTTGAATTATTCCTCTGTTGTCAAACCCCTCACTGACATGACAAAAAAGGGGGCGGATTTTTCCTCTTGGGTCGGAGGAGGCGCTTGCAGCTTTTTCTAAGATTAAAGAGAGTTTTGCGTCTGCTCCCATCTTGGTGCATCCCGATGTTTCCTTACCTTTTATTGTTGAGGTGGATGCTTCCGAGGTGGGTGTGGGTGCGGTTTTGTCCCAGGGCCCTTCTCCTGCCAAATGGCGACCCTGTGCCTTTTTCTCTAAAAAACTCTCCCCGGCAGAGAAAAACTATGATGTGGGAGATAGGGAGTTGTTGGCCATCAAGTTGGCTTTCGAGGAATGGCGCCATTGGTTGGAGGGGGCCAGGCACCCTATCACCGTTTTTACCGACCATAAGAATCTGGCATACTTGGAGTCGGCCAGGCGTATGAATCCGAGACAGGCCAGATGGTCTCTGTTCTTCTCCAGATTCAATTTTGTCGTTACATTCCGCCCTGGGATCAAAAATGTGAAGGCTGATGCTCTCTCTCGCTGTTTTCCGGGAGGAGGAAACTCTGAGGACCCGGGTCCCATTTTGGCGGAGGGGGTAGTTGTTTCTGCTCTATATTCTGATTTGGAGGCCGAGGTCCAGGCTGCCCAGACTGAGGCACCTGCCCGTTGTCCTTCTGGGAAGTTGTTTGTGCCTCCCGAGCTACGTCACAAACTCTTCAAGGAGCATCATGATACTGTTCTTGCTGGTCACCCCGGGAGTAGAGCCACTGTAGATCTCATTGCTCGGAGATTTTGGTGGCCGGCTCTTCGTAAGTCGGTGGAGGGTTTTGTGGCTGCTTGTGAGACGTGCGCTCGCGCTAAGGTCCCTCGTTCACGGCCTTCAGGTTCCCTTCTCCCGTTACCCATACCTTCCCGTCCTTGGACACACCTGTCCATGGACTTTATCACGGATCTTCCTCGTTCCTCAGGGAAGTCGGTGATCCTGGTGGTGGTGGACCGTTTTAGCAAGATGGCTCATTTCGCACCTTTCCCTGGTTTACCCAATGCTAAAACGTTGGCGCAAGCTTTTGTCGACCATATTGTTAAATTGCATGGCATTCCCTCTGATATTGTTTCCGATAGAGGCACGCAGTTTGTGTCCAGATTCTGGAAGGCTTTCTGTTCTCGCCTGGGGGTTCGGCTGTCCTTCTCTTCTGCTTTTCACCCGCAGTCGAATGGTCAGACTGAGCGCCTTAATCAGAATCTGGAGACATATTTGCGCTGTTTTGTGGCAGAGAACCAGGAGGATTGGTGTTCATTTCTCCCTCTTGCTGAGTTTGCTCTGAACAACCGTCGTCAGGAATCTTCTGATAAGTCACCATTCTTTGGTGCATATGGGTTCCATCCGCAGTTTGGGACATTCTCGGGAGGGGCTCTTTCTGGTTTACCTGAGGAGGAGAAATTTTCCTCGTCTTTGTCTACCATTTGGCAAAAGATTCAGAGTAATCTTAGAAAGATGAGTGAGAAGTATAAGCGTGTGGCTGATAAGAGACGTGTGCCTGGTCAGGACCTGAATGTGGGTGATCTGGTGTGGTTGTCTACAAGAAATATTAAACTGAAGGTTCCCTCCTGGAAATTGGGTCCCAAGTTTATTGGGCCTTATAAAATCTTGTCAGTCATCAATCCTGTTGCCTTCCGTCTTGATCTTCCACGGGTTTGGAAGATACATAATGTATTTCACAGATCTCTCTTAAAACCATATGTCCAGCCCACGGTACCCTCCTCTTTGCCTCCTCCTCCGATTTTGGTTGATGGCAATCTGGAGTTTGAGGTTTCCAGAATTGTGGACTCTCGCATTGTCCGCGGTTCTCTTCAGTACCTCGTTCATTGGAAGGGTTATGGTCCTGAGGAGAGGATGTGGGTTCCGGTGTCGGACATTAAAGCTACTCGCCTCATCAGGGCATTTCATAGGGCTCATCCTGAGAAGGTGGGTCCTGGGTGTCCGGAGTCCACCCGTAGAGGGGGGGGGGGGGTACTGTCACTACCAGAGCTTTGAGACGTTCTCACAGCTCTGTTTCTCCACCCCTGTGATGATGTCACTACTAGAGCTTGGAGGAGTTCTCACTGCTCCGTTTCTCCGCCCCTGTGATGAGGTCTTTACTTTCTGTTTCCTTCCTCCCAGCTGTTCCTCCTGCGTTTGATTTCCCTGCCTTTAAATCACCCCTCCTCCTTTGTAGGGTGTGAATTATATTTCTCATTTGAGTTGTAGCTCTTGCTTGAGTATCTTCACTTGTAAGCTATCATTTCACTGGACCTGTGTTCTGCTGCAGCAAGTACTCCGGATATTGCCAGCTGTCTTTGGATCCGTCTTCTCTGCTGCTGCAGCTCCTTCAGCTAAGTGTGCAGACATTGTAGTGTATCTGTTTATTTTCTGACTGGATCCGAGGCGACCACGGTTCCCTCCATATACTGAGCAGGGCACCAGTGGCCGTGCCCCTTCCACTATTGTAGGGGTTACAGTGGTCATCAGTCTTAGGTACGCGGGCATGCCTCGTTCCACCATTTGGATCCGGTCACTAGCTCTATTTACTGTGTATGCTCTTGTTGCTCACATACAGCCGTGACAATTACACCAATGTTGTCTGTCCGCCCGAGTCCCCAGCGCAACACAGCCCTACCGAAAACCTTGAGCACAACAGCGTTATCCGTATCGATCTGAGACCCTGGTTGCCCAGAATAATATCACATAATCCTTTGTGTGCTGCATGGAGAAGGTCCTTATGCCTTCTCCCGACCAGCAGGATTTCCCGTGTGATATTATCTGCTTGCGAACCTATACGTTCTCGATAGTAGTTTGCTCTGCATGGCCCAGGTCCATCTACACTGCAGCCGTGCTCCCTTCTCCTGAATTGTTCCATCCTCAGGGACGCACTCTTCACAACAGTTCTTTTTCCCAAAGTCAGGGAAAAATCTCTGTTAGTCTGGACCGGCTTGACCTGATGATTAGACCGGTCACAGACTACTCTCCCCCCTTGTGGCCCTGCACAGGGCAACATTTTGGGAGATTCCGACCCTGGCTTTACGGAAAAATAAAGGGCCGGCACCAACTTGGTGATAACATGTTGCATGCCAGACATTAGCTGGGACCTTACAGCAACCTCAGCCTTCAATTTGGCTACCGTCACGTCAGTAGAGGCAGTCCGCTCCTTGAAGGCCTTGACTTCAGTATAAGACTGAGTCAACTTAGCCTCAATTTCCTCCTTCTGCCTCTGCAGCTCTACTAACTGTGACTCTATCCTAGCCACCTGCGCATCTCGGTCAACAGTAGACTGCACACTCTCTGCCAGCTGTGCCTGCAATGCCGAAACCTGGTCCAAATTACTGGTACAGCACTGGCAGTGAATGGCCGGAGGAATTGTCTCCGTTGACTGAGACACCAGCGCCACTTCCTTTGGCTTACAGATGCTAGCCTCAAACGTATGAACGAGTTTGGCTAGCATCCGAAGCCGTTTGGTGGCCTTGTTCAACACCGTCCGTTTGTTAACACAAAGCTTGTCATAAGTACAAGCCTGTGCTAACAAATCGGACCACAGCATTTCTGCTGACTTGTATGTAGTGGGGAGGATGGGGTTAAATGTGCTGTGTTTAGCTAAGTGTTGGAGTGTGGGGAAGTTCATACTCACATTTTTCTGAGCCTCCATCTTCTTGTTGGTGCTGTACTTTCCCGTCCCTTGCAGCTGCTTGAAAGAAGTCCTTTTCTTCCGGATCGCTTCTTCCCGACCAGCTGGACTTTTATGTACCTCCAACGAAGATGGATCTCTTTCCGTGCCTTCTTCTCTTACCCCAGCGACGGTGACCGTGTAAAGCAAATACAAAAATATTAATACACAGATAGATTACAGATTCTCTGCAAAAGATTTTGTTTTATTTCTGGTACTCTAAGGGAAGTATCGCTTCTCCTGTACGAATTATCGGGTCCTAGACGCTCAGACACTCCGCTGACCGCGTCTCTCCTGCCCGCTAATTCACAGTACTAGCGACCCTCAGCCTTAAGACCAAAAACAAACGCAAAATCCACGCAGTGGGCCTGGCTCGCCAATGTAAAGGGGGAATATTAATCACCAATATTTATGCAAATATCAATAATTAATATTCATAAATGGGAGGAGCCATCTATTGATGTCTCCGCCCATTTATGCCTTTATATAACAACAATACTTTCGTTATGCTTTACACTGATCGCTACACTAGCTGCATGCGCCTTACTAACTAACTATCGCCAATAACTACACGTTACACAGATAGTTACAAATAAAACAGTATTTATTAACAATACACTACGCAATACACTAACAATACAGCACTAAATATACAGAACTCAACTACACTACACGTTACCAAATTCCACCCACAAACTAACTATACAGTTCACACATACAAGTAATATTAACAATAACCCACCCATCTGGTCCTATACTATCCCTATGGGGTACGCAAGAGGGTTAATTACACAATATTGTTTGCAGAGCAGAGGCATGCTCTACAGAGATCCAGGGGTACAGCAGGGAGCAGGGAGGAACCAGCTCCATAGGGGTATGGCAGGGGTTAACCAGAGGGGGGACAGGGTATCAGGGGTATTAAGGGTTACCAGGGGTGATAGGGGTAACCAAGCAAGGAACCAGGGGTAATAAGTGGTGTCAGGCAAGGGACCAGGTGTACCAAGGGGTGTAATGGGGTTGCAGGCAAGGGAATGGGGTTGCAGGCAAGGAAATGGGGTTACAGGCAAGGGGCCAGGGGTAATGGGGTTGCCAGGGGTAGGATATACAGGTATGGGAGGTGTACAGGGATAGGGGATGTGGATCGTTGGTGGGATAGGGGAATAGGGGGCGATACTTATGGTACTGCTCGTCCTCCTAGGGTGATCCTCGCCAGCCAGGGGGCCTCCTTCTGGGGGGTGGGGGTCCGGTTCTTCTCCCGGAGCGCAGGACGCGCTCTCTTTGGGGGTCCGGTCGGCCCTTGAGCCGGAGGGGGGGGACCGAGTTGTCCTGAGCGCTGATGCGCTCTCCAGGTGGGGGCCCCGATCCTAACTGCGGAGTGCCGGGGCCGCCGGGGGCCGGGGGCCAGCGCAGTGATATGACGTCACTGCGCCGGCCAGACCATCGGGGACGCGCTGCAGACAGGCGGGAGAAGCCTTTGATCTCCCGCCTGCTGCACCTAGCATTCCGGACAGTGCGATGGCAATCGCACTGTCGGAATGCGCATAATAGAAGGAGGAGAGGCTTCTCCCCTTCTTCTATCATGTGTAATTATCTCCAGCAGCGCTGGGGATAATTACAACAAAGGGCTCAGATTCTGTTGAATCTGAGCTCTTTGTATCCATCAGGATGACCAGACCCTTGTCCGGTCATTCTGATGCAATTAGCCAGATTGCATCGATGCGAATGCTTGGGGCACATTCACACCGATGCACCTGGTTTCAGTTATAGGAGGGGGGGGGATATATATATATAAAATATACATGTGTATTGATGCTTGGGGCACATCCATACACATGTATACATTAATCATACATTCTAAGGGGGATTATATAAGGGGCCACATTCATATATATAAGGGGGCACAAGCCCCTACATATATTAAAAGGGATCACATATATCCCACAGGGGCCTACATGAGCCCCTGTGGGCCACTAAGGGCAGATGTGCGCAGATGCTGGGAACATCCGCGCACATCCTCCTATAACGTGATTAATGCATGCATATATATCATACATGCACGCACGTGTTTGCATGCATGTATGTATATATATATGCATGCGTCTCAACCCTTCCTCAACACAAAGCACCAACATATTTTGCATCATTTTACAATTAGAGAGTTCATATACAGAGTCATAAGTTACATAGCAACAAACAAGTCTATGATTAACCCCTTAAGAACCCTGCCTTAAGGACCAGGCCATTTTTTGCAAATCTGACATGTCACTTTATGTGGTGATAACTTTAAAACGCTTTTACTTATCCAGGCCATTCTGACATAGTTTTCTCGTCACATATTGTACTTCATGACAGTGCTAAAATTGAGTCAAAAACATCATTTTTATTTTTTAAAAAAATACCAAATTTACCCAAAAATTAGAAAAATTTTCAAATTTCTATTTCTCTACTTTTATAATAGATAGTAATACCTCCAAAAATAGTTATTACTTTACATCCCCATTAGTCTACTTCATGTTTGGATCATTTTGTGAATGCCATTCTATTTTTTGGGGATGTTAGAAGGCTTAGAAGTTTAGAAGCAAATCTTGAAATTTAAAAAAATAAAATCCAAAACCCACTTTTTAAGGACTAGTTCAAATCTGAAGTCGCTTTGTGAGGCTCACATAAAAGAAACTGTTGAGGAAGGGTTGAGACGCATGCATAAGTGATATTGCAAAAGGCCTCGATGGGAAGGTGTGTCTTTTTGCTGATGACACAAAGATATGTAACAGGGTTGATGTTCCTGGAGGGAAACGCCAAATGGAAAAGGATTTAGGAAAACTAGAAGAATGGTCAGAACTCTGGCAACTGAAATTTAATGTGGATAAGTGCAAGATAATGCACCTGGGGCGTAAAAACCCAAGGGCAGAATATAGAATATTTGACACAGCCCTGACCTCAGTATCTGAGTATCTAATTAGGAGTAATTATTTCAGAAGACTTAAAGGTGGGAAGACAATGTAATAGGGCAGCACGAAATGCCAGCAGAATGCTTGGATGTATAGGGAGAGGTATAAGCAGTAGAAAGAGTGAAGTGCTTATGCCGCTGTACAGAACACTGGTGAGACCTCACTTGGAGTATTGTGCGCAGTACTGGAGGCCATATCTCCAGAAGGATATAGATACTCTAGAGAGAGTTCAGAGAAGAGCTACTAAACTAGTACATGGATTGCAGGATAAAACTTACCAGGAAAGGTTAAAGGACCTTAACATGTATAGCTTGGAAGAAAGAAGAGACAGAGGGGATATGATAGAAACTTTTAAATACATAAAGGGAATCAACTCGGTAAAGGAGGAGAGCATATTTAAAAGAAGAAAAACTACCACAAGAGGACACAGTTTTAAATTAGAGGGGCAAAGGTTTAAAAGTAATATAAGGAAGTATTACTTTACTGAGAGAGTAGTGGATGCATGGAATAGCCTTCCTGCAGAAGTGGTAGCTGCAAATACAGTGAAGGGGTTTAAGCGTGCATGGGATAGGCATATGGCTATCCTTCATATAAGATAGGGCCAGGGGCTATCCATAGTATTCAGATATATTGGGCAGACTAGATGGGCCAAATGGTTCTTATCTGCCGACACATTCTATGTTTCTATGTTTCTATGCAAACACGTGCGTGCATGTATGATATATATGCATGCATTAATCACGTTATAGGAGGATGTGCGCGGATGTTCCCAGCATCTGCGCACATCTGCCCTTAGTGGCCCACAGGGGCTCATGTAAGCCCCTGTGGGATATATGTGATCCCTTTTAATATATGTAGGGGCTTGTGCCCCCTTATAATGTAGGGGCTTGTGCCCCCTTATATATATGAATGTGGCCCCTTATATAATCCCCCTTAGAATGTATGATTAATGTATACATGTGTATGGATGTGCCCCAAGCATCAATACACATGTATATTTTATATATATATATCCCCCCCCCTCCTATAACTGAAACCAGGTGCATCGGTGTGAATGTGCCCCAAGCATTCGCACCGATGCAATCTGGCTAATTGCATCAGAATGACCGGACAAGGGTCTGGTCATCCTGATGGATACAAAGAGCTCAGATTCAACAGAATCTGAGCCCTTTGTTGTAATTATCCCCAGCGCTGCTGGAGATAATTACACATGATAGAAGAAGGGGAGAAGCCTCTCCTCCTTCTATTATGCGCATTCTGACAGTGCGATTGCTATCGCACTGTCCGGAATGCTAGGTGCAGCAGGCGGGAGATCAAAGGCTTCTCCCGCCTGTCTGCAGCGTGTCCCCGATGTGCTGGCCGGCCCAGTGACGTCATATCACTGCGCCGGCCCACGTGGATGATGGGGGCGTGCGCGCGCCCCCTGGTGGGCGCGTGGCGCGGGAGTGCGGGCCGCCGGGGGATAAATATCCGGCGGCCCCGGCACTCCGCAGTTAGGATTGGGGCCCCCACCTGGAGAGCGCATCGGCGCTCAGGACAACTCGGCCCCCCCTCCGGCTCAAGGACCGACCGGACCCCCAAAGAGAGCGCGTCCTGCGCTCCGGGAGAAGGACCGGACCCCCACCCCCCAGAAGGAGGCCCCCTGGCTGGCGAGGATCACCCTAGGAGGACGAGCAGTACCATAAGTATCGCCCCCTATTCCCCTATCCCACCAACGATCCATATCCCCTATCCCTGTACACCTCCCATATATCCTACCCCTGGCAACCCCATTACCCCTGGCCCCTTGCCTGTAACCCCATTCCCTTGCCTGCAACCCCATTCCCTTGCCTGCAACCCCATTACACCCCTTGGTACCCCTGGTCCCTTGCCTGACACCCCTTATTACCCCTGGTTCCTTGCTTGGTTACCCCTATCACCCCTTGTAGCCCTTAACACCCCTGATACCCTGTCCTCCCTCTGGTTAACCCCTGCCATACCCCTATGGAGCTGGTTCCTCCCTGCTCCCTGCTGTACCCCTGGATCTCTGTAGAGCATGCCTCTGCTCTGCAAACAATATTGTGTAATTAACCCTATTGCGTACCCCATAGGGATAGTATAGGACCAGATGGGTGGGTTATTGTTAATATTACTTGTATGTGTGAACTGTATAGTTAGTTTGTGGGTGGAATTTGGGAACGTGTAGTGTAGTTGAGTTCTGTATATTTAGTGCTGTATTGTTAGTGTATTGCGTAGTGTATTGTTAATAAATACCGTTATATTTGTAACTATCTGTGTAACGTGTAGTTATTGGCGATAGTTAGTTAGTAAGGCGCATGCAGCTAGTGTAGCGATCAGTGTAAAGCATAGCGAAAGTATTGTTGTTATATAAAGGCATAAATGGGCGGAGACATCAATAGATGGCTCCTCCCATTTATGAATATTAATTATTGATATTTGCATAAATATTGGTGATTAATATTCCCCCTTTACACTTTGTAAATAAAGAATATTATTATATCAGCTTTCTTTCCTATATCAGTTGAGGGTACTGAAGTGATGGAGCAGGTCTGCTCCAGAGAGAACGCATGAAATAGGGCATTCTTGGAGTGAAGAGTTAATGCAAGAGTTAATGATTTAGCTGTTCCATGTAAAATCCCCTCAAAAGATAGTGGGGCACTGCCTCTGTCTGGAGAAGAAAAAATTTAGTTCCCAGAGGCGTCAAGACTGTAAAAACTGTAAGGGTCCATTCACACGTCCGCAAAATGGGTCCGCATCCGTTCCGCAATTTTGCGGAACGGGTGCAGGCCTATTCAGTTTCAATGGGGCCGGAATGTGCTGTACACTTCTGTAACATCCTGAAGTATGTTACTAAACTTCTGTGTCACAGTCGTTACCTTTGGCTGTGACCTTCTGTCTATGCTCTCGCTGCAGCTCCGTTCCTGTGTGTCATTTGTGGTTCTTTATGGATTAACTCCCCTGTGTGCCTATTTGGAGTTAATCCTCTGTCTGCTCCATGGGTGTGGCTTCTCTGCTGCACCCATGGAACCTGTATATAAGGCTGAGGTTTCCTCAGTTCTGGGTCAGCTCTCCTGGTGTGTGTTGTCTTGTCCTGCTCCTTGTTTGTACCCTCTCTCCCATGCTGCTGACCCATGGGATCTGTGTCTGTCTGTGCTCTGTGGGTTTCCCTACTTGTTCATTCCCGTCCTCTTTGATGTCCTCTTTCCTATGTTTCTGTTATCTGTTCTGCCAGTTATGTTTGTTATGTTATATGTCTCTGTTCAGCAAGCCCTTGCTGCACCTTTCTTTGCAGCAGAGTGCAATGCGCAAGGCCATGCAGTTTACTACTGGTGGAGCAAGTCCTTCTCTGCTCATTGTCACTCCTGTTTCCTTGCTATGTACTCCTGCTTGTGTTATTAGTTGCCCTGTTTGTATTTGCCTGTCTGTTATGTATGCCTATGTGCTGTCGGTACCTTCTGGTACCTGTTGTCCATTCGTTCCTGCTGTCACTGTCTAGTTCACGCTCCAGAGTGGACCCTGGCAACTTTCTGCTGCAAAGCCTAACCCTACCATCTGGGGCCCTAGTGAATACCAGGAGTTGCTTAGTCATGCCCCTCTGGAGTATTACTAGACAGTGGCGCAGTGGGGGTTTTCTCCCACTGTGCTGACGGTACATAGAGCTTATGTTTTGTCTGTGCTGCCTTCCCTGGTTTTTGTTTGTGCAATAAACTCTTGTGTGTCTGTACCTGATTTCCGTTTGTTTATTGCTTGACGACGTGGTGGTCTCTCCTGGGACCCCCAACTCGTGACATTCTGTCTCCCCGCTGCATCATGTCAGGTGCATATGTATTGTCATCTTGTGTAATATAAAACTGCATTGTTGTATGTATTTTCAGGCCTGTTTGATATACCATGCTGTAATTTCCATGTACACCAGCAGGTGGCAGCAATATGTTCAGCAGACCATTGCCAGTTTAGTATTGCTACATTGGAATAGTTCATTCCATCCTAGCTCCCCCTCTTTGAGGAGGAGTGGAATGTTCCCACATCCTACCTCATGGGGAGGAGAGGAAGTTCTAGTTAGTGTGTACCAGCCCCCCTCTTGGGGAAGGCTGTGTTGGTAGGAGCTCCCAGTTACAGGGATCCCAACCAAGGATCCAGCCTCGGCTGAGGCCCAGGATCACTCTTTCCAGCCTGAGTCATCTACCTCAGCTGGTGACAAAGCAAGCAACACCTCCAGAACTATAGATCTCCAGGACAACATCATATCCTGCGAGCAGTCCTGTCAGTACTAATACAGAGTCCAGGAGAAGCTAAATAGCTCCTCAGCTAGTCAGGCCCAAACCAAGCAGAACTCAGACAGAGCAGAAGATAGATACCTGCCAGATTCCTAGGCATATGACATGAAGCAGAATATACAGTATATATTAATCCCTGCCACATATTGCCAATACCTGCTGGGACCCAAGACTATTGCTGTAACTCGTATGGATTCAAGTTGCCATCTCTTCAAGTTGGATTATATTTCCTGTCTGGATCTCAATCATTCCTCAATTACTCCTACTGACCACACTCAAATTTATTGCAAGTGAGCCAGGGTCCAGGAGTCCAGCCGTACCAAGGTAGGAGACACCGTTGACACTATAATACCTACTACACAGAGACATTATCCCCCTCTGGCATTCCTCACCTGGTACGTGAGTTATAACATCTTAAAGGGCCCTGCTACAGTCCCTGCGCAAGCTGCAATTGGCGTCACAAACTACTACACATATATCCTGACCCACTGCATAGCTGACCCACTGTACCAGTGTCCTGCTCGTTGCACTTCCGCATTTGCGGATCCGCACTTCTGCATCCGTGCTTCCGTCTTCGCAAAAAAATAGAACATGTCCTATTCTTGTCCGCAATTGCGGACAAGATTAGGCATTTTCTATTATAGTGCCGGCGATGTGCGGTCTGCAAATTGCGGAATGCACATTGCCAGTGTCCGTTTTTTGCGGATCCGCAATTTGCGGATCCGCAGAACTCTTACAGACGTGTGAATGGACCCTAAATCTGAGGAATAGTCTACCTCAGGACGTGGTCACAGCAGGAACAGTGGACAGTTTTAAAAAATGCTTAGATGAATTTTTAAAATTAAATAATATTTATGCTTATGGAATTGTGCAGAAATCTGAGTCTCACTGCCCTTTTCTAAAGTGGACTTATTTCTTTTTTCCACCATATTAACTATGTAACTATAATAGAGAAGGTGTTAAAATAACACAGTCAGCCAACTGCCACTGTCCTTTAGTGAAAAAGAGCAGATCCAGTGATGAACATGAACATAAATCACTTCTGAGTGCCTGCTCTCGCATAACAGTATTATACAGTGATAACACTAGCAAATGAATGTGCTGTCACTTTACTTTTTCATTAAGCCTCTTAGGACTTACATTATTAAAAGTGTTTGTGCAGCATTTCAGTGTATTGTGTGAATTAATGTTTTCATTATATGCATTGCTCAAGGTTCTCCAGCATTCTCCCTGCTATTATCCACAGACTACTCATGGGGTGTGAGCTTATATACTGTATATGATGTAAGGCATTCACTACTGAACTAGTCTCTGTCTAAATATGCCAATGACAAGTGGCAAGATGTCATATGTGTCGGCCAGTCAGTTCATTTCAGTGGGTACATGACAGTGGCTCCTAATATTAACTGTTGATTCTGCACAAAGACATTTGTTTTACAAGCAACGGGGACTGGACATGAGGCCTACCTGGATAGTGTATCATCTGGGCTGCCACAGATGGAGGGCAACGTCTCTTCTGATGTGAGTAAAACCAGTTTATATTAGTAACATCAAGAGACTGAAAATCAAGGCAGACAAAATTTATGCAAGACAATAATCCAAGCAGAAAGTCAAATGCAAGCGACATTCTTAGGCCTCTTTCACACGGGCGTGTCCGGATTAGGTCCGGATGCGTCCCGGTGCATTGCGGCAAACCCGCGAGAGTAGGTACGCAATTGCAGTCAGTTTTGACTGCGATTGCGTTCCGATGTTCAGTTTTTATCGCGCGGGTGCAATGTGTTTTGCACGCGCGTGATAAAAAACCGACTGTGGTACCCAGACCCGAACTTCTTTACAGAAGTTCAGGTTTGGGTTAGGTGTAGTGTAGATTGTATTATTTCCCCTTATAACATGGTTATAAGGGAAAATAATGGCATTCTGAATACAGAATGCATAGTACAATAGGGCTGGAGGGGTTAAAAAAATAGAAAAAATAAAATGTAACTCACCTTAATCCACTTGTTCGCGCAGCCCGCATCTCTTCTGTCTTCATCTGTGAGCAATAGGACCTTTGATGACGTCACTGCGTTCATCACATGGTCCATCACATGATCCTTCACCATGGTGATGGATCATGTGATGAGCGTAGTGACGTCATCAAAGGTCCTATTGCTCACAGATAAAGACAGAAGAGATGCCGGCTGCGCGAACAAGTGGATTAAGGTGAGTTAAATTTTATTTTTATTTTTTTTAACCCCTCCAGCACTATTGTAGTATGCATTCTGTATTCAGAATGCTATTATTTTCCCTTATAACCATGTTATAAGGGGAAATAATAATGATCGTGTCCCCATCCTGATCGTCACCTAGCAACTGTGCGTGAAAATCGCACCGCATCCGCACTTGCTTGCGGATGCTTGTGATTTTCACGCAACCCTATTCATTTCTATGGGGCCTGCGTTACGTGAAAAACGCACAAAGAGGAGCATGCTGCGATTTTAACGCAACGCACAAGTGATGCGTGAAAATCATCGCTCGTGTGCACAGCCCCATAGAAAAGAATGGGTCAGGATTCAGTGCGGGTGCAATGCGTTCAACTCACGCATCGCATCCGCGTGGAATACTCGCCCGTGGGAAAGAGGCCTTAAATAGCCAAAGAATTCAGTACTGCAAAAGTTAGTGATTGTCTAGTTGCTAAATTAAGTGTGGTCAGATAACATAGTAGGGTCAGTGAGCACAGCTAGCAGAGCAGAATATGATGTATGACATCCTGTCAGCTACGTAGAACATAGTAAGTGGAAACAGTGACTGGCTATCCCTCTTGCTTCATGCTTGCCTGTTCACTAGCATTGTTGGAGCACTTGCTATGCAACTGCCTTGCATCTTAGTCTGGGATAGGTTATTGACTAGCTTGGCCTGGTTAATTTACAGTGGAGCTGTTGATTGCTTAGCATGTCTAGGCCTTTTGATTGGTTGTTGGGGATAATATATGCTGATGTATTTGTTTCCAGTTTGAGTATCTTATTCTTGTCTGTTGTGTTGCATCAGTATATTTTGGGACCTGTGGTCCTCCATTTTTGTCAGTATTGGAATTTGTCTATTTGCTGGGGTTTTTGTGGCTTGGCTGTCTTGCTGGATTGTATTTCAGAGCAGGGTCAGCTCAGTATACATTTATTTATTTTCACTCATTACATATCCAATCTATTCCATTGCTGGACTTATATCTCCTCCATATATCTCCTCCAACCACGGCTATCATCATTCAAGTTCTGTCATCTATCAGTGAGTTCATTTCATTACACTCTTTTCTTCCAGTGTTGATACATGCTTCATATACAGTTGCAAGAAAAAGTATGTGAACCCTTTGGAATGATATGGATTTCTGCACAAATTGGTCAAAAAATGTGATCTGATCTTAATCTAAGTCACAACAATAGACAATCACAGTCTGCTTAAACTAAAACACAAATAATTAAATGTTACCATGTTTTTATTGAACACACCATGTAAACATTCACAGTGCAGGTGGAAAAAAGTATGTGAACCCCTAATGACATCTCCAAGAGCTAATTGGAGTGAGGTGTCAGCCAACTGGAGTCCAATCAATGAGATGAGATTGGAGGTGTTGGTTACAGCTGCCCTGCCCTATAAAAAACACACACCAATTCTGGGTTTGCTTTTCACAAGAAGCATTGCCTGATGTGAATGATGCCTCACACAAAAGAGCTCTCAGAAGACCTATGATTAAGAATTGTTGACTTGCATAAAGATGGAAAGGGTTATAAAAGTATCTCCAAAAGCCTTGCTGTTCATCAGTCCAAGGTAAGACAAATTGTCTATAAATGGAGACAGTTCAGCACTGCTGCTACTCTCCCTAGGAGTGGCCGTCCTGTAAAGATGACTACAAGAGCACAGCGCAGACTGCTCAATGAGGTGAAGAAGAATCCTAGAGTGTCAGCTAAAGACTTACAAAAGTCTCTGGCATATGCTAACATCACTGTTAGCGAATCTACGATACGTAAAACACTAAACAAGAATGGATTTTATGGGAGGATACCACAGAGGAAGCCACTGCTGTCTAAAGAAACCAATGCTGAACGTTTAGAGTTTGCACAAGAGCACCTGGATGTTCCACAGCAGTACTGTCAAAATATTCTGTGGACAGATGAAACCAAAGTTGAGTTGTTTGGAAGAAACACACAACACTATGTGTGGAGAAAAAGAGGCACAGCACACCAACATCAAAACCTCATCCCAACTGTGAAGTATGGTGGTGGGGGCATCATGGTTTGGGGCTGCGCCAGGGCCTGGACGGATTGCTATCATCGAAGGAAAAATTAATTCCCAAGTTTATCAAGACATTTTGCTTAAGGCCATCTGTCCACCAGCTGAAGCTTAACAGAAGATGGGTGTTGCAACAGGACAACGACCCAAAGCATAGAAGTAAATCAACAACAGAATGGCTTAAATAGAAGAAAATATGCCTTCTGGAGTGGCCCAGTCAGAGTCCTGACCTCAACCCGATGCTGTGGCATGACTTCAAGAAAGCGATTCACACCAGACATCCCAAGAATATTGCTGAACTGAAACAGTTCTGTAAAGAGGAATGGTCAAGAATTACTCCTGACCGTTGTGCACGTCTGATCTGAAACTACAGGAAACGTTTGGTTGAAGTTATTGCTGCCAAAGGAGGTTCAACCAGTTATTAAATCCAAGGGTTCACATACTTTTTCCACTTGCACTGTAAATGTTTACATGGTGTGTTCAATAAAAACATGGTAACATTTAATTCTTTGTGTGTTATTAGTTTAAGCAGACTGTGATTGTCTATTGTTGTGACTTAGATGAAGATCAGATCACATTTTATGAACAATTTGTGCAGAAATCCATATCATTCCAAAGGGTTCACAAACTTTTTCTTGCAACTGTATATTTCTTGTGATCATCCAGTTGTTGCGTTTCTGCCTTACTATTAGTCCTGGGTTGGATCTGACTACCAAAATACACTTTTAGTACTTGGGAAAGGAGACAACTGACTTTGCTACTACATTGGCCCACATTTATTGTTTTTGTTGCGCCTTACTTCTGGGGTAATTTAGCACAATTTTGCATATATAATTTTAAACATAATTATAAAGCAAGTAAGCCAAAAAGAATAATCCTCAACCACCAAGGGGGTGTGGCATAGCAGAAAAGTGGCATGATATAGTGTTAAAGGGCAATGCTTAAGATGCACCATTATGCACTCAAATTCTATTAGAAAATAAGGTAACCAGCAGATGGTATAAAGTTAAATAAAAGCATCTCTATACTGCCTGTCTAAGTCTAATTAACACTGTCTACATTTTAGAAACGATTAGTAAAATCAGTCTAAATATATTTTGTTGTGGATTACATTGGTAATGTCTGCAACCACCAATTTAGTGTCTATGAAGGTTGCAAGACTCTCCTCCAATAGTTATTGTAAAGAAAGTAAATAGATCTGACAGGCTGAATCTCTCTTAGGACCCATTCACACGACCATATTTTTCTTTCCGCATCCGTTCTCAAATTTTGCTGGTTGCATGCGAACCTATTTATTTCAATAGGGCCGCAAAAGATGTGAACAGCACACCACATGCTGTCCACATCCGCTCTTCCGTTCCACGACCCCGCAAAAAAAAAAAAAAACTCTTTGAGGGTGGGCTGCTACGGAGGTCCCTGTTGAGGGGGGGCTGCTGTGGAGATCACTATTAAATGGGCGGAGCACTGTAAGGGTCACTGTTAAGGGGTTAGGCCGCTGTGGAGGTCACTGTTAAGGGGCAGGCCACTGTGGAGGTCAGTCTTAAGGGGGAGGGCCACTCTGGAGGTCACTCTTACGGGGGTAACCCATGCGAAGCCGGGTCATTCTACTACTATTTTATACATTTATTTATATGTGTAGATTTAGAATTGTAATTTGCACTTGTAATATAAATTGCATACTTTATTGATGATTGGGTAATTGGTTGTTTTGGGACCTCCAGTATTTGAACAATGATAACATGGTGGCGGGGAGAATGCCATGGAAAGCCATGCATGGTTTTAGACATCAAGTTGCTCATTCTTAAAATCCATGAAGGTCTCAGATACTGGGCCCAACCAATTGTCACAAACTATTTTACATGTAACCTGAAACTATGTAATGCTGTTGGCTGCACAGATCACTATGATTCATATCCAGTCCACATTAGTTTAGAACTGCATATATAATTTTCCAATTGATTTGTATCAATTATCAAGCAGTTTTTAACATAAAATCTGTTTTTACATGAGCTGTCCCTGACAATGTCAGCCAATGAGATGAATGCAGATACCCCTGCACCAACAATACTGTAGATGTTGCTGAAACATTGCTTTAACATACCGTAGAGTTATATTAATTATCTGTAAGGCCTCATGCACACGACCGTTGTAGTGTTCCGTGTCCGTTGTTCCATTTTCCGTGATTTTCTGCGGACCCATTGACTTTCAATGGGTCTGTTGAAAACTCGGATAATGCACCATTTGTCATCCGTGTCCGTGATCCGTGTTTCCAGTCCGTCAAAAAAATAGGACCTGTCCTATTTTTTTCACGGACAACGGTTCGCAGACCCATTCAAGTCAATGGGTCCGTGAAAAAACACGGAGGCACACAAGATTGTCATCCGCGTCCGTTTTTTTCCTATCATTTGCAAGGCAAACTTGACTTAGATTTTTTTTTCACTTTTCATGTCTGGTGATCCTCCAAAAATCAAGGAAGACACACGGAAACAAAAACGGAAACGGATCACGGAACAACGGAACCCCGTTTTGCGCACCGCAAAAAAATACTGTCGTGTGCATGAGGCCCATAGCATACAGACATGCAGTCACAGTTTACTGTACACAGGAAATCTCTCCTCCAGACATACAGTATCTGCATTTATAGCATGGTGTGTACAGTACATGTTCACCCATTAGCATTCCTTTTGAAGAAACAAAGAAACAATCACAGTTCAATTTTTGTAATGACGACAAGTGGGAAGAAATTGCCTTATTAAAGACATGAGATGAATGTATCATTGCCTTTGTGCCAAAAAGCTGGTGTGAAAAAGTTGCTAATTTTAGTGCACACCATTTTTTTTTTGTGATTTCTATGGCACTCTCGCTACTTTTGAAAACTAGGTTGGTGTGCTTATCTAGGAGAGTAGCTCTATGCCAGTCAGCAGCGGTGGAAAAAGAACTAGAGCAACAGTAACAGCATCTGTAGAGAAGTGTTATTTTTAAAAATGTGCAAATTTATCAACAACATTAATTAACAACATGTGATGTTTGATAAATTCTGCACAAATTACAGAAATGCAGATTGAATTCAAAATTCTTCTTCTGACAAATTTTCTCCCTTTACAACTACCTATGCAGAGATTGGGAGTTATCAATCAGGACTGGTTTTGACATCTCACTGGACCGTGGAAGATGCACTTTATTTATGATGAGGCGCATGCATCCTCCAGCAGTACGTGCGCCTACAATGAGTTCTACACCACCTGGTAGCTGGTGTAGATTTCAGTCATTATTTAGGCCTCTTTCTCACGAGGGTGACGGATTAGGTCTTGATGCATCCAGGATGCGTTCAGTGAAACTCGCACCATTTTGCAAGCAAGTTCAGTCAGTTTTTGATGCGTTTTTTCACACGTGATAAAAACTAAAAGTTTACAAACAACATCTCTTAGCAACCATTAGTGAAAAACGCATTGCCTCCGCACTTGCTTGCGGATGCAATGCATTTTTTACTGAAGTCCCATTCACTTCTATGGGACCAGGGCTGCGTGAAAAACGCAGAATATAGTGTTTTTCATGCAACGCAGAACTGATGAGATGTACACAGACCCATTGAAATGAATGGGTCAGAATTCAGTTCGGGTGCTATGCGTTCCCATCACGCATCACACCTGCTTGGAAAACTTGCTTGTGTGAAAAAGGCCTTACACCAGAAAACTTTTTGCATCGGTTTTCTGGATTTTCAGGCTTGATAAATGAACCTATTCTTGTTAGGCCTCATGTACACGACAGTATTTTTTTGCGGTCCGCAAAAAGCTGTTCCGTTTGCCTTGCAAATGATAGGAAAAAAACGGACGCGTGGACGCGGATGACAATCTTGTGTGCCTCCCTGTTTTTTCACGGACCCATTGACTTGAATGGGTCCGCGAACCGTTCTCCGTGAAAAAAATAGGACAGGTCATATTTTTTTGACGGACTGGAAACACGGATCATGGATGCGGATGACAAACGGTGCATTATCCGAGTTTTCAACGGACCCATTGAAAGTCAATGGGTCCGCAGAAAATCACGGAAAACGGAACAATGGACACGGAACACAACAACGGTCGTGTGCATGAGGCCTTATGAACATGAAGAGAGGTTCTGGAATATTTACAATCGTGGCTGATACAACTGAAGTGCCCTAAGGGCTCATGCACACGGCTGTTGCCGGACCGCGGCCGTATTGAGGCCCGCATACACCTATTCACTTAAATGGGTCCGCAATCCGAGAGATGCGGTGCGGAACGGAGACACGGATGGGAAGCCCATGGAAGCATTACGGAGTGCTTCCGTGGGTCTTCTGTCCGCACCGCAAATAAGTAGTGCATGCACTACTTTTTTGCAGTGCGGATCGTCGGATATGGATCGTGGACCCCATTCAAATGAATGGGTCCACGATCCGCATGCTGCGGCCCCACGGTTGCTGCCTGTGTATTGTGGACCGCAATTTGTGGTCCGCAGCACGGGCCCGGGCCAGCACACGGTCATGTGCATGAGCCTTTACTCTGTATTTTTCACATTGCCCCATATTTACTAAATTGAGTGCACCTAGAAGTTAGCGTAAATTTCCCCCTAAAAAGTGTTTAATATGGTAATATTTGGGGAATCTAGTTTTAGAAAAAGTTTTTGCGCCTTGTCTGCAAAGGAGCGTGAATTCATGTGGATTGTGGATTCATAGGACAGCCGTGTGGTGTGTAACAATTTTGGCATAAAATTCTGTCTCAAAGTAAGGCCTCTTGCACACAAACGTTGAATGGTTCCGTGATCTGTCCGCACCGCAAAAAATAGAACAAGTTTATTTTTTGCGGTGTGGAGGCACGGATAGAAACACCACGGAAGTGAATGGGTCCACATTCGTGATGCAGAGTGCACATGGGCCGGTGCAAATGTTCGTGTGCAAGAGGCCCAAGCCAATAAATTGCTATAGAGTTAGATAAAAATGTCTGTCCCTGCACCACATTTATCATCCAGCCTGAGCCACTGTGATAAATCTGGTGCAGGTTTAGGGGTAATGGGTGGCATTTATCAAAACTGGTGTACAGGAAAACTGGCTTAGTTGCCCATAGCAACCAATCAAATTCCATCTTTCATTTTCTAAGGGAGCTCAGAAAAATGAAAGGTGGAATCTGATTGGTTTCTACAGGCAGCTAAGGCTACTTTCACATCTGCGCTTTCCCTTTGCGCTATTGAGACCATCATAGGATCTCAATAGCGGGGTAAAATGTTTCAGTTTTGTCCCCATTTATTGTCAATGGGGACAAAACTGAACTGAAGGGAATGGAGTGCACCAGAATGTGTTCTGTACTGTTTCACTGCATTCCCATGACGCACATAAAAGCGCTGGAAGCAGTGTTTCTGAGTGCGTCCTGGGATGCAGAGCAAGACGGATCCATCATGACTTACAATGTATAGTTGTGTTAAAAATAATAGCAGTCAGACATCACTAACTTGATCAATCACTGTTTTTGGTAGAAATGTTTTTTCTACATGGCAAATAATTAGCTAGCAGGTGTAGTACGGTAATAGAAATCCAACAGACACAATAGTCATGACATGCATGCTGCTGATTCTCTGTAATTCAATCACTTATTGAAAGGGGCATGTTCAAAATAATAGCAGTGTGGAGTTCAAGTAATGGAGCGAACCATATTGTAAATTCAATGTGGGGAGCCATGATGTCTTGGCACCTAACATTGAATAATTAACGGTTTAATAAATATTTATTACTTACCTGCTTAGGAATGGTTTAATCCTGAAGCTGTGGGTGCTCGTGTGGTTTTGGGAAGTTTTGATTGGAGATCTCAGTAACTGAATCTTCTTGAACCTATAAAAGAGCAGAAAATAACGGTTTCAGCGCATTCACGTAAGTATACATCAAGATACATACCTGCAGTCTTCATCGCGATGGAGGATCTTCTAAAACAACTTATCTACAAAGCGGAGAGTCAAGGAGGGGAAGCCTGGCTGAAGAAATGCTTACAAATTGCTCCGGTACAGCAAGAAGATCTTCTTACATCCATAGATCCTGTCTGCTGCGTAGGACCTGGCGCGAGCTCCGATCACATCGATTCATCTTCTGTTACTGGCGCGCGCATGCGCAGTAACACAGCGTCTTTATCTCCGGCCAGAAAACGACAGAGGAAGGACAAGAGGGCATATTCTCCTTCACAATATGCGCCTCCTCCTAGAAACAAAAAGATTCACTCCTCAGCTAACCGAGTGGGCAGAAATTTCAAACGTCGTCATCTTCAATCAACTGTCGCACAAGAGCCATCTCCTGCCACAGCTCCAACTGCCGATCTTCCTCATGCAAGATCCGTTACTGGTGAGCTAAACTCATTAAAAAATTTAAGTGACTGCAATTTGCAGGGCACTATCATTCAGGATACCAATTCATTTAGCATCGATTCTTCCCATCCGAAGATTCGTTTGTTTAATGAATTTTTATTATATTTATCTAAACAGGAAGAATCTCCTTCTAACGTCTGGTCTGATGTGATTAATGTCAGCCAAGTTAATGCAATTAATAGTGTAACTGAAGCTATTTCAAACAGTCAACCTTCATCTAATATGTGTAAAGTATCTAATATTAATACGGATGTGTCAGTTGTTCCTGAGCTCGATTTTAGTTCAGGAATAAAAGAGACATCTGTGAAGGAAGCTCTCACTTGTCAAATTTCTCCTTTAGGATTTCATTTGCCTTTAAGTTTGAAAGAAAAAATATGGAGAAAAGAATATATAGACATATTTTCTTTACTTCCTTCTTCAAACGAAAACGTAAAAAATGAATCTACAAAAGACAAAAAATCTGATTCTGATGAAAAAAGAAAAACTTATCAAAAATCTTTTTTCAACTGGCTGCAGGCATTCGGTATATACGCAGCAGTTTTAGGTGAAAAACACCCTAACTTATGTACTGGTTTATTTTACCATGTCGACTCTATTTTAGAAGCTTATAAAAATTTTGGCGGTATGGGATGGTGTATATATGACGAATCTTTTCGCCAGAAGCTTGCTGTTTATCCAAATCTTACTTGGGGCAGCAAGGACGTTGGACTTTGGTTAAACCTCATGCTTCCTAACAAGAATCATACTTTTCGTCAATCCAATTTCCATACCGTCAAAAAAGGTATTTGTTTCGCATTCAACGAATCAACATGTAAATGGCAACATAATTGCAAATACCGACATGAATGTTCTTTCTGTTCCGGTGCTCACTCAGCCACCAAATGTTTTAAGAAACAGGGAATCCATTTCCCAAATTCCAGCAAAGAACTTCAATCATTTAAGCAAGGTGACGCCTCTGAATTTATCAAGACTAATTCAGTGGCTAGGTCATTATCCAAACAAATTGATGGCTAACCTATTATCTGACAGTTTTTCAAATGGTTTTTTCATACCTGAATTTGCTGGTCCAGGTTGTATTTTAGTTGACAATGCATTATCTGTAAAACAAAATATTGATATTGGTAAAGAAAAAATTTTATCTGAAATTTCAGCAGGTAGAATAGCCGGTCCCTTTAAATTTCCACCATTTGAAAATTTCCGTATTTCTCCTTTAGCATTAGTCCCCAAAAAAGAACCAAATTCTTTTCGTCTTATTCACAACTTATCTTACCCTAAATACAGTTCTTTAAACGATGAAATTGATAAAAATAAAGCTAGCGTGAAATATTCCTCTTTTGACCATGCTTTGTCATTTTTACATAAAGCGGGCCAAAATTCTCTTCTAGCTAAAGCTGACATCAAATCAGCTTTTAGGTTATTACCCTTAAAACCCATAGGTTATAATTCACTAGGTTTTTATTTTCTTGATAGATTCTTTTATGATATGGCCCTTCCCATGGGATTCACTCTATCATGCTTTTATTTTGAGGCATTTTCTACTTTTCTGCACTGGGTTGTAGATATTCATTCAGGTAGTGGATTCATGATACACTATTTGGATGACTTTTTATTTATTGGTCGTAAAGACTCTGATGATTGTTTGAATCTTTTGAATAGATTCATTGGTATCACTAATTATTTCAACATTCCATTAGCCTTAGATAAGACTGTTTATCCAACTACAAGTCTGAAATTTCTGGGCATAATTATAAACACTGTAACTATGGAATTTAGCATACCAATGGAAAAAATTCAACAAACAACTCATCAATTAAATTGCATACACAAAAAAGAAAAAATTACGCTAAAACAACTACAGTCACTTTTGGGTTCATTAAATTTTATCTCTTGGGTGATTCCAATGGGAAGGGTCTTTTCTAAAAGACTTTATGCTGCCACTTCAGGTAAGTCCACACCAAAATCTCATATTAGGATCACAAAACAATTAAAAGACGACATTTATGTTTGGTCACAATTTTTATGTGAATTTAATGGTCATACCATTTGGCAAAAAGAGTTTGTAGGTTCTGACACTTTATCTCTATATACTGACGCATCTGGTGCTATAGGTTATGGAGCTTATTTTAACAACTGTTGGTCTGCAGAACGTTGGCCAAAAAATTGGATCATTAATTCCAAATATTCAAAAAATTTAGTTTTCCTAGAATTATTCCCTGTTTTAGTTTCTTTAACAATTTGGTCCAAGAAATTCCAGAATAAGAGAATTCTTTTAAGATCTGATAACATGGGAGTAGTTTTTTCTATAAATTGTTTATCTTCTAAATCTCCACTGGTTTCATCTCTATTACGCAAGTTAGTTTTACTATGCCTACAAATGAATATTTGGATAAAAGCTAAATTTATTCTTGGAAAAGCTAATTATCTTGCTGATTATTTGTCCCGACAGCGCTTCAAGGAGTTCTTCTCAATGGCACCTCGAGCTTCCCGAATGGGAATTCCATGTCCTACTCAGCTTTGGGAGATAACAAACGATTAATTGATGAACTAATTTCTAGTTCATTAGCCAAGAATACATGGGCAGCTTATTCTGCCGCATGGCTTGAATGGAAGTTTTTCTGTTTATCTCAAAAATTTTCCTTTTTTGAATTCAATCCTGATAATTTCATCAAATTTATTCTCAATCTTTATAAAAATGGTTTACAGGCTGATTCTATTTCTAAAAAATTGTCAGGCATTTCTTTTTTCTTCAAACTAAATGGTCACAATTCTATTTTAAATAATTTCATGATTAAACAAGTTATTAAAGGAATTAAAAGAAATTCAGTTCCCAATGAAAAAACTAGACCTTTATCTATTGAATTACTACAAAAAGTTTTATGTAAGTTAGTGTCAGTTTGTTCTTCTGAATACGAAGTCTTTTTATTTTCAGCAGCTTTTTCATTAGCTTTTTTCGCTGCGTTAAGGATAAGCGAGATTGCTGCTGACAATAAAAATTCAAATCCTCCAATTTTGCAGACAGACATAAATTTAGAAAACAATATTTTGAAACTTCTTAGTAAAAAATCCAAAACTGATCAATTTAACAAGGGAATTTGTTTAATTTTAAAAAGTTATCCTATTAATTCAATTTGTCCGGTCAAAAATATTATAAAATGGCTTCAGGTAAGAAAACCTGATTCCAATGCTTTATTTAACCACATTGATGGCTCACATTTGTCTAAATTCCAATTTAATTTTATTTTTCATAAATGTCTCAAGGATTTAGGTTACAAAAATTTTAAATTTTCTGCACACTCATTTCGAATCGGTGCAGCTACATTTGCTGATCAATTAGGTTTAGATAGCTCTATTATTAAACGTATAGGTAGATGGAGGTCCAATTGTTATAAACATTATATTCGGCCTAACCTTGTTATTTATTAATTTTAGGATCTTCGAAAGTTATATGGATTTTTGGGGACGAATTGATTCAATTGGCTGAGAGAAGATCTTCTTTTAGACTTTCTACGGTTAATTTAGGTTTCCCCAAGGACTTTTCTATAATTTGGTTTTCTTTCCCAGGCATAAAGATTTATGAGAAAATCAACATGTATTCAAAAATGTCTAAACCTGATCTAATTATTTTACACATTGGTACTTCTGATTTGGGTAAAAGTAAAACTCACTTATTAATTTATGAATTAAAAGATTTGTTAGGTAATATTAGTCAGTTACTTAATGACACTGTCATTATATTTTCGGATATCATCCCCAAGTTTTCTTGGTCCAAAAAGGAATTATCTTTTAGAAAAAGAATTAATAAAAAAATGGAGATTTATTTGAAAGAATTAGGACATAGTTCCTACAGACATGTTGAACTCGAAGGTTTTATTAGAGGAATTTACCATGATAAATATGATCAATTATCTGATATTGGATGTGATATATTTATTTCGGATTTACAGAACATGATTGATTTTGGTATTAATTAAAGGCCTGCAATGTTTATTGGGCCACTTTGTGTTTGATGTGGCGATGTGGGGGTTAAGTCACTCTTGTGAGTGGACTTTGTTGATATGGAGACTGGTTTAAATATTTATGATTATAATTGATGATTAAAAGTTTTATTATTTAACCAGTAATTATTTAATTGGTAAAGTAATAAGCATTGCGGCCTTTAAATACCCAACTATTAAATAAAGATACTTGTTTAATTCTAAATTGTGTAAGGATTACTTTATTTATTGGTTATATTAATGGGGCATATGACATCATGGAGCGAACCATATTGTAAATTCAATGTGGGGAGCCATGATGTCATGGCACCTAACATTGAATAATTAACGGTTTAATAAATATTTATTACTTACCTGCTTAGGAATAGTTTAATCCTGAAGCTGTGGGTGCTCGTGTGGTTTTGGGAAGTTTTGATTGGAGATCTCAGTAACTGAATCTTCTTGAACCTATAAAAGAGAAGAAAATAACGGTTTCAGCGCATTCGCGTAAGTATACATCAAGATCCCTCCCCCCCTTCCCATTTTTTCTGTCGCTCTGCTTATTGACGAGGGGTTAAGTCACTCTTGTGAGTGGACTTTGTTGATATGAAGACTGGTTTAAATATTTATGATTATAATTGATGATTAAAAGTTTTATTATTTAACCAGTAATTATTTAATTGGTAAAGTAATAAGCATTGCGGCCTTTAAATACCCAACTATTAAATAAAGATACTTGTTTAATTCTAAATTGTGTAAGGATTACTTTATTTATTGGTTATATTAATAGGGCATATGACATCAATAAATTGTTCAGAGCACTGATGCAATTCAGGCTATGTAAACACTCCAAGGCGAGAGCAGACAATGGGCCCCTATAGCAGGAGGGGGGAGTATCGTTATTTAAAATGTAACTTTTAATGGGGTCAAAAATATCAGATTAATAAAACTCACTACATAAATAAGACATACATACACATAGGGACCATAGGAATGGTACCCGGTTGGTAAAGACAAAATACTGTTCCGTCCAGGGAGACGTGAACAGTCTTACCAGACCCTTTGTAGGTGGTGGGAGAGGTCCTCGGATACAGGAGACAGGAGACGTGATAACCAAGCCGTTCGGGAATGGGTGCTGTAACAATGGAACCATGCAGATGGAGCACTAGGAGGATTCCTAAACAAGCCCTGCCTAAGGTGAAGGGGGCTATTATACTGCTACCTATCTACACGGAGCACTAGCCTTGAAAAAGGCGACCCCGTCCGGTAGCCTGTCCCTAAGGTGGACCTTACCCTGCAAACTACAGAATGCCAGTGGATTGTTGATAAAGGTGCTTCCAAAGGTCTCCCGACGTGGCACGTTTCTGTCCGTGACTCTTCAGGGAAAGACTGCAGGAAGACAAGTAGGTAGCGAGCCACAGGTATCTGGCCTGGGGCTCAATAGCACACTGGAGAAAAAGAGACAAGCTGGGAAGCTTGTGTGCTGCTATCCTGGTGTGGGATGCAGTATTACACTGAAGGGGTAGTCCAGTGCTGGACGGTCCGGGAGACACAATAGTCCCTGGCAAATGAAACCCTTCTGGTTGGGGGTAGCAATGCAATGAACCAGCCGCAGTGATGTACCCTAGTAATGGGTTTTAAATAATCGCGCCCCAGGTCCTTCGCCCCTCCCTCTCACTTGCGTCATCGCAGTGCCACGCCTACCTGAAGCGCCGCTCCTACCCGGTAACGTGACCCCAGCGTCAGAGAGCCTGCGCCGAGGCAACATCAACAGGGCAAGAGGCAGACGCCGTCAGTGACGTCACACGTCGGCAACATCACGTGAGATGGGCGGGAGCGCGATAGGAGATGGGCGGAATCCGGGATCATACAGCCAATGGTCAAGTGGTCTGATGATCATGTGGGACGCACAGGGTATGCGTCACCATTGATGGTAAACAAAGTAGTAAAGCCTAAAAACGGCTGATGGCATTTGGTGCAGGAGTCACAAGCAGACAGGTGATCAATGCAGGGAATTGCTGCCGGGGGGGGGGGGGGAGGGGGGAACCCCCGGCAGAGTGACATGAGATCAAAGCTTATATGTGTCCCGATTACACGGATAACCCTGCAATCGGGAACAGTTGCTGGTATTAAAGAGGCGCTCTACAGATTAGGAGCGCGCATGGAGGAGGCAGGTGCAGTCAGGTTGTGCACCTGCTTTTGCCGCCACAGGATCCCCATGCTCGTAGCGATGTAGGCCAGCATGGATCCATGTGCAGCAAGGTGTATACCAGCCTAACTATATGCGCAGAAAAGTATAAAGGCAATGTGCATGAAGGGTACGCAGGCGCAGGCTAAGGCAAAAAGGCCCTAATTGCTGATTAACGTGCATGTTGCCCTTGATGTAACATCCGGGCGACAGCGGCAACAGCATGACAGAGAGTGGAGACAGCAGCTCATGAATAGATGAACAATTATACATATATACAGAGCCATAAATCATCAATCAAATGTCAAAAAGCGGCATTGTGGCGGAAATTGCCCCCCGCTTCCCTGCCACATGATTTTTCAGAGAAAGCAGGAGTAGTTCAATCTCTCATTCATGCCCAGGGGTGCCGCTGTTTTAAGATTGAAGATCCAACGCGCCTCACGTTGGAGGAGGCTCTTATCCCAGTCCCCCCCTCTTGGAGGGGGTTTCACGAGATCGATGCCCATGAATTTCAACCGGGCTTTACCATTATGGTCGGTGTGCACATGTTTGGACACCGGGGTGTCCCTCTTGTGTGTCACGTCCCCCATGTGCTCACCGATCCTCCTCCGAAATTCCCGTATGGTCTTGCCAACGTATTCCAGCCCGCATTCACAGAGGATACGGTACACCACTCCTCTGGATTTGCAATTGATAAAATGCGGGATGGAATACGTTTTGCCAGTGACCGTACTGGTAAAAGATTTGGTAGTCAAAATGTGTTTGCAGGCAACACACCTGCCACATCTATGGCTACCTACCAAATTGCACCGCAGCCATGATGAGTTTTTGCTAACAGATGAAAAATGACTGTGTACGAGTTTGTCACGCAAATTCGCACCGCGTCTGTATGTTATCTGCGGACTATCCCCCACTATATCCAGAAGGTCGGGGTCCATTTTCAGGATCCCCCAATGACGTCGTAGGATGTCCCTGACCTGGCTTGACCCTCTGTCAAAGGTAGTGATAATGCGGGACAGTTTGGTAGTGGGCGTGTCTGGCTGTTTCTTAATCAGTAGAGAAGGTCTCTGCCGTGCAAGGGCCACCTTGTAGGCTGCTCTTAGGATGTAGTCCGGGTACCCCCTTTCTGCAAATCTGACCCTCAGGTCAGCTGCTTGTGCTACAAAGTCCTTTTTGTCCGAACAATTTCTGCGCAGGCGAAGGTACTGCCCTCTAGGTATTCCCCTCCTGAGTGGGAGAGGGTGACTGCTCTCCCATCTCAGGAGAGAGTTTGTCGCGTTGGGCTTTCTGTGAATCGAGGTGTCAACTTCGCTCCTATCATTCCTGGAGATTTTGATATCCAGAAATGGTAGGCTGGTTGGGTGGGTCTCGTATGTAAACCTCATGCCGATCTCATTCTGGTTCAAACGGGATACAAACGACTCAAATTGGGAGGGGCTCCCGTTCCAGGTGATGAAGATATCATCTATATATCGCGCCCACAGTCCAATTCTAGATACATCGTCCGGACCCCCATCCCCAAATACCAGGGTCTCCTCCCACCAGCCCAGGAATAGATTAGCATACGACGGGGCACAAGGACTCCCCATCGCGGTACCCCTGAGCTGGTGGTAGATCTTGTTGTCAAAAGTGAAGAAGTTCCTGTTCAGGGTGAACTCGAGGATCCGGACGATGAACTGGCTGTGGGCGCGATATTGGCAGCCCCTGGATTTAAGAAAAAATTCAACTGCCGCCAAACCCAGCTGGTGAGGTATGGAGGAGTATAAAGCCTCTACGTCTATGCTTGACAGTAGGCATCCGTTCTCAAGGGTAAGACCCTCCAATTGTTTGAGGAGGTCCGTAGTATCCTTGAGATGGGATGAAAGTGTGGTCACAAAAGGAGCAAGAACACGGTCAATGTAGATCCCCAGATTCTGATTGAGGTTGTTCACCCCTGATACTATCGGCCTCCCTTTCAGTGGCGAGGTCCCCTTATAGACCTTAGGGAGACAATAGAATGTGGACCTACGGGGGAAAGGAGGTAGCAGAAATGAATACTCTTCCGAAGAGATGATATTGGAACCCTTGGCCTCGTCGAGTATAAATTTGAGTTCACGCCTATAGACGTCCGTGGGGTCTCTTTCAAGGATCTCATAGGTGGCCCTATCAGAGAGAAGACGCATACACATACCCTTGTACTGCACAGAGTCCATGACCACAATGTTGCCCCCTTTATCTGCAGGTTTGATAATGATCGTGGGGTCATTGCCAAGGGATGAAATGGCAGTGGCCATGGACTCTGCGCAGTTCGAGTGATGTGAAGAGATCCGCAAATCCTCCAGGTCCTTAGTAACCATATTGAGGAAGACGTCTATACATGAAATCTCACTAGAGCTGGGTGGCATCTTGTTGCTTTTGCATTTGAGATCTGTGAACGGCCCTAGACCTGATGTTGAGTCATCCATCACGGATAGTGAATTCAATAACTGAACATCCGCCAGCATTTCTGCCGGAATCCCAAGCTCGAGATATCGACGTCTGTCAATGAACTTAAAATGCTTGTGCCACCTAAGTTTGCGGATGAATAGATTCAGGTCTTTGACGGCCATGAATCTATCAAACTTACGGGTAGGCACAAAAGAAAGCCCAAGTTCCAAGGCCCCAGTCTCGTCCTGGGAAAGAGGGCGTGAGGACAGATTGATTACCTCTGGTCCTGCGGTTGAGTTGGCATTTGAGGTGTGCGACTGCGGAGTGGGTATCCCGGAGTCTGGTTCGGTTATCCTAAAAAACGGGTGTCTCTTCCACGGTATTGACCCTTGGATCGACCCCTTCTAGATGAACCCCTATTCGGATGTTTAGTTGTTTGGGGTCCTGTTTCTCTTTCTGAGTCAGAAAGATCCGTTTCATTCTCTCTGAATTGCTTGGTCTAGTGTCCATTTTTCCGATGTTAAGAGAGGAATAAATCCGATTCTCCTTAAAATCGGAAAGGTCACGTATAAATTGACGATGCTTCCTTTCCTTGAGGTGGTACTGGTACTTCTCAAGGGTCAGTTGTAGCTGTTTTTCCCTATTTGGGAATTCGGTCTCCTGTGAGAAGGCCCGTACCACCTCAATTTGTTCAGAAAGTTTCTGGTTATGAGTAGTTAGTGTGTTCTTCTCTTCATCTACCAGTAGCCTCATCAATCTAAGGGAACTAGCGGTTGCCTCTTGTTCCCACTTTGTCATAAAGCCCGGATTACGTGACCGAGCGGATGGAAGAAGGGAGATGTGGAGACCTCGGGGGACTATACCGTTTTTTATATAGTTATCCAGACTCTGGACTTCCCACCACGACTCTGGCATATGACATCATGAGGTCATTCATTCTTTGAAAAACAGGCGGCAATTATTGCCCTTATTTAAAGAAGGAAGGCAGCAAATGTTGTACATGCTGGTTACAGTGCATTTCTCTCTGAAATTCTGAGGAAAATGGGTCGCTCCAGACATTGTTCAGAAGAACAGCGTACCTTGATTAAAAAGTTGATTGGAGAGGGGAAAACATATAAAGAAGTGCAGAAAATGATAGGCTGCTCAGCTAAAATGGTCGCAAATGCTTTAAAATAGCAACCAAAACCTGAAAGACGTGGAAGAAAGCGAAAAACTACCATTCGAATGGATAGAAGAATAGTCAAAATGGCAAGGACTCAGCCAACAATCAGCTCCAGGAAGATCAAAGAAGGTCTAAAGTTACCTGCGAGTACTGTTAGGCCCCTTTCACACGAGCGAGTTTTCCGCGCGGATGCGTTGCGGGAGGTGAACGCATTGCATCCGCACGGAATCCTGACCCATTCATTTCTATGGGGCTGTTCACATGAGCGGTGATTTTCACGCATCACTTGTGCGTTGCGTGAAAATCGCAGCATGCTCCTCTTTGTGCGTTTTTCACGTAACGCAAGCCCCATAGAAATGAATGGGGTTGCGTGAAAATCGCAAGCATCCGCAAGCAAGTGCGGATGCGGTGCGATTTTCACGCATGGTTGCTAGGAGACGATCGGGATGGAGACCCGATCATTATTATTTTCCCTTATAACATGGTTATAAGGGAAAATAATAGCATTCTGAATACAGAATGCATAGTAAAACAGCGCTGGAGGGGTTAAAAAAAAATAAAAAATCATTTAACTCACCTTAGTCCACTTTTTCGCGATGCCAGCATCTCCTTCTGTCCCCTTTACTGAATAGGACCTGTGGTGAGCATTAATTATAGGTCAAGGACCTTTGATGACGTCACTCCGGTCATCACATGGTACATCACATGATCTTTTACCATGGTGAATCACCATGGTAAAAGATCATGTGACGTACCATGTGATGACCAGAATGATGTCACCACAGGTCCTGTTGCTGCACAGAGATCAGATGAAGCCAGAAGGAGATGCCGGGCCGCGAACAAGTGGACTTAGGTGAGTTCAATTTTTTTAAAAAAATTTTTTAACCCCTCCAGCGATGTTTTACTATGCATTCTGTATTCAGAATGCTATTATTTTCCCTTATAACCATGTTATAAGGGAAAATAATACTATTTACAGAACACCGATCCCAAGCCCAAACTTCTGTGAAGAAGTTCGGGTTTGGATACCAAACATGCGCGATTTTTCTCACGCGAGTGCAAAACGCATTACAATGTTTTGCACTCGCGCGGAAAAATCGCGGGTGTTCCCGCAACGTACCCGCACATTTTCCCGCAACGCCCGTGTGAAAGAGGCCTTACAATTAGAAGACGCCTATGTGAAGCCAAGCTATCTGCAAGAAGCCCCCGCAAATTCCCATTGTTGAAAAAAAGACGTGCTGAAGAGGTTACAATTTGCCAAAGAGCACATTGACTGGCCTAAAGAGACATTTTGTGGACTGAAGAAAGTAAGATTGTTCTTTTTGGGTCTAGTAACCGGAGACAGTTTGTCAGACGACCCCCAAACACTGAATTCAAGCCACAGTACACTGTGAAGACATTGAAGTATGGTTGCGCAAGCATCATGATATGGGGATGTTTCTCATACTACGGTGTTGGGCCTATTTATCGAATACCAGGGATCATAGATCAGTTTGAATACATCAGAATACTTGAAGAGGTCATGCTGCCTTATGCTGAAGAGGAAATGCCCTTGAAATGGGTGTTCCAACAAGACAACGACCCCACACACACCAGTAAACGTGCATCATTTTGGTTCCAGACCAACAAGATTGACGTTATGGAGTGGTCAGCCCAATCCCCGGATCTTAATCCTATAGAAAACTTGTGGGGTGACATCAAAAATGCAGTTTCTGAGGCAAAACCAAGAAATAGAGAAGAACTGTGGAATGTAGTCCAATCCTCCTGGGCTGGAATACCTGTTCACAGGTGCCAGAAATTGGTTGACTCCATGCAACTCAGATGTACAGCAGTTCTCAGAAACAGTGGTTAACCACCTCCGGACCGCCTAACGCAGGATCGCGTTCCGGAGGTGGCAGCGCTGCGCAGAGTCACGCATATACGCGTCATCTCGCGAGACGCGAGATTTCGCTCAAAGCCGGCCCGCGCATGCGCATCGCGGGCCGGCAAAATTAAAAGAAGTATTTCGTCACCAGCCTGCCAGCAACGATCATTGGCTGGCAGGCTGGCGATTTTCAAAAAATTCAATCCAAAGTCATATAACAGATCATATTAGTAAATATGATCTGTTATATGGCTTGTCTGCTCCTGTGCTGGTCCTTTTCGTCGGTTGGATCCAGCACAGGAGCAGACTGAACTGTGAGTACACCAAACACTACACCTTAGCCCCAGATCACCCACCTGCACCCCAATTAACCCTTTGATCACCCCTTTGATCGCCCCTGTCAATCACTAGTGAAAGGAAAAAAAGTGATCAGTGTAAACTGTCACTTTTTTTTTTCCACTGGTATTGGCTGTTAGGTTTTAGGGATAGTTTAGGCCCCTTGGTTAGGTAGTTAGCGTCAGTTAGCGCCCACCCCACCGCACCGCAGTCACTTTTATTCGCTGTTTAGCGTATCGCTAATCAGCATTTGTACTTTTATAGTATCTGAAAGTGATCAAAACTGATCACGGTCAGATCTATAATAGTATTAGTGTCACCTTAGCTCGCCCTCCACCCAAAACGCAGTGTTTGCCCGATCAGGCCTGATCGGTCGCCCACACGTGCGTTCAACCACGCCCGCCCCATCGCAGTGACAAAAAATATATATTTTTTGATCACTGCACATTCATTTTACACGCACTGCGGCGATAAAAAAATCAGTTTTGATATTTTTTATCAACCGCAGCAGCCTCCGGTACTTCGCTAGCCTCCCCTTTGTAAGACAGGTTTGCTTTTTTTCTTGGGTAGTCTCAGGGAATACCCCTAAATTTAGTAGTCCAAAATGTCAAACGGGGTATTCTTCTGAAGAGGCCTACAGGATTCTGACCCAGTCGGATGAGGAGTGGGAACCCTCATCTGACGAATCTAGCGGGTCAGAATATGAACCTGTGGAAAGCAGTGGCTCTCTGACCCAAAGTTCGGACGAGGAGGTGGAGGTCCCTGGCAGCACCAGGCGTACCCGGCCCCATGTCGCTAGACCACAGGTTACGCAGGATCCGCTTCAAGAGCAGCAGAGTGGGGCTGTCGCTGCCGGATCACGTGGTGAGGCATACACCAGCAGCGCAGCCCTTCCTGGACCTAGTACCAGCACTGCCGTACAACCTGGTGAAGTAGCGAGCACCAGAAGGGCAGTTGAAGCTGGTACGGTGGCACGTGCAATAGTTACCCCGTCGCAGCCACCGCACAGACAGGCCCGTAGAGCCCCTAGAGTCCCTGAGGTGCTGGCAAATCCTGATTGGCAGTCACCAACTTCAGCCGCACCAGTAGTTCCCCCTTTCACCGCCCAGTCTGGAGTTCGGGTTGAGACGGCTCAAATCGGTTCGGCCCTGGGATTTTTTGAGCTGTTCTTGACTGCGGAGCTCTTGGACTTAGTCGTGGCAGAGACCAACCAGTATGCCACACAATTTATAACCGCAAACCCGGGAAGCTATTATGCCCAGCCTTTCCGGTGGAAACCAGTCCAAGTTTCCGAACTTAAAATGTTTTTGGGCCTTCTCCTCAACATGGGCCTGACAAAAAAGCATGAATTGCGGTCATATTGGTCAACGCACCCAATTCATCACATGCCCATGTTCTCTGCTGCTATGTCCAGGACACGATTTGAGACCATCCTCCGTTTTCTGCATTTTAGCGACAACACCACCTCCCGTCCCAGAAGCCACCCTGCTTTTGACCGGCTCCACAAAATTCGGCCCCTCATAGACCATTTCAACCTGAAATTTGCAGATTTGTATACCCCTGAGCAAAACATCTGCGTAGACGAGTCCCTAATACATTTTACCGGGCGCCTTGGCTTCAAACAATACATCCCAAGCAAGCGTGCCCGGTATGGGGTCAAATTGTATAAGCTCTGTGAAAGGGCCACAGGCTATACCCACAAATTTCGGATCTATGAGGGAAAAGATCAGACCCTGGAGCCGGTCGGTTGCCCTGACTACCTGGGGAGCAGTGGGAAGACAGTCTGGGACTTGGTGTCACCCTTATTCGGCAAGGGGTACCATCTTTATGTGGACAATTTCTACACAAGTGTGGCCCTCTTTAGGCATTTGTTTCTAGAACGGATTTGCGCCTGTGGCACCGCGCGAACTAGTCGCATGGGCTTCCCCCAACGGCTTGTAACCACCCGTCTTGCAAGGGGGCAGAGGGCTGCCTTGTGTAACGAAGAACTGCTCGCGGTGAAATGGAGAGACAAGCGTGACGTTTACATGCTCTCCTCCATTCACGCAGACACGACAATCCAAATTGAGCGAGCAACCCGTGTCATTGAAAAGCCCCTCTGTGTCCACGACTATAATGCGCTCATGGGAGGGGTGGACTTCAATGACCAGATGTTGTCTCCGTATTTAGTTTCCCGCAGAACCAGACGCTGGTATAAGAAGGTGTCTGTATATTTGATTCAATTGGCGCTGTACAATAGTTTTGTTCTCTACAGTAAGGCTGGGAGAACAGGATCCTTCCTCAAATTCCAGGAAGAGATCATCGAGAACCTCCTTTACCCAGGAGGTTCCGTGGCCCCATCCACCAGTGTAGTTAGCCGTCTACACGAGCGACATTTCCCCAGTGTCGTTCCTGGTACCTCAACCCAACCGTCACCCCGAAAAAGATGTTGTGTCTGTAGCAGGAGTGGAATAAGGCGTGACACCCGCTATTTCTGTCCTGACTGTGCTGACCACCCTGCCCTATGCTATGGAGAGTGTTTCCGGAAGTACCACACACAGGTACACCTAGCATAGGGATCACATCTCACCAGGACAGGCACACAGGGCTATTAGGGCCCATTCACTCACAGCTGCTGCAAACCTCTCCTTTCACCTGGGATAAAGTGCATAACGTACTTCGCCACATCTTTGGGCGATTTGCGCTTTGCACATTGTCCCATGGGGAAGTAGAGGTTTGTTCTATAAAGGTAAAAAAAACTAAACAAAAAAAAAATACCGGTAAGTAAAAAAGTTAAACGTTCAGTTAAAAAAGTTTAAAAAAAGTTTCTATGTTCTGTTCAACAGTTAATAAATTTATTGCGTTGCGGCCTGGTTTTTTCTTTTTTGTTTTGTTTTTTTTACCTTTCAGGTGGACCAACCGATTGACTAGCTGCAGCACTGATGTGCATTCGGACAGAAGCATTGCGCTGCTGTCAGATTACACGCAAGTCGGTGTATGCGGCGCTGCAAGACGAGATTTCTCCTCTGCAGTAAAAGATACGTTTGCCGAGGCATATGAGCTGAGGAGGTGGCGGTGTTCATATACTTTGGCAAACACTTTGTATATATAAAAAAAATAAATCCCGGCAATGATTTATTCATCCACATCGATTGATGTGAATGGAGAAATCTGGTTTGCCAGGGCATACGAGCTAAGTGGGTATGGATGTTGGGCGGAGCTCCTATGTCCTGGCAGACGCCTTTCCCCTCCTTTTTCTTTTTTTGGCAGAGATTTTTTCATCCACATTGATCGATGCGAATGAAGAAATCTGTGCCGTTCATTTTTTTCTTTCAGCCCAGAGGCTGAACGGAAAAAAAAAATCTCATTACCTGTATGCTCAATATAAGGAGAATAGCAGAAACTCCTAATGCTGGGCATACATGTAATGATTGCGGAGACCCTCAAATGCCAGGGCAGTACAAACACCCCACAAATAACACCATTTTGGAAAGAAGACACCCCAATGTATTCGCTGAGGGGCATATTGAGTCCATGAAAGATTGAAATTTTTGTCCCAAGTTAGCGGAAAGGGAGACTTTGTGAGAAAAAAATTTAAAAAATCAATTTCCGCTAACTTGTGCCAAAATTTTTTTTTTCTATGAACTCGCCATGCCCCTCATTGAATACCTTGGGGTGTCTTCTTTCCAAAATGGGGTCACATGTGGGGTATTTATACTGCCCTGGCATTTTAGGGGCCCCAAAGCGTGAGAAGAAGTCTGGTATCCAAATGTCTAAAAATGCCCTCCTAAAAGGAATTTGGGCCCCTTTGCCCACCTAGGCTGCAAAAAAGTGTCACACATGTGGTATCTCCGTATTCAGTAGAAGTTGGTGAATGTGTTTTGGGGTGTCATTTTACATATACCCATGCTGGGTGAGATAAATATCTTGGTCAAATGCCAACTTTGTATAAAAAAATGGGAAAAGTTGTCTTTTGCCAAGATATTTCTCTCACCCAGCATGGGTATATGTAAAATGACACCACAAAACACATTCCCCAACTTCTCCCGAGTACGGCGATACCAGATGTGTGACACTTTTTTGCAGCCTAGGTGGGCAAAGGGGCCCACATTCCAAAGAGCACCTTTCGGATTTCACAGGTCATTTACCTACTTACCACACATTAGGGCCCCTGGAAAATGCCAGGGCAGTATAACTACCCCACAAGTGACCCTATTTTGGAAAGAAGACACCCCAAGGTATTCCGTGAGGGGCATGGCGAGTTCCTAGAATTTTTTATTTTTTGTCACAAGTTAGTGGAAAATTATGATTTTTTTTTTTTTTCATACAAAGTCTCATATTCCACTAACTTGTGACAAAAAATAAAAACTTCCAAGAACTCGCCATGCCCATCAGCGAATACCTTGGGGTCTCTTCTTTCCAAAATGGGGTCACTTGTGGGGTAGTTATACTGCCCTGGCATTCTAGGGGCCCAAATATGTGGTAAGGAGTTTGAAATCAAATTCTGTAAAAAATGACGAGTGAAATCCGAAAGGTGCTCTTTGGAATATGGGCCCCTTTGCCCACCTAGGCTGCAAAAAAGTGTCACACATCTGGTATCTCCGTATTCAGTAGAAGTTGGGGAATGTGTTTTGGGGTGTCATTTTACATATACCCATGCTGGGTGAGAGAGATATCTTGGCAAAAGACAACTTTTCCCATTTTTTTATACAAAGTTGGCATTTGACCAAGATATTTATCTCACCCAGCATGGGTATATGTAAAAAGACACCCCAAAACACATTCCTCAACTTCTCCTGAATACAGAGATACCAGATGTGTGACACTTTTTTGCAGCCTAGGTGGGCAAAGGGGCCCATATTCCAAAGAGCACCTTTCGGATTTCACAGGTCATTTACCTACTTACCACACATTTGGGCCCCTAGAATGCCAGGGCAGTATAACTACCCCACAAGTGACCCCATTTTGGAAAGAAGAGACCCCAAGGTATTCGCTGATGGGCATAGTGAGTTCATAGAACTTTTTATTTTTTGTCACTAGTGGAATATGAGACTTTGTAAGAAAAAAAAAAAATCATCATTTTCCGCTAACTTGTGACAAAAAATAAAAAGTTCTATGAACTCACTATGCCCATCAGCGAATACCTTAGGGTGTGTACTTTCCGAAATGGGGTCATTTGTGGGGTGTTTGTACTGTCTGGCCATTGTAGAACCTCAGGAAACATGACAGGTGCTCAGAAAGTCAGAGCTGCTTCAAAAAGCGGAAATTCACATTTTTGTACCATAGTTTGTAAACACTATAGCGTTTACCCAAACCATTTTTTTTTTACCCAAACATTTTTTTTTTTTCAAAGACATGTAGAACAATAAATTTAGAGCAAAATTTATATATGGATGTAGTTTTTTTTGCAAAATTTTACAACTGAAAGTGAAAAATGTCATTTTTTTGCAAAAAAATCGTTAAATTTCGATTAATAACAAAAAAAGTAAAAATGTCAGCAGCAATGAAATACCACCAAATGAAAGCTCTATTAGTGAGAAGAAAAGGAGGTAAAATTCATTTGGGTGGTAAGTTGCATGACCGAGCAATAAACGGTGAAAGTAGTGTAGGTCAGAAGTGTAAAAAGTGGCCTGGTCTTTCAGGGTGTTTAAGCACTGGGGGCTGACTGAGGTGGTTAAACAACTAAATATTAGATAAGTGATTCAAAGGAAAGCAAAATCTTCAAACATTTTTCAGTTTATATAGTAAATGTTTCAGTTTGTAAAGAAGAAAAGAAACACTGCTATTTTTTTTGAACAGTCTAATATTCCCTTTTCTTTATTTTTTTTTTAGAGGAACAACACAAATTTGATATATTTTTCTTCATGTTTTGATTTGGAATAGAATGTGTAGTGTTCCCCATGCATTTCTGTGTATGGAAATAAAAGCTATTAGAAGGATTTGGAGCTTTATTCACTTTTTTAAACACACTGCTATTATTTTGAACACAACTGTAAGTCAATGGTGACGGATCCGTTTTCTTTGGCACAAAAAAATATATAAAACTGATCCGTTCCCCATTGACTTACAATGGTTTTAGAGACGGATCCGTTATGGCAATTTTAGAGAAAATACAACCGGATCCGTTCAGAATAGATGCGGACGGCTGTATTATCGTGACGGAAGCGTTTTTGCCGATCAATGACTTTACACCAGTTTTGATAAATCTCCCTCAATGTTTTGTCAGTGGAGTAGTCTTTTGCAACAAATGTATTGTTTGCTGTATATTTCTTTCGTTTTTCAGTTTGCACCATGGTTAGCAGTTCGTATTCTCTAAGGGGAAGCCAGATGTTATATGGGCATATAACTAAAAATTTTGAGCGCAATTTATTATTGTGGCTTTTTTAAAAAACTGCAAAAAAAGTCAGCAGTGTACTCCAGTCTGCTGGTGGAGAATAAACTGAGGTACTTATCAAACAGTGTGCAGCAAAGTGCATCTATTAAACCATTCATGGGTGGACTGGATATATCAGCATTACAGAATGAATGATTTCTGACCTAGTGCATAGGTCTGCGCTGGGCTGTATCCGGTGTACTGTGTGGGAATCGTCTTCTGGGCAGAGCACAAGGGGTTAACAGTGGGGTCGGCCGGGATTGGTCGGGGGGCGCTGCCTGTCTGCCGGCCACTATTAGTAAAGGAAGAGCAGGGAAACACATGGGGATCTGAGAGCGTGAGAGGCAGGAATTCCCGGGCATGCTTCATACATTGCTGGAGCCCTCACACTGTGCCAGGAATACTGCCGGCTTCTATGGCTTCTGCTATTCAACCCTACCACTGCTACCTGTAATGCATTGATAAGAAGGCTGCTCCCTGAGGAGATATGGCTAGAAGAGGTCTCCTGTGTTCTCTGCTGCTTGCACTTGCTTCATGTCAGGTCAGTCTCATGTCTAGTTCTTCTTCTTATTCTATGTTCCTTTCTAACTGAATAATGCTGTCTTGTCTTTCACATGATGCTGCTGTGAAACCTGCCAGAAAGCACCTGTACATGGAGGGGGAAGCCCTCAGCCCTTACCCCTGGCTCTGCACACTGACATACTGGCTTTTACTGAACACACTGGTGAGTATTAGTCTACTTGTCCCTTCATTTATATACTGAACACGCTGCTGAGTATTAGTCTACTTGTCCCTTCATTTATATACTGAACACGCTGGTGAGTATTAGCCTACTTGTCCCTTCATTTATATACTGAACACACTGGTGAGTATTAGCCTAGTTGTCCTTTATTTATATACTGAACACACTGCTGAGTATTAGTCTACTTGTCCCTTCATTTATATACTGAACACGCTGGTGAGTATTAGCCTTCTTGTCCCTTCATTTATATACTGAACACGCTGCTGAGTATTAGTCTACTCGTCCCTTCATTTATATACTGAACACGCTGGTGAGTATTAGCCTAGTTGTCCTTTATTTATATACTGAACACACTGCTGAGTATTAGTCTACTTGTCCCTTCATTTATATACTGAACACACTGGTGAGTATTAGTCTACTTGTCCCTTCATTTATATACTGAACACACTGGTGAGTATTAGTCTACTTGTCCCTTCATTTATATACTGAACACACTGCTGAGTATTAGTCTACTTGTCCCTTCATTTATATACTGAACACACTGTTGAGTATTAGTCTACTTGTCCCTTCATTTATATACTGAACACACTGCTGAGTATTAGTCTACTTGTCCCTTCATTTATATACTGAACACGCTGGTGACTATTAGTCTACTTGTCCCTTCATTTATATACTGAACACGCTGGTGAGTATTAGCCTACTTGTCCCTTCATTTACATACTGAACACACTGGTGAGTATTAGCCTACTTGTCCCTTCATTTATATACTGAACACACTGCTGAGTATTAGTCTACTTGTCCCTTCATTTATATACTGAACACACTGGTGAGTATTAGTCTACTTGTCCCTTCATTTATATACTGAACACACTGCTGAGTATTAGTCTACTTGTCCCTTCATTTATATACTGAACACACTGCTGAGTATTAGCCTACTTGTCCCTTCATTTATATACTGAACACACTGATGAGTATTAGCCTAGTTGTCCCTTCATTTATATACTGAACACACTGGTGAGTATTAGCCTACTTGTCCCTTCATTTATATACTGAGCACACTGGTGAGTATTAGCCTACTTGTCCCTTCATTTATATACTGAACACACTACTGAGTATTAGTCTACTTGTCCCTTCATTTATATACTGAACACACTGCTGAGTATTAGTCTACTTGTCCCTTCATTTATATACTGAACACACTGCTGAGTATTAGCCTACTTGCCCCTTCATTTATATACTTCTTCAGTACTCTCCAACATACAGTATGGAACACCTGGCTGGGAGAAGTCTCATGGAAATGCCATGGTTGACCAGGATAACCTAAAACAATTCAGATTGAGCATCTACTTGAAAACTAACAAACCAGTAGAATTGCTGTGCTGTCATTAGATTGTCCTACTGTTGACCATGTAATAGGTACTATCTATAGGAAGAAGATGCAACAAATCTTCATTTTGAAGGAATGTTAAATTCATTGCATGGATTGTCCATTGTCCATAGCAGCCGCATTGTGTGGACACTTATGTCTATGACAAGTGTTTGCTATGTGGATACATTATGCATGGGTATCAGCTGGCCATGTTGCTTAGGACAGTTGTAATTCTAACACAGTAGGTGGCCAAGATGAAAGTAAGGGAATTCTTCTGAGGAAAGTCTTAGTGCTTCTCTAAATATGACTTGCCGGTTATTTGACAATAGCCCTGCTTTTGTGAGCACTTGATTGACTCCTGACAGTAGTTGCTGTAGTAACATTCTGGGAATTCTGCCAAGGCGACATTAATTTTTTGCTTAATGATTTATCTGTCTGTCATGTGAGTGCAGTTCAGTAGATGTCACAATTTGATAGGATTTCTCACTGACAATTATTTTGAAGTCTGCAGTTCTGTCTCCAATTCTACACACTTTTGGAGGCTTATGTGCCAATCCTGCTGAATTTCAGCCTGTAAATTTCCCTGCTGGTCTGTGCACTGTATTCCTCAAAAAAGGAAACCCATAATCAACTGTCAATCTGCTGTACCTGCTGCATGAATATTGTGTGTGTCCCACAGAAGGGAATACTGTATACATTAGACAACCTTTCTGAAGTGTCTGCCAATCTATGTAGCATTAAAATATATATGTGAACTCCGAATGACTAATGGGTTTATAAAAAGAGTGTGAGAATAGGCTAAATGTACTGTATCTAGCTACCGTATGTAATTTAGTCTAAAGTACCTTGATTAGTAACACTAGAGGGCGCTCACAGAACTAGCCTGAGCAGTGATGATTTGCATTAACGTGTTTCTTTTTGCTTGCTAAGGACGAATATAGTTGTCATACGCTGGGATGAGACATCACATTCATGACCAACTTTTCTCTCAGTCATAAAGTGAATAGAAGTATTGAGGAATTGTTCATTCTTTTTAGGTCACTTTCACACAACCAGTATTTTTCAGCAGTACTTGAAAGCTAAAACCAGGAGTGGGTCCAAAACACAAGAGACTCAAATCTCTCAATTATACCTTTTCTCTGTAGGTTCTACTTCGTTTTTGATTTGTCAAAAAAAATAAATCTTCTAATCAAATCTGAACTTTTGGTGATTCACTTCAGAGGAATTGCGTAAAATAGCCCCACCAATTTACTTTTAAAATTCAGTACATTAGCAAGGGAAACTGGGTAGGGAAGATGAAGATGGAGGATCACTTGACCATGGGTGATGCCTGGCTGGCAGGCTTATTCACAATGCTTTGCAGTCAGCCTGACAAGCGGGAAGATATTGGATGGTCCATCAGTCTCTATACTAGCATGGACCAGTGCACAAAGAGCATTGACTCTAAAACATAACTTTTCATTATTCTTATTGGAAAAAGGAGTCCCCAAAAATAAAGGGAAATAATGCAAACCAACTCATTAGAATATTCCAGATATACAAAATATGAAAATATTATAAATAGCAGTTATCATGAAACACAGGGAATGCCAATAGTGTCAGGAGTTGGGGAGGGAAATCTCCCTAGGATTAAGTCTGACTATACCTCAACACAGGGAAACAGCCTGATGGTGGATGCTCCCTGCACAGGAACCTATCCCTGTGTATTCCTAGTTAACCCTAAATATTTTGATGCGTTTTCAGAAAAACCATAAATGATAGAAACAATGCAGAGAATGGTGTACTGATAAGCCCATTAAAGTCCTGGGTCCAAACAATTATGTGTCAATTACCATCAATAATCAATAACATATAATAGTCGATACAGGAGCCGATGTACATAGCATATATTCTGATCCATTAGTATTGATACTAAACCAAGGGATCAATGATAATTATAAAAAAGCTTGGTCCAAATGGACCACTCACACAACCCATTGGTGGCAGGGCATAACAGTGATGTGACCACTAGTGTTGAGCACGAATATTCGAATAGTGAATATTATTCGCAAATATTGGCACTTTGAGAATTTGTGAATATTTAGAATATAGTGATATATATTCGTATTTTCGAATATTCTAGATTTTTTTTTTTTTGATCTGAACCCATGATCCCTCCCTGCTTCTTGCTTGTGGGCCAATGAGAAGGCTGCAGTGTCTTTGTCTGAGCTTAGCAACATCCCTAGCAACCAATAGGAAAGTTGCCTACCCCTTACTATATAAGAACCTCCCCAGCAGCCATTTTCTGTAGTTTTATGGCGTTCTGAGAGAGACAGCAGTGTCATTGCTGTGCTCTGTGCTTTCCTGTGTCATTACATTAGATAGTTAGTCGGGATCGACCGATTATCGGTTTTACCGATATTATCGGCCGATATTCAGGATTTTGACAGTTATCGGTATCGGCATCTATTTTGCCGATATTCCGATAACGTATGGGGAACACAGATCGCGCTGCTCTCGGCGCTCTCCGTGTTCCCTCAGCAGCACAGGGGAGAAGGAAGCAGTGTCTCCCTCCCCCCTGTGATGCTGCTGCCGCTGCCGCCAATGAAAAGACAGATGGGAAGAGGAGGGGCTGTGGCCACTGCGCCACCAATGATGTTAACTTAATCATTCATTCAAATTGAACAGGAGGCGGGAGCTGGCTGCAGAATCACATAGCCTGCTCCCGACCTCTATGAGCGGTAGCTGCGATCCGCGGTAGTTAACCCCCTCAGGTTCGCAGCTACCGCTCATAGAGGTCGGGAGCCGGCTATGTGATTCTGCAGCCAGCTCCTGCCTCCTGTATATGAATAAATGAGAGATTTATGTTCATTGGTGGCGCAGTGCGCCCCCCCCACCCGAGCCCCCCCAGTTTTAATCATTGGTGGCAGTGGCCACAGGGTCCCCTCTCCTCTCCTCCTCTGATCGGAGCCCCAGCAGTGTTAGCCTGGGGCTCCGATCAGTTACCATGGCAGCCAGAACGCTATTGAAGCCCTGGCTGGCTGCCTGCCATGGTAAGCTCCATGCTGCTGTGTGCACAAAGCACAGAGCAGCAGGGACAGTGTGAGATCCTATTCACCCTGACAGAGATCTATCAGGGTGAATAGGACAAGGGTCCTAAGGGTCCCTAAGGGGGCTAAAAGTTAGTCAAAAAAAAAACACCAAAATATTAAGTATAAATAAAAAAGAAAGATTTACCAAAAAAAATAAAATACACATTAACAATAAAAATATTCATTTTCAGCAAATTTGTGTAGGAATTTTTTATTTTTTTTCAAAAATGAAATTTCACAGAATATCGGTATAAATTATCGGCTATCGGCCTGAAAGTTCACAAATTATCGGTATCGGCCCTAAAAAATCAATATCGATCGATCCCTAATAGTTAGTTAGTTAGCTTATATATATGCTATTACAGATAGTTAGTGGGAGATAGTCAGTGTAGGTTAGATAGTGATATAGTGTAGCTGATAGGTTCTGCTGTCCATACATACATGCTACATACATAGTGCTGTGATGTCACAACAATACATAGTGCACCAATCAGTAATATCTACTCAGGCCTGCTAAAATGTGAAGTTTCACGTATTGCGCCAAAATATGCGCATCATTAATTGGCAATTAGCGCAATCGCGAATATATTTGAGCACTCTATCTGCATATAAAGCCATATTTAATGCTCTGCCGTGCCAACCATTTTCTCCAGTCTCAAACTTCTAGCAGCTTGGAAAATGTAGCAAAAGTGACCCACACCTGTATTGTACGCGCTTTACAGGAATATTACATTGCCGATTTTCTCAATCAAGAAAATAATAGCGAATTTGCAAATATCTGATGAATATTCTACAAAATATTTGAGAAATATCGCAAATTTGAATATTTCCCCTGCCGCTGACCACTGGCTGGAAAGCATTACAAGTATGTCTTCTCTGGTTAACCAGTCATAAGGCCATTTTCCCTCAACCTTTGGTGTGAAAAAAGTGTGTCTTATACAAGAGAAAACACAGTAGCTATTTAGTAGGACAAAATAAGCAGATGCTGTAGTCAACTACTGTAAAACAGTATAACTGAATCAATAACGATGATTAATTATACATTGGATCAGGCTGTTCAGCTAAATGGACTACTTATTTCATCTGGTTTCTTCTAACAGTCATTATATACCAAAATACAAATATACAGCTTTTGAATGTTAATTATATACTGTAGACTATTTGGTACACCTTTTGTAGGTTAATACTGGACTAAACTATTCATTACATCTTTTGTATGTCAATGATGTACTAGGTTATTTATTACATTTTTATCAGGTTTCATGACCTTCAATTCCTCATCACCTCTAGATGAAGGATCCTGCATGATTACTATTTAATTAGTAACTTTTACTTCACAGGGGTTGAACTTTGTTTATCTGGTCAATGATTTAGAAGTAGCTGTGGATCTGATAATTTTGTATGGTCTATGTTAGGCCTCAGGCCTCATGCACACGACCGTTGTGTGCATCCGTGTCCGTTGTTCCGTTTTCCGTGATGAAAACTCGGAAAATGCACCGTTTATCATCCGCGTCCGTGATCCGTGTTTGCTGTCCGTCAAAAAAATATGACCTGTCCTATTTTTTTGACGGACAACCGATCGCAGACCCATTCAAGTCAATGGGTCCGTGAAAAAACACGGAGGCACACAAGATCGTGATCCGCGTCTGTGATCCGTAGGCTACTTTCGCACAGACGGATCCGCATATCCGTCTGCATAAAAGCTTTTTCAGATCTGAGATTTCACATCATGAAAACTCAGATCCGACAGTATATTCTAACACAGAGGCGTTCCCATAGTGATAGGGACGCTTCAAGTTAGTATATTCTAAGAACTGTGAACATAACTGCCCCCTGCTTCCTGGCAGCACCCGATCTCTTACAGGGGGCTGTGATCCGCACAATTAACCCCTCAGGTGCCGCACTTGAGGGGTTAATTGTGCGTATCATAGCCCCCTGTAAGAGATCAGGTGCTGCCAGGCAGCAGGGGCCAGACCCCCCTCCCTCCCCAGTTTTAAATTCATTGGTGGCCAGTGCGGCCCCCCTCCCTCCCCAGTATTATATTTATTGGTGGCCCTCTCTCCCCCCCCCCCCCCCTAATTAAAAACACCCCCCCATCATTGGTGGCAGTGGAGAGTTCCGATTGGAGTCCCAGTTTAATCGCTGGGGCTCCGATCGGTTACCATGGCAGCCAAGACGCTACTGCAGTCCTGGCTGCCATGGTTACTTAGCAATTTTAGAAGCATTATACTTACCTGCGATGTCTGTGACCGGCCGGGCGCTCCTCTTACTGGTAAGTGACAGGTCTGTGCTATAAGCAATGCGCCGCACAGTCCTTTCACTTACCAGTAGGAGGAGCGCCAGGCCGGACACAGACAGCGCAGGTAAGTATAATGCTTCTAAAATTGCTAAGTAACCATGGCAGCCAGGACTGCAGTAGCGTCTTGGCTGCCATGGTATCCGATCTGAGCCCCAGCGATTAAACTGGGACTCCGATCAGAACTCTCCGCTGCCACCAATGATGGGGGGGGGGTGTTTTTAATTAGGGGGGGGGAGAGAGGGGAGGCCGCACTGGCCACCAATGAATATAATACTGGGGAGGGAGGGAGGGGGGGCGCACTGGCCACCAATGAATATAATACTGGGGAGGTCGGGAGGGGGGCCGCACTGGCCACCAATGAATATAATACTGGGGAGGGAGGGAGGGGGGCCGCACTGGCCACCAATGAATTTAAAACTGGGGAGGGAGGGGGGTCTGGCTCCTGCTGCCTGGCAGCACCTGATCTCTTACAGGGGGCTATGATACGCACAATTAACCCCTCAGGGGGCAGCACTATCAAATCGCCACTGCTGCATGATCGAATCAGGTGCATAGCCACTGCTTCCAGCGCCTGGACATCCTTTCTCCCTGAAGAGCCAAGTTCCTACCTGGCGAAACGCGTCGGAGGATGACACTGGACATCTATAATAGGGAGGTATAAGTGTCCTGTTCTCACAACATGTACCCCCGGGGTCTATATGCAGTTCAACAGGCAGATATCACCATTCTACTAGTTAATAAGATGAGACTTCTTTCTGTAAGGGGTGCGACCCAACTATTTGTTTCATCCTTACTGATTTCCTTTTGCATGGTTTCTAAAAACAATCTGTCTTCGTGGGACATTGCTACCTGATTGTCCTCCTTAGTCCTTTGGAACACTGAGCAACCTAAGTGGTCTTCGTCACTGTCACAAGCTATGCCGTGGTCTACAGAGTCTATGAAAGAACAAGGTAGTTGAGTACTATGTGGCAGTTCCTTTATGAGGAAGTTGTTTTTACATGGATGGAAAATAGAGGGACGTCCATTATCCAATGTGCTTGTGAGCATGCTATTAATGGAGTTTGGTTTGTGTATGCTTCCTAAGCAGACATCTCCTACTATGACCCATCCTAGGTCATGCCTTTGGGCATAAGGAGCATGATGTGGGCCATTAAGCTGTTCTCTAGTTTTATGAACTTGTAAGATATCTCTCCCTAGGAGTAGGATTATCTGAGCGTTAGGATCGAGTTTTGGTAAGAGATGGGCTATACGCTGTAAATGGGGGTGATGTATGGCTACCTCTGGTGTAGGGATCTCGTGTTTATTATCAGGAATTTGGTTACATTTAGTAATAGTTGGTAAGGAAAGACACGTTTTACCATCTATGGATTCAATTAGGTAGCCACTAGATCTCCTCCCCGCTGTTTCTACAGTACCCGCACAAGTCTTTAGAGAATAAGGAGTGTTAGGTCTTTGATGTTGAAAATGTCAAAGAAAGTAGATTTGGCTAGGGACGCATTACTTTGGTCATCTAGGTAGAGTTGTTGCGATACCAAATTTTTGATTCGGTTTCGATACCATGAAAAAGTATTGCGATACTCGATACCATTCGATACCACGCGAAAAAAATAAACAAAAAAAGCCACGTGCATTCCTCATTTTTAAAAATGGCGAATCGCGCATTTTTTTTTTTTTTTTTTCTGTTCCGGCATTCACCACCTAGATTTTTTTTTTATATTTTAATAGTTTGGACTTTTCTGACGTGGCGATGTAATATGTTTATTTATATATTTTATATGTGAAATTGGGAAAAGGGGGGTGATTTATACTTCATATTTTAGTGTTTTTTTTTTTTTCACTTTTTATTTAATAACTATTTCCCCCCTTAGGGGCTAGAACCTGGGATCTTTCATCCCTTTTCCTATTCACCCTGATAGATCTCTATCAGGGTGAATAGGACTCCACACTGTCCCTGCTGCTCTGTGCTTTGTGCACACAGCATCAGGGATGTTACCATGGCAACCAGGGCTTCTGTAGCGTCCTGGCTGCCATGGTAACCGATCGGAGCCCCAGGCTTACACAGCTGGGGCTCCGATCAGAAGCTGCCACTGCACCACCAATGAGGGGGAGTGGAGAGGTCCCTGTGGCCACTGCCACCAATGATTTTAATACTGGAGGGTTGAGAGGGGCCGGCGCACTGTGCCACCAATGATTTTAATGGGATGGGGGGATTGAGGGGGGGGAGGCACACTGCCCCACCAATGATTTTACCCCTTTATACAGGAGGCGGGTACTAGCAGATCAGCGGCAGTTAACTGCCGCTGATCGCAGCTCCCTGTCAGGGGCAGGGTGCCGGCAATGCGATTCTGCTGCCGGCACCCGCCTCCTGTATGTGTTAAAGACTGACTACTGTATATGAGTCCAGACTTTCACTATTAGGCCACACAGAGCGGCGCCCAGCGATGTCTCAGCACTCACCATTTAGTCCTGGGCGCCGCTCCGTTCGCCCGCAGTGCCCCATTACTGTCTCCTCTCCTGCTCCACATGCTGCTGATTACTATCGGAGCGATGGGAGGAGACATCAGCTTCACTAGTGGGCGTTCCTTCTCCCTGGCTGTAGCGCTGTCCAATCGCAGCGCAGGGAAAAGGAACGCCCACTAGTGAAGCTGATGTCTCCTCCCATCGCTCCGATAGTAATCCTATCATTGGTGGCGCAGTGCGCCCGCCCCTCCTCCGCCCCTCTCTTCTCATTGCCGCCCCTCCTCCACCCCCTCTCTTCTCATTGCCGCCCCTCCTCCGCCCCTCTCTTCTCATTGCCGCCCCTCCTCCGCCCCTCTCTTCTCATTGGTGGCAGCGGCAGCAGCACAGGGGGAGGGAGGACAGCTTCCTTCTCCCCGTGCTGCTGAGAGAGAACATGAGCGCGCCGATAGCAGCGCGCTCATGTTCAGAGATACTAGACTGCGCAGAAGCGCAGCCCAGTATCGAAAAAACGGAAATCCCGGTATCGTATCGATACCGGGACAAAAGTATCGATTGGGTATCGAAATTTCGATACCCGCAACAACCCTACATCTAGGATAGCATAAACATTGATGGCTTTGTCTCTGCAGCCCTTTGGGTATACTTTTGTTAGGCAGATTTTTGAGCAGGACCTGCCGCTTATGAGTCCTTTACAGACTTCAGTGCATTGTGAAGTAACTGCTGGTGGGTTAGCTTCAGAGTTACTTTCCTCCCCGCCATGCTCTCTGGCACTGTTACTCTGTGATGAGGTCCATGGCAAAGGCCCAGGATGTAGGGTCGTGTTGTGATCTGAGTTGTTGCATTCTGTGCATTTTACACTAACCTGACAGTCTTTGGCAATATGTGATGTTGATGAGCAGCACTTGTAGCAAATGCGGTTCTCCTTGAGGAAGGCTTTGCGATCTCCTATGGACATTTCTCTAAAGGCTCTGCACTTCAGAAGAGGGTGTGGCTTCTTATGTAGAGGGCACTGCTTACCAGGATCTTTGACTGTTTCGTGGCTGGCGGAGCTGTAATGCCTGTAAGAATCTGCAGGTGAAATGTTAGTTTTGTGCACTGCCACTGATCCTTTGTGTGGTCTGTGGTCATAGGGAGTGGCACAAGACTGTGATAGATCAAAGCTAGGGTCATTACGAATATTGGCCTCTAGCCTTACAAAGTCAACAAACACACTGAAGGGAGGGAATGGCACATTGTGGATATGTTTGTACCTTGACCCGTGGGAGACCCATTTCTCCTGCAGGTTGTGGGGAAGCTTTAATACAATCGGTATGACACCTCTGGCAGTGTCGAGGAAAGCAAGCCCCGGTAAATCCCCTTCAGCTTTGGCAACCTGTAATTCCATCAGTAGGTCACTTAAATCCCTAAGTTTCTGGAACCCTTTGCTAGATATTTTAGGGAATTTGTCAATTCTTTTAAACAACGCATCCTCTATGACCTCTGCAGAACCATAACATTCATCAAGTCTATCCCAGATCATTTTTAGGCCAATCTCTGGGTAGTTTATATTAATATCCCTGATTCTCTTGGCATGTTCTACAGAGTCTTTTCCAAGCCGATCTACAAGGAAGTCTATCTCCTCACTGTGTGACAGACCCAAGTCTTTTGTAATGTTATAAAAGGAGGCCCGCCATGCTCTATAGTTTTCAGGGCGATCACTGAACTTCGCCAGTCCCTTTGTAACTAGCTCACGTTTAGTAAAGAACCTGGCAAAGTCTATTGTGCTCTGGTTACTACTAAGGTTGGTTGGAGGTGGAAAGTCACAGTGAGAGTGTGGTGGGCGATCATACCTGTATGGAGTCTCTGACTTAGGCCAGCCCATATCATACCGTCTTGTGGGATAAGGTGGCTCTGCAGGCTGGACTGGAAGCTGGCTTCCTCGGTGTGCAGGGAAGTTAGCTGGAGTTTTGTCACGTGGCTCTGGGCTCTCTTGTTTGTAGGACTGGGTTCCGAGCGTGACTCTTTCTTTTGGACGGTATGATTCTTCTATGGCATAGGTGACGTCTTCGGTTCCTGGGAATGGATCAGCATTGCTGTTTGGTCTAGAGTGTTGACGGACGTACTCTGAAGTGCGTTGTACAGGATCTTGCTGGCCGAGTTCTTGGCTAAGCACACTGCGGTGACTTCCGGTTTTCTTGTATTCCATTGCTTCCAAGAACTCTGCTTCAGCTATGGCGGCTGCCGTTTCTTTCTCTACGGCGAGTTTCTCTAGCTTCGCATCTAAGAGGACCTGTTGCTTTGCTTTCTCTGCCCTTTCTTCTTTCATCTTCATTTCTTTTTCAGCAAAGGCTGCTTTGACCTTCGCGGCTTCTGCTTTTGCGCGGGCAATGGCAGCCGCATTGCTAACGGAAGACTACTAAGTGGAACCATCCTTCCTTGATCTTGTCTTGTAGCTTGATACTGTGCTACGCGACATGGTGTTGGTGAAGACACTTAACTGCGTGGAGACTACTGTGTTGTGGAATGTCGGTCGCTGTACTTAGAGAGCGGTCACAGTATGCAATCAAATGTGTCTACATTGCTTGAAGCTGCTATCCCCTTGCAGCACTGGACTGTATAGAAGTCGCTGTGGTGTCCGTTTGCAGATATTGCGTGGACCGTAACAGACTTCTGTGTAGTCAGGTGCGTCTCTCTCGCTAGAAGTCGTCGTTTACTGTCCTGTTCTCACAACATGTACCCCCGGGGTCTATATGCAGTTCAACAGGCAGATATCACCATTCTACTAGTTCATAAGATGAGACTTCTTTCTGTAATCTGTGGTTTTATTAACCGGCAGTAGATAAGGTAAACTATAAGAAAATGAACATACAAGAACTGAATATACAATACAGTGTACACAAAACTTACACAAAAACATTAATCCCTTACCGACGATGCTTTAGTAAGAGACACACAATGTGTAGCTGCTCCTTCCATGAGGTGAGGAGAAAAGGAAGCAGAAGCCTGTCTCTTTCCCAGAAAGCACTGTGAGCAGGAAGTCAGGTGACCTAATGAATATGCATAACTTAACAAGGCAAAAGATGCACTTACAGATAAAGGTCACTAGATGGTGCTGAAGGCACACAAATGAACAGACTATGCAATAGTGAAGACAGCACAAAGAGCATAGGGATCTACAGTACAGGCCCGAGGTTCCTGAGCTGGGGGTCGTCCTTTTAAAGACGAGTGCCCCCGACTACAGCCATTGAGGCATTCACACTGACTAGACTAGGTCAAGTAGGGCAAGCACGTAGGGAGAGTTAGCAGCCTGAGTAGGCTCCTCCCCTTTACATTTAATACGCCCCCTACACAGGAACTCCACCAGGCCCAGTTCTATCTACTTAGACCTTATCCTCCATCCCTAAAATAGCGCAGGAGTTCCCTTTACTCCATTGTCTCATTTTATTTTAAATGATAGAAATAAAAGTTAATTCTTAACCTAAATATGAACATAGATATGTTACATATTGTAGGGGAAGAACACTAGGTAATGCATTAATTAGAGACTAAAACAGAAATACAAGAAAAAAAGACTCCTGTATTCCACTAGGTTGCTTTTACGTGCTGTGCTAATTTATTAGGCGAGTATCCAGTAAAATGAAGTTATAACTGAACATTTTCAGCCCAAAGGCCATCTTCAGAGTACTGGATGAGCCGCACCGAGGGTAGACAGCTTGGTGTAGGGCATAAGAGCCCGTAGGTCAGGTATAGCGTAAATAGGGCAACAGCCCTGTGTGCTTGAGCAAGTATAGCGCAAGTTGATATAGGGTAGCAGCCCTCTGAAGCCCAGGGTGAGGGCTGGCCCTTCCACCTGGCTTCAGAAGAAGATCGCAAAGTCTAGAGGTAGGCAGCAATGAGCACAGGTCTTTGGGAGAGGGAGCACACTGCATGCACTCCTGTCCGCAGTCATTCAGCTAGAAATGTCCGGAGACTAAGTCCAGCATTTCCATGCTGATTTATGCAGGATTTCCCCACCAAAACCTGAAATGCCTAATTGCTGATTTTCATGCATTTTTGCCACAGATCTCACCTTTCCATTGAAAAGCATCAAATCCGCTGCTAACACTGCAAACGTAATTGACATGCTGTTTATTTTTGAATCTGCGTGGCAGCTCAATTTCCACGTGTAAAATATCTGCAAAGTGTACATGAGATAATAATAATGTAATATGCTGCAGTTTTTCCGTATGGAAATCTGCACTTAAAAACCACACGTATTCCGCAACGTGTGCAGGTGGCCTAGCAGTTCCCCGTGTGACCCCAGCCACTTTTGTAGTGAGAGAGGGAGAAGATAAAGGAGAATGTTAAAGCTACGGTATGAGTCAGCAAGGTGATCAGCGTCAACCATTACAAGCCTTGCTGCAGTGGAGGGAAAATAGGGTAAAGATACCTGCACTCTTCAGGTATGATTTTTGCCAGTCATATTAGAGAAATTGTGAATTGCGGACATTGTGATAAATTGCTTTTGTTAGCTGGATATCCCAGGGATATCCCAGAGTAACCTGAGGGCCATAACTTCCATCCACTCACTTGACTCATGCTTGGTGCACTGTAAAGAGAGACTTTGGTTAAGTTTAATCTGTCTTGGTTATTGACTCTCCTAACACCACACGCTGGCTACTGCCTCACCTGAGCGCACTGCCTTGCACTCACTTGGACATTAACATCAAGGACACCTCGAGCTACCATCAGACAAGGAGTCCACAACTACAAGGAGTGGCCGGAGGGAATCCAGGGAGACCCTCCTTGACTGCACTGACCCCAGGGAGCAACAACTTGAGGTAGAGCACTACAACATCACATCAGAGCCACTACCACTCTCATTGTCTACACTGGCTCCCATAGGGACTTGCTGCACATCCAAGACGAGGCTTCAAGATCCCATTAAATTGCTTTGCCACACGTGCCACCAAAAATTTCATTTATGGCATTAGGTGCCAGTGCAGTAAATGGTATATTGGACAAACAAACAAAAAAGTCAGGACTTGACTGAATGAACATTGATAATCTATTAACCCCTTAGTTACCAGCCTGTTTTGGGTCTTGCTGACCAAGCTTTTTTCTACCTTTTTTTCATCGTCGCCTTCCAAGAGCTATTTTTTATTTTTCGATCTATATAGTGTGGTGATGTGAACTCTAAAGTGAATAATGATCCCGGAAGAGGGGGTATATCTCACGCAGGGTCCTCAACTGGGTGAGATAAGTAAAGTTCCAGAGTGGTGCTGGCTTCAGAAAGGCATAGTTGCTGGAGCTATTTTGTTTAGTATTTAAGGGCTGGATTTTAATTGGTTTGGGAGCTAGGTTGGTAGAGGGAGCTGCCAATCCACCCCTCCCATTCCAGTGCAGGTTTTAGCTAACATGAGGGATCCCCAGGTGTAATCAACTGGGATCATTACTGGGGAGTACAAGCCCATCCCAGACTGTCAGTCGGGGGCGTGGTTGCAAACAGAATCCGGGCTAGGCTGAGAAACCACGAGGCTGGGACATAGCCTAGACTGACCGTGTTACAGCCTGGGGGGCTGGTATACGCTTGGCTGAGAAAGCCGGACATGTCGCTGTGTCTGAACAGCACTCTATAGGTGGGTCAGGGATTCCACCATATGTTTAGTTAGTGCCCAGCCGGGCAGGTGTTTGTTTTGTATTATCCTTGTTTTGCTGAGGTGCCAAATAAAAGCGATGTTTGGACCTTAAACTTGGTGTCTGGCAAAGATACTTGTGTGAATGACCCCCGGAGAAGAGCTAATCCCCCACAATAACTTGTTTTTTGCAGTACAAGGTATAGTTTTAATGGCGCAATTTTGGAGTACTCATCATTTTCTGACTAACTTTTATTAACTCTTTATGGGCGAAAGATGTAGAAAAACGGCAATACTGCCACTGAGTTCTTACGTTATAAATTTTACGGCGTTCATTTTTCGGTATAAATAACAATATCTTTTATTCTCTTGGTCAGTATGATTACAGCGATACCAAATACATAGTTTTTTTTTCTGTTTTACTACTTTTTGTTTTTAAAGGAAGAAAATCTTTTTGCATTGCCGCTTCCCAAGACCCATAGCTTTTATTTTTCTTTCCATGGAGTTTCCTGGCTTGATTTTTATTTTTTTTGCAGTACGACTTGTAGTTTTCTTTGGTATCATTTTGGAGTAAATAACGCTTTTTAATTGGTTGTTATTAAAGGGAACCTGTCACCTGGAAAATACAATTTACACTAATCACAGTACCTTAAAGTATCTCTCATAGTGTGCCCAAAGATGTATTCATATCTTCTTTCTGCGTTGTGCTGTCTCATAAAATCGACTTATAATACTGTGTTTGTCACCTTTTTGAAGTCGTGCTGAAGTCACGGGGGCAGCGGCCTCCTTGACTCAACCGTCGGATAAGCCCGCCCCTATGCTGCTCCTCCGCATATTGATGGACATTTTTCCCTGTAGCCGTGACCGCGCTCTTCTCGCGCATGCGTCGTGCGTGTCCTGCCACAGCATGATCCCGGCTACGGCTCCCTCCCTCCCTGGCATCTGCATGTTCACTGCGCCTGCGCTGCAGTGCAAGCAGACGGTGATCGCGCTCACGCCACAGGGGAGAAGCGATGGGCGCGAGCGCGCTGTATAGGAACGGTGCAGGCACAGTGAACAAGAAGATGCCAGGGAGGGAGAGAGCCGTAGCTGGGATCATGCTGTGGCAGGACACGCACGACGCATGTGCGAGAAGAGCGCGGTCACGGCTACAGGGAAAAATGTCCATCAATATGCAGAGGAGCGGCATAGGGGCTGGCTTATCCGACTGTTGAGTCAAGGAGGCCGCTGCCCCCGTGACTTCAGCACGACTTCAAAAAGGTGACAAACACAGTTTTATAAGTCGATTTTATGAGACAGCACAACGCAGAAAGAAGATATGAATACATCTATGGGCACACTGTGAGAGATACTTTAAGGTACTGTGATTAGTGTAAATTGTCTTTTCCAGGTGACAGGTTCCCTTTAAGTTGTTTCTGTGGCAACTAAGTATAAATTAGCAATTCTGTCATATTTAGTTATTACATTTTTTTTTTTAACATCGTTCACTGTAGGGGATCATTTACATGATATTTATGTAGTGCGGGTCTTTACGGATGCGGCGATACGAAACATATAGGAGATTTTATATATATTTTTTTTTTCATTGAAAAGCATAATTTTTATTGATTTTTAAAATACAATGCGCTATCCCTATAGTATATTGCAATTTAATGCTTTACTTACATTGACCAGCAGGCTGTGCCAGAGATGAACAGCCTGCTGGAAAATCAGACCCTAGCCAGCCTTTACACAAATCAGCACCCCATGATTGCATTTGCGGGGTGCTGTTGGGAGAGAGAGGGAGTCTGGGGGTCCGGGCTGTTAGAGCAGGAGAGTGGCTCTCATGTGAGAGCAGAGTCCCCGCTGCACGGAGGACCCCTTAGACTGGGCATATTTTTTTACGGCGGCCCAGTCTAAGGCCACTTAGTGACCGCCATAAAAAGGTCTATGAGTGGTCACTAAGGGGTTAAAAGATACTGTGAATTGCGAGCAAAGGGTATAGAACAGAAAAAAGGTGAGAGCAAGTATAATGAGGTGATGTTATAACAGTGTTTTGATACGAAACATCAATGGAATTAATAAAAATGGGTTGTTTTGGAATATAACCTTTCCTAGATTCACAGGAATGTAATAAAAGGAAACTGTTGCAACAAGATTACTAAAATGGACACGATGATTCCAAAGAGGTTAAATGAAATGTACAACTTTAGAGTATTTTTTATTATAGTCAGTCTTTTTGATACTAGGTTTTAAATTATATGAAGTATCATTTTTTTTTTTTATTGTAATCATGGTGAATTCTCTATATAAGCAATAAGGGCTCTTTCACACTTGCGTTGTCCGGATCCGTCGTGCACTCCATTTGCCGGAGGTGCCCGCCGGATCCGTAACAACGCAAGTGAACTGAAAGCATTTGAAGACGGATCTGTCTTCAAAATGCGTTCAGTGTTACTATGGCACCCAGGACGCTATTAAAGTCCTGGTTGCCATAGTAGTAGTGGGGAGCGGGGGAGCAGTATACTTACAGTCCGTGTGGCTCCCGGGGCGCTCCAGAATGACGTCAGAGCGCCCCATGCGCATGGATGACGTGATCCATGTGACACGTCATCCATGCCCGTGGGGCGCCCTGACGTCACTCTGAAGCGCCCCGGGAGCCGCACGGACGGTAAGTATACTGCTCCCCCGCTCCCCACTACACTTTACCATGGCAACCAGGACTTTAGCGTCCTGGAAGCCATGGTAACCATTCAGAAAAAGCTAAACGCCGGATCCGGTAATGCGCCGAAACGACGTTTAGCTTAAGGCCGGATCCGGATTAATGCCTTTCAATGGGCATTAATTCCGGATCCGGCCTTGCGGCAAGTGTTCAGGATTTTTGGCCGGAGCAAAAAGCGCAGCATGCTGCAGTATTTTCTCCGGCCAAAAAACATTCCGTTCCGGAACTGAAGGCATCCTGAACGGATTTCTCTCCATTCAGAATGCATTGGGATAATCCTGATCAGGATTCTTCCGGCATAGAGCCAAGACGACGGAACTCTATGCCGGAACCCAGCAACGCAAGTGTGAAAGAGCCCTAAGTGGATGACGTAAGAATGAGTGGTGTATTTAGCAACATAGGGTTCATTTACTAATCTGAAATATGTCTAAATTAGGGTTATTTCAGGCGCAGATGGCAGCACAGTGGTTAGTTGCGCCGCCATGTGCGACTTTTCCCCACTCACGCCAGTTCTAAAATTGTGAGAGGGGAAGGGACAGGCCGACAGGCCCATCTCATTCATCATTTTCTACGCCTGTTTTAGTCGTAGGAAATAGTCTAAATTTAAGATGGCAAGGAAGCAGTCTTACATTCAGACTGGTGCTGGATGTACCGAAGTTATGGAGAGGCCATCTATGGGCATTTGTTAAGACCTTAATAAATGTGCCCCATAGTTGCTTTCCATGATTACGGATGAGTAAAGGGGCGTGACCCCCAAAAAAACATTGCGCAGGATTGGATAGGAAAAGTTTAGCATGATTATTTTGATTATAGGCATGCAAGATGTTTTTGTATTTGAAGATTGCAATAAAAAGGAAGGAAAGCACTTTACATACTGGATGGACTGTGAGTATTTATTACACACTCACAATTATATTATCCATTGCACATGTACAGTCGTGGCCAAAAGTTTTGAGAATGAAACAAATATTAGTTTTCACAAAGTTTGCTGCTAATCTGCTTTTAGATCTTTGTTTCAGTTGTTTTTGTGATGTAGTGAAATATAATTACACGCATTTCATACGTTTCAAAGGCTTTTATCGACAATTACATGACATTTATGCAAAGAGTCAGTATTTGCAGTGTTGGCCCTTCTTTTTCAGGACCTCTGCAATTCGACTGGGCATGCTCTCAATCAACTTCTGGGCCGATTCCTGACTGATAGCAACCCATTCTTTCATAATCACTTCTTGGAGTTTGTCAGAATTAGTGGGTTTTTGTTTGTCCACCCGCCTCTTGAGGATTGACCACAAGTTCTCAATGGGATTAAGATCTGGGGAGTTTCCAGGCCATGGACCCAAAATGTCAACGTTTTGTTCCCCGAGCCACTTAGTTATCACTTTTGCCTTATGGCACAGTGCTCCATCGTGCTGGAAAATGCATTGTTCTTCACCAAACTGTTGTTGGATTGTTGGAAGAAGTTGCTGTTGGAGGGTGTTTTGGTAACATTCTTTATTCATGGCTGTGTTTTTGAGCAAAATTGTGAGTGAGCCCACTCCCTTGGATGAGAAGCAACCCCACACATGAATGGTCTCAGGATGCTTTACTGTTGGCATGACACAGGACTGATGGTAGCACTCACCTTTTCTTCTCCGGACAAGCCTTTTTCCAGATGCCCCAAACAATCGGAAAGAGGCTTCATCGGAGAATATGACTTTGCCCCAGTCCTCAGCAGTCCATTCACCATACTTTCTGCAGAAGATCAATCTGTCCCTGATGTTTTTTTTGGAGAGAAGTAGCTTTTTTGCTGCCCTTCTTGACACCAGGCCATCTTCCAAAAGTCTTTGTCTCACTGTACGTGCAGATGCGCTAACACCTGCCTGCTGCCATTCCTGAGCAAGCTCTGGACTGGTGGCACTCCGATCCCGCAGCTGAATCCTCTTTATGGTTCAATTTGTGTTTATTGAAAACCATGGTGAACAAAAGATATATCAAATCACAGGTTAATAGCGTTTTCAAATACAGTATGTCATGACATGAATCTTTAAATCATCAATCTAAAGATGGACGGTGGTAAGAGGGAAACAAGACAGGAGGACAGGAAGGAGGAAAGGGAAGGGAAAGGAGACGAAGGGAGTATACTAGTAATCCTTGTAAGATTTAAAAAAAATTAAAAATAAAAATAGAGCTAATATAATACATTAAGTCAATGTACCAGACATCAACCAACCCGAAAAACCAGCCGATGCCCGGAACTGGTACCAGGCTTCCCACTGTCTAGAGTGCGCAACACCAGTGCCCTGGTCTTCAGCACCCAACTCCTCCAGTCGTGCTAGACAATCTAGAACCTTCACCCATGTAATTCTAAGGGGGCTGTCCGTTGAGCGCCATGCCCGAGGTATGATTTGGCGCATTGCTATAATAAAGAATCTAAGAATGCATTTTTTAACCAATTTGATTCTACCTGGGTAAGCTGAAAGGAGAGCTAACTGGGGGGATGGAGAGATATGGGTCCTATAGAGATGATCATGGAGTGTGAATATATCTCGCCATAGGGGAGCAACTCCTGGACACTCCCACCAAATGTGTAGCATGGTGCCTCTAGATCTCAGGCACCTCCAACATGTGTCCGGTACGGAAGAGTAAAACTGGTGGAGCTTAACCGGGGTCCTATACCATCCAGACCAGATCTTATAATTGAGTTCCTGTATCTTACAGGATATTGAGGACTTATGAGTGAATAATAGAGATCTCCTCCACTGGTCAGGCGTGAGGGAACATCCCAAATCAGTCTCCCAGGATTGTATAATTTTCTTAACCGGAGCAGGGAACTCCTCTGTGTCATCCCCGATCTCTCCCGAATTCAGTATGGCATATATGAGAGATATAGGATGCCCAGGCGCAGAGGTAGCTAGACATATTTTCTCAAATTCAGATAGGGAGGATTGGAGTTGCGGACCGAGTGCCAGAGACCTAGTGAAATTGCGTAATTGGAGGTAGTGAAACCAACGTCCGGGTGAGTCGGGAATGAGGTGCCCTAAGTCTTTGAGATCCAATAACCCCCTGGTGGAATATATGTCCTGACCCTAACCTGGGGCATGGCTTGTGACCCGAAAGATTGTAGGGCCGAGAGTGTGGATGGTAGTGATGGATGTCCAGATAGGTTTGTGAGTGGGCCAGGAATCGTGGCTAGTTGAACTTTAGAAGTGAACCCAATCCAGATATCCACTTTGGTGGATAGAAAAGGTGATAGCTTTTGGATGGACAACTGGATCAAGGTGGTTTTCGGGAACCAGAAGACGCCTGAAATTAGGCCTGGGGCCAGGGCATGTTCTAATTTGACCCATAATTTCCTTTCAAGATTGTGTGTGAGGTCAATTATGCAATTAGCGACCGCCACTCTGTGATATGATAGGAAGTTGGGTAAACCCGTGCCTCCTTGGGTCTTTGATCTAATCATTAAGTTGTAGTTTAGTCTGGCCCTGGACCTACCCCATACAAAACGAGAAGCTAGTCTCCTGAGTCGAGTGAAATAAGAAAAGGGAACACGAGATGGGATCGTCTGAAAAAGATAAAGGAGCCTGGGCAGGATGTCCATTTTTGAAGGTATTTATTCTACCAAACCAGAAGACATTTAGGTTCGACCAGGATCGAAGGTTATTTTCAATGGTATGGAGTAAGGGCAGATAGTTGAGCTTGAACAAGTGGGAAGGATCTGGTGATGTATACGTTCCCGGGTGTTTAAGTGTATTTAGTGACCATCTAAACGAGAATGACTCCTTGAGGGTGGCGACATCTCTGGGGGGGGGGGAGGGTGATATTTAGAAGCTCAGATTTTTGAACGTTAACTTTAAAATTGGATAATGATCCAAAAATCTGAAATTCCTTCAGCACCGAAGGGAGTCCGATTCTAGGCGATGTTAGGTATAACAAGAGGTCGTCGGCAAATAATGAAAGTTTGTGTTCCACATCTCCCATATGGAGACCTTTAATCGAGTCGTTGGCTCGCAAAGCGTTAGCCAGGGATTCCATAACTAATATGTAGAGGAACGGGGAGAGGGGGCACCCCTGGCGTGTTCCATTTGAGATACGGAAAGGATCTGACAGAGTACTATTGACACGTACTCGGGCAGTGGGGCTGGTGTATAATGCCATGATTCTATGTATCATTTTGGAACCCAAGCCAATATGGGTTAATAAGGTACAATTTCTGTTCAGATATTTAACCCTCTAGCGCTGCAAAATCCTGGACACAAGTGAGCAAAAAGTCCACACAATAAAATAGAAAAAATTGATTGCGCTGCAGGAGAGTATGCTAAAATAATAAAGTCAAATGTATCTTTTTCTTTCTTGTGTAAATCTTCGGTCAAATGGGGTCATCCATAAATATCAAACATAACTGTGGTGTAGAAATCTGGAAAAATAGAAACCGCACAATGGTGTAGTACTTCTAGAAAGGAGTATCACCTGGCCGCAGGTTATACTTACAAAACTCAGATGGTAATAATCGTAGAAAACCGGCTCAGCACTTTCATCCACCCAGGAGCTGCACACCTCAGATGCCGTTCAGTAAGCCGCACAAACGAACAGGATCCGAACCGCTTGTGAGAAAACTTGCACAGGCACAAGCTGGATCTCAAATCAGCAAGATGTTACCAAATTTGCACTCTTCAGGGTCTCGGAAGAAGGATATCAACCAATGGTGAAGTACGTACAGCAAGGTTGGATAAAAAGGATTTATTATACTCACAAAGACAGCAGATTTGGGAGCAATTTAAAACAAGTACAAAGTGCCCAAGGGCTCCCAAATCTGCTGTCTTTGTGAGTATAATAAATCCTTTTTATCCAACCTTGCTGTACGTACTTCACCATTGGTTGATATCCTTCTTCCGAGACCCTGAAGAGTGCAAATTTGGTAACATCTTGCTGATTTGAGATCCAGCTTGTGCCTGTGCAAGTTTTCTCACAAGCGGTTCGGATCCTGTTCGTTTGTGCGGCTTACTGAACGGCATCTGAGGTGTGCAGCTCCTGGGTGGATGAAAGTGCTGAGCCGGTTTTCTACGCTTATTACCATCTGAGTTTTGTAAGTATAACCTGCGGCCAGGTGATACTCCTTTCTAGAAGTACTACACCATTGTGCGGTTTCTATTTTTCCAGATTTCTACACCACAGTTATGTTTGATGTTTATGGATGACCCCATTTGACCGAAGATTTACACAAGAAAGAAAAAGATACATTTGACTTTATTATTTTAGCACACTCTCCTGCAGCGCAATCCATTTTTTCTATTTCAATATGGGTTAAGGTTCTCTCTAGGAAGTGCCAACTGACCCTGTCGAAGGCCTTCTCTGCATCAACCGAAAGCAAGCACAGAGGGATCTTTAGTTGCTTAGTCTTAGAGATCAGGCTTATAGATTTAATGGTGTTGTCGCGGGCCTCTCGTCCTGGGACGAATCCTACCTGCTCTCTATGAATACAGTTCGGTATGTGGGGATGCAATCTTAAAGCTAATATTTTAGCAAATATTTTTAAGTCAATATTGAGGAGGGAGATGGGTCTATAATTTGAGCAAATGGAATGATCTTTGTCCGGTTTGGGGATAACTGTGATGTGAGCCTGAAGGGATTGAGATGGAAAAAGACATGTATCAGATATTGAGTTGAATGTTTCAAGTAGTAGGGGGGTCAGGTCATCTTTAAAGTATTTGTAAAAACGTGCGGTCAGCCCATCTGGACCGGGACTCTTCCCGTTTTTGAGGTCCTTAATGACTGACAGTAGTTCTGGGGAGGAGAAGTCATCCTCCATGCCAGAAGATGCATCATCTGGGAGACTTGAGGGGCCAAATTGAGATAGGTAATTTTGTGCGTCGGGAGACGATGGTCTAGGAGAAGGTGTGTGTGTGTGGTCTAAATTATACAAGTTGGAGTAGTATGTCTGAAATTCACGCGCGATTTCAAGGGGAGCATGAATCTGACCCTTCGAACCCACATTTAACAAGGGAATATGTGTGAGCGGGGCACGCGGGTGTAATGCTTTTGCCAGCCATTTACCACACTTATCCCCAAACTCATAGTAACCGCGTTTGACTTTGTCTCTGAGGCAAAGGGATTTTTGGTCAAGTATTTTTAATATCTGTTGTCGGATGGATGAGAGTTCGGCTTTAAAGGGTTTCTGTCACCCCACAAAACTCCTTTTTTTTTTTTTTTTGGATAGTTAGATTCCTTATAGCGCGATATAGGAGAATATAATAGTCTTACTTACTTTCATGCGGCCGATTCTTTAGAAAACGAAGTTTTATAATATGCAAATCAGGGCTCTACCAGCAAGTAGGGCGTCTACTTGCTGGTAGCCGCAGCAGAAAACCGCCCCCTCGCCGTGTTAATTGACAGGACCAGCCGTGATCTCCTCCTCCGGCCGGCCCTGTCAGTATTTCAAAAATCGCGCGCCTCTGGTCATTCGGCGCAGGCGCTCTGAGATGAGGAGGCTCGTCTCCTCAGCACTCCCTCAGTGCGCCTGCGCCGATGACGTCTTCTCTTTCGGTGATGTCATCGGCGCAGGCGCACTGAGGGAGTGCTGAGGAGACGAGCCTCCTCATCTCAGAGCGCCTGCGCCGAATGACCAGAGGCGCGCGATTTTTGAAATACTGACAGGGCCGGCCGGAGGAGGAGATCACGGCTGGCCCTGTCAATCAACACGGCGAGGGGGCGGATTTCTGCTGCAGCTACCAGCAAGTAGACGCCCTACTTGCTGGTAGAGCCCTGATTTACATATTATAAAACTTCGTTTTCTAAAGAATCGGCCGCATGAAAGTAAGTAAGACTATTATATTCTCCTATATCGCGCTATAAGGAATCTAACTATCCAAAAAAAAAATATATGAGTTTTGTGGGGTGACAGAAACCCTTTAAGGGAATCTGAAGAAGAAGCTTTGTTTATGGCCTCTTTAGCATCTAGTTTCGTAAGGAGTGCAGATAGCTTGTGAGCCCTTTCTTTCTTGAGCCATGTGACAAAAAGACACCCCTGACAACACATTTAAGTGCTTCCCATTTTAAAGGCGGAGCAGTGGTGTCTGACCTATGATCAGTGATGAAGTCTGTAATGGTTTTCTTCAAATCTGCAGCACAGACTGTGTCGTTTAAGAGATTGTCATTTAATCTCCAGGTGAACGTGCGAGGGGGTGTGTGAATTGGGGATAGTAGTTCAAATACTGGTGCATGATCTGACCATATCATGGAATCGATTGAGCATCGGAGATCGAGGTCCAGGAAGCTCTGTGATACAAAGAGATGGTCCAATCGGCTGTATGTGTTATGTGCAGAGGAATGAAAGCTATAGTCTCTGACACCCGGGTTCAAGACTTTCCATAGATCGACTAGTTTGAGAGATGTAAGAGCTGCTTTGAACCTGCGCAATGAAGAAGGAGAGATCGCAGACTTACCCACAGAGGAATCCAGCTCGGGGTTCATGATCATGTTGAAGTCACCGCCTAAGATGATACGGGAACCCTCGGCGAAGCCAGCCAGTCTTCTCAGGATTTTGGTCCCAAAGGATGCCTGACCCTGGTTTGGAAAGGGCACATTTGCTACCGTAAATATGGAGTCATTAAGTGTGAGCTTAAGAAAAATATATCGACCCTTAGGATCAACGTCTGAGGCTAAGACTTTAGGTCGGAAAGCTTTGTGAAAAGCTATAGAGACTCCACCTGCTTTTTGTATCTGGGTGGGGACTGTGGAACTAAGTAGGGTAGTACCTGTTTACACAGTTTGGTATGGATGAGAGCTTAAAGTGGGTCTCCTGAATCATCGCTATCATAATTCTTTTTTTATGAAATCGGTAAAGGACTTTACTGCGTTTCTCAGGTTTGTTAAGGCCTCTAGCATTGTAAGAGCTAAACGATAACAATCCTGTCATGGTGGGTGATAGAGACGAGAGGTACAATCATATGGTTGGATTACACATAAGGGAAGAAACAGGAGGAAGAGGGGAGACAAACATACGATACAGTATGTAAATACTGAGGAGTCAGTAGACATATATTGGGAATTTAGAGATCAGCAGGAACCTAACAATCGGTTGAACGGTCACTAAGTTAGGGCTCTTTCACACTTGCGTTGTCCGGATCCGTCGAGCAATCCATTTGCCGGAGGTGCCCGCCGGATCCGTAACAACGCAAGTGAACTGAAAGCATTTGAAGACGGATCCGTCTTCAAAATGTGTTCAGTGTTACTATGGCACCCAGGACGCTATTAAAGTCCTGGCTGCCATAGTAGTAGTGGGGAGCAGGGGAGCAGTATACTTACCGTCCGTGTGGCTCCCGGGGCGCTCCAGAATGACGAGCACGTCCCGGGGCGCTCCATGCGAGCACGTCATCCATGAGCATGCGGCGCCCTGACGTCACTCTGAAGCGCCCCGGGAGCCGCACGGACGGTAAGTATACTGCTCCCCCGCTCCCCACTACACTTTACCATGGCAAACAGGACTTTAGCGTCCTGGAAGCCATGGTAACCATTCAGAAAAAGCTAAACGTCGGATCCGGTAATGCGCCGAAACGACGTTTAGCTTAAGGCCGGATCCGGATTAATGCCTTTCAATGGGCATTAATTCCGGATCCGGCCTTGCGGCAAGTGTTCAGGATTTTTGGCCGGAGCAAAAAGCGCAGCATGCTGCAGTATTTTCTCCGGCCAAAAAACGTTCCGTTCCGGAACTGAAGGCATCCTGATGCATCCTGAACGGATTTCTCTCCATTCAGAATGCATGGGGATAATCCTGATCAGGATTCTTCCGGCATAGAGCCCCGACGACAGAACTCTATGCCGGAACCCAACAACCCAAGTGTGAAAGAGCCCTAATGACTAATCGTCATATACAACACTACAAGAGGTGTTGTGGTACCTAGTAAGGGAGAGAGAAGACAAGGGCAGTGCAGCTGCCTGACTTGTCTCCGGACAAGTAGTGAGGTAGGTAAATATAACAGGTTTCAAACAGCCTATCAAGTAAAACATTAAGTAGGATAGCAACAATGAACTGGTGGGCCTATGTGGTAAGGCCATAATAAGGAAGAAAACAATGGCAACTAGAAACTGAAGCCTATCAATAGTCGGACAGTTAGTCCTCGGAAGAACGTGAGCTTCTAGAGGACATCTGGTGTTTTGGGTGCGCCTTCTGCCAGGGGTCTCTGCGCGGCGCGGGGATCATTTCCCATTGTCTGGGCCAATCAGGAAGGCTAATTAATAGGTGGCAAGTTGAAAGTGTCCAGTATCTTCTGGAGGTCTGAGATGGTTTTAAAAGAGGCAGATTTCCCATCTTTTCTGGCAAAAAGCTAAAAGGGATAACCCCAGCGGTAGACAATATCATTGTCCTTAAGGAGGAGCAGTAGTGGCTTGAGGGCTTTTCGTAGCATAAGCTTGCGCCTAGCCAGGTATGGCAAGATGAGTATACCAGGGTAATCCGGGAGACTTGGCGACAGGTTCCTCGAAGCTTTAAGAATCGCCTCTTTTTCTTTAAAGAAGTGAATCCTGCACACAATGTTGCGTGAGCGAGATGGATCCATGGATTTCGGACCCAGTATTCTGTGTATTCTGTCAATCTCAACCGGTGGATCCGATGATTTGTTAAGTAATTTGTCAAAGAAACCTTGAGCCCAAAGTTCCAGGGCATGCGGAAGAACAGATTCTGGTACCCCTCTTATGCGGAGGTTGTTCCTCCTGTGTCTGTTCTCAATATCATCAAGATGGCTCAGTATGTCTTGGATCTGCTCTGTATGATCCTGCAGGGCCTGTTGATGAGACTCAAGTGACTGGAGAGTCTGTTCTTGTATGGATTCTATTTCCTCCACTATGTGACCCACTTGCTTGAGGTCTGAATGCAAAGCAGCTATATCCTGCTTATGAGAAGCTTCCAGCTTGGAAAAGAGAGCCTTCCGCTCCTGCTTAGTAGGTAAGGCCTTGAGGTGGACCTTCCAGTCCCAATCATCTTCCAGTGAGGACGGGGTCGCCTGAATGGCTGTGTTAGCCGGGAGCCCGGAGGAGCTATACGACTGGGGTGATGAACCAGGCGTGGAGCGTCTGCTGTCCGCCATTGCAGGAGAAGAGGGAGCTGCGGAAGACGGGCTATTAACAGCCCCAGCATATGATCGAGCCCCTTATACAGCTAGCGGTGAGTGGCCGGGGTTTGGGGATGCAGCTGCGGCGATGGGTGCCGCGGTCTCCTCACCAGCAGTTGCGGCCGCCATCTTGGGAAGCGTGGATGTCTTGGCGCTTCTCACCGGCTGAGAGCTGGAGGCCAGGAAACGCTCTATGGCTTCGAAATCTCTCTCCATCGGCGCCAGAGTGGACGAGGTTCTCTTCCTCCTGTTTTTCATGAGGGTATGTAGGCTGGTTGTGTCCTGAGTCCAAAATGAAAGCCGGAGACAGTCAGGAGCTCTGAGCGCACGCTGCTCACTCGGCCATTGGCAAGCTCCGCCCCCAGCTGAATCCTCTTTAGGAGACGATCCTGGCGCTTGCTGGACTTTCTTGAACGCCCTGAAGTCTTCTTAACAAGAATTGAACATCTTTCCTTGAAGTTCTAGATGATCCTATAAATTGTTGATTGAGGTGAAATCTTAGTAGCCACAATATCCTTGCCTGTGAAGCCATTTTTATGCAACGCAATGATGGCTGCACGCGTTTCTTTGCAGGTCACCATGGTTAACAATGGAAGAACAATGATTTCAAGCATCACCCTCCTTTTAACATGTCAAGTCTGCCATTTTAACCCAATCAGCCTGACATAATGATTTCCAGCCTTGCGCTCGTCAACATTCTCACCTGAGTTAACAAGACGATTACTGAAATGATCTCAGCAGGTCCTATAATGACAGCAATGAAATACAGTGGAAAGGTTTTTTGGGATTAAGTTAATTTTCATGGCAAAGAAGGACTATGCAATTCATCTGATCACTCTTCATAACATTTTAGAGTATATGCAAATTGCTATTATAAAAACTTAAGCAGCAACTTTTCCAATTTCCAATATTTATGTAATTCTCAAAACTTTTGGCCACGACTGTACATATACTCCGGTTTCTGCTGTGGAACTCTGCAGCTCCTCGAGGGTTACCTTAGGTCTCTGTCCTGCCTCTCTGTCCTTGCCCGGTCCATGAGTTTTGGTGGCGGGCGTCTCTTGGCAGGTGAAAATTAGACTTTTGTTAAAAGGTTCAATATTCTAGACTCAAAGTGGCACACTCTAGTCAGCTAATTAATCCATACCCCCTGAGCAAAGGGTACCTCAAAATGGTGACTTTGGGGTTTCATAAGCTGTAAGCCATAATCATCCAAATTATAACAAATAAAGGCTTGAAATATCTCGCTTTGCATGTAATGAGTCTTTCACATATGTTAGTTTCACCTTTTAAGTTGCATTACTGAAATAAATGAACTTTGCACAATATTCAAATTTTTTTGAGTTTCACCTGTATATCGCAGCCCTCAATCAGTATTTTGTGGAAGAAGGTATATCACTCCCCTGAATCAGTTTTTTGGGGGGTCAACAGGTATATCACACCTGTTGCAAATAGTTGTTCCAATAGCATTTGTCACTCTGTATAGCTGTAGTATCGCAGCAGAACCGCACACAACTGCTGCACAATACAAATGCACTATAATATACTTTCTGTGTTAGAAAGTTTATTATAAGTATATCACACCCCTCAGTATATCACACCTATCGATAGCACACCTATACCAGTCCTTAAAAGGACTTTTGTGGCCCTATTAGCTAGCGTTTGGTGTCGCTAACAGCCTGTCCCTGCTCCACAAAGCAACCTCTCCTTACACTGGCACAACACAGAATGTAAAATGGCTGCCAGATCGGGTTCTGTGATAGAAGGGGGGGGGGGTGTCCATATGCTGAAACATCCTGTCCCACCTGATAAATTTGTCATGGGTCAAATTTTGGCAAAATGCAAAGAATATGGCGCCGGCGGACATCGCCATATGTTTGCATGTTCGGCGAATCGCGTACGTGCAAAGTTTGCCGCGAAACAACCGCTGGGGGGAAATGCAAGGCCATCTCTAGTTATAACACATACATACAGTCACTGGTAAGATTACCTTCACTACAGTTTACATCATGCACATTTCTAACACTTCAAAGATTAAGAATTGTGATGGGTGTGCTTCTTTAAACAAAAAATAATAAAGTTTGTACTCTGCTGCATGTGTATGAGTAGTCTACCCTTATTTATTATTAAGATGTAAAATGAAGATTATAAAAAAAAATCTTAGCGGTATTTCCTGTAGGAAGCGAGAAGAATCCCAAAGGTTTAACTATGTATCATGGAGCAATATTAAATACAAACTGTAATAACTTTGTATTACGCTAAGAAGATGGATCTGTAAAATATATATATATTTTTACCAGTCATTGGTATTAAACATAAGGCATATTTAATTATTTCATTCATATGATGTTTGAGTTGTTTCTCATGTTGGACTTCTTTTTATTCACAGACTATGGTATTGTTGAGGTCTATGAAGTGGACAAAGATGGGAATTACATCAAAAATGACATTAGCCACAGTCATAGACGCAAGAGATCAGCAAATTCCAGTCCGGTTCATCTCAAGATTCATGGATTTGGAAATGATCTACATATGAGATTAAAATATGCAAATAATTTAATAGCTCCAGGATTTACAGTTCAAACATTTAGAGATGGAAGAACCAAGTCTACAGAAGTGTATTCATCCTATGACTTCTGTTTTTATCAAGGAACACTGCTGTCCCATAAGCATTCAACTGTAGCACTTTCTACATGCAGTGGCCTGGTAAGTGAGTCATTTACTGTGAGAGAGTTTTGCTGCTCAACGTTTAATTCTACTATACTTCTTTGATCCCTAAATTGCATTTTAACAAAATGATGGGTTATGTGAGCATTAGCAGTATTGATGTACCAATTCTTATCTGGACACTTGAGTTAATAGTTGCAAGAAACTTTTACTTAACATTTTCAATGGTTTTTGTCATGTCATATCAGTATACAGCAAGTTAACAGATTCAAGTTAAAACTGCTCCATCTGTAGCTCGGTGTTTTCTTGTGGTAAGTTATTTTTCGAGGACAAAACTACTGTAAGCTACTACAGATCATATCAGGGATCACATGACTATGACTTGAGTTTTCTGAACTTGTAAACAAATGGCTACACTGTGTGGGGGACCCTCAAGCAGTGTTATTTTTCCAGTGGACCACTGAGGAATGGGTGGAAGATGGGAATAGTAGTTGTGGTTCTGAGGGTGGTAGTAGTACTAACAGATCTCCACTCTTACGCTCCCTAGGGCCGTGCAGTGACAGGAGGGGACACCTTAACCACAGGCATGCAATAAGGTTCTTGTTAAGCCCTTCTGCATTTCCCAGACTAAGGGCTGCAGAACTGGGATACGGGTGGGCAATTCATCTCAAAGTGTGGTGGGATGCTTTAGCAATATTCCCTTCCTCAGCAGCAAAGCCTTTCTCCCATAAACAAGCACCTTGCTGTCTCAGTCCACTGCATGGCCTTATAAGTTCTAGACCTTCTCAGATGTCTGGTCTCTTTATCTCATGAGTACTTTAGTTGTGTGGCTGCTTTCTGGGCAGTTGTGGGGTCAGAGATACAATTTCTCAAAACTTGGGCCTAGTTGTGCAGGAGGTTGAACAGGCACATCTTCCCTCCAGGCTACTTTAGACTAGACTCCCTCAACACTAACTATTCAAGGGCAGACCTAGTGCAGCTCCTGACAACCTAACACAATTTAGGTGCATGTACACAGCAAATCACAACATTTCATTGCACTAAATCTGGCAATGTAATCAACCCTTTGCAGTATTCCTTCTGTATTAGTGCACTTTTATTTTTGGGAATACAATATATAGATTTTTATTGCTGTAGATTTATAATAATGAAACAAACAATATTAGTTTAGACAATAGAATGGGTAATCGTATAAGTTTATAATACCAAATAAATACTTGTCAATGACATATGTACTAAAGGTATACTGATGCATACACAGCCCACTAGAGGTACATTTAATAAATACTGATTTGCCTTTGGTGCTATATGAAAAATCAATTGATTTGTGCTCCATAATCCCATAATCTAGTCTATCATTTGATCAGTGGGGGCAAAGTGATGCATGTTGCACCTATTCAGTGCAATTAGCTGTTTGTGGGCTCTCCTTGATAGTCAGATTGGTGGGGAGGGCGAAAAAATACTGATGGGAAAGCTCTAACAGCTGGTGGGGGGCCTCTGCATTTGGGTCGCTTCCCATCAGGGGTGGATTGGCCATAGCCCCTTAAGGGAAATTTCCCGATGGGCTGCTGCCCCAGGGTGCCACTGAAGTTCTCCTCTCTGCCATTGACGGCATACATAATGAGCTCATGTACCCCACCAGCGACCACCTATGTCCTCCTGAATTCAACTGCTGTGGCCCGCACCTCACCTCCTAAGCCCCTGTGGGGACTCGATTTGGTAGTTAGGACAAGCGGATGCAGTATAGAGGAAAAGAACCGTTTATAACTCAAAACTTCAGTGTTTATTCACACTTGTTGCAAGTACACAGTACGACAGTTCATTTGCAGTATTGGTGTTAGTTCACACCCAGATGGCTCAAAAAAGCAAAACAGTCACCTTTTGTCCTGGGTGTTAATCCACACCCGACCGGCATAGTTCAGAACATAGCTGTCCTCCCAGATTCAGCCTCCAGCTTGGCACAAGGCTCAGATCCCGATTGCCAGAGCTCCAATGTCAGAGAGAGATAAATCTGACACTGTTGGCTGTTTTTTATGGGCCTGACATAACCCAGCCTGGAACGTGGGGAGTAGTCACCCACCCAGCACTTTGACTACTCCCAGTAAGAGCCGTCCCAGATCAGCTATTTACAGCCATACTAAATGGCAAAGCATCAAACAGCAACTGCTGCTGACACATGAAAACTGTCTCTTACTCCACCAAGGCCAGAAACTATGGTGACGCATACCAATCATCCACGATGATTCCTTGTACCTTCTTACACCCCCTGCTCCATAGACAACTGGAGGATGAGGACAGAATATGTTAGCTATTGATGACTACCACAGAAGGCCAACTTTTGGGGCAGTATATTGTGCTATATTGTGTATATGGTGCTACACTGTTATTTGGTTCTGCTGGGATGGTATTTTGCACTATGGTGTTGTTGACCCTGCCTACTTTTGTTACCCTGCCTTCTGTTAATTTGAACCTGCCTACAAATGGGGCCACTTCTCTTTATTTATTTTTCTAGAGCCACTTTAAGCTCCCAGTCCGCCCCTGCTTCTGATCAAAAGTTCTGATAATTTTCATAGCACTTAGCTATTTAGCTAATTAGTTTTGTTGCATTATATCAGAAGTGGTCTAAATGCTAGGGCCCCCGCCATTCACTAGGATGAGGGCCCATGTCCCCCAGCATAAATGGCGGGTAGGACATGCATGTGTGCTTTAGCTTCGTTAAAGTCTATGGCGCTGCTAGAGATACTATAGCCATGTACAAATACTCAGACCTCTGCCGTGCAGACACATTTTCTATCCACAGAATAGGGGATAAGTTGCTATAGACCTTTTAAGGGTAAGCAGCTTAGCACACTCATCTAAAAAGGTCATTTTAGATGTACATAAGAAAGCAGAATTCTCTTTATGTATTTTGCATTCTACTCACCTATAATACAGTAACTCAAAGTAATCTTATAATTGAACTTTCCCAGCTGAAAACCAACAAATATGGTTAAAAAACAAACAAACACCAAAAGTAGGGATTTACTTTGAAGTGGGAACACGGGGCACATAAATACACCTAAGCACACAAAATATTTACTACCCATACGGTTTACTTAGGGCAGGGATGCCCAACCTGCTGCCCTCCAGCTGTTGCAAATCTACAACTCTCAGCATGCCTGGACAGCCTACAGCGCATAGGGCATGCTGGAAGTTGTAGTTTTGCAACAGCTGGAGGCCCGCAGGTTGAGCATTGCTGATCTAGGATATCTCTTAACACCTTAAGGACCCAGGACGAGAATGCATTGATAGTCAATGCAGTACAATACAGATGTATTGCGCTGCATTAAAACAGGGATCAGACCCTGTAATATTGAAGTCCTATTGTGGGACAAAAATACAAAATAATAAAAGTGAAAAAAAACTGTTTTTTCCAATGAAAAAAAATAAAGTTTCAATAAAAAAGCCCCTTTCCCATAAAAAGAAGCATATAAAATAGTATTTTTCAATTTTTTTTACAGACATTAGGTATCACTGCGTGCGTAACAACCTGCTCTATAAAAACATCACATTATACACCCCATCGGGTCAACACCATAAAAAAAAAGAATAAAAACTGTGTTTAAAAAAGCAATTTTTTAGCACCTTACATCACAAAAAGTATAATACCAAGTAGGGCTGCACGATATGGGAATTTTGTGCGATTGCGATTAGGGCCCTAAAAATTGCGATAACGATGTGCGATGCGATATTTTAAGGGAATTGTGCTAGAGGTCTATTTGCTTGGATTTTCCCATATGAGCCGCTGACGTGGCTGGGTATGACATAGTTATGGGGGATCTGTGGATGACGCTGTGTTGTGGGGGATCTGTGGATGACGCTGTGTTGTGGGGGATCTGTGGATGACGCTGTTATGTGGGGGATCTGTGGAGGACGCTATTATGGGGGATCTGTGGAGGACAGTGTTATGGGGGATCTGTGGAGGACACTTATGGGGACCTGTGAAGGACACTTATGGGGACCTGTGGATGGCACTGTTATGGGGTGGATCTGTGAAGGACGCTGTTATAGGGGATGTGTGCTATGACACATAGGGCCATGAGGGGGGCAGCATAAGACATATAGCATCTTATGCTGGTCCCCCTCATGGCCCTATGTGTCCTAAACTGTGCACATAACTGGCTTTGTGTTAAGTATTTTACTAGTGTGTGAAACAATCTCTCTCCTATTGATAACAGGTCCAGCCTCTGTACTCACTGTCACTATGAATGCACTGCAGTGAGCGGCAGCGAGCTGGCCGGCCGGCGCGTGACTGACGTCACTTAGTAACGCTCCTCCCACTTCAGGCTGGACCTGTTATCAATAGGAGAGAGATTGTTTCACACACTAGTAAAATACTTTACACGCAAAGCCAGTTATGTGCGCGGGGCCCCTTCATATATAATCGCGGCATTTTCGGGTTGGCCAAATCGCCATATCGCATTTGCCGATTATCGCAATTCGATTATTTTTTCGATTTATCGTGCATCCCTAATACCAAGTGATCAAAAAGTCATACGCACCCCAAAATCATACCAATCAAACCATCATCTCATCCCGCAAAAAATGAGATCCTACCTAAGACAATTGCCCAAAAAATAAAAAAAAACTATAGCTCTCAAAATATGGAGACACTAAAACCTGATTTTGTTTTTTTAAATTTTTTTTGTTTAAAAAATGCTGTTATTGTGTAAAACTTAAATGAACAAAAAAAGTTGACATATTAGGTATCGAAGCGTCCGTAACAACCAGGTCTATAAAACTACCATATGCCCTAGCCCCACAGGTGAACACCGTAAAAAAATAAAAAATTAAAACGGTGTCAAAAAAGCAATTTTTTTTGTCACCTTACATCACAAAAATTTTAATACCAAGTGGTTTAAAATTCATATGCACCCTACATGCTGTTATTGTGTAAAACTTAAATAAACAAAAAAAGTTGACATATTAGGTATCGACGCGTCTGTAACAACTGGCTCTATAAAATTACCACATGACATAACTCCACAGGTGAACACTGTAAAAAAATATAAAAATAAAAAATGGTGTCAAAAAAACAATTTTTTTTTTTGTCACCTTACATCACAAAAAATGTAATACCAAGCGGTCAAAAATTCATATGCACCCTAAAATAGTACCAATCAAACCGTCATCTCACACCAAGATAAATGAGCCCCTACATAATACAGTCGCCCCAAAAATAAGAAAAAACTATGGCTTTCAGAATATTGAGACACTAAAAAAATTTTTTATTTTTTTTTAATTGCTATTGTCGCGTTCGTAACAACCTACTCTATAGAAATACCACATGATCTAAACTATCAGATGAACATTGTAAATAACAAAAAATAAAAATGGTGCCAAAACAACTATTTTTTTGTTACCTTGCTTCACAAAAAGTGTAATATAGAGCAACCAAAAATCATATCTACCCTAAAATAGTACCAACAAAACTGCCACCTTATCCCGTAGTTTCCAAAATAGGGTCTTTTTTTGGAGTTTCTACTCTAGGGGTGCATCAGGGGTCTTCAAATGTGACATTGCAACTTAAAATTATACCAGTGAAATCTGCCTTCCAAAAACCAAATGGCATTCCTTTCTTCCTGTGCCCTGCCATGTGCCCGTACAGCAGTTTACGACCACATATGGGGTGTTTCTGTAATCTACAGAATCATGGTAATAAATATTGAGTTTTGTTTGTCTGTTAACCCTTGCTTTGTTAGTGGAAATAAATGGATTCCTTTAATTCTTGTGGAACACCTAAAGGGTTAACAACATTTTTAAAATCAGTTTTGAATACCTTGAGGGGTGTAGTCTCTAAAATGGGGCCATTTATGGGTGGTTTAGATTATGTAAGCCCCACAAAGTGACTTCAGACTTGAACTGATCCTTAAAAAGTTGGTTTTGGAAATTTTCTGAAAAATTCCAGGATTTGCTTCTAAACTTCTAAGCTTTCTGACAGGCTAAAAAAAGAAGATGTAATTTACAAAATGATCCAAACATGAAGTAGACATATGGGAAATGTAAAGTAATAACTATTTTAGGAGGAATCCCTATCTGTTTTAAAAGCAGAGAAATTGAAATTTAGAAAAAAAATTATAAATAAAAATGAAATATTTTGATTTAAATTTACCACTGTGATGAAGTACAATATGTGACGAGAAAACCATCTGAGAATGGCTTGGATAAGTAAAAGCGGTTTAAAGTTATCACCACATAAAGTGACACATGTCAGATTTGCTAAAAATGGCTTGGTCCTTAAGGTGAAAATGGTAAGGTCCTTAAGGGGTTAAAAAGAAGTGTGACACAGTTTACATAAAGGCTACAAAATGTCTTAAAGGAGTTGTCTCACTTCAGTAAATGGCATTTATAATGTAGAGAAAGTTAATAGAAGGCCCTTAAAAAAAAAAATTAATCCAGCCAGCGATTCATTTTTCCCTCACATTATACACGGCTTGTTTCCATGGTTATGACTACTCTGCAATCCAGCAGCAATGGCTGTGCTTGCACACTATAGGAAAAAATGCCAGTCTCTATGGTGGCCAGGACTATGGGAGTTTGCATAGTACAACACTTTTTTCTATAATGTGCAAGCACGGCCACCGCTTTTTGATTGCAGGGTAGTCGTAACCATGGAAACAAGCGGTGTATAATACAATGGAAAAATGTATCTAGCCAGCAAAAGAAGTAATATGGACAATAACAATACATCAGTAATTGTCTTGTATTAACTTTGTCTACATGATAAATGCCATTTGCTCAAGTGAGACAACCCCTTTAAGGCACTGCCTGATGTTCGGACAGATTATCATTAACTAGCGTTTACCAACTATCCGAAAAAACAAGTGAAACAATCGTTCGTGCAGTTATCTAAATCATCATTTGTCAGCAGCAGAGTGCTGTTTAGACTATGTTTGTATACGGGGAGGAGCATTCACATCCAATCCTCCCTCCACTCACAGGAGAGCTGCTGTCTTCTCAAACAGCTGATCGGCAGGGGTCCCTAGTGTTGCACCCCCACCAATCAGATACTGATGATCTATCCTGAGGATAGGTCATCAGTATTAAAATAAACACAAAAAAGCTGTGGGCCCAAGTTATCAAAAATATATTCACTTTATTAAATTACATCAATTAAACAATGGTGAGAAAAAAGGCAAGATAGAAGAAAGATACATAGAGAAGCAACGGGCCAAACTTCCCTGGACAAACATGTCTCTCCACAAGATTGTAATAGCAATCTCTAGATAAAAGGTAACACACTGTGCCTCACATAACAGTGGTCAGAAAAGACAAAGATTTCTGAAAAAATAATAATAATATATGAATCACCAAATCATTTCCCAAGCCACCCTAGTAAGGGAATGTAGTGTATAGTAAATACTGCAAAAAAGGAAGAGACACAGACCACTGTTAAATATGAGGCATTTATAATGTAGAGAAAGTTAATACAAGGCACTTACTAATGTACTTTTTTAATACTGCCTAGTTTGCTGGCTTGGTTCAATTTTCCATCAGATTATACGCTCTTCATTTCCATGGTTACGACCGCCCTGTAATCCAGCAGCGGTGGCTGTGCTTGCACAATATAGAAAAAAGTGGTCTCTATGGTGGTTGGGACTGCAGGAGTGCCGATAGTCCAACACATTTTTCTGTAGTGTTGTACTATGCAAACTCCTATGGTCCTGGCCACCATAGAGGCTGGCACATTTTCCTATAGTGTGCAAGCACAGCCACTGCTGCTGGATTTTAGGGTGGTCGTAACCATGGAAACAAGCCGTGTATAATGTGATGGAAAAATTAATCCACCCAGCAAAGGAAACAATATGGATAATAACAATACATTGGTAAATGGCTTGTATTAACTTTCTCTACCTGATAAATGCTACTTGCTGAAGTGAGACAAACCCTTTAACTCTAAAGAACAGGCATGGACAGGATAGGAAAATATGTAAAATATAAATTGATATTTGAGGTGTATATGGCTCTGTGATAAGGATGCGGGTAAACATCTGGATTATGGCAGCCATGAACTGCTCAGAGGGACGATTAGATGAGTAAGAGCTAATCTACTCCTTTTCTGGAAATAAAAAGGACTCCATATGTGGGGTCATGTACCATTATGCAGGGAGAGGGGAGGGTCTGTGTTTCTTTCCTCGTCTTGCAGCCTGTCAGCACATTGGCTCTCTTCTAAAATCATATGCGTACAGGACAATAGCCCTGCGGGCAGCCCGACCTGCACAACATCATTGTAATCTATGATGCTCTGCGTGCCCATGCGCACGATCAATGCCGCTCCGGGACATATGGCCCGCTCACGGACAGTATGACTCGAAGGGCATACGGTTGTGTGCAAGGGCCCTAAAAGATAGATAGATATACATAGGGGAAGAAGATGGAACAGATGTGGTAAGGTAAACGTTCTGCTCTTTATGACAAGGTAGAGCTGTTCTCTGACTGCTGCTCTGTTCCTGATGATGATAATGATGGCCATTCATTTGAATGGCTAGCATGTAATACTATGGGAAAATATTTTATTGCCGTAACACCTGATTGTCAGAGGGTAGAGAAGTTGGATCAGCTTCTTTAATAGGTCAATGCCTAATCAAGGCTGTTCATACAGTATTAGAATATATTTTATAGTCTAGCTCAGTTCAGCAACAGGCTTTGGATTGCCTGTTATAATTACAATGATGTTTCCACTAAGCTCACAGAATAAAATATGAAAAATAATTTTAACCCATAGGATACCAGCACCGTACACGTATGGCGCTGGTATCAGGGTCACAAATCCCAGCGCCCTACAGCTCCTGCGCCCACCCGATCAGCTGCATGGGTCCAGCAGCCTGGCCCCTGCTGTATTCACCAGCTTCGGTAAAAACACAGATGCCGGAGCATTAAACCTTGCACTGCCACAGTCAGCAGTATGTTTCCGGGTGCGAGGTGGCCATCGGGTCCCCGTGCTTCTGTGACAGGGACCCGATGCAGGGAAGGCAGCCCAATGCCTTCCTTAGGGATCGTGGCTGCCTTCCGTGAGAGCCTGTGAGAAACAGCCCCCTGGATCTCACAGGCAGGAAGCTGTAAGTGTATTACGGGGAGTAATACACTTACAGCCAATGCATTACAATACAGAAGTATTGTAATGCATTGTACAGGGGATCAGAATCCCCAAAAGTTGAAGTCCCAGAGTGGGACAAAAAATAAAGTAAAAAAAGAAGTTAAAAGAATAAAGTTTTATACATTTTTTATTTTTTTTTAAGTTTCAAGTAAAAAAAAAAGCATCCTTTTCCAAAAATGAAGTAAAAAGAATTGTAAAAAAATAGGGATAAGAAAAAAAAGTTTACATATTAGGTATCACCGCTTCTGTATCGAAAGGCTCTATAAAAATCACATGAGCCACCCCACAGGTGAATGACGTAAAAATAAAAATAAAAACAGTTTCAAAAAAGCCATTTTCTGGTCACCTTGCCTCACAAAAAGTGTAATGCCAAGTGATCAAAAAGTCGTATGTACCCATAATGGTACGAATCAGTCATCTCATCCCGCAAAAAATGACCCCTACCTGAGACAATCGCCAAAAAAAAATAAAAAATACGGCTCTCAGAAAATGGAAACACAAAAACAAGATTTTATTCTGTTAAAAAATTATTTCACTGTGTAAAACTTAAAATGACATATCTGGTATCGCCGCGTCCGTAACAACCTGCTCTATAAAAATATCACATTATGTGCCCCCTCAGGTGAATGCTGTAAAAAAAAACAAAAAAAAAAAACAATGCCATTTTTGTCACCTTGCCTCAGAAAAAGTTTAATAACAAGCGATCAAAAATTCTTATGTACCACAAAATTGTAACAATAAAACTGTCACCTCATCCCGCAAAAAATGAGCCCCACATAAGACAATCATTTAAAAAATAAAAACCAATGGCACACATAAACCAATCCATCAAAATCTGCGCTGCAAAAGCCATATGTCGCTCCTTTCATTCTGAGTCCTGCTATTTGCCCCCACAGCAGTTTACCACCACATGTGGGGTTTTGCCGTTTTCAGGAGAAAATGCGTAACAAATTATGGGGTGCTTTTTCTCCTGTTACCCCTTGTGAAAATTAAAAATTTGGGGCTAAAGCAACATTTTATTGGAAGAAACAAAACTTTTCATTTTTACAGCCAAGTGTTTCCAAATTCCTTAAAGTGCTTAGTGGGTTAAAGTGCTCAGTACCCCCTTAATATATTCTTTAAGGGGTGTAGTTTCCAAAATGGGGTAACATTTTGAGGGTTTCCACTGTAGTGGTATGTCAGGGTTTCTTCAAATACAAAATGGTGCCTAAAAACCATTCTAAAGAAATCTGCCTCCAAAATCTATATGGCGCTCCTTTCCTTCTGACCACTGCCATGTGCCCATAGAGCAGTTTACCCCCCACATATGGGGTATTTCTGTAAACTGCAGAATCAGAGTAAGGCTGCGTTCACACGGGCGAGATTTCCGCGCGGGTGCAATGCGGTAGGTGAACGCATTGCACCCGCACTGAATCTGGACCCATTCATTTCAATGGGGCTGTTCAGATGAGCGATGATTTTCACGCATCACTTATGCGTTGCGTGAAAATCGCAGCATGCTCTATATTCTGCGTTTTTCACGCAACGCAGGCCCCATAGAAGTGAATGGGGTTGCGTGAAAATCGCAAGCATCCGCAAGCAAGTGCGGATGCGGTGCGATTTTCACGCACGGTTGCTAGGTGACTGTCTATACACTGTATTATTTTCCCTTATAACATGGTTATAAGGGAAAATAATAGCATTCTGAATACAGAATGCTTAGTAGAAGGTCAATTGAGGGTTAAAAAATAAAAAAAATTAACTCACCTTGTCCTCTTGTTCGCGTAGTTCTCCCGGTCTTTAGTTCTTTAAAAAGATGAACTATGGGCTAAAGGACCTTTGATGACGTAAGATCACATGCTCCAATCACATGGTCCATCACCGCGGTGATGGACCATGTGATTGGAGCATGTGATCTTACGTCATCAAAGGTCCTTTAGCCCATAGTTCATCTTTTGAGAAGTAAAGAAGAGACCGGGACTTACGCGAACAAACGGAGAAGGTGAGTTCATTTTTTTTATTTTTTTTAACCCTCAACTGATCACCTACTATGCATTCTGTTTTCAGAATACTATTATTTTCCCTTATAACCATGTTATAAGGGAAAATAATAACATCTACACAACACCGAACCCAAACCTGAACTTCTGTGAAGAAGTTCGGGTCTGGGTACCACAGTCGGTTTTTTATCACGCGCGTGCAAAACACATTGCACACGCACGATAAAAACTGAACAACGGAACGCAATCGCAGTCAAAACTGACTGCAATTGCATTCCTACTCGCGCGGGTTTGCCGCAACACACCGGGACGCATCCGGAACTAATCCGGACACGCTCGTGTGAACCCAGCCTAATATATATTGAGGTTTATTTTGCTGTTAACCTATGCTGTGTTGCAAGAAAAAATTGATTAACATAAAAGAATCTACCAAAAAAGTGACATTTTGAAATTTCACCTCCATTTTCCTTTAATTCTTGTGGAACACCTCAAGGGTTAACAAAGTTTGTATAATTTGAGGGGTGTAGTTTCTAAAATGGGGTCATTTTGTAAATTTTGTTGAAAATGATAAAAATAGATTCTAAACTTCTAAGCCTTCTAACGTCCTAAAAAAATAAAATTATATTTACAAAGTGATGCCAACATAAAGCAGAAATATGGGGAATGTTGATTGATAACCATTTTATGAGGTATTACCATCTGTCTTAAAAATAGAGAAATTTAAATTTAGATTTGTGAATTTTTCTAAAATTTTTGGTAAGTTTTTTTTGGATTATTTTATAAATAAAGGTGGAATATATTGACTCAAATTTACCACTGTCATGAAGTACAATGTATCAAGAGAAAACGGTATCAGAATGGCTTGGATAAGTAAAAGTGTTCCAAAGTTATTACCACATAAAGTGACACATGTCAGACTTGCAAAAATCGGCCTGGGATTAAGGTGTAAAGTGGCCCGGTGAAAGGGTTAATTTGGTATTTGTATTGCAGGTGTTTTGCAAGTATTGTTTTTTACTACACTAATAATTCTGTAACAAGATGTTGTACAACCTAAGATAATTAGTGCTGGCAATCAGTCTTGCTCTGTTGCCATAGATTTGCTAAGTTCTGTCCATATAACATTTCTGTTCACACTGTTCAAACAGTGTCTCTAACAATTCCATTTCCATAGAAACACCACAGGGATAGACCATCCTGTGAATTTGTCAAAGGAAGTCTCTCCAATTTTACTTACTTTTTTATTTATTTTTCCAACAATGAACTAACTCAAATGTTCTGTTGCCATTCCTTAGAGATGAAGATTAATCTTGGAGGTTGCCCAATGTTTCTTTCAGAGATTATATAATGCCCTCTAATAGCTTGTGTAAATAATGCCTGTTATATGGCTTTAGTACTAGAGGTATACATCGATGAGTGGTCATTTAGTTGTATTAGATAGTAGGCTATGCTTTTATCTTGCTATAAAATTAATTTTGACAATACAAGGTTTGTTTGGGGCACATTTTGTTTACCTCTGCATCCTGTTTTACAGTGAGCCACAAGCCTATATGTTAATCGTGGTCATCTTCTATGTGCAAAACTATGTTGGGTCAGTAGTATAGTAAATTTCTTACAGAAAGAGATTGAATATAAATCTACATGATCCATTGCCTAGTACTAAATTGCACTAGAGATGGTCAAGAGGTTTCTTATTTTTTTAACCTCTCAATAAACTGGAGGAAGTATAGCCTTCTCCAAATAGAACCAACCTTTGCAGATGTTAAGACTGCAATATCTATGGTTTAAAATGTGTTCGATTAAAATTATTATATATGTGACGAATACCGCACTACACTGCCCCCTGACGTCAAATAGGTAGAGCCAGCGAGATACGGTATGGTCACTGGTTGCCAAGGTGTGACATTACGCCCTCCTGGAGGAGCGGGTAAGGTCAGTCTTGGTACAGTTTACACAGCTGCCTCCTGTCCATGCGGGCCCAGAGAGGCAGAGGGTTGGAGACACTCGCTTACAACCCTGACAAGCTGATAGAGCCTTTTCACTTCAAGTCCCTTAAGCAGAGTGTTGACCATCCTCTGAAAGGTGGCAGGGGCATTCTTCATGCCGAACGGCATCACAGTGGACTCATACAATCTGAAGGGGGTGATAAAGGCAGAGCGTTCCCGCACCTTACAGGTAGTGATGAGCGGCAGGGGCAATATTCGAATTCGCGATATTTCGCGAATATTTGGGCGAATATTCGCCATATATTCGAGAATTCGCGAATTCATGATCTCCAGGGATTATTTTCTTGATTGCGAAAATTCGCATAAAATTCGCCTAAAATATTCGCATAAAAATTCGCATGAACTGGTATTTTAAAAAAAATTGAATATTCGCGATTACTAATATATTTTGCAATATTCTAAATATTCGCGAAATTTCGAAGTGCCAATATTCGCGATTAAAATTCGCAATTCGAATATTCGTGATCAACACTACTTACAGGTCAGGGGAATCTGCCAATACCCCCGGCTCAGATCCATGATGGTCAGGTACTGGGCCCCGGCCAACTGATCGAGCAGGTCATTGATGCGTGGCATTGGGTATGCATCGGTGACCGTGACAGCGTTTAGTCCCCTGTAGTCCACACAGAACCGGGTGGTCCGGTCTTTCTTTGGGACGAGGACCACAGGCGAGGCCCAAGCGCTGTTGGATGCCTGGATGACCCCCAGCTTCAGCATCTCATCGATCTCCTGGCGCATGTGCTGCTGCACCTCCAAGGAAACCCGATGTGCTGAACGCTGGATTGGGGGGTGATTCCCGGTGTCCACGTGATGGACAGCCAACTCTGTCCTTCCGGGCTTGTTGCTGAACAATTCCCGGAAGGGGTGAAGGGGCCATGAACTGTTGGCCCACCTCCACATCCTCGATACACCCACCCTCCTTAACCTGGGCGAGCATGTCCAGGAGGGTCTCCTCCTCCCCCTCTTCTGAAAAGTTGCATACAGGGAGTGCACATGCCTCCCTCTCATGATGTGCCTTCATCATGTTCACGTGGGATGCCTTACACCTTCCCAGGGTGACCAGGTACATTATGGTGTTGAGGCGCTGGTGCACCAGCTATGGGCCCTCCCAGGCCGCCTGAAGCTTGTCCTGAGGTTCTGGCCGTACCATTGCTTCTGGTTGGCCTGGGCTCGCTCCATATTTTCGTGCACCAACTGCGACAAGGCCTGCGTCTTGTCCCAGAAGCGCATGATATACTCGACGACCGACACTCCAGTGGTGGCTACATCTGCCTTCCAGGCCTCTTTTACCAGAGCCAGGGGCCCCTGCACACGCCGCCCGTACGGGAGTTCGAAGGGGAGAACCCCGTGGAGGCCTGTGGGACCTCCCGGTAGGCAAACAGCAGATGTGGGAGGTACCGCTTCCAGTCACTCCCGTGGCATTCGACCAACATCTTAAGCATCTGCTTTAAGCACATTAAACCGTTCACACAGGCCGTTGGTCTGTGGGTGGTACGGGCTGGTCACCAGATGTTGCACCTGTGTTTGCCTACAGAGGGACTCCATCAATTGCAACATGAACTGGATCCCCCCGTCTGTGAGCATTTTCTGGGGAAAGCCCACTCTGGAGAAAATCTCCAGCAAGGCAGTGGCAACCTTGTCGGCCCGAATGGAGGACAAGGCTACCGCTTCTGGGTACCGGGTGGCATAATCTACTACCGTCAATATGAAGTGTTTCCCAGAGCTGCAGGGAATGGACAGCGGTCCAATCAGATCCACAGCCACCCTCCAGAAAGGCTCTTCGATTATGGGCAGCGTTACCAGTGGGGCTTTGGGGCGCGGCCCCACCTTCCCCACCCGCTGGCAGGTGTCACATAAATAGCAGTAGGCAGCCACATCGGCCCCCATCTTTGGCCAGTAGAAATGCTGGGCTAATCTGGCCTTTGTCTTAGTGACCCCTAGGTGTCCAGCCATCGGAATCTCATGCGCATCCTGCAACAACTCCATCCTGAACGGATAGGGTGCCACTAGCTGTCGGTCCCTAGGCCACGCCTCCGGTGAGCCCTGCTAGACTGTGACCCGGTATAGCCATCCCTGGTCCCAGACCACCCGCTCGAGGTTTGAGTCCAAGGGAGGCTGTGCCGCCTGCTCCTTGAAAGCGTCCAGGCTGGCGTCAGCCACTAACGCCGCCTGAAATCCCTGAAATCCCCAGAATAGACGAGACTGCCACGTCCTCTGTCAGGTCCTGGGCACCTGTCTCCTGGCCTCCATCTGACTTGGCAGCCACTTGGTCAGAAGGGGGAAAGCCATCAGACCCCTGAGGGGCCCCTAGGGCCCCAGCACTCCCACTCCTGGTAGTGCCTGCTTCCCCTTGGTTCCGCTGGTAGTGCCTGCTTCCCCTCGGCTTCCAACCAAGTCGCCAGTCCAGATAGACTAACCTGGCCCACTGACGTTCCAGTTGTGGAGGAACCCTGCACTGAGGCTTTACCTGGGAGCCCTACTTCTCCTGGGACAGCCCTGACCTCATTTCCATCCTCCTCCTCCGCAGCTGTCTGCCCCCTGCTTGACCACACCTGAGGACAACAGGTTCCAGCATGCTTGCTGGCCACACCCTGGGGCCTCAGCACAGCTGGCGTGAATGACCCCCTTCCCACTGAGGGTAGAGGCACATATTACATTCCCCACCCCCACATTCCCATCAACAGGCATGTTAGGTACATTATTAGTGTTAATAGGGGTTGACATGGCATCACATTCTGGGGGATTGGACCTCAGGGTGTCAGCGGCCACGTACTTAGACACAAGCCGCCCCTGGTCCGTCCCCAGCAAAACACTGGCAGGAATATTTGAGGATACCCCCAACTACCTTACTCCTCGCCCGGCGCCCCAGTCCAAATAGACCTTGGCGACGGGCAGCGTCATTTCCACTCCTCCAATCCCGGAGACAGTAAGGGATCTCCCGGGCATAAAATCATGTGGTGCCACCAGTTCATGCCGTATCAGAGTCATCTTAGCGCCGGTGTCTCTAAATCCCATGGCCACGACCGGTTGAAAATTGTCAAGGGACCTCCCACCACCCCCACCCACACACAACACAGTGGACAGTTTCCGGGTCGATCACTGGGACAGGTCCCTCGGGCGCTTGGGACACATAGCCTTAAAGTGTCCTGGCTGCCACTTATGTAAGCAAAGTCGGGGTTTCGCCTCCGACGTGGAAAGTGAAGCAAGGGGCCGATGCCCACTTGGGTCTAGGGGTCTTACCCCCTCTCCAACCGACAGGTTTCCTGGCCTCTGACGTCCTGTTGTTAGTGTACTCGTTGGCCAGGGCTGCTGTTGCAGAGGCCCCCTTTGGCTTCCGGTCACGAAGGTACTGCTAGAGGTCCTCCGGGCAATTCCACAAAAACTGCTCTGTGGCAATGAACTCCTTCAGCTACTGGATGGTGGTGAGCTCCAATCCTGCGGTCCATTGGTTTACTGCTCTCAGCAGGGCCTGCATGTGATCGGCCCAGCTCTGGGTAGGACCCCGCTGCAATCTTCTGAGCTTAACCACCTCCGGACCGCCGTACACAGCGACGCGTCCTGGAGGTGGTTGATTGATTCCGCCTGGACGCGCCGGCGCGTCCTCTCGCGAGACGCGAGATTTCCTGTGAACGCGCGCACACAGGCGCGCGCGTTCACAGGATCGGAAGGTAAGCGAGTGGATCTCCAGCCTGCCAGCGGCGATTGTTCGCTGGTAGGCTGGAGATGTGATTTTTTTAACCCCTAACAGGTATATTAGACGCTGTTTTGATAACAGCGTCTAATATACCTGCTACCTGGTCCTCTGGTGGTCCCTTTTGTTTGGATCGACCACCAGAGGACACAGATAGCTCAGCAATATGTAGCACCACACTACACTACACCCCCCCTGTCACTTATTAACCCCTTATTAGCCCCTGATCACCCCATATAGACTCCCTGATCACCCCCCTGTCATTGATTACCCCCCTGTCATTGATCACCCCCCTGTAAAGCTCCATTCAGACGTCCGCATGATTTTTACGGATCCACTGATAGATGGATCGGATCCGCAAAACGCATACGGACGTCTGAATGGAGCCTTACAGGGGCGTGATCAATGACGGTGGTGATCACCCCATATAGACTCCCTGATCACCCCCCTGTCATTGATTATCCCCCTGTCATTGATCCCCCCCCTGTAAAGCTCCATTCAGACGTCCGCATGATTTTTACGGATCCACTGATAGATGGAATGGATCCACAAAACGCATACGGACGTCTGAATGGAGCCTTACAGGGGCGTGATCAATGACTGTGGTGATCACCCCATATAGACTCCCGATCACCCCCCTGTCATTGATTACCCCCCTGTCATTGGTCACCCCCCCTATAAAGCTCCATTCAGACGTCCGCATGATTTTTACGGATCCACTGATAGATGGATCGGATCCGCAAAATGCATACGGACGTCTGAATGGAGCCTTACAGGGGCGTGATCAATGACTGGTGATCACCCCATATAGACTCCCTGATCACCCCCCTGTCATTGATTACCCCCCTGTCATTGATCACCCCCCTGTAAAGCTCCATTCAGACGTCCGCATGATTTTTACGGATCCACGGATACATGGATCGGATCCGCAAAACGCATACGGACGTCTGAATGGAGCCTTACAGGGGCGTGATCAATGAATGTGGTGATCACCCCATATAGACTCCCTGATCACCCCCCTGTCATTGATTACCCCCCTGTCATTGATCACCCCCCTGTAAAGCTCCATTCAGACGTCTGCATGATTTTTACGGATCCACTGATAGATGGATCGGACCCGCAAAACACATACAGGCGTCTGAATGGAGCCTTACAGGGGGGGTGATCACCCCATATAGACTCCCTGATCACCCCCCTGTCATTGATCACCCCCCTGTAAGGCTCCATTCAGACATTTTTTTGGCCCAAGTTAGCGGAAATTATTATTTTTTTTTTTACAAAGTCTCATATTCCACTAACTTGTGTCAAAAAATAAAATCTCACATGAACTCCCCATGCCCCTCACGGAATCCAAATGCGTAAAAATTTTTAGACATTTATATTCCAGACTTCTTCTCACGCTTTAGGGCCCCTAGAATGCCAGGGCAGTATAAATACCCCACATGTGACCCCATTTCGGAAAGAAGACACCCCAAGGTATTCCATGAGGGGCATATTGAGTCCATGAAAGATTGAAATTTTTGTCCCAAGTTAGCGGAAAGGGAGACTTTGTGAGAAAAAAATAAATAAAATCAATTTCCGCTAACTTGTGCCAAAAAAAAAAAAATTCTATGAACTCGCCATGCCCCTCATTGAATACCTTGGGGTGTCTTCTTTCCAAAATGGGGTCACATGTGGGGTATTTATACTGCCCTGGCATTCTAGGGGCCCTAAAGCGTGAGAAGAAGTCTGGGATCCAAATGTCTAAAAATGCCCTCATAAAAGGAATGTGGGCCCCTTTGCGCATCTAGGCTGCAAAAAAGTGTCACACATGTGGTATCGCCGTACTCAGTAGAAGTTGGGCAATGTGTTTTGGGGTGTCATTTTACATATACCCATGCTGGATGAGATAAATATCTTGGTCAAATGCCAACTTTGTATAAAAAATGGGAAAAGTTGTCTTTTGCCGAGATATTTCTCTCACCCAGCATGAGTATATGTAAAAAGACACCCCAAAACACATTGCCCAACTTCTCCTGAATACGGCGATACCACATGTGTGACACTTTTTTGCAGCCTAGGTGGGCAAAGGGGCCCACATTCCAAAGAGCACCTTTAGGATTTCACAGGTCATTTACCTACTTACCACACATTAGGGCCCCTGGAAAATGCCAGGGCAGTATAAATACCCCACAAGTGACCCCATTTTGGAAAGAAGACACCCCAAGGTATTCCGTGAAAGGCATGGCGAGTTCCTAGAATTTTATATTTTTTGTCACAAGTTAGCGGAAAATGATGATTTTTTTTTTTTTCCTTACAAAGTCTCATATTCCACTAACTTGTGACAAAAAATAAAAACTTCCATGAACTCACTATGCCCATCACGAAATACCTTGGGGTGTCTTCTTTCCAAAATGGGGTCACTTGTGGGGTAGTTTTACTGCCCTGGCATTCTAGGGGCCCAAATGTGTGGTAAGAAGTTTGAAATCAAAATGTGTAAAAAATGACTGGTGAAATCCGAAAGGTGCTCTTTGGAATATGGGCCCCTTTGCCCACCTAGGCTGCAAAAAAGTGTCACACATGTGGTATCTCCGTACTCAGGAGAAGTTGGGGAATGTGTTTTGGGGTGTCATTTTACATATACCCATGCTGGGTGAGAGAAATATCTTGGCAAAAGACAACTTTTCCCATTTTTTTATACAAAGTTGGCATTTGACCAGGATATTTATCTCACCCAGCATGGGTATATGTAAAATGACACCCCAAAACACATTCCCCAACTTCTCCTGAGTACGGGGATACCACATGTGTGGCACTTTTTTGCAGCCTAGGTGGGCAAAGGGGCCCACATTCCAAAGAGCACCTTTCGGATTTCACCGGTCATTTTTTACACATTTTGATTTCAAACTACTTACCACACATTTGGGCCCCTAGAATGCCAGGGCAGTATAACTACCCCACAAGTGACCACATTTTGGAAAGAAGACACCCCAAGGTATTCGCTGATGGGCATAGTGAGTTCATAGAAGTTTTTATTTTTTGTCACAAGTTAGTGGAATATGAGACTTTGTAAGAAAAAAAAATTAAAAAAATCATAATTTTCCACTAACTTGTGACAAAAAATAAAAAGTTCTATGAACTCACTATGCCCATCAGCGAATACCTTAGGGTGTCTACTTCCCGAAATGGGGTCATTTGTGGGGTGTTTGTACTGTCTGGGCATTGTAGAACCTCAGGAAACATGACAGGTGCTCAGAAAGTCAGAGCTGCTTCAAAAAGCGGAAATTCACATTTTTGTACCATAGTTTGTAAACGCTATAACTTTTTCCCAAACCATTTTTTTTTTTACCCAAACATTTTTTTTTTATCAAGGACATGTAGAACAATAAATTTAGAGCAAAATTTTACAACTGAAAGTGAAAAATGTCATTTTTTTGCAAAAAAATCGTTAAATTTCGATTAATAACAAAAAAAGGAAAAATGTCAGCAGCAATGAAATACCACCAAATGAAAGCTCTATTAGTGAGAAGAAAAGGAGGTAAAATTCATTTGGGTGGTAAGTTGCATGACCGAGCAATAAACGGTGAAAGTAGGGTAGGTCAGAAGTGTAAAAAGTGGCCTGGTCTTTAAGGGTGTTTAAGCTATAGGGGCTGAGGTGGTTAATTTGTACTGCCGGACCAGAGCCTGCTTGATGCCCTCATAGCTTAGGATTGTCTCGCTGGGCAGGTACCCTAAGATTTCAAGGGCTTCTCCCCTGAGACGTGGCGTTAGGAATCAGACCCACTGGTCCTCCGGCAGCTGGTACTGATGGCAGGCCGTCTCAAAACGCCAACAAGAAAGTGTCCAAGTCCCGATCTTTGTCCAGCTGGGAGAAGTCCCCTGCCCGTAGCTTTGGAATCCGGATCTCTGGAGACTCACATCGGGCTGAGGAGGGCTGCTGTAGTTGGAGCTGGAGCACTCGCAGCTGATGCTCACGCTCGGCCTTCTCGCTACATTTTGCCGCCTCTGCATGTTTGCGACGCTCTGCTGCTTGTTCCCAGCGTTCTGCAGCTTCTGCTTGCTCGCAACGCTCTGCAGCTGCCATGAGGATCTAGTAGGAAGCCTGGTCTCCGGCCTGGATACGGTCTGGGGCAGCCTGTAGGAGAGCAGCCGAGCCTGCCTGGCTGTGGGGATGGGCAGGTGGAGTGCGCCCCACCGCAGCCCTCACCGCCATCAACAGGCTCCTTGGGGATATTTGGCTGTGCTCCCCCTCGCATTGAATAAAGTTGCCTTCCACCTCCCTTTGGCCCCCTATCTGGACTGCGTCCTCCCCGCCACCATTCATAGTATCGGCCATCTCCTTCGCTTTGCTTCTTGTGATACTGGCCATCATTGCCATGGATGATCATTGATACAGACTGCAACTTGAGGCACACACACACACCTTATTGTATTTGCACTCAGACTGTCTAGTGTTGAGCTGATCTTAAGACTCCAGTGGCAAAAAGCTACTGCTGGTAGTCTCTAGTGTCTGGGAGTATGGGTCCCACACTCACACAAACTAGTATCTCGATCCCATTTTGCTGCCACCAATATGTGACGAATACCACACCACACGGCCCCCTAACGTCATATACATAAAGCCAGCGAGATACGGTATGGTAACTGGTTACCAAGGCGTGACATTACTCCCTCCTGGAAGAGCGGGTAAGGTCAGTCTTGGTACAGTTTACAAAGCTGCCTCCTGTCCATGTGGGCCCAGAGAGGCATAGCGTTGGAGACACTCGCTCACAACCCTGACGAGCTGAGAGCCTTTTCACTGCCTCATTGAAACAGCGCGTTCTCAGCCCGGGTATACTGCCACTAGTTTCTTGTTTGATATAAGCCCGGTCCACTAACCGGATTATATAGGGTAAGAAACCAACCCGCGGTAGCGTATAACTATGCCAAAACACGGACGTGGGGATTAGTGATCGAGATACCAGAACAGCACAAGATTAAATTATATATTTAATTGCCTTAAGGGCTCACTAGACCACAATATACACAGAAAATATATACAGTGGTCTGAGTGGTAAATACAGATGGCATGGTACAAACAGGGTTAAGCGGAACAAAAGTCAGTTTACCAGGTATGAGTCCTTTGGGTTGTGATGAGTTCTTAGCTGTGGTCAAATGGAAGGCTAGTGGTGTCAGGTGGTTGCAGGTCCCTCTAAACACATGGCACGATGTGACCTCCCTTCAGAGAAAAGACCCGCCCACTTGCTGGCACAAGCCTTTTAACCTGTAGCCGGCCCCTCCCCTCCCGGCCTCTGGGAGGGGTCCACCCCCCCCCCCCTCTTCTAGGCTGGCAGCACATGAGCCACAAAACCGATTAGGGCTCATAGCTCCAGACCAGAATGTCTCAGGGAGGTGGTTCTGGGACCAATGGATCCGCCTGGGTTTAGGCTACCAGTAGAGTCCAAGCATGGTACCATTATTTGTTTTCTATGGGGAGATATGTATGTCTCCCTTTCCTGGCATCTCACCACCAAACTATGACCACAGGCCTGTTCATTGTGGCCACAGGCACGCAAATATGCATCTTGTTTATGTCTGTGATGGACGGGCGATTCATAATTCCTTATGATTCGCCGGTTCCATGATGTCTGATAATGTTCATTGAACTGGGGAATGGCCTAGACCCCCTGCAGAGAGGTTTTTCCTGTTCCATTAGCTGGGTTCCTGACTGGCTGGAGAAATTGTAAACAACGGTGGCCTGCTAGAGGTTCTCTGCCAGTTGGCTGGGCTTTGAAGCAGGCCCCCCCCTGTGGAGTTCACTACCTCTGCTATCTGAGAGCTGATGGCTGGTGTGGGAACATGGCTGACATGAAATAATAATCCATATTCTTCACAATATTTCATCAAATTATGTAGCAATTCACTAATGTGGCCAGATGAAGATTTTTAAGACCTTTATAGGACTTTAGAATATGTTTATACAGTGAGGTAGGCAACCTAGAATGAAACTATTGGGACTTTCTGTTCCCTTGAATAAGAGAGGGTCTCCATTTTGTAACCTTACCTTGTACTAAGATGCCTCCCAGCTTCGGCATTTTACTGCCTCAGAAAACATTGACTGTTTGAATGACATGTGGAATCTGGACATTTAGGTCAGAAAGAATATGGAAACATTTTTTTTTTTTTTTTTAAGGTTTGTGGAAACCTGAGTAGTGATGGCCAGTTCGCAGTGTTCGCCGACGAACACATGCGATCTGCCATCTTTATTCCCAAGTCCCGCGATGCAGCGGCAAGTCCTTACCTGTGCCTGCGCCGCGAGCCGCTCTGAAACACATGCGGTCACCGGGAGCAGGCAGTTCCGAGAACAGCCTGATGAAGGCTGTTCTTGGAACTGCCTGCTCCCGGTGACCGCATGTGTTTCAGAGCGGCTCGCGGCGCAGGTACAGGTAAGGACTTACCTCTGCATCGCCGGACTTGGGAATAAAGATGGCAGATCGCATGTGTTCGTCGGCGAACACTGCGAACTGGTCATCACTGAACCTGAGCATTTCATCTCTATGGAAGCACCATCCGACTAATAGAAAATCCAGATTGTTAATTTTTTGGGGAGAAATAAGGATTTTTATATGGCTTTCAGATGTTGCAATTGTCTATTCTTTTTTTTCTTTTTTTATTATTATTTTTTATGGAAATTATTTTTTCATTATATACATCAGTGATCTGAATTTATAATGCTTATAGAATATACGATGTGTTTGAAAATATGGAAAGAGGGTATGCAGGTTCAAACTTAAGAATCAGTTTGGATCTCCCACAGTGGTATTCTAGGATTCACTGGGTGTAAGATTTAAAGGGGTTGACTCATGTTAAATATTCTGTGTTTTTCAAACCAGCTCCTTTATCCAAATACTTCTGAGAAAGGGGCTATACATAGTTTTAGATCAGTGGCGGTTCAACTCTCAACTCCTCCTCACCAATCAGCTGTTTGTAAAGGCAGAGAGCACGTACAGTGGATCTAAAAAGTCTACACACCCTTGTTAAAATGTCAGGTTTCTGTGCTGTAAAAAAATGACAAAGATAAATCATTTCAGAACTTTTTCCACCCTTAATGTGACCTATAAACTGTACAACTCAATTGAAAAACAAACTGAAATCTTTTAGGTGGAGGGAAGAAAAAAAAAACACTAAAATAATGTGGTTGCATAAGTGTGCTTATAACTGGGGATGTAGCTGTGTTCAGAATTAAGCAATCACATTCAAAATCATGTTAAATAGGAGTCAGCATACACCTGCCATTATTTAAAGTGCCTCTGATTAACCCAAATAAAGTTCAGCTTCTCTAGTTGATCTTTCCTGAAATTTTCTTAGGCCTCATGCACACGACCGTTGTGTGCACCCGTGGCCGTTGTGCTGTTTTCTGTTTTTTTTCGCGGACCCATTGACTTTCAATGGGTCCGTGGAAAATCGGAAAATGCACCGTTTTGCAGCCGCATCCATGATCCGTGTTTCCTGGCCGTGAAAAAAATATGACCTGTCCTATTTTTTTCACGACCAACGGTTCACGGACCCATTCAAGTCAATGGGTCTGTGAAAGAACACGGATGCACACAAGATTGGCATCCGTGTCCGTGATCCGTGGCCGTAGGTTAGTTTTTATACAGACGGATCCGAAGATCCGTCTGCATAAAAGCTTTTTCATAGCAGAACCGACAGTATATTCTAACACAGAGGCGTTCTCATGGTGATGGGGACGCTTCAGGTTAGAATATACTAACAGAACTGTGTACATGACTGCCCCCTGCTGCCTGGAAGGTGCTGCCAGGCAGCAGGGGGCAGCCCCCCCCCTGTAGTTAACACATTGGTGGCCAGTGTGGCCGCCCCCCCCCCCTAACTCCCCTGTAGTTAACTCATTGGTGGCCAGTGGGGCCGGCCCCCCCCTCCCCTGTAGTTAACTCATTGGTGGCCAGTGGGCCCCCCCCTCCCCTGTAGTTAACTCATTGGTGGCCAGTGGGCCCCCCCCTCCCCTGTAGTTAACTCATTGGTGGCCAGTGCGGCCGGCCCCCCTCCCTCCCCTGTAGTTAACTCGTTGGTGGCCAGTGGGCCCCCCCCTCCCTCCCCTGTAGTTAACTCGTTGGTGGCCAGTGGGCCTTCTCCCCTCCCTCCCCCTCCTAATTAAAATCTCCCCCCTATCATTGGTGGCAGCGGAGTGTACCGATCGGAGTCCCAGTTTAATCGCTGGGGCTCCGATCGGTAACCATGGCAACCAGGACGCTACTGCAGTCCCGGTTGCCATGGTTACTTAGCAATTTGTAGAACCATTATACTTACCTGCGAGCTGCGATGGTCTGCGTCCGGTCGGGAGCTCCTCCTACTGGTAAGTGACAGGTCCGGCCGGGAGCTCCTCCTACTGGTAAGTGACAGGTCATGTCACTTACCAGTAGGAGGAGCTCCCGGCCGGACCTGTCACTTACCAGTAGGAGGAGCTCCCGACCGGACGCAGACCATCGCAGCTCGCAGGTAAGTATAATGGTTCTACAAATTGCTAAATAACCATGGCAACCGGGACTGCAGTAGCGTCCTGGTTGCCATGGTTACCGATCGGAGCCCCAGCGATTAAACTGGGACTCCGATCGGTACACTCCGCTGCCACCAATTATAGGGGTGAGATTTTAATTAGGAGGGGGAGGGAGGGGGGGCCCACTGGCCACCAACGAGTTAACTACAGGGGAGGGAGGGGGGCCGGCCACACTGGCCACCAATGAGTTAACTACAGGGGAGGGGGGGGCCCACTGGCCACCAATGAGTTAACTACAGGGGAGGGGGGGGGGCCGGCCGCACTGGCCACCAATGAGTTAACTACAGGGGAGGGAGGGGGGGGGCCGGCTACACTGGCCACCAATGTGTTAACTACAGGGGGGGGCTGCCCCCTGCTGCCTGGCAGCACCTGCCAGGCAGCAGGGGGCAGTCATGTACACAGTTCTTTTAGTATATTCTAACCTGAAGCGTCCCCATCACCATGGGAACGCCTCTGTGTTAGAATATACTGTCGGATTTGAGTTTCACGATGTTACTCAAATCCGACTGTATATTCTAACATAGAGGCGTTCCCATGGTGATGGGGACGCTTCAAGTTAAAATATACCATCAGATTGGAGAAAACTCAGATCCGATGGTATATTAACTCCTGACTTTACATTGAAAGTCAATGGGGGACGGATCCGTTTGAAATTGCACCATATTGTGTCAACGTCAAACGCATCCGTCCCCATTGACTTGCATTGTAATTCAGGACGGATCCGTTTGGCTCCGCTCGGCCAGGCGTACACCAAAACGACTTTTTTTTCATGTCCGTGGATCCTCCAAAAATCAAGGAAGACCCACGGACGAAAAAACGGTCACGGATCACGGAAAAACGGAACCCCGTTTTGCGGACCGCAAAAAAATACGGTCGTGTGCATGAGGCCTTAGTTGCATCCCACAGCAAAAGCCATGGTCCACAGAAAGCTTCCAAAGCATCAGAGGGATCTCATTGTTAAAAGGTATCAGTCAGGAGAAGGGTACAAAAGAATTTCCAAGGCATTAGATGTACCATGGAACACAGTGAAGACAGTCATCATCGAGTGGAGAAAATTTGGCACAACAGTGACATTACCAAGAACTGGACGTCCCTCCAAAATTGATGAAAAGACGAGAAGAAAAATGGTCTGGGAGGCTACCAAGAGGCCTACAGCAACATTAAAGGAGCTGCAGCAATATCTGGCAAGTACTGGCTGTGTGGTACATGTGACAACAATCTCCCATATGCTTCATGGGCTATGGGGTAGAGTGGCAAGACGAAAGCCTTTTCTTACGAAGAAAAACATCCAAGCCAGGCTACATTTTGCAAAAACACATCTGAAGTCTCCCAAAAGCATGTGGGGAAAGGTGTTATGGTCTGAAACCAAGGTTGAACTTTTTGGCCATAATTCCAAAAGATATTTTTGGTGCAAAAACAACACTGCACATCACCAAAAGAACACCATACCCACAGTGAAGCATGATGGTGGCAGCATCATGCTTTGGGGCTGTTTTTCTTCAGCTGAATCTGGGGCCTTAGTTAATCTAGAGGGAATAATAAAAGGTTCCAAATACCAGTCAGTATTGGCACAAAACCTTCAGGCTTCTTCTAGAAAGCTAAACATGAAGAGGAACTTTATCTTTCAGCATGACAACGACCTAAAGCATACATCCAAATCAACAAATGAATGGCTTCACCAGAAGACGATTAAAGTTTTGGAATGGCCCAGCCAGAGCCCAGACCTGAATCCGATTGAAAATCTATGGGGTGATCTGAAAAGGGCTGTGCACAGGAGATGCCCTCGCAATCTGACAGATTTAGAGTGTTTTTGCAAAGAAGAGTGGGCAAATCTTGCCAAGTCAAAATGTGCCATGCTGATAGACTCATACCCAAAAAGACTGAATGCTGTAATAAAATCAAAAGGTGCTTTAACAAAGTATTAGTGCAACCATATTTTATTTTTATATTTTTTTCTTCCCTCTACCTAAAAGATTTCAGTTTGTTTTTCAATTGAGTGGTACAGTTTAGAGGTCACATTAAAAGGTGGAAGAAGTTCTGAAATTATTTATCTTTGTAATTTTTTTACAGCACAGAAACCTGACATTTTAACAGGGGTGTGTAGACTTTTTATATCCACTGTATATACACGTGTAGGCAACGCTTTAATCCTAGCGCTGATGAGCGCTGGGATTAAAGCTTCTGCTCCTGCAATCTAGCAGGAGCAGGTCAGGTCCCGGGCTTACAGACACAGTGGGGACCCTGAGGGGAAGACAGGAGCGTTTTTATTACAGCTTCTGTCTTCTCCTGTTCTGGCATTAGAGAGGTACCTGAGCGCATGGTAAAGAGAGCAGGAAGCGCATGTCCCGACGGGGGTTCTGTGGCTGTGGCAGGAGCAGAGCTGCAAAAAAAAGTCAGTGTCCTTCAGGGGTCTTTTAATGACCTCCTGGGGGAAATATTATGTGCCAAAAATTAATTTAAATATAAGTAACAAAAAATAAAAAGCTAGTTTTTTTTATTTTATTATTTTTCCATTACACCTTATCTCTGAGTAGGCTTCACTGTGGGTTTTGCGTCACAATAAGTGAAGGAAATAACTGGTGTGAACTTAGCCTAACCCGTAATTTTATTACACTCCAGAAATACATGCAGGCCCCTCTTGAACTCTTTTTATTGAATTCACTATCACCACCTTCTCAGACAGAGCGTTCCATAGTCTCACTGCTCTTACCGTAAAGATTTCTCTTCTGTGTTGATGGAGAAACCTTCTTTCATCTAGACTTAGAGGATGTCCCCTCGTCACTGTCACACCCCTGTGTAGAAATAGATGAAATAGATCATAGGGGAGATCTCTGTACTGAGCCATAAAGGGGTTGTCTCACATCAGCAAATGGCATTTATCATGTAGATAAAGTTAATACAAGGCACTTACTAATGTATTGTGATTGTCCATATTGCCTACTTTGCTGGCTTGATTTTTCTATCAAATTATCCACTGCTCGATTACAGGGCTTACAGCCACTGCAGTGCATTCTTAAGGACGAGAGGTTATAGTCACATTTTAGGCCAATTTCAGTACAGTCTCTGGACAGTGTTTATATTAAACATGACTATAACTCCCCTCATCCTTAAGAATATACCTACGTGCTGCAGTGGCCATACATGGGTGGATTTCTATGGATGAGGGGTGTTGTAGTCATATTTAATGTCCAGGTCGGCCCCTAAGCTGCCCTGCATATCCTGTCTGTCACTCAGTCAGGAACTACAGTATATGGTGGAGACAGTTCAGGAGATAGCACTGAACACGGCATTTAGGTGTGACTGGAGGGCCAGTGACATATACAGTCGTGGCCAAAAGTTTTGAGAATGACACAAATATTAGTTTTCACAAAGTTTGCTGCTAAACTGCTTTTAGATCTTTGTTTCAGTTGTTTCTGTGATGTAGTGAAATATAATTACACGCACTTCATACGTTTCAAAGGCTTTTATCGACAATTACATGACATTTATGCAAAGAGTCAGTATTTGCAGTGTTGGCCCTTCTTTTTCAGGACCTCTGCAATTCGACTGGGCATGCTCTCAATCAACTTCTGGGCCAATTCCTGACTGATAGCAACCCATTCTTTAATAATCACTTTTTGGAGTTTGTCAGAATTAGTGGGTTTTTGTTTGTCCACCCGCCTCTTGAGGTTTGACCACAAGTTCTCAATGGGATTAAGATCTGGGGAGTTTCCAGGCCATGGACCCAAAATGTCAACGTTTTTTTCCCCGAGCCACTTAGTTATCACTTTTGCCTTATGGCACGGTGCTCCATCGTGCTGGAAAATGCATTGTTCTTCACCAAACTGTTGTTTGATTGTCGGAAGAAGTTGCTGTTGGAGGGTGTTTTGGTACCATTCTTTATTCATGGCTGTGTTTTTGGGCAAAATTGTGAGTGAGCCCACTCCCTTGGATGAGAAGCAACCCCACACATGAATGGTCTCAGGATGCTTTACTGTTGGCATGACACAGGACTGATGGTAGCGCTCACCTTTTCTTCTCCAGACAAGCCTTTTTCCAGATGCCCCAAACAATCGGAAAGAGGCTTCATCTGAGAATATGACTTTGCCCCAGTCCTCAGCAGTCCATTCACCCTACTTTCTGCAGAAGATCAATCTGTCCCTGATGTTTTTTTTGGAGAGAAGTGGTTTCTTTGCTGCCCTTCTTGACACCAGGCCATCTTCCAAAAGTCTTCGCCTCACTGTGCGTACCGATGCGCTCACACCTGCCTGCTGCCATTCCTGAGCAAGCTCTGCACTGGTGGCACTCCGATCCTGCAGCTGAATCCTCTTTAGGAGACGATCCTGGCACTTGCTGGACTTTCTTGGACGCCCTGAAGCCTTCTTAACAAGTATTGAACCCTTTCCTTGAAGTTCTTGATGATCCTATAAATTGTTGATTGAGGTGCAATCTTAGTAGCCACAATATCCTTGCCTGTGAAGCCATTTTTATGCAACACAATGATGGCTGCACGCGTTTCTTTGCAGGTCACCATGGTTAACAATGGAAGAACAATGATTTCAAGCATCACCCTCCTTTTAACATGTCAAGTCTGCCATTTTAACCCAATCAGCCTGACATAATGATCTCCAGCCTTGTGCTCGTCAACATTCTCACCTGAGTTAACAAGACGATTACTGAAATGATCTCAGCAGGTCCTTTAATGACAGCAATGAAATGCAGTGGAAAGGTTTTTTTGGGATTAAGTTAATTTTCATGGCAAAGAAGGACTATGCAATTCATCTGATCACTCTTCATAACATTCTGGAGTATATGCAAATTGCTATTATAAAAACTTAAGCAGCAACTTTTCCAATATCCAATATTTATGTAATTCTCAAAACTTTTGGCCACGACTGTACATCCTCCTTTCTTGTAGCAGGGGCTCTTGTGACCGGGCAGGAGTAAGCTGATTGGTGGAAGCAGTTCCCGCCTGTGCTCACTACCAATCAGTGCAACATGTAGGGCAGCAGAGAAGGAGAGAATGGCTCTCCTCCTCCTCTGCCTTGGAGCAGACCCTGTCTACGGAGCAACAACATGCTGGCTGGAAGCATTCAGCTTCACTGAATACTTCACTGGTGCCCACCCCACACTTCTTATGCTTCAAGGTTCAGGCTCACTTAAACAATGTGTAAACCACCATGATTTTTTGCAAAATTTGCCTTATAAGATGCATTGACACTTTCCCCCCATTTTGGGGTGAAAAAGTGTCTTGTACATAAAAAAAAATACTTTATACTGTATGTCTGTTCACAGTTTTGGCAAAATGAGCAAAAGTATTAATTTCACTTTTTCCCCTCTTTACTAGCTTTCTCTCTGTGCTTGAGGAGATGGAACGTTGGGGTGGTTGAAAGGGGTTGTGTAATTTCATCAAATAGCATTTATCATGTAGAGAAAGTTAATACAAGGCACTTACTAATGTATTGTGATTGTCCATATTGCCTCCTTTGTTGGCTGGATTCATCTTTCCAAAGCATTATACACTGCTCGTTTCCACGGTTACAACTGGGCAGAAACAAAATCCCAAGGCCAGTGCTTTCCACAATATTGAAGACAAAACTGTGCAATAAGTCCAATGATGCATTTCTGGGTAACAACATTATTATTATTATTATTATAATTGATTTATTTATTTTTAAAGCACCATTTATTCCATGGCGCTGTACATATATGTATTATATATATTAAACAATAAATCAGTTTTAAATACATTAAAATGTGTAATTTTTTTTGTGCCAGCCCCGCTCTCTAGGGGAATGTTGTAATAAAATAATGTAATGTATAGTGTAAATTCATATACGTTTCAAAAAAGCTGTTTGAAAACATTTATATTGTTTTAATGTTACAGACACTAAACTAAGTGGCAGAAAAAAATAGAAATAGAAGGAAGAGGGCCAGTTGTAATGACACCAGAGACACTGTCACTCGCACTCTGATATGAACTAAGAGGCAGCTGTAGGTTAGACTACACATGTCTAGAGCCTTGGGAGCCAACAATAGAGAGGGCAGGCAAAAAGTTGATAAGTGACTGCTAGTCGTGAAATGCTCCGATGCTCCACTTAGAGAGGCTGCCTGGGTGAAGAAGGGGATATGGCCAGATTTAGCTCTGAACCCCTTTAACTTTTCAGTATTTCAAGCATTTATTTCTTTTAATGTTGATTATGGCTAGAGTTAATGAAAATCTAAAAATCTGTATCTCAGAAAAATTTTATATTGTGAAAAAGTTAATTACTGGACCCTGATTTTATAATACCTTCACTCCAGAATTTCAGCATCAAAAAGTCGCAAAAATAGGGCTTTTGCGACTTTTTGCACATGCCTGCGCAAAATGTAAGCAATTGTGCAAAATTTTGAGACTTTTTGCATTTCTACACCACTCACTCCAGTTTTGTAATGTGGGTGTGGTTAGCAATGTTAATGAGTGGCATAAAGTACTCCAATGCAGACTAACTTTAAATTTTCCCCTCATAATAAATTCCCCCCATGGTTTCTTGTTCTAATCGGCTAAGCAATACAAAACAACTGCAAAGGTTTCCTAAGCCCTTAAATGGTCCCTCAGTCTGGTTTAGCAGCCAGGAAAGGTACAGTAATTTCTAAAGAAGCTGAATTTTCACGGAGTGCTGTATCCTAGCATATTAATGGAAAGTTGAGTATAAAGAAAAAGTTTGATAGAAAAAGTAGCACAAGTAACAAGGATAATGGCAGCCTTGAAAGGATTGTCAAGAAAAGGCCATTAAAGAATTTGGGAGACTCATAAGGAGTGGACCGTGACTGGAGTCAATGCTTCAAGAGCGACTCCACACAGACGTATCCAAGACATGGGCTACATCTGTCACATTCCTTGTTGCGCAGCTGTATACCAGGAAATTTTAGAGCACTTCATGCTTCCCTCTGCTGATTAGCTTTATGGAGATGCTGATTTCATTTTCCAGCAGGAATTGGCACCTGCCTGCATTACCAAAAGTAGTAATACTTGGCTTAATAAGCATGGCATCACTGGGCTTGATGGCCATCAAGCCTGTCTGACCTAAACCCCATAAAGAATTTATGGGGTATTGACAAGAGCAGGGCCGTCTTTAATATTGACTGGACCCTCGGCAAGAATTTACTTGGGCCCCCTAGCTCCTGCCTTCCCACACCCTAGCATGCAATCACACCCTCCACCACACACAAAAAGATCCACACACCTCGTAGAGTAGTAAACTTTAATAATGATGAGTGGCCACTAGAGGTGTTCCTTGGCAGTAATGTAAATACTGCCTTTATTTTCTGAAAAGGCAGTGCCTTAATAGAGAAAAAAAAGAATCAGCACAAAAGTATCAAATAAAATGGCTGTATCATTATTCTACAAATTAAAAAAGCACAACTTCTGACACAAATATATAGTATTTTGCAGATTACTTTTTTTTTTTTTACAATGTGCAGACAGTACTGTACTACTAACCCCTCCATCCACCCCTACCTACAGGGTAATACAGCGCCACATACCTCTTACATCCAGTGACGTCTCTTTGATGTAGATGTTCTCTTTCCTCATCTTCTCCTTTCAGACCTTCAGACCAGACCACCATTTTTCAGCCATTTCTTGTCTCTGCAGTTTGACAAACAAAATCTTAGTTTACTACTTCTCCATCATGCTCCCATCTTCTGGACAAATTATCCTACCACCCCCAATACTGTGCCGCTGTGCTCCCCAATACTATACTGCAGAAACAGATAACCCCCCTGATAATAGTAGTACCATGCAGATAGGGCCCTTCAATAATTATTGGCACACAGTGCCCTAAAATAACTTCGCCCAGCAAATAGTGCCCGTGACACTAATAGTGTAAACCTAACGTCCCCCAAAAATAATTGTGGTAAGCTGATACTGTGCCAAGGTGCCCCCACAGTATTAGTGCTTCCAAAAGTCCCACCAATAGGAATAATTATCTGCTAGAGCACACATGGTATTAATAGTGCTAGTGCTCCTACAGTGCCCCCAACATGTCTCCATTGTGCCCCAAAGTAATAATGCTTCCATAGTGCCCTTACTAGTAATCATGTTCTCCATAGACTTCCAGTAGTAATAAAGCCCATCATAATGCCCCCAGTGGTAATAATTATCCTTATAATGTGCTAGTGCAAAAAATGCCCCCATAGTGCTCCTCTCCCTCCTTCTTTCTAGTGCCCCCCTTAATGTACCAGTATAAAATGCCCCATATATAGTGCCCCAGTAGATGCCCTCAGTGTCCCCCATAATTTGCAAGTATAAAATACCACTTCTTAGTGCCTCCCATAGATGAGCCCATAGTACCCACCATAATGTGCCCCAGTATAAAATCCCCCTATACAGAGCCCCCATATAAAATACCCCTTTTTTGTGGCCTCAGTAGAAGCCCCCATTGTGTTCCTCTCCCCCTTCCCCCATATAAAATACCCCTTATTTGTGGCCTCAGTAGATGCCCCCAATAATGTGCCAGTAAGAAGTGCCCCATAGATACCCCCATACGGCCACCCAATAATGTGCCAGTAAGTGCCGCCATAGATGCCCCCATAGTGCCACCCAATAATGTGCCAGTAAGAAGTGCCCCCATAGATGCCCCCATAGATGTCCCCCAATCATGTGACCGTAACAAGTGCCCCCGTAGATGCCCCCCAATTATGTGCCAGTAACAGGTGCCCCCATAGATGCCCCCCCAATTATGTGCCAGTAGTAGTACCATATAAAAAAATAAACACTTATACTTACCTCCATCAGGCTGGCAGCCATGCGATGTAGGCCTCTTCCGGCCTCTGTCCCGCGCTGTACGGCTCAGGCATCATCGCGCCTCCTGTATCTGCCTCTGATAGGAACGGGGAAGTGAGACGCCTCTCCCTCCCCTGCCCCGCCGCAGCACTCCTGAGGACGGCGATACAGATGGCTATGGAGATGAGCGCTTCCACAATGGAAGTGCTCATCTCCCTGTGCCCTGCCACCGCCCGCCACTTGTCACCACTGGCCAGCGGGGCTCAAGAGGCAGCTGCCTTAGGCCCCCAGGAAATGGGCCCAGGGCTGCCCCGCTTTAAAGACGGCCCTGGACAAGAGGAAGATGATAAACAACAGATCCAACAATGCAGACAAGCTAAAAGCCAATATCAAAGCAACCTGGACTTCCATAACACCTGGACTGTTCGCCTCCATGGCATTCCACAATGATGCTTTATTTTATGCAAAAGGACCCCCATAATCAACAGTAAAAGAAATAAACGCTCAAAATAGATCACTGTGTGTAAGGAATCTATATAATGTATGAATTTCACTTTTTAGTTTTAATGACCCTATTTTTCGCCCTATAATTGGCACCTGGGTTTTAGAGAAGGAAAATAAGATTTTTTTTTTTTTATTAGACATCAGATCAGACCCCAATGTTAATTCAAACTCCGCTTAGAGCCGCAATCAAACCCCCAATATTAATCAGACCCCCAATCAGACCTCAGCTCAGACACCCAATGTTAAGACCTCAGAGCAGACAAAAAAAAAATTCATCCTGGTATTCCTGCCCCGCCATGCTGTGACCCAACGTGACACAGCGTGAGTTCACAGAGCGTGCTGACGTCCTCACGCTGTGCGCAAGTCACAGCATGCAGAGCCCTACAAGAGAAGACCAGTGCGTATAGAACCTGCACGGAGAGCGCTGAATTCTATAACGCTCATTAGTATTCGTGTTGGAAATTCTGCCCATCAAGGTATTAAAGGGTGGAGTGAGTATTTTGATGCCACGGGTATTTTGCTTAAATGAATACACAGCAGACCGGGCAAAGTAAAAGTTGCAATTTTACCACAGATACAGCATTTCAGTGTTCAATATGTTTTGCCCAGCTGTTGCCATCTGAAACTAACACCACACTGCTAGAATTGATAGGCGGGCTCTTCTGGGTGCAGAAATGCCATAAATGTGGGTGTAGGCTGCTGTATGGGCACATAGTAGAGCTCAGGAAGGAAGGGGCGCCATTTGGCTTTTAGAGCATAGATTTTGATAGAATCGTTTTCAGGTGCTACATCACATTTCCAGAGCCCCTGAGGTATTTGCATGGTGGAAACCTCCTCCTGTGACCCCATTTTGAAAACTACACTCCACTTTCATAATAATTTAAGATTAATAATGACAAGACCAGTTGCGTACATTGAGAAGTTAGGGTTCCATAGCAAGGATCAAACCAGGCCCCATGCACAAAACAGAAGTTTGCGACTAAACCCCTTTTCAATGACCCTTGGGCCATTTTTTCCACTGCCTCATTTGCTAAAAGTGGTTTCTTTAGAGGGTAGAGTCCTGGCCAAGTTTTCATCCCCCAATAGAAGAGGAGATGATCCTAACTGGGCCCCCACTTGCCCTGGGCCCCATAGCAGTCGCATGGTCTGCTGCTATGGTAGTTACACCCCTGGACAGGACTGCCCTTTATCACCCCTTTTTATTCTCACAATGGAAGTGTTTCCAGAAATGATTAGAGACAATTCGGAAATAGAAGGTTTAAGAGGAAGAAAATAAGAACATAAGATAGTGGCATAGGCTGATGACATGTTACTAATCATATCTAACCCTTATTCTTCAATCAAAGCGGTTCTTGATACCATTAAATTATTTGCAAGTGCGGTATATTCTTTCCCATGATCATCGTTTAGAGGGCCAGCATTATTAAATTTTTCTTTTAACATTTATGCATTAAAAAAAATTGGGGATTTATTTTAATGTGGTTAGCAATTTTCTTTTCTGTGACTAAGGCCTCATGCACACAACGTTTTTTTTAAGGTCCGCGAAAACGGGGTCCGTAGGCCCGTGATCGTTTTTTCGTCCGTGGGTCTTCCTTGATTTTTGGAGGATCCACGGACATGAAAAAAAAGTCGTTTTGGTGTCCGCCTGGCCGTGCGGAGCCAAACGGATCCGTCCTGAATTACAATGCAAGTCAATGGGGACGGATCCGTTTGACGTTGACACAATATGGTGCAATTGCAAACTGATCCGTCCCCCATTGACTTTCAATGTAAAGTCAGGAGTCCCTATTATACCATCGGATCGGAGTTTTCTCCAATCCGATGGTATATTTTACCTTGAAGCGTCCCCATCACCATGGGAACGCCTCTATCTTAGAATATACCATCGGGTTTGAATTAGATCATGAAAACTCATATCCGACAGTATATTCTAACACAGAGGCGTTCCCATAGTGATGGGGACGCTTCAAGTTAGAATATACTTTGAACTGTGTACATGACTGCCCTCTGCTGCCTGGCAGCACCCGATTTCTTACAGGGGGCTATGATATGCACAATTAACCCCTCAGGTCCTGAGGGGTTAATTGTGCGTATCATAGCCCCCTGTAAGAGATCGGGTGCTGCCAGGCAGGAGGGGCACACACCCCTCTCTCCCTAGTTTTAAATTCATTGGTGGCCAGTGGCCCCCCCTCCCTCCCCTGTATTACTGTAGATTCATTGGTGGCCAGTGGGCCCCCCTCCCTCCCCTGTATTACTGTAGATTCATTGGTGGCCAGTGGGCCCCCCTCCCTCCCCTGTATTACTGTAGATTCATTGGTGGCCAGTGGGCCCCCCTTCCTCCACTGTATTACTGTAGATTCATTGGTGGCCAGTGGGCCCCCCCTCCCTCCCCTGTAGTACTGTAGATTCATTGGTGACCAGTGGGCCCCCCCTCCCTCCCCCTCCTAATTAAAATCTCCCCCCTTCCCCCATCATTGGTGGCAGCGGAGAGTTCCGATCGGAGTCCCAGTTTAATCACTGGGGCTCCGATCGGTAACCATGGCAACCAGGATGCTACTGCAGTCCTGGTTGCCATGGTTACTTAGCAATTTTTAGAAGCATTATACTTACCTACGAGCTGCGATGTCTGTGACCGGCCGGGTGCTCCTCCTACTGGTAATTGAAAGGTCTGTGCGGCGCATTGCTTATAGCACAGACCTGTCACTTACCAGTAGGAGGAGCGCCCGGCTGGACACAAACATCGCAGCCTCGCAGGTAAGTATAATGCTTCTAAAAATTGCTAAGTAACCATGGCAACCAGGACTGCAGTAGCGTCCTGGTTGCCATGGTTACCGATCAGAGCCCCAGAGATTAAACTGGGACTCCGATCGGATCTCTCCGCTGCCACCAATGATAGGGGGGGAGATTTTAATTAGGAGGGGGAGGGAGGGGGGGCCCACTGGCCACCAATGAATCTACAGTACTACAGGGGAGGGAGGGGGGGCCGCACTGGCCACCAATGAATTTTTAAAACTGGGGAGGGAGGGGGGTGTGCCCCCTCCTGCCTGGCAGCACATAATCTCTTACAGGGGGCTATGATACGCACAATTAACCCCTCCGGTTGCAGCTCCTGAGGGGTTAATTGTGCGGATCACAGCCCCCTGTAAGATATCGGGTGCTGCCAGGCAGCAGGGGGCAGTTATGTACACAGTTCTTAGTATATTCTAACTAGAAGCGTCCCCATCACTATGGGAACGCCTCTATGTTAGAATATACTGTCGGATCTGAGTTTTCACGAAAAAGCTCTGAAAAAGCTTTTATGCAGACGGATCTGTGGATCCGTCTGTGTGAAAGTAGCCTACGGCCACGGACCACGGACGCGGATGCCAATCTTGTGTGCATCCGTGTTTTTTCACAGACCCATTGACTTGAATGGGTCTGTGAACCGTTGTCCGTAAAAAAAATAGGACAGGTCATATTTTTTTGACGGACAGGAAACACGGATAACGGATGCGGCTGCAAAATGGTGCATTTTCCTATTTTTCCACGGACCCATTGAAAGTCAATAGGTCCGCGAAAAAAAGCGGAAAATGGAACAACGGCCGCGGATGCACACAACGGTCGTGTGCATGAGGCCTAAGGTAACCACTTTTTTCATTTTACATTTCCTATTGGGTTCTTTGTAAGCCTAGAATGCTTTTTCTGAACCTCAATGTTTTAAATGCTCATTGTTTTTGTCTTTATTTTGTTCATTTTTTAGTTACATGGGTATAAACTTACTACAGGAGCCTTGTAATATCTCTTTGAAAACTCCCAATTTAGCTTCAGTATGTCTATTTACTTCCCTTAGTCGATTGAATTTAGCTTTTACCCAAGTGGTCCTGGACCTGCACATCCGATATTGTATGTGGGCTGTTTGACAAGACCAGATCCAGCAAAGTTTTTCTTCTGGTCATTTCTACGACCGGCTGCGAGATGTAATTGTCATGAATTTTGGATGAAAACAAAGGGGCGCATTTATTAAGACCGGTGCTCTAGACACTGGTCTTAATAATCCCCTGTGCTGGCAGCAGATCCGCCGGAGTTATGTAGAGGCGCCGACCTCTTCATAACTTTCGCAGATTCGCCGCCGCTTCTAAATATAAGACAGCTTCCTTGCTGTCTTACATTTAGATCATTTTCTATGGCTAAACAAGGCGTAGAAAATGATGGCTTAGATTGCCCCACTCCATGGATATTAACCCATAAGTTCTTCAAACTGTCAGAGCGTTCCCCAATATTGTCAGTTAACTTCCTGACAACATCCGCTGTACATATACAGCAGATGCCACCAGGTGCCTGCTGTTTCATAAAGTAGAAACATGGCTAATGTCTACGATAAAGACGATCGCAGACATTTAACTCCTCAAATACTATTGTCAAATATGACAGACTTTTCGACACACTAATGTATAAAATCACGTTAGAGTGTGGAAAAGGCAAGTTCATGTCCCCTACAAAAAGTTAAAAATAAATAAAAAAGTTGATCCACCCCCTTTCCCCAAAATAGGCATCACTGTATTCCAAAATGCCTGTACTAATAAAATGTTTTTCCCATACAGAGAACGCCATAATGGAAAAAGAAATGGCTGATTGTCCTTTTTCATCACTTTTTTTTTTTTTTTTTTTACCAAAAGTTTTATTTCAGTATTAAAACATAGACAAACTGCACAAATGTGATATCCTTGTAATCGTACTGTCCTAGAGAATGAAGGGTACAGGTCAGTTTTACTGCATAGGGCAGGAATGCTCAACCTGCAGCCCTCCAACTGTTGCAAAACTACAACGTCCAACATGCCCTAATAGCTGTAGTCTGTGCAGGCATGCTGGGAGTTGTAGTTTTGCAACAGCTGGAGGGCTGCAGGATAGGCATTCCTGGTATAGGGAATGCCGTAAAAACAAAACACATAAAACAGGCAAAATTGTGTCCTGGTACTGAAAATATATAGACTGAAGCTATACGATGGAATATCAACTGTACACTAAGAATTCTTTGCATTGATCTCTGTTAATTGTGGTTTTTCTGAAATTCGTGTAGGCAGAACATGAATGAACAATGAGCATTTCATTCTGAAGTCTGTGTGCAGGAATCAAAACTTAATTTCATATTTTTCAGTTGCTGACCAAGGCAGTGTGCTATCTTATCAAAAATATACAAAACCTTTTTCGAGTGAACCTATCTATTACATTATAAAAAGTTTACACTATTCTACCAATAGGCTGGCAAGTAATTAATAAAAGCTTCCAAAAATATACCCAAATTACATTTTCTACAAAGGGTTTCAAATCCAACCTCAAACCACTTAAGTGGATGAACATTCTTAGTGAACATTCTGAAGATAATTATGTTATGACCTTAATAAGTGAACCGCATTATACTAGCCATATTAACTTCAAAGAGTGTCTAATGTTGTTAGCACTATTATTATTCATGTTCTGGAAAATAGTATCTTTAAAAAAGCATATTCTATTTTTAAAAGTAATTAAATTAACACAATGAACCACCAGTGTATTCACACCACTAAAAATGTTACAGCTTTGCAGTTTTACCTACACCTAAAATGTAAAAGAAGTAGGACAAACGGAAATCTGCACTCTAGTCTAAGCTCCACCCACAAAATGCCTATAGCCAGATATACATAGCCATATAATCCTCTTAAATCTTTACCATGAACATATTCACTGGCATTCATTCAGCTAAATGTCCATCCAAATGCCTTGATCAAATTTCTAATTTTTTCTCCAACTTAATAAAAAATATAAAGTATCTGAAGGGGACATCTCCTGACATGTCTGTTTAGCTACTACAATGATTGGCCATATAATAACAATTGTGGAGCCTCTATTCTGATTCTCTGGTGTGCCATTCCATTATTATTCCTGCTAGATGTTATGAATGAATTGCTAGCAGCTTAGGCTATTCTCACACTTGCGGTAGTCTTTTCCGGCAGGCTATTCCGGCAGGGGAACAGCCTGCTAGATCCGTGCTACCGCAAATCCACCGTGCCACTGGAAGTCTGGCCGCACCATGGCAAACATGCTGAGAGGTGGCAGGAATAAAACTACAGCATGCTGCGGTTTTTGTGTGGCCGCCTCTTGGCATGTTTGCCATGCTGTGGCCAGATCTCCAGCCTACCCCCATTACAGTTAACTGGGCCGGTGGCACGGTGGACTTGTAGTAGAAGAGGAAATACTAGAATGAGTGCCACTACTGCTTCAAACAGCTGATTGGGGGGGGGGCAGGAGTCAGACCCTTGCTGATCTGGTACTGATGATCTAGCTCTAGAATAGATCATCAATATTGTGGCACTGCGCAACCACTTTAAAAGCAGGGTTCGGGCACCATAAGGGTCCATTCACACGTCCGCAAAATGGGTCCGCATCTGTTCCGCAATTTTGCGGAACGGGTGCAGACCCATTCCTTTTCAATGGGGCCGGAATGTGTTGTCCACATCCGCATTTGCGGATCCGCACTTCCGCATCTGTGCTTCCGTTTCCGCAAAGAAATAGATCATGTCCTATTCTTGTCCGCAATTGCGGACAAGATTAGGCATTTTCTATTATAGTGCTGGTGATGTGCGGTCCGCAAATTGTGGAATGCACATTGCCAGTGTCCGTGTTTTGCAGATCCGCAGAACACTTACGGACGTGTGAATGGACCCTAAATGTATATTGTGGTGCAAATGCATTAATGAGGTACTGACGTCACTATTAATAATGGGTGCACACTCTGATGGCACTAATAATGGGAGAAATGCTGCATGCATTTGTAGTTATGCCAAGGCCACTCTACTGTCTCTTTGGGGTAACTCTGATGCCAGAATTTATAAAAGCAGGTCTGCACTAATGATAAAATGTTTTGTCCCTTCACTTGCTGGCCATTCCACCTTGTATGCATAAATTCTTGCAGAGGAATACAGACACATAGTGACAGGCTATGAAAGGCCCTGTTGAGTGACCAGTGAGTGTTTTGCCTAAAACAGGGGAAATCACTCATTAATTAATTCAGGCTCCAGTTACACATACATACCATATCTTATCTTATAACTGTGTGTGATAGTGTTAAGCGAGCATGCTCGGCCGAATACCAGTTCAGCTCGAGCATCGCTATGCTCGGCATATGGCGGTACTCGGCTGAGTCCCGCATGTGCTCAAGCGCAATGCTCGAGTCTCCACCCCTTCACGTATCGCGGCTGCTAAGCCAATAAACGTGCAGGTAAGTACTGCCCTCATTGTAATGCCAGAAGCTATGTTGGCTACTGGCATTACAGTGATTGGCTGGCCGGAACAAGTCCTCGGGTGCTATATAGCACCTGATGACACGTGTTCGGCTCTTTCTAAGTCAGGAAGAGCTGAGCATAGGAAGGGACAAAGAGTGTAGGGAGTGTAATTGAATTAAATTTTTCTACAAAAACGTTTCATAGACCCAAAAGTCCTTGTAAGGACTATTGTGTGTGACAGCAGCAATATATGTTTGTAGCGCAACCTGCGCTAAATTGGTCAGTGTTAGGCCTCATGCAGTATTTGCGGCTTGGATGTGGACCCATTCACTTCAATGGGGCTGCAAAAGATGCGGACAGCACACAGAGTTTCTCCGTTCCGTGGGCCGCAAAAAAAATATAACCTGTCCTATTCTTGTCCGTTTGTTTGCCAGCAGCAATATATATTTTTAGCGCATCCTGCAAAAAATACAGTGTAATAGGACGCAGACAGTTAAATTATTTGCGCCACATCTCCTGTGTAAATTGTGTGCATCCCTAAAATATCTGTGACATCCAGTGCACTTTTTCCGTAGACACTGCAAACTGTGACATTGCCTGTGGTACCTGTTCTGTATAACGTTTCCTCATCACAAATACCTTTGTAAATTTTTTTGCACATACACTTCCAAATCCTACGCTAAAGTACTTGTGACATACTTTCAAGCATACATCACATTTAAAATGAAGAAGACGAGCAGTAAGGGACAGTGAAGTGGCCGTGATGCTGATGGTGCACCAAGAGGGCGTGGCCCTGGGCGCTGAGAAATAGGGCCTGCTGCCAGAGCACAAGAAAAACAATCATCCAAGATACCTAGCTTCATGTCCCAGTTTGCAGGGCGGCGCAGGACACCACTCTTGAAGTCAGACCAATGCGACCAGGTGGTCGGTTCTATTGCAGCAGATAATGCTTCCAGTCAGTTAAGCACCACTCTGTCTTCAACCAAGTCCAGTCTCAGTAGCCATGAGTCTGGTCAACACAATCCTCACCATGATCCTCCTTCCTCCCACCATTTACAGTCTGGCCAAACAAGTGATCCCTCATTTGGATATTCCGAGGGCCTCTTTTCATCGCCATTACTTGATTTGGCCCTCTTGCCAAGCACGCTTGAAGAGGAACATGAGATCTTGTGCCCTGATTCCCAACCTCTTGAACATCCACAGTCACAATAACAGCAATTAGTGTTTAATGAGGTGGATGATGATGAGACACAGTTACCAATGAGTCGACCGCAATTACTGTCTCAAGAGGTTGATGAAGAGGATGAGACACAGTTGTCAATCACTGAGGTTGTGGTTAGGTCAACAAATCAGGAGGATGATCAGAGTGAGGAAGTGGGAGAGGAGGTGGCGGACGATGAGGTCACTGACTCAACCTGGGAAGGTGGCAAGCCGAGCGAGGACAGCAGTACAGAGTTTGAGGGATCTGCAGCACCGCATCAGGCTGGAAGAGGCAGTGGGGTGGCAAAAGGGAGAAGGCGGGTCACACCACACAGGCCCTCAACAGTTTCACGGAGCAACCCCTTGCGGAAATCTCCCTTGTCAAGGGGTAGATGTTCTGCAGAATGGTGCTTTTTTTAAGAAAGTGCGGATGACAAAAGAATAGTAGTTTGCAACCTGTGCCATATGAAAATGAGCCAGGGCGTGAACACTAGCAACCTTACCACCACGAACATGATCCACCACATGGCATCCAAGCACCATAATAAGTGGTACGAATGACTGGGTCCACAATCTGTGTCTGCGGGTCACACAACTGCCTCCTCTTTCCCTGTGTTACGTTCTGGCCAATCCCCTGTTGAAGGCGCAGGCCCGGATGCATCCCGCCCTGCACCTGGACCTTCGCAAGCACCATCAGCGAGCACATCCACTTCCATGTCCCAGCGCAGCGTACAAATGTCCTTACCCCAGGCATTTGAACGCAAGTGCAAATACCCAGCCACCCACCCACAGGCCATAGCACTAAATGCGCAAAAAAAACTTTCCAAATTACTTGCCCTGGAAATGTTGCCATTTAGGCTTGTGGACACTGGGGCCTTCTGCCGCCTGATGTCGACTGCCTTCCCTCTTTACGCAATCCCCAGCCGCCACTATTTTTCATGGTGTGCCGTGCCCATCTTACACCAACATGTGTCCCGTAACATCACACGTGCCCTGACCAATGCAGTTACTGGGAAGGTTACAAGTGCATTCGGCCAGGGACACTACATTTCCTTGACGGGACACTGGCTGAATGTTCTGGAGGCCGGGAGCGAGTCATACCTGGAGATGGCACAGGTGCTACCGACACCCTACGTCGATCAGGGTTTCCGCCAGCACCTACGTTAGTGGCTCCAACCCCCACTTCTCTTCCGCGTCCTCCTCCACTTCCACCTCCGAATTATCCGCGTGCAGCACCAGTCAGTCATCAGTTGGTAGCTGGAAGCAGTGTAGCACTGCAGCGGGTAAGCAGCAACAGGCCTAGCTGAAGCTTATATGCTTAGGGGACAAACAGCACACCGCTGCAGAGTTGTGACAGGGGATAAGAGACCAGACTGAGCTGTGGCTCTCGCCACTAAACCTAGAACCAGGCATGGTTGTGTCTGATAATGGCCGTAAACTTGGTGGTGGCTTTGGAGCTCGGCAAGCTCAGACACCTCCTGTGTCTAGCCCACATGTTCAACCTTGTGGTTCAGCGATTTCTCAAAACCTACCCCAATTTGCCTGAGCTACTGGTGAAGGTGTGCCGCATGTGTGCACATTTCCGCAAGTCACCGACAGATTCAGCAGGTCTGTCAACGCTGTAGCAGCGCTTGAAATTGACAACTCGCCAGCTGTGCAACGTGAGCACGCGCTGGAACTCCTCGTTCCACATGTTGGCCAGGCTTTGTGAGCAGCAGAGGGCAGGAGTGGAATACCAGCTGCAACATGGTCGTTGCCTTTCCAGTCAGCTTCCACTCTTCACAAGTGAGGACTGGGCATGGATGTGCAGCCAGCCAGTAGCGCAGGGGCAACACGTGAGGTCCACGGTGGACCGATGAGGGGCCAAATTATAACACACAGTTCATCAGTTTACTCACGGTTAGCAGAAAGCCTCCGGGGCTTTGAGGTGGACAGCACGAAATCCTCCGGGGCACGCTCTGTGGTAGGGAAGCATCAGCCAAGATGGTGGTTGAGGTGCCCTTGATGTTAGGGGTGCTTAGGGTGCTTGTTGCGGCTGAGTCCCTTGATGTTTTTTGTCGTGACGCCAGTACCGTTAATGGTGGTACAACCATTAGTAGTAATAATGAGGTAGACAGTGGTAAGATGCAACTCACAACTTTTACTGTTGATGACTTTGGTTGCTGCAGTACAAAAATGCAGTCTCATGATGTTACAGAGTTGATTCTGCAAATCCACTGTTTCTAGGCTTTTCTGGTTTGATTTGGAGCTGTGGGTCAGGTGTACCTTGTTCCTATTGGTGTGCTCAGTCCTATTCCTTGTCTTTTCCCTACAAGCTGAACATTTGGACAGGAAAACTAAACTTTCTCTCAGAAGTATGGTGTGGCTGCCAGAAGCTATAAATCCTCCACCATGCAAAGGTGTCTGTGGCCCTCAATAATGGCTCTTATCGCCGATGATTCCTTAGGAAGCTTGTTTCTATTCCAGAGAGGCAAACTCTCTCATACTGGTCAGGGATGCAAGTCTATAGTCCGGCCACAGAAGGAAAATGCTCTTCTGCGCCTCACATCTTAGTATCACCTCATAGCGAAGTTGGCTCCACTCACTAATCTGTGTCATGGAGTCTTCACTCTACATTCTCTCCCACTAATCTAATCTGACCTCCTCAGATCTGCTCTAATCTGAACTAAACACACTCCCCACTCTGATCTGATCTCCTCAGAGAGACCTCTAACTAGGCCTGACCTAGGTATATATAGAACCTAAGTTATATCCCCCATCTAGTGGTGGGATGTATAAATTACACCTAATCTGCCTGGTAACAGGGATTTTGCAGATACATTAATACAAAGTACCACAATACAACATAATGCAGTTTTCAAGGTAAAAAGCGCTTTTAAGCAGTGCCCACACACACGTAGTGGGATGCTGCAGATGTCTGACCTCTGTGAGGTTTTAAGAAACTTTGAGGGATCCACACAGATGGTGAGCGGAGGTAACGCTATTATCAGCGTAACCATCCTACTTCTGTATCTACTCAGATGCTTGCTGCTCACAATTAAGGACGACGCTTCCATGTGGAATAGGTGGAAATGGGCGAAGACATTACACAGGGTGATAGCCAGACCACCCTCAGTTCATCTTCTCAGCGCGAATTAGACGATGAGGAGGAGGAGGAGCAGGAGATGGTTGCCTTCGCTACAGAGGGTAGTACCCATGGAAGTTTAATTCCATCTGGGTGGGCAGAAGAGGATGAGGAGATTGAGAGTGATCCTCCTGATGACGACAGCAAAGTCTTGCCTGTTGGTACTCTGGCACACATGGCTGACTTCATGTTAGGCTGCCTTTCCCGCAACCCGCGCGTTATATGCATTTTTGACAACACGGATTACTGGTTGTTTACGCTTCTCGACCCCCGCTACATAGAGGACTTCTCATCTCTCATTCCTCTGGTAAAGAGGACGAGCAAAACAGTGCAATACCAGAAGATCCTTGTTGAAAAATTGCTCCAAAAATTTCCATCTGACAATGCTGGCGGCAGAGTACGTTGTTCCTTGGCCAACCGAGGAGGGGAGACAAGGGGAACACACAGCAGTTCCAACAGAGGCAGGGCAACACTCTCCAAAGCCTGGTACAGTTTCATGACACGCCGCCAGCACCCTCACCCTGATGCGCGGCCTAGTGTCACAAGGAGGGAAAAATTTTGGAAGATGGTGAAGGAGTACATAGCAGACCGTGTCGGCGTCCTCAATGTTCCCTCAGTGCCTTACAACTACTGGGTGTCCAAGCTGGACACGTGGCACGAACTGGCGCTCTACACCTTGGAGGTGCTGGCCTCCCCTGCCGCCAGCGTTTTGTCTGAGCGGGTATTTAGTGCTGCTGGTGGCATTATAACAGATAAGCGTATCCACCTGTCAACTGAAAATGCTGACAGGTTGACTCTTATAAAAATGAACAAGGTCTAGATTGACCATTACTTCTCGACTCCACCAGAGGAAAGCTGCTGAACTAAAGGCACTTTAAATGTGTTGTTTATAATGTACTGAATACACTGTATTCCCATGTACCCCTTCCACCACAAACAAGGGTATATGGTTGAATCTTCCTTATCACATCCTCCTCCTCCTCTTCCATCATATAAACATGCTTATTTGTCACATATAATGCCTTCGCATGTATGCCCTTCGCATATAACGTTTTACAGGGTCAGCTCACATGCAGGCCCTCGCATATAAATTTTTAGAGGGTCAGCTCACCTGTAGGCCCTCGCATATAATATTTTAGAGGGTCAGCTCACCAGCAGGCCTTCACCTACAATCTTTTACTGGGTCAGCTCACCTGCAGGCCCGCACCTCAAATCATTTACAGGGGTAGCTCACCAGCAGGCCTGCACCTCAAATCTTTTACAAGGTCAGCTCACCTGAAGGCCCTTAATGTAAATTTTTTAGAGGTTCCGCTCACCTGCAGGCCCGCACATAAATTCTTTTACAGGTTCAGCTCACCAACAGGTCCGCACCACAAATATTTTACAGGGTCAGCTCACCTGAAGGCCCTCGCATATAATGTTTTAGAGGGTCAGCTCACCTGCAGGCCCGCACTTAAAATCCTTTACAGGGTCAGCTCACCAGCAGACCCTCGCATATAATTTTTTTAGACGGTCAGCTCACCAGCAGGCCTTCACCTACAATCTTTTACTGGGTCAGCTCACCAGCAGGCCTGCACCTCAAATCATTTACAGGGTCAGCTCACCAGCAGACCCTCGCATATAATCTTACCCTGCTCCTAGTCCAGGGCCACCCTGAGGGCTAGTAGGAATTACAGGTTCCGGTGTATGAGCCCTCCCACCATCAGGGTCGGCTCATACGGCTAGGAGACAGGGTCAGAATTAGGGATGTGATAGGAGGTGACCTGCTCTCTGATTCCTGTCCTGGCCTAACAGCTATATCTCAGAGAGACATCGCACGGCTGAGGGTTTCCCCCATCCACAGTCGTGACACCCACACCTAAAATCTTTTACAGGGTCAGCTCACCTGCAGACCCACACCTAAAATCTTTTACAGGGTCAGCTCACCTTCAAGCCCTTACCTAATAGATAATTTGCGTGCATGCTGCCCTGCTTGGATGTGGTAGCCGTAGTTGTTTCTCAGGCTCCCTCTCCAGAATCGAATCATGATTTCCCCGTTACCCATGATCTACATGGTTTGGGCTGAAAATAACATTGAAAGTTGATAGGGCAGACATCCGAATGGATCGTCGCTGTCACAGGGGTGTGCGATCGTCCCCAGGTTATCTAGAGTCACCAAAGTGGCAGCAGGCCCTCGCCCATAATGTTTTAGATGGTCAGATCAGCAGGCCCTTTTTCCAAATGTTTTTGAGGGTCACCAGCAGGCCATCAATCATAATTTTTCAAGGCTGTGTATAATGCCCTCTTTTATGTGTAAAAAAAGGGTGTATTGTAGTGCCGGTTCCTTGTCATTTTTGGCAGCCCTCTCACTTAGTGCATAGGCTTTATGAGTGTAGGAGTCCCACTACATGAACAATTGTACCACAATGTGAATGAGGCCCTCCTTTATGTGATATACAGGTTGTATCGGAGTGCCTCTTCCTTGTAATTTTTGGCAGCACTTTATATACAAGTAAATATACAGGAAAGAATGTTTCCTATCAATTTTTCCTCTAAAATCTAAATTTTCTTCGGTTTTGTGCGTATTATTGTCAGTCTGTAAAAGTGGTGTACTAATCGGACAACATCGTTCCCAGCAGCGACCTGCGAGTACAAGATGCATCCAGACATTCTCCCCATGCTGTACCTGAACCATTTCCGTGGTGTTTTCATCAATTTCTGACATTTCCTATGAACCAGGCACCCTCCCCCTTCAGAGCAGGGGGTACATGGTTTAATGCTCTGGTTCTCCCATTGACTTCCATTATACTCGGGTGCTCGGTCGAGCACCCGAACAGCCCAATGTGTTCGGCCCGAGCACTACGGTGCTCGATCAACAATAGTGTGTGAGGAACCTGTAGAGCCAGATTAAAGGGAGGGCACCCGTCTCTTGCACCCCTGGGCCTACACCACTACATAGGAAGTAGGGGCCTTTACCAGATCTGCAGGTTCAGAAGGAGCATTCATTCAAACCTGCAGATCTGGATGTCACGGCAGAGCCTGAACTAAGAATCAATTACCTACCTACAGTTCACTCACTCCTAAAGCTGTACAGGGGCCCTGAGTAAAAAAAAATATAACAGCGCAGCCTCAGAAAACAGTAATTATCTCTTATATTATAGAGATATAATTACTGTGGTCAGTATGTGGCAGCATGATACAGCAATGCTGCCTCCTACTGCCACTGAAGGGTCTAAGCCTTGCAGGCTGTCCTGCTAGCAAGAAAGAAGAGATGCAAGGAACAAGGTAAGTGTGCAGCATCCCTCCAGGCCTCCCTACAAAGAAGTGGCTTCATGAGCGCCTCCTACATCTTCTCATTTGAGGAGCGATAGTGGGAGGGAGGTCCGGGTTCCCTTGTAGCTGCTGCCAGCAAGTTATGGGCGGTTTCTATGTGCACCTCTACTCCCTTCAAGAGCCTCTGACATCCACTGTCTCCCCTTTTCCCCTTTACCCTCTAACCCCCAATGGTGTCTTCCCTTTGCCTCCTCCCACCACAGTGTCACTAGCAGTCTGTGTTTCCCAATATCACTTTCTGTTCTTTCTATCCCCTCTCCCAGAGACTGGACCCTTTTTGTCCCCCTACACCTCTCAAACAGCATAATGTCTCCCCCTCACCAACACAGACCTTGACAAATAAAGTCAGCCTCCTGCACTGCCACTGTTATATGTGTTACTTTCAGTTCCCCTGCCTGTACTCGCACCATGGTGCCCTCCCACCCAACAGAATCCTGACTGGCCGCAGCATTTCCACCAGACTATGGACTGACTGTAGCAATTACACCAGAATATGGACTGACTCCAGCGTTCACACTAGACTATGGAATTACTGACTGCAGTGTTCACACTAGACTATGGACTGACTGACCACAGAGTTTACACTATACTGTGGACTGATTGCAGCATTTACACTATGTTATGAACTAATTGACCGCAGCGTGTACATTAGACTATGGACTGACTGCAGCATTTACTCTAGACTAATGGACTGACTGACCGCAGTGTTTGCACTACACTGCGGACTGACTGCAGTATTTACACTACATTATGGACTGACTGGCCACAGAATTTACACTCAACTATGGGGGACAGGCATGCAGCTCAGAGACACGCTCACTCATCCAGCTACATTAAAAATTTCAACTATAGGGGGTCCCAGAGTGATTTTTTTTGTATTAACCAGATTCCGGAACTTACAAAGCATTACAGTTTGTCTGGGTGACTTGAGGCTGCTGTAGACAATGAGTGCTTTCTTCTATAGTTAGTGAAAGTACCCCAGGGTAATGAATTAACCTGTCACAAAGTTATATCCTAGGTTGACTTATATTCACCAGTGTACACTCAACACTCATTGCAGCCCTGCAGAGGCTAGTCCACGAGATCTGCATACAAAGACGCATCTGATTGCACAGGCAGGTGATGGCTATGCTTCTATCCAGCAGGAAGGGGACCACCATGTGACCACGGCATCTGAAGGGTTCATTGTGTGTGTTTGACGTTATCGTCGATCGCATACTTTAGCCCCGGGTGCCTGCTGTTTAAAGTGTGGTGTGCCATCTTTAAAGCCCTGCCCAATGCCATACATGTATGGTGCTGGGTGGGAAGGGGTTAAATCATTGTTTGCCAGCAGCAGATTTTGCTCTATAAATGGGATCTTCTGCAAGCAAAGTTTGATTCTCTATAGAGACAAGTGATGGCAGTAGTGATTGCACCCCCCATACAGGATGATGGTTGCTGCATTTAAATGCAGTTCTCCTCTCTACTTAACAGATGAAGTGTTCATTCACGATAAATGCATGCTCAGTCTGCCCATGTGAAAGGGCATTTAGCCTTTGTCCTTCCTATTGAGTGCAGTGAAATGGGGTTCCATAGGAATGTCAATAGTACTATACTCTGTAACACACTGGTAAGTTTACAGATACAAACATAGCACAATTCATCAATATCCATATGGACCCAATAAGAGTAGTGATTCTACATAGCAATATATCAAATGGTATGTAATTCTATGCATCCATCACAGCACTATACTGTATGATAATACATTCAGAGTCAGAGCAGATAATTATGCTGGTATGTAGAATACTTTTTTGCATTGCTGCAACGTGATGCAATATACAAAATTTAGCTCCTTTGTTACACCATCATGACAGCATTCAGTTTTTTTTCTATATGACTTATTCTCAGCTTTTAGTGTATTTCATAAAATACAGCTGTTGAAGCTATTGCCCAGCTACCTGCTGAGGAATTTAACATTTCTGTTCACTTGTTGCCAAATCCATTTTAATTTGAGAGTATGGAGGCTTTAGAAGCAATTGAAGTATTTCCTGTTTTCAGTTGCTATTATAGTACTACACATCGAAATAAGTGTAATAGGGAAAATTGAACCAAACCCAAAAGTTACTTGATGTCATTATTCCAGATTGAATATATATGACATGTAGTGAATTGTCTGTTCATTATCCTCAAATAACATCTTTACGCCTACTGGATAGATGTGCAGACGTATTTGGTTAAACACCTATATTGGCGCCTAAACAGAGAGCATTTGTCTGTCTCCCACGGCTAATCAAATAACAGTGCATTTGTATTGTCTGCACATTGTAGTGTTCATATCTACAGTGAACTCTTTAATGTTTAACTGTCAGTCTGCCAAGGTGTATGCAGTACTGTATCTGTCTTGCACTTCTAAAAACTATACCATTTTAGTATCCAATTAATACATTTTATCCACATTATTTAGAAAAAATGTGAAAAAATATGCCTATTTCTGAATAATGTTTGCTACTAAAAGAGAGCTGAGGTCTCTACAGGAGGACAATAAGAAAAAAATATTTTTTATTAGACCTCAGGTAAGACCACCAATCAGACCCTCAATCAGACCTCTGCTCAGACTCCAATGTGAATGACCCCCAATCAGACCTCAGATAAGGGCCCCATGCCTCTCGTCAGCCCCCATATGCCTCTCGTCAGCCCCCATATGCCTCTCGTCAGCCCCCATATGCCTCTAGTCAGCCCCCATAAGCCTCTCATGGGTCCCCATAAGCCTCTCTTCGGCCCCCATAAGCCTCTAATATCGCCTCTCACATGGGCCGCCATAAGTCTCTCATATGGGCCCCCATAAGTCTCTCATATGGGCCCCCATAAGCCTCTCATATCGGCCCCCATTGCCTCTCATATCACCCCCCACCATGCCACAGAGCATATAAAATAAAAAATCCACTTACCTCTGCTGCTCCGGATGCCACTGCTCCTCACCTCCAGTGTAATCTTCTTTATCCTACTGCAGGCTGTGCAGCGAACCGGTGCCCTCACGCTGTGCCAAGCAGCTGAATGGCGGGGATACGGGTTCTCTGACTCCCGCCAATCTGATATTGATGTCCTATCCTGAGGATAGGCCATCAATATCTAAGTACTGGAACACCTGTTTAATTTAATCAAAATGCTTAAATGTCCCTGCGTAACCACTGTGGGGGAAATGTTGTATTGCACAGCTCCAATTGAACTGTGTAATTCAGACATTCCAAGTCCTCCAGAGCTAGGGACCCTCTTTATTATCCACTCTCTGGTATATGAATGCAACACTCACTCTACTAGGTCAAGGTTCCCTTATAAAGAATTTTAAAATGGGGTTTCTTAACAAAACAACCTCTTTACTTAACAGTATCTTTAGCCAATAACTGTGGTGAGTCTTCATAAAGGGACTGGCTGTGATGAGACAACCTCTTTAAAGGGAACCTGTCATCAACTTTTTGCTGACCTCACTGAGGGCAGCATAAATTAGTGACAGAAATGCTGATTTCAGCGGTGTGTCACACATGAGCTAAAAGTAAGTGGTTACTGAGAACCAGCATCATAATCATTGCAGACTGGGCCTGGAAAAGAGTCAGATCTACCTGAGAAGAGTCATGGTTATACATAATCTCCTGCTCTCTCACCCATCTGCTGATGATTGGCAGTTCTCTCCTAGAGAGACAGGGAGAAAACTAGGTAGAAGACTGTCAATCATCAGCAGGTGGGCAGGGAGAGCAGGAAGTCATGAATAACTCTGACTCTTCTCAGGTGGCCGTGACTCTTTTCCAGGCCCAGTCTGCAATGATTGTGATGTTGGTTCTCGGCAACCACTTACTTTTAAATGACAGAGCGCTGAAATCAACTCACCCGTCTCTACTTCATGCTGCCGTTAGTATGGGCAATTGGGCAGCATAAAGTTGATGACAGGTTCCCTTTAAATGGTACAAAAAATGCTATTGTGAATTAGAAATGTCTTGTAATTGCAATAGCTCAGTCACCAGACATAGGACATACACAAAATAGCCTTAGGTACAACATTGCTAGTCTCCAAAGTGGCACTGGAAGCAAAATGAGGACATGAATAGTTAAAGGAGTTCTTCATCTCTGGGGTAGGACAATGCTTTTTGGTAAATAAGGCAAATGCATTATTATAAAACCACATGCTTTCTCCCTTCTGTTAGCCACAGTGCCCCTGTAACATATACAGCCATACCAGTGACAGTCATTGCAAATCATTATTATATTATTGATTTATATAGCAGTTACGTATTTCATAGCATTATACAAAGATTACCACTCACACCAGTCTCTGTGCCTATTGAGAATTTTTTCATGTGTCAGTGGAATTCAAAGCACCTGAAGGAAACCCGTGAAGCAGGGGTAGAACAGTATTCTTATATATGTTACCCTTGGTCGAATTTAGACTCTGAACCCCAATGCTGGAAGTCAACAATACTATCCACTCGTATATGCAATGTGAAAGACAATGCCTGATGTTCAAATTGTATCTGGGGGCATTTTATGCTTTGCTATTACAAGGCATTTTACAAGGGGGTTATCTGAACCAGACAACTTTATCCTTCTCTTATGCAACACTTGCTATGTGCTTCAGCAGTGTCTGAGTCTGTATCTCTGCTTGTTTCTCACTCTGAAGCTCAATCACCCCCCCATACACTTCTAGGGGGGGCTTGTAATCTTATACTCTAGTGATCTGACAGTCTGTCTAGGTGTCTCAAAACAAATGAATGCTAGTTAAGCAAAGGGAGAGAAAAAGATCTAAAGAACTGAAGAACAAGGTTTTTAAAATATATATATATATATATATATTAGAAAGCTTCTTATATTTTCTTGTACTATTGATTTATATATAGTTATGTGAAAGTACATGACCAAAACAATGGATTCAAAGCTAGACTAAACTTAAAACTAAAACAGATCCCAGCCTTAGACCCCTTGCACAAGGGCGAGAATTCCGCGCGGGTGCAATGCATGAGGTGAACGCATTGCACCCGCACTGAATTTGGACCCATTCACTTCAATAGGGCTTTGCAGATGAGTGCGGATGCGGTGCGATTTTTACGCATGGTTGCTAGGAGATGATAGGGATGAGCAACCCCGGACCCCATTAAAGTCTATTCACTGCATTATCTTCCCTTATAACATTGTTATAAGGGGAAATAATAGCATTCTTAATACCGAATGCTTACTAAAATGTGCCTTGAGGGGTTAAAAAATAAATAAAATAAACTCACCTCATCCACTTGATCGCGCAGCCGGCATAGTCTTCTTTCTTCTACTTTCAGTACCTGCAAAAGGACCTTTGATGACGTAATTGCGCTGACCACATGGTGAGTGCGGTGACATCAGCGCAGGTCCTTCTGAATAGTGAGCGTGATTACGTCATCAAAGGTCCTTTTGCAGGTCCTGAAAGAAGAAGAAGAAAGAAGGCGATGCTGACTGCGCGATCAAGTGGATGAGGTGAGTTATGTTTTTATTATTTTTTTACCCTCAATTGACAATATACTTAGCATTCTTTAAAACAGAATGCTGTTATTTTCCATTGTAACCATGTTATAATGGAAAATAATAAAATCTACAGAACGCCAAACCCAAACCCGAACTTCAGTGAAAAAACTGAACATTGGAATGCAATCGCAGAAAAACTGACTGTAATTGCGTGCCTACTCGTGCGGGTTTCCCGCAATACACATGCGACACATCCGGCCCTCACCCGCGACGCCCATGTGAAGGGGGCCTTACTGTCACAAATGTGATTCATTTAAAGTCAGTCATCTAAACTGTTATTTGGTACCAGGAAACCACATTTTTCTTCCATTAACTAAGCAAATTATTCCCAAAATAGTTTAGCCTTTTAGATCTAGTTTAACATTGGAACTATGTAATTTCTTGTGTTGTGGTAAGGAACAGTTTTCTGTTATTTTATAATGAAAACTGTCATAGCATGATTAGCTTCATTTAACACTTTTGCTAAGACAGCAAAAATGCTACATCTGCCCTGGAAAGGTTTTGTCAGTCAGCCCTTTATTGATTTATCTTTTTCATAATAATTCAGTGCATCTACTGGGTTTTATTGCATGTATATTACAATAATACTTCATTTGCCACATTCATTGCATAGTAATACTTTTCATGGCATAACCTCTTTACAGTCGTGTCAAAATTGGAAAAACCCTCCTGAAAATGACACTTTTTTTTACTGTACACTATGATAGGGAAATTTATAGCATGTACATAACTCCATGATACCATTCCCCTGGAGACATGTACAGGTAAATTCGATAGATAGTGGCTCACCCCATTCAACTAATGGACCTAGGTGCTCATGTACCAGGACTGACCAACAGTCCGTTCAAAGGGTGAATTTGGATATGTGTATAATGGGACAGGCACTCTATCTGGATATGTGAATTTGGGTTGATAGAGTGCCTGTCCCATTATACACATATCAAAATGTACAGGTAAATCAGGGAGAGATAATGTAAAAAAATAATTCCCTTTCAATTCGCACAAAACGTTGTTTAACCACCTCCGGACCGCCTAACGCAGGATCGCGTTCCGGAGGTGGCAGCGCTGCGCACAGTCACGCATATACGCGTCATCTCGCGAGACGCGAGATTTCCTGTGAACGCGCGCACACAGGCGCGCGCGCTCACAGGAACGGAAGGTAAGAGAGTTGATCTCCAGCCTGCCAGCGGCGATCGTTCGCTGGCAGGCTGGAGATGTGTTTTTTTTAACCCCTAACAGGTATATTAGACGCTGTTTTGATAACAGCGTCTAATATACCTGCTACCTGGTCCTCTGGTGGTCCCCTTTGTTTGGATCGACCACCAGAGGACACAGGTAGCTCAGTAAAGTAGCACCAAGCACCACTACACTACACTACACCCCCCCCCCATCACTTATTAACCCCTTATTAGCCCCTGATCACCCCTAATCACCCCTGATCACCCCATATAGACTCCCTGATCACCCCCCTGTCATTGATTACCCCCCTGTCATTGATCAACCCCCTGTAAAGCTCCATTCAGACGTCCGCATGATTTTTACGGATCCACTGATAGATGGATCGGATCCGCAAAACGCATCCGGACGTCTGAATGAAGCCTTACAGGGGCATGATCAATGACTGTGGTGATCACCCCATATAGACTCCCTGATCACCCCCCTGTCATTGATTACCCCCCTGTCATTGATTACCCCCCTGTAAAGCTCCATTCAGATGTCCGCATGATTTTTACGGATGCACTGATACATGGATCGGATCCGCAAAACGCATCCGGTCCGGGGCATGATCAATGACTGTGGTGATCACCCCCCTGTCATTGATTACCCCCCTGTAAAGCTCCATTCAGATGTCCGCATGATTTTTACGGATGCACTGATAGATGGATCAGATCCGCAAAACGCATCCGGACGTCTGAATGAAGCCTTACAGGGGCATGATCAATGACTGTGGTGATCACCCCATATAGACTCCCTGATCACCCCCCTGTCATTGATTACCCCCCTGTCATTGATTACCCCCCTGTAAAGCTCCATTCAGATGTCCGCATGATTTTTACGGATGCACTGATAGATGGATCGGATCCGCAAAACGCATCCGGACGTCTGAATGAAGCCTTACAGGGGCATGATCAATGACTGTGGTGATCACCCCATATAGACTCCCTGATCACCCCCCTGTAAAGCTCCATTCAGATGTCCGCATGATTTTTACGGATGCACTGATACATGGATCGGATCCGCAAAACGCATCCGGTCGTCTGAATGAAGCCTTACAGGGGCATGATCAATGACTGTGGTGATCACCCCATATAGACTCCCTGATCACCCCCCTGTAAAGCTCCATTCAGATGTCCGCATGATTTTTACGGATGCACTGATAGATGGATCGGATCCGCAAAACGCATCCGGACGTCTGAATGAAGCCTTACAGGGGCATGATCAATGACTGTGGTGATCACCCCATATAGACTCCCTGATCACCCCCCTGTCATTGATCACCCCCCTGTCATTGATTACCCCCCTGTAAAGCTCCATTCAGATGTCCGCATGATTTTTACGGATGCACTGATAGATGGATCGGATCCGCAAAACGCATCCGGACGTCTGAATGAAGCCTTACACGGGCGTGATCAATGACTGTGGTTATCACCCCATATAGACTCCCTGATCACCCCCCTGTCATTGATCACCCCCCTGTCATTGATCACCCCCCTGTCATTGATCACCCCCCTGTCATTGATCACCCCCCTGTCATTTATCACCCCTCTGTAAGGCTCCATTCAGATATTTTTTTGGCCCAAGTTAGCAGAATTTTTTTTTTTTTTTCTTACAAAGTCTCATATTCCACTAACTTGTGTCAAAAAATAAAATCTCACATGAACTCACCATACCCCTCACGGAATCCAAATGCGTAAAATTTTTTAGACATTTATATTCCAGACTTCTTCTCACGCTTTAGGGCCCCTAGAATGCCAGGGCAGTATAAATACCCCACATGTGACCCCATTTCGGAAAGAAGACACCCCCAGGTATTCCGTGAGGGGCATATTGAGTCCATGAAAGATTGAAATTTTTGTCCCAAGTTAGCGGAACGGGAGACTTTGTGAGAAAAAAATTAAAAATATCAATTTCCGCTAACTTGTGGCAAAAAAAAAAAATTTCTATGAACTCGCCATGCCCCTCATTGAATACCTTGGGGTGTCTTCTTTCCAAAATGGGGTCACATGTGGGCTATTTATACTGCCCTGGCATTCTAGGGGCCCCAAAGCGTGAGAAGACGTCTGGTATCCAAATGTCTAAAAATGCCCTCCTAAAAGGAATTTGGGCACCTTTGCGCATCTAGGCTGCAAAAAAGTGTCACACATCTGGTATCGCCGTACTCAGGAGAAGTTGGGGAATGTGTTTTGGGGTGTCATTTTACATATACCCATGCTGGGTGAGAGAAATATCTTGGTCAAATGCCAACTTTGTATAAAAAAATGGGAAAAGTTGTCTTTTGCCAAGATATTTCTCTCACCCAGCATGGGTATATGTAAAATGACACCCCAAAACACATTCCCCAACTTCTCCTGAATACGGCGATACCACATGTGTGACACTTTTTTGCAGCCTAGGTGGGCAAAGGGGCCCATATTCCAAAGAGCACCTTTAGGATTTCACAGGTCATTTACCTACTTACCACACATTAGGGCCCCTGGAAAATGCCAGGGCAGTATAACTACCCCACAAGTGACCCCATTTTGGAAAGAAGACACCCCAAGGTATTCCGTGAGGGGCATGGCGAGTTCCTAGAATTTTTTATTTTTTGTCACAAGTTAGTGGAAAATGCTTATTTTTTTTTTTTTTTTTTTTTTTCATACAAAGTCTCATATTCCACTAACTTGTGACAAAAAATAAAAACTTCCATGAACTCACTTTGCCCATCAGCGAATACCTTGGGGTCTCTTCTTTCCAAAATGGGGTCACTTGTGGGGTAGTTATACTGCCCTGGCATTCTAGGGGCCCAAATGTGTGGTAAGGAGTTTGAAATCAAATTCTGTAAAAAATGACCTGTGAAATCCGAAAGGTGCTCTTTTGAATATGGGCCCCTTTGCCCACCTCGGCTGCAAAAAAGTGTCACACATCTGGTATCTCCGTAATCGGGAGAAGTTGGGGAATGTGTTTTGGGGTGTCATTTTACATATACCCATGCTGGGTGAGAGAAATATCTTGGCAAAAGACAACTTTTCCCATTTTTTTATACAAAGTTGGCATTTGACCAAGATATTTATCTCACCCAGCATGGGTATATGTAAAAAGACACCCCAAAACACATTCCTCAACTTCTCCTGAATACAGAGATACCAGATGTGTGACACTTTTTTGCAGCCTAGGTGGGCAAAGGGGCCCACATTCCAAAGAGCACCTTTCGGATTTCACAGGTCATTTACCTACTTACCACACATTTGGGCCCCTAGAATGCCAGGGCAGTATAACTACCCCACAAGTGACCCCATTTTGGAAAGAAGAGACCCCAAGGTATTCGCTGATGGGCATAGTGAGTTCATGGAAGTTTTTATTTTTTGTCACAAGTTTGTGGAATATGAGACTTTGTATGAAAAAAAAAAAAAAAAAAAAAAAATCATCATTTTCCACTAACTTGTGACAAAAAATAAAAAATTCTAGGAACTCGCCATGCCCCTCACGGAATACCTTGGGGTGTCTTCTTTCCAAAATGGGGTCACTTGTGGGGTAGTTATACTGCCCTGGTATTCTAGGGGCCCAAATGTGTGGTAAGGAGTTTGAAATCAAATTCAGGAAAAAATGAGGAGTGAAATCCGAAAGGTGCTCTTTGGAATATGGGCCCCTTTGCCCACCTAGGCTGCAAAAAAGTGTCACACATCTGGTATCCCCGTACTCAGGAGAAGTTGAGGAATGTGTTTTGGGGTGTCTTTTTACATATACCCATGCTGGGTGAGATAAATATCTTGGTCAAATGACAACTTTGTATAAAAAAATGGGAAAAGTTGTCTTTTGCCAAGATATTTCTCTCACCCAGCATGGGTATATATAAAATGACACCCCAAAACACATTCCCCACCTTCTCCTGAGTACGGAGATACCAGATGTGTGACACTTTTTTGCAGCCTAGGTGGGCAAAGGGGCCCATATTCCAAAGAGCACCTTTCGGATTTCACAGGTCATTTTTTACAGAATTTGATTTCAAACTCCTTACCACACATTTGGGCCCCTAGAATGCCAGGGCAGTATAACTACCCCACAAGTGACCCCATTTTGGAAAGAAGAGACCCCAAGGTATTCGCTGATGGGCATAGTGAGTTCATAGAAGTTTTTATTTTTTGTCACAAGTTAGTGGAATATGAGACTTTGTAAGGAAAAAAAAATCAAAAAAAAAAATCATCATTTTCCGCTAACTTGTGACAAAAAATAAAAAGTTCTATGAACTCACTATGCCCATCAGCGAATACCTTAGGGTGTGTACTTTCAGAAATTGGGTCATTTGTGGGGTGTTTGTACTGTCTGGGCATTGTAGAACCTCAGGAAACATGACAGGTGCTCAGAAAGTCAGAGCTGCTTCAAAAAGCGGAAATTCACATTTTTGTACCATAGTTTGTAAACGCTATAACTTTTACCCAAACCATTTTTTTTTTACCCAAACATTTTTTTTTTATCAAAGACATGTAGAACTATAAATTTAGAGCAAAATTTCTATATGGATGTCGTTTTTTTTTGCAAAATTTTACAACTGAAAGTGAAAAATGTCATTTTTTTGCAAAAAAATCGTTAAATTTCGATTAATAACAAAAAAAGTAAAAATGTCAGCAGCAATGAAATACCACCAAATGAAAGCTCTATTAGTGAGAAGAAAAGGAGGTAAAATTCATTTGGGTGGTAAGTTGCATGACCGAGCAATAAACGGTGAAAGTAGTGTAGGTCAGAAGTGTAAAAAGTGGCCTGGTCTTTCAGGGTGTTTAAGCACTGGGGGCTGAGGTGGTTAAATGCTGTCAGAGACCCATCTCCTTACAGATTTATAACATAGTATGGGCTCCAGCGAGGTCAACAGAGTTATCACCTAAGTCTCGTGAGACTTTGGTGAATAACTTCAGCCATTGATTTTTAAACTTTAAAACCATTTTAAAACATGGATCCAAAGTCTGCTTTGGTGCCAGCTGGTACCTCGGTACCAAAGCTGACTTTGGGTCCCTGTTTTAAAATGGATTTAAAGTTGAAAAATCAAATCCCGAAGTTATTCACCAAAGTCCCACGAGAATTCGGTGATAATCAATTCATCTCACCGAAGCCCATGCATCTAATATATAAAGCTGAGTGTATGTGTGTGTATGTCCGCTAAAGGAATCCGCACCGTCGCATTTACAATCACAAAATTTGGCACACAGGTACATAAGGTGTCTGGGAAGTTTTTAGACCAGGTCTCAGCTCTCTAGGACGTACCGTTCCTGAGATATTCCCCAAAAAATGCATTTGCCAATAGAAGCTTGGTCACATGATCCTTATCAGCCAATAGAAGCTCGCAGGTCCTCTAGCCTCCACATACACAGTTTTACTCCAGGTTTCCATAACAACCCAGCCATTTTTCTTCACTGCAGTAGGTCAGCTTTAAAGGGGCAGGGCACTGTAGATGACACTGTTAAGGGAGCGGAGTGCTGTGGAGGTTACAGTTCAGGGGCAGGTAGGATGACGGACTAAAAAACCCCTCCCAGGTCCAGCAAAGCCACGCCCTTGGCCCGATTAGACTACGCCCCTTCCCACTTCGCAGCCGACGGTAAAATCAACTTCTGTCTGCTGTGGGTGACTTTCTCCCTGCAGTTCACACTCAGAAAGCACAGTGCTGATGTCTGAGAGTGAGCTGTTAAAAAGAACATCCTATGTCCGTCTAGGCCCTGCACTGGACGGAGGACAGGGAGACTGAAAGCCAGACTATCCGGCCTAAAATCGGACCTCTGGCTGCTGCTGTGGAGGTCACAGTTAAGGGGGCGGTTCACTATGGAGGTCAGGGTTAAGGGGCAGATTGCTGTAGAGGCCACTGTTAAGGGGACAGGGTGTTGTGGAGGTCACTAATAAAGGGGTGGCCGCTGTGGAGGTCACTGTTAAGGGGGTGGGATGCTGTGAAGGTCACTGTTAAAAGGAGCGGCTGCTGTGGAGGTTACTGTTAATGGGGCAGGCACTGTGGAGGTCTCTGTTAAGGGGGCAGGGAACAATGGAGGTCACAGTTAAGGGGAAAGTCCGCTATGGAGGTCACTGTTAAGGGGGCGGGGTGTTGTGGAGGTCTCATTTTAAGGGAATGGAGCTCTGTGGAGGTCACTGTTAAGTGGGCGGGTTATTGTGGAAATCACTGTTAACGAGACTGGGTACTGTGGAGGTCACTAATAAAGGGATGGCCGCTGTGGAGGTCACTGTTAAAGGGCAGGGCGCTGTGGATGTTACCGTTAAAGGGGCAGACCGCTGTGGAGGTCACTGTTAAAGGGGCAGGGTACTGTAGATGTCACTGTTATAGTGGATACTGTTGATAATTTTTAACGACACACACAAATATTAAATGAAATAGATTAATTATACTCGTGCAAAGCCGGGTCCTTCTGCTACTGCTCTATAAAGATGAATCTCTGTACAGCATTCAAACAAAGTTTTTAGCGTATCGACTTTGGATCTTGGATACAAAGCTTGATTCGCTCAACACTATTGACAATCTAAGCATTTGAACAAGACCAAGATCACAGAGCTAAGTGAGAGTGAAGCATCCAAAGCGGAATTTGGTCCAAAGTTTAGGAAAACTTAAATTCCAAACTAATCAGAATTTCATGGTGTTACAAATCCTAAAATAGTTTTCCTAAAATAGCGGCTGCATGTGTTAGAAAGTGAAAGTAAGTGTAGAGAAGATAAGCCCGGGAGCGTGAGATCACCTATAATGCTTGCAGCCGGCCAATCCGCAGGCAGCCATCCCCCATTTGATGTCACAGCCATTTTCCTTTAAGTTGAACATAAGAGCTCATGCACTAGGGACAGTGTTGTAGTGCTGCAAACTCTTAGCAGTGAGGACAATATTGGAGAGGGAGAGTGCAGGGAGAGCATAGGAGACTGCTGAACTACAGACTCTGCTATAGTTTATTGCCATGTACATATCTGTACAGTGCACAAAGCTTCATAGCTAAACCATTTTGTTAGCTGTAGTTACTGTGCCATCAGTATTACAGGCAGGTCTAATTTATCGCCGTGTATGTAAGAGTAAAGTGCACACATATTCATAGTTAATCCGTTCTGTTAGCTGTAGTTACTGTGCGTCAGAATTACAGGTCACTGAAACATTTAGGAGATTGGCCTGGTATTTATAGCGGTTTGTGATGAAGGAGTTCGTAATGAATCAAATTTCTTGTCAGACATCGGTGAAGCTGCCGAATCGAATTTTTTCAAAACTTCACTTATTTTTACTATGAACAGCGCAATACACCACCCATTTGTGCCAGTGACGTCACCAGGCTCCCTACTAGGCGGATGTCTCCACCTAGCATACTGATGTATGGTACGTCACTGGCTCACAACAAGCAGACTTTAGAGTTTGTCAGCTCCAAGGCTGGACAGTCCCCTTTAACCACTGATACAAGATGTCGTAAATATATCTAAGGTTTTGAAATGAGACCTTACCACTAGCAGTATGTTGATATGATAGATGAGGCATGTCTTTTCAGCCTTCCACTGTTCACCTTTGGTGAGACTGCTACAATTACTACTGTTCACTGAAGTCTTTTAAGATTTAGGATTATATACTTTCCCTGTGTTCTCTAATTAAAACTAAGAAAAAATTAAACGCCAACCTTCGCACAGGTGGAATTTAATAAGAATCACTTGACTACAATTACTTTGATTCAGTCAAATTTATGATTAGAGAAGTTATGTTGTAAATAGTCTTCTAATTAACCATTCTTAAAACCTATGAACCCAATTTCTGAATTTTATGTGGACATAAAATAATGTGCTATGAGTTAAAAATGTCCTTCCCATGACACACCTAATCAGTGTTCTTCATGATTAAATATTACTTTTAAAGGAACACGTCACCACAATATATTAGTGCATTTAGGGTGCCTGTACACAATGCTGTCTCGCAACAGTAACATAATGCAGATTACTACTACACAGTTGAGTCACATTATTATGAAGCTCATGAAGGAAGTCACATGTGAGCTGGCTTGGTGGGTATATAAGGTGTGTTATAGGCTGTCTGCACACATATCCCTCTTTCCTGCCATGGGCAAAAAGGGATGATTATTGGCTTTTCGGCCAAGGGTGGCAGTATTTCTGGTGTGCAAGGGTGGACTGACATGCTACAGTGGAGCAGCTTACTGCCTGAATGGACCAGGGGGCTACCAGACATGTCTAAAACAACAGTTCAGCAAATCCTAATGTGTATGGGGCTCTGAAACAAATGGATGGTTACTGCACATCTGCTAACAAAGTTGCATTGGTAGACAAGGCTTACATTTTTATCAGAATTGGACCTCTAATAGACAGATGGTTGACTTCTCCAATGAGTCACGTTTTCTGCTTCATTCAAAGGGTGGATGTTGGCATGCCATGGTGAGAAACATCAAAGAATAAACACCCTGCAACCATTGCTGGAAGAACAGAAGCTGGTGGTGGCAGCATTAAGGTCTGGGGAATGTTTTTGTTTGGCATTCTCTGGGCCCACTCATCCATGTGGAGGGCACTTTCAACCGATTTAGATAGAAATCTATCCTTGCAGATCACGTACAACTGTGCATTCTGATTGTTTCCCCTATGGCGGATGGGATCTTTCAGCAACACCATGTGAAATATCACATAGCTAAAAATATCTAACACTGGTTTAAAGAGCATGACCAAGACTTCCTGGCCCTATAATTCCACAGACTTGACTCTAATTGAGTATCTGTTGTGTTTGCTCCATGGATCCTTCCTCATGCACCCTCCAACAGCTGTAAGATGTATTGCTGTCGGCATGGCTCCAGATACCTGTGACAACCTACTAGGACTTGAGTTACTCCCAGCCATCTAGCTGTGGTACGTGCTACAGATGGCAGTTACTTTGGGTATTAGCTGGTGGACTTGACTATGTATTGTTGTTTTTTTATATACATTTCATTTTCCTCACTGGTAGTGCTCCCTTCCCAGACACCATCCATTCATCCTTACTTCTAAATATATTTCACTTTATACATGAAAAAGGGTAACAATGTATTGAACTTTTGAATTTCAGGCTCCATATCTCACCATCCACTTCAGCTTCGAATGTGAGACTACCATCATTTCATAGACTAGGCTATCTCATACATAAATTGAACTTGCAACTATTTAGCGTATGATTAGTTATGCAGATACTTGTCATGTGACTGTATTGTTACTGTTTTGCTCCTGGTGGTGGAACAATCTTTTTCTTCTTGTATTCTACAAATTAAAACCTGTTTTCACATTCCCTAATAGCTCAGTGTGTTATTCTCAAGCGAAAGGTCACTGGTTCAAATCCAGGAGCAGCCATGAAGAAGATTTTTTAAGAAATGAGAAATAGCATCCTCCAGCTCATCTATAGTGGTATTTCAGCCAAGAAAATTGCCAAACTGCATCATGTGAGTGCTATGATAGTTGGAAGAATATGAAATGAAGTCCGTCCATCCATTGCAAAGCCAAGAGGTGCACGTTCAGGCAAAATATCAGAGTCAACAAGTCAGCTCATCACAAGGTCTATCAATTTTGGCGTGACAAACAAGGGCAGTGGAGGTGGCTCGTATGCTTCATAATAGTGAAATTACAGACTTGCATGCAAGCACCGTGCAAAGCACATTACACAAATCTGGAATGGTGGCCTTAAAAAAGGTGAAGAAACCTCAAATTCAATATTATCATAAGAAGCGTCGGCTCAAGTTTGCAAAAAAGTACAAACATTGGACAGTAGAAAATTAAAAACCCAATAGACTGGGCTCTGATGAGTGCAAATGGGTCTGGAAGAAACAAGAGAAAAGGGGGCTAACAGATCGACAAATTGATGGAACTGTCAAGTTTGGTGGAGGAAGCTTGATGATATGGGGATGTTTCACAGCCAAAGGCATTGGATACTTGACCAGGATTGATGGTGGTCTCAATGCTGGGCTATATGTGAGTATCCTACAAGATGAGTTACTTCTTACACTTGAGTACTATTTGTATGAAAAGGATGACAGTGTTCCAGCAGGACAACGACCCAAAGCATATGTTAAGATTGACAAAGAAATAGTTCAGTGACACTGAAGTAGAGGTGCTGGGTTGGCCCACGCAGTCCACAGACCTCAACCCAATCAAACACTTGTGGGTAGAGTTAAAGAAAAAGCTGTATTCTTACCCAAGTCAACTAGCATGCACCAACATTGGGAACATGTAGAAGAGACGTGGGAACAGATCTTGGTCGAGACGTGCTTGAATCTGATTGAGAGCATGCCCAGAAGGATTCAGGCAGTGTTAAAAGCCAAAGGTCGATTACAAAATACTAACAAAGTAATAAAAAATTTGAATTTTAGGAGCAAAACAGTAACAATGCAGTTACATGACAAGAATCTGCATAACTAATCATATGCTAAATAGTTGCAAGTCCAATTTATGTATGAGATAGCCAAGATAGACATAAAATGATGGTGGTCTCGCGTTCGAAGCTGTAGTGGATGGTGAGATATGGAGCCTGAAAGTCAAAAGTTCGAAACATTGTTATTCTTTTGCTCATCAGTGTATATTTTTATTATCATATGTATTTAATCATTCCAATTTTCACCACAGAAAGTAGCTTGTTGAAAATAAAAAGAACAACTGAGAAGACTGTTCTGGGAAGCTCTAGTTGAGACAATTGTCCTTGATTTTGACCATGATGCAGAAGCAACATCTTTGCTTGGCAAGGCATTCTGTAAAGAAATACAGTATTAAACTTGTTATAACATATCGCATTATACATACATTTTATACAACAAAAGTGTTTTATGTTTTAGCACCTTAGGTGATATCTGTTGCCCATGTATTACATCACTGGTCTAGGAATAATCCATATGTTGGATGAATTACCTGCATTGTCTTATTATTGGGAGTCATCTTTAGGCATTAAAGTGCACAATATACATTCTGTCCCAATGCCAGCTTTTTAAGACTTTCAAACCACAGAATATAGAAATTTACAGAATCATTCCAGCAGCTTACCTCATTGATTCACTTCTTAATAGCAACATTTTATATTTCCAAAATATGTTGGACACACCTTTTTACCACCTAGTTATACAACATGGTTATATAATAAGTATGTTGAAGAGTGTCTGTCATTTAGTCCTCTATTATAACATGTTTACAAAAGAATTTGTCTAACTGGAAAATATCTTATTTTCTGTAAAATGTTAATCAGTAATAAACTTACATGGCATGAGAATGATGAAAGTAAGTCATAACCACCACAGTACTTTTACATGTAACACTTTTTTGTAAAATACTCCCATATAACCAACAGTCCATACATAGTGATACTTTGTTCACACATTGTCATACAGTATCCACATAAAACCAAAATGGTGTCTCCACTGCCAGAGGATTCTCCCAGCTGTCACAACCATTTGTGACTTGGGGGATAGAGAAGGGGACACAATCAGTAGCTTTATTTAGTTATATAATATTTTTTATTTTATTTGTTTTGATGATTAAAGAGGATGTCCAACCAAATTTACTATTAAAAAAAAGACTCAGGGCCGTGTACAATAATAAAATAAGCTATACTTACTGATCTCCAAAGAAAAGATCAGTTCACCATTGTTGCTTCGTCCAGACAGCTAGGTGCCTGGAAAATCCGGAGCCTTGCAGATGAACACGCTATCTAAAGCAATTCAGTACTCAAGTGTTTTTGTAAAATCCACAGGCTTTATTGAAGAGATAAAATTACACCATGTAGAACAACACTGTCCTGCCTATGCGTTTAGAACCCTGTGGTTCTTAATCATGGCCCACATTAGTGATGAGCGAGCTTGGTTCGGACTACTCTGTCAAATCACGGTTTGTTCCTAACATTTATTCATCCATAGCAGTTCCGTATGAGTATAAAATGTATGGCCTTCTATGAGGCTTTGTAGATATGGCTCCCAGTAAACTGAGACTTCCTTAGTCTTGGCACATGCATTTATGTTTCAAAATCCAAATCTGAACTCAAGTTCATTAATGATTGTGGCACATTTCACGAAACCCGAGTTCGGATTTGGTAATGGCGCAGCATATGGGAGATACACACACAATTTTTAGCTGTCCCATTCCCGCCACTCTTTTATGAGTGCTTTGTTTATGTGGCTGCAGTGACAGTGATGATGCCTGTGACGTGCTGCGCAGTGCTTGCTTCATGGTTTAGGTCAAATATTCTTATGGACAGTGTTTTGTTTTTTGTTTTTCTGCCAGACATTACCGACAGCTGAAGAAAAATTTACAGACGTTTGGCTACCCTGGTTTGCAAGTGGTACAATTATTGAAATATACCACATGGCTAGTATTGCAATTAATATACAGTTGCAAGAAAAAGTATGTGAACCCTTTGGAATTATATGGATTTCTGCACAAATTGGTCATAAAATGTGATCTGATCTTCATCTAAGTCACAACAATAGACAATCACAGTCTGCTTAAACTAATAACACACAAAGAATTAAATCTTACCATGTTTTTATTGAACAAACCATGTAAATATTCACAGTGCAGGTGGAAAAAGTATGTGAACCCCTAGACTAATGACATCTCCAAGAGCTAATTGGAGTGAGGTGCCAACTGGAGTCCAATCAATGAGATGAGATTGGAGGTGTTGGTTACAGCTGCCCTGCCCTATAAAAAACACACACCAGTTCTGGGTTTGCTTTTCACAAGAAGCATTGCCTGATGTGAATGATGCCTCGCACAAAAGAGCTCTCAGAAGACCTACGATTAAGAATTGTTGACTTGCATAAAGCTGGAAAGGGTTATAAAAGAATCTCCAAAAGCCTTGCTGTTCATCAGTCCACGGTAAGATAAATTGTCTATAAATGGAGAAAGTTCAGCACTGCTGCTACTCTCCCTAGGAGTGGCCGTCCTGTAAAGATGACTGCAAGAGCACAGCGCAGACTGCTCAATGAGGTGAAGAAGAATCCTATAGTGTCAGCTAAAGACTTACAAAAGTCTCTGGCATATGCTAACATCCCTGTTAGCGAATCTACGATACGTAAAACACTAAACAAGAATGGATATTATGGGAGGATACCACAGAGGAAGCTACTGCTGTCCAAAAAAACATTGCAGCACGTTTACAGTTTGCACAAGAGCACCTGGATGTTCCACAGCAGTACTGGCAAAATATTCTGTGGACAGACAAAACCAAAGTTGAGTTTGGAAGAAACACACAACACTATGTGTGGAGAAAAGGAGGCACAGCACACCAACATCAAAACCTGTGGCTGCTTTGCTGCGTCAGGGCCTGGACAATTGCTATCATCAAAGGAAAAATGAATTCCCAAGTTTATCAAGACATTTTGCAGGAGAACTTAAGGCCATCTGTCCACCAGCGGAAGCTCAACAGAAGATGGGTGTTGCAACAGGACAACGACCCAAAGCATAGAAGTAAATCAACAACAGAATAGCTTAAACAGAAGAAAATATGCCTTCTGGAGTGGCCCAGTCAGAGTCCTGACCTCAACCCGATTGAGATGCAGTGGCATGACCTCAAGAAAGCGATTCACACCAGACATCCAAGAATATTGCTGAACTGAAACAGTTCTGTAAAGAGGAATGGTAAAGAATTACTCCTGACTGTTGTGCACGTCTGATCTGCAACTACAGGAAACGTTTGGTTGAAGTTATTGCTGCCAAAGGAGGTTCAACCAGTTATTAAATCCAAGGGTTCACATACTTTTTCCACCTGCACTGTGAATGTTTACATGGTGTGTTCAATAAAAACATAGTAACATTTAATTCTTTGTGTGTTATTAGTTTAAGCAGACTGTGATTGTCTATTGTTGTGACTTAGATGAAGATCAGATCACATTTTATGACCAATTTGTGCAGAAATCCATATAATTCCAAAGGGTTCACATACTTTTTCTTGCAACTGTAACTCCTCATTTTATTACTTTTTTATCTGTGATTGACAGCTCTCTCTGTGTACACAGTCATAGAGGGAAGGCTGTCAATGACTAATAGGACCTCCTCCTTGACTTCAAAGCCCAGAATGAGCAGAAAATTTAATGAATGAAACAAGTTTTACTCAATCTGTTACGACAAAATTACATGTCAATGCACTCAGCTTCTCCTGCTCTATAACATGCTGCCTTCACCACAGACACCATGTTCAGTCTGACAGGTTCCCTTTAAGAAATAGGTTTCAAACGTGTAGGACAGACATGCACCTTACTGATCACCGAACATTCCCTGGCTACACTGGTGACCCACTTTAGCTGGTGACTGCCTGAGATGTCCTCTCCCATTTTTCAAAAGTATTCAGAAAGTACAAACTCTTGGGGAACCAGGAAGCAGAACAGGATCAACAGTGGACGTGGAAGGGGAGTATCAATTATTTTATTATTTTACAAAATGACCTATTTAAGGTACATTCACAAGGATCTGAATGGATCTACTGCATAAATTATGTATAGGTGAAGATTTAAAGTCTTCAGCATGTCAACTTATTTTGTGTATTTTTTAGCACAGATTTTGCAATGCAAAATCACCTTTGCAATGCATAATTGGTATATAACTCAAAATTGGTATATAACTCATGCATATTTTGTTGTAGGTTAAGCCACAGATCCATGACGAAATCCACGGTGGATTTTCAATTATATTTTCAATCCCATATGGGCGAACCTTTAGGGCTGTTTCAGATGAGAGTGTCCTGTGCAGTAATCAACTCTGTGTGTGAGTGTCATTCTCCGTTATGGACACTGTACTTTTAGCAGGAGCAATAATTTAAAGTGTGATGTGTCTCTGCATAACTTGCATCGACTGCATTATACTGACCGCATTATTTCAGTATAATTCTGTAGAAGTAAGGTCATGCAGAGACACACAGCATTATAAATCAGTATAATGCCATGCGCGCCTGTGAAAACAGCAGTGTCCATAATGGAGGATCACACTAACGCACAGTGTGATTCCTGCACTGGACATGCTTGTCTAAAACAGCCCTTAAAGTCCTTGCAAGTTCAGTACAGATATTTCAGCATAGTGCAGGCAACTGGGAGTTTTACAAAAGCTAGTGAAAAGAAAAAAAGTTAAGTATTAGCCCAAAAAAAACGTTAAAGAGCTTTTTCTTTCCAAAAAGCCTTTTAAAAATTAGAGCAAAAATCTAACTACTTATATAAGCAGAATGGCACTTTTCTTTTGCACTAGATTTTATACGTGTGTCCTATTGTATTGATATGAATGTCAATAAGTGGATATTCCTTTATTAATATCTAACAATATTGCAAAAGACATTGCAAAACTGTAGTCTTTGTGTGTCAGTTGCCCATACACCATCAGTAGCTGTCCTCCGACAGCTATCTCTCACAACTCCTACATACATGTTAAGTTTGGCTGAATGTGTTTTCAGTGAGGAGAGAGGAAAAACCTTTCACATCTTTCAGGAGAACGAAATACAAATTCAGTTCAACTTATCCTTCTCTCCACGAGGGGACAGATTTGGGAGCTACAGGGGTCTTTAGTTAGAGAAGATTCAGGGGTTGGCATGGCTACTAACAATTGTGCGTTTATACTCTATATAAGCCTATATTGCAATATTGAGTTGAGATTTCCAGTAATCATATGCTAAGTACCCTATGCTTTATTTTCAAGAATTCCAGCAAAGGTTACTCCCTTGCTTTTGGCTATAATTTGTTTTGTAACTATACATATACTGAAAATTTTCTAGCTAGAATGAGGGAGTTTGGGGAGTGTTTTCTTCAACTAGAGTGTGTCTGATCATTTTATAAACTCTTAACGATAATCACACAATTTCAGATCCAGACTACCAGGTATACATGACTTCTCAGTTTTCTTGGCACCAATTAGGTTACTCTGGAATGGTTTGGTTGTGTTCTATAAAAGTGAAGTTTTCCTTTAGAATATAATCTCTTTCATTATAGGAAAACAGCATATTGGGAAGGCAATACAAAGGGTAATGTGTAAATCACAACCACATTCATTTAACGTGTAAATGTATGAATGCTTAAGGAACAATGGGGATAACACAAGTCACCTTTCTAATTAAACATTGCCTTATGCTTATGTAAACCTTTGGGATAAAGTGTTAATATGGTTTACCATACAGCAAAAAGCTCTATGTACAGTCATAGAACAATAATTGTATATTAACCATGTGGAACACCTTGACAATTCTTTAAATGGATATAAAGGAGTAGGACGGGAGTTATTCATTGAAGCAACCGTGTATTCTATGTTCTTTGTACCCACTGAAATAGTTTGTGGGTATTATTTGTGTTCCATATGGTTCAATGAAATTCAAAGCCAAAGATGACCTCTTCCACTGTACATGCAATAAAGCTTGACATGCTGACAATGACATCATAATGTACCTGCCCGGAAAGCTACATTGCCTGTATCAGCTTGCAGACAATCTTTAATTTTTTGGGAAAGCTTTACAGGTCAGAATAAGGTCAGAACAGGTTGCTTAAAGAAGTGATCCCTACTCTGACTACCCACCAACTACAGTTGTCAATATTTTTACTGAAGATCAGTCTTTTCTTGCATTCCTGACTTCCAGTGAACTTCAGTAAGATATTCTCTCCAGCTGTTTCTTTTTGGCTTCTACCATTTCCCTCCCATTCTACTTCTAGAGCAGTTACAGCGAGTACACCTTTCACATTTTGTAAATATTTTATTATATCTTTCCATTGGACAACACTGAAGATATGACACTTTGATGCAATGTAAAGTAGTCAGTGTACAGCTTGTGCAATGAGCAGGACACTGGGTCATTGGGGCTGCTATGCAGTGGGTCAATATTTAGGTGTAACTAAGTTCGTGACGCCAGTTGCAGCTTGCGCAGGTACTGTAAAAGGGCCCTTTAAGATGTTATAGCTCATGTACTAGGTTAGGAATGCCAGAGGGGGATATTGTCTCTGTATTGTGTCAATGGTGTCTCCTACCTGTAGTACGGCTGGACTCCTGTATCCTGGCTCACATGCAACAAATTTGAGTCCTGTAAATAGGAGTAATGGAGGAATGATGGAATTCCACACAGAAAAGAGGGTCCAACTTGTCTTTACTTGATGTTATAAGGCAGCTTTAGATCCATACAATATTATAGCAATAGTCTTTAGGTCCCAGCAGGTATTGGCAATATGTGGCAGGAATTATATAGATATATTCTGCATCTAGTACATACGCCTTTAAGAGTCTGGCAGGTATCTGTCTTCTGCTCTGTCTATGTTCTGCTTGGTTTGGGCCTGACTAGCTATGGAGGTACTTATCTTCTCCTTGTATTTTGGAATCTGTTACTTACAGGACTGCTCTCAGGGAATGATGGTGGCGTCCTGGAGATCTGATAGTTCTGAAGTTGGCTGCTTTCTTGGTCGACCAGCTGAGGTAAGGGACTCAGGCTGGGAGAGTTGATCTTGGGCCTCAGCAGAGGCTTGGATCCCTGGTTGGGGTCCCTGTTTCTGGGAGCTCCTATTCACACAGCCTACCCCAACAGGGGGTGGCTGGTACACTGCCTAGAACTTTCTCTCCTCCCTCTGAAGTAGGATGTGGGAACACTCCACTCCTCCTCAGATAGGGGGAAGCTAGCCTGGAATGGTCTGTTCCAGTCTAGATCTATTAACTAGCTGTGTTCTGCCTACATATTGCTGCCACCTGCTGGTGTACATGAATATTACAGCATAAATACAATGCAACAGACCTGGAAAATGCACATTATGGGAAAAATGATGCAAAATTATACTAGATGACATTATGCATATACCTAACATTATGAAGCAGGGGAACAGAAGTTTAGTGACATACTTCAGGATGTTACACTTGTATAACAGTGTAAATTTGGTGTGCCCTCAAAATACCTCAACACACAGCCATTAATGTCTAAACCGCTGGCAACAAAAGTGAGTACACCTCTAAGTGAAAATGGCCAAAATGTGCCCAATTAGGCATTTTCCCTCCCTGGTGTCATGTGATTCCTTATTGTTACAGGGTCTCAGGTGTCAATGGTGAGCAGGTATATTAAAATTGGTGTTATCATGCTCACACTCTCTCATACTGGTCACTGGAAGTTCAACATAGCACCTCATGGCAAAGAACTCTCTGAGGATCTGAAAAAAAGAATTGTTGCTCCACATAAAGACTGCCTAGGCTATAAGAAGATTGCCAATACCCTAAAACTGAGCTGCAGCATGGTGGCCAAGACCATACAGCGGTTTAACAAGACAGGTTCCACTCAGAACAGGCCTCTCCATGGTCGACCAAAGAAGTTGAGTGCACATGCTCAGTGTCATATCCAAAGGTTGTCTGTTCAAAATAGACATTTGAGTGTTGCCAGAATTGCTGCAGAGGTTAAAGGAATTAGGGGTTAGCCTGTCAGTCCTCAGACCATACACCATACACTACGTCAAATTGGTATGCATGGCTGTCGGAAGCCTCTTCTAAAGATGATGCACAAGAAAACCTGCATACAGTTTGCTGAAGACAAGCAGACTAAAGACATGGACTGCTGGAACCATGTCCTGTGGTCTGATGAGACCAAGATAAACTTATTTGGTTCAGATGGTGTCAAGCGTGTGTGGTGCCAACCAGGTGAGGAGTACAAAGACAAGTGTGTCTTGCATACAGTCAAGCATGTTGGTGAGAATGTCATGGTTTGGGTTTGCATGACTACTTCCGGCTGTGGGGAGCTACAGCTCATTGAGGGAACCATGAATACCAACATGTACTGTGACATACTGAAGCAGAGCATAATCCTCTCCCTTCGGAAACTATGCCGCCGAGCAGTATTCCAACATGATAACGACCCCAAACATACCTCCAAGACAACCACTGCTTTGCTAAAGAAACTGAGGGTAAAGGTGTTGGAGTGGCCAAGCTTGTCTCCAGACATAAACCCTATTGAGCATCTATGGGCATCCTCAAACATTGCAAGGCATCCACCAGATCCATGATGTTGCAATGGAGGAATGGAAGAGGTTTCCAGTGGCAACCTGTGAAGCTCTAGTGAACTCCATGTCAAAGAGAGTTAAGGAAGTGCTGGAAAATAATGGTGGCCATACAAAATATTGACACTTTGGACACAATTTGGCCTTTTTCAGTTAGAGGTGCACTCACCTTTGTTGCCAGCTGTTTAGACATTAATGGCTGTGTGTTGAGTTATTTTGAGGGCACACCAAGGCTATACTGCTATACAAGCTGTACACTGACTACTTTACATGTATCAAAGTGTCATATCTTCAGTGTTGCCCCATGGAAAGATAGAATAAAATATTTTAAAAAGGTGAGGGGTGTACTCACTTTTGTGAGATACTGTATGGGTACTAGACTCTGCCCCATCAGTATCACTAAACATAGGGTATTTTGGGAAGGGCAGTTTCCTTCTGACATGCCTGAGCTTTAGTACACACTTGGAGCCCCATGACCACTTAGCAGGGCTGAGGAAAAGATGGTAGACACACATGGGAAAGCATATAATAAAAAAGACTAGGTTCAGGAAACATGAGTACAGGGTCATACCATGTTTTTGACATACAATAGAGGTATATGTTTTTACCGCTTACAAAATAACGTATACTAAAACAGGATTCAACTGGATAGCTGTACATCTGAATCCTGTTGTCTTTGACTTCTACACTGCGTGCAGAATTATTAGGCAAATGAGTATTTTGACCACATCATCCTCTTTATGCATGTTGTCTTACTCCAAGCTGTATAGGCTCGAAAGCCTACTACCAATTAAGCATATTAGGTGATGTGCATCTCTGTAATGAAAAGGGGTGTGGTCTAATGACCAACACCCTATATTAGGTGTGCATAATTATTAGGCAACTTCCTTTCCTTTGGCAAAATGGGTCAAAAGAAGGACTTGACAGGCTCAGAAAAGTCAAAAATAGTGAGATATCTTGCAGAGGGATGCAGCACTCTTAAAATTGCAAAGCTTCTGAAGCGTGATCATCGAACAATCAAGCGTTTCATTCAAAATAGTCAACAGGGTCGCAAGAAGCGTGTGGAAAAACCAAGGCGCAAAATAACTGCCCATGAACTGAGAAAAGTCAAGCGTGCAGCTGCCAAGATGCCACTTGCCACCAGTTTGGCCATATTTCAGAGCTGCAACATCACTGGAGTGCCCAAAAGCACAAGGTGTGCAATACTCAGAGACATGGCCAAGGTAAGAAAGGCTGAAAGACGACCACCACTGAACAAGACACACAAGCTGAAACGTCAAGACTGGGCCAAGAAATATCTCAAGACTGATTTTTCTAAGGTTTTATGGACTGATGAAATGAGAGTGAGTCTTGATGGGCCAGATGGATGGGCCCGTGGCTGGATTGGTAAAGGGCAGAGAGCTCCAGTCCGACTCAGACGCCAGCAAGGTGGAGGTGGAGTACTGGTTTGGGCTGGTATCATCAAAGATGAGCTTGTGGGGCCTTTTTGGGTTGAGGATGGAGTCAAGCTCAACTCCCAGTCCTACTGCCAGTTTCTGGAAGACACCTTCTTCAAGCAGTGGTACAGGAAGAAGACTGCATCCTTCAAGAAAAACATGATTTTCATGCAGGACAATGCTCCATCACACGCGTCCAAGTACTCCACAGCGTGGCTGGCTAGAAAGGGTATAAAAGAAGAAAATCTAATGACATGGCCTCCTTGTTCACCTGATCTGAACCCCATTGAGAACCTGTGGTCCATCATCAAATGTGAGATTTACAAGGAGGGAAAACAGTACACCTCTCTGAACAGTGTTTGGGAGGCTGTGGTTGCTGCTGCACGCAATGTTGATGGTGAACAGATCAAAACACTGACAGAATCCATGGATGGCAGGCTTTTGAGTGTCCTTGCAAAGAAAGGTGGCTATATTGGTCACTGATTTGTTTTTGTTTTGTTTTTGAATGTCAGAAATGTATATTTGTGAATGTTGAGATGTTATATTGGTTTCACTGGTAAAAATAAATAATTGAAATGGGTATATATTTGTTTTTTGTTAAGTTGCCTAATAATTATGCACAGTAATAGTCACCTGCACACACAGATATCCCCCTAAAATAGCTAAAACTAAAAACAAACTAAAAACTACTACCAAAAATATTCAGCTTTGATATTAATGAGTTTTTTGGGTTCATTGAGAACATAGTTGTTGTTCAATAATAAAATTAATCCTCAAAAATACAACTTGCCTAATAATTCTGCACTCCCTGTATTGAAAAAAAAAAATGTAAGTCTTGAAACTGTTTTTTTGCCAGGGCAGAAAAACATAACAGCATGTAATTTTCTGTCCATTCAAAAATGATTATACTAGATTATTAGTATAGATTATACTGTTTTTGTTTTGTTTTTCTTTTACAGTAGATGTCAAAGGCAACAGGATCCAACTGTATAGGCATTCAGTTGCATCCTGTTTTAGTATGCGTTTTTCTTGCAGTAAGCAGAACAAATTCCACCTCAACTATATGCAAAAAAATATGGTGTGAATCTAGTCTAAGTATTACATTTTAAAGGTGCATTCCAGCTTGTAATGCTATCCTCCAGATGGTCAGTATTAGATCTGTGGTGGTCTCACACCCGGTACCCCCATTGATCCTCTGTTTTCTGCAGCCGCTGGCACTGGAAACAATGGACAGAGAACCAGAAGTAAAAGGCTCCATACATTGTTTGGTGGCCCTGCCAACATGCTTTCAATCAGTCTCATTAAAGTAAATATGAGCTGAGCTGTAGTACGCCGCCATGGCCACTACAAAATGGATGGAGCCTTCTGGCTTCAGCTCTGTCCACTGTTTTGTTAATTTGTTGCTGTACCAGGAACTTATGGCAGAAGTTTAAAGAAGTAGCTACTTATTGGCCATATTAGGTGTCATAGTGTTATTATTTTTTTTAACCTTGTTGTCAAGAGAGTTCACATCTCTCCACTCTCATTTTTCTTTTCCGTCAGCAACTGAGACCTTTACCCATCCTATTACGTTCATTGTGCAAAGAAATCCTTGATTGAATATACACGCCTTTCATGTAAAACGTGGTATCACAGACCCATAGACTATAAAGTGCATGAGGGATCTGTAATCACAGACAAATAGGGCATGTTTCTATGGTGACACCAAAGACCCACGGTCCATGTAAAACCACTGATGGTGTGGATACACACATTTAAAGGGGTTATCCCATGAATAATGTAAAAAATGAAAATCGGACATGATATAGTACATGACATCCTCTTTCTAACAAAGCCAGAACTAACCCTGTACCTCACATAAATCCAGAGATCTCCACATTAATTTCTCTGCTAGATTTATATCAAGCTGAAAGCTCAGGAGGGGTGTCTTTTCTGCTGCAGCTCAGGGGGGCGTGTCCATGCTCTCCCTATCACAGATCAGGATGCAGTTGAAAGATTAAACTGAGCATGTGCGGCCATCTCAGTGAGCAGGTCAAAGAAATGAGAAAAAGAAAAAACAGCAAATGGCGCTGTACATATACATTGTATTGAATAACTCAGTGGCTATACAAAAATTTGTATTACATGCAATTACAAAAGTATTCAGATACAGGAGCTGGTTTGAAAACTAGAATATTTTTCATGGGACAACCCCTTTGTGTCAATGCATGTGTAAGCTGTCCATAGAGACCATGGACAGCACATGTCCGTAATTCACTGATTACTGGCCTTACACTGTAAGATCAGAGAGCTCCAACAGGTGAAAAGTCCCATTGGCATGATTTTGGAATGTCGAACTGATGCAAGTAGAATGGGGTTTATCTGAAAAATCTAGTTATTATATGTTTTGAAATGTTCTTATTTACTTTAGTCCACATTCGCTATTTCTAAATTTTGCTCATTACTTTAAATGTTTGTGATAAATATTTTTTTTCTGTTTCTAGTCAGGTTTAATAAGGACACAAGAGGCTGATTATTTCTTGAAACCACTGCCTGGACACATTACACTCAAGCACAATTACTCCACTTCAGATGGCCACCAGCCTCATGTCCTATATAAGAGATCAACTGACAAACGAATGTACAAGGAAAATATGGTGTCTCTAGTTGAAAGACAGCAAGAGCTGGAAAATCACAATGGGATTTACCATGTCCATGCAAAAACTTCTCATCTAGATCATCAGCGTAGAGACCAGAGGCATGGAAAAAGTAACAAACAGCACTACTGTGGAAGACGCAAGAAATGTATGTAAGGACATATTTTAATATTTTAAAAATAGTAAGGGTGTATTGTGAAAAGTAAATTAACACGAGTTACTTTAGAGGGGTTGTCAAACTTTATGTCTTTATTAAATAATCCTAACCCAGCAAGACATGTTAAGGGAAGCAAACTTGTTTGTTCCCAATTGCTTCTTTTTAAATCTGTGGGTCCACCTCTAACTGTTCCTGTTTGCGAACTTCTGGTATGGACACGATCACACGCAATAACTGACTGTAGTGGTAACGTCCCCCAAGTGGCAAGTGTCCACAGTGATGTGCCACTTGGGGACATGGCTCCTGTCCATTCTGGAAGTTTACATGCGGGGACTGAAGTGCAGCAAAGAAAGTGGTGAATCCAAGGAGCTGGAACCAAGCATTGAAGACAGCAGTGAACACAAGGAATGAGAGCCAAGTGTTGCAGAGCAGGTAAGTGTACTACTCCTGACAGGTATTTTTCATACCTTGGGAGAAGGACAACCTTTTAATAGATGGGTAATGTACTCTGAATACAGTTTTAGGTTTTTTTTGTGTTATAAAGACTGTTACTTTACAATTGATGAAGGGGCCGATGAAATACACACATATTCTGAGCTAAGCCGTTTACTAGATATAAGGTGCAACAGATGGTAAATAAAACTTTTATTGCATATAAAAATATTCAACTAACTTTATTTGTTTTTTGGCTCTTGTGCACCAACATTGCAGGTTAAAAATTTATATTTTAATAGTTTAGACATTTTACGGTGCAGCAATACCAGTTTTTTATTTGTATTCTTTATTTTTATGTGTAAAATTGGGAAAGGAGGTAATTAGAATTTTTACATTTTATGGGGATTTTATATATCTAAAAATATTTTTTACTTTACATAGAATCAATGGGTGTCAGCTGTATAACACATCCTGCACCCGCAAAATATGGAGCTGGCTCAGTTCCTGAGCCCGCTTTATAACCCCTTCTGCCATTAAATGTACACTATATCGACAAAAGTATTGGAACACCCCTCTTAGAAATTGAATTCAGTTGTCTCATTACCACAGGTGTATAAAATCAAGCACCTAGCCATGTAGTCTACTCTTACAAATATTTTTGAAAGAATAGGTCGTTTTTAAGAGCTCACTGAGTTCAAGTGGGCTACTCTAATAGGATGCCACGATTGTAGCAACTCAGTTTGTGAAAATTCTTCCTTCCACCATCAATTGTAAGTGGTATTTTTTCAAAGTGAAAGCTGTTAGGAACCAGAGCAAGTTAGAGAGGGGATAGTTGCCGAGCTGCCAGTTACTGCAAAGTTCCATACTACTCTGGCATCAGCACAAAAACTGTGTGCTGGAAACTTCATGGCTGTGCAGCTGCATGCAAGCCTTATATCAGCAAGCACAATGCCAACCATCGGGTAGTGTGGTGTAAACCATGTTGCCACTGGACTCTAGAGCAGTGGAAACTTGTTCTGTGGAGGGACAAATCACGCTTCTCTATCTGGTAGTCTGATGGATAAGTCTGGATATGGTGAATGCCAAGAGAATGTTTCCTGCCTGACTGCATTGTGAAAGTCACAAAGCCATAGCAGCATTCCTAAAACTAACTATACTTGATCTATATACAAGCCAATACCTCATCTAATATGCAACCAGAGGTTCTTAGCAGATATATTTTTGATCAAAAAGTATCTGGTCCCAACCACCAACAGCAAGGTGACCTCGATACAGATGGGTACCTAACTCTAAACCTATTTCTATGCCGTTCGTGGGCATCTACTTTCAAGGAGAGCTGAACCCATACAAACACTGACTGATACCATTATTACCACTGGGGAGTAAGCAAGCAATGCGTCACTCTATGCCAGCAAACCTTCCATGAGCAGGAGGCGCTTGGTCACCTATGCACGTCACCAAATTAAAAATAAAAGTGACTGCATTGTGCAAACTGTAAAGTTTGGTGGAGGAGAGATAATGCTATGGGGTTGTTTTTTAGGATCTGGTCTATACCCCTTAGTTCCAGTAGAGGAAAACCTAATGTTTCAAGATTCCAAGACATTTTGAACAATTGTATGCTTTCAAAACAATTTGGGGAAGAACTTTTTCTGTTCCAATATGACTGTGTCCTAGGCCACAATCTGAGGTCCATAAAATGGGTTGGGTGAGTTTGGAGTGGAGGAACTTGACTGTTCCGCTCACAGCCCCGACCACAGCCCCATCAAATACATTTGGGATGAACTAGAACAAAGATTGTGAGCCAGGTGCTCTCATCCAGCAAAATTGTTTGACCTCACAAAGGGTCTTATGTATGATTGGGGAAAAAATACTACACTCTAAAAACTTATAGAAAGAGTGGAAGCTGTTTTAGCTGGAAAGCAGGACCAACTTTATATTAATCCCCATGGATTTAGAATGGGATGTCTTAAAAACTCCTATATACAGTACAGACCAAAAGTTTGGACACACCTTCTCATTCAAAGAGTTTTCTTTATTTTCATGACTATGAAGGCATCAACACTATGAATTAACACATGTGGAATTATATACATAACAAACAAGTGTGAAACAACTGAAAATATGTCATATTCTAGGTTCTTCAAAGTAGCCACCTTTTGCTTTGATTACTGCTTCGCACACTCTTGGCATTTTCTTGATGAGCTTCAAGAGGTAGTCCCCTGAAATGGTCTTCCAACAGTCCTGAAGGAGTTCCCAGAGATGCTTAGCACTTGTTGGCCCTTTTGCCTTCACTCTGCAGTCCAGCTCACCCCAAACCATCTCTATTGGGTTCAGGTCCGGTGACTGTGGAGGCCAGGTCATCTGACGCAGCACCCCATCACTCTCCTTCATGGTCAAATAGCCCTTAGTTTCAAATTTTTCCCAATTTTTTGGCTGACTGACTGACCTTAATTTCTTAAAGTAATGATGGCCACTTTTCTTTACTTAGCTGCTTTTTTCTTGCCATAATACAAATTCTAACAGTCTATTCAGTAGGACTATCAGCTGTGTATTCACCTGACTTCTCCTCAACACAACTGATGGTCCCAACCCTATTTATAAGGCATGAAATCCCACTTATTAAACCTGACAGGGCACACCTGTGAAGTGAAAACCATTTCAGGGGACTACCTCTTGAAGCTCATCAAGAGAATGCCAAGAGTGTGCAAAGCAGTAATCAAAGCAAAAGGTGGCTACTTTGAAGAACCTAGAATATGACATATTTTCAGTTGTTTCACACTTGTTTGTTATGTATATAATTCCATATGTGTTAATTCATAGTTTTGATGCCTTCAGTGTGAATCTACAATTTTCATAGTCATGAAAATAAAGAAAACTCTTTGAATGAGAAGGTGTGTCCAAACCTTTGGTCTGTACTGTATGTAATGTGTAGGTGTTCCAATACTTTGTCCATATAGTGTGTGTCAAATTTTGGTAAGGAAAATTGAATTCATGCTCTGTAGTCAAAGTTTTAAAGTAAATAAAATATAAGCATCTTTAAAGTAGAACTGCTGATGAGTCCGTTTCATTGTAAAATCTACAATATAAAAGAACATTCTGAGTATTTCTGTCATGATTACTGAAAAGTTTCAAAAAAACTGATAAAGGAATCACTAATTGCCCTTCCAGAACTAATATTAGGTTAGTCAAGAAAAATAGCTCTCCGGCACAAGTAAAGGCACCCATCCAAATTGTAAGCCAACAGCATAATGTGCCAGGTGAGCGCTAGACTCTCCCCAAACCAATGATATTGGTGGAGAGAAGAATCTGAAACTGAATATTTTCACCTAATCCTTTTGTTCTCCCTGGAGATAAACCACTGCCAGATGTGTCTGGCAGCCACTTCTCTCTCCCCATTGACACCACAAATGCTAAGCTGAATCGAACCTGTATTTATATTGAGGAGTCGGGAGGGAGTCAGGAGATAAAGCTGTTGGTTGAACAATTATTTAACCAATAGCTATTGAATGTGTATGGCCAGCTAAAGAAAACTGTCCCTTTAGTGCCTCTTTCGTGTGAGTTAATGTGCAACCCATTAAAGAGGCTTAATTGATGACACAGGATGTCAGGTAAACCAGAGACACCATCAGTAGACAACGCTGTTTTGAATTGTTTGCTCCTCATTAGTAAAGATTAGCATTCTTAAAGGAAACCTATCACCTGGATTTTGTGAATAGAGCTGCGGACATGTGCTACTAGATCCCTGCTAGCACATCCGCAATATCCAGTCTCCATAGCTCTGTGTGCTTTTTTTGTCTCAAAAAAACTATTTGATACATATGCAAATTAACCTGAGATGAGTCCTGTCCCTGAGATGAGTCCAGCATGAAGGAGCCCAGCACCGCCCTGCATCCTTCGAATCTCCTCCTTGCTCCCCGACGTCACAAAGCTAGAGCGCCGTAATCTCGTGATACACGAGCTAGCGCATGCGCAGTTCATTGCCTGAGGCTGATACCAGCACAGGAAAGGAACACTATGCTGACACTGCGCATGTGCTAAATCGCACATCGCAAGATTACGGGGCTCTAGCTTTGTGACGTCGGGAGCAAGGAGGAGATTCGGAGGATGCAGGGCAGTGCTGGGCTCCTTTACGCAGGACTCATCTCAGGTAAATTTGCATATCTATCAAATCGTTTTTTTGAGACAATGCACATGTCCGCAGCTCTATTCACAAAATCCAGGTGACAGGTTCCCTTTAAGAAAATAAGTCATATTCACCTAACTGCTCCCATTCCAATTCTTCTGCATCCCCTGCTTGTCTCTACTTCCTGGTCCCTCTTGACATACAAATTACTGCTCAGCTAATCAGTGGCTTAGGTCATTCACCACTGCAGCCAGCAATTGACAGAATTGTCACTTCCTGTGGAAGCAATGGAACAGGAGTAGTGGGGCATGGTTAAGGTTAGTATAGTTGAAGAAAAGAGTGTCTACTAGAGTAAAATCTTCAAATTTTATTCAGTATACTATTAAAAATACATCTCCATAACTATCAGGCTGTTCACGCATTTCAATCACAAAACAGACCTTATTTACAGCACAAACATTGTATATAGTGTTGAGCGAATGGAAGTATCTGAAGTGGACTTCGATCCGAATATCAGGAAAAATTTGATTCGCCGCAAAGCCAAATCTCCTCGCGATTCGTGGTAATAAATCTATTTTTCCTGAAAATAAACTCACCATCCGTTTGCACACAATTGCAGAAACTGTGCAAAAACTCGCGCGGAGTGACGTGTGCCGTGATGTCATCAGTGATGACATCACCACACCGGCCAGCGTGATCATGTCATCATGTCACCACACGAGATTTCACATGGTGTCTTCAATCAAGATGGCCTCTACAGCCTCTTTGCGATCAAATGGATAAGATATGTTTTTGTGTTTTTAAACCAGATTAGCCCCTGAAAGGCCTTAATTTTAATCTCAGATGCTGCAATCAGCGATTTAATGCTGCATCTAAAGGGTACAATGATTAGGGCCAGTGCGATTTTTAATTGTCTACTTAACCACTTCCCTACCGCCCATTGACTATAAACGTCCTGGGCGTTTGGGTTTATCTCTGGACGTTTTGAAACGTCTTTTCAGAGATTGCTAATCGTGCAGCTGCTGTGCCAGGGGCCCGCTGTCAGTGACAGGAAACCCCAGAGAGAAGGCAGGGACAGGTCCTGAGTGTCCCTGCCTTCTGGATCGCTGTATACACAGCACTGAATGAGCACTGTGTATACAGCTGAGGAAGCAATGTGCTGCTTTCTGTCCCGGCCAGGAGAGTGCAGGAGCTGGTGGATCTTTCACAGACCTCAATAAGCCCTGCACTGAGGCTGTACAGCATAGTATTATGCTGTACATCCTCTCTGGGGGGTGTATTCCTACTATGTCAGACCCAGTTACAGGAGAAATCAATAGTGAAAAAATAAAAATGTGAAGTGTTCCCCGGAGGTCTTGTATGACCTTATGGGGGACATAAAGTGTAAAATATAAAATAAAATAGTGTTTTATATAAAAAAAAAGTTATATATGTAAAATAGAAATTGTCCCCCCAATTAAGTCCCCCCAATTAAGTATAGCAAAATAATTTATAAAATAGACATATTTGGTCTTGTCGTGTCTGTAACAACTGGCTCTACAAAAATGTCACATGATCTACCCCATCAAGTAAATGGCATAAAAAAAAAAATTAAAAATCACGCCAAAACATATTTTTTTAGTCACCTCACCTCCCAAAAAACATATTATCAAACAATCAATAAGTCGTATGTACCCCAAAATGGTAGCAATAAAAATGTCACCTCATCCCGCAAAAAACAAGCCCTAACACAAGACCAGAAAAATTAAAACAATATGGCTCTAAGAAAATAGCAACACAAAAACATGATTTTTCTTTTCAAAATAATTTCTTATTTTGTAAAACATAAAAATAAAAAAAGACATATTTGGTATCTTTGTGTCTAACGATCATATAGCAAAATATTTCCAGCTCACCTGCTCCACTCCATAGGTGTGCAAGGAACCCCAGATCAGGGAAACACTTTCTTGAAAAAATAGAAAAATCCAGCACATGCACTATGGATAAAATCAAATCTCTTTCTTATGATCCTTTAAAATTCCATGAGCTGATCAGAAAGCTTTATGGTCTACGTGTTTCGCCAATCTGCCTTATTCATACTGTGTAGCCAAATTTTCTGGTTTAAAAAACCCTTAACCCACCTCAGACACTCCTCCGTTACCATGTGTCAATAATCACTAAATTGGAATCGGGGGTGTGTCTGGTGACATCATAAAATACAAAACTACTTGCAAAAACAAGCCTCTACAAAAGGAAAAATGAATCAACAATCAAATACAGTAATAGAAATGGAGGGCACTCCGTATAAGGGAACAGGAGACGGTAGTGAAGGATTAGAATTTAATTAAAAATAACACACTACACATCAAATGGTCATACATAAAAACATCATATAATATCACAATAAAATCAATTAATGAGAGCAGGGCCCTAGAAATAACCAGATGGTAATAAAAATTCAAGGGTTCATGAGGCACTCCCCGCAATGAAAATCAGTCCCAGCAGGTCTAGATAGACCTAGATAAGGCTCCAAAAGCGCATGGCTCAAACGGAGGGTATGGATATCAAACACTGTCCAATCTTCAAACCTCCACGATAGGAGGATAGACAATTGTGTCAAGTCCTGAGAGATATATCTATTCGGATGTTGTAGCGAAATAGTAGCAAAACGTCTCTTACCCTGTGCCTTCACTAGGCTTACTGCGGTGAATCAAGGAAACAGCCGATCGCAGCTCAAACGCGGCGTCCCACGTGGTATAGAGTCTGAACGTGACGTCTCACGTGACTCATCGGCTGGAGCTGTGGTAACGTAATCAGTTGAACTTGAAAACACCACCTCAATGCGAGACTGACTGTGCAGATCACCCCGACCGACGTAATTTCTTCTCGGTCACTTGTAGTACTTGGGGGAAAAGGCTCACTGTCCCAACTTTATTTCTATAATACATAGTAATACCTCCAAAAATTGTTATTCTTTCACATTCCCCATATGTCTACTTCATGTTTGGATCATTTTGTGAATGCCATTTTATTTTTTGGGAATTTTAGAAGGCTTAGAAGTTTAGAAGCAAATCTTGAAATTATTCAGAAAATTTCTAAAACCCACTTTTTCAGGACCAGTTCAGGTCTGAAGTCACTTTGTGAGGCTTACATAGTAGAAACCACCCAAAAATGACCCCATTTTACAAACTACACCCCTCAAGGTATTCAAAACTGATTTACAAACTTTGTTATCCCTTTAGGTGTTCCACAATAATTAATGGAAAATAGAGATAAAATTTAAAAATTTCACTTTTTTTGGCAGATTTTCTATTTGAATCCATTTTTTCCAGTTACAAACCAAGGGTTAACAGCCAAACAAAACTCAATATTTACAAACCAAGGGTTACAGAAACACCCCATATGTGGTTGTAAACTGCTGTATGGCCACACGGCAAGGTGCAGAAGGAAAGGAATGCCATACGGTTTTTGGAAGGCAGATTTTGCTGGACTGGTTTTTTGACACCATGTCCCATTTGAAGCCCCCCTGATGCACCCCTATAGTAGAAACTCCAAAAAAGTGACCCCATTTTGGAAACTGCGGGATAGGGTGGCAGTTTTGTTTGTACTAGTTTAGGGTACATATGATTTTTTGTTGCTCTATATTACACTTTTTGTGAGGCAAGGTAACAAGAAATAGCTGTCTTGGCACCTTTTTTATTTTTTATTTACAACATTCATCTGACAGGTTAGATCATGTCATATTTTTATAGAGCAGGTTGTCATGGAATGCGACAATACCAAATATGACAACTTTTTTTGGTAGTTTGTTTCAGTTTTACATAACAAAGCATATTTTTTTTTAAAATGATTCTTTAGTGTCTCCACATTCTGAAAGCCATAGTTTTATTTATTTTTTGGGCGACTGTCTTGTGTAGGGGCTCATTTTCTTTCAGGATGACATGATGCTTTAATTGGCACTATTTTGTGGTGCGTATGACTTTTTGATCGCTTGCTATTACACTTTTTGTGATGGAAAGTTACAAAAAATTGCTTTTTTTTTTTTTTTTTTTACAGTATTCACCTGAAGGGTTAGGTCATGTGATATTTTTATAGAGCAGGTTATTATGGACGTGGCGATACTTAATATGTCTGCTTTTTTTAATTTAAGTTTTACACAATGATTTCATTTTTGAAACAAAAAAAATCATGTTTTAGTGTCTCCATAGTCTAAGAGCCATAGTTTTTTTCAGTTTTTGGGAGATTATCTTGGGTAGGGTATGATTTTTGAGGGATGAGATGACTGTTTTTGCGGGATGAGTGGTGCAGTTAAACAGCGTTGCTAGGTGTCCTCCATCTCCTATCTTCTATATACAGAAGACGGAGGACATAGTAGTGGGCAGTCCCGAACGCTGCGTGCGCGCTCCCATCAGACCTGGATAGTGCCGATATTCGCGATAAAAAATTTGCGATAAAAATTTGCGATCAACTACTCAGGAGGAAATGGGCGTGTTTAACCCCTTAAGGACTTAGGACGTACTGGTACGGCATGTTTGCCAAGTCCTTAAGGACCCATGACGTACCGGTACGTCATGAGTTTAAAATGAGATTGCGGCGCTGCTGGGGTTAATCCGCGCAGGATGCCGGCTGAAAGCCACTTAAAGTGACACTGGTCAGATTTGCAAAAAATGGCCAAGTCCTTAAGGTGAAATAGGCTGAGTCCTTAAGGGGTTAAGTCTGGAGAAAGCCGATTGGTTGGGGTGAAGCTGCGCGTTCCCGAAATGAATTCTGGGTAGTTAGGGAGGGAGGTCTTAGCCACAGGGTAAGGGCATTGGCGGCCATCTTGAGAAGAAAGAAGTCTTGTGAGGAGCGGTTGCTATGGTGATTATGATTTATCAACACAGCAGCAACATATATGAAAATAAAATTTTGAGTGAAAATATGACAGTTATCCTTTAATGAAGACGTAGCCACAAAAATGAGAGTAAAATTTAGATGAGATGTTAAAATGGTTAAACCAATATGAGCTTCCTTGGTATCTTAGAAATAACATAAAACAAATGTATTTTTGAAGATTATAAAGAGTGCACAACTGTAGAATTAGTACACTAAGCAAAGAAAACAGAATTGGCAGATTTGTTTTCAGAAATGAAAACTGTCATCCGTTTTTGGATCATTCAGAAAGTGTACATAGCAGAGTGCTCTTTGACCTGCACTTCCAGAATAACAGGAAATAAAAAACTTTACTTAACGATATATACTTGAGATGGGAAATGGTCTGTACTGCAGGAATCTCTTACATGCTAACTAACCAGTTGCTGTTTTAACCCTGACAAGATGAATCAATTATAATCTTAAGCATATCTGAAAGTTGGATTCAGGAAAGGGTTTGTAATAAAAAAAATAAAAAAAAATTGTGAATGTATGTAAATATATATTTTCCCCCTCCCTAAGCTGTTGAACACAATAACAGCGGTAGCTAATCGTGTCAGAGACACCAACATACATAGCTATGGGTAAACATATGTTTGATGGAGTTAACGAACAGTGTGTTTAAAAACACACCACGTGGTGCTTCCAAAAATTGTCCCTTATTGGCGGCTGATTGTGTTTAAACACAGTGTTATGGGGGGAATAACCTGTGGATTGTTGAGAGACCAAGCATCCAAAAAATGTATGCCTTTATTGGGTCAGAATGCCTGCCCATACACAAGTGCTACTTGTAAAAAGAGAGTTTGTTGGGACTAAACCTCCATAAAATTATGCTTTAACGTGGCTCGTTCTGAATGAGTCTAGAATAATTTTAGGCTACTTTCACACCTGCATTCGGTGCGGATCCGTCTTGTATCTGCACAGATACAAAAAAAGTCTAAGTCAAAACGGATCCGTCCTGACTTACATTGAAAGTCAATGAGGGACGGATCCGTTTTCAATTGCACCATATTGTGTCAGTGAAAACAGATCCGTCCCCATTGACTTACATTGTAAGTCAGGACGGATCCGTTTGGCTCCGCATCATCAGGCGGACACCAAAACGCTGCAAGCAGCATTTTGGTGCCTGCCTCAAAAGCGGAACGGAGACCAAACGCAGACAAACTGATGCATTCTGAACGGATCCTTATCCATTCAGAATGCATTGGGGCTGAACAGATCCGTTTTGGGCTGCTTGTGAGAGCCCTGAAACGGATCTCACAAGCGGACCCAGAAATGAAAGTAGCCTTAATTGGGAAAAGAAGCAGCCTTAATTGGGTTTGAAAAGCGTAGGGTAAAAGAGGCACGTGGCTGGTATAGTAGTGGCAGCACAAGCAGCATAGTGTATAACATACAAGGCATTATATCAGCTGTCTATGGTTAGTAGTGGTAGTAGTAGAAGTAGTGGCAGATGCATAGCATTAATAGTGGTGGCAGTAGGGGATTAGCCATGAGGAGTAGAAGTTGTGGCGGCAACAACAGCCATATGGTACATGTTAGCAGACAGCAGTAGTAGAATGGTGGCGGCAGTGGCAAGATGGCAGCAGCAACTGTTCAGAACATGATGGTGGCAGGAAGGCAAGCAGATCAGCAACAGTGGCAAGATGGGACATTGTCAGCAAGGTCAGATCTGTCCATCGGCTCAACCAAAGAATTGTGAAAATCTTCCCGAATCCAGGCTTGGTTCATTTTGACAAAAGTAATGTTTTGGACACTGGCAAAAGACAATTTGGTCCATTTGGGTGTCGCCATGCACCCTGCAGCACTGAAAACCCCCTCCAAGATGACACTGAAGGCTGGGCAAAAAAGAAGACAGAGAGCATATTGAACCAGTTCAGGCTACTATTCTAATCTGCCTGCCCAAAAGTCCATGGGGTCAGGGAACAGGGTATGCACCAGAGGCAGAACAGAGTTAGATAGGCCTGAACCTGGGCATTGAGGCAGGAGGTCTCCACTTGCTTATTTGCGTCAGCTTGGAGCAGCATGTGAAAAAATTGCTCCATCATGTTGAAGAGACTGAACTGGCTTATACTGCTTGTGACAGCAGGAGGTGGGTTACTCTGTGGGGGAAAGAGGGGCCTCCCTATCAAACACGGTGGCGGCAGGGGTCTGCTAGCCGAAAACTGTGGCATGCTGTGTACTTCCTGGTAATATTGTAATTTGGCCTCCTATTTGGAGGGAGGAAAACATTCCCCCATTTTGTTTTGATAGAGAGGGTCGCTGTTGGCGACTGGAGGGTGTCTATGGAGGAGGAGGTGGATAAGTGTCTGTTGTGGTAACAAGGCTGTCACAATCATGGGGGGTGGGGGGGGGGGCTGGTGTGAGTCAAAAGGACCTGGCCTTGTTGCAGGGGTGCTGCCTCGCCAATGCAACAAAAAACATTGACCCAGTTGGATGTAAAAAACCTACTGTCACTACCAGCAAGAGCTGCTTCAGGTGTCCATCGCGGCGTGTACCTTGCTGAACTGTGACAATCACAAGGAGTGGCCTACATGCTCTGCCAAATGAGAGTACAAGGCAGATATGGCTTTTAAGGAGAAATAATGCCAGCAGCGTATCCTCTAGTAAGGCTGAGCGCACTCCATCAGCTGCCTAAAGGCAACAGACTCTGCAAAATGGTGCGGTACGGCATCACCAGCAGCTTGGCTAGGTGGGAATTAAGCTTTCACACCAGCGGATTACTGAGAATGTAAAGTTGCTTCCTGGCCACACATTCTGTTATCATTGACTGTAGATGCAGCAGAGAAGGAGGAGTTTGAGTGAGAAAAGCAGAAAGTGATGACGATGATGTGAAAGACCTCATAATGGCTCCCGCAAGGGAGACATAAGAAGGCGGAAACTCTTGTTGTGGTAGCTGGCAGCCATCTTTATTTGCACATAGGATGGGGTGATGCCGCTTCTGGGAATGGTAATTAAACTCATCGGATACTGCGCTCATAGCTGCTCACCGCATCTGAGTTTAATATTCAGGCCTTTCAAGAGTTTATAATAAAAAAATAATTAAATTATACTTACATTATACATTTGAGCGCAAAGAGGCCACTTCAGCCATCTTACTTGAAGATCCTGCATGAAATCTCAAGTGGTGCGTGATGACATCATCACGCTGGCTGGCATGGCGACGTCATATGTCACCACGCACAAGATTTCCGCAGCAGCATCTTTGTATGATTTTATATTTTTTTTTTTTACTGCCATTGCAGGGAAAATTTATTAGTTACCACAAAGCATGAGGAAATTCGGCTTCGCCACAAATCAAATTTTCACTGAAATTCGTAACGAAGTCCACAGATACTTTGATTCGCTCAACAAAAATCACCACCACTAACACAGCTATGCATAGGTTTGTCCTCCTAAACCACCTAATCAGGGCAGTTCAGCAAGTCGTCAACAGGAAGACTCTCTTGACTATCTTCTGTAGGGTGTGGTGAGTTTCTGTTGCCTCTGCTTAGGAAAAAAGAAGGCACCCCACTAGGAAGGGCCAGTGAAGACAGAGAGGACAGCACTGAAAGGCTTCTCTGGGGCTGCAAGGAGGAGAAACAGGAAGAATACTGTGACTCCCTGACTTTAAGGCACCGTGTCAGACTCAGAAGTCACCTCCACATCATCCTGTTGTGACTGAGAGGAAAAGAGAGACATCCAATCCACAATCTCATCCTATTTCTCCTCAATGATAATGTTGCGCTTGTATTGTTTCCAAAGCCGTGAGAACTATGGCTTTAAACAATAATGTTGTGCTGGCATTGTTTCCCAAGCCAGGGAGAACTGTGGCCTACTACTATTGACAAAGCGGCTTTTAATTAAAGCCTTTAAGATACACTCTGGTGCTCTGAATCAAAGTACCCCCAGGGGTTAATATCCACGCGTGGCTGAGAGACTAGACGCTGACACATAGATGGTCAATGCAATCTCTACTTTATTACAGAAAGTAAGCGGTATATACATCTTCAGAAAAGGGCAGTACTTTCTGAGGCCCAGGCATTATTTCATTGGCTCAAAAGGAAGAAGAGATAAGAGAAGAAGAAATAACACTCTAGCATCAGCGCACTGATTTAATTCTCTCCCTAAACCTAAACATCTGTCCCAATGCTCTGCCTCCTCTTCACCAGCTTCCACGACAAGCCATTCCTAGTGAACAGCCTCCCATGACACTGGATTTGAGCACGGGGAAGTCAGATGATCTTTCCCTAATTTGCGTTGACATCATATGGGGGAGACTGGAGGTCATCATTGCTTCTGATTTGACTGGACCGAAGTTTTCATATAATTTTTCCATATTCTTTTGAGTCATGATCAACAGTCACACAAGGGAAAACCAGTCTCAACACTTCCTTGAAAGGAATCCAATTATGCTTTTCTTTGAGCTTCACTGTGCTTGTGGTCAACAACACTCGTAATGGACCATCAAACCAGGGTTTTAGGACTTTTCTAACGTGTCTTTTACTACCACCCAATCTTCAGACACAAGTGGGTGGGTTCCTGGTACTTTATCAAAACCTGGATGTGAAGCAAAAACTCGAAAATGTACTTTAGTCAAATGCTTGTACAAAACTGATCACATAATCTGTCAGACAACCATGTTGCATCTGGAGCTGCTGTGCGAAATAAAATCCTATCCTAGGGGCTGACCCAAAAAGGACCTTATAGGGACAAAGGCCTGTCTCACGGTTAGGCGTATACCTTACTAAAAGAGGGCTAGCAGCAGGCACTCTGTTAAGGCTTTTTGAATCTTTAACTTTAGTGTCCCGTTCAGTTCCTGTTTCCTACTCTACTACTGCTTTGTGGATGGTACGAAGCATGTAAGGCCTATCCTACACCCAAAACCTTTATCATCTCCTGCATCATTTCACCTGTGAAGTGAACACCTGTGTCACTTTCAATGATCTAAGGTACCCCATACCTGCACACAACTTCAACCATAATCTTCTTTACTTCTTTGGGTACGGTTTTGGCCATCCTGAAAACAAGTCATCACATATCAATACATACTCATACATGCCCACCTTGGGTAGTTGAAGGTAGTCTGCAAACGTTGAAACAGATACAAAAAGCAAGACGTGTTTCTTGGGTACCTTAACCACCTTGCCCACATTGTTCTGGGCACAAATCCTTTATCCTTGAGTATATCTGACTGTTACAGTGCTGAACCCTGGGACGTACCATATGCTACGTACTAAATCACACATAGCAGTTTTTGTCTGGTGCATCACTCCATGGGTTGCCTGTGCCATCGTGGAGTAGAGGGACCAGGGAAGGCAAAGTTTCCCTTGGAACTGTTTTAGGCCCTTCTTATTTGTAGTCCCCCCTTTTCCATCCACCAGTCCATTTCCTCCTTCTCCATCTGGTTCTGTAAGGTCTTAAGAACTTTCGGGAGACAGGAGGCGTTATTTCAGGGACCTGAACTGTGGCCACTTAAGACAGGGGTCTGCTTAGGTAATTTGGCAGCCATTTTTGCCGCCTGATCTGCCGTGGCTTTCCCCTTTGCCTCCTCATCTGTTTACAGTGGCCTTTCGTTGCTATCATCACCCCTCATCTTAGTGACAAGAGGGCTTCCATCAGAGACCTCACTGCTTCCCCATTTTCGATGGGTTTACCTGAAGCGATGAAGGAGTCTCTGGCTTTCCATATGGGTCCATAGTCATGGGCTATCCCAAAAGCACACCTGGAATCAGTGTAAATGTTGGCTGTTTTTCCATCTGCATATCTGCAAGCCATCTTCAGAGTCTTTTAGCTCCACTTCTTGAGCAGACATGTGTGGTAGTTCACGTATAATCCCCACTGCCCAACCTGTGTAGTATCTGCCATCCTGGCCATACCTCGATCCATCCACAAAGAGCACATGATCTAGATTACCTAATGGCTGATTTACCAAATCCCACTACCTCTTGTGACATCATCTGCAAACAGTCAGGAGCCTCTTCCTTTGCATCTGAAAGAAATCTGGAAGAAAAGTTTAAAGTGCGGTGCCCTAACTCTTCCCTCCCCCCTTGATCCAGAGGCAACAGGGTGGCTGGGTCCAAAGTATTACACCTTTGGAGAGCAACATTGTCAAGCAACAAAATGGAACACTGCATTCTCAAATAACGGGCAACAAAACAATCATTTGGATTGTACGTTCATGAGGATAGATGTAATATCACCATCACGTTGTGGTTCAGAACTATCTCAGAGCTTTCATCAAGCATAGCTAGTACAACTACTACAGCTCTGATGCAGAAAGGGGCACCTCTAGCCACGGGATCAAGTCTGGCTGAATAATATGCTACGGGGCATTATTGCTGGCCATGCAGTTGGGTGAGGACAGCTGAGTCGTGGCCACTCACTTCATAACAATACAATCTAAATGTAATAATCGGATAGGACCAGTGTGGGGGAACACAAAATTGCCAGCTCTAGGCATAAAAAGCATCTACCACCTCATCTGTGAGGCAGTAGGGACTAAAGGACAAATCAATCACAGTGGAGTGAGTAGAGGTAATGGGAACCTGAGCCAACAAGGTGTGTGTATTGGGCACAATGTGGATGTTAAAAACTGTGGCTTCATTAACGGCATGTAGGTCATGTACCATCCAATGGTGAGTGGGTTTGCTTTTCTCAGCTTCTTGGAGTACTGATACAAACATGGACCAGGGAATGTTATCACTAATGGCCAACAAACAAAGTTCCTGGTCATTGAGGGCACCTGTAAGCTTCACAGTGCCGTCCTCCTGATATGAGATACTAGCATGTACTTTTGCAAGCAAATCTGCACCCAGGAGGCAACAAGGGGCGTTACCACTGACCAGCAAACGGGCAAGCACATCTTGGTTAGGGGCAAATCTAATATGGATGGTTTCTGTTGAAAGGGGAGTGTACTACTTTCCCATCCACTTCTACCCAAAGACTGGTGTCCTTGGAGAGTAAATCAGGGGAGGCCATGTTTGCTGTGCACAACTGTCTTGGCTGCTCCAGTATCAATCAAAAACGGGACTACATCTTTATCACCCAGAGTGAGGGAAATTTAAAAGTAGAGCCGATGCTGCATTTCCTGTTTCCTAATCTTGATCTAACTCCCCTCCCCTCCCTGTCTTTGTGTTCTGCTTATGACAAAAAACATGGGTGTCTGTGGGGACGGACAGTGATCCAGACATGGTCAACATAGAATACAATCCTCTCATGTGGTGTGGACGAGGAGTACCACACACAGCACAACACTCTCTCTTCTGGGATCTGGGTCCCACAGACTCTGCAGGCCCATCTCCCAGGACCATTATAGGGTGGCAGACTTACTTTTTCCTCACTACAATGAGGCGTTTGACATCGGGGCTGAAGCAATGCCAAAGGAACACTACCTATGGTTGGCACCACTGAACCACCAATGCTGCTTGATGTTACTCTGCATTTTGGCTTACAGAAGTATCCACCTTTTCTTATCGTGGAATTAATAGACTGGAAAACAGGACTTCTCATCTTCCATGGGAGTGTCTTATAACTAGGGGATGGGCACAAGGGCTGTCGTTGTCTGTAACCTTCACCCCTATCCTCCTCCCTCTGCTCTGAGTCATCTAAGTCCACACCTTTCAGTTGGACGCTGTGGTCCTCCTTTTGTCCGTCAGTAGTGTCCCAGCTGTCCATGAGAACAGAGCTCTGATGTTTAGCACAACACTTAACATGTAACACGTAACTTCAAGCATTGAAACAAACAGATCTGACAATGCAGACATGAACACACAAAGGGCCCATAAGAAACTTTTCATTGACTTCAATTTAAAAAAAAATGTACCGCTCAATCAACACTGTTGGCACCAATAAAAACCAAAAATCTTCCAAGAAAAATAAAATAAAATTTTCATTGCGCATATTATTTAAAAACAAATATCGTACTCCATACACATTCACATTTTCATGTACTCACTTTCACAAACAGCTCATAACCACGCCCTTATACATAAAATATGAATTGCATACACAGCTCTGCTAAAAACATCCATCAGTCTTCACACATATTCGCCTCAACTACAACTTAAAGCCACAACCATTCACATTCCACTGAATCATTTGTCTTCCAACCCAGCCACATAGTTTTCTTTGTTTCATCCCAAAACTTGCAGCACAGAAAAACACAGCTTTCCTGAAAACAGATAGCCACACCACACCCAGAATTGCTGATGGTCTATGTCGCTGTTGTGCTGTGTTTTCCAATGTCTTCTGGTCTTCACTCTGTGATTAATCAAATCTTAGAACAAGACAATATACATGTTACAATCATTCAGTCATTTTGTTAAACCCAAATCATCTTATATGCCAGGTGGTCTTAGTTAGTGTTGCACATATATAATAATTTTTGTTAAAAGCTGGATTCCCACATTACACTGCTTGGGAAAGAAGAAAGAAAATTATTAAACAATTCTTCGTCTTGTATAATATTATTACACATATAACATCACTTATTCTGCATGATTCCCTCCCCCCTTTTTTTCTTTGCATGCTTCTCTTATCTTAGGAATGTTTCTCTGTTAAGGCAGGGAAAGTGAATCAGCCCATCACAGGACGTTCAACCGTCTTAAATATTCCTCAAACTTTTGCAGATACTGCACCAGACAATACTGTGTTTTCTACTTCAGAGATATCTTCCTAACACCTTCGTGTTCTGTGGCTCACACTAGGTACAATACTTATCCATTAACTGACCATATTTTACTGCTCTAATCTCTAATGCTAGGGCTATGGATCTTCCCTATTTAAACACACACATATCATTAGGGTAACAAAACTTAACCAGATCATTTCTGAACATTTAACACAAGAGCCTTTCTGATTGCAGACACTGGGGCACTTTCTTTCTTGCTAGTGCCATCAATTAACATCCTGACACTGCTCTGTTTTCTCACTCATTAGAACCCCCCTCAACATCACAGGAGTTCTGATGTCCACAGTCTGTAAGCTCTAACTTCACAGATTCTTACAGATTTTCATCCCTGTTGCCAGACGGGCGACCTGCTGTCCGGGGCCACACTTTCTCTGTAACATTCTTTTTCACATTTTAACTTTCAATTCACCCTTAATATCACATCCTATAATCTCCCTCTTCCCTCGCTACTAGCTAGGGGCTGTATTTTCTCCTTCTTCATAATACTGGGACTGGCCCATTTCAACAGCAGTATTTCAGACTGACGCACACAAAAAAGAGGAGTAAAGAGGCACCTTTAACCCTTTCCTCCACAGACAAAGGATTCACCCTCCCCTCTGGTTGGCTCAAATCTGACTATCACGTCTGACTAGTCAGCTGGGACTCCCCGCACGTCTTCCCTTCTCTGGGGGTCAGACGGCTCTGCACGCATCTTCCTGGGGTCAGGTCAGGTGGAGAATATCTCCGCAGTCTTCCCCCTTGGGGGTCAGGCGGCTCCACGCGTCTTCCTGAGGTCAGGTCAGGTGGAGAATATCTCTGCAGTCTTCCCCTTTGGGGGTCAGGCGGCTCCACGCGGCTACAGCGCCCCCTTCCAAACCAGGACGTTACTGTCCCCTCCCTTTGTCTGTGGTCTTACTGTCCATGCTCAATTCACTCCTTGGACCATAATGACACACATAAACACATATACACACCAGAGTGATCTATCAATTCAGAATATGGTTCTATGGACCCCAGGCTTTGAGCATAGTAGCCGACTACTATACTTACATGGGTACCACCTCACAGCAGACTAAGCCAACATGAAGTGATGAACTAAATGGCAGAAAGGCGGGTAAGAGTTTTCTTACCGTTCTATTAAATCTGGTCATCTCCTCTCTGCCGTTCGTCAAGTCCTGGGGCCTCTTGTGTGTCGGATGTTGATGCTTCCTTCGCCTTGGGGCCCCACGTTGGGTGCCAATTGACAAAGCGGCTTTTTTAATTAAAGCCTTTAAGATACACTCTGGTGCTCCGAATCAAAGTACCCCCCAGGGGTTAATATCCACGCGTGGCTGAGAGACTAGACGCTGACACATAGATGGTCAATGAAATCTCTACTTTATTACAAAAAGTAAGCGGTATATACATCTTCAGAAAAGGGCAGTACTTTGAGGCCCAGGCATTATTTCATTGGCTCAAAAGGAAGAAGAGATAAGAGAAGAAGAGATAACACTCTAGCATCTGCGCACTGTGCACTACTTTGGAATGTGAACTAATGTAAACATCTGGTTATCGTCGCCATGTTGTAATGGCGTCTATCCTAACAATAGTACTGCACACGTCATATATGACACTTCAAAGAGGCGTTCTTCTATAGGCAGTGAGTAATATGTATGTATCATATTCATCCAGCCAAGGGATTGGATTTAGCTTCCTTTCACACTGCCCACAGCACAGTTCTCTGCCCCCCCCCCCCTTCTTCTCCTCATAGCAATGCATAGACAGAGCTCGACTAACAGCAGAAAGGGGAGTGGGGAGGCTCCTGAGATACAAACTTCTTCTTAACAACTTAAGATTAACCAGTTACAGTCCTAGAGATACAAAAAATATAGAATAAAATTCACACATCTCTAACACTATTACTACTGGATAATCCTACTTCTAGGAGAACAAGGCTTGGCCCTGGGTATTTCATTTAGAACCCTTCCATATTCCAGACATTTGGCCTAATGTACATAGTTACACAAAGTATGCAACGGTTTGAAAGTCTGCTTTCTGGAACTTAAAGAAAGAGAGGTGAAATAAAATGTCCTTCCCTTTGTACAATCATAGACACTGCTACTGACAATTTACTTTGTAATTAATGCAGTATTGGTGTCACTACCAAATTTGGGCCTAATGTCTTTTATGTGCAGATTCTAAAAAAAAGTTCTCTAGTGTAAAACACAAGGTGTCAACCTACTATGAGATTATTTTGCCCCCTTCCCACCTTCCCCACTAACACTTCAAACGTCTGGAGATGCCTTAATATTTCGGGTGTTTTCACATGCTACTCTCTGGATTATAAAAACGAAAAACACACTTAGTACACTTGTATTAGCAAAAAAGAAATCCTTCACATATCTGGAGATTCCCTGTCCCAGATTTTGGACTATTATTTTAGATGTTTTCACTGAGATTTATAATGCTACCCTCTGGATTGTAAAACATGCGTTTTACACATAATGCAATTTTCACAAAACAAATACACACTTGAACTGTCTGGAGAACCCCTGTAAAATACTTTGACCTACTATTACTGATGTTTTCATTAAAAGATTTGCTAAAATGCTAATATACTCTGTGAGTGTGTATGTATATGTGTGTGTGTGTGTGTGTGTATACACTGCGTGCAGAATTATTAGGCAAATTAGTATTTTGACCACATCATCCTCTTTATGCATGTTGTCTTACTCCAAGCTGTATAGGCTCGAAAGCCTACTACCAATTAAGCATATTAGGTGATGTGCATCTCTGTAATGAGAAGGGGTGTGGTCTTACGACATCAACACCCTATATCAGGTGTGCATAATTATTAGGCACTTTCCTTTCCTTTGGCAAAATGGGTCAAAAGAAGGACTTGACAGGCTCAGAAAAGTCAAAAATAGTGAGATATCTTGCAGAGGGATGCAGCACTCTTAAAATTGCAAAGCTTCTGAACGTGATCATCGAACAATCAAGCGTTTCATTCAAAATAGTCAACAGGGTCGCAAGAAGCGTGTGGAAAAACCAAGGCGCAAAATAACTGCCCATGAACTGAGAAAAGTCAAGCGTGCAGCTGCCAAGATGCCACTTGCCACCAGTTTGGCCATATTTCAGAGCTGCAACATCACTGGAGTGCCCAAAAGCACAAGGTGTGCAATACTCAGAGACATGGCCAAGGTAAGAAAGGCTGAAAGACGACCACCACTGAACAAGACACACAAACTGAAACGTCAAGACTGGGCCAAGAAATATCTCAAGACTGATTTTTCTAAGGTTTTATGGACTGATGAAATGAGAGTGAGTCTTGATGGGCCAGATGGATGGGCCCGTGGCTGGATTGGTAAAGGGCAGAGAGCTCCAGTCCGACTCAGACGCCAGCAAGGTGGAGGTGGAGTACTGGTTTGGGCTGGTATAATCAAAGATGAGCTTGTGGGGCCTTTTCGGGTTGAGGATGGAGTCAAGCTCAACTCCCAGTCCTACTGCCAGTTTCTGGAAGACACCTTCTTCAAGCAGTGGTACAGGAAGAAGTCTGCATCCTTCAAGAAAAACATGATTTTCATGCAGGACAATGCTCCATCACACGCGTCCAAGTACTCCACAGCGTGGCTGGCAAGAAAGGGTATAAAAGAAGAAAATCTAATGACATGGCCTCCTTGTTCACCTGATCTGAACCCCATTGAGAACCTGTGGTCCATCATCAAATGTGAGATTTACAAGGAGGGAAAACAGTACACCTCTCTGAACAGTGTCTGGGAGGCTGTGGTTGCTGCTGCACGCAATGTTGATGGTGAACAGATCAAAACACTGACAGAATCCATGGATGGCAGGCTTTTGAGTGTCCTTGCAAAGAAAGGTGGCTATATTGGTCACTGATTTGTTTTTGTTTTGTTTTTGAATGTCAGAAATGTATATTTGTGAATGTTGAGATGTTATATTGGTTTCACTGGCAAAAATAAATAATTGAAATGGGTATATATTTGTTTTTTGTTAAGTTGCCTAATAATTATGCACAGTAATAGTCACCTGCACACACAGATATCCCCCTAAAATAGCTAAAACTAAAAACAAACTAAAAACTACTTCCAAAAATATTCAGCTTTGATATTAATGAGTTTTTTGGGTTCATTGAGAACATGGTTATTGTTCAATAATAAAATTAATCCTCAAAAATACAACTTGCCTAATAATTCTGCACTCCCTGTATATATATATATATATAAAAAGCAAAAGAAGACAGCACTCCAGTTGATGATGAAAAAAAGTGGACGGTTTATTCACTCATTCAGCAACGTCTCAGCTCTCTCTATGGAGCCTTTTTCCAGCTGAGTAACATGTGCAAAATTACATATATAAATAGTGCAAGTAATTGCCAAAATACAAATTGGTACATCATATAATAAAGTGCAAATGCATACAAATTACAATCATATTACAGATATAATTAGTGTAACGTCATGATTCAGTGTAGTAACAATGTAAATAAAATCATAAAAATTCATAATGTGATGAATCTGATGTACAATCACCGAAATACCATAATTGTCAATCAAAATGTGAAAGTGGACAAGGGTGTATGACATAATATAACAATCAAAAAAGTTTAAAAACCTTTGAATGAATCACTTGCGGCTGAATAGGCATGGTGGAATCTGTTGGCGTCCGGGTTTTGACGTCCCATGTGGTCTCACCAATGTATAGGAGACGACAGGGGCATACTAACAAATAGATAACATAAGAAGAATCGCATGTTAAATATTGTCTGATCTTAACCCTGTGTCCCAAAGTAGGGTGCACAAAAGAGTCCCCCTTCAACATTAGTTTACAGTTAATGCAATTGTAACAAGGATAACATCCTTTACGTGTAGAGCCAAAATAGCTCTCACACGTCTCCCTGGTGGAACCAATATCTGATTTCACTAATTTGTCACCCAGGTTGGGGCTACGTCGGTCTCCGATGAATGGATCAGCCTCTTCTGCTATATACTGCGACGCTCGGACACTGTATAAGTGTCTGTCAAATCTACATGGGCGTTAGTATTGGCATGCGCATGCGCCCTAAAGTAAAGTTCTAAAGCGGCCATCTTAGATGTGGTTGTTATACCACACACTATCTTTGTGATTCTCGCGATAGCGGGTGAAGCGGCGCATGCGCCGTTGTCTTTTCCGGACGCCAACAGATTCCACCATGCCTATTCAGCCGCAAGTGATTCATTCAAAGGTTTTTAAACTTTTTTGATTGTTATATTATGTCATACACCCTTGTCCACTTTCACATTTTGATTGACAATTATGGTATTTCGGTGAATGTACATCAGATTCATCACATTATGAATTTTTATGATTTTATTTACATTGTTACTACATTGAATCATGACGTTACACTAATTATATCTGTAATATGATTGTAATTTGTATGCATTTGCTCTTTATTATATGATGTACCAATTTGTATTTTGGCAATTACTTGCACTATTTATATATGTAATTTTGCACATGTTACTCAGCTGAAAAAAGGCTCCATAGAGAGAGCTGAAACGTTGCTGAATGAGTGAATAAACCGTCCGCTTTTTTTCATCATCAACTGGAGTGCTGCCTTCTTTTGCTTTTTATTTAACTTGGGATCTTGGTCGCAGGTCCCCAGGAGGACTCTTTTGCACCCGTTTATTTGTGTGCTGCTTCTTTCTTTTTCGTTTGTATATATATATATATATATATATATATATAAAAAATAAAGGAAAGACTGCAGCACTTCCAATCGGTGAAAAAAAATTGAGGTCCTTTATTCACCCATAAAGGACCTCACATTTTTTTTCATCGATTGGAAGTGCTGCAGTCTTTCCTTTATTGTATTTCAAGACGGTGGGTTGCGTCTTATTGCTGGCTCTCCTTACTTTGGTCACATTTTTGTGCTGCCTTGAACTTTCTTTATATATATATATATATATATATATATATACAGTACAGACCAAAAGTTTGGACACACCTTCTCATTCAAAGAGTTTTCTTTATTTTCAGGACTATGAAGGCATCAAAACTATGAATTAACACATGTGGAATTATATACTTAACAAACAAGTGTGAAACAACTAAAAATATGTAATATTCTAAGTTCTTCAAAGTAGCCGCCTTTTGCTTTGATTACTGCTTTGCACACTCTTGGCATTCTCTTGATGAGCTTCAAGAGGTAGTCCCCTGAAATGGTTTTCACTTCACAGGTGTGCCCTGTCAGGTTTAATAAGTGGGATTTCTTGCCTTATAAATGGGGTTGGGACCATCAGTTGCGTTGAGGAGAAGTCAGGTGGATACACAGCTGATAGTCCTACTGAATAGACTGTTAAAAATTTGTATTATGGCAAGAAAAAAGCAGCTAAGTAAAGAAAAACGGGTGACCATCATTACTTTAAGAAATGAAGGTCAGTCAGTCAGCCGAAAAATTGGGAAAACTTTGAAAGTAAGGGCTATTTGACCATGAAGGAGAGTGATGGGGTGCTGCGCCAGATGACCTGGCCTCCACAGTCACCGTACCTGAACCCAATCGAGATGGTTTGGGGTGAGCTGGACCGCAGAGTGAAGGCAAAAGGGCCAACAAGTGCTAAGCATCTCTGGGAACTCCTTCAAGACTGTTGGAAGACCATTTCAGGGGACTACCTCTTAAAGCTCATCAAGAGAATGCCAAGAGTGTGCAAAGCAGTAATCAAAGCAAAAGGTGGCTACTTTGAAGAACCTAGAATATTACATATTTTCAGTTGTTTCACACTTGTTTGTTATGTATATAATTCCACATGTGTTTATTCATAGTTTTGATGCCTTCAAGTCATGAAAATAAAGAAAACTCTTTGAATGAGAAGGTGTGTCCAAACTTTTGGTCTGTACTGTATGTATATATATATATATATATATATAATTTTTTTTTTTATGTGTGTATGTATGTTCCGCGATCACTCAAAAACGCAACCATCGATTTCAACGAAACTTGGTATACACATCCCTTTCTACCTGGAAAGAAATCTTGTGGGGGTCACAGTTATCTAGGACGTACCGTTCCTGAGATATTCCCAAAAGTGACCTGCATTAGCCAATACAAGCCTGCAAGTCTTTTTCTTCATATCCCAACTGCCATAGAAGCTTGCAGGCCCTTGGTCTCCACATACACACAGTTTTACTCCAGGTTTCCATAACAACCCACCCATTTTTCTTCACTGCTGTAAGTCAGCTTTAGGATAGATCTACCCGACGACATGTGTCGCGCGACAATAAGTCGCACGAGACATGGTGCACAACTACACTGCTACATGTTTCGCGCGACATTGATGTCGCACTACAATTTGTATGATGATAGTCTATGGTGTTGCTCTGCAACATGTGACATGCTGCGACTGTGAAGCAACAGTCGCCGAAAAATCCATCTTGAATGGATTTTTTTAAACTGTCGTGTCGCAGTCGCAGTTTGTCACATGTCGCAATGTGACACCATAGCGTATCATTATTCAAATTGTTGAGACAAAATGTAGCACGACACATGTCGTCGTGTAGCCCTAGCCTTAAAGGGGCAGGGCGCTGTGAGGTCACTGTTAAAGGGGCGGGCACTGTGGAGGTCACTGTTAATGGGGCAGGGGCCACTATTAAAGGGGCAACTGCTGTGGAGGTCACTGTTAAGGCAGCAGGGTTCTGTGAGGTCACTGTTAAGGCAGCGGGGTACTGTGGAGGTCACTAATAAGGGGGCGGGCCCCTGAGGAGGTCACTGTCATGGGAGTGGGGTGCTGTGAAACTCACTGTTAAAGGGGTGGGCTGCTGTAAGGTCAAAGTTAAGGGGATGGGCTGCTGTGGAGGTCCCATTTTAGGGCTCTTTCACATGAGCGTAATGGTTTGGCTCCGGATGCGTTTAGTGAAACTTGCACCATTTTGCAAGCAGGTTCAGTCAGTTTTGTCTGCGATTGCTTTCAGTTGTTCAGTTTTTTCCACGCAATGCGTTTTGATGCGTTTTTCACTTACGTGATAAAAAACTGAAGGTTTACAAACAACATCTCTTAGCAACCATCAATGAAAAACGGATTGCATCCACACTTGCTTGCGGATGCAATGCATTTTTCACTGAAGCCACATTCACTTCTATGGGGCCAGGGCTGCGTGAAAACACAGAATATAGAACATGCTGCGTTTTTCAAGCAACGCAGAACTGATGCGTGAAAAAAAATGCTCATGTACACAGACCCATTGAAATGAATAGGTCAGGATTCAATGCGGGTGCTATGCGTTCACATCCCGCATTGCAACCACGCGGAAAACTTGCTTGTGTGAAAGGGGCCTTAAAGTGGCAGGGTGGGGGACTGTGGAGTTCACTGTTAAAGGGGCGGGCTGCTGTGGATGTCCCATTTTAAAGTGGCACTGTGGGGGGGTCAGTGTTAAGGGGTGGGGAAATGTGGAGTTCACTGTTAAAGGGGTGGGGTGCTGTAGCAGTCTCTATTATTGTGGATAACGACACACACTATCTTTTAACGACACACAAAAACATTTAATTAAATAGATGAAATATAACCGTGCAAAGCCCGGTCCTTCTGCTAGTATGTATGCATTTATATATACAAACCGGATTCCAAAAAAGTTGGGACACTAAACAAATTGTGAATAAAAACTGAATGCAATGATGTGGAGATGGCAAATGTCAATATTTTATTTGTAATAGAACGTAGATGACAGATCAAACGTTTAATCCGAGTAAATGTATCATTTTAAAGGAAAAATACGTTGATTCAAAATTTCACGGTGTCAACAAATCCCAAAAAAGTTGGGACAAGTAGCAATCTCTTATTGCTGGAAAAAGTTAATTTGAGCAAAACGAAGAGCTGGAAGACCAATTAACACTAATTAGGTCAATTGGCAACATGATTGGGTATAAAAAGAGCTTCTCAGAGTGGCAGTGTCTCTCAGAAGCCAAGATGGGTAGAGGATCACCAATTCCCACAATGTTGCGCAGAAAGATAGTGGAGCAATATCAGAAAGGTGTTACCCAGCGAAAAATTGCAAAGACTTTGCATCTATCATCATCAACTGTGCATAACATCATCCGAAGATTCAGAGAATCTGGAACAATCTCTGTGCGTAAGGGTCAAGGCCGTAAAACCATACTGGATGCCCCTGATCTCCGGGCCCTTAAACGACACTGCACCACAAACAGGAATGCTACTGTAAAGGAAATCACAGAATGGGCTCAGGAATACTTCCAGAAACCATTGTCAGTGAACACAATCCACCGTGCCATCCGCCGTTGCCAGCTGAAACTCTACAGTGCAAAGAAGAAGCCATTTCTAAGCAAGATCCACAAACTCAGGCGTTTTCACTGGTCCAGGGATCATTTAAAATGGAGTGTGGTAAAATGGAAGACTGTTCTGTGGTCAGACGAGTCACGATTCGAAGTTCTTTTTGGAAATCTGGGACGCCATGTCATCCGGACCAAAGAGGACAAGGACAACCCAAGTTGTTATCAATGCCCAGTTCAGAAGCCTGCATCTCTGATGGTATGGGGTTGCATGAGTGCGTGTGGCATGGGAAGCTTGCATGTCTGGAAAGGCACCATCAATGCAGAAAAATATATTCAGGTTCTAGAACAACATATGCTCCCATCCAGACGTCATCTCTTTCAGGGAAGACCCTGCATTTTTCAACAAGATAATGCCAGACCACATTCTGCATCAATCACAACATCATGGCTGCGTAGGAGAAGGATCCGGGTACTGAAATGGCCAGTCTGCGGTCCAGATCTTTCACCTATAGAGAACATTTGGCGCATCATAAAGAGGAAGGTGCAACAAAGAAGGCCCAAGACGATTGAACAGTTAGAGGCCTGTATTAGACAAGAATGGGAGAGCATTCCTATTTCTAAACTTGAGAAACTGGTCTCCTCGGCCCCCAGACGTCTGTTGAGTGTTGTAAGAAGAAGGGGAGATGCCACACAGTGGTGAAAATGGCCTTGTCCCAACTTTTTGGGGATTTGTTGACACCATGAAATTCTGATTCAACATATTTTTCCCTTAAAATGGTACATTTTCTCAGTTTAAACTTTTGTTCTGTGATTTATGTTCTATTCTGAATAAAATATTAGAATGTACATAGTTACACAAAGTATGCAACGGTTTGAAAGTCTGCTTTCTGGAACTTAAAGAAAGAGAGGTGAAATAAAATGTCCTTCCCTTTGTACAATCATAGACACTGCTACTGACAATTTACTTTGTAATTAATGCAGTATTGGTGTCACTACCAAATTTGGGCCTAATGTCTTTTATGTGCAGATTCTAAAAAAAAGTTCTCTAGTGTAAAACACAAGGTGTCAACCTACTATGAGATTATTTTGCCCCCTTCCCACCTTCCCCACTAACACTTCAAACGTCTGGAGATGCCTTAATATTTCGGGTGTTTTCACATGCTACTCTCTGGATTATAAAAACGAAAAACACACTTAGTACACTTGTATTAGCAAAAAAGAAATCCTTCACATATCTGGAGATTCCCTGTCCCAGATTTTGGACTATTATTTTAGATGTTTTCACTGAGATTTATAATGCTACCCTCTGGATTGTAAAACATGCGTTTTACACATAATGCAATTTTCACAAAACAAATACACACTTGAACTGTCTGGAGAACCCCTGTAAAATACTTTGACCTACTATTACTGATGTTTTCATTAAAAGATTTGCTAAAATGCTAATATACTCTGTGAGTGTGTATGTATATGTGTGTGTGTGTGTGTGTGTGTGTGTGTGTGTATACACTGCGTGCAGAATTATTAGGCAAATTAGTATTTTGACCACATCATCCTCTTTATGCATGTTGTCTTACTCCAAGCTGTATAGGCTCGAAAGCCTACTACCAATTAAGCATATTAGGTGATGTGCATCTCTGTAATGAGAAGGGGTGTGGTCTTACGACATCAACACCCTATATCAGGTGTGCATAATTATTAGGCACTTTCCTTTCCTTTGGCAAAATGGGTCAAAAGAAGGACTTGACAGGCTCAGAAAAGTCAAAAATAGTGAGATATCTTGCAGAGGGATGCAGCACTCTTAAAATTGCAAAGCTTCTGAACGTGATCATCGAACAATCAAGCGTTTCATTCAAAATAGTCAACAGGGTCGCAAGAAGCGTGTGGAAAAACCAAGGCGCAAAATAACTGCCCATGAACTGAGAAAAGTCAAGCGTGCAGCTGCCAAGATGCCACTTGCCACCAGTTTGGCCATATTTCAGAGCTGCAACATCACTGGAGTGCCCAAAAGCACAAGGTGTGCAATACTCAGAGACATGGCCAAGGTAAGAAAGGCTGAAAGACGACCACCACTGAACAAGACACACAAACTGAAACGTCAAGACTGGGCCAAGAAATATCTCAAGACTGATTTTTCTAAGGTTTTATGGACTGATGAAATGAGAGTGAGTCTTGATGGGCCAGATGGATGGGCCCGTGGCTGGATTGGTAAAGGGCAGAGAGCTCCAGTCCGACTCAGACGCCAGCAAGGTGGAGGTGGAGTACTGGTTTGGGCTGGTATCATCAAAGATGAGCTTGTGGGGCCTTTTCGGGTTGAGGATGGAGTCAAGCTCAACTCCCAGTCCTACTGCCAGTTTCTGGAAGACACCTTCTTCAAGCAGTGGTACAGGAAGAAGTCTGCATCCTTCAAGAAAAACATGATTTTCATGCAGGACAATGCTCCATCACACGCGTCCAAGTACTCCACAGCGTGGCTGGCAAGAAAGGGTATAAAAGAAGAAAATCTAATGACATGGCCTCCTTGTTCACCTGATCTGAACCCCATTGAGAACCTGTGGTCCATCATCAAATGTGAGATTTACAAGGAGGGAAAACAGTACACCTCTCTGAACAGTGTCTGGGAGGCTGTGGTTGCTGCTGCACGCAATGTTGATGGTGAACAGATCAAAACACTGACAGAATCCATGGATGGCAGGCTTTTGAGTGTCCTTGCAAAGAAAGGTGGCTATATTGGTCACTGATTTGTTTTTGTTTTGTTTTTGAATGTCAGAAATGTATATTTGTGAATGTTGAGATGTTATATTGGTTTCACTGGCAAAAATAAATAATTGAAATGGGTATATATTTGTTTTTTGTTAAGTTGCCTAATAATTATGCACAGTAATAGTCACCTGCACACACAGATATCCCCCTAAAATAGCTAAAACTAAAAACAAACTAAAAACTACTTCCAAAAATATTCAGCTTTGATATTAATGAGTTTTTTGGGTTCATTGAGAACATGGTTATTGTTCAATAATAAAATTAATCCTCAAAAATACAACTTGCCTAATAATTCTGCACTCCCTGTATATATATATATATAAAAAGCAAAAGAAGACAGCACTCCAGTTGATGATGAAAAAAAGTGGACGGTTTATTCACTCATTCAGCAACGTCTCAGCTCTCTCTATGGAGCCTTTTTCCAGCTGAGTAACGTGCAAAATTACATATATAAATAGTGCAAGTAATTGCCAAAATACAAATTGGTACATCATATAATAAAGTGCAAATGCATACAAATTACAATCATATTACAGATATAATTAGTGTAACGTCATGATTCAGTGTAGTAACAATGTAAATAAAATCATAAAAATTCATAATGTGATGAATCTGATGTACAATCACCGAAATACCATAATTGTCAATCAAAATGTGAAAGTGGACAAGGGTGTATGACATAATATAACAATCAAAAAAGTTTAAAAACCTTTGAATGAATCACTTGCGGCTGAATAGGCATGGTGGAATCTGTTGGCGTCCGGGTTTTGACGTCCCATGTGGTCTCACCAATGTATAGGAGACGACAGGGGCATACTAACAAATAGATAACATAAGAAGAATCGCATGTTAAATATTGTCTGATCTTAACCCTGTGTCCCAAAGTAGGGTGCACAAAAGAGTCCCCCTTCAACATTAGTTTACAGTTAATGCAATTGTAACAAGGATAACATCCTTTACGTGTAGAGCCAAAATAGCTCTCACACGTCTCCCTGGTGGAACCAATATCTGATTTCACTAATTTGTCACCCAGGTTGGGGCTACGTCGGTCTCCGATGAATGGATCAGCCTCTTCTGCTATATACTGCGACGCTCGGACACTGTATAAGTGTCTGTCAAATCTACATGGGCGTTAGTATTGGCATGCGCATGCGCCCTAAAGTAAAGTTCTAAAGCGGCCATCTTAGATGTGGTTGTTATACCACACACTATCTTTGTGATTCTCGCGATAGCGGGTGAAGCGGCGCATGCGCCGTTGTCTTTTCCGGACGCCAACAGATTCCACCATGCCTATTCAGCCGCAAGTGATTCATTCAAAGGTTTTTAAACTTTTTTGATTGTTATATTATGTCATACACCCTTGTCCACTTTCACATTTTGATTGACAATTATGGTATTTCGGTGAATGTACATCAGATTCATCACATTATGAATTTTTATGATTTTATTTACATTGTTACTACATTGAATCATGACGTTACACTAATTATATCTGTAATATGATTGTAATTTGTATGCATTTGCTCTTTATTACATGATGTACCAATTTGTATTTTGGCAATTACTTGCACTATTTATATATGTAATTTTGCACATGTTACTCAGCTGAAAAAAGGCTCCATAGAGAGAGCTGAAACGTTGCTGAATGAGTGAATAAACCGTCCGCTTTTTTTCATCATCAACTGGAGTGCTGCCTTCTTTTGCTTTTTATTTAACTTGGGATCTTGGTCGCAGGTCCCCAGGAGGACTCTTTTGCACCCGTTTATTTGTGTGCTGCTTCTTTCTTTTTCGTTTGTATATATATATATATATATATATATATATATATATATAAAAAATAAAGGAAAGACTGCAGCACTTCCAATCGGTGAAAAAAAATTGAGGTCCTTTATTCACCCATAAAGGACCTCACATTTTTTTTCATCGATTGGAAGTGCTGCAGTCTTTCCTTTATTGTATTTCAAGACGGTGGGTTGCGTCTTATTGCTGGCTCTCCTTACTTTGGTCACATTTTTGTGCTGCCTTGAACTTTCTTTATATATATATATATATATATATATATATATATATATATATACAGTACAGACCAAAAGTTTGGACACACCTTCTCATTCAAAGAGTTTTCTTTATTTTCAGGACTATGAAGGCATCAAAACTATGAATTAACACATGTGGAATTATATACTTAACAAACAAGTGTGAAACAACTAAAAATATGTAATATTCTAAGTTCTTCAAAGTAGCCGCCTTTTGCTTTGATTACTGCTTTGCACACTCTTGGCATTCTCTTGATGAGCTTCAAGAGGTAGTCCCCTGAAATGGTTTTCACTTCACAGGTGTGCCCTGTCAGGTTTAATAAGTGGGATTTCTTGCCTTATAAATGGGGTTGGGACCATCAGTTGCGTTGAGGAGAAGTCAGGTGGATACACAGCTGATAGTCCTACTGAATAGACTGTTAAAAATTTGTATTATGGCAAGAAAAAAGCAGCTAAGTAAAGAAAAACGGGTGACCATCATTACTTTAAGAAATGAAGGTCAGTCAGTCAGCCGAAAAATTGGGAAAACTTTGAAAGTAAGGGCTATTTGACCATGAAGGAGAGTGATGGGGTGCTGCGCCAGATGACCTGGCCTCCACAGTCACCGTACCTGAACCCAATCGAGATGGTTTGGGGTGAGCTGGACCGCAGAGTGAAGGCAAAAGGGCCAACAAGTGCTAAGCATCTCTGGGAACTCCTTCAAGACTGTTGGAAGACCATTTCAGGGGACTACCTCTTAAAGCTCATCAAGAGAATGCCAAGAGTGTGCAAAGCAGTAATCAAAGCAAAAGGTGGCTACTTTGAAGAACCTAGAATATTACATATTTTCAGTTGTTTCACACTTGTTTGTTATGTATATAATTCCACATGTGTTTATTCATAGTTTTGATGCCTTCAAGTCATGAAAATAAAGAAAACTCTTTGAATGAGAAGGTGTGTCCAAACTTTTGGTCTGTACTGTATGTATATATATATATATATATAATTTTTTTTTTTATGTGTGTATGTATGTTCCGCGATCACTCAAAAACGCAACCATCGATTTCAACGAAACTTGGTATACACATCCCTTTCTACCTGGAAAGAAATCTTGTGGGGGTCACAGTTATCTAGGACGTACCGTTCCTGAGATATTCCCAAAAGTGACCTGCATTAGCCAATACAAGCCTGCAAGTCTTTTTCTTCATATCCCAACTGCCATAGAAGCTTGCAGGCCCTTGGTCTCCACATACACACAGTTTTACTCCAGGTTTCCATAACAACCCAGCCATTTTTCTTCACTGCTGTAAGTCAGCTTTAGGATAGATCTACCCGACGACATGTGTCGCGCGACAATAAGTCGCACGAGACATGGTGCACAACTACACTGCTACATGTTTCGCGCGACATTGATGTCGCACTACAATTTGTATGATGATAGTCTATGGTGTTGCTCTGCAACATGTGACATGCTGCGACTGTGAAGCAACAGTCGCCGAAAAATCCATCTTGAATGGATTTTTTTAAACTGTCGTGTCGCAGTCGCAGTTTGTCACATGTCGCAATGTGACACCATAGCGTATCATTATTCAAATTGTTGAGACAAAATGTAGCACGACACATGTCGTCGTGTAGCCCTAGCCTTAAAGGGGCAGGGCGCTGTGAGGTCACTGTTAAAGGGGCGGGCACTGTGGAGGTCACTGTTAATGGGGCAGGGGCCACTATTAAAGGGGCAACTGCTGTGGAGGTCACTGTTAAGGCAGCAGGGTTCTGTGAGGTCACTGTTAAGGCAGCGGGGTACTGTGGAGGTCACTAATAAGGGGGCGGGCCCCTGAGGAGGTCACTGTCATGGGAGTGGGGTGCTGTGAAACTCACTGTTAAAGGGGTGGGCTGCTGTAAGGTCAAAGTTAAGGGGATGGGCTGCTGTGGAGGTCCCATTTTAGGGCTCTTTCACATGAGCGTAATGGTTTGGCTCCGGATGCGTTTAGTGAAACTTGCACCATTTTGCAAGCAGGTTCAGTCAGTTTTGTCTGCGATTGCTTTCAGTTGTTCAGTTTTTTCCACGCAATGCGTTTTGATGCGTTTTTCACTTACGTGATAAAAAACTGAAGGTTTACAAACAACATCTCTTAGCAACCATCAATGAAAAACGGATTGCATCCACACTTGCTTGCGGATGCAATGCATTTTTCACTGAAGCCACATTCACTTCTATGGGGCCAGGGCTGCGTGAAAACACAGAATATAGAACATGCTGCGTTTTTCAAGCAACGCAGAACTGATGCGTGAAAAAAAATGCTCATGTACACAGACCCATTGAAATGAATAGGTCAGGATTCAATGCGGGTGCTATGCGTTCACATCCCGCATTGCAACCACGCGGAAAACTTGCTTGTGTGAAAGGGGCCTTAAAGTGGCAGGGTGGGGGACTGTGGAGTTCACTGTTAAAGGGGCGGGCTGCTGTGGATGTCCCATTTTAAAGTGGCACTGTGGGGGGGTCAGTGTTAAGGGGTGGGGAAATGTGGAGTTCACTGTTAAAGGGGTGGGGTGCTGTAGCAGTCTCTATTATTGTGGATAGTGTTACTATCTTTTAACGACACACAAAAACATTTAATTAAATAGATGAAATATAACCGTGCAAAGCCCGGTCCTTCTGCTAGTATGTATGCATTTATATATACAAACCGGATTCCAAAAAAGTTGGGACACTAAACAAATTGTGAATAAAAACTGAATGCAATGATGTGGAGATGGCAAATGTCAATATTTTATTTGTAATAGAACGTAGATGACAGATCAAACGTTTAATCCGAGTAAATGTATCATTTTAAAGGAAAAATACGTTGATTCAAAATTTCACGGTGTCAACAAATCCCAAAAAAGTTGGGACAAATAGCAATCTCTTATTGCTGGAAAAAGTTAATTTGAGCAAAACGAAGAGCTGGAAGACCAATTAACACTAATTAGGTCAATTGGCAACATGATTGGGTATAAAAAGAGCTTCTCAGAGTGGCAGTGTCTCTCAGAAGCCAAGATGGGTAGAGGATCACCAATTCCCACAATGTTGCGCAGAAAGATAGTGGAGCAATATCAGAAAGGTGTTACCCAGCGAAAAATTGCAAAGACTTTGCATCTATCATCATCAACTGTGCATAACATCATCCGAAGATTCAGAGAATCTGGAACAATCTCTGTGCGTAAGGGTCAAGGCCGTAAAACCATACTGGATGCCCCTGATCTCCGGGCCCTTAAACGACACTGCACCACAAACAGGAATGCTACTGTAAAGGAAATCACAGAATGGGCTCAGGAATACTTCCAGAAACCATTGTCAGTGAACACAATCCACCGTGCCATCCGCCGTTGCCAGCTGAAACTCTACAGTGCAAAGAAGAAGCCATTTCTAAGCAAGATCCACAAACTCAGGCGTTTTCACTGGTCCAGGGATCATTTAAAATGGAGTGTGGTAAAATGGAAGACTGTTCTGTGGTCAGACGAGTCACGATTCGAAGTTCTTTTTGGAAATCTGGGACGCCATGTCATCCGGACCAAAGAGGACAAGGACAACCCAAGTTGTTATCAATGCCCAGTTCAGAAGCCTGCATCTCTGATGGTATGGGGTTGCATGAGTGCGTGTGGCATGGGAAGCTTGCATGTCTGGAAAGGCACCATCAATGCAGAAAAATATATTCAGGTTCTAGAACAACATATGCTCCCATCCAGACGTCATCTCTTTCAGGGAAGACCCTGCATTTTTCAACAAGATAATGCCAGACCACATTCTGCATCAATCACAACATCATGGCTGCGTAGGAGAAGGATCCGGGTACTGAAATGGCCAGTCTGCGGTCCAGATCTTTCACCTATAGAGAACATTTGGCGCATCATAAAGAGGAAGGTGCAACAAAGAAGGCCCAAGACGATTGAACAGTTAGAGGCCTGTATTAGACAAGAATGGGAGAGCATTCCTATTTCTAAACTTGAGAAACTGGTCTCCTCGGCCCCCAGACGTCTGTTGAGTGTTGTAAGAAGAAGGGGAGATGCCACACAGTGGTGAAAATGGCCTTGTCCCAACTTTTTGGGGATTTGTTGACACCATGAAATTCTGATTCAACATATTTTTCCCTTAAAATGGTACATTTTCTCAGTTTAAACTTTTGTTCTGTGATTTATGTTCTATTCTGAATAAAATATTAGAAGTTGGCACCTCCACATCATTGCATTCAGTTTTTATTCACGATTTGTATAGTGTCCCAACTTTTTTGGAATCCGGTTTGTGTATATATATATATATATATATATATATATATATATATATATATATGATAGGAATCTCTGAGTCCCACTTGGTACCCCTGGCACCAAACTTCTAGTATCGGCTTGGTTTGAGTCCCTTTCTGACGTCAGGAGAGCGCTTCACTCAGTAGGTAACAAAAGACACAACAGTGATGTACTGAATGAACACTCTGAGGTTTATTTTTAATGCACACAGGTTATATAGAGGGGGCTTTACCCTCTTTATTAGCATATCATCGTATGTTATGTATTTAACCTATCATATTAACACGTTTCATTCTACGCTCAGAGAAATAGAAACAAAAACGGAACTTCCATATTAGGAATAATGTCCGGGAGTAGTGCCAAAGAGATAAGATTCAGGGTTACAGAGAATAGAAACCTTACAGTATATTAGTTTCACAGCAATCAGAGTTAGTACCTAACATAGAAACAAAACTTCAGCAAAAAGCAGAATTCATTTTGACATAATAAAGAACATGGATTCCTTTCAAATCCCCTCTTAAGAACCTTTAGTGGATCACACTACATGGTTCTTTCCTTTCTTGTCCTTTTTCTCTCTATATGATATTAGGTAATTCTTATACCCATCTGGGCTTCGATCCTCCTGGGGTACAGTAGTCTGATATAATGACATATTAGAGAGCCCTTTTTCTAGCATTCGTCTCACACAGGGAATAACACATAATGCTACTACACCTATTACTACAATTACTATTAGTATGACAATCCCTAGTTGCATGAGACCTTGTTTCCAACTTGTGAACCATCCAAAGTATTGATCCCATGGATCATTTATACCTGAGTTCTTTTTCAGTTCTACTGACAGATCTTCAAGCTTCTTTATAGCTATTGTGACCTTACCAGTGGGGCCAGTATTATTTGGTATGTATGTGCAGCAGGAGGTTGGATCAATCAATACTCGGCACACCCCGCCCTTCTCTGCAAGAATCATATCCAACACCATTCGATTCTGGAATGTCATGATTGAGTCTGCTTGTAGTTCTTCTGCTACCCCTAGAAATGCATCTCTGGTATAGTTTACAAACCTTTGCTGATTGTAGTATATGTAATTTATCCAATCAACATTTTTATTCACAGTAATAATGGGAAATATTGATTCAAATCCGGCGGCTACTTGATCTCTAGCTTTGAACTCATCTGGGACCCCTCTTGGAACACCTATTGCACCTATTGTATATACACATGGGGGTCAAAACTTGAAAGGGGGCTGCTTCTTTTGTTTATCTTTAGCACCCCTTTGTCTATAATATCTGATTCAGTAAAAATGTGCATGTTCATTATAGCTTTGGCAAGCGCACATTCACCTTTCCAGGCACCTTCCAATCTGGATCTTATCTTTCCATCTCCACAGATCCAGTACACATCTCCTATGGAGTACACTTGGTTCTGAGTGAGGGATATATTCAGATTGCTGTATTTGTGACAATAACCTTTGGTGAAATTCTGTACATTCCTCCCATGTGTACTCCCCTTGTAACATGTGTAGTTACCTGGATATACCTGGATACCTGCCCCATGGCGAGGATTTTTTAACAAAAGAGGGTATTTTGATTTCCATTCTGTACATGCACTGTGGTTATAAGACATATTAACAAAAAGAGTCAAAAAACATTCTTCAACACTTTCTGGTAACACTAGGGGTACGGTACCTAGGTGTGGCTTGGCAGCACCGCATATGTAACAGTTACTTTTATTCACAGAGGCTGCACTATATTTCATCCACTCCAGCCACAAATTAACATCAGAAAAACCCGTCCCCATGGCCAAAGTATCCTCATATGTGGGATTAGATATGGCCCTTAGGTTTTTTAGAGAAACTATATGCGGGGCTAGTGGGTTTTTGGGGACACCTGTGATGGGTTGGTATTCCTTAGACTTATACATATCTCTAAGTTTGAACATTTGTGTTACCTGAGAAGTCTCAGCTCCCCACATTTTATGGAAGTACCATCCCAATACATAATCTCCTTCATCATATTTACCAGGGTTGTCTATTGTCAATACAATTTTCATTTCCGCTGACCTTTTTTTGCAATAATTCAATGAGGAGGTGTCCTCATAACACGTCCCTCTCTCAAGGAGTGTCATTCTAGTCAAAAGGGACTTAGAATTTTTATCCCTCCTTTTGAGGGCACTTTCTGGTTTATATCCCCATTCTGTCCCTGTATTCCATCCCACTGATCCCCAGTATCCACAACCTTTTCCCCAGTATGAGTCTGTTACACATATATAGGCCTGTCCTTCTACATAGTCGTTGGAACAATAGTTATAATATGAACATGTTTTCAATATATCACAAAGGCAAAAGGTGTAGGTAGCTACGTGAGTGTTAGATGAATTATACCAAAAGATGATGACGCCACCCTTGCTAGTTGCGGCTACTTCTCCCTTACTACTAATTGGTAAAATCAACAAGATTATTGAAGCAATCTCAGTCAGTACATTCAACCATTTCCCAGAAAGGGGTGAGGAGCTCATCATGTTGGAGGTCAGGGCTGTCTGCCCCCGTTAGTACCTCTGGGCCTTGTTGGAGGTCAGGGCTGTCTGTCCCCGTTAGTACCTCTTGTCCTTCTTCAAGGCCAAGGCTGTCTGCCTCCGTTCCTGCCTCCTCTCTTGTTCTCACAAGCTTCACTCGGGTGGCGTGGATCCAAGTTGGAGACTGTTCAGTCAGCACGGCTGTTCTGGTTACTGCGACCACGGTAGTGGGTTGGCCATATGCGAAGTCACCTTGGGATTTTCCTTTCTTCAGTGTTTTGATCACTACCTCATCCCCCACCCTGTATGGGTGGGTGGGTTCCTGTGGAAGAGAGGGAGACTTACAAGCAACTTTTTCCTCAGTTTTATTAAGAACCTGTATCAATTTGGTGACATATTCTTCCCTTATTAAATCAAGATCACCTTCCTGCACTATCATTGGGCGTCTTGCCCAGGGGGTGGGGAAAGGCCTTCCCATGAGTATCTGTAAGGATTCTCAATACTGTTATATCCTACCCCCTCTTTGCAGACTAATCCTGTCTTAGGATTTTTCTGCAATACTGGATAACACCAGTCTTGCTGTTCCTGTTCAGTGGAATATCTTTGAAGATCAGTAAGCATTTGTGACATCTCAGGGGTTGGAGGTGCCAAACATGGCATCTCCCAATGGTTACATGGACCTGTGGGGTTGCATTTGGCCACTCGTTTCGCCACCTTATCTGCCAGCGCATTGCCCTGTGAGACATGATCCTTACCATCTGCTGCCGTGAATCCTCTCCTCTGTCAAATCATACCATGGTCCCACACTACCCCATGTGCGTACCTACTATCAGTATAAATGGTGACAGATCTATCAGTATGTAGAATACATGCTCTAGTGAGTGCAATGAGCTCAGCTGCCTGCTGTGTTGAGTGTGGATGTCATTGAGTAGGCCTATAACATCATGTGTAGTGTGCAAAAATGGTGTAACGTCACATTGTGAAAGGAGTTGCCAACTCTACCATCATAGCACAGGCTGCAAGAGAACACAGACATGCCGGCATCCCTTAAACAGGGGTGGGCATTACCTTTGAGAAAGATACACAAGGACGCAACTTGCCTCCGTGTTCTTGTGTCAGTACACCCGCCATGGTTTTACAATTTTGTCGTGCAAACATGTGGAAGTTTGTAGTCAGGGAGGCCTAATCCTGGACTTGACATTAATGAACATTTCAGATAATCAAATGCATTGTACATTTCTGAAGACCATCTTATTAAATCAGGTTTGTCCTGCAGTGTTGCCTGTCTCAAGATATTATCATAGTAGGAACAGTCTGGGATCCATTGTCTGCAGTAGTTTATCATTCCAAGGAAGGATAGCATTTCCTTCTTGGAGTGCGGGGTGACCAATCCCGCTACAGACTGAACTCTCCCTGGACTGATCCTCCTTTCCCCCTTTTTCAGGACAAACCCCAAGTATTCGACTTGCTGTTTACACCATTGCATTTTCCCTAATGACACTTTGTGTCCACATTCAAACAACCATTGTAACAGTGATATACCATCCTCAATGTTGGCCTCCACTGACATACTGCACAACAGTAAATCATCCACGTATTGCAACAACACGGAACCTTGGGGGGGGTGCCATGGTTTTAACGTGGCTTGGAGGACTATGCTGTACACTACACGTGAATCAGCACATCCCTAGGGCATTTCTGCCCCAGGTCAGTTGACATCTGTCAAAGGAAAAAGCAAAAATTAGTCTGGTCTTCTTGTCAACTGGGATAGAAAAGAATGCGATTTTCAGATCTATCACACTGAACCAAATAGCGTCTGCTGGAATGGCAGATAGTAATTGAGTGATGTCAGGTACAACAGGGGCTATAGGCACAATGATGTTGTTGATGGCCCTTAAATCCTGTACAAAGCGGGCAGTACCATCTGCCTTTGTCACTGGATTCACGGGCGTGCTGTAGGGTGAAATCACCTCTTCCAGGATTCCCTTTTGTAGGAATTCTTTTATCTTTGGCCTAAGTCCATCGCTTTTCTCTTTTGGCAGTAGGTATTGTTTCTGGAACACTGAAATGACACCTGGTTTTACAGTAGCTTTGTAAGGTGTGCAATCTATGAATCCTGTGTCATATTCATTTGAAGACCATAATGCAGGGTTAATGTTGTTAAGTTCTGGGTGGTTCTGTATGTTTGCAAGAATCAGTGGCACTGGTGTAGAGACTGGAATGAGATCTGAGTGTACTCTTATGCCCTGATTTTTGGCTGACACTTGTAAGTCAAGCTTAATGAACAAATCTTTTACTTAACACACTTGAGGTTGCACTGCTATCTACCATGAATCCTACTCTCAGTCATCTAAGTCCACCCCTTTTAGTCGGACGCTGTGGTCCACCTTCTGTCCGTGAGAACAGAGCTCTGATGTGAAGCACAACACTTAACATGTAACACATAACTTCAAACATTGAAACAAACAGATCTGACAATACAGACATAAACGCACAAAAGGCCCATAAAAACTTTTCATTGACTTCAATAATAAAAAAAAATTTACAGCTTGATCAATGCTGTTGGCACCAATAAAAACCAAAAACTTCCAATAAAAATAAAATAAAATTCTCAATGCGCATATTATATGAAAACAAATATCGTACTCCATACACATTCATATACATTTCATGTACTCATCTTCACAAAACAGCTCATAACCACGCCCTTACACATAAAAACTGAATTGCACACACAGCTCTCCTAAAGCATCCATTAGGGCTCTTTCACACTTTCAACTCCACTACAACTCAGAGCCACACCCATTCACATTCCACTGAATCATTTGTCTTCCAACCTAATCACACAATTGTCTTTGTTTCATCCCAAAACTTGCAGCACAGACAAACACAGCTTTCCACACCACACCCAGAATTGCTGATGGTCTGTCGCTGTAAGACAATATACATGTTATAATCATAAAGTCATTTTGTTAAACCCAAATCATTTTATATGTCAGGTGTTCTTAGTTAATGTTGTACATATATAATAATTCTTGTTAAAAACTGGATTCTCACATTACACTGCTGGGGAAAGAAAATTATTGAACAATTTTTGTCTTTTATAATAATATTACACATATAACATCACTTACTCTGCAGGATTCCCTACTCCTTTGTATCATGTAATCCATATCCTAGGACGGGTCATGGTCAAAATGTGGCCATGCTTCTTTGTCTCCCAGACAAAGACCCTTTATCATGTCCATGTGGTACGGGCTATTATCGCCGTCCCTGGGAAAAAGGGGCTAGCAGCTTGCATGAACTCAGTCCATCCAGCTAAGTTATCCACCCATGGGTTAAATAGGAAGTAATTTGTGGGACTACACCGTGCAACATAAACTTTGCATGTTTCTCCCGTCTCAGGTTTGGGATGATTTGTTTTAGACCCTTGTGACCCCATTCCGTCTGATATTTTAATGATGCTACTTTCCTAGGACTGGCTGCACTGAAGCGTTAAGGATTCGACAAATTAATGCTGTCAACTAGGCAAAGGACTCAGGTCTGATCAGAAAATATCAGAGTGTCTCATCAAACATATAATTTGTTGCTTTGGTCTGCCGCTTGTGTTCACCTATCTGCGGGTTAATGGATTGCTCCCAGCCAGGGGTGGGGCGTATTGCAGACCTCTGCAACAGAGTAAAACAACAATGCAATGTCCTTAAAACTCTATGCAAATAGTGAACTTCAGTCCGTACACTTACCACCCGGACATCAGTATCCTTATCTCAACTCTAATAATCTTATACTTTAAAACAACGTTAAAAGAGTCAAACCAAGCTCCATCCTTGTCTCCCTGAGACAATATTATGTAGTGCGCACTATATTTTCTCTGAGTGATCCTCACGGCGGACTCCCGGAGTCCCCGGGTCACTCCCCCAGACTACCGGAGTCTGTACCCTGTATCCCTGATACAGTAATTATACTAGAAGTTGTAGGTTCTACTTACTAGATCGAGACGTGGTCCTCGGATCGGCCAGAGGACAATAACAGATGCCTTCCTTACCGAACACGAGGAAAACCTTCTCGATCCCGGACGAGCCCCCAAACTGATAGGAATCTCTGAGTCCCACTTGGTACCCCTGGCACCAAACTTCTAGTATCGGCTTGGTTTGAGTCCCTTTCTGACGTCAGGAGAGCGCTTCACTCAGTAGGTAACAAAAGACACAACAGTGATGTACTGAATGAACACTCTGAGGTTTATTTTTAATGCACACAGGTTATATAGAGGGGGCTTTACCCTCTTTATTAGCATATCATCGTATGTTATGTATTTAACCTATCATTTTAACACGTTTCATTCTACGCTCAGAGAAATAGAAACAAAAACGGAACTTCCATATTAGGAATAATGTCCGGGAGTAGTGCCAAAGAGATAAGATTCAGGGTTACAGAGAATAGAAACCTTACAGTATATTAGTTTCACAGCAATCAGAGTTAGTACCTAACATAGAAACAAAACTTCAGCAAAAAGCAGAATTCATTTTGACATAATGAAGAACATGGATTCCTTTCAATATATATTACAGACCAAAAGTTTGGACACACCTTCTCATTCAAAGAGTTTTCTTTATTTTCATGACTATGAAAATTGTAGATTCACATTGAAGGCATCAAAACTATGAATTAACACATGTGGAATTATATACATAACAAACAAGTGTGAAACAACTGAAAATATGTCATATTCTAGGTTCTTCGAAGTAGCCACCTTTTGCTTTGATTACTGCTTTGCACATTCTTGGCATTCTCATGATGAGCTTTAAGAGGTAGTCCCCTGAAATGGTTTTCACTTCACAGGTGTGCCCTGTCAGGTTTAATAAGTGGGATTTCTTGCCTTATAAATGGGGTTGGGACCATCAGTGGCGTTGAGGAGAAGTCAGGTGGATACACAGCTGATAGTCCTACTGAATAGACTGTTAGAATTTGTATTATGGCAAGAAAAAAGCAGCTAAATAAAGAAAAACGAGTGGCCATCATTACTTTAAGAAATGAAGGTCAGTCAGTCAGCCGAAAAATTGGAAAAACTTTGAAAGTAAGGGCTATTTGACCATGAAGGAGAGTGATGGGGTGCTGCGCCAGATGACCTGGCCTCCACAGTCACCGGACCTGAACCCAATAGAGATGGTTTGGGGTGAGCTGGACCGCAGAGTGAAGGCAAAAGGGCCAACAAGTGCTAAGCATCTCTGGGAACTCCTTCAAGACTGTTAGAAGACCATTTCAGAGGACTACCTCTTGAAGCTCATCAAGAGAATGCCAAGAGTGTGCAAAGCAGTAATCAAAGCAAAAGGTGGCTACTTTGAAGAACCTAGAATATGACATATTTTCAGTTGTTTCACACTTGTTTGTTATGTATATAATTCCACGTGTTAATTCATAGTTTTGATGCCTTCATAGTCATGAAAATAAAGAAAACTCTTTGAATGAGAAGGTGTGTCCAAACTTTTGGTCTGTACTGTGTATATATATATATAAAGAAAAAAATGGCAGCACCAATTCACAAAAATATACAGCGGGTGCTATGTCCAAGGGTGGCAGCGTGAGGCTCTAATTTTAATTCAGCATTACGCTTCAGCCTACTACTATAGCGTCAAGAAACCACACAGTGATCACATATATACTGGCAGCGCGCAGCCAGTCAGGCACTAGTGTGTTACTATATAGTAGCAAACAACCCTGGTCAGGTGACATCCTGACAGGTTATCTCAAATTGACATTGAAAGGCCAGCGAATGCTGGAAGTTTTAATGATCTAGTTATTTAGTTAGTTACTTAAGTATTATTAGTATTATCAATAAAAGTCTTAGCTATTGGTAGGTGCAGGGTTAATAGGTGTAATCTAGTCCTAATGGGCATTAGTAGGAATGAATTGTTGCATAACACACCTTACCCTTGCACTTAAAGGGAAAGCACAGTAATCTATGTCCAAGGGTGTAACTCCTTATCCCAGAGTAATAGTAGATAAACGGACAGCACATCCAGTAGAAAATCATGGTTTAATAGCCCATATGGGACAGTGAAGCAATGTTTCAGCTCGGACACAGAGCCTTTCTCAAGCATAAAACAGAAGTGTAATACAGAGTATAAATAGCCAAAAATGATTAAGGGGTGGAGCATACAATATACATGGTAATTACAATAAAAACACAATATCATAATACAGATCATTATAAAGTGACATGGTGATAATCACAAGAAACATAATTATATGTGGAATTAATCAAATAGTGTTCCTATATTATATAAAATCAAGAAACCCCGTAAGTGATACCAATGATCATCATCAGCTGCTGTGTATAATCATATTCAAATTAAAATATCATCAGGTGGAGTAAAGGATAGGATCAAAACATGCCCATCAGATACATCATCGGTCCACATGCAATCGATTGCCAAACTTGGCGTGTAACAACTCACCATTTCGCCAGGTTGCATCCTGATTGCATTATCTCATGCCGTAGCCGGAGTAGGCGTATCTTGAGCCTCCTCCCTTTACAGACTCAACAAGACAGTTCGCTGAATCCAACCTTCCAACGCGCATGCCCACATGGTAACATGTCAGGAAGCGCAATATTGGATATTGGCAAACTGCCCCAAGTTGTATAACTATTGTAGTTTAAGCCGGTAAGAAGCAAAATTAAGAAAGGGGAACCCCTTGTCAAAAGGGAACACCATCCCAATAGTGGGCATGCAATGAAAGCCCGACAGGCACTGCCGTGCCGATCGCGCAATTATGCACCGCCCCATACACGCCTCCCACCATAGCCAACACCAGGGTTCTCCTGACAACTACTGGGATACAGTGAGGAAATTATATCAAGGCACAACCTGGACAATGGCACAGGGAACATAAAAACAGTTTTGTATAATGATGGCATGCGATCACGATGTTATTCAGTAGGGTATGTTCGTATCTTCTCCATATTACTGAACATCATTTAACCAAGATTCTATGAGAAAGGAAAAGAAAAAAAATCTTAAGTATATTTTTATATAATCACTTATGTTCAAAAATAAATCACCACTACAGGATAAAGAACAGAACATAAAAACAGGGACATTATAAGGGAAACCAATCCTTTAAATATATAACCCCGGATTATAATAAATGATTAGACCATTTGGTCTTAAAGTATTCAATGTACAGTACAGACCAAAAGTTTGGACACACCTTCTCATTCAAAGAGTTTTCTTTATTTTCATGACTATGAAAATTGTAGATTCACACTGAAGGCATCAAAACTATGAATTAACACATGTGGAATTATATACATAACAAACAAGTGTGAAACAACTGAAAATATGTCATAGTCTATATTCTTCAAAGTAGCCACCTTTTGCTTTGATTTCTGCTTTGCACACTTTTAAAATTCTCTTAATGAGCTTCAAGAGGTAGTCCCCTGAAATGGTTTTCACTTCACAGGTGTGCCCTGTCAGGTTTAATAAGTGGGATTTCTTGCCTTATAAATGGGGTTGGGACCATCAGTTGCGTTGAGGAGAAGTCAGGTGCATACACAGCTGATAGTCCTACTGAATAGACTGTTAGAATTTGTATTATGGCAAGAAAAAAGCAGCTAAGTAAAGAAAAACGAGTGGCCATCATTACTTTAAGAAATGAAGATCAGTCAGTCAGCTGAAAAATTGGGAAAACTTTGAAAGTAAGGGCTATTTGACCATGAAGGAGAGTGATGGGGTGCTGCGCCAGATGACCTGGCCTCCACAGTCACCGGACCTGAACCCAATGGAGATGGTTTGGGGTGAGCTGGACCGCAGAGTGAAGGCAAAAGGGCCAACAAGTGCTAATCATCTCTGGGAACTCCTTCAAGACTGTTGGAAGACCATTTCAGGGGACTACCTCTTGAAGCTCATCAAGAGAATACCAAGAGTGTGCAAAGCAGTAATCAAAGCAAAAGGTGGCTACTTTGAAGAACCTAGAATATGACATATTTTCAGTTGTTTCACACTTGTTTGTTATGTATATAATTCCACATGTGTTAATTCATAGTTTTGATGCCTTCATAGTCATGAAAATAAAGAAAACTCTTTGAATGAGATGGTGTGTCCAAACTTTTGGTCTGTACTGTATGTATCCAGAAAAACTCCTTCTTCTTTAATAGCAAATTTCTGTTACCCCCTCATCTAGGTAAATGAATGTAATCAATAATCCAACATTTTAGTACTTTCTCTGGATGATTCAACTCTACAAAATGTTTGGGAACGGGCAAATCCTGACGTTTTTTCCTAATGGTAGATCGATGGTTATTAAGGCGAGTTTTCAAATCAGTTGAGGTCTCTCCCACGTACAATAATTTACAAGGGCAGCTTAAGACATAAATCACGTAATTAGAATTACATCAGTGATTGGATGTATGAAATTTCTGCCCTTGCAAATGTATCTACAATTAACACAGCTGAAAAATGGGAAACAGTCCTGACTACGCTGGGTCAAGGTGCTCTGTGACAATTTAGGACCAGGACCACTGTCAGCTCTCACTAACTGGTCACGGAAATTTCTTGATCTTCGATAAGAAAACAAATGAGGGGACCTGAATTCTGGAATTTGAGGCAGACAACCTCCCAAAATACCCCAATGTTTCTTGATGACACGTTTGAAATCACTGCTGTGTTCAGTGTATCTAGAAATGAATGGAATCCTGGTTTGAGACCCCTTAACATCCTTCCTCCTCAATGTTTCACTTCTATCAATCGCATGTACCTTATCAATTTGTGAGGACAATAGCTTGGGGGGATAACCCCTACATATAAACTTATTGACCATGATATCAAGCGTGTCATCAAATGCATCAGGGTCAGAGACAATCCATTTAGCTCTCAAAAATTGAGTGAGAGAAAGAAAGGTGTATTACGTGGATGACTACTGTCAAAATGCAAGAGGGTATTCTTGTCTGTAGGTTTAGTAAATAAAGATGTATGTAGTTGTCCATGATATTTGACAGTAGTATCGAGAAATTGGATCTCAGTGTCTGAGTGTACCAGGTTAAATTGTAACTCCTTGTTAACACTGCTCAAATAACACTAAAAATCCAACAATTCGCAGCAATGTCCAGTCCAAATGAGGAAGATGTCGTTGATGTATCTCCACCACCGCAGTATATTGCTGTGGTGGTGGGACACATAGACGACATCCTCCTCAAAACATCTCATGAATATATTAGCATAAGTGGGTTCTAAGTTCGACCCCCTAGCCACACCCCTTATTATTTGTAGAATACATCCTGGAAAAGAAAATAGTTGTGCCTCAGAATAATATTAAGAAGATCTATAATAAACTCACATGCTGATGTGGTAAGAGATGACATGTCTAGCATACGTCTGATCGACATGATACCAAGATCATGGTCGATAGAGGTATATAAAGACATCACATCAAATGATGCCAAATGTAAGGAATGAACATCCATGAGATCAATATCATCCAATTTGCCCAAAAAATCTGTAGTGTCCTGAATGTATGACTGTGCCCTAATAGAAAAATTACGCAGGATTTTATCCAAAAAAATAGACATGTTACTAAAAATAGATTCTGTACCCGACACAATAGGGCGACCTGGAGGGTCTATCAAGGACTTATGTACTTTTGGAAGTACATAAATCACAGGTGTAACCGGATGGTCCACCGTGCAAAATTCCAAAACATCCTTGTCAATGATCCCACCCATAACTGTGTCAGTTAGACACTTTTTGATCAACCTGGCAATATCAAATTTTGGATCTGCTTGCAAGGCCAGATATACATCCGTATCATCCAATTGCCGTCTAATCTCCGTAATATACTTAGAGGTATCTAGGACGACCACTGCACCCCCTTATCTGCAGGTTTCACTACAAGGCCTCCACCTCCAACCGAGTCAAATTGGGATTTTTGAATCCACTTTTATTACAAAATGTTTTATAATGCGCTAGTTCAGACCTGACCGCAGTCATGTAGGCATCAATGGCAGGTTCATTAATCACTGGGGAAAAATGGCTCTTGAGAGATAGACTGAGACTGCCCAAGGAGAGTTCACTCACTTGGGCAGTCCCAGACCGTGTCCTATTATAGAACCAAGTCTTAAGTTTAATCCTGCGAAAAAAAGCTGACAAATCAACATCCAAGTCAAACCAATGAAGTGAGGCCGAGGAACAAAATGTCAGCCTCTTGTTCAAGACACTTACTTGAGCAGAAGTAAGTATATTGGATGACAAATTGATGACAGTCATTTCCTCTTGGGCATCTGAGATTTGCTGATCTGGGCACGGGTTTTGTTGTTTCGCAGTTTTATGGGTTCTTCGATATCTGCGGCCACCGCGTCTGGTGCGGCCTCGTCTTTGCGCTGGATGTTGGCTCTGCTCCCTGTGGATCACCACACGGGACGCGGCGGTTTGTCGATTGGATCCACCTGCAGACATCGGTTTTGTGAGTAAATAACATAACCATAGATGGAATAAGTATTTGCGACTAATATAATCGGCACATAGTCCTATCTCTTGACATTGCAACTTGGTCCTTATACAGACTAATCTATATACAAAAAATTCGGATAATCTACGATTATATGTAGATGTTGGGACATTGGATTGAATATCTTGAATATAATACCACTCTTTTCATATGATTATTTATACGAAATTTTGGACTTGTGTCTATTGATGCGAAATTTATGGACATCGGATTTAAGGATAACCATTGCGTTTTATTGGAGCTCTGTGGTTTTAATAATTGTTTTTATTGTGAAGGTACTATATAGTCTGGCCAGACCTATTTATTGTGTTTATTGATTGTAGTGTCATTATATTTTTATCAATATTATTGTTATTGCTAATTTTATCAGTATTATAGCATTTTATTTAATAAAGTACCACATACTCCATATATTGCGAATGCCCAGCCCTTCTTTTGAAATATTTATACTCTGTATTACACTTATGTTTTATGCTTGAGAAAGGCTCTGTGTCCGAGCCGAAACGTTGCTTCACTGTCCCACATGGGCTATTAAACCACGATTTTCTACTGGATGTGCTGTCCGTTTTTCTAATAAATATATATATATATATATATATATATATATATATTATGTGTTTTCTTTATAGGCTCTTACATGCCGTTGGATCTCAGCAAAGCTTGGTTACATACTCTTCAATGACAAGTCTATCCATCGGGGTTATGGAAGGTTCTAATAAAGTAATATATATTTGATGCAGTGTGCATTAAGATGTACACAGTTATAGTTATATTACTGTGTGTACATTATTATGTACACACAGTAATATAACTATAACTGCTGAGGCACTGCTTCTAACTGTGCCTCTCATCCCATAACAACCAATCACAGCACAGCTATTATTTTACTAAATTGCTTCATACAATGCTGAAGACCTATGTTTACCACCCTGTGGCTCTGAAGCTGTTCAAAAATTACAACTCTCATCAAACAGAGCCACAGTTTGGTAAACACAGTTCTACAGTATTGTAAGAATTGCTGTAGCAGACCTCCCAAAAGGCCAAAGGGGGACAATAATAGCGGCACCCCCATAATATCCCCACACAGTATCTATACCCCCAATGGTGCCCCTACACAGTAATCATGCCCCTATAGTGCCCCCACACAGTATTTATGCCCCTATAGTGCCCCCAAACTAAGCTCTCCTGCTTCATAGCCCAAAAGCCATTGTGTGTCACCACATAGCACCTGAGGCTGGGAGAGCACAGGCTGGGGAACGATGAAGCATTAACTATGGCAGTCAACTGTGTCTGCATTCTCAGAATGCAGAGACAATTGAACTTGGGATATACTTAAGCCAACCCGGTTTGCAGTAGTAGCATGAAAGCTGTGCTGTGATTGGTTGCTATGGCCAACAAACAGTTTGCAGGGAGGTGAGAGGCAGACTAAAATGCAGGGGAGATGTAAGATTCAACAGACTCTATGCAAATGCATAATTCCAAAACAGGTGAGAAGATGTTTTCTCCATGAATGGGAACCTGGGGCAGTAGCAAGTTTTGCAGAGTTTGCAGGCAAAATCAAAGTGCTGGGCTAGCCATACACATTTAATTACTGTTAGGCAAACAATCAGCTCTCACCCAACTATCTCCCAGATCCCCCATACACACGGATCAGTCAAATGTCTATGTGTATTTATTGATGGGGGGAAACACTTCCAGAGATTTCTGGCGGCAGCTTATCTCTCGTGGGAACAAAAGGATCAAGTGAAAATATTCATTTTGCCCTATTCTTCTCTCACCTGAAATCATATGACGGGGGAGAGTTGGGCGTTCCCCATACACATTAAACTGGTGGCCAAACTTGCGGAGCAGCAGGTTCAGACAACAATACACATATGGGGGCCTATAAAGAAAAAAACATAATTATTATTTTTTTAATATGGTGGATGTTTCCTTTAACTCTCTAAGGCCTCTTTCACACGGGCGTCATGCTTTTTGCCCGGATAAGATGCGGGTGCATTGCGGTAAAATGTACAATTTTTCCACGCGAGTGCAAAGCATTTTAATGCGTTTTGCACCCGCGTAAAAAAAATCAGCATGTTTGGTACCCAGACCCAAACCCGGACTTAATCACTGAAGTTCAGGTTTAGGTTAGGTGTTGTGTAGATTTTATTATTTTCCCTTATAACATGGTTATAAGGGAAGATAATAGCATTCTTAATACAGAATGCAAAGTAAATTAGGGATGGAGGTGTTAAAAAAAAAAAAAGAAAAGTTAACTTACCTGCTCCATAGCTGCCGGTCTCTGTTCTATCTTCAGGACCTGGCAAAAGACCTGTGGTGACGTCACTGTGCTTATCACATGGTCCAATCACATGGTTCATCACCATGGTGAGGGACCATGTGATTGGACCATGTGATGTGACGTCACCACAGGTCCTTAGCCGGCAGCTCAACATTACAGAAGGAGACAGAGATCCGCAACTACGCGATCAAGTGGACTCAGTAAGTTAATTATTTATTTTTTTTAACCCCTCCATCACTATTTTACTTTGCATTCTGTATTCAGAATGCTATTATTTTCCATTATAACCATGTTATAAGGGAAAATAATACAGATCGGGTCCCAGCCCGATCGTCACCTAGCAACCATGCGTGAAAATTTCACTGCATCTGCACTTGCTTGCGGATGCTTGCGATTTTCACGCGGCCCCATTCACTTCTATGGGGCCTGCGTTTCATGAAAAACTCAGAATATAGAGCATGCTGCGATTTTCACACAACGCACAAGTGATGCGTGAAAATCACAGCTCATGTGCACAACCCCATAGAAATGAATGGGTCAGGATTCAGTGCGGGTGCAATGCGTTCATATCACGCATTGCACCTGCGCGGAATACTCGCCCGTGTGAAAGGGGCCTAACTGGGACAAAGACAACAATGAATATTTCTAGTAAAAAATTGTTTTCGAAAATATTTATATTGACAGATGTACGCCCAGGCAACGTCGAGTTTATACACTATACTATATAATTGACATAAAAAACTATGACGGTAGCAAGCCTTAGCTACCAGGTCATTCGGAGTGGCTGATATGCCCTGTGTGACCATCCACCCCACAGGCTGGCCCTGTTATTAGACCATATACTTGTTTCTAGTCGTTTTTATCTTGATTTTTGTATTTATTATTGGTGTGGCAGTACTAGTCAATAGAGATGTCCCGAACTATTCGCCGGCAAACATCGCTTGTTCGCGTTCGCCGTGGCGGGCGAACATATGCAATGTTCGGTCCGCCCCCTATACATCATCATTGAGCAAACTTTGACTCTGTACCTCTCAGTCAGCAGACACTTTCCAGCCAATCAGCAGCATACACTCCCTCCCAGACGCTCCCACCTCCTAGCAAAAAGCAAGGACAGCATCCATCTTGGATTCATTCGGAAGCTGCCGTCTTATTGAGAGGAGGGACAGTGCAGCTGCTGCTGATTTAATAGGAAAATCGATAGCTAGGCCAGTGTATTCAGTCTCCACTCCAGTCCTGAAAGACTCATCTGATCTGCTGTAAGGACAGCGTCCTGACAGCACCCCAAAAACCCTTTTTAGGGCTAGTACATCAGTCTGCTTTTTTTTCCCCCCTCTGTAATCTAATTGCAGTTGCCTGCCAGCGTGTGTGTCAGGCCCACAGTGTATACTGTGCCCACTTGCCCTGTGCCACCACTCATATCTGGTGTCACAGTAGCTTGCATTTAAAAAAAAAAAAAACTGTTTTGACTGTAATATAATTGCAGTTAGTTGCCTGCAAGCGTGTGTGTCAGGCCTACAGCGTGTACTGTGCCAACTACTGCCAGTGCACAGTGCCACCACTCATATCTGGTGTCACAGTAGCTTGCATGCATAGTACAACTAATCGGAAAAAAAATGACAGGCAGAGGCAGGCCACCCTGCAGGGGCCGTCGTGGTCATGGTGCTGTGACTTCCTTTGGCCCTAGAATAATGCCCAGTGTTCAGAGGCCACGTACCCTGAACTCGAAAAGTTCTGAGGACATAGTTGACTGGCTAACACAGGACACCCAATCTTCTACAGCTTCCGCTCGGAACCTTGACGCACCATCCTCCTCCAGCTCAGCTTCGGGCACCTCTCAAGTTACCACTCGCCCGCCTGCCGCCACCACCAACATTAGCACCACAGCTGCTTCACTTGATCTGTCAGAGGAGTTATTTACACATCATTTGGAAGAAATGAGTGATGCGCAACCATTATTGCCAGAGGATGTAGATAACAGGGATATGTCTCAGTCAGGCAGCATTACACACATTGCCGTACGGTGTGATGATGATGATGTTGTACCAGCTGCTGCTTCCTTTGCTGAGTTGTCAGATACAAGTGAAGCGGTTGATGATGACGATGTGTCCGTGGATGTCACGTGGGTGCCCGCTTGAAGAGAAGAAGAACAGGGGGAAAGTTCAGATGGGGAGACAGAGAGGAGGAGGAGACGAGTTGGAAGCAGGGGGAGGTCGTCGCAAGGAGCTAGTGGCACAGTCAGACAGCATGTATCGGCACCCGGGGTCAGCCAGACAGCACGCCAATCAACGCATGCTGTTGCCACTACCAGAATGCCGTCATTGCAAAGCTCAGCAGTGTGGCATTTTTTTTGTGTGTCTGCCTCTGATAACAGCAATGCCATTTGCAACCTGTGCCAAAAGAAACTGAGTCGTGGGAAGTCCAACACCCACCTAGGTACAACTGCTTTGTGAAGGCACATGATCTCAAATCACAAACACCTATGGGATCAACACATGAGTACAAGCAGCACACCAACTCAAAGCCGCCATCCTCCTCCTGGTCCAGCATCTTCAGCCACGTCAACCACTGCTGTCCTCCTTGCCCCCTCTCAACCATCCGCCACTCCGCCTCTCACCTTCAGCAGTTCCTGCTCATCTGCCCACAGTCAGGTGTCTGTCAAGTAAATGTTTGAGCGTAAGAAGCCAATGTCACAGAGTCACCCCCTTGCCCGGCGTCTGACAGCTGGCTTGTCGGAACTCTTAGCCCGCCAGCTTTTACCATACAAGCTGGTGGAGTCTGAGGCCTTCAAAAAATTTGTAGCTATTGGGACACCGCAGTGGAAGTGCCTGGCCGAAATTTATTTTCACAAAAGGCAATCCCCAAGCTGTACTCTATTGTGGAAAAGGAAGTCATGGCATGTCTGGCACACAGTGTTGGGGCAAGGGTCCATCTGACCACTGATACCTGGTCTGCAAAGCACGGTCAGGGCAGGTATATCACGTACACTGAGCATTAGGTAAACCTGCTGACGGCTGCCAAGCATGGAATGCGTGGCTCTGCAGAGGATTTGGTGACACCGCCACGACTTGTAGGCAGGCCTGCTGCCACCTCCTTTACTCCCCCTACTCCACCCTCTTCGCTAACCTCCTCGGCTGAGTCCTCTTCTGCTGCTGCGTCTTGCTCCACATCAACTGCACCCCCCCAGCTCCCCAGGGGCTAGTCCACATCCCGGATACAACAGTGTCACGCCGTCTTGGGGTTGACTTGCCTGAAAGCAGAGAGTCACACCGGACTAGCACTCCTGTCGGCCCTGAACGCACAGGTGGATCAGTGGCTGACTCCGCACCAACTGGAGATTGGCAAAGTGGTGTGTGACAACGGAAGAAATTTGTTGGCGGCATTGAATTTGGGCAAGTTGACACATGTGCCGTGCATGGCACATGTGTGTAATCTGATCGTACAACGCTTTGTGCATAAGTACCCAGGCTTACAGGACGTCCTCAAGCCGGCCAAGAAGGTGTGTGGCCATTTCAGGCGTTCCTACACAGCCATGGCGCACTTTTCAGATATTCAGCGGCGAAACAACATGCCAGTGAGGCGCTTGATTTGCGACAGCCCGACACGTTGGAATTCAACACTCCTAATGTTCGACCGCCTGCTCCAACAAGAAAAAGCCATCAACAAGTATTTGTATGACCGGGGTGCTAGGACAGACTCTGCGGAGCTGGGTATTTTTTTGCCACGTTACTGCACACTCATGCGCAATGCCTGTAGGCTCATGCGTCCTTTTGAGGAGGTGACAAACCTAGTCAGTCGCACCGAAGGCACCATCAGTGACATCATCCCATTTGTTTTCTTCCTCGAGCGTGCCCTGTGAAGAGTGCTGGATCAGGCCGTAGATGAGCGTAAAGAGGAAGAGGAAGAGTTGTGGTCACCATCACCACCAGAAACAGCCTTATCAGCATCGCTTGCTGGACCTGGGGCAACGCTGGAAGAGGAGTCTGAGAAAGAGGAATCAGAGGAGGAATGTGGCTTTGAGGAGGAGGAAGACCAACCACAGCAGGCATCCCAGGGTGCTCATTGTCACCTATCTGGTACCCGTGGTGTTGTACGTGTCTGGGGGGAAGAGCAGACCTTCAGTGAGATCAGTGAGGACGAAGAACGGGACATGAGTAGCTCGGCATCCAACCTTGTGCAAATAGGGTCTTTCATGCTGTCGTGCCTGTTGAGGGACCCTCGTATAAAAAAGCTGAAAGAGAACGACCTGTGGCCACGCTACTAGACCCCCGGTATAATCAGAAACTGCCTGAAATGTTACCGAATTACCGGAAGTCGGAAAGGATGCAGCAGTTCCAAAACAAGTTAAAAAGTATGCTTTACACAGCGTATAAGGGTGATGTCACAGCACAACGGGAATCTAACAGAGGAAGAGGTGAAAGTAATCCTCCTCCTACCACGACCACGCCGGCAAGGACGGGACACTTTACAGACGTGTTGTTGATGGAGGACATGCGGAGCTTTTTAAGTCCTACGCATCGCCACAGCCCTTCGGGGTCCACCCTCAGAGAACGACTCGACCGACAGGTAGCAGACTACCTCACCTTAACTGCAGATATCGACACTCTGAGGAGCGATGAACCCCTTGACTACTGGGTGTGCAGGCTTGACCTGTGGCCTGAGCTATCCCAATTTGCAATAGAACTTCTGGCCTGCCCCGCTTCAAGTGTCCTGTCAGAAAGGACCTTCAGTGCAGCAGGAGGTATTGTCACTGAGAAGAGAAGTCGCCTAGGTCAAAAAGTCTAGATTACCTGACCTTTATTAAGATGAATGAGGCATGGATCCCGAAGGGACTGACAGTGGGCGTTACTTTTGACTAAAAAAGGCCTGATGAGATGAGCTGCCTTGGGCTAAAAATGGTCCACACGCTGCTGTATTTTATCTCTGCATGCCGGAAGACTTGCGTGACTTCTCCGCCACCAACTAGGGTTCAAGCCGCAATGTTTCAGTGCACTTTCTGCCTGGAAAACATCAATTTTTCCGGCTGCTGCTACAGCAGCGGCTGCAACAATACCAAATTTTTCAGGCATGTGTACATGCCTAATTTTTCTGTCCTCTGGTGCTGCAATGTGGCTGCAAAAACAAAACAAAAATAAAGGCACATACATGTGTCAATTCCCCTTCGTGATCGTTACCTTGTTGTGGTGAAGGGGCTTTCGTATCACAATGAAGCGATTACCTCTATGAATGTGTTGGCAATGGCAATGTTGGCACACCCCAGATGATAAGGTCGTTGCTTCATTGTGAACAGACCAAAAGCGATCGGCTGGATAATTTTGCATAGAAAAAACATACATTTTCTTTGGGAACATCTAAGGTGATCATTAAAGCCTACTAGGCCAACAATGGGCCCACACTGCAGAATCATTGTTTTCTGGGTCACTTAACTGTCACTGAACTACCTCAGCACGACCATAGGCTTTGAAAAACCGCCATCGCCTGCAATCTGCCAAACGTGCGCACGAGCACAGTCATCACTACACCAAGATTGACGCATAGAGGAATAAAATTTATGTCATGAGTGTGTCAACTATTGACAACTCTTTGCGGTTGTCTAAACTTTATTCCATACACGTCCCCTAATAGGGGACGTAACAGGGATTAAACTGATAGGAATAGTACTACTTAACATACCACTCATATTGGGTAGCACAGTACTTTGCACGCACAGTGCCCCAAATTGGAAGTAAGAGGACCAACCAAGCATCTTTTTCCATCTCCCGGTTCCAAAAATCTATTCCATACACGTCCCCTGATAGGGGACGTAACAGGGATTAAGTAGTACTATTCCTATCAGTTTAATCCCTGTTACGTCCCCTATAAGGGGACGTGTATGGAATAGATTTTAGGAACTGGGAAATGGAAAAAGATGCTTGGTTGGCCCTCTTACTTCCAACTTGGGGCACTGCGCGTGTGCCGTGCAATTTACTGTGCTACCAGATATGAGTGGTATGTTAAGTAGTACTATTCCTATCAGTTTAACATACCACTCATATCTGGTAGCACAGTAAATTGCACGACGCATGTGCCGTGCCCCAAATTGGAAGTAAGAGGACCGACCAAACATCTTTTTCCATCTCCCGGTTCCTAAAATCTATTCTTACACCGGCCCCTGATAGGGGACGTAACAGGGATTAAACTGATAGGAATAGTACTAATTAACATACCACTCATATCGGGTAGCACAGTATTTTGCACGCGCAGTGCCCCAAATTGGAAGTAAGAGGACCGACCAAGCATCTTTTTCCATCTCCCGGTTCCTAAAATCTATTCCATACACCACACCGGCCCCTGCTAGGGGACAAAACAAAGATTAAACTGGTAAGAACAGATTTTTTTAATAAAAAAAAAGAGGACAGCCTCTGCGGAGCTGGGTATTTTTGGCCGCGTTACAACATCGACCTCATTCCATATGCGTTTTTTCTGGAGCGTGCCCTGCGAAGAGTGCTGGATCAGGCCGTAGATGAGCATGAAGAGGAAGAGTTGTGGTCTCCATCACCACCAGAAGCAGCCTTGTCGTCGTCGATTGCTGGACCTACGGCAACGCAGAGAGAGGAGTCTGAAGAAGAGGAGTCAGCGGAGGAAGGTGGCTTTGAGGAGGTGGAAGACCAACCACAGCAGGCATCCCAGGGGGCTTGTTGTCACCTTTCGGGGACCCTTGGTGTTGTACGTGGCTGGGTGGAGGAAGAGACCTTCAATGACGTCAGTGAGGACAAGGAACGGGACATGGCTAGCTTGGTATCCAACCTTGTGCAAATGGGGAGTTTGCGGTTGTGCAAATGGACTGTTTGCGGTTGTTTGCGGTGCATTAAACGGGGAGTTTGGTCTGTCACTGTGAAGCAGGCGTAACCCTTACACTACCTGATCGATACAACATCATACCTGATGTTTTAAAGCACGTTATTCCAAACAATTTAGGAATGTTAGGTGATTTATGCCCTTTATGGATTAAAACCCGACTCTGCGTCAACTACGTAATTTTCCATGGGAGTTTTGCCATGGATCCCCCTCCGGCATGCCACACTCCAGGTGTTAGTCCCCTTAAAACAACTTTTCCATCACTATTGTGGCTAGAAAGAGTCCCTGTGGGTTTTAAAATTCGCCTGCCTATTGAAGTCTATGGCGGTTCGCCCGTTCGCAAACATTTGTGGAAATTTGCGTTCGCCTTTTGCGAACGGAAAATTTTATGTTCGCGACATCTCTAATAGTCAATAAGAAAAGATTTGTTTGACTCCTTAATAATGTATAAGGAAGATGAGTGAGACTTCTTTTTTTAGAAGAAGCCATGTACGGTATAATAATAACTTCCTTAGATTGCAATGTATTGTAGTTGAGCTGAATACATCATCTATTTGAAATGTTTTCTGTGCCATTATCGAAACAGATATGTTTTTGGTTATTCCTCCAGCAAGATAAAAGTACTTGTATATGGACGTTTCAAATAATATTCTTGTAGCATTTTATTGTTGCTTGGTTAAAGCATTTTAGAAAGTGTATTTACTCCTCACAAAGTATTGTTCATGTGTTACATATACTGTAGATTATAGTGTCATGGTATCAAAGTCAGCTTTCAGACAAATTCTAAAAGGTCAGTACTGACAGAAGAAAAGATACAGATTTGTGCCTTAGGCTCCATTCACTTTACATTGATGGGGCATTGTCAGCATGTATGGTTTACTGGGGAACCATCCCAATGTTCACACTGACCATGCCCAAGGGCTTTAATGGCCAAACATATATTTTGCCAATTTGTCATGGTAATGTAGCTCCAATTATGATTAAAAGCTTAGTCAACCTTTCATACAGCTGTATACAGGAATTTATATAACATGGTATACTTTTTTTTAGTGGAAGTCAGTATGTGTAAATGAAGTTGAAGGTCAATGATGGGCAACAAAACAGGCATCCTTAGGCATCGTGGCTGCCTTCCTTGAGAGCCTGTGAAATCCAGCCCCCTGGATCTCACAGGCAGGAAGCTGTAAGTGTATTACAGTGTGTAATACACTTACAGCCAATGCATTACAATACAGAAGTATTGTGATGCATTGTAAAGGGGATCAGACCGCCAAAAGTTGAAGTCACAGAGTGGGACAAAAAATAAAGTAAAAAAATAAGTAAAAAAATAAAGTTTTAGCAAAAATTTTGTTTCAAGTAAAAAATAAATAAAAAAAAAGCATCCTTTTCCAAAAATTATGTGAAAAAATGTGCAAAAAATAGGTCTACTTTTCTATTTTTCCCTATCAGGTATCGCTGTGTCAGTATCGACGGGCTCTATAAAAATATCACATGACCTTACCGATCAGGTGAACACTGTAAAAATAAACTGCAAAAAAAAAAGATCAAAAAGGAGTATGCCCCCCAAAATAGTGCCATTCTAACTGTCACCTCATCCTGCAAAATATGAGCCCCTACCTAAGACAATCACCCAAAATTTAAAAAAAACTATGGCTCTCAGACTGTGGAGACACTAAAACATAATTTTTTTTGTTTCAAAAATGCTTTTACTGTGTTAAATAAAAAATAAATTAAAAAGTAGACATATTATCATACATAGGTATCACCGCATCCATAACAACCTGCTCTATAAAAATACCACATGACCTAACCCCTCAGGTGAACACCGCAAAAAAAAAAAGTGTCAAAAAAGCTATTTTTTGTCACTTTACATCACAAAAAGTGTAATAGCAAGCGATCAAAAAGTCATATACACCCTAAAACCCTAAAATAATACCAATCAAACCATCATCTCATACAAAAAAAAAATTAGCATAAGACAGTCGCCCAAAGAATAAATAAAATTATGGCTTTCAGAATATGGAGACACTAAAAACTAATTTATTTTTTTCAAAAATGCTTTATTATGTAAAACTGAAACAAACAACCCAAAAAAGTAGTATATTTGGTATTGTCGCATCCGTAACATCCTGCTCTATAAAAATACCACTTGATATAACCTGTCAGATGAACATTGTAAATAACAAAAAGTGTAATATAGAGCAACCAAAAATCATATGTACCCTAAAATAGTTCCAACAAAACTGCCACCTTATCCCATAGTTTCCAAAATGGGGTCTTTTTTTGGAGTTTGTACTTTAGTGGTGCATCAGGGGTCTTCAAATGGGACATGGCAACTTAAAATTATGCCAGTGAAATCTGCCCTCCAAAAACCATATGGCGTTCCTTTCCTTCTGCGCCCTGCTGTGTGCCCGTACAGCAGTTTTCGACCACATATGGGGTGTTTCTCTAAACTAAAGAATCAGGATAATAAATATTGTTTTGTTTCTGTTAACCCTTGCTTTGTTACTGGACAAAATGGATTAAAATGGAAAATCTGCCAAAAAAGTGAAATTCTGAAATTTCATCTACATTTTCCTTTAATTCTTGTGGAACACCTAAAGGGTTACCAAAGTTTGTAAAATCAGTTTTGAATACCTTGAGGGGTGTATTTTCCAAAATAGGGTCACTTTTTTGGAGTTTCTACTCTAGAGGTGCATCAGGGGGTCTTCAAATGTGACATGGCAACTTAAAATTATCCCAGTGAAATCTGCCCTCCAAAAACCATATGGCATTCCTTTCCTTCTGCGCCCTGCCATGTGCCCGTACAGCAGTTTACGACCACATATGGGGTGTTTCTGTAAACTACAGAATCAGGGCAAAAAATATTGAGTTTTGTTTGGCAGTTAACCCTTGCTTTGTTACTGGGAAAAAAATTATTAAAAATGAAAATCTGCCAAAAAAGTGAAATTCAGAAATTTCATCTACATTTTGCTTTAATTCTTATTGAACACCTAAATGGTTAACAAAGTTTGTAAAATCAGTTTTGAATACCTTGAGGGGTGTATTATCGAAAATGTGGTCATTGTTGGGTGGTTTCTGTGGCGAAACCAACCTCGCCACTGGGTGCTGGAGAAGCCTCGGTGCCAGCCTCTTGCCCCAGCATTATGGGCCCTCTCATCAGCCCATGCTAAACTTAAACCCCATGGCGATTTGACTGTGTTTGTGGCATCTGAGCGCTGTTTGGATATATTGATCGCTCAGATCCAAGCCATCTGGGGATATGTTAAATGTCTATATTTACTGTAATGGTTGGGACATTGTATATTTGAATAGTGATGTCTGTCCTATTGTCCCCACGTGTGTATTGGGGATTTCCCTTTGTCCTGAGAGATAATTGAATTACTCCTCGGTTGTCTCCAGGACAGAAGACATTGTTTAAAAACTATGTATTCTCCTGCCTGTGATAATTACATCAACCCAGTGTAAGGTAATTGTATCACAGGCAGAGGGGAGGATTTTTGTATGGGAGTGTTTAAACTGTAAATCTGTAAAGGATTGGCTGCTAGGTCATGTCCTCAGTTCCCAACCAGGTCCACGGGGGTGGTAACCTTGTTGGAAAATGTGTATAAGTCAATGCTTGTGTGTTCAATAAAGAGTTCCTGTTTTACCTTCAACATAGAGCCTCGTCTCATGTGTATGGGGATTGCTATACGCTGTATACTCCCCTGGCTATAACTCCTAGCTCTTGTAAGAGCTGTTCCTGCTCTCTGGATTTAGGAGAGGTTCACCCACTGGAGCCTGGAGCCTTGTCGTAGGTCCAGGGTGGGTAGGAGACGGTGAGACCTCAACCAAGCTTCGGCGGTTCGTGGGGTCTGCAGCTCTTACGGTGTCAAGTGGAGTGCTTGGAGTCCTCGGGAAGCACTAGGAGCATCATTCGACGGAGGTACCCGGTCGGGGTGCTAGGAGATCCGTTACATGGTTTCTATTATGTAAGCCTCACAAAGTTACTTCAGATCTGAAATGGTCCGTAAAAAGTTGGTTTTGGAAATTTTCGGAAAAATTTCAAGATTTGCTTTTAAACTTTTAAGCATTCTAATGTCCCCAAAAAATAAAATTAACCAAACATAAAGTAGACATATGGGATATGTAAAATAACTATTATATGAAGTATCACTATCTGTTTTAAAAGCAGAGAAATTGAAATTTGGAAAGTTGCAAATTTTTCCAATTTATTTTGTAAATTTGGTATTTTCTTTTAACCACCTCCGGACCGCTGTACGCAGATTCGCGTTCCGGAGGTGGCAGCCCTGCGCTCAGCGACGCATATACGCGTCATCTCGCGTGAGCCGGGATTTCCTGTGAACGCGCGCACACAGGCGCGCGCGCTCACAGGAACGGAAGGTAAGAGAGTGGATCTCCAGCCTGCCAGCGGCGATCGTTCGCTGGCAGGCTGGAGATGTGTTTTTTTTAACCCCTAACAGGTATATTAGACGCTGTTTTTTAATAACAGCGTCTAATATACCTGCTACCTGGTCCTCTGGTGGTCCACTTTGTTTGGATCGACCACCAGAGGACACAGGTAGCTCAGTAAAGTCCCACCAAGAACCACTACACTACACTACGCCCCCCCCCCGTCACTTATTAACCCCTTATTAGCCCCTGATCACCCCATATAGACTCCCTGATCACCCCCCTGTCATTGATTACACCCCTGTCATTGATCAACCCCCTGTAAAGCTCCATTCAGATGTCCGCATGATTTTTACGGATCCACTGATAGATGGATCGGATCCGCAAAACGCATACGGACGTCTGAATGAAGCCTTACAGGGGCGTGATCAATGACTGTGGTTATCACCCCATATAGACTCCCTGATCACCCCCCTGTCATTGATTACACCCCTGTCATTGATCAACCCCCTGTAAAGCTCCATTCAGATGTCCGCATGATTTTTACGGATCCACTGATAGATGGATCGGATCCGCAAAACGCATACGGACATCTGAATGAAGCCTTACAGGGGCGTGATCAATGACTGTGGTTATCACCCCATATAGACTCCCTGATCACCCCCCTGTCATTGATTACACCCCTGTCATTGATCAACCCCCTGTAAAGCTCCATTCAGATGTCCGCATGATTTTTACGGATCCACTGATAGATGGATCGGATCCGCAAAACGCATACGGACGTCTGAATAAAGCCTTACAGGGGCATGATCAATGACTGTGGTGATCACCCCATATAGACTCCCTGATCACCCCCCTGTCATTGATTACCCCCCTGTCATTGATCAACCCCCTGTAAAGCTCCATTCAGATGTCCGCATGATTTTTACGGATCCACTAATAGATGGATCGGATCCGCAAAACGCATACGGACGTCTGAATGAAGCCTTACAGGGGCGTGATCAATGACTGTGGTTATCACCCCATATAGACTCCCTGATCACCCCCCTGTCATTGATTACACCCCTGTCATTGATCAACCCCCTGTAAAGCTCCATTCAGATGTCCGCATGATTTTTACGGATCCACTGATAGATGGATCGGATCCGCAAAACGCATACGGACGTCTGAATGAAGCCTTACAGGGGCGTGATCAATGACTGTGGTTATCACCCCATATAGACTCCCTGATCACCCCCATGTCATTGATTACACCCCTGTCATTGATCAACCCCCTGTAAAGCTCCATTCAGATGTCCGCATGATATTTACGGATCCACTGATAGATGGATCTGATCCGCAAAACGCATACGGACGTCTGAATGAAGCCTTACAGGGGCGTGATCAATGACTGTGGTTATCACCCCATATAGACTCCCTGATCACCCCCCTGTCATTGATTACACCCCTGTCATTGATCGACCCCCTGTAAAGCTCCATTCAGATGTCCGCATGATTTTTACGGATCCACTTATAGATGGATCGGATCCGCAAAACGCATACGGACGTCTGAATGAAGCCTTACAGGGGTGTGATCAATGACTGTGGTTATCACCCCATATAGACTCCCTGATCAACCCCCTGTCATTGATTACACCCCTGTCATTGCTCAACCCCCTGTAAAGCTCCATTCAGATGTCCGCATGATTTTTACGGATCCACTGATAGATGGATCGGATTCGCAAAACACATACAGGCGTCTCCCTGGAGCCTTCCAGGGGGGGTGATCACCCCATATAGACTCCCTGATCACCCCCCTGTCATTGATCACCCCCCCCTGTCATTGATCACCCCCCCCTGTCATGCTGCATTCAGATGTCCGTATGATTTTTACGGATCCACGGATACATGGATCGGATCCGCAAAACACATACGGACATCTGAATGGAGCCTTACAGGGGCGTGATCAATGACTGTGGTGATCACCCCATATAGACTCTCTGATCACCCCCCTGTCATTGATCACCCCCCCTGTCATTGATCACCCCCCCTGTCATTGATCACCCTCTGTAAGGCTCCATTCAGACATTTTTTTGGCCCAAGTTAGCGGAATTATTTTTTTTTCTTACAAAGTCTCATATTCCACTAACTTGTGTCAAAAAATAAAATCTCACATGAACTCACCATACCCCTCACGGAATCCAAATGCGTAAAATTTTTTAGACATTTATATTCCAGACTTCTTCTCACGCTTTAGGGCCCCTAGAATGCCAGAGCAGTATAAATACCCCACATGTGACCCCATTTCGGAAAGAAGACACCCCCAGGTATTCCATGAGGGGCATATTGAGTCCATGAAAGATTGAAATTTTTGTCCCAAGTTAGCGGAACGGGAGACTTCGTGAGAAAAAAATAAAAAATATCAATTTCCGCTAACTTGTGCCAAAAAAAAAAATTTCTATGAACTCGCCATGCCCCTCATTGAATACCTTGGGGTGTCTTCTTTCCAAAATGGGGTCACATGTGGGGTATTTATACTGCCCTGGCATTCTAGGGGCCCCAAAGCGTGAGAAGAAGTCTGGTATCCAAATGTCTAAAAATGCCCTCCTAAAAGGAATTTGGGCCCCTTTGCGCATCTAGGCTGCAAAAAAGTGTCACACATCTGGTATCGCCGTACTCAGGAGAAGTTGGGGAATGTGTTTTGTGGTGTCATTTTACATATACCCATGCTGGGTGAGAGAAATATCTTGGTCAAATGCCAACTTTGTATGAAAAAATGGGAAAAGTTGTCTTTTGCCAAGATATTTCTCTCACCCAGCATGGGTATATGTAAAATGACACCCCAAAACACATTCCCCAACTTCTCCTGAATACGGCGATACCACATGTGTGACACTTTTTTGCAGCCTAGGTGGGCAAAGGGGCCCATATTCCAAAGAGCACCTTTAGGATTTTTACAGGTCATTTACCTACTTACCACACATTAGGGCCCCTGGAAAATGCCAGGGCAGTATAACTACCCCACAAGTGACCCCATTTTGGAAAGAAGACACCCCAAGGTATTCCGTGAGGGGCATGGCAAGTTCCTAGAATTTTTTATTTTTTGTCACAAGTTAGTGGAAAATGATTTTTTTTTTTTTTTTTTCATACAAAGTCTCATATTCCACTAACTTGTGACAAAAAATAAAAACTTCCATGAACTCACTATGCCCATCAGCGAATACCTTGGGGTCTCTTCTTTCCAAAATGGGGTCACTTGTGCGGTATTTATACTGCCCTGGCATTCTAGGGGCCCAAATGTGTGGTAAGGAGTTTGAAATCAAATTCTGTAAAAAATGACCTGTGAAATCCGAAAGGTGCTCTTTGGAATATGGGCCCCTTTGCCCACCTAGGCTGCAAAAAAGTGTCACACATCTGGTATCTCTGTATTCAGGAGAAGTTGAGGAATGTTTTTTGGGGTGTCTTTTTACATATACCCATGCTGGGTGAGATAAATATCTTGGTCAAATGCCAACTTTAATTCATTAACTTTCAAGTGACATCTGTGTCGTCACACTCTTCAATTTACCGCACATCTTTCCAGCATTCCCATTTAATATTCTCATCCTACTACTAACTGAAGAGTATGCCTGCTGTGCAGACAAGTGTACCCAATTGTGTTCTCAGTAATACCCCTAAATAATAGGGCTATGTAGAAACATAAATAGTGCTCTTCATTCAATGCCTGCTAAAATAGTGCTATAATAAAAGTTCCCCATCTAAAGTTTCCCATAGTTTATAGCTCCAGCTAGACAGAAACCCTTAAAAAATAGCACTCTACAGATAGTGCCCCTCAAATTGCCCCATAGAAAAAAACTTCAAAGTGCCCCTAAGACCACATTATACATTTCTGCAAGTATAGTGCTCCTTAAGTTTTCCATATAGCTAGCACCCACCAAAGTTAGAGTAGTGGGTTCCAGCACTCAGTGTGTTTGTGTAAAACATCCAGTTTATCACATCAGATTAAAACAGGCCACACGTTTCGGATTATTAAATTCTTTATCTTGGCAAAGTATGAAATAAGTAAAGTTGTGCCACTAGGTTGTGCCATATAACTAATACCCCGTACATAATATTATCTAACTATCAATGTTACACACTAGTGTATTGTTGGCCGAACCTGCTGTTCTTGGTGGATCTGCCTACAGTTTAATGCATATGGAGATCTTCCAGATCTCCCTCGACAGATGTTGTCAGGGGAGAGAAGGATTGGACAAAATTAATATTTTCTTCTGATCCTTTTGTATGCCTGGGAGATAAGCCATCGCCAGAAGTCTCTGGCAGTATCTTTTTCCTCTTTCTCCATTAAATACACATACATAAATACACATACATACATAACAGCTTTAAATTATTTAACTAAAATATAGTACAATAATACAAAATGTTTTATTGATGACATTAATAAAAAACATGAAAAAATTTCATCTCACCAAATTGTGGTGGTTCCGAGAGGTAATTAAATATATAGACTGTATACATAATATGGGTAAGTAGTGTGTTAAGTACGCCAATATTAAATAACACAACGCTAATGACTATAGTATACTTAGGCAGATATATTGATATAAATAATTCTCAATTGTAGTTAAAGGTACTTTCACACTTGCGGCAGGACGAATCCGACAGGCTGTTCACCATGTCGGATCCGTCCTGCGGCTATTTCGCCGTGCCGCCGGACCGCCGCTCCATCCCCATTGACTATAATGGGGACGGGGGCGGAGCTCCGGCGCAGCACGGCGGTGCACGGCGAAAGGCCGCAGGACTAAAATTACTGCATGTCAGGCTTTTTAGTCCGGCGGCTTCCGCCGTGCACCGCCGTGCTGCGCCGTGCTGCGCCGGAGCTCCGCCCCGTCCCCATTATAGTCAATGGGGACGGAGCGGCGGTCCGGCGGCACGGCGAAATAGCCGCAGGACGGATCCGACATGGTGAACAGCCTGTCGGATCCGTCCTGCCGCAAGTGTGAAAGTAGCCTTACGCCTTCCTGACGCAGCAATTTTTAGCTTTTTCATTTTTGTTTATTGCTCCCTGCCTTCCTGGAGCCATAACTTTTTTGCTCCATTTATATGGTTGCACTTTCTAATGGTACCATTTAATGTAGTGGGAAGCTGGAAAAAAAAAAAAAATGGGAAGGAATTGGCAAAAAAAGAAATTCCGCTACAGTTTTATTGGCTTTTGTTTTACTACGGCATTCACTATGTGGTAAAACTGACTGTGTTCATCATTTTCCAGGTCAGCACAATTTACAGCAATTCCATATCTGTTTAGTTTTTCTTGTGTTTTAATACTGAAAAAAAATTAAAAATTTTTTTTCTTTGCATTGCCATATTATGGTCCCCCATAACTTTTTATATAGTTATGTCTACGGAAATGTGTGAGGGCTAAAAAAAATTCGTTCGTTTTTGTTAATACCATTTTGGGGTGTGTATGACTTTTTTTATCACCTTTTATTCAGTTTTATTTGGGATGTAAACTAATGGGGAAAAAAACAAATCGACCATTTAAATTTTTTTCCATTATGCAATTCACCATCTAAGATTTTTAACATATGGCTTCTCAGATGCCGTGGTCACATTTGACCTCGGCATCTGAGATGTTAAATGTACATGATTGGCATTACTGACGCTCGCAGACATTAGCCGTGGGTGTCTGCTCGCGGACATTAGCCGTGGGTGTCTGCTGTATGAAACAGCAGGCACCTTGTAGCTATGGCGCTTGCTCCGCTCGAGTGTGGGTTACATCTTTAAAGACCTGACATTCACATATAATATGTCCCATAAAAAATAAATATCTATCGAGTTGGCAAAGTGCTTGCATCTATAACCAATAAATAAAGACACAAAAAGATGGGGGGACCCGCCAAAAAATGCAGGCAAAAAAAGTTACAAAGAATTATACATATCTTACATACAAAACACCTCGGGACAGCTGCTACCCCAACACGCGTTTTTGTGGCACCTTCTTCTGGGGGCAGCATTATCCCTAGGAGTCACTATTTTTTAAAGAGGTGGCCAATCAAGCTTTAGAACATATAACTGCACCGCTGAATGGCAAATATATTTTACTTTTGCCACTAATACACGCCACAAAAGGCTTTAGAACATATAACTGCACCGCTGAACTGCAAATATATTTTTATTTTACCACTATTACACAACAAAAAGTGCTGTAGCACTTCACCACACAACGGCTAATAAGCCCTTTTTTCCCCCACTATTACAAACCAAAAAATGCTTTAGAACATATAGCTGCACCGCACAAGGGCAAATAAGACATAAAAATATTTCCTTGTAATCAACCCTGTTATTGGTTGTAGCACCCCAATAACAAGAATGGTTTGCTGGAATTACAGAGCTGTATAATGGCAATATGGGTTCCCAGTCAGTGCAGCAAGGTGTAATAGGATTGTTCCTATTACCCAGCCTGTAAGCTCTCCTACTGAACCCTGTTCAATATAAATGCTGTGGAATGATTCCTCCCTATTCTTTCCCTACACCTTGAATAATCTTTCCGTGCACTTGTAAATCATTTTATTTAGCACAATGAAGTTTTTCCTCGCACTGTCCCTAGCCCCTGCTGACTTCTCTCCCTGCACTAAATACACTGCAAAATGGCAGAATCCAAGATAGCTGAGGCTATTTAGAGGGCTGTGACATCACAGGACTGTCTGGCTGCTGATTGGCTGCATGCATGGCATTATGGGGGATCCTGCCTTCTCGGAGTTACCAAGAAGCGTGAGGAAATTCGGATTCGGTGCGAATCGATTTTTTCCTGAAATTCGGATCGAATTCCACTTCGTCAACTTCGATTCGCTCATCTCTAGTCATTAATATCAAAGTATAGGAAAACCCCCTTGCAGTGAATCTGTCACCATCGACCTCCCTATCAAACTGTTGGCATTGACACATAGCTGTGGTTCCCCTTAATTAAAACATTGATTTTCTTTTATAATTATGTAAATAGATCGGCACTCACAGATACAAGGGTCACGCAGATTCAATAAAAAATTTAAATGTATTCACGAAAATTCCATATACATAAAACTTGCACAGTACGTATTGGCCAATATTCAATTTCTGAGATTAACTGATTCAGAAGGATCATACAAAAAAAAAAATCTAACTGGGCGGTTCTTAAAACAGCTTCTTAAATCGAATCAAAGGCTCATATACAAAAACTCTGGTTAAATCCAAACATGCACATATTGGTTATGGAACTGAAGATTCTTCAAACATTATACTAGATATGTCAGATGTTCAGGCATCACACTCCATACATCAGTGGCTATGTCTCTTTGAACGAACAAAACCAAAGCAGCTGTATTTTCAAATAGCTACACAAGTTCGTTGTAAGAGCTTGATAAAGCAAAGGTTCGGTAAGGACTTGATAAAACAGAAGTTCAGTATACACACTTATTTAAGCAGCCCTTATTAAATTTTTGTAGTTGTTTATTGATCAAAATTTGCGTGATGTATTTATGCGAACTTTCTGATCCAAAAATTCGGTATAGACACAGTGAAGCAACATTCATGAGGTACTCACGATTTTTCGGCCTTACGATTCAATTTGTATGTTCCAAGGCATCCGAATTACCACATGGTATTGGCGTGTGTTGCGCTCATTTCCCGAATATCCGGGGTATGTTATTGCGAGATTACCTCCGTGTCTCACTTCCTGGTTACTGAATATCCTTAGCGAAAGTTTACTTTACTTTTATATCAAATCAATGTTTTCAAAGATGTTCACTGCCGGCAGTATTCTTAAAGCTTTTTCTTCAGATGGCACTGGAAACCAATTCTTTAAATGAACCAAACACGTTTCGGAGTATAATTTTGGTCTTACTCCTTCCTCAGTGGTGGTGTACCTATTTGAAAATCATCTAGCTGCTTTGGTTTTGTTCGTTCAAAGAGACATACACTGATGTATGGAGTGTGATGTCTGAACATCTGACATATCTAGTATAATGCTTGAAGAATCTTCAGTTCCATAACCAATATGTGCATGTTTGGATTTAACCAGAGTTTTTGTATATGAGCCTTTGATTCGATTAAAGAAGCTGTTTTAAGAACCGCCCAGTTAGATTTTTATTTTTTTGTATAATCCTTCTGAATCAGTTAATCTCAGAAATTGAGTATTGGCCAACATGTACTGTGCAAGTTTTATGTATATGGAATTTAGTGACTACATTTGAATTGAAATTTTTTATTGAATCTGCGTGACCCTTGTATCTGTGAGTGCCGATCTATTTACAGAATTATATCTCATTTGGTAAACGGGGGCTTACATTTGATCGTGCACCTAGCCAGGATTCCCTCTATCCAGTAGAGCCACCTTTATCGATTAGTTCTATTGCTTTTCTTTTGTTGATCTGAGGCTCCGTTCCCAAGTTATAATGCTTTTACTTAATATGCAAATATGCCTTTGGAGCAATAAGGACATCGCCATTGTTCCTGTTGCACCCCAGCTACACTTATTTCTGTGGCCAGCCTCTCCCCAGCTGTTTTGCCATTTGCCTGTGTCTGGCAATCAAAGCAGCCTGGGAGAAACTGACCACAAAAATAAGTGGAGCTTGGGTGCAACAGAATCAATGATGATGCACCTATTGCTCCAAAGACCTGATTAGTATATTAACAAAACATATCTTATCAACCCGGGAACAGAGCCTAGTATCAATAAAACAAAAACAGTAATTTAATTTGGTGAATCACAGCTATGAGTCTATGCAAACAGTTTGAATAGGTCACAGATTATCCTTTAAAGGATTTATCCCATGACTAATGTAAAAAATTAAAATCAGACCTCATATAGTACATGACAACCTCTTTCTAACAAAGCTAGAACCAGCCCTGTACCTCACATGGATCCAGAGATCTCTCCCAATCATTACTTTGCTAGATTTATATCAAGCTGAAAGCTCAAGGAGAGTATCTTTTCTGCTGCAGCTAAGGGGGCGTGTCTGAGCTCTCCCTATCACAACTCCGGAGCAGTTTACGATTGAAACTGAGCATGTGCGGCCTTCTCAGTGAGCAGGTCAAAGATATAGGAAAAAAGAACAACAGGTGGCGCTATACAGATACATTTTATTGAATAGCTTACTGGCTATGCTACAAAAGTATTCAGATCCAGGTTCTGGTTTGAAAACTGTAGATTATTTTTCGTGGAACAAGCCTTTAAGAACAATTTGGCTTATTTCACATGAGCAATACGGAATGAGTTGGGTTCTGTTTAAAAAAACCTGATGGTTTTGCATGGAAGTTTAAACAGTTTTCTCTGCGACTGTGTTCAGTTTCAGTTTTTTCCGTGCGGATGCGGTCAGTTTTTCATGTGTTTTTCATGCACATGAAGAAAACTAAAGAATAACAATCAACATATCCTAGCAACCATCAGTGAAAAATGTACCGTATTGCATCACATTCTTCATGCAAACTCCAGGGCTGCATGAAAAACACACAATATAGAACATGCTGCAATTTTTCCTGAACGCAGAGATGATCAGTGATAAACAATGCCCATTTGCACATACCCAGTGAAATAAATGGGTCTGGATTCAGTCAGGATGGTTTTCGTTTCCAACATGCATCACATCCGGAAAGAGGCCTAATAGAATTGCCAGTTTGGAACTGATTGAATAATTAATTAGCAAATTTTGAGCAGCTATAGCTTACTTTCTATTGTCCATTTTAACAAAATGGCCACCACAACATAGCACGAATATTTCTGTATGTAAAAGACACACAATTACCAAAATAGTTTTTGTTATAACTAATATACAGTATATGGGAATTTTCATTGACTTACACGCGCAATGAATAATATTTAGTGTTGAGCGAACCTGAACTTTACGATTTTTGGTACCGGAAAAGTTCGGGTTCAAGTTCGGTGTTCGGGCATTTAATAAAGCTTGGTGAAAGGCTGCAGGGCACCAATCAACAAGCTTTTAAGCTGTGTGCCCTTAGAAGCCATCACAGCCATGCCTACTAATGGCATTGCTGTGATTGGCCGGTGCATCATGTGACCCAGCCTCTATATAATCTGGATCAGGTGTAGCACCACCCATCAGCTCTCAGTAGTGAAGGGACAGAAAGCAGGCAGCTGAAGTGAGGGAAAGTGTTAGTGCGATTTTTTTTGTGGGTGCAATAATCCATCTTTGCACCCCTGACACAGAAAGATAATCATAAATCTGTCTGTTAATTCTGTGGGTGACCTACAGCGATTTTCTTTTGTAGGTACAATGGAACATTGTACTTTGTACCCCTGACAAACAAATATAATAGTTAATCCGTCTGTTAGTTAGGCGCACGTCATATACCCATTTATTGCGTGAAGTACACTTGCACTGCATACGTCACAGGGAAATTGATATAGTTAATCAGTTTGTTAGTTAGGTGCTCGTCATATACCCATTTATTGCGTGAAGTACACCTGCACTGCATATGTGACCGGAAAATTTATATAGTTAATCCGTTTGTTAGTTAGGTGCACGTCATATACCCATTTATTGCGTGAAGTACACCTGCACTGCATACGTGACAGGAAAAATAATATAGTTAATCTGTCTGTTAGGCCCCTTGCAGACGAGCGTGTCCGGATAAGGTCCGGATGCGTTGCGGCAAACCCGCGCGAGTAGGTATGCAATTGCAGTCAGTTTTGACTGCGATTGCATTCCGCTGTTCAGTTTTTATTGCGCGGGTACAATGCGTTTTGCACGCGCGTGATAAAAAACTGAATTTGGTACTCAGGTTGGAGCGGTTAAAAAAAATAAAAATAAAAATTTTACTCACCGTAATCCACTTGTTCGCGCAGCCGGCATCTCTTCTGTCTTCTTCTTTAAGGAATAGGACCTTTGATGACGTCACTGCACTCATCATACGTGGTGATGGATCATGTGATGGACCATGTGATGACCGCAGTGACGTCATCAAAGGTCCTTTTCCTGTGCACAGTAAATAAGAAGACAGAAGAGAAGCCGGGCTGCGCTATCAAGTGGATTAAGGTGAGTTATATTATTATTATTTTTTTTATTAACCCCTCCAGCCCTATTGTACTATGCATTCTGTATTAAGAATGCTATTATTTTTCCTTATAACCATGTTATAAGGGAAAATAATAATCAACGGGTCCCCATCCCGATCGTCTCCTAGCAACCGTGCGTGAAAATCGCACCACATCCGCACTTTTTCACGCAGCCCCATTCAATTCTATGGGGACTGCGTTGTGTGAAAAATGCAGAATATAGAACATGCTGCAATTTTCACGCAACACAGAAGTGATGCGTGAAAATCACCGCTCATGTGCACAGCTCCATAGAAATTAATGGGTCCGGATTCAGTGCGGGTGCAATGCGTTCACCTAACGCATTGCACCCGCACGGAAAACTCGCTCATGTGAAAGGGGCCTTAGTTAGGTGCAGGTCATATACCCATTTATTGTGTGAAGTACACCTGCACTGCATACGTGACAGGGAAATTTATATAGTTAATCCGTCTCTTAGTTTGGTGCGCGTCATATACCCATTTATTGCGTAAAGTACACCTGCACTGCATACGTGACAGGGAAAATAATATAATTAATCTGTCTGTTAATTAGGTGCACTTCATATACCCATTTATTGCGTAAAGTACACCAGCACTGCATACGTCACAGGGAAATTAATATAGTTAATCAGTTTGTTAGGTGCACGTAATTTACCCATTTATTGCGTGAAGTACACCTGCACTGCATGTGTGAGCGGAAAATTCATATAGTTAATCTGTCTGTTAGTTAGGTGCAGGTCATATACCCATTTATTGCGTGAAGTAAACCTGCACTGCATACGTGACAGGGAAATTGATATAGTTAATCCATCTTTTGGTTAGGTTCACATCATATAGCCATTTATTGCGTGAAGTACACCTGCACTGCATACGTGACAGGGAAATTAATATAGTTAATCCGTCTGTTAGTTAGGTGCACGTCATATACCCATTTATTGCGTGACGTACACCTGCACTGCATACGTGACAGGGAAAATAATATAGTTAATCTGTCAGTTAGGTGCACGTCATATACCCATTTATTGCGTGAAGTACACCTGCACAGTATTCGTGACAGGGAAATTGATATAGTTAATCCGCCTCTTATTTAGGTGCATGTCATATACCCATTTATTGCGTGAACTACACCTGCACTGCATATGTTACAGGGAAATTGATATAGTTAATCCGTCTGTTAGTTAGGTGAACGTCATATAGCCATTTATTGCGTGAAGTACAACTGCACTGCATACGTGACAGGGAAATTAATATAGTTAATCCGTTTGTTAGTTAGGTGCACGTCATTTACCCATTTATTGCGTGAACTACACCTGCACTGCATACGTGACAGGGAAATTGATATAGTTAATCCGTCTGTTAGTTAGGTGCACGTCATATACCCATTTATTGCTTGAAGTACACCTTCACTGCATACGTCACAGGGAAATTGATATACTTAATCAGTTTGTTAGTTATGTGCGCGTCATATACCCATTTATTGTGTAAAGTACACCTGCACTGCATACGTGACAGGGAAATTGATATAGTTAATCCGTCTGTTAGTTAGGTGCACGTCATATACCCATTTATTGTGTAAAGTAAACCTGCACTGCATAAGTGACAGGATAATTGATATAGTTAATCCGTCTGTTAGTTAGGTGCATGTCATTTACCCATTTATTGCTTGAAGTACACCTGCACTGCATTCGTGACAGGGAAAATAATATAGGTAATTTGTCTCTTAGTTAGGTGCACGTCATATACCCATTTATTTGTGTGAAGTACACCTGCACTGCATACGTGACAGGGAAATTCATATAGCAAATCTGTCTGTTAGTTATGTGCACGTCATATACCCATTTATTGCATAAATTACACCTTCACTGCATACGTGACAGGGAAAATAATATAGTTAATCCGTCTGTTAGTTAGGTGCACGTCATATACCGATTTATTGCGTGAAGTACACCTTCACTGCATACGTGACAGTGAAATTGATCTAGTTAATCTGTCTCTTAGTTGCACGTTATATACCCATTTATTGTGTGAAGTACACATGCACTGCATATGTGACAGGGAAATTTATATAGTTAATCCGTCTTTTAGTTAGGTGCACGTCATATAGCCATTTATTGCGTGAAGTACACTTGCACTGCATACGTGACAGGGAAAATAATATAGGTAATCAGTCTCTTAGTTAGGTGCACATCATATACCCATTTATTGCATGAAGTACACCTGTGCTGCATACGTGACATTGAAAATAATATAGTTAATCTGTCTGTTAGTTAAGTGGGTGACCTTAAAGAATGTGCAGAACATCATATAAGGGACGTGGCCCTGGTCTTGGTGCTGCTGGGGTTGTTGGAGCTCCTGTTGCAGGGAGAGGACATGGTCGATCTGTGCCAGCTACACACCCAAATTAATCACCTTCCTCAGGTGTATGTAGGCGACAGAACGTTCAGCATTATTTTGTAGGTCCGAATACTGGTGTACGAATGGTGAGGCCAGAACAAGTAGAGGCGGTAGTAGATTGGGTGGCTGATAGTTCCTCCAGTTCCTTCGCATTATCTCCCATCTGGTCCTTTACTGAAAGCGCAGAATTGGCTCCTGGAGCCCATGGGCATCCGTCTTTCACCTCAACCCTTTGCAAATCAGCCAAGCAGTCTGAGCCCCAAGTCATGCAGCAGTCTCTTATGCTTTTTGATGACTCTGCTGGCAGGGTTTCCGAGGGCCGTCCACATAGCCCTGCATTAGAAGTGGAAGAGATTGAGTGTACTGATGTCCAACCACTTATGTTTCTAGGATGTGGACATGGGAGGACTGACGCAGCCCATCTCTGATGATGACGAAACACAGGTGCCAACTGCTGCGGCTTTCTGCACTGTTAAGACCGGCAAGGAGGGCAGGGGTGAAGAGTGCGTGGAAGATGATGTGGAGGATGATGAGGTCCTAAACTACACATGGAATCAAGGTCATGTGAGTGACGTGTGCAGTTGGGAGGAAGAGGTGGTTGTCAAACAGCACTAGCCGCACAGCAAAAGAGGGAGCAGTGTGCAAAATCAGAGTGGCCGTCCCCCAGCCAGTACGCCTGCTACTGCCCACCGCCCCTATGGACTGAACACAACAAAGCCAACTCCAAGGAGTTCCCTGGCGTGGCAGTTCTTCTGAGAATGTGTTGATGACAAAATATGAGTGGTTTGCACACTGTGCAATCATAGCCTGAAGCGAGACATAAATGTTCTAAACCTGAGCACCACCTGGATGACCAGGCATCTAAATGCAAAGCACGAGCTGCAGTGGAGTAAACACCTCAAAAAATGCTAAATATCTCAGGCTCCTCGTGGTCCCTCTTCAGCTGCAGTCTCGGCCCCTTCCTCCCCCTCTGGAGAAACAGTGGCACCTGTCTCACCGCAAACAGAGGATGTGGCAGCAACGCCACCACGTCCATGACCGTCACCAAGCATCTTCACAATGTCCCATGGAAGCGTTCAACTGTCCATCTCCCAAACACTGTAGAGAAAGAGGAAGTATGCTTTTTTTTAAATGCTGTCATTCCATCTGGTGGAGACAGAGACTTTTAAAAAACTTATGGCAGTGGCTGTCCCACAGAACGTGGTTCCCAGCCACTACTACTTTTCCAGGCGAGCCATCCCCGCCCTGCCCATCCAAGTGGCGGAAAAAATTAGGTGTGCACTGCGCAACGCCATCTGTGGCAAGGTCCACATAACCACCGATAGGTGGACCAGTAAGCATAGGCAGGGATGTTATATCTCCCTAACTGCACACTGGGTAAATGAAGTGGCCGCTAGGCCTGAGGCAGATAACAGTTTGGCGCATGTCCTTCTGCCACCGAGGATTTCAGGACGTTTTTCTTTGCCTCTTGTTCCCTCCTACTCCGCTTCCTCCTCTACCACCTCCTCATCTGGTCAGCTTATCAGGTTCACCACCAACTTTAGCACAGCCAGGAGGAACCGACAGTAGGCTGCTTTGAAACTCATTTGTTTGGGGGAAAAAACCCACACCGCACAGGAGCTGTGGACGGGCATGGAACAACAGACGGATTAGTGGTTGGTGCTACTGAGCCTCAAGCCTGGCCTGGTGGTGTGCGATAATGGGCGAAATCTCGTAGCAGCTCTGGGCGTAACTTCGGCCTTCCCGCTCAACGCCTCATATGTGACGTGCCCACAAGGTGGAACTCCACCTTGCACATGCTGGAGAGACTGTGCGAGCAGCAGCAGGCGATAGTGGAGTTTCAGCTGCAGCACGCACAGGTGAGTCGCTCTGTGGAACAGCAGCACTTCACCACCAATGAGTGTGCCTCCATGCAGGACGTGTGTGCCGTGTTGCGCAGTTTCTAGTACTCCAACAACATGGCCAGTGCCGATGACGCCGTCCTCAGCGTTACTATCCCACTTCTATGTCTTATTGAAAAAAACGCTTTGGGCAATGATGGAAGAGGATGTGGCACAGGAGGAAGAGGAGGAGGAAGAGGGATCATTTCCACGGTTATCAGGCCAATCATTCACAAGTCGCGTGGAGGTTGGGTTCCTGCACCAACAGAGGCCAGGTACACAATTGTCCAGCCACGGCACAGTTCTGGAGGATGATGAGGATGAGGAACCGTGTTCACAACAGGGTGGTACCCAAAGCATCACTGGAGAGTGATCGGAAGATGCGCGAATACAAGCGCATGCTGGTAGACACGCTGCTGATGGCATTCCCACCTGACACCAGGGGCTCAGTGTAAGCACAAGGCTAAGGCAGAGGAGGAGGAGGAAGAAGTCATTGACGCAGCTGGGGCACCGCCAGCACCTCAGAAGGGAGGGTTAGAATTGCCGAAATGTGGAAAAGCTCTGTCAGCACGCCACAACAACCAGCACCACCAGCTGATATGGAACGTCACAACATATAATGCAATGGCTCTCTGCAAACCAAATAAAGTACAAAAGCATATTGTAATGCTAATGCTATGCTAATAAATTAGAGATGCTTGTACAAAATTATTTGAGCACGTCTGCCGCACGTCAAGGCGATCTCTGTAAGACTGGAACCTAACACTAAGTTCTACCTGTTAAGTGCCATGACAGCGACCATGAAATTCAGGGGGTTAAAATGAACCAGGCATGGATCCCACAGGACTTGTCCGTATCTTGTGCAGAATAGACAAGTATACTGGCCTCATCCAGCCATTGTTATACTCCAGCGCACTTTTTGTTTTCTTTTTTCTTTTTCTCAATATTTTGGGGTCTTCCCAAATTTATTTAAAAAAATACAAAAATAGTGTTGGCTACCTCCTCCTCCTCTACCACCGCTTCCACCTACACCACCTCCACCACCTCTTCAACCTCCTACTCCACTTTGACCTCTGCCTCCTAGTTCAAGATCATTATTTTTTACTTTTTTTAAAATTCTATGTTATTTTTATTCATTTCCCTATCCACATTTGTTTGCAGGTCAATTGTCCTGCTTTTACCCTATTTTGCTTCCTTTGCTTTGTCAGCACGCCACAACAACCAGCACCACCAGCTGATATGGAACGTCACAACATATAATGCAACGGCTCTCTGCATACCAAATAAAGTACAAAAGCATATTGTAATGCTAATGCTATGCTAATAAATTAGAGATGCTTGGCAAATACATTTTGTACAAAATTATTTGAGCCCGTCTGCCGCACGTTAAGGAGATCTCTGTAAAATGGGAACCTAACACTAAGTTCTACCTGTTAAGTGCCATGACAGAGACCATGAAATTCGGGGGGTGTAGGTTCCACATGCATGCTGTGTCCCCTTTGGTTTTTATCATTTTTGGTGCCAAAGTGGCATCCATTGAATACAGGGGATGCAAGTACCAGCATGCATGCCGCGTCCACTACCCACTCCATACCTCTCCTGGTGTCAGGGGCTTCCAGTGAGTGGGGAAGAGCAGGCTAAGCTTTATACTCATGCTACTTAAAATCAGCCTATGAGGCAGACAGGCTGGTCAGGAGTGCATGACCGACTGGAGTCAGCCATACCTCCAGTGCTAAATACAAGGGAAACACAAAAGGGGTTGGTCAGCACATCCCAATGCGCAGGTGCACGCCGCAATGACTGAAAACACAAAACAACACAACATATAATGCAACAGCTCTCTGCAAACCAAATAAAGTACAAAAACATATTGTAATGCTAATTCTATGCTAATAAATTAGAGATTCTTGGCAAATACATTTTGTACAAAATTATTTGAGCCCGTCTGCCGCACGTCAAGGCGATCTCTGTTAGACGGGAACCTAACACTAAGTTCTACCTGTTAAGTGCCATGACAGTGACCATGAAATTCAGGGGGTGTAGGTTCCACATGCATGCTGGGTCCCCTTTGGTTTTTATAATTTTTGGTGCCAAAATGGCCTCCATTGAATACAGGGGATGCAAGCACCAACATGCATGCCGAGTCCACTACCCACTCCAGCTTATATGGAACGTGCTAGCAGGAGGCAGCATTTCAGCAACATAGTGGAACAGTACGTGTGCACATGCCTACATGTACTGACTGATGGGTCTGCCCCATTTTAACTTCTGGGTCTCCAAATTGGGCACATGAGCCTGAGCTTGCCCTTTACGCCTTGGAGGTGCTGGCCTGCCTTGCGGCCAGTGTATTGTCCGAAAGTGTGTTCAGCATGGCAGGGGGGTGATCACAGACAAGCGCAGCCAATGTGGACAAGCTCACGTTCATTAAAATGATCCCACAGGACTTGTCCGTACCTTGTGCAGAATAGACAAGTATACTGGCCGCACCCAGCCATTGTTATAATCCAGCGCACTTTCTTTTTGTTTTTTGTTTTTTATATTTCCCAATGTTTTGGGGTCTTCCCAAATTTATAAAAAGAAAATATACAAAAATAGTGTTGGCTACCTCCTCCACTGCTTCCACCTACATCGCCATCTCCACCACCTCTTTAACCTCCTACTCCACTTTGATCTCCGACTCCTAGTTCAAGATCATTATTTTTAACTTTTTTATAAAATCCTATGTTATTTTAATTCATTTCCCTATCCACATTTGTTTGCAGGTCAATTGTCCTGCTTTAACCCTATTTTGCTTCCTTTTGCAGCCCTCTAGCCTTTTCTATGACTTTTTAGAGCCATTTTAGTGCCCCAAAGTCTGGGTCCCCATTGACTTCATTGAGGTTCAGGGTCAAGTTCGGGTCCCGAACCCGAACTTTGCGGCGAAGTTCAGCGAACCCGAACTTCCAGGTGTTCGCTCAACCCTAATATCATTGATCGAAGCTACTGAATTTGTATATGGACTTGAGAGGAATCCTTGCCTAATTGAAAAATAATTAATACATGAAGCTTCTTGGTGTCACTTAACCGTAAAAGTATAACTTCCTTTTGAATTATTGTTTTTTTTTACCCAGATATGCCTAAGCCTCCAAAAGAAGACATGTACATTTTACCTGATGAATACAAATACCCAAGAAGGGTCAAACGGTCATTGATAAAGCCACAGAGGAACAAACCATTAAATGTGGAAACTCTCGTTGTCGTTGACAAGAAAATGATGCAAAATCATGGTCATGAAAACATCACCACCTACGTTTTGACAATACTCAATATGGTACGATTGCAATTCTTTCAGATGAGGCGCATTTTGTGTAAATCATTTTTACACTGTTTCCTGTTGCACAAGTTACTGTACGTGCATTAAAGTGGATCTAGTGTAAAGACCTTGCTTTGTGGACATTTGCTAATGGGCAGATTATTGCAGATCTGCAAGGGCAGGTTAAGTTTTTAGACTTTTGGGTTAATGTGTATGTTAAGCCAGACTAGCAGATCCAGGTGTGCAGTGGTGCTTTCAAGTTTTTGAACCCTTCAGAATGTTTTATATGTCGTCATACATTTGAGCTAAAACTACGTGAAATTTTAACAATTAGATAAAGACAACAAAAAAAATTAGACTTGGTCATTTAGTTATTGGGGAAAATGGTCGAATATCAAATGTCTGTAAGTGGCAAAAGTATGGTACAGTATTTGAACCTTTGCTTTCAGTATCTGGTGTGACCACCTTGTGCAGCATTAACTGCAACTTAACTTTTCCAGTAATTTTTGATTGGTCCTGCACATTGGCTTTGAGGAATTTTAGCCCATCTCTCTGTACAAAACAGCTTCAACTCTATTATGTTGGTGGGTTTCCTATGATGAACTAGTTGCCACTGACTGTAAATACCAATCGTTTGTATGAACTGAATTGGTTATTTGGCAATGCTTTTTTAATGTTAGCTAAAAAAAAGGGACATAAGGAATCTAGTGATATGTACAGTAGGTTAACAAGTAACAAGTGTAGCAAATCAGTAGTTCAAGTCTTTACTTTCTTGGTCTTATAGTTAAATATATTAGTAGCAGGAAGTGGTAGGCAATATTTGGGGATGATATATCTATATATCTAACTAAAATATTGGGTATAATTTAGACACTCTATTTTCAAAAACACATTGATCATTATTTCATCAAGTAACATTAACCCTATGCTGTTGTAAGGTTATGTGCACAAGTGACTTAAATGCTGCAGATTTGCTGTTGCAGATTTTCATGTGCACAGCATATCGATGAAATATCATCGACATGCTGTGCAAAAAATCCAGTGTAAATTGACCTGCAGTGTAAATTTAAAATCCAAAGCATGGCAACTTAGGCTGTGCATTCCCATTATGGATTTCAGCCTTTGCAACCATTTCTGTGGCATGTAATATATGCTGCGGAACTGCTATATTTTATACCTTGCAAAATATAAAATTAAATTATAAATAGCAAATGTCCCCAAGAGGTCTTTTATGACCATGAAGGACATATTATGTTACAAAACATACACAAAAATAAGTATTACATTTTGAATAAAATACAAATAAAAAAGACAACACAAACATAGCAACACAATCGCTATAGCCATCCCAGTTGCCCAATATTATACATATTATATATCAATTTGTCTAAAACATAAAAGGAAGCTCATTGTAATACTTATCGGAGTCAATATGCAAATATAAAGGTGTAGTGTCAACTTTTTGTATACACTACTGCTAATAGAACGAAAAAAAAGTTTCCATTAAAAATGTATTAGAAAACAGCCCTGTATTAGAAAACAGCCCTGTATGTCATGGAAAAAATGCTGCAAAAATAATACAAAAAAAATGAAAAAACTAGAGCCATCAAACGTGAAAGAGTGTCTGGTCATTTTAGACAGAACATTTTGACTACAGAGATAAATGAAGGATTGCCAGCAAGGTAACATGGTGGCATACTTTGGAAGGTTGAAAAAGACCTATCTATCTACTTCAACAACCTATTATCCTCTAGTGTTTATCTAGAGGATGACAAAATAACCAACATGAGGAAGAAGTCATTAAGAAAGAGTCTTAGAGGGGGAAAAAAAATCCCCCCCCTGCAAATATTGAAATGTGAAAAAATCCCTTGGATCATGCACTCATCTCCAGTAATCTGATATCCATAACTCCAGGCCCATTTTAAACCCTTTTAATGAATTGATCATAACTGCTTCCTTTCGGCAGAGATTTCCATAGTTTAACTGCTCTTACAGTAAAGAATCCTCTTTTATGTTGTTGTAGAAACCTTCTTTCCTCAAGACCAGGAAAGTTCTACCTTTTCTTGTACAGGGCTGCATTCTCACACTGAAAAATTTCATTACTCTCTGAAACAATAATGGCTTATCAAAAGTATATACCATGAATGTCTGGTAGGTGGTGGTTGCACCTCCATGACTCCCACCTATTGAGAGAAAGGGGTCATATTCTCTCCTAAAAGTGCATCTCTCCCCATTATACAGTAGCTTATGTGAGTTGCTGCAATTTAAAGAAACAGGGGGCACACCAAATAGTCCCTGGAGTGCAAAAGTGTGGTAAAAAAAAATGGTACAAGAAACCCTATCAATGCACATCCAATAATAAGTCAATGATAAAATATATAAAGTTTATTAGACACACCAACAAACACACATTTAGAATTGTATACAAAATAGACAAAGTGTCGGTATACAAAGAAATATATGTAACCGACACATACAGAGTCCACTGAGCGTCCACTAGATGGGGACATACAATGTAAACCAGCTATATATAAAATATACCTATAAACAGCATGAAGAAAATGTAGAATAAGGTAAGGCCACTAATGAGTAAAAACAGACCGAAATAAAGTAAAATATCAAAAGCCAGAACCTACATGAACAGCTGGTGCGTTGGACCTGAAAACATGAGAAACGCCCAACGCGTATCGCCGGCGCAGTCCGGCTTCCTCAAGGGTAATGAGCTACATGTTAGGGTGTCATATATATACAGATTATACAAAGCAATCAACAAAATGTAATAATGTTCACCTGTGTAGTGGGGATAGTGGGGGTAGTGCGGCAGCATGTCAAACCAAGCAGTATGCCGAGAGCCGGAAGCAGGAAGGTCACATGACCAGCAGTGGGAGACAGATGGAACGCAGGATGCACTCCACCGGCCCAATCACTGCTGTTAAATACAAGTAAATGAAATGAACAAATGAATAAATAGGTCTGGAAGGCACCCATGGTTATGAATCACGTGCATCAATTAAGAAAATAAATCTTGTGAAAGAGGACGGAAAAGCCTCTATGGTTAGCATAAACCGGATGTGCAAAAAGCACATGACCGGAAAGGAGGAGCCGCAGTGGAACGCATAATGCGCTCCACAAGCGTGAATGGAACGCATGATGCGCTCCACAAGCGGAATGGATCGCTATAGACCATTGGTGTGTCTAATAAACTTTATATATTTTATCATTGACTTATTATTGGATGTGCATTGTTAGGGTGGTTCTTATGTGAGTTGCTGCTCACTACTCCCATCAATGACAATGAAGACACACCATGGAATCTTTTTCCAGGTTAATACCTCCTTACTCCTTTCTGGAATGCCAAACAGGCATCAGACCACTATTCTAGCAACATATTTGGGTCCCAGAGATATCCTTACAGTACACCATTATTGCTCATCTGTCCTTATATCGCACTGTAGGCTGCTCTTTTCTCTGACATGAAAAATATATCCGAGCATGTCTGTAAATAGATAGTTGTGGACCAGATGGAAGGGTATTGCAAGCCACATTTTGCACCTCTGCTCTAGACACAGTGGATATAGCCTGGTCACAAAAGAAGGTATAGCACGAAGAAAATAACAAAGTTAAGGAGCCTCTGTCAGCATAGTCAACCCTATATATTGTCTGTTAGGTTTGATCATGCTGCTTAAAACATTACCTTTCTTTTGTCTGTATGTTAAACAGCTACAGAGATATGTGTTTTTATTTATATGGAAATTAGCATATTGGAGAACAAGTGGGGCTTAATCCTAGGATCACTGCTTTTGTAACACCACTGTGCTCTGCACACTCCCTCTCCCCTTGATTGACAGTGCTAGACATTAGCATGGTGAGGGCAGAGGTGTATCATAGTATGTACATATCATATACACTGCTTACTATAGTCTTACCGTTCTGAGAATAGAGGTTTTCTATGCTTACAGAGCTTATACATATTACTGGTTTATTCCCAGGCAGAATGTATGATTATAAAGACACCAGTAATATTAGCTTTCTAAACATAAAAAAACACCCTTCTCAATATGATAAGGCTGTACTCTTGAGATAAGTGGTCAGTCTTGCATGTTAGCTGTCACAGGTTCAAATCACAGGAGATATTTCTAGATTTTATTTCTTCAGTTTTTTTTTTCTCCCTCATTAACCTATAGCAAAAGGCTGTTTCCTTACAATATTGAGAATATAGGTTTTATGTACTTAGAAAGCTAATACATACTGTATTACTAGTGTCTCTATATTTATATATTATGCCTGTGAATAAATCAGTAATAGGTATTGGCTTTCTAAGCATAGAAAACCCTATTCTCAATATGGTGAGGATATAGTAAGTAGTGTATTTGATATGTACATGCTAAGACACAGCTCTATCGTCAACATGCTGATGTCTAGCCTGTCATTTAAGAGGAGTGGGTAGTTTGCAAAGCACTGGTGTGTTACAAAATTTGTGTTCCAAGGATTGAACCCTGTTCCCGCTGCTCCAACAAATTGCATATGATAAAAAAAATGCACACAATATCTTTGCAGCTGTTTAAAATACATATAAAACACATTTTTTGTTTTAATCAACATGATCAACCCTACCAGGCAGTATGCCTGGTTTAATAGGGTTCATCTTGCTGACAGACATGGTTTCTAAAATTAGAGGGACATCACTGTGAAATAAGATAAAGAAAAAGCTTATACATTTATTGTGTGTTCATAGAGACTTTATAACATACATGAGGCAAATGATTATATAAGGAATTGAGATCAAACTTTGTTTCTAGAATACTTGATATTTAAAAAATATTTTAACTTGCTGTAGCTCTGTTCCTTGTCATGGTGGGGAATATTATTTCCTGTAAAGTTGTTCAGAATCCCCCATCTCGAAAAAAAAGTTATCCTCTTTAAACGAGTTGTCTGAGATAATTGAATACAGTTTTTAATACGAAGTTCCAAATTACTTTTCAGGTGTCTGCTTTGTTCAAAGATGGAACAATAGGAAGCAACATTAATATTGTCATCGTTGGTCTTATCCTGCTGGAGGATGAACAGGTAATGTTATGAAAGAAGAGTTAGCTTGTCACATAAAAGAAGGTTTTATCATCAAGGTAGCCATGTATTCTTTACTGTAAGAGCAGTGAGTTATGTTGTGATGGCTAATTCATTGTGAAAATTCAAGAAGGTTATGGGAACTAGTTTTCTAGAGATGGGATGTTGATCCAGAGATTTATGCTAATTGTCATATCTGGAATCAGGAAGAAATGTGTCTCTTCTAATATATGAGAAAATTTGCACCTGCCTCATAGAGTTTTCTGCCTTCCCCTGGATCAACACTGTAGGATTATTGGTTGAAATTGATGAACTTGTGTCATTTTTCCAGTGTTACCAACTGTGGAATTAATCCTGTTGATCTTTCTCCTCTAAATGATGACTACACTTCCCTATTCTACTATGTGGCAGATAAAATAATGGACCTGTACAGTTGAAAATCAATATCATTCTGTGTGTTCTGTTTTGCACGGTTGTATTTCCATTTTCACCAAATGAGTATTTCTTCATGATTCATCATACCTACAGAGATCAGGAGATATGTGTAACATTTATTGTGAAGGAAACATCTGCAGCTGCTCTTAATGTTGTCACTTGCCAATTTTTGGTGTGTTGATTGCAAGAGTTCTGAACAATAGACATAGATTGTTCAGCTGTAGTGGAAACAACATAGCAGATTTCAGGCTATTTTGATGTAGCTGGATATAGTCAGTGTTTTTATTGATTAAAATGCTTCTTCTAGAGTAGTACAAATTCTAATGTTTAGTGTACTTTTATGACTTTATATGTATGGTTATTTTCATAAAATTGACACACTGAGCTGTCTATTAATGAAAAGTGCTTGGGGGTCATTGCATTGAGTGAACACCTAGAGTTTTAGGTAAAGTAGACCCATGAGAAATTTCTGTTTTTAATATTTTGTAGCTAAAATTGTTCTTAGCTTAGCAATGTCAGTCAGGTCAGACATCTTTGTTATTCTTCTTCTTTTTAATGTCTTGTTAAATATTCAGTCAGTGACAGTTCAATTATTTTCCAAGTTTTTTTTACAGCTTAGACTTTGGCCAGCTTCCAAAAAGCTAAAGAGCGTATCTTTTGATCAAACACCTGTGTTAACTTTAATTAATGCAATTTTCTCTAAAAATCACTCAGTTAAGAATGTAAGGTATGCTCATCGGGATAAAAACCCAGCCATTCATTCTCCAGCTAAATGTTCTGTCTTCCTTACAAATGATTAGACATTTGTGACATTACATTACTACTCCTCTATATTACAATTTCTTTAAAAAAAAAAATTTTTTTCAAGATGAAGACACTTGAATGGATTGTCTGCTTTAGCAATCCCTTCTTTTATAAGGGTACCCCAAAAATAAGTTGATCATAAGTTTGTCCGTGTAATGTATGAATACATTCTATCCTTCACAGAACGAGATGCTCTGTATAGACGTTGTGACAGGAGGACCCCATTTATTAACTCCCTATTCCCCCATAGGGTATTTAAAAATTGTTTTTCAAAACTGGACAACCCTTTAATAAGAGTATGTTCTGGAAACCATTTTAGTTTACAGGGGTTATCCAACACTGAACAACCCCCTTCCCCTCCACACACACACACATAATGCCTGGACCTGCGATACTGACAATACTTACCTGGTCCCCAATGCCGGTTTCCTTCCGGATTGCTCCACGACCATCTTTGCATCTCCCCCACGTGGAGATAACATCCATCAACAGGAGGGAGGGCACTTGTGCAGCCAATAGCAGGCCGCAGCCCATTTATTTGATTTTACAAATAGATAAATGGGTCACAGATTGCTATTTCTTTTTGCATTGACAATTTGTTTTGATTAATAAGGCATGATGTTCCAATTTAGTGTTTTGGCAGCAAGTTAATATAAAATTAACATAAAATGCTGTGTCAGTGCCTCACTCATGATATTAGGTTTTATGATCACTAATCATTTTATCAATAGCATTCTTATTAAATTTGTTGTCCGTTCAACACCATTTATACTGTATATACCTTTGATCTGCATACAAAGTTCAGTAACTTATACTGAGTTACAGGGTTATATCGTCCAGGGATGACTTCACAATTCTGCTGTTTTTATTTTTATTTTTACTGGAAACAGTCAACAGGTTTGTGAACAGATGAACTGTGTAGTGCAAACATGAGATTAGAATACAGTGCCCTAAATTATGAATCTTCACAGCAAGCTCGGTAGAACCATCAATCTCTGAAGCCTGTACAATTTGGAATATAGCACATGAGGATAGTTTGTAACTACAGGCTGTAACACAAGAATAGTGTGTATTTATGTATGTGTAATGTATTTGCTAAATTATTCCACTTTTATGTAAATAGTAAATAATAATGATATACATCTTAATGCTTTAATTGTACTGTTTGAGTTAGGTTAAATTGGGTTTTCCAAGATTTTAAAAAATGTTGCCTACAACAGGAGGCTGAGTAAAATTAACTTTTACTAACCTCACCGGTACTGTGCCATTCATGCATATGTGACGGCTGTGGCCACTGATTAGCTTGCAGCAGTAACATGGAAGATGAATAGATTGTGACCAATGGCAGGTAAGTTAATTTTTTATTCATTTTACACAGTCCCCTGCTCTTGGCCAAGTTTAAAATAAAATCTTGGAAACCCATTCCATTATCTGCATACTTACAGTACTCAACATCATGTAGTGTGAGAGAAGAAGCTTTAAAGGGAGTCTGTCACATAAATTTCACTAATATACAGTAACTACCAGCATTGTAAAAGCATTATAACCATATCTTTGTATGTCATCTGGGTGTTTATTCCATGTCCAGGAAAAGCACATTTATTCCTATGAAAAATGGTTCCCAAGTGCTTAGCTGGGCAGGTTTTCCTTTTCCAAGTGCCCAAACCTGCTGCCCTTCCAAGCCTGCCCAGCTGGACACTTGGGAGCATGGAATAAACACCCAGGTGACATAAAGTTATGGTTATAATGCTTTTACAACGTTTTGATGGCCATTGCAGGTAGTTATATTAGTGAAATTTACATGGTAGACTCCCTTTTAAAGGGATCTAAAGTGATTGTGTACCTCTCTTTCAGCCTGGTCTTATAATAAACCATCATGCTGACCGTACACTGAGCAGTTTCTGCCAGTGGCAGTCTGGGCTCATGGGAAAAGATGGCAGTCGGCATGATCATGCCATTCTACTTACTGGTTTGGATATCTGTTCCTGGAAGAATGAACCTTGTGACACATTAGGTAGGGTTCCACTTGCCTTTTTTTAAATCTTATTTAATAAGAGAAATTCCATTGTGCGCTTTGTATATCATGAAGTTTATATACTACTTGTATTTTACATCTAATGTATGGCTGATAGTAGTGGTAGAATGGGGAAGGGGAAGCTTGATACATGTTAGCCAGTTGAAAAGTATTGTGTTATTCTCAATAACAGAAATAAAATATTAGTCATCCAGTTATGATACCTTTTTAATGAGAATACAACTATACTGTATATACCATAGAGGGTGAAATATGAACAGTATGTCTATTCTCGTTTTACAGGGTTTGCTCCAATTAGTGGTATGTGTAGTAAATACCGTAGCTGCACTATTAATGAGGACACTGGGTTAGGACTCGCATTTACTATTGCTCATGAGTCAGGTCACAAGTAAGCTTTGTTTTCATTTTTCTTCTGCATTTCAGTCATGTATAACACTGGCATTTTATGTATTTTGTGTAGATAGATACTATTTAAATCAAAAAATGACCTATTGTTTAAATCAACTTTTTATGTCTTTTAGACATTCTAGTCCTGCAGTTATCACAATGGCCCCAAAGCCTAAAGGTCCCTTTACATGGGACGATATTACAGCAGATTGTCAGGAAGGATTTGTTCCTTCCTGATAATATGCTGATCGCTGGTGAAGGAGACTGCTGTATTTACATCTAGTAATCTCCTCTAGAGTATGGGGAGGATCCATCACTAATGCCATCACTCTTCCCCATAAGGACTCAGTGTTTGCAGGCAGGAAATTGTGTTTACTCGATCTGCTGCCAGTAAACAATCATTTTTGTGTGCGAACAAACGAGCGGATTATCCGCTGAATGAGCGTTTCACTCGTTCATCTGTTAATCGGCGGTACATTTACACTGCCTGATGACCGCTAATGAGCATTACTATGAACGCTCGTTAGCAATAATCTGTGCGATTCTCAGCCAGTGTAAAGGGCCCTTAACAATATGCCAAGACTTTCTTTTCTGTATATATTACCTCTCAGCAATTATTGGTATCATCACAAAGAGGATTACAATTACAGATAACACCTATGTATAAATGAAACATATGGATCCACCGTTCACAATATATGATGGTCACAGCTTATCAACCCCCTCCCTGTACAGTGACCTCTGTACAGGTTATATAGTGCATATCTAGAAAAAACTGATTAATAAGAAAAAAGTGTCACTATCTAGTTTTAACTGGCAATTATTTTTTTTTTTATTACTTTTTCTTTTCTTTTTAGCTTTGGAATGATCCACGATGGAGAGGGAAATATGTGTAAGAAGTCTGAAGGCAACATAATGTCACCAACACTGGCAGGAAATAATGGGGTCTTCTCTTGGTCTGCCTGCAGTCGACAGTACTTGTACAAATTTTTAAGGTATTGTACATTAAACAAAAACAATTTTTTTGCACCTCAGCAATGATGATGAGCTGATAATCTTGTAAAGAAATTCTCTGGGACTAAAACATTGATAGCATAACCTTAGCCTAGTCCATCAATGTTTCTTCAGTAAGACCCAACTCTTGGGCCTCACTGAACAAACATTGATGGACTAGACTAAGGTTATGCTATCAATGTTGAATGAATTCCTTGATTGCACAGGCACAAAACAGAACATGTGTGTGGATGTGCCTCATAGTGTAGCTCATTCACATAATGTGGCTGAGCTGTAGTAGGCACAGCCACCCAAATGAACAAGCTGCTGTGACAGTCTCGCAAATGAATAAAGTCAGTTTGTTTTTAAGGCCCTTGCATAGTAATATATTATACAGTGGTGCTTGAAAGTTTGTGAACCCTTCAGCATTTTTTATATTTTTGCATAAATTTCAGATTTTCAAGTCCTAAAGGTAGATATATATAAGTACAAACAATGGAGTTCAATGATCCAATATCGCATGTTTGTTTACCTTTGCTTTCCGTGTCTGGTTTGACCCCTTTGTGTAGCAATAACTGCAACTAAGCATTTCCAATAATTGTTGATTAGTCCTGCACATCGGCCTTGAGGAATTTTAGCCTATTCCTCCATACAAAACAGCTTCAACTCTGTTATTTTGGTGGGTTTCCTCCAATAAACTGCTCTATTCAGGTCATAAAAACAATTTAGCATTTTTCTGATGGTATTCTCATGAACATTAACTAATCTGAGAAAGGCCTTTAGTTGCTTAGAGGATACCTTTGGTTCCTTTGTGACCTCATGGACCACTACACGCCTTGCTTTTGGCATGATCTTTGTAGTTCAGCCACTCCTAGGGAGAGTAATAATAGTGTTAAATTTAGTTCATTTGTACACAATCTGTCTATGTTACGATAATGGTAAACACCGCTAAAATCCAAGGCAGGAGGATTGGTGGTTATGAAATGGTACTTTAACCTTTTACAGCCTAATGACATCAATATCTCTTCTTCTGAGGCCTTAAAGGGATTCTGTCACCAGGTTTCACCCCTGTCAGCTAAACATATGCTGATGTTCAGGGCCTCATCAGGATTCCTAATGTGGGCTTCTAAATGTGATCCGTAGCCTTATTTTGCTAAAAAAACAGGTTTTACTAACCTGTCACTCAAAGAAATAAGGTGCCCAAGGGGATGTCAAGGGATGCAAGGTGCCGGCCGCACCCACCGCCGTTCATGCCCAGCGCCGCCTTTCCAGACTTCTGCACCGCCTCCTAATCCTCTGTGCCGCCTCTCGCTTTCCCTCCCTCCCCCCTCCTCCTGCTGTAAGATATCGCTAGTGCGCACAGGGCTCTGAGAGGCTGGCGCCAGAGTGCAGGTCATACCTGGGTTGAGGGAAGTGCCGGCGCATGCGCACTTCGCTTTAAGAAGCCAAATCGAGAAGTCCGCACGGGCGCATCAGGCAGAGCCCTGTGCGCACGTGCGAGATCTTACAGCAGGAGAGGGGATGGAGGGAGAGCGAGAGGCGGCACAGAGGATTAGGAGGCGGTGCAGAAGTCTGGAAAGGCGGCCCCGGTGCACGAACGGCGGTGGGTGCGGCCGGCACCTTACATCCCTTGATATCCCCTTGGGCACCTTATTTCTTTGAGTGACAGGTTAGTAAAACCTGTTTTTTAGCTAAATAAGGCTACGGATCACATTTAGAAGCCCACATTAGGAATCCTGATGAGGCCCTGAACATCAGCATATGTTTAGCTGACAGGGGTGAAACCTGGTGACAGAATCCCTTTAAGAAATCTCCTTAGTTTGGCCATGAGACACTTCCATAAACTTATTGTAAATATCAGACTTTGATTAATCCCTGTTCTTTAAATAACACAGGTCACACCTGAGCTGAGTAATATATAGTGCTATATAAGTGCATAAAAGAAATAATAAAATAAACTGGCTAAATATTATAATTGCGTTGTGAATGCATGTTTGTTGATTCCATAACTGCATCACAACTGTGCTGTCTGGCAGCACTCTAATTCTAAAGGTTCACATACATTTGCTGCTCAGACATGTGATATTGGATCATTATACTCCATAAATAAAAGTCAATTTTTTTAAATTCATTTATTTGATTTGGTTATCTTTTATTTGAATGGGTTGTGTGAAAATCTGATGTAGCTTTGTGTCAAATTTATGCATAAAAATACATAGAAAATTCTGAAGGGTTCACAGACTTCCAAGCACCACTGTATATATTATAATTAGAGATGAGTGAAGTTTTAAAAAATTTGATCTGGTCGATTTGCTGAATTTTTCCCAAAAATTTGCTTCAATCCGAATAAATTTATCACGAAGTGTCACGTAGTTACGTTTGTTTATTTTTTATTCTTCCATATACAAACGAGTATAAAAGATATCGCTGAGGTGGACCTGTTCTCACATAGAACGCTGAAAGGCGACAGCCGTTTCGCGCTGCCGCGCTTCCTCGGGCCGCTGACCTCACAGTGCAAGTCTGTGCCTCCTTTTAGCGTCATTACTTGTGGTTGTTATAGTAACCCCTGATGCTTTTTCGTTCATTAAAAACAAGTCTACACATTGACACAATATAATAAATTTCTATTAATTTCATATAAAAACACTCAGGTCATTCCTCTCATTGAGACCAAGGGGACCCATGGCTGCCACTCGAATGATCCACCGAGCGTCCTTTTGTAATAATAAGCGGTGCCTATCACCATCCTGTGGCATGTTGCTAAGGGCTGTGGCATCGCAGGTAATGGCTATCTGCTGATTGGCTGGCTGAATGGCATTATGGGTCATATCTTTTTCCTGGGCTTCTTACTTTCACTTTGTAACATGTGTAGCTGCCATTTTAGAAAAAAAATGATTTACCACAAAGTGCGAGGAAATTTGGCTTTGTGGCAAATGGAAATTTTCCTGAAATTCGGATTGAATTCAATTCATTTCACTTTTCTTCGCTGAATGCTAATTAGAATTGAACCATAATACAATACCCATAGACTACTTTAGGGTCCTATATTCCCTTTTTTCTTATGGAATTTTTTCTTATGGAAGCACCCAGATTTTTTTTACGATTCATCAGATTCCATGTGAATCTAACACAAAAACAGAATTGAGACATGCCCCATGGGATGCCATTTTTATGAAGCTTCTCAGCTTAAGAAGCATTGCTTATAGGACCGAACTCAATGCAGCGTCCCATGACTCTTCCGCTAGCTAATAAAATATAGGCTCTGGAGAATAAATAGTATTGATTTTTATTCAATACTTATTATATCACTTCACTGTTATTTGTGCTTTGTGGGTAATGATGTCCAGGTTTTAAAACAGCATTTTTGAAATATGTTTAATCTTAAACATATCAATGATAAATATACAGTATGTTGTATTGGATAAAGATAAATGATGTGTTCTTCTACTGTTCATGCTGTTAACATTTGTTTAATTTTGTGATTTAAAATAAGAAAATCCAAGTCTTATCTGACTACATGCTGCTAGATTAGGAACTGCTTAGAGTTTGTGATACAGGCAGCGTTATGTGTTTCTTCTGCTTTTCCAAAGAAAAAGGAAAAAGTCTGGTACTGTGTAAGCCAATAGAAAACTAGTTTAGTGCTCTCATTGAGAGAAACAAGAGTATTGCACGTTTGATAACTTTTTATAGCTAACAAAAATATCAGTAATGATGTTACATGGCGAGATTTCGAGATATCACCAGTCCCTTCATCAGGCGTACTACAAGAATATATGAATATATACAGTATGTAGCCCAGGACACAATGAAGAACACATGAAAGTTCTCATATTAAAATGTAACTTCAAATCCCAAAGAGCTAGAAGAATTTGGGAATACAAAATTATAACACCGCTTGACACTTTGAATACTGGACTGAATTTGTCCCCGGGATTTATGACACACTACAAGATCTAAAGAGTCTTTTATAGACATAGTTGGGTCTCTGAGATAACATAAATTTTTTGAGACCATAAAACTTTCACACCCCTTATCTGTAAGATAATTAAGGACTCATTCTTAAGATCTTTGATATGTTGTTCTGTTATTTTTCAAATGTCCATTCATTCCCTCATGTCTCTGTTTTTATTGTATATATTACTGTTTCTTCATATATTCTTGTAGTACGCCTGATGAAGGGACTGATGATGTCTCGAAAGCTCGCTATGTAACATCATTACTTTAATTTTTTTAGCCATTAAAAGGTATCAAACCTGCAATACTCTTGTTCTCTTAATGAGAGCACTAAACTTGTGTTTTTCTACTCTTGATCCAGCTACAGTAAGCATGTTGTGCATGTAATCCGCTGTATAATGTTCCCAGGATCTTAAAACACGCAGTGCAATGACTGAAATACTTTCCTTAAGGATCCAATTGTTTTACAGAGCATATTACAAGTCTCTTTTTTATTGCCCATTTGCTCAGTGACAGGGAGGATATTGAGGCTGCTGCATTATGTTGTTAGCCACAGGAACACTATCAGTTTCGCCTTTCACAATGCTACTGATTGAAGGAAATGGCATTAAAATAGTGTAAACAGATGTTTGCCCAGTGTTCCTGGAAAATTGAGTTCCCTAGAGCAAAACAATCCAACCACCCTGCAGTTAATGTAGTTTCTGTGAACTTGACTTGATGAAGTTTTCTGCTATTGAATATAATTTCAGCTGTTTACATATGAATCCAGTAACAAAACAGCATACTAATGTACTAACAGAAGCGTGTGCACTCTTGAAGGAGAGCTGGCTGGCAGAGATACCTTATTGCTTTTATATACTTTGTCACACAAAAAAATGTTTCAAACCAACACCTGGGTTGTTATAATTTTACGTAACAAAAAATGTATTATAGCCAATAACACTATTTGTATAGCGCCACCTGATTTTTTTTCTTATTTACCTTATTTCTCCATCTACCTCAGTAACATTTCTAAGGTGCATACACATGCCCAGTAGTGATGGACGAACATCGTCCGGGACGATTCGCGAACGCAATCATGCGAATGCGATCAAATGTTCGCAAACCGCAAGTTTGCGGCGGGCCCCATTCACTTTAATGGCAAGCGAACCTGAAAAACCTTCCGGTCATATTTGCAGCCACTAAATACTTACTAGAAGTGCACAAATCGTCCGACAACATGGACAGTGACATACCAGAGGGGGATCAATGGCAAATATTCCCACAAAAAATATGTATTTTAATCAGGGGCCATTTTTATGTATCTTAAAGGGAAACTGTCATGAATGTGCCTTCCTGGAGCCTAGAATTGTTTTATTTTAGACCATGGGGGTACAGGCCCCAAACATTATGCATTCACCGGACAGAAAACATCAAGTGATTATGTGACTGGAGGTATATTAGACGTTTATTGGATATAAATTTTACTGCAGGCCAGTGGACTACAGGCTCCAAAAATTATTAATTCACCATACAGTAAAGAACAATTGATAATGTGGCTGGAGGTACGTTTGGCAGTCACCGTATAACAATTTTACTGTTGGCCAGTGAGATTACAGGCCCCAACAATTATACATTCAACGTACATATAAGATCAAGTGATTATGTAACTGGAGATATATTAGACAGTCAATAGATATCAATTTTACTGCAGGCCAGTGGACTACAGGCCCCAAAAATTATTCATTCACTGGACAGAAAACATCAAGTGATTATGTGGCTGGAGGTATATTAGACGGTCATTGGATATCAATTTTACTGCAGGCCAGTACAAATACATGTCAAATACACATGTTTAAAAGAACTAAAAATATAAATTGGATTTAAAACATGGCTAACGAAATCCCCCCCCCTTGAAAAAACCTCAAATGATAATAGTTGGAATTCGATAACACGTGGTCGTCACAAGTGTTGAATTCCTCTGTGGCCCCAAAAATTAGGCATTCACCGGACAGAAAAGGCCTTTTATTCTGCTGTATTTACATAAGACAGGGACCATTATTTGTTCTGGGTGGTGGCGGATATGTGCGGGCTGGCATGAGGAAATTCAATTAAACGTGGTTGTCACAGGTGTTGAATTCCTCCGAGATCCATACGTCATTAATTTTTTAAATGTGAGGTAGTCCACAATGTCGTGAGCTAGGCGAGTGCGCTTATTGGTCACGATCCCCCCTGCTGCACTGAACGTCCTTTCGAACAGGATACTCGATGAGGGGCAAGCCAAAAGTTCCATGGCAAATTGTGCCAGCTCTGGCCAAAGGTCAAGCCTGCACACCCAGTAGTCCAGGGGTTCCTCGCTTCTCAGAGCGTCCACATCGGCCGTTAACCCGATGTAGTCGGACACCTGTCGATCTAGGCGTTCCCTGAGGCTGGATCCAGAGGGCAGCTGTCGATGGGTTGGCTGCAAGAATGACCTCATATCGTAAGTGACCAACACATCTTAAAACCGGCCTCTTCTTGCATGCACTGTAGGATTGTTACCCGCAACTGTTTCTCTGCGGGTAGAAATTCCTCTACCAGCACCCGCAACAGCAGAATTAAGCATCTCTCGAAGCAAGGCCTGAAAATGCTGCATTCTGACAGCCCTCTGTGATGCTGGTAACATGTCCGCCATTTTGTGTTTGTACCGGGGGTCTAAGTACGTTGCCACCCAGTACTGGTCCTTGCCCTTTATGCTTTTTATAACAGGGTCCCACTTTAAACACTGGAGCATAAAGGCCCCCATTTGCACAAAATTGGAAGCGGTGGAGCAGCCTGGCTCCTGCTTATCGCCCAGGAGAATGTAGTCCTCGGTCTCCTCCCCCCCAGCCACGGACAACACCAGGGATCCCAGAAAAGTTTAAAGCCTGCTCTTCTTGCTCCTCCTTGTCCTCCTCCCCGCAGCCACCATCCTCCTCTGACTCCTCTTCAGACTCCTGCTGACTTGTCTCAGATGGAGTAGCCTCCCCGGGAATTCATTTAGCATTGCAACTTCCTCATCTTCCTGCTCCTGCTCCTCGACGGCTTGATCAATGACACGACGCAATGCACGCTCCAGAAAGAAGGTGTAAGGTACAATGTCACTGATGGCGCCCTGGCTGCGACTGACCAGTTTGGTGATCTCATCAAATGGCCTCAGAAGTCAGCATGCGTCACGCATGAGCAGGCGCGGTTTAAAAAAAACAAGCTCCCAGAACCTGTCCTGCCGCAGAGTTCGTACAGGTGGTCGTTAACGGCATGTTTCTGCTGGAGCAGCCTATCAAGCATATACAAGGTGGAGTTCCAGTGCCTCGGGCAGTCACAAATCAGACGTTTGACGGGCAGGTGGTGTCGCCGCTGAACGTCAGCAAGGCGAGCCATGGCCATGTAAGATCTTCTAAAATGGCCAGAGATTTCCCTGGCCTGCCGCAAGATGTCCTGGACCCCGGGGTATTTGGCAACGAATCGCTGCACGACTAAGTTCAGGACATGTGCCCTGTTTCAGCGCGCTCAGCAGATTTGCACCGTTGTCACACACCACTTTACCAACTGTCAAATTGAGTGGGGTTAGCCACTGATCAGCCTGTGACCACAAAGTTGAAAGGAGTGCAGGACTGGTGTGGCTCTTGGCTTCCAGGCACAACAGCCGCAGCACAGCATGGCAACGTCTCACCTGGAACGTCAAATTGGTTCTGGGGAGCTTGGCGGGTGCAGCGGAAGAAGCAGTAGCAGTGGAAAAGGAGAATTCAGCCGAGGAGGAGACAGAGGATGGAGTAGGAGGTGAAGAAGAGGCAGGCCTGCATCAATCCGTGGTGGTAACACCAAATCCACACAGGTGCCACGGGTTGCATGCTTCACAGCCATCAGAAGGTTCACCCAGTGGGCAGTAAAATTTATGTACCTTCCCTGCCCGTGTTTGCTAGACCACGTGTCCATGGTCAGATTTATCTTGGCACCAACACTGTGTGCCAGAGTTACATTAACTTGCCGCTGAACATGCCCATATAGCTCTGGTATGCCCTTCTGGGAGAAATATTTACTTTCGGGGACCTTCCATTGCGGTGTGCCAATGGCCACAAATTTTCAAAAGGCCTCTGAGTCCACCAGTTTATATGGCAGCTGGCAGTCAGCTGTTGGGCAAGAGGGTTATCCAGCGTCATCAACGTTTTACGTTCAAACATTTGGGCCACGAAAAAATGCCTTTTGTCAGATGAACGCGTAAACGACACGGTGGGAGTGTGGCTTTGTGGGTTCTGACAGTGTTGCTCCCACTGGGTTTGGTGATGGGAGGCCAGGTGCCTCCTTAAGGCAGTCGTCCCTAGGTGAGTGTTTGGCTTACTGCGACTTATTCGTTGACAGCAGATGGCAACACTATTGTCAGCAGCTGAGACGTTAAAAAAAAGCCCCCATTGCAGAGCCATGTGTCGGCATCCTGGATGGCTCGCTCCAGATACATTTGCAGTCTGCTTTTTGCCTCCTGTGCACTGCGAGTTCTGCCTGCTTCTCCTCCTTCTCCTCCCTATCTGCTGCTCCGTCTCTCCCTCTGAACTCCCCTCCTCTTCCTCTCTTGTGGGCACCCATGTGACATCCAACGACACGTCATCATCGTCACCTTCACCACCACTGACATTAGAGATCTCGGAGTAGGCAGCAACAGCGGGGACCACCCTCCTTGGGCTGATCTGGATACTGTCGTTTGCCTGCCTCTTCCATTTTCAAAATGACCCTGTGACAAAGTCCCTATAGAAGAGCAGTATTTGTGGAAGCAGATATATTGCAGGCCTCAATCAATATTTGGTGGAAGCCGGTATATCAATACCCTGTATCAGTATTTTGTGGAAACAGGTATATAGAACCCAATAATGAGTATTTGTTGGAAGCTGGTAAATCAAAACACTTAAAGGGAACCTGTCACCGGGATTTTGTGTATAGAGCTGAGGACATGGGTTGCTAGATGGCCACTAGAACATCCCCAGTACCCAGTCCCCATAGCTCTGTGTGCTTTTATTGTTTAAAAAAAACGATTTGATACATATGCAAATTAACCTGAGATGAGTTCTGTCCCTGACTCTTTTTTTTCCACAATAAAAGCACAGAGAGCTATGGGGACTGGGTATTGCGGATGTGCTACCGGCCATCTAGCAACCCATGTCCTCAGCTCTATACACAAAATCCCAGTGACAGGTTCCCTTTAATCAATATTTGGTGGAAGCCGGTATATCAACACACTGTATCAGTATTTTGTGGAAACCGGTATATAGAACCCAATAATGATTATTTTCTGGAAGCTGGTAAATCAAACCCCTTAATCGATATTTGGTGGAAGCTGGTGTATAACAGGCCTCAATCAATATTTGGTGGAAGCCGGTATATCAATATCCTGTATCAGTATTTTGTGGAAAGAGGTATATAGAACCCAATAATGAGTATTTGCTGGAAACCGGTAAATTAAACCCCTTAAAGGGAACCTGTCACCTGGAATTTGGCAATAGAGCTGAGGACATGGGCTGCTAGGACGTCCGCAATATCCAGTCCCCATAGCTCTCATGTGTTTTTATTGTGTCCAAAAAACTATTTGATAGATATGCAAATTAACCTGAGATGAGTCCAGCATGAAGGAGCCTAGCACCGCCCCGAATCCTCCGAATCTCCTCCTTGCTCCCCGACTTCACAAAGCTAGAGCGCCATAATATCGTGATGCGCGAGCTAGCGCATGCGCAGTGTCGGCATAGTGTTCCTTCCCTGTGCTGGCATCAGCCTCAGGGAACGAACTGTGCATGCGCTAGCTCACACATCGCCAGATTACGGCGCCCTAGCTTTGTGACGTCGGGGAGCAAGGAGGAGATTTGGAGGATGCGGGGTGGTGCTGGACTCATCTCAGGGACAGGACTCATCTCAGGTTAGTTTGCATATCTATTAAATCGTTTTTTGGACACAATAAAAACACAGAGAGCTATAGGGACTGGATATTGCGGACAAGCTAACGGCGATCTAGCAGCCCATATCCTCAGCTCTATTGCCAAATTCCAGGTGACAGGTTTCCATTAATCAATATTTGGTGGAAGCTGGTATATCAATACCCTATATCAGTATTTTGTGGAAACAGTTATATAGAACCCAATAATGAGTATTTGCTAGAAGCCAGCAAATCAAACCCCTTAAACGATATTTGGTGGAAGCTGGTGTACCGCAGGCCTCAATCAATATTTGGTGGAAGCCGGTATACCAATACTCTGTATCAGTATTTTGTGGAAACAGGTATATAGAACCCAATAATGAGTATTTGCTGGAAGCTGGCAAATCAAACCCCTTAATCAATATTTGGTGGAAGCTGGTGTATCGCAGGCCTCAATCTATATTTAGTGGAAGCCGGTGTATCACACCCCTCAATCAATATTTTGTGAAAGCCGGTGTATCACACCCCTCAATCAGTATTTTGTGGAGGCAGGTATATTGCACCCCTTAATCAGTTTTTTGGGGGGCAACAGGTATATCACACCAGTTGCAATTAGTTATTCGAATAGCTTTTGTCCCTCTATATATCTGCAGTATCTCAGCAGAACCGCACACAACTGCTGCACAATACAAATGCACTATAATATACTTTCCATGTTAGAAGGTATATTATAGGTATATCACACCCCTCTATCAGTTTTTTGGGGGGCAACAGGTATATCACACAATTTGCAATTACTTATTCCAATAGCGTTTGTCCCTCTATCTAGCTGCGGTATCTCAGCAGAACCGCACACAACTGCTGCACAATACAAATGCACTATAATATACACTGCCTGTCCAAAAAAAAAGTCGCCACCTGGATTTAACTAAGCAAATAGGTATGAGCCTCCTATTGGATATTTACTGCATGGGCGATTATCTTTCAGCTGGCAGCAAGTTATTTAACCCCAACTGGTGCAATGAATTGCTTCTAATTTCTTAAACAACCATGTCGAAAGACACATCTCGTGGTCGTGGAAAAGATGTAAGTCTGTTTGAGAAGGGTCAAATCATTGGCATGTATCAAGCAGAGAAAACATCTAAGGAGATTGCAGAAACTACTAAAATTGGGTTAAGAACTGTCCAGCACATTATTAAAAACTGGAAGGATAGTGGGGACCCATTGTATTCGAGAAAGAAATGTGGCGGGAAAAAAATCCTGAATGATCGTGATCGATGATCTCTTAAACGTTTGGTGAAATCAAATCGAAGAAAAACAACAGTAGAACTCAGGGCTATGTTTAATAGTGAAAATAAGAGCATTTCCACACGCACAATACGAAGGAAACTCAAGGGACTGGGACTGAACAGCTGTGTAGCCGTAAGAAAACCACTAATCTGTGAGGCAAACCAGAAAAAAAGGCTTCAATTTGCTAGGGAGCATAAAGATTGGACTCTAGAGCAATGGAAGAATGTCATGTGGTCTGATGAATTATGATTTACCCTGTTCCAGAGTGATGGGCGCATTAGGGTAAGAAGAGAGGCAGATGAAGTGATGCACCCATCATGCCTAGTGCCTACTGTACAAGCCTGTGGGGGCAGTGGTATGATCTGGGGTTGCTGCAGTTGGTCAGGTCTAGGATCAGCAACAGTATTTGCTCCAAGAATGAGGTCAGCTGACTACCTGAACATACTGAATGACCAAGTTATTCCATTAATGGATTTTTTCTTCCCTGATGGCACGGGCATATTCCAAGATGACAATGCCAGGATTGATCGGGCTCGAATTGTGAAAGAGTGGTTCAGGGACCATGAGACATCATTTTCACACATGGATTGGCCACTACAGAGTCCAGACCTTCACCCTATTGAGAATCCTTGGGATGTGCTGGAGAAGGCTTTGCGCAGCAGTCAGACTCTACCATCATCAATGCAAGATCTTGGTGAAAAATTTATGCAACACTTGAGGGAAATAAATCTTGTGACATTGCAGAAGCTTATCGAAACAATGCCACAGCGAATGCGTGCCGTAATCAAAGCTAAAGGCGGTCCAAGAAAATATTGGAGTGTGTGACCTTATTTTTTAGGTGCCAACTTTTTTTTGGGACAGGCAGTGTACTTTCTATGTTAGAAGATATATTATAGGTATATCACACCCCTCTATCAGTTTTTTTGGGGGGGCAACAGGTATATCACACCAGTTGCAATTAGTTATTCGAATAGCATTTGTCCCTCTATATAGCTGCGGTATCTCAGCAGAACCGCACACAAATGCTGCACAATACAAATGCACTATAATATACTTTCTATGTTAGAAGGTATATTATATGTATATCGCACCTGTTAATCAGTTTTTTTGTGGGCAACCGGTATATCACACCATTTGCAATTACTTTTTCCAATAGCGTTTGTCCCTCTATCTAGCTGCGGTATCTCAGCAGAACCGCACACTGCTGCACAATACAAATGCACTATAATATACACTGCCTGTCCCAAAAAAAAGTCGCCACCTGGATTTAACTAAGCAAATAGGTATGAGCCTCCTATTGGATAATTACTGCATGGGCGATTATCTTTCAGCTGGCAACAAGTTATTTAACCCCAACTGGTGCAATGAGTTGCTTCTCATTTCTTAAACAACCATGTCGAAAGACACATCTCGTGGTCATGGAAAAGATGTAAGTCTGTTTGAGAAGGGTCAAATCATTGGCATGTATCAAGCAAAGAAAACATCTAAGGAGATTGCAGAAACTACTAAAATTGGGTTAAGAACTGTCCAACGCATTATTAAAAACTGGAAGGATAGTGGGGACCCATCGTACTCGAGGAAGAAATGTGGCCATCTCTTAAACGTTTGGTGAAATAAAATCGAAGAAAAACAACAGTAGAACTCAGGGCTATGTTAAGGGTATATTATAGGTATATCACACCCCTCAATCTTTTTTTTTTTTTGGGGGGGGGGCAACATATATCACACCAGTTTCAATTAGTTAATCTAATAGCTTTTGTCCTTCTATCTAGCTGCAGTATCGCAGCAGAACCGCGCACAACTGCTGCACCATACAAATGCACTATAATATACTTTCTAAGTTAGAAAGTATATTATAAGTATATCACACCTCTCAGTCACACCTATCGATAGCACACCTATACCAGTCCTTAAAAGGACTTTTGTGGCCCTATTAGCTTGCGTTTGGTGTCCCTAACAGTCTGTCCCTGCTCCACACAGCAACCTCTCCCTACACTGGCAAAAAACAGAATGTAAAATGATCGGGTTTATTTATCGGGTAGGGTGTGTGTCCATGTGCTGAAACGTCTCAATTGGCTGTCCTGTCCCACTTGATGGATGTGTCATGGGTCAAAGTTCTTCACAATGCAAAGAATATGGAGCCGGCAAGGCCATCTCTAATGCCCAGTTTTAACTTCTATCCTTCAACTGCCAGTAGCCATATCTACAGTAAGAAGCTGTGACAATTACAATGAGAAAACTGCAGCAGAAAGAACACACCCGCTAAGCTGCAAGCTTGAAATAAATCTAGCAGAACAATTGGAGCAATAAATGGGAACAACTCAGGATTGTTGTGAAATGCAGGTCTAGTTTTGTTAGAAAGAGATTCTACTATATGATGTCTGATTTAGATTTTTACATTGATCTTGGGTTAACCCCTTTAACTAAGAACTTTTTTTCAGTGCTTGCACTTCCACACTAGCTGCAAGTTAACCTCTCCTGAAAATCCAAAATGGTTTATGTCAATACTTGAAAGCTAAAGTTTCTGGAATAATTAGTCTATTAATCTTTCATTGGGACTCCTTTTTCCCAGTGTCAGATGAATTCCAGTAAGGAAATTGTTTTATGACAGCAAGATGGCATATTAGTGCATATGGACAGGATTCTTTTAATGTAACAGAGCAAAGAGTGTCATTGAAGAATGACCCTCTCTCTGGCTGATCCAGCCTGGTCATTCATATTAATGGGCAGCATTCTTGAGAATGCATGGCCCTTGCACTTTGATTGCAGTAACTGTATTTATTTGAAGCCCAACAATCAGCTAATTGCATGGCTGATTTCTGTCTTAAAGAGGGATGTTGTGCTAGAAGTTTTCTAGGACTAAAACATTGATAGCCTATCCTTACCATAGTCCAGCAATGTTTATTAGGTGGGGTCCAACTCCGGGAACCCATGCCTATCAGTAGAATTAATTCATTCTTTGCACAGAACTATAAATGTGTGTAGCTGTGCCTGATACTGCAGCTCATTCCCATTCACTATAATGTTGCTGAGGTGTAGGATGCCCACCCATTGCTAGAATGAAAAGAGAGGAGCTCACATAGCATGCTCTCTCTTCTTGCTCAATGAGAAAACTGAGATGGGCTGAAAGACTTTCTATTGAGCCCATCTCCTACAGTAAGGAGAAAAAGAGCATGATATCCGAGTTCTTCTCTCTCCTCCTTCTAATGACTGCTACCTTCTAACTTTTGAAATGTCCAAGGATGGACATCATCAGCAAATTTCTTTTAACTAAACCACATCTCTAAATCCACCTAATGCCTATCTATACACACCCAATCCTGTCTAGCCCTTTTAGTGCCCCCACATGGTCATTATTCCCCCATAGTGGGTCTACACAGTAATTCCCATTTGTGTCCACACACCGTATTTGTGTCCCATAGTGCCCCCACACAGTAATTATGCCTCTAAAGTGCAGACACACAGTAGTTAGGCCCCCTTTTAATAATGTTGCCCCTTAGTGCCACCCTTACAGTAATGCTGCCTCCTTAGTGCCTTCCTCAGAGTAGTGCTGCCCCCTTACAGTAGTGCTACATCCTTAGTATCCCCTTTATTACTGCTGTCCCTTTACATTAGTGCTGGCCCCTTAGTGCCCCATAAAGTAGTGCTGCCTCCATACTGTTAATAATATTTTTAAAAATGAATACTCATCTAGAACCGTTCCCCCAATAAATGGAGCACATCCCACTCTCCAGCAACAGGACTGATGCAGTGACATCATTGTGCCTGCTGAGCTCCACTGACACAGCCCAGCTGGTGTGATGTGTCACCAGATCATGTCTGCTGCTGAGTGCAGGTCAGTGATTGGTGAAGCAGGGAGGAGAGAGCTCCCTTCTTCACCATTGTATTGAACTGTATCTGTGCTCTCAGGACATAGATATAGTTGAAATCGGTACATATCTCAACTGTCTCATAACCGCAGGAGAGCTGATAAAATTGGGATTGTCCTGTTGAAGCCTGCACAGTTTTCATTTGTGAGATTGGTGCGGGTCTCAGCACTTAGACCTCAACTTATCAGAATCTTTGATACAGTATGTTGCCATGGTGTATCAAAGATAGTCATTAATGTTAAAACTTTTTTAATTTCCTGATAAGACTTATACTGCATGATGGGTTTAATAATCAAAGTAACAAAGTAATCTTAAAGGGATCCTGTCTCCTCTACTATGCTACTCTCACTGAGCGTTTCTAAATGTTCATTGTGTTACATATAAATTACACTTTTAATTTCATTTGCAGACAAATTCAATAAGTATTATGCATTTTTGTACTTCTCGCCTTTTATGCAAATTAACATAAGAGTCATATCTTACTTGTCTGACCAGAGAAGAGTCATATTTTCAAGCTCTGACTCATGTCAGGTTAATTTGCATATGTATCAAATCAGTTTTTTTTTACACAATAAAAGCACACAGAGCTATGGGGACTGGGGATATTGCGGATGTGCTAGCGGCCATCTAGCAACCCATGTCCTCAGCTCTATACCCAAAATCCAGGTGACTGGTTCCCTTTAAGGGCTCATGCATGGGCCTATTCACTTGAATCCACAAGATAGGGAGTGGAAGCCCACAGAAGCACAATGGATCGCTTTTGTAGGATTTTGATCCATGCTTCCGCTCTTTAAAAAAATAGAACATTCTATTTTTTGCAGTGTGGACTGAATCTTGCGGATCACCGAGCCATTCAAGTAAATGGGTCCACATCTGCAAACGCCAGGCACACGGCTGGTGCCCGTGCATTGTGGACCACTATTTGCTGTTCACAGCATGGGCACAGGATTCACACATTTGTGTGCATGAGCCCTAAAGGTTATTGTAATACAAGTTTCCCTGGAGGGTTTCAGTTCTAGTTCAGGATATTAAAATTACCATCAATTTATCCTCTGTGGCTGTGCACACACTGTGTCATGGTAATTCTCAAGAGAAAAGAACCTCCGTTGTTTTCTATGTACTGTAAACTGATAAACAATAGGCCCCTGACACATTATATCTGCTTAAAGTTCATTCATCATTGCTTGTACAAAGCCTTGTACCTAAATTATTAATCACATTCATCCAGTATGTGTAACATTTGTATTGAATCCCCATGTTTGCTGTCCCCAGTATGCACACAATAGTCCTGACAAAACCAGCACAATTGTTCTTCCCTGTAACTATAGAGATGACAAAACATGCTTGTACAAGTTTCTTTTCGCTTTACACACAGAAAGGTTCCCAGTGAACTGACATGCATTAGAAACCTTTCAGAGCTTATATTGGTTACCCAGCTGTCCGTGCTTTTGTCACTCCCAAGCTTTCTTGGATTTCATTGCTGGACATTTTTCTATTTATTAGGAAATCCTGTACATCTGAAGGTTCAGTCACTGACAAATATATATTGAATAGACTGCCAATGGTAATAAACTGCTCATATTCTACAGTGGCTAAAATACCTATCTATTCCATATTTATCTGTCTATTCCATATTTATCTATTCAATATCTATCTATTTATCTAGAAATCTATCTAGCTATCTATCTAGCAATCTATCTGGCAATCAGCTATCTATCATTTGTTTTTATACTCAGTATATCTTACATCTGTCTGCCTATTGGCACAACAAATACATAATAAAAGTTGCTCTAGAATTGTTGTTACATGGGGAAGGCAAATAGTTACTAAAGCAAACATGTCAGAGGCAACAGATTCTCTTTAAGGCTAGTTTCACACTAGCGGCAGGGGAGTCCGACAGGCTGTTCCGACGGGTGAACAGCCTGTCGGATCTGTCCCGCCACTAGTTCACGTGTGCTCCCGGACTGCCGCTCCGTCCCCATTGACTATAATAGGGGCGGAGTTCCTATGGCAGCATGGCAGCACACGGCGAGAGGCAGCCAGACTAAAAGTACGACATGCAGTACTATTAGTCCGGCTGCCTCTCGCCGTGCGCTGCCATGCTGCCGCCGGAACTCCGCCTCCGCCCCATTATAGGCAATGGGGACGGAGCGGCAGTCTGGGGGCACACGTGAACTAGCGGCAGGACGGATCCGACAGGCTGTTCACCCGCCGGAACAGCCTGCCGGAGTTCCCTGCCGCTAATGTGAAAGTACCATAACCCCTTCAGTACCAAGCCACTTTTCACCTTAAATCCCAGGCCAATTTTTGCAAATCTGACATGCGTCACTTTATGTGGTAATAACTTTGCAAAGCTTTTCTCATGACACATTGTACTTCATGACAGTGGTAAATTTGAGTTGATATACTTCACCTTTATTTATAAAATAATCCAAAATGTACCAAAAATTTGGGAAAATTCACAATTTTCAAAATTTGAATGTTTCTACTTTTAAAACAGATAGTAATTCCTCATAAAATAGTTATCAATCAACATTCCCCATATGTCTGCTTTATGTTGGCATCATTTTGTAAATGTCATTTAATTTTTTTAGGACGTTAGAAGGCTTAGAAATTTAGAAGCCATTTTTCAAATTTTCAACAAGTGATTTTGAGAAACTACACCTCTCAAATTATTCGAAACTGATGTTACAAACTTTTTTAACCCTTGAGGTGTTCCACAAGAATTAAAGTAAAATGGAGGTGAAATTAAAAAATTTCACTTTTTTGGTAGATTTTTTGGTGAATCAATTTTTTATTGCAACACAGCAAAGGTTAACCACAAAATAAACCTCAATATATATTACTCTGATTCTGAAGTTTACAGAAATACCCCATATGTGGTGGTAAACTGCCCTATGGGCACATGGCAGTGGTCAGAAGGAAAGGAGCGCCATTTGGATTTTGGAGGCAGATTTTGCTAGAATGGTTTTTAGGCACCATTTTGTATTTGAAGAGACCCTGACGTACCCCTACAGTGGAAACCCTTTAAAAAGTGACCCCATTTTGGAAACTACGCCCCTTAAAGAATATATTAAGGGGGTACTGAGCACTTTGACCACCTAAGTGTTTTACAGAATGTGAAAACACTTGGCTGTGAAAATGAAAAGTTTCATTTCATTAAAAAAAATTTTTAGCCCCCAAATTTTTGATTTTCACAAGGGGAACAGGAGCACCCCATAATTTGTTACCCATTTTCTCCTGAATACGGCAACACCCCGTATGTGGTGGTAAACTGCTGTGGGGGCTCATGGCATGACTCAGAACGGAAGGAGCGCCATATGGCTTTTGCAGCACACATTTTGATGGATTGGTTTACGGGTGCCATTGGTTTTTATTTTTTAAGTGATTGTCTTATGTGGGGGCTCATTTTTTGATGAGGTGATGTTTCACAGCATTCACCTGAGGGAGCATATAATGTGATATTTTATAGAGCAGGTTGTTTTGGACGTGGCAATACCCAATATGTCTATCATTTTTGTTAAGTTTAACACAATGAAAGCCTTTTTGAACAGAATAAAATATTGTTTTTGTGTTGCCATTTTCTGAGAGCCATAGTTTTTTTTTTTTTTGGCCAATTGTCTTAGATAGGGTCTCATTTTTTTTCGTGATGAGATAACAGTTTGATTTGTTTTGACACCGTTTTTTTTTTTTTTACGGCGTTCACCTGACGGGGTGGATCATGTGATCTTTTTATAGAGCCGGTCGATATGGATACGGCGATACCTAATATGTCTACTTTTCTCTTGTTCCCTTGTTTTTTTAACTTGATTTTGGGAAAAGTGCAAATTTTTTTACTTAAAACTTTTACATTTTATTTTAAAACTTTATTTTTATTACTACTTTTTTTATTCAACTTTTGGGGGTCTGATCCCCTTTACAATGCATTACTTCTGTATTGTAATGCATTGGCTGTAAGTGTTTTACACATTGCAATACACTTACAGCTTCCTGCCTGGATCTCACAGGCTGACACGGATGGCAGCCATGATGTCTAAGGACCGCACCCGGCAGGATACCGCATGTACCACGATCAGCGCTGACCGCCGCAATGCAAGGGTTAATGTGCCGGCATCTGTGTTTTCACCAATGCCGGCGCATTTAGCAGGGGTCCGGCTATCAGCTGTATGGCGCTGGGATTTGTGACCCTGTTTCCAGCGCATTTACGGTGCTGGTATCCTACGGGTTAAAGGAGTTGTCTTAGTGTTCAAAACTGATGACCTATCCTCTGTATCTGATTGGTGGGGGGTTTAACTCGTGACACTCCCTCTGATCAGCTGTTTAAAGTGACATCAAGTTAATCGGTCAAGTGTCCTAGGTGCAGCTCAGTCCCAGTCAAGTGAATAGGACTGAGCTGCAATACCAAGCCCAGCACCTCCCCCACTGATCAAATGGCCTACAGGGCTATATTTTAAAGCTCTTCATATCATTGTTTAACCCCTTAGGGACCCATGACGTACCGGTACGTCATGAGTTAAAAATGAGATTGGGGCGCTGCTGGGGTTAATACGAACAGGATGCCGGCTGAAATCATTCAGCCGGCATCCTGTCACAACGCCCCCCCTGCACCCCTGAATGGTTTTATGGCGGCGGGTGGTGCAGGGGGGGTGTTGCGGGCGGTGCGGGAGGCGGGCGGTGCAGCAGGCGGGATCGCGATCCCCCGCCCGCCTCCCCTTGAATAATCGTTGGTGTACAGTGGTATACCAGAGTGTCAGCACATTGCTGACACTCTGGTATAAACAGCTGACATCTGTGATGCGATGTCAGCCGTTTAACCCTTTCCATAAAGAGGTCCGTACGGACCGCTGTATGGAAAGAGTTAACAGTAAGATGCGGCTCCCTCCCTCTCCCATCAGGGGGCTGCTGTGCCTTTGCAGCCCCCCGACAGGATGGGGTGACAGAGGGAGGGAGCCCCCGTCCTTACCCTTCCCCATCTGCGAAGTAGTGGCCACAACTGAGCAGACGGGGAAGGTTCCCATGGCAACAGGACGCCTTCTCAGTCATCCTGCTGTCTATGGTGCTGAACAGATCTGTGCTAAAGGCATAGATCTGTTCAGACAAAGTGTAAGTAAAATACAGTACAGTACAATATATATTGTACTGTACTGTATTATACAGACATCAGACCCACTGGATCTTCAAGAACCAAGTGAGTCTGGGTCGTAAAAAAAAGTAAAAATCAAAAAACACATTTATCACTGATTAAAAATGAAAAAAATAAAATTCCCTACACATGTTTGGTATCGCCGCGTCCGTAACGACCTGATCTATAAAACGGTTATGTTACTTTACCCGAACGGTGAACGCCATAAAAATAAAAAATAAAAAACTATGATGAAATTGAAATTTTGCCCACCTTACTTCCCAAAAAAGGTAATAAAAGTGATCAAAAAAGACGCATGTACAACAAAATTGTAACAATCAAACCATCATCTCATCCCGCAAAAATCATACCCTACCCAAGATAATCACCCAAAAACTGAAAAAACTATGGCTCTTAGACTATGGAAACACTAAAACATGATTTTTTTTGTTTCAAAAATGAAATCATTGTGTAAAACTTACATAAATAAAAAAAAAGTATACATATTAGGTATCTCCGCGTCCGTATCGACCGGCTCTATAAAAATATCACATGAGCTAACCCCTCAGGTGACCACCGTAAAAAAATAAAAATAAAAACGGTGTAAAAAAAGCCATTTTTTGGCATCTTATGTCACAAAAAGTGTAATAGCAAGCGATCAAAATGTCATATGCACCCCAAAATAGTGCCAATCAAACAGTCATCTCATCCTGCAAAAAATGAGACCCTACTTAAGATAATCGCCCAAAAACTGAAAAAACTATGGCTCTTAGGCTATGGATGGGCCCGACACGTATGTGCGCTAAGAGCTTCCATTATTCATGTATACTCATTTATAGTCGGTATTGTACCACTTTTATCTCGAATGACCCCCATTTCCTAGCTCTATTGTTTGTATATATAATGGTGTGCAGCCATTTTGTTTTTGTGATCTTAGGCTATGGAGACACTAAAACTTTTTTTGTTTTAAAAATGAAATCATTGTGTAAAACTTACATAAATAAAAAAAAATTGTATACATATTAGGTATCGCCGCGTCCGTGACAACCTGCTCTATAAAATTACCACATGATCTAACCTTTCAGATGAATGTTGTAAATAACAAAAAAAAAACGGTGCCAAAAAAGCTATTTCTTGTTACCTTGCCACACAAAAAGTGTAATATAGAGCAACCAAAAATCATATGTACCCTAAACTAGTACCAACAAAACTGCCACCCTATCCCGTAGTTTCTAAAATGGGGTCACTTTTTTGGAGTTTCTACTCTAGGGGTGCATCAGGGGGGCTTCAAATGGGACATGGTGTCAAAAAAATCAGTCCAGCAAAATCTGCCTTCCAAAAACCGTATGGCATTCCTTTCCTACTGCGCCCTGCCGTGTGCCCGTACAGCAGTTTACGACCACATATGGGGTGTTTCTGTAAACTACAGAATCAGGGCCATAAATAATGAGTTTTGTTTGGCTGTTAACCCTTGCTTTGTAACTGGAAAAAAAATATTAAAATGGAAAATCTGCCAAAAAAGTGAAATTTTGAAATTGTATCTCTATTTTCCATTAAATCTTGTGCAACCCCTAAAGGGTTAACAAAGTTTGTAAAATCAGTTTTAAATACCTTGAGGGGTGTAGTTTCTTAGATGGGGTCACTTTTATGGAGTTTCTACTCTAGGGGTGCATCAGGGGGGCTTCAAATGGGACATGGTGTAAATAAACCAGTCCAGCAAAATCTGCCTTCCAAAAACTAAACGGCGCACCTTTCACTCTACGCCCCGCTGTGTGGCCGTACAGTAGTTTACGGCCACATATGGGGTGTTTCTGTAAACGGTAGAGTCAGGGCAATAAAGATACAGTCTTGTTTGGCTGTTAACCCTTGCTTTCTTAGTGGAAAAAATGGGTTAAAATGGAAAATTAGGCAAAAAAATAAAATTCTCAAATTTCATCCCCATTTGCCAATAACTCTTGTGCAACACCTAAAGGGTTAACGAAGTTTGTAAAATCAGTTTTGAATACCTTGAGGGTGTAGTTTATAGAATGGGGTCATTTTTGGGTGGTTTCTATTATGTAAGCCTCGCAAAGTGACTTCAGAGCTGTAGTGGTCCCTAAAAATTGGGTTTTTGTAAATTTCTGCAAAATTTCAAGATTTGCTTCTAAACTTCTAAGCCTTGTAACATCCCCAAAAAATAAAATATCATTCCCAAAATAATTCAAACATGAAGTAGACATATGGGGAATGTAAAGTCATCACAATTTTTGGGGGTATTACTATGTACTACAGAAGTAGAGAAACTGAAACTTAGAAATTTGCTAATTTTTCCAAATTTTTGGTAAATTAGGTATTTTTTTATGCAAAAAAAATAATAATTTTGACTTCATTTTACCAGTGTCATGAAGTACAATATGTGACGAAAAAACAATCTCAGAATGGCCTGGATAAGTCAAAGCGTTTTAAAGTTATCACCACTTAAAGTGACACTGGTCAGATTTGCAAAAAATGGCCAAGTCCTTAAGGTGAAATAGGGCTGAGTCCTTAAGGGGTTAATTAAGCTATGATTAAGGATTGTCTGAAACATGTAAGCCTTTTATGCATGAGAGGATTCATTATCGTGTGAAGGGAGCTGGGATCTGTAGTACTACTTTATGGTTTGGAGTTTATGCTACTCTGGGTTTCTGGGCAATACATATATGTTGTCACGGGGTACTCTTTCTCTTTACAGAGAATGCCTAGTATTTGTATTACATGTGTTATTGTATTGTAGGCCAGCCAACGAACCTCTGGGTTTCTGGTAAAGATATTCAAATTAGCTTACCCAAGCCTTTCTGACGTCCTTTTTCTACTACGGAGACCAGTGCGCTCTCTCTGTCTCTCTGTCTTTCTCTCTCTTTGATCCTAGAGTCCTTCCAGAAACCAAAAATAAGTCCTAGGAGACCAGAAATTGTTATATATCAACTTTCAGGGCAACTGGAGAATATTTGATTCTGGCAGATTTGATTTGTACCCAAATTGAACTTTTTCAAAATTAATCGAAATCAGCTTCTCTCTAATATTGATGATTGCAGCGAAAACTTGCATAAAGCTGACCCGATTTTTGACAAAGACAGCAATGTATTTTGTGATCAGCCATCTCCACAGCTTTTGACATTGACTAAGCAGCTTGAAAAAGCTCTGACTAAAGAGCTATAAGTTTGGTGGGAATCTAAAACCTTGAAATCATATCTTGCCAAATGATTACCCATGGCCTTAGATTGAAAAAAACCTACAACCTACAAATATTCAACTGACTTTTTGGATAAGTGGAATAGTATATTATCATCAGAATGTTCCTTTAAACTCATGGGGAATTTATCGCGATGGAAATATTTAAAGTCAGTTTTGCTTGAGTCTGTGTCTACGTACTTCATGCCACATTTATCAAAAATGTTGCATGTTGCTTAATAAATTTGTCTTATTCTTAAATCTAACACTTTTGTCTAAAAAAGCTACTCCAGTTTTCCTACTCCATTCTCCTGCTTGAGTGACATTGCGACTTTTTAAAAGTCTCAGTGCAGGGGCATAGCTATAGGGGGTGCAGAGGTAGCAGTTGCTACCAGGCCCAGGAGCCTGAGGGCGCCCAAAGACCCTTGTGCCACATAAGACACTGGCATTATAGAAAGTGCATGCTGGTCAATTTACACCTCTGGCTGGAGGGAAGGGGTTAGGTCAAGAATTTGGCATGAGGGGATTCCCTTTCAATGTTTGCCTCAGGCAGCAGGAAGGATATGTGCTCCCCTACCCCTTGCCAACAAGCACTGAGGGAAGGGGGGCCTAAGCTGAACTCTTGCACCAGGGCCCATAAGCCTTTAGCTACGCCCCTGTCTCCGTGATACATTTGGAGGGAAACTTATTAACATAGCTAGTCACACCCAAATTTCAAAATTGGAGTGACTGGTGTAAAAATGCAAAACGTCCCAACATTTTTGAGCAATTTAGTCCAAAAAGTTGTAAAAGCCCTATTTTGCGTTTTTTTTATTTTTTTTTTAAGCCAGAATTCTTGAGTATGCTTTGGGTCATTGTCCTGCTGAAATAATGTCATCCTTTTCATACCCATAGTACCCAAGTGTAGAAAATAACTCATCTTGTAGGATACTCGCATATAGCTCAGCATTAAGACCACCATCTATGATTCTTGTCAAGTATCTAACGTTTTTGGCTGTGAAACAACCCCATATCATCAGGCTTTCTCCACCGAACTTCGTTCAATTTTCCAGTCTGTTAGCCACCCTTTCCCTTGTTTCTTCTAGACCATTTGCACCCATCAGAGCCCAGTCTATTGAATTTCATCTCATTGCTCCAAATCAACCGTTTCCAATCTTCTGCTGTCCACTGTTTGTACTTTTTTGCAAACTCGAGCCGACGCTTCTTATGACAATGTTTAAGTCGAGGCTTCTTCATCTTTTTTTGTGTCACCATTTGGGCCACACAGACTTGTGTAATATGCGTTGCATGGACTTTGCATGGACATCTGCGATCTCACTATTGCGATGCATACGAGCCACCTCCACTGCCGTGTTTGTCGCACTAGACCTGATAGACCTTGTGATGAGCCGACTTGTTGACTCTGATATTTTGCCTAGATGTCCACTTCTTGGTTTTGGAGTGGATAGATGGACTTTTTCATATTCTTCTAACTGTCAGGTCACTCACATGATGCAGTTTGGCAATTTTCTTGGCCGAGATATCACTATTTATGACCTGGATGTTGCTGTTTCCCTTTTCTTAGGAAATCTTCTTCATGGCTGCTCCTGGATTCGAGCCAGTGACCTTTTGATTGGGAATCAGCCTAATAACAGACTGAGCTATTAGGGCATGTGAGAACAGATTGTAATTTGTAGTATACACGAAGAAAAAAATATTTCCACCACCAAGAGCAAAACTGTAACAATTAAGTTACATGACATAGCTGTATAACTAATCATATGCTAAATAGTTGCAAGTCCAATTCATGTATGAGATAGCCAAGATGATTGTCTATAAAATTATGATAGTCTCCCATTCAAAGCTATAGTCGATGGTGAGATATGGAGCCTGAAAGTCAAAAGTTAAAAACATTGTTAACCTTTTGCTTGTCAGCGTATTTTAAACATCAACAATTTGCTAGAAACCTTATGGTTAAAGAAAAACTGTGAATCTGAAGAACATTACATTTATTTTAAGGATTCGTCTTAACAATTGAGTTCAATGACTGTTTTAGACTCTCCTAATGTAAGGTTGCTGTATCAATATGTGTTTCATATAAACAATAGTAATAATAGTTCCAGCAAAAGGGTCCTGATTAGTGTTGGTCGAGCACCAAAGTGCTCTGGTGCTCGAGTAGAACACCTCGGGATGCTCAGTTGCTCTACCGAGCACCCAAGCACAATGGAAGTCAATGGGAGAACCCGAGCATTAAACCAGGCAGCCCCTGCTCTGAAAAGGGGAGGGTGTCTGGTTCACATGAAAAGGTCAGAAATTGATGGAAACACCACTGAAATGGTTCAGGAAGAGCATGGGGAGGATGTCTGGATGCATTTTGGACTCCCAGGTCGCTGCTGGGAACGATGTTGTCTGAGTAGTACGCAACTTTTACAGACTGTCAATAATACGCACAAAACCGATTAAAATCGATTTTAGAGGAAAAATTGTTAGGAAACATTCTTTCCTGTATATTTACTTGTATATAAAGTGCAAGTGCTGCCAAAAATTACAAGGAAGAGGCACTCCGGTACAACCTGTATATCACATAAAGGAGGGCCTCATTCATATTGTGGTACAATTGTTCAGGTAGTGGGACTCCTACACTCATAAAGCCTATGCACTAATTGAAAGGGCTGCCAAAAATTACCAGGAATTGGCACCCTATTACACCCTTTATTACACATAAAGGAGGGCATCATACACACCCTTGAAAAATTATGATTGATGGCCTGCTGGTGACCCTCAAAAACTATTGGAGCAAGGGCCTGCTGATCTGACCATCTAAAATATTAGGCGCGAAGGCCTGCTGTTGAGGTGACCCTCTAAAACATTAGGGGCGAGTGCCTGCTGCTGATCTGACCTTTTAAAACATTAGGGGTGAGGGCCTGCTGCTGAGCTGACCCTCTAAAACATTAGGGGCGAGTGCCAGCTGTTGATCTGACCAGCTAAAACATTAGGGGCGAGTGCCTGCTGCTGATCTGACCTTCTAAAACATTAGGGGCGAGGGCCTGCTGGTGACCTTCTAAAACATTAAGAACAAAGGCCTGCTGGTGACCCAATAAAACATTATGGATGAGGGCCTGCTGGTGATTCTCAAAAACATTATGGGCGAGGGCCTGCTGGTGAGCCTCTAAAACATTATGGATGAGGACCTGCTGGTGACCCTCAAAAACATTATGGGTGAGGGCCTGCTGGTAACCATCTAAAACATTATGGATGAGGGCCTGCTGGTGACCCTCAAAAACATTATGGGTGAGGGCCTGCTGGTGACCATCTAAAACATTATGGGTGAGGGCCTGCTGCTGAGCTGACCCTCTAAAACATTAGGAGCGAGGGCAGCCAAATAAGCATGTTGATAGGAGGAGGAGGATGAGAAAAGGGAGATTGAACCATATACCCTTTTTAGTGGTGCAAGGGGTGCATGGGAATACAGTGTATTCAATACACCATAAAGCCACATTTAGAGTGCCTTAATGTTCAGCCACTTTCCTCTGGTGGAGTAGAGAAGTCAGGGGCAATCCAGGCCTTGTTCATTTTTATGTTTAAACGATTTTATTGAGTTTTAGAGTTTAACATAACAATAAAGCAAGTTATCCCCAGCAGGGGACTAATTTCTCATCAAAAGACATATACACATGAGCATTTTACAATTCCACCTGGTGTATATATATCTCATCAAAAGACACATACATAAGTACATTTTACAATTCCACCTGGTGTGTGTATATATATATCATCAAAAAATACATATATAAGTGCATTTTACAATTCCACCTGGTGTGTATATATCTCATCAAAAGACACATACTTAGGTGCATTTTACAATTCCACCTGGTGTGTATATATATATATATATATCATCAGAAGACACATACATAAGTGCATTTTACAATTGCACCTGGTGTATATATAGCTCATCAAAAGACAAATCACAAGGTGCAAATTAAGGAAGTAATTAAAGTAGGAGAGGAAAAAGGAGAAAGAAGAGAGAGGGGAGAGAAAAAGAGGGGAAGAGAAGGAAAAAAAAAAGAAAAAGAAAGGGAAGGGGTGACTGCCTGATGAAAGTGTTCCACTATATGCCAAAAGGAATTACTCAAGAAGAGAGCAATGTTGGAAGATCCGGGGAGGGCTGAAATTCTAACTAGCTTGACCATACGGTCATATATTTAGAACTTTGATTGTTCGCATCTGAGGAGATTTCTTCCATTCTAGCAATGTGTAGCATTTCTTGGTACCATTCCCTCATGGTAGGAACGCCAGTGTCTGGGTATTACAGATTTTGCAGCTGTGATGAAGAACCTTAATAGACTCTTTTTCTGGGATGCAATGGAGCCCGACAGGATGGAGAGGAGAGCCACTTGGGGGGAGTTATGAGCAGTCCTTTGTATGATTTTGTGGGCAACTTCAAAAACCTTGTCCCAGAATGGTTTAACCATGTCACATCCCCACCAAATATGTAACATCGTACCTATCTCTTTATTACATCTCCATCAGATCTCAGGGACTGTGGGAAATATTCTGTGTAATCTGGCTGGATACCTATACAAGCTATTGAGAGTTTATGTGAAGGCTTTTTGCTGATCAGCACTTTCTATGTCTGAACCAAGTTCCTGTTCCCACCCTGTGATGAAGCCTGGAGTATTTTTATTTGTGTCTTGCAATAAATTCTGATATAGCTGAGAGAACAAGTGGGTTGGTGGAGACGACAAAGTGAATAATTTCTCTGTTTCCGTAAGGTGCACTTCTCTCCCCTAGAGGATATGTATGACCTTAGTTGTTCGTATTCAAACCATGAGATCCGTGTGTTAGGGAATTTCACACTTATTGATGATAGAGAAGGTAATGAGCTTCCAGATAGTAGATGATGAAAGCGTGGTTCTTCCATAGCTTTCATTCCACAGAAAGAGTCTCTCCCTGTGCTAGCAGGGAACGTTGGGTTTTGAAATATTGTGGTAAGAGGGCTGAGTCATCTACTGCAAATACCTTTTAGGGTTAGAGAGTCCCATAGTTTAAGGGTTTGTCATAAAAATATATTTTTCCCATTCAGTGATGGGCGAGCTGTAGGGTCAATCCAAGGAGTGTATTTTAGAGGAAGCGAATAAAGAGTTTGTTCCAATCCTACCCATTGTTTTGTCTTTCCATGGTTTTGCCAATCAATCAGTCTTGTAAGGGAGGCTGCTGTGTGATATAATTTAAAGTCAGGAAGGCCAGCTCCTCCCTGTGATTTAAGTCTAGTTAATGTAGAGTATCCAATCCTAGGGCTAAGCTGTCCCCAGACAAATCAAGTAATTGCTGTTCTCAGTTTGCAAAAGAAGACCGAAGGTGGAGTTATTGGGATGGTTTGAAATATGTACAAGAATTTTGGTAGAATGTCCATTTTAAGAACCTTTATTCGACCGAACCATGATAAATTCTTTTTATTAAAAGTCACAAGATCTTTTGTGGTTCGTTCCAGTAAAGAAAGGTAATTTAGATTAAAAAGGTGGTCAAAATTTGTAGGAATAAGGATTCCTAGATATTTAAGTGATGATGCTTGGTGTCTAAATGGAAAAGCAGTGAGAAGTCTGGTAAATTCATCCTGGGGAATGGATATGTTTAATATTTCAGATTTTGAGTAGTTAACTTTGAAGTTGCTTAAATGACGAATCGTTCAAATTCGGATAAAACCGAAGGGAGGGATATATGGGGCTGAGTGACATACATTAGGAGATCATGTGCATATAGGGATGTTTTATAATGGGATCCTTTAAATGTGAATCCGTGTATTGATGGGTTAGCGCGGAGAGCATTGGCTAAATGTTCCATCACTAGAACGTACAGTAGCGGTGATAGCAGGCAACCTTGCCTGGTCCCGTTTCCAATAGGTATAGAAGGAGATAGAAGCCCATTCGCTCTAACCTTGGCTGTGGGGTCAGTGTAGAGAGCGTTAATTTTATGAAGGAACTTTGGTCCTAGACCAATTTGTCGTAGGGTGGAGTTCAGGAATGACCAATGAACGCGGTCAAATGCCTTCTCAACATCTACCGATAGTAAACACATGGGGGAGGTATCCGTTTTTGCTATGTTGGTGAGAATCAGGGTTTTTATTGTATTGTCACGAACTTCTCTTCCACATACAAAGCCTACCTGGTCTGTGTGAATTAGATTGGGTATTATGGGGGTTAGCCGATCTGCAAGTATCTTGGAGTAAATTTTATGTGTATGTTAATCAGAGAAATTGGCCTGTAGTTAGAAGATATGGTGATGTCTTTTCCTGGCTTGGGTAAGATGCCGATATAGGCTTCCAATGATTGGGTGGGAAACAAGGACTTCGATCCAATGCTATTAAAAACTTTGGTTATAAACTGGGGAAATGAGTTCATTGAAGTGTTTGTAGAAGGCAGTTGAAAATCCGTCAGGCCCTGGACTTTTCCCTGACAGAGAATTTTTATTGATAGTCATTACTTCCCTTTCAGAAAAGTAATCTTCTAATCCTTCTCTATCCTGTTCAGAAATGTTGGGCAGAGCTGTTTCGGTTGTGTATTTATCTATCCGTGCAGACAGAGATGAGGGTGTCATATCCGCAAATTCACCTCTAATGTTATAAAGTTGTGAGTAATAGGATCTGAACACCTCTAGGATTTCATTAGGATTATGTGTATCTCTACTATTCGATTTTTTGATATGAGAGATATAAGTTTGGGAAGTTCGAGGATGTAGATATCGAGCTAAAGGTTTACCGCACTTGTTGGAATGTTCGTATAAGAAACGTTTTCCCTGATCCTGGTACTTTTTATATTGTTGATCCATCAATGTTCTGATGGAATCTCTGACTTTCATTAATTCTACATGTGTGGTGGGTGAAAGTGAGTGTTTGTTTGTGTAAAGTTTCCAAGTTGTGTGCCTGAGTAAGAAGGTTAGTTAGTTTATGTGCCCTTTCTCTTTTCAATCTTGTGCCATGTTTTATAAAGATCCTTCTAAGGACACATTTCAACGCCTCCCATTACATGGGTAAGGGGGTGCTATCTGTGGCGTGTATTAAAAGAAAATTTTCAGTTGTTTTTTGGATATCTGCTGTGCATACGATATCCTTAAGAAGGTTGTCATTTAACCTCCAGTTCCATGGTTTGGAGAGTGTGTCAGGTAAGTTTATTTTCAAGTAGATTGGCGCATGATCTGAAAACAATATGTCTCCAATAGAGGCCTGTGGGTTCCAGGCTAAGGTGTGGTGACTAATAAGGAAAAGATCTATGCGGCTATAGGATTGGTGTGGAGTAGAAAAGAATGTGTAGTCTTTACCTTGAGGATGAAGTATCCGCCATATGTCTACTAACTGTAGGGAATGGAAGTGTGAGTGCAAGGATTTCAATTGTTGACGGGATGTTGTGCTCAAGCCAGAAGAGGAATCTGCCAACGGATCCAGAGTAAAGTTAAAATCTCCACCAATTATCACTTGTCCCTCAGCAAAGTCGGCTAGCTGTAGAAGGAAGGATCTGCAAGCAGAGATTTGTCTTTGGTTAGGTAGGTACCAATTGACTATAGTGATTAACGTTGTGTGTATCCTCATCTTAAGGAAGATGTAGCGCCCCTCTCCATTCATCCGGACATTCACCACGGACCCCTGCAGTGATTTATGTAGGCCTATCGAGACTCCTCTCGAGCAAGAGTCTGAGCTCGGGTTATGATGCCAGAGCGTGTAATACCTGTCACGTAGCGTCAGCACGTGTCCTTCCCTAAAATGAGTTTCCTGAAGTAGCAAGATAAGTACTTTTTGTTTATGCATATGGTAGAGAATTTGAGACCGTTTATTGGGCGTACTAAATCCTCGGACATATATGGAACCTATCTTTAAAGCACTCATTTCTGTTTGGTATGTGATGGGACAATGGGGATGCAAAAAAAAGGGGGGGGAATAAAGAGGGAAAAAGCAAGGAAAGAAGAAATAAAATTTCTGAAAAAAGTAAGAAGAAAGTTGAGATGGATGAAGAGAGAGAGAACTGTAGATAAGTTGCGGATTGGAAATCAGACTATAAGATTACTAATTCGAACCCGATGAATACACAAGGGGCTCAGATTGATGCAAGACAGAGAATAGTTAATGGGAGAGATAATATCTCACATCAAGGGAGATGTGAGTCCGTATGTGGAAGCGAGCTAACAACAGAGGAGCTACCTCCTCTAGACAGGGGAGATCCTACAGATTAATCTGGAAGACTATAGTGTAATACTAACATCACCATTCTGTAACTGTTAATGAGTAAAGATTTAAGGTCTATGGATTTCTTATCATGAGATCATTCTATTAGCAAGTGTATTTATTAAAGGTTAATATCATTTATAAAATCAGTTAGTGCCACGTCCCTTGCGCCTGACTATCCAATGAGCCAGCCCTAGATATGGGCAATTAGGCACTTAGTGGCCAAACGCCGAGGGAGGTCAGATGTATAACAACATTTATAAGCATCGGGTCCATAACAGGTCCCAAAATGATGTCATCTTATCGAACCATATAATAACTGTTGGATAAGCATATAGCCTATAAAAACAACAAATCAGGAACTTAACATTATAATCTTGTGGATGAAGACTATATTGGTGTTTTAGTAAAGGAGTTTTACTATACTAAACTTGCTGGACAATAAGCTGTCCCCCAAGAATTCTGTTGGGTTGTTCAGGTCACATATTGTTGTATAACCGATGTAGGGTATGGTACTGCGTCCACTGGATTACTCCAACCAGTAGCCCGCCTCCCGAATGGAAGTCAAGACCTTACAGTCGTATCCCGGTGAGAGGGGCTAGATGGCTTCAGTATCAGAAACCATGCTAAAGGAGCATCAGACAACAAATGAACATAATACACTTTGCCATACCCATGGGAGTCACCAGCCGAGCACCCCTCCTCTTACAGATGGAGCAGGTCCCGTTAAGCAAGAGAGCACACTTATTAAGGGTATTTCTTATCTAGACGTACAATAACATCAGATAGGACACAACATACTTGACTCAGATCTGTCGTCAGAACCAAACGTTGTCACGTTAAAAACAAAAGCCTATCACCCTGTGTACTGTCTTCCCCCATTTTCCACATGCAAAGCGTAATTGTGAGCAGCGAGCGTTTGAGTAGACACAGAAGCTGATAATAGCGCTATCGCCGCTCACCTTCTGTGTTGATTCCTCAAAGTTGCGTAAAAGCTCACAGAGGTCAGACATCAATGCCCATTCGTCACTTGTGAAGAGCGGAAGCTGACTGGAAAGGCGATGACCATGTTGCAGCTGGTATTCCACTACTGCCCTCTGCTGCTCACAAAGCATGGCCAGCATGTGGAACGTGGAGTTCCAGCGCGTGCTCACATCGCACAACAGTCGGTGAGCTTGCAATTGCAAGTGCTGCTGCAGCGTTGCTAGACCAGCGGAAGCTGTCGATGACTTGCGGAAATGGGCACACACGCGGCGCACCTTCACCAGTAGCTCAGGCAAATTGGGGTAGGTTTTGAAAAACCGCTGAACCACTAGGTTGAACATGTGGGCTAGACATGGTATGTGTGTGAGCTTGCCGAGCTCCAAAGCCGCCACCAAGTTACGGCCATTATCAGACACAACCATGCCTGGTTGTATGTTGAGTCTGGTCCCTTATCCCCTGTCTGCAGCGGTGTGCTGTTTATCACCTAAGCAGATCAGTTTAAGCACGGCATATTGCCGCTTCCCCACTGCAGTGCTACACTGTTTCCAGCTACTGACTGATGGCTGACTGGTGCTGCAAGATGAGAATTCAGAGGTGAAAGTGGAGGAGAAGGCGGAGGAGGAAAAGGAAGGTTGCAGCCACTAACGTAGGTGGTGGCAGAAACCCTGATGGAAGTAGGGCCCGCAATCCTTGCCGTCGGTAGCACCTGTGCCATCCCATGGTACGACTTGCTCCCGGTCTCCACAACGTTCACCCAGTGTGCCGTCAGGGAGATGTAGCGTTCCTGGCCAAAAGCACTTGTCCATGTGTTAGTCGTTAAGTGGACCTTCCCAATAACTGCGTTGGTCAGAGCACGGGTGATGTTACGGGACACATGCTGGGGTAAGGCTGGGACAGCACACCGTGAAAAATATTGGCTGCTGGGGACAGAGTAACGTGGGACGGCCACCGCCATCAGGCTGCGGAAAGCCTCAGTGTGCACAAGCCTAAATGGCAACATTTCCAGGGCCAGCAATTTGGAAAGGTGCTCATTTAGTGCTATGGCCTGTGGGTGGGTGGCTGGGTATTTGCGTTTTCGTTCAAAGACCTGGGGTATAGACATCTGTACGCTGCTCTGGGACACAGAAGTGGATGTGCTAGGTGATAGTGCTTGCGAAGGCAAATAACAATTCTTTTATCGTCCGCACTTTCCTCAAAAAAGCCCCAGACTGTGGAACATCTACCCCTTGCAGGGCCGGACTGGGGATAAAAAACAACCCTGGAAAAAGTTGCATACCAGCCCCACAGCTTTGCGTCATTATTTACTTCTTTATAAAAGGGGAAAGCATTCATTTTAAAAAATGTGTGTAAACACGAATATGAACTTTGCCCCACAATAGCTCTTTTGTAGAACCCCCATTGTTTATATTCTCACAGTAGACCAGCTTTTCCCAACCTGGATGCCTCTAGCTGTTGCAAAACTACAACTCTCAGCATGCCCAGACAGCATTTGGCTGTCAGGGCATGCTGGGAAATGTAGTTTTGCAACAGCTGGAGGCATCCTGGTAGGGAAACACTACAGTAGACCATTATCCCATCCAATTAGAACTAAGAATAATCAAAGAACTTTTTTTTTTTTAGAATCCGAATCCGAAAAGGTTCTCGAATCTTTTGAATCTCGAATCCTACGAATCCTGTACATAAAAATTGTGTGAACGGTATAAGAAACAAAGTGATCCAAACTCAATATTCTTTTAATATGAAAAAATAAAGAGTCCTTTTTTAACAAAGTATTCGGATTTGGATTCGAAAAAAAATTGGAAATACAGGGTAATATAGCGCCCCATACCTCTTACATCCAGTGACGTCTCTTTGATGTAGATGTTCTCTTTCCTCATCTTCTCCTTTCAGACCAGACCACCATTTTTCAGCCATTTTTCGTCTCTGCAGTTTGACAAACAAAATCTTAGTTTACTACTTTTCCATCATCCTCCCATCTTCTGGACAAATCAACCTACCACCCCCAATACTGTGCCGCTGTGCTCTCCAATATTATACTGCAGAAACAGATAAATCCCCTGATAATACTAGTACCACACAGAGCCCCCCATATAAAATAACCCTTCTTTGTGGCCTCAGTAGATGCCCTCATAGTGCCCCCCAATAATGTGCCAGTAAGTGTCCCCATAGATGCACCCCCATCATATGCCAGTATCAAGTGCCTCTCTCCTCCCCCCCATGTCCCAGTATCATAGTGCCATCTCGCCCCCCCCCAAAGTGCCAGTATCAAGTGCCTCTCCCCCCCATGTGCCAGTATCATAGTGCCATCTCCCCCCCAATGTGCCAATATCATAGTGCCATCTCCTTCCCAATGTGCCAGTATCATAGTGCCATCTCCCCCCCCAATGTGCCAGTATCAAGTGCCTATCTCCTTCCCACCCACACCATGTGCCAGTATCATAGTGCCACCCCCCCATGTGCCAGTATTAAGTGCCTCTCCTCCCCCCCCCCCACATGTGCCAGTATCATAGTGCCATCTCCCCCCTCCATATGTGCCTGTATCAAGTGCCTCTCTCCTCCCCCCCATGTGCCAGTATCATAGTGCCATCTCCCCCCCAATGTGCCAGTATCAAGTGCCTCTCTCCTTCCCACCCACACCCCTATGTGCCAGTATCATAGTGCCAAACGCCCCCATGTGCCAGTATCAAGTGCCTCTCTCCTCCCCCCCATGTCCCAGTATCATAGTGCCATCTCCCCCCCAATCTGCCAGTATCATAGTGCCATCTCCCCCCAATATGCCAGTATTAAGTGCCTCTTTCCTTCCCACCCCCCTTCCCCCCAAATGTGCCAGTATCGTAGTGCCATCTCCCCCCCTCCCAATGTGCCAGTATCAAGTGCCTCTCTCCTTCCCACCCACCACCCCATCTGCCAGTATCATGGTGCCATCTCCCCCCCCCAATGTGCCAGTATCAAGTGCCTCTCTCCTTCCCACCCACCCCCCCCCCCCATGTGCCAGTATCAAGTGCCTCCCGCTCCCCCCATGTGGCAGTATTAAAAAACAAAACAAAAAAAAACACTTATACTTACCTCCATGTCAGCAATGCGATACAGGTCTCTTCCGGCCTGTGTCCCGCGCTGTATGTCCATATATGGAGTCAGTGCTTGTGTATTTCAGAAAAGTTTCTGCTGGGACTCAAACCCACGACCTTCTGTATCAGAGGCAAGACACTTAACTATCCGCAGGGGCTATCCGCAGGAATATCTAAATCGAGCTTTTAAACACGCTGTTATCCAGGATCGCACTAGTTTACTTGTTCCGAAACAAAGAGACCTAGTTATAATACCATCACCCCGTATTATTTCTACCTATGACTCAGCTAACCAAGATGTCATGAGGGTGCTTAATAGATATTGGCCCATACTACGAATGGACCAGGATCTGTCTGACATTCTCACGGAGAAACCATGCGTCAGTTATAGGCAGGGAAAAAGTCTTAAGGACCGTCTTGTCCATAGCCACTATGCCCCTGTCACCAGAGAGGGCACTTGGCTGGACCGCAAGCCGATAGGCATGTTTAGATGCGGAGCATGCAAGGCATGCAAATATATATCCACCGCTAAAACAATAACATGCACAGTCACTAGACAGTCTTTTGACATTAGGGATTTCTGTAACTGTCGCAGTAAAGGGGCTATTTACATCTGTCAATGTCCTTGTCCAAAGGACTACATAGGGAAAACGATAAGAGAGCTACGTAGGAGAATATGTGAGCATGTTAACGATGTCATTAATAAAAAGGCCACACCAGTAGCTTCCCATATTAATGATGTACATGGGGGGAACCGTGTTAGAATTGGTACCACCTTCTCCCAGAGGAGGGAACTGGGACAATAAGATACTGCAAAAGGAATGTGTGTGGATCCACAGATTCAAATCCCAGGCGCCCCTGGGTATCAATGAAAGGTTGACATTTACCTGTTTCCTTTGAGCTGTGGCCGGGTTCGGGACATCCCTGTCTTTCTTTAAAAAGCCGAGCCTTTAGTGATTGTTTACGGTGTACGAAAATTAGACCACATGCGTAAAGCATGAAATATTATGTTATATGATTGTTGGACCTTGGTGACTCAATATCAAGTCACTGTCCTGAGATTGACCACGTACTGCGGTTATTTCTTCGTGAAAGTAATATGCATCAGGATTGAGTGTAACTATGCTGCAATGTTTTCTTTTATTATGGTGCACCACCTTGGCATCTATATAACCACCTATATGGTAGATTAATTATGTTACATAACTACTGTGTTGGCGTCTGTTCCATCAATAGAATTTATATATTTTTTCTATATCCTATCCCTTTATAAATCTCTTCCTGGGTATGATTTATGAGGAATTCAAATATATGCCTGTGATGGGTATGCCCTGAATCATGTGGAATGTAATAATATATATCACATGACGATATATACAGGAACCAGGAAGTGATTTAGAGATGGGAGGCCGCGACTTGGAACGCTTTTGCGCTCCAGTGACCGGAAGGACAGCGCAGCACTGAGAGTGTGAGTCTGCTGTGTCAATAACCGGAACATCCGCCCTGTGGAGCGCATATGCGTTCCATAGACCGGAAGGACAGCGCAGCATTAACTGTGCTGTCCAGCCCTGTGAATAACCTGAACATCCGCCCTGTGGAATGCATATGCGTTCCAGCAACAGGAAGTGACATTAATCAGGAAGCAATGCAGCTCTGTGAATATCCTGAACATCCGTCCTGTGGAACACATATGCGTTCCAGCAACAGGAAGTGACATTAACCAGGAAGTAATGCAGCTCTGTGACTATCCTGAACATCCGCCCTGTGGAAGGCATATGCGTTCCAGCAACAGGAAGTGACATTAACCAGGAAGTCATGCAGACTACTAATAGGGCTATAGGGCGGCAAGTGGCAGCACTTTAAATACAGCTGCAGCATCAGTAGCAAACTGCCTACCAGGGGGAACATGAACACAGGGAAGGACTCCAGCATGTAAGTTTTATACATCTTGTCACTAGGACTCCAAGGCTTTGGATTATCTAGCTCTTATTCAACATGAGCATTATTTGTGACTATGATTTCTGGATTCTAGTGTGGGTCTCACTAGGACTTCATGATAGGGGGACAACAGGAATAATCTCTTACTGGGATCTTCCCTACCATCTAAACCGTGAGTCCGCACTGATCTCTGCCCCTATATATATCTGGATGATAAACGTCAAACTGACTTGGGTATATGATTATTTTCTGCCCTATAGGATGCGGAATATACTGTCTACCTCTGAAGGAGTCCGCTGCAGGCACAATCATCAAAATGTGCACGTAACTAGCCGGATATGATGCTATCAAACATATCTACTGGCCTGATTACGTTCCCCCTCAATCAATTTATGTAGAGCGACTATCTTTTTTCATATGTGCGACCTGGCTTTATGCTGGTGTACATCGTGTAGCACTTTTCTATGTGACCTGGCTATATGCCAGTATCTATATGGCTGCATCTACTTTGTATAGGCTAATGTTATATTATACCTCCTGATGATCCCATGGCACTGTTTATGGGGGAAACGCGTCGAGGTAGTTTAGGTGTATGACTATATAGTCAACCCTGACTGATTGTATTTTTGTATATGTCTGTACCACGTTATTATTGTTTTTTCTTTTCTTTCTTTTTGCATCCAGTCGATATATATATATGTATATCCATTAGTGTTTTATATCCTCGCCTTATTTCTTGGTAAACTAGGAATATCCCTGCTGTACCCCCATAGGGACCTGTGAGGGGTAGAAGTCTGGGTATGTGGACAGGGGGCCTCCACCATTAGGAGCTCTCCCTGGGCTGAGGTTATAGGACAGGGGTAGCTATAGGGACAAATATCCCCATACCCCAGGTTACCAAGTATACTGGATGCAATTATAGGATACACCATTCTGTTTTCATATTATTTGCGTTATAACAAGTGGACCCAAGTGGGATCCTTTTTAAGGTATACCAATAAAATTATTGTTTTAGGGGTTACTCTATATGCTGGAATTGTTTACAACTATTTACCCCATTATATATCCATGTATATTGATATTGCTGGAATTTGCAAGACACTTAACCACACAGCTATAAGAGCTGCATAGCCACTGACTGAAAAAATATGAGACTGCTACTGTAGACTCGTTTATAGCTTTGATAGCTAGTGTACATCCATACACATGACAGCTGCTCCAGCACACTCAGCTCTGCTATATATCTATATGTGATAGCTGCCCCAGCACACCCATCTCTGCTACATCAATACACATGATAGCTGCCCCAGCACACCCAGCTATGCTACATCTATACACATGACAGCTGCCAAGCACACTCAGCTCTGCTATATCTATACTGCCAAACTGGTTACAAAGTGGCTTAACCCCTTCGCTACCGGCGTTGGAGCGATGTGTAAACATAGCGCCCACTCGCATGTGCATCGGGCATCATGGCCGGCAGGTCGCCAATAAGATTTGTGTAGTTGATAACCATATGCCATTTCACATAATTTACTTTTTACTTATTACTTTTATAGTGATGTTAGATATTTGAGCTCTATGATGAGCCTATCTGCTTGCTTCCCAATGGTAAGCCTTACTATAGTTTAAACTTTACCCCCCTCCCCTCTCACCTCAGATATTTACCTCGCTCATCATAGTAATAGGAAAATGCTTTCTGTCCTAAACAAGGATGCTGTATCTGACCAGTTCACTCAATTGTTATATTGTTTTGTACCTTACTTAACTTTTTTCCCTCCCCTATTTTTTCCTTCGACCCTGATATCGAAACAGAGTGTTTTCCGACTTTGCAGAGATTCTATAGCGGTTACGGGTGTTCGTTCTGGTCCTCCATGGCCTCCATAAATATCTGCTCATTTAATGTGAGAGGGTTGAATGCGCCGTCCAAAAGGAGTCAAATATGTCAGCAGTTGCACAAACAAAAGGTGAGTGTAGCATTTCTACAAGAAACCCACTTCAAGGAGGGCCACGTACTGCGTTTGAACCATCTTAGACGTAATCAATGGTTCCACAGTACGTCACCCTCAGCCGCATCTAGAGAAGTCTCAATTGCTATACATTAAAGCTTCCCATTGGAGGTGCGCTCCACCATTACAGACCCAGGGGGCAGATTCCTCTTTATTAAGGGATACTGGGAAGCCAGACGTTCACCATTGGGAACATATGCTCCAAACACCTCTCAATCTGTTTGGATATGTGACACACTTTGCTTGCTACGAGACTTTGCTGAAGGGGTTGTAATCTTAGGAGGTGATCTTAATCTCACTTTGAACCCTATTTTAGACTCCTCAACTACTGCTTCTGCTCTCTCCTGCATAGCTCTGAAAAGGGTCAAATCTGCCCTAGAGTCCTTAGCCCTAGCAGATGTATGGAGAGCTCCTCACCCCAACAGCAAAGTCTACACCTTCTACTCAGTAGACCACCAATCATACCAACGCCTTGACTACCTCTTTTTACCATATCAACTTTTGACCTCATGCACAGGGGCTAATATTGGCAATCTCCTGCTCTTGGACCACTCTCCGGTTTTTCTTGATTTTACAGCACAGCAATTCCAAAAACCTATGAGTAATTGGAGATTAAACGAGACACTTCTTGATTACCCTGTGCATACAAAAAAAATGTCAGATTTGCTTGGCAAATTTTTCAAAATCAACTCTACCCCAGATGTAGCTCCCGGCCTGATCTGGGAGGCACACAAGGCTGTAATCAGGGGACACTCACTGGGATCATATTTTAAAAAGAAAAAAGAACAACTAATAGTGGACCTATACAAACAAATTCAAACATTAGAATCAACCCATAAAAAACACCTCTCTGATGCTGTCCTTAAGCAACTGAGCCAGTTATGATCCACCCTTAAAAATATTTTAAACACACGCTCACCTAAATTATACCTCTCTGCAAGATTCAAATACTAGGCTCACGGGGATGAGGCCTCTAAATCTATGTTATCACAGATCAAAAAGAGGAAATCCAGGGCCTATTTACATGCGATTAAATCAAAATCATCCTCTCTTCTTATGACAACAGAAGAGATAGCACTCCGCTTTAGGGAATTCTACAAGAACCTTTACAATATAAGACAATCCACTCCTCAGAGCCCCAACAAAGTCTATGTGATAGACACTTGGCTATCCACTTTGAAATTGCATTCTCTTTCAGGGAAACAGGCAAAGTCCTTAACTATTCCATTCACAATTCAAGAGTTGGATTCTGTGCTCAAATCCAACCCCCTCCATAAAAGCCCATGCTGTACTACCGTACCTTTCGCTCTGCTCTACTTCCCCGATTTTTAGATCTGTGTAACAAAGTGCTGGGAGAAGAGAGCTTGCCAAACCAGATGTTGATGGCCCACATCACCATTAATCCTAAGGAAGGGAAAGATGGTACAGTTTGTGCAGACCCATTTCACTCTTAAAGACAGATTTAAAAATGTTTGCTAAAATGATAGCATTACGATTGCAACGCCTTCTTCCCCACATCATAAATAGTGAACAAGTGGGATTTGTTTCCGGGAGAGAGGGTAGAATGAATACCACGCGTTCACTGCATATTATTAACCATACCTCTCTGTTGGGCACGGACGCCGAAAAGGTGTTTGATCGCATAGACTTGGTTTTCATGCAAAGGGCCTTACATACGTAAGTTTGGAATCCCGGATCAGTTAATTTTATCTATCATAGCAGTGTATGAAAGCACCACCGCTAAAGTCATGGTAAATGGCACTTTCTCACCCCCATTTAAAATTAATAACTGAACCCGTCAGGGTTGCCCCTTGTCCTCTTTGCTATTCGTCCTGACAGTAGAATGCTTATTTCAGGCTATTAGACAAGACGAAAGAATACGGGGAGTAGACCTACAGGGAGTTCCCCATCAATTAGCTGCTTTCGCAGATGAATTGTTGGTCTTCATTACGAATCCCGAAACCGCTTTCCCAGCGATTCAAAAAATATTTGACCAATTTGGAAAAATGTCTAATTTTCTAATCAACTCAACAAAATCAAGTACTAAATGTGACACTGAGCCTCCAGAAACAAAAAAGTTTTGATCTTATTACCCCATATAAATGGACCAGAACTTCTATGAAATTCCTGGGAGTACATATCACTTCAGATTCCTCACAACTTTACAAAGCCAATTTCCAAGATTTACCACTAAATATAAAAACTCTACTGGACTCCATTCCATTTACGTCATGGTTGCTCACTGATCAAAACTATAATCCTTCCCAAAGTAATGTACTATCTACAAACCCTTCCTATCCCCCTCACAAATGCCTTTTTCAAACAACTACAATCCATCCTATCCAAATTTCTGTGGAATAAAAAGAAACCTAGACTTAAATGCTCTTACACGACTATCTTGATGAGAAAAGGTGGGCTGGGGATACCGGATTTCTATGTTTACTATAAGGCCATACAAGGTGTAAGAAGTTTGCAATGGTTACGACCACACAAAGACCGCTTAGATATTCAAGCTGAGCACACTCTTCCACAGGTTCCCCTACGGACCCTATTACTGCTGAAGGGGAAGAATATCAAGGTCGATATTCATAGCCCAATAACAAGAAACACAATTACGGTAAAGTGTGGAAGTCTGGTTTAGCTACCATTTTTCTCTTTACCCCCCTATCACCATTGATACAGGTTAGAGAGATCCTTTGGGACTCATCCACAAACTTCAGACATACCCTTACAGAACTGTCTAAAAATATTAATACCCCATTGATTGATTTGCTTGACTCTCAAGGTGGGTTAAAAAACTATTGGTATTCCCAAAATCAAATCTCCTCAATGTCCCTGTTCCACCGCTTACATATAAAACATTATATAAATACCCTTCTCCCTGTCCTCTGGAAAGACCCCACTAGCTTTGAAAAAGAGGTCCTACTAACCAGGGATCCTACAAAGAAACTTTCCAACATATATAATTGTTTGGTAACACAGACCATGCCAAAAGTTATGGAATACATCAAAACATGTGAGAGGGACTTGCATATAGAATCTGACCATAGCAACCTACAGAGATGTCTTGTTCTCACCCCCAGGATCTCAATATGTGTCCGACTGCAGGAGAACGATTACAAAGTCCTCGCATGATGGTACTATACCCCTGTACAGTTACATAAAATTTTCCCAGAGGTTAGCCAACTATGTTGGCGTTGCAAGACAGAAACGGGTTCTTTTTTGCATATTTGGTGGAAATGTAATAAAATTCTCCCTTTTTGGGCTGACGTATGCCGAACTCTTTCACGAGTTTGTGATGTCGCGATCACGCCTTCTCCTCAGTTATGCCTCCTGAACCTACTAGACCAAATTCAATGCCCAAAACACATCAAAGCTTTAATGACTTACCTTCTGGCGGCAGCCAGAATCCTTATAGCTTCCAGCTGGCGGAGAGATTTAACTCCTTTACTAGCTGATTGGGTTTCAAAATGTGATGACATATTTAGGATGGAGCAGATAGCGGGTTGGGAGACCAGGCGAACACCCGGGTTCACTAAAACGTGGAGACCATAGAGAGAGTTTCGGGGATACTGAATGATAAGTATGTTTACATTTATTGAGTCATGTACTAATGTGAAAAACAGTCACTTACTCTATTTTGTTCATTTTGGTAATGTATCAACTGAGTGCCTTAATAAAACTTGTTTAAAGTAAAAATCCCTAATAGAACAAAATCAAAAATTATAAAAACATAATTTATTGGCTCATATATGAGCATCAAAAAGATCCATATAATTAAAAAATAAATACCTAAATAACAATAAATATAAATATCATGGGTATCATTGCGACTGAAAAAGGCCCGTACTATTAAAATATTTGTAAAAATTTCCAATACGGTGAGTGGCGTAATGGAAATAAGGGTAAAAATGGGCAATTTGCAATTTTTTCATTGCTTCTTTTACCCCAAAAAAGTAATAAAATGTGATCAAAAAGTCACACACACATGCCAATATGGTATCAATAAAAACTACAGATTGTTCTGCAAAAAATGAGCTCCTAAACAGCTCAGTAGACATAAGTATAAAAAAGTTATGGGGGTCAGAATATGGTGATGTAAAAAAATTAATTTGTTATCAAAGTTTAAATACATTTTTACACTATTTAGACATAAAAAACCTACACATATGGGATATCATTGTTATCGTACTGACCCAGAGAATAAAAAGCATGGGTCAGTTTTGCCATAAACGAAATAGCGTGGGAACAAAACCTGTAAAACGGTGGAGGAATTGCATTTTTTTTTCAATTCCACCGGATTTGGATTTTTTTTTACCGCTTACCAATACATTTGATGCCATAATTAATGGTGGCATTAGAAACTACAACCTGTCCTGCAAAAAATAAGCCCTCATACAGCTATGTGACTGGAAATATAAAAAAGTTATGGCTCACGAAAAATAGGGAAGAAAAATGAAACCGCAAAAATGAAAAAACCTCCTGTATCCTAAGGGTTAAGGATAACAAAGTCAATGTTTTGGAGTGGCCATCACAAAGCCCTGATCTCAATCCTATTGAAGATTTATGGGCAAAGCTAAATAGGCAAGTGCGAGCAAGGCGACCAATAAACATGGCTCAGTTACACCAGTTTTGTCAGGAGGAATGGGCCCAAATTCCGACCAACTATAGGGATAAGCTTGTGGAAGGATATCCAAAACGTTTGACCCAAGTCATACAGTTTAAGGGCAATGGTACCAAATATTAATGAAATGTATATAAACTTTTGACTTTAAAGTAATAAAAATGCCTTAAAACATTCTCTCTCTCATTATTCTGGCATTTGGCAAATAATAATAATTGTGTCTGTAAAAAGTGTCTTTTTATATCGTGTATGTAAACTTCTGGTTTACATGTAAATTTTTGTAAATGATAGAGTATCTTTTTGTTCATAGACCTACTACTACTCTCTTAGGCTACTTTCACACTTGCGGCAGAGGATTCGGAACTGCCTGCCAGATTCGGCAGTCCGGACGCAAACGGATGCATTTGTAAGACGGATCCGGATGTGGATCCGTCTGTCAAATGCATTGCAATACCGGATCCGTCTTTCCGGTTTTCATCCGGAAAAACGGATCCGGTATTTATTTTTTCTCATCTTTAAAGGTCTGCGCGTGCGCAGATTGGGAAACCGGATCCGGTTTACCGGAACACCTAGTACCAGATCCGGCATTAATACATTTCAATGGAAATTAATGCCAGATCCGGCATTCTGGCAAGTGTTCAGGATTTTTGGCCAGAGATAAAAATGCAGCATGCTGCGGTATTTTCTCTGGCCAAAAAACGTAAGAGGGACTGAACTGATGCATCCTGATACATACTGAATGCTCTCCATTTAGAATGCATTAGGATAAAGCTGATCAGTTTTTTTCCGGTATTGAGCCCCTAGGGCGGAACTCAATACCGCAAAAGAAAAACTCTAGTGTGAACGTACCTTTAAATTTGCCATCCAGAATGCACAAGAACATCTTTTGTCTGCTATGAGGCCCATTATTGGTAGCATAGGATCGTTGCGATAACACCTTGGGTCATGGGTGGATCATTACTAGTGTTGATCGAGCACCAAAGTGCTCAGGTGTTTGGGTGCTTGGGTCAAACACCTTGGGATGCTTGGGTGCTCTACCAATGGAAGTCAATGGGAGAACCCGAACATTAAACCAGCCACCCCCTGCTCTGAAAAATGGAGGGTGTCTGGTTCATAGGAAAAGGTCAGAAATGGTCTGGATGCATCTTGGACTTCCAGGTCGCTGCTGGGAACAATGTTTTGCGAGTAGTACAGACTGACAATAATACGCGCAAAACTGAAGATAAAATCGATTTTAGAGGAAAAATTGTTAGGAAATATTCTTTCCTGTATATTTACTTGTATATAAAGTGCAAGTGCTGCCAAAAATTACAAGGACGAGGCACTCTGATGCAACCTGTATATCACATAATGGAGGGCCTCATTCACATTCTGGTACAATTGTTCAGGTAGTGGAACTCCTACACTCATAAAGCCTGTGCACTAAGGGAAAGAGCTTCCAAAAATTACAAGGAATCGGCACTCCAATACACCCTTTATTACACATAAAAGAGGGCATCATACACCCTTGAAAAATTATGATTGATGGCCTGCTGGTGACCCTCAAAAACATTAGGAGGAAGGGCCTGCTGGTGACCCTCTAAAACATTACAGGCGAGGGCCTGCTGCTGATCTGACCATCTAAAACATTAGAGGGGTACACCCTTTATTACACATAAAGGAGGGCATCATACACCCTTGAAAAATTATGATTGATGGCCTGCTGGTGACCCTCAAAAACATTAGGAGGAAGGGCCTGCTGGTGACCCTCTAAAACATTACAGGCAAGGGCCTGCTGCTGATTTGACCATCTAAAACATTAGAGGGGAGGGTCTGTTGCAGAGCTGACTCTCTAAAACATTAGGGGCGAGTGCCTGCTGTTGATCTGAGCATCGAAAACATTATGGGCGAGTGCCTTCTGCTGAGCTGACCATTGAAAATATTATGGGCGAGCGTGTGCTGCTTAGCTAACCATTGAAAGAATTATGGGCGAGGGCCTGCTGGTGAGCTGACCCTATAAAACATTATGGTTGAGGGCCTGCTGGTGAGCTGACCCTCAAAAACATTATATGTGAGGGCCTGCAGGTGAAGTGACCCTCTAAAAGATTGTAGGTGAGGGCCTGCTGGTGAGCAGACCCTCTAAAACATTACATGCGAGAACCTGCAGGTGACCTGACCCTCTAAAAGATTGTAGGCGAGGGCCTGCTGGTGAGCAGACCCTTTAAAACATTATATGCAAGGGCCTGCAGGTGAGCTGACCCTCTAAAACATTATATGCGAGGGCCTGCAGGTGAGCTGACCCTCTAAAAGATTGTAGGTGAGGGCCTGCTGGTGAGCTGACCCTCTAAAACTTTACATGTGAGGGCCTGCAGGTGAGCAGACCCTCTACAACATTAGGAGCGAGGGCAGACTAATAAGCATGTTGATATGATCGAAGAGGAGGAGGACAAGAAAAGGAAGATTGAACCATATACCCTTTTTTGTGGTGGAAGGAGTTCATGGGAATACAGTGTATTCAGTACATTTAAAAAAATACTTTTAAAGTGCCTTTATGTTCAGCTGCTTTCCTCTGGTGGAGAAAAGAAGTCAGAGGCAATTCAGGCCTTGTTCATTTTTATAAGAGTCAACCTGTCAGCATTTTCAGTTGACAGGCAGATGCGCTTATCAGTTATTATGCCCCCAGCATCACTAAATATCCGCTCTGACAAAACGCTGGTGGCAGGGCAGGCCAGCACCTCCAAAGCATAGAGCGCCAGTTCGTGCCACGTGTCCAGCTTGGACACCAAGTAGTTGTAAGGCACAGAGGGATCATTAAGGTCTGCTACGTACTTCACCATCTTCCAAAATGTTTCCCTTCTTGTGACACTAGGCCACGCATCAGGGTGAGGTGTCATCAAACTGTCCCAGGCTTTGGAGAGTGTTGCCCTGCCTCTGTTGGAACTGCTGTGTCTGTGTGTTCCCCTCGTCTCCCCTGCTCGGTTGGCCAAGGAACTACGTACTCTGCCGCCAGCGTTGTCAGCTGGAAATTTTTGGAGCAATTTTTCCACAAGGACCTTCTGGTATTGCACCATTTTGCTCCTCCTCTCCACCTCAGGAATGAGAGATGAGAAGTTCTCTTTGTAGCGGGGGTCGAGAAGGGTGAACAACCAGTAATCGGTGTTGTCCAAAATGCGCAAAACGCATGGGTCATGGGAAAAGCAGCCTAACATAAACTCAGCCATGTATGCCAGAGTACCAACAGGCAAGACTTCGCTGTCGTCATCAGGAGGATGACTTTCAAACTCCTCATCCTCTTCCTCCTCTTCTGCCCATCCACGCTGAACAGATGGAATAAAACTTCCATGGGTACTACCCTCTGTAGCGGAGGCAATCGTCTCCTGCTCCTCCTCATCATCATCCAATTTGTGCTGAGAAGATGAACTGAGGGTGGTCTGATTATCACCCTGTGTAATGTCTTCCCCCATTTCCACCTCTTCCACATGCAAAGCGTCGGCCTTAATTTCGAGCAACGAGCGTTTGAGTAGACACAGAAGTGGGATGTCGACGCGACCATCTGTGTTGATTCCTCAAAGTTTCTTAAAACCTCACAAAGGTCAGACATCCATGCCCACTCCTCGCTTATGAACATCGGAAGCTGACTGGAAAGGCAATGACCATGTTGCAGCTGGTATTCCACTACTGTCCTCTGCTGCTCACAATGCCTGGCCAACATGTGGAACGTCGAGTTCCCGCTCATGTTCACTCCGCTCAACAGTCGGTGATCTGGCAATTGTAAGCGCAGCTGTAGCTTTGACAGACCAGCGGAAGCTGTTGATGACTTGCGGAAATGGGCACACATGCGGCGCACCTTCACCAGTAGCTCAAGCAATTTGGGGAGGTTTTGAGAAACTGCTGAACCACTAAGTTGAAGATGTGGGCTAGGCATGGGATGTGTGTGAGCTTGCCGAGCTCCTAAACCACCACCAAGTTACGGCCATTATCAGACACCACCATGCCTGGTTCTAGGTTGAGTGGCGAGAGCCACAGCTCAGTCTGGTCTCTTATCCCCTGCCACAGCTCTGTGGCGGTGTGCTGTTTTGTCACCTAAACAGATCAGCTTAAGCACGGCCTGTTGACGCTTCCCCACTGCAGTGCTACACTGCTTCCAGCTACCGACTGATGGCTGACTAGTGCTGCGAGGATAATTCTGAAGTGGAAGTGGAGTAGGAGGCGGAGGAGGAGAAGTGGGGGTTGGATCCACTAACGTAGGTGGTGGTGTAAACCCTGATGGAATTAGGGCCCGCAATCCTTCGCGTCGGTAACACCTGTGCCATCCCATGGTACGACTTGCTCCCGGCCTCCACAACGTTCACCTAGTGTGCCGTCAGGGAAATGTAGCATCCCTGGCCGAAAGGACTTGTCCATGTGTCAGTGGTTAAGTGGACCTTCCTAGTAACTGCATTGGTCAGGGCACTGGTAATGTTACGGGACACATGCTGGTGTAAGGCAGGCACGGCATACCATGAAAAATAGTGGCGGCTGGGGACTGCGTAAAGAGGGATGGCCGCCGACATCAGGCTGTGGAAGGCCTCAGTGTCCACAAGCCTAAATGGCAACATTTTCAGGACCAGTAATTTGGAATGTTGCGCATTTAGAGCTATGGCCTGTGGGTGGGTGGCTGGGTATTTCCGCTTGCTTTCAAATGCCTTGGGTAAGGAGATTTGTACACTGCACTGGGACACGGAAGTGGATGTGGTCACTCATGGTGCTTGCGAAGGTCCAGGTGCAGGGCGGGAGGCATCTGAGCTTGTGCCTTCGACAGGAGATTGGCCAGCACGTAACACAGGGTAAGAGGAGGCAGTGGTGTGACCCACTGACACAGATTGTGGACCCAGGCGTTCGGCACACCTATTACGGTGCTTTGATGCCATGTGGCGGATCATTCTGGTGGTGGTGAGGTTGCTACTGTTCACGCCCCTTCTCATTTTTGTATTGCACAGGTTGCAAATTACAATTCTTTTGTTGTCCGCACTTAAAAAAGCTGCGGAACACCTACCCCTTGGCAAGGGAGATTTACGCAAGTGTGTGCTCCGGTGTATCAGTTGCTGTGTTTGGTGTGGCCCGCCTTCTCCGCTTTGCCACTTCACTGCCTCTCCCAGTCTGTTGCGGTGCTGCGGATCCCTCCCCCTCTGTACTGCTGTCCTCGCTCGGCTTGCCACCTTCCCAGGTTGGGTCAGTGACTTCATAGTCTACCACCTCCTCTTCCACTTCCTCACTCTGCTCATCCTCCTGACTTGTTGACCTAACAACAACCTCAGTTATTGACAACTGTGTCTCATCCTCATCATCAACCTCTTGAGACACTAATTGTGGTTGACTTATTGGAAACTGTGTCTCATCATCATCATCCACCTCGTGAAACACTAATTGCGGTTCCACACTGTCATCTTCTTGTGACTGTGGATGCTCAAGAGTTTGGGAATCAGGGCACATCTTGTCGAGAGGCCCAAATGAAGGAATGGCGCTGAAAAGAGCTCGGAATATCCGAGTGTAGGATCACTTGTTTGGCAAGACTCTCCATGGTGGGAGGAAGGAGGATCAGGGTGAGGATTTTGTTAACCAGACTCTTGGCTACTGAGACTGGACTTTGTGGAAGTCAGGGTGGTGCTTAACTGACTGGAAGCATTATCTGCTGCAATCCAACTGACCACTGGTCGCACTGGTCTGACTTCGAGAGCGTTGTTCAGCGCCGCCCTGCAAACTAAGACATGAAGCTAGGTATCGTGGATGATTGTTTTTTTTTTATGATCTGGCAGCAGGCACAGTTTCAACGCGCCGAGGGCCACAGCCTCTGCGTGCACTATCAGCATCATGGCCACTTCCCTGTCCCTTACTGCTAGCCTTCTTCATATTAAATGTTATATATGCTTGAAAGTATGTCACACGTACAGTACGATTTGTAAGTGTATACGCAAAAAAAAAAAATGGTATTTGGAATGTGGAAGCGTCACACAGGAGATATACCGCAGATTATGTCACTAATGTCAGCAGCGGCTAATAAAAAATTACAGGGAATGTCACAGGAACAGTACAGACCAAAAGTTTGGACACACCTTCTAATTCAAAGAGTTTTCTTTATTTTCATGACTATGAAAATTGTAGATTCACACTGAAGGCATCAAAACTATGAATTAACACATGTGGAATTATATAGATAACAAACAAGTGTGAAACAACTGAAAATATGTCATATTCTAGGTTCTTCAAAGTAGCCACCTATGCTTTGATTACTGCTTTGCACACTCTTGACATTCTCTTGATGAGCTTCAAGAGGTAGTCCCCTGAAATGGTTTTCACTTCACAGGTGTGCCCTGTCAGGTTTAATAAGTGGGATTTCTTGCCTTATAAATGGGGTTGGGACCATCAGTTGCGTTGCGGAAAAGTCAGGTGGATACACAGTTGATAGTCCTACTGAATAGACTGTTAGAATTGGTATTATGGCAAGAAAAAAACAGCTAAGTAAAGAAAAACGAGTGGCCATCATTACTTTAAGAAATGAAGGTCAGTCAGTCAGCCAAAAAATTGGGAAAACTTTGAAAGTAAGGGCTATTTGACCATGAAGGAGAGTGATGGGGTGCTGCGCCAGATGACCTGGCCTCCACAGTCACCGGACCTGAACCCAATCGAGATGGTTTGGGGTGAGCTGGACCGCAGAGTGAAGGCAAAAGGGCCAACAAGTGCTAAGCATCTCTGGGAACTCCTTCAAGACTGTTGGAAGACCATTTCAGGGGACTACCTCTTGAAGCTCATCAAGAGAATGCCAAGAGTGTGCAAAGCAGTAATCAAAGCAAAAGTTGGCTACTTTGAAGAACCTAGAATATGACATATTTTCAGTTGTTTCACACTTGTTTGTTATGTATATAATTCCACATGTGTTAATTCATAGTTTTGATGCCTTCATAGTCATGAAAATAAAGAAAACTCTTTGACTGAGAAGGTGTGTCCAAACTTTTGGTCTGTACTGTAGTTGGAATGTGGAAACGTCACACAGGAGATATACCACAGATAATGTCACTGATGTCAGCAGCGGCTAATAAAAAATTACAGGGAATGTCATAAGTATTTAGCATGTGGAAACGTTACACAGGAGAAATACTGCAGATAATTTTGCTGATGTCAGCAGCGGCTAATATAAAATTACAGGGAATGTCACATGTATTTTGGATGTGGAAACGTTACACAGGAGAAATACTGTACTGCATATAATGTCGCTGATGTCACCAGCGGCTAATAAAAAATTACAGGGCATGTCACAGGTATTTGGGATGTGGAAATGTTATACAGGATAAATACTGCAGATAATGTCGCTGATGTCACCAGCGGCTCATATAAAATTACAGGGAATGCGACAGGTATTTGGGATGTGGAAACGTCACACAGGAGATATACCACACATAATGTCAATGCTGTCACCAGTGGCTAATAAAAAGTTACAGGGAATGTCACAGGTATTTGAGATGTGGAAACGTCACACAGGAGAAATACTGCAAATAATGTCGCTTATGTCAGCAGCGGCTAACATAAAATTACAGGGAATGTCACAGGTATTTTGGATGTGGAAACGTTACACAGGAGAAATACCACAGATAATGTCGCTGATGTCACCAGCGGCTAATAAAAAATGACAGGGAATGTTACAGGTATTCTGGATGTGGAAACATTACACAGGAGATGTACCCCAGTTAATGTCACTGTCCGCAGCGGACACCATCAACGGAAAAAGTACACTGGATGTAACTGATATTTTTTGGATGTGCACACGTTACACAGGAGATGTAGCACAGCTAATGTCACTGTCTACAGCAGACACCGTCTACGGAAAAAGTACACTGGATGTCACAGATATTTTTAGGATGCGCACACGTTACACAGGAGATGTAGCGCAGATAATGTCGCTGTCTGCAGCGGCCTAACTATTACACGCTATTTAGTGCAGTATGCGCTAAAAATAGATATTGCTGCCACACACAATAGTCCTTAAAAGGACTTTTGGGTCTGTAAAGTTTTAGCAATTTAGGTTGCGCTAAAAATATATATTGCTGCTGCCACACACAATAGTCTTTAAAAGGACTTTTAGGTCTCTGACAAGTTTTTCAACTTAAAAAAATATATATATTCACTCCCTACACTATCTTTTCCTTCTTCAGCACAGCTCTCCCTGACAAACACTGAGCCAAACACGTGTCATTGGGTGCTATATACCACCAGATGACGCATTCCGGCCAGCCAATCACTGTAATGCCAGTAACCAACATGGTTACGGCATTACAGTGAAGGGCAGTACTTACCTGCACATTTATTGGCTGGTTAGCAGCCAACAAACGTGCGGGGAGGAGACTCGGCCGAATACCGCCATGTGCCGAGCATCGAGATGCTCGAGCCGAACTGGTGTTCGGCCGAGCATGCTCGATCAACACTGATCATTACTTATAACTGTTAGTAGTAAGCTTATCCTGGTTCATTAGAGAAACCATGCATGTTCTTGGGCTATTGCTGCATGGCAGTTATTCTTGGTCTACACTTGATTTAGTGGCCCTCTATTCTTCCATACTCTATGAGAGCCTTGGCTAACAATATGGGTCAATATATTACACACAGTAGGGAGCTTGTGTTTTTGTACATTGTACTTTCACACAGTTTAATTCCATTTAATAGAGAATGGTGTAACTATCAAATTCATAAATCACCTCATTTTAACATATCTGCCTGGATCCACTTGAAAAGCAGCTGTAATGTCATTGTCACTAAGCATCTCACTTCCACTTAATTTGCAGTCCACTGCCTGTTGTCAGGAAAGATCCGTCCCTAGTAACAGAGACTCAGAAGACAACTTACAGGAAATGGGGGCATGTCAGAGCTAACTGAGATCCTGAGCCTGATAAACAAACTGCTTCTGCCCAGTTTTTGAAGATTATAGGAGCATTCTGTTTAATGTGATTTTCCCCTCCTTATCTGTTCTTTGAGCTGCAGAGCTGAAAACAGACATGGTGGGATGTAAAGAAAAGGATGTCAGAGCATTACAGATATGCCTCCTACTTCTGAGTGAAATGCATCTAGCTGTGCAGCTGAAACAGGAAATAATATGGAGATAGAAGTTCAGCTGTTTACCAAATAGAGTGGGCTGCACAAGCAAGTACAGTAGTCATAATGGGAGATTTTAATTTCCCAGATATTGACTACTGTATGTCATGGCTCTGGCTCAACTGTAAAGAGGAGAAAATTCCTCAGCTGAATGCATGACCACTTTATGGGAAGAGGAGATGCTCTGTTGGATCTGCAGACAGCCTGCTCTAGAGCAAGATGAACTGAGCAGATTGATGTATAGTTTTATGGGAAAATACTCAGTATAGCCTGTATTTTATTCATTTAAATTCCTTTTTGAGAAAAAAGTAGTAGGAATAGCTCACTCTTATGTGACAGGGAACAGGTGCTGTAGTCCAAATGGCTGTATCACCCGTACAGAGAAAAATATTGGAATTACTTGTAAATTATGGACTGGCACTCTGTATGTGTGGCTTCAAATGAATACACAATAATTATGGTGATCACACTCAATTTAATAAATGAAAAACAATCTTAACACTATAAAACTATTAAAAATTTATAAAAAAAACATCAAACAAACATATGCATGCTCACACATATTAAATATTGTAGGAAAAATACGTCATAAATCATATATGCAAGTAGTTCCTAAAATAAATGAGTGTTATTTCCCAATGAGACTGAAATAAATCTTTAACAGTCCGCATAAAGTGCATTCAGCTGTAATTTGTGACTTGTGGCTTGTAGGCCAAGATGTTCTTAAAGGGGATGAAAAACAATCCTGAATACTGCTCACCAGTTACTGCTTAATTGTAGTTTGTTTGCAGGTTAAATGTCCAAACTTTTAGTTTATGTCTATGATGGAAAAACAAGTACTGGTATGTACTATAATAACCGCCTATACAGGTCTTACCTGCCTCTAGGTGGATTAGAATATTCGTGTTCCAAGATATGGCATTACATACCCGACCTAAGAGTTGCTGCTGTGTTTGTTTCTCTACGCTGTTCAGGCAGACGCCGGCATATCACGTGGTCTGTATCAGGAAACAGGTTTGTATCTCGCAGCAAAGTATGGCGGGAACTTGGTGTTGAAAATGGGATCCGAAAATTTTTCTTATTTGGAGCGCTCCAATTCTTGGTAGGATTGATTTTAATAGATCATCCGTATAAAGGCCTTTTCTTAGTCCAATGGGAGTTCTCAGCTGGCTCTTACCCCTTCCTCAGAGCAGCTGAGAACTCCCACTGGACAACCAGCTGAGAACTCCCACTGGACTAAGAAAAGGCCTTTTTACGGATGATCTATTAAAATCAATCCTACCAAGAATTGGAGCGCTCCAAATAAGAAAAATTTTCAGATCCCATTTTCAACACCAAGTTCCCGCCATACTTTGCTGCAAGATACAAACCTGTTTCCTGATACAGACCACGTGATATGCCGGCGTCTGCCTGAACAGCGTGGAGAAACAAACACAGCAGCAACTCTTAGGTCAGGTATGTAATGCCATATCTTGGAACACGAATATTCTAATCCACCTAGAGGCAGGTAAGACCTGTATAGGCGGTTATTATAGTACATACCAGTACTTGTTTTTCCATCATAGACATAAACTAAAAGTTTGGACATTTAAACCGCAAACAAACTACAATTAAGCAGTAACTGGTGAGCAGTATTCAGGATTGTTTTTCATCCCCTTTAAAAACATCTTGGCCTACAAGCCGCAAGTCACAAATTACAGCTGAATGCACTTTATGCAGACTTTTAAAGATTTATTTCAGTCTCATTGGGAAATAACCCTCATTTATTTTAGGAACTACTTGCATATATGATTTATGACGTATTTTTCCTACAATATTTAATATGTGTGAGCATGCATATGTTTGTTTGATGTTTTTATAAATTTTTAATAGTTTTATAGTGTTAAGATTGTTTTTCATTTATTAAATTGAGTGTGATCACCATAATTATTGTGTATTCATTTGAAGCCACACATACAGATTGCCAGTCCATAATTTACAAGTAATTCCAATATTTTTCTCTGTACGGGTGATACAGCCATTTGGACTACAGCACCTGTTCCCTGTCACATAAGAGTGAGCTATTCCTACTACTTTTTTCTCAAAAAGGAATTTAAATGAATGAAATACAGGCTATACTGAGTATTTTCCCATAAAACTATACATAAATCTGCTCAGTTCATCTTGCTCTAGAGCAGGCTGTCTGCAGATCCAACAGAGCATCTCCTCTTCCCATAAAGTGGTCATGCATTCAGCTGAGGAATTTTCTCCTCTTTACAGTTGAGCCAGAGCCATGACATAGTCAATATCTGGGACATTAAAATCTCCCATTATGACTACTGTACTTGCTTGTGCAGCCCACTCTATTTGGTAAACAGCTGAACTTCTATCTCCATATTATTTCCTGTTTCAGCTGCACAGCTAGATGCATTTCACTCAGAAGTAGGAGGCATATCTGTAATGCTCTGACATCCTTTTCTAAATTCCTAAATTCCTGTTTGTTCGGGGCTTAGAAGTCAAGGAGGTAGCCCAATCAGTGATTGACTATCTCTGTCTGCACAGTCATACAGGATAGCTTGTCAATCACTGATAGGACCATATCAGTGATTGACGGCTATCTTTGTATGTGCTTTCATACAGGATAAGTTGTCAATCACTGATAGGACCACCTCTTTGACTTCAAAGCCCAGAATGAACACAGATATAAATGAAAAAATTATGTTATACTGAAAACTTCCCATAAAACTGTATCTGCTCAGCTCCTCTTGCTCTTTAGCATACTGCCTTCAGCAGTCCCTGTCATATCATAATACACCGGATAAATGAGAGAGCTTTAGATCTGTCTTATACTGCTAAATGTATTCCTGTAGGTAACATGTATAAACAGCTAAAATTAAATCCTACATGGCTTACAATAAATAACAAAAGAGGACATTAAAAATACAGATCTGAGGGGTCAGTTGTAGCCTTTGAAATTTGCAAAGGGATTTAAAATTTGTAAAAAAAAGACAAAATCTGCAAAAATACAAAATGAACGACAGGTAGCTAAAGAGAGCAAAACAAACCTCAAATAAAAATCTTTAACCACTATTCTCCCTGCCTTCCCAGAGCTTTTTTTATTTTTACATTCACACGAGGGCTTGATTATTGTTGGAAAAGTTGTACTTTCTAATGACACCACTGCATGATCTATACCAGTGTATCACTGTACTGCGGCGGCAGCAGGAAGTGCACGGCGTCATAGCAACCAATGACGCCGTGCGCTCCTGCACTCAGAAGACATCCAGGCCGGTATCACACGGTCCGTGTTCCACGGACGTGTGCATGAGGCTTAATATTGCATACAATGTAGTAGGAAGCTGAAAAAAATCCAAATAGGGTGAAATTGGAAAAAAATGCAATTTCACCACAGTTTTCTAGATATTGACTCTATGGCATTGCATACAGTATGTGGTAGAACTGACCTGTGCCCTTCATTCTCTGGGTCAGTACGATTACAATGATACCACATTTATATAGTTTGTCTTGTGTTTTAATACTGCAAATAAAAATCTTTGAAAAAAATTTCTTTCAATCGCCATTTTTTTATAGTTAAGTCTATGATGCTTTGTGGAGGCTTATTTTTGCGGGATGATCTGTAGTATTTATAGATTCCACTTTGAAGCGTGTGATTTATTTATTTATTTTTTATCGCATTTTAGTAAATTATTTTGGTTAGTGACGCAATGAAAAATGCCACATCTGCCATTTTGATATTTTTTTTTTTCCATTACCCCATTTTTATATTTTAATAGTTCAGGCATTTTGGGATGCAGCAATGCCCATGATATTTGTTTTTTATTGTTTATTTTAATTCTGTGGAAAGGGGGGTGATTTTAAATTTTTATTAAAAAAAAATTATATATTTTTTAAAACTTTCTTAAACTTTTTTTTTAGTCCTTCTAAGATGCTAGAATACACGATCTTCAGATCGCTTTTAGCTTACACTGTGGTTTAATAGAACTACAATCCTAAGCTCCATTTGCTGTTATCCTATGGAGCCCGGCCACCTGCAGACTACCATAGGAACTACAGGTCTAATACAGTGGGTTTCTTCAGAGAGACCCAGTGCATCAGAGTGAAGAAATTGCTTCCCCGATCACTGCATGGAGGAGTTGTTCCTGACCGCATTTATCAAAATTTTTTCCTCATTTAGATGCCATGGTCACATTTGACCACTACATCTAAAGGGTTTAATGTCTGTAATGGTTGCTAAAGCCGGTCACAGACAATGGTCCTGGGCCTCTGCTGTTTGACACAGCAGAGATCTGGCAGCTATGGCACTCACAAGCAAATATGCCATAGCAAGATGTATATGCCTTAGCACTAATGCCTCTCTATCCGCCCCCCCATGCTGTGGTGATAGGGGGCTGATGGATGCCATGGCAACCTCAGGCCTCACAAAGGCCTCGGGGTCTGCCATGTACAAAATACCATAAGACCGCCGTGAAAAAAAACAAAAAAAAACTTTGTCAACACAGCCATATTTTGGTCACCTTGCCCTAAAAAAGTGTAATATTGATTGATCAAGAAATATTATTTACCAAAAATGGTACTAATAAACAATACACTGCAAAAATGAGCTCCTACACAAGACAATTGGTAGAAAAATAAAAAAAATATGGCTTTCAGAAAATGGAGACACAAAACATTTTTTTTGTCAAAAATGCTTTATTATGTAAGACTGAAACAAAAAATAAAAATAGACAAATTTGGTATTGTCGTGTCCATAACAACCTGCTTTTTAAAAATATCATATGATCTGTCCTGTCAGGTGAATGCCGTAAAGAACAAAAAATAAAAACTGTGCCAGCACAGCCATATTTTGGTAAACTTGCCTTGCAAGAAGTGTAATATCGAGCAAACAAAAATCATATGTGCCCTAAAATATTACCAATAAAATGGTCACCTTATCCTGTAGTTTCCAAAATGGGGACACTTTTTGGGAGTTTCTACTGTAGGGGTCTTTAAATGCGACATGGCAACTTAAAATTATCCCAGTGAAATCTGCCCTCCAAACTCCAAATGTTGCACCTTCCCATACAGCAGTTTCTTACCACATATGGGGTATTTGTGTAAACTGCAGAATCAGGGTAATAAATAAGGAGTTTTGTCTTGCTGTTAACCCTTGCTGCTTTCCATAAAAAAAGATTAAAATGGAAAATCTGCAAAAAGAAGTAAAATTTCTCCTCTATTTTCTTTTAATTAATGTGGAACACCTAAAGAGTAAACAAAGTTTGTAACATCATATTTGAAAAACTTAAGGGGTTATTTATGGGAGGTTTCTATTATGTAAGCCCCACAAATTGACTTCATAACTGAATTGGTCATTTAAAAAGCGGGTTTTGGAAATCTTCTTAACTTTTAAAAATTACAACTAAATTTGTACTCCATCTAACATTCCCCAAAAAATAAAATGGCATTCACAAAATGATGCCAACATAAAGTAGACATGTAAAGTAATAACTATTTTATGAGTTATCATTATCTGTCTTAAAAGCAGAGAAATTAGAATTTAGAAAATTGCGAATTTTTCAAAAATGTTGGTAAATTCTGGATTTTTTTTATAAATAAAGGTGAAATATATGGACTCAAATTTATCACTGTCATGAAGTACAATGTGTCACAGAAAAATAAATTCATAATGACTTAAATAAGTTAAAAACATTCCAAAATTATTACCACACAAAGCGACACATTCGATTTGCAAAAAAATGGCTTGGTTCTTACTGTGAAAACTGGCCCAGGCTAGAAGGGGGTTAAACAAAGTAAATGTTAACAAGGCTCCATGTCCAGATGGATTACACCCAACAGTTTTTAAAGAACTCCATTTAGTTATTGATGTGCCCCTGTTCATAATTTTTAGAGATTCTCTAGGGACTGGTAAAGTGCAAAATGACTGGTGCAAGGCAAATGTAGTGTCCATATTAAAAAAGGCTCTAGGTCTTTCACAGTTAATTATAGACCGGTAAGCTTAACTTCTGTAAAATGTATGAAGGACTCTTAAGGGACTATATCGGGAGTATTTGACTGCTAATAATATCATAAATGATAACCAGCATGAAGTTGTCAGACTAACCTGATTTGTTTTTAAGAGGAGGTGAGTAAGGCTGAACAGAGGGGTGGCTGTGGATGTAGTGTTCTTGGATTTTGAAAAGGCATTTAACACTGTGCCTCATAGACGTTTAATAGGTAAAATAAGGTCTATAGGCTTAGAATGTACAGTTTGTCATTGGATTAAAAACTGTCTGAAAGACCGTGTCCGGAGAGTTAGGGTCCATTCACACGTCAGTATTTTTCTTTTCCTGATTTCCATTTTTTCTGGATCAGTGTTTCCGCAAAAAACTTCCGTTTTCACCAATTGTACATCCGCATCCATTTCGTTTTTCCGGAAAAAAATGGAAGTAGGAATATACACTCACCTAAAGAATTATTAGGAACACCATACTAATATGGTGTTGGACCCCCTTTTGCCTTCAGAACTGCCTTAATTCTACGTGGCATTGATTCAACAAGGTGCTGATAGCATTTTTTAGAAATGTTGGCCCATATTGATAGGATAGCATCTTGCAGTCTATGGAGATTTGAGGGATGCACATCCAGGGCACGAAGCTCCTGTTCCACCACATCCCAAAGATGCTCTATTGGGTTAAGATCTGGTGACTGTGGTGGCCATTTTAGTACAGTGAACTCATTGTCATGTTCAAGAAATCAATTTGAAATGATTTGAGCTTTGTGACATGGTGCATTATCCTGCTGGAAGTAGCCATCAGAGGATGGATACATCTTCTCAATCTGTTTACGCCAAATTCGGACTCTACCATTTGAATGTCTCAACAGAAATCGAGACTCATCAGACCAGGCAACATTTTTCCAGTCTTCAACAGTCCAATTTTGGTGAGCTCATGCAAATTGTAGCCTCTTTTTCCTATTTGTAGTGGAGATGAGTGGTACCCGGTGGGGTCTTCTGCTGTTGTAGCCCATCCGCCTCAAGGTTGTGCGTGTTGTGGCTTCACAAATGCTTTGCTGCATACCTCGGTTGTAATGAGTGGTTATTTCAGTCAACGTTGCTCTTCTATCAGCTTGAATCAGTCGGCCCATTCTCCTCTGACCTCTAGCATCCACAAGGCATTTTTGCCCACAGGACTGCCGCATACTGGATGTTTTTCCCTTTTCACACCATTCTTTGTAAACCCTAGAAATGGTTGTGAGTAACTGAGCAGATTGTGAAATACTCAGACCAGCCCATCTGGCACCAACAACCATGCCACGCTCAAAATTGTTTAAATCACCTTTCTTTCCCATTCTGACATTCAGTTTGGAGTTCAGGAGATTGTCTTGACCAGGACCACACCCCTAAATGCATTGAAGCAACTGCCATGTGATTGGTTGACTAGATAATTGCATTAATGAGAAATAGAACAGGTGTTCCTAATAATTCTTTAGGTGAGTGTATGTTGCTAAGGTACAAAAAAAATTTTTTTCTCTATTTCCTCGAAACGGATGTGCAATTGCGGATGACATATTGATGCATTCCGCGTGTCATCCATATTTTTGTGGACCCATTGACTACAATGTGACCACGGACCACATTTTGCAGACATTAGTAGGACAAGCTCTTTTTTTGCGGATCCACATAACGTAACGGAACAACGGATGCGGACATATTTTGAGGGGCCATTGAATTAAATGGATCAGCAAATTACTAAATACTGACATGTGAATGGACCCTAAAGGTCAATGGTTCCTGTTCTCAATAGTCCTCCCCCCCCCCCCAGTTATAAGTGGTGTACCCCAAGGTCCAGTGCTGGTTCATCTATTATTTTACTTATGCAATAATGATATAGAGCTCAGCAACCTCTTCTCTGGGCCCGTGCTGCACTGTCCTGACTGCGCACAATGTCAGGACGTAGTGTGCACACCATGACCTGACGCTGCACCTAGTCAGGTCACAGTACAGCACAAGCCCAGAGAAGACTGACTGCAGGAGATATCCCCGGACCTGGAGAGCAGTGGCGGAGCAGGAGAGGTAAGTGAATGTGTCACCAAAATGTTTATCTGCCAGTTAAAATCAGATAGTAGCACATCTACTTTTTTAATATGTTTTTATTTTATGATTACAGATTTTTTTATTCTATTTCCTGAACATGATTATAGGGGCTGCCATCTTGCCTGGGCTGTTCTTAACAGCATTTAGAAAGCATTAAGAAAATTGCTTTATGGCAGCCACATGGGACATAGACGCAATAGACAGGAGGGGACCTCATTGACTTACATGGGGAGGTTTTCTGGGCATGCTCTGTGACCTGTGCAGCAGTCATTGTACAAGGAAAGAATAGATGAGATTTGACAATCACCTATTGTAAATGGTGGATCCTATCTATACACCAAGATGGTATAATTACAGGTAGGATTAGAATGACAGATAAGCAGGTAACTGCAGTAACATGATCAGTACAGACCAAGAAGTGGCGTCTATTATCAAGCTTAGTAGCCAGTGCAAAAACTGACGGATTTTTGGTTTTAGTTTAAATATGAAAAGTGACATGGAAAATTTTAAATCACATAAAAAATTATTTACTTTAAATGTTAAACATAAAAAGTGGTTTAAACAGCAGATCATTTTGTGATGACACATTCCCTTTAATTTATGAACTGGTGCACAGTAATAATGACTGATGCAAGTGCGATGTGGTATACACCTACAGTATATCTTTTAAAGTACCCCTGGGACTTTTCTGAATGTCGCATTAGATACGTGAGACTTAAAAGTGATTTAATCTGGCAACCTGGCTTTAATCCCATCCCACCTTTGAAAGTGGTGTAGTAGACTAAAAGTCTCAAAATTTGCCAAAAAGTCACATACCAGAGTTCCAATATTTCCTCTTTTGCCCACAGATGGTTAATAAGTCAATGCGCTACAGCTGACTTCTGTGCTCTTTTTATTACCTGCTGGTCACTATGTGTATGGGTAAAACTACTGGGAAGCAACAGAGCTATGGGGATCAGCAATTAAGGGGTTCTACTTCTGCTTAGAAGTGAGGTTCACCTACTGATCACAGTACAGTATGTAAGACAAATGGCTAGTGGAAGAAGAGGTGCAGAGCTAAATGCAAATTGAGGGTAGGTAAAGACACAGGTAGTTGAGTGGAGATGTCCTGAAGTTACTCTTTGACCAAAGTGATCTATCTTGTGTGTCATGTTTTTTCAAAGTCTTACTATGGGTCATACTGATACTTATGCTTCTGAATTAACTATTAAAATGCACATAAGAAAAATGCTTCAAAAATCTGGATGAAGTGGTCATGATTTTAATTTAAAGAGAAGAACATTTGCTGCATTCTAGGAATGGTTCCCAAAATCAAACTCCATGTTTATTAATAAGACCAACCCAATTTGTTGATGATTAGAAAGGAGCGAATCAGTTTGTAACAAAAAATGTATTCATAAGACGAACCTCAAGCTTTTCAGGTTAGTTTCAGATGAATCGAGCTCAGCACCATTTTACTGCACATGTCAGTGGTAAAAAACACGAGGGAGGAAGAAGGATGCTCACATGACACTAAGGGAAAGTGGAGTAGAGCACTTACCCTGATTGGCTCACAGACCGACAGACAGCCTAGATGAGCCAATCGGTGCTGCAGCATGCAGGGAGGTGTCCTTGCAGAATGAGCAGAACGTCATTCTGTGTTGGGCTGTGAATGATAGTGGTTGGGTCTATGCAGTGTCTGACAGAAAACTGCCTTGGGCACACTGTACAGTTCAGGGAAAGGCTAGAAAGAAGAAAAATTGTGTAGAATAGGGAAGGGCAGGGGAAGCTTTTAGCCAGGGAGTGAGGAGCTGAGACTGGGTGTGCCTAGGACAGGCAGTGCCTTCTAGCTTCAGTTACTGCCTTATAACACAGCTGCAGTTGCTTCACAACCTCAGAAGCAGCCGTCTACAAGAACATTTATTTTTATTGAACAGAAATACAGCTTCTTTTTTTTTTTTCAGGTATTGGTGTGGGGAATAAGCTTAATACAACTGTACAACACATGTCCAAAATCTGGGACAAAGCATCTCCAAACAGTTCAAGTTTTTTGTTTTGTTTGTTTTTTGTTTTAGTTTTTTTAGAATAGCAATACAACATGTACAATGCGTGTTTTGCAATCCAGAGGGTAGCATTTTAAATATCAGTGAAAAAAACTGAAATAGTAGTCTGGAATCTGGGAAAGGGTATCCATACAGCTCAACAGTTTTTTTATTTGTATTTTTTTATTTGCAAAAAATATCAGTTAACATGTATAGTACAAGACATGTTTTACAATCCAGAGAGTAGTATTTTAAATCTCAGTGGAAACACTGTAATTAGCAGTCTGAACTATTTTACAGGACATATCCATACATTGGAAATCATTGTCCAAAATCTGGGATAGACCATCTTTAAACAGTACAAGAGGTTTTTATAGTGTACACGTGTTTTTCAATCCAGTGGGCAGCATTTTAATACTCAGTGAAAACAGTGTAAATAGTAGTCCAAAATAGAATTTTAAAATACAGAGGGTAACATTTTGAGTGAATAGTAGGCTGAACAAAGTGTGGAATGCATGTTTTATAATACAGAGGGAAGCGTTTTAAATCTTTTAATGAAAACACTGTAAATAGTAGGCTAAAATCTGTGACAGGGCTTCTCCAGACAGTTAAATTATTATTTTTTTATTTTTTTTGGGGGGGGGGGGGGGGGGACTCGTAGTAGGTTGACAACTTGTGTTTTACTCTATAGTTAAGCTTTATTCAAAATCTACATATTTGAACTCGAAATTAGAAGGCCAAATTATGTTATTATCGGGAAACGCTGTGTATGTAGCTTCCCACATTTTTCGGGCAAGCAGAAGAATGCCACCAGCATGTCTGAAAAGGAGGCCTCACTCTGCCCCCCTCAGAATTATGCACCTCACACCACCACAAGCAGCAGAAGCCACAGCAGCCAGTTCAGTTTCCTCAACATAATGGAGCCAGTACGCTCTCTGTATTCTGTAGTGCCCAGCCTCCAGTGTCATTTTAGAGAGGGTTTTCAGCACCAAACGGACCAAGTTGTACTCTGCCAGTGTCCAAAGCATCACTTTTGTCAAAATGCACCTGTCACGGCAAGTGGGGATAAGAGGAACACAAAGAAAACAAACAACAACAGTTAAACAGACTAGGCCCCAAAGGTAGGAAGGAGGGAATGGTAACCTCCTAACAATCCTTGAGCCTCTCCCTGACTGTTGACAGTATAAGCAAGTCCTGATGGTGAACAAACTCATACACTGGAACCAAAGCCCTGCTGACACTGTAGCAAACCCTAACTTAGGGAGACGGGAATGAGACAGCCGGTACCTTGCACCATGAAGGGACCAGCGTCTCCCTGAGACCTAGCAGCAACACATGCACAAAGGACAAAACAGGAGGACTTAGCTTGAGACGAGCGGGAAGTAGAGGATCCACAAACAACCAGTATAGAACTCAAGAGGGAAAATATCAACCGCAAAGTCAGCAGTAAGAGGCGGACTTAAATAGAGCCTCTTAAATAGCTAATGAGCAGAACCTGTGGAGAGGTGGGATCCAGCCCACAACAACAAACAGAAAGGAAACATAGAAAGACCTGTCAGACTCACGTGCTGCAAGTCTATCCGATCTTCTCAGATCTCTCACAGGGCAGGCAGTGACAGTACCCCCCCTCCTATGGATGACCTCCGGGCACCCAGGACCGACCTTATCAGGGTGCGCCCGGTGAAAAGCCTTCAGAAGGCGACTAGCACTGACATCAGTCGCCGGAACCCACATTCTTTCTTCTGGCCCGTAACCCTTCCAATGTACGAGGTACTGAAGGGAACCACGAAGAATACGCGAGTTAATTATTCTGGAGATCTGAAACTCCAGATTACCATCTACAAAGACAGGAGGAGGTGGCAAGGGAGATGGTTCAGCAGGTTCCACATTGTTTTTCAACAAAGACCAGTGAAACACATTATGGATCTTCCAAGCCTGCGGAAGTTCGAGACGAAATGCAACCGGATGTCACTGCGGGGAGTGGGGAAAACCCCCCACCGTGCAAAGTCAGTGGCTGCAACGCCAGATAGCAGGGAACAGGGAGCAGGTCACCTCCTAATGTAACCCTGAATTCTCCCTAGACTCCTAGTGCATGACCCGCCTCAGAAGGTAAGGGGGCTCATGCTCACCAACCTAGGACCCTAGGTATCCCTGCTATGCCCTAGGCCTGATGACAGGGCAGAGACCACCCATTCATCCTTCACCACGGATGAATGGTGTCTCCAGAGGCCCAGTAGCTGACAGGGTGCAAGGCTATGGGAGAAACGATATGGCAGGTAAGTAACACAGCAGCATAACAAATGCTATCCACACTTACCTGCCGCAGCTGAGATGGAAGGATGGCTCCAGACTGGTAAACCCACAGTTTTGCTATTGCTTAAACCCCTCCGGGAAAGCAAGCCCCTTTTGGAGCAGGCACACCAACATATAAACCTCCAAACAAGGACCACACCAAAACAACATACACCAGGTGGGGGAGGAATAACAGAAACACACCGGAGGGCACACACAGCCAGGGCAAGGTAAACAATATAATAAATAAGGGTGACACACAGACACCACATTCAGCCAAGCTCCTACACAGACTGACAACCAACACACTATGACCTCAGGCTCCAACACACCAATATATAAGGAGGCCTGAGGTCACACCCACCACACCACTAGTAATTTACCCCTTGCCAACCAAAACAGGGAAAATACCATATAAAAGGAAAGTACACGTGCAAACAACAAACTACACGTTGCCACAAGCAACGAGTCTGCATCGCAACTGCGGCACGGTCAAACACTAAAATGACCGTGACACCGGATTAATAATGGCAGAGATCTTGTAAGGACCAATAAATATTGTGCCCAACTTCCAAGAGGGTGCCTTCAACGTAATGTTCTTAGTGGACAACCACACCAAATCACCCACACACAGGTCCAGACCAGCCATACGTTTATATCTTTCAAATTGATTTGAATCTTCCGCCAGATGAATGACAATGAGGAAGAGAATCTTTCCTCTTCAGGTATACCAGAGGACTCAGTCCCAGAAAAGGTACCAAACTGAGGGTGAAACCCATATGCACCAAAAAATGGTGACTTATGAGTGGACTCCTGGCTACGGTTATTTCAGGCAAACTCAGCCAAAGACAAAAATGAAGACCACTCTTCGTGATTCTCGGAGACAAAACACCTCAAATAAGTTTCCAGATTCTGGTTAGTGCGCTCAGTTTGTCCGTTCAACTGAGGGTGGGAAGCCAAAGAGAAGGACAACTGAACTCCCAGACGAGTACAGAATGCCCTCCAGAACCTGGAAACAAATTGTGTCCCCCTTGTCACGGAACCATGAACCAGACGTACAACAAGAGATAAGTGAAAATAGGAAGGCTTTATTGAAAATAAAGCTGTAAAGCAAAAGTCCAAACGGATGGTGAAACCGAGCAGAGTCTTTGCGAAGCCAGAGGTCAGGAACCAGAAGGGTAGTCAGACGAAGCCAGGATCAGGAACCAGCAGGGTAGTCAGACGAAGCCAGGATCAGGAACCAGCAGGGTAGTCAGACGAAGCCAGGATCAGGAACCAGCAGGGTAGTCAGACGAAGCCAGGATCAGGAACCAGAAGCAGCAGCAGTCTTAGAAGCATGTGAACACAAGAGGACCAAGCAAGGAACTGAAGCCACAGACCTCCTATATATATGAGCTAGGCATCCAGCTCCTCCCAGGGGAAGGAGGAGCCGCAGGGTGGAAGGCTACAAGAAACCCAGAAACCAAGATGGCTGCCAGCACATGTCAAACGAAGGAGAGCAGCAAGCAGGTAAGACCATGACAGTACCTCCCCCTCAAGGGTCCCTCCTCCGCGGAGCACAAAACGGTTTCTGAGGGAAGCGTGCGTGGAAGGCTCGGAGCAAGGCAGGAGCATGGACATCTGCGGAGGGAACCCAGGAACGCTCCTCTGGACCATAACCACGCCAATGGACCAAAAACTGCAACCGACCGCGGACCAGGCGTGAGTCCAGGATATTGCTCACCTCATATTCCTCACGATTGCCCACTTGGACCGGACGAGGCCGAGGAACCGAGGAAGTGAAACGATTACACACCAGTGGCTTCAACAGGGAGACATGAAACACGTTGGAGATCCGCATGCCAGGAGGAAGCGCAAGGGCATAGGCTACCGGGTTTACCCTGCGAAGCACTCGGAAGGGACCAACAAAGCGAGGCGCCAGCTTGGGAGTGGGCACTCGAAGGTTGAGGTTGCGGGTGGACAACCATACACGGTCTCCGACCTGGTAGGAAGGAGCAGGCGCTCGTCTGCGATCAGCCTGGAGTCTCTGTCGCTGCGCAGAGACCTCAAGGGACTTCTGGATCTGTACCCAAGAAGCACGTAGGACGGAAAGGTGATCCTCCACAGCCGGAATATCCTGGGGAGAGAATACCTCCGGTAACACGGCAGGTTGGAACCCATAATTGGCCATGAAGGGAGACGTCCCAGAGGAAGAGTTCACCGCCGTGTTCCTGGCAAACTCAGCCCAAGGCAGGAGGTCAACCCAATTGTCTTGGTGATCGGAGACATAGCAACGAAGGAATTGCTCCAAGGCCTGATTGGATCGTTCTGCGGCCCCATTGGACTGAGGGTGGTAGGCCGAGGAGAAGGAGAGATGAATCCCCAACTGGGAGCAAAAGGCGCGCCAGAACCTGGACACAAACTGACTCCCCCGATCCGACACAATCTCCTTAGGCAAACCGTGCAACCGGAAGACCTCCCTGGCAAAAATCGTGGCCAACTCTTGTGCAGAGGGTAACTTCTTGAGAGGAACACAGTGGCACATTTTGGAAAACCGATCCACAATCATGAGAATGACCGTATGGCCTCGGGATGCAGGGAGGTCCACAATGAAATCCATCCCCAGGTGTGACCATGGGCGCTCCCCGGTGGCTATGGGTTGCAGAAGGCCCAACGGAAGGTGCCGAGGGGACTTACTCTGGGCACAAACGGAGCATGCCGCTACATATGCGGCGATGTCGGAACATAGGGAAGGCCACCAGAACAGACGTGAAACAGCCCAGGACAGCTGATTCTTTCCAGGATGCCCCGCGGTCTTGGAGTTATGGTAGGTTCGCAACAACCGAGTGCGCAACTCCTCAGGCACAAAACATCTGCCGTTGGGTCTCACAGAGGGAGCACCAGATTGAGCCGCCAAAATCTGCTCACCCAGGGGAGAGGTCAGGCTGGTGCGAATGGCGGCCAGGATCTGATTCGGAGGTATGACCGAAGTCGGAATCGACTCCTCCCTGGACAGCTCGGAGTACTGCCGTGATAAGGCATCCGCCCTGATGTTCTTGGAACCGGGTAGGTAGGAGACCACGTAATTAAAACGTGACAAGAACAGAGCCCATCTGGCCTGACGTGGTGTCAATCTCTTGGCCTCAGAAAGGTAGGTCAGATTCTTGTGGTCCGTCAGGATGAGAACCGGAACCACCGAACCCTCGAGCAAGTGCCTCCATTCTTTAAGGGCCTGCACGATGGCCAATAACTCCCTGTCACCAATCTTATAGTTGCACTCCGCGGAAGACAGTTTCCGGGAGTAAAACCCACAGGGAAGCAGAGGACCCTCTGGTGTTCTACGCTGAGACAGAAGGGCGCCTACTCCCGTCTCAGACGCGTCCACCTCGAGGACAAAGGGCAACCCAAGGTTGGGATGCGACAGAATCGGAGCCGACACAAAGGCGGACTTTAGGGCCTCAAAAGCTCGGATGGCCTCGAGCGGCCAGACCTGGGAATTACTGCCCTTCCTGGTCAGATCCGTGAGAGGCTTGGCCAGCATGGAAAAGTCCCTGATGAACTTCCGATAATAATTGGCGAAGCCCAAAAAGCGCTGCAGGGAACGAAGACCACTGGGCTGGGGCCACTGTAAGACAGCCGAAACCTTCTCAGGATCCATGGAGAACCCCTCAGCGGAAATGATGTAACCTAAGAAGGTTACCTGGGATCGGTGAAATTCGCATTTCTCAAGCTTACCGAACAGCTTGTTCTCTCGTAACCGTTGCAACACTCGTCTGACATCCAGAATGTGGGCCTCCATGGATTCAGAATATACCAAGATGTCATCCAAATAGACTACCACACACTGCTGCAACAGGTCACGGAAAACATCGTTGATGAATTCCTGAAAGACTGCGGGCGCATTGCACAACCCAAAGGGCATAACCAAGGATTCGTAATGACCGGTCCTGGTGTTAAGCGCGGTCTTCCACTCATCGCCCGCCTTGATCCTTACCAGGTTATATGCCGCCCTCAGGTCGAGTTTGGTAAAGACCGTGGCCCCTTTAAGGCGATCGAACAGCTCGGAAATCAAGGGTATCGGGTAAGCGTTCTTGATCGTGATGCGATTGAGACCCCTGTAATCGATGCAAGGCCTCAACTCACCGCCCTTCTTTTTCACAAAGAAAAATCCAGCCCCTGCCGGGGACGAAGATTTGCGAATGTGTCCGCGTGAAAGCGCCTCCCTCACGTACTCCTCCATGGCCTCATTCTCCGCTACCGACAGTGGATAGACTTTGCCACGAGGAGGAACGGCACCAGATTGTAACTCTATGGCACAATCGTGTGGGCGGTGCGGAGGTAGGGCAACCGCGCGCACCTTATCGAATACATCCCGGTACTCCTCGTATTCAGGAGGCAACAGAGAGTCCGAGGAAGTACACAGCAACTTGACAGACCCGTGGATGCAACTAGCCCCACACTGCGGTGACCACGAGAGGATCTCGACCGATCTCCAATCGAAAGTCGGATTATGCTTCTGGAGCCAGGGGTACCCCAAGACCACCGAGTAGTGTGGAGACGAAATAACCTGGAGGCAGACCGACTCTCTGTGAACGGCACCGATGGCTATCCCCACTGGAAGGGTCTCATGAGTCACGTGTGGCGGCAGAAGGGGTCTGCCGTCTATCGCCTCAAGAGCCAGTGGGGAACCTCGAGCCTGCAGAGGAATGGAATTGGCGGCAGCGAACACACTATCAATGAACAAACCACCAGCACCAGAGTCCACCAACGCCTGGGTCGTCACCGAGCCCCCGACCCAGGAGAGGACAACAGTGATCAGTGGTTTGTCAACACGGGAAACCGGGGACGAGGAGACTCCACCCAAGATCTGCCCCCGACAGGATCTCAGGGTACGAGCGTTTCCCGGACGGTTCGGACATGCCAACCGAAAATGCCCACCGAGACCACAGTACATGCATCGGCCCTCGCGTCTCCGGAGTGCCCTCTCCCCCTCGGACAGGCGAGCAAACCCCAGCTGCATGGGTTCACCCCCAGACAAGTCATCCCCAGGAGGCGTGGGAGGAGAGGGAGGCACGGGTGGGACAGCAAACGTAGGCACCAATCTGTTAGAAGACCTCCGCAGGTTCTCCTTAAAGGAAGGTCTCTCCCTGAGTCTGGTGTCAATCAAAATCAGGAAAGAAATAAGAGACTCGAGCTCAACTGGTAGGTCCTTAGCTGCAACCTCGTCCTTCAAGGTATCCGAGAGACCATGAGAGAAAGCAGCGACCAGAGCCTCATTATTCCAGCCCACCTCTGCTGCCAGGGTACGAAACTCAATGGCGTATTCAGCTACGGATCGTGAACCCTGTCTGATGGACATAAGGAGCTTCGCAGCAGAGGCAGCACGAGCCGGCACATCGAATACCTTCCGAAGAGAAGCAACAAAACCGGAAAACTCGGCAACCACCGGATTGTTGTTCTCCCATAAAGGGCTGGCCCAGGCCAAGGCCTTGTCCGAGAGCAGCGAGATCAAGAAGCCCACCTTTGATCTCTCAGTAGGAAAGGCATGTGGCAGCAACTCGAAATAAATGCCCACCTGGTTAAGGAAACCTCGGCACTGAGTTGGCTCTCCCCCAAAGCGCTGTGGAAGAGGGGCAGAACCGGTCATACCCCGAAACACCGCAGGCGCAACAACAGGTGTCGGGGTAGACTCTGGCGCAACAACCGGAGCGGCAGTAGGAGCGAGCCCAGGAGCGACAACCGACCCATCGGCAACGGGAGCGAAATGAGCCGTGCGTTCAAGCAGGGTTTGCAACGCCACAGCGAACCGACCCAACAGGTGATCCTGCTGATCAAGTCTGGCAACCAGCGTGGGTAGCGAGGATGGCCCTGTACCGTCAGAATTCATGGCTTGGTCCTAATGTCACGGAACCATGAACCAGACGTACAACAAGAGATAAGTGAAAATAGGAAGGCTTTATTGAAAATAAAGCTGTAAAGCAAAAGTCCAAACGGATGGTGAAACCGAGCAGAGTCTTTGCGAAGCCAGAGGTCAGGAACCAGAAGGGTAGTCAGACGAAGCCAGGATCAGGAACCAGCAGGGTAGTCAGACGAAGCCAGGATCAGGAACCAGCAGGGTAGTCAGACGAAGCCAGGATCAGGAACCAGCAGGGTAGTCAGACGAAGCCAGGATCAGGAACCAGAAGCAGCAGCAGTCTTAGAAGCATGTGAACACAAGAGGACCAAGCAAGGAACTGAAGCCACAGACCTCCTATATATATGAGCTAGGCATCCAGCTCCTCCCAGGGGAAGGAGGAGCCGCAGGGTGGAAGGCTACAAGAAACCCAGAAACCAAGATGGCCGCCAGCACATGTCAAACGAAGGAGAGCAGCAAGCAGGTAAGACCATGACACCCCTATCAGACGCCACATCAGAGGGAATGCCGTGTAATTTCACAATGTTATCAATAAACACTTAAGCGAGAGTTTTGGCATTAGGCAAACCTGATAATGGTATAAAGTGTGCCATCTTACTGAAGCGGTCCACCACCACCAAAATCACCATCTTCCCAGAGGAACTAGGCAAATCAGTGATGAAGTGCATGGACAAATGTGTCCTGGGATGGGATGGACAAAGGAAGAAGAGATCCCGAAGGCCGAGTATGAGACACCTTGACACGGTCATAGGTCTCACAGGCTGCCACATAACCCTCCACACCTTACGTAAACCTGGCCACCAGAATCTCTGGGAAATAAGATCCACAGTGGATCTGCTCCCACGGTGTCCCGCAAGGACAGTATCATGATGACCTTGAACACCTTGTGCCGAAGCCCAGAAGGATCAAACAACCTCCCTGGAGGACGGGAATCAGGTGCCTCACCTTGAGCTTCCAACACCTCTGCCTCAAGTTCGAGATGAAGGGCGGAAACCACCACCCCATCAGCCAAAATTGGAGCAGGATCCTCCGAATCTCCCCCCCCCCCCAGGAAATCTACGCGACAAAGCATCCGCCTTGATGTTTTTGACCCCAGGGTGATAAGTGACCACAAAATTTAATCTGGTAAAAAACAATGACCATCTGGCCTGCCTTCGGTTCCTACCCTTCGCCGATTGCAGGTAAGCCAGATTCTTATGATCAGTAATTACCGTAATGAGAATAATCACTCCTTCTAACCAATGATGCCATTCTTCAAAGGCCAATTTAATGGGCAGCAACTCTCTATTACCAACATCATAATTTCTTTCAGCAGAAGAGTTTTTTTGAACAAAAGGCACAAGGGCGCCATTTGCCAGGAGAAGGACCCTGTGACAAAACTGCTCCGACTTCCACTTCTGAGTCTAACGTGTCAACCTACACAATGTAAGGCTGAGACACATCAGGTTGCACCAGAATGGGAGCAGAAGCGAAACATTTCTTTATTGCAGAAAAAGCATATAATGCCTCTTCAGACCAGACTGAGAAATGCAAACCTTTCTTGGTCATATAGGTCAAAGGCTTGACAACAGTAGAATAATTCAGGATACATTTTCTGTAGTAATTAGTAAACCCCAAAATCCACATCAGCGCTTTCTGATTCTCAGGTCGATTCAGTCCAATACTGCACGGACCTTTTTGGGATCCATACGAAAACCTGAGGAAGAAAGCAGGTTACCCAGGAACTGCAGCTCCTGTGCAGCAAACACACATTTTTCGAACTTAGCATATACCTTATTCTCCCGGAGGATCAGTAATACTTGTCTTAAATGATCCTGATGAGTTTCCATATCGGGCGAGTAAATTAGTATGTCATCGAGCTAAATAACAACAACAAACCTCCCCACCAAATGATGAAAAATGGCATTGATAAAGTGCTGAAAGACCGCCGGGGCATTAGTCAACCCAAAGGGCATGACCAAGTTCTTGAAGTATTAAAGGCCGTCTTCCATTCATCCCCTTTCCTGATTCTTATCAGATCATAAGTCCCTCTTAAATCCAACATGGAAAACACCTTGGCTCTGACAATCTGATCTAATAAATCCGGGATCAAGGGAAGGGGATAAGGATCACGGACAGTGATACTATTTAGCTCCCGGAAGTCTAAACACGGTCTAAGGGTCCCATCTTTTTTTTTTTAACAAAAAGGAAGCCGGCAGCCACCGGTGACTTAGATTTAGCTCTGGGAATAAGGTTGACCAGACAGTCATACTCTCGTGAGGGGCTAAGTCCTGATCTCCACCCTCAGAGAATACTTCAGAAAAATCGGAAAGAAACAGGGGTAACACCTTAGTGGATACCACAGAAAGTGACGCACCGAGACAGTTGTCTATACAGAAATCACTCCAATTAATTGATCTGTCTTGCTTGCCAATCTATGGTAGGATTATGTCTGGTCAACCATGGTAAACCTAGCACTAGAGAAGCAGGCAAACCCTTCAGTACAAAACAAGAAATGGACTCAACATGGGAATCACACAGCCTCAAATGAATATCATGCACCATATGAGTCAGACACTTTTACGAGAGAGGGGCAGAATCAATAGCAAACACAGATTTTTCCCTTGTTTAATGCGCTTGTCTAAAAACCATGACTCTGAACGAACTGATAATCCACAAGGTTAACCCCTGCCCCACTGTCAACAAATACTTCTACTTCAATATTTTCTGAGTCTAGCGCCACCATGGCAGGCAGGAGAAATCGGGTACTACCGGTAAAAAACAAAAATACCTTCTCCGACTCCCCACCCACACTGCAAAGAGTAAGAGAACTAGACCCATTAGTTACAACTCTTTTTTTTTTCTTTTTCACCTTGAGATTTAATATAAGGACATACATTAATAAAATGTCCTTCTTCACCACAGAAGAAACAAAGTCTTCTCTGAACCCTGAAGTTCCTATTACCAGGGCCTGAAGAGACCTGTCCCAATTGCATAGGCTCATCACCAGACACGGGTTTGAGTGTCTCTGTACCCCGCGGGAGGGGAACCTTGCACCTCTCTATCAGGCATCTATCAATCCATACGGCCAGGGACATAGCCGCATCATAAATAAGGCCCAGGGCTCTGAAAAATTCATCCACCGATCGGAGGGATTGGGAACCGATCTGTAGAGAAAAGGCCCAGGACTGAGCATCACCTCAGCAGAGAAATAATAATCCCCACTCTTTGATTTCTGTCCCCAGAGGAGAGCGGACGCAGTCAAAAATACAGTTTACAAGATTCTCTGAACCGAACAAAATTATCACTCCCCCCAGAAAACCTATCTGGGAGGGCGACTTTAGGTTCAAGGCTGCCCTGGTTCTGACGGAACCAGACGCCTGAAATTTCTGAAACCGCGCAACTGAATTACGGAGGTCTGCTACCTCCAAAGATAATCCCTGCATGCGATCCACCAGTGCTTTAACAGTATCCATATCTGCACAAAGCAAGGAAAATAATGACTGTAGGGGCAGTTTATAATGTCACGGCAAGTGGGGATAAGTGAAACAACAAGAAAACAAACAACAACAGGTAAACAGACTAGGCCCCAAAGCTATGGAAGAGGGAATGGTAACCTCCTAACAATCCCTGAGCCTTTCCCTGACTGCTGACAGTATGAGCAAGTCCTGATGGTGAACGAACTCAGACGCTGGAACCAAAGCCCTGCTGACACTGTAGCAAACACTAACTTAGGGAGAGGAGAATGAGACAGCTGGTACCTTCCACCGTGAAGGGACCAGCGTCTCCCTGAGACCTAGCAGCAATACATGCACAAAGGAGAAATTCAGACCTGCGGTTTGCGGCTTTTACCTGCGGGTTGCGGCGGCGATCGGCGGTGCCATCGGGTCCCCATGCAGCTGTAGGGGTGACCCAATGGCATGGAAGGCAGCGCGATGCCTAAGGAAGGCATCGCGCTGCCTTCCGGTGATGAGCCTGTGAGATCCAGCCCCCTGGATCTTACAGGCCGGAAGCTGTATGAGTAATACTCACTGTATTACTCATACAGCCAATGCATTCCAATACTGAAGTATTGGAATGCATTGTAAAGGAATTAGACCCCCAAAAGTTCAAGTCCCAAAGTGGGACAAAAAATAAAGTAAAAAAAAAAAGTTGAAAAAATAAAGTTTTCCCCCCCAAAAATTAAAAGTTTCAAGTAAAAATAAACAAAAACCTCTTTTCCCCCAATTTTATTTAATTTCACCTTACATCGCAAAAAGTACAACAGCAAGCGATCAAAACGTCATATGCACCCCAAAATAGTGCCAATCAAACCGTCATCTCATCCCGCAAAAAATTAGCCCCTACCTAAGATAATCGCCCAAAAACTGAAAAAATTATGGCTCTCAGAATATGGAGACACTAAAACATAATTTTTTTTGCTTCAAAAATTAAATTATTGTGTAAAACTTACATAAATACAAAAAAAGTATACATATTAGGTATCGCAGCATCCATAATAACTTGCTCTATAAAAATATCACATGACCTAACCCCTCAGGTGAACACCGTAAAAAAATAAAGACGGTGTAAATAAAGCAATTTTTTGTCACCTTGCATCACAAAAAGTGTAATAGCAAGCAATCAAAAAGTCACAGGCACCCCAAAATAGTGCCAATAAAACCGTCATCTCATCCCGCAAAAATCATACCATATCCAAGGTAATCGCCCAAAAACAGAAAAAATTATGGCTCTCAGACTATGGAAACACTAAAACATGATTTTTTTTGTTTCAAAAAGGAAATCATTGTGTAAAACTTACATAAATAAAAAAAAAGTATACTTATTAGGTATCGGTGCCAAAACAGCTATTTCTTGTTACCTTGCCTCACAAAAAGTGTAATATAGAGCAACCAAAAATCATATGTATCCTAAACTAGTACCAACAAAACTACCACCCTATCCCGTAGTTTCTAAAATGGGGTAACTTTTTTGGAGTTTCTACTCTAGGGGTCCATCAGGGGGGCTTCAAATGGGACATGGTGTCAAAAAACCAGTCCAGCAAAATCTGCCTTCCAAAAACCGTATGGCATTCCTTTCCTTCTGCGCCATGCCGTGTGCCCGTACAGCAGTTTACGACCACATATGGGGTGTTTTTGTAAACTACAGAATCAATGCCATAAATATTGAGTTTGGTTTGGCTGTTAACCCTTGCTTTGTTACTGGAAAAAATTGATTAAAATGGAAAATTTGCCCAAAAATTTAAATTCTGAAATTGTATCTCTATTTTCCATTAATTCTTGTGGAACACCTAAAGGGTTAACGACGTTTGTAAAATCAGTTTTGAATACCTTGAGGGGTGTAGTTTCTTAGATGGGGTCACTTTTATGGAGTTTCTACTCTAGGGGTGCTTCAAATGGGACATGGTGTCAAAAAAACCAGTCCAGCAAAAGCTGCCTTCCAAAAACCGTATGGCATTCCTTTCCTTTTGCACCCTGCCGTGTGCCAGTACAGCGGTTTACGACCAAATATGGGGTGTTTCTGTAAACTACAGAATCAGAGCCATAAATATTGAGTTTTGTTTGGCTGTTAACCCTTGCTTTGTAACTGGAAAAAAAAATATTAAAATGGAAAATCTGCCAAAAAAGTGAAATTTTGAAATTGTATTTCTATTTTCCATTAATTCTTGTGGAACACCTAAAGGGTAAACAAAGTTTGTAAAATCTGTTTTGAATACCTTGAGGGGTGTAGTTTCTAGAATAGGGTCATTTTTGGGTGGTTTCTATTATGTAAGCCTTGCAAAGTGACTTCAGACCTGAACTGGTCCCTAAAAATTGGGTTTTTGAAAATTTCTGAAAAATTTCAAGATTTGCTTCTAAACTTCCAAGCCTTGTAACAGCCCCAAAAAATAAAATATCATTCCCAAAATGATCCAAACATGATGTAGACATATGGGGAATGTAAAGTAATAACTATTTTTGGAGGTATTACTATGTATTATAGAAGAAGAGAAATTGAAACTTGGAAATTTGCAATTAAAAAAAAATAATTGGTAAATTTTGTGTTTTTTTTTATAAATAATTTTTTATTTTTTTTTACTTTATTTTACCAGTGTCATGAAGTACAATATGTGACGAAAAAACAATTTCAGAATGGCCTGGATAAGTCAAAGCGTTTTAAAGTTATCACCACTTAAAGTGACACTGGTCAGATTTGCCAAAAATGGCCTTGTCCTTAAGGTGAAATAAGGCTGTGTTGTAAAGGGGTTAAATAGCTAACGAGCAGGACCTGTGGAGAGGTGGGATCCAGCCCACAACAACAAACAGAAAGGAAACACAGAAAGACCTGTCAGATAGACTCACGTGCTGCAAGTCTATACGATCTTCTCAGATCTCTCACAGGGCAGGCAGTGACAGCACCATGCCTGAATTCCGGAGGATCTTCACACTCCTCTGGCTGAGACTGATGAATAGATCTGACCTTACTGATTGTACCCCATCATGCCACAACAGCTGTCTGCCTGCCAACATGTACCATATGGTTGCTGCTGTCACCACCATTGCAGTTGCCACTCCTCTCTGCTAATCTATTAACCCTATCTACCCCAGATTTTTTTTTTTTTTTGTGTTTTCATTTTGCGCTCCCTGCCTTCCCAGAGCCAAAACTTTTTTTTTTTTTTCTGTTCACATAGATGTATGAGGGCCTGTTTTTTGTGGGACAAGTTGTACTTTCCAACTCCACCATTTAATATTTCATATGATGTAGTGGAAAGCAGGAAAAAAATTACAAATGGAGTGGAATTGAAAAAAAAGCAATACTGCCACAGTTTTATAGTTATATATTTTTTTAAGTTCAATGTGCGATAAAGCTGACCAGTTACTTTTATTTTACGGGTCAGTACGAATCCAGCGATACTTTGTATGTATAGTTTTTTTTGAGTTATGATACTGATAACATATCTCCATACTTGTAGTTATGTGTACGGAGATATGTGAGCATTCATTTTTAACACCATGTGTGTTTCAGCCTTCAATAAGGGGCAATTTTTGGAAACTTTGTAATATGAAAAAGCATAACACATACAAAGATGTGGTGTGTTTTTAAACATTCTGGACTAGAGGGTGATCTGGTTCAGGACGAATTGATTAACCGCTTTACGTCCGCCCATAGGATATAAACGTCCTACGGGTGGACGTCTATTTCTGAAAGCACGTTTTAGAACGTCCTTTCAGAAATAGCAGCTGCACGCTAATCGTGCAGCTGCTGATCGGGTTGCCCGCTGTCAGTGACAGCAGGGCAACCCTAAGACAAGGCAGGGACAGTGCCCAGGTGTCCCTGCCTTCTAGATCGCTGCAGACACAGCGCTCACCGAGCGCTGTGTCTGCAGAGAAGGAAGCGCTGTGCGCTTCCTGTTCCGGCACGGCGGTAATGTGACCGCCGTGACCGGAGTGTGCAGGAGCTGTGTGAGGTCTCTCAGAGACCTCGATCAGCCCTGCTCTAAGGCTGTACAGCGCAGGATTGCTGCTGTACAGCCTCTCTAGGGGTGCATTTGTCCTGTAACTGGGGCTACTATGTCAGCCCCAGTTACAGGAGAAATCAACAGTGAAAAAAAAAAAAAAAAAGTGAAGCAAATGTCCCCCAGAGGTCTTGTATGACCTTATGGGGGACGAAAAGTGTAAAATAAAAAAAATAAAAGGTTGAAAAAAAGTTTCACATGTAAAAAAAAAAAAGTTAAAAATAGAAAAAATAAAAAAAAGTATACATATTAGGTATTGCCACGTCCGTAAAAACCAGCTCTATAAAAATATCACATGAGCTAACCCCTCGGGTGAACACCGTAAAAAAAAAAAAAAAAAAAAACTGTGTCAAAACAAGCAATTTTTGTCACCTTGCATCACAAAAGGTGCAACACCAAGTGATCAAAAACGCGTATGTCCCACAAAATAGTACTAATAAAACCGTCACCTCATCCCGCAAAAAATGAGCCCCTACATAAGAAAATCTCTCAAAAAATAAAAAAACTATAGCTCTTAGAACATGGAGACACTAAAACATCATTTTTTTGGTTTCAAAAATGCTATTATTGTGTTAAAGTGAAACAAATAAAAAAAAGTATACATATTAGGTATTGCCGCGTCCGTAAAAACCAGCTCTATAAAAATATCACATGACCTAACCCCTCGGGTGAACACCGTAAAAAAAATATAAAAAAAACTGTGTCAAAACAAGCAATTTTTGTCACCTTGCATCACAAAAGGTGCAACACCAAGTGATCAAAAACGCGTATGTCCCACAAAATAGTACCAATAAAACCGTCACCTCATCCCGCAAAAAATGAGCCCCTACATAAGAAAATCTCTCAAAAAATAAAAAAACTATAGCTCTCAAACATGGACACATTAAAACATAATTTTTTTGTTTCAAAAATGCTATTATTGTGTAAAACTTTAATAAATGAGAGTATACATATTAGGTATCGCCACGTCCGTAACGATCTGCTCTATAAAAATGTCACTTGACTGAACCCCTCAGGTGAACGCTGTAAAAATAAATAAATAGAAACTGTGCTAAAACAACCATTTTTTTGGTCACCTTGCCCCATAAAGTGTTATAATGAATGATCAAAAAATCATATGTACCCAAAAATAGTACTAATAAAACTGGCACCTTATCCCCTAGTTTCCAAAATGGGGTCACTTCTTGGGAGCTTCTACTGTAAGGGTGCATCAGGGGGCTTCAAATGGGACATGGCATCTAAAAACCATGTGGAGTTCCTTTTCTTCTGCGCCCTGCCGTGTGCCCATACAGCAGTTTATGACCACATGTGGGGTGTTTCTGTAAACCGCAGAATCTGAGTAATAAATATTGAGTTTTGTTTGACTGTTAACCATCGATATGTTAAAGAAAAAAATTGATTAAAATGGAAAATCTGCCAAAAAAGTGAAATTTAAAAATTTGATCTCCATTTTCCTTTAATTCTTGTGGAACGCCTAAAGGGTTAACAAAGTTTGTAAAATCGGTTTTGAATACCTTGAGGGGTGTAGTTTCTACAATGGGGTCATTTATGGGGGTATCCACTATGTAGGCCCCACAAAGTGACTTCAGACCTGAACTGGTCCTTATAAAGTGGGTTTTGGCAATTTTCTTATAAATTTGAAGAATTGCTTCTAAACTTCTAAGCCTTCTAACGTCCTAAAAAAATAAAATGACATTTCCAAAATTATGCCAACATAAAGTAGACATATGGGGAATGTTAAATAATAAATATTTTATGAGGTATCACTTTCTGTTTTAAAAGCAGAGAAATTGAAATTTAGAAAATTGCGAATTTTTCGAATTTTTGGGTAAATTTGGGATTTTTTCATAAATAAAGGTGAAATATTTTGACTCAAATTTATGATTATCATGAAGTACAATGTGTCACGAGAAAACAATCTCTGAATGACTTGGATAAATAAAGGCGTTCCAAAGTTATTACCACATAAAGTGAGATATGTCCGTTTTGCAAAATTTGGCCTGGTCAGGAAGGGGGCAAATGGCCCAGATGGCAAGTGGTTAAGGACTGAAAAATTTGAGTCACTGATTTGTCTCTACTGAAGTTATTAGTCTGAGATTCTCAGTTTTGTTTTTATGTAGTATTACACAATATATAGAAAATTAACGTGTTTTCACTAGATAAATCTATCGCAATGTTGACTGTTTTGTCTTACAGCTCTTCTCAAGCCATTTGCCTTGCTGATGTTCCTAAGCCAGGGAAGGAATATAAATATCCTGAAAAGCTTCCAGGAGAATTGTATGATGCCAACACACAGTGCAAGTGGCAGTTTGGAGAGAAGGCCAAGCTCTGTATGCTGGACTTTAAAAAGGCATGGAAATAGAATACATACATCCTTGTACATGTCCACAGTGCCACTGCCCCATTTCTGTTTGCTTCAGTTCCCCATCAGTTTGGAAGTGGATTGGTCCCATGACCGCTGTGGCCAGTTACATGTCTCAGTAGTCATATGAGCTAAAATGGCACACCACTACTAGTGATGTTCTGTTCTAGCCCCCGTGACTGTAATTATAGGACCAAGCCACTTCTGGTGTGCATTGGAAATGACTAGGAACTAAGCAGTGGCACAGGAACTATAGACAGCATTTTTGACAGTTTCCTATCATTGGGGTCGTCTGTTCCTAGGTCAGACAGCATTTATTATGTAGACGGACTGAGCTAGGGTTGGAGCTGAAGAAGGCAGTGGACCCTACAACTACACAGGATAGTTCAGAACTGATTTCATTGTAACAACACAGCATCCACAACCTCTAAAAGATAGAAGGGTTCTCCACTGATGTAGAAGAGGTTTCTTTACTGTAAAAGCTATAAGTTGTCAGTGTCAATGCATTGAAAGGGGTTAAAAAGAACTTTAGTGACTTTCTTGAGTATAACAATAATAATACAGGTCATGGGTACTAGATACTTTAGATGGGCTGTTGATCCAGAAGCTCCATATCAGATTTTTTTTTTTTCCTATGAAAGGGAAAATTGGTTTCTTCCTGATGGGTTTTTAATCTACTTCTGGATGAATACTGCAGGAGAATAGGTTGAATTGAATAGATGTATATCTTTGCAAACAAAATTACTATATCAGTATAAAAAATACATGGTAGGGTAGCCACCTGACCCTGCACTGAGAACTGTATGTGTGTACATTAGATATTTGATGATGAAAATGTGTTACAATTAAGAATACTAGGGATTTATAAAGAATGGGGAGGACAGGGGACAATTCAGTAAATGATGTTCCATCTAACAGCAGTCATGCTAAATGGGTCAGGGGTGGACTGGTGGTGCACATTCTAAAACCCACCCCGTACACTTAACTGACAAATTAATATGCTTAGGCATCTTCCATTTTTGTGCTATTGATGTCTGTTGTTCTGCTCAGCGATAGGAGCAGAACAATGAAAATAATATAATTGGCAGATTCAGCACATATCTGACTCGAACAGTGCCAAACAGATCCCACTGACTATGATGGGGTCCATTGTTTTTCTGTCCAGGAGTCCATTTTTAGTAGAGAAAAAGTCCTTAGCTGACAAAAATGATCATCAATTTGCCACGAAAATGAAGTAAATTAGGTGCCATTGTTTTGTTTTTTTTTGTTTGTTTTTGGCATTTCACAGAACAGCCATGTTGTAAACTAGAATTTATACATTAGCCCCAGCATGCTTTAAAATATATACATTTATTGCAATATTTTAAGAAAAGCACAACTTCCTGAACTGACTTGCTCCCTTTAAATATATTTATTGGTACATGGACTGTATACTTATCTCTCTCTTTTCAATATAGGATATATGTAAAGCACTTTGGTGTCACAGAATTGGAAGAAAATGTGAGACAAAATTTATGCCAGCAGCAGAAGGCACAACATGTGGGCATGATATGGTAAGGAGATTGTAGTCTTATGCAGTCTTTTAGCTGTCAGTATAAAAATGAATAACATGAGAAAGTGTTCTGTGAAACGAGTGTTGGGAAATGACTCGTTTTCTTTCACGCTTAAATACTTCATGTCTTTATTACTATATGTATATTGTGTCACTATCTGTATAATATTATACATCTCTAAAGGTTTCTTATTTGTACTGAAAATTCGGCCTCAGAAAAGGTCAAAGGGGCACTTGATGTGAGAAGAATGCTGTTCTCGGAGTCTGTAAACTTTTCTCAAATCCTCTCAATGACTTGTATCATTGATTCTTTGAGAGATGCTCTACTATCCTTACAGCAACATCTAGGTTAATTAGGTAAAAATATCTATTTGTCCAGTTGAGGTGCCTCTCTACAAGATTTCTATAACACATTCTTATAAAAATGTAATACCAGTCAGAAATCAATAAATCACCTACTCGGATATCAAATGGTACCACAGACTAGAGCTGTAGCAAGACTTTCCATCTGTAAAAATACAGTTCATTACTCTATCCTTTTATCTAAATACCCTGGCCAAGGTTAAGCACCTACTCTGACAACCAGGAGCCACAGTAGGCACACATCTGTAATTATGGCCATTCCATAGACCAAGTGGAAATAATGCACAATACCCTTATGCTAAGGTGCAAAAACAAGAATTGAGTGTTTAGGATTTCCCTGGCTTCTCATTCGCTTTTCTTTTTTCTCCATTGAAATGTGCATGATAGGCTGAACAGAGGATGCTGGACATAGCTTTATGGCCAGCTTAAGAATTTATCTCAAAATGTGTCTATAACCAACTTCTCTATTCTTCTTGTGATCTACTATTATCCGCCTCTCTCATAAATTCCCCTCGTGCATGAGGGGAACAACTCTTAACCCTTTCATGACCAAAGGTCATTAATGCCCCAGTGTCCAGGTCAAAATTTTCAAATCTGACATGCGTCACTTTATGTGGTAATACCTTCGGAATACTTTTATTTAGCCAAAAGTTTTCTCGTAACACATTGTACTTCATGACAGTCATAAATTTGAGTCAATATATTTCACCTTTATTTCTGAAAAAATCCCAAATTTACCAAAAACGTTGAAAAATTTGCAATTTTCTAAATTTCTATTTATCTGCTTCTAAAACAGATAGTGATACCTCATAAAATATTTATTACTTAACATTCCCCATATGTATACTTTATGTTGGCATCATTTTGGAAATGTCATTTTATAGTTTTAGGACGTTACAAGGCTTAGAAGTTTAGAAACAATTCTTAATATTTTTAAGAAAATTTCCAAAACCCACTTTTTAAGGACCTGTTCAGGTCTGAAGTCACTTTGTGGGGCTTACATAGTCGATACCCCCCCATAAATGACCCACCCTTTAGGTGTTCCACAAGAATTAAAGGAAAATGGAGATGAAATTTCTAAATTTCACTTTTTTGGCAGATTTTCCATTTTATTACATTTTTTTCTTTAACACATTGAGAGTTAACAGCCAAACAAAACTCAATATTTATTGCCCTGATTCTGCGGTTTACAGAAACACACCACATGTGGTCGTAAACTGATGTAAGGGCACACGGCAGGGCACAGAAGGAAAGGAACGCCATATGGTTTTTGGAAGGCAGATTTTGCTGGACTGGTTTTTAGATGCCATGTCCCATTTAAAGCCCCCCTAATGCACCCCTACAGTAGAAACTCCCAAAAAGTGACCCCATTTTGGAAACTACAGGATAAGGTGCCAGTTTTATTGGTACTATTTTGGGGTACATATGATTTTTAATTGCTCTATATAATATTTAATTGCTCATTTTTTGTGGGGCAAGGTAACAAATGGCTGTTTTGGCACCGTTTTGTTATTTTTTATATTTTACAAGATTCATCTGACAGGGTAGATCATGTGCTATTTTTATACAGCAGGTTGTTACAGATGCAGTGATATTAAATATGTCTACTTTCTTTGTTTGTTTCAGTTTTACATAATAAAGCATTTTTGAAAAAGAAATTACGTTTTTGTGTGTCCATTTTCTGAACGCCATATATTTTTTATTTTTCTGCCGATCGTCTTGTGCAGGGGCTCGTTTTTTGCAGAAAGAGTTGAGGTTTTTATTGGTACTATTTTTGGGTACATATGATTTTTTGATCATTCATTATTACACTTTATGGGGCAAGGTGACCAAAAAATTAGCTGTTTTGGAACAGTTTTTATTTATTTATTTTTACAGCGTTCATCTGAGGGGTTAGGTCATGAGACATTTTTATAGAGTAGATTGTTACGGACGTGGCAATACCTAATATGTATACTTTGTCTTATTTATTTAAGTTTTACACAATAATAGCATTTCTGAAACCCCAAAAATTATGTTTTAGTGTCTCCATAGTCTGAGAGCCATAGCTTTTTTATTTTTTGGGCGATTATCTTAAATAGGGTATCATTTTTTGCGGGATGAGGTGACGGTTTGATTGGTACTATTTTAGAGTGTATACGCCTTTTTGATCGCTTGGTGTTGCAATTTTTGTGATGTAAGGTGACAAAAATGGCATTTTTTTCACAGTTTTTATTTTTATTTTTTTATGGTGTTTATTGGACGGGGTCGATCATGTGATATATTTATAGAGACGGTCGTTACGAACGCGGTGATATCTAATATATGTGTTTTTTCTTTTTTTTTGCATTTTTTATAGGAAAAGGCTATTTTTTTTTTTTATTTACATTTTTATTTATTTATTTTTACTTTTATTATTTTCACTTTTTTTTTTTATCAAGTCCCTCTTGGATCTTGAAGATCCAATGTGGCTGATGGCTGTACTATACTTTGCAATGCTCTTGCATTGCAAAGTATAATACTACCAGATGTCCTGTAGGTGACAACACCGGACGCCTTTGCAAAGCGTCCGGTTGCCATGGCAACCATCGGGCGATGCAATCCCAGCGCAGCAGCCCCGATGGTGGAGAGAGGGAGCCCACTCCCTCTATTAACCCCATGGATGCCGCTACCGCGGCATCTTAGGGGTTACCGCAGAGTGTCAGCATAGAGCTGACACTCGCTGCTGAGGGCGGCGGCTCAGGAATGGAGCCGCTGCCATCAAACACAGCAGGGGGACCGCATCGGGGGCAGGGGGCACAAATGGGGCATGGCTGAAAACTGTGGTACGGCCAGCATGGAGGGGGCACAGATGGGGGCAGGATAAATGTATTCGGCGGAGAGGGGGCGGACCGCATCAGGGGCACGATACATGGATGGGGGGCGGGGACGAACCGCATCAGGGGCAGGCAGAGGCAGGGCTCACGGTGGTGGTGGGGGGTTGGAGGCGCACAGGAAGGGGGCACAGATCGGGGGCTTCAGGACATATTACCTCATTTCAGGCTCTGATCTGCAGAGCACAGATCAGAGCCTGAAACCGGCATTTTAGCACTGCCGCGATCCAATTGGTTAGTCTGCAGCGCTTGGATTAAAGAGCTGGCTTGATGTTTATACACGTGGTAGCTGCACGGGCATGTGCAAATATCGCGTATATAAACGGATTGCAGTCGTGAAGGGGTTAAGGTTACTTACACACTAGCATTTTTGCTAAATTCGGCAGAGCTCAGGAAAAAAGCTTTGGTTACTGATAATACAACTTTCTGCATCCGTTATAAACGGATTCGGTTGTATTATCTTTAACATGGCCAAGACGGATCCATCATGAACTCCATTGAAAGTCAATGGGGGACGGATCAGTTTTCTGTTGTGTCAGAGTTAAACAAATCCGTCCCCATTGTGGGTCATGATGGATCCGTCTTGCTCCACATCCCATGACGGAAAGAAAACCGCAGCTTGCTGTGGTTTGCTCTCCAGTATGGGAATGCAACCAAGCGGAATGGAAGGCTTTTTGGAGCATTTCGTTCTGTTCAGTTATGTTTTGTCCTCATTGACAACGAATAGGGACAGAACGGAAACGTTTTTCTTCGTTATTGAAATCCTATGACGGAACTTAATACCGGAAAATAGAAATGCTAGTGTGAAAGTAGCCTAACACTGTAGTTCTTATTTTACGTTGTTTGAAACTTAGATGGTTGCCTCGTTTAGCCTATGATGACATTGCAATCATAATAAATCCCTAGGTCAGATCCATTTAGTCATTTTATACATCCAAATTCCTTTAAATTTAACAAATGAACTATCAAAATATCTGTGATGTAGAAGTCAGTAATTTCTCTGATTTGAAAGCATACTCACATGAAATGGAAATGGTGTGCGACAGAGACTGTACCATTGCCACACAGCAAAAACCATGGCATGTAGGCACATGTGTTTTTGTTGAGTTTTATCTTAATTAATTTGTAGAGGACCCTCGACGTACATGTATGGCGCTGGTGGACGTGGCTTAAGGACCAGCGCCGTACATGTACGGCTGGCTGATTGGGCGGGTGCAGGAGCTGCGCCCGCCCGATCAGCTGGGCAACTGCTGCATACACCGGCATTGGTGAAAACACTGATGCCGGCGTATTAACCCCTTGTATTCCATGCAGAGTGTTCTCGGAAGGTACGGGTGCCCTCCGCTTCCCCATCGGGTCCCCGCTCTGCAGTGGTGGGACCCGATGGCAGAGAAGGCAGCCCGATGCTTTCCATAGGCATCAGAGCTTCCCTTCTACGGAAGCCTGTGAGATCCAGCCAATGCATTACAATACAGGTTGTATTGTAATGCATTGCAGAGGGGATCAGACCCCAGAAGTTGAAGTCCCAGAGTGGGACAATAATAAAAAGTAAAAAAAAAAAGTAAGTGTTTTTCATAATAAAAAAAATATATAGTTTCAAGTAAAAAAATTTAAAAAATTTCCCAAAATAAAACCAGACATATTCGGTATTGCCGCATCCGTAACGACCAGCTCTATAAAAATATCACATGATCCACCCCCTCACCTAAAAGCCGTAGAAAAAATAAAATAAAAACTGTGCTAAAACAATAATTTTTTTGTCACCTTACATCACAAAAAGTGCAACACCAAGCGATCAGAAAGGCATATGCCCCCCAAAATAGTACCAATCAAACCGTCACCTCATCCCGCAAAAAATGAGCCCCTGCATAAAATAATGGGGCAAAAATTTTTTAAGAATATGGCTCTCTCAGAATATGGAGACACTAAAACATGATTTTTTTTTTGTTTCAAAAATGCTTTTATTGTGTAAAACTTAAATAAATAATAAAAAATTATGCATATTAGGTATTTCCGCGCCTGTAACAAACTGCTGTATAAAAATATCACATGATCTAACACAGTCGCTCAAAAAAAAAAATAAATATGGCTTTCAGAATATGGAGACACTAAAAAATCTTATTTGGTATTTTCGCATCCGTAACAACTGGCTCTATAAAAAATAGTACATGATCTAACCTGTCAGATGAACATTGTAAAAAACAAAAAATAAAAACGGTGCCAAAACAGCTATTTTTTGTTACCTTGCCTCACAAAAAGCGTAATATAGAGCAACCAAAAATCATATGTACCCTAAAATAGTACCAACAAAACTACCACTTTATCCTATAGTTTCCAAAATGGGGTCACTTTTTTGGAGTCCCTACTCTACGGGTGCATTAAGGGGTCTTCAAATGTGACATGGCAACTTAAAATTATCCCAGTGAAATCTGCCCTCCAAAAACCACATGGCACTCCTTTCCTTCTGCACCCTGCCGTGTGCCCGTACAGCAGTTTACGATTACAAATGGGCTGTTTCTGTAAACTACAGAATCAGGGTAATAAATCCTGAGTTTTATTTGGCTGTTAACCCTTGCTTTGTTACTGGAAAAAAATGGATAAAAATGGAAAATCTGCCAAAAAAAGTGAAATTCTGAAATTTCATCTACATATTCCTTTAATTCTTGTGGTATGCAAAATAACCGGGACCCCAGTTATGGGTCTTCAACACAGTGAAAGCCAGATAACCCCCTTTAATTCTTGAGGAACACCTAAAGGGTTAACAAAGTTTGTAAAATACCTTGAGGGGTGTAGTTTCTAAAATGTTGACATTTATGGGTGGTTTCTATTATGTAAGCCCCACAAAGTGACTTCAGACCTGAACTGGTCCTTAAAAAGTGGGTTTTGGAAATGTTCTGAAAAATTTCTAAATTTGCTTCTAAACTTCTAAGCCTTCTAACGTCCCCAATAAATAAAATAGCATTCACAAAATGATCCAAACATGAAGTAGACATATGGGAAATGTAAAGTAATAACTATTATGAGGTATCACTATCTATTTTAAAAGCAGAGAAATTGAAATTTGGAAAGTTGCGAATAAATTTTTTGGGTACATTTGGGATTTAAAAAAAAAAAAAAAAAAAAATATTGACTGAAATTCACCACTATCATGAAGCACAATGTGTCACGAGTAGAGTTGAGCAAACCCGAACTGTAAAGTTCGGGTTCGTACCAAACTTTAGGGTTTTCGGCACCTGGTCCCGAACCCGAACATTTACGTAAAAGTTCGTGTTCGGTGTTAGGCGATTTTTATGGCGCTTTTTGAAAGGCTGCAAAGCAGCCAATCAACAAGCTTCATACTACTTGCCCCAAAAGGCCATCACAGCCATGCCTACTATTGGCATGGCTGTGATTGGCCAACTGCAGCATGTGACCCAGCCTCTATTTAAGCTGGAGTCACGTAGCGCCGCCCGTCACTCTGCTCGGATTAGTGTAAGGAGAGGCTGCAGCTGCTGTGAGGGAGAGATCAGGGAGAAATCTTATCAAGAACTGGTTTATGTACTCAGCGATCTACAGAAAAAATGTTTTGTGGGTGCAGTGCACAATTTTTTTAAGCCTGCCCTGAGCCAACTACTGCTGAAAACGAACTTTTTTTTCTTCAGTTAGTCAATATCAATACATGATCGGCAGCCATTTTATGCAACGATAGTGCACCAGCATAGGCTATCTGCAAGTCCAGAAATACAGCTTTGGCATACTGGGGTGAAAAAAACCCTCTAATATACTGCACATCTGGGATTAGACAAGCATAAGTGACTGTCACATTTAGGACAGAAATACAGCTTTTTGGTTAGGGTGAAAAAACCCTCTAATATACTGCACATCTGGGATTACACGTGCATAAGTGACTGTCACATTTAGGCCAGAAATACGGCTTTGGAATACTGGGGTGAAAAAATCCTCTCATATACTGCACATCTGGGATTACACGTGCATAAGTGACTATCACATTTAGGCCATAAATACGGCTTTGGCACAATGGGGTAAAATACCCTCTAATATACTGCACATCTGGGATTACACGTGCATAAGTGACTGTCACATTTAGGACAGAAATACAGCTTTTTGGTTAGGGTTAAAAAACACTCTAATATACTGCACATCTGGTATTAGACGTGCATAAGTGACTGTCACATTTAGGCCATAAATACAGCTTTTTGGTTACTGGGGTGAAAAAAGCCTCTGATATACTGCACATCTGGGATAAGACGTGCATAAGTGAGTGTCACATTTAGGCCACAAATACCGCTGTCATATAGAGTTTAAAAAAAAATATAGAGTGCAATACCCTACATCAGGGTTTATATTTGCGGTTAATTATTTTTAACATACTTAACCACTTTTTACTTTGCATTGTGAATGCTAACTATGAGGCAAACATCTAATAAGGGACACGGTCATGGTCGTGGTGGTGTTGGTGGAGCCTCTGGTGCAGGGAGAGGACGTGGCCATTCTGCCACAGCTACACGTCCTACTGAACCTACTACCTCAGGTCCCAGTAGCCGCCAGAATCTACAGCGATATTTGGTCGGGCCTTTCTAAGGATGGTAAGGCCTAAGCAAGTACAGGCGCTAGTCAATTGGGTGGCCGACAGTGGATCCAGCACTATTTTAAGTAATTTCCCTATCCACATTTGTTTACAGAACAGTTGTCATGCTCTTAAGCACATTTTTATGCCTTTTGCAGCCCTCTAGCCCTTTCCAGGACTATTTTAGAGCCATTTTAGTGCCCAAAAGTTCAGGTCCCTATTGACTTCAATGGGGTTCGGGTTCGGGGTCAAGTTCGGCCAAACCTGCCGAACTTGAACATCCAGGTGTCCGCTCAACTCTAGTCACGAGAAAAAAAAATCTCTGAATGGATTGGATCAGTAAAAGTGTTCCAAAGCTATTACCACATAAAGTGACACATGTCAAATTTCAAAAAAACGGCCTGGTCCTTAAGGTGAAAAATGTCGGGGTCCTGAAGGGGTTAAGGATGCAGTTTTAGAAACAAAATAGTTCTAGCAGTATGTTCTTAGGATTAAAAAAACTGCAGCAAGCCCTAAAAAGGGATGTGCTTCAACCACACTGTATGAATAGGACTTCACTACAGTGTAACCACATCATCACATCACCACAATGGCAAAAACAAGATTTTTGTGGACTCACCTGTAAAATCTCTTTCTCGCTGAGTTTTCATTGGGGGACACAGGAACGTGGGTATAGCTTGCTGCTGCCACTAGGAGGCGACACTAGGCTAGAACTGTTAACTCCTCCCCTGCAGGCTATACCCCCTCCAGCCAGGAGAGAACATATCAGTTTGTGCCCAAGCAGTAGGAGTAGGAGAAAGAAACAAGAAGAATAAAAATACACAACAAAAGCCAGTGGTCCGAACCAAACTGAAACCGATTGCTAAACATTAGCGTCAAAAGGAAATATCCATACTAGGTGGGTGCTGTGTCCCCCAATGAAAACTCAGTGAGAAAAAGATTTTACAGGTGAGTCCACAACAATCTAATTTTCTCGCTCGTTATCATTGGGGGACATAGGACCGTTGGATGTCCCAAAGCAGTCCACGGGGAGGGAAGAAAAAACGCTCTCATAGAAGCTCAGGACACTGCCGCCTGCAAGACCTTGCGGCCCAAGGCAGCATCCGCCGATGTGAAAGAGTGCACCTGCTAGAACTTGGTGAACGTGTGCAAGGAGGACCAAGTCACCGCCTTGCACAGTTGGGGAGCCGAAGCCCGATGACGGCGAGTCCAAGAAGCGGCAACCGCCCTGGTTGAATGAGCCGTGACGCTGAGGGGCGGAACCTTGTCCCGGGAGCGGTACGCCTCGTGATGGTAGAACGAATCCACCTAGCGATCGTCACCTTGGAGGCCACCAAGCCCTTGCGAGGGCCTTCAGGAATGACGAACAAGGCGTCCGTACGCCAGATGGAGAGCATGCTCTCGAGGATGTGATGGAGAAGGGCAGAACGAAGGGAGAACAATATCTTGGTTAAGATGATAGGCCGAGACTACCTTCGGCTGAAAAGAAGGTATCAGGCGAAGCACCGCCTTGTCTTGGTGCAGAATTAGAAAGGGCTCCTTACAAGAAAGCACTGCTAATTCCGAAACCCGCCTAATGGATGTGATAGCCACTAGGAATGTCACCTTCCAGGAGAGCAAACGGGGTGACACTGAGTGGCGAGGCTCAAAGGGAGCCGATTGTAGTGCCCCCAGTATGAGGTTTAAGTCCCAAACGGGGACATGTTGAGGATACGGGGGGACGGTGTGAGCCACCCCCTGAAGAAAGGTCTTAACCGGGCCCCACAAGGCCAAGGGGCGCTGGAAATAAAATCTACAGCGTAGAGATTGGACCTTTCAGGGAACTAAGGGCAAGACCTAAGTCCAAACCTTCTTGCAGGATAAGGAAAGAACGGTGGGCAGTGAGAACCGCATAGGGGGAAGGTTACGTTTCTTGCAAAACCGCAGGAAAGAAAGCCGGCAAAAATGAATTAAGCCCTACAGTTGGGAGCTCATCCTGGATCTCCTGATTCCCTTGCGATGCGGCCCGCCAAGTATGGGCCCCGTTAACCCCTGATTTGCTGCCCAGAAATACCGCTGCCAATGCCAGCTGGCCCAGGGAACAGTTAACCCCGTAAGTCTCCCAACTTTGCTGCCATTATTATGGGATTAGACCCTGTATGTGCCAAATTGGGAGCAGTAAGGGGGAGGGGAATACTTACCTCCTCCGGTTTACTCACCCATCTTCATCCTTTTCTCTTCACCCTCCCTAAGTGGACCCGCAGGGTCACGTCTTCCAGCAGGGTCACCACCTCAGCAGCTGGCATCGGAGTGGCAAGAGTCTGGAATGGCGGGAGGGTCTTGTATTCTGGCGGCCTTAGGTGACCCTTTGGCTGTTGGGAAGCAGGGGAGCTGGGCTGCCCTGGATCCTCCTTTTGCTTCTGTGGGGAGGTCGAGCGGTGAGAGAATCCAACACCGGCCTTGCTCCCCGGGTTAACAGAGAGGCTGGGCGACTCTGTTTCCCAAACCTAAAAGGGAAAAAGGAAAAATCAAAAATCAAACGAAGAAGCCATCCTGCTTAAGGCAGGGAGGTCTGCCTCCTACGAACACTAAGCTAAAACTGATATGCTCTCTCCTGGCTGGAGGGGGTATAGCCTGCAGGGGAGGAGTTAACAGTTCTAGCCTAGTGTCACCTCCTAGTAGCAGCAGCAAGCTATACCCACGGTCCTGTGTCCCCCAATGATAACGAGCGAGAAATGTTATGTTCATACAATATGGCCTAGTATTCTTCTAACCATCGTAGATGCCTACTAGTCTCCCTTAAGGTCTCCCTTAAATAGTTTCTTTCCACACCAAATAATTTAGCAAATCTTCCTTCGTGCTTCAACCTATCTATTCACCTATTTCCTTGGGTGTCTCACCCTTGAATCATATCCTTCTCTACTTTATGCCCTCCTTCACCTTAAAATGTGCCTAATCTTTTGAGCATTTTTATTAACCTCTTGCCGTCACACTAACGCCGATAGGCGTCAGTGCAGCGGCGCTCTTAGGTCTCATTGACGCCTATTGGCGTCATCTCGTGAGACCCGAGATTTCACGTGAACGCGCGCGCGTTCACAGCGGCGCGCTGCTCGGAAGTTATACTACAGCCTGCCAGCGCTGATCATTCGCTGGCAGGCTGTAGATGTTAAAAAAATCGCATCAGAAAGGTATATTAGATGCTGTTTTGTTAACCGCGTCTGATATACCTGCTACCTGGTCCTCTGGTGGTCCCTTTTGCTTGGATCGACCACCAGAGGACACAGGCAGCTCTGTAAGTAGCACCAAGCACTACACTACACACACACTCCCCGTCACTTATTAACCCCTTATTAACCCCTGATCACTCCATATAGACTCCCTAATCACCCCCCTGTCATTGATCACCCCCCTGTAAGGCTCCATTCAGACGTCCATATGTGTTTTGCGGATCCGCGGATCCGCAAAACACGGACACAGGCAATGTGCTTTCCGCATTTTGCGGATCCGCACATTGCCAGAACTATATAGAAAACGCCTTTCTCACACACAGTATGGGTATATGTAAAACTACACCCCAAAACACATTGCCCTACTTCTCCTGAGTACGGCGATACCACATGTGTGACACTTTTTTGCAGCCTAGGTGTGCAAAGGGGGCCAAATTCCAATGAGTACCTTTTAGGAGGGCATTTTTAGACATTTGGATTCCAGACTTCTTCTCACGCTTTAGGGCCCCTAAAATGCCAGGGCAGTATAAATACCCCACAAGTGACCCCATTTTGGAAAGAAAACACCCCAAGGTATTCCGTGAGGGGCATGGCGAGTTCATGTAAAATTTTATTTTTTGTCCCAAGTTAGTGGAATATGAGACTTTGTAATAAAAAATAAAAAATAATAATCATATCCCGCTAACTTGTGCCAAAAAAAAAAAAAACTTCTATGAACTCGCCATGCCCCTCACGGAATACCTTGGGGTGTCTTCTTTCCAAAATGGCATTTTAGGGGCCCTAAAGCGTGAGAAGTAGTTTGGAATCCAAATGCGTAAAAATGCCCTGTGAAATCCTAAAGGTACTCATTGGAATTTGGACCCCTTTGCGCAATGTCACATATGTGGTATTGCCGTACTCAGAAGAAGTAGGGCAATGTGTTTTGGGGTGTATTTTTACATATACCCATACTGTGTGTGAGAAATATCTCTGTAAATGACAACTAAAAATTTTAACATTTTAAAATGTTTTATACAAAGTTGTCAATTTACAGAGATTTTTCTCTCACCCAGCATGGGTATATGTAAAAATACACCCCAAAACACATTGCTTCTTCTGAGTACGGCGATGCCACATGTGACACTTTTTTGCAGCCTAGGTGCGTAAAGGGGCCGAAAGTCCAACGAGTACCTTTAGGCTTTACAGGGTTGCTCACAATTTAGCCCCGACCAAAATTCCAGAACAGTAAACACACCCCACAAATGACCCCATTTCGGAAAGTAGACACCCCAAGGTATTCACTGAGGGGCATAGTGAGTCCGTGGGAGATTTTAATTTTTTTTGCCAGAAGTTAGCAGAAATGGAAACTTTATTATTTTATTTTTTTCCTCCGAAAGTGTCATTTTCCGCTAACTTGTGAAAAAAAATTTAATCATACATAAACTCACCATGCCCCTCCGTGAATACTTTGTGGTGTCTTCTTTCTAAAATGGGGTCATTTGGGGGGTATTTATACTATCCTGGCATTCTAGCACCTCAAGAAACATGACAGGTGCTCAGAAAGTCAGAGCTGCTTCAAAATGCGGAAATTCACATTTTTGTACCATAGTTGTAAACGCTATAACCTTTGCTCAAACCAATAAATATACACTTATTGGATTTTTTTTTTAATCAAAGACATGTAGCACAATAAATTCTGACACAGACTTGTATAGAAATGTAATTATATTTGAACAATTTTACCAGAAAAAAAAATACACTTTTTTTGAGAAAATTGCGGCCTATTTTGATTAATATCAGAAAAACGAAAAATCTCAGCAGCAATCAAATGCCACCAAAAGAAAGCTGTATTTGTAAGAAGAAAAGGAGGTAAAATTAATTTGGGTGCCAAGTTGCATGACCGAGCAATAAACCGTTAAAGTTGTGAAGTGCCGATTTGTAAAAAAGGGCCTGGTCACTAGGGGGATATAAACCTGTGGTCCTTAAGTAGTTAAAGGGTTTTGCAGGATCCTAAAAAATTTCATTTACTTTTGTAAACCTTGTGTAGTCTCCTACAGAGCATAATAGTGTACCTCTCAAATTTTCCTGAGTCTTCACTTCAACCTTCATGCTTCTGCTGGGCTCCATTGTTTACAACAAAACTTCCGGGTTGTGGGCGTAGATGAGCTGCAGCCACAACACTTCCCATAGTGCTGTGTGCTGGAAGAAGAGCTAGAAATGTAAACGCCTACTACACCCTTCCCTGCCCAAAATCTCTGCCCACTGCACCCTCCATCATCCCCTTCCTGACTGTTCCTAATACTTCTTCTCACACATCGTCGATATAACAAGCAAGTACCCTGCTTGTAGATTAAGAGTGCTGACCAGCCCATTCCAAGATCACATGGGTCTGACATCAAGACCATTCAGGAGGAGATTCTGACAGAGGTGATCATGGGAGGCCTGGTTGTGATGGCAGAGGAATTCCAGTGTCCACAGAGAGAAATTTATACCTAAATAACCCCTTTAAATCTATTACAAATTGACCTTAATTCATTTCTGTAATGTACTTTTTTTGTAATTTTGCGATTTTAATTATCTAATAGGCATGTGAAGTACAGGCGTCAGACGTGTCACTGTGGGGCTGCAGTTTAAATCTTTAACAGCCACCAGTCATATTTTATGTTAGAAGCTGTGGCAGTTACATGGAAAGAGCTACAGCAGAAAGGACATGCCTCTGAGCTGCCAGCCCGAAATAAATCTAGCAGAACGATTGGAGCAATGAATGGGGAGATCTCTGGTTCTTTGTGAGAAACACGGTTCTAGCTTTGTTAGGCCTCTTTCACACGGGCGAGATTTCCGCGTGGGTGCAATGCGTAAGGTGAACGCATTGCACCCGCACTGAATCCGGGCCCATTCACTTCAATGGGGCTGTGCAGATGAGCGGTGATTTTCACGCATCACTTATGCGTTGCGTGAAAATCACAGCATGCTCTATATTGTGCATTTTCCACGCAACGGAGGCCCCGTAGAAGTGAATGGGGCAGCGTGAAAATCGCAAGCATCCGCAAGCAAGTGCGGATGCGGTGCGATTTTCACGCACGGTTGCTAGGAGACGATCGGGATGGAGACCCGATCATTATTATTTTCCCTTAAACCATGGTTATAAGGGAAAATAATAGAATTCTTTAATACAGAATGCATAGTACATACAGAATGCATAGGGCTGGAGGGGTTAAAATAAATAAATAATTAAACTCACCTTAATCCACTTGTTCGCGCAGCCCGGTTTCTCTTCTGTCTTCATCTTTGCTGTGCACAGGAAAAGGACCTGTGGTGATGTCACTATGCTCATCACATGGTCCGTCACATGATCCATCACCATGGTAAAAGATCATGTGATGGACCATGTGATGAGCGCAGTGACGTCATCAAAGGTCCTATTCCTCAAAGAAGAAGACAGAAGAGAAGCTGGGCTGCGCGAACAAGTGGATTAAGGTGAGTTAAATTATCTTTTATTTTTTTTAACCCCTCCAGCCCTATTGTACTATGCATTCTGTATTAAAGGGCTTCTGTCACCCCCCAAAAGTCATTTTTCATTTTTGGGCTAATTAAAATCCTTATAGTGCGATTATTCAATATATAGTGCTCTTACCTTTTTCTGTGGCTTAGTTTCTTTAAAAACCGCACTTTTATAATATGTTAATTACCTCGCTACCAGCAAGTAGGGTGGTTACTTGCTGGTAGCCGCCGCATCCTCCTTTCAAAAAAACGCCCCCTCCTCCTGTTAATTGACAGGGCCAGCAAGCACTCTCCTCCTCCGGCTGGCCCTGTCAGCATTTCAAATCCTGCACCTGCGCCTTACGTGTCTTCATTTGGCACAGGCGCTCTGAAAGAAGGACGCTCGCTTCCTCAGCACTTCCTCAGTGCGCCTGCGCCGATGATGTCACCTCTAAACCCGAAAGAGAAGACGTCATCGGCGCAGGCGCACTGAGGAAGTGCTGAGGAAGAGAGCGTCCTTCTCTCAGAGTGCCTGCGCCGAATGAAGACACGTAAGGCGCAGGCGCGGGATTTGAAATGCTGACAGGGCCAGCCGGAGGAGGAGAGCGCTCGCTGGCCCTGTCAATCAACAGGAGGAGGGGGCGTTTTTTTTAAAGGAGGATGCGGCGGCTACCAGCAAGTAACCGCCCTACTTGCTGGTAGCGAGGTAATTAACATATTATAAAAGTGCGGTTTTTAAAGAAACTAAGCCACAGAAAAAGGTAAGAGCACTATATATTGAATAATCGCACTATAAGGATTTTAATTAGCCCAAAAATGAAAAATTACTTTTGGGGGGTGACAGAAGCCCTTTAAGAATGCTATTATTTTCCCTTATGACCATGTTATAAGGGAAAATAATACAATCTACACAACACCTAACCAAAACCCGAACTTCTGTGAAGAAGTTCGGGTTTGGGTACCGAACATGGCGATTTTTCTCACGCGCATGCAAAACGCATTACAATGTTTTGCGCTGAAAAAATCGTGCATGTTCCCGCAACGCACCCGCATCTTTTTCCGCAATGCCCGTGTGAAACCAGCCTTAGAAAGAGAATGTTATGCACTATATGATGTCTGATTTTCATTTTCAGTGGGGACGGATCCGTTTTCTCTGGCACAATAGAAAACGGATCCGCCCCTATTGACTTTCAACTGATCCGTCATGGCTACAGAAGACATAATACAACCGAATCCGTTCATGACAGATGCATGCAGTTGTATTATTGTAACGGAAGCATTTTTGCAGATCCATGACGGATCCGCAAAAAACTCTAGTGTGAAAGTAGCCTTATACTTTACAATTTTACTTCTTATAGCAATCACAATTATTAATCTTCTGCTCTGACGCTACCCCCCGCTGATAGAAAGTCTACTCCGGAAGGTGCTGCAAAGATTAAAAAGCAAATTCTCCACAACCACATAACATTAGCAGATAAGTGACAGATCCCTGAAATCAGTGTGTCCCTTAGGTAGGGCTATATAAAGGAGATGGAAGCCTCCCTTTATGAAATTAAATCTATTGCCTTTATAATGTTACATGGCTATTTCCCTTACAGTTAGACAGACACTAACAACTACTAACGCTAACAATACAGTCACTTAATACGTTTATCATATGCCCGAAATAAGTATTAAAACCACTCTAGGGAAAGGCCTCCTGGGATAACTTAAGCTACAGGATAAAACAAGGACAGGAAAATGTGACTTCTTAGCAAAACAAACTATTGACCTATAATTAAATAAGATAGTTAAACCTTGGGACAAAAAAATTATTTCACATATGGTGAAATAGGGATTCAGATATGAATGCGTCACCAAAAATGTTAACTGCCAGTTAAAACCAGTTAGCAACACCCATCCTTTTTTCTAATCTGTTTTCATTTTCTGATTACAGATATATGTATTTTATTTCCTGAATGTGATTATGGGGGCTGCCATCTTGCCTGAGCTGTTCTTAACAGCATTTAGAAAGCAAGAAGATTGCTTTACAGCAGTCACATGGGCCATAGACACAATGGCCTGGAGGAGACCTCATTGATTTCTATGGGAGAGTTTTCTAGGCATGCTCTGTGACCTGTGCAGAGGTCATTGTACAAGGAAGAATAGATAGGCTTTGACAATCACCTATTACACAAATATGATATCATTACAGGCAGGATTAGAATGACAAAACTGCAGGTAAATGCAGTAACATTATCTGTACAGACCAAGGAGTGACAGCTATTCTTAAAGGGGTGGCCACCATACGCATCAAAACGCATTGCACCCGCGTGATAAAAACGGAACAACTGAACACGATCGCAGGCAAAACAGAACTTTGCCTATGAAGTCGCACATTTTTCACTGAACGCATTTGCAACGCATCCGGACCTAATCCGGACACACTCGTCTGCAAGGGGCCTTATAGAGCTGGTCGGTACGGATGCGGCGATTCCTAATAAGATCTGTATGTATATATATATATATATATATATAAATGAGTTTCTGTCTGTCTGTCTGTCTAGACATCTAGACATTCTTTATGCACGACCAAAAGACTGGACCGATCTTCACCAAATTTGGTACACAGGTACATCAGGTGTCCGTTGAAGGGTTTAGACCGGGTCTCAGTTCTCTAGGACTAACCGTTTCTGAGATATTCCCAAAAATTACCTGCATTAGCCAATAGAAGCCAGCAAGCCTTTCACTTAAATCCGATATGCCATTTACACGGTCACATGTCCCTTATTAGCCAATAGAAGCTCGCAGGTCCTACTTCAGGTTTCCATAACAACAGATCACAGGTTTTAGAAGTTCGCAGGTCCTTAAATATTCAGTCATATGACGGCACAACTACACTGCTACATGCATGGGAGGCAGGGGCGACTATTAGACGGACGGGCGCTGTGGAATTCACTGTTAAAGGGGCGGGCACTGTGGAGGTCACTGTTAAAGAGGCAGGCACTGTGGAAGTCACTGTTAAAGGGCCGGGCACTATGAAGGTCACTGTTAATGGGGTGGTCAATGTTAAAGGGGCGAGCACTGTGGAGTTCACTGTTAAAAGGGCAGGATCTGTGGAGGTCACTGTTAAAGGGGCAGGCACTGTGGAGGTCACTATTAAAGGGGCAGGCACAATTAAAGGGACGGGCAATGTGGAGGTCACTGTTAAAGGGGTGGTCACTGTTAAAGAGTCGGCATTGTGGAGGTCACTGTTAAAGGGGCAAACACTGTGGAGGTCACTATTAAAGAGGCGGGCACTGTGTAGGTCACTGTTAAAGAGACGGGCACAGTGGAGGTCATTGGTAAAGGGGCGGGTACTGTAGAGGTCACTGTTATGGGGGAAACTGTTGATATCTTTTTACAACACAAGGAAGCATAAAATAAAATAGATGAAATATACCCGTGCAAAGCCGGGTCCTTCTGCAAGTATATACATACAGTACAGACCAAAAGTTTGGACACACCTTCTCATTCAAAGAGTTTTCTTTATTTTCATGACTATGAAGGCATCAAAACTATGAATTAACACATGTGGAATTATATACATAACAAACAAGTGTGAAACAACTGAAAATATGTCATATTCTAAGTTCTTCAAAGTAGCCACCTTTTGCTTTGATTACTGCTTTGCACACTCTTGGCATTCTCTTGATGAGCTTCAAGAGGTAGTCCCCTGAAATGGTCTTCCAACAGTCTTGAAGGAGTTCCCAGAGATGCTTAGCACTTGTTGGCCTTTTTGCCTTCACTCTGCGGTCCAGCTCACCCCAAACCATCTCGATTGGGTTCAGGTCCGGTGACTGTGGAGGTCAGGTCATCTGGCGTAGCATCCCATCACTCTCCTTCATGGTCAAATAGCCCTTACTTTCAAAGTTTTCCCAATTTTTCGGCTGACTGACTGACCTTCATTTCTTAAAGTAATGATGGCCACTAGTTTTTCTTTACTTAGCTGCTTTTTTCTTGCCATAATACAAATTCTAACAGTCTATTCAGTAGGACTATCAGCTGTGTATCCACCTGTCTTCTCCTCAACGCCTCTGATGGTCCCAACCCCATTTATAAGGCAAGAAATCCCACTTATTAAACCTGACAGGGCACACCTGTGAAGTGAAAACCATTTCAGGGGACTACCTCTTGAAGCTCATCAAGAGAATGCCAAGGGTGTGCAAAGCAGTAATCAAAGCAAAAGGTGGCTATTTTGAAGAACCTAGAATATGACATATTTTCAGTTGTTTCACACTTGTTTGTTATGTATATAATTCCACATGTGTTAATTCATAGTTTTGATGCCTTCAGTGTGAATCTACAATTTTCATAGTCATGAAAATAAAGAAAACTCTTTGAATGAGAAGGTGTGTCCAAACTTTTAGTCTGTACTGTATACACTGCTCAAAAAAATAAAGGGAACACTTAAACAACACAATGTAACTCCAAGTCAATCACACTTCTGTGAAATCAAACTGTCCACTTAGGAATCAACATGGGATAGACAACAGGTGGAAATTATAGGCAATTAGCAAGACACCCCCAATAAAGTAGTGGTTCTGCAGGTGGTTACCACAGACCACTTCTCAGTTCCTATGCTTCCTGGCTGATGTTTTGGTCACTTTTGAATGCTGGTGGTGCTTTCACTCTAGTGGTAGCATGAGACGGAGTCTACAACCCACACAAGTGGCTCAGGTAGTGCAGCTTATCCAGGATGGCACATCAATGCGAGCTGTGGCAAGAAGGTTTGCTGTGTCTGTCAGCGTAGTGTCCAGAGCATGGAGGCGCTACCAGGAGACAGGCCAGTACATCAGGAGACGTGGAGGAGGCCGTAGGAGGGCAACAACCCAGCAGCAGGACCGCTACCTCCGTCTTTGTGCAAGGAGGAACAGGAGGAGCACTGCCAGAGCCTTCCTGTCTCACGATCCCTTTTCAAGCATTTTCATTGGTGGCAGTGGCTGGCCAGCTTCACAGTTGGAAGGAAGGAACGCCCTCATTCCTTCCCGCTGTATGGCCGCGCGCTGTGTGTGATATGCGTGTCGGGCGCACATGCGCTTGGCGCAGTGGCGTAACTAGAATTCTATGGGCGCCAGGGAAAACTTTGAATTTGGCTCCCCCATCCCGTGGCAATAATAACCATGAGCACCGCCGTGACCCTCATGTGGCCGACGGGGCACAGCGGTGCTCATGGTCATTATTGACAAAGTTTTGTCAGTGGCCCTCTTTCTCACTATATTTCATTTTTTGCCCCTCTCTGTATATATTTAATTTTCATTTTGCCCCTCATTATTTGCTGCCCCTGCCCTCATATCGCCGGTGTGGGCCCCCCCTTTCTAAATTCAGACATTAGTGCCGGTTATTATAACCGGCAATAAAGTCTGAATTCAGAAAGTGGGGGCCCGCGCCGGCCATATGAGGGCAGGGGCAGCAAATAATGAGGGGGCAAAATGAAAATGAAATATATAGAGGGGCAAAAAATGAAATATAGTGAGAGAGGGGCCATTGATGAAACTTTTGCAATAATAACCCGGTTATTTCAGTTTTATCAGAGGCCCCCTCTCTACCTATATTTCATTTTGCCCCCACTCTCTATATATTTTTGCCCTTCTATATATTTCATTTTCATCTTGCCCCCTCATTATTTGCTGCCCCTGCCCTGCCTTCATATGGCCGGTGCAGCCCCCCCCTTTCTGAATTCAGACATTAGTGCCACTGATCATCATCTCGCCCCCTCCCCCCCGTACTTGCTCCATACTTGTGCGCTGCGGCAGGCTTCAGTTCGGTGCACAATCCCGTGGCTCTGCCTGCTCTTAAAAAAAGCACTTGGGGGGCCGCAGGCCCTCCCCCCGCCGGCCCCTGGCCTGGCGTCTCCGCTCCTCTATATTGCCGCGGCCAAGCAAGCAATCTTCCATGGCCCGGTCCTGGGCCGCGGCCCGGCAGTTGGGAACCGCTGGTGTAAAGTACTTATATAGTGGCCAATCCCTTTAAGCTTAGTGCCCAGTGCAAAAACTGCAGGGTTTTATGGTTTTGTTTAAATATAGATATTGTCAAGGACAATTAAAAATAACATTGTGGAGGAAATAACCTCGCCACTGGGTTTTGGAGGGGCCTGTTTGCAAGCCTTTTGCCTCAGGATTATGGCCCATATACTAAAACTTTGAAGGAGAAGGCAGACTGTGGAACTACTTTGGGCAGGAAAAACATGCTTGCGGTCGGTCAAATGTGACTTCCATGGACTTTGGGAACCCCTGCTCAGATCTTGGTGATTTCTGGATATGTTGTTAGCCCAGATCAGAGCTATCCAGGGATGTATAATTTATGGGTATATGTGGGGCTTTGGAGTGTTTTCTGTGCACCACGTCACGGTGTCTCAGCACACATGGGGTCCTACCACTCAACTGCCCGTGATGTGTGAACAGGGTCTGAATCAGTGCTAGAAGCCAACTCACAGCCAGGCTCTCACATGCCTCCATAGTGGTATCACCAATGCACTGTGAGGTAGGATAAAGCTGTGAGCCGCACCCACAACAGACCATGTGACACAGAAGCTACCAGGTGCAAAAGAATGTTACCAACAAAATAAAGTGGCACATTCCATACACATAGATAAAAACTCACAGAAAAATATGGCCTAAACGGGTGAAAATGCTCCAAACCCAGACACTGTAGCGTGTCTATAACCGGGGGAGCAATTCCTCCGCATGCGGTCTGCAGACAACGGCAATCCCCAGCAAAAAATGCGTACAATGTAGGATGCCGGGTGTGGGTGCGGCTTACAGCTTTATCCTACCTCACAGTGCATTGGTGATACCACTATGGAGGCATGTGAGAGCCTGGCTGTGAGTTGGTTTCTAGCACTGATTCAGACCCTGTTCACACACCACGGACAGTTTAGTGGTAGGACCCCATGCATGCTGAGACACCGTGACGTGGTGCATGAGGGGCTCCGATATGTTCCTGACTGGAAGATATTGGCAAAGTTCTCAGCTTTTAACATCGGTCTGAGGAATTGGCTAGTATTGTCAGTTGCGTATCATTTTGGTGCATTTTTTGCAGTAATTTCAGTTCTCCAGGAACCCAAACCCCTCCTTTCTACACCAGTTCTTGAGCCACTTTTTAACCTCCCTAATCTGCCGCTGCCTTTCTTGTGTGACTCGTGGTACAGTTAGTATTTCGGAAAACACTACCTTTGAGGTCCTTGCCCTAAGCTTGTGACCTAAATCCCTAAAATAGTTTTTAAGGACACTCCACCTACCTCTAACTTTGTCATTGGTTCTGATATGGACCATGACTGCTGAATCTCCTCCAGCCCCTCCCAGTAATCTGTTAACCCGATCTCAAGCGCCAGGAAGACAACAGACTGCTCGACGATCTAGGTCTTTGTGACTTATTTGTACCCCTAATAATTGAGTCTACCACTACCAGCACATGTCTGGCCTGTCCTGCTCTCCTGTTCACCTGCTTACTGGAGCTGACATCCCCCTGACTAGCAGAGGAAGGGTCCGACTGCAGCAGTGCTCTCCCTGAACTGACATCCCCCTCATCCGCCAACCTTGCAAACTTGTGTCAGATCAGGGCTAGCCTCCCTGGCACTCTTTCCTCTACCCTGCTTTCTAAGGCCTATTGCACACGACCGTATAGCTTTTCCAGTATTTTGCGGTCCGTTTTTCACGGATCCGTTGTTCCGTTTTTTGTTTCCGTTGTGCTTCCGTTTCTGTTCCGTTTTTCCGTTCCGTTTTTCCGTATGGCATATACAGTATACAGTAATTACATAGATAAAATTGGGCTGGGCATAACATTTTCAATAGATGGTTCAGCAAAAAACGGAACGGAAACGGAAGACATACGGATGCATTTCCGTATGTGTTCCGTTTTTTTTGCGGACCCATTGACTTGAATGGAGCCACGGAACGTGATTTGCGGGCAATAATAGGACATGTTCTATGTTAGAACGGAACGGAAAAACGGAAATACGGAAACGGAATGCATACGGAGTACATTCCGTTTTTTTGCGGAACCATTGAAATGAATGGTTCCGTATACGGACCGTATACGGAACGCAAAAAACGGCCAGTAAACGGGGGAAAAAAACGGCCGTGTGCAGGGGGCCTAACTGTTATCCATCTAGCTACCTCACTTTCCTGAGCCTCCTCGCTACCACCCTCCCCCGCATCTACCCCATAGAGTGCTTGCTCAGTGAGCAGCAAATTCTTTTCCAAATTGTCAACGCTTCTCAGTGTTGAAACTCGCCCGGTTAGATACTCGATGTGCGATTCCAAACAGGCAATTTGCGCACACTTTGAACAAAGATATGCACCCTAAAAGGACTGCATACATTAGACAAGATGTGCACTGGACTGCGCTGTCAATAATGGAACATATACTAAATGGGGATAACTTTGGAACACTTTTACTTATCCAAGCCATTCTGAGATTGTTTTCTTGTGACACACTGTACTTCATGTTAGTGGTAAATTTGAGTTGATATAAACCACCTTTATTTATAAAAACATCCAAATGCCTACTGACTGTGGCATGGAAGGGGTTAAATCGCCAACATCGGTGCCATAACCGATGTCTGCTGTTACAGCAGAATGTCAGCTGTATGTTACATTTGAAACCAAACTCTGCTTTGGTTCCGAGGTACTAGTCGGAACCGAATACTAGTTCAGTTTCAAGCGACTTCGTGAATAACTAACTTCGGCTCATTGGAGCCCATACATTCTAATACTGTACGGAGAAATTTTAATTTCTCTGCTTTTAAGGCAGATAGTGATACCTCACAAAATAGTTATTACTTTACATTTCCTATATGTCTACTTTATGTTTGCATCATTTTGTAAATGTCATTTTATTTTTTTCAAAGACCTCAGAACTTCAGAAGGCTTAGAATTTTTAGAAGCAATTCTTATAATATTTAAGAAAATTTCCAAAACCCACTTTAATCCCTTAGGGACCCATGACGTACCGGTACGGCATGGATCCCGAGTCCTTAAGGACCCATGACATACCGGTACGTCATGTATAGTTCCGATCACCGCCGCCCGGCAGGCGGTGATCGGAACCTGGTGCCTGCTCAAATCATTGAGCAGGCACCTAGGCTAAATGCCCGGGGGGGTCCCGTGACCCCCCGTGTCGGCGATCGCTGTAAACCGCAGGTCTGAATTGACGGCTTTTTATTGTGCGGCGGCGGCTGGCGGTGCCATCGTGTCCCCATGGGGCTGTGGGGGGGAACCCGATGGCATGGAAGGCAGCACGATGTCTAAGGAAGGCATCGCGCTGCCTTCCGGTGAAGAGCCTGTGAGATCCAGACCCCTGGATATCACAGGCCGGAAGCTGTATGAGTAATACACACAGTATTACTCATACAGCCAATGCATTCCAATACAGAAGTATTGGAATGCATTGTAAAGGATTAGACCCCCAAAAGTTCAAGTCCCAAAGTGGGACAAAAAATAAAGCGAAAAAAAAAGTTGAAAAAATAAAGTTTTCCCCCAAAAAAATTTAAAGTTTCAAGTAAAAATAAACGTCATTTTCCCCAAATAAAGTGAAAAAAAATTGGTGAAAAATAGGAAAAAAAAAAGTATACATATTGGGTATCGCCGCGTCCGTATCGACCAGCTCTATAAACATATCACATGACCTAACCCCTCAGATGAACACCGTAAAAATAAAAATTGTGCTAAATAAAACATTTTTTGTGATTTTACATCACAAAAAGTACAACAGCAAGTGATCAAAAAGGCGTTTGCCCACCAAAATAGTACCAATCTAACCGTCACCTCAGCCCGCAAAAAATGAGCCCCTACCTGAGACAATCGCCCAAAAAAAAAAAAATATGGCTCAGAATATGGAGACACTAAAACATCATTTTTTTTGTTTGAAAAAAGCTGTTATTGTGTAAAACTTACATAAATAAAAAAAAGTATGCATATTTGGTATCGCCGCATTTGTATCGACCCGCTATATAAAAATATCACATGAACTAACCCCTCAGATGAACACCATAAAAAAAAAAAAAACGGTGCTAAATAAACCATTTTTTGGCACCTTACATCACAAAAAGTGTAATAGCAAGCGATCAAAAAGTCATATGCACCCCAAAATAGTGCCAATCAAACCGTCATCTCATCCCGCAAAAAATGAGACCCTACCTAAGATAATCACCCAAAAACTTAAAAAACTATGGCTCTTAGAATATGGAGACACTAAAACATGATCTTTTTTCCTTCAAAAAAGAAATCATTGTGTAAAACTTACATAAATAAAAAGTATACATATTAGGTATCGCCGCATCCGTGACAACCTGGTCTATAAAAATATCACATGATCTAACCTGTCAGATGAATGTTGTAAATACCAAAAAATAAAACGGTGCCAAAACAGCTATTTCTTGTTATCTTGCGTCACAAAAAGTGTAATATAGAGTAGGGATCGACCGATATTGATTTTTTACGGCCGATACCGATAATTTGTGAACTTTCAGGCCGGTAGCCGATAATTTATACCGATATTCTAGTAATTTTCATTTTTTTTTTTTTTTTAATTCCTACACAAATCTGATGAAAATTAATATGTTTATTGTTAACGTGTATTTTATTTTATTTTTTTAAATCTTTCTTTCATTTATACTTAATATTTTGGTGTTTTTTTATCCTTCTTTTTTTTTTTTTACTAACTTTTAGCCCTCTTAGGGACTAGAACCCTTGTCCTATTCACCCTGATAGATCTCTATCAGGGTGAATAGGAGCTCACACTGTCCCTGCTGCTCTGTGCTTTGTGCACACAGCAGCATGGAGCTTACCATGGAAACCAGGGCTTCAATAGCGTCCTGGCTGCCATGGTAACCAATCGCAGCCCCAGGATTACACTGCTGGGGCTCCAATCGGAGGAGCAGGGGAGAGGAGATCCTGTGGCCACTGCCACCAATGATTAATACTGGGGGGGGGGCTTGGGTGGGGGGGGCGCACTGCGCCACCAATGTTTTTAATACTGGGATTGGGGTGGGGGGCGCACTGCGCCACCAATGATTAATACTTGGGGGCTTGGGGGGGCGCACTGCGCCACCAATGATTAATACTGGGGGGCTTGGGGGGGGCACACTGCGCCACCAATGAAGAGAAATCTCTCATTAATTCATATACAGGAGGCGGGAGCTGGGTGCAGAATCACATAGCCGGCTCCCGACCTCTATGAGCGGTAGCTGCGATCCGCGGCACCCTGAGGTGTTAACTACCGCAGATCGCAGCTACTTGTCATAGAGGTCGGGAGCCGGCTATGTAATTCTGCAGCCAGCTCCCGCCTCCTGTATATAAATTAATGAGAGATTTCTCTTCATTGGTGGTGCAGCGGCCACAGCACCTCCCCTCCTCTTGTCCGTTCTCCTCTCATTGGTGGCAGCGGCATCACAGGGGGAGGGAGACACTGCTACCTTCTCCCCTGTGCTGCTGAGGGAGCACGGAGAGCGCTGACAGCAGCGCGATCTGTGTTCCCAATAAGTTATCGGAATATCGGCAAAATAGATGCCGATACCGATAACTGTCAAAATCCTGAATATCGGCCGATAATATTGGTAAAACCGATAATCGGTCGATCCCTAATATAGAGCAACCAAAAATCATATGTACCCTAAACTAGTACCAACAATACTGCCACCCTATTCCGTAGTTTCTAAAATGGGGCCACTTTTTTGGAGTTTCTACTCTAGGAGTGCATCAGGGGGGCTTCAAATGGGACATGGTGTCAAAAATACCAGTCCAGCAAAATCTGCCTTCCAAAAACCGTATGGCATTCCTTTCCTTCTGCACCCTGTCGTGTGCCCGTACAGCTGTTTACGACCACATATGGGGTGTTTCTGTAAACTACAGAATCAGGGCCATAAATATTGAGTTTTGTTTGGCTGTTAAGCCTTGCTTTGTTACTGGGAAAAATGGATTAAAATGGAAAATTTGCCCAAAAATTTAAATTCAGAAATTTAATCTCCAATTGCCAATAACTCTTGTGGAACACCTAAAGGGTTAACGATGTTTGTAAAATCTGTTTTGAATACCTTGAGGGGTGTAGTTTCTTAGATGGGGTCACTTTTATGTAGTTTCTACTCTAGGGGTGTGTAAAGGGGGAATATTACTCACTAATATTTATGTAAATATCGATAATTAATATTCATAAATGGGAGGAGCCGTCTATTAATGACTCCGCCCATTTATACCTTTATATAATAATAACAATACCTTCGCTATGCTTTACACTGATCGCTACACTAGCTGCATGCGCCTTACTAACTAACTATCGCCAATAACTACACGTTACACAGATAGTTACAAGTAACAGTATTTATTACTAACAATACACTACGCACGCAGTACACTACAATACAGCACTAAATATACAATCCTAAACTACACTACACGTTCCCAATTCCACCCATCAACTAACTATACAGTTCACACATACAAGTATATAACAATAACCCACCCATCTGGTCCTATACTATCCCTATGGGGTACGCAAGAGGGTTAATTACACAATCTTGTTTGCAGAGCAGAGGCATGCTCTACAGAGCAGGGAACCAGGGTAACCACCAGGGGTTAATCAGGGCCACCAGGGTAAATCAGGGAACAGGGCAACAAGGGGTGTACCAGGGATGTCCAGGGATTATAAGGTTGCGGGTTATATGATTACCAGGGGTGTATAATAGGGACCAGGGGTGTATATGGACAGGGTAGGGAACCAGGGGATGCAGGGGTAGGGGTATCGTTGGTGGGATAGGGGTTTGGGCTCAGGGGTGTATATCGATACTCAAGGTTTTGTTGCTCGTTCGTCCAGGGGTTAACGCCGCTCCTATCGGGGGGGGGGGGGGGGCAGATGTCCGGCAGGGTCCCTCTTCCTGAGCGCAGGATGCGCTCTCCTTCAAGGTGGGTGTAAGGGCTGCAGGGGTCGGGTCCGGTCCGGCGGAGCGCAGGATGCGCTGCCCTTTCAGGTGGGGGGGTCCCGATCCTTGAGCCGGAGGGGGAGGGGCCGCGTTGTCCTGAGCGCCGATGCGCTCTCCAGGTGGGGGCCCCGATCCTGAACACTGAGTGCAGGGGCCGCCGGGGATAAATTTATCCCCGGCGGCCCGCACTCCCGCGCCGTCCACCAGGGGGCGCGCGCACGCGCCCATCATCCACGTGGGCCGGCGCAGTGATATGACGTCACTGCGCCGGCCCGCACATCGGGGACGCGCTGCACACCAGGCGGGAGAAGCCTTTGATCTCCCGCCTGTGGCACTCTGCATTCCGGCCAGCGAGATGTTAATTTCGCTGCCGGAATGCGCATAATAGAAGGAGGGGAGGCTTCTCCCCTTCTCCTATCATGTATAATTGTCTCCAGCGGCGCTGGCGACAATTATATCAAAGGGCTCGGTCCGGTCATTCTGATGCAATTAGCCAGATTGCATCGACGTGAATGCTTGGGGGACATTCACACCGATGCATCTGGTTTAAGGTGTAGGGGGGGGGGGGAATATATATAATATACATGCGTATGGATGCTTGGGGCACATCCATACACATGTATACATTAATATTAGGGACATATCTAGAGGGGGCACATTATTATATAAGGGGGCACAAGCCCCTACATTATAAGGGGGCACAAGCCCCTACATTATAAGGGGGCACAAGCCCCTACATTATAAGGGGGCACATATTTCCCACAGGGGCCACCATGAGCCCCTGGAGATCACCATGGGCAGACGTGCGCAGATGCTGGGCACATTTGCGCACATCGTCCCATGATGCTGTGGTTAATGTATGCACATATATACCATACATGCCCGCACGTGTTTGCAGGCATGCATGGATATATATGCATACGTCTCAACCGTTCCTCAACAGGGTGCATCAGGGGGCTTCAAATGGGACATGGTGTCAAAAAAACCTGTCCAGCAAAACCTGCCTTCCAAAAACTGTATGGCATTCCTTTCCTTCTGTGCCCTGCCGTGTGCCCGTACAGCGGTTTACGACCACATATGGGGTATTTCTGTAAACTATAGATTCAGGGCCATAAATATTGACTTTGGTTTGGCTGTTAACCCTTGCTTTGTAACTGGAAAAAAAAATTGGAAAATCTGCCCAAAAATGTTAAATTTTGAAATTGTATCTCTATTTTCCATTAATTCTTGTGGAACACCTAAAGGGTTAACAAAGTTAGTGAAATCAGTTTCGAATACCTTGAGGGGTGTCGTTTATAGAATGGGGTAATTTCTGGGTGGTTTCTATTATTTAAGCCTCGCAAAGTGACTTCAAACCTGAACTGGTCCCTAAAAATTGGGTTTTTGAAAATTTCTGAAAAATTTCAAGATTTGCTTCTAAACTTCTAAGCCTTGTAACATCCCCAAAAAATAAAATATCATTACCAAAATGATCCAAACATGAAGTAGACATATGGGGAATGTAAAGTAATAACTATTTTTGGAGGTATTACTATATATTATAAAAGTAGAGAAATTGAAACTTGGAAATTTGCCATTTTGAAACAATTTTTGGTAAATTTGGTATTTTTTTATAAATAAAAATGTTTTTTTTTTTTACTTCATTTTACCAGTGTCAGGAAGTACAATATGTGACGAAAGAACAATCTCAGAATGGCCTGGATAAGTCAAAGCATTTTAAAGTTATCAGCACTTAAAGTGACACTGGTCAGATTTGCAAAAAATGGCCAAGTCCTTAAGGTGAAATAGGGCTGAGTCCTTAAGGGGTTAAGGACTAGTTCAACTATGAAGTCACTTTGTGGGGCTTACATAGTAGAAACCGCCCATAAATGACCCAATTTTAGAAACTAAACCCCTATAATTATTTGAAACTGCTTTTACAAACTTTGTTAACCCTTTAGGTATTCCACAAGAATTAAAGGAAAAGGAGAGGAAATTTCTAAATTTAACTTTTTTCGCAGATTTTCCATTTTAATACATTTTTTCCTGTAACACAGCAAGGGTTAACAGCCAAACTAAACTCAATATCTATTACCCTGACTCTGCAGTTTACAGAAACACCCGATATTTGGTCATAAACCCCTGTATTGGCGCATAGCCGGGCTCAGAAGGAAAAGAGCACCATATGGTTTTTGAAAGGCAGATTTTGCTGGACTGGATTTTAGGCACCATGTCACATTTGAAGTCCCCTGATACACCCTACAGTAGAAAATCCACAAAAATGACCCTATTTTGGAAACTGTGGGATAAGACGACAATTTTATTGGTATTTTGAGATGCATATGTTTTTTGATCGCTCAATTTTACTCTTTTTGTGAGACAAGGTAATCAAAAAATGGCTGTTCTGACTTTTTTTTTGTATTCTGATTTCACCTGACAGGTTAGATCATGTGCTATTTTTATAGAGCAGGTTGTTATGGATGTGACAATACCTAATATGTCTAATTTTTTTGTTTCACTTTACATAATAAAGCATTTTAAAAAAGAAATCATGTTTTGTTTCTCCATATTCTGAAAGATATTTACGGATGTGGCAATACCTATTATGTCTATTTTTCTTATTTTGTTTCGGTTTTACACAATAAAATCATGTTTTTGTCTAATGTAGGGGCTCGTTTTTTGCAGAATGAGGTTACGGTTTGATTGGTACTAACATATAACATATAACTTTTTTGATCACTTTTTATACCATTGTTTGGAAGTGGGGTAGGCAAATTTGCAATTCCATCATAGTTTTTTATTTTTTTTAATGGCGTTCACCGTGTTTTAAAAGTAACATGATCCTTTTATAGATCAGGTCGTTACGGACGCGTCAATACCAAACGTGTAGTGTATTTTATTTGTTTCCTTTATACCCAATTATAAATGTGCGGATATGGAAAAAAGTTTGATTATTTTTTGACACTTTTTTTTAACACTTTTTGGAACTAGACCAACTTGGTTCTTGAAGATCCAGTGGGTCTGATGCCTCTACAATACACTGCAGTACATACTGCAGTGTATTGTGACTTTACACTAAGCCTGATAGGGCTCTTGCCTCTGGCAGGAACCTGACAGGCTTACATACCATGGCATGCCTGGATGCTTGTGAAGGCATCCGGTTGTCATGGTAACCATTGGAATACTGCCACAGCAGAGCAGCAGCCCGATGGGAGAGGGAGGGACCTCCCTCCCTCTGTTATCACTTCAAACCATCGGGACGCTGTCACAGCTGCGCAGTGGGCCGATAGGGGAGGGAGCTCCCTTCCTGTTAACCCTTCCATTCAGCGATCCCTACTGACTGTGGCATGGAAGGGGTTAAATCGCCAACATTGGTGCCATCACCGATGTCTGCTGTTACAGCAGAATGTCAGCTGTATGTTACATTTGAAACCAAACTCTTATTTGGTTCCGAGGTACTAGTCGGAACCGAAGACTAGTTCAATTTCAAGTTTCAAAGCTGTTTTCCACTTTAAAACTCAACTACCGAAGTTATTTAACAAAGTCACACGCGACTTCGTGAATAACTAACTTCGGCTCATTGGAGCCCATACATTCTAATACTGTATGGAGACCAATCTCCATGCAGTATTATTCCGAAGCTCACTTCACTCAACACTAAAGGTAATGCTTTAAAAACACAAACAAACATTATTTAAAATGAGCATGTTATTAAGTTTTTTTTGTGACTATCCTATATTTTAATTTGCACACAAAACCTGTCAAAATAGAATAACATTCTATATTTGCTGTGCAAACCTGCATAATATCAATGGAGGCTTAAAGGGGCTATCCCATGATTAATGTGAAAAATTATATAGTATGTGACCATCTCTTTATAAGAATACTAGAACCAGCCCTGTACCTCTGTACCTCCAGAGATCTCCCCATTCATTGCTCTGCTAGATTTATATCAAGCTGACAGCTCAAGGGGAGTATCTTTTCTGTTGCAGCTAAGGCCTCATGCACACGACCGTTGTGTGCATCCGCGGCCGTTGTTCCGTTTTCCGTTTTTTTTCGCGGACCCATTGACTTTTAATGGGTCTGTGGAAAAATCGGAAAATGCACTGTTTGGCTTCCGCGTCCGTGATCCGTTTTTCCAGTCCGTGAAAAAAATATGACCTGTCCTATTTTTTTCACGGACAACGGTTCACGTACCCATTCAAGTCAATGGGTCCATGAAAAATCACGGATGCACACAAGATAGTCATCCGCGTCCGTGATCCGTGTCCGTGATCCGTGTCCGTTTTTCCTATCATTTTCAATGCAAACTTGACTTAGTTTTTTTTTTCACTTTTCATGTCCGTGGATCCTCCAAAAATCAAGGAAGGCCCACGGATGAAAAAACGGACACGGATCACGGAACTACGAAACCCGTTTTTGCGGACCGCAAAAAAAAATTGGCGTGTGCAGGAGGTCTAAGGCCTCCTTCACACGACAGTATTTTTTCACGGTCCGCAAAATGGGGTTCCGTTGGTCAGTGATCCGTGACCGTTTTTTCGTCCGTGGGTCTTCCTTGATTTTTGGAGGATCCACGGACATGAAAAATGAAAAAAAAATCTAAGTCAAGTTTGCCATTGAAATGATAGGAAAAAACGGACACGGATCATGGACACGGATCACGGACGCGGATGACAATCTTGTGTGCATCCGTGATTTTTCACGGACCCATTGACTTGAATGGGTCCGTGAACCGTTGACCGTGAAAATAATAGGACAGGTCATATTTTTTTCAAGGCCAGGAAACACGGATCACGGATGCGGCTGCCAAACGGTGCATTTTCCGATTTTTCCACGGACCCATTGAAAGTCGATGGGTCCGCGAAAAAAAACTGAACCACGGACGCGGATGCACACAACGGTCGTGTGCAGGAGGCCTAAGAGTGTGTGTCCATGCTCTCCCTATCGCAGCTCAGGAGACAGTTGAAGGATAAAACTAAGCATGTGCGGCCTTTTCAGTGAGACAGACAAAGAAATAGAGAAAAAAAAAACAGCAGGTGCCGCTATACAGATGCATTTTATTGAATAACTCAGTGGCTATACAAAATTTTTAATTACATGTAATTACAAAAGTATTCTGATCCAGGTGCTGGTTTGAAAACTGTGGAATATTTTTCATGGGACAACCCCTTTAAGGTTGTATTTCACTGGCCAATGGTTGACCAATTCATTGTTAATGAGCATTCGCAGGAACACTCGTTAGCAATCTGGCTATGTAATATTGACCCTCGTTCATCGGGCAATTGGAATTTTTCAGCAGGTTTAAAACTCATTTGCCAGAGGCAGATTGTGTTGTCTAAGGACTGTTGCATGCGAGCGAGTCCATTGTGGCAATCGTGCTCTGTGTGTGAGCATGATCCTCAATTCTGGTTTCATGCATTTCGGACGATGGTTACATGTGTCTCTTTTGGCAAAAACATGGATGCGTCTTCTGTTGCTACTTGCTGTGTTTGTTCCTGCTTTCAATTTAGGATTCTCCTCCCTGCACCATAGAATGTGTCTGGATTCTGGAGTATAAAGGAGCATTCAGATGCGTCGACCAGCAGCAGATTCTCGGGAAATAAGTGTTCCTTACCGATAGTCGACTGTTTGATCAGTGGAGGAAGAAGCTGCATCTACATACAGCAATCTCCTCAACAGTATGAGGACGAGGGATCACTATTGTGATCCCTCGTCCTCATAGAGCTGCATTTTTTATGGGCAACAGATGGCTGTTTAGACACGACCATCTGCTGCCCAGAAAGAATAATTTACGTGCCTGTATGAACAACAGGATCACCCAATGAATGAGTGTTTCTTGAGGTGATAGGCGCCACCTTTACTCAGGAACAAGTGTTCACACGAATGTTCATTCCCGATAAACTGTCAGAGACTCTGCATGTCTAAATCCACCTTAACATATGGTAGTGAGCTTATTTACGTCTTTCTTCCTTTGCTTTTGTTTCTCTACTCACAATACAGTAAGGAAGTGCTTGAGTCCAAATGGCTAGCCTCAGGGAGGTTTTGAAAAATAAATAGGTACCTACTGAAACAAAAATTAACCTTGAAGGGTAGACATTACAAGTCTGACCAATCACTTAGCTGTGTGTTAGAAAAGTAAATAAAGGCTGTGCTTACACAGTTCTTACAAAGAATTAAAGTGGTCCCTGAAGTATTTGTTACAGGACAACCTTTGTAACTTGAAACTATTTTATGGTGAGATCATAATTTTATGGAAAACTAGTAGCTGGTTCTGAAACCACCAAAATGTAAATAAAAATAAATAAAAATAAAGCTAAAATAAAAAAAGGCTGATAAAACTGCTATTTATAACAAGCCCTTGCATATAAAACTAAGAAAGAACTGCTGGAAGCTTGTGGAGCACTTTGGCCGTACAAAACATGTAGCACTGCACTGTACTGCATAGAAGCACTACTATATCAGCAGATGCACTCCAGAAATACTCTACCCATTAATTCACACTATTTGTCTGCACTGTGATTCACTGATTTATAGGTGTACCAATGAAATTTGCATGATTAAAGGGGTTATCCCATGACTAATGTAAAAAATGAAAATCGAACATCATATAGTACATGACAATCTCTTTCTAACAAAGCCCTGTACCTCACATGGATCCAGAGATCTCCCCATTTATTGCTTTACTAGATTTATATAAAGCTGACAGCTCAAGGGGAGTGTCTTCTCTGATGCAGCTCTCCCTATCACAGCTCAGGAGGCAGTTGAAGGATGAAACTTAGCATGTTTGGCCTTCTCAGTGAGCAGGTCAAAGAAATATGAAAAAGACAAACAGCAGGTGGCGCTATACAGATATATTTTATTGAATAACTCAGTGGCTATGCAAAATTTTTAATTACATGCAAATACAAAAGTAATGCTCGGCCGGCGGTGATCGGAACACGGTGCCTGCTGAAATCAATCAGCAGGCACCCAGGGTCAATACCTGCGGTTTGCAGCGCTTTCGGGAGGTTTCTGATCTGTGACCGCGGGGATCAGAAACTTCAAAATGCCTTTATTTTTTGTTTAACCCCCCCTGCAGCCCTCTGTGTTATGTGCCGGCGCAGTGGGGGGGTGCGGGGAGTTGCGGCAGTGCGGGTGGGAGGGCCGCGATCATCAGGGCGGTGCTGGGGGGCAGGCAGGCATGCGATCATCCGCCCGCCCCCTCTCTCAGGATGGCCGAGCGGTTTGCTGACACTCTGCTTGAAACGCCTGACATCTGTGCTGGCACAGATGTCAGGCGTTTAACCCCTTCCATGCCGTGGTCCGTAGGGACCGCTGTATGGAAGAGGTTAACAGGGAGGGAGCTCCCTCCCTCTCCCATCGGGGGCTGCTGTGCTGTGCCTCCCTCCCCATCACCCACTGCTCTGCTGTGGCAGCGAGTGATGGTTACCATGGCAACGCTGTCCATGGTGCTGATCAGAGGCTGTCCATGGTGCTGATCAATATATAGTGTGCTGTACTGTATTATACAGACATCAGACCCACTGGATCTTCAAGAACCAAGTGGGTCTGGGTTAAAAAAAAGTGAAAAAAAAGTAAAAAATAAAATAACACATTTATCACTGATTAAAAATGAAAAAAATAAAATTCCCTACACATGTTTGATATCACCGCGTCCGTAACGACCTGATCTATAAAACAGTTATGTTACTTTCCCCGCACGGTGAACGCCATAAAAAAAGAAAAAGAAAAACTATGATGAAAATGCAAATTTTGCCCACCTTCCTTCACAAAAAAGGTAATAAAAGTGATCAAAAAAGTTGTATGTACGCCAAAATAGTACCAATCAAACCGTCACCTCATCCCGCAAAAAATGAGCCCCTACATGAGACAATGGCCCAAAAACTAAAAAAACTATGGCTCTCAGACTATGGAGACACTAAACCATTTTTTTTTGTTTAAAAAATGATATTATTGTGTAAAACTTACATAAATAAAAAAGTATACATATTGGGTATCGTCGCGTCCGTAATAACTTACTCTATAAAAATATCACATGACCTAACCCCTCAGATGAATACCGTAAAAAAATAAAAATAAAAACTGTAAAAAACGCAATTTTTTGTCACCTTACATCACAAAAAGAGTAATAGCAAGTGATCAAAAAGTCATACGCACCCCAAAATAGTGCCAATCAAACCGTCATCTCATCCTGCTTACATAAATAAATGTAAACATATTAGGTATCGCCGCGTTCGTGGAAACCTGCTCTATAAAAATACCAAATGATCTAACCTGTCAGATGAATGTTGTAAATAATAACAACAAAAAAACATGCCAAAACAGCTATTTCTTGTTACTTTGCATCACAAAAAGTGTAATATAGAGCAACCAAAAATCATATGTACCCTAAACTAGTACCAACAAAACTGCCACCCAATCCTTTAGTTTCTAAAATTGGGTCTTTTTTTGGGGTTTCTACTCTAGGGGTACATCAGGGGGGCTTCAAATGGGACATGGTGTCAAAAAAACAGTCCAGCAAAATCTGCCTTTCAAAAACTGTATGGCATTCCTTTCCTTCTGCGCCCTGCCGTGTGCCCGTACAGAGGTTTATGACTACATATCAGGAGTTTCTGTAAACTACAGAATCAGAGCCATAAATATTGAGTTTTGTTTGGCTGTTAACCCTTGCTTTGTAACTGGAAAAAAATTATTAAAATGTAAAATCTGCCAAAAAAGTTAAATTTTTAAATTGTATCTCTATTTTCCATTAATTGTTGTGGAACACCTAAAGGGTTAACAAAGTTTGTAAAATCAGTTTTGAATACCTTGAGGGGTGTAGTTTCTAGAATTTATGAGAAATTTATGAGAAATTTTAAGATTTGCTTCTAAATTTCTAAGCCTTGTAACGTCCCCCAAAAATAAAATGTCATTCCCAAAATGATCCTAACATGAAGCAGACATATGGGGAATGTAAAGTAATAACTATTTTTGTAGGTATTACTATGTATTATAGAAGTAGAGAAATTGAAACTTGGAAATTTGCTAATTTTTGGCAAATTTGGTATTTTTTTATAAATAAAAATGAATTTTTTTGACTCCATTTTACCAGTGTCATGAAGTACAATATGTGACGAAAAACACAATCTCAGAATGGCCTGGATAAGTCAAAGCGTTTTTAAGGTATCACCACTTAAAGTGACACTGGTCAGATTTGCAAAAAATGGCCTGGTGGTCCTTAAGGTGAAATATGGCTGTGTCCTTAAGGAGTTAAGTACATCTTCCGTTAAACTGCATGTGCCACTAAGTAGCGCTGAGTAATGGGGGAATTAATAATACAAGGGGCCTGTAAGGGGGCATTAATCATACTGGGTGCAGTATGGTGGGCGATTTGATGTCCAGGGGTCACTATGTATATTGAGGGCACTTCAAGGGTTGTTTTTTTTTTTTAAATAAGCCAATTGAATTAATCAATTTCAGTGACCTTTTAAAAAAACAGATGCAAAATGGCCATTAAAATGGCCAGATGGCCAGAAAATGGATGCAAAAATGGTTGAAAAACTGAATGTCGTGTGAATGTAGCCTAAGGTATCAATATTCTACAAACTGAGAAAGGAATCTATATTGTAATTAGCAGTAATGATACCTGCTTTATTATAGAATTAGGCAATGCTACCTGTGCACTTTTGTATTTACTATATGTAACTAACCCTTTTGCATTGCAACTCAATCCTTGTCTGTTAATTTTAATGAAATTCCTAGTAATACCAGTTATAGCTATAGTAGGCATTTTATCATTTGTGCAGGGGCTCCTGAATAACTGTGTAAAAGACATTAACATGTACCACCATCAAGACAGTTATCTTCTGTGTTTGTGGAGATCTGATACATCCTTGGCTGATATAAAACACTATTGTTAAATATAATATTGCGGAGAGTATGATTTAGAATTGTAACAGGTTTCCTTGGTAGCATTCCCATCTTGAAATCTGCCAAAATTGAGTGCCAGACATGTCAAGAAGATGTAAATCCTTGTCAAGTATTCTTTATTTAGCAGATGGGAGAGAAGAATTGTTTTTCTTTCCCAGGGAATAGTTTCAAGACCTATGCACATCCTGTACTTTGCTGTAAAACTGTCTTATATCTTTCATAGAATCAGAGAGACATTCAGGGAAACTAATGTATATACACTACCTCTCCCAAAAAAAAGTCGCCACCAAAAAAAGCCTTTAGCTTTGATTACAGCACGCATTCGCTGTGGCATTGTTTCGATAAGCTTCTGCAATGTCACAAGATTTATTTCCATCCAGTGTTGCATAAATTTGTCACCAAGATCTTGCGTTGATGATGGTAGAGTCTGACTGCTGCGCAAAGCCTTCTCCAGCACATTCAAAAGATACTCAATGGGGTTAAGGTTTGGACACTGTGGTGGCCAATCCATATGTGAAAATAATGTCTCATGCTCCCTGAACCACTCTTTCACAATTTGAGCCCGATAAATCCTGTATTGTCATCTTGGAATATCCCCTTGCCAACAGGGAAGAAAAAATCCATTGATGGAATAACCTGGTCATTCAGTATGTTCAGGTAGTCAGCTGACCTCATTCTTGGAGCAAATACTATTGCTGAACCTAGACCTGACCAACTGCAGCAACCCCAGATCATAGCACTGCCCCCACAGGCTTGTACAGTAGGCACTAGGGATGATGGGTGCATCACTTCATCTGCCTCTCTATTTACCCTGATGCGCCCATCACTCTGGAACAGGGTAAATCTGGACTCATCAGACCACATGACCTTCTTCCATTGCTCCAGAGTCAAATCTTTATGCTCCCTAGCAAATTTAAGCCTTTTTTTTCTGGTTTGCCTCACTGCTTAGTTGTTTTCTTATGGCTACACAGCTGTTCAGTCCCAATCTCTTGAGTTCCCTTCGCATTGTGGGTGTGGAAATGCTCTTACTTTCACTATTAAACATAGCCCTGAGTTCTACTGTTGTTTTTCATCGATTTGATTTCACCAAACGTTTAATTGATCGCCGATCACGATCATTCAGGAACTTTTTCCCGCCACATTTCTTCCTCGAATACGATGGCTCCCCACTATCCTTCCAGGTTTTAATAATTCATTGGACAGTTCTTAACCCAATTTTAGTAGTTTCTGCAATCTCCTGCTTGATGCATGCCAATGATTTGAACCTTCTCAAACAGACTGAGGCTACTTTCACACCTGCGTTAGGTGCGGATCCGTCTGGTATCTGCACAGACGGATCCGCACCTATATTGCAAACAATTGTATCAGAACGGATTCATTTGCATTATGAAGAACAAAGTCTAAACGGATCCGTCCTGACTTACATTGAAATTCAATGGCGGACGGATACATTTTCAATTGCACCATATTGTGTCAGTGAAAACGGATCCGCTTCCATTGACTTACATTGTAAGTCAGGACGGATCCATTTGGCTCCGCATCGCCAGGCGGACACCAAAACGCTGCAAGCAGTATTTTGGTGTCCGCATCCAGAGCGGAATGGAGGCGGAACGGAGCCAAACTGATGCATTCTGAACGGATCCTTATCCATTCAGAATGCATTGGGGCTAAACTGATCCGTTTTGAACTGTTTGTGAGATCCCTGAAACGGATCTCACAAACGGAATTCAAAACGCCAGTGTGAAAGTAGCCTAACATGTTTTCCACGACCACGAGATGTGTCTTTCGACATGGTTGTTTAAGAAATGAGAAGCAACTCATTGCACCAGTTGGGGTTAAATCACTTATTGCCAGCTGAAAGATAATCGCCCATGCAGAAATTATCCAATAGGAGGCTCATAACTATTTGCTTAGTTAAATCCAGGTGGCGACTTTTTTGGGGGACAGGCAGTATAGTTCTCACTATGGGAGGTTTATTTTTTTTCTAGCTGCTGGTGTTTATCACTCTACTGTATCTCTGTTGGCATCCAAATGAATCCTAATACCAGCATCTTTCTGACAAAACAATATTCATATTGTCTTTTAGAGAATGTATCTAGGAAAAATAACATAAAGGAGTCAATACATAAGATTGTAGACTTTTTAAGTAAGATTCCACTTTAGAGCCTCTTTAAATATCACTTCACAAGTACAAGAGCCCTGGTAACAACTATACAATGCTGTAGGGACTGCTGCAAGTGACTGGCACATCTTTCTGAAGCACTGTGAAAGCTATGGTGTATCAATGGCAGCAGATTATAGCCTAGGTCAATATAATACAGATAGAAGACTCTGTAGCCAGTACCACCAAGTTGCATTCTTGTATCCACTACAATGGTAAAGCTAGAAGTATAGACATATGTGGAATACTATATAGTATGTACCATTACAGTACCTCTGAAGCCTTAGCCTAAGGCCTCATGCACACAACCATTTTTTTTGCGGTCTGCAAAAACGGGGTCCGTAGGTCCGTGATCCGTGTCTGTTTTTTCTTCCGTGGGTCTTCCTTGATTTTTGGAGGGTCCACGGACATGAAGGAAAAAGTCGTTTTGGTGTCCGCCTGGCCGTGCGGAGCCAAACAGATCCGTCCTGATTTACAATGCAAGTCAATAGGGACGGATCCGTTTGACGTTGACACAATATGGTGCAATTGCAAACGGATCCGTCCCCCATTGACTTTCAATGTAAAGTCAGGAGTCCCTATTATACCATCGAATTGGAGTTTTCTCCAATCCGATGGTATATTTTAACTTGAAGCGTCCCCATCACCATGGGAACGCCTCTATCTTAGAATATACCATCGGATTTGAGTTAGATCGTGAAAACTCATATCCGACAGTATTTACTAACACAGAGGCGTTCCCATAGTGATGGGGACGCTTCAAGTTAAAATATACTATGAACTGTGTACATGACTGCCCCCTGCTGCCTGGCAGCACCCCATCTCTTACAGGGGGCTGTGATCCACACAATTAACCCCTCAGGTGCTGCACCTAAGGGGTTAATTGTGCGAATCATAGCCCCCTGTAAGAGATCAGGTGCTGCCAGGCATGAGGGGGCACACCCCCCTCCCTCCCCTGTATTACATTTATTGGTGGCCAGTGCGGCCCCCCCTCCCTCCCCTGTATTACTGTACATTCATTGGTGGCCAGTGGGCCCCCTCCCTCCCTTGTATTACTGTACATTCATTGGTGGCCAGTGTGCCCCCCCTCCCTCCCTCCCCTGTATTACATTCATTGGTGGCCAGTCCGGCCCCCCTCCCTCCCCTGTATTATTGTACATTCATTGTGGCCAGTGGACCCCCCCTCCCTCCCCTGTATTACTGTACATTCATTGGTGGCCAGTGGCCCCCCCCTCCCTCCCCTGTAATACTGTACATTCATTGGTGGCCAGTGGGACCCCCTCCCTCCCTCCCCTGTATTACTGTACATTCATTGGTGGCCATAGGGCGCATTGCTTATAGCACAGACCTGTCACTTACCAGTAGGAGGAGCGCCCGGCCGGTCACAGACATCGCAGGTAAGTATAATGCTTCTAAAAATTGCTAAGTAACCATGGCAACCAGGACTGCAGTAGCGTCCTGGTTGCCGTGTTTACCGATCGGAGCCCCAGCGATTAAACTGGAACTCCGATCGGAACTCTCCGCTGCCACCAATGATAGGGGGGGGATTTTAATTAGGAGGGGGAGGGAGGGGGGCCGCACTGGCCACCAATGAATGTACAGTAATACAGGTGAGGGAGGGGGGCCGCACTGGCCACCAATGAATGTACAGTAATACAGGGGAGGGAGGGGGGCCGCACTGGCCACCAATGAATGTAATACAGGGGAGGGAGGGGGGGCACACTGGCCACCAATGAATTTAAAACTGGGGAGGGAGCGGGGTGTGCCCCCTCCTGCCTGGCAGCACCTGATCTCTTACAGGGGGCTATGATACGCACAATTAACCCCTTAGGTGCGGCACCTGAGGGGTCAATTGTGCGGATCACAGCCCCCTGTAAGAGATCGGGTGCTGCCAGGCAGCAGGGGGCAGTCATGTACACAGTTCTTAGTATATTCTAACTTGAAGCGTCCCCATCACTATGGGAACGCCTCTGTGTTAGAATATACTGTCGGATCTGAGTTTTCACAAAGTGAAAACTCAGCTCTGAAAAAGCTTTTATGCAGACGGATCTGTGATCCGTCTGTGTGAAAGTAGCCTACGGCCACGGATCACGGACGCGGATGCCAATCTTGTGTGCATCCGTGTTTTTTCACGGACCAATTGACTTGAATGGGTCCATGACCCGTTGTCCGTCAAAAAAATAGGACAGGTCATATTTTTTTGGATGGACAGGAAACACGGATCACGGTTGCGGATGAACAACGGTGCATTTTCCGAGTTTTCAACTGACCCATTGAAAGTCAATGGGTCCGCAGAAAATCACGGAAAACGGAACAACGGCCACGGATGCACACAACGGTCCTGTGCATGAGGCCTAACATTGAATATAAGGGACTATCAGGCATCACAAGACTATTATTTAATCACTGGCAGGAGATGAAAATTGTTAACATCTTGAAATGGTAATATTCTGCAGCCACAATTTATAGAGAAAAGGTAGTCATACATAAATAACTGTTTTACATTGGCCATTTATCCAGACTCCATTATAATACAAGCCAAATGTGCATGATCATGTTAATGGGGTGAGGGATACTAGACATCTCCTGTGGAAACAAATCATCTGACATGTAGAAATCCAACATGTCTGATCTTTCTTTCCCATGACATCTGCCCTTTGGGGGAGAGTGGAGAGGCCCTAATGCACATTAAATGTATCCAATTCCTTTCCCCACCAGCAAATAAGTCATATATTCCATCATTAAAGGGTTTCTACCACTTTGTTTTCACATAATTAGCTTTCAGACACTAGCGATCCGCTAGTGTCTGCTCTACCAAACAATCCTAATATAATAGCTTTTGGTGCAGCCGTTTCGCTAAAAAAAGAACTTATATTGATATGCTAATGAGCCTCTAGGTGCTATGGGGGCGTCATTAGCACCTAGAGGCTCGGTCTACCTTCACAAACTGTCGCCGCCCAGCGCATCCCTCCAGCCCGCCCATCTCCTCCGGAATGCGATCCTCCCTGTGAGCCAGCGGACGAATTCTCGCGCTGTGCGCGTCTGTATTCGGCGCATGTGCAGTGAATGTCTGACCGCTTCCCTGCTCAGACATCTCCACTGCGCCTGCGCCGATGACGTCATAGTGCTCCGAGGAACAGGCGCAGTGGAGATGTCTGTGCAGAAAGCGGTCAGACATTCACTGCGCATGCGCCGAATACAGACGCGCACGGCGCATGCGCGAGAATTCATCCGCTTGCTCACAGGGAGGATCGCATTCCGGAGGAGATGGGCGGGCTGGAGGGACGCACTGGGTGGCGGCATTTTGTGAAGGTAGACCGAGCCTCTAGGTGCTAATGACGCCCCCATAGCACCTAGAGGCTCATTAGCATATCAATATAAGTTGTTTTTTTTGCGAAACGGCTGCACCAAAAGCTATTATATTAGGATTGTTTGGTAGAGCAGACACTAGCGGATCGCTAGTGTCTGAAAGCTAATTATGTGAAAACGAAGTGGTAGAAACCCTTTAACTCATCAGTTATATCAGTCCAACAAGGTCTCATGGTGCAGAAATGAAGGCATTTTTGTAACTACGATACACCAAATTACAAATATAAATAAAAAAGAATATAAGGAGTATTTTGGACATAATAGTATATGGTGTATTCATGGATTAGGAAGCCTCTCCTTTCCTTTTTTCCTTCCCACATTAATTATCATTAACAAAAGGAAAATCCTGACGGTAATAGCTAGTGTTCAATAAAAATAGAAACACTTCATTAAAGTAAAATTAGTTGACCTTTCAAAGGTTCATCAGTCTCTGAAGCTTGCTGTTTAACCCCTTAGAAGCAGTGGTCAATGCTGACTGCCACATCTAAGGGGTTTATGGAGAGTCAATCACCCATGGTTGCTGTCATGCCTTCAGCAAGTTTATTTTTAATTTATGCATAACTTTCATACATAGTTAATATGTTTTCTGTATCATTCTCTTTTCATTGTGTAACAGCTCCATCTAGTGGCCGTTTTACATACAATTGCAGCTATTTTACACTACAAGTTTGGTCTACTTCAGCTTCCATATCTTAGTGACATCATCATCCCTGCACATAGCAGTCATTTTCTTCATTCACAGTCACCACTGCATGAGGATAGCACATGGCTTGGAAGCCTCTTGAGACATCCTCTACATCTAAGCTCACAGTAACATCGCTGGTTTGTCACATAGCCACATTACAGCCTGTTTGCATCTGTTTTCATATGCATTTTGCATATCTTTTTCCTTTCCTTTATAGCAGCTTATAGTTAGCAGCTAGGGACCATGCTTGTTATGCAGATAGGTAACATGCTCTGGTTTAGATATGCATCTGTGTTTGTATATGCATTACTATATGTCAGACCCCATTAGTAAGCGCATTGTTTTTTCTGTTCCCCAGTTTTACCACATGCACGCGTATGCTCACGCTGATTTACATCCTTGCAATAAAGATAAAGTTGGACGTTACTCCATTGTCAATTCATTGCCGGGATAAGGTTTAGCTGTCTGTCAAGCTATGTACCTTCCGACATAAAGAGGACAGAACAGTTGCTATGGCAGTCCAAGGCCTTACAAAAGCCTTCAGGTCTGCCAGCTACAGAAGCCTATCAGCTCTACCACAGCAGGGTATGATAGGTGAAGTGTCAGTGCAAAACAGTTACAATGCATCGCTACGGCATACATATTAGGACATCATCAGACATCATCCACAACTCCATCCTCCGTCAGGCAAAACTCCATCAGACCTCAGACAAAACTCCGTCCTCCCTCAGACATCAGCCAAAACTCCATCAGACATCAGCCAAAACTCCATCAGACATCAGCCAAAACTCAGTCGTCCCTCATCCAAAACTCTGTCGTCCCTCAGACATCAGCCAAAACTCCATCAGACCTCAGACATCAGCCAAAACTCCATCGTCCCTCATCCAAAACTCCGTCGTCCCTCATCTAAAACTCTGTCGTCCCTCAGCCAAAACTCCGTCGTCCCTCAGCCAAAACTCCGTCGTCCCTCAGCCAAAACTCCGTCGTCCCTCAGCCAAAACTCCATCGTCCCTCAGCCAAAACTCCGTCAGACATCAGCCAAAACTCCGTCGTCCCTCAGCCAAAACTCCATCAGACATCAGCCAAAACTCCGTCAGACATCAGCCAAAACTCTGTCGTCCCTCAGCCAAAACTCCGTCGTCCCTCAGCCAAAACTCCGTCGTCCCTCAGCCAAAACTCCGTCGTCCCTCAGCCAAAACTCCGTCGTCCCTCAGCAAAAACTCCGTCGTCCCTCAGCCAAAACTCCGTCAGACATCAGCCAAAACTCCGTCGTCCCTCAGCCAAAACTCCATCAGACATCAGCCAAAACTCCGTCAGACATCAGCCAAAACTCTGTCGTCCCTCAGCCAAAACTCTGTCGTCCCTCAGCCAAAACTCTGTCGTCCCTCAGCCAAAACTCTGTCGTCCCTCAGCCAAAACTCCGTCGTCCCTCAGCCGAAACTCCGTCAGACATCAGCCAAAACTCCGTCAGACATCAGCCAAAACTCCGTCAGACATCAGCCAAAACTCCGTCAGACATCAGCCAAAACTCCGTCAGACATCAGCCAAAACTCCGTCAGACATCAGCCAAAACTCCGTCAGACATCAGCCAAAACTCCGTCAGACATCAGCCAAAACTCCGTCAGACATCAGCCAAAACTCCGTCCTCCCTAACTCAAAATATGCCCTACTACACACACTCTTCACCTGACAGAGCTGCTAGCTGCTGGAAAGGCAAAGGACCTGTGATGATGTCATGACCATGTGACGAGTCACGTGTGTGGGAGGGGTCAGATGTGCACAGCAGCTGGTAGAGTGTACAGAACTGTAGCCATCAAATAGAGCTCTGTACTAGAGATGTGTGTGTAACCTGCATGTAGCAGTGTTGTGTATTGTGTAGCAGGGCTGTATGTGTAACCTGCATGTCGCAGAGCGGTGTACTGTGTAGCAGAGCTGTATGTGTAAACTGCATGTAGCAGAGCTGTGTACTGTGTAGCAGAGCTGTATGTGTAACCTGCATGTAGCAGTGCTGTGTACTGTGTAGCAGAGCTGTATGTGTAACTTGTATGTAGCAGAGCTGTGTACTGTGCAGCAGAGCTGTATTTGTAACCTGCATGTAGCAGAGCTGTATGTGTAACCTGCATGTAGCACAGCTGTGTACTGTGTAGCAGAGCTGTATTTGTAACCTGCATGTAGCAGAGCTGTATGTGTAACCTGCATGTAGCAGAGCTGTGTACTGTGTAGCAGAGCTGTATGTGTAACCTGCATGTAGCAGTGCTGTGTACTGTGTAGCAGAGCTGTATGTGTAACCTGCATGTAGCAGGGCTGTGTACTGTGTAGCAGAGCTGTATGTGTAACCTGCATGTAGCAGAGCTGTATGTGTAACCTGCATGTAGCAGAGCTGTATGTGTATCCTGCATGTAGCAGAGCTGTGTACTGTGTAGCAGAGCTGTATGTGTAACCTGCATGTAGCAGAGCTGTATGTGTAACCTGCATGTAGCAGTGCTGTGTACTGTGTAGCAGAGCTGTATGTGTAACCTGCATGTAGCAGAGCTGTATGTGTAACCTGCATGTAGCAGAGCTGTATGTGTATCCTGCATGTAGCAGAGCTGTGTACTGTGTAGCAGAGCTGTATGTGTAACCTGCATGTAGCAGAGCTGTATGTGTAACCTGCATGTAGCAGTGCTGTGTACTGTGTAGCAGAGCTGTATGTGTAACCTGCATGTAGCAGAGCTGTGTACTGTGTAGCAGAGCTGTATTTGTAACCTGCATGTAGCACAGCTGTGTACTGTGTAGCAGAGCTGTATTTGTAACCTGCATGTAGCAGAGCTGTATGTGTAACCTGCATGTAGCAGAGCTGTGTACTGTGTAGCAGAGCTGTATGTGTAATCTGCATGTAGCAGAGCTGTATTTGTAACCTGCATGTAGCAGAGCTGTGTACTGTGTAGCAGAGCTGTATGTGTAACCTGCATGTAGCAGAGCTGTATGTGTAACCTGCATGTAGCAGAGCTGTGTACTGTGTAGCAGAGCTGTATGTGTAACCTGCATGTAGCAGAGCTGTGTACTGTGTAGCAGAGCTGTATGTGTAACCTGCATGTAGGAGAGTTGTATGTGTAACCTGCATGTAGCAGAGCTGTGTACTGTGTAGCAGAGCTGTATGTGTAACCTGAATGTAGCAGAGCTGTGTACTGTGTAGCAGAGCTGTATGTGTAACCTGCATGTAGCAGAGCTGTGTAGTAGAGCTGTATGTGTAACCTGGATGTAGCAGTGCTGTGTACTGTGTAGCAGATCTGTATGTGTACCCTGCATGTAGCAGAGCTGTGTACTGTGTAGCAGTGCTGTATGTGTAACCTGCATGTAGCAGAGCTGTATGTGTAACCTGCATGTAGGAGAGTTGTATGTGTAACCTGCATGTAGCAGAGCTGTGTACTGTGTAGCAGAGCTGTATGTGTAACCTGCATGTAGCAGTGCTGTGTACTGTGTAGCAGATCTGTATGTGTACCCTGCATGTAGCAGAGCTGTGTACTGTGTAGCAGAGCTGTATGTGTAACCTGCATGTAGCAGAGCTGTATGTGTAACCTGCATGTAGGAGAGCTGTATGTGTAACCTGCATGTAGCAGGGCTGTGTACTGTGTAGCAGAGCTGTTTGTGTAACCTGAATGTAGCTGAGCTGTGTACTGTGTAGCAGGGCTGTATGTGTAACCTGCATGTAGCAGAGATGTGTACTGTGTAGCAGAGCTGTATGTGTAAACTGCATGTAGCAGAGCTGTATGTGTAACCTGCATGTAGCAGAGCTGTGTACTGTGTAGCAGAGCTGTATGTGTAACCTGCATGTAGCATTGCTGTTTACTGTGTAGCAGAGCTGTATGTGTAACTTGCATGTAGCAGAGCTGTGTACTGTGTAGTAGAGCTATATGTGTAACCTGCAGGTAGCAGTGCTGTGTACTGTGTAGCAGAGATGTGTACTGTGTTACAGAGATGTGTGTGTAACCTGCATGTAGCAGAGCTGTGTACTGTGTTACAGAGATGTGTGTGTAACCTGGGAACTATAAAAAAGTGTAAAAAAAATAATAATAATTAGATCACCCCCCTTTTCCCAAAATGAAAATAAAAGAACTGAAAAAATACACATCATGGGTGTCGCAATGTGTAAAATCACCCATTGTATAAAAATATATTCCCCATACGGCAAACAGCAAAACAGAAAAAAAAAAGAGTCAAAATGTCCGATTCGTCGTTTTTGGTCGCTTCATTTGCTACAATTTTTTTTTATAAAAAGTGATCAAAAAGTCTTAAACACCCCAGAATGGTATGAGTGAAAAGTTCAGATTGCCCTGCAAAAAATGAGCCCCACCCAGCTCCGTAAACATAATTACAAAAAAGTTATAGGGGTTAAAATAAAAAATAAATAAATCAGATTCTGGAAATCTCCTGTCACTCCGAGTTACTCAGAATTGGTAGCCCTAATTAATAAATACATGCAACATGAATGTATATATGCCTCTTCACACAAAACTAGATCACAAGTGTTAGGCCTCTTACACATAAACGTTGTTGGTCGATTCCGTGCATTAGGGACAGCAATTTGCAGTCCCCAATGCACGGGCAACGTGCGTGCAGCGGCTGGGACAGATCCAGACTTATTCAACTTGAATGGGTCAGTGAGCATGTTCTACTTTTTTGCTGTGCGGTGGGACGGCCAGAAACACCACGGAAGCACTCTGTAGTGCTTCTATGGGGATCCGATCCGTGTTTACGTTCTGTTCAAGTGAATGGGTCGACATCACGGATGCGGGATGCACACGGCTGGTGCCCTGTGTATTGCGGAACCACCGTATGTGGTCCACAATACAACCACAGGCACACAGCGGCCATGTGCAAGAGGCCTTACAAAGATGGGATTTATGGTGCACATCCTCTTATGCTTCCCATATTCCACAGATTTATATCACACAGCTACTTACAGTTGTGCTGATAAGTTTACATACCCTTGCAGAACTTATGATTTCTTAAAGGGGTATTCTCATCTTCACTTTTTTATACTTGCCTTTCTTGAGCGCGACGTTCACTTCCTGGATTCTTCTCCCGGCCGGGCCGTGCTTGCGCAGAAGACTGAAGATTTTCTCCCGGCCGGGGCGCTCAATGTCCTGAACGCGCACGCCGCCGCGCATGTGCCATGGTGACTTATTCCTGGCCTGTATAGTATAGAGTCGGCGTGCGCGTTCGCGGCTCTGTACTATACTGGCCAGGAAGAAGTCATCATGGCGCATGCGCGGCGGCATGCGTGTTCAGGACATTGCGCGGCCCGGCGGGATTCAACAGGAGAGGTGGCCGTAACCAGGGGAGACCAAAGACAACATCAGGTAAGAGGTGACTTATTTTCTAAAAAAGGGTGGGAATTGGGTAATAAAATGTATTTAGAAAAATGATCACTGTCAAATCATTAACAGATTTAACAGTGATCAATATGATGGGAATACCCCTTTAACCATTGTTCAGAGAATATGAATGATAACACGGACACTTGTCTCTCGCTCATGGTTAGTGGTCGGCTGAAGCCATTTATGTCAAACAACTGTGTTTACTCTTTATAAATCATAATCACAACACAAACTCCCCAAATGACCCTGATCAGAAGTTTACACACCCCAGCTCTTAATACCATGTATTGCCCCCTTTAACATCAATGACAGCTTGAAGTCTTTTGTGGTAGTTGTGGATGAGGCTCTTTATTTTCTCAGATGGTAAAACTGCCAATTCTTCCTGTTGAAAATAAAAAAGCAATTCCACCACAGTTTTACAGGATTTTTATTTACGACATTCGATGTGCGATAAAACTGACTTACTTTTATTCTACAGGTCAGATCGAATCCGGCGATACCTTATATGTATAGTTTTTCTTGCATTTTAATAGTGATAAAAAAATAAAATAAAAATCTGATTAATTTTTTTGTCGCCATATTTTGAGCCCTATAACCTTTTAGCAATTATGTGTACGGAGCTGGGTGGGGGCTCATTATTTGCGGGGCAATCTGAACTTTTCACTGATACCATTCTGAAGTGTTTAAGACTTTTTGATCACTTTTTATTTAAATTTTTGTAGCAAATGAAGCGACCAAAAACGGCGAATCGGACATTTGGACTCTTTTTTTTTCTGTTTTGCTGTTTGACGTATGGGGAATATATTTTTATACAATGGGTGTTTATACACATTGTGAAACCCATGATGTGTATTTTTTTAGTTATTTTATTTTCATTTTGGGAAAAGGGGGGTGATCTGAATTTTTATGGTTTTTTTTTACACTTTTTTATAGTTCCCAGGTTACACACACATCTCTGTAACACAGTACACAGCCCTGCTACATGCGGTTAGACACACTGCTCTATATACACAGTACACAGCTCTGCTACATGCAGGGTACACATACAGATCTGCTACACAGTACACAGCACTGCTACATGCAGGTTACACATACAGCTCTGCTACATGCAGGTTACACATACAGCTCTGCTACACAGTACACAGCTCTGCTACATGCAGGTTACACATACAGCTCTGCTACACAGTACACAGCACTGCTACATGCAGGTTATACATACAGCTCTGCTACACAGTACACAGCTCTGCTACAGCCAGGGTACACATACAGCACTGCTACATGCAGGTTATACATACAGCTCTGCTACACAGTACACAGCACTGCTACATGCAGGTTAAACATACAGCTCTGCTACATGCAGTTTACACATACAGCTCTGCTACACAGTACACAGCTCTGCTACATGCAGGTTAGACATACAGCTCTGCTATATACAGGTTACACATACAGCTCTGCTACACAGTACACAGCTCTGCTACATGCAGGTTACACATACAGCTCTGCTACATGCAGGTTACACATACAGCTCTGCTACACAGTACACAGCAATGCTACATGCAGGTTACACATACAGCACTGCTACATGCAGTTTACACATACAGCTCTTCTACACAGTACACAGCTCTGCTACATGCAGGGTACACATACAGCTCAGCTACACAGTACACAGCTCTGCTACATGCAGGTTACACATACAGCTCTGCTACACAGTACACAGCTCTGCTACATCCAGGGTACACATACAGCTCTGCTACATGCAGGTTACACATACAGCTCTGCTACACAATACACAGCACTGCTACATGCAGGTTACACATACAGCTCTGCTACACAGTACATAGCACTGCTACATGCAGGTTACACATACAGCTCTCCTACACAGTACACAACTCTGCTACATGCAGGTTACACATACAGCTCTGCTACATGCAGATTACACATACATCTCTGCTACACAGTACACAGCTCTGCTACATGCAGGTTACAAATACAGCTCTGCTACATGCAGGTTACACATACAGCTCTGCTACACAGTACACAGCACTGCTACATGCAGGTTACACATACAGATCTGCTACATGCAGGTTACACATACAGCTCTGCTACACAGTACACAGCTCTGCTACATGCAGGTTACACATACAGCTCTGCTGCATGCAGGTTACACATACAGCTCTGCTACACAGTACACAGCCCTGCTACATGCAGGTTACACATACAGCTCTGCTACACAGTACACAGCACTGCTACATGCAGGTTACACATACAGCTCTGCTACACAGTACACAGCTCTGCTACATGCAGGTTACACATACAGCTCTGCTACATGCAGGTTACAATTACAGCTCTGCTACACAGTACACAGCTGTGCTACATGCAGGTTACACATACAGCTCTGCTACATGCAGGTTACAAATACAGCTCTGCTACACAGTACACAGCTCTGCTACATGCAGGGTACACATACAGCTCTGCTACACAGTACACAGCTCTGCTACAGCCAGGGTACACATACAGCTCTGCTACATGCAGGTTACACATACAGCTCTACTACACAGTACACAGCACTGCTACATGCAAGTTAAACATACAGCTCTGCTGCATGCAGGTTACACATACAGCTATGCTACACAGTACACAGCACTGCTACATGCAGGGTACACATACAGATCTGCTACACAGTACACAGCACTGCTACTTGCAGGTTACACATACAGCTCTGCTACACAGTACACAGCACTGCTACATGCAGGTAAAACAAACAGCTCTGCTACATGCAGGTTACACATACAGCTCTGCTACACAGTACACAGCTCTGCTACATGCAGGTTACACATACAACTCTACTACATGCAGGTTACACATACAGCTCTGCTACACAGTACACAGCTCTGCTACATGCAGGGTACACATACAGATCTGCTACACAGTACACAGCACTGCTTCATGCAGGTTACACATACAGCTCTGCTACACAGTACACAGCTCTGCTACAGCCAGGGTACACATACAGCCCTGCTACATGCAGGTTACAAATACAGCTCTGCTACACAGTACACAGCTCTGCTACATGCAGGGTACACATACAGCTCTGCTACACAGTACACAGCTCTGCTACATGCAAGTTACACATACAGCTCTGCTACACAGTACACATCACTGCTACATGCAGGTTACACATACAGCTCTGCTACACAGTACACAGCTCTGCTACATGCAGGTTACACATACAGCTCTGCTACACAGTACACCGCTCTGCTACATGCAGGTTACACATACAGCCTGCTACACAATACACAACACTGCTACATGCAGGTTACACACACATCTCTAGTACAGAGCTCTATTTGATGGCTACAGTTCTGTACACTCTACCAGCTGCTGTGCACATCTGACCCCTCCCACACACGTGACTCGTCACATGGTCATGACATCATCACAGGTCCTTTGCCTTTCCAGCAGCTAGCAGCTCTGTCAGGTGAAGAGTGTGTGTAGTACGGCATATTTTGAGTTAGGGAGGACGAAGTTTTGGCTGATGTCTGACGGAGTTTTGGCTGATGTCTGACGGAGTTTTGGCTGATGTCTGACGGAGTTTTGGCTGATGTCTGACGGAGTTTTGGCTGATGTCTGACGGAGTTTTGGCTGATGTCTGACGGAGTTTCGGCTGAGGGACGACGGAGTTTTGGCTGATGTCTGACGGAGTTTTGGCTGAGGGACGACGGAGTTTTGGCTGAGGGACGACGGAGTTTTGACTGATGTCTGACGGAGTTTTGGCTGATGTCTGACGGAGTTTTGGCTGATGTCTGACGGAGTTTTGGCTGATGTCTGACGGAGTTTTTGCTGAGGGACGACGGAGTTTTGGCTGAGGGACGACGGAGTTTTGGCTGAGGGACGACGGAGTTTTGGCTGAGGGACGACGGAGTTTTGGCTGAGGGACGACGGAGTTTTGGCTGAGGGACGACTGAGTTTTGGCTGAGGGACGACGGAGTTTTCCCTGAGGGAGGACGGAGTTTTGGATGAGGGAGGACGGAGTTTTGTCTGAGGTCTGATGGAGTTTTGCCTGACGGAGGATGGAGTTGTGGATGATGTCTGATGATGTCCTAATATGTATCATCGCAATACAATAGTTTAATACTGTATTGGAACTAACATAAAAATTTGTAAAATAATAAAAGTTTCAAGTTGAAAAACGGCTTTCCCCCAAGCCACAAATTATTGGAAAAAGGAGAATACGGAGGGGTAAGAAAAGGTTTCAGTCAGTGAGTCAGGGGTGAGGAACTAAGGCTCGATGTGCCTGGCACAGGCAGTGCCTTCTAGCTGCAGTTGCTGCCTTATAATACAGATGCAGCTGCTACAGAACCTCAAAAGCAGCCACCTGCAAGAATATTTCTTTTTTTTAACTCATTTGAACAGAGACAGCAGTTTTTGTTCTACACCTGAAGTTTTTGTAAGTTTATTGGCAGCTTTTTCTAAGAAAGTATTACGCTGCAGTGCTGAATAAAAAATGTACACAAATTGCTCAGCAAGCATATCCATCCTCACTAAACACGTTGCATTGCAGCAAAAGTATGTTACGCCAATAAAGCCATCTAATGCTGCTGAGCAATTTTTTTTTCAGTGCATCATATCTGTATTGTTTTTAAACATGTTGCATTGTAGCAAAAGTAGCAATTCAAGCATACAATGTATGTTTTACAGTGCAGAGGGTACCGTTTTAAATCCTCTAGTTCTCTGATGGCTAACCTCCGGAACTCCTGCTGTGGTAAAACAACAACTCCCAAAATGCACACTTGCTTGGCTGTTCTCAAAACTCCATAGAAAATAATGGAGCATGCTGGGAGTCGTAGTTTCACAATGGCTGGAGTGCCGGGGGTTAGCCATCACTGCTTTAGTGAAAACATCTGAATTAGTAGTCCAAAATCATTGACATTGCATCTCCAGACAGTTCAAGTGTTTGTGTGGGGAGGGGGGAATAATCTCATAGGTTGACAACTTGTGTTTTACACTAGAGTGATTTTTTTTGACATTAGGCCCAAATCTGTTTGTGGCACCAATACTGCATTATCCCAAAATAAATTGTCAATAGCAGTGTGTTTGTAGAAGGGAAGGACATTTAATTGCACACCTCTCTGTCTTTATGTTTCAAAAAAAAAAAACACTTTTGGAATGTCTGGAATATGGAAGGGTTTCAAATGAAAGACCCAGGCCCAGTCCTCCAAAAGCCAGAATGTGGGTAGTAGCAGCACCAACTATTCAGCTAGAAGGTGTAGTAGTAGTAGGACATGCAGTGGCCGGGTTTGGGATGGCCCCAACGCTACGCTGGGTCCCCCGGACACTGTCAGGGATTCACCACGTGTTTCTGCTCTCCGGAAGGGATGGTAAGGCGTGGCGCACCCCAATGGGCAAGGTATTGGGCTGGCTTCTCCAGTCTCCTCTCTGGCAGAAGAAGGGTTTGATGCTGAGGAAAGGTCTGAGCTAGCTGTTGCTCTCTCTCTCTCTCTCTTCAGAAGGGTGGTACCCTGGTCCAAGACTGGTGATCCAGGGTCTGTGGCAAGGTAACCTCATCTCAGCATCTTCTTCTGGTCACTCAGTAGTCTGGCAGAGTCTCTTCTTCCAAGCTGTTCCCTAACTGAAGAACACTAGGGGTTCTGACTGCTCTCCTTATATACAGTTTTTGCTAGACTAGATCTTTCTAGTGGGAGCGGTGAAGTGGAGATACTCAGCACAAACAGATACATTGTTTCAGCTACCATCTGGTATAGACCTACATTATAGCTACAATGACACTCAATGGCAATGACACAGCAGGTTTTCCAGACAAAAACAAGTTTCCAGACATAACAACATAGCTAAAACCAGACATTTAAAAAGTCAGGCTGTCTGCTTTTAGTGGTAAACAAGTCTGGGTTTTTCCCTTCAAAACATTGTCTCCTTTAAGCCTTATGGCAGCTGTGTAAAATTACTAGCTTTTTTAATCAACCTAACAGTCTCTCAGCATTCATTAACCATTTCCACAGAGCCATGTAAATACAGTGATAATGAACAGGATATATATAACTACATATTAAAAAAATGCAGTAACATAGTAATAAACAGTAGTGATGGATCAAATGTTAGTGAATCGCGTGTTCGCGGCGGGCCCCGTTCACTTTAATGGCAGGCGAACCTGAAAAACCTTCACGTCATATTTGCAGCCACCAAATACTTACTAGAAGTGCACAAATAGTCCCATAACATGGACAGTGACATACCAGAGGGGGATTAATGGCAAAAATTCCCACAAAAAATATGTATTTTAATCAGGGGCCATTTTTATGCGTCTTAAAGGGAAACTCTCAAAATGTGCCCTGCTAGTGCCTAATTTTTTTTTATTTTAGGCTACAGGAGTACAGGCCCCAAACATTAGGCATTCACCGGATAGAAAAGAACAAGTGATTATGTGGCTGGAGATATATTAGACGGTCAGTGGATAACAATTTTACTGTAGGCCAGTGGAGTACAGACCCCAAAAATTAGGCATTCACTGGACAGAAAAGAACAAGTGATTATGTGGCTGGAGGTATATTAGATGGTCAGTGGATAACTATTTTACTGTAAGCCAGTACAGGCCCCAAAAATTAATTAGGCATTTACCTGACAGAAAAGAACAAGTTATTATGTGGCTGGAGGTACATTAGGCGGTCACTGAATAACAATTTTACTGTAGGCCAGTGGAGTACAGGCCCCACAAATTATGCATTTACTGGACAGAAAAGAGCAAGTGATTATGTGGCTGGTGGTATATTAGACGGTCAGTGGATAACTATTTTACTCTAGGCCAGTACAGGCCCCAAAAATTAGGCATTCACCTGACAGAAAAGAACAATTGATTATGTGGCTAGAGGTATATTAGACGGTCAGTGGATAGCAATTTTACTGTAGGCCAGTATAGGCCCCAAAAATTAGGCATTCACCTGACAGAAAAGAACTTGTGATTATATGGCTGGAGGTACATTAGTCAGTCTCTGAATAACAATTTTACTGTAGGCCAGTGGAGTACAGGCCCCAAAAATTAGGCATTCACCTGACAGAAAAGGCCTTTTATGCCGCTATATATACATAAGACAAGGACCATTCTTTGTTCTGGGTTGTGGCGGATATTTGTGGGCTAGCAAGGAAATTCAATTACACGTGGTCTTCACAGGTGTTGAGTTCCTCCGAGATCCATGCCTCATTCATTTTTAGAAATGTAAGGTAGTCCACACTGTCATGAGCTAGGCGAGTGCACTTATCGGTCACGATCCCCCCTGCTGCGCTGAACGTCCTTTCGGACAGGACACTCGACGAGAAGCAAGCCAAGAGTTCCATGGCAAATTTTGCCAGCTCTGGCCACAGGTCAAGCCTGCACACCCAGTAGTCCAGGGGTTCCTCGCTTCTCAGAGCGTCCACATCGGCCGTCAACCTGATGTAGTCAGACACCTGTCGGTCTAGGCATTCCGTGAGGCTGGATCTGAAGGGCGGATGTCGATGGGTTGGCTGCAAGAATGATCTCATATCCGAAGTGACCACCACATCTTCAAACCACCCTCTTCTTGCAGGCGCGGTAGGATTGGTACCCGCACCTGTTTCGCTGTGGGAGGAAATTCCTCTGCCAGCGCCCGAAACAGAAGAATGCAGCATCTCTCGCAGCAAGGCCTGGAAATAGTGCATTCTGCCAGCCTTCTTTGATGCTGGTAACATTTCCGCCATTTTGTGTTTGTACCGGGGGTCTAAGTACGTTGCCACCCAGTACTGGTCTTTGTGCTTTTTATACGGGGGTCCCTCTTCAAACACTGGAGCATGAAGGCCCCAATTTACACCAAATTGGAAGCGGTGGAGCGCCCTGGCTCCTGCTCATCGCCCAGGAGAATGTCGGCCCGTTCTCTTCCCCCCAGCCACGGACAACACCAGGGATCCATGAAAAGTTTAAAGTTCCCCTCAAAGCCTGCTCTTCTTGCTTTTTCTCCTCCTCCTCCCCCCAGCCACCATCCTCCTCTGACTCCTCTTCAGACTCCTGCTGACTTGTCTCAGATGGAGTAGCCCCCCCCCTGGGAATTCATTCAGCATTGCGACTTCCTCATCTTCCAGCTCCTGCTCCTCGATGGCTTGATCTATGACGCGAAACAATGCACGCTCCATCGCGCATGAGCAGCCACTGGTGCGGTGAAAAGAAACCAAGCTCCCCAGACCCTGTCCTGCTGCAGAGTTCGTACAGGTAATCGTTAACGGTATGTTGCTGCTGAAGGAGCCTATCAAGCATATACAAGTTAGAGTTCCAGCGCATCGGGCTGTCACAAATCAGACGTCTGACGGGCAGGAGGTGTCGCCGCTCAACATCCGCAAGGTGAACCATGGCCGTGTAAGATCTTCTAAAATGGCCAGAGATTTTCCTGGCCTGCCGGAAGACGTCCTGGACCCTGGGGTATTTGGCAATGAATCGCTGCACGACTAAGTCCGGGACATTTGCCATGCACGGCACGTGTGTCATTTTGCCCTGTTTCAGCACGCTCAGCAGATTGGCACCGTTGTCTCATACCACTTTATCAATTGTCAAATTGAGCAGGGTTAGCCACTGATCGGCCTGTAACTGCAGAGCTGAAAGCAGTGCAGGAACGGTGTCGCTCTTGGCTTCCAGGCACAACAGCCGAAGCACAGTGTGGAAACATCTCACCTGGCATGTTGAATAGGTTCTGGGAAGCTTGGGGGGTGCAGCGGAAGAGGCCGTAGCAGTGGAAAAGGAGGAGTCAGCCAAGGAGGATATGTTGGATGGAGTAGGAGGAGGAGAAGAAGAGGCAGGCCTGCATGCAATCCGTGGCGGTAACACCAAACCCACGGGTTACATGCTTGACGGCCTTCAGAAGGTTCACCGAGTGGGCAGTAAAAGTTATGTACCTTGTCTAGACCACGTGTCTGTGGTCAGATGTATCTTGGCACCGACACTGTGTGCCATATTTTTTTTTTTTTTTACTGCCATTTCATGAAAAATAGATTCCAAGAAGCGCGAGGGAATCCAGCTTTTCAGCAAATCCAATTTTTCCTGAAATTCAGATCCAAGTCAATTAATTTGGCTTTGATTCGCTCATTTCATGAAAAATAGATTCGTTACCAAGAAGCACAAGGAAATCCGGCTTTGCAGCAAATCCAATTTTTCCTGAAATTCGGATCCAAGTCAATTTATTTGGCTTTGATTCGCTCAATAGTGATCAGTTATACATTATGGTCAGTGTGTGAGGTACATGAGGTATTAGGGGCTGTAGTTGTCTTCAGTACTATATATGAGTTAGATATGAGGTACTTAGTTATAATGTGGCACTTTTGAGGTATCAGATTCAATGAGGCATGAGTCACTACTTCTGAGTAAAAAATAAATAAATGAGTAGGCGGTCACCTGAAGAGAAAAGAAAACCACCTTTTACCACTCCATTCTAGACTCAATGGAGAGCTTATCTTGAAGTTCTTCTCCATGCTGCTGGGTGTTAAAGGACCTGTGATGAGGTCATCACAGATCCTGGAAGATGTACCTTCCTAACCTCAGAACTACACCATTCTCTGTGCAGTTCCTTTACTAGATGGTGAACAACTTCTGATGATGATGATGATGATGATGATGACGATCATGAGGATGTCATCACAGGTCCTGACAGCTAAACTTGCTAACCTGGGAACTACATAATTCTCTGTGCAGTTCCTTTACTGGATGGTACAGTCCCTTTAGCTTTCTGTACTGATGGCAAGGACTCTGGACTGAAGCTGGATGGGAGCCTGTATTGAAAGTAATTATGGGGCAGAGCCTTTTCATCCACTGCACCCCCCGTGGCAACTGCGTGGTCTGGCTCCATTGGAGGTACGCCACTGGTTTCCACATCCACACTGTACTGTTGCTGCTCCCAATTAAACTGAAGAATTTTTCTAGGCTCGTTCAGAACAAATTTTTCTGCCATTGTCAATTGTGCATGCATTCTGCTCTCATTAAGGCATCATTTTTGGAGGCTTGGTCCCAACTAGCCACTCTTTCTTCTAACAAGCAGCACTTGTGCATGTTGTATATTCAGGCATTTTAGATGCTTGGTTCACCAACTATGTTTTTTATCCCATAACACTGCGTGTTTTGAAACCCCCATCTGCCCCTGGTAAGGGACAATTTTTGGAAGCTTTGGAATATGTAACGCCCCAGAGTGGCATTACCACTTCTGCACCCTGCTATTATTTCTAATTGGCTATCAAAGCATTATCTTATCTATTTTGTTCAGGTCCTATACACTGTGCATTTCTAATGTTTGCAACTGTTTATATGTAAAGTGCCTGGTTCACCAGCAGGTGGCAGTAAACATAACAGAGCTGCAGTTTGGTAGAATAGAACCTTCCATTCCATTCTAACCCCCCTCTGTGGACAGGTGGGCTAGACCCACTTCCTGCAGGAAGGGTGAGGACCAGTGAAAAATAGTCTAGCTTATCCCCTGCTAGGGTACAGGTGTGCAGGGCATGTCTCTGCTGGACGTGCCCAAGGCCGCCAGAGAACTCTAAGCTCTGTTGACCATGGAGGACAAAGTTAAAAGCCTCAGGAGCCAGGAGGAAAGTTCCCTGGCATAATCTAGACAGACTACAAAGTGAAGTGCAGCATACAGTAGAAGCAAAGTCATACAGCCAGCCTGTCAGTACAGCAGAGCCAGAGAGAAACAGAGTCGAGTTTGCCTGCCAGTTTTAATGCTAAAGCCAGCTGGAACAAAGGCAAAGCTTGAAGATTGTTTCTGATGAACGTTTATTCAAGTAAACTGCTGTTCAACTATATACAAGGTCTGGACTAAATTTTTCTTGCAAATTCCTCAATTATTCCCCCTATTTATTGCTCCGGAGCCAAAGCCTGGGGTCCAGCTGTATCCAGGTAGGAGCACCGTGACACACATAGAGAGACAATTTAGGTCGCACTATAGCACTCAGCATTCCTATACCTGGGTCGCATTACATAGAGGGCTCTAGGTGGAGGACCCGTTGCAAATATGAAAAAGCATAGCACATGTAACGGTGCGGTGTGTTTTTAAACAAGTTGGTCGTTAACACTATCAAACATACATTTATCCATAGCTGTGTATATTGGGGTCACTCTGACATAATTTGCTATTTCTGTCATTGCGTTCAAGAGCTTAGGGAGGGGGGAGAGAAAAAGCAAAAATTCAGAGACAACATCTTTTCTTTTTGATTGTTAAATCTCTTTTTATTGTAACAAAGTCATTACAGAAAGCATCCAAGTACTTTGCTCATACATCCATTACATCATTCCACATGTCAATAAACAAGTAATATTGTTATGCATGAGATTTTCTTTAACCCCTTCCCGACCTATGACCTACTAGTACGTCATGGGAACCACTGCGTTCCCGCAATTTGCCGTAATAGTACGTCGTAGTGATCGCATGGGCACCGGAGCGGTGCTAGCGCGATCACTGCAGGGGCCCGGCAGTCCCTGGTAGCCGGGCCCCTGCTGTATCCGCCGGCATCGCTGTAAAAGCCGATGCCAGCGGATTAACCCCTTTCTATGCTGCGGTCCGTGCTGACCGCGACATAGAAGAGGTTTGTGTCGGGTGAACGATCGCATCGAGTCCCCGCACTGCTATGGCCGTGCAGAGGCTGCCCAAAGCCTTGCACGGCATCGGGAATTGCCTTCTACGGTTGCCGAGGAGATACAGCCTCAGGCTGGGTCTCCTAGGCAACCTGTTAGTGTATGACTCAGATGTATTGTAATGCATTGCAGAGGGGATCAGACCCCCAAAAGTGAACATCAGAAATAAAGTAAAGAAAAAAAGTTAAAAAAAAACAAAACAAAAAAAACACCCATATTAGATATTGCCGCGTCCTAATGACCGGCTCTATAAATATATCACATGATCCACCGTGTCCGATAAACACCATAAAAAAAAAAACTATGTAAAAAAAAGCAATTTTTGTTACCTTACATCACAAAAAGTGCAACACCAAGCGATCAAAAAGGCGTATGTCCCACAAAATGGTATCAATAAAACAGTCACCTCATCCTGCAAAAAATGAGCCCTACCTAAGACAATCGCTAAAAAAAAAAAATGCTATTATTGTGCTAAAGTGAAATACATTAAAAAAATATACAAATTAGGTATCGCCACGTCTGTAACAACCAGCTCTAAAAAAATATCACATGACCCAACCGCTCAGGTAAATTTTTGTCACATTATATCACAAAAATTGCAACAGCAAGTGATCAAAAAGGCGTATGCCCCCCAAAATAGTACCACTCAGACCGTCACCTCATCCCGCTAAAAATGAGACCCTACCTAAGAGAATCGGTCAAAAAATAAAAAAGCTATGGCTCTCAGACTATGGAGACACTAAAATATGATTGTTTTGCTTCAAAACTGCTATTATTGTGCTAAAGTGAACAAAATAAAAAAAGTATACATATTAGGTATCACCACATCCATAACAACCAGCTCTATAAAAATATCACATGACCTTACCACTCAGATGAACACTGTAAAAAAAAAAAAAATGTGTAAAAAAAAATGCCATTTTTGTCACATTATATCACAAAAATTGCAACAGCAAGTGATCGAAAAGGCGTATGCCCCCCAAAATAGTACCAATAAAACTATCACTGTATCTTATGGTTTCAGTGACAGTTTGTATGAGTTTCTACTGTAGGGGGGCATCAGGGGGGCTTCAAATTGGACATGGCATCTAAAAACCAGTTCAGCTAGATTTGCCTTCCAAAAACCATATGGCGTTCCTTTCCTTCTGCGCAATTCAGTGTGCCGTACAGCAGTTTACGATCACATGTGGGGTGTTTCTGTAAACCACAGAATCAGGGTAATAAATATTGAGTTTTATTTGGCTGTTAACCCTTGCTTTGCTGCTGGAAAAAATTGATTAAAATGTAAAATCTGCCCAAAAAGTGAAATTCGGAAATTTCATCTCCATTTTCCATTAATTCTTGTGGAACGCCTAAAGGATTAACAAAGTTTGTAAAATCTGTTTTGTATACCTTGAGGGGTGTAGTTTCTAAAATGGGGTTTGTATTATGTAAGCCTCACAAAGTGACTTCAGACCTAAACTGGTCATTAAAAAGTGGGTTTTGGAAATTTGCCGAATAATTTCAAGATTTGCTTCCAAACTTCTAAGGCTACTTTCACACTAGCGTTCGGGGCTCCGCTTGTGAGTTCCGTTTGAAGGGGCTCACAAGCGGCCCCGAACGGATCCGTCCAGCCCTAATGCATTCTGAATGGATGCGGATCCGCTCAGAATGCATCAGTCTGGCTCCGTTTGTCCTCCGCTCCGCTCAGCAGGCGGACACCTGAACGCAGCTTGCAGCGTTCAGGTGTCCGCCTGGCCGTGCGGAGGCAAACGGATCCGTCCAGACTTACAATGTAAGTCAATGGGGACGGATCCGTTTGAAGTTGACACAGTATGGCTCAATTTTCAAACGGATCCGTCTCCCATTGACTTTCAATGTAAAGTCAAAACGGATCCGTTTGCATTATCATGAACAAAAAAAAATTTTTTATTTTTTTTTTGTTCATGGTAATGCAAACGGATCCGTTCTGAACGGATCTAAACGTTTTCATTATAGGTGCGGATCCGTCTGGGCACATACCAGACGGATCCGACCTAAACGCAGGTGTGAAAGTAGCCTTAGGCCTCTTTCACACTTGCGTTGTCCGGATCCGGCGTGTACTCCACTTGCCGGAATTACACGCCGGATCCGGAAAAACGCAAGTGTACTGAAAGCATTTGAAGACGGAACCGTCTTCCAAATGCGTTCAGTGTTACTATGGCACCCAGGACGCTATTAAAGTCCTGGTTGCCATAGTAGGAGCGGGGAGCGGGGGAGCGGTATACTTACAGTCCGTGCGGCTCCCGGGGCGCTCCAGAATGACGTCAGAGCGCCCCATGCGCATGGATGACGTGATCCATGTGATCACATGATCCATGCGCTTGGGGCGCCCTGACGTCACTCTGGAGCGCCCGGGGAGCCGCACGGACGGTAAGTACACTGCTCCCCCGCTCCCCACTACACTTTACCATGGCTGCCAGGACTTTAGCGTCCCGGCAGCCATGGTAACCACTCTGAAAAAGCTAAATGTCGGATGCGGCAATGCGCCGAAACGACGTTTAGCTTAAGGCCGGATCCGGATCAATGCCTTTCAATGGGCATTAATTCCGGATCCGGCCTTGCGGCAAGTGTTCCGGATTTTTGGCCGGAGCAAAAAGCGCAGCATGCTGCGGTATTTTCTCCGGCCAAAAAACGTTCCGTTCCGGAACTGAAGACATCCTGATGCATCCTGAACGGATTTCTCTCCATTCAGAATGCATTAGGATAATCCTGATCAGGATTCTTCCGGCATAGAGCCCCGACGACGGAACTCTATGCCGGAAGACAAGAACGCAAGTGTGAAAGAGCCCTAAGCCTTCTAACGTCCCCAAAAAATAAAATGTAATTTTCAAAATGATCCAAACACTAAGTAGACATATGAGGAATGTAAAGTAATTACTATTTTTGGAGGTATTACTATCTATTATAAAAGTAGAGAAATTGAAATCTGGCTAATTTTTCCAAAAATAAATTTTTTTGACTCAATTTTACCACTGTCATGAACTACAATATGTGATGAGAAAACTATCTCAGAATGGCCTGTATAAGTAAAAGCGTTTTAAAGTTATCACCACATAAAGTGACACGTCAGATTTGCAAAAAATGGCCTGGGCAGGAAGGTGAAAACAGGCCCGGAGTTGAAGGGGTTAAATAATCTATGACCAATATATTAACTTAACAAGTAACTAGTTCAGGTCCTGTAACCATTTGTCCTACCGGTACCGTGGAACAGGATACTGTACTTTACTGATGGCCCGATTCTGGGCTTAGATGCTGTGTTGACGGGGTGAGTTCCGATCGTCCTGCCACCCTGCAGCATCAATGGACAATTGTTATTAGTCTTTGTCTACAGTATCGCTGCCAAATCAGCTGGCAGCCGCGGCGTCGCGAGAACAAACGATGCTGCGCATGCGCAGAAAAGAGCCGGCATCCAGGGCATTTCCTTGCGCTCCAGACCTCGCTCCTGCCTCTGCAATGGGCGCATGCGCGGCGCTGACGTGCGAGCGCACGAATGCGCCCATTGGCCCTGTTACATCGTGGGCAGCGGAGGCGGCAGCCAGGTGATTATTTAAACATGGTGCAAACGCCAGACAGGTTGGCGTCCCATGTGCAGTTCTTTCTACATCATGTTCCTGCATGCACCATAGTCTCCTTATCTATAGAGACCGCCCCAGGAGGTGTCCACTATCTGGTTATACCCCCATTACTGGCTGACGTATCTAGTTAGGCTGGTCTTTAGGGATGAAGGGTTTATCGAGTGCCCTGTGGTGAGGCTGCTACCTATATCTAGTATTAGGGACACACGTCTTAGCCAGCAATAGGGCCTTAACAGGGACCCTGCACATATGTGCATCACTGCCTAACATTCATTAATTTTTTCAATCGTTACCTTGATTTGAAGAAACCTTAACCGAAGGCTTGACGACGGTGGTGATCGATCCGTATCCTGTTCCACGGTACCGGTAGGACAAATGGTTACTGGTGCCGCCGTGCACTATTATAGTGTATTTTTTTGTCATTTTCAATTGGGATAGACACCTGGGTTATCCCTAGGGTTCATACACCATTTCTATCCCAAGGTTTGTCTTTTGCACACTTTATTTTGGAAAATATTTTATCTGCATTATCAATAAATATTATATTTTAGATTACCCACTTTTCTGATTTATGCCTTTACTCTTGGTAATCTGGAGCGCCAACTTAACACTGTTGTGACCTCCTATATCAGTACACTTAGTTTATTTAGTTCAGGTCCTGTGTCAAATGATTAAAATGTTGCGAAGGTTTGGAAAATGCGATTTTGCGATTTTCACATTCTCAAATAGACGCTGACTAGAACTTGGTCTTGGTCCTACTCAATATTCTGTTATTAACTAGGATAGCCCATCTGGGACTCCTGCTAAATCCGTGAGTATTGTTGATACTATCCCACCATCTCTTTTTGTTGCTGAGCCAATCACCATGGTTGCCAGGTTCTAAGGTACTTGGCACTGTTACTATTTTCCCATCCCGCTAGATCCTCCATTCTGTTCACCTGCTGCATTTTCCCCACCCACATGTCAAATGTGGGAGGTGATGTCTCTCCATTTTGATGGAATGAGTAATTTTGATGCAGCAATCATATGTGTTATAAGGTCATGTTTAGATGGTCTGAAGGATTGGAGGGGTAACCACAAGAGAACTAGGTCCGGGGTTAAAGTGATGGAAGACGATCAGATATCGTTAATGGATTTTTCTATTTCCTTCCAATATTCAGTAATCAATGGGCATGTCCACCAAATATGGAGCATGGTGCCTTTCTCCTGCTTGCATCTCCAGCATTTATCATTTGGTAATAGACCAACAGAATGGAGGAAGTCAGGTGTCTTGTACCATCTAGTTATCGTTTTAAATGAATTTTCCTGGAAATGTATACATCTAGAAAATCCACAAGCATTAGACTGAATGTATTTTATCTCTTCCTCTGTGAAGTTCCTCCCCAGTTCCCTCTCCCAATGTCCCAAATAATAGGATTTGAGGTGGGACTGGCTATTCAAAAGGTTAGTATATATCAGCGAAATAGCCTTTTTTGGTGGTTCTGTGCATATGGTTAGATTTTGCAGCCATGTTGGATCAGGTAAAGGGTTTGATATCTTCCTCTTAAACCTGTCACAGGACTGTGAAAAATCCAAACTCTGAATGATAGAGGGTATTCCCAACTTTAAGATAGTGAAAATCTCATGTAATGTTAATGAAGATGAAGACTTGATGCCTTCTCCTATTCTTATATTGCCTAGTTTGTACCACCAACTCGCTACCATTGGTAATTTGATATCTAGAAAGTTGGTAATAACACTCATGGGTGCCAGTTTGGAAATTAAACCCTTGCATTGTGGTAGGAAGGGAGATTTTCGACACACCCTAACCATCCCCTTTGTCATGTCACTTATTTTATTTTGTTGTGTGGGTAACGGATTCTGCGTCCATAGCATAGTATGTAAGTTTCGTCCTATTAAGTGTCTCTCTATGTCAATATATGGAGTCATTAGATTATTATTGGCTAATAACGCCCATCTAGCCAGTTGTATGAATTTGTAGTATAGGGCAAGGTCTGGCAGCGATATCCCACCTTTGTTTCTTTTTTGAATGAGCAATGAGTGGGCTAGCCTAGGTCGCCTTGCCTTCCACAAAAATGAAATAAATAGGCTTCTCAGGTGGGTAAAATAAGTGGAGGGTATTGTGATAGGTAGTGCTTGCATTACATATAAGATTTGTGGGAGCACATAAGTGGACAGTAGATTTTTCCTCCCAAACCACGACATAAAGGGAGCTTGTATATTATTTAGGAAAGCTTTAATTTTCGATATAAGTGGAGTGTAGTTAAGCCTAAAAATATGGGTTGGATCTGCGTGTCGGGATTCAAACCCGTGACCAGCCACATCCCAGGCGGTAGCCCTGCTTACTAGGCTACCGTCCTCTCTGGACATTCCTCCCTGAAGCCTATTAGTTAACCTCAGTGTTGCCTAGCCTTGCTCATTACCCTTGATTCCCCACACCTGGTACTTCCCTATATAGTCCAGCCCCTTGCACTCCAGTTTGCTGATTATTGAGCTCCTGAGCTTGGTTAAGCTTCTCCTCATCTGTTGCTCCTGCTACTGCTGGAAGTCCACTGCTGACCAGGAATTGCTGAACTGCTACCACCGTTGCCATCCGGATTGTCTGACCACGCTTACTACCTGCCTGCGGTCCTTGCCACTGGGCTCCACTCCTACCTCCAGCCAGCGGTCCTCTGACTCAGGTGAGCCTGTAGGACTGTTACAGAATAATCAGCCACACTATGGAGTCCGCAATGGCCACTCTGCGTAAGCAGGTCTCCGAACTTCAAGAATTTGGTACTACATATCAGGAGAAATTTGCCCAGCTCCAAGGTGTAGTCCAAAGCCAGCAAAGGGAGATTATTGAACTACAGAGGCAACACCTGGACGTCCGCGGCGCGGCCGCAGACACCCGCATGCCACTCCCATCAAGATTCAGCGGCGACAGACGCCAGTATCGGGGGTTTCTAAACCAATGCCGCATCTATTTTCAGATGTACCCGGCCCCCTTCACCACCGAGAAAAAGAAGGTGCTATTCATGGTCAATCTCCTGACGGAAGAAGCATTAGCATGGGCATCACCTTACGTGGAGACTAACAGTCAGCTCCTGGACGACCTAAACAACTTCATCACCGCCATGAGCCAAGTCTTCGACGACCCCAACCGCTGTGCGACAGCTGAGGCGCGACTACATGGTCTACGGCAAGGGAGACGCTCCGTCGCCGAATACACCGCCGAGTTTCGCCGTTGGGTCACGGACACCACCTGGAACCCAGCGGCACAGAGGAGCCAATTCCGGCGAGGCCTGTCAGAATTAATAAAGGACGAACTCGCCAGAGTTGAGGCCCCGGACGATCTGGATGACTTCATTCAGTTATGCATCCGGATAGATCAAAGACTCTCCGAGAGGAAGAGAGAAAGACTCTGGTCCTCGGACCACAGACCCACTTACTCCTTCTCTTCCAACGCCCAGCGCGACCCCCAATCAGCAACTGAACCTATGCAGGTCGACGCTCTACGTAGGTCTCTATCTACAGCTGAGAAGGAGAGACGGCTGGCCGAAAACCTCTGCCTCTACTGTGGGGAGCCGGGTCATTTTGCCATCAAATGTCCTCATAAGATCCGAAAGACTATTGCCGTCACGGAACTAAAGGAGCAACCACAGACTCCAACCCCGTCAGCAGCCCCGGAAAATAACAATATGGCGGCTCATGGATCCCATTTCATCATTCCCATCCTCATCGACATTGAGGGGCGACAACTCCCCTGTTCAGCGATGTTAGACTCCGGGGCAGGAGGCAACTTCATGGACTTAACCTTCGCCCGCGAAAAGAACATTCCACTGACAATCAAGGCAGCCCCCGTTGACCTGGAAACCGTCGACGGATCCCCACTCTCCTCGGGGCCGGCCACTCACGAGACCACCGAACTACAACTCCTCATAGAACCCGATCACCGCGAAAAGATCCACTTCTCGCTGATCGCTTCCCCGAAGTTCCCGGTGATCTTGGGCATCCCTTGGTTGGCCACCCACAACCCCTCGGTAGACTGGGAAACCCGCTGCATACGATTCCCGTCCGAGTTCTGCTCGCTAAATTGCTCCCACAGACCCGTCCTTCCACCCGAAGACACCACCATCTCAAAGCTATCCGTCAAGGATCTGCTACCCCCCTCAATACAGCGAGTTCAAGGATGTCTGCGACAAGAAAAACGCAGACAAGCTGCCACCACACCGACCCTACGACTGCCCTATAGAACTGTTGCCCGGGGCCGATATACCCTTTGGCAGTATCTACTCCCTCTCAGAGCCTGAACTCAAGGCTCTGAAAGAGTACCTGGACGAGGACCTGAGGAAGGGGTTCATCCGGCCCTCCACCTCCCCCGCGGGAGCCCCCTTTTTCTTCGTAGAGAAAAAAGACTCCTCCCTGCGTCCCTGCATAGACTACAGAAAGCTTAATGACATAACCGTAAAAAACCGGTACCCGCTCCCACTGATTTCCGAACTCCTTGAGAGACTCCGGGAAGCGAAGATCTTCACCAAACTCGACCTTCGAGGGGCCTACAACCTCGTCCGAATCCGCCCTGGGGACGAATGGAAGACCGCCTTCCGGACACGTTATGGTCATTTCGAGTACCTGGTCATGCCTTTCGGACTCTGCAATGCTCCCGCCACCTTCCAGCACTTCATTAACGACGTCCTCAGGGACATGCTGGATCTGTTTGTAGTCGTTTACCTGGACGACATCTTGATCTTCTCTGAAGACCTCGAGCAGCACCGCGAACACGTCCGCAGGGTACTGCAGAGGCTCAGACAGAACTCTCTCTATATTAAGCTAGAGAAATGCGAGTTTGAGCGAACCACCACTCAGTTCCTCGGATACATCATCTCCCCAGCGGGCCTAAGTATGGACTCGGGGAAGGTCCAAGCTGTGATGAACTGGCCCGTTCCGAAAAACGAGAAGGAGATACAAAGATTCATTGGCTTCGCCAACTTCTATCGGAAGTTTATCCGGAACTTCTCCAAGGTCATAGCACCAATCACCCAACTCACCAAGAAGGCAGTCCCCTTCTCCTGGACACCCGAGGCCCAGGAGGCCTTCACCAAGTTGAAACTCCTCTTCACTTCTGCCCCAATCCTAATCCACCCGAACCCCGAGCTCCCATTTACAGTCGAAGTGGATGCATCAGACTCTGCGGTGGGGGCAGTTTTGTCACAACGGACAGGGGAGAGGATGCTATTACACCCGTGCGCATATTTCTCCCGCCAGATGTCCCCCTCCGAGAAGAACTTTGACATCGGGAACAAAGAACTACTGGCGATCAAGGATGCCTTCTCCGAGTGGAGACACCTGCTGGAGGGAGCCACCAACCCCATAATCGTACTAACTGACCACAAGAACCTCGAGTTCATCCGCAGCGCTAAGAGACTCTCAGCCAGACAGGCCAGATGGAGCCCATTCTTTTCCCGCTTCAACTATCTCATCACCTATCGCCCTGGATCAAAAAAACGGCAAGGCTGACGCCCTCTCCAGAATGTTTTCCGAGCCCTCACAGAGTAACAAGGGCCAAAATAACAGAGAAGGGTCGTAGGGGCCACCTACTCTAAAGAATTCCTGGGCACAATCAAAGAAGGATATGAAAATGACCCCTTCCTCTCCCACCCCACAGGCAATGTCAGCCTTACGTTTAAGAACAGTCATTGGTTTCATCAGGACCTACAACTATATGTACCAGAAATCGCACGGCTCGAAGTGCTCAAACTCAACCATGACTCCAAGGTGGCCGGCCATTTTGGCACAAGAAAGACCCAGGAGCTTCTCTCCCGCTCCTTCTGGTGGCCAACATACAAGGAGGACATCAAGAGGTACATCTCCTCGTGCACGGTCTGTGCCCGCAATAAGACTCCTCGTTCCTCTCCCGTGAGTCTGTTACAACCTCTCCCGATTCCTTCCCGCCCCTGGGGCTCGATCTCCATGGACTTTGTGGTAGACCTTCCTCCTTCAAAAGGGATGAACACCATCCTGGTCGTGGTCGACCGTCTCACCAAGATGGCCCATTTCATCCCCTACAAAGGCCTACCCACAGCCAAACAGACGGCCGATCTTATTCTCAGAGAGGTCTTCAGGCTGCATGGGATCCAGGACGACGTGGTCTCCGACCGAGGCGTACAATTTGCCTCAAAGTTCTGGAAGAACTTCTGCCTGGCGCTCGGGGTTAAAGTGAACCTGTCCTCTGCTTTCCACCCTCAGTCAAACGGGCAGACGGAGAGAACTAATCAGACCCTAGAGCAATACCTACGCTGTTTCAGCTCCCACCTGCAGGATGACTGGCTTGATCATCTCCCCACGGCCGAGTTCGCCTACAACAATGCTGAGCACAGCTCAACCAAGCACAGCCCCTTCTTTGCTAACACAGGCTCGCACCCGGTGTTCATTTCCCACCTACCCGTTGCCTCCACCCTCCCAGCAGTGGCCGAACGCCTAACAACCCTACAGGAGGCACAAGAGAACATTATAGACAACCTCCAGCTTGCCCAGAGGCGCTTTAAACAGGGAGCAGACAGACGTCGCAAACCCACCCCGGGCTTCCATGTGGGAGACAAGGTGTGGCTGTCCACCAGGAACCTCAGATTAAAGGTCCCCTCCAAAAAATTTGCCCAAAGATACATGGGTCCGTTCCGGATCACCGCACAAATCAACGAGGTCACGTTCCGGCTCGACCTCCCGGACTCCATTAGGGTGCACCCTGTCTTCCATTGCTCTCTCCTCAAGCCATACGTGGAAAACACCTTCACAGGCCGCCACTTTCCCCCTCCACCACCTGTGAGGGTACAGGGTGAAGAAGAATACGTGGTCGCAAAGATTCTCGACTCCAGGATCCACCGGGGAAGACTACAATACCTAATTGGGTGGGAGGGTTACCCTCCCGAGGATAACTCCTGGGAGCGAGAAGAAAATGTCCACGCCCCCAGACTGGTAAAAGAGTTCCACCAACGGCACCCTGGTAAGCCTGCCCCTGTGGTGCCCGGAGGTCACCTTGGAAGGGGGGGAGTACTGTCGGGATTCGAACTCGTGACCAGCCACATCCCAGGCGGTAGCCCTGTTTACTAGGCTACCGTCCTCTCTGGACATTCCTCCCTGAAGCCTATTAGTCTACCTTAGTCTTGCCTAGCCTTGCTCATTACCCTTGATTCCCCACACCTGGTACTTCCCTATATAGTCCAGCCCCTTGCACTCCAGTTTGCTGATTATTGAGCTCCTGAGCCTTGATCAAGCTTCTCCTCATCTGTTGCTCCTGCTACTGCTGGAAGTCCACTGCTGACCAGGAATTGCCTACCGACTACTCTTCTGCCTTATCCCTACCTACTGAACTGCTGCCACCGTTGCCATCCGGATTGTCTGACCACGCTTACTGCCGCCTGCCCTGACTCACCGCCTGCCTACCGACTACTCTTCTGCCTTATCCCTACCTACTGAACTGCTACCACCGTTGCCATCCGGATTGTCTGACCACGCTTACTACCTGCCTGCGGTCCTTGCCACTGGGCTCCACTCCTACCTCCAGCCAGCGGTCCTCTGACTCAGGTGAGCCTGTAGGACTGTTACACTGCGGGAATTTGGACACCTAGGTATTTTAGGGCTTTAGAAGGCCATTTAAAAGGTGAGGACGCTTTCGAGGTCTTGTAGGAGGTGTAAAGGTATATTGATATTCAATATTTCAGATTTGAAGAAATCTCTCTTGCATAATGTTCTAGAATCTGCATGATGACCAGGAAGGCTTCTACAGGGTTGGAAACTAATAGTAACATGCCATCTGCAAATGCCGCGGTTTTGTGTGTTTATTGTACCAAGGATATTCCCTGAATCGCATCTGATTGTCTGATTTTTAATAAGAGCATTTCCAGACATAAAATAAATAAAGTTGGAGAAAGCAGGCATCCCTGTCTTGTACCATTCTTGATGAGAAATTCTGATAGGGAACCATTTATTATAACTTGTGCTGATGGTTGTGTATATAATGAGAAAACTGCATTGATGAACTGTTGGGGGTAATTACATTTTTTCATAGTTTCAATCATAAACTACCAGCTCACTCGGTCAAACGCCTTTTCCGCGTCTGTTCCCATGAGCAGAAGAGGAGTTTTAGTCTGCTTTGCCGCATGGATTGCATGTATTATTCTCCATATATTGTATTTGCCCTCTCTGCCAGGAACAAATTCTACCTGTTCTGGGCATATTAACTTATTTAGAAGGGGGGCCATTCTTTGTGCTAGCAATTTTGACCACCATTTGAGGTCACAGTTAAGTAAAGATATGGGCCTATAACTTCTGCAATCTTCCGGATCCTTCCCTTCTTTAGGAATTATCGTGATATGAGCCCTTAGAGCTTGAGGGGGAAGTGTAGCACCTTTTAAGGAGAGCATTGCATAGTTCTAAAAAGTGTGGCAGTAGTTGTTTCCTGAATTTTTTTATAATAAATAATAGGTAGCCCGTCTGGACCTGGGCTTTTCCCTGATGGGATGGAATTAAGAACTTTTTCTATTTCAGTGATTGTAACTGGTGTTAGTAGTTGTTCTTCTTCTGATAGTGTGGGGGAATTAATGTTATGGAGAAAGGAGGAGATTACTGAAGGTGTTTGATCAATGTGATCTTGTTCACTTTGTTTTTGTGCTGGGAGGTTGTAGAGATAACATCTTTTCTGACTCCTAGGAGACCAGTGGATGTTATATACCAATTTCCAAGCAATTGGAGCCACTTCGGTTCGGGTAAAATTGATTTGGGACTGAACCAAACTTTTTAAAAATTTGGCAAACCAGAATCTCAAATACGTAGCTCAAAATAGAACCATTGATTAAGGCAAAAAAAAATAAGCCCTCACACAGCTCCGTCAAGATAAAAATAAAAATGGTATTATTCTCAGAAACTAGCTGTACTATTATCCCAGAGGCTGTTCATGGCTGTAACATGGAGCCTGTAAGCCAATCAATCAAAATCTGCACTGCAGAAGCCAAAAGGTGGTCTTTCCCTTCTGAACCCTACAGTGTACCAACAGCAGTTTACATACACATTTATGGCATTTCCATACCAAGAAAAACCCAATAAGAGGTGTGATGTGAGTCTCAGATTGTACCAACTGGGCACAACATATTGAGCACTAATGGGGTTACGTGAATCGAGCTTCGGATCATAGAGTCAAAGTCGATTCGTTAAAAACCTTTGTTTCCATACAGCATTTACAGGAAAATGTTGTCTCATCCGAAGTTGCGCAAGACTTAGATAAATGACTTCAGTATTCCTATCTGCGGATTTAAAATAGAAATCCAAAGTTGGCTTTGGTAGCTAGGTACCCACCAGTACTGAAACAGACTTAGGATTCCTATTTTAAAATGTTTTCAAATCCACAGATAGGAATACCAAAGTAATTTATCAAACTCTCGCGCAACTTCGGACAAGACAAAATTTTCCCACACAGAGCAAATACATTGTAAATGCTGTACGGAAAGGCCATTACAAACAAAGTTCTTTAACAAATTGACTTTGGATCTATGATCAGAAGCTCGATTCACTGAACCCTGGGCACTTGCCATATCTGTAAAAAAAACAAAAAAAACATCCCCTGCTCATTAAACCCTTCAGTACCAATCCATTTCTCACCTTAAGGACCAGGCCAAATTTTAGAAATCTGACATGTCACTTTATGTGGTAATAACTTTGGAACACTGTTACTTAACCAAGCCATTCTGAGATTGTTTTCTTGTGACACATTGAAGTTCATAATAGTGGTAAATATGAGTCATTATAAACCACCATTATTTATAAAAAATAAAGAAAAATCCTCAAAAATTCACAATTTTCTAAACTTTGATTTCTCTGATTTTAAGGCAGATAGTGATACCTCACAAAATAGTTATTACTTTAAATTTCTCATATGTCTACTTTACGGTGACATCATTTTGTAAATGTTTTTTTTTTTTTTTGTTTAGGACATTAGAAGGCTTAGAATTGTAGAAGCAATTCTTCAAATTTTAAAAGTCACTTTGTGGGAGTTACATAGTAGAAACCACCCATTAATGACCCCATTTTAGAAACTACACCCCTTAAGTTATTCAAAAGATTTTACAAACTTTGTTAACCCTTTATGTGTTCCACAAAAATTAAAGGACAATGGAAATGAAACTTCAAAATTTCACTTTTTTGGCAGATTTTCCATTTTAGTCAACCCCAGCAAGGGTTAACGGCCAAATAAAACTCAATATCTATTACCCTGATTCTGCAGTTTACATAAACATCCCATATGTGGTCATAAAATACTGTATGGGCACATGGCAGGACGCAGAAGGAAAGGAGCGCCAGATGGTTTTTGAAGGGCAGATTTTGCTAGACTGATTTTTAGACACCATGTCCCATTTGAAGCCCCCCTGATGCACCCTACAGTAGAAACTCCAAAAAGTGACCCCATTTTGGAAACCATAGGATACAATGACAGTCCATTTTTAGGCACATATGATTTTTGACCACTCAATATTAAGCTTTTTAGTGAGGCAATGTTTATGTTTTTTAATTTTATTTCGGTTTTGCACGATAAAAGAATGTGTTTTTCTGTCTCTATTTTCTGAAAGCTATATTTTTTTTATTTTTTAGGCGATTGTCTTATGTAGTGGCTCACTTTTTGCGGGATGCGGTGACGGTTTGATTGGTACTAATTTTGGCTACATATGACTTTTTTTATCACTTTTTATACCATTGTTTTGGAAGTGAAGTGGGCAAAATTACAATTCCATCATTGTTTTTCATTTTTTTTGTGTGTGTCGTTCACCATGCAGTAAAAGTGACATGATCCTTTTATAGATTAGGTCGTTATGGACGCGTCGATACCAAACTGTTGGGATCAGAATCTTTTGCCGGCATTAGGATCATTGACTAGCAAATTGGAGGGGTTATCTGAGATCCCTGGCTGTGTGTAACAGCAGGGATCTCAGTGCTGTCACCATCTCTGCAGACAGCTTGCTGCCATGATGAACCTGTACGTCATAGAGGCTTAAGACCATGGCTACTCCCACCAAAAATATTTTTCTTCTCTGAGAAAGGTGTATGATATAAACTGTAGTGAAGGTAATCTTCTCTCCAGTGACTGTATTTGTGAGTTATAACCTCCCTTCTATTTCTCAGCTGTGTCATGTAACCAGCACTCTGATCTCCAACTGACACAGGACAGGAAGTCAGTTACTTCTCTATTCAATCCTTTCAGACTAACATTGAGGCTCTCATAGGAAAACATAGAGAAACTGGCTTCCTGTCCACATATAAGATGCTGTGTTATATGTATTGTCAGATTGCTAGCCGTTTATGACCACATATTGGATGTTTCTGTAAACTGCAAAATTAGGGTAATCCATATTGAGCTTTGTTTTGCGGTTATCCCTTGCTATATTAAAGTAAAAGCTGGTTTAAAACAGAAATTCAGCAAAACCTCCATTTTGATTTAATTCCTGTGGAAAGAGTCAGTAATATGTGAACTCACCCTAAGGCCTCATGCACACAGTCGTTGCTTTTCCACATTTTGTGGGATGGTTCGTCCTGCCGTCTGTTAGAACTGTCTATTCTTGTCCACTAAAAGGACAAGAATAGGACATGTTCAATCTTTTTTTTGCGGGTCCGCAGAACAGACATATGGATGTGGATGGCACACGGTGTGCTGTTTCACATCTTTTGTGGCCCTATTGAAATTAATGGGTCGGCATCCGATCTGCAAAAAATGTGGATCGGATGCGGACCAAAACCATGGTCATGTGCATGAACCCTAAAATTGTGAGGAAAAAAACTTACTGTGAAGTAATAATGATGATAATATTCACAATATCTGTGTTTTGTAGTGGTGCCGAAGGGGACAGTGTGTGAAACATGGTGATGAAGGACCCAAGCCTGCAAATGGTCAATGGTCTGAGTGGTCAGGTTGGGCACCATGCTCCAGGACATGTGGTGGAGGTGTCTCATATAAAGAGCGTCAGTGTAATAACCCACGGTATTTATTACTTTTTATATTTCTTTAACAGCTCATTTTGACTTATCAATCATTAATTGTGATTTTTATAATTCCTGTTGATTAATTATGGGGCAGATTTATCACGAGGGGAATTTTTAAAGCATTTTTCGCAGGAGTCTTTGCTGCCATAATTTGTGTTAAACATATCAAATGATGTTTGATGAATTTGGTGCATCTTTAAGCCTAGCACTCCTGTCTTGAGATGTTACTCCTCTTTCCATGGACCTCTCTATGGCTTAAATCCGCTAGACAGGTTATCCATGAGTGGGTGGCGTGGTCCAATTGCAGCGGAGCGTGTCACAGCCAGGGAGAAGGTGTGTTGTTTTTTCTCACAGTCTGTGAGGTGCTCCACTGTGATTAAACCGCAGCACAGCCAGGGAGAAGGAGATGCCCAATGAGAAACCCTTGTGTCTCCTACTCCCTTGTACCGATGCTCAGTATTAACATACTGGACATGAAAACTGCAGGGGGCACAGCAGAGCAAGCGAGGAGTATTTAAAAAAAAAGACCAATGGAAGCATCAGCAGAGCATACCCCGCAAGTAAAGGTACTAAATTAAACAAAAAAAAATACATGAGAGGTCCTCTTTAAAGCAATTCTCTGGTTTGCTCCATATAGCAGTTTTCATTTCAGCCCATTCTGTCCCCTGTTTTCTGTATCACTGGATCCTGATATATATGAAAACTTGCTGCTTTCATCAGTTTTTGATGGGTTTGCTAACCAAGCCCAGCATGCTTTGGTTTGTAATGTTTTGCAGGGCTTGATCCGCTTACTGTGCTGTTCTCTCTGCAGTAGTCATGCCCCCTACAAGTCCCCTCTCCATATAAAGTAGGCAGACCAAGCAGTGAGAATCAGTATAGAGCGAAGAATGCTGGGTTTGATTAGAAAACCCAGAAGGAACCTGATGAAAACATGAAGTTTTGCATGTAAACATCTTGCCAGGATGCAGAAAAGCTGGAAAAAAGGAAAAACACGCAGTGTTTTGGGTAATCTGGGCATATTAAAAAATTTAATTATGAAGCCAGAGAACCCCTTTATTGTGCCTTTATTAAAGGGGTTGTCTCATCTTGCCATTAATAAGGAGAGATGAGACACAGTTCTGACCACCTCTAGGTGAGAAAACAGCGAAGCGTTCCAGCGCTCTGCTGTTTCAGTAGCTCTCATTGCCATGCATGAGAGCTACTGAAACAGTGTAGCACAGCAAGCTATGCTCTTCCTGAGTTAGGGCGACAGCATACGGTAGCTTGCTGTGCTACGCTGTTTCTGTAGCTCTCATGCACGGCAATGAGAACTACTGAAACAGCAGAGAACCGAAGCGCTTTGCTTTTTCCCAACCTGGAGGTAGTCGGAACTGTGTCTCATCTCGCCTTAGTAACAGTGAGATGAGACAACCCATTTAATGCTTGTATCTACTATCTCCCTAGAGGTCACAGTTAAAGGGAGTTTGTCACCTCTTTTTCACCAATATATCTAAGAGCACTGCCCCACAGAAGATTGCAGACACATTCCAGACATACCTGTGTGCACTTTGTGTCTATATTCCATGTCCAGGAAAAGCTCTTTTATTCTGCTGGAAAACAGCTCCTAAGTGCCCAGCTCTGCTGCTGCAAGTGCCCAAAGCAAACCAGGGGAGGGCTGCTTTAGCTTCTCACAGGGACGTAACTACCATAGCGACTGCTATGGGGCCCAGGGGAAGAGGGGGCCCAGTTGGGATCATCTCCTCTTCTACTGGAGGTGAAAACTTGGTCAGGACTCTACCCTCTAAAGGAACAACTTTTAGCAAATGAGGCAGTGGAAAAATGGCCCAAGGGTCACTGAAAGGGGTTTAGGCAGAAACCCTTCTGTCCTGTGTGTGGGGCCTGGTTTGATCCTTTCTATGGGGAGCTTATTTCTCTATGTACGCCACTGGCTGCTCATATCTTAGGATTGGTACCAGCTAGAAATATGAGCATAACCTTGTTTGAAAGCTGGCATTCCAACCTTTCAAACTATACCACATCATTATATCCACTATATCAGAAGATATAGCCATTAGAAATCGAGTCAGGAGTGAAATCTGTTTTACTTTCACTTTCAGCTGGGCCCTTGGGAACTGTTTTCCAGCAGAATAAAAGTGCTTTTCCTGGACATGGAATACAGATGCATAGTACACACAGGTATGCTTGGAAAGCATTGGCAATCTTCTATAGGGCAGTGTTGTTAGTTATATTGGTGAAAATGAGGTGACAGGTTATCTTTAAAGGCTATGTACACCTTTGGGGGCATCTTTTTAAAATTATTATTGCATTGTACTTATTTTGAACTAAAAATCTATTTTTTCAATTGGTCTTTATTATTAATATGGAATCCTTTGTTGTGTACATAGCTGACATGATCTACTAGCTGCCTGTAGATTTTTTGTCTTTTCTGTCATCTGAGGAGCAGAAGAACTTCATATCTGTGATCTTTGACATACTCATTAGCTCAATCCTTATCTTAATGATAAGAATGTGGCTTAAATAAGTGTTTATGACCTCTCAGTAGTTTAGAGATGAGGCACAAAGTGAAAGTAAAATTACTGGTCTGACAGTTAGAAAAACAGTTAACCCTTTGTGACCGAATGGCTCAAAATTTTTAATAAAGGCCAATTGAAAATGATTTTTAGGCAAAAATTTGTAGAATGCAATCATAAACAAAAATTGCCTCCAAAGGTGTACATAGCCATAGTTTCTATATGAGAAACTGACCCAGACATACGTTCCCTGGATGGCCACCCACATGCTTTGGACAAAGCCAGGCGACTGTTCATATATGATGAACTTGCTCAAAAGTACTAACAACTGAGAATGAAGTATTATGACTTTTTTTAAAATGGTTCTAAGATATAATATTTTGGATGATACCTGAGGAGAAGTGCCTAAAAAAATTATAGAAAATATTCCTTGTAAATGGAACAGTGGCATACCATCCATGGAGGCAGACCACACAGCTACTATGGGACCCAGGGGCACGGTGCTGAACTCTATCTAAGTGTTTTTCTCCTAGACCTTTGGGAACCACTATCATATCAAAACCCGAGCCCACCAGAGGATCCTCTGGTACTGTGGTGGACCAGTCTGACACTGACTGAAGTTGGCTAAATTGAGGAAGGTGAAAGGGGAACTCGTTAGAAATTTGGAATGTTGTGCCTTGCATTCCATATTGCCTGGAACTGATTGATGCATGCATACTGGAAAACTTGGTGGGACGGGGAAGCGGGGGGTGGCATATCAAGTTTTACTATGGAGACGTGTGAGATCTGTGTATGCCCTCATTCGTGATTATCATTTTTCTCAAACTTAGAGGGATACATTTAAAGAGGTATTTTTCAGAAGTTGAAAGATGACCTCATTTAATTAATGGAAGATGATCTCTTTTTGAATTTTTTTTTATAAATGCCTGAAAATTTGGTCTCCATGGCATGCTTATACACAACCATCCTCAAAGCTCACCCAGACAGCCCCTCTGATATGAGCATTTCATGCTCCGATCCTCTCCTTTGCGATGCGCTGAATCACACATGGCAAAGGCATTTTTCAGAGATGCGGTGATGTACCAGGCTCTCCATAGGGACTGCTAGGTGGAGGCTTCTGCCCAGCAGTGAGCCCAGTGTCATTACCTGCACTGATAGGCGGGCTTTAGCACTGCCCTAGCCTGTAAAACGGCTAGGGCAGCACTAAAGCCAACCCATCAGTGTTGAAGAAGTCACTGAATACACTGTTAGGCAGAAGCCTCCCCCAAGCCATGTGAAAATGCAAACAAAAGAAGCCCTTGCCCTGCGCGATATATCGCAGGGCAAGGGAGAGCATCGGAGCATGAAATGCTACAATGATCATGTTCGAGGGGCTGACTGGGTGAAAATGTGGGTATGTCCGGGTTCAGCTCTGAACCTGGGCAACCCCTTTAACTTCTGGCCCAGATTTTGTAATCCTAAGTAATTCTGTGTAGATCTGACAAAGATTTATCAAAATGACTCATGCTGGATGAAACATGTGGTGCAGGGATAAACACTTTCACGGTCTCTGTATCACCTATTGGTTGGCTTACTTTAAGACAGATTTTTATGCCAAAATTGTGCCAACATTTTGACACAAAATGGTGCATCCTAGGTCAGCCCCTTTCCAGCAGAACTCTGCACACTTTCCAATAAGCCCCACATCCTTGTCAAGCATGTTGGAAAAGAGTGTATAAACCTCAGATGCGACAGTTGGCCTCACTCTTTTATACAGATTTTTGCCACCAAGTAGCCATTAGAAAATCTGGGCCTTTTTTTTCAAAATTGCTTTTATATTAGTAACATAGTAAGGCCGAAAAAATACATTTGTCCATCAAGTTCGGCCTGTTATCCTGCAAGTTGATCCAGAGGAAGGCAAAAAAGCCAATTTTCCCCACTAAAGGGGGAAAAAATTCCTTCTTGACTCCAATCAGGCAATCAGAATAACTCCCTGGATCAATGACCCATCTAGTAGCTATAGCCTGTAATATTATTACACTCCAGAAATTCATCCAAGCCCCTCTTGAATTATTTTATTGTACTCACCATCACCACCTCCTCAGGCAGAGAGTTCCATAGTCTCACTGCTCTTACCGTAAAGAATCCTTTTCTATGTTTGTGTACAAACCTTCTTTCCTCCAGACGCAGAGGGTGTCCCCTTGTCACAGTCCTGGGGATAAATAGATGATGAGAGAGATCTCTGTACTGTCCTCTGATATATTTATACATAGTAATTAGATCTCCCCTCAGTCATCTTTTTTCTAAAGTGAATAACCCTAATGTTGATAATCAGGGTACTGTAGTTGCCCCAATCCAGTTATTACTTTAGATGCCCTCCTCTGAACCTTCTCCAGCTCTGCTATATCTGCCTTGTTCACAGGAGCCCAGAACTGTACACAGTACTCCATGTGTGGTCCGACTAGGGATTTGTAAAGTGGTAGGACTATGTTCTCATCACAGGCATCTATGCCCCTTTTGATGCAACCCATTATCTTATTGGCCTTGGCAGCAGCTGCCTGACACTGGTTTTTACTGCTTAGTTTGCTGTTTATTACAATTCCTAGGTCCTTTTTGTTGTCAGTGTTACTGATTGTTTTACCATTTAGTATGTACGGGTGATTTGCATTATTTCTTCCCATGTGCATAACCTTACGTTTGTCAGTGTAAAACCTCATCTGTCACTTATCTGCCCAAGCCTCTAATCTATCCAGATCCATCTGTAGCAGAATACTGTCCTCATCAGTGTTAATTACTTTACACAGTTTAGTGTCATCTGCAAAAATTAATATTTTACTATGCAAGCCTTCTACAAGATCCTTAATAAATATATTGAAGAGAATAGGGCCCAATACTGACCCCTGAGGTACTCCACTAGTGACAGTGACCCAATCTGAGAATGTACCGTTAATAACCACCCTCTGTTTTCTATCATTGAACCAGTTACTTATCCACATACAGACGTTTTCTCCCAGTCCGAGCATTCTCATTTTATATACTAACCTTTTATGCGGTACAGTGTCAAATGCTTTGGAGAAGTCCAGATATACGACATCCATTGATTCACCACTGTCAAGTCTAGAACTTACCTCCTCATAGAAACTGATTAAATTAGTTTGACATGACCGATCCCTCATGAAGCCATGCTGATATGGCGTTATTTGCTTTCATTGAGATCCTCTTAGAAAACCTTCAAACTGTTTACCCACAACAGATGTTAAACTTACCGGCCTATCATTTCCAGGGTCTGTTTTTGGACCCTTTTTGAATATTGGCACCATATTTGCTATGCGCCAATCCTGTGGAACACTCCCTGATCCTATGGAACACTCCCTGTTGTGTTTTTAAATTGGAGCAAGAAAACACTGCAGCCATTGCAGGTCTAAAATTGTGGGAGTGGCGTGAGCGGGGAAGGGGTCGGCCCGTCTCATTCACCATTTTCTATGCCTGTTTTAGGCGTCTCTACATAACTTCAGTGGATCCACCGCCAGTTTATGGTTTTATTAAGACCAGTGTCTAAAACGTCAGTCTTAATAAATGTACCCCTTTGTGTTTAGCTATGGCATTTTAAGACAACCCATAGTCGCAAAGATAAATGCCATGTGTAAAATAAGATACATAGGTCCAGGTTTGGCATGATAAATTTGGTGCATGGATAGACACTTTTATCTACCGCTAACTATTGGTTGGCTTACTTTGAGACAGAATTTTATACCATTGTGATGTAAATTTGGTGCAAAACAGTGTATCTTAGACTATAGCCTCTTTGCAGTGAAGCCCCACCTCATTACACTACTTTTTAACCCTTAGAGGACCTTGCACAACCTTGCCGTTTTTGTGTTTTCTTTTTTTTAAGTCACCCAAGATGGCTATAACTATTATTAGATTGGCCCATTGTGTTTTGTGATGACTGTACAGCCATCATAGAATACACAATTTACTATATACCAATACAGTAGTGCCACCTGCTGGCCTGTATTGGTATATACCAGTGATAGTTATTGGAGCCGGCTTGAGGCTCCGTGCTTTTAGGGACATATAACATTCCTCGATCTCAACGAGCATTCCTCGATCTCAGCGGGAGAACGCTGTTTATGGGGGCGTCCGAAGCACTCAGATGCCGTGGTCACATTTGACTTTATTGCTGATCACATACATCCGCCATTGGTCTCTGTAGTTTGAAACAACAGAAACCTGATGTCTATGGCGCCCACAGCATGCGCGAGCAGGCAAAAACTTTAAAGTGGCGATTTCCACCATATGGCAGAAGTCACCAAAGGGTTAAACAAATTTTAGGTGCAGACACATTAGTAAATCTGGCCATAATGTTTCCTTGAGATACTGTATTAAAGGGACTTCATGAGTGCATAAAAGTGAATAAAAACTTTTAAAATATATAGCCATAATGCTACGGACCCTCTGGGAGCAGAGTTCTTACCACTCAGTGACAATTTCCAACCCCCCAAATCTGGAACCTTTTTTCTCTTCTTTCTACTGTGTTCTCTGTACTTTCCTTTTTTCATTCTTACATATTGTACTTATCAATTTGTTGTTTAAATTTGCAGAGTAAGTTACTTTTTCTTTCCTACGATAAGCATCTCTGTTACTTCCTTGAGGCTTTTCGGAGATGGATATCTAAGTATCTGATAGTATTTCTGATCTATGTATCATGGTATCTGTTGCTGATTATAAAGATAAAACTTGTGTTGAAAGTAAAATACATTGCCATGTCAAATGCTCATTCCCCAACGATCAAAATATTTTTTTATTTTTCTGTGCAGACCTTTTCATGGTGGAAAGTTCTGTGAAGGTTCTTCCCGATCTTTTAAACTTTGTAACACTCAGAAGTGTCCCAAAAATAGTATTGACTACAGAGCCCAACAGTGTGCAGAGTATAACAGTAAACCTTTCAGGGGTTGGTACTACAACTGGAAGCCCTACACCCGTGTGGAAGGTATGATGCACATCAATCATTTGCTGTCCTGATTTCTGATTTTCCATTAAGTACAATTGTACAAAACTAAGATGTAATGTGACTGCAGTTTTAGAGTTTTCACACCTATTTTTAATAGTTGTGCCTGATTTTACATCCCTAAACCTTTCCATTCAAGATAAATATATGTTTCACATCTTACCATTCATAACCCAAGCTACACTTATCAGCAAAACCTTTTACATGTGATTACAGTTTTCTTAAAGACCTGGCTTTCTGACACTGTCTGTCTAATCTGTCTATTCATGTCAAAAAAGTATTGCACTCCAGAAATCATTATGCATCGCCAGAATTAGAACCATATTTTATTTTCCTCACTTACATAGAGCTGAACATGCAAACTCCATGCCTACCATAGCCATGCAATAATTATAGACGGACAACTTCCAGTAGTTGACTAGCTGCAGTGGTCCCACTGTATTTGGTACAAAGACACAGCAGCTTTTACTACATGACATATGCTGCTACTGACTCAGTATAAAGTATCCTTTATTTGCAAAGGAACATATCCTTTATTGGCAAAACAGGTTAAAGTCCAAATGCACTACAGCTTACGTATTCATTAACACGGCTGTAGCCGTTTTTGCGGTCCACAGTTACCAGCTGTATGCGCTCCACATTTTGGTGCGCGGCACATTCGGTCCGCTATAGAACTATCCTATACTTATCCGTAATACCGACAAGAATAGGACATGTTCGATTTTTTTTTTTTTTTGTGGGTGCTGTGGAATGGACATACGGATACGGGCAGCACACTGTTTACTGTCCGCATCTTTTGCTGCCCTATCGAATGAATGGGTGCGCATGCGGACTGAAAACAACAGCAGCGTGCATGAGTCAAAACCTATATTCTTTGATGTAATGACTAAAACCATCTTTAATCAAAATGCATAAGCTTAATGTAGTTGTATTCTAAACTGTTTTCCAATAAAGGATACATTTTTATGCCCAATTACCATAAGCCTTCATATTGAAACACGTAGTGTTCCCAAACTGCAATCCATGCTACAGAAAACACACATGAACTAGGAAGCTGGTGAGATGTATTTGTATAGAACGGGTTATATATAATTATATGGTATATTACTGTTGTGTTGCTATTCATATATTTTGCTTTTTATTGCAGAACAAGATTACTGTAAACTATATTGTATAGCAGAAGGATTTGATTTCTTTTTTTCCTTATCAAACAAAGTAAAAGATGGAACCCAGTGCTCTGAGCATAGTAGTAATGTCTGTATTGATGGTGTTTGTGAGGTGAGAAGGGAAAGAAAATGTACACTTACTGTCAGCGTTGATTGCTTTAGACCTGCTCCTCTCCCTATCTTGCCATCACTAACCTGAGATGTGCTGAGAAGGAAGAGTGGCGTTCTGCTGCCAGTGATCAGCACTGACAGCACATAAACTGTCTCCTGTGAAGAATGTCAAATCATTTTTGCAATATACATTTTCTAATTTTCTAAATAAAGTTAATTTATAAAGATTAATATATTTCCATAATAAAGTATATTATAAAAATATACTCACTGTTCCTGGATATTAAAAAAAATGAAATTATAGTAACACTTTAAATACGTTTAATTGCTTGACTTATACCCGAAAAGTATAATGCTGAAATAGTCTGGTGACAACATGTCCCTTTCTGTTTTCTTCCAAATATAATGTTGTCTCAGAAACACTGAGTACATTCATATCAACAACATAACTGCTAACTGTCCATAAATTCCTACACAGTCCATAATATAGTTATTATTCATTTTGGCTTTCCAAAATGTTCATAAAAATGTTGGCTGCCAGTGAATTTTGGATAAGAAAAAAAAAAGCTAACAACCGTGATCATTACAAGTATCCATGCCTTACAAATTCACAGGTATTTGCTACTATTATATCTAGTTATGATATGCAGTAGATGTGAATCTAAATCACCAAATAAACCTATAAGGTGTACATGAACATCATTACACTTGCCAGGAATCATGCGATTCCAGCTGTATAGCCTAGAGATAGTTGTTAAAATGCCAACTGGATTGCAGCACTGTTTGTTAGAAAAATCCCTCTCTGGTTCCCTTGGCAGGTACAAGTGACTTTTGCTCCTTGCCCTACTAATCACTCACGACTAGATCATTGGCCTTTATTTGTCTGTGACCTACTTCTCTCAGTACAATCTTGTGTTATTGTATGGTATCATAATATCCATCTACAACATGACTTGTATTTGATTATTATTCCCTTTCTTTCAAGAAGTTAGAGAGACTGCAGCATGGAAAGGTGGTCGACCAGAGGAGGCTACTCTCTATTCAAGAACATTGAAAATTCAGTTTCCCATGTCCCTACTTTCTTTTATTCGGATCGTATATTTTATAAATCCATAAATCTAAATTTCTAAATGAGAGCAGCTTGTGACATGCTAAACATATACACAATATACACCATTTACAACTTATACAAGAAATGTGTCCGAGTAAAGGGTCATGTGTACAGCCATATGCATGATCTGCTCATAGACTTTTATTGGGCCTTGATTATATTTCCTATTCATCTCATTCTGTACATGCAAATAACATCTCCATATAATGTACACATCAATAATAACTCAATACACAGTTTTTGAGTACTGCAGTGATTACATGCCCATCTGGACCAATTGGAAACATCTGTATCAGTGCAGCCAATCAATAATAAGGTCAAAACATAAGCTTAGCACTGAAATACAGAGCATAGCACAGCTTCTCCCAGTGAAATAAGACTGCAATAAGGGTTTCGGCGATACCATCATATGTTGGTGCATTGACCCTTTGGGGGTCCTCTAGTAGGCCTGTCCAATGCTGGTTGCTCCTGCTACAGTATATTTAATTTCAGATGTGCATCATTTGTTAATCTAAATACCATCCACTTCAATTGCACTAAGTATTGACAATCTGGCCACCACAGCTTCTCTCAGAACAATGACAAACAAATATAAATACTGCAATAATCTCTTGTCTTGAAAGGCATAGATTTGTACCAAGCAAATGTGGAGAAACAGTTTAACCTGCCTTCTCTTTGGCAGACAGTTGGCTGTGACCAGATCCTTGGATCTAATGTTATGCATGATTTATGTGGTGTATGCAAAGGAGACAACTCATCCTGCAAGATCTACAGAAGCCAATATACAAAACAGCACTACTCTAATCGTAAGCAAATTGTGCATACTTACTATGTCCTTCAGACCTTAAGTAATAAGACTATATCTAAAGAAACCTGAAAATGTAATTTGTCTTGCGTTACCTTCAGAAATGTGGGAAATAGCAAGCAGGAAAAGCATTAAGATGAGATATTTCATCTAGGATTTGAGCCAAGTGGTAATAGGAATCACAGGAGTTTCTCGTGGAGGTTAGCGGAAAGGTTTTAGAACCACATAGGAACATAAGTCTTTCATACAATTATTGGCAAAGTGAGCACTACACTTATCATCGCCTCTCCTGTAATTACATTTAGTGCAGGAGGTTAATAGTTAAAGTACTATAAGTAATTCTAACTTTTTACCAAACCAATCTCCAGTGGCTCAAACATCCATGTTTCTTTTAGATTTGTGTGACTCAGCATTTGCTTTTAGGTTGATGTTCACATAGTTTCCCTTATTGATGTTTGGTTGTGTTATAAATTGCACACTATTTGATTCTTCAGAAAGGAAAATTGTTTTAGATACTGTTGAAAAACAGGAATCTCCCTATGCGGCAACCAACCTATATTGCCCAATGCCGATTTAAAGGTATAATTCCATCAGAAAGGGGTTCTTTTTAATGCATTATTCATAGAAATACAATTTTTCATCTTAACAGCACAATGCCAATTAAAATTAAATACAAAATATTGTTCTTCTGTAGCAGTCAGCACAGAGATAAAACCTCCTGTATAAATAAATTATCCATTGCCAGTTTACTGCTCCTATGAAAGGAAGACCTGCAATCTATCATTATTAATAGTAGACACAGAATTGGGATATACGTATGGTAGCGCTCTCTTCATAGGTCTAGATAAATATGCCCACAGAGTAGCACTGTAATGTGTGTATTGAGTCACTCACCCTCTTCACTCTCTGGTCGGAGTGAATTAGTATGGCAAAATTCCTAAATTGACTTTATAAATCCAAACAAAGAGGAAAAGATTGAGGACAGGAAGTGGAATACATGGAGTGAATAAAAAAAATGATATCTTGTCTTGAGCAAATTGAAGCATCTGAAATGGAATCCAATCCGAAGATTAGGAAAAATTAGATTCACAACTTATCTGAATTTCGTGGTAACTAATCATTTTTTTTCTAAAATGGCAGCTACACGTATGGAGGGCACAGAGCTATTTAATTAAACAGTGCTCTCCTTAACCGCTTCACGTCCGCCCATAGGATATAAACGTCCTATGGGTGGACGTCTATTTCTGAACGGACGTTCCAGAACGTCCGTTCAGAAAGTGCAGCTGCACGCTAATCGTGCAGCTGCTGATCGGGTTGCCCGCTGTCAGTGACAGCAGGGCAACCCTAAGACAAGGCAGGGACAGTGCCCAGGTGTCCCTGCCTTCTAGATCGCTGCAGACACAGCGCTCACCGAGCGCTGTGTCTGCAGAGAAGGAAGCGCTGCGCGCTTCCTGTTCCGGCCCGGCGGTCATGTGACCGCCGTGACCGGAGTGTGCAGGAGCTGTGTGAGGTCTCTCAGAGACCTCGATCAGCCCTGCTCTGAGGCTGTACAGCGCAGGATTGCTGCTGTACAGCCTCTATAGGGGTGTATTTGTCCTGTAACTGGGGCTACTATGTCAGCCCCAGTTACAGGAGAAATCAACTGTGAAAAAAAAAAAGTGAAGTAAATGTCCCCCAGAGGTCTTGTATGACCTTATGGGGGACAAAAAGTGTAAAATAATAAAAATAAAAATAAAAGGTTGAAAATAAAAAAATAAAAAAAAGTTTCACATGTAAAAAAAAAAAAAAGTCCCCAAGTAAGGAATGAAAAAAAAATTAAAAATAGAAAAAATAAAAAAAGTATACATATTAGGTATTGCCGCGTCCGTAAAAACCAGCTCTATAAAAATATCACATGACCTAACCCCTCGGATGAACACCGTAAAAAAAAAAAAAAAAAAACTGTGTCAAAACAAGCAATTTTTGTCACCTTGCATCACAAAAAGTGCAACACCAAGTGATCAAAAATGCGTATGTCCCACAAAATAGTACCAATAAAACCGTCACCTCATCCCGCAAAAAATGAGCCCCTACATAAGAAAATCTCTCAAAAAATAAAAAAACTATAGCTCTTAGAACATGGAGACACTAAAACATCATTTTTTTTGGTTTCAAAAATGCTATTATTGTGTTAAAGTGAAACAAATAAAAAAAAGTATACATATTAGGTATTGCCGCGTCCGTAAAAACCAGCTCTATAAAAATATCACATGACCTAACCCCTCGGATGAACACCGTAAAAAAAAAAAAAAAAAACTGTGTCAAAACAAGCAATTTTTGTCACCTTGCATCACAAAAAGTGCAACACCAAGTGATCAAAAATGCGTATGTCCCACAAAATAGTACCAATAAAACCGTCACCTCATCCCGCAAAAAATGAGCCCCTACATAAGAAAATCTCTCAAAAAATAAAAAAACTATAGCTCTCAGAACATGGACACATTAAAACATAATTTTTTTGTTTCAAAAATGCTATTATTGTGTAAAACTTTAATAAATGAAAAAAAGTATACATATTAGGTATCGCTACGTCCGTAACGATCTGCTCTATAAAAATGTCACTTGACTGAACCCCTCAGGTGAATGCTGTAAAAATAAATAAATAGAAACTGTGCTAAAACAACCAATTTTTTGGTCACCTTGCCCCATAAAGTGTTATAATGAATGATCAAAAAAATCATATGTACCCAAAAATAGTACTAATAAAACTGGCACCTTATCCCCTAGTTTCCAAAATGGGGTCACTTCTTGGGAGTTTCTACTGTAAGGGTGCATCAGGGGGCTTCAAATGGGACATGGCATCTAAAAACCATGTGGAGTTCCTTTTCTTCTGCGCCCTACCGTGTGCCCATACAGCAGTTTATGACCACATGTGGGGTGTTTCTGTAAACAGCAGAATCTGGGTAATAAATATTGAGTTTTGTTTGGCTGTTAACCATCGATGTGTTAAAGAAAAAAATTGATTAAAATGGAAAATCTGCCAAAAAAGTGAAATTTAAAAATTTGATCTCCATTTTCCTTTAATTCTTGTGGAACGCCTAAAGGGTTAACAAAGTTTGTAAAATCGGTTTTGAATACCTTGAGGGGTGTAGTTTCTACAATGGGGTCATTTATGGGGGTATCCACTATGTAGGCCCCACAAAGTGACTTCAGACCTGAACTGGTCCTTATAAGTGGGTTTTGGCAATTTTCTTATAAATTTGAAGAATTGCTTCTAAACTTCTAAGCCTTCTAACGTCCTAAAAAAATAAAATGACATTTCCAAAATGATGCCAACATAAAGTAGACATATGGGGAATGTTAAATAATAAATATTTTATGAGGTATCACTTTCTGTTTTAAAAGCAGAGAAATTGAAATTTAGAAAATTGCAAATTTTTAAAATTTTTGGGTAAATTTTGGATTTTTTCATAAATAAAGGTGAAATATTTTGACTCAAATTTATGATTATCATGAAGTACAATGTGTCACGAGAAAACAATCTCTGAATGACTTGGATAAATAAAGGCGTTCCAAAGTTATTACCACATAAAGTGAGATATGTCAGTTTTGCAAAATTTGGACTGGTCAGGAAGGGGGCAAAGGGCCCAGATGGGAAGTGGTTAATAAATAATAAATTCTATTAGGACTTGATTCTCAAATTCTGGTGAATAAGCTGTCTAATTTTACTGTTATTGGGTTGTCCACCTTGTTTAATAGATTAGCAATTCTATTACTCCTTGATTCTCAAATTGGGGTGAATAAGCTGTTTAATTTTACTGTTATTGGGGTGTCCATGTCCACCTGCCGGTCACAGTAACTGTATCACTACCACAAAGGACTAGCTATGCATGTTGCTGCAATGCACAGTGATGTTCTCCCAGATACACTCTCCCTGCAGGTCGGGATATAGCTGATTTAACGCGCTTTGTGATGAACTAATTCAGAACAAAGCAAATTTCTTGAAAAATTCATCGAAGGGTCTGCATCAAAATTTTGAAAACTTTGCTCTGCTCTAATTATATCCCTAAAACCATCCACCCATTTCTGTAAAAAAAATTACATATAATATTCACACATAGGCTGTTAAAATGTGATAAAAATGATGGAAGTGTGTCTTCGAAAAGACAGATGTACTATTCCTTATTTGTGGTGTGACATCTTAAGGCCCCTTTCACATGAGCGAGTATTCAGCTCGGATGCAATGCATGATGTGAACGCATTGCGACCACACTAAATCCGGACCCATTCATTTCAATGGGTATGTGTACATGAACATTGTTTTTCACGCATCACTTGTGCGTGAAAATCGAAGCATGTTCTATATTCTGTGTTTTTTTTACGCAACGCTGGCCCCATAGAAGTAAATGGGGCTGCACGAAAATCGAATAGCATCCGCAAGCAAGTGCAAGTGGTTGCTAAGAGATGTTGTTTGTAAACCTTCAGTTTTTTATCACGTGCGTGAAAAATGCATCAATGCACATTTCACCCGCGTGATAATAACTGAACGCAATCGCAGGCAAAACTGAATGAACTTGCTTGCGAAATCATGCATTTTTAACTGAACGCATCCGGAATGCATCCGGACCTAATCCGTATCGCTCATCTGCAAGGGGCCTAATTGCTAAATGATAAAAAAGCACTGATGGGCAGGCTTTAGCAGGTGAACTAGATAAATGCACCTGTGATGAATACCGTTCCCCGACTGACGTCGGACGTCAAATGCGTAGAGCCAGCGAGATACGGTATAGTCACTGGTTACCAAGGGATGACGTTACGCTGTTCCTGAGGAGCAGGTAAGGTCAGATTGGTACAGTGTTCACAGACTCCTCCTGTCCACACGGGCACAGTGAGGTAACAAGCTGATGGAGCCTTTTCACTGCCCCAGTGAAACAGCGCTTCCTCTGCCCGGGAAGACTGCCACCAGTTTCTCATTTGATATATGCCTGGTCCGCTAACGGCATTATATAGGGTGAGAAACCAACCCGCAGTAGCATATAACTAGGCCGAAACACACACGTGGCGATTCGTGATCAAGAAATCTGAACAGCACAAGATTAAATGATATATTTAATTGCCTTAACCCCTTAAGGACTCAGCCCTATTTCACCTTAAGGACTTGGCCATTTTTTGCAAATCTGACCAGTGTCACTTTAAGTGCTGATAACTTTAAAACGCTTTGACTTATCCAGGCCGTTCTGAGATAGTTTTTTCGTCACATATTGTACTTCATGACACTGCTAAAATTGGGTCAAAAAAGTTAATTTTTTTACATAAAAAAATACCATATTTACCAAACATTTTGAAAAATTTGCAAATTTCAAAGTTTCAGTTTCTCTACTTCTGTAATACATAGTAATACCCACAAAAATTGTGATGACTTTACATTCCCCATATGTCTACTTCATGTTTGTAGCATTTTGGGATTGATATTTTATTTTTTGGGGATGTTACAAGGCTTAGAAGTTTAGAAGCAAATCTTGAAATTTTTCAGAAATTTACAAAAACCAAATTTTTAGGGACCACTACAGGTCTGAAGTCACTTTGCGAGGCTTACATAATAGAAACCGCCCAAAAATGACCCCATTCTATAAACTACACCCCTCAAGGTATTCAAAACTGATTTTACAAACTTCGTTAACCCTTTAGGTATTGCACAAGAGTTATTGGCAAATGGGGATGAAATTTGAGAATTTCATTTTTTTGCCTAATTTTCCATTTTAACCCATTTTTTCCACTAACAAAGCAAGGGTTAACAGCTAAACAAGACTGTATCTTTATTGCCCTGACTCTGCCGTTTACAGAAACACCTCATATGTGGCTGTAAACTACTGTACGGGCACACAGTAGGGCGTAGAGGGAAAGGTGCGCTGTATGGTTTTTGGAAGCCAGATTTTGCTGGACTGTTTTTTTGACACCATGTCCCATTTGAAGCCCCCCTGATGCACCCCTAGAGTAGAAACTCCATGAAAGTGACCCCATCTAAGAAACTACACCCCTCAAGGTATTCAAAACTGATTTTACAAACTTTGTTAACCCTTTAGGTGTTGCACAAGATTTAATGGAAAATAGAGATACAATTTCAAAATTTCACTTTTTTGGCAGATTTTCCATTTTAATCTTTTTTTTCCAGTTACAAAGCAAGGGTTAACAGCCAAACAAAACTCATTATTTATGGCCCTGATTCTGTAGTTTACAGAAACACCCCATATGTGTTCATAAACCGCTGTACGGGCACACAGCAGGGCGCAGAAGGAAAGGAATGTCATACGGTTTTTGGAAGGCAGATTTTGCTGGACTGTTTTTTTTGACACCATGTCCCATTTGAAGCCCCCCTGATGCACCCCTAGAGTAGAAACTCCATAAAAGTGACCCCATCTAAGAAACTACACTCCTCAAGGTATTCAAAACTGATTTTACAAACTTTGTTAACCCTTTAGGTGTTGCACAAGATTTAATGGAAAATAGAGATACAATTTCATAATTTCACTTTTTTGGCAGATTTTCCATTTTAATCTTTTTTTTCCAGTTACAAAGCAAGGGTTAACAGCCAAACAAAACTCATTATTTATGGCCCTGATTCTGTAGTTTACAGAAACACCCCATATGTGTTCATAAACCGCTGTACGGGCACACAGCAGGGCGCAGAAGGAAAGGAATGCCATACGGTTTTTGGAAGGCAGATTTTGCTGGACTGGTTTTTTTGACACCATGTCCCATTTGAAGCCCCCCTGATGCACCCCTAGAGTAGAAACTCCAAAAAAGTGACCCCATTTTAGAAAGTACAGAATAGGGTGGCAGCTTTGTTGGTACTAGTTTAGGGTACATATGATTTTTGGTTGCTCTATATTACACTTTTTGTGCGGCAAGGTAACAAGAAATAGCTTTTTTGGCACGTTTTTTTTTTTTGTTATTTACAACATTCATCTGACAGGTTAGATCATGTGGTAATTTTATAGAGCAGGTTGTCGCGGACGCGGCGATACCTAATATGTATACAATTTTTTTTTATTTATGTAAGTTTTATACAATAACTTCATTTTTAAAACCAAAAAAAGTTTTAGTGTCTCCATAGTCTAAGAGCCATAGTTTTTTCAGTTTTTGGGCGATTATCTTGAGTAGGGTCTCATTTTTTGCGGGATGAGATGACGGTTTGATTGGCACTATTTTGGGGTGCATATTACTTTTTGATCGCTTGCTATTACACTTTTTGTGACGTAAGATGACAAAAAATGGCTTTTTTTACACCGTTTTTATTTTTTACGGTGGTCACCTGAGGGGTTAGATCATGTGATATTTTTATAGAGCCGGTCGATACGGACGCGGCGATACCTAATATGTATACTTTATTTTTGTTTATGTAAGTTTTACACAATGATTTCATTTTTGAAACAAAAAAAATCATGTTTTAGTGTTTCTTTAGTCTGAGAGCCATAGTTTTTTCAGTTTTTGGGCGATTATCTTGGGTAGGGTATGATTTTTGCGGGATGAGATGACGGTTTGATTGGTACTATTTTGGCGTACATGTGACTTTTTTGATCACTTTTATTACCTTTTTTGGGAAGTAAGGTGGGCAAAATTTCAATTTTCTCATAGTTTTTATTTTTTTTATTTTTATGGTGTTCACCGTGCGGGGAAAGTAACATGACCGTTTTATAGATCAGGTCGTTACGGACGCGGCGATACCTTATATGTGTAGTGTTTTTTATTTTTTTTATTTTTATTCAGTGATGAATGTTTTTTTTTTATCTTAACTTTTTTCACTTTTTTTTACATTTTTTTTTTGACCCAGACCCACTTGGTTCTTGAAGATCCAGTGGGTCTGATGTCTGTATAATACAGTACAGTACAATATATATTGTACTGCACTGTATTTTACTTACACTTTGTCTGAACAGATCTATGCTTTTAGCACAGATCTGTTCAGCACCATGGACAGCAGGACGCCTGAGCAGGCGTCCTGTTGCCATGGGAACCTTCCCCGTCTGCCACAACTTCGCAGACGGGGAAGGGTAAGCACAGGGCTGAGGGGGGCTGTCGGGGGGCTCTCTCCCTCTCCATCGGGGGGCTGCAAAGGCACAGCAGCCCCCCGATGGTGAGGGAGGGAGCTCCCTGACCGATGACAGTTAACTTTTTCCATACAGCGGTCCGTACGGACCGCGGTATGGAAAGGTTAAACGGCTGACATCTGCACAATGTGCTGGCACCCTGGTATACCCACTAGAAGCCAACGATCATTCATGGGGAGGCGGGCGGGTGATCGCGATCCCGCCTGCCGCACCGCCCGCCTCCCGCAACGCCTCCACCGCATGCGACAATATTGATTTTAGGCACTCAAAAGTTTCTGATCCCCGCCGTCAGGGACCGCGGGGATCAGAAACTGCAGAAAGCGCAGCAAACCGCAGGTCTGAATTGACCTGCGGTTTGCTGCGATCGCCGACACGGGGGGGTCACATGACCCCCCGTGGCGTTGTCACAGGATGCCAGCTGAATAATTTCAGCCGAAATCCCGTTCTGATTAACCCCTGGGGCGCCGGAATACTGATTTCAATTTAGGACGTACCGGCACGCCCTGAGTCCTTAAGGACTCGGGAAATAGGGCGTACCGATACGCCCTGCGTCCTTAAGGGGTTAAGGGCTCATTAGACATAACACAATATATACAGAAAATATATACAGTAGTATGAGTGGTAAATACAGATGGTGTGGTACAACAGGGCTAAGCAGAACAAAAGTCAGTTTACCAGATGGATGAGTCCTTTGGGTGGTGATGGATAATGGGTTTCTGTAAGGCTTGGCTGTAGTCACATTAGAGGCAGTGATGTCAGCCGTTTATAGGTCCCTTCCAAACACGTATGCAGCGTGACCCCCCCCCCTTCAGAAGAAAAGACATGCCTGCTTGTGACCAAGGGCCTGTTCATCGTGGCCACAGGGACACAAATATGTATCTGGTTTATGCCTGTGATAGCCAGGCGATTCAAAATTCCTTATGAATCGCCGGCTACAATATGTTTGATAATTTGTTTGAAGTGTTGAATGGCTTAGATTCCCCGCAGATAGGTTTTTCCTGTTCCATTAGCTGGGTTCCTGGCTGGCTGTATGGAGGTGTAAGATGTAAACAAAAGTGGCCTGCTAGAAGTTCTCTGCCATTTGGCTGGGCTTTGAAGCACGGCCCCCCTGTGGAGATCACTACCTCTGCTATCTGACAGCAGATGGCTGGTGTGGGAACATGGCTGACATTAAATAATAATCCATATTCCTCACAGCACCTATACACTAGACTGCCTGTTGACAATGAGCACAGTAAGTCTATGATGCCTGATTGCCTGATTGGAGTCGGGAAGGAATTTTTTATTCCCCATAAGTGAGGAAAATTGGCTTCTACCTCACAGGTTTTTTTTGCCTTCCTCTGGATCAACTTGTAGGATGACAGGCCGAACTGGATGGACAAATGTCTTTTTTCGGCCTTATGTACTATGTTACTATGTTACTATGCTACTATGCACATTAAGTCTATGTATAACTGAACAGATTAATTATTAAGGCCTCATGTACACGACCGTTCTGCAAACCGCAGATCCGCAAAAAACGGAAGCCGCCCGTGTGCCTTCTGCAATTTGCGGAACGGGCGGCCCATTGTAGAAATGCCTATTCTTGTCCGCAAAATGGACAAGAATAGGACATGCTATATTTTTTTTGCAGGGCCACGGAACGGTACAATGGATGCGGACAGCACACGGAATGCTGTCCGCATCTTTTGCGGCCCCATTGAAGTGAAGGGGTCCGCACCTGAGCCGCAAAAAGTACGGTTCGGATGCGGACCCGAAAAACGGTTGTGCATGAGGCCTAACAGTGCAGTAGGTGAACAGGGTAAAGGTGTCTATTGAGACTAAATCTCATGCACAGTAAGTCTATATATAGATTAAGTATGAATGACGCAGCAGATGAATTAGGTAAACGTGCCTATATATTAGACCGCCTGTTGACAAGGAGTCTGATGCACAGTAAGTCTATGTAGAACAGAACAGATTAAGAATGAATGGCGCAGCAGGTGAACAAGATGCACAGGGCAACTACACTGAGCCTGAACTGTCCCTGCAGTCTTGCCATGCTCTCCCTACACTGTCTAAAAACTCTCCATATTCTGTCCCTGCACAGTCCCTATACAATAGTCTATAATTAAAAGCTTGCTAAAACACTGTCCCTAGCGCTTGTCACATCTCCTCCTATGCTCAATTCACAGTGAAATGGTGACTACCGCTCGGGATGTGGCTTTTATAGGGCTGTGACATCAAAGGGAATGGATATCTGCTGATTGGTTACCATGAAGTGCGAGGAAACTCGAATTTGTGGCGACCCCTGAAATTCGGATCGAAGTCAATTCATTTCACTTTGATTTGCTCAACACTACTAATAATGTCCACAGAACCATGCCCAAGCTGGCATATACATTTTTATATTTTTTGATTTTTTTTTTCTTTTCTTTTTATGCATTTCTAATAATCTTTATGAGATGTCAGATGTTTTAATCAACCTTTTTTCTGTGTAAACTTCATAAAATACATACGAAAACACCCCTATTTATAAACTCAATAATATTGTGTCTTTATTTTTTCATTGCAGAATACTATTCATTGGTCACTATTCCTGCTGGGGCTCGTAGCATTCGTGTTTCTGAAATGAACATTTCTACCTCTTACATCTCTGTCCGTAACACACAGAGAAAGTACTACCTCAATGGTTACTGGACCATTGACTGGCCCGGCCAGTATAAATTTGCTGGAGCAATTTTCGAATACAAAAGACCTTACAATAATCCAGAGACTCTGATTTCTTCTGGTCCAACAAATGAAACAATAGTTATAGAAGTAAGTATATTTATTATGTTCTGAAATACATTTTATGACCATACAACATTAATTTTATTGGTTTAAGTTGTTATTTATTACTTTGCTACTTTTGTGACATATTTATAAAACATTGTATAGTTTGCCTTTTATTAAGATAATATTTTTTTCATTGGGTACAACCTTAGGCCTATTGCACACGGACGTTTTTTTTTTCCCGTTTACTGGACGTTTTTTGCGTTCCGTATACGGTCCGTATACGGAACCATTCATTTCAATGGGTCCGCAAAAAAAACGGAATGTACTCCGTATGCATTCCGTTTCCGTATTTCCGTTTTTCCGTTCCGTTTTAACATAGAACATGTCCTATTATTGCCCGCAATTCACAGTCCGTGGTTCCATTCAAGTCAATGGTTCCGCAAAAAAAACAGAAAACACATACGGAAATGCATCCGTATGTCTTCCGTTTCCGTTCCGTTTTTTGCTGAACCATCTATTGAAAATGTTATGCCCAGCCCAATTTTATCTATGTACACTGCGTGCAGAATTATTAGGCAAATGAGTATTTTGACCACATCATCCTCTTTATGCATGTTGTCTTACTCCAAGCTGTATAGGCTCGAAAGCCTACTACCAATTAAGCATATTAGGTGATGTGCATCTCTGTAATGAGAAGGGGTGTGGTCTAATGACATCAACACCCTATATTAGGTGTGCATAATTATTAGGCAACTTCCTTTCCTTTGGCAAAATGGGTCAAAAGAAGGACTTGACAGGCTCAGAAAAGTCAAAAATAGTGAGATATCTTGCAGAGGGATGCAGCACTCTTAAAATTGCAAAGCTTCTGAAGCGTGATCATCGAACAATCAAGCGTTTCATTCAAAATAGTCAACAGGGTCGCAAGAAGCGTGTGGAAAAACCAAGGCGCAAAATAACTGCCCATGAACTGAGAAAAGTCAAGCGTGCAGCTGCCAAGATGCCACTTGCCACCAGTTTGGCCATATTTCAGAGCTGCAACATCACTGGAGTGCCCAAAAGCACAAGGTGTGCAATACTCAGAGACATGGCCAAGGTAAGAAAGGCTGAAAGACGACCACCACTGAACAAGACACACAAGCTGAAACGTCAAGACTGGGCCAAGAAATATCTCAAGACTGATTTTTCTAAGGTTTTATGGACTGATGAAATGAGAGTGAGTCTTGATGGGCCAGATGGATGGGCCCGTGGCTGGATTGGTAAAGGGCAGAGAGCTCCAGTCCGACTCAGACGCCAGCAAGGTGGAGGTGGAGTACTGGTTTGGGCTGGTATCATCAAAGATGAGCTTGTGGGGCCTTTTCGGGTTGAGGATGGAGTCAAGCTCAACTCCCAGTCCTACTGCCAGTTTCTGGAAGACACCTTCTTCAAGCAGTGGTACAGGAAGACGTCTGCATCTTTCAAGAAAAACATGATTTTCATGCAGGACAATGCTCCATCACACGCGTCCAAGTACTCCACAGCGTGGCTGGCAAGAAAGGGTATAAAAGAAGAAAATCTAATGACATGGCCTCCTTGTTCACCTGATCTGAACCCCATTGAGAACCTGTGGTCCATCATCAAATGTGAGATTTACAAGGAGGGAAAACAGTACACCTCTCTGAACAGTGTCTGGGAGGCTGTGGTTGCTGCTGCACGCAATGTTGATGGTGAACAGATCAAAACACTGACAGAATCCATGGATGGCAGGCTTTTGAGTGTCCTTGCAAAGAAAGGTGGCTATATTGGTCACTGATTTGTTTTTGTTTTGTTTTTGAATGTCAGAAATGTATATTTGTGAATGTTGAGATGTTATATTGGTTTCACTGGTAAAAATAAATAATTGAAATGGGTATATATTTGTTTTTTGGTAAGTTGCCTAATAATTATGCACAGTAATAGTCACCTGCACACACAGATATCCCCCTAAAATAGCTAAAACTAAAAACAAACTAAAAACTACTTCCAAAAATATTCAGCTTTGATATTAATGAGTTTTTTGGGTTCATTGAGAACATGGTTGTTGTTCAATAATAAAATTAATCCTCAAAAATACAACTTGCCTAATAATTCTGCACTCCCTGTAATTACTGTATACTGTATATGCCATACGGAAAAACGGAACAGAAACGGAAACACAACGGAAACAAAAAACGGAACAATGGATCCGTGAAAAACGGATCGCAAAACACTGAAAAAGCCATACGGTCGTGTGCAATAGGCCTTAAAGGGGGTTTTCACTGAATAATTATCTGCTTGGGGCCTGTTCCCCAAGGTCAGATTGAGAACTTGAAGTGGCCCTGAAAAAAAACTAAAATTTGTTCCAAATTGTCGAGTTTGAACTGACAGAAGGCGGGTAACACAAGTAGGCAGGGCCAACACAAACAGGCAGGACAACAGAAGTAAGTTTTTAAGGACTAGTTGCTGGAACATGTGGTATTCCTGACCCCACCTGTGTCCTTTATTGAGTCATGTTAAAAACAAGAAATACCCTTTATTGCTGACATGTTTCGGACAGTCTCCTGCCATCCTTACTCATGGCATGTGCTTTCACATTTACTAGTTATTAGTGTTGGTCGAGCACCAAAGTGCTTGGGGGCTCGAGTAGAACACCTCGGGATGCTCAGGTGCTCTACCAAACACCCGAGCACAATGGAAGTCAATAGGAGAACCCGAGCATTAAACCAGGCAGCCCCTGCTCTGAAGAGGGGAGGGTGTCTGGCTCATAGTAAAAGGTCAGAAATTGATGGAAACACCACTGAAATGGTTCGGGAACAGCATGGGGAGGATGTCTGGATGCATCTTGGAATCCCAGGTCGCTGCTGGGAACGATGTTGTCCGAGTAGTACGCCACTTTTACAGACTGACAATAATACGCAGCAAACCGAAGATAAAATCGATTTTAGAGGAAAAATTGTTAGGAATTCTTTCCTGCATATTTACTTGTATATAAAGTGCAAGTCCTGCCAAAAATTACAAGAAGGAGGCACTCCTATACAACCTGTATATCACATAAAGGAGGGCCTCATTCACATTGTGGTACAATTGTTCAGGTAGTGGACTCCTACACTCATAAAGCCTATGCACTAAGGGAAAGGGCTGCCAAAAATTACAAGGAACCAAAACTCCAATACACCCTTTATTACTCATAAAGGAGGGCATCATACACACCCTTGAAAAATTATGATTTATGGCCTGCTGGTGACCCTTTAAAACATTAGGACGAGGGCCTGCTGCTGAGCTGACCATCTAAAACATTAGGGGTGAGGGTTTGCTGCTGAGCTGACCATCTCAAACATTAGGGGTGAGGGCCTGCTGCCAAGATGACCATCTAACAAATTTTGTGGGCGAGGGCCTGCCTCTGAGCTGACCATCTAAATAATTTTGTGGGCGAGGGCCTGCTGCCGAGCTGACCATCTAAAAAAAATTGTGGGCGAGGGCCTGCTGCTGAGCTGACCATCTAAAACATTATGGGTGAGGGACTGCTGCCGAGCTGACAATCTAAAAAATTTTGTGAGCGAGGGCCTACTGCCGAGTTGACCATCTAAAAAAAATTGTTGGCGAGGGCCTGCTGCCGAGCTGACCATCTAAAATATTTTGTGGGCAAGGGCCTTCTGCCGAGCTGACCATCTTTAAAATTTTGTGGGCAAGGGCCTGCTGCCAAGCTGACCATCTAAAACTTTAGGGGTGAGGGTCTGCTGCTGATCTGACCCTCAAAAACATTATGGGTGAGGGCCTGCTGGTGACCCTCTAAAACATTATGGGTGAGGGCCCGCTGCTGAGCTGACCCTCTAAAATATTAGGAGCGAGGGAAGCTTAATAAGCATGTTGATATGATGGAGGAGGAGGAGGACAAGAAAAGGGAGAATGAACAGGCGGAAGCGCTTATCAGTTATGCCCCCAGCAGCACTAAATACATGCACTGACAAAATGCTGGCGGCGGGACAGGCCAGCACCTCCAAGGCGTAGTTCATGCCACATGTCCATGGACACCTAATAGTTGTAAGGCACACAGAGATCACTGAGACGCTGACACGGTCTGCTACGTACTCCTTCACCATCTTCCAAAATATTTCCCTCCTTGTGACACTAGGCCGCGCATCAGGGTGAGGGTGCTTGCGGAGTGTCATAAAACTGTCCCAGGCCTTGGAGAATGTTGCCCTGCATCTGTTGGAAATGCTGTGTGTTTCCCTCGTCTCCCCAACTCGGTTGGCCAAGGAACTACATACTCTGCAGCCAGCGTAGTGAGCTGGAAATTTTTGGAGCAATTTTTCCACAAGGACCTTCTGGTATTGCACCATTTTGGTCTTCCTCTCCACCACAGGAATGAGATATGAGAAGTTCTCTTTGTAGCGGGGGTCAAGAAGGGTGAACAACCAGTAATCGGTGTTGGCCAAAATACGTACTACGTGAGGGTCACGGGAAAGGCAGCCTAACATAAAGTCAGCCATGTGTGCCAGAGTCCATCAGGCAGATGACTCTCAATCTCCTCATCCTCTTCCTTCTCTTCTGCCCATCCATGCTGAACAGATGGAATAAAATTTCCATGGCTACTACCCTCTGTAGCGGAGGCAACCGTCTCCTGCTCCTCCTCATCATCCAATTCGCTCTGAGAAGACCAACTGAGGCTATCACCCTGTGTACTTTCTTCCCCCATTTCCACCTCTTCCACATGAAAAGCGTCCACCTTAATTGTGAGCAGCGAGCTTTTGAGTAGACACAGAAGTGGGATGGTTACGCTGATAATAGCATTATCAACACTCACCATCTGTGTTGATTCTTCAAAGTTGCGTAAAACCTCACAGAGGTCAGACATCAATGCCCACTTGTTGCTTGTGAATAGCGGAAGCTGACTAGAAAGTCGACGACCATATTGCAGCTAGTATTCCACTATTGCCCTCTGCTGCTCGCAAAGCCTGGCCAACATGTGGAACGTCAAGTTCCAGCACGTGCTCACGTCGCTCAAGTCGGTGAGCTAGCAATTGCAAGCTCTGCTGCAGCGTTGCCAGACCGGTGGAAGCTGTCGATGACTTGCGGAAATGGGCACACACGCGGCTCACCTTCACCAGTAGCTCAGGCAAATTGGGGTAGGTTTTGAGAAACCACTGAACCACTAGGTTGAACACGTGGGCTAGGCATGGTATGTGTGTGAGCTTGCCGAGCTCCAAAGCCGCCACTAAGTTACGGCCATTATCAGACACAACCATGCCTGCAGCAGACACAGTCTATGGAAAAAGTACATTAAATGTCACAGATATTTTTAGGCTGCGCACACGTTACACAGGAGATGTAGCGGAGATAATGTCGCTGTCACCAGTGGCAAAAAAATATTACACTGAATGTCACTGATATTTCGGATGCGCTAACTTTATACTGGAGATGTAGTGCAGGTAATGTCGCTGCCACCAGCAGCAAAAAAATTTGACTGAATGTCACTGATATTTCGGATACACAAACGTTATACAGGAGATGTAGCTCAGGTCATGTAGCAGGTCAGCGGACACCGTCTACGGAAAAAGTACACTGGATGTCACAGATATTTTTAGGCTGCGCACACGTTAGACAGGAGATGTAGCACAGATAATGTCTCTGCCTGCAGCGGCCAAATAATTGCAAGCTATTTAGCGAAGGTTGCGCTAAAAATATATATTGCTGCCACACACAACAATAGTCCTTAAAAGGACTTTTGGATCTATAACAAGTATAAAAGTTAAAATATTCCTATTTCACTCCCTACACTATCTCTCCCTTCTGCTCTCCAGCTCTCCCTGACTAAGACTGAGCCGAACACGTGTCATCGTGTGCTATATAGCACCCGATGACACGTTCCGGCCAGCCAATCTCTGCAATGCCAGTAGCCAACATGGCTACGGCATTACAGTGACTGGCAGTACTTACCTGCACGTTTATTGGCTGGGTAGCCAACAAACGTGCGGGGAGAGGACTCGAGCATCGTGCTCGAGCACACGCGGTATTCATCCGAACACCACGATGTGCCGAGCATCGCGATGCTCGAGTAAAATTTGTGTTCAGCCGAGCATGCTTGCCCAACACTACTAGTTATGCATGTAACTAACATTGTTCAATGAAACTCCCAATGGCACTGTCAGTACCAAATAAATAATAGATCTATTATTAAGCTGCCAGAAATACTGAAAATTATGCTCTTGTAAATCAAGTACGATTTCTATAATATAACATTTATGGTTATGAGATCTCAAAAACATGTGGATTTCTGCTATTTGCTCTGTGCTTTTGGAGCTTGTTAGTTTTTTTTTTTCAGCAAGGAAAATTATATTTTTGCCTTTGTACAGAATGTCCGCCAAAGTACTTAATACGGTTTAAGGCCTCTTTCACACTTGCGTTGTCCGGATCCGTCGTGTACTCCATTTGCCGGAGGTGCCTGCCGGATCCGTAACACCGCAAGTGAACTGAAAGCATTTGAAGACGGATCCGGAAATGCGTTCAGTGTTACTATGGCACCCAGGACGCTATTAAAGTCCTGGTTGCCATAGTAGTAGTGGGGAGCAGTATACTTACCGTCCGTGCGGCTCCCGGGGCGCTCCAGAATGACGTCAGAGCGCCCCATGCGCATGGATGACGTGATCCATGCGACACGTCATCCATGCGCGTGGGGCGCCCTGACGTCACTCTGAAGCGCCCCGGGAGCCGCACGGACGGTAAGTATACTGCTCCCCACTACACTTTACCATGGCAACCAGGACTTTAGCATCCTGGCAGCCATGGTAACCATTCAGAAAAAGCTAAACGTTGGATCCGGTAATGCGCCGAAACGACGTTTAGCTTAAGGCCGGATCCGGATTAATGCCTTTCAATGGGCATTAATTCCGGATCCGGCCTTGCGGCAAGTGTTCAGGATTTTTGACCGGTGCAAAAAGCGCAGCATGCTGCGGTATTTTCTCCGGCCAAAAAACGTTCCGTTCCGGAACTGAAGACATCTTGATGCATCCTGATGCATCCTGAACGGATTTCTTTCCATTCAGAATGCATGGGGATAATCCTGATCAGGATTCTTCTGGCATAGAGCCCCGACGACGGAACTCTATGCCGGAACAGAACAACGCAAGTGTGAAAGAGCCCTAAGTGATGTAAATGACCTAAACTATTAAAATTTTTGCAGTCAATTAACATTCTGGCAATGAAATTGTGTTTGGCTCGTAAAGCCAATTGTCATTCAAAACTGAAAATAATCAGAAAAAATATATTCTTTAAAAAATATAATTTTAGACATTTAGATTTTGGATATACAGGGAGTGCAGAATTATTAGGCAAGTTGTATTTTTGAGGATTAATTTTATTATTGAACAACAACCATGTTCTCAATGAACCCAAAAAACTCATTAATATCAAAGCTGAATATTTTTGGAAGTAGTTTTTAGTTTGTTTTTAGTTTTAGCTATTTTAGGGGGATATCTGTGTGTGCAGGTGACTATTACTGTGCATAATTATTAGGCAACTTAACAAAAAACAAATATATACCCATTTCAATTATTTATTTTTACCAGTGAAACCAATATAACATCTCAACATTCACAAATATATACATTTCTGACATTCAAAAACAAAACAAAAACAAATCAGTGACCAATATAGCCACCTTTCGTTGCAAGGACACTCAAAAGCCTGCCATCCATGGATTCTGTCAGTGTTTTGATCTGTTCACCATCAACATTGCGTGCAGCAGCAACCACAGCCTCCCAGACACTGTTCAGAGAGGTGTACTGTTTTCCCTCCTTGTAAATCTCACATTTGATGATGGACCACAGGTTCTCAATGGGGTTCAGATCAGGTGAACAAGGAGGCCATGTCATTAGATTTTCTTCTTTTATACCCTTTCTTGCCAGCCACGCTGTGGAGTACTTGGACGCGTGAGATGGAGCATTGTCCTGCATGAAAATCATGTTTTTCTTGAAGGATGCAGACTTCTTCCTGTACCACTGCTTGAAGAAGGTGTCTTCCAGAAACTGGCAGTAGGACTGGGAGTTGAGCTTGACTCCATCCTCAACCCGAAAAGGCCCCACAAGCTCATCTTTGATGATACCAGCCCAAACCAGTACTCCACCTCCACCTTGCTTGCGTCTGAGTCGGACTGGAGCTCTCTGCCCTTTACCAATCCAGCCACGGGCCCATCCATCTGGCCCATCAAGACTCACTCTCATTTCATCAGTCCATAAAACCTTAGAAAAATCAGTCTTGAGATATTTCTTGGCCCAGTCTTGACGTTTCAGCTTGTGTGTCTTGTTCAGTGGTGGTCGTCTTTCAGCCTTTCTTACCTTGGCCATGTCTCTGAGTATTGCACACCTTGTGCTTTTGGGCACTCCAGTGATGTTGCAGCTCTGAAATATGGCCAAACTGGTGGCAAGTGGCATCTTGGCAGCTGCACGCTTGACTTTTCTCAGTTCATGGGCAGTTATTTTGCGCCTTGGTTTTTCCACACGCTTCTTGCGACCCTGTTGACTATTTTGAATGAAACGCTTGATTGTTCGATTATCACGCTTCAGAAGCTTTGCAATTTTAAGAGTGCTGCATCCCTCTGCAAGATATCTCACTATTTTTGACTTTTCTGAGCCTGTCAAGTCCTTCTTTTGACCCATTTTGCCAAAGGAAAGGAAGTTGCCTGATAATTATGCACACCTGATATAGGGTGTTGATGTTATTAGACCACACCCCTTCTCATTACAGAGATGCACATCACCAAATATGCCTAATTGGTAGTAGGCTTTCGAGCCTATACAGCTTGGAGTAAGACAACATGCATAAAGAGGATGATGTGGTCAAAATACTCATTTGCCTAATAGTTCTGCACTCCCTGTAAGTACTCTAAATTAATAATGGCATTTAGTAACTTTTAATGGTCTGTGATAGCAATATACTGGTGCAATTGCTATGTTTAATCCCTTCCCAACCTCTGCCGTATATGTATGGCGGAAGTCGGGTCTTTAATCCCTTCAAGACCCTGCCATTTTTCACCGTCCTGACCATCGCTATTTTGGAAATATAACATGTCTCATTTTGTGTGGTAACAACTTTGTAATGCTTTTACTTAGCCAAGCAATTCTGAGATTGATTTTTGTGACACATCATACTGTACTTCATGGCAGTGGAAAATTTAAGTCGATATATTTTACTTTTATTTATTAAAACAAATCTACAGAAATACCAAATGTACAAAAAAAAATGGAAAAATGTGCAAAGTTCTAAATTTTTATTTCCCTACTTTTAAGATGGGTAGTGATACCTCATGATATAGTTATTAACATTCACCATATGTTTACTTCATGTTGGCATTATTTTGTAAATTTCTTTTTATTCTTTTAGGACGTTAGAAGGCTTAACATTTTAGAAGCATGTTTTTAAAGTTGTCAAGAAAATTTCCAAAACCGACTTTTTAAATCACCGATTCAGTTATGGAGTATTTTTTAGGGGCTTACATAATAAAGAAACACCCATAAATGACCCCATTTTAGAAACTATACCCCTCAACTCCTTAAGGACACAGCCTTATTTCACCTTAAGGACCAGGCCATTTTTTGCAAATCTGACCAATGTCACTTTAAGTGGTGATAACTTTAAAACACTTTGACTTATCCAGGCCATTCTGAGATTGTTTTTGTATCATATATTGTTCTTCATGACACTGGTAAAATAAAGTCCAAAAAAATTCATTTTCTATTTATAAAAAAATACCAAATTTGTAAAAAATGAAAAATTTCCAAGTTTCAAATTCTCTACTTCTATAATACATAGTAATACCTCCAAAAATAGTTATTACTTTACATTCCCCATATGTCTACTTCATGTTTGGATCATTTTGGGAATGATATTTAATTTTTGGGGATGTTACAAGGCTTAGAAGTTTAGAAGCAAATTTTCCATAACCCAATTTTTAGGGACCAGTTCAGGTCTGAAGTCACTTTGTGAGGCTTACATAATAGAAACCACCCAAAAATGACCACATTCTAGAAACTACACCCCTCAAGGTATTCAAAACAGATTTTACAAACTTTGTTAACGCTTTAGGTGTTCCACAAGAGTTATTGGCAAATGGAGATGAAATTTCAGAATTTAAATTTTTTGGCATGGTGGATGTTTCATTTCAGATACATTAGCAGTCTGCTTCTCCTCCTCTCTATCTGCTGCTCCGTCTCTCCCTCTAAACTCCCCTCCTCTTCCTCTCTTGTGGGCACCCACGTGACGTCCATCGACACGTCATCATCGTATTCGTCACCTTCACCACCACTGACCTTAGAGATCTCGGAGTAGGCAGCAACAGCAGGGACCACCCTCCTTGGGCTGATCTGGGTACTGTCGTCAGACTGCTGGGTGGCGACCGTTGACACCTCCTCTTCCTGATCCAATGCCAATAATGGCTGCGCATCGGTAAGCTCTTGTAATGGATGGGAAAATAATTCCTCTGACTCGAGCGGAGGGTATATGGTGGTGGTGTCTTTGGGGGTGCACACAGCAGAGAGTGAAGAGGTGCAGATAGAGAGGATGAGGAGGGTGCAGAAGCGGAAGGCTGAGTGAGCTACTCAACCAAGTCTGGTGTGCCCTTTGACATAATCACATGCACCTTCTGCAACTTTCCACTTAGGCTCCAGCCTGGTGCACCTGCCCGACCCCTACCACCCCTGCGGAATGGCCTGCCTCTTCCTCTGCCTGCCATTTTCAAAATTACCCTGTGACAAAAGTCCTTATAGAAGAGCAGTATTTGTGGAAGAAGGTCTATCACACCCCTGCCTCAATCAGTTTTTTGGGGGGCAACAGGTAAATCACACCAGTAGAAATTATTGTCTCCAATAGTGTTTGTCACTCTGTGTAGATGCAGTAACGCAGCAAAACCACAGACAAATGCTGCACTACCTAAATGCACTATATAGAAAGTATATTATTCGTGTATATAACACCCCTGCTTCAATCAGTTTTTTGGGGAGGCAATTGGTTAATTACACCAGTAGAAATTATTTCTTCAAATAGTGTTTGTCACTCTGTGTAGATGCGGTAACGCAGCAAAACTGCAGACAAATGCTGCGCTACCTAAATGCACTATATAGAAAGTATATTATTAGTATATAACACCCCTGTGTCAATCTGTTTTTTTGGGGGGCAACTGGTAAATCACACCAGTAGATTATTTATTCCAATAGCGTTTGGCACAGTGTGTGGCTGCAGTATCGCAGCAGAACCGCACACAACTGCTGCACAATACAATTGCACTATAATATACTTTCTATGTTAGAAAGTATATTCTAAGTATACTAGACATTAAGCCCGTTACAATAAGGGGCGCTAGAACAGTAGTGCTGGCACTGTGATAAAGGATCTGTGGATGGCACTGTGATGGGGGGATCTGTGGATGACACTGTTATGGGGGATCTGTGGATGACACTGTTATGGGGGATCTGTGGATGACACTGTTATGGGGGATCTGTGGATGACACTGTTATGGGGGTATCTGTAAATGGTACTGTTATGGTGGATCTGTGGATGGTACTGTTATGGGGGGATCTGTGGATGGCACTGTTATGGGGGGATCTGTGAATGACACTGTTATGGGGGGATCTGTGGATGACACTGTTATGGGGGGATCAGTGGATGGCACTGTTATGGGGGACCTTTGGATGGCACTGTTATGGGGGGACCTGTGGATGACACTGTTATGGGGCTGGTCTGTGGCTGACACTTATTGGGGTCTGTGGCTGACACTGTTATGGGGGTATATGTGGCTGACACTGTTAGGCTACTTTCACACTAGCGTTCTGGTGTCCGCTCGTGAGCTCCGTTTGAAGGGGCTCACGAGCGGCCCCGAACGCATCCGTCTGGCCCTAATGCATTCTCAGTGGAGGCGGATCCACTGAGAAGGCATCCGCCTGCCAGCGCTCAGCCTCCGCTCCGCTCAGTGAGCGGACACCTGAACGCTGCTTGCAGCGTTCGGGTGTCCGCCTGGCCGTGCGGAGGCGAGCGGATCCGTCCAGACTTATAATGGAAGTCAATGGGGACGGATCCGCTTGAAGATGACACCATATGGCTCAATCTTCAAGCGGATCCGTTCCCTATTGACTTTCAATGTAAAGTCTGAACGGATCCGCTCAGGCTACTTTCAGACTTAGAAAATTTTCTAAGTAATAATGCAGACGGATCCGTTCTGAACGGATGCAAACGTCTGCATTATCGGAGCGGATCTGTCTGATGAAACATCAGACGGATCCGCTCCGAACGCTAGTGTGAAAGTAGCCTTATGGGGGTATCTGTGGATGACACTGTTATGGGGCTGGTCTGTGGCTGACACTTATTGGGGTCTGTGGGTGACACTGTTATGGGGGTATCTGTGGATGACACATAGCATCTTATGCTATGTGTCATCCACAGATCCCCCCATAACAGTGTCGCTGTTTAGTGTGAATGTAATGGCAGCGGGACCCGGTGCAGTCACTGTATTGCACCGGCCCCGCTCAGAGTAGTAATACTTTGAATAACTGTAATAATAATAACGATCACTTCACTTCTTCACTTACTACATGGTGAGGCAGGAGGCCGGGCGGGCGGCCAGGCACTGGCAGCATAACTCACTACGTCATGCGCCTGCGCCGACTGCTTCATTCATGCAGTGGGCGGAGCAGGTGCGTCACTTAGTGAGTTACGCTACCAGTGCCTGGCCGCCCGCCAGGCCTCCTGCCTCATTATGTAGTAAGTGAGCGGGGCAGGTGCAATACAGTGACTGCCCCCCGCTGCCATTACAATAGGATGCTGCACATGTAGTGTCCGTGGAGTGTGTGCCGATGGAGCGGCGTCTGGCCGCACTGCGCGTGTGGGGAAGCGGGCGCATGCGCAGTGCGGCATAATGAGTAAGATAGCCGGCTCTAAGTGTGGACGGCTCCCCGGGATCTGTGACGGCTGCGCTGTCCCGTGTGCTCCGGGCAGAGTATAACTCTGAAAGCCGCTGTGCCCAGCTCCCGGCATCCTCCTCCCTGAGCGCTGCTGTCCCACCGCTGTGCCCCCGAGCCCGACTCTGCGACCTGGATTGGCCTGTTTGTGTGTGTCCGTCGGCTGCGCATGCACACTTCTATAATCGGCACTGCAGGCACTGTGACTGGTGGCTGATATGACTGCAGGCACTGTGACTGGTGGCTGATATGACTGCCACTGACTGGTAGTGCTGAGACCACTTGCACTGTGACTGGTGACTGATACAGCTGTCACTGACTGGTGGTGCTGAGACCACTGGCACTGTGACTGGTGGCTGATATGGCTGGCACTGACTGGTGGTGCTGAGAGCACTGGCACTGTGACTGGTGGCTGATACTGCTGGCACTGATTGCTGGCACTGACTGGTAGTGCTGAGACCACTTGCACTGTGACTGATACAGCTGTCACTGACTGGTGGTGCTGAGACCACTGGCACTGTGACTGGTGGCTGATACGGCTGGCAGTGACTAGTGGTGCTGAGAGCACTGGCACTGTGACTGGTGGCTGATACTGCTGGCACTGATTGCTGGCACTGACTGCTGGCACTGACTGGTGGTGCTGAGACTGTGGGCACTGTGACTGGTGCCTGAGATGGCTGGCAAGGACTGGTGGTGCTGAGACTGCAGCTGATGGCTGAAACAGCTGGCACTGACTGATGGCTGAGACGACTGGCAGTGCCACGTGGTGCTGAGACTGCTGTCACTGTGACTAGTGGCTGATACGGCTGGCACTGACTGGTGGTGCTGAGACCACTGGCACTGTGACTGGTGGCTGATAGAGCTGTCACTAACTGGTGGTGCTGAAACCACTATCACTGTGACTGGTGGCTAATACGCTTGGCACTGACTGGTGGTGCTGAGACTGCTGTCACTGTGACTGGTGGCTGATACAGCTGGCACTGACTGCTAGAACTGACTAGGACTGTGACTGGTGCCTGAGATGGCTGGCACGGACTGGTGGTGCTGAGACTGCAGCTGATGGCTGAAACAGCTGGCGCTGACTGGTGGCTGAGATGACTGGCAGTGCCACGTGGTGCTGAGACTGCTGGCGCGTTTTGGTGTCCGCCTGGTGGTGCGGAGCCGAACGGATCCGTACTGACTTACAATGTAAGTCAATGGGGACGGATCCGTTTACATTGACACAATATTGGTGCAATTGTAAACGGATCCGTCCCCCATTGACTTTCAATGTAAAGTCAGAGTCCCTATTTTAGGCTACTTTCACACCTGCGCTAGGTGCGGATCCGTCTGGTATCTGCTCAGACGGATCCGCACATATAAATGCAAACGATGGTATCCGTTCAGTGCGGATCCGTCTGCATAACAACTTTTTCAGATCTGAGTTTTCACTATCGTGAAAACTCAGATCCGACAGTATATTCTAACACAGAGGCGTTCCCATGGTGATGGGGACGCTTCAAGTTAGAATATACTAAGAACTGTGTACATAACTGCCCCCTGCTGCCTGGCAGCACCCGATCTCTTACAGGGGGCTGTGATCCGCACAATTAACCCCTCAGGTGCCGCATTGGTGGCCAGTGCGGCCCCCCTCCCTCCCTCCCCAGTATAAAAAGCATTGGTGGCCAGTGCAGCCCCCCCCTCCCTCCCCAGTATTAAAAGCAATATGTGGCCAGTGCGGCCTCCCCCCCTCTAATTAAAATCCCTCCCCATCATTGGTGGCCAATGCGGCCCCCCCCTCCCTCCCTTCCCAGTATCTCTTCCCCCCCCATGTCCCAGTATCATAGTGCCATCCCCCCCCCCAGAAAAAGTGCCAGTATCAAGTGCCTCCCCCCCCCCTTGTGCCAGTATCATAGTGCCAAACCCACCCATGTGCCAGTATCATAGTGCCAAACCCACCCATGTGCCAGTATCATAGTGCCAAACCCGCCCATGTGCCAGTATCAAGTGCCAACCCCCCCCCCCCACGTGCCAGTATCAAGTGCCTCTCTCCTCCCCCCATGTCCCAGTATCATAGTGCCATCTCCCCCCCCCCCAAAGTGCCAGTATCAAGTGCCTCTCTCCTTCCCCCCATGTCCCAGTATCATAGTGCCATCTCCCCCCCCAAAAGTACCAGTATCAAGTGCCTCTCTTCTCCCCCACCCATGTCCCAGTATCATAGTCCCATCTCCCCCCCTAAAAGTGCCAGTATCAAGTGCCTCTCTCCTTCCCCCCATGTGCCAGTATCATAGTGCCAACCCCCCCCCCATGTGCCAGTATCAGGTGCCAACCCCCCTCCCCCCATGTGCCAGTATCATAGTGCCAAACCCCCCCACGTGCCAGTATCAAGTGCCTCATTCCTCCCCCCATGTCCCAGTATCATAGTGCCATCTCCCCCCCCCCCAAAAGTGCCAGTATCAAGTGCCTCTCTCCTTCCCCCCATGTGCCAGTATTATAGTGCCAACCCCCCCCATGCGCCAGTATCAGGTGCCACAACCCCCCTCCCCCCATGTGCCAGTATCAAGTGCCTCCCGCTCCCCCCATGGCAGTAACAGTCGGGTATTAAAAAAAAAAAAAAAAAACACTTATACACTCCATGTCAGCGATGCGATGCAGCCTCTTCCTGTGTCCCGCCCTGTATGTCCATATATGGAGTCAGTGCTTGTGTATTCTAATTTAGCCTGTATTTCAGAAAAGTTTCTGCCGGGATTCGAACCCACGACCTTCTGTATCAGAGGCAAAGCACTTACCCACACAGCCATAAAGGCTGCATTACAACTGATTGAAAAAATATGAGACTTCTACTGTTATAGCTGGCTAAGTGTACATCTATACACATGACAGCCGCCCTAACACACCCAGCACTGCTATATCTCTATATGACAGCTGTCCCAGCACACTCAGCTCTGCTATATCTCTATATATGATAGCTGCCCCAGCACACCCAGCTCTGCTACATCTGTGTCTGGGTTTGAATCCCAGACACATCTCTCCCTCTCCTGAGGACGGCAATACAAATGACTATGCCTGGGATTCGTAAATGCCGGCCCTGCTAGTGTCATCCGGTGCGGCCCGTATCCCCCGCACCCCCCTTGCAACGCCACTGCCTGCGGCCGGCCGGGCGCTCCTCCTACTGGTAAGTGAAAGGTCTGTGCGGTGCATTGCTTATAGCACAGACCTTTCACTTACCAGTAAGAGGAGCGCCCGGCCGGCCACAGACAGCGCAGGTAAGTATAATGCTTCTAAAATTGCTAAGTAACCATGGCAGCCAGGACTGCAGTAGCGTCTTGGCTGCCATGGTAAACGATCGGACCCCCAGCGATTAAACTGGGACTCCGATCGGAACTCTCCGCTGCCACCAATGATGGGGGGGGCGCACTGGCCACCAATGAATTTAATACTGGGGAGGGAGGGGGCCGCATTGGCCACCAATGAATTTAAAACTGGGGAGGGAGGGGGATCTGCCCCCTGCTGCCTGGCAGCACCTGATCTCTTACAGGGGACTATGATACACACAATTAACCCCTCAGGTGCGGCACCTGAGGGGTTAATTGTGCGGATCACAGCCCCCTGTAAGAGATCGGGTGCTGCCAGGCAGCAAGGGGCAGTTATGTACACAGTTCTTAGTATATTCTAACTTGAAGCGTCCCCATCACCATGAATGAATATACGGTCGGATCTGAGTTTCACGATCTAACTCAAATCCGATGGTATATTCTAACATAGAGGCGTTCCCATGGTGATGGGGACGCTTCAAGTTAAAATATACCATCGGATTGGAGAAAACTCTGATCGGATGGTATATAATCGGCACACACTCACCCTGCTGTGTGTGTGGAGTGTGTGCTGATTGGTTTGTGCGCTGCCTGTGTGCTGATTGGTTTGTGCGCTGCACATGCGCACTTCACTAATCGGCACACACGCATGGACAACAGCCCTGAGCACCTACACAGGGCTTTTATTAGTATAGATTACACCCCTCAGTATGTCACACCTATCGATAGCAAACCTATACCAGTCCTTAAAAGGACTTTTGTGGCCCTATTAGCTAGCGATTTGTGTCCCTAACGGTCTGTCCCTGCTCCACACATCAACCTCTCCCTACACTGGCAAAAGACCGAATGTAAAATGTATAAGGTAGGAGTTATGTCCATGTGCTGAAACATCTCAATTGGCTGTCCTATACCACCTGATGGATGTGTCATGGTTCAGAGTTCTTCACAATGTAAAAGAATATGTCGGGCGCGAATATCGGCATATGTTCGCATGTTCGGCGAATCGCGAACGCGCAAAGTTCGCCGCAAAACGACCGCCGGGCTAACTGCAAGGCCATCTCTATATGCAAATACATAAATCACTGGAAAAGGTGAACCACCATTTTATGCAACTGGCTAATCCCTCAGGCTGATGTTAAAAACTGAGACTTTAGCCAATGTAATCCAGCCAGGAACACAACGGAGCCCTTTTGCACCACCATCAAGGTATCTCATTGTGGTATGGGTCCTACTACTAGACTACCTATGGTGTGTGAACACGGTTTGAAGGGTGCTAAGATCCAACTCACAGCCAAGCTCCCACATACCTCCATAGTGAGATCACTCATGCAGTGGGAGAAGGCTGCAAGCCCCACCTATAACAGGCCATGTGACACAGGATACCAGGGGCACTAGAATGTTACCAGCATTACGCAATGGCACATTCCATACATATAAAGAAAAATCACGAAAATAAAGTGGCCTAAATGGGAGGAAATGCTCAAATTCCCCAAACAATGTATCGTGTTTATAACCGGGGGAGCAATTCCTCCGCATGTGATCCGTTGCAAGGAGGCCAAGGAGTTTATTAGCCAGAACACAGATGTGTTCTTAGACCTCAATGGACGCACTTCCACAATTCGGCATGACATTGTCACTGAGCCTCAGGCGAAAGTCTGGTTAAAACCATACCGGGTACCTGAGGCTCGGCGACAAGCCATCTCGGAGGAAGTGCAACTAATGCTGCAACTAGACGTCATAGAGGAGTCTAAAAGTGAGTGGGCCAGCCCTATAGTATTGATACCCAAACCGGACGGAACGTTACGGTTTTGTAACGACTTTATAAAATTGAACGAGATTTCTAAGTTCGATGCATATCCCATGCCCCGAGTCGACGAGCTAATTGAAAGGTTAGGATAAGCCCGATATTTTTCAGTTTTGGACCTCACGAAAGGGTATTGGCAGGTACCCTTAACTTAGGCTACTAAAGAGAAAACTGCCTTCATCACACCGGAGGGGTTATATCAGTACAAGGTGTTACGCTTTGGTTTGCATAGCGCCCCCGCCACCTTTCAAAGGCTAATGGATATTGTACTTCATCCACATCGTCAGTATGCTTCGGCATACCTGGACGATATCGTCATCCACAGTACCAACTCGGAAAGTCACCTACCCAAAGTACAGGCTGTAGTGGACTCCCTTAGGAAGGCTGGGCTAACCGCTAACCCAAAAAAATGCATCATAGGGTTAGAGGAGACTAAGTACCTGGGGTATGTCATTGGGCGCAGAGTTATCAAACCTCAAGTGAACAAAATAGAGGCGATTTTGAATTGGCCCTGAACTGTCACCACTAAGCAAGTAAAGTCCTCCTGGGAATGGTGGGCTATTATATGGGGTTTGTTCCCCACTTTGCTACAGTGGCAGTGCCATTGACAGGGCTCTTGAAAGGACGCAGGTCGTGATGGTTTTGGTGACGCCTGACTTCAAGCGGAAATTCATAGTACAGACGGACGCCTCTGAAGTAGGACTCGGTGCTGTACTGTCTCAGGAAGTTAACGGGGAGGAGCATCCCATTGTCTTCCTAAGCCGCAAGCTTACCCCAGCCGAAACCAGGTACAGTACACTGCGTGCAGAATTATTAGGCAAATTTGTATTTTGACCACATCATCCTCTTTATGCATGTTGTCTTACTCCAAGCTGTATAGGCTCGAAAGCCTACTACCAATTAAGCATATTAGGTGATGTGCATCTCTGTAATGAGAAGGGGTGTGGTCTAATGACATCAACACCCTATATTAGGTGTGCATAATTATTAGGCAACTTCCTTTCCTTTGTCAAAATGGGTCAAAAGAAGGACTTGACAGGCTCAGAAAAGTCAAAAATAGTGAGATATCTTGCAGAGGGATGCAGCACTCTTAAAAGTGCAAAGCTTCTGAAGCGCGATCATCGAACAATCAAGCGTTTCATTCAAAATAGTCAACAGGGTCGCAAGAAGCATGTGGAAAAGCCAAGGCGCAAAATAACTGCCCATGAACTGAGAAAAGTCAAGCGTGCAGCTGCAACATCACTGGAGTGCCCAAAAGCACAAGGTGTGCAATACTCAGAGACATGGCCAAGGTAAGAAATGCTGAAAGACGACCACCACTGAACAAGACACACAAGCTGAAACGTCAAGACTGGGCCAAGAAATATCTCAAGACTGATTTTTCTAAGGTTTTATGGACTGATGAAATGAGAGTGAGTCTTGATGGGCCAGATGGATGGGCCCGTGGCTGGATTGGTAAAGGGCAGAGAGCTCCAGTTCGACTCAGACGCCAGCAAGGTGGAGGTGGAGTACTGGTTTGGGCTGGTATCATCAAAGATGAGCTTGTGGGGCCTTTTCGGGTTGAGGATGGAGTCAAGCTCAACTCCCAGTCCTACTGCCAGTTTCTGGAAGACACCTTCTTCAAGCAGTGGTACAGGAAGAAGTCTGCATCCTTCAAGAAAAACATGATTTTCATGCAGGACAATGCTCCATCACACGCGTCCAAGTACTCCACAGCGTGGCTGGCAAGAAAGGGTATAAAAGAAGAAAATCTAATGACATGGCCTCCTTGTTCACCTGATCTGAACCCCATTGAGAACCTGTGGTCCATCATCAAATGTGAGATTTACAAGGAGGGAAAACAGTACACCTCTCTGAACAGTGTCTGGGAGGCTGTGGTTGCTGCTGCACGCAATGTTGATGGTGAACAGATCAAAACACTGACAGAATCCATGGATGGCAGGCTTTTGAGTGTCCTTGCAAAGAAAGGTGGCTATATTGGTCACTGATTTGTTTTTGTTTTGTTTTTGAATGTCAGAAATGTATATTTGTGAATGTTGAGATGTTATATTGGTTTCACTGGTAAAAATAAATAATTGAAATGGGTATATATTTGTTTTTTGTTAAGTTGCCTAATAATTATGCACAGTAATAGTCACCTGCACACACAGATATCCCCCTAAAATAGCTAAAACTAAAAACAAACTAAAAACTACTTCCAAAAATATTCAGCTTTGATATTAATGAGTTTTTTGGGTTCATTGAGAACATGGTTGTTGTTCAATAATAAAATTAATCCTCAAACATACAACTTGCCTAATAATTCTGCACTCCCTGTATAGTAGAGAGAGAGTGCCTGGCTATCAAGTGGGCACTCAAGTCTCTCCGCTACTATTTGTTGGGGAGAAAGTTCCGCCTGGTGAATGACCACTCCCCTCTCAAGTGGATGAGCCAGGCCAAAGATAGAAATGCCTGAGTCACCAGGTGGTTCCTGTCCTTACAGGACTTTAAGTTCTCCGTAGAACACAGGGCAGGCCGCTTGCAGGGTAACCCCTCAGGGTTGAACAAAGGGGGAGGTATGTAAGAAGGTACAAGGAATCATCGTGGATGATAGGTACAGTAGGTGTTTGTGAGATTGTGCTTTTAACACGACAGCGTCGCGCTGATACTCGGCAACATGGTGCCGAGATCTCGCACTCACTGGAATAGTGACAGCACATCCCAGCAAGCGCGTCATAGAAGCGACGGGAGATCCGACTTGGATTCCCGCCAATTCTACACATGTGCGGCGTTTGTTATGAATCCTGAGGGGGAAGTCACCGCCGGATTTTAAATAAAAATCCGGCCTGGGTCCCCCCCTCAGGAGCATACCGGGCCCTTAGGTCTGTTATGGGTTGTAAGGAGAGCCCCCCCTACGCCGAAAAAAATGGCGTAGGGGGTCCCCCTACAATCCATACCAGACCCGTATCCAAAGCACGCTACCCGGCCAGCCAGGAAGGGAGTGGGGACGAGCGAGCGCCCCCCCCCCCCTCCTGAGCCGTACCAGGCTGCATGCCCTCAACATGGGGGGGTTGGGTGCTCTGGGGCAGGGGGCACACTGCGGCCCCCCACCTCAGAGCACCCTGTCCCCATGTGAATGAGTATGGGGTACATCGTACCCCTACCCATTCACCTGCAAGAAAAGTGGTAAAAACACAAATAAACCACACAGTGTATTAAAATATTTTATTTTTCTGCTCCGGAGGCCGCCCCCTGTCTTCTTTATTAGCTCTTTTACCAGGGGGGGCTCTTCTTCTTCCGCTATCCCGACGGGTCTTCTCCGCTATCCGGGGGGTCTTCTCAACTCTCCGGGGTTCTCCTTCTGTCTTCTCCGCTATCCGGGGGGGTCTTCTCAACTCTCCGGGGTTCTCCTTCTGTCTTCTCCGCTATCCGGGGGGGTCTTCTCAACTCTCCGGGGTTCTCCTTCTGTCTTCTCCTTCTGTCTTGTTGACTCGGCGCACCCCGGTTCTTCGTCTCGCGAGACGTCTCGCGAGACGAAGAACCGGGGTGCGCCGAGTCTCGCGAGACGAAGAACCGGGTTGCGCCGAGTCAACAAGACAGAAGGAGAAGACAGAAGGAGAACCCCGGAGAGTTGAGAAGACCCCCCCGGATAGCGGAGAAGACAGAAGGAGAACCCCGGAGAGTTGAGAAGACCCCCCGGATAGCGGAGAAGACAGAAGGAGAACCCCGGAGAGTTGAGAAGACCCCCCGGATAGCGGAGAAGACCCGTCGGGATAGCGGAAGAAGAAGAGCCCCCCCTGGTAAAAGAGCTAATAAAGAAGACAGGGGGCGGCCTCCGGAGCAGAAAAATAAAATATTTTAATACACTGTGTGGTTTATTTGTGTTTTTACCACTTTTCTTGCAGGTGAATGGGTAGGGGTACGATGTACCCCATACTCATTCACTTAGGGTGGGGGGCCGGTATCTGGGGGCCCCCTTATTAAAGGGGGCTCCCAGATTCCGATAAGCCTCCCGCCCGCATACCCCGACAACCAACGGCCAGGGTTGTCGGGAAGGGGCCCTGTCCTCATCAACATGGGGACAGGGTGCTCTGAGGTGGGGGGGCCGCAGTGCGCCCCCTGCCCCAGAGCACCCAACCCCCCCATGTTGAGGGCATGCAGCCTGGTACGGCTCAGGAGGGGGGGGGGGGGGGGGGGGCGCTCGCTCGTCCCCACTCCCTTCCTGGCTGGCCGGGTAGCGTGCTTTGGATACGGGTCTGGTATGGATTGTAGGGGGACCCCCTACGCCGTTTTTTTCGGCGTAGGGGGGGCTCTCCTTACAACCCATAACAGACCTAAGGGCCCGGTATGCTCCTGAGGGGGGGACCCAGGCCGGATTTTTATTTAAAATCCGGCGGGGACTTCCCCCTCAGGATTCATAACAAACGCCGCACACGTGTAGAATTGGCGGGAATCCAAGTCGGATCTCCCGTCGCTTCTATGACGGCTCTGTCTCCATCGCGGCAAGCCAGCTCGGCGCTGGCTCCCGCGATGGGGCTCGTAGGTGCTCAATCTCGCCGAGAAAGAGAGCGAGATTGACACAAAATCGGGTTCACCTACTGTATGTGTCACCAAGGTTCCTGGCCTCGGTGGAGTAAGAGCCAGTTTTCATGTGTCAGCAGCAGTTGCTGTGTGACACCTTGCTATCTAGTATGGCTGCAAATCGCTGATCCGGTACGGCTCTTACTGGGGGTAGTCAAAGTGCTGGGTGGGTGACTACTCCCCACGGTCCAGGCCGGGTTTTGACAGGCCTAAAAAAAAACAGCCAGCAATGTCAGAGCTGTGTGAAACTCTGCTGAGATCTGAGGCCTGTGTGTGGGCTGAAAGCTGAAGACAGTGTGTCGGGCGAGCAGGCTGCCTAAAGCCTGCAGTGGACTTTCGGAGGCTGAGCATTTAGGCGGTTGTGGATTAAACACCCCGGATCAAAGGTGAATGTTTTTCTGTATGAACTGTTTTGGTAGTGAACTAACACCAATACTGAAAATGGACTGTACAATGGCAACCATCGGCCCCCTGTCATTGCAGAGTGGGGGCCGATGGAGAGACAGAGGGTGTCCCCTCCCTCTGCAAACCCTTTAGATAATGCGTTCTGCATTGACCACAGCATATAAAGAGTTAATCCACCGGCATCAGAGCTTTTAATGATTCTGGCTGATACAGCAGGGGCCTGGCTGTCAGTAACAGCCAGGCCCCTGCACCGTTCGAGCGAGCACCACTCCTGCACCATACTATTATGGCGGAGGCCGGGAACTCGCTTCAAATTTTTATTTTAGCTTCCCACTGCATCATATGCCTTATTAAATGGTGCCATTTAAAACTTCAACTTGCCCTGCAAGAAAAACAAGCCTCATACTGATATGTCAATGATAAAATAAAAAAGTTATGGCTCCGGGAAAGCAGGAAGTAAAAAAAACAAAATGCAAAAATTGAAAATCCTAGGGTCCCCAAGGGGTTAAGGCCTAATGCTTATGTCTCTAATCTATTTCTGTTTTGCTTTGTATGGAGCCATGGTAGGACACCTGGACATTTCATGGAGACTTACTTTTGATGGCTTAAAGAGGCCCTTTCTGGTGGATTCCCTATGAATCCAGCATACAGAATGTGTCATGTCCCAATCCAATCCAACGAACAGAGCTTTTCTCGCATAGAAGCTTTGTTGTGCATGAGGACTGAAAAGAATGAATAGTGCTATTGGGATGTCACCATTACTTGAACTTGTTGTATTACAATGAGCTCTTTTATTGTAAACTCCATCACACTTACCTAGAATATTTTATTAATTTATTTTTGTTTTATTCAGATCTCTGACTGTGATCTGTGAATGACAAAGTACTACATTCTCTTCTCCCTGGTACATCCCTCTACTTAATTTTTAAGTTCTGCCAAACCTTCAACATGTTGAGATATCATTGTTAGTAACCAATTCCCAGTTATTTAACCGCTTCACGTCCGCCCATAGACTATAAACGTCCTATGGGTGGACGTCTATTTCTGACAGCACGTTTTAAAACGTCCTGTCAGAAATAGCAGCTGCACGCTAATCGTGCAGCTGCTGATCGGGTTGCCCGCTGTCAGTAAAAGCAGGGCAACCCTAAGACAAGGCAGGGACAGTTCCCAGGTGTCCCTGCCTTCACGATCGCTGCAGACACAGCGCTCACCGAGCGCTGTGTCTGCAGAGAAGGAAGCGCTGTGCGCTTCCTGTTCCGGCCCAGCGGTCATGTGACCGCCGTGACCGGAGTGTGCAGGAGCTGTGTGAGGTCTCTCAGAGACCTCGATCAGCCCTGCTGTGAGGCTGTACAGCGCAGGATTGCTGCTGTACAGCCTCTCTAGGGGTGCATTTGTCCTGTAACTGGGGCTACTATGTCAGCCCCAGTTACAGGAGAAATCAACTGTGAAAAAAAAAAGAAAAAGTGAAGCAAATGTCCCCCAGAGGTCTTGTATGACCTTATGGGGGACGAAAAGTGTAAAAAAAAATAAAAAAAAATAAAGGGTTGAAAAAATAAAATAAAATAAAGTTTCACATGTAAAAAAAAAAAAAGTTCCCAAGTTAGGAATAAAAAAAAAAAATTTAAAATAGAAAAAATAAAATAAAATAGACATATTAGGTATTGCCGCGTCCGTAAAAACCAGCTTTATAAAAATATCACATGACCTAACCCCTCGGGGGAACACCGTAAAAAAAAAAAAAAAAAAAACTGTCAAAACAAGCAATTTTTGTCACCTTGCATCACAAAAGGTGCAACACCAAGTGATCAAAAACGCGTATGTCCCACAAAATAGTACCAATAAAACCGTCCCCTCATCCCGCAAAAAATGAGCCCCTACATAAGAAAATCTCTCAAAAAATAAAAAAACTATATCTCTCAGAACATGGACACATTAAAACATAATTTTTTTGTTTCAAAAATGCTATTATTGTGTAAAACTTTAATAAATGAAAAAAAGTATACATATTAGGTATCGCCACGTCCGTAACAATCTGCTCTATAAAAATGTCACTTGACTGAACCCCTCAGGTGAACGCTGTAAAAATAAATAAATAGAAACTGTGCTAAAACAACCAATTTTTTGGTCACCTTGCCCCATAAAGTGTTATAATGAATGATCAAAAAATCATATGTACCCAAAAATAGTACTAATAAAACTGGCACCTTATCCCCTAGTTTCCAAAATGGGGTCACTTCTTGGGAGTTTCTACTGTAAGGGTGCATCAGGGGGCTTCAAATGGGACATGGCATCTAAAAACCATGTGGAGTTCCTTTTCTTCTGCGCCCTGCCGTGTGCCCATACAGCAGTTTATGACCACATGTGGGGTGTTTCTGTAAACCGCAGAATCTAGGTAATAAATATTGAGTTTTGTTTGGCTGTTAACCATCGATGTGTTAAAGAAAAAAATTGATTAAAATGGAAAATCTGCCAAAAAAGTGAAATTTAAAAATTTGATCTCCATTTTCCTTTAATTCTTGTGGAACGCCTAAAGGGTTAACAAAGTTTGTAAAATCGGTTTTGAATACCTTGAGGGGTGTAGTTTCTACAATGGGGTCATTTATGGGGGTATCCACTATGTAGGCCCCACAAAGTGACTTCAGACCTGAACTGGTCCTTATAAAGTGGGTTTTGGCAATTTTCTTATAAATTTGAAGAATTGCTTCTAAACTTCTAAGCCTTCTAACGTCCTAAAAAAATAAAGTGACATTTCCAAAATGATGCCAACATAAAGTAGACATATGGGGAATGTTAAGTAATAAATATTTTATGAGGTATCACTTTCTGTTTTAAAAGCAGAGAAATTGAAATTTAGAAAATTGCGAATTTTTCAAATTTTTGGGTAAATTTGGGATTTTTTCATAAATAAAGGTGAAATATTTTGACTCAAATTTATAACTATCATGAAGTACAATGTGTCACGAGAAAACAATCTCTGAATGACTTGGATAAATAAAGGCGTTCCAAAGTTATTACCACATAAAGTGAGATATGTCAGTTTTGCAAAATTTGGCCTGGTCAGGAAGGGGGCAAATGGCCCAGATGGGAAGTGGTTAATTAACTACATCTGGTATAGGAAATAAGATTTGGATGAGAGAAAATTTAGCTGGATGCCCTCTCTCAGCAGCTCTGGGGGGGATGTGGTGTACCCCCAATATGCACCTAGATGAACTTACAATTTTCAGATTGCATGCATAACATAAACCAATAAACTAAAATGCAGAGTCTGTTCTTTCTAGATTCTACTGCAAGGTAAAAACCCTGGAATAATGTGGGAGTTCTCAGTGCCCAAACGAGAGAATGAGAGGAGGTTGACACCAAAGCACAACTTTACATGGGCCATTATTCGCTCAGAGTGTTCAGCTTCATGTGGTGGAGGTACTGTTACACTATTTAATTTTATTTGTGTAGATATTGCTAGTTTCTAAATGTCTTGTAAACATGGCTAATTTAAGTCAGGGATTTCTATTTAAGAAATTCTACTTACATTTTTCCCTATATTTAAGTTTTAGGGCAGCAAAAGATGCGGACAGCACACCGTGTGCTGTCCGCATCCGTAAGTCCATTCAGCGGCCCCACAGAAAGATAGAACATGTTCTATTCTTGTCTGTTTTCCGGACAAGGTTAGAAAATTTCTGCAAGAGTAAAAATAAATAAATGGCGACTTGCACTCAGCCGGTATCCATGTTTTGTGTATCCACAATTTACAGACCGTGTGCATGAGCCATTAATGTAATTCTTATTTATTTATTTTTTTGCTGAAACCCATTTTGATTAAATTGTTAATACTTTTGTTAATGCAAATAATACTGATACACAGCTAAAATAATTCTGCCATATTGACTTAAAAATATTTCCATATAATTATCCAAATAACAGAAAATATTGTATTTTATGTTTGTGTTCTAATGCATTCAGTATGTATCCTTTGTGTTTCTGATTCCTTTTTAATCCATTTTGGCTGAACACCCTTCAGAAAAATAAGCCTCAAAACCTCTTTCAAACAATTCTGTATGAATGTACCTTTTAGAAGTCTTCTTTCTGTCTTGTTGTTACTATTACATCACAAGAACAGAGAAAAGACTGTGGGCCAGATTCATCATTAAACTACACCACTTTTGTGGAAAAAGTCGCCAGGGGCTGGCGTAGATCTGAGTTCACTGACTGCTGAATGCTGTGCCTAATCGTCATAAATTAGGTGCATCATCCAGCAGTGTGCCTGGTTGTCATGACCTAGCATACGCTGCTGTGTTATGATAAATGTTTCCCTTTGGTTTTTGACAGTGCCAGGAGGGCAAGATATAGGACACAATCTTGAATATCCAATATCAAATTCCTCTAACAATGAGTCTTCTATATATAGAGAGTTAAAATAAATATATATATATATATATATATATATATTAGTTGAAGGACCCGGCTTTGCACGGGTATATTTCATCTATTTCATTTAATGTTTGTGTGTGTCATTAAAAGATACAGTGGGATGCGAAAGTTTGGGCAACCTTGTTAATCGTCATGATTTTCCTGTATAAATCGTTGGTTGTTACAAAAAAAAAATGTCAGTTAAATATATCATATAGGAAACACACACAGTAATATTTGAGAAGTGAAATGAAGTTTATTGGATTTACAGAAAGTGTGCTATAATTGTTTAAGCAAAATTAGGCAGGTGCATAAATTTGGGCACCACAAAAAAGAAATGAAATCAATATTTAGTAGATCCTCCTTTTGCAGAAATTAGAGCCTCTAAACGCTTCCTGTAGGTTCCAATGAGAGTCTGGATTCTGGTTGAAGGTATTTTGGACCATTCCTCTTTACAAAACATCTTTAGTTCATTCAGGTTTGATGGCTTCCGAGCATGGACAGCTCTCTTTAAGTCACACCACAGATTTTCAATTATATTCAGGTCTGGGGACTGAGATGGCCATTCAAGAACGTTGTACTTGTTCCTCTGCATAAATGCCTTAGTCGATTTTGAGCAGTGTTTAGGGTCGTGGTCTTGTTGAAAGATCCAGCCCCGACGCAGCTTCAGCTTTGTCACTGATTCCTGGACATTGGTCTCCAGAATCTGCTGATACTGAGTGGAATCCATGCGTCCCTCAACTTTGACAAGATTCCCAGTCCCTACACTGGCCACACAGCCCCACAGCATGATGGAACTACCACCATATTTTACTGTAGGTAGCAGGTGTTTTTCTTGGAATGCTGTGTCCTTCTTCCTCCATGCATAACACCCCTTGTTATGGCCAAATAACTCAATTTTAGTTTCATCAGTCCACAGCACCTTATTCCAAAATGAAGCTGGCTTGTTCAAATGTGCTTTAGCCCACCTCAACGGCACTTTTTGTGCTGTGGGCGGAGAAAAGGCTTCCTCTGCACCACTCTTGCATACAGCATCTCCTTGTGTAAAGTGCGCCGAATGGTTGAACGATGCACAGTGACTCCATCTGCAGCAAGATGATGTTGTAGGTCTTTGGTGCTGGTCTGTGGGTTGACTCTGACTGTTCTCACCATTCGTCGCTTCTGTCTATCCGAGATTTTTCTTGGTCTGCCACTTCGAGCCTTAACTTGAACTGAGCCTGTGGTCTTCCATTTCCTCAATATGTTCCTAACTGTGGAAACAGACAGCTGAAATCTCTGAGACAGTTTTCTGTATCCTTCCCCTAAACCATGATGGTGAACAATCTTTGTCTTCAGGTCATTTGAGAGTTGTTTTGAGACCCCCATGTTGCTACTCTTCAGAGAAAATTAAAAGAGGAGGGAAACTTACAATTGACCCCCTTAAATACTCTTTCTCATAATTGGATTCACCTGTGTATGTGAGTCAGGGGTCACTGAGCTTACCAAGCCAATTTGAGTTCCAATAATTAGTTCTAAAGGTTTTGGAATCAATAAAATGACAACAGTGCCCAAATTTATGCACCTGCCTAATTTTGTTTCAACAATTATAGCACACTTTCTGTAAATCCAATAAACTTCATTTCACTTCTCAAATATCACTGTGTGTGTCTCCTATATGATATATTTAACTGACATTTTTTATCGTAACAACCAACGATTTATACAGGAAAATCATGACGATTAACAAGGTTGCCCAAACTTTCGCATCCCACTGTATCTACAGTATCCACTATAACAGTGACATCTACAGTACCCCGCCCCCTTAATGGTGACCTCCACAGCCCCCACCCCTTAACACTGACCCCCCCTCCACAGTGCCGCGTCTCCTTAAAATGGGACCTCCCCAGCAGCCCATCCCCTTAACTTTGACCTTCACAGCAGCCTGCCCCTTTAACATTGAGTTCCACAGCACCCAACCCCATTGACAGTGACCTCAACAGGGGCTCACCCCCTTAACAGTGACCTTTACAGCACCCGTCCCTTAACACTGAACAGAGGTTACAGTTCCCTTAACTGTGACCTCCACCATTCCCGGCCCCCTTAACAGAGACTGCCACAGTACCCCGCTCCCTTAACAGTGATCTCACAGTACCCCGCTGCCTTAACAGTGACCTCACAGTACCCCGCTGCACCTTTAATAGTGGCCTCCACAGTCCCCTCCTCCCTTAACAGTGACCTTTACAGCGGCCACCCCTTTATTAGTGACCTCCACAGTACCCCATCTCCTTAACAGTGATTTACACAATAACCTACCCCTTAACAGTGACCTCCACAGAGCTACGTTCCCTTAAAATGTGACCTCCTCAACACCCTGCCCCCTTAACAGTGACCTCTACAGCACCCCGCCCCTTAACACTGACCTCCTTAGCTGAGCATCCCCTTAACTGTGTCCTCCACCGTTCCCTGTCCCCCTAACAGAGACCTCCACAGCATCCTATCCCTTTAACAGTGACATCCACAGCGGCCGCCCCTTTATTAGTGACCACAGTACCCCGTCTCCTTAACAGTGATTTACACAATAACCTGCAGCACTGTGCTGTCTGAGCGTGAGCTGCAGGGAGAAAGTCACCCTCCCTCCCACCCCTGCAGCTGACAGAAGTTGATTTTTACCTTCATTTTTTCAATCCCCGTCGGCTTCGGAGTGGGAGGGGGTGTGGCCTAACCGGATCGAGTTGTAGGTTAGCGGGACTTGTTTTTTTTTTAAGTCTGTCTTCCGGAACTGTGACCGCCACAGTACTCCGCTCCCTTAAAAGTGTCATCCACAGCACCCTGACCCTTTAAAGGACATTTGTCACCAGGATAATCGCTATTGAAGTAAAGCCATAGCCTAATAGCGCTTAGAACCTTATTTCTAGACGTGCCTTTGTTTCAGCAATAGATGTTATCTGGGCTCCTTCCTGCAAGAGTGACGCCCCTCTGCACAACTTAATGGCTCATTTGCATACCAAATAAACTGGATTTTTAGAGGATAAAAAACATCTATTGCTGGAACAAAGGCAAATCTGGAAATAAGGTACTAAGTGCTATTAGGCTTTACTTCAAAAGCGATTATCCTGGTGACAGATTTCCTTTAAAGCTGACCTACAACAGTGAAGAAAAATGGCTGGGTCTTTATGGAAACCTGGTGTAAAACTGTGTATGTGGAGACTAAGGCTACTTTCACACTAGTGTTAAAGTTTCCGGTATCAAGTGTTCATCAAATTACCGCATTGAAGGATCCGGTTTTTCGGTCTGCGCATGCGCAGACCTTTAAAGATGTGAAAAAGAATAAATACCGGTTCCGTTTTTCCTGATGACACTGGAGAGACGGATCTGGTATTTCAATGCATTTGTCAGACGGCTCCGCAGCCGTATCTAGAAACAAATGATAACAGTTTGCATACGGATTTCCGAATGCGGCAGGCAGTTCCGGCAATGGAACTGCCTGCCGGATTCTTCTAACGCTAGTTTGAAAGTACCCTAAGGGCCTTCGAGTTTCTATTGGCTAATGTATTTTTTGGGAATATCTCAGGAATGGTACGTGCTAGGGAGTTGAGACCTGGTCTAAAACCTTCCCGGACACCTGATGTACCTGTATGCTAAATTTCGTGATTGTAATTGTGATGGTGCAGATTTCTTTCGCGGACATACATACAGATGGAGCAGGGTTGGCACTCCAGCTCAACTCAAATTTCTTAACTCAGAGTTATCTGGAGACAAAAGCCATTGAAAAGCAATTGAAGGTGTTTGCTTAGATTAGATAACACAAATCAGAAATCTCAGAAAACAGGAGTGTTAACTCCACTCCATCCGTACACACATACATACACTTAGCTTTATATATTAGATATATATATTATATATTATGGACTGCTTTTAAAAGCTGCATGAGGAGAGTATAAAAGGTAACCTGTCATCAATTTTATGCTGAACTCACCGAGGACAGCATAAGGTAGTGACTACGGTTGGTCTTAGGTGTTCAGGCGCCCTGTGCGAGCTAATCTTGTGGTGTCCCCCCCGAGGTTAAACTTAAACATACACAAAGAGGAAAATAATCTTTGTAACAAACAGTTTTTTTTTATTACAGATAATTTAAGGGGACTGTCTATGGGTGACACTGGGTATGATTAAGGGCCTTATAATGTGCCAGTAAAAAAGGACCCCCATAATGCCCTCCAATAATGTGCCAGTAAGTGTCCCCATAGATGCCCCCCCATCATGTGCCAGTATTAAGTGCCTCTCTCCTCCCCCCCACATGTCCCAGTATCATAGTGCCATCTCGCCCCCTCACCAATGTGCCAGTATCATAGTGCCATCTCCCCCCCCCCCCAATGTGCTAGTATCAAGTGCCTCTCTCCTTCCCACCCCCCATCTGCCAGTATCATAGTGCCAACCCCCCATGTGCCAGTATCAAGTGCCTCTCTCCCCCCCAAAAGTGCCAGTATCAAGTGCCTCTCTCCTTCCCCCCCCCCCATGTGCCAGTATTATAGTGCCATCCCCCACCCCAATGTGCCAGTATCAAGTGCCTCTCTCCTTCCCCCCCATGTGCCAGTATCATAGTGCCATCTTCCCCCCAATGTGCCATTAAGTGCCTCTCTCCTTCCCCCCCCATATGTGCCAGTATCATAGTGCCATCTCCCCCCCTCCCAATGTGCCAGTATCAAGTGCCTCTCTCCTTTCCACCCACCCCCCCATGTGCCAGTATCAAGTGCCTCTCTCCTTCCCCCCCATGTGCCAGTATAATAATGCCAAACCCCCCCCCATGTGCCAGTATCAGGTGCCAACCCCCCTCCCCCCATGTGCCAGTATCAATTGCCTCCCGCTCCCCCCATCTGCTGATGATTGGCAGTTCTCTCCTAGGGAACAAAGTAAGAAGAGCAGGAGCTTATGAATAACAGCAGGAGCTTATGAATAACTCTGACTCTTCTCAGGTAGATTTGACTCTTTTCAAGTCCTGTGCTGCAATGATTATGATGCTGGTTCTCGGCAACCACATACTCTTAGCTCATGAGTGACACGTTGCTAAAATCAGCGCATCTCCCACTACTTTTTGCTGCTCTGAGGGAGGGCAGCATAAAGTTGATAGGTTCCCTTTAACGTTCTTATCCCATGATTACTCAAAAAAATTAAATTTGTACACCATATAGTACATGACAATCCCTTTCTTACAAAGCTAGAACCAGCTGTGTACTCTAGTTGCTCTGCTAGATTTATCCAAGCTGGCAGTTCAGGTAGTGAGTGCTTTCCATTATGGTGTTTCCTTTCTTAGTGGCAGTGTATTTTCTACTCTCCTTGTAACTGTCGAAGACTCTAACAAAAGAGGGCTGGCAGCAGTTGAAGGAGAGAACTGACCCTATGTGACAACCTGAGGGAGGTTGACAGAGAGAGAAAACAAACAGCAGGTGACGCTATACAGATAGAATTTATTAAATATCTCATTGCCTATACTTATTCTTTAATTACATGAAAATACTAAATTACTCAGATCCAGGTGCTGGTTTGAAAAATGTATTGTTTTTATGGGACTGTTAGGTACGCAGGTGAATGGCAACAAACTCACTACGGCTTTACTAAAGATGATTTTGCAATATAGCAACAAGCTCCTTTACTTGTGAAACAGGTACATTTATATTCAATAGGGACTCTGTCTCTTTGAGAAACTGAATTGATAGCAGAGAGGGTGTAACTACAGTCTCTGTAGAACTGGTTTAACTTTATAAAGTCTCTAAGGGAAGGAAGAGGAGGAGCACCGCGGCAACAGGAGGGGTAATTGCCAGGGGTATTTAAACCAGACTGGGTATAGCAATAGGGTCCTTACACTATGGCTACCTCAAGCTCTATCTGCAGAGAGCAATCCCCAGAGCCTCCTGTTCAGGGACATGTAAGTAAATACCTTATCTCAGTCCCTTGTGTCTAATTTGGCAAACTATTCTAAATGATTGTTAGTCATATCTTCCTAGGGGGGAAAATAAACTACCCATAAGGTGGAACCTAAAAAGAAGCCTAAAAAATGTGCTACCTGCAACAAAAGGCTTCAGGATATATACACTAAACAGTTGTGATTGTATCAATAAAATTATTAAAGAACAGCCGTCACTATTGACGGACCTTAGGTCAATTATAAGGGAAGAAGTAAAAGCATCCGTGTCGTCCCTTATGCCCTTTCCAGTTGTCAGCAGGGCTGGCGTTGGGGGGGGGGGGGGGGGGGGAGGCAAACGGGGCAATTGCCCTGGGCCCCCTTCCAGTCAGTGGCGGATTATAATAGGTACGTTCGGGTAGGCAGCCCTGGGCCCAGCACCGTTGTCTGTGTTACAAACTCTGTAGAGACGAGATGTGGCTGAAAGAATTTGTCATGGCGGAGGGGAAGAGGAAAGAGAAAGTCTACATGACAGATGTCCCTGGATGTAAGAGGTATGTGGTGCTGTATTCTCCTCCAAGTCTTTTTTATTATAATTATACTGTATGTATTTTAAATTTGGCGACCAAATTTTTCAGTTTAGAAGTAAATTTGGGGTATTTTTTTTTTTTAGTCTGGAGATGTCATATAGCCTAGGAAGATACTGTGGCGCTCACAAAGCACCGCAGCCTCTTCATACAAAAAAAACTAAACTAAAATTGAGGGAGGGGCCCAAGTTGGGTAGACAGCCCGGGCCTATCATGCACTTAATCCACCCATGCTTCCAGTGGTCTTCCGCCAAACTTTAGAGAATACAATGTTATGGAGCTCTGGAGGCTGGACTCCGGAGCAGAGGTGAACCTGAATCAGTCTGCCCCTTCAATTAGCCGGGGTTCCTCTGATGGCAGCTGATTTACTGCCTGTGCTCCCGTCATACACTCCCCGCTCCCCCGGCACACACACATATACCTCAGCCCATTATAAGTCATGAAGAGCAGCGTCGGAACAGAGAGGGTAGGGGAGGATGTTTTAATCCATTCTGGATCCTGCCAGCTAACTCTCCCTCCAGCTCACCCAGCTATGCTGCATAAAAAGTAAGTGTATCTGTGTGTAAAGTGAATGTAATTATGTGCATATGTGAGTGTAAATTTGCAAATGTGTGTTAAGTGTATATTGTGAGTTTTTATGTAGGTATATGTGTGTAGGTGTATATATAGTAAAATGTTTGCGTATATATATATATATATATATACACACACTGTATGTATATTCTTATGTATGACTGTTTATAATGTATATGTATGAGTATATACTGTTTACTATGTTCATATGTATGCTGTGTGAGTATATATGTGTAAACAAATATACTGTATGTCTGTATGTTCATATGTATGTGTATGTATATATATATATATATATAACACACACACGGTGTATGTTCTTATATACGTTGATGTGAGTATAAATGTGCAAATATGTGTGTACATACTGTATAGATATCTAAATACTGTATATACAGTATAAATATATATATATATATTATATATTATAGAAGTAAACAATTGGCAGAAGTGCTCAGTCAAGTCTTGTCTCTCCTCACTAGCTGAAGACTCGGTAAGGCCTCATGCACATGACTGCATCTGTTTGCGGTCCACAATACACGGATCCTGACCATGAGCATGCCACCTGTTTTTTCCAGGCTAGAGAAAAGAACATGTTCTGTTTTTATGGAGGGACATGGAACAGAAGTACGGATGTGGACAGCTCATGGTGTGCTTTCTGCATTTTTCCTGCCCCATTGAAATGAATGTGTGCGCATCTGAGCCGCAAAAAAACATGGAATGCATGCAGACCATAAATACTGTCATGTGCATGAGGCCTTATAGAAAGTCTGTCATCCAGTCTTTCGTTAGTGAGGAGGCACAGTGCAAAGCTGAGTATTTCTGCCTACTTGCAGGGTCTCAATACGCCAATTCCCACTAATCAAAATTGGCAGGTCACTATGATATGTAGAAAGTGTTTTTAAAGGAGAGTTACACTTTAACCACCTCAGCCCCCAGTGCTTAAACACCCTGAAAGACCAGGCCACTTTTTACACTTCTGACCTACACTACTTTCACCGTTTATTGCTCGGTCATGCAACTTACCACCCAAATGAATTTTACCTCCTTTTCTTCTCACTAATAGAGCTTTCATTTGGTGGTATTTCATTGCTGCTGACATTTTTACTTTTTTTGTTATTAATCGAAATTTAACGATTTTTTTGCAAAAAAATGACATTTTTCACTTTCAGTTGTAAAATTTTGCAAAAAAAACGAGATCCATATAGAAATTTTGCTCTAAATTTATAGTTCTACATGTCTTTGATAAAAAAAAAATGTTTGGGTAAAAAAAAAATGGTTTGGGTAAAAGTTATAGCGTTTACAAACTATGGTACAAAAATGTGAATTTCCGCTTTTTGAAGCCGCTCTGACTTTCTGAGCACCTGTCATGTTTCCTGAGGTTCTACAATGCCCAGACAGTACAAACACCCCACAAATGACCCCATTTCTGAAAGTACACACCCTAAGGTATTCGCTGATGGGCATAGTGAGTTCATAGAACTTTTTATTTTTTGTCACAAGTTAGCGGAAAATGATGATTTTTTTTTTTTTTTTTTCTTACAAAGTCTCATATTCCACTAACTTGTGACAAAAAATAAAAAGTTCTATGAACTCACTATGCCCATCAGCGAATACCTTGGGGTCTCTTCTTTCCAAAATGGGGTCACTTGTGGGGTAGTTATACTGCCCTGGCATTCTAGGGGCCCAAATGTGTGGTAAGGAGTTTGAAATCAAATTCAGTAAAAAATGACCTGTGAAATCCGAAAGGTGCTCTTTGGAATATGGGCCCCTTTGCCCACCTAGGCTGCAAAAAAGTGTCACACATCTGGTATCTCCGTACTCAGGAGAAGGTGGGGAATGTGTTTTGGGGTGTCATTTTATATATACCCATGCTGGGTGAGAGAAATATCTTGGCAAAAGACAACTTTTCCCATTTTTTTATACAAAGTTGTCATTTGACCAAGATATTTATCTCACCCAGCATGGGTATATGTAAAAAGACACCCCAAAACACATTCCTCAACTTCTCCTGAGTACGGGGATACCAGATGTGTGACACTTTTTTGCAGCCTAGGTGGGCAAAGGGGCCATATTCCAAAGAGCACCTTTCGGATTTCACTCCTCATTTTTTCCTGAATTTGATTTCAAACTCCTTACCACACATTTGGGCCCCTAGAATACCAGGGCAGTATAACTACCCCACAAGTGACCCCATTTTGGAAAGAAGACACCCCAAGGTATTCCGTGAGGGGCATGGTGAGTTCCTAGAATTTTTTATTTTTTGTCACAAGTTAGTGGAAAATGATGATTTTTTTATTTTTTTCATACAAAGTCTCATATTCCACAAACTTGTGACAAAAAATAAAAAGTTCTATGAACTCACTATGCCCATCAGCGAATACCTTGGGGTCTCTTCTTTCCAAAATGGGGTCACTTGTGGGGTAGTTATACTGCCCTGGCATTCTAGGGGCCCAAATGTGTGGTAAGTAGGTAAATGACCTGTGAAATCCGAAAGGTGCTCTTTGGAATGTGGGCCCCTTTGCCCACCTAGGCTGCAAAAAAGTGTCACACATCTGGTATCTCCGTACTCAGGAGAAGTTGAGGAATGTGTTTTGGGGTGTCTTTTTACATATACCCATGCTGGGTGAGATAAATATCTTGGTCGAATGCCAACTTTGTATAAAAAAATGGGAAAAGTTGTCTTTTGCCAAGATATTTCTCTCACCCAGCATGGGTATATGTAAAATGACACCCCAAAACACATTCCCCAACTTCTCCCGATTACGGAGATACCAGATGTGTGACACTTTTTTGCAGCCTAGGTGGGCAAAGGGGCCCATATTCCAAAGAGCACCTTTCGGATTTTACAGGTCATTTTTTACAGAATTTGATTTCAAACTCCTTACCACACATTTGGGCCCCTAGAATGCCAGGGCAGTATAACTACCCCACAAGTGACCCCATTTTGGAAAGAAGAGACCCCAAGGTATTCGCTGATGGGCATAGTGAGTTCATGGAACTTTTTATTTTTTGTCACAAGTTAGTGGAATATGAGACTTTGTATGAAAAAAAAAAAAAAAAAAAAAATAAGCATTTTCCACTAACTTGTGACAAAAAATAAAAAATTCTAGGAACTCGCCATGCCCCTCACGAAATACCTTGGGGTGTCTTCTTTCCAAAATGGGGTCACTTGTGGGGTAGTTATACTGCCCTGGCATTTTCCAGGGGCCCTAATGTGTGGTAAGTAGGTAAATGACCTGTGAAATCCTAAAGGTGCTCTTTGGAATATGGGCCCCTTTGCCCACCTAGGCTGCAAAAAAGTGTCACACATGTGGTATCGCCGTATTCAGGAGACGTTGGGGAATGTGTTTTGGGGTGTCATTTTACATATACCCATGCTGGGTGAGAGAAATATCTTGGCAAAAGACAACTTTTCCCATTTTTTTATACAAAGTTGGCATTTGACCAAGATATTTCTCTCACCCAGCATGGGTATATGTAAAATGACACCCCAAAACACATTCCCCAACTTCTCCTGAGTACGGCGATACCAGATGTGTGACACTTTTTTGCAGCCTAGATGCGCAAAGGTGCCCAAATTCCTTTTAGGAGGGCATTTTTAGACATTTGGATACCAGACTTCTTCTCACGCTTTGGGGCCCCTAGAATGCCAGGGCAGTATAAATACCCCACATGTGACCCCATTTTGGAAAGAAGACACCCCAAGGTATTCAATGAGGGGCATGGCGAGTTCATAGAATTTTTTTTTTTTTGGCACAAGTTAGCGGAAATTGATATTTTTTATTTTTTTCTCACAAAGTCTCCCGTTCCGCTAACTTGGGACAAAAATTTCAATCTTTCATGGACTCAATATGCCCCTCACGGAATACCTGGGGGTGTCTTCTTTCCGAAATGGGGTCACATGTGGGGTATTTATACTGCCCTGGCATTCTAGGGGCCCTAAAGCGTGAGAAGAAGTCTGGAATATAAATGTCTAAAAAATTTTACGCATTTGGATTCCGTGAGGGGTATGGGGAGTTCATGTGAGATTTTATTTTTTGACACAAGTTAGTGGAATATGAGACTTTGTAAGAAAAAAAAAAAATAATTCTGATAACTTGGGCCCAAAAAATATCTGAATGGAGCCTTACAGAGGGGTGATCAATGACAGGGGGGTGATCAATGACAGGGGGGTGATCAATGACAGGGGGGGTGATCAATGACAGGGGGGTGATCAATGACAGGGGGGTGATCAGGGAGTCTATATGGGGTGATAACCACAGTCATTGATCACGCCCGTGTAAGGCTTCATTCAGACGTCCGGATGCGTTTTGCGGATCCGATCCATCTATCAGTGCATCCGTAAAAATCATGCGGACATCTGAATGGAGCTTTACAGGGGGGTAATCAATGACAGGGGGGTAATCAATGACAGGGGGGTGATCAGGGAGTCTATATGGGGTGATCACCACAGTCATTGATCATGCCCCTGTAAGGCTTCATTCAGACGTCCGGATGCGTTTTGCGGATCCGATCCATCTATCAGTGGATCCGTAAAAATCATGCGGACGTCTGAATGGAGCTTTACAGGGGGGTAATCAATGACAGGGGGGTAATCAATGACAGGGGGGTGATCAGGGAGTCTATATGGGGTGATCACCACAGTCATTGATCACGCCCCTGTAAGGCTTCATTCAGACGTCCGGATGCGTTTTGCGGATCCGATCCATCTATCAGTGGATCCGTAAAAATCATGCGGACGTCTGAATGGAGCTTTACAGGGGGTTGATCAATGACAGGGGGGTAATCAATGACAGGGGGGTGATCAGGGAGTCTATATGGGGTGATCAGGGGTGATCAGGGGCTAATAAGGGGTTAATAAGTGACGGGGGGGGGGGTGTAGTGTAGTGTAGTGGTGCTTGGTGCTACTTTACTGAGCTACCTGTGTCCTCTGGTGGTCGATCCAAACAAAGGGGACCACCAGAGGACCAGGTAGCAGGTATATTAGACGCTGTTATCAAAACAGCGTCTAATATACCTGTTAGGGGTTAAAAAAAACACATCTCCAGCCTGCCAGCGAACGATCGCCGCTGGCAGGCTGGAGATCAACTCTCTTACCTTCCGTTCCTGTGAGCGCGCGCGCCTGTGTGCGCGCGTTCACAGGAAGTCTCGCGTCTCGCGAGATGACGCGTATATGCGTGACTGTGCGCAGCGCTGCCACCTCCGGAACGCGATCCTGCGTTAGGCGGTCCGGAGGTGGTTAAAGGCTATATTTGTTTGTCTTTCCAACCTGTTTCTTGTTTTTTTCAGTTAAAAGGTTTACCTGGGAATTTGATATGGGTGGTGTATCCTCAGGATAGGTAATCAATATCAGATCAGTGGGGACCGACTCCTGACACCCCTGCTGATCAGCTGTTTGAAGAGGCCACTCCGCTCACAAGAGCTCCGTTGAGCACTGCAGTCTCTTTATAGTTTACCAAGCACAGCGCCGTACATTAGACAGCAGCGATGCTTGGTATTGCAGCTCATCTCCTTTCACTTGAATGGGACTGAACTGCAACTAGGCCATGTGACTGATATACAGTGACATCACTGGTCTCCCATCAGTTGATCGGTAGGTGTCCCGGGACAAGGACTCCAGCCGATCTGATATTGATGACCTATCCTAAAGATAATCTTATACACCTTGCTGGTACTGTATTACACTGCATTTTCTCTGCACGAGAATCTGCATGGAAAAGCCATGTGTAATCTGCAATCAGTGCAGATTACGCATGTGTGAATATGTTGTTTGTGCAATATTTCTTTCAGGGCCCCACTTAAAATTTTGGTTGTCAGTTATACCCTTAGAGCCAAAAGACCAAGAGGGGACCTAGATTCCGACTCAGAGGATATGGATTTCCGATATATTCAGTCATACGAAGGAGAGGAAGAAGGGGATGATTTCCTACCCTCCACATCCTATGACAAGCAGCGAAAATACTGCTTCTCATCAGATGATATGGACTCACTTCTCCAATAAATTCCAATCTAAAAGAGATGATTTGTCTAGCCTTTGATAAGGAGGAGAGTAAACTGTGGTAAGAAATCCCAAAAATAGATATACCAGTAGCCAGGGTTACTAGGAAGATGGCCATTCCATTTGAGGATTCCTCACAACTTAAAGAACCTATGGACCTGACGGTCTTATGAGGAAAACTTGGGAGACAGCTGCAGCTCTAGTCAATACAAATATTGCCGCTACATCGGTAGCAAGGTCTATGCTTTTATGGTTGAAAACCATTTAAAGATGGGGACTCCTAGGGAGGATATACTTGAATCCATTCCTCTTCTAAAAATGGCTACGGCATTTGTGGCGGATTCATCGGCTCAATCAGTCAGATTTGCCGCCAAAAAGGATCCCTTTCAAACACGGCAAGAAGAGCCTAAAAAGAGCCTAAAAATTGGTCGGGTGACCTAGTGTCAAAAAATAAATTTTGTGATTCCCTTTACAGGGGCTTATGTCTTTGGTATTAGATACTATCCTTGACAAAGCCTCAGACAAAAAGAAAGGCTTCACAGAAGACAGGTCCAAAAAAACAGTTTTTTTGCAGGAGATTCGAACAAGGTTAAGGTTTGCAGTAAGGGAGAAAGGCAGGGTGAGTCATTATCAGTTCCAAACCTTCTATTCGGAATATCTTCGGCCTTTCGAGTATTCACAAAATTAATAATAGAAATTGTTGCCTTTCTTAGAGGGAAACATTAGTCGATCAGACTCAGAATGTGAATTTTCACCTACAAAATTTGGGTTGGATCCTTATTGTGGGAAAATCAAATCTAACATTGAATACCAGGAAGATCTTTTTGGGAACAGTACTAGACTCCACATTGCAGAGATCCTTTTTTCCAGTAAACAGACAGGAAAACCTGATAAGAAAGACCCTGGCTTTTCAAAATAAATCCAATTGTATGATAAGAGAAGCAATGAGCATCCTGGGCTTTATGTATCATGACAGTTTCATTCGAGTTTGCTTCAAAAGATGATCCTCTCAGTTTGGGATGGAAGTGGAGACCAGGGTTTTGAGACGCGGTTTATCCTTCGTCCCTACTACCCCATTTGATTTATTCCGTTGGACCACGGATCTCCACCTGTTCGCCCGTAAGCTGAAGTGGCACAAACACTTTAGGCTTAGGGACAAAAAAGAAAGTCGGGAGTTGGGAGTGCCGGTGGAGATCCTTGGTGATGTACACCTCCTGTTTAACCTCAACAGCACGCCAGATAATCAAGATGGCAGAGGTCCCTTCACGGATCTTAAGAACAGGAGCAGTAAAATGCCACCAGTGGGAGACATCTCTTGTATCGATGTCTTCCTCAAACAGACCACTTCTGAAATTGCCAAGATAATTCCCACCTCAACTAGGCCTAATTGCAATAGGAAGGAGAGACAGGCGATAAGGGAGCTATCCGCAGATGCCAACATTATGATAAAGCCCTCCGACAAGGGGGGTAATGTGGTCATCCTGGATACCTCTGCGTATCCCGACATGTGTCTCACATTACTTGGCGATAAACAAAGCTATGAGACACTATCATCTGACCCTACACCAAGGCTCCAGCAAGAACTAATAGAGATCTTGACTAAAGCCAAGATGGATGGTCTCATTAGTAGCAACGAGCTTGAGTTGCTCCTTCCAACACATCCGGTTATGGCAACCTTCTACTGCCTACCCAAGGTCCACAAGGGCACCGTGCCCCTTAAGGGCCGGCCAATTGTGTTAGGGGTAGGCAGTCTGCCACAGAACAACGGGATATATGTGGACCGCATACTAGGCCCATTTGTACAATCTCTCCCATCCTATGTGAGAGATACGGGGGACCTTATTTCCAAATTAGAAAACATTAATCTTGAACCCAACTGGTTTCTGGCATCGATTGATGTCCAGGCCTTGTATTCCTCCATCCCCCATGATAAAGGCCTTTCAGCCACAGCATATTTTTTGAAAGCAAGAGGACTTCAGTTTGCTGCCCATAATGAACTAGTTCTTCAAATTCGGAATTTTGTTTTAACCAGCAACTGTTTCCTCTTTGACGGCCGTATATACCACCAGCTCAGGGGCACCGCGATGGGCAGTTCTTGCGCACCATCTTACGCTAATCTGCTCCTGGGCTGGTGGGAGGAGACTATGGTATTCGGCGATATACCTAATTGGTACACAGAGTACATCATCCTCTGGGCCCGCTACATAGATGACATTTTCATACTGTGGAGCGGGCCAGAGGATGAGTTCAAGAGGTTGGTGGATGAACTTAATGTCAATACCATTAATCTCAGGTTCACGTCAGTGATTGTACATAACAATTTGCCCTTCCTGGACATCTGTATCTCAAGAGACATCAAGGGGGGCCTGCAGACCACTATCTTTTGCAAGGAGACATCTACAAACTCACTCCTTTGATGGGACAGCTGTCATCCTGTCCCATTGAAGCGTGGGATTCCGGTTGGCCAATATTTGAGACTCAGGCGTAACTGCTCGGAACCACGAGAATTTAAACGACAGGCAAACAAGTTAAGACAGCGTTTTCGTGCACGAGGTTATCCGGACAATACGCTGAGAAAGGCTTATCAGAGGGCTCAACAGGAGACACGTACTACACTCTTACATCCCACGGGGGGTCCCAAAACCGAACCACAAAAGAAGTTACGCATCATCGGCACATTCGATTCGGCGGCTAGACAAATTAAGGAGATCCTAGCACGCAACTGGGATACTCTCCTGATGGATCCGGATCTGACAGATGTTGTCAGCCCTCACACATCAGTGACGTTTAGGAGAGGGACCAACCTTAGGGATCAATTTGTGCACAGCCACTACAATCCTCCCAAAAGGAGGACGTGGCTGGATAAACCGATAAACGGATGCTTTAAATGTGGCCGGTGTAGTTTTTGAAAGTATGTCACCCAAAGTAAATTGGTTGCAGTTGGCCCTACGGATCCTAGCCACCGAATACGGGATTTCATCAACTGCCGCACCGCAGGAGTGGTTTACCTCCTTACCTGCGAGTGTGGCATTAGGTACGTTGGCAAGACCCGTAGGGAGCTACGGGTGCGTATAGGCGAGAACTTGGGTGACATCCGCAATAACAGGGACACTCCGGTAGCGAGACACGTCCACTCTGCCCATGACGGGCGGTTGTCAGGTGTCACGTTTGTAGGGTTAGAAGTGATTAGGAAGCCACCACGTGGAGGGGACTGGGATAAGAGGATTCTCCAGAGGGAGTGCTGGTGGATATTCAGGTTGAAAACCACCAGCCCCCATGGATTGAATGACCAGTTACAATTTGGTTGCTTTTTGTGACCCAGTCTAGTTTCCAGCATATATTTGTCTAACCTAGCACCATCAAGGGTTAACAACTATAGCCTTATTCCGTGGCCGCCTCTGTTTTTGTCCTTGTGTTTGTCTGTGGTCTACCTGGTCTTTGGGCTCTGCTCTTGTCCCTTAGTAGCAGGGGCTCTTTGTCTTCATGACCGTACTGTCTAAATGTTAATATTCTTTAGCAGTCTAAACTATCCTAAGTTTTATATTGTCTAAACGCTTAATCATAGTCACTATACCCTGTCTGGGTCTAAGGGGGTTGCCTGCCATTGAATGCCCCTTCTGAGGTCCCATGTTGTTGATGATATTCACTATCGCCGCCAGCATCAGCGTGGGTGAAGTAGTAGGAGTCACTTGTACTTCCTCAGCGACTCCTCCCACCACCGCTACTCTCATTGTACAGCCGACGCCGCGCTCCGCCCTGGATCACATCTCCAGGCCATGACGCCCATCATGACGTCATTGAAGCCGCGCGGTAGTTGGGCTGCCCATTGGACGAGTGCGCATGCGCCGGGAAGGAGGCGGACCGCCGCGTCAGCTGACATATGTATAGTCACATGACGGCGGCCACACTCCTCACGCAGGCGCACTGCCAGCTTGCCCCGTCCATTTAAACTAATTGGCGCCCATAGCAGCGCCGACAGACGGCGATAGATAGGCGGCATGCCAAACTGTACTGCCGCTCCACATGGTAGATGCCACACGTGCTCCATGACTTAAACAGTAAGTAAACCCACTCACTATATGCCAAGCTTGTAAAGGTTGCAGTTAGGTCCGGTATCTGAACGGATTCCTTTTTGTTATTCTTTTATCTGCAGGTATCTGGGCTGATTTGGACCACACTGGTCTATCTAGGTCTGCGCAACCTTTATGGTTCCCCCCCCCCCTCTAACCGAGATAACTATCCTACCGTGTTAGGAGCGGAGATATTTTCCTCTACTTATGACCCCTGATGAGTTAGGGGGTCCCTTTTGAAGTGGAGGTACCCTTTAAAGTTTGATATATTCCAAAAACGAAACGCGTAAGGGTCAGGTTCCGGACGGGGCTACCCCTTGCGGGGAAAAGACCCCGTGTTAGGAGGTTACCTTAGGGATTCATAGGCCAAGTAGGGCATCAACAGGGACAGTTTTTCCCTGTAGCCCTTAGGCACCAAGGTACAACCGACCAGAGGACGTTTTTCAGGTACGAGAATCTCCTCCACCTCCTGTGTATTGGACTACAAGGTCCTGATATGTACCACCGGTAAGATCTACCCTTTTTTTGCCTTTTTGGCATAATTATAGGTCTATGGCACACTGGCAGACTTAATACAGTGTTTGTTTGTTGGTTAGTTCCGCTTCCCTATATTGTTTGATAGGTGACTGTCCCACATCGTTGTTTGTTTAGTTTGTCTGGTAGGGGCTTTCCTTTCTCTTTTCGGGATCTTAATTGTCCTAATAAACTCTAGGTTTTAACACGTTACTGCCCCTTATTTTTTCTTACACCCTCTCAGTTTGGGATGGAAACCATCAATCCTTGAATCAAAAGATTCTCATCAAAGACAACACTCGGGTATCTCTGAAATGGTGGAAAAATGCGGAGAATCTCTCAAAAGGGATTCCCTGCAACCTGAGTCCCTGTATCGTGGTAACGGCAGATGCCAGTCAGTAGAGATGGCCTTGCAGTCCGCTCGGCAGTCGTCTTGCGGCGAATTTTGCTCGTTCCCGATTTGCCAAACATGCGAACATATTCTTTTAAAATGAGGAAAAGATCCAGCTTCCAAAAAAGATGACGTTCTTTATTCCAATACACACAAGGACATTTAAAATCCAACATAGCAAACATAGCCTGTTTGCTATGTTGGATTTTTAATGTCCTTGTGTGTATTGGAATAAAGAACGTCATCTTTTTTTGAAGCTGGATCTTTTCCTCATTTTTCAAGTTTCCTATTTTGCGCTTTGTTTCCAGCGCAGTCCGTACCTCCACTACAAGTGATATCAGGTGAGCGCAGCCTTGGACTTTTGTTTTGTGCCATATTCTTTTGCATTGCGCCGAACTTTGACCCATGACACATCCAAACAGTTGGGACAGGACAGCCAATTAAGACGTTTCAGCACATAGACACACCCCCACCCTATAACAGAACCCGATCTGGCAGCCATTTTACATTCTGTGTTTTGCCAGTGTAGGGGGTGGTTGCTTTGTGGAGCAGGGACAGAATGTTAGGGACACCAAACGCTAGCTAATAGGGCCACAAAAGTCCTTTTATGGACTGGTATAGGTGTGCTATTGATAGGTGTGATATTCTTATAATATACTTTCTAACATAGAAAGTATATTATAGTGCATTTGTATTGTGCAGCTATTGTGTGCGGTTCTGCTGCGATACTGCATGTATTGCAACGGGTGTGATATACCTGTTGCCCCAAAAAAAAATTATTGAGGGGTGCGATATACCTGCTTCCACAAAATACTGATTGAGGGGTGTGATATACCTGCTTCCACAAAATACTGATTAAGGGGTTCTATATGCCTGCTTCCACAAAATACTGATTGAGGGGTGCGATATACCTGCTTCCACCAAATATTGATTAAGGGGTTCTATATACCTGTTTCCACAAAATACTGATTAAGAGGTTTGATATACCTGCTTCCGCAAAATACTGATTGAGGGGTGCGATATACCTGCTTCCACAAAATACTGATTAAAGGGTTTGATATACCTGCTTCCACAAAATACAGATTGAGTGGTGCGATATACCTGCTTCCACAAAATGCTAATTAAGGGGTTTGATATACATGCTTCCACAAAATACTGATTGAGGGGTGGGATATACCTACTTTTACAAAATACTGATTAACGGGTTCTACAGTATATACTTGCTTCCACAAAATACTGATTGAAGAGTGCAATATACCTGCTTACACCAAATATTGATTGAGGCCTGCGATATACCTGCTTCCACCAAATAGTGATTTGGGGGTTCTATATACCCTTTTCCCCAAAATACTAATTGAGGGGTGTGATATACCTGCTTCTACAAAATACTGATTAAGGGTACTTTCACACTTGCGGCAGAGGATTCCGGCAGGTAGTTCCGTCGCTGGAACTGCTTGACGGATCCGACAATCCGGACGCAAACTAATGGCATTTGTCAGACGGATCCGGATGCAGTTCCGTCTGACAAATGTATTGAAATACCGGATCCGTCTCTCCGGTGTCATCCGTAAAAACGGATCTGGTATTCATTTTTTGGGCATTTTTAAAGGTCTGCCCATGCGCAGACCGGAAAGCCGGATCCGTTTTGCCGAAACACTTTATGCCGAATCTTGCACTAATACACTTCGATGTAAATAAATGCCGGATCCGGCATTCTGGCAAGTGATTAGCATTTTTGGCCGGAGAGAAAACTGCTCTCCATTCAGAATGCCTTAGGATAAAACTGATCAGTTTTTTTAAAGAATTGAGCTCCAGTGATGGAACTCAATGCTGGAAAACAAAGACGCTAGTGTGAAAGTACCCTGAGGGGTTCTATATACCTGCTTCCACAAAATACTGATTCAGGGGTGTGATATAACTGCTTCTATAAAATACTGATTAAGGGGTTCTATATACCTGCTTCCACAAAATACTGATTGAGGGGTGCGATATACATGCTTCCACAAAATATTGATTGAGGCCTGCGATACACTGGCTTCCACAAAATACTGTTTGAGGGGTGCGATATACCTGCTTGTACAAAATACTGATTAAGGGGTTCTATATGCCTGCTTCCACAGAATACTGATTGAGGGGTGCAATATACCTACTTTACACTTTTCTGGGATCCCTGGTGTTGTCCGTGAATGGGGGGAGGAGACCGAGGACGACATTCTCCTGGGCGATGAGCAGGAGCTAGGGCGCTCCACCGCTTCCAATTTAGTGCAAATGGGGGCCTTCATGCTCCAGTGTTTGAAGCGGGGCCCCCATATAAAAAGCATAAAAGGCAAGGACCAGTACTGTGTGGCAACTCACTTAGACCCCCAGTACAAACACAAAATGGTAGACATGTTACCAGCATCACAGAGGGCTGTTAGAATGCAGCATTTCCATACCTTGCTGCGAGAGATGTTGCATTCTGCTGTTGCGGGTGCTGTTAGAGGAATTTCCAACCACAGCAAAACAGGTGCAGGTACCAATCCAACCGCACCTGCAAGTAGAGGGCGGTTTGAAGATGTGTTGGTCACTTTGGATATGAGATCATTCTTGCAGCCAACCCATCGACAGCCTTCCTCCAGATCCAGCCTCAGGGAACGCCTAGACCGACAGGTGTCCGACTACATCGAGCTAATGGCCTATGTGGACGCTCTTAGAAGCCAGAAACCCCTGGACTACAAGTTGTGCAGGCTTGACCTGTGGCCAGAGCTGGCACAATTTGCCATGTAACTCTTGGCTTGCCCCTCGTCGAGTGCCCTTTCCGAAAGGACGTTCACAGCAGAGGAGTCGTGACTGATAAGCGCACTCGCCTAGCTCACGACAGTGTTAACTACCTCACATTTCTAAAAATGAATGAGGCATGGATCTTTGAGGAATTCAACACCTATGACGACCACGTGTAATTGAATTTCATCATGCCAGCCCACACATATCTGCCACCACCCAGAACAAAGAATGGTCCTTGTCTTATGTATATACAGCAGCATAAAAGGCCTTTTCTGTCAGGTGAATGCCTAATGTTTGGGGCCTGTACTCAACTGGCCTGCAGTAAAATTTTTATCCACTGACCGCCTAATATACCTCCAGCCACATAATCACTTGTTCTTTTTTGTCCTGTGAATGCCTAATGTTTGAGGCCTGTACTCCACTGCTCTGCAGTAAAATTGTTATCCACTGACAGTCTAATATACTTCCAGCCACATAATCACTTATTCTTTTCTGTCTGGTGAATGCCTAATGTTTGGGGCCTGTACTCCACTGGCCTGCAGTAAAATTGTTATCCAATGACAGTCTAATATACCTCAGCAACATAATCACTTGTTCTTTTCTGTCCGGTTAATGCCTAATTTTTGGGGCCTGTAGCCACTGGCCTACAGTAAAATTGTTATCCACTGACCGCCTTATATACCTCCAGACACATAATCACTTGTTCTTTTCTGGCTGGTGAATGCCTAATGTTTGGGGCCTGTACTCCACTGGCCTGCAAAAAAATTGTTCTCCACTGACCGTCTAATATACCGCCAGCCACATAATCACTTGTTCTTTTCTGTTTGGTGAATGCCTAATGTTTGGGGCCTGTACTCAACTGGCCTGCAGTAAAATTGTTATCCACTGACCGTCTAATATACCTCCAGCCACATAATCACTTGTTCTTTTCTGTCCAATGAATGCATAATTTTTGGGGCCTATACTCCACTGGCCTACAGTAAAATTGTTCTCCACTGACCGTCTAATAAACCTCCAGCCACATAATCACTTGTTCTTTTCTGTCCAGTGAATGCCTAATGTTTGGGGCCTGTTCTCCACTGGCCTGCAGTAAAATTGTTCTCCACTGACCGTTTAATATACCTCCAGCCACATAATCACTTGTTCTTTTCTGTCCAATGAATGCATACTTTTTGGGGCCTGTACTCTACTGGCCTGCAGTAAAATTGTTATCCACTGACCGCCTAATATACCTACAGCCACATAATCACTTGTTCTTTTCTGTCCACTGAATACCTATTTTATTCAGGGCCTTTACTCCACTGGCCTGCAGTAAAATTGTTATCCACTGACCATCTAATATACCTCCAGCCACATAATCACTTGTTCTTTTCTTTCCGGTGAATGCCTAATGTTTGGGGCCTGTACTCCACTGGCGTGCAGTAAAATTGTTATACACTGACCGTCTAATATACCTCCAGCCACATAATAACTTGTTCTTGTCTGTCCAGTGAATGCCTAATGTTTGGGGCCTGTACTCCACTGGCCTGCAGTAAAAGACTTATGCAGTGACAATCTAATATACCTCCAGCCACATAATCACTTGTTGTTATCTGTCCGGTGAATACCTATGCTTTGGTGCCTGTACTCCACTGGCCTGCAGTAAGATTGTTATCCACTGACCGTCTAATATACCTCCAGCCACATAATCACTTGTTCTTTTCTGCCCAGTGAATGCATAATTTTTGGGGCCTGTACTCCACTGGCCTACAGTAAAATTGTTATCCACTGACCGCCTTATATACCTCCAGACACATAATCACTTGTTCTTTTCTGTCCGGTGAATGCCTAATGTTTGGGGCCTGTACTCCACTGGCCTGCAGTAAAATTGTTATCCACTGACCGTCTAATATACCTCCAGCCACATAATCACTTGTTCTTTTCTATCCAATGATGGCATAATTTTTGGGGCCTGTACTTCACTGGCCTGCAGTAAAATTGTTATCCACTGACCGCCTAATATACCTCCAGCCACATAATCACTTGTTCTTTTTTGTCCTGTGAATGCCTAATGTTTGAGGCCTGTACTCCACTGCTCTGCAGTAAAATTGTTATCCACTGACAGTCTAATATACTTCCAGCCACATAATCACTTATTCTTTTCTGTCTGGTGAATGCCTAATGTTTGGGGCCTGTACTCCACTGGCCTGCAGTAAAATTGTTATCCAATGACAGTCTAATATACCTCAGCAACATAATCACTTGTTCTTTTCTGTCCGGTTAATGCCTAATTTTTGGGGCCTGTAGCCACTGGCCTACAGTAAAATTGTTATCCACTGACCGCCTTATATACCTCCAGACAAATAATCACTTGTTCTTTTCTGGCTGGTGAATGCCTAATGTTTGGGGCCTGTACTCTACTGGCCTGCAAAAAAATTGTTCTCCACTGACCGTCTAATATACCGCCAGCCACATAATCACTTGTTCTTTTCTGTTTGGTGAATGCCTAATGTTTGGGGCCTGTACTCAACTGGCCTGCAGTAAAATTGTTATCCACTGACCGTCTAATATACCTCCAGCCACATAATCACTTGTTCTTTTCTGTCCAATGAATGCATAATTTTTGGGGCCTATACTCCACTGGCCTACAGTAAAATTGTTCTCCACTGACCGTCTAATAAACCTCCAGCCACATAATCACTTGTTCTTTTCTGTCCAGTGAATGCCTAATGTTTGGGGCCTGTTCTCCACTGGCCTGCAGTAAAATTGTTCTCCACTGACCGTTTAATATACCTCCAGCCACATAATCACTTGTTCTTTTCTGTCCAATGAATGCATACTTTTTGGGGCCTGTACTCTACTGGCCTGCAGTAAAATTGTTATCCACTGACCGCCTAATATACCTACAGCCACATAATCACTTGTTCTTTTCTGTCCACTGAATACCTATTTTATTCAGGGCCTTTACTCCACTGGCCTGCAGTAAAATTGTTATCCACTGACCATCTAATATACCTCCAGCCACATAATCACTTGTTCTTTTCTTTCCGGTGAATGCCTAATGTTTGGGGCCTGTACTCCACTGGCGTGCAGTAAAATTGTTATACACTGACCGTCCAATATACCTCCAGCCACATAATAACTTGTTCTTGTCTGTCCAGTGAATGCCTAATGTTTGGGGCCTGTACTCCACTGGCCTGCAGTAAAAGACTTATGCAGTGACAATCTAATATACCTCCAGCCACATAATCACTTGTTGTTATCTGTCCGGTGAATACCTATGCTTTGGTGCCTGTACTCCACTGGCCTGCAGTAAGATTGTTATCCACTGACCGTCTAATATACCTCCAGCCACATAATCACTTGTTCTTTTCTGCCCAGTGAATGCATAATTTTTGGGGCCTGTACTCCACTGGCCTACAGTAAAATTGTTATCCACTGACCGCCTTATATACCTCCAGACACATAATCACTTGTTCTTTTCTGTCCGGTGAATGCCTAATGTTTGGGGCCTGTACTCCACTGGCCTGCAGTAAAATTGTTATCCACTGACCGTCTAATATACCTCCAGCCACATAATCACTTGTTCTTTTCTATCCAATGATGGCATAATTTTTGGGGCCTGTACTTCACTGGCCTGCAGTAAAATTGTTATCCACTGACCGTCTAATATACCTCCAGCCACATTATGGCTTGTTCTTTTCTGTCCACTGAATACCTATTTTATTCGGGGCATTTACTCCACTGGCCTGCAGTAAAATTGTTATCCTCTGACCATCTAATATACCTCCAGCCACATAATCACTTGTTCTTTTCTGTCCGGTGAAAGCCTAATGTTTGGGGCCTGTACTCCACTGGCGTACAGTAAAATTGTTATCCACTGATTGTCTAATATACCTCCAGCCACATAATCACTTGTTCTTTTCTATCCAATGATGGCATAATTTTTGGGGCCTGTACTTCACTGGCCTGCAGTAAAATTGTTATCCACTGACCGTCTAATATACCTCCAGCCACATTATGGCTTGTTCTTTTCTGTCCACTGAATACCTATTTTATTCGGGGCCTTTACTCCACTGGCCTGCAGTAAAATTGTTATCCTCTGACCATCTAATATACCTCCAGCCACATAATCACTTGTTCTTTTCTGTCCGGTGAAAGCCTAATGTTTGGGGCCTGTACTCCACTGGCGTGCAGTAAAATTGTTATCCACTGACCGTCTAATATACCTTTAGCCACATAATCACTTGTTCTGTTCTGTCCACTGAATACCTATTTTATTCGGGGCCTTTACTCCACTGGCCTGCAGTAAAATTGTTATCCACTGACCATCTAATATACCTCCAGCCACATAATTACTTGTTTTTTTCTGTCCAGTGAATGCTTAATGTTTGGGGCCTGTACTCCACTGGCCTGCAGTATAATTTTTATCCACTAACCGTCTAATATACCTCCAGCCACATAATCACTTGTTCTTCTCTGCCCAGTGAATGCATAATTTTTGGGGCCTGTACTCCACTGGCCTACAGTATAATTTTTATCCACTGACCGTCTAATATACCTCCGGCAACATAATCACTTGTTCTTTTCTGTCCGGTGAATACCTAATGTTTGGGGCCTGTATTCCACTGGCCTGCAGTAAAATTGTTACCCACTGACCGTCTACTATACCTCCAGCCACATAATCACTTGTTCTTTTCTGTCCAGTGAATACCTATTTTATTCGGGGCCTTTACTCCATTGGCCTGCAGTAAAATTGTTATCTACTGACCGTCTAATATACCGCCAGCCACATAATCACTTGTTCTTTTATGTCAAGTGAATGTATAATTTTTGGGGCCTGTACTCCACTGGCCTACAGTAAAATTGTTATCCACTGACCTTCTAATATACCTTCAGCCACATAATCACTTGTTCTTTTCTGTCAGATGAATGCATAATTTTTAGCGCCTCTATTCCACTGGCCTGCAGTAAAATCGTTATCCACTGACCGTGTAATATGCCTCCGGCCACATAATCACTTGTTCTTTTCCGTAAGGTGAATGCCTACGTTTTGGGGCCCGTACTCCCGTGGCGTAAAATAACATACGCTCCAGTAGGGCACAGAGTTCCCCTTTAAGACTCATAAAAATGGCCCCTGATTAGAATTCATATTTTTAGTGTGAATTTTTGCCATATATTCCCCTCTGGTATGTCACTGTCCATGTTGTGAGACTTTTTGTGCACTTCTAATAAGTATTTGGTGGCTGCAAATACGACCTGAAGGTTTTTCAGGTTTGCCTGCCATTAAAGTGAATGGGGCCTGCCGCGAACGCGCGTTCGCGAAACGTCACGGCTGATGTTCGTCCATCGCTATTAGTCAGTAGGGATGGGGTGCCAAAATAGGAGATAATTTCTTCCAAGGACTCTGGGATCAAAAAAAAAAGGAAAACCCAATGAACTATCGGGAACTCCAAGCTGTTTGGGAAACTCTGGAACGGGGCCAAGATCTTATGTTTGGTCAGCTCATAAGGATCTTGTCAATGGTAGTGTTTCTCAAGCATCAGGGGGACAAGATACCCTCTTCTTCAGGCTCTCTCCCACCAGATTTTTTTTTGGGGCGGAAAAGAAAGTCTTATCAATGTCTGATCCTTTTAAATGGATCGCTGAAACTACCTAGACCCAAGCGAATAAACAAGTGTTGACAAGGCAGTTGACAAGGAAGTGGGATAGCCTGAAATAGACCTTTTTGCTACAAGGAAAAAAAGTTAGTTTTTTCTTCTCCCTAGACCCGACAGATCATCTGACTGTTGTAGATGCCTTATCGCAAATATGGGATATGAAGCTGGCATATGAGTTTCCTCTATTCCCTCTAATTCCAGCTATTCTCAGGAAAATCAGGATGGAGTCAACAAAAGTTATTCTATTAGCCCCATTCTGGCATGGTTTCCAGTCCTAAACTCTATGGCTTGGAGCATCCGATAACTCTCCCTCTAAGACCAGACCTGCTGTTCCAAGGACAAATCTGGAACCTGGAAATAGGCTATAGTTGACAGCGTGGATCCTGAAAGAAACTTGTTAAGATTACAAGGTTATGGGACAAAGTAATATCAACCCTACAAAAGCGCCATAAGCAGGTAACCTCGGCTATTTATAATAAGATACGGAAGAAATCTTTCTCATGGATAGAATTAAGGAATGGAAATCCACTGCTTTCGAATTTGGCGGAAATCTTTTTACAAGATGGCTTTGATAGGGGTCTTAGACCCAGCACCCTGGGGGTCCAGATAGCAGCCCTAAGTTGGTTCCTAAACTGTTCTCTGGCAGAGAATAGATGGGTAAGCAGGTTTATAAAAGCAACCACAAGGATGAGGCAAACTCTGAAATCTTAAGTCCCTACCTGGGATTTGACAACAGTTCTCAATGGTTTAATTAAAGAACCCTTTGAAACTATGCAAAATTGCTCTTTGAAACATCAATCCCTAAAAACTGTCTTTTTAGTGGCGATAACATCTGCCCGGAGGATAGGCGAGATACAAGCTTTAACCACCCAGGAACCTAACTTTAACATTTTAGATGATAGAATTATTCTAAAGCTAAATCCAACCTTCTTACCGAAAGTAGTCTCTACGTTCCATTTGAATCAAGAAATTGTATTACCTATCGTTTGTGTGGATCCAAAAAATGACACTGAAAAGTGCTTCCACATGCTAGATGTCAGACGTTCTCTTCTGAATTATTTAGAGGCAACTAGTAGGTTTAGAAAGATGCAAATCTGTTCAAACAATTCGCTGGCCGGAACAAAGGCATGAAGGCTTCCAAAACGACATTGGTCAAATGGATAAAAAGGGCAATTATGGAATCATACAAGCTGCAGGGAATAGCTTGTCCTCAAAATATTATAGCCCATTCCACCAGAGCGGTGGCGGCATCATGGGCAGAACATGCGGAAGCTTCCATCGACCAGATTTGCAAAGCAGTAACATGGTCAAATTCTCATACCTTTTTGTAAACACTATAGATTAGACACTGCAGGTAACCATGACTAGAGTTTGGGATGTCCCTCCCTAAATCTGTATACTAATCTGCTATTACTCCATGTGGTGCTGTCATGGAGGACGTCCTGGAAAGTAGGAATTAGACCTACCGGTAATTGTATATCCAGGAGTCTGATATGACAGCACCCAGATTTCCCTCCTTTATCTTTTTTTATGTTTGTTATATTGCTGTTATGTTAATTAGTTGATTTAAAAATGGTTTCAGTTATGGGCATTAGTGTTGATCGAGCATGCTCAGCCGAACACCAAATACCGCATGTGATTGAGCGCAATGCTCGAGTCTCCACCCCACACGTTTGTTGGCTGCTACGCAACCAATTAACTTGCAGGTAAGTACTGCCCTTCACTGTAATGTCTTAGCCATGTTGGTTACTGGCATTACAGTGACTGGCTGGCCGGAATGCATCATTGGGTGCTATATAGCACCCGATGACACGTGTTCGGCTCAGTGTTAGTCAGGGAGGGCTGTGTTGAGGAAGGGAAAGATAGTGTAGGGAGAGAATTATTTTTGGGGAAGTTGAAAAACTTCTCAGAGACCCAAAAGTCCTTTTAAGGACTATTGTGTGTGGCAGCAATATCTATTTTTAGTGCATCCTGCGCTAAATAGCGTGCAATAGTTAGGCCGCTGCAGACAGTGACATTATCTGCGCTACATCTCCTGTGTAACGTGTACACATTCCAAAAATATCATTCGCTATAATTTTATATTAGCCGCTGGTGACATTAGCAACATTATCTGCGGTATTTCTCCTATGTAACGTTTCCACATCCTAAATACCTGTGAGATTCCCTGTAATTTTATATTAGCCGCTACTGACACCAGCGAAATTATCTGCAGTATTTCTCCTGTATAACGTTTCCACATCCAAAATTCCTGTGACATTCCCTGTAATTTTATACTAGCCGCTGCTGACATCAGCGACATTATCTGCGGTATTTCTCCTGTGTAACGTTTCCACATCCAAAATACCTGTGACATTCCCTGTAATATTATATTAGCCGATGCTGACATCAGCGACATTGTTTGCAGTATTTCTCCTGTGTAACGTTTCCACATCCAAAATACCTGTGACATTCCCTGTAGTTTTATATTAGCTGCTGCTGACATCAGCGACATTATCTGCGGTATTTCTTCTGTGTGACGTTTCCACATCCCAAATACCTTTTTTTATTTTTTTGCGCATATACTTACAAATCCTACGCTACTGTACGTGTGACATACTTTCAAGCCTATAAAACATTTAATATGAAGAAGGCGAGCAGTAAGGGACAGGGAAGTGGCTGTGATGCTGATGGTGAACGCAGAGGCTGTGGCCCTGGGCACATTGAAATTGTGCCTGCTGCCAGAGCACAAGAAAAACAATTATCCACGATACCTAGGTTCATGTCCCAGTTTGCAGGGCGGCGCAGGACAACGCTCTTGAAGTCAGACCAGTGCGACCAGGTGGTCGGTTGGATTGCAGCAGCTAATGCTTTCAGTCGGTTAAGCACCACCCTGTCTTCCACCAAGTACAGTCTCAGTAGCCAAAAGTCTGGTCAACACAATCCTCACCCTGATCCTCCTTCCTCGCACCATGGAAAGTCTTGCCAAACAAGTGATCCCACACTCGGATATTCCGAAGAGCTCATTTCTTTATTTGGCCTATCGACAAGCCTGCTTGAAGAGGGACATGAGATCTTGTGCCCTGATTCCCAAACTCTTGAGAATTCACAGTCACAAGAAGATGATGATGGGGAACAGCAATTACTGTTTCACGAGGTGGATGATGATGATGAGACACAGTTGCCAATAAGTCAACGGCAATTAGTGTCTCAAGAGGTTGATGATGAGGATGAGACACAGTTGTCAATAACTGAGGTTGTTGTTAGGTCAACAAGTCAGGATGATGAGCAGAGTGAGGAAGTGGAAGAGGAGGTGGTGGACGATGAAGTCACTGACCTAACCTGGGAAGGTGGCAAGCCGAGCGAGGTCATCAGTACAGAGGGGGAGGGATCTGCAGCACCGCAACAGGCTGGAAGAGGCAGTGGGGTGGAAAAAGGGAGATGGCCCACAACTGTTCCCTAGAGCACCCCCTTGAGGCAATCTCACTTGCCAAGGGTTAGGTGTTACGCAGTCTGGCGCTTTTTTGAGGGAAGTGCGGACGACAAAAAAAAATTGTAATTTGCAAACTGTGCCATACAAAAATGAGCAGGGGCGTGAACACTAGCAACTTCACCACCACCAGCGTGATCCGCCACAAGGCATCAAAGCACCGTAATGGGTGGTCCGAACGCCTGGGTCCACAATCTGTGTCTGCGGATCACACCACTGCCTCCTCTTCTCCTGTGTTACATGCTGGCCAATCCCCTGTTGAAGGCGCAGGCCCGGATGCCTCCCGCCCTGCACCTGGACCTTTGCATGCACCATCAGCGACCACATCCATTTTCGTGTCCCAGCGCAGCGTACAGATTTCCTTACCCCAGGCATTTGAACACAAGCGCAAATACTTATCCACCCACCCACAGGCCAAAGCACTAAATGTGCAGCTTTCCAAATTACTGGCCCTGGAAATGTTGCCATTTAGGCTTGTGGACACTGAGGCATTCCACAGCCTGATGTCGGCGTCCGTCCCTTGTTACGCAGTCCCCAGTCGCCACTACACCAGCCCGCCTTACACCAGTATGTGTCCCGTAACGTCATTCGTGCTCTGACCAACGCAGTTACTGGGAAGGTCCACTTAACCACTGACACATGGACAAGTGCTTTCGGCCAGGGACGCTACATTTCCCTGACACACAGGGTGAACGTTGTGGAGGTCGGCAGTGATTCGTACCCTGGGATGGCACAGGTGCTACCAACGCCAAGGATTGCGGGCCCTAAGTCCATCAGGGTTTCCACCACCACCTACATTAGTGGCTCCAACCCTCACATCTCCTCCGCCTCCTTCTCCACTTCCACCTCAGAATTATTCTCTTGCAGCACCAGTCAGCCATCAGTCAGTAGCTGGAAGCAGTGTATCACTGCAGTAGGGAAGCGTCAACAGGTCGTGCTTAAGCTGATATGCTTAGGTGACAAACAGCACACCACCGCAGAGCTGTGGCAGGGGATAAGAAACCAGACTGAGCTGTGGCTCTCGCCACTCAACCTAGAACCAGGCATGGTTGTGTCTGATAATGGCCGTAACTTGGTGGCGGCTCTGGAGCTCGGGAAGCTCACACACATCCCATGCCTAGCCCACATCTTCAACTTAGTGGTTCAGCGGTTTCTCAAAACCTACCCCAATTTGCCTGAGCTACTGGTGAAAGTGGGCCGCATGTGTGGCCATTTCCGCAAGTCATCGACAGCTTCCGCCGGTCTGTCAATGCTGCAGCAGCGCTTACAATTGCCAGCTAAACGACCGTTGTGCGACGTGAGCAGGCACTGGAACTCGACGTGCCACATGTTGGCCAGGCTTTGTGAGCAGCAGAGGGCAGTAGTGGAATACAAGCTGCAACATGGTCGTCGCCTTTCCAGTCAGCTTCCGCTCTTCACAAGCGAGGAGTGGGCATGGATGTCTGACCTCTGTGAGGTTTTAATAAACTTTGAGGAATCAACACAGATGGCGAGCTGCGATAACGCTATTATCAGCGTCACCATCAAAAATACTCTGTGGACCTATATATATATAGGTTAAATTTGATTTAAATACACTGGGTGTTCCATGGCACTGGCTCCATATATGGACATAGCTATATATGGAGTCAGAGCAGGGACTCCTAAGCTGAACTAGAGTCCTGACACCCTCCCCTCTTCAGAGCAGGGGGTGCCTGGATTAATGCTCGGGTTCTCACATTGACTTCCATTGTGCTCGGGTGCTCTGTAGAGCACCCGAGCATCAGGAAATGTTCTACTCGAGCACACAAGCACTTTGGTGCTCGACCAACAGTAACGATTACATGTATATCACACAAATGAAATCATTAATGCAAGCATCCTCAAACTGCGGCCTTCCAGCTGTTGTAAAACTACAACTCCCACAATGCCCTGCTGTAAGCTGATACCTGTAGGCTGTTCGGGCATGCTGGGAGTTGTAGTTTTGCAACAGCTGGAGGGCTGCAGTTTAAAGACAAAGACCTGGCAATACCCAAAACACTGTCAAAAAATTCTGGCTGTACTTATAGGTAACACTCAATGGACAACAATTCATTCAAACCATGTGGTTATGGCATTGTAGGCAATCTTCTGAAGTTCCTTTTGTAAAATAAGACAGTTCCAATGACGCCTCTAGGTGATGATACCTTAAAGAGAGAGATATAGATGAGCACACCGCTGATATTAATGATTGATTGGGTATTGGATTGTATATTTTGTGTAAAGGTTCCACCCTCTTGTTATATATATGCGTGATTTTTTATGTAACGTGATGCTTAAAAAAGGCTTGGATATAGCCGAAATATTTCAGTTTTTGTACCTTTTGGAATGACCTAATAGACCATCACTGATGGAGATGCTGACTTAATTGAAAGTACACTTTTCGCTGGTATGGATCCATCGCCGAGACCTTCTGCTGGATTCCGGAAGTGTGTTGGTGAGGGACTTTCTGCTGTTCTTACATTGTGAATGAATGTATGGCAGAGATGAGTCCTTCATCTTTTACATTGATAAATCATGGGGAGCATTATGGAAAGTTGCATGAAGCTTTTATCAGTCCTTAGTCCATAATGGGATAATTGTTTCTTTTATGGTATGTGTGCAGTGAGCCCCTGAGAACCAGTTCAAAGAATGGGAATGGTAGTGGCCCTGATGAGGTGTTGTGTCATGGTGTACTCCTTCAGGCCATTGCTCCCTGGGGATCGGTGCAGTGGAAATGTAGTTTTAATAATCAGGCCTGAAATAAACATATAACAGTCTCTTGTAACTTGTGGTACATCCAGCAGCAATAAATGCAAAGTGCTTTTTCTGGCTGCAGTTGAGATGGTATGGTGACAGTTTGGATGGCAATAGATTAGCAAATGCAGGCACTTTGGGGTATTCATGTCCAATGTAAGATTCTTACTTGAACTTTGTCTGGCCTAGTGGTGGTTTTGGTAATAGTCCCATACCTGCAGCATTGTCTATTAAGCTTGTGTGCTTCCTCTCCCTTCTAAGACTACACAGGAACTCCCCTTTCTGACAGGAAGCAGGACCAGCCCACTGCTACCAAAAGAGGAGGACCAGGGTGGTTAGCCCAGTTCCTGAGACACCTTTGCCAACCGTACTTTCCTCTGCTGAAATGTACAGCCATAACAATAAAATATAAAATATTATAATACATGACTATATACAATTTGCAGATACCCCCAGGTCTGGGGTATTGCATCTGTAATATTGTTCCTCTGATTGCAGTTAGTGGCCTCCTGAAATGCCACCAATGGTATCATGCAATATCTTCCGGGGCTCATTGGAAGCAAGGGGTTACAGTATGTTCAGACCAGTAGCATGTCTCATGATTCAATGGAGGGAAGATGCTACACATAGCCAATAAAATAACTTTCCAACTAACAGTTCTTATCTCCTATCCATAGGATAGGAGGTAAGTGTCTGAGGGTCCCGCCACTGGGATGACGAGAATGGACGTCACAGAGTGCCCCATGAGAATGGAGTCTAGGACTCTGTTCTCTCCATTCTCGTGATCATGGAGGGTCCCAGTGATCAGACACACATTCGCTCTTGCAGATAGGAGATAAGTAGTTAGTAGAGATCGTAAAACAGATTGCTTTTTAAATGTTTTTATTTTTTGAATGTAGATCTGTTAACTGCATTTAGAAATTCGCTTTGCAGCAGCCTCGTAAACGTTAGGGCAGTAAATTGGTGATTTCATTGATGTCTGTGTTATAGTTTTTTAGACATGCTCTGTTCTGTTACCTGTGCAGAGGTTATTGTGTAATGTGGGGGTTAGATATGCTGTGACCAGTGGCGTAGGGATCGCCATAGCAACCATAGCAGTGGCTATGGTGCCCTACGCCACTGGATCGCATTCTGTTTTTTATTTTATTTTTTATTATTAACACACACAGACACTACACACAGGCAGTAGCGTAACTAGCAGGGGAAGCAGCTGCTTCGGGGCCCGGCGCCCCGGCAGCGTGTGTGACAGTTTATTTTCAAGTTAGTTAAATATCGATTCTTGTCTTAATGTTCAGGGACCCTTCACAGCAGCAGCGGCAGCGGACCAGGCCCCCTCGCTAATGTGATCTAATCTTACGGTCTCCTAAAGTCTCCTGATGTGTCTGAGATTTGAACCCACAACCTCCAATGTATCAGAGGCAAAGCATTTACCTACACAGCCATAAAGGCTGCATTACAACTGATTGAAAAAATATGAGACTTCTACTGTTATAGCTGGCTAAGTGTACATCTATACACATGACAGCTGCCCCAACACACCCAGCACTGCTATATCTCTATATGACAGCTGTCCCAGCACACTCAGCTCTGCTATATCTCTATATATGAGCAGCTGTCATGTGTATAGATGTACACTTAGCCAGCTATAACAGTAGAAGTATCATATTTCTTCAGTCAGTATCAAGGCGGCTCTTATGGTCTTGTGGTTAAGTGCTTTGCCTCTGATAAAGAAGGTCGTGGGTTCGAATCCCAGCAGAAACTTTTCTGAAATACAATCACTGACTCCATATATGGACATACAGGGTGGGACACAGGAAGAGGCTGCATCGCATCGCTGACATGGAGGTAAGTAGAAGTGTTTATAATTTTTTTTTAATACCCGACTGTTACTGCCATGGGGGGAGCGGGGGGCACTTGATACTGGCACATGGGGGGAGGGGGGTTGGCACCTGATACTGGCACCTGGGGGGGGGGGGTTGGCACCCGATACTGGCACCTGGGGGGGGTTGGCACCTGATACTGGCACATGGGGGGGTTGGCACCTGATACTGGCACCTGGGGGGGTTTGGCACCTGATACTGGCACATGGGGGGGAGGCACCTGATACTGGCACATGGGGGGGAGAGGGGTTGGCACCTGATACTGGCACCTAGGGGGGAGGGGGGGTTGGCACCTGATACTGGCACATGGGGGGGGAGAGGCACCTGATACTGGCACATGGGGGGGGAGGGAGAGAGGCACAGAGGCACTTGATACTGGCACTTTTTTGTGGGGGGGGGAGATGGCACTATGATACTGGGACATGGGGGGAGGAGAGAGGCACTTGATACTGACACCTGGGGGGGAGGGGGGTTGGCACCTGATACTGGCACATGGGGGGGGAGGCACCTGACACTGGCACCTGGGGGGGGGGAGAGAGGCACCTGATACTGGCACATGGGGGGGAGAGGGGTTGGCACCTGATACTGGCACATGGGGGGGATGGAGAGAGGCACTTGATGCTGGCACTTTTTTTGTGGGGGAGGGAGATGGCACTATGATACTGGGACATGGGGGGAGGAGAGAGGCACTTGATACTGGCATGTGGGGGGGGGGGGTTGGCACTATGATACTGGCACATGGGGGGGAGAGAGGCACTTGATACTGGAACTTTTTTGGGGGGGAGATGGCACTATGATACTGGGACATGGGGGGGAAGAGAGAGGCACTTGATACTGGCACATGGGGGGGTTTGGCACTATGATACTGGCACATGGGGGGTGGGAAGGAGAGAGGCACTTGATACTGGCAAATTGGGGGGGGAGATGGCACTATGATACTGGGACATGTGGGGGGGGGGGGAGAGAGGCACTTGATACTGGCACATGATGGGGGGGCATCTATGGGGACGCTTACTGGCACATTATTGGGGGGCATTATGGGGGACACTAGGCCGGCAGCCTATCAAAGGCCAGACACTGAGGGGCATCTACTGGGGCACTATATATGGGGCATTTTATACTGGTACATTATGGGGCGCACTAGCAGGAAGGGGGAGAGGAGCACTATGGGGGATTTTACTGGGGGCACTATATAGGGGTATTTTATACTGGGACATTATGGGGGCACTATGGGGACATTAGCTCAACTGGGGGCATTACAAAGGGGTATTTTTGCACTGTCACATTATAAGGAGAATTATTACTACTGGGGGGGCATTATAGTGGGCTTTATTACTCCCCCATGGTCTGACCCCCTAGTAGCAGCACCAGCCTCTCCCTGCTCTGCTATCCCTCTGCCCCTTCTCCAAATCCTTATTCTGAAATCTTTCTCATTAGGATAAAGCACAACATCAGCTCCGACGAGCCCCCGGCCAAGTGGTGTCCGAGATCCACAAGGGTCAAGTAACTGTAAGTTTTCATATGAAATATGTTTATGTTATACACATATAGCATCCACTGTGCCACACAATATACAGTATACTGCTACACTGTGCCAAAGGCGTGGGGTTTACACAGGAGGAGGGAGGTGCGAAGCGCGCTGGAGGGGCCCTTACAAATATTTGCTGTGGGGGCCCAGTTACTTCTAGTTACGCCCCTGGCTGTGACCATCACCTATTGTTATTGAAGGGTCCAGTGTTCTCAATACAGAGCTGTTATCTGTTAATCCTGCCTGTGATGATAATGAGATAACTGTGATCTCTAAAGAAGTATCAGGGCACTATAAGGCTCAGAGTTTAGCGTGAAAACTTCAGGAATTAAGGATATTTTACTATTTATGGTGATAAGGAAAAATAAAACAATCACCAAAAATTCTTTAAAAATATGTTTAACATAATTAGATTTAAATAATAGGTCATTTCTGAATGCACAAGAGGTCTGTCCCATTGACAGATCTTTTTCTACCAAGAATCTGTGCTTTTGCTTGCATTCTGCAGTTTGTGATGCAGAGTCAATAGTGGATCACTAAAAAGGTATAAAGAAAAGACTTCCTATAGTTTTTTAATACAATCCCAGTTTTGGCTACAAAGAAATGCAATGTGTGAACAATGTATAATGTATTTTTACTCTTTAACCACTTAAGGACCACAGGTTTATACCCCCCTAAAGACCAGGCCCTTTTTTACAAATCGGCACTCCACAACTTTAGCGGTTTATTGCTCAGTCATGCAACTTACCACCCAAATGAATTTTACCTCCTTTTCTTCTCAATAATAGAGCTTTCATTTGGTGGTATTTCATTGCTGCTGACATTTTTACTTTTTTTGTTATTAATCGAAATTTAACGTTTTTTTTGCAAAAAAATGACATTTTTCACTTTCAGTTGCAAAATTTTGCAAAAAAAACGACATCCATATATAAATTTTTCTCTAAATTTATTGTTCTACATGTCTTTGATAAAAAAAAAATGTTTGGGTAAAAAAAAAATGGTTTGGGTAAAAGTTATAGCGTTTACAAACTATGGTACAAAAATGTGAATTTCCACTTTTTGAAGCAGCTCTGACTTTCTGAGCACCTGTCATGTTTCCTGAGGTCCTACAATGGCCAGACAGTACAAACACCCCACAAATGACCCCATTTCGGAAAGTAGACACCCTAAGGTATTCGCTGATGGGCATAGTGAGTTCATAGAACTTTTTATTTTTTGTCACAAGTTAGTGGAAAATGATGATTTTTTTTTTTATTTTATTTTTTTCTTACAAAGTCTCATATTCCACTAACTTGTGACAAAAAATAAAAACTTCTATGAACTCACTATGCCCATCAGCGAATACCATGGGGTGTCTTCTTTCCAAAATGGGGTCACTTGTGGGGTAGTTATACTGCCCTGGCATTCTAGGGGCCCAAATGTGTGGTAAGTAGTTTGAAATCAAAATGTGTAAAAAATGACCGGTGAAATCCGAAAGGTGCTCTTTGGAATGTGGGCCCCTTTGCCCACCTAGGCTGCAAAAAAGTGCCACACATGTGGTATCGTCGTACTCAGGAGAAGTTGGGGAATGTGTTTTGGGGTGTCATTTTACATATACCCATGCTGGGTGAGAGAAATATCTTGGTCAAATGCCAACTTTGTATAAAAAAAATGGGAAAAGTTGTCTTTTGCCAAGATATTTCTCTCACCCAGCATGGGTATATGTAAAATGACACCCCAAAACACATTCCCTAACTTCTCCTGAGTACGGAGATACCACATGTGTGACACTTTTTTGCAGCCTAGGAGGGCAAAGGGGCCCATATTCCAAAGAGCACCTTTCGGATTTCACTGGTCATTTTTTACACATTTTGATTTCAAACTTCTTACCACACATTTGGGCCCCTAGAATGCCAGGGCAGTATAACTACCCCACAAGTGACCCCATTTTGGAAAGAAGACACCCCAGGTATTTCGTGATGGGCATAGTGAGTTCATGGAAGTTTTTATTTTTTGTCACAAGTTAGTGGAATATGAGACTTTGTAAGGGGAAAAAAATAAAATAAAAAAATCATCATTTTCCGCTAACTTGTGACAAAAAATATAAAATTCTAGGAACTCGCCATGCCCCTCACGGAATACCTTGGGGTGTCTTCTTTCCAAAATGGGGTCACTTGTGGGGTAGTTATACTGCCCTGGCATTTTCCAGGGGCCCTAATGTGTGGTAAGTAGGTAAATGACCTGTGAAATCCTAAAGGTGCTCGTTGGAATGTGGGCCCCTTTGCCCACCTAGGCTGCAAAAAGTGTCGCACGTGGTATCGCCGTATTCAGGAGAAGTTGGGCAATGTGTTTTGGGGTGTCTTTTTACATATACTCATGCTGGGTGAGAGAAATATCTCGGCAAAAGACAACTTTTCCCATTTTTTTATACAAAGTTGGCATTTGACCAAGATATTTATCTCACCCAGCATGGGTATATGTAAAATGACACCCCAAAACACATTGCCCAACTTCTCCTGAGTACGGCGATACCAGATGTGTGACACTTTTTTGCAGCCTAGATGCGCAAAGGGGCCCACAGTCCTTTTATGAGGGCATTTTTAGACATTTGGATCCCAGACTTCTTCTCACGCTTTAGGGCCCCTAAAATGCCAGGGCAGTATAAATACCCCACATGTGACCCCATTTTGGAAAGAAGACACCCCAAGGTATTCAATGAGGGGCATGGCGAGTTCATAGAATTTTTATTTTTTTTGGCACAAGTTAGCGGAAATTGATTTTATTTATTTTTTTCTCACAAAGTCTCCCTTTCCGCTAACTTGGGACAAAAATTTCAATCTTTCATGGACTCAATATGCCCCTCACGGAATACCTGGGGGTGTCTTCTTTCCGAAATGGGGTCACATGTGGGGTATTTATACTGCCCTGGCATTCTAGGGGCCCTAAAGCGTGAGAAGAAGTCTGGAATATAAATGTCTAAAAAATTTTACGCATTTGGATTCCGTGAGGGGTATGGTGAGTTCATGTGAGATTTAATTTTTTGACACAAGTTAGTGGAATATGAGACTTTGTAAGAAAAAAAAAATAATTTCCGCTAACTTGGGCCAAAAAAATGTCTGAATGGACAGAGGGGTGAAAATGTAAGGACAGGGGGGTGATCAATGACAGGGGGGTGATCAGGGAGTCTATATGGGGTGATCACCCCCCTGTCATTGATCACGCCCCTGTAAGGCTCCATTCAGACGTCCGTATGCGTTTTGCGGATCCGGTCCATCTATCAGTGGATCCGTAAAAATCATGCGGACATCTGAATGGAGCTTTACAGGGGGGTGATCAATGACAGGGGGGTAATCAATGACAGGGGGGTGATCAGGGAGTCTATATGGGGTGATCAGGGGTGATCAAGGGTGAATAAGGGGTTAATAAGTGACAGGGGGGGGTGTAGTGTAGTGGTGCTTGGTGCAACATATTACTGAGCTACCTGTGTCCTCTGGTCGATCCAAACAAAGGGGACCACCAGAGGACCAGGTAGCAGGTATATTAGACGCTGTTATCAAAACAGCGTCTAATATACCTGTTAGGGGTTAAAAAAAACACATCTCCAGCCTGCCAGCGAACGATCGCCGCTGGCAGACTGGAGATACATTCTCTTTCCTTCCGTTCCTGTGAGCGCGCGCGCCTGTGTGCGCGCGTTCACAGGAAATCTCGGCTCACGCGAGATGACGCCAATCGGCGTTAGCGTAGCCTGGGGGAGCCGCCGCGATGACGCCTTTCGGCGTTACAGTTGCGGCAAGTGGTTAATACAGCACTTAGTGGTTATGTGAAATCTGCAATACAGAGGTGTTATATAAGCAGCCTGTTCCCGCCCAAGGTAGTGGGGGGGTGCCATGTCTCCCACCCTGCTACTGTGGCTGTAGATCTGGTGGTCCAGACCTGTTGTCCCTCCTCTACTCACCTGCAGTGGGCTCAGCCAATAGAATCCAATGTCTCATATTTGGCTTCAGGCTGCACTTCTCACCCAGGCTTCCTCTGCCTCTAGGAAATGCATGCATTGCTCCTTGGCTCTTGAAGGGCCAGCATGCACACACCCTAATCCACCTCAGGGTACTTAAGGTACCTTCCCTTGGGAAAAGTTGCCTGAACAGTAGGTGTATAACATGCTAGTCCCTGCAAAGGTGTTTTGTTCCGTTTGTCTGCCATTGTACCAACCTCTGCCTAATTCCTGACATAGACCCCCCGCAACCTGACTTGTGCCTGTTTACAGTATTGGCCCTTTGCTGACTTCCTTGACCTCAAACCCATTTGATGGATTCGCACAGCCTATGCCTGATCTGTTATTTAGTACAAGTTTTGCCTGATCCCTCTGTGCTTTGAAAAGAATCACAGATCGCACATTTGATTAGACTAGTTGAGATTGTTAGTTTTTGTCGCTGTTATTTTAGTTTTTTTTTTTATTGGAGGTTGGATAGGAACTGGAGGTTTTATTTATTTTAATTTTTTTATTAACCACTTAAGGACCACAGGTTTATACCCCCCTAGTGACAAGGCCCTTTTTTACAAATCGGCACTTCACAACTTTAACGGTTTATTGCTCGTTCATGCAACTTGGCACCCAAATGAATTTTACCTCCTTTTCTTCTCACAAACACAGCTTTCTTTTGGTGGTATTTGATTGCTTCTGACATTTTTAATTTTTTTCTGATATTAATCAAAATAGAAAAAAATCCAATAAGTGTATATTTATTGGTTTGCGCAAAAGTTATAGCGTTTACAAACTATGGTACAAAAATGTGAATTTCCGCATTTTGAAGCAGCTCTGACTTTCTGAGCACCTGTCATGTTTCTTGAGGTGCTAGAATGCCAGGATAGTATAAATACCCCCCAAATGACCCCATATTAGAAAGAAGACACCCCAAAGTATTCGCGGAAGGGGCATGGTAAGTTCATGTATAATTAAAATTTTTTTTCACAAGTTAGCGGAAAATGACACTTTCTGAGGAAAAAAAATAAATAATAAAGTTTCCATTTCTGCTAACTTCTGGCAAAAATAAATAAAATCTCCCACGGACTCACTATGCCCCTCCGCGAATACTTTGGGGTGTCTACTTTCCGAAATTGGATCATTTGTGGGATGTGTTTACTGTTCTGGCATTTTGGGCGTGGCTAAATTGTGCGCAACCCTTTAAAGCCTAAAGGTACTCGTTGGACTTCCGGCCCCTTTACGCACCTAGGCTGCAAAAAAGTGTCACACATGTGGTATCGCTGTACTCATAAGAAGTAGGGCAATGTGTTTTGGGGTGTATTTTTACTAATACCCATGCTGGGTGAGAGAAATATCTCAGTAAATTTACAACTTTGTATAAATTTTTTTTAAAAATTGTCATTTATAGAGATATTTCTCACACACAGTATGGGTATATGTAAAAATACACCCCAAAACACATTGCCCTACTTCTTCTGAGTACGGCGATACCACATGTGTGATACTTTTTTGCAGCCTAGGTTCACAAAGGGGCCCAAATTCCAATGAGTACCTTTAGGATTTCACAGGGCATTTTTACGCATTTGGATTCCAAACTACTTCTCGCGCTTTAGGGCCCCTAAAATGCCAGGGCAGTATAAATACCCCTCAAGTGACCCCATTTTGGAAAGAAGACACCCCAAGGTATTCCGTGAGGGGCATGGCGAGTTCATAGAAGATTTTCTTTTTTGGCACGTTAGCGGAAATGGATTTTTTTTTGTTTTTTCTTACAAAGTCTCATATTCCACTAACTTCTGACAAAAAATAAAATTTTACATGAACTCACCATACCCCTCACGGAATACCTTGGGGTGTCTTCTTTCTAAAAATGGGGTCACTTGTGGGGTATTTATACTGCCCTGGAATTTTAGGGGCCCTAAAGTGTGAGAAGTAGTTTGGAATCCAAATGCGTAAAAATGCCCTGTGAAATCCTAAAAGTACTCATTGGAATTTGGGCCCCTTTGCGCACCTAGGCTGCAAAAAAGTGTCACACATGTGGTATGGCCGTACTCAGAAGAAGTAGGGCAATGTGTTTTGGGGTGTATTTTTACATATACCCATACTGTGTGTGAGAAATATCTCTGTAAATAACAACTTTTTCCATTTTTTTATACAAAGTTGTCAATTTACAGAGATATTTCTCTCACCCAGCATGGGTATATGTAAAAATACACCCCAAAACATATTGCCTTACTTCTCCTGAGTACGGGGATATCACATGAGTGACACTTTTTTGCAGCCAAGATGCGCAAAGGGGCCGAAAGTCCAACGAGTACCTTTTAGGAGGGCATTTTTAGGCATTTGGATTCCAGACTTCTTCTCACGCTTTAGGGCCCCTAAAATGCCAGGGCAGTGTAAATACCCCACATGTGACCCCATTTTGGAAAGAAGACACCCCAAGGTATTCCGTGAGGGGCATGGCGAGTTCATAGAAGATTAATTTTTTTGGCACAAGTTAGCGGAAATTGATTTATTTTTTTTTTTCTCACAAAGTCTCCCTTTTCGCTAACTTGTGACAAAAAGTTCAATCTTTCATGGACTCAATATGCCCCTCAGCGAATACCTTGCGGACAAGAAAAGGCATTTATATTGCCGGCGCCCGTTCCGCAAATTGCGGAAGTCAACACGGGCATCTTCCGTTTTTTGCGGACCGCAAAAAACGGCATGGTCGTGTGCATGAGGCCTTATATTGAGCATATGGGTAGTGAGATATTTTTTTTTCGTTCAGCCTCTGGGCTGAAAGAAAAAATGAACGCCACAGATTTCTTCATTCGCATCGATCAATGTGGATGAAAAAATCTCTACCAAAAAAAAGCTGTGATCGCTAATAAAAAAGCTGCGATCTGTGTTTTTGCAGTGATCAGAAAAAATATATTTCTGTCACTGCAGTGGGGCGGACTGAACGCAAGTGTGCGCACAAGATCAGGCCTGATCAGGCGAACACTGCGTTTTTTGTAGAGCCTAAGGTGACCCTAATGTACTGATATAGATCTGATTGCGATCAGTCTTGATCACTTACAGATACTATATAGTACTAGTGCTGATTAGCGACAGCGATGACGCTAATCAGCGACTAATCGGTGACTGCGGTGCGGTGGGCTGGGCGCTAACTACCTAACAAGTAGCTAAGTAACTGGCGGTGATAAGGGACCCTTAGGCCCCATTCACGCGTCCGCAATTCTGTTCCGCATTTTGCGGAACGGAATTGCGGACCCATTAATTTCTATGGGGACAGACTTTGTCCCGCTCGGATCCGGAATCGCGGATCTGCACTTCCGGGTCCGCACTTCCATCTGTGACCGGCCGGGTGCTCCTACTGGTAAGTGACAGGTCTGTGCTATAAGCAATGCGCCGCACAGACCTTTCACTTACCAGTAGGAGGAGCGCCCGGCCGGTCACAGACAGTGCAGGTAAGTATAATGCTTCTAAAATTGCTAAGTAACCATGGCAGCCAGGACTGCAGTAGCGTCCTGGTTGCCATAATTACCGATCGGAGCCCCAGCGATTAAACTGGGACTCCGATTGGAACTCTCCGCTGCCACCAATGATGGGGGTGGATTTTAATTAGGGGGGGGGAGGGTGGCCGCACTGGCCACCAATGAATGTAATACAGGGGAGGGAGGGATGGGGGCCGCACTGGCCACCAATGAATGTAATACAGGGGAGGGAGGGAGGGAGGGGGTGCTGCACTGGCCACCAATGAATGTAATACAGGGGAGGGAGAGAGGGGGGGCTGCACTGGCCACCAATGAATTTAAAACTGGGGAGGGAGGGGGGTCTGCCCCCTCCTGCCTGGCAGCACCTGATCTCTTACGGGGGGCTATGATCTGCACAATTAACCCCTCAGGTGCGGCACCTGAGGGGTTAATTGTGCAGATCACAGCCCCTGTAAGAGATCGGGTGCTGCCAGGCAGCAGGGGGCAGTTATGTCCACAGTTCTTAGTATATTCTATCTTGAAGCGTCCCCATCACTATGGGAACGCCTCTGTGTATTGTCGGATCTGAGTTTTCACGATATAACTCAAATCCGATAGTATATTCTAACATAGAGGCGTCCCCATGGTGATGGGGACGCTTCAAGTTAAAATATACCATCGGATTGGAGAAAACTCAGATCCTATGGTATAATAGGGACTCCTGACTTTACATTGAAAGTCAATGGGGGACGGATCAGTTTGCAATTGCACCATATTGTGTCAACGTCAAACGGATCCGTCCCCACTGACTTGCATTGTAAGTCATGACGGATTTGTTTGGCTCCGCACGGCCAGGCGGACACCAAAACGACTTTTTCCTTCATGTCCGTGGATCCTCCAAAAATCAAGGAAGACCCACAGAGGAAAAAACGGACACGGATCACGGAACTACGGAACCCGTTTTTGCGGACCGCAAAAACAAAACGGTCGTGTGCATGAGGCCTAAGGATGAGCAAATTGATTCATAGCAGTCCAATTTACTGAACATTACTAGGCAGAACCATGAGGGAGGAAGAAGGATGCTCACATGATCTGAGAGAAAGTGGGGGAGGAGGGCTTGTCCTGATTGACTCAGAGTCTGAAAAACAGCCTCATCAGCCAATCTGGGTAGAAGCAGGCAGGGAGATGTGTCATTCTGTGTTGAGTTGTTGATGGGAGTGGGTGAGTCTATGCAGTGTCTGAAAGAAAACAATTTTGCACAGTGTATAGAGTTACAAGCAAGCATCTATTCAGGGACAGTGTAGGAAAAGAACCCTTGCTTTAAAACCCAAATAACACAGTAGGCAGAAGTCTTATCAGCTCCAATACTGCAATATTCCCAAAGTAAATTGTCAGTAGCAGTGAGTGTGTTTGTAGAAAGGTAAAGACATTTAATTGTGCCTCTCTCTTTACATTACAGAAAACACACTTGCAATTTTGCTATAAACGTTTTATAATTTGGCGTGACCAAATCTATGACTCTTCATTAGGAAAATCATAAGTTTTGATTAGGCCTCATATCTAGAATACGTAAGAGTTCAAAAGAAAAGACCCAGACCTAATCTTCCTAAAGCCAGAATGTAGTACTAGAAGCTGCAGCCATCCAGGCAGTAGTAGTAGTGGTAGGCCACAGTACTGAAAGGCGCAACATTATTCAGGGTAAAGATTGTGGAGAAGATTGTTGACTGGATGTCTCACTCCTCCTCTTAGCCACAGCAGGATGACATGGAGATCTGACGCCATGCCTCAGAGCCAGGTATCACATAATATATTCTGCTCCACCTCCTTGCAGTCCGAGAGAAACCTTTCAGTTGCATCCTCCTGGTCTCCACTGCCCCCTCCTAGTAGGGTACCTTTTATTTTTCCTATGACAACAAAAGCCTACCACACACTCTGGCAGATAGTCAAGAGAGTCTACCTGTTGATGACTTGTGTGAGAGTGGTCAGCATTTGGACTGCCAGTGTGGCAATAAAGAATGGAGGCAATGTATGGTCTAAACCTCCAAAAGAACTGGCAGAGCAAGATCTGCTTCTGTTGTGGTCAGCTCAGAAACTGGGGATCCATCTGATACTCTGGGAGCAGTCTCAAAACATCCCAAAGTTAAGTTAAGCTCGACTGCCTCCAGCTTTGTGCGAGCAACGCCAGTATGGCTTTTTTTTTTTTTTTTACCACAAGGCCGGTACACAAACCCATAGCCATGTGCAAGATCTGTAGGATTAGGTTAGAAGGTTAGAACACAAACACATAGGCACCAGGGCTCATTTGCAGCACATGAGGTGATATCAACACATCCCTTGGGAAAATACAACTGACCAGCATTCTCAATCAGAACAAGCCTGTCCTCCTTTTCCTGCTCTTCTTTGTAGCAACCAGCCCACTTCCCCAAGCAGTACAGTGTCCTTGTCGTCATCATTATCAGCTGCTTTTTCTCCTGCTCAGACTTCTCCTCCTTGACCTCCACTCCATCATGAGACATCCATGGCAGAATATGTGGTCATGAGAAAACTATTATCGACCAGCAATTAGCTTATGTGCAAGCTGAAGTCCCACCCGGCCAAGTTTCTGACATTTTAGTCGCTGTCATACTACTTAGTTGTGGTAATTGTGGCACACTTCTGCATCTTTGCCTACATTTAATTTTTCTGGGCTCTGGCCCAGGCGGTGTGGTAGGACTAACTCTTGGCCAGGCAACCAAGAGTACCACTGCAATAAGTAGAATTTGTCTAGTCGGTCCTATATACAAAATTTAACTCTGTTCAATTAAAAATAAATAAATAAACTAGATGTTATATACCAATTTTCAGGACAATTAGAGCAACTTTGGTTCAGGTAGAATCGATTAAGGTCCGAACTGAACTTTTTGAAAAAGGCTAACCTGAAACAAAACGTCTCTCAATAGCTCAGCCGAAGCTCAGCTCTAGTCTTTTCCATAAGTAAAGCTTCCCCAGTGTACTATTTTTTATGGAGTGTTCCTTATCAACTGTTAATCACAGTTATTCAGATACTGCATTTCCACACAGTACCTATATAAATTTAGTGCAGATAATATATCAGAGACAACACCTCTTGTAAGATTTGGCAGTCCTCTGTTCTCTTACAAACACCATTTAAATGTTAATAAAACTGACAGCAAGCAGAGATCTTGAAAATGGAGAGTTAAAAACAAAGAACATTGAAAGAGGCATAAGCACCATAACGTTTTATTGAACTACAATGAGGTGGTTATTATGGGGGACTTCAACTACCCAGATATAGACTGGGAAACTGAAACTTGTATATCTCATAAGGGAAACAGGTTCGTGGCAATAACCAAAGACAATTACCTCTCCCAACTGGTTCAGGACCCGACTAGAGGGAAGGCCATACTGGACTTAGTATTAACCAATAGACCTGACAGAACAACAGACGTGCAGGTTGGGGGACACCTGGGAAATAGTGACCATAAAGTAATAACCTTCCAATTATCATTCAAAAGAGCGTTTCTACAGGGAGGAACAAAAATACCAAACTTCAAAAAAGCTAAATTTAGCCAACTAAGAGAGGCCATAGGCCAAACTAACTGGGACAAAGTCCTCACAAATACAGACACAAAATGGGATATCTTTAAAAACATCCTAAAAACTCATTGTGAGAGGTACATACCGTATGGTAATAAAAGGTTAAGGAACAAAAAGAAACCAATGTGGATAAATAGAACTGTAAAGAAAGCAATAAATGACAAAAAGAAAGCATATAAAACACTAAAACAGGAGGGTAGCACGGAAGCACTGAAAAACTATAAGGAAAAAAATAGAACATGTAAAAAACAAATAAAAGCGGCCAAACTAGAGACCGAGAGATTAATTGCCAAAGAGAGTAAAACTAACCCTAAAATGTTATTCAATTATATAAATGTTAAAAAGTATAAATCTGAAGGTGTTGGCCCTTTAAAGAGTAATGAGGGGGGAGTCGCAGAGAGCGACGAGGAGAAAGCAAAGCTGTTAAATATTTTTTTCTCCAATGTATTCACTGAGGAAAATAAATTGTCAGATGACATGCAGAATGCAAAAATAAATTCCCCATTAAAAGTGTCCTGTCTGACCCAGGAAGAAGTACATCAGCGACTTAAAAAGATTAAAATAGACAAATCGCCAGGACCGAATGACATACACCCCCGTATCCTAAAGGAATTAAGTAATGTCATAGCCAGATCCTTATTTATGATATTTGCAGACTCTATACTGACAGGGAATGTCCCACAGGATTGGCGCGTGGCATATGTGGTGCCAATATTCAAAAAGGGGCCAAAAAACAGAGCCTGGAAACTATAGGCCGGTAAGTTTAACATCTGTTGTGGGTAAACTGTTTGAAGGTTTTCTGAGAGATGCTATATTAGAGCATCTCAACGGAAATAAGCAAATAACGCCATATCAGCATGGCTTCGTGAGGGATCGGTCATGTCAGACTAATTTAATCAGTTTCTATGAGGAGGTAAGACTTGACAGCGGCGAATCAATGGATGTCGTATATCTGGACTTCTCCAAAGCATTTGACACTGTACCACATAAAAGGTTAGTATATAAAATGAGAATGCTCGGACTGGGAGAAAACATCTGTATGTGGGTAAGTAACTGGCTGAGTGATAGAAAACAGAGGGTGGTTATTAACGGTACACACTCAGATTGGGTCACTGTCTCTAGTGGAGTACCTCAGGGGTCAGTATTGGGCCCTATTCTCTTCAATATATTTATTAATGATCTTGTAGAAGGCTTGCATAGTAAAGTATCAATTTTCGCAGATGACACTAAACTGTGTAAAGTAATTTACACTGATGAGAACAGTATACTACTACAGATGGATCTGGATAGATTGGAGGCTTGGGCAGATAAGTGGCAGATGAGGTTTAACACTGATAAATGTAAAGTTATGCACATGGGAAGGAAAAATGCAAGTCACCCGTACATACTAAATGGTAAAACACTCGGTAACACTGACATGGAAAAGGATCTAGGAATTTTAATAAACAGCAAACTAAGCAGCAAAAACCAGTGTCAGGCAGCTGCTGCCAAGGCCAACAAGATAATGGGTTGCATCAGAAGGGGCATAGATTCCCGTGATATGAACATAGTCCTACTACTTTACAAATCGCTAGTCAGACCACACATGGAGTACTGTGTACAGTTCTGGGCTCCTGTAAACAAGGCAGACATAGCAGAGCTGGAGAGGGTTCAGAGGAGGGCAACTAAAGTAATAACTGGAATGGGGCAACTACAGTACCCTGAAAGATTATCAAAATTAGGGTTATTCACTTTAGAAAAAAGACGACTGAGGGGAGATCTAATTAATATGTATAAATATATCAGGGGTCAGTACAGAGATCTATCCCATCAGCTATTTATCCCCAGGACTGTGACTGTGACAAGGGGACATCCTCTGCGTCTGGAGGAAAGAAGGTTTGTACACAAACATAGAAGAGGATTCTTTACGGTAAGAGCAGTGAGACCATGGAACTCTCTGCCTGAGGAGGTGGTGATGGTGAGTACAATAAAGGAATTCAAGAGGGGCCTGGACGTATTTCTGGAGCTTAATAATATTACAGGCTATAGCTACTAGAGATGGGTCGTTGATCCAGGGAGTTATTCTGATTGCATGATTAGAGTCGGGAAGGAATTTTTTATTCCCCTAAAGTGGAGAAAATTGGCTTCTACCTCACAGGGTTTTTTGCCTTCCTCTGGATCAACTTGCAGGATAACAGGCCGAACTGGATGGACAGGTGTCTTTTTTCGGCCTTATGTACTATGTTACTATGTTACAAGTTATCTGTAATCAACTCCTTAATGTTTTCTAAAGTCAAAACAAAGCTTTCCAATTTCACGATAATATATGTATAATGGCTGAAGAATAAGTAAATGTAAGTTGCTTGTCCTGTTGCAGGTTACATGAACACCAAAGAAGCTTGCTACAAAGATATGCGGATTCAGGTCAATACTTCATTATGTAATGCAAAAAATCGACCTATCACAGGATGGGTCTCTTGCAACATACAAGCTTGTACTCCAGGGTAAGTTAGAAATCTACATATATAGTAGTATGAATGAATAAATGAACATTATATAATTGTGTGCTAAATAAATTGATCTTAACACAAATGACTGTTTTTGAGTTTTGCCTGTTGTTTCTAAAGCTCAATAGTAACCGCTGATGTCATAAAATCAAGTTTCTATGTACAGTAAAGAGAAAAAATACACCCTATTTAAATGTAATGGTTATACACACCACTACTTACTAAATCTGGCCCTTAGAATGTTTTAACCACCTCAGCTCCCCTAGCTTAAACACCCTTAATGACCAGACCACTTTTTACAATTTTGCACTACACTAATTTCATGGTTTATTGCTCGGTCATACAACTTACCACCCAAATGAATTTTGCCTCCTTTTCTTCTCACTAATAGAGCTTTCATTTGGTGGTATTTCATTGCTGCTGACATTTTAACTTTTTTTGTTATTAATCGAAATTTACCAAAATTTTTGCAAAAAAAAGACATTTTTCACTTTCAGTTGTAATTTTTTTTTAAAAACTACATTTCTATATAAATATTTCTCTAAATTTATTGTTCTACATGTCTTTGATAAAAAAAAATGTTTGGGTAAAAAAAAATGGTTTGGGTAAAAGTTATAGCATTTACAAACTATGGTACAAAAATGTGAATTTCCGCTTTTTGAAGCAGCTCTGACTTTCTGAGCACCTGTCATGTTTCCTGAGGTTCTACAATGCCCAGACAGTAGAAAACCCCCACAAATGACCCCATTTCGGAAAGTAGACACCCTAAGGTATTCGGTGATGGGCATAGTGAGTTCATAGAACTTTTTATTTTTTGTCACAAGTTAGCGGAAAATTATGATTTATTTTTAATTTTTTTTCCTTACAAAGTCTCATATTCCACTAACTTGTGACAAAAAATAAAAACTTCCATGAACTCACTATGCCCATCACGAAATACCTTGGGGTGTCTTCTTTCTAAAATGGGGTCACTTGTGAGGTAGTTATACTGCCCTGGCATTTTAGGGGCCCTAATGCGTGAGAAGTAGTTTGAAATCAAAATGTGTAAAAAATGCCCTGTGAAATCCTAAAGGTGCTCTTTGGAATGTGGGCCCCTTTGCCCACCTAGGCTGCAAAAAAGTGTCACACATGTGGTATCACCGTACTCAGGAGAAGTCGGGCAATGTGTTTTGGGGTGTCTTTTTACACATGCCCATGCTGGGTGAGATAAAAATCACACCCAGCATGGGTGTACTTTGTATAAAAAAAATGGGAAAAGTTGTCTTTTAGATATTTCTCTCACCCAGCATGGGTATATGTAAAAAGACACCCCAAAACACATTGCCCAACTTCTGCTGAGTATGGCGATACCACATGTGTGACACTTTTTTGCAGCCTAGGTGGGCAAAGGGGCCCAAATTCCTTTTAGGAGGGCATTTTTAGACATTTGGATTCCAGACTTCTTCTCACGCTTTAGGGCCCCTAAAATGCCAGGGCAGTATAAATACCCCACATGTGACCCCATTTTGGAAAGAAGACACCCCAAGGTATTCCGTGAGGGGCATGGCGAGTTCATAGAAGTTTTTTTTTTTGGCACAAGTTAGCGGGAATTTATTTATTTTTTTCTCACAAAGTCTCCCATTCCGCTAACTTGTGACAAAAAGTTCAATCTTTCATAGACTCAATATGCCCCTCAGCGAATACCTTGGGGTGTCTTCTTTCCGAAATGGGGTCACTTGTGGGGTATTTATACTGTCCTGGCATTTTAGGGGCCCTAAAGCATGAGAAGAAGTCTGGAATATAAATGTCTAAAAAATTTTACGCATTTGGATTCCGTGAGGGGTATGGTGGGTTCATGTGAGATTTTATTTTTTGTCACAAGTTAGTGGAATATGAGACTTTGTAAGAAAAAAAAAAAAAATAATAATCAATTTCCGCTAACTTGTGACAAAAAAATAAAAATCTTCTATGAACTCGCCATGCCTCTCAAAAGTGATCTTTTTATAGCGCCGCAGCGATTTTACGGTGTTTTTGCAGTGATAAGAAAAAAAAAATTCTGGCACTGCAGTGGGGCAGACTGAACGCAAGTGTGCGCACAAGATCAGTCCTGATCGGGCGAACACTGCGTTTTTTGTAGAGCCTATAGAACATGTCCTATTCTTGTCCGCAATTGCGGACAGGAAAAGGCATTTTCTATATAGTTCTGGCAATGTGCAGATCCGCAAAATGCGGAAAGCACATTGCCGGTGTCCGTGTTGTGCGGTTCCGCGGTGTCCGTGTTTTGCGGATCCGTGGATCCGCGGATCCGCAAAACACATACGGACGTCTGAATGGAGCCTTACAGGGGGGTGATCAATGACAAGGGGGTGATCAGGGAGTACCGGTCTTCAGTCGGCACAGGCGCACTGAGAGGAGAACGCTCGCTCGGCTGCTCCTTCCTCAATGCGCCTGCGCCGATGACGTCACATCTACACCCGGCGCAGGCGCACTGAGGAAGGAGCGGCCGAGCGAGCGTCCTCCTATCAGTGCGCCTGCGCCGACTGAAGACCGGTACGGCGAAAGCGAAAGATTTAAAACACAGACAGGGCCAGCCAGAGGATGAGAGCGCTCACTGGCCCTGTCAATCAACATGAGGAGGGGGCGTCATTATGAAAGGAGGCTGCGGCTGCTACCAGCAAGTAGCCGCCCTACTTGCTGGTAGAGAGGTAATTTACATTTTATAAAAGTCCGTTTTTTGAAGAAACTACTGAACGAAAATGAGTAAGAGCCCTATATATTGATAAATCGCAGCATAAGGATTTTAAGGAGCCAAAAAAAAAAAATGACTTTAGGGGGGTGACAGAAGCCCTTTAATGTGACCTTCTACAAAATTTGAATGCACATGTCCAACTGTTCAATGTTTCAGTACATTTTGCACAACTTGCTGTTGCCTAACAAGTAGCTTAACGGCAAAATTCACAACAGATGTTCAATCCATAAATCGCCAAAAAAAAATCCTGGTTTAATTAGAATTGGTATTTAAACATTACTCCTCATCATGCTGTTCACATTATAACATCATAAGACCAAGACGACAACTAGCAATTGATCAACAGTACCTCGCCATTATGATGCTTCAAGCAGGATGTTCTGAGTGTCACAAATCCCACACTAATGACCGCTTCATTGTGAACAATGCCCTGTGGAACTGGATGATGAATGCCGCACAACTCCATGCACATTTAAGGGAGGTGAGAGGCACCCAATGTCACCTAAGACCATTTGAAACCGTTTACATGAGCATGGTCTGCGTGCTAGACTACCTGCAAGGGTACCTCACCACACCACCAGGCACAGGTGTCATCGTCTTGCATGGGCCAGGGAGTATCTACGGTAGACCAGGGACCAGTGAGCCTCAGTGCTGTTCAGTGATGAAAGTCAATTCACGCTGAGCAAAAATGATGGCCACCAACGATGTTGGAGATGTCAAGGCGAGCACTATGCATCAGCCACTGTTGTCACCAGACAACACTGGTGTTAAAGTGTGGTCAGGTTTGTCTAGTCAATACAGAACTGATGCAATCTACTTGAATAATTAAGTTATTCAAGTAGTCATTAAAGAAGTTATTCAAGTAGGGTTGCCACTGTACCATTCACAAAGTGTATGGTACAGTGGCAACCCTACTTGAATAACTTCTTTAATGACTACTTGAATAACTTAATTAATCCAGTCATCGTGCTTCTGCATGAACAGCACAGGCCTAATTTCATCTTCATGGACAAGAGTGCTCCAGCTCATCAAGGTTGCATCATTAGGGAACGGCTGCTGGAGACTGGGGTACCTGAAATGGAGTGGCCTGCACTTTCTGCAGACCTGAATCCCATTTAAAACCTATGGGATCAGCTTAGCTGCCATGTAGAGGCTCATAACTCTGTACCCCAGAACCTCAATGACCCGAGGGCCGCACTTCAAGAAGAGTGGGATGCCATGCATCAGCAGACAATGGCCACTTTCAGACGAGCGAGTTGTACACTCCAAACTCGGAGCATGAGTATAAGACAGCTTCCGTCCTGAACTTCCAGCACTGCCAGGGTCGCATAGCATTATATTGATTTTATGATGCTGTGTAACCCTTACAGTTTTGGAATGTATTACATAACACTGACAGCATTATGTCAGTGTTATCCAATACATTCCAGACCTCTAAGTGTTACATAGCATCATAAATCAATATAATGCTATGCGACCCCGGCAGTGCTAGAAGTTCAGGACGGGAGCTGTCTTATACTCATGCTTCAAGTCCGGAGTGCACAACTCGCTCGTCTGAAAGCGGCCAATAAGTCGACTTGTGAACAGCATGAGACGTCGTTTTCAAACTGTAATTGATGCTCAAGGCCACATGACAAGTTATTGAGACATTAAACATTTTTGTGGCGGTATACCCACCTCTGTTGTTGGCTTTTGTTTCAATAAATTTTTGAGATGAGGAAATCACTTAATTACTTACGGTAAATGCCCTACTTTCATGATATAATATCCCTGTAGCGTGAACTTTTTACGTTTTCCATAAATTTCACCCCAAAGCCATTGATTGTCTGTGTAACTGCAGATCTGTTTCTGCATATACTTACTGGATAGCAAGTGCATTATGTGTATGAAACTGTATGCACCCTAATTAAACCAGTATTATAAGTCTATTTAGATCTGATGAGTACATGTAAATTTGTGAATTTAATTACTAACTCTTTTACATCAGCTAATTGCTAACTCTCTTACATAGGTATAGCAGTTGTGTAAATTGAAATCTGTATGTTGCTGTTTTCGTTCAAATATTATATTTCTTTTGGATAATTTAGAGAAGCTACCTTGGTTGTAGTCATAACATTGCAACAGCCATTTAATTTTCTAGTTTTCTAGATTTATGTATAGGCCTACCTATTAAAATAAGGGTCTCAGTGGAGCTCCTTTTGCTGTCAATCCTTTTTATTTACATCTATGAGCATACAAAGATAATATTTCACAAGTTGAAAAATAACACTGACATTGGGGAAAATAATCCAGAGTAATATTTTAATAAAACTGAGGAATTGTAGACAGCAGAAAGCAGCATCAGCTTTTTTTTGGAGGTGATTTGGAAATGGACATATGTTGCCACTAATCAAACATCTGCTAGTTATCTTAGTATACACTGGGCACAGTGGGGCTTTAGGAGGCTTTAGCAATGCAAAAGACATACAGTATTAATGCGAACAGTATTACACAGCATATTTTACAATGCACTTGAGACACATATAGTTGTCATTCTTAAATAAATCTAACTGATGTCATAATCCTTTGAATGCACAGCACAAATGATGTGCATAACGCCAGGCAGGATAGAAATGGATATGGTTCTGGTGACTGAATTATCCACCATCACTAGTTCTGAGGTTTTTCCCAAGTTCCTTTAATTTTGTTGTTTGAAAATATTCTTAGCTCTTACTCAGAAGAGCTTCAGCAGTAGCAGGATGAAAACGTAACATTTAAGATAATGTATCCTACAATAATTGTTATCCAACTTTCTACATATTTTCTAACTGCATTCCCAATTCTTGTTTTGTAAAGTGTTGGTATATCCAGGGGCGTAGTTAAAGGCTCATGGGCCCTGGTGCACGAATTCAGCTTGGACCCTCCTTTCCTCAGGCCAGGGAAGCACATAGCCTTCACGCTGCCTGAGGCAAAAATTGAAACGGCACCGCCCCATGCCAAATTCTTGACGTAACGCCTTCCCTCCAGAAGGAAGTGTAACTTGACCAGCATGCACTTTCTATAATACCGGGGTCACCTTATGCAACACAAGGGTCTTTGTGTCCCCTCAGTCTCGACTGCTACCTCTGCACTCCCTATAGCTACACCCCTGGGTATACCGTGGATATGACATTTGGAACTCACAACTATCCACATTAAAGGCAAGAACCTTAACCACTGGGCTATGTAGCTCAATGCTCAGGCATTTCTGAAAAACTCATAGAAGTTTCTCTTGTATAAATCAAGAGAAACTTCTTTGAGGTTGTTCAGCAATGATTTAGCATCGAGATTTATAGCCCAGTGGTTAAGGTTCTTGCCTTTAATATAAAATATTGCGAGTTCAAATCCCCACAGAAACTTTTTAAAGATAGAGGCTAAATAAAACTTAAAAACACAGGGTGTTCCCAACAGTGAAAAATTTGATTTTATTGAGAAAATATTTTAGCAAAACGTAAAGTATGATCAAATAGTACCCGTATTAACCCACACCAACCTTTTTAACTTGTGTAACCAGTATTTTTAAAATGTTTCTGTGGGGATTCGAACTCAGAACCTTCTACATTACAGGTAAAAGAAACTTAACCACCTGGCTATAGAGCTCAATGCTAAGTCATTGATGAAAAAACTCTTAGAAGTTTCTCTTGTATAATATAAGAGAAACTTCTATGAGGTTTTTGGCACAAGAGAAACTTCTATGAGGTTGCCCCCATTGTCTAAGATGGGAATGCCCCTTTAAGGTTTTTGCTGTTAATGTAGACAGTTGTGAGTTCGAATCCCCCACAGAAACATTTTAAAAATAGAGGCTAAATAAAACTTAAATACCCCCAACAGTGAAAAGTTTCATTTTATTAAGAAAAAAATGGAGCAAAATGTAAAATATGATCAAATAACACCTGTATTAACCCACACCAACATTTTTAACTCGTGTAACCAGTATATTTTGTTGGGAAAGGTGGCAACCCAAACAGCCCCCCCCCCCCCCGCTCAGGACCTCTATAGGCCCGCTCACTGCAGCAAGCTATGCTTCATCAGGACTTACTTTGTAAAAAAAAAAAATCTTTTCATCACAATATTCTGACCCTCATAACTTTTTTATAGTTATGTTCACGGAGATGTGTGGGGTCTCATTTTTTGCTGGACAATCTGTCGTTTTTGACAATACCATTTTGGGTTGTGAATGACTTGATCACTGTTTATTCAAATTTCTTGGGATAAAGTGATGAAAAAAACACGAATCGGCCTTTTTTAATTTTTTTCGTTACGACATTCACCATATAGGCTAACTTTTTAAAAATATTTTAATAGTATAGGCGTTTTCGCCTGTGGTGATGCCCATAATGCTATTTTAATTTTTTTGGCGGGGGAAAATGGGGGGAATTTTAATTTTTATGTTTTAAAAACTATATATTTTTTTTTTCACTTTTTGTTAAGTCCCCCAAGTGGGCCACAACTTACAATCATCAGATGTAAATTGCTCTATTATCTGTATAGAAATCACCATATCACAGTTCAGTGCTGCCATCTAGTGGCCTGAACTGGGATATACTAACAATGAGCCTTGAGGCCTAGTACAGGCTGTGGCTCATTTTTAGAACAGGGTGCTTTCCCCGATCTCCGCTGGGGGAAAGCGCGCCTAAAGAGGTATCCAGCGCTTCCAGTTTTTAACACTCACAGATGCCGTGAGTAAGTGGAACTCATTGCTGTGAGGGGAGGGGGCATGTGGCGTATTCTGGGGCCATGAGGGTGAAGAACTGTGTGAGGAGCTTTATGGGATGAATGTAACTGTGTTGTTAGTACATTATTACAAGATTTGGGAACCCACTTTTGATTTTGCCTAGGGCCACATTTTGTCTAAAGCCGGCCCTGGCTGCACAGCAATGGTCCCAGACATTGTGCTGTGTACAGAACCGCAGCCGAGCCCATTTACATAGGATTCTGCTGTGCAGGGAAAGACTCTGAATGGAGCCGCAGTGCGGTCATTTTGTGAGATGGGTATTTTCTTTTGGAATAGGCTCAGTCCTTTTGATCCTGTGGAAGAAAAGCGTCTGCGGGAGGAGTCTGGCAGCAGCTTCTTTCTCTCTCCCCATTAAAAGCACTTGTACACTTGGCCAAGCTGAGTATACATGTACTGTATATAGATAAGCAGGGAGGAATAGCCAGGAGTACAGACTGGCAATTCACTGTACCAGGGGACTTGCTGGTGAGGTCCAGGGCCACCTTATTCAGCACTTTCATATGACTGCAGGCAGCCACGATTCAGCCGGCAGTCTTGCATTCCAACACAGCCCTGCAGACATCTGTGCATGTGGGAAATATTGTACATAATCATTTTGCACCAAATGGCAGCAAAAAGTTGACAAAACCTCAATGTAGAATGATCCCTACAGACACAGGTATCTGCAAGAGTCTCTTGTCTGCAGTCTCAATCTTTCTGTGGCATAAGTATCTGGAAAAACATTAAATATCCACATCACATGACCATATCACAGGTATCATCCTGAAGCTACAGAAAACACTGAGGCTCTGGCCAGGAGAAGAAGAAGTGAAATATCTCTGTAAGGCCTCTTGCACACGACTGTATGGCTTTTTCCATTTTTTGTGGTCCGCAAAAAATACGGATGACGTCCGCGTGCATTCCGTTTTTTGCGGAACTAAACAGCTGGGCCCTGATAGAACACTACTATCCTTTTCCATTATGCGGACAATAATAGGACATGTTCTATCTTTGAACGGAAAAATGGAAATACGGAAATGGAAGGCATACAGAGTACCTTCCGTTGTTTTTTTGCGGATCCATTGAAATGAATGGTTCCGTGTATGGTCCATATACGGAACGTAAACGGAAAAAAAAAACATTTGTGTGCAAGAGGCCTAAGTGTGTTTGTAAGCATCTGCTGTTGTTCTGAATAAATGTATGTACTGCACAGTAAGACTTCTCTTAAAATTAAGAGATAACAGCAAAATTATCAATGCCTCTAGTTTTTCAATTTATGGGTACGTGTTTCACTAAAATGAGCAGTTTTATTCTATAAAAATGACATTTCTCCCAAATGGGGCTAAGTTGCGATACCAACCACAGAGGATAGCTGATCAGTATAAAAGTCTTGGAAAACCCTTTAACCACCTAAGTGTTCTGCCCAAGCTCAGCTAGAGCTGTGGGAAAAGAACTTAACTGTTCTGTCCAAGCTTACCTCGGTCAGAAAGTGGAGGGGGAGGGCTGCTTTAGCTGTTGATATCTTCTGAATGGTGGCAGCTTTCATACAACATCAAAATGACAGCATTAGTCCAAAAAATCGAGTTGGGAATAATCGCAGGTAAAACCTGCTTTTACTTTCACTTTCAGCTGTATTCACTGTATTCCGATTTCTAACAGTGATATCTTCCCAAGTAGTGAGCATATTGCAGTCATTCTACAGGGCACTACAGGGTTAAAAATACAATAGTGTCCCCTGAGTTGTGCGCCAACAAGATTTACTGCAGACACACATATAAAACATTTTTCAAATTTTAATGCTATTTTGAAAAATCTTGCAAATGAGACAAAACAAAAGAAACCTCTTTATCTGATAGGGAAATATTCAAATCCTTTTCCCAGGAGATCAAGTAGCATGGTTTGTTAACAGATTGGGAAGTTTCAGTTTTGGTTTGGGTAGAAGTGTGAGCGATTCGAAACTGTAAAGGCCTCTTGAAGTAGGATATTTGACTAGGTAGGCCTTGCACATTTGGTCTAAATGAGCTACAGTATATGTAAGCTATTAAGAGGTTTGTAATTGTAATAGGCAGACCATTGTGCAGGTGAAGGAAGGTCTTATATTGGTGAAGGTAATATATTTTTGTATCAAAAGGTCACCTCACAGGCCAAAGGGATCTGAGAAGTGTGCATCTAGCAGGTGAGGAATAGCACAAGCTGATGCTAAGGGAGAAGGTGTAGAAGAAAAAACAAGTTTTTTATTCACAGAGAACCCGGAGCATGGTTGCAGTGCAGTGGCGGATCCAGAGCCTGGTGTCGGGAGGGGCACTTCCCCGGGCAATAGGAGATTATGGGGCCCCTGTGTCCCCTGCCCACCCTCAAGCCACACCCACACACAGCCCGACCCATATATCGCGCCCATACCTCTTACATCCAGTGACGTCTCCTTTGATGTAGATGTTCTCTTTCTTCATCTTCTCCATTCAGACCAGACCTCCATGATGATTTCTTTCAGCCATCACTCATCTCTGCAGAGTTTGACAGACAGACATCTTAGTTTCCTACTTTTCCTCCAACCTTCTCAGCATCCCATCATGCACCCCCCAATACTGAGACGCTGTGCCCGCCAAAACTATACTGTAGAAACTGAAAAAAAAAATTAAAATACTAGTTACACACAGCGCCCCCTTCAATAATTATTGGAACACAATGCTGTAAAAAATAACTGCACCCAGCAAACAGTGCCCCTGACACTAATAGTGTAACCATAATGTCCCCCAAAAATAACTGTGCTAAGCGGATACTGTGCCAGGACACCACCACAGTAATAGTGCTCCCCAAAATCCCAACAATAGTAATAATTCTGTGCCAGAGTACACTCGGTATTAATAGTGCTCCTACAGTGCCCCCAACAGTAATTGTGTCCCGGAAGTAATAATGCTCCCATAGTCCCCCAGTTGTAATAAAGCCCCCGTATAATACGCGCCAGTGCAAAAAATGCTCCGTTGTGTGGCAGTAAAAACAAAACTCCTCTTAGTGCCCCCAGTAGAGTCAATGTCCCCAGAGTGCCCTCATGTGATCCAATGACCCATACTGTGTGCCACTACGAAAGCACTTAGTGTCCCCAGTTGAGCTAAGGTGCCCATAGTACCCCTATAATTTGTGCCAGTATAAAATACTCCTATATAGTGCCCCCAGAAGATGCCCCCATAGTGCTCCTCTCCATCCTATATAGTGCCCCCAGAAGATGCCCCCATAGTGCTCCTCCCCATCTCCATAATGCCCTTCATAATGTGGCAGTATAAAATGCCCCTATAGACTGCCCCACATAGATGCCCCCATAATGCTTCTCTCCCCCCTTCCCCATAGTGGCACCAAAATGGGTACCAGTATTAAATGCCCTTTTATAATGCCCCCATAGTGCTCTTTTTCCCCCCTTCTCCATAGTGCCCCCCATAATGTGCCAGTATATAGGGACTCCATTAGATGCCCCCCCTGGATCCGCCAATGTTGCAGCGTTTGTTGTATGAGGGTTTCCATAACCATAATGAAAAGAGAGGAGGGAAGGGGACATCCCTGTCTGCCCACTAGAGGTGGTGAAGGGATCCGAAAGGGTACTGTTTACTTTAACTTGTGCATCAAAAGCTTATTCGGCATCGGTGTTTAGTAGAGTCAGGGGAATATTTTTGGAGCAAGCTGTAAGTGGTAGCTTTCTTTCAGGGGATCATCCTCACAGATACAGCTTCAGGACACCAGGTTTAAGGTCCAAACAGTGCATTTATTGTGGCACACCAGCAAAAGCAGAACAACAAAACAATAAACACCCGTCCAGGCTCTAACTAATACATTAACGTCCCTGACTCACCTATTAGGTACAGTTCACACCCTGTGAACCGATGCGGCTTTCCCAGCCAATGTTCCACAGCCTCCTGGCTGTGCAGAGCACCTTTCACACATGGTCTCAAGTCCAATGTCTCTTGTAGGGGATTAAGGCTCAGTAGTCTGCCTGACTATGACCCTGCGACTATCTCAGGCGTCGCTGCCTCACCCAACTCCAGGCTACCACCCAGCCTCGTGGCCCCTCAGCCTTGCCCGGCTGAGACCACACTCACAGAGCCTCTCCCAGCCAATGTCCCACAGGCTCCTGGCTGTACAGAGCACAGTACACCCACTGTCTCAAGTCCAATACCTTTATGGGGGAGTGTGGCCCAGTAGTCCTCCCGACTCTGGCCATGTGACCGTCGCTCCAGCAGGCGTCGCTGGGTGCCCCAAACTTCAGGCTATCGCCTAGCCTCGTGGCCCCTCAGCCAACCTGGCTGAGACCACTCACACATAGCCTCACCAGGACTCTACTTCACAAAACACTCCCCAGACTGACATACTGGGAGGCACTTTATGCCGGCCTAATTACAGCAGGCCTCACCTGCGATCACCTCAGGTAGAAGGGAATACCTATGCCAAATGGGTGTGGATTGGCAGATCTCACTGCCAAGCCTACCCGCCAATACAATTAAAATCCAATTAATAAACAACACTGTCTCAGCAAACTATGCTTTGCTGAGACTATGGTCACTCTCTGGATTTTAGTTGTATCACCCATCTGAGGTACCTGAGTGGGACATACACGCCTTCCAGCACTGTTCACATGACCACATATCCCCCCCTCTGTTCACACCTGTGGGGGTGAATACTTGTAATACCCGGATGCTCGTGAGAGGGCATCTGCCACACACCCTTCCCTTTATTTTTCCACACACATGTCAGCAGAGCTTGGTTTATCACCAAAAGGACGTTCTGCCTAATGGACATTGTCTAAGAGACATCTAATGGCCAGACACTCTTGTTTTACTCTTCCACGAGCTACGATGATACGCTCTCATACTCTCTGATCTCGCTGTCTTAGTCTCTTTGGCTCTCGCACATGCCCAGGTCCTTTCCTGGACTGCTCCTTCTCTTCCACTAGAGCATGCTTGTCGCCGCTTGCTCCTTTAAAACTCTTCTGGCTCACTTCTTTTTTTCCAACATTTCTGCTTCTCGATTTGCTAGCTCTGGAACGACCATAAGTTCCATTTCCACGCTCTTCCTTCTCCTCAGCAGTAGTATTCTCAGGTTTGGCTGCAGTTTCAGAGATCTCTTCTTCAGTTGCTTTTTTCCACTTCGGCAGAATCTCCTTCAGCCTCTTCTTTGGGCTCTGCAGCAGCTGAGGATTTCTCCCACTCCAACACATCGGCCTTAGCTTCTTTAGCCTTTATCTCTATGGAGTCTCCATTCACTTTGTTAGCCTTCTCATCCTTCTCAGACATGGCATCATATACTGGCACTCTTTCTCACCGAGGTTGGTTGCACTGGGGACACCGGGGTCTTTAACAGACTCTTCATCTTCTGGCATTCCCTCCAGAGGGTCAACCAGAATATTGTTCCCCATTCGTGAAGGCTCTAGGAGAGCCATCTCACAGTAGTAGACAACATCTGCATCTCCTCGTATTTCTTCCCCAGCAGACCGCTGGCTTTCTGGAAGACATTGACGGCAGAGGGAATGTCTTTCATGACCAGGTCCTGGCTACTCACTACCATGAGTCTCTTGGATTCAGCATCCATATCAGCCACATTACCTGGTTCCGCAGAACCATCTTCCATCTTCTCTGCCGCGGCCGGTTCCTGGCACCACCAACTCCAGACCCATTATTAACAGGCTCTGGCTTAGACTTCTTGGCATCTTTCAGAGGACTCTCCTCTTCAGGTTTCTCATTTTACTTTGATTGAGCCAACCTGTCATCTCGAGAAGCTCTTGCCTCTAACTCTTCAAGTTTAGTCCTCATTTCCTGCACCTGCTGCTCGAGAGCACGCTTAGAATTCTCCAGCTCATAGACTTTCTTCCCAACATCATCCTTTGAGCTCATGAGATCTTCCATCTCTGCTCTGAGTTCCCTGTTCAGCCTTTCAAATTAATCTCGCTCCTCAAACGCTTCTTCGAGGGCTCTAACCAAGGAGAGAGCCTTGGTCTCCTTCTCCCGAGCATCAGTCTCCACTTGGTCAAGTTCTTCGGCATACCGGGCCGAGATGTATTTCTCTTCAGCCAGGAGCTGGTTAAACTTCTTCTGTTTCTTCTCCAACTTAGACACAATTTGTCTCTGGTGGTCCAGGTCCACCATCCGATTACGCAACTCTTGATCAAGTTGAGCAATCCTGGCTTCCAAATGTCTATTCTCCTCCAGGAGAGCAGATTTTCCTGAGATGCTGTTTGAGACCTCAACAGCCAGCTCATCTTTTTCCTGCTCCGCATGACATCTGGATCGCTCAGAAGCTGCAAGTTCCTCTTGAAGTTGGAAAATTTCCACTTCTATTTGTGACTCTAGATCCTTTAGTTCATTCATCTCTTTCTGAGTCTCCTCCTTTGACTCTTCTGGAGCTTTCTCCAGTTGCCCTGCGAGAATAGCTAGTCCCTTCTCTAGTGTATCTAGGGACTGTGCGGAACGGGCGAAAACATCTTCAAGTTTGCAGCCGTACTGACCTGCCAGGCCCAGCTGGTAGTGAGCCTCTGCCAGCAGCCGGTCATGCTCTTCTACACACTCTTTTTGGTTGGTCAGACCTGCCAGGAAGTCGTCCACTGCCTGGGTATAATTCTCATCTTCTCATCAAGTATAACTGTCTGGTCGCTACTAGCAACTACCTTAATTTAGCAAGACCTTGACATGGTAGCTTCCCTCTCTGAGTTGAGTTGCTATTGGTCACCGCACATACGTCATATATACCGCTCGGGTCATTATCAATCCTGACCTCTAGGGGCACCAATGAGCCAAACCCCACATTGGACATTTATTTATTAACCATAGAACACATTGGAGACTGCATATCCACCTCTGGTACACCCTCTGACTCTGCCATATTTTCCTGCACATTTTTCACAGCTGTGTTCTCTCCACATTTATCAAAACTTCTGCATCATTTACATTTTTACCCCCAGGTGGAGCTTCTCTCCTGACCACAACCTGCAACGGAAGAGGCATGTCATCATCACATATTTCACACGACATCACATTTTCATTATGCATTTTTACAAACTTGGCACAACCGCTTTGAACCTTATCAACACCATTGTTTTCAATGTGTTTTTCCCTTACGCTCTCATTTAAAGGGATAGGTACAGATTCTGCAGGAGTTACGTCACCTTCTGCAGTAGTGTTTCCATTTCGTCACAAGTCCCAAAACAAGGTTAGATCCTGGCCAAACATTCCCTCATGCATGAGCCCTTTTCCAACATCAAGTTCACAAGTCCCAATTCTCACTGGCGTCTCAACCCCAGTGAGAGCCTCAGAATAGACCTTGCTATCCGTATGAACATACTGCACATAGTCCCCAGCTATACAAGCAATAATAGGAACAGTCTTACCTACAGACGTCACGGGTTCGTCAGTCCCAGGCGATGAGGGAGCTCCAAGAACATCTCCCCCAAGGTCACCATCCTTCTCCTGGACACTAGGAACCTCCCGCCTTTGACTCCTGGCCATAGGACAATCAGGTGCACACTTTTTGACTTGGCGACATCTCCAGCAGCACTCTCTCTGCTGCGGGACAGCTGCACACAGTCGTGGTTGGTTGCTCTCAGCAACAGCCTTTTGGCACCTCCGCAGTTCCTCTCTAGGACTCTGTACAGACTTGCCGTAAACACTTGAACTCTTGAGAGTCGCACTGCTCTCCATCTCACTCTCTTCCCATCAGTTGGCCTTGGCAATGGCATACACCACCTTCTCTGGAACTCCAGGTACATCACTGACACCTTGGACTTTTACAAAGTGTCCCCTCAGTGTTGAAGACTTAGTCTCCAGGGCCAACTGCAGTTGCGCCCTCAAAGCTTGCCCCTCTGCATCCAACCCAGTTCCTCAGCACAGGGGTTACCGTGGGAAATGCCTTGGGTTAGGACGTCTCTTTGTCTGTTCAACCTGCCCATGAGCTTTTCCTGCTCCTGTTGCCACATCACTTGCCTTTGGCTAGCCTTCAGATTGGCCCACTTCAGCTGCTTGGTAAAATCCTCAATCCACCCCATAGCAACAGACAATCCTCTAGCAACACAACAGAAAAAAAAATTATAATTTTTTCCCACAGGTCAGTCTCTTTAACTTGGGCTTCTGGCCTTTTAAATCCCCACACAATTTTCTTTGCAACACAGAAATTTTTTTGTCCAAGATAGCACGAGCAGCACCTGTTCCACCGAACAAACAGGCTTCCAGCCCTTTAACAACAGCATAGCAGTAACAAAGCGGCATTCAGCAGCATCTTCTTTTTTTGTCCTGTCAGAAACCAGTCTTTTTAGCAACCTGCTGTTGTTGCTGCACACATCCTCCACCAATTGTAAAGGATAGCTTTCTTTCATGGGAACATCCTCACAGATACGGCTTCAGGACACCAGGTTTAAGGTCCAAACAGTGCATTTATTGTGGCACACCAGCAAAAGGAGAACAACAAAACAATAAACACTTGCCCGTCCAGGCTCTAACTAATACATTAACATCCCTGACTCAAATATTAGGTACAATTCACACCCTGTGAATCGATGCGGCTTTCCCAGATAATGTCCCACAGGCTCCTGGCTGTACAGAGCGCAGTAAGCCCACTGTCTCAAGTCCAATACCTTTATGGGGGAGTGTGGCCCAGTAGTCCTCCTGACTCTGGCCATGCGAATCGCTCCAGCAGGCGTCACTGGGTCCCCAAAACTTCAGGCTATCGCCTAGCCTCGTGGCCAATCCGGCTGAGACCACTCACACATAGCCTCACCAGAACTCTGCTTCACAAAACACTCCCCAGACTGACATACTGGGAGGCACTTTGTGCCGGCCTGATTACAGCAGGCCTCACCTGTGATCACCTCAGGTAGAAGGGAATACCCATGGCGGAAGGGTGTGGATTGGCAGATCCCACTGCCAAGCCTACCTGCCAATCCAATTAAAATCCAGCCCAGAATAAATAAACAAAACTGTCTCAGCAAACTATGCTTTGCTGAGACTACTGTCACTCTCTGGATTTTAATTGTCTCATCCATCTGAGGTACCTGAGTGGGACATGCACGCCTTCCAGCACTGTTCACATTACCACAAAGCATAATGGATTAAGTGAAGAATTCTGGTTTAATTATGTTTTCTTTCTCTATTTTTAATCCTGTTTTGTTCTGGGTTTATAATTCGGAGGAGTAGGGGTCTGCTCCGAAATGCCAATAATTTTGGCCAAAGTTTCATGTCTACATAAGTAACGATATGGGTTGAAAACTGCTGTAAAGTTCTAGGTCTTTGCCTTCCTTGGGTAGAATAGTAATGTGGGCTTCAAGGGCTTGTTTAGGGCCGAGTGATCCAGACAGCAATGCATTAAATAGGGCAAGGAGATGGGGCACAAAGGGTATGTATAATTTTTTTAAAATATACAATAGTAAAGCCATCTTCTCCAGCGATTTTTCCCATGGGGATGGTTTTCATGGAGTTAGAAATTTGTTGTGAGGAGATGGGCTTTAAGAGGTTTTGTACATCTGAGGCTGATAATTGTGGGTGAGACAAAGAAGATAAAAATTCCTTTATCACTGTAGTTCTGACACCAGTGCAAGAAGCATTATCCTTGTTTACATTGTATAGTGTTGTGTAATATTCCTTAAATGCTGTAGCAATGTGTGAAATAGGGGTGACTAATTTTTAGGCCTTGTCGAGCCTCTTTTTTTTAAAGATAGAAGTCATGAGTTTGCTTTCTTTTGTCTCGAAGTGCATAAAATTTCTACTCGCATCTCAAGTAGGCTTTAGCAGAGTTTATATTTAACAAACCTTTTAATTTGTTTCTAAGAATCATACGATCAGGTAAATCGTGAGGATTTTTTTTTAAATGTGTACCCATGGCAATTAGTTCATCCCTAATCACTGCCTTGTGCGTTTCCCAAATAGTAGGGACCAGTATATGTGGATCAGTGTTTTTTTTAAAAAAAAAAAAGTTTAAACTACGCAGGAAAGCCTCAAATCTTGAGGGATCAGCAACTAAGGTTTAATTTAGTTCCCCTGAAAATCTGTCTGGGGAAGAGAGACAATGTTAACAGTTAGTGATATAGGGGTATGATCTGAGTAACGTAATCTATCCAGTCGAGGGTTATAAAGAGGTAATCTAAAACCTGATATGTGGAGTGTACCGTGGAGTAAAAGTATAGTCTTTTACCGAGGGTTTATCTAATCTCCAGCAATTAAATGCAGATCTTCTAAAGCTTGGGTTATTTTGCAAATATCTTTAATTTATAATGCTCATTTGCACGGAGAGTCGTATTTAAGTCTCACCCAACTATTAAAATGCCCGTGGTAAATAGCTTGAGAGTTTGTAGTGTGGATGATAACTATTTAGATTGCCCTCTATTGGGGGCATAAATATTTGCTAGTGTTATGGGTGTGTCAACGATATTACCATTAATAAAAATGTACCTGCCCTTGGAGTCCATAAGAACATCCTGAAGCTTAAATGGAAGATCTCTGTGGAAAGCTATACGCCCTTTGATACTGCGGTTGCATGACAACTATGATACCAAAATGTGTTTCCTGAAACATAATAATGGAGGGGTTATCTTTGTTTAAAACAGACATGACCTGGCTTCATTTAGATGGAGAGTTGAGAACTTTTGCATTGAAAGAATAGACATTTATCCTTGAAGACGCCATCATATGGTTTTCAAGATAAAGAAAATTGAGAGTATGAGTGAAAATCTGTGATGGGAGGGTGGGACCAAAGGGATGAGGATGTTTACAAATATAGAATAAACAATCTACGAAACAAGTAAAACAAGTCAATAAAGACATAGCATAAGAGGACCATATATGTCCTCACAGTCCAGTATCCATGGTACCCTAGTGGGAAGGCATGGATCACTCTATACTGCAGTGCAGAACTAAATGCAGAAGTAGTATAATGTGGCCTGCAGTGGAAAAATATTAATAATTAACTAAGCAACAGTATAACCAATAAAGAAGAATAAGTGAAAACAAATGCAAGAGCTTCCAGGTAAATTAGGAGGCAATATTGTAATATTCTCACCAATTGTGGCTGGGTGCATGGGTTTGGAAAGGGTTACAGCCAGCTCACCTCAACGTCCTGCACAGCGGTGCATGGAGCGGACTCAAGCCAGTCCTGATTGAAGATAGAGGAAATAGAAGAAATGTTCCAGCACCACGATGGATAATGTGATAATCCCGGTCTTTATTGTCACCAAAATTCAGGTAAATACAGCAGTCAAAAAAACACTGGTGCCCACCGGTTCCAAAGATCTACGCGATCTACGCGTTTCGAACTGTCGTGTTCTTAGTCATGATCCTAAGTGTCTCCTATGTTCCCAGCTAAAATACTATCCACCTCCATCATCTCCGCCCAGTCAGGGAGGGGTATAGTGGACTAGGGCGGGTAGCAAAATCAGCCAGGTCCATATGAGACACCTGTGCAAGCCCAATCACAAGTTACATAGTTTTAATCCCCATAGTGCTGCGTGGGTGCATGGGTGTTCACTTGAGGAACTGTACAAATTGTAGCATGAGACACTCATGGCAAGTTTATTAAAAGAAGTGTTAAGTCCCCAGTGGTATGTTTCTGAGGGTGTTTCAGTGTAGCTTTCGGGGTTTTGATTTCCCAGCAATGTTCTAATCTGGTTTTGGAATAAGAGGCAGAGGATGTTTATCCCCCATAGCCATCCACAACTGTACCTCTATGGCGGCAAGCTGGAATCAGTCCCAAAGTTGTTGGAGATCTTCTGGTTGGTGTACTGTGACCTGTTTTCCATCCTTAACGATTGTCAGTCCAAAAGGAAAAAGCCAGCTGTAAGATTACTATTCCTTGTGCAAATAATCCAGGAGTGGATTTAATTTCCTGTGTTTTGCCAGGGTGGAAGCTGCTAAATCCTGGAATAGGTGAATGGTGTAGTTCTCATATTCAATAGAGCAGGGCTGGCCAACCTGAGGCTCTCCAGCTGTTGCAAAACTACAACTCCCAGCATGCCCAGACAGCCTACAGCTATCAGTCTACAGCATGGCATGGTGGGAATTGTAGTTTTACAACAGCTGGAGAGCCGCAGGTTGGCCAGCCCTGCAATAGAGGATACATCTCTGGCCTTAGATAATATCTTTGCAGTGTCCACATAACTGAGAAGGTCAAAAATGAAGTCTCATGGTGTCTCATTGTGCTGCATGGTCATACCCTAAATATGTCTGAGAAGGTTGTCTGGGATGTGGCTTTCAGCAATTCAGGTGCCACTGATTCAGCTCTGTAAGGCAGAGGTCAGGCATGGAAGATCAGACAACAGAATACACTTTTACAGAGACAAACCCAGAACAGGCAGTCATTGCGTTGGGACAGATTGCATTGGGACAGATTAGGCACACTGGCCCTTTAAGAGCAGGGATCAGTGTGACCTAAGGAATTGGGTGGGAAAAAGCCTACAGCACAGAGCAGGCCGAGCTCTGAGCGCTCCAGTGGCAGTGTCCCTCGTGGGAAGGGAGATGTCGGTGTATATGGATTGCCAACATGCCAGAGCTGGAGGAGGAGTGAGTGTTCTACCATTACATAGTGCCAAAATATAGCGCATCTACTTGCATACTACTCTTGAAATACAGTATGGCCATATATCCTAGCCTAATCACTTAAAGGGAACCTGTCACCAACTTTATGCTGACCTTACTGAGGGCAGCATAAAATAGTGACAGAAATGCTGATTTCTGCGGTGTGTCACTCATGAGCTAAAAGCAAGTGGTTACTGAGAACCAGCATCATAATCTTTGGAGCACAGGCCTTGAAAAGAGTCAGATCTACCTGAGAAGAGTCATGGTTATACATAATCTCCTGCACTCTCACCCATCTGCTGATGATTGTCAGTTCTCTCCTAGAGAGAAAAAGAGAAAACTAGGTAGAGGACTGTCAATCATCAGCACGTGGGCAGGGAGAGCAGATATTCATGAATAACCATGACTCTTCTCAGGTGGCCGTGACTCTTTTCCAGGCCCAGTTTGCAATGATTTTGATGTTGGTTCTCGGTAGAGTTGAGCGAACACCTGGATGTTCGGGTTCGAGAAGTTCGGCCGAACTTCCCGGAAATGTTCAGGTTCGGGATCCGAACCCGACCCGAACTTCGTCCCGAACCCGAACCCCATTGAAGTCAATGGGGACCCGAACTTTTCGGCACTAAAAAGGCAGTAAAACAGCCCAGGAAAGAGCTAGAGGGCTGCAAAAGGCAGCAACATGTAGGTAAATCCCCTGCAAACAAATGTGGATAGGGAAATGAATTAAAAAAATAAAAATAAAAAATTAACCAATATCAATTAGACAGAGGTCCCATAGCAGAGAATCGGGCTTCACGTCAGCAGAGAATCAGTCTCTTCATGCCATAGCAGAGAATCTGGCTTCATGTCAGCAGAGAATCAGTCTTCATGTCATAGCAGAGAATCAGGCTTCACGTCACCCACCACTGGAACAGGCCACTGTCACATATTTAGGCCCCGGCACCCAGACAGAGGAGAGAGGTCCCGTAACAGAGAATCTGGCTTCATGTCAGCACAGAATCAGTCTTCATGTCATAGCAGAGAATCAGGCTTCATGTCACCCACCACTGGAAGAGGCCACTGTCACACATTTAGGCCCAGGCACCCAGGCAGAGGAGAGAGGTCCCGTAACAGAGATTCAGGCTTCATGTCAGCAGAGAATCAGTCTTCATGTCATAGCAGAGAATCAGGCTTCACGTCACCCACCACTGGAACAGGCCACTGTCACATATTTAGGCCCAGGCACCCAGGCAGAGGAGAGAGGTCCCGTAAGTGAGATTCAGGCTTCATGTCAGCACAGAATCAGTCTTCATGTCATAGCAGAGAATCAGGCTTCACGTCACCCACCACTGGAACAGGCCACTGTCACACATTTAGGCCCCGGCACCCAGACAGAGGAGAGGTTCATTCAACTTTGGGTTGCCCCGCAATATAATGGTAAAATGAAAATAAAAATAGGATTGAATGAGGAAGTGCCCTGGAGTACAATAATATATTGTTAAGGGGAGGTAATTAATGTCTAATCTGCACAAGGGATGGACAGGTCCTGTGGGATCCATGCCTGGTTCATTTTTATGAACGTCAGCTTGTCCACATTGGCTGTAGACAGGCGGCTGCGTTTGTCTGTAATGACGCCCCCTGCCGTGCTGAATACACGTTCAGACAAAACGCTGGCCGCCGGGCAGGCCAGCAGCTCCAAGGCATAAAAGGCTAGCTCTGGCCACGTGGACAATTTGGAGACCCAGAAGTTGAATGGGGCCGAACCATCAGTCAGTACGTGGAGGGGTGTGCACAGGTACTGTTCCACCATGTTAGTGAAATATTGCCTCCTGCTAACACGTTCCGTATCAGGTGGTGGTGCAGTTAGCTGTGGCGTGGTGACAAAACTTTTCCACATCTCTGCCCTCAGAGGAGCTGGCTGTGACACAGCTGCGTTGGCGACCTCTTGCTCCTCCTCTGCGTTCGCCTTGGGCTTCCACTGGTTCCCCTGTGCATTTGGGAATGCTCTCAGTAGCGCGTCTACCAATGTGCGCTTGTACTCGCGCATCTTCCTATCACGCTCCAGTGTAGGAAGTAAGGTGGGCACATTGTCTTTGTACCGGGGATCCAGCAGGGTGGCAACCCAGTAGTCCGCACACGTTAAAATGTGGGCAACTCTGCTGTCGTTGCGCAGGCACTGCAGCATGTTGTCGCTCATGTGTGCCAGGCTGCCCAGAGATAAGGACAAGCTGTCCTCTGTGGGAGGCTTATCGTCATCGTCCTGTGTTTCCCCCCAGCCACGCACCAGTGATGGGCCCGAGCTGCTTTGGGTGACACCCCGCTGTGAACATGCTTCATCCTCATCCTCCTCCACCTCCTCCTCATCCTCGTCCTCCAGTAGTGGGCCCTGTCTGGCCACATTTGTACCTGGCCTCTGGTGTTGCAAAAAACCTCCCTCTGAGTCACTTCGAAGAGACTGGCCTGAAAGTGCTAAAAATGACCCCTCTTCCTCCTGGGCCACCTCCTCTTCCATCATCGCCCTAAGTGTTTTCTCAAGGAGACATAGAAGTGGTATTGTAACGCTGATAACGGCGTCATCGCCACTGGCCATGTTGGTGGAGTACTCGAAACAGCGCAACAGGGCACACAGGTCTCGCATGGAGGCCCAGTCATTGGTGGTGAAGTGGTGCTGTTCCGCAGTGCGACTGACCCGTGCGTGCTGCAGCTGAAACTCCACTATGGCCTGCTGCTGCTCGCACAGTCTGTCCAGCATGTGCAAGGTGGAGTTCCACCTGGTGGGCACATCGCATATGAGGCGGTGAGCGGGAAGGCCGAAGTTACGCTGTAGCGCAGACAGGCGTGCAGCAGCAGGGTGTGAGCGCCGGAAGCGCGAACAGACGGCCCGCACTTTATGCAGCAGCTCTGACATGTCGGGGTAGTTGCGAATGAACTTCTGCACCACCAAATTCAGCAAATGCGCCAGGCAAGGGATGTGCGTCAAACCGGCTAGTCCCAGAGCTGCAACGAGATTTCGCCCATTATCGCACACCACCAGGCCGGGCTTGAGGCTCACCGGCAGCAACCACTCGTCGGTCTGTTGTTCTATACCCCGCCACAACTCCTGTGCGGTGTGGGGCCTGTCCCCCAAACATATGAGTTTCAGAACGGCCTGCTGACGTTTACCCCGGGCTGTGCTGAAGTTGGTGGTGAAGGTGTGTGGCTGACTGGATGAGCAGGTGGAAGAAGAGGAGGAGGAAGCTGAGTAGGAGGAGGAGGAGACAGAAGGCAAAGAATGTTGCCCTGCGATCCTTGGCGGCGGAAGGACTTGCGCCAAACAGCTCTCCGCCTGGGGCCCAGCCGCCACTATATTTACCCAGTGTGCAGTTAGGGAGATATAGCGTCCCTGGCCATGCTTACTGGTCCACGTGTCTGTGGTTAGGTGGACCTTGCCACAGATGGCGTTGCGCAGTGCACACTTGATTTTATCGGACACTTGGTTGTGCAGGGAAGGCACGGCTCTCTTGGAGAAGTAGTGGCGGCTGGGAACAACATACTGTGGGACAGCAAGCGACATGAGCTGTTTGAAGCTGTCTGTGTCCACCAGCCTAAATGACAGCATTTCATAGGCCAGTAGTTTAGAAATGCTGGCATTCAGGGCCAGGGATCGAGGGTGGCTAGGTGGGAATTTACGCTTTCTCTCAAATGTTTGTGAGATGGAGAGCTGAACGCTGCCGTGTGACATGGTTGAGATGCTTGGTGACGCAGGTGGTGGTGTTGGTGGTACATCCCATGTTTGCTGGGCGGCAGGTGCCAACGTTCCTCCAGAGGCGGAGGAAGAGGCCAAGACGGCGGCAGCAGCAGAAGAGGCCGAGGCGGCAGCAGCAGAAGAGGTAGCAGGGGGAGCCTGAGTGACTTCTTTGTTTTTAAGGTGTTTACTCCACTGCAGTTCATGCTTTGCATGCAGGTGCCTGGTCATGCAAGTTGTGCTAAGGTTCAGAACGTTAATGCCTCGCTTCAGGCTCTGATGGCACAGCGTGCAAACCACTCGGGTCTTGTCGTCAGCACATTGTTTAAAGAAGTGCCATGCCAGGGAACTCCTTGAAGCTGCCTTTGGGGTGCTCGGTCCCAGATGGCGGCGGTCAGTAGCAGGCGGAGTCTCTTGGCGGCGGGTGTTCTGATTTTGCCCACTGCTCCCTCTTTTGCTACGCTGTTGGCTCGGTCTCACCACTGCCTCTTCCTCCGAACTGTGAAAGTCAGTGGCACGACCTTCATTCCATGTGGGGTCTAGGACCTCATCGTCCCCTGCATCGTCTTCCACCCAGTCTTGATCCCTGACCTCCTGTTCAGTCTGCACACTGCAGAAAGACGCAGCAGTTGGCACCTGTGTTTCGTCATCATCAGAGACGTGCTGAGGTTGTATTCCCATGTCCTCATCATCAGGAAACATAAGTGGTTGTGCGTTAGTGCATTCTATCTCTTCCACCCCTGGGGAAGGGCTAGGTGGATGCCCTTGGGAAACCCTGGCAGCAGAGTCTTCAAACAGCATAAGAGACTGCTGCATAACTTGAGGCTCAGACAGTTTCCCTGATATGCATGGGGGTGATGTGACAGACTGATGGGCTTGGTTTTCATGCGCAATCTGTGCGCTTTCTGCAGAAGACTGGGTGGGAGATAATGTGAACGTGCTGGATGCGCTGTCGGCCACCCAATTGACTAATGCCTGTACCTGCTCAGGCCTTACCATCCTTAGAACGGCATTGGGCCCCACCAAATATCGCTGTAAATTCTGCTGGCTACTGGGACCTGAGGTAGTTGGTTCACTAGGACGTGTGGCTGTGGCAGAACGGCCACGTCCTCTCCCAGCACCAGAGGGTCCACTAACACCACTACGACCATGTCCACGTCCGCGTCCCTTATTAGATGTTTTCCTCATTGTTCCCGTTCACCACAATTTTGAAAATGGCAAATTTGGGAATAGTTTTTCAACCCAGAACAAAAACTGTGCTTTTACGGTCACTACAAATAATTTGACCAGCTAAAATAGTACAGATTTGGTTGAATAGAAATGTGAGGCCTATTTTTTTTGCGCTGTGTGACAGATATACCTTTAATCACAGAATTAGACTTGTATCTGCACGGTAGCGTGTGTGTTAAGTTTTTCTGAATGACACTATCAGCACCTTGAATCTAAGATATCCTTTTTGGGATAGATTTAAAGTAGGCCTGATATAGCAGAAACTACTAATTTTGAGAATGGCAAATTTGGGAATAGTTTTTCAACCCAGAACAAAAACTGTGCTTTTACGGTCACTACAAATAACTTGACAAGCTAAAACAGTACTGATTTGGAGGAATATAAATGTCAGGTCTATTTTTTAGGCGCTGGGTGACAGGCTCAACTTGCCCCTGATGTAGTATATGGCCAAAAAATAACCACACTATTGATGGTTAAATGCACTTGGGTGACACAGGCTCAGCCTGCACCTGATGTAGTATATGGCCAAAAATTAACCACACTGTTGATGGTTAAATGCACTTGGGTGACACAGGCTCAGCCTGCACCTGATGTAGTATATGGCCAAAAAATAACCACACTGTTGATGGTTAAATGCACTTGGGTGACACAGGCTCAGCCTGCACCTGATGTAATATATGGCCAAAAAATAACCACACTGTTGATGGTTAAATGCACTTCGGTGACACAGGCTCAGCCTGCAGCTGATGTAGGATATAGCAAAAAATAACCACACTATTGATGGTTAAAAGCACTTGGTGGTAGCTTGTGCTGGCGCACCACAAGCCACAAAATGGCCGCCGATCACCCCAGAAAAAAGTGATATAAAAACGCTCTGGGCAGCCTAAAAAAAGTGAGCAATTCGATATTAGCACTTCAATGATCCACAGCTGGAAATTGATCACAGAATGAAGTCTTTTGGAGGAGTTAATCTGCCTAATCTCGCCCTAACGTCGCAGCAGCAACCTCTCCCTATGCTTGAATCAGCAGAGTGACGTGCAGCGCTACGTGACCCAAGCTTATATAGAGGCTGGGTCACATGCTGCACTGGCCAATCACAGCCATGCCAATAGTAGGCAAGGCTGTGATGGCCTCTTGGGGCAAGTAGTATGACGCTTGTTGATTGGCTGCTTTGCAGCCTTTTAAAAAGCGCCAAGAAAGCGCCGAACACCGAACCCGGACTTTTACGAAAATGTTCGGGTTCGCTCATCCCTAGTTCTCGGCAACGACTTACTTTTAACTTTTAAATGACATATCGCTGAAATCAACTCACCCGTCTCTACTTCATTCTGCCGTTAGTATGGACAGCATAAAGTTGACAGGTTCCCTTTAAATGCTTGCCTGTTGTTGCTCTTTCTTTGACCATTATGAGATAATTGATGAATGGTTTATGTGGCCGTGGCTTTATATATTAAAAGTCTTTAATGTCAAAAGTCTAGTGATTAAATACCTTTATGCCTGCAATGGTGTGGTATATTTATTACTAAACATAGGGGGTCATTTACTAACCAGAAATATGCCTAGGCGTATTTCTGGTGCAGATTGCAGCGCAAAGGACTCTCTGCGGCTTTTCCCCGCTCACGGCAGGTCTAAAAAATTGGGCGGGGAAGATGACGGGTTGGCAAGCCTGTCTTATTTACCATTTTCTATGCCTGATTTAGGCGTAGAAAATTGTCTAAATGTAAGACAGCTAGGAAGCAGTCTTACATTTAGAAGTGGCAGTGGATCCGCCGACGTTATGTAGAGGCCGGTGTCTCTTCATAACTCCGGCAGATCCACCGCCAGCTATAGGGGATATTAAGACCGGCGTCTAAAACGCCGGCCTAATAAATGACCCCCGTAGTGTATACCGTGTTTTTTAAAACATGCAGACTACAATAAAAAAAAAAATTTAATACTAGGCTACACTAAATGCTTCTGTGCTTCCTGCCAATGTTTGGGTATAGAACCAGCCAAGAAAGCGGGTCTTAGGGTGCATTCACACTTCCGCAAAATAGGTCTGCTTCCATTCCGCAATTTGGTGGAACAGGTGCGGAGACATTAATTTTCAATGGGGCCGGAATGTGCTGTCCACATCCGTGGATCCGCACTTCCGGATCCGCACTTTCGTTTTGCAAAAAAATAGAACATGTCGTATTCTTGTCCGCAATTGCGGACAAGAAAAGGCATTTTCTTTGAGAGTGCTGGCAATGTGCGGTCCGTAAAATTCGGAACGCACACTGGAGGTGTCCGTGTTTTGCGGATCCACAAATAACATACGGATGTGTGAATGGACCCTTACAAATACAGCATATAAAAGCCTTTCTTTATTAATTTAGGAATCATGACATAAGATAAATATAACATGTAAACTAGGAAATGCCATTTAGAGAGCTAATATCTGTTCTTTTGACATGTCTGTTTTAGTATAAAATAAATAAATCAATTTTCTATTGCGCCACTGAAAGTAAGTCACCTGATTCTCCTTTGAGGTCTTCCTCCCAGGGAAGTGCTTAGTCGGCTTCGCCACCAAAAAATGGGCCTTGTAGCAGTCCTAAGCCAGTGCTCCACATGGCACAGTCCCCAGCATCGCTATCCACCAGCCCTGTTAAACAGAGCCCTTGACTACAGGGCCAAGGCTTACCATGCTCTGAGACTGCCCCATTTGCTTCTCTGGAAGATCCTGCAGCAGCAGTTGTAGCTGTGAGAGATTTTCAGATGCTAGATTATCCTGCATCAGGAAATCTCCTCAAAGATACGTTGATTACATTAGACAGATCTATGCACGACAACCTAGCCCAGCAAATAAATCCACTGCAAGCTACCATCATGGAGCTGGAAGCCCATTTTGTCACATGTAGAGGTCAAAATTAGTGGTTTCATCTCCTCTTACAGACAGCTTATTGATACTCACAATGACCTAACTGAGGGAACAGAACTAATGAACAATAAACTTATTGATCTGAATAATGTTAAACTGCATGGTGTTCCTGATGAGGTTCAACCTCAGGATTTCCCTTCCTATCTACAAGCTATGATGAAACGTCTGCTTCCATCTGTTTCTGAACGGGACCTTTTGATTGATAGGATTCACAGAGTGGCACTTCCAAACATTTTTACCCCGACTACACTCAGGGATGTCCTGGCCTAGTTCCATTTTTCCACACCAAAGAAGCCATGCCGGCCAGTGCCAGGAAAAAAAGGCATATAAAGAGGTGTAGTTGTTTGGAGACCTATCTGCGGCCACATCTGCGGACTCACTTCAGCTCTACGTGACCATGTTATACCCTATTGTTGGGGATTCCCAACAAAGATCCTACTCCATCAAAATGGATCTCTTCACTCCATTGCCTCTCTGGAAGAAGGTGAGCATATAATCCACTCCTGGAACATCTCACTTCCTGAAATACGTCTGACTCAAGAATGGCAGGTTGTGCCTCTATGTGCAAAACTCTATGTGCCCCATGCTCGGTAGTCAGCTTTCTGTTCTGCTGATTTTGGACATCACTGTATTTCTTCTGTTTAGATGGTTATCCCTATGTCTTCTTACCACATTCATGTGATTATACATGTGTTGAGGCTATTCAGAACATGGGCTCTGATCCTGGGCTCTGCACTTTTCACATCCCTATAGTATTTTATGTCGCTACATATACAATTCTGCAGTACCCATCACATACTTTCTTACAACCATGGTCATTACATTTGCCTCCTTCAATGTAAAGGACCTTAACAAACCATATGAGCGTTCACATTTATGGAGAGAAGTTAGAAACTTGAAAACAAATCTATTAAATGGTGATGCCTGTATTGTCCGTCACCACTTTCCTCATGTGTTCCAGTCCCATTACCTTAAAAAACAAAGAAGTATTTTGCTGGGTATCAAAAACACAGTTGTCTTTACACTGATCAATATAAGTATAGACCCTAATGCCAGATTTATTATAGTAGTGGGGTCCTTTAACAATGTGGTATATACTCTTGTGGCAGTTTATGCTCCTAACAGGCGCCAACTCTCCTTTGTTAAGAAACTTTCTAAATGGGTGGCTGAGGTCAAACAGGGACATGTGCCATGGCTCTGGGATTTCAATAACAGTCGATCCCTCATTAGACACCACTTCCTCTTCTGCATCAAGACCCATACCCATGAGCGATTTATTAACATATGAAGATATGTATCATACACTGCCTATCCAAAAAAAAAGTCGCCACCCAAAAAAAAAAGGTCACACACTCTAATATTTCCGCCTTTAGCTTTGATTATAGCATGCATTCGCTGTAACATTGTTTCGATAAGCTTCTGCAATGTCACAAGATTTATTTCCATCCAGTGTTGCATTAATTTTTCTCCAAGATCTTGCATTGATGATGGTAGAGTCTGAGGACATAAAGCTAAGAGAGACAGGGAAAATAGATTCTCTGACATTATGTCCCACATTTTCTCCTTGGAGCTTCTAAATAAATGTTCTATTTCTTCATCCCACAAACCCCCAATTGAGATCTCTCTGCTTATAGCTTGAGAAATGCTTACTATGTACAGTACATATGAGAATGGACTAGAAAGGATTAGAACCCAATGTTATTCTCAGGATAACAAGGCTGGAAAGCTGCTATCTCATAGACTCAAAAGACGACTAATTAAATCCAAGATTCCATTTTTAAAAGTCCAGACTTCTCGATCTAATATATATGACCTCCTGAAAATAGCAAATGAGTTTATAGCCTTTTATTCTTCTCTTTACAACTTGGATGATCCTTCTATCCACCCTAACAAAAACACAAACAATAGTTTCGTAAGCTGTCTTCAATTGCCCACCCTTTTGGAATCTCATTTAGAATTTGCAAATAAACCTTTAACTTCATAAGAAATGTATATAGTCATTAGGTCACTTCCTTTCAATAAAGCCCCATTTCCTGATGGACACTCTAATATATACACTGCGTGCAGAATTAGTAGGCAAATGAGTATTTTGACCACATCATCCTCTTTATGCATGTTGTCTTACTCCAAGCTGTATAGGCTCGAAAGCCTACTACCAATTAAGCATATTAGGTGATGTGCATCTCTGTAATGAGAAGGGGTGTGGTCTAATGACATCAACACCCTATATTAGGTGTGCATAATTATTAGGCAACTTCCTTTCCTTTGGCAAAATGGGTCAAAAGAAGGACTTGACAGGCTCAGAAAAGTCAAAAATAGTGAGATATCTTGCAGAGGGATGCAGCACTCTTAAAATTGCAAAGCTTCTGAAGCGTGATCATCGAACAATCAAGCGTTTCATTCAAAATAGTCAACAGGGTCGCAAGAAGCGTGTGGAAAAACCAAGGCGCAAAATAACTGCCCATGAACTGAGAAAAGTCAAGCGTGCAGCTGCCAAGATGCCACTTGCCACCAGTTTGGCCATATTTCAGAGCTGCAACATCACTGGAGTGCCCAAAAGCACTAGGTGTGCAATACTCAGAGACATGGCCAAGGTAAGAAAGGCTGAAAGACGACCACCACTGAACAAGACACACAAGCTGAAACGTCAAGACTGGGCCAAGAAATATCTCAAGACTGATTTTTCTAAGGTTTTATGGACTGATGAAATGAGAGTGAGTCTTGATGGGCCAGATGGATGGGCTGGATTGGTAAAGGGCAGAGAGCTCCAGTCCGACTCAGACGCCAGCAAGGTGGAGGTGGAGTACTGGTTTGGGCTGGTATCATCAAAGATGAGCTTGTGGGGCCTTTTCGGGTTGAGGATGGAGTCAAGCTCAACTCCCAGTCCTACTGCCAGTTTCTGGAAGACACCTTCTTCAAGCAGTGGTACAGGAAGAAGTCTGCATCCTTCAAGAAAAACATGATTTTCATGCAGGACAATGCTCCATCACACGCGTCCAAGTACTCCACAGCGTGGCTGGCAAGAAAGGGTATAAAAGAAGAAAATCTAATGACATGGCCTCCTTGTTCACCTGATCTGAACCCCATTGAGAACCTGTGGTCCATCATCAAATGTGAGATTTACAAGGAGGGAAAACAGTACACCTCTCTGAACAGTGTCTGGGAGGCTGTGGTTGCTGCTGCACGCAATGTTGATGGTGAACAGATCAAAACACTGACAGAATCCATGGATGGCAGGCTTTTGAGTGTCCTTGCAAAGAAAGGTGGCTATATTGGTCACTGATTTGTTTTTGTTTTGTTTTTGAATGTCAGAAATGTATATTTGTGAATGTTGAGATGTTATATTGGTTTCACTGGTAAAAATAAATAATTGAAATGGGTATATATTTGTTTTTTGTTAAGTTGCCTAATAATTATGCACAGTAATAGTCACCTGCATATACAGATATCCCCCTAAAATAGCTAAAACTAAAAACAAACTAAAAACTACTTCCAAAAATATTCAGCTTTGATATTAATGAGTTTTTTGGGTTCATTGAGAACATGGTTGTTGTTCAATAATAAAATTAATCCTCAAAAATACAAATTGCCTAATAATTCTGCACTCCCTGTATTATAAGCAGTTTTAAGACATTCTGCAGTACGCCAGTCCTGCAGGGTGAGCTAATGTGAGGTCACGGGGGTCAGTTAACAGACCGAGGGTTGCTCTTTGTACTCACAGTTTGTAGTATACCCTGGGCAGGCGTACAGCAGTGATGGAGAGGCTGGCAAGTAGATCCTCTGGGGCACTCTCTGGATATAGGGACCAGGCCAGGTGATAGATGAGGTGCCCTGGGTGTTGAAAGTTTAGCGTGCCTGTGGCAAGATCCCTTACAGTTCATGACGCCAGTGCCGGTAACGGTTGCACACCGATTTGTTGGAGGAATAATTGAGGTACACACGTTTATGGTGAACTAGAACTCCACTTTACTGAACAGTTCAACTATATACAGGCTTCAGACAGTTCCATATTAAGTAGATTTGGTAACAGGCAGGCTTTACATTAATGGCAGGTAGAATCTTAGCAAGATTACTCAGAGGGAATCAACTTACAGATCAGGCTGTACTTTCTGCAGAATCCTGTCTGACTTTCTCCAAGGCCCGAATGCCTAATAGCTGGCTTTATCCTTGGGTAGGGAAACCTTCCTCTGGTATAAATCCTCTTACTGCACAATAAACTTCTGCCCTTCAGCTTTCTACTTAGCTGGATACAATTAGCACTGCTCTGTACTTTGCTTGATGCAGAATAACTTCAGGAGGAAACTTCTTCTCCTAGAAGCAGGTTAGGATCCTGGGCTATCTAGCTGCATGTTAGAAGCTGGACCTCAGCTCCTGCCTGGCTGAAGTGAATCTTGGCTTCTAAAACACACCCTTTCCCTGGACTGGACCTGACTATATATACTAGGGGGTTCCCTAGCTCCCTCTACAGCTTGGGAGGAGAAACTACACCCCTAACAGGCCTGGTACACAGGAAATAACATTAAAATACACATTATAATGTAATACAAAATACCATGACTATGTTCCACAGAAGGTGGAGAACAACATGACCCAATTGACCCTTGAGTAGTGCCCACCTTTACCTAGTGGGACACTACAATTCTACCCCTGCATTTGCTTACCAAATTGCAAAAAACCTATGTCCGTTGGAACTTTTCCCTAAATTTGATAAACCTTCAGCTGTAACCCCAAAATTTCAGCGCTCTCTCGCTCCTTAACACGTAAAATATATGCTAACGGAATAGCCCCCCGGTTATCATCAATCATCCCACACTTGATTTCCCCTGATTAAACAGTTTTCATAATGGGATGCCAGACTCATTAAACTCAAGAAGGATAATTAATATCTTAGACTGTATAGAGAAGAAAACTCTTTCAGCTGTGTTGGTGACTCTAGAGGCCAAGAAGATGTTCGACCGAGCAAACTGGTTATTCGCCTTCTCTTTTCATGCCCACATGGGATTTCATGGGTCGATCTCGACAGCCATAAAAGCATTATACTTTAATCCCTTCATCCGAGCATTGATAAATGGCACCCGTCTGGTTCCCTCAGCTTAACAAATAGAATGAGTCAGGGTTGCCCCCTTTTCCCCCTTATTTTTGTATTGTTCATAGAATTTATAGCACACACCACAGGGGACCATACTCGCAGAATATCACTATATGCAGATGGCATAATTTTGTTCTTAACCAAACCTGAAGAGTCCTTAACAGAAGCTATGGAGCTTATTGAATCCTTTGGTACATTCTTATTAGAAGCTAAATGAAACTAAATCCCAGATCCTACTAAACATTTCTACCTCCCTCATTGATTAAAGACCATGTTTTCCTTAGATTGGCAATCCCTCCAAATCAACTAGCTAGATATCCAACTTACTCATTCGGTATGTTCCTTGTAAAAAAACTAACCACATTCCTTTCTTAGATGGCCTAAAATTGGATTTAACCTCCATGACCCAACGTGAACTATCTTGGGTGTGTCATATTGCAGCTTTCCAAATGATTGTCCTCCCTAAACTTCTCTACTTATTTAGGATGCTTCCTATCCCTGTTCTTTGGTCGCTCTTTCTTAGCTCTTCCAAGCTACTTACCGGGTTTGTTTGGTGCAAAAGAAAACCTAGAGTAGCAAGAACATTGCTGCATAAACATAAAGCATACTGGGGTCTAAGTGACTACTACTTGGTGAATGAGATACAACAATTGAATGGTGGGATAGTAATACTACCAAACATTGGATGCATATAGACTCAATAGTATCCCCTTCTGCTACCTTCTAATCACACCTACTTACCTCTCTATTGCCAGTAGCCCCTTCATTCTCTTACTAATATCTCACCAATGCTTCATAAATTGGAAGAAATTCCATAAGCTGACACAAGTATTTTCAGTTCCCATTATTTATTTATTTAATGCACTTATATAGCGCTACTATATTCCGCACCGCAACTGTCCCCAATGGGGCTCACAATCTAAGGTTCATTGATACATCTCCTATTGAGATCTTGGGTCTCATTGTTCCTGATCTGTATTTAGGTTCCTGGAGGGTTCTGGGCCTTGTGAAGGTGTCACAGCTTATGGTGGATAAGTATCCACCTGAATTCACACATTTCAATATTTTCATAAAGCATTTGAAATCCCTAATAGGGATTTTTGCAAGAATTTAAAAATTAGACACATGCTCCAATCAGAATTGCCACTGGTAGCAGATATTAATCAAGACCTGCTAGAGAAATGGTCCATACCTTCAGCCCCAGGCTCCTCCCTTAGACCTATCTATATTATACTGGGGAACACCCAATTTCAACCTGGGAAATGGAACTTGGTCAAACCTTCTCTGTAGCTCAATGGTTGACGGGCCAAAGATTTGCAGCAAAATACTTGAGATGTACCACTCATTATAAGTCCCTGATGAAAACCACTCTATGATGTTACTACATGCCTGATAGATTGTGTTCCATGTTTCTCGGGTTTCACATCTCTGTTGGAGAAACTGTGAAAGTTAAGGCACTTTGTTTCTCATTTTTTGGTCCTGTCCCTCATTAAACTAACTGTGGCAGATAATTTTGTTGCAGATTGCTTCCATGAAAGAAATTAAGTGGTTAATTCTCCATTTTAAAGGGTTTCTGTCACCCCACAAAACTCTTTTTTTTTTTTTGGATAGTTAGATTCCTTATAGGGCGATATAGGAGAATATAATAGTCTTACTTACTTTCATGCGGCCGATTCTTTATAAAACGAAGTTTTATAATATGTAAATGAGGGCTCTACCAGCAAGTAGGGCGTCTACTTGCTGGTAGCCGCAGCAGCAATCCGCCCCCTCGCCGTGTTGATTGACAGGGCCAGCCGGGATCTCCTCCTCCGGCCGGCCCTGTCAGTAATTCAAAAATCGCGCGCCTCTGGTCATTCGGCGCAGGCGCTCTGAGATGAGGAGGCTCGTCTCCTCAGTGCGCCTGCGCCGATGACATCACCGAAAGAGAAGACGTCATCGGCGCAGGCGCACTTAGGGAGTGCTGAGGAGACGAGCCTCCTCATCTCAGAGCGCCTGCGCCGAATGACCAGAGGCGCGCGATTTTTGAAATACTGGCAGGGCCGGCCGGAGGAGGAGATCCTGGCTGGCCCTGTCAATCAACACGGCGAGGGGGCGGATTGCTGCTGCGGCTACCAGCAAGTAGACGCCCTACTTGCTGGTAGAGCCCTCATTTACATATTATAAAACTTCGTTTTATAAAGAATCGGCCGCATGAAAGTAAGTAAGACTATTATATTCTCCTATATCGCCCTATAAGGAATCTAACTATCCAAAAAAAAATATATGAGTTTTGTGGGGTGACAGAAACCCTTTAAGTCTTTATGCCTAAATGTCTGTTTGGCTAATATAATATCTTTGTTAAGCAGCATCTATTCTGTCTACTTCCTTCATATACCTTTGTATTAAGTTATATAGTGTGTGTTTTCTTTAAATCTATTTTGCAACTGCCATTTATAAAGGAACTTTGGTACTGCAAATAGGGAGCCACTCAAATATTGAGACATTATGAAGTATAGGAAAGGGACTTTTTCAGTATTTTGAATTGTGTTTATACGTAATGCCTAGATGTATTTTTCCATTATGCCATTATGCTTCTGATTGGTTGCTTCAATAAATGCTTTTAATTGGTTATATTAAAATTAGTAAGGGGGGCAAACGTACACCCACCCAGGCTAAAGTTAATAAAAGAGTTGCACAGGCTACACCTTGTACAGAATCCGTTACACAGCAACCTTGTCTGAGTCTTTGATTCTTAGGCCATTCGACTTCCCTTGGCACAGGGGAAGACCATTAACCAATTTCAATCCTGCAGACAAGTGAGGTGTAGTACCCTAGTTTTGGATTTGTCCTAAATTGCAGTGACACTTTGTAACTGATAGGCTATACCTTGGTTCGTTCCCCATTACTAGCCTTATTATATTGACAAACTGCCTCAGAATAGCAGAGTAGTAACAGCACATTTGTTTCTAGCCACTAAGCTAGCCATCACAAAAAATGGAAGAATGCTGAGATTCCACAATCTCTAGAAGAGTCAATACCACATTCACGTATGATCGAGTCTTATCTTACAGTCATAAATCCTCCAGGGGCTCCACAGGGTTGTTTGGATGTCTGGTCAAAGTCTAAATACTTTTCACCTAACATAGTAAAGTATATGCTTTGCAGATTGCTTTTTATTATTTACTGAATATGAATGTCTACATTTACATGATCTTTTGATGTGTGGTAACCTTTTCTGTTCTTATGTTTATTTTATTATTTGACTGTTTATTCCTTTATGGTAATTTTCCAGCAGGAATTTGTGTAATTGATGATTAAACGATAAAAAATGTATTTGATTTTTTTTTATAAAATTGTATTTTATTCATTTAAATCCCAGCCATGTCTGTATGCACAGTAATACAGACAAGGTTGTCAATCTTTGAGCTTGACCTCCCAATGGACTTATGAGAAAAGAGCTTGGATTTATATGAATAAAACACAAGTTATACTGATTCTTATACCACAAACCTTTATCTACCACAAATATCCATTAAATAGGTTTAGACCATGGAGCAGTTAACAAAATTTCCTAAAAATCTGTGCGTAAGTACTAGTGGTTAGCAACAAATGGTTTAATAGTATAAATCTCTGTGATTTAACACTCACTTCTTTCTTATTACAACATAAGGAAAAAATACTTTGTGGAATCACTTCACCCAAGCATGTACAAGCAGTAATTTCCAGTTTTCCTGGCCAATGTTGTGCAAAAACAGATATGTTTGATTTATAGCAGTAGTAGAAACTCTGGCAGCTGCCCCACTTGTAACTAATATACAGTACTTTGCAAACATATTATTATTCTTTTTTTTCTTTCACAGTGTTGAGACTACATAATTGCTAAAAACCTGCAGTCTCTTTTCCTTTTGTTTAGGGAGCAACAGGTGTGCAATACGTGCCGTCATCATAACTTTGATGACCTTATAGACCATAGTTAATGGAGTCACAGCCTCCATTCCCATCAACAGCAGCAACACATGAGTCATCCACACATGGAAACATAATCCCAAGTTGACAATGAAATCACTTTACCTTTAGTTGGAGGTAATAATAGCTAGGGTCTACTAGGCAACATCGGACAATAAAATGAAAACAGTAGAGGTATTATAATGTCAATACTTCATAATTTATACCCACAAAACTTGGCATCAATCTTTTCAATAGCACATCATTTCCTACAACTAGATTTTTATTAGCTCTTGATTATCTGGCATTAGTTTGTGAATCTCTCTATCAGGTTTTTATTCACTTAGGTATTGTGGCCTGCCAACTTATATAACAAGATAAATTATAATTATTGTGCCATCCACGTTTTCTTGCCGAAAGTTTATGATAAACACTTAAATGTTGTATATGTATACATATATAAATTTCTACCACGTTCCTAGTACCTAATATTGGGTTACTCCCTCTTTAAGACTGCATGAAGTCAGGATTTAGTCGGTTGTGGATGTACTGATCAGGAGTACTACCACATGTAATGCAATTTTTGTTTCATTCCTTCACCTTTGCCGTGTCTGCATATTTTATTAATGACACATGCCATCTGATCTGGCTTAACCTATTCTGCACATCACTTTTAAGTGCACCTAATCCAGTTGGTAAGATACGTGTATGTTACACATATAAGATATCTATGTGACGGACTGAACCGTCACTGGGGCTGCTGGAGAAGCCTGAGGGCCAGCCTCCTTCCTACAGACTATGGACCGAGAACTATGGAGACCCCCTAAGACCTTTTGGGGTTACAAGGAACTATGAACCCTGATTTATGTGTGTGATTTATATGCCACATATTTCCTATTGCCCATTAAAAAGGCATGGTGTGGATTCAGCATTACAAAAAGGGTTAATTCTTCACTGAGACTCCCACTGATTGTGTTAGTGATGGGATTAAAATAGCTATAAGAGCAGCCGACTACCCTATGATACACTCAGGAGATAATCCCATCACATGTGTCTCCTCGTCCCCTATTCATTCATTATGGAGGGGGTGAAGATATCTGTTTGCATGTTCATTGTTGATTGCGTTAAAGACAATGCCAGTGTGTTTGTTAATTGCGTCACAGACAATGCCATTGTGTTTGTTAAATAGGGTTAGTTTTGTGTTTGAACTGTACAGGATTGGCTGCTATGTCATGTCCTCAGTATGTCATGTGTATATAAGTCAATGCTGTGTGTTCAATAAAGAGTTCCTGTTTAACATTCAACATAGAGCCTCGTCTCATGTGTATGGGGATTGCTATACGCTGTATACTCCCCTGGCTATAACTCCTAGCTCTTGTAAGAGCTGTTCCTGCTCTCTGGATTTAGGAGAGGTTCACCCACTGGAGCCTGGAGCCTTGTCGTAGGTCCAGGGTGGGTAGGAGACGGTGAGACCTCAACCAAGCTTCGGCGGTTTGTGGGGTCTGCAGCACTTACAGTATCAAGTGGAGTGCTTGGAGTCGTCAGGAAGCACTAGGAGCATCCATCGACAGAGTTACCCGGTCGGGGTGCCAGGAGATCCGTTATATTGGTGGCAAGCAGTGGGATGGCGTCCTAGTGCGAGGAGGAGCAGCTCGGAGACACCGTTCGTGGAAAATATTGAGGGCAACGCTAGTATCCGTACAGCGCCCCTGGCTACAGCAGAATGGAAACAGCAGTGGAGTACGATGAGGGTGTTATGGATGACCGAGATACAGCCCGCAAAGGCATCTGGTACCAGGCACTGGGTATTGTGGCGTATCTGCGGGACGAGAGACTCCCCACGGAAGACCAGTAGTTGTAGACGCGAGTAGCCCTGCAGAGGCCCTTCCTGGGAGAGCAGCCCCGGGAAGAATGGGTAAAAGGAATTGGAACAACTAGCATGGCAGGAGCTGTGGCTGGAAGATGCCTACCAGGTGCTCTGGTGGTATGGGGCACAGTACCTACCCAGGACAGCTGAGCATGACAAGCCAGAGGGAGAGGAGTTTGATGGTCCTGGCTTGTTATGGGAGACTTTTTCAGAGCTGGAGTTTGGGAGCCCTACACAAGCCCGGTTCAGGGACCTCTTTGAGTGGTGGGAGAGCAGGTATGACTGGGACGACACTCGCAAGCTGGATGAAGCTGGAACAGGACTACCAGCAGCTGTTCCACTCCAGTGAGAGGGCTCAGCAAGAGAGCAGAGTGTCAGACCCAGGTCCAGAGCCCTACAGCTGGGAGGATATTGTGGAGGTTTACTGGGAAGACCCGACTGAAGTATCCCCTGCTTCAGTACCAGCTACAGAGGTAGGGGACCTCATAGACTGAACCTGGGGGGAACCCCATATGGCAGGTGGAGATGGGACTGAGATCTCTCCACCGGCCCTACAGATTCCCAACGGCAGCCGGAGTTTCAGGGAGTAGGGACAGTCGGCCCTGCTCCCCAGCGGCAGTATGTTTTGCATGGAGAGGAGAGCATCGTCTCCATTCCCCAGCGGCAGTGTACCTTGAAGGGAGAGGAGACAATCGGTCTCTTTCCCCAACCACAGGGGGACAGCACCCCTAACTCCGATGGTGCAGATGGGACCGCAGTCTCTGCACCAGGCCTATCGGGATGCTGGACGGCCGGTACGGATCCCCCACCAACCCCGCAGGAATGCCAGGAGGAGGAGGTAAACGATCCGTCCTCTCCACATCTGATCTGCAACAAGGTCCTGGGGGCAGGATACCCTGACCCCATCCCAGCGGAAGAGCTGGCATCTGGGCAGAGCGCAGTTGGCCTCTGCCCACCCCTATCCTCTTCTCCAGAGAATGACTCCCCAAAGGCTACCCCAGCGGAAGAGCTGGCATCTGGGCAGAGCGCAGTTGGCCTCTGCCCTCCCCTATCCTCTTGTCAACAGCCTGACTCCCCACTGGCTACCCCAGCGGAAGAGCTGGCGTCTGGGCAGAGCGCAGTCGGCCTCTGCCCTCCCCTATCCTCTTGTCCAGAGCCTTACTCCCCACTGGCTACCCCAGCGGAAGAGCTGGCATCTGGGCAGAGCGCAGTCGGCCTCGGCCCACCAAGTACTTACAGCTCCAAGCTAGAGAACAACAATAAAGCAAGGAGTAGCAGATGCCCACTCAACAGCTGGGGACATACAGAACAGAGCCAGGCCCCAGAGTTCAACAGGACCAGTGTTTGTTTATGGGTGGGCTACTCGACTAACTCAGGCACCGACCGACAGGAGGTCAGGTACCTGGTTAGTCTACTGTTGGGAGGGGAGAAATGTGACGGACTGAACCGTCACTGGGGCTGCTGGAGAAGCCTGAGGGCCAGCCTCCTTCCTACAGACTATGGACCGAGAACTATGGAGACCCCCTAAGACCTTTTGGGGTTACAAGGAAATATGAACCCTGATTTATGTGTGTAATTTATATGCCACATATTTCCTATTGCCCATTAAAAAGGCATGGTGTGGATTCAGCAACACAAAAAGGGTTAACTCTTCACTGAGACTCCCACTGATTGTGTTAGTGATGGGATTAAGATAGCTATATGAGCAGCCGACTCCCCTATGATACACTCAGGAGATAATCCCATCACATGTGTCTCCTCGTCCCCTATTCATTCATTATGGAGGGGGTGAAGATATCTGTTTGCATGTTCATTGTTGATTGCGTCAAAGACAATGCCAGTGTGTTTGTTAATTGCGTCACAGACAATGCCATTGTGTTTATTGAATAGGGTTAGTTTTGTGTTTAAACTGTACAGGATTGGCTGCTATGTCATGTCCTCAGTATGTCATGTGTATATAAGTCAATGCTGTGTGTTCAATAAAGAGTTCCTGTTTTACAATCAACATAGAGCCTCGTCTCATGTGTATGGGGATTGCTATATGCTGTATACTCCCTTGGCTATATCTCCTAGCTATTGTAAGAGCTGTTCCTGCTCTCTGGATTTAGGAGAGGTTCACCCACTGGAGCCTGGAGCCTTGTTGTAGGTCCAGGGTGGGTAGGAGATGGTGAGACCTCAACCAAGCTTCGGCGGTTTGTGGGGTCTGCAGCGCTTACGGTGTCAAGTGGAGTGCTTGGAGTCCTCGGGAAGCACTAGGAGCATCCATCGACTGAGTTACCCGGTCGGGGTGCCAGGAGATCCGTTACAATCTACATGTACACACATGTCCCCCTTGTGTCAAGTGACCCAATGACGTGACACATGGAGCATATGTTACCGCTGCAGTCAGTCACTGGCTGCTGTGGCCACATGATCCACTTCAACTAGGATTTTGACAAGCCGGGACTGGAACAAGGTAGCCACTGTGGGGGACTTAAAGAGCTGGAACCCAGTGGCGGGAAGCAGGTAATTATGCTTCCATCTGCAGGTCTGGCCATGTGGTGAGGTCTGGCAGAATGAAAATGAACAATCCCATTTAATGGGAACACATCAAATATACATGTGAATAGCCACTAGACACAGACAGACATGTCTGTAACCAGATAGTTGGGGGCCGCATAGAATGGTATTGAGGGCCTCATGTAGACCGCAGGCGGAGTCCCCCTGCTATAAGGATGAAAAACATTTGCCATGTTCAGACTGGCCTTGCATAAAGACTAAATAGTGTTTTTTGTTTTGTTTTTTACATGTTCCATGTTTGTTATATGTTCTTTATTTTGTTTCTTTTTATTCATTTTTTCCAGTTGGTCAGTGGGAAATTGGACAACATGCAGTCAGACATGCGGGAGTGGTGAACAGTTCCGACAAATTCACTGTAAGCAGAAGGCAAACTACAAAATGGAAATTGTGGCAAACAAACTGTGTTCCACAGCACCTCCTGCCCACCGGCAAACATGTAGCACACAGAGCTGTCCACCAGCATGGAGTATTGGACCTTGGTCAGAGGTAGTAACTTTTTTATGATCCTATTTTGTTTTGTAGCTGTCTCATTGAATGTGTTATTTTTTTTGTAATTTTAGATATGTTTATCTACACAATGAAATACCCAAGTCTTAGCCTAGTAGAAACTACAGTAAAGCCAGCACCGCATTGGCATACTATAGCTCTGTGCTGGGGCAGTATTATAAGAGACGAAGATTGGGTCCTGTGTTTTGAGATCAGAAAAGGCCTGTCCCCAGGTTTCAGTCTTGTCTTTAGCACAAAACATTCAGCCTGTGCATGGTGCTGAATCTGTTTATACTGTTTGTAGTAACAGACTACACAAAACTGAATGCACTAAAATACAGCACATACCAGTAATCTGAGTAAATCATTATCATATGGCAAATACCAAGAGATTTAAAAGAGGTCTTGTAGGACTTTGATCTTAATTGACCTATCTTTGGATTGGCCACCAATATCAGGTCTTGGAGTGTCATCTGACACCCCTACTAATCAGCTAATTTAAGGGGCCACTGTGTATTCTTTTTATTGTTTACCAGTCACAGTTCTATACATTTAGTAGTTGCTGTATAGCAGGCCTAATCACTCAAATGGGACTGAGCCTCAGAAAACTGCAGTCGCAGGAACAACTACTAAAAAGTGTATGGAGTTCTGCTTGTGCCTGGCTGTGCCACAGGCCCTTTAGCTGATCGCTGGAGGTGTTGGGAGACAGAACCCCACCAATTTTACTGGATATTGGTAAATATTGTAAAACCTCTTTAATAAAAAATGGACATGTATATAAGAAAATAACAGGATACACATTACAGGCTCACATAAGCATCACTATAGGTGGTGCAGAGGTTGCAGTCACATCCAGGCCTTTGTGCCATAAGGGGGCCATCACTCTGACAGCCACCTAAGGGGAAACTAGTATTAAACATGTCATATAATATATGGGGGCCCAGTCAAAGATTTTGATTCTGAGCCGAGAAACACGTCTGCCCACTCTACTTACAGTATGCAGTTTTATAATGTTTGTAGTTGTTATGTACATCATCTGTAAATTTTAACTCATTTATGGTTATTGACAAAAGTAACATACTACAGTTTTAACTGATTAAGTAAATGTATGTACTTATATAATTCATATTTTTTTTGGAGGCCAAATAAGGCAGGGAGGTATTGTGTTTACAGAGCAGAATAGGACCATGAAAAGTCACATAGGCTTGCTTATATTTAGCTATTTTGTCATGACTTTACCGGTCTCTCTTCTCTGTACTTGAGTATAGACTATAAATGATAAAACCGATTGATGTATAGTTATTATGTTACTAGTGCTCCCGAACCTGTGGCAAAGGCTGGAGAAAACGATCAGTGGTTTGCAAGAGTACTAACCCTTCTCTTCGAGGTCAGATTCTTCATGACTCAGCCTGCACCTCTGAGTTCAAGCCCAAAATGCAAGAGAACTGTCTTGTTAAACGCTGCAAGTCCAAGGAACTGCAATGGTTGGTGACAAACTGGACAAAGGTAAGACTGTGTTGTTAAAGGGGTTCTCCAGGAATTAAAAAAATGAAAATACTTACAGTATTTAAAATACTTTATTATTGCATAAAGAAAGCCATATTTTTAATAAAGAGTAATTAAAAAAATTATTAATGAGTATACATTAATAATTTTTTTAATTACTCTTTATTAAAAATATGGCTTTCTTTTTTCTGTACAGGGAGCTCTCTAACCTAATAAACACTAATTATAGCTCAGTTCTTATCTTACTGATAATAATATGGCTTAAATTTGTGTTTATGACCTCTTAGTAGTTTAGAGATAAGGGTTATTAGATGACCACACAAAGTCACATCAGACCTCCATATCAGACCTCAAATACGATCTTCAGATCAGACCCCATATCAGACCTCATATAAGATCTTCAGATCAGACCCCATATCAGATCCTCAGATCAGACTTCATATCACACTTCAGATCAGACCCACATAACACACCTCAGATCAGAGCTCACCAGTATTGCAATTATAAGAAGCTCTGCGTCCTATAAAGTGAAAAATACGATAATTGGTGGTGTGCACCGGCAAGGGGAGCCCTGTGGGTACCATATACAGTTGCAAGAAAAAGTATGTGAACCCTTTGGAATTATATGGATTTCTGCACAAATTGGTCATAAAATGAGATTTGATCTTCATCTAAGTCACAACAATAGACAATCACAGTCTGCTTATACTAATAACACACAAATAATTTAATGTTACTATGTTGTTTTTTTAACACACCATGTAAACATTCACAGTGCAGGTGGAAAAAGTATGTGAACCCTTGAATTTAATAACTGGTTGAACCTGCTTTGGCAGCAATAACTTCAACCAAACGTTTCCTGTAGTTGCAGATCAGACGTGCACAACGGTCTGGAGTAATTCTTGACCATTCCTCTTTACAGAACTGTTTCAGTTCAGCAATATTCTTGGGATGTCTGGTGTGAATCGCTTTCTTGAGGTCATGCCACAGCATCTCAATCGGGTTGAGGTCAGGACTTTGACTGGGCCACTCCAGAAGGCGTATTTTCTTCTGTTTAAGCCATTCTGTTGTTGATTTACTTCTATGCTTTGGGTCGTTGTCTTGTTGCAATACCCATCTTCTGTTGAGCTTCAGCTGGTGGACAGATGGCCTTAAGTTCTCCTGCAAAATGTCTTGATAAACTTGGGAATTCATTTTTCCTTCGATGATAGCAATCCGTCCAGGCCCTGACACAGCAAAGCAGCCCGAAACCCTGATGCCACCACCACCATACTTCACAGTTGGGATAAGGTTTTCATGTTGGTGTGCTGTGCCTCTTTTTCAGCACACATAGTGTTGTGTGTTTCTTCCAAACAACTCAACTTTGGTTTCATCTGTCCACAGAATATTTTGCCAGTACTGCTGTGGAACATCCAGGTGCTCTTGTGCAAACTGTAAACGTGCAGCAATGTTTTTTTTGGACAGCAGTGGCTTCCTATGTGGTATCCTCCCATGAAATACATTCTTGTTTAGTGTTTTACGTATCGTAGATTCGCTAACAGGGATGTTAGCATATGCCAGAGACTTTTGTAAGTCTTTAGCTGACACTCTAGGATTCTTCTTCACCTTATTGAGCAGTCTGCGCTGTGCTCTTGCAGTCATCTTTACAGGATGGCCACTTCTAGGGAGAGAAGCAGCAGTGCTGAACTTTCTCCATTTATAGATAATTTGTCTTACCATAGACTGATGAACAGCAAGGCTTTTGGAGATACTTTTATAACCCTTTCCAGCTTTATGCAAGTCAACAATACTTAATTGTAGGTCTTCTGAGAGCTCTTTTGTGCGAGGCATCATTCACATCAGGCAATGCTTCTTGTGAAAAGCAAACCCAGAACTGGTGTGTGTTTTTATAGGGCAGGGCAGCTGTAACCAACACCTCAAATCTCATCTTATTGCTTGGACTTCAGTTGGCTGACACCTCACTCCAATTAGCTCTTGGAGATGTCATTAGTCTAGGGGTTCACATCGTTTTTCCACCTGCACTGTGAATGTTTACATGGTGTGTTCAATAATAACATGGTAACATTTAATTCTTTGTGTGTTATTAGTTTAAGCAGACTGTGATCATCTATTGTTGTGACTTAGATGAAGATCAGATCACATTTTATGACCAATTTGTGCAGAAATCCATATTATTCCAAAGGGTTCACATACTTTTTCTTGCAACTGTATATTGTGGTTAAATATTGGATTATACCTCTAACAGTCTCCTGTGTAGTTAGTGTCTACCATAGTGCATTTGCTGCATATTTCTGGGGCACAAAATCTGCAACAAATATAATGCAATACAAGTGGGGCTTTACAAATCCCTAGAATGTTCTACTAGTTAAAATTCCAAAGCAAAATATGTAAGAATTCTCAACCATATCTGCAGATGGAATATTCTGTCAGGTGTGAACACAGTCTAAGCTCCCTAGCACACAGACTGTTGATCCTGGAGTTGTCTCTTATTGTATTGAGGGTGTCACACAGCAGGCTGCAGTTCGACTGAGAAGAACCATCTGACCAGCACCAGAGAGAAAGGCAGGAAAACACCTGAGTGTGTGTGTGATGAGGGGAAGCAGGATTGGGATGTCCCAGTGTAGAAGAGCCACTCTGGATCAAGAGAAGATCATGACTCCCATGACGTAAATTTAACTTGACACAAATTAAGTATATTTCCCCTGTCAATATTTTTAGTGATAACAATTAATTAATTATTATTGTACATTAAGTTTAAAGGGAATCGGTCATCAACTTTATGCTGCAGCAACGGCAGTATAAAGTACAGACAGGTGAGTTGATTTCAGCGTCATTTTAAAGTTAAAAGTAAGTGGTTGCCGAAAACTAACATCACAATCTTTGCATACTGGGCCTGGGAAAAAATCTAATCTACCTGAGAAGAGTCCTGGTTATTCATGACTTCCTGCTCTCCTGCCCACCTGCTGATGATTGACAGTCTTCTACCTAGTTTTCTCCCTTTCTCTCTAGAAGAGAACTGACGATGGGTGAGAGTGCAGGAGATTATGTATAACCATGACTCTTCTCAGGTAGATCTGACTCTTTTCCAGGCCTGTGCTGCAATGATTATGATGCTGGTTCTCAGCAACCACTTACTTTTAGCTCATGAGTGACACACCGCTGAAATCAGCATTTCTGTCACTATTTTATGCTGCCCTCAGTGAGATCACCATAAAGTTGATGACAGGTTCCCTTTAATGCTTGAGGAAGAAGGGCATGCCGTTTCTGCATCAACATCATACCATTTGTCAGTTAGCCTCAGAGACAGGGAGGTTAGGGACACAATCTTCATTTGTTCAGTCTGGGGGACATAATTTTCTCTCTGGCAGCTGCTTTTCAACAGCAAGTAAGGATGAGGAGACCACTGTCCTTATGCCATTTGAAGATATGTCATAAATGCTTTACAAGGGAATGTTTGTGTTTTGTACATGATTGTATTACTTAAAGATTTCAGTGAATATAACACATTATATATATTTTATTTAGTGCTCAGTTACATGTGGCATAGGCTTTCAGAAAAGAACATTACAATGTATAGAAAAGTATGTCTCAGGAAAAACTAGAGAAATATCTGCAAAAAAATGCTTACACCTGGAGAAACCAAATGTAGAGATCGAAAAAGCCTGTCAACAGCCCGAATGTCCAAGATACCCACTCCAGCCTGTGATTATTCATTCTCGAGGAGCATGGTACTCCTCTCCATGGTCTCAGGTAATATCATGTGTTGTTGTATATGTGAAGATTTTATCACAAAGCCAACTTGATAGCAATTACTTGTCCAGAACTCCAATCGAACTGAATTTAGAAAAGCGAGCATGTGCGGCCACCTCTCCATTTACAGGGACCTCAAAATGAGCCCTGTTCCCAAAATTGGACCTGCACCTATCAGACATTTATGGCTTATCCTGTGACTATGCCATACATGAACAGATAGTAATACCTTTTTAATGAAACCTACTGTAATATAGTAATTGGCACAATATACACACTAAACATAAAACATAAGGTATTAACTACATAGCTGATGCTAATCAGTGATGGCCAGTTCGCAGTGTTCGCCAGCGAACACATGCGATCTGCCATCTTAACTGACAAGTCCAGCGAGGCACAGGTAAGTCCTTACCTGTGCCTGTGCGCGAGTCGGTCTGAAATGAAATGCGGTCTCAGGGAGCAGGCAGTTCCGAGAACAGCCTCCGGGGGCCGTTCTAGGAACGGCTTGTTCCCGGAGACCGCATTTCATTTCAGACCGGCTCGCGCACAGGCACAGGTAAGGACTTACCTGTGCCTCGCTGGACTTGTCAGTTAAGATGGCAGAACGCATGTGTTCGCTGGCGAACACTGCAAACTGGCCATCTCTAATGCTAATCAGCTTAAAAAATCTGCAAAAATGGTTATCCATTGTCCAAAATTAGTGAAAATGTTGTCCAAAACTCAGTAATGATGTCTTTTTACTCTTGTAGCATAAAGTCGACTAATGGCTGGATCATATGTACAGCAAATCATAATTTGGGAATAAGCTTTCTCTGAGCTCATGATGCTTTTTTAACAGCTGTCCATCTGCTAAGTTCGGTGTTGTGTTTAATGAAAGAAATTGTTTCTATGGATATTGCCTGTAATTTTATACAGGCCATTTGTTAGGAGAGCGAGATATGAGCAGTGGTGACAAGGCTTACTTCATTTGTCATGACTGGAGCAGAACTGCTGGATAGTTTGAAATTCCACTTACAATATGTTCAGCTAGTTAGAGGTTCCAACATGTAAAGCTGGTTGATACAGTAGCACATTGGGACTCAAGAAAAATTGAGGTTCTGAATCAAATATTTGAGGTACTTTTGTTATATGGCACCAAGTCACAATGTGTTTCATTAATGCAATTTAAATGGTATCCCGGTTATAGCAAGTTATCCTCTATCCACCAGATAGAGGATAACTATTAGATTGGTGGGAGTCTGACCACTGGGTCTATGCGACTGACAAATAGCCATGAATGCTTGGAGGAGCTTGGCACATGCTTGACCAGCTGCTACATTCATTTCTGGGTCCCCCACCAAACTAACAGTTATCTCCTATTCTGTGAATAATTCCATAGCTGCTAAAAATGACTGTTATATCTTACTTATTATTTAGCCCAAGCTACAAGAGAGAAAAACTGGGTCATTATTATAACTGGTTGACATAACATAAACAGCAATTTCTTAACACTCTCATGTAATTTAAATTGCTCATAAAAGGACATCAGGCTACTATTTACCCTGCAAAATAGTTGTTATTATAATAATGGTGTAATCGCAAAACTGATGAGAATCCTAGATGACAGGCGATTCACCTCTTTCACTGGTTTGATTGAAGTATTTTATCTCTTTCAGTGCTCAGTAAGTTGTGGAGGAGGGATTCAGCAACGTACAGTCCAGTGTCTTAGTCATGGGCGTCCTTCTTACGGTTGCCTTGCCAGTCAAAAACCTACAGCATCACAGGCCTGCAACACTGAATTTTGTCCTCCTGAAAAAAAAGGTATGTGGTGTCTGTTAATCACAATACGGCTACATGCACATGGGACATAATTTGCAATGGAAAACTTCATTGCAGATTTGGCATGGAATTTTGGGATTAATTGGCAGCAAAAGCAGCATGTTTACAATTATTTTTACATTTTTTCTGGACGATGTGGATGAGATTATATTTAGGCATTTACAGTAGCAGCAAAGTGACAATGAAAAACTAGTCTTCTTCACAGTACAGTACTGCCATCCAAAACATTATTGCTGATGGAGACCAAATGTAACCCAACACATCCATCAGCAGCTTCTTGCCTCTGTGCACAGTGAGAAAAACTAGACGTATCCCTCCATCAACAGCCATGGGATGGTGCTTTACAAATGAGGACATTGGTGCTGATCTCCTAATAACAATATATTAGTGAATAACTTGTAGTTCTGTTTCCAGTACTTTTGAGAAAAGTGATAGGGCCAACACCTTTAACTGTTGGTTCGCACTGGGATGTTAGGTCCTGTTTTTATAGGATTCATGATTGATCACATTGGCTTTTGAGTGTAGGATGGGACAACACACTTAGTAGTAAAAGTGGTTATAGACCAGAAAACCCCTTTAAGAGCCCTATTCTTGCATCCACTCTGACACTTCAAATACAATGTTTGTCTATACAATAGTAAATTAAATTTGCACATATTTAAAAACTGCAAACTTTCTGCTCTATTCACAGATGTGTTCTGCAAAGATTATTATAATTGGTGTCATTTGGTACCCCAACATGGAGTATGTGGTCATAGATTCTATGGCAAGCAATGCTGCAGATCTTGCAACACATCAAAACTATAAGATTAAAAAGGCTGTAAGGAATACTGGACACAACCAAGATTTGAAGGTTATCAAGGGTGCTAACTACAAGTGCTGTCAGTATTGTGCATACATCCACAGACCTCGGAGAGAAAATGTATATTTGATGTGTTTTCTACCAATAAAGTATTGGGGTGGGTGCGAAGCAATATTTTAAGACATGCGATATTGTACAAAGGTTTCCAAGTCACTTGATTCTTAAAGAACTGCTAATTCGTACTGAACAGCACATGGGAATTTGTAATTTCAGAGACTTGCGGGAAAATAATGCAGAACAAATTTTAATTTTCTGATCTTGCTGCACTTGTCTTGAATGGAGGTTGTGGCTGAAGAGAGCAGTTTTGTTTTACTAGTCAGTGTTCCCTTCCAAGTTGTCATTACGGAGCACTTCCGACAGCTGGATTCAAGTGCTTAAAAGGGAATGTCAGCACGGCTGGTTTTATCACCTGCTGTAAAACTCAACCATATTATAAAACTGACTTCATTCAATCCACTGTAAAACTGGATATCCAGTCCTCTGGTGCTTGCATTGGTTTCTTGACTACACTGGCAATGTATTGTCCCTCATTATATTATATTATTAATGTGCTTCTTTTTCTTCATTTTCTATAATGAAAAAGTAAACTCACTTCCTTACAAATAACAATATGTAACTTGTCACTGTAAAGGTACAACATCAATTCATTATATCACGGCTTAATAATAATTATCATGATGATAATAGGCTATTTTACATTACATGTCAGAATTTATGATTAAATCAGAAAGTGCATACAGTGATGCTGAAAAAAAACTGGACAACAGTTTTGGTGCTACAGTCTTTACAAATTTTTTGTGTACTGGAGAGGATTACAACAGATTTATCATGGTTGTGAATACCTCTACAAGGGTTATATTGTGTAAAGTTTATTGCTAAATATTTATGAACTTTGAACTTGTTTTTTAATAAACTTTTTTTATGAAAAAAATATATTTTTTATTGTCGAAATTAGTTGATTATGAACTACACAAGTTGAAAAATTGCAAATGCACCTCCTGGCCAATCAGATTACTGGTGTTTTTATTTTTAGGTAATGTTCACACCAAGAGGTATACCACAATGGAAGTGAAGGTGCACTGCGCATAAGTCAGCAAACCTGTATTTCTTCATAAATTGTACAGGGAATTTTATATGTTGACTTTTATATATTAAAAAAAATAAAAAAATTATCATTGTGATTTGTGCCCCTATAGGCATGTCTAGTTTTTGCGCATATTTAATAGAACATTCATAACATTCCATTTTATATAGTGGCACAGGAAGTTTAATATCACCTCTATCAGTATATGTTGTATGCTAGAACAGGACTTCTCAAACTTTTTCTTCTGGGGTCTTATCAATCAAACCACGGTAATGCCTGGGCTTCACCACTGGTTAATAGCCTTACCAAGAGAGACGTGTAACTGTGGTCTGGTCAGCATGCTGTGGCAAATAAGTTTCACAGTGACTCCTATCATAACGTTGTCAGTTACAGTACTCCAGAGTCAAATACATTGCTATCAACAGTACACAATCAGCAAATAACAATGAACAATCATGTGATAGATCATTTCTGCTGTAATAGAAAAATCATATTAGCAGCCTATCCTGCTTTAGAGATGCTGCATCTCATTGAATATATTTTCCAGGACTTTATGGGGTAATCCCTTCCAGATCCTGCCATTTTTCACCTTCCTGACCCTGCCTCATTTTGCAAATGGGATAGGTGTCACTTTATGTGGTAACAAACTTGGAATACTTTTACTTATCCAACCAATTCTGTTTTCTCATGACATATCATACTCCACATTAGTGGTAAATTTGAGTCGATATGTTTTACCCCAAAAAGTTTTTTCTAGTGATTGTCTTATGGGTTTGTTTTTTGCGGGATAAGGTAACATTTTCATAGGTACTATTTTGGAGTATATACGACTTTTTGATCTCTTGATTTTAGTTAACCAAAACATTGCTGTTCTGTTCTGGCATAGTTTTTATTTTATTTTTTATAGCAGTCCCCTGATAGGTTAGATCATGTGATATTTTCATAGAGCAGGCCTTTACAGACATGGTGATACCCAATATGTTTATATTTTTATCTTTGTTCAGTTTTACACAATTAAAGCAATTTAGAAAATAACAACAATCATTTTTTTGTGTGTCTATTTTCTGAAATCCAATTTTTCTTTATTTTTCTGGCAATGTTCTTGTCTGAGGGCTCATTTTTTTTATAAGACGAGGTTTCATTGGTACCATTTTGCTTTCTGTGAGGTGACCAAAAATTTCTTCCCTCTGCCTGCAAAGCACACGTTGGGAGTTACTTCCCATTGCACTGTACATTTATGGCGAGGGTCGGGAAGTGGTTAAAGGGAATTACCTATTGTTTAAATCACTTTTATTGTTTAAATGTATGTAATACTGCAATTTTCACATTGGCCACTAGGTATAATTATAGGTCATGATTCCCTGTTCTATACAGGTGACTTTTCAGTAGCTAATTAACATTATCACCTCAGGCAGGATTACAATGACAAGAAACACCTTTATATAGATAACACAAGATACACCCTTCACAATAACAGATATGACAGCTTATCTCCCTCCTGACTTCTGCCGAGGTCACACCATCCCTAGAAAAATTCCCAGAGAGGGCAATAGGGTGAGCTGCTGTCCATTGTGTCTATGACCCACGTAACTGCTCTCAAAAGACAAGGAGAAGAATTTACCAATGTTTTAATGCCACAATAATGGCGTAAAAAGTAGAAAATTTATGGCGCATGCCATATGTGAACAATCATTTGCGACTTTTTATGTTTCTTGCCACTTTTTTAAGGTGACAAGAAAAGGGGATGGGGCTTAGCACGGCTTGCCAGATTTACTATAACCTACACCAGAAAGAAGAATTAAATAATGCACAGCTTAAGGCTACTTTCACACTTGCGTTCGGAGCGGATCCGTCTGGTGTCTGTACAGACGGATCCGCTCCTATAATGCAAACGCTTGCATCCGTTCAGAACGGATCCGTCTGCATAACAGTTTTTTTCAGATCTGATTTTTCACTTCGTGAAAACTCAGATCCGACAGTATATTCTAACACAGAGGCGTTCCCATGGTGATGGGGACGCTTCAAGTTAGAATATACTAAAAGAACTGTGTACATGACTGCCCCTTGCTGCCTGGCCAGACCCCCCCTCCCTCCCCTGTATTTAACTCATTGGTGGCCAGTGCGGCCCCCCCTCCCTCCCCTGTATTTAACTCATTGGTGGCCAGTGCGGCCGGCCCCCCCTCCCTCCCCTGTATTTAACTCATTGGTGGCCAGTGCGGCCGGCCCCCCCCTCCCTCCCTTGTATTTAACTCATTGGTGGCCAGTGCGGCCGGCCCTCCCTCCCTCCCCTGTATTTAACTTATTGGTGGCCAGTGCGGCCGGCCCCCCTCCCTCCCTCCCCTGTATTTAACTTATTGGTGGCCAGTGCGGCTGGCCCCCCTCCCTCCCCTTTGGTTAACTCATTTGGTGGCCAGTGCGGCCGGCCCCCCTCCCTCCCCCTCTAATTAAAATGACCGACCCCCCCATCATTGGTGGCATCGGAGAGTTCCGATCGGAGTCCCAGTTTAATCGCTGGGACTCCGATCGGTAACCATGGCAACCAGGACGCTACTGCAGTCCTGGCTGCCATGGTTACTTAGCAATTTTAGAAGCATTATACTTACCTGCGATGTCTGTGACCGGCCGGGCGCTCCTCCTACTGGTAAGTGAAAGGTCTGTGCTATAAGCAATGCGCCGCACAGACCTTTCACTTACCAGTAGGAGGAGCGCCCGGCCGGTCACAGACATCACAGGTAAGTATAATGCTTCTAAAATTGCTAAGTAACCATGGCATCCAGGACTGCAGTAGCATCCTGGTTGCCATGGTTACCGATCGGAGTCCCAGCGATTAAACTGGGACTCCGATCGGAACTCTCCGCTGCCACCAATGATGGGGGGTCGGTCATTTTAATTAGGGGGGTAGGGGGGCCGGCCGCACTGGCCACCAATGAGTTAAATACAAGGGAGGGAGGGGGGCCGGCCACACTGGCCACCAATGAGTTAAATACAAGGGAGGGAGGGGGGCCGGCCACACTGGCCTCCAATGAGTTAAATACAGGGGAGGGAGGGGGGGCCGGCCGCACTTGCCACCAATGAGTTAAATACAGGGGAGGGAGGGGGGGCCGCACTTGCCACCAATGAGTTAAATACAGGGGGGGGGTCTGCCCCCTGCTGCCTGGCAGCACCTGCCAGGCAGCAGGGGGCATTCATGTACACAGTTCTTTTAGTATATTCTAACTTGAAGCGTCCCCATCACCATGGCAACGCCTCTGTGTTAGAATATACTGTCGGATCTGCGTTTCACGATCTAACTCAAATCCGATGGTATATTCTAACATAGAGGCGTTCCCATGGTGATGGGGACGCTTCAAGTTAAAATATACCATCGGATTGGAGAAAACTCCGATCTGATGGTATATTAATAGGGACTTTACCTAGAAAGTCAATGGGGGACGGATCCGTTTGCAATTGCACCATATTGTGTCAACGTCAAACGGATCCGTCCTCATTGACTTGCATTGTAAGTCTGGACAGATCCGTTTGGCTCCGCACGGCCAGGCGGACACCAAAACGCTGCAAGCTGCGTTCGGGTGTCCGCCTGCTGAGCGGAACGGAGGCCAAACTGTGCCAAACTGATGCATTCTGAGCGGATCCGCATCCACTCAGAATGCATTGGGGCTGTACGGATCCGTTCGGGGCCGCTTGTGAGAGCCTTCAAACGGAACTTACAAGCGGAACCCCGAACGCAAGTGTGAAAGTAGCCTAATGCATAAAGAAGTATTCCCATCTGGCACATTTATGACCTATGAATAGGATATGCCATAAATGTCAGAACCAGACCCATTTCATAGATACAGCCCTAAAACTAAGCACACGGCATAAATACAACACCAGAACCAAGCTCATTACATAAATACAGCACCAGAACCGAGCTCATTACATGAATACAGCACCAGAACCAAGCTCATTACATGAATACAGCACCAGAACCAAGCTTTTTTCTGAGCTACCACCGATCATGCTGCAGACCAGGATTCAGCAACCTTCGACATGCCAGCTGCTGTGAAACTACAACTCCCAGCAAGCACACTTACTTGGCTGTTCTTGTAACTCTCATAGAAGTGAAAGAAGATTTCTAGGAGTTGTAGCTCCAGAACATTTGGAGCTTCAAAGGTTGCTGATCCCTACGGATCATATGAGTGACTACAGCAGTGATCAGACATGGTCAGAAGGTCAATGGCAGAATAAAGATTTACATTTAGTGACTTACAGGTGACATCTCCTCCAGAGTTTGTCTTTTATTTTCTTTCCATCCAGTTCAGATCACCATAGTTGGCTTCTTCAGGCCACAATTCATTTCTGTAGAACTTGCCATCAAGATGTCTTCAAATTCTCGTATTCCCAACACATTCAATGCACCCTGTGAACACAAACTCCTCTCACTGCCACACTCTGCCCTGAACATAATAGCTCTGTTCCCCCTACATATAGTCATGTCACATATTTTGCCCCCTGAACATAATACACTACACACAGGGTCCGTAATAGTAGAGTCGCTATACAGGGAGTGCAGAATTATTAGGCAAGTTGTATTTTTGAGGATTAATTTTATTATTGAACAACAACCATGTTCTCAATGAACCCAAAAAACTCATTAATATCAAAGCTGAATATTTTTGGAAGTAGTTTTTAGTTTGTTTTTAGTTTTAGCTATTTTAGGGGGATATCTGTGCGTGCAGGTGACTATTACTGTGCATAATTATTAGGCAACTTAACAAAAAACAAATATATACCCATTTCAATTATTTATTTTTACCAGTGAAACCAATATAACATCTCAACATTCACAAATATACATTTCTGACATTCAAAAACAAAACAAAAACAAATCAGTGACCAATATAGCCACCTTTCTTTGCAAGGACACTCAAAAGCCTGCCATCCATGGATTCTGTCAGTGTTTTGATCTGTTCACCATCAACATTGCGTGCAGCAGCAACCACAGCCTCCCAGACACTGTTCAGAGAGGTGTACTGTTTTCCCTCCTTGTAAATCTCACATTTGATGATGGACCACAGGTTCTCAATGGGGTTCAGATCAGGTGAACAAGGAGGCCATGTCATTAGATTTTCTTCTTTTATACCCTTTCTTGCCAGCCACGCTGTGGAGTACTTGGACGCGTGTGATGGAGCATTGTCCTGCATGAAAATCATGTTTTTCTTGAAGGATGCAGACTTCTTCCTGTACCACTGCTTGAAGAAGGTGTCTTCCAGAAACTGGCAGTAGGACTGGGAGTTGAGCTTGACTCCATCCTCAACCCGAAAAGGCCCCACAAGCTCATCTTTGATGATACCAGCCCAAACCAGTACTCCACCTCCACCTTGCTGGCGTCTGAGTCGGACTGGAGCTCTCTGCCCTTTACCAATCCAGCCACGGGCCCATCCATCTGGCCCATCAAGACTCACTCTCATTTCATCAGTCCATAAAACCTTAGAAAAATCAGTCTTGAGATATTTCTTGGCCCAGTCTTGACGTTTCAGCTTGTGTGTCTTGTTCAGTGGTGGTCGTCTTTCAGCCTTTCTTACCTTGGCCATGCCTCTGAGTATTGCACACCTTGTGCTTTTGGGCACTCCAGTGATGTTGCAGCTCTGAAATATGGCCAAACTGGTGGCAAGTGGCATCTTGGCAGCTGCACGCTTGACTTTTCTCAGTTCATGGGCAGTTATTTTGCGCCTTGGTTTTTCCACACGCTTCTTGCGACCCTGTTGACTATTTTGAATGAAACGCTTGATTGTTCGATGATCACGCTTCAGAAGCTTTGCAATTTTAAGAGTGCTGCATCCCTCTGCAAGATATCTCACTATTTTTGACTTTTCTGAGCCTGTCAAGTCCTTCTTTTGACCCATTTTGCCAAAGGAAAGGAAGTTGCCTAATAATTATGCACACCTAATATAGGGTGTTGATGTCATTAGACCACACCCCTTCTCATTACAGAGATGCACATCACCTAATATGCTTAATTGGTAGTAGGCTTTCGAGCCTATACAGCTTGGAGTAAGACAACATGCATAAAGAGGATGATGTGGTCAAAATACTCATTTGCCTAATAATTCTGCACGCAGTGTAGATAGTGCCACATGCTCTATGCTACCTTATACAGTGATACGTTCTGTACCCCCATGTTTTATGCACCCAAACTATGTCACCATACACTGTGCCCTATATATGCTACATGCCCTGTGACCCTTTATATACTGCTACATGCTCTGTGCCCCCTTATTTTGTGATACATGTTTTGTGCCATTTTATACACAGACACATGCTCCATGCCCCCTTATACAGTAATAAATGCTCTGTGCACCCACATTCTGTGCCCCTTATATAGTGCTACATGCTCTGAGCCACCTTATACACTGAAACATGTTTTGTGCCACCATACCCCCTTATATAGTAATAAATTCTCTGTGCCATCTTGTAAAGTGCTACACGCCCTGTGCCTCTTATATAGTGAGACATGATTTGGACCCCTTATATAGTGAGACATGCCCTGTGTCCCCACACTCTGGTGATACAATTAAGTGCAGGGGTGAAATGACCCGGGTACCGGGTGCCCAGAAGTGAAGGACTGTCTGGCACCCCCTTCAGAAATGAAGGGTGATGCGCCTTGTGTAGTCACACACCCCTAAGGCTGGTCCTGAGCCCAGGTGAGGCAGAGCTGAAGTCAAACAGACAAAATATATTTTTGTTTCTTTGGATTAACTTGGCTATTTCATGATACGCATGTGAAGTAGATTGTAAGCTCCTGTCACGTTCAGCTGTGCCAGACAAAACTGATGTTGAACTCCAGGATGCCATAAGAATGGATCAAGGCAATGATGTCACTCTCCCTGAATCCCGTCTTCAGAAGAAGCTCAACAACCTTTGATCTTGGTGGGGACGCATCACTGCCCCTCCACCAAAGAAGGACAACATTCTTCCTGGTGACCCCCAACCCTGGTTGTGGGTAGAGACCAAACCCAAACCTAGCTCATCCAGATTTTCTGACCCCCTCACCTCCAGTGCTTAGGACTGGTTCCTGAGACCTCCTACCCCCTGGATAACATAGCCCAGAGCTCCACCACCTCCCTGGAAAGAGGCAGGGCCATGGTTGGGAGGCTTGGAAGCTGGTTTTACTTCTCTGGGAGTTCATGAGCTCACACTGACACACTTTCACTCCACAGCTGCACCTGGGAAATGGCTTGGTGGCTTCCCTGCAGCCAAGACCAGACTGACAGGATAACGCCCTCAGGTCTAGCCCAATATGAAATCAGGTACTTAGCACAGTGATTCCACAACCATTGTGCATAACACTCCCTATTTATTGTATTACTATCCATCACATTGTGTTAGCATTCAGATGACAAAGCATTATTGCACTACATAAAACCCATCTTCCATTTTCACAGATGACCTCATAAAACATCATTATATTATGCACCTCATTTGACCTTCACATACAGTAGAAACTTGAAGCCTAATTAGACTAAATATGCAATAAAAGTGCATTCTTACACCCTGGCAATGCTGCCTCCTTTTCATCTTCCCAGGGATGATAAGAAGATGCCAAGTGTGGGCTGGTAGCATTCACATTATTAACGCGTGATTTGTTTGGAAATGTTTCAGTAAGCTTTTCATATTCTAAATAGTATTCAGAAGATAAACCTTACACAATAACATTAACAATTTCCACAGATAGTTTTTGGCATAGAAAGGAGGCTGGATCTCACAGGCTCGTCACCGGAAGGCAGCGCGATGCCTTCCTTAGGCATCGCGCTGCCTTTCATGCCATCAGGTCCCCCCTACAGCTGCATGGGGACCCGATGGCACCGCCACACGCCGCCGCAAACCGCAGGTAAAGCTGCAAACCGCAGGCCGACACAGGGGGGGACACCCCCGGCGTTGTGACAGGATGCCCGCTGAATGATTTCAGTGGACATCCTGTTCCTATTAACCCCCGCGCCGCAATTTAGTTTTAAGGTTATTACGTATCATTTTTGTTCAGTAGAATTTGATAAAAAGCGATTTTTAAAATATGCTAATTACCTTGCTACCAGCAAGTAGGGCGGCTACTTGCTGGTAGCAGCCGCATCCTCCGATCCTAATGACACCCCCTCCGCATTGTGATTGACAGGGCCAGGGAACGGAATCGTTCTCTGCTGGCCCTGCCTGTTAGCATTCAAAATCTGGTGCCTGCGCCGCGGCCGTACCTATCTTTAATCTGCGCAGGCGCACTGAGAGACGGCCACTCGCTCGGCCGCTCCATCCTCAATGCGCCTGCGCCGATGACGTCACATCTACACCCGGCGCAGGCGCATTGAGGAGCGAGCAGCCGCCTCTCAGTGCGCCTGCGCAGATTGAAGATACGTACGGCCGCAGCGCAGGCACCAGATTTTGAATGCTAGCAGGCAGGGCCAGCAGAGAACGATTCCGTTCCCTGGCCCTGTCAATCACAATGCGGAGGGGGCGTCTTTAGGATAGGAGGATGCGGCTGCTACCAGCAAGTAGCCGCCCTACTTGCTGGTAGCAAGGTAATTTGCATATTTTTTAAATCGCTTTTTATCAAATTCTACTGAACAAAAATGATTATTCAACTTATGTATGCAGAGCTCGCAGTATAGGGATTATTAGTAAACAAAAAAAAAAAACGGTTTAGTGGGCTGACAGAAGCCCTTTAGGCCTCGGGAATCATGCCGTGCCGGTACGTAATAAGTCCTTGAGGGGTTAAACAAACCGTAATTCCACCACTCAATATATATTCAAATAATCATAATTTTTATTAAACATTTCATAATTACAAAAATCTAGCTTCACATAATTAAGAGCATTTAAAATCTCATGGGCTTCAGGAGTATGGTAATATTAGTTCATCTATATAAAGTGCAAATGCGAAAATATATCCATAGGGTAGTATAAACAATGCATACATATGGTATTATTGCTGACCACAGTATATAAATATCAAGATATCAATATTGCTGCTACTAGTGTTATGCAAGAAATAATACCGCACGGTCAGAACATTATACCATGCTGTACCAAAATACAATATAAAGTTAGCATAATGCAGTGCATACTGACCCAAAAGTAAACCACACCACCGCCAGACCGTACCCCGACGCGTGTTTCGGCGTCAGCTTTTTGAAGGGGTAAAAAAAAAAAAAATATTATTATTTATTTATTATATGATTTCTTTTTTTTATTCTTTTTTTAAACTGGCAGGGGGGCATTAAACCAGCAGTTAAAACTAGATTTACTCGCATTGAAAAAGTCGCAAAACCAGCCACAGGAAGTTTGTAAAGATCCCCCTGCGTTTTTCATTTTTATTTGTTTGCTTTCTTTTTTAACAGAGGATGTTAGACGCTGGTCAATAGGATATTATAAAACACCTACAACAGTTTTTTGTAGTGGCATTTTAAGAGCGTTTTTTGCTCCCTTGGTATTTTTTTAGGAAAACAGCAACCCAAAAAGCACATGTCAAAATTTGGTGGTATTTGACTGGTTTCACACAACCTTCCCAGCACTGACAAGGTTACATAGCATAATACTGATTTATCATGCTAAGTAACCCTTAGGCCTCTTTCACACGGGCGTTGCGGGAAAATGTGCGGGTGCGTTGCGGGAACACGCACTATTTTTCCACGCTCGTGCAAAACATTGTAATGCGTTTTGCACTCGCGTGAGAAAAATCGCACATGTTTGGTACCCAAACCCGAACTTCTTCACAGAAGTTCCGGCTTGGGATCGGTGTTCTGTAGATTGTATTATTTTCCCTTATAACATGGTTATAAGGGAAAATAATAGCATTCTGAATACAGAATGCATAGTAAAATAGCGCTGGAGGGGTTAAAGAAAAAAATAATAAATTTAACTCACCTTAGTCCACTTGATCGCGCTGCCGGCATCTCCTTCTGTCTCCTTCTTTGCTGATTGTAGGAACAGGACCTGTGGTGACGTCACTTTGGTCGTCACATGGTCCATCACATGATCCATCACTATGGTAAAAGATCATGTGATGACCGGAGTGACGTCACAACAGGTCCTGTTCCTACAATCAGCAAAGAAGGAGACAGAAGGAGATGCCGGCAGCGCGATCAAGTGGACTAAGGTGAGTTAAATTTTTTATTTATTTTTTTAACCCCTCCAGCGCTATTTTACTATGCATTCTGTATTCAGAATGCTATTATTTTCCCTTATAACCATGTTATAAAGGGAAATAATAATGATCGGGTCTCCATCCCGATGGTCTCCTAGCAACCGTGCGTGAAAATCGCACCGCATCCGCACTTGCTTGCGGATGCTTGCGATTTTCACGCAACCCCATTCACTTCTATGGGGCCTGCGTTGCGTGAAAAACGCAGAATATAGAGCATGCTGCGATTTTCACGCAACGCACAAGTGATGCGTGAAAATCACTGCTCATGTGAACAGCCCCATAGAAATGAATGGGTCGCTATTCAGTGCGGGTGCAATGCGTTCAACTCACACATCGCATCCGCGCGGAATACTCGCCTGTGTGAAAGGGGCCTTACAGTTCTGGAATGTACTGTATAACACTAACCGCATGATAAATCAATTTAACCACTTCAGCCCCCCTAGATTAAACACCCTTAATGACCAGGCCACTTTTTACACTTCTGCACTACACTACTTTCACCGTTTATTGCTCGGTCATGCAACTTACCACCCAAATGAATTTTACCTCCTTTTCTTCTCACTAATAGAGCTTTCATTTGGTGGTATTTCATTGCTGCTGACATTTTTACTTTTTTTGTTATTAATCGAAATTTAACGATTTTTTTGCAAATAAATGACATTTTTCACTTTCAGTTGTAAATTTTTTAAAAAAAAACTAAATCCATATATAAATTTTTCTCTAAATTTATTGTTCTACATGTCTTTGATAAAAAGAAATGTTTGGGTAAAAAAAAAATGGTTTGGGTAAAAGTTATAGCATTTACAAACTATGGTACAAAAATGTGAATTTCTGCTTTTTGAAGCAGCTCTGACTCTCTGAGCACCTGTCATGTTTCCTGAGGTTCTACAATGGCCAGACAGTACAAACACCCCACAAATGACCCCATTTCGGAAAGTAGATACCCGAAGGTATTCGCTGATGGGCATAGTGAGTTCATAGAACTTTTTATTTTGTGTCACAAGTTAGCGGAAAATGATGATTTTTTAATTTTTTTATTTTTTCTTACAAAGTCTCATATTCCACTAACTTGTGACAAAAAATAAAAAGTTCTATGAACTCACTATGCCCATCACGAAATACCTTGGGGTGTCTTCTTTCCAAAATGGGGTCACTTGTGGGGTAGTTATACTGCCCTGGCATTTTAGGAGCCCGAATGCGTGAGAAGTAGTTTGAAATCAAAATCTGTAAAAAATGGCCGGTGAAATCCGAAAGGTGCTCTTTGGAATGTGGGCCCCTTTGCCCACCTAGGCTGCAAAAAAGTGTCACACATCTGGTATTTCCGTACTCAGGAGAAGTTGGGCAATGTGTTTTGGGGTGTCATTTTACATATACCCATGCTGGGTGAGAGAAATATCTCGGCAAAAGACAACTTTTCCCATTTTTTTTATACAAAGTTGGCATTGGACCTAGATATTTCTCTCACCCAGCATGGGTATATGTAAAATGACACCCCAAAACACATTGCCCAACTGCTCCTGAGTACGGCGATACCAGATGTGTGACACTTTTTTGCAGCCTAGGTGGGCAAAGGGGCCCACATTCCAAAGAGCACCTTTAGGATTTCACAGGTCATTTTTTACACATTTTGATTTCAAACTACTTACCACACATTAGGGCCCCTAAATTGCCAGGGCAGTATAACTACTCCACATGTGACCCCATTTTGGAAAGAAGACACCCCAAGGTATTCCGTGAGGGGCATGGCGAGTTCCTAGAATTTTTTATTTTTTGTCACAAGTTAGCGGAAAATGATGATTTATTTTTATTATTTTTTTCTTACAAAGTCTCATATTCCACTAACTTGTGACAAAAAAGAAAAACTTCCATGAACTCACTATGCCCATCACGAAATACCTTTGGGTTTCTTCTTTCCAAAATGGGGTCACTTGTGGGGTAGTTATACTGCCCTGGCATTCTAGGGGCCCTAATGTGTGGTAAGTAGTTTGAAATCAAAATGTGTAAAAAATGACCTGTGAAATCCTAAAGGTGCTCTTTGGAATGTGGGCCCCTTTGCCCACCTAGGCTGCAAAAAAGTGTCACACATCTTGTATTGCCGTACTCAGGAGAAGTTGGGCAATGTGTTTTGGGGTGTCATTTTACAAATACCCATGCTGGGTGAGAGAAATACTCGGTCCAATGCCAACTTTGTATAAAAAAATTGAAAAAGTTGTCTTTTGCCGAGATATTTATCTCACCCAGCATGGGTATATGTAAAATGACACCCCAAAACACATTGCCCAACTTCTCCTGAGTACGGCAATACCAGATGTGTGACACTTTTTTGCAGCCTAGATGGGCAAAGGGGCCCACATTCCTAAGAGCACCTTTCGGATTTCACAGGGCATTTTTTACACATTTTGATTTCAAACTACTTACCACACATTAGGGCCCTTAGAATGCCAGGGCAGTATAACTAACCCACAAGTGACCCCATTTTGGAAAGAAGACACCCCAAGGTATTTCGTGATGGGCATAGTGAGTTCATGGAAGTTTTTATTTTTTGTCACAAGTTAGTGGAATATGAGACTTTGTAAGAAAAAAAAAATCATCATTTTCTGCTAACTTGTGACAAAAAATAAAAAGTTCTAGGAACTCGCCATGCCCCTCACGGAATACCTTGGGGTGTCTTCTTTACAAAATGGGGTCACTTGTGGGGTAGTTATACTGCCCTGGCAATTTAGGGGCCCTAATGTGTGGTAAGTAGTTTGAAATTAAAATGTGTAAAAAATGCCCTGTGAAATCCTAGAGGTGCTCTTTGGAATTTGGGCCCCTTTGCCCATCTAGGCTGCAAAAAAGTGTCACACATCTGGTATTGCCGTACTCAGGAGAAGTTGGGCAATGTGTTTTGGGGTGTCATTTTACATATACCCATGCTGGGTGAGAGAAATATCTCGGCAAAAGACAACTTTTCCCATTTTTTTATACAAAGTTGGCATTTGACCGAGATATTTCTATCACCCAGCATGGGTATATGTAAAATGACACCCCAAAACACATTCCCCAACTTCTCCTGAGTACGGCGATACCAGATGTGTGACACTTTTTTGCAGCCTAGATGCGCAAAGGGGCCCAAATTCCTTTTAGGAGGGCATTTTTAGACATTTGGATCCCAGACTTCTTCTCACGCTTTAGGGCCCCTAAAATGCCAGGGCAGTATAAATACCCCACATGTGACCCCATTTTGGAAAGAAGACACCCCAAGGTATTCAATGAGGGGCATGGCGAGTTCATAGAATTTTTATTTTTTTGCCACAAGTTAGCGGAAATTGATTTTTATTTTTATTTTCTCACAAAGTCTCCCTTTCCGCTAACTTGGGACAAAAATTTCAATCTTTCATGGACTCAATATGCCCCGCAGCGAATACCTTGGGGTGTCTTCTTTCCAAAATGGTGTCATTTGTGGGGTGTTTGTACTGCCCTGGCATTTGAGGGTCTCCGCAATCATTACATGTATGGCCAGCATTAGGAGTTTCTGCTATTCTCCTTATATTGAGCATACGGGTAATGAGATTTTTTTTTTCCGTTCAGCCTCTGGGCTGAAAGAAAAAATGAATGGCACAGATTTCTTCATTCGCATCGATCAATGTGGATGAAAATATCTCTGCCAAAAAAAAAAAGGAGGGGAAAGGCGTCTGCCAGGACATAGGAGCTCCGCCCAACATCCATACCCACTTAGCTCGTATGCCCTGGCAAACCCTATTTCTCCATTCACATCAATCGATGTGGATGAATAAATCATTGCCGGGATTTTATTTATTTATTTTTATATACAAAGTGTTTGCCAAAGTATATGAACACCGCCGCCTCCTCAGCTCATATGCCTCGGCAAACGTATCTTTTACTGCAGAGGAGAAATCTCGTCTTGCAGCGCCGCATACACCGACTTTTGTGTAATTTGACAGCAGCGCAATGCTTCTGTCAGAATGCACATCAGTGCTGCAGCTAGTCGATCGGTTGGTCCACCTGGAAGGTAAAAAAAACAAAACAAAAAAGAAAAGAAAAAACCAGGCCGCAACGCAATAAATTTATTAACTTTATAATAAAATTTGAACGGAACATATAAACTTTATTTAACCACCTCAGCCCCCAGTGCTTAAACACCCTGAAAGACCAGGCCACTTTTTACACTTCTGACCTACACTACTTTCACCGTTTATTGCTCGGTCATGCAACTTACCACCCAAATGAATTTTACCTCCTTTTCTTCTCACTAATAGAGCTTTCATTTGGTGGTAATTTATTGCTGCTGACATTTTTACTTTTTTTGTTATTAATCGAAATTTAACGATTTTTTTGCAAAAAAATGACATTTTTCACTTTCAGTTGTAAAATTTTGCAAAAAAAAACGAGATCCATATATAAATTTTGCTCTAAATGTATTGTTCTACATGTCTTTGATAAAAAAAAAATGTTTGGGTAAAAAAAAAATGGTTTGGGTAAAAGTTATAGCGTTTACAAACTATGGTACAAAAATGTGAATTTCCGCTTTTTGAAGCAGCTCCGACTTTCTGAGCACCTGTCATGTTTCCTGAGGTTCTACAATGGCCAGACAGTACAAACACCCCACAAATGACCCCATTTCGGAAAGTACACACCCTAAGGTATTCGCTGATGGGCATAGTGAGTTCATATAACTTTTTATTTTTTGTCACAAGTTAGCGGAAAATGATGATTTTTTAATTTTTTTATTTTTTCTTACAAAGTCTCATATTCCACTAACTTGTGACAAAAAATAAAAAGTTCTATGAACTCACTATGCCCATCACGAAATACCTTGGGGTCTCTTCTTTCCAAAATGGGGTCACTTGTGGGGTAGTTATACTGCCCTGCATTCTAGGGGCCCAAATGTGTGGTAAGGAGTTTGAAATCAAATTCTGTAAAAAATGACCAGTGAAATCCGAAAGGTGCTCTTTGGAATATGGGCCCCTTTGCCCACCTAGGCTGCAAAAAAGTGTCACACATCTGGTATCTCTGTATTCAGGAGAAGTTGAGGAATGTGTTTTGGGGTGTCTTTTTACATATACCCATGCTGCGTGAGAGAAATATCTTGGTCAAATGCCAACTTTGTATAAAAAAATGGGAAAAGTTGTCTTTTGCCAAGATATTTCTCTCACCCAGCATGGGTATATGTAAAATGACACCCCAAAACACATTCCCCAACTTCTCCTGAGTACGGAGATACCAGATGTGTGACACTTTTTTGCAGCCTAGTTGGGCAAAGGGGCCCATATTCCAAAGAGCACCTTTCGGATTTCACTGGTCATTTTTTACAGAATTTGATTTCAAGCTCCTTACCACACATTTGGGCCCCTAGAATGCCAGGGCAGTATAACTACCCCACAAGTGACCCCATTTTAGAAAGAAGAGACCCCAAGGTATTCGCTGATGGGCATAGTGAGTTCATGGAAGTTTTTATTTTTTGTCACAAGTTAGTGGAATATAAGACTTTGTATGAAAAAAAAAAAAAAAATCATCATTTTCCACTAACTTGTGACAAAAAATAAAAAATTCTAGGAACTCGCCATGCCCCTCACGGAATACCTTGGGGTGTCTTCTTTCCAAAATGTGGTCACTTGTGGGGTAGTTATACTGCCCTGGCATTTTCCAGGGGCCCTAATGTGTGGTAAGTAGGTAAATGACCTGTGAAATCCGAAAGGTGCTCTTTGGAATATGGGCCCCTTTGTCCACCTAGGCTGCAAAAAAGTGTCACACATCTGGTATCTCCGTACTCAGGAGAAGTTGGGGAATGTGTTTTGGGGTGTCATTTTACATATACCCATGCTGGGTGAGAGAAATATCTTGGCAAAAGACAACTTTTCCCATTTTTTTATACAAAGTTGGCATTTGACCAAGATATTTATCTCACCCAGCATGGGTATATGTAAAATGACACCCCAAAACACATTCCCCATCTTCTCCTGAGTACGGCGATACCAGATGTGTGACACTTTTTTGCAGCCTAGGTGGGCAAAGGTGCCCAAATTCCTTTTAGGAGGGTATTTTTAGACATTTGGATACCAGACTTCTTCTCACGCTTTGGGGCCCCTAGAATGCCAGGGCAGTATAAATACCCCACATGTGACCCCATTTTGGAAAGAAGACACCCCAAGGTATTCAATGAGGGGCATGGCGAGTTCATAGAAATTTATTTTTTTTGGCACAAGTTAGCGGAAATTGATATTTTTTATTTTTTTCTCACAAAGTCTCCCTTTCCGCTAACTTGGGACAAAAATTTCAATCTTTCATGGACTCAATATGCCCCTCACGGAATACCTGGGGGTGTCTTCTTTCATAAATGGGGTCACATGTGGGGTATTTATACTGCCCTGGCATTCTAGGGGCCCTAAAGCGTGAGAAGAAGTCTGGAATATAAATGTCTAAAAATTTTTACGCATTTGGATTCCGTGAGGGGTATGGTGAGTTCATGTGAGATTTTATCTTTTGACACAAGTTAGTGGAATATGAGACTTTGTAAGAAAAAAAAAAAAAATTCCGCTAACTTGGGCCAAAAAAATGTCTGAATGGAGCCTTACAGAGGGTGATCAATGACAGGGGGGTGATCAATGACAGGGGTGGTGATCAATGACAGGGGGGTGATCAGAGAGTCTATATGGGGTGATCACCCCCCTGTCATTGATCACCCCCCTGTAAGGCTCCATTCAGATGTCCGTATGTGTTTTGCGGATCTGATCCATGTATCCGTGGATCCGTAAAAAACATACGGACATCTGAATGCAGCATGACAGGGGGGGGGTGATCAATGACAGGGGGGGGTGATCAATGACAGGGGGGTGATCAGGGAGTCTATATGGGGTGATCACCCCCCCCTGGAAGGCTCCAGGGAGACGCCTGTATGTGTTTTGCGGATCCGATCCATCTATCAGTGGATCCGTAAAAATCATGCGGACATCTGAATGGAGCTTTACAGGGGGTTGATCAATGACAGGGGTGTAATCAATGACAGGGGGGTGATCAGGGAGTCTATATGGGGTGATCACCACAGTCATTGATCACGCCCCTGTAAGGCTTCATTCAGACGTCCGTATGCGTTTTGCGGATCCGATCCATCTATCAGTGGATCCGTAAAAATCATGTGGACATCTGAATGGAGCTTTACAGGGGGTTGATCAATGACAGGGGTGTAATCAATGACAGGGGGGTGATCAGGGAGTCTATATGGGGTGATAACCACAGTCATTGATCACGCCCCTGTAGGGCTTCATTCAGACGTCCGTATGCGTTTTGCGGATCTGATCCATCTATCAGTGGATCCGTAAAAATCATGCGGACATCTGAATGGAGCTTTACAGGGGGTTGATCAATGACAGGGGTGTAATCAATGACAGGGGGGTGATCAGGGAGTCTATATGGGGTGATCACCACAGTCATTGATCACGCCCCTGTAAGGCTTCATTCAGACATCCGTATGCGTTTTGCGGATCCGATCCATCTATCAGTGGATCCGTAAAAATCATGCGGATATCTGAATGGAGCTTTACAGGGGGTTGATCAATGACAGGGGTGTAATCAATGACAGGGGGGTGATCAGGGAGTCTATATGGGGTGATAACCACAGTCATTGATCACGCCCCTGTAAGGCTTCATTCAGACGTCCGTATGCGTTTTGCGGATCCGATCCATCTATCAGTGGATCCGTAAAAATCATGCGGACATCTGAATGGAGCTTTACAGGGGGTTGATCAATGACAGGGGGGTAATCAATGACAGGGGGGTGATCAGGGAGTCTATATGGGGTGATCAGGGGCTAATAAGGGGTTAATAAGTGACGGGGGGGTGTAGTGTAGTGGTGCTTGGTGCTACTTTACTGAGCTACCTGTGTCCTCTGGTGGTCGATCCAAACAAAGGGGACCACCAGAGGACCAGGTAGCAGGTATATTAGACGCTGTTATCAAAACAGCGTCTAATATACCTGTTAGGGGTTAAAAAAAACACATCTCCAGCCTGCCAGCGAACGATCGCCGCTGGCAGGCTTGAGATCAACTCTCTTACCTTCCGTTCCTGTGAGCGCGCGCGCCTGTGTGCGCGCGTTCACAGGAAATCTCGCGTCTCGCGAGATGAGGCGTAGATGCGTGATTGTGCGCAGCGCTGCCACCTCCGGAACGCGATCCTGCGTTAGGCGGTCCGGAGGTGGTTAACCTTTTGAACTGAACGTTAACTTTTTTGCTTACCGGTGATTTTTATTTATTTTTTGTTTTTTTTACCTTTATAGGGCAAACCTCTCCTTCCCCATGGGACAATGTGCAAAGCGCAAAGCGCTCAAAGATGTGGTGAAGTACATTATGCACTTTATCCCAGGTGAAAGGAGAGGTTTGCAGCAGCTGTGAGTGTAAGGGCCCTAATAGCCCTGTGTGCCTGTCCTGTGAGATGCAATCCCTATGCTAATTGTACCTGTGTGTGGTACTTCCGGAAACACTCCCCTAAGCATAGGGCAGGGTGGTCAGGGCAGTCAGGACAGAAATAGCGGGTGTCACGCCTTATTCCACTCCTGCTACAGACACAACATCTTTTTTGGGGTGACGGTTGGGTTGAGGTACCAGCAACAACATTGGGGAAATGTCGCTCGTGTAAACGGCTCACTACACTGGTGGTTGGGGCCACGGAACCTCCTGGATACAGGAGGTTCTCGATGATCTCTTCCTGAAATTTGAGGAAGGATCCTGTTCTCCCAGCCTTACTGTAGAGAACAAAACTATTATATGCAGCCAATTGAATCAAATATACAGACACCTTCTTATACCAGCATCTGGTGCGTCAGGAAACTAAATAGGGAGCCAACATATGGTCATTGAAGTCCACCCCTCCCATGTGAAGGTTATAGTCGTGGACTGAGAGGGGCTTTTCAATGACACTGGTTGCCCGTTCAATTTGTATTGTCGTGTCTGCGTGAATGGAGGAGAGCATGTAAACGTCATGCTTGTCTCTCCATTTCACCGCGAGCAGTTCTTCGTTACACAAGGCAGCCCTCTCCCCCTTTGCAAGACGGGTGGTAACGAGCCGTTGGGGGAAGCCCCGGCGACTAGGTCGCGCGGTGCCACAGCAGCCAATCTGTTCTAGGAACAAATGCCTGAAGAGGGGCACACTTGTGTAAAAATTGTCCACATAAAGATGGTACCCCTTGCCAAATAAGGGTGACACCAAGTCCCAGACTGTCTTCCCACTGCTTCCCAGGTAGTCAGGGCAACCGACCGGCTCCAGGTTCTGATCTTTTCCCTCATAGATCCGAAATTTGTGGGTATAGCCTGTGGCCCTTTCACAGAGCTTATACAATTTGGGCGCGCTTGCTTGGGATGTATTGTTTGAAGCCAAGGCGCCCGGTAAAATGTATAAGGAACTCGTCTACGCAGATGTTTTGCTCAGGGGTATACAAATCTGCAAATTTGTTGTTGAAGTGGTCTATGAGGGGCCGAATTTTGTGGAGCCGGTCAAAAGCTGGGTGGCATCTGGGACGGGAGGTGGTGTTGTCGCTAAAGTGCAGGAAACGCAGGATGGTCTCAAATCGTGTCCTGGACATAGCAGCAGAGAACATGGGCATGTGATGAATTCGGTTCGTGGACCAATATGACCGCAATTCATGCTTTTTGGTTAGACCCATGTTGAGGAGAAGGCCCAGAAAAATTTTAATTTAGGAAACTTGGACTGGTTTCCACTGGAAAGGCTGGGCATAAAAGCTTCCCGGGTTGGCGGCTATGAATTGAGTGGCATACCGATTTGTTTCTGCCACGACTAAGTCCAAGAGCTCCACAGTCAAGAACAGCTCAAAAAATCCCAGTGCCGAACCGATCTGAGCTGTCTCAACCCGAACTCCAGACTGGGCGGTGAAAGGGGTGCGGCTGAAGTTGGGGACTGCCAATCAGGGTTTGCCAGCACCTCAGGGACTCTAGGGGCTTTACGGGCCTGTCTGTGCGGTGGCTGCGACGGGGTAATTATTGCACGTGCCACCGTACCAGCTTCAACTGCCCTTCTGGTGCTCGCCACTTCACCATGTTGCACGGCAGTGCTGGTACTAGGTCCAGGATGGGCTGCGCTGCTGATGTATGCCTCACCACGTAATCCGACAGCGCCAGCCCCACTCTGCTGCCCTTGAAACGGATCCTGCGCAACCTGTGGTCTAGCGACACGGGGCCGGGTACGCCTGGTGCTATCAGGGACCTCAACCTCCTTGTCCGAACTTTGGGTCAGACTGCCACTGCTTTCTACAGGTTCATATTCTGACACGCTAGATTCGTCAGATGAGGGTTCCCATTCCTCATCTGACTGGGTCAGAATCCTGTAGGCCTCTTCAGAAGAATACCCCCCTGTTTGACATTTGGACTACTAAATTTAGGGGTATTCCCTGAGACTACCCAAGAAAAAAAGCAAGCCTGTCTTACAAATGGGAGGCTAGCGAAGTACCGGAGGCCGCTGCGATTGATAAAAAATATCAAAACAGATTTTTTTATCGCCGCAGCGCTTGTAAAGTGATTGTGCAGCGATCAAAAAATATATTTTTTTTTGTCACTGCGGCGGGGCGGGCGTGGGTGAACGCACGTGTGGGTGACCGATCAGGCCTGATCGGGCACACACTGTGTTTTGGGTGGAGGGCGAATTAAGGTGACACTAATACAATTATAGATCTGACTGTGATCAGTTTTGATCACTTACAGATACTATAAAAGTACAAAAGCTGATTAGCGATACGCTAATCAGCGAATAAGTGACTGCGGTGCGGTGGGCTGGGCGCTAACTGACGCTAACTACCTAACCAAGGGACCTAAACTACCCTAAAACCTATCAGTCAATACCAGTGGGAAAAAAAGTGACAGTTTACACTGATCACTTTTTTCCCTTTCACTAGGTGATTGACAGGGGCGATCAAGGGGTGATCAAGGGGTTAATTGGGGTGATGGGGGGTGATCTGGGGGCTAAGTGTGGTGTTGGTGGGTACTCACTGTGATGTCTGCTCCTCTGCTGGAACCAACCGACCAAAAGGACCAGCAGAGGAGCAGAGAAGCCATTTAACACCTTATATTTATAAATATAAGGTGCTAGATGGCTTGTGATTCGATTTTTTAAAAATCAGCAACCTGCCAGCGATGATCATTGGCTGGCAGGTTGCTGACAAAATACTCCTTGAACTTTTGCCGGCCCGCGATGCGCATGTGCGGGCCGGCTCTGACCGAAATCTCGAGTCTCGCGAGATGACGCACGGATGCGTCCAGGAGGAATGAATCGACCGCCTCCAGGACGCATCCGTGCGTTAGGCGGTCGGGAGGTAGTTAATGCTATGCGACCCCGTCAGTGCTAGGGAAGTCAGTACGGTAGCTTCCACAGCCACATGCTGCCAGTTTAATGTGTTGAAGTCGCTTGTGTGAAACCAGTCGCCTGTGTTTCAAGCAAAAAAAAAAAAAACAGGTAACACAATTTGAAACCATCTTAAGAGTACCTGCAACCAGTGCAGATTTGCATGCAAAAAATCTGCAAGAAATCCGCACAAAAAATACACAAAAAATTCACATAAAATCAGCACTGTTTATTGTGTTTTTTGTTGCAGATTTTCTATTTATGTTCAGAAGTCTATGGGGAAAACCAGTCTACAGAAGGTGCGGAATCGTATAACCAGTTGATATACTGCATATTTAAAAAATCCAAACAACTATTCAATTTCCAAATGGAGGAAAAAAGCTAAGTGTAAAGAACATTGGTCTAATCTCATACACTTTGCTGGTATTGTATTACTCAGCGTTTTTTCAACACGAGAATCCATACGAAAAAATCTTGTGTAATCCACATACCCTAAAGCTACATTTGTCATCTTTATTACCTGCAACATTATGGGGGACATTTATCAAGACTGTTAATCCCATACGACAGTCTTGATACCCTGTGCACTTGAGTAAGATGTGACAAATTTTTTAAGAGGCAGATGTCTCTTAGGCCTCTTTCACACGGGCGTCCCGGATTTGCTTCGGATGCGTTGCGTGTGCATTGCGGGAAAACTGCGGAAAAACTGCGCGAGTATGCACACAATTGCAGTCAGTTTTGACTGCGATTGAGTTCCGATGTTCAGTTTTTTCCGCGCGAGTACAATGCGTTTTGCACGCGCGTGAGAAAAAACTGAATGTGGCACCAAGATCCGAACCCGGACTTCTTCACTGAAGTTCGAGTTTGGGTTTGGTGTTCTGTAGATTTTATTATTTTCCCTTATAACATGGTTATAAAGGAAAATAATAGCATTCTTAATACAGAATGCTTACTAAAATGTGCCTTGAGGGGTTAAAAATTAACAAAAATCGCAAAATTAACAAAAATCGCAAGCATCCGCAAGCAAGTGCGGATGCGGTGCAATTTTCACACATGGTTTCTAGGAGATGATAGGGATGAGCAACCCCATTCTAATCACTGTATTATTTTCCCTTATAACATGGTTATAAAGGAAAATAATAGCATTCTTAATACAGAATGCTTACTAAAATGTGCCTTGAGGGGTTAAAAAATAAATAACTCACCTCACCACGTGGTGAGCGTGATTACGTCATCAAAGGTCCTTTTGCAGGTCCTGAAAGAAGAAAAAAGAAGAAGATGCCGGCTGCGCGAACAAGTGGATGAGGTGAGTTAATTTATTTTTTAACCCCTCAAGGCACATTTTAGTAAGCATTCTGTATTAAGAATGCTATTATTTTCCTTTATAACCATGTTATAAGGGAAAATAATACAGTGATTAGAATGGGGTTGCTCATCCCTATCATCTCCTAGAAACCATGTGTGAAAATTGCACCGCATCCGCACTTGCTTGCGGATGCTTGCGATTTTTACGCAGACCCATTCATTTCTATGGGGCTTGTGTTGCGTGAAAAATGAAGAATATAGAACATGCTGCGATTTTCACGCAACGCACAAGTGATGCGTGAAAATCACCGCTCATCTGCACAGCCCCATTGAAGTGAATGGGTCCAGATTCAGTGCGGGTGCAATGCGTTCACTTCACACATTGCACCCACGCGGAAATCTCGCCCGTGTGAAAGGGGACTTAATTTATGTGCATCTCTGGCCCTTCATGACACTGGTATAAACTTGAACTATAAAATATGCCAGTTTCTGGCGTAAGTTATAAAAAATCTGGTGGGCCGTGATAACCCCCCCCCACCAAAGTACTTCTGACAATAATTTATGATCAACTGCTGATAGAAAACTGTTCCCTTGCTAAAAGTATATGAGTTGTACTGAGCATGTTAATTTCTTTTCAGTTTAGCACATAATCATTTGTTAAATTAATTTAATCAGTTTCTATGAGGAGGTAAGTTCTAGACATGACAGCTGCGAATCAATGGATGTCGTATATCTGGACTTCTCCAAAGCATTTGACACTGTACCACATAAAAGGTTAGTATAGAAAATGAGAATGCTTGGACTGGGGGAAAATGTCTGTATGTGGGTAAGTAACTGGCTATGTGATAGAAAACAGAGGGTGGTTATTAACGGTACACACTCAGATTGGGTCACTGTCACTAGTGGAGTACCTTAGGGGTCAGTATTGGGCCCTATTCTCTTCAATATACACTCACCTAAAGAATTATTAGGAACACCTGTTCTATTTCTCATTAATGCAATTATCTAGTCAACCAATCACATGGCAGTTGCTTCAATGAATTTAGGGGTGTGGTCCTGGTCAAGACAATCTCCTGAACTCCAAACTGAATGTCAGAATGGGAAAGAAAGGTGATTTAAGCAATTTTGAGCGTGGCATGGTTGTTGGTGCCAGACGGGCCGGTCTGAGTATTTCACAATCTGCTCAGTTACTGGGATTTTCACGCACAACCATTTCTAGGGTTTACAAAGAATGGTGTGAAAAGGGAAAAACATTCATTATGCGGCAGTCCTGTGGGCAAAAATGCCTTGTGGATGCTAGAGGTCAGAGGAGAATGGGCCGACTGATTCAAGCTGATAGAAGAGCAACGTTGACTGAAATAACCACTCGTTACAACCGAGGTATGCAGCAAAGCATTTGTGAAGCCACAACACGCACAACCTTGAGGCGGATGGGCTACAACAGCAGAAGACCCCACCGGGTATCACTCATCTCCACTACAAATAGGAAAAAGAGGCTACAATTTGCACGAGCTCACCAAAATTGGACTGTTGAAGACTGGAAAAATGTTGCCTGGTCTGATGAGTCTCGATTTCTGTTGAGACATTCAAATGGTAGAGTCCGAATTTGGCGTAAACAGAATGAGAACATGTATCCATCATGCCTTGTTACCACTGTGCAGGCTGGTGGTGGTGGTGTAATGGTGTGGGGGATGTTTTCTGGGCACACTTTAGGCCCCTTAGTGCCAATTGGGCATCGTTTAAATGCCACTGGCTACCTGAGCATTGTTTCTGACCATGTCCATCCCTTCATGACCACCATGTACCCGTCCTCTGATCTGATGGCTACTTCCAGCAGGATAATGCACCATGTCACAAAGCTCGAATCATTTCAAATTGGTTTCTTGAACATGACAATGAGTTCACTGTACTAGAATGGCCCCCACAGTCACCAGATCTCAACCCAATAGAGCATTTTTGGGATGTGGTGGAACGGGAGCTTCGTGCCCTGGATGTGCATCCCTCAAATCTCCATCAACTGCAAGATGCTATCCTATCAATATGGGCCAACATATCTAAAGAATGCTATCAGCACCTTGTTGAATCAATGCCACGTAGAATTAAGGCAGTTCTGAAGGCAAAGGTGGGTCCAACACCGTATTAGTATGGTGTTCCTAATAATTCTTTAGGTGAGTGTATTTATTAATGATCTTGTAGAAGGCTTGCACAGTAAAATATGAATTTTTGCAGATGACACTAAACTGTGTAAAGTAATTGACACGGAAGAGGACAGTATACTGCTGCAGATGGATCTGGATAGATTGGATGCTTGGGCAGATAAGTGGCAGATCAGGTTTAACACTGACAAATGTAAGGTTATGCAGATGGGAAGGAATAATGCAAGTCACCCGTACATACTAAATGGTAAAACACACTGGGTAATACTGACATGGAAAAGGACCTAGCAATTTTAGTGAACAGCAAACTAAGCTGTAAAAAACAGTGTCAGGCAGCTGATGCCAAGGCCAATAAGATAATGGGTTGCATCAAAAGGGTCATAGATGCCTGTGATGAGAACATAGTCCTACCACTTTACAAATCACTAGTGAGACCACACATGGAGAACTGTGTACAGTTCTGGACTCCTATGAACAAGGCAGACATAGCAGAGCTGGAGAGGGTTCAGAGGAGGGCAACTAAAGTAATAACTGCAATGGGGGGACTACAGTACCCTGAAAGATTATCAAAATTAGGGTTATTCACATTAGAAAAAAAAGACGACTCAGGGGAGATCTAATTACTATGTATAAATATATCAGGGGGTAGTACAGAGATCTCTCCCATCATCTATTTAGCCCCAGGACTGTGACTGTGACAAGGGGACATCCTCTTCGTCTGGAGGAAAGAAGGTTTGTACACAAACATAGAAAAGGATTCTTTACGGTAAGAGCATTGAGACTATGGAACTCTCTGCATGAGTAGGTGGTGATGGTGAGTACAAAAGTAGGTGGATGTATTTCTGGAGTGTAATATTACACGCTATAGCTACTAGAGAGGGGTCGTTGATCCAGGGAGTTATTCTGATTGCCTGATTGGAAGGAATTTTTTTCCCCTTAAGTGGGGAAAATTGGCTTCTACCTCACAGTTTTTTTTTTTTCTTCCTCTGGATCAACTTGCAGGATAACAGGCCGAACTGGATGGACAAATGTCTTTTTTCGGCCTTATATACTATGTTACTACCGTATTTTTCGCCCCATAAGACGCACTTTCCCCCCCCCCAAAAAAAATAGGGGGGGAAATGCCCCTGCGTCTTATGGGGCGAATTCTGACATTTCTACATCACAGGCTGCGATGTATGAGCGAGCGGGGAGGGACTGGGAGGAGGAGCTGTGGGCCGGCAATTGCAGCGGGGCTGGTGCAGTCACTGTACTCCGGCCCCGCCGCTCCAGTGCTGCACTATACAAATATAAAATGTCTCATTCAATTAAAAGTGATTAAACATGACCCCCCACTTTTAATATTACCGTACACCCTAACAACTTCTGTAGAATGCAGGCAGGCGGGGCGTGCGGCAGCGTAACTCCCTGATGTCACATGCCTGCACCGCCTACGTTATGAATGAAGCAGGCGGCGCAGGCACGTGACGTCAGTGAGTGACGCGCCAGCTGGCCTGCCTGCCTGCGTTGTACAGAAGCTGTTAGGGTGTACGGTAATATTAAAAGTGGGGGAACATGTTTAATCATGGGGGGGAAATCTGTGGATGACAGTTTTATGGGGGACATCTGTGGATGGCACTGTTAAGGTGTGGGGGGTCTGTGGATGGCACTGTTATGGGCTGGGGGGTCTGTGGATGGCACTGTTATGGGGTGGGGGGGTCTGTGGATGGCACATATATAACAGTGCCATCCACAGATCCCCATAACAGTGCCATCCACAGATCACCCATAACAGTGCCATCCACAGATCTCCAATAACAGTGCCATCCACAGATCCCCCATAACAGTGCTATCCACAGATCCCCCATAGCAGTGTCAGCCACAGATCACCCCCTGTAACAGTATCCTTCATAGATCCCCCCCATAACAGTGTCCATCACAGATCCCCCCATAACAATGCGTCATCCACAGATCCCCCGTAACAGTGCGTCATCCACAGATCCCCCCCATAACAGTGCGTCATCCACAAATTCCTCCATAACAGTGCGTCATCCACAGATCCCCCCATAACAGTGCGTCATCCACAGTGCTATAAGCAATGCGCCGCACAGACCTTTCACTTACCAGTAGGAGGAGCGCCCGGCCGGTCACAGACATCGCAGGTAAGTATAATGCTTCTAAAATTGCTAAGTAACCATGGCAGCCAGGACTGCATTAGCGTCTTGGCTGCCATGGTAACTGATCGGAGCCCCAGCAATTAAACTGGGACTCCGATCGGAACTCTCCGCTGCCACCAATGATGGGGGGTCGGTCATTTTAATTAGGAGGGGGAGAGGGGAGGCCGCACTGGCCACCAATGAATATAATACTGGGGAGGGAGGGGGGCCTCACTGGCCACCAATGAATATAATACTGGGGAGGGAGGGGGGCCGCACTGGCCACCAATGAATATAATACTGTGGAGGGAGGGGGGCCGCACTGGCCACCAATGAATATAATACTGGGGAGGGAGGGGTGCCACACTGGCCACCAATGAATAATACTGGGGAGGGAGGGGGGCCGCACTGGCCACCAATGAATATAATACTGGGGAGGGAGGGGGGCCGCACTAGCCACCAATGAATATAATACTGGGGAGGGAGGGGGTCCGCACTGGCCACCAATGAATTTAAAACTGGGGAGGGAGGGGGGTCTGGCCCCTGCTGCCTGGCAGCACCCGATCTCTTACAGGGGCCTATGATACGCACAATTAACCCCTCAGGTGCGGCACCTGAGGGGTTAATTGTGCGGATCACAGCCCCCTGTAAGAGATCAGGTGCTGCCAGGCAGCAGGGGGCAGTTATTACACAGTTCTCAATATATTCTAACTTGAAGCGTCCCCAATCCCCATTACTATGGGAACGCCTCTGTGTTAGAATATACTGTCGGATCTGAGTTTCACGATCTAACTCACATCTGATGGTATATTCTAACATAGAGGCGTTCCCATAGTGATGGGGACGCTTTAAGTTAAAATATACCCTCGGATTGGAGAAAACTCAGATCCGATGGTATATTAATAGGGACTCCTGACTTTACATTGAAAATCAATGGGGGACGGATCCGTTTGCAATTGCACCATATTGTGTCAACGTCAAATGGATCCGTCCCCATTGACTTGCATTGTAAGTCTGGACGGATCCGTTTGGCTCCGCACGGCCAGGCGGACACCCGAACGGAGGCCAAACGGTGCCAAACTGAGGCATTCTGAGCGGATCCACTCAGAATGCATTGGGGCTGTACGGATCTGTTTGGGGCCGCTTGTGAGAGCCTTCAAACGGAACTCACAAGCGGAACCCCGAACGCAAGTGTGAAAGTAGCCTAAAGAGAGAGAAAATGAATGGTAAGTGCTAATTGTTGTTTACTGGACCTTTATATTACATGGAAATAGTTTTCATATCTGAGGTAAAGCCATATCCCACTCCTAATGTTAAAAACTGAAACTCATATACTACAATTGAAAACAATAGAAAACAAAATGAAAAAAAAAAAACAGGGAGATTTATTAAGGCTGACATTTCATACAATTGCTAATATGCAGCTGTATATACTGTACAATTGCTGATATCATGTATCTGGAATTGCACTTAAAGGGTTTTTCCATTCTTTTTATATTGATGGCCTATCCTCAAAAAAGGCCATCGATATCTCATGGTAATGGGTCTGAAACCCTGCCAATTAGCTTATCAGGAGTAGTTCACGTCAATGGGAGGAGCAGTGCTGCATTAGGCCTCATGCACACGACCGTTCCATTTTTTGCGGTCCGAAAACCGCGGATCCGCAAAAAATGGAAGCCGCCCGTGTTGCCTTCCGCAATTTGCGGAACGGAACGGGCGCCGGCAATATAAATGCCTATTCTTGTCCACAAAGCGCGGACAAGAATAGGACATGTTATATTTTTTTTGCGGGCCCGCGGAACGGAGCCACGTATGCGGACAGCACATCTTTTGCGGCCCCATTGAAGTGAATGGGTCCACATCCAAGCAGCCAAAACGACGGCTCAGTTGCGGACCCAAACAACGGTCGTGTGCATGAGGCCTTAACCAGCTCTGTGCACTATAGCATGACTGGGTAGATCTCATGACTGATTCCAACACCGGAGCTACTTCTGAATAGCTGCTTGGTGGGGATGTGGACCCCTCTCCTGAGGATGGGACGTCAATATAAAAGGAATGGACAATAGTTGTGTTACATTTATATGCAATTGTTTCATACACATGCTGAATTGGATTTACATTACTGGGAAATCAAAAAAGAGCACCTGGAAACCCTAATGTGATTGAGCTGAGGAGTATTACAACATTGCCTACTAGATGGGAAGCTTACTGGATACTAACTTAAACTCTTGGCTTCCATATGGACTTAATTTACACTGAGATCGCATGTTGCATTATTGATCTAGTGCATTTATAGCAATATAACGTATATATCCATTTAGAATGTATAGCCATTTTTGTATCTAAACATTCACATTTTCCTTGTGCTTTTAATGGCTGTATCTGGTTATCATGGGCACACTTCGCGTTTTCCATTGTCATGTTCCTGGCCTACTTCACGCATGTGTCCGTGATAGCACAGCTTCTTAATTCATTAGCCTGTGTTATAAATGTGGCATATTCAAGGTATGAGTGAGACCGCAGGTGCGGTAGAAACGCATCAGCAATGAAGTTGTATCAGGAGTTAAAAGCTTTTTAACATGTGAACAATAAACAGTTGGAATTTATTATGCGCTGGACCAAGGTTTATTTTCCCTTTGTTTCTACACAGACAGAGAATTCCGTGCGTGTTATTAGGATTGTCTGGTGAGCTGGCTTTTCCCATACATTCATAAATAGTCTGATATGATCACAGTCCATACCTTCAGCGGTCTTCTGCATTCACTAATCCAAGAGCGTGCACTGGCTAGGGATGTAATATAGAGTACAGTGCACTTAAAGGGGTTGTGCCATAAACTACTTTTCACTCTAGGGTGTATTTTTATCAATTACGCCTTGGATATTTTTTTTTTCAATTTTAACTTATTTGGAGTTTTCTCATCTCCCATAATTAAATCCTACTTCCTGGTTTGTCATGTGTCTGCTATCCCATCATATCTTAGCGCAGAGAGACCCTAACCATGTGACACAAACCACACCCCTTGCTCTTGTCCTACATTACGAGGTTTCAATGCAGGATATAACCTACAGCAACTGAATATCAAAACAGATTTGCCACAGGGTGCAGTGGTAGGCTAATAACTTTAGAATAAAGCAGTTTTGATAAATGGTGATATTTGAGACAATACATTTTGAGCGGGATGCACGACCCCTGTAAGGCAAGAGCAGCATGCAATGTTGTTGCTGTTTTGTGTGAGATAAAGGCCAGGACTTTTGCTGACAAATGGGAGCAGACTTATCCCTCTGCAGAGAAGTGAAGGAAACTAGAAGCTGTGGAGTCCACAGAGGAGAGTGGTACATATGCCATGTCAAGCAGGCCTGGACCTGAGTCACAGAATTGGTGAAATAGAACTGACCAGTAGTCATCAGGAGGCTGATTTGGACCATGTAAAAGGTGGGCCTGTAGGACGCTGCATAAAGGGAACCTGTCACCTGGATTTTGTGCATAGAGCTGAGGACATGGGTTGCTAGATGGCCGCTAGCACATCCGCAATACCCAGTCCCCATAGCTCTGTGTGCTTTTATTGTGTTAAAAAAAACGATTTGATACATATGCAAATTAACCTGAGATGAGTCGTGTCCCTGACTCATCTCAGGGACAGGACTCATCTCAGGTTAATTTGCATATGTATCAAATCGGTTTTGGGGACGGATCCGTTTTCTATGACACAATCTGGCACAATAGAAAACGGATCCGTCCTCCATTGACTTTCACCCAGATAGCAAGTAATTGTGCTGCAATTTTGAAAATGAGTTTCTAAGCTATTGCAGACTTGCCAAGCTTCACAAGTATGTTGCAAACTTGCTGCAAGTTCTCGTAAAGTTATTATGCTCTTGCTAGAGACTTGCCAAGCAAATTTGCTGCAAGTTGAAAAAGTGTCAACTGGAACTTGTGCTGCAAGTGTTCTGCAAGTGTACAACTTGCCAGAGAATGTGTGCAGCAAGTTAACAAGACTTACAATTTAACCCTGCCACAAGTTTGTGGCAAGTTTTCCTTGCTATCTGGGCAATGGTGTTCAAGAGGGATCCGTCTTGGCTATGTTAAAGATAATACAAACGGATCCGTTTTGAACGGATGCAGACGGTTGCATTATCTGAACGGATCTGTCCATGACAGATCCGCACAAAACGCGAGTGTGAAAGTAGCCATATTAGTGAGCCCTAAAGCAATATAGTCATCTGTGTGGTCTCTGTGAGATGAACAGGGACCCAAGAAAGAAAATTATACAACTGATTAGTGCTATATTCTTTTAGTTATTCTACAAAGGCTACTTTCTGGTTACTGTTGATCAATGTGTTTAAAAGAAGATTATATGGCACTTACTAAAATAGTCTTTGTTAAAATTCTGTGCCATGTTCTATATTTTATAAGGTATGCTTCTTTGCTTGCCAAGTCTTTTGTGCTGTCCACACAGAGAACTGAACAATAAAATGGCTGCTGATGAAAGGTCATGTGACCAGACAGATAACCTCCATATAATGTGTCCTCCATTCAAATACACTGTACCTGCCATCTGGTGACCGAGTGATGTGTCTGGGACCCTCCATCAGTAGCCATCTTATGGATAGGACTTCTATGCAGACAGCACTTTTGCCTAACAAGGAAACATGGATTATGAATTATAGCCAACAGCACAGAATATCAACAAAGGTTATATTAGTGTCATATAGTCATCTTACATACACAATAGTCACAAGTTACATTACATTAACCCTTCATGTGCCTTGGTCAGCGCTGACTGCGGCACGTGCGATGTCGGGCTCAGATCGGAGCTGCCTTCGGGTCCCCGTGCTGCTTTGACGCGGACCCGATGGCATGGGAGGCAGCCCGATGCCTTCCTTAGGCATCGGGGCTGCCTTCCAGTGAAGAGCCTGTGAGATCCAGCCCCCTGGATCTCATAGGCAGGAAGCTGTATGTGTAATACACACTGTATTACACATACAGGGAGTGCAGAATTATTAGGCAAGTTGTATTTTTGAGGATTAATTTTATTATTGAACAACAACCATGTTCTCAATGAACCCAAAAAACTCATTAATATCAAAGCTGAATATTTTTGGAAGTAGTTTTTAGTTTGTTTTTAGTTTTAGCTATTTTAGGGGGATATTTGTGTATGCAGGTGACTATTACTGTGCATAATTATTAGGCATCTTAACAAAAAACAAATATATACCCATTTCAATTATTTATTTTTACCAGTGAAACCAATATAACATCTCAACATTCACAAATATACATTTCTGACATTCAGAAACAAAACAAAAACAAATCAGTGACCAATATAGCCACCTTTCTTTGCAAGGACACTCACAAGCCTGCCATCCATGGATTCTGTCAGTGTTTTGATCTGTTCACCATCAACATTGCGTGCAGCAGCAACCACAGCCTCCCAGACACTATTCAGAGAGGTGTACTGTTTTCCCTCCTTGTAAATCTCACATTTGATGATGGACCACAGGTTCTCAATGGGGTTCAGATCAGGTGAACAAGGAGGCCATGTCATTAGATTTTCTTCTTTTATACCCTTTCTTGCCAGTCACGCTGTGGAGTACTTGGACGCGTGTGATGGAGCATTGTCCTGCATGAAAATCATGTTTTTCTTGAAGGATGCAGACTTCTTCCTGTACCACTGCTTGAAGAAAGTGTCTTCCAGAAACTGGCAGTAGGACTGGGAGTTGAGCTTGACTCCATCCTCAACCCGAAAAGGCCCCACAAGCTCATCTTTGATGATACCAGCCCAAACCAGTACTCCACCTCCACCTTGCTGGCGTCTGAGTCGGACTGGAGCTCTCTGCCCTTTACCAATCCAGCCACGGGCCCATCCATCTGGCCCATCAAGACTCACTCTCATTTCATCAGTCCATAAAACCTTAGAAAAATCAGTCTTGAGATATTTCTTGGCCCAGTCTTGACGTTTCAGCTTGTGTGTCTTGTTCAGTGGTGGTCGTCTTTCAGCCTTTCTTACCTTGGCCATGTCTCTGAGTATTGCACACCTTGTGCTTTTGGGCACTTCAGTGATGTTGCAGCTCTGAAATATGGCCAAACTGGTGGCAAGTGGCATCTTGGCAGCTGCACGCTTGACTTTTCTCAGTTCATGGGCAGTTATTTTGCGCCTTGGTTTTTCCACACGCTTCTTGCGACCCTGTTGACTATTTTGAATGAAACGCTTGATTGTTCGATGATCACGCTTCAGAAGCTTTGCAATTTTAAGAGTGCTGCATCCCTCTGCAAGATATCTCACTATTTTTGACTTTTCTGAGCCTGTCAAGTCCTTCTTTTGACCCATTTTGCCAAAGGAAAGGAAGTTGCCTAATAATTATGCACACCTGATATAGGGTGTTGATGTCATTAGACCACACCCCTTCTCATTACAGAGATGCACATCACCTAATATGCTTAATTGGTAGTAGGCTTTCGAGCCTATACAGCTTGGAGTAAGACAACATGCATAAAGAGGATGATGTGGTCAAAATACTCATTTGCCTAATAATTCTGCACACAGTGTACAGCCAATGCATTCCAATACAGAAGTATTGGAATGCATTGTAAAGGGGGTCAGACCCTAAAAGTTGAAGTCTCAAAGTAGGACAAAAAATAAAGTAATTTTCCCCAAATAAAGTAAAAAAAAATTGGTCAAAAATAGGGGAAAAAAAGAAAAGTAGACATATCAACTGGCTCTATAAACATATCACATGACCTAACCCCACCAAGCGATAAAAAAGGCGTATGCCCGCCAAAATAGTACCAAACTAAACGTCACCTCATCCGGCAAAAAATGAGCCCCTACCTAAGACAATTTCCCAAAAAAAAAAAAAACTATGGCTCAGAATATGGAGACACTAAAACAATGTTTTTTTGGTTTTTAAAAATGCTGTTATTGTGTAAAACGTAAGTAAATAAAAAAAGTATACATATTAGGTATTGCTGCGTCCATAAGAACCTGCTCTATAAAAATATCACATGACCTAACCCCTCAGGTGAACACCGTAAAAAAAATTAAGTATAAACTGCAAAAAAAAAACTATTTTTGGTCACCTTACACCACAAAAAGTGTAATAGCAAGCGATCAAAAAGTCATACGCACCCCAAAATAGTGTCAATCACTTTTTTGGAGTTTCTACTCTAAGGGTGCATTAGGGGGGCTTCAAATGGGACATGGTTTCAAAAAACCAGTCCAGCAAAATCTGCCTTCCAAAAACCGTAATGCATTCCTTTCCTTTTGCGCCCTGCCGTGTGCACGTTCAGCAATATATGACCACATACTGGGTTTTTCTGTAAACTAAAGTATCAGGGCCATAAATATTGATTTTTTTGGCTGTTAACCCTTGCTTTGTAACTGGAAAAAATTTATTAAAATGGAAAATCTGCCAAAAAAGTGAAATTCCGAAATTTCATCTCTATTTTCCATTAATTCTTGTGGAACGCCTAAAGGGTTAACAAAGTTTGTAAAATCAGTTTTGTATACCTTGAGGGGTCTAGTTTCTAAAATGGGGTCACTTTTTTGGAGTTTCTACTCTAGGGGTGCATCAGGGGGGCTTGAAATGAGACATGGTGTAAAAAAAAAAACAGTCCAGCAAAATCTGCCTTCCAAAAACCGTATGGCATTCCTTTCCTTCTGCGCCCTGCCGTGTGCCCGTACAGCAGTTTACGACCACATATGGGGTGTTTCTGTAAACTACAGAATCAGAGCCATAAATATTGAGTTTTGTTTGGCTGTTAACCCTTGCTTTGTAACTGTAAAAAATGTCTTGTGGAACATCTAAAGGGTTAACAAAGTTTGTAAAATCAGTTTTTAACCCCTTAAGGACCGGGCTCATTTTCACCTTAAGGACCAGGCCATTTTTTGGAAATCTGACCATTGTCACTTTAAGTGCTAATAACTTTAAAACGCTTTGACTTATCCAGGCCGTTCTGAGATTGTTTTTTCGTCACATATTGTACTTCATGACACTGGTAAAATGAAGTAAAAATATTTTTTTTTTTTGCACAAAAAAATACCTAATTTACCAAAAATTTGGAAAAATTTGCAATTTTCAAAGTTTCAGTTTCTCTACTTCTGTAATACATAGTAATACCCCAAAAAATTGTGATGACTTTACATTCCCCATATGTCTACTTCATGCTTGAATTGTTTTGGGAATGATATTTTATTTTTTGGGGATGTTATAAGGCTTAGAAGTTTAGAAACAAATCTTGAAATTTTTCCGAAATTTACAAAAACTCAATTTTTAGGGACCAGTTCAGGTTTGAAGTCACTTTGCAAGGCTTACATAATAGAAACCACCCAAAAATGACCCCATCTAAGAAACTACACCCCTCAAGGTATTCAAAACTGATTTTGCATACATTGTTAACCCTTTAGGTGTTACACAAGAGTTATTGGCAAATGGGGAGGAAATTTGAGAATTTCATTTTTTTGTCTAATTTTTCATTTTAACCCATTTTTTCCACTAACAAAGCAAGGGTTAACAGCCAAACGAGACTGTATCTTTATTGCCCTGACTCTACCGTTTACAGAAACACCCAATATGTGGCCGTAAACTACTGTACGGCCACACAGCGGGGCGTAGAGTGAAAGGTGCGCCGTTTGGTTTTTGGAAGGCTTATTTTTATGGACTGGTTTATTTACACCATGTCCCATTTGAAGCCCCCTGATGCACCCCTAGAGTAGAAACTCCCTAAAAGTGACCCCATCTAAGAAACTACACCCCTCAAGGTATTCAAAACTGATTTTGCATACATTGTTAACCCTTTAGGTGTTGCACAAGAGTTATTGGCAAATGGGGAGGAAATTTGAGAATTTCATTTTTTTGTCTAATTTTTCATTTTAACCCATTTTTTCCACTAACAAAGCAAGGGTTAACAGCCAAACAAGACTGTATCTTTATTGCCCTGACTCTGCCGTTTACAGAAACACCCAATATGTGGCCGTAAACTACTGTACGGCCACACAGCGGGGCGTAGAGTGAAAGGTGTGCCGTTTGGTTTTTGGAAGGCTGATTTTTATGGACTGGTTTTTTTACACCATGTCCCATTTGAAGCCCCCTGATGCACCCCTAGAGTAGAAACTCCCTAAAAGTGACCCCATCTAAGAAACTACACCCCTCAAGGTATTCAAAACTGATTTTACATACGTCTTTAACCCTTTAGGTGTTGCACAAGAGTTATTGGCAAATGGAGATGAAATTTGAGAATTTCATTTTTTTGCCTAATTTTCAACTTTAACCCATTTTTTCCACTAACAAAGCAAGGGTTAACAGCCAAACAAGACTGTATCTTTATTGCCCTGACTCTGCTGTTCACAGAAACACCCCATATGTGGCCGTAAACTACTGTACGGGCACACGGCAGGGTGTAGAGTGAAAGGTGCGCCGTTTGGTTTTTGGAGGGCTAAGTTTGCTGGACTGTTTTTTTGACACCATGTCCCATTTGAAGCCCCCCTGATGCACCCCTGGAGTAGAAACTCCATAAAAGTGACCCCATCTAAGAAACTACACCCCTCAAGGTATTCAAAACTGATTTTACATACGTCTTTAACCCTTTAGGTGTTGCACAAGAGTTATTGGCAAATGGAGATGAAATTTGAGAATTTATTTTTTTTTCCTAATTTTCAATTTTAACCCATTTTTTCCACTAACAAAGCAAGGGTTAACAGCCAAACAAGACTGTATCTTTATTGCCCTGACTCTGCCGTTTACAGAAACACCCCATACGTGGCTGTAAACTGCTGTATGGTAGAATAAAACAACACCCGTCAAGGTATTCATCTAGGGGTGTAATGAGAATTTTTAGCTTTGTTATGGGTTTTATTAGAATGCCAATTGAAATGTGGAGAAACGGGAAATTAGAATTTTTACCAGCATACAGTTTCAAGGGGGTGTTTTATAAAATGATCAAAGGGGGTTTAGTTAAAAGTCAACAGAGGTGTGGTAGATTCTAAAGCAATCTTTTATGCAAAGACCTGGCTTTGAGGGGCACGTCTCACAATGATGAATTGTGTCTTTCCTGATTCCATTTCTGGAGCATACCCGACACCTTTTTTGTGGCCTTCTCCGTGTCTCTGTGGGGGGAACTACCCCAGGGAAATGCTGTCCTCGTATTATTCTGCTCTCACTTCCTGTGGCCCTGCTCCCTTCCCTTTCCTGTTCCCCAAATAAAAAGTTCTTTATTACTTTTTCTTGAAAGTGCAGGAATTTTCCTCTGTTTCCTGCACTTCTGTAAATTACAAAAGCATTATAGAGGGCAATTTGCGTCAGGTGCAATGCCAATTTTTTATACCATGCCCGAGTTTTGCGGAGGGCACTGTATGGTTGCAGTACCTGGTCTGACAGATCCACCCCTCCCATAAACTTATTATAGTCCTGGATGCACACAGGTTTGGGGACTGATTCTGTGGATCCACGTACTGGAATAGGGGTTGATCTGTCGGCATGTATGGTAGTAAGTACAAAGACGTCACGCTTGTCTTTGTACTTAACAAGCATCATGTTATCATTGCAAACTGCCCTGCTTTCCCTCACTCTTATCCTTTGATCTATAAAAATTTTTAGGCAGATGTTTTTGGTTTCGTCTGATAGTACCGCATGCAACAGTGTCTCTGGAAAACAGGCATTTCAGTAGTGGGACACTTGTGTAGAAGTTGTCAAGGTACAAGTTGTACCCTTGACCTAGCAGGGGGTGAATCAAGTCCCATACTATTTTTCCTGCTATTCCAAGGAGAGGTGGGCACTCTGGGGGTTCAATTTTTGAATCTTTTCCCTCGTAAACTCTAAATTTATGTGTATAGCCACTTTGGCTTTCACATAGTTTGTAGAGTTTGATGCCATATCTGGCCCGTTTGTTGGGCAGGTATTGGCGAAAATGCAGTCTGCCCTTGAAGTGCACAAGGGATTCATCAATGGACAGATGCTTTTGGGGGGTGTAGACTTGGGCAAACTTGACATTATAATGATCTATAATGGGCCGAATTTTGTATAAACGATCGTATCCAGGATCATTAGGGGGTGGAGAATCGGCATTATTGTTATAATGTAGAAATTTCAGGAGACTTTCGAATCGGGTCCTGGACATAATGGTGCGGTATAGTGGTGTGTGATGTAGAAGGTCATTACTCCAATATGACCGTAGTGATGGTTTTTTAATTATCCCCATATTAAGTATTAGACCCCAAAATTTTTTCATCTCCAAAGGGGTCGTGGGAGTCCACTGAAGGGGTCTTGCATAGTATGAGTTCGGGTGGGCGGCTAAAAATTGATTGGCATAAATATTAGTTTGCTCCACGATCATGTCTATCAATTCATCAGAAAAAAAAAGGTGGAAAAAATCAGCTTCCGTGAAACCTGCAGTGTTCACATGAATGCCTGTAGTGGCCGTAAAGTCCGGCAACTGAGGTACAAAGTTAGTAGCAGAAGTCCAGCTGGGGTCATTTGTAGAAGCTGATGCGCTGCTAACTCTACTGCGTCTGTGAGAGGGTTCGTCAACTGAGGAATCAGATGAAGAGCTATACACAAGAAAAGATTCTTCTTCTCCACTGTCAGCGTCAGACTCTGAGGCAAGTATTTCATAAGCCTCCTCAGCGCTGTACACCCGTTGAGACATTTTGTAAAATTTATATATATATATATATATATATATATATATATATTCAGAAAAAAATGGAAAAATAAAATTGTGGAGCTTTATATCACTGGTAGAAGATAGAGGTTCGGAGGTATGGGGGGGTTTGAAACAGAGTATTTATAATCGGGGACAAGTACGGACGTCCCCAATATTTTTTTATTATTTTTTTATTATTTTCTTTATTATTATTATTATTTTTATTTTTTTATTTTTTTTATTTCAATAAACGTCTAACTTACCCTAAAACAAGAGCTCTAACCCTAATAACTCCCTAACTAACCCTAATGATTTGCCAAAAACAGGTATGGATGACAGGGACTGGGGTGCTGATGTACTGTACTATTGGCAGACAGCACACAGGCACAGGGTCACAGGGGACTAATAAGTGGGGTGATGAAGGGCACAGGAGACAAATGAGGGGTGATGAGGATCACAGGGGACAGATGAGGGGCACTTTTGGTGTGTGTGTTTTATCACAGGTCTAACTGCACTGCCTCCAACTTCTCTGACTGAAATGACAGGATCGAAGGTGAGAGATAGCGTCCTGTACATAACTCATTGTGATTGGTCCTGACTGTGGACCAATCACAATGAATTATGTTCAGACAGCTATTTCTCTTCTCCGATCCTCTCATTTCAGCGACAGCCGGGTGCCAGAAGAGGAGGAGATGTGTGCGCGCATGCGCACACGCGTGAGATCGCTCTTTTGAACGAACGGGATCTGCGGCGGTGATCTGCGGCCGGGACCACTGCTGATCGGTCCCTGGCAGTCAAGGGGGAGATGTTTGGTCCCCGATACAGCACGGTAATATGCGCATCAGGTGCGCGATCTCGGCAGGGGAGCTTTTAAATGAACGCCGTGCATGTACGGCGTTCTGCGTTCTGGCACAGTTTTCCCCGCCGTACATGCACGGCGTTCTGCGCTAAGGGGTTAATACCTTGAGGGGTGTAGTTTGAAAATGGGGTAATTTTTGGGTGGTTTCTATTATGTAAGCCTCACAAAGTGACTTCAGACCTGAACTGGTCCTGAAAAAGTGGATTTGCTTCTAAACTTCTAAACCTTCTAACATCCCCAAAAAATAAAATGGCATTTACAAAATGATCCAAACATGAAGTAGACATATGGAGAATGTAAAGTAATAACTATTTTTTGAGGTATTACTATCTATTATAAAAGTAGAGACATTGAAATTTGAAAACTTGCTAATTTTTCCAAATTTTGGGTAAATTCGGAATGTTTTATAAATAAATAAATAAATAAAAATTTGACTCGATTTTACCATTATCCTGAAGTACAATACGTGACGAGAAAACAATCTCAGAATGGCCTGGATAAGTAAAAGCTTTGTAAAGTTATCACCACATAAAGTGACACATGTCAGATTTGCAAAAAATGGCCTGGTCCTTAAGGTGAAAAAGGGGTTAAAGGCTGACTCCAATCGCATTGCATACACCCATTGAGTAATAATCTAATAGTTAAAGGGACTGGGTTCTTTGTTTGGGGGGGGGGTCATATTTATTCCAGTGTATGTATGTATTTATATAGGGGAGTTCGTCCGGTGTCTCAATTGTGTTGCTATAGAGGTGGAGATGGCTAGACTAACAAGGGACCTAAGATGTCTTGGCAGCAAACTCTGTAGTAATCAGAAGTTATCATGGTGGTCTCTGGGCAGGATGGAGAAGAAAAGGAAAGAGAACATCTACAATCATAAACAGCACCTTTGAGTCACTAGATTTATAAAGGACTTGTCACTTCTTTTGACATTTCTGTTATAGTAAACCCTTGTATACACATATGATGACAGAATTTTCGATCCGGGTTGTTGGGGTCAGGACGTTCATCAGCTGATGTGCGGGTCTTAAAACCATCTTGGTTTTAAGACCCGCACATCAGCTGATGAACGTCCTGACCCCAACAACCCGGATCGAAAATTCTACCCTGACGAACTTCTGGCATACAGCTAATATCCTGACCTATATCACCAACTGAAGTCACGATAAATGCTATATTTGATTCACACTTCTACTATACCTGAAAAGAAAAAAAACAAGAAGATCACTGGAGAATATTTACATCGAGGGCTGTTATTTCGCCTGCACCGCTCCAACTGAACTATCATAACCAGGTACCGCCGGATCTGACATCTTGATCCACGTGGGACGCCACTGTGCTTCTAATCAGATGGCAATCGTAAGTGTGATTATTGTTTTGCCAGACAGGGGATATATATTGAAATAATCGAATGAAATAATCGAAAGAAATTTATCGAATCTTGTCCGGACACTTATTTGAATATCCGAGTAGCTATTTGACAAACAATACCTCTCGATTTTTTTCACATCTTCGATAAATTTTTTGCACATCTTCGACTATTTAATATTGAACTTCCATCGATTATTTATATACCCAGGATTTATTAATTATTCCGAGTCTTATAAAGTACCTATTGCATTTTATTGTATGCTCAGTTAGTTATTATGCTGTTTTTATTCTGAGTTTTATTCTGGATATCTTACTTCTGTTTAATTATTGTTTTACTATTGTTTTAGCAACTGATCTTCATTTAGGTGTAATAAATATCATTATCAGTACTTACTGCGTCAGTCTCTATGTGGTCCAGGTGGAGAGTGCTCAGCTTCTCTACAGAACTACAAAAATTTATGGAAGAAATAAACTCCAACTTCAAATTACTATAGAAAAAAAAATTTTTATTTGCAACACCTACCAGAAATTTGTTACTAAAAACTGTGATATTTTATATACGAGCTGCCATATCCCCAGGTGGCTCTTAAACATACTGTTAGGACAGTTTCAAAGAATTAAACGTAATTGTACCAGAGAAGATAAGTTTGAGTAAGAGGCCATAAAAATGAAAGAACAATTTTTAGATAAAAAATATCCACCGACTATGTTAGAAGCATCTTTGAATAAAGTGTGAAATATGAACAGAAGTACATTTTTCAAAAATGATAGTACAATAGCAAATATACAGAAGGAAGAGGTAATATGAATAATTTTACCATTTAACACACAATATAGAAAGATACAACACATTATGAAAAAACATTGGCACCACATCCTAAAGGATAAAGTCATAGGACCGTTAGGTCCTAATATACCCCAAATTACATTCACTAAGGCCCCTAACTTAGGTCATAAAGTAGCACCGTCCATTATGATCAAACAGAGGGATGACTACACTGTTCAGAAATTGGCAGGACTAACTGGATTATATAGATGTGGAAAGTGCAATAATTGCAAGATTACTTCATTTCCAAAAAAAACTTCAGAGATTACTTCAACTATGAATACTTACGCTCAAAATATTTAAGAGTTTTTGACATGTAACTCTACATCATCCAGTGCCCTTGTAACAAATAGTACGTAGAGAAGACCAAAAGAACCCTAAAAAAGAGAATTGCGGAACACATAACAAATATTAGGAAAGGCTTTGATAAACTCTCCTTATCAAGCCATTTTAAAGTGATCCACAATCAAGACCCTACAGGGTTGAAATTTGCAGCACTGGAAAAGGTAGAGAGACAGTGGAGAGGTGGGAACCATACTAGCAAAATGACGAGACTAGAATCAAGGAGAATCTTTGAATTTAATACATTATTACCTGCAGGCTTGAACTTGAACTATTTGGATTCCTGTAGGTTTGGGTGAGAGCCCTCTGCTGACAAATGATCGGATTATTCAGTTGGTTTACCGATCCTTCTTTAGCTGGAGGCTCCCACCCGATAGATGCGCATTTAGTTGACCGGTATACACCTGTGAAAAGGAGGAAATAACAAGTGACAAATAACAAGTGAGTCAGACAAATAAGTCCCCCAAGAGAAGTTTATAATATCCACATAAAATAAAATAAAAAACTAACAAAAAAGCAGAAGAAGCTTGAATGTATTAAATAGCCCTTATAAATTTTATTTCAGCCGCAGTTCAAACAGAGGAGTCTAAAGAGTAACCGCTAGAACACTATATATAAAATAGGAATTATATTTTTCATTAAAGATTCTTCCAGTTTGATTATATTCTATTTATTTCATGAAAAGCGAATCTACACATTTCTTAAAAGAATTTTTATGAAAAAAAAATTCGGAGAAAAAATTTTTTTTTTAATTAATTTTTTATTCAAAAACGTTTTGTCCCCTTGAAATAAGGGGTGTATAAAAGTTTGTTAGATAGGAAGGAAGTTCGATACACTAAGAAACAAACAGATAAAAGGACCCTCTTTAATATAAGCATTTAGAAGAAGAAAAAAACGCATATAAATTGCGAGAATATTATATGATGTAAATATTATATGGTGCGAATATTTAAAGGTACAGTAGTAAAATGGGTTCATTATATACTATATATAACAATTGCATGTAAACCGCATATGAATAAGATGCTGTAATGTGCAGATTAATAAACTGTCAGTTTAAGTATATCCAACCATTACAGGTTGTAAAAAATATTGATGAATTATATTGTGTTATATAGTGGAGAAGAGCAATATATACTGATTCAAACAAATATAGAAAAACTAACATAGTGAAAGAGCAATATGGAAGGTGTGATCCATTCCAATTTTTCCAATGTGCTCTCTTATGTCACTCCTAAGATATATGGACAAATGGTATATAAGGGTACGAGCAACACATAGAGATTGACCACTGAGGAAGGAGTAAGTGTAAAGCTCCGAAACGCGTATGGTTTGGAGAACCTCTATGTGCGAGTACACCCTTGTGAACTTCTAAAAATAATTTCCGATGGAGCGCTTCAGGAATTGAACAGCCAACATTTGTTATATACAAGGAGAGAGTTTGGCCGGTGTAATCAGCCAGCTATCCGATACTCACCCACTTGACACGTGGGACGCTGGTGAGACTCTTTGCACAGGACGGGAAACGGCTGGCCAGGTGACATCTTCCCAACAAACACCAGATCCCCCGAACCACACAAGTGTCTATGCAGGGGAGACGGAGGTAAAATACACAGAGTCTGTGCTTCACGTGGGACGCCACAGCCAACTGTCTTGACACTTTGCCTTTTTTTGAAGTATAGATATACAGTGGATATAAAAAGTCTACACACCCCTTTTAAAATGTCAGGTTTCTGTGATGTAAAAAAATGAGACAAAGATAAATCATTTCAGAACTTTTTCCACCTTTAATGTGACCTATAAACTGTACAACTCAATTGAAAAACAAATTGAAAGGTAGAGGGAAGAAAAAATATTAAAATAAAATAATATGGTTGCATGAGTGTGCAAACCCTTAAACTAATACTTTGTTGGAGCTTTTTGATTGATAACTATTTGGCGTACTAAAGATATATATACAGTCGTGGCCAAAAGTTTTGAGAATTAGATAAATATTGGAAATTGGAAAAGTTGCTGCTTAAGTTTTTATAATAGCAATTTGCATATACTCCAGAATGTTATGAAGAGTGATCACATGAATTGCATAGTTCTTCTTTGCCATGAAAATTAACTTAATCCCAAAAAAAAACTTTCCACTGCATTTCATTGCTGTCATTAAAGGACCTGCTGAGATCAGTTCAGTAATCGTCTTGTTAACTCAGGTGAGAATGTTGACGAGCACAAGGCTGGAGATCAGGCTGGTTGGGTTAAAATGACAGACTTGACATTCTAAAAGGAGGGTGATGCTTGAAATCATTGTTCTTCCATTGTTAACCATGGTGACCTGCAAAGAAACGCGTGCAGCCATCATTGCATTGCATAAAAATGGCTTCACAGGCAAGGATATTGTGGCTACTAAGAATTCACCTCAATCAACAATTTATAGGATCATCAAGAACTTCAAGGAAAGAGGTTCAATTCTTGTTAAGAAGGCTTCAGGGCGACCAAGAAAGTCCAGCAAGCGCCAGGATCGTCTCCTAAAGAGGATTCAGCTGCAGGATCGGAGTGCCACCAGTGCAGAGCTTGCTCAGGAATGGCAGCAGGCAGGTGTGAGCCCATCTGCACGCACAGTGAGGCGAAGACTTTTGGAAGATGGCCTGGTGTCAAGAAGGCCAGCAAAGAAGCCACTTCTCTCCAAAAAAACATCAGGGACAGATTGATCTTCTGCAGAAAGTATGGTGAATGGACTGTTGAGGACAGAGGCAAAGTCATATTCTCCGATTAAGTCTCTTTCCGATTGTTTGGGGCATCTGGAAAAAGGCTTGTCCGGAGAAGAAAAGGTGAGCGCTACCATCAATCCTGTGTCATGCCAACAGTAAAGCATCCTGAGACCATTCATGTGTGGGGTTGCTTCTCATCCAAGGGAGTGGGCTCAATTTTGCCCAAAAACACAGCCATGAATAAAGAATGGTACCAAAACACCCTCTAACAGCAACTTCTTCCAACAATCCAACAACAGTTTGGTGAAGAACAATGCATTTTCCAGCACGATGGAGCACCGTGCCATAAGGCAAAAGGGATAACTAAGTGGCTCGGGGACCAAAACGTTGACATTTTGGGTCCATGGCCTGGAAACTCCCCAGATCTTAATCCCATTGAGAACTTGTGGTCAATCTTCAAGAGGCGGGTGGACAAACAAAAACCCACTAATTCTGACAAACTCCAAGAAGTGATTATGAAATAATGGGTTGCTATCAGTCAGGAATTGGCCCAGAAGTTGATTGAGAGCATGCCCAGTCGAATTGCAGAGGTCCTGAAAAAGAAGGGCCAACACTGCAAATACTGACTCTTTGCATAAATGTCATGTAATTGTCGATAAAAGTCTTTGAAACGTATAAAGTGCGTGTAATTATATTTCACTACATCACAGAAACAACTGAAACAAAGATCTAAAAGCAGTTTAGCAGCAAACTTTGTGAAAACTAATATTTGTGTCATTCTCAAAACTTTTGGCCACGACTGTACACTATTAACTGCCTGAATAAAGTACGTTTAAAAACATTTTATTGAAAACTAAATAAAAATTGGTTCTCGACTAAATTCAAAAATCAGGCTGGTGGTGCGACTCACACCCCCACAAATATCTACTGTGAAAGATATAGGGGCTAATTGAAGCTCACACATTAAATGGGGTGGTTTTAGTCCAGGCCACTATAACTTGGTCTGTCCTAATACAATGGATAACCCCAATAAAGTATTGTAGTGAAGGTACAGCCACTAGTGATGTTATTTGAATGGACCCCCTACCCCACTGAGTCAGCGGCTCAACATAGGTATCAAATTCTACTGAACATAACAAGGTGCTCTGTATTGCTCAACACGTTTCTCTGCCACTATTGCGTGCTATTGCGCGGTATTTCCTCAGGAACAACGGCAACCTAATCATAGAGGGCACTGTTCAGATTCAACTCCATGCAGTAACATATATTTCATTAAACAAAACGCTGCACGCCTCTGATGGCGTGCGTGCAGCAAGGTAGAGCCTCCTTTGAAGCACCTTTTGATTTTATTACACCACTTAGTATTTTTGGGTATGAGTCTATCAGCATGGAACATTTTGACTTGTCAAGATTTGCCGACTCTTCTTTGCAAAAACACTCAAAATCTGTCAGATTGCAAGGGCATCTCCTGTGCACAGCCCTCTTCAGATCACTCCACAGATTTTCAATCTGATTCAGGTCTGGGCTCTGGCTGGGCCATTTTAAAAATTTAATCTTCTTCTGAAGCCATTCCTTTGTTGATTTGGATGTATAATTTGGGTCGTTGTCATGCTGAAAGATGAAGTTCCTCTTCATGTTAAGCTTTCTAGCAGAAGCCTGAAGGTTTTGTGCCAATATTGACTGGTATTTCGAACTGTTCATAATTCCCTCTAGCTTAACTAAGGCCCCAGTTCCAGCTGAAGAAAAACATCCCCAAAGCATGATGTTGCCACCAGCATGCTTCACTGTGGGTATGGTGTTCTTTTGGTGATGTGCAGTGTTGTTTTTGCGCCAAACATATCTTTTGGAATTATGGCCCAAAAAGTTCATCCTTGGTTTCATCAGACCATAACACCTTTCCCCACATGCTTTTGGGAGACTTCAGATGTGTTTTTGCAAAATGTAGCCTGGCTTGGATGTTTTTCTTTGTAAGAAAAGGCTTTCGTCTTGCCACTCTACCCCATAGCCCAGACATATGAAGAATATGGAAGATTGTTGTCACATGAACCAAACAGCCAGTACTTGCCAGATATTCCTGCAGCTCCTTTAATGTTGATGTAGGCCTCTTGGTAGCCTCCCAGACCAGTTTTCTTCTCGCCTTTTCATCAATTTTGGAGGGACGTCCAGTTCTTGGTAATGTCACTGTTGTGCCATAAGTAGTGAAGCTTCTATATTATTCGTCAAAAAGTGACAGGTACCACGCCCCTTTTCATGGTCTACCAAAACCCCTTTCGTCAACACGCCCCTTTCGTCCTCTTGACAGGTCCCCATGCCCCCACCCCTTCCCCTCCTCCCTCCCAATCGCCTCCTCCTTCCCAAATCTGAATAATGCATGCCTGGACATGTCACATTATATTATTATGCTCAGGGCAGCGGTCTCATGTATTTGATATTATTATGGTAGATGGGGCAGGGGTCTCATGTATTTGATATCATTATGGTAGATAGCGTTCTCCTCTCAGGGCAAGGGGCTCATGTATTTGATATCATTATGGTAGATTCGTGTCTGGACATGCCACAGGGGTCTCTGGGGTCAGGTGTAATCTCTAACAGACTTTTACATTCCCACACAGATAGTGTCACGGGGTTCCGAAGGTGCACTCGGTCCCCCATTGCCTGCAGAACTGTTGCTTAGCTTTTGGAATGAGGTTCTGTGTTTGACCTCATTCCCAGGGCGGCATTACTAGCTGGGTGGCTCCCTGCTCCTAGTCTGCCTTGAGCGCCGAGCTGATCACTCGGTGCTCGACTGGTTGATCTGTCGGTCATGTGACGCTGGCCACGTCACATGACCCTCACTCCCCACTATAAATACAGGCAGCCTGCTAGCTACAGGTTGCCTGTTAATTTCTAGGTTCCTGGCTATTTGTTGGACTACTGAATATTTACCTGATCCTGTTCCCTGACGATCCTCTGCCTGCTCCTCCTGTACTGCGCATACATCCTGGTATTGTGACCTCGGCTCCCACCTGACTACTCTCTTAGGACTCCTCTTGTACTTCGCTACTCTCCTGGTATTTGACCCCGGCTTCTTCTGACCATTTTTTGCTTTATCCGTTGTACTGCGTAGCTCTCTTGGTTCTGACCCGGTCCGTTCATGTTCCGTATTTTGTCTTGTCTGTCTTCCCTGCACATATCCTAAGTTAGGGACTGCCGTCCAGTTGTCCCCTGTCATCAGGACTCGTGAGGCAAGTAGGCAGGGCCAGGGGTGAGGGTGGAGCGCAGTGGTCACTACCCTTCCCCCTGTGTGTGTGTGGACGTGACCGTTACAGATTAACAGGCCCAATAACCACTGTATCATGAATCCTCTTACTACCCTGACTGACCATGTCTCTAACTTGACACAGAGGGTGCAGGAGCTAGGAGAGAAACTCCGTTCTTGTGAGTTAGGGCAAGGTTCTTCCACTCCTCTGTCCTCCAGTCCATATTTTGAACCCCAGATCAAGCTCCCAGAACCCTTTTCTGGAGACCGGAAGAGGTTTCTCTCCTTTAAGGCAAATTGCAAACTCTACTTCCGTTTGCGCCCCGTGTCCTCCGGTCCCGAGAGCCAACGCGTGGGGATTATCATTTCTCTACTACAGGGTGATCCCCAGGACTGGGCATTTTCGTTACCTCCTGGGGCCAGTTGTCTAACTTCTGTGGAGGGGTTTTTTCAGGCCCTGGGTACCCTCTATGACGAACCAGACAGGGCCCTGGTAGCCGAGACAGCTCTTAGTATTGCACCCAATTCAGACGGTGGTGTGTCCCTTCAGGATGGAATGAACCAGCCCTGAAGAGTCAGTTTAGGTCTGGTCTATCTGATAATTTAAAAGATCTATTGGTCAATTACCAAATTCCTGAGACCTTAGAGGAGATGATGACCCTAGTTGTCCGACTCGACAGACGAGTTAGAGAGAGACGACAAGAACGACAGTTCTGTTCTCAGATGGTGGTCCAGCCAGAGGCCTTTTCCAGGGACAACACTGAGGTCTCCACCGAGGAACCCATGCAGGTTGGCATGACCCGGGGTAATCTTCGTCGCAGACGCGGAGAGTGCTTCTACTGTGGAGATCCTGGCCATTAGATCAACAAGTGTCCTAAGAGGGACCTCTCTGACAAGTCTTCTAAGGCAAGACAACCTAAAGACCAGGTACACCCTGATTTTTCTAAAGGTAAGCTTTTGGTACCCATAACAATTTCTCTGGGGGTTAATAAGTGGCCGGGTAAGGCCTTTATTGACTCCGGTTCAGCGGCCAGCTTTATTGACTTTGAGTTTGCTTGTAAATTGGGTATTCCAATGTTTGCTTTACCTACACCTATCCATATCATGGCTATTGATGCTACTCCCCTGATTGGTGGTACGGTGAGGTCATGTACCTCTGAAATTTCTCTGTCCGTGGGTGTGTGCCACTCTGAGAGATGTTCTCTTCTAGTCCTGGAGAACCTACCGGTTGAGGTGGTACTAGGGTTGCCTTGGCTCCGTTTACATAACCCCACAATTGATTGGTCCAAAGGAGAGTTGGTGAAATGGGGACCTAATTGTGACTCATGCTTGTCCGTGGTCCAGGCTGGGGTTTCAGTTAGGTCTAATACATTACCCTCTGTTATTAAGGAATATTCTGATGTGTTCTCGTCCCTTACTCCAGAGGTTCTACCCCCCCATAGACCTTATGATTGCGCCATAGAGCTAATTGAGGGTGCCGAATTTCCTAAAGGTCGAATTTATAATCTTTCAGGGCCCGAACGCAAGGCTATGGAAGATTATATTAAGGAGAGCCTTGCTAAAGGGCATATTAGACCTTCAGTCTCTCCTGTGGGAGCAGGGTTTTTCTTTGTTAAAAAGAAGGATGGTGGTCTTAGGCCTTGTATTGATTACCGGAGATTAAATAAAATCACTGTCCAAAATAGATACTCTCTCCCATTGATTCCGGATTTATTTAACCAGGTTTTGGGGGCAACCTGGTTTTCCAAGATTGACCTGAAAGGGGCATACAATCTAATCCGAATCAAGGAGGGAGACGAATGGAAGACAGCGTTCAATACTCCGATAGGACACTTTGAATATCAGGTGATGCCTTTTGGACTCAGCAATGCCCCAGCTGTGTTCCAAAACTTAATGAACAATATTCTTAGGGAGTTCTTAGGTAAATTTATTATTGTCTATCTTGACGACATTTTGATATTCTCTCCTGATTTCGAATCTCATGTGTCCCATGTCAAACAAGTATTAGAGGTGTTGAGGGAGAACCAGCTATCCGCTAAGCAAGAGAAATGTGTCTTTGGTGTACAGGAGATACTGTTTCTAGGGCATGTTTTGACTCCTCACGCCTTTAAGATGGATCCTGGTAAGGTTTTAGCAATTAAGGAATGGGTAAGGCCTTCATCCTTAAAGGCTTTACAACGGTTTTTGGGTTTCGCTAATTACTACCGTAAATTTATCATTAATTTTTCTGTAATTGCTAAGCCATTGACCGACCTTACTAAGAAAGGGGTGGATTTGGAGAATTGGTCTACCAAGGCCATTTCTTCATTTAAAACATTAAAAAAAGGCATTTAGTAGCGCTCCCATTCTGATCCAGCCTGATCAGGAGAGACCTTTTATTGTGGAGGTGGATGCGTCCGAGGACGCCGCAGGAGCAGTCCTTTCACAAGGTCCTGCTAGCCTCACTAACCTGAGACCGTGTGCCTTCTTCTCTAGGAAATTCTCTACCACGGAGAGAAACTACGACATAGGGAATAGGGAGCTGTTGGCCATTAAATGGGCATTTGAGGAGTGGAGGCATTTTTTGGAGGGGGCAAGGCATCCAGTAACTGTTGTCACTGACCATAAAAACCTAATGTTTCTCGAGTCCGCTAAGAGGTTGAATCCCCGACAAGCCCGATGGGCTCTGTTTTTTACCCGTTTTGATTTCTCCATTACGTTCAGGCCGGGAAGTAAAAATGTGAAGGCAGACGCATTATCTCGGAGCTTCCATGCTTTTCAACCCACTGAGACGCCGCCTGAATCCATCCTACCAGCAAACATCTTCTTAGCGGCTCTAACCCAGGATATCTCGGCTCGCATTAAGGCTGAACAACATCTGGCACCGGCATCCACCCCAACAGATAAGTTGTTTGTTCCCGTACAATTTCGTCTCCAGCTGTTGGGTGAGTGTCACGATTCTGCCTTTTGTGGACATCCGGGTATTGAGGGCACTAAGGATCTGGTTTCTAGATCTTATTGGTGGCCCACTCTGACCAGGGATGTCAAGTCCTACGTGTCAGCCTGTGAGGTTTGTGCCAGGTCTAAGACACCTAGGACTCGCCCTGCTGGTAACCTACGACCCCTACCCATTCCCAGTAGACCCTGGTCCCATATCTCGATGGACTTTATAACTGATCTACCGCTGGCGGAGGGTAAGACTGTGGTTTGGGTAGTGGTCGATAGGTTTAGCAAGATGGTTCATTTTATTCCCCTGTCTAAACTTCCGAATGCTAAAACCCTGGCGTCTATTTTTGTGAGAGAGATTGTTCGTTTACATGGCATCCCGGAAAATATTGTTTCGGACAGGGGTGTGCAGTTTGTGTCCAAGTTCTGGAGGGCCTTCTGTCAAAGATGTAAAATTTTGTTGTCTTTTTCTTCCGCCTACCATCCTGAGAGTAATGGGCAGACTGAACGCCTTAATCAGTCTGTGGAACAATTCCTGAGGTTGTATGTTGCTGATGACCAGCAATTATGGGTCAAATTCCTTCCGTTGGCTGAATTTGCTCTGAATAACCGTGTCAATTCTTCTGCTGGGGTCTCCCCTTTCTTTTGTAACCATGGTTTTCATCCCCATTTTCATTCTGGGTCGTCCGTCTCCTCCTCTAACCCTGAAGCTGATAAACTCTCCTCTGAACTGTGCACAGTTTGGGCCTGGGTTCAATCGAACCTAGAAAAGGCTCAAAGTTCTCAAAAACTCAAGGCCGATAGGAAACGTTCAAGGGGGGTGAACTTTCAGGTTGGGGATAAAGTATGGTTGTCCTCCAAGAATCTGTCTCTCAAGGTAGCTTCTAGAAAATTTGCTCCTCGTTTTATTGGACCATATAAGATCACGGAGGTGATTAACCCGGTATCATTTAGGTTGGAGCTGCCCGAGTCATTCCACATTCATAATGTGTTCCATAAATCTCTGCTTAAAAAATATTTTGAACCGGTAGTACCATCAAAAGCCTCGCCTCCGCCGGTTCTTGTTAATGATGCTGTCGAGTATGTGGTGTCTAAAATAGTGGATGTCAGGAAGGTGCGTAATTCCTTGCAGTACCTGATTCACTGGAAGGGGTATGGACCTGAAGAGAGATCTTGGGTACCTGCCAGGGAGGTTCATGCTCCTAGACTTGTTCGTAAATTTCATTTAGAACACCCTGAAAAGCCATCGCCTGAAGTCTTGGGTCCGGTGGCCCCTCGTAAAAGGGGGGGGTACTGTCACGGTGTTCCGAAGGTGCACTCGGTCCCCCATTGCCCACAGAACTGTTGCTTAGCTTTTGGAATGAGGTTCTGTGTTTGACCTCATTCCCAGGGCGGCTTTACTAGCTGGGTGGCTCCCTGCTCCTAGTCTGCCGTGAGCGCCGAGCTGATCACTCGGTGCTCGACTGGTTGGTCTGTCGGTCATGTGACGCTGGCCACGTCACATGACCCTCACTCCCCACTATAAATACAGGCAGCCTGCTGGCTACAGGTTGCCTGTTAATTTCTAGGTTCCTGGCTATTTGTTGGACTACTGAATATTTACCTGATCCTGTTCCCTGACGATCCTCTGCCTGCTCCTCCTGTACTGCGCATACATCCTGGTATTGTGACCTCGGCTCCCACCTGACTACTCTCTTAGGACTCTTGTACTTCGCTACTCTCCTGGTATTTGACACGACTGTTCATGTCTTGTAACTGGTTATTTTGATAGATATATCTCCCACAATTCCTTTTTATAAATTGAATAAAGCTACGAGGGTACATTTCAAAAGTCGGTGATAGCCCATAAGAGTCAAAGAATATAGCGTCCTTATCATACAGTATAATTAAGACCCAGTGACTGCCCTGTTTACGGGAATCATCTGTATTCATGATGTATGCAGCAGGCCTCTGTAGCACAGGCTCGTCCGGTAGAAAGTCACACGGAAATACACCCGCGAATAGGTGGCTCATATATGGATCAGATTTAGCCAGAATCGTAAGCTGTAGATTATTCATTCCTCAAAGCTGCAAGGCTGCTTAGTTAAAAGTCACACACTATCTCCCTTCTATTATTAATTTCCACTATATTTGTACTTATAGAGTAAACTATCATATTTACTGTGTGGGTTGTTAGCACTGCAAACCGCACCTCTGCTCTAAGATTTCCAGTTTTAATGAGTGAAAAATGACCACCTGGTTCTTGATCTGGTGACAAATCAAATGCAAAAAATGTGTAGCCGTTCATAAATTCATCTCTGTCTATAGCTAATCCACTATCATTTCTCTGTTTTCCCCATATATGGAGAAGTGACGCGTACTCCCTGACCGCCGATTCCGTCTCAAAATTCGGTTGAAAGGGCCTTGCGGGTATCTGCTGGCCGTCCAGGTACAGCGATGCCTGATTCACATCATAGTGGTGGAAGCATAGCGAATTACGATTGTATGAACCGTTAAAGGCTTCATTTTCAACAAAACCTATTATTACTGTTTTAGGAAGCTGCCCCAGAAACAGATTCTCCTGATTCGTAATTCTTGTACCAGACGGTATGCTGTACACCTTGAGACAGGCTCTATCTATGGTGTATTTCGCGGTAGCTGATAGAAGGGCCTGACTGTGGCGGGGATACCTGAACTCTCTTTACATACAGAGCTGCTTGTAATATCTGTACTTTAAAATGCTCTGCATCTGCAGACATCAGGCAGAAAGCATCTTTATTTCTGGTCAGTTTAATTTTCAGATCCAATCCATTCAGTACGAGTTTTGGTTGAGTAAATATATCACCAAAAAGGGGTCCCAAAAGCTCTACAGGCCTAGACCGGGCTGTAGCCCTTAACCTTTTGTTAAACCCCAAATTGTTACCCCCAAGAGTTCTTTCATGATGATGACCAGCGGTGTCTTTATAGAACAGGCCCGCCGTAAACTGCGACGACAGCGACGAGAGGGCTGTAATTTAAAATAGTCTCTATGTACGCTCTGTAACTATACAAATTATCTGAGCGTGAAATAAGTCTGTCGCCGAGTGTCATGTCCGTCTGACAAAAAAGCGTGGCGATTGGGTAATTAATCAATCCAACACAGGCATCAGCTGGAATAGTGGTATTATCCAACTTCACAATACGACAATTGATATACAAGAGTGTGTTGTTCAGGTCGTAATAATATTCGCCACTGCCTAAAATGAAGAACTCCAACGGGGCATTGTCGGCCAAGGCAGCTATGGGTTGGACTTCTACAAAGAGCGATTTTTCAATACTCATCTGCGTCGGGGGTAAATCAAAAATATCTAGCTCCGATTTAGTACATTCCACAGACCCGTCATGTATGAAAGCCATGGTATTTCACTAAAAGATGTCGTCTCCAGATCGTCTAACAGCTTTCTGGCGTCTACGTCTTTTACGCGGTGGCGTTTTATTCTTTAGCCCAGGAGGAAACGATGAACCCGAGCGTGCTTTTCTTTTAGCTGTTTTTTTCACAACATAAACAAGGCCCGAGCCTTTCTGTTCTTTTGGGGGCTGGCTTAATTTATCCAGCACTGCAGATGATATGCTCGTGACAGCGTCTTTAGCGATATTTCTGGCCGCAGTTTTTACATGCGGTTTCACAAGCTCAATACCCCTCCTGAAAAGCGTGACTGCTCTCCTAAAAAGTCCTCTAAACAAGCCCGCAAGGCCAGCCCCGTACATGTATTCATCACCACGGAATCCCTCTAACCCGTTACCTGCCTGATTAACGTAGTACAATACACACTGGGGTCGCCGTACAGTCTCTGGGTCAGCATTTTTAGCGTGTCACCTCCTTGCATGGTCTGAAATGTAATCTCACAATGGTTTTACCGTACCTGAATTTAACAGGTCGAGACTGGTCCGTTAAAATGGCTATTGAAATTGTATCAAAATTATCATTGGATACAGGAATATAGTCGGGCCGCATATACTTTAGGGTCACAATCTCGTTTTTTCTACCTGTAATTTCAACAGTTTTTAAAAGTTGAGCGTGTGAATTTCCAACGAGCGAATGCTGAACAATGTCTGAATAAACAAATAGCGTATAAAATCCCGAGTGTATGTCGGCGAACATGCCGCTCCGCTCGATCTGATTGTTTTCGATAGAGCCTTCAACATAGCAGCGTAGTCCTAAAATAGGCCCAAGCTTTTCACCAGGCATAAAAATGTGTGTCTGTGATTCCTGTGTATAAACAGACCTTTTTATGGGATCATATCTCAATCTAAAGGGATCGCTCAAAATTTTTACGTTTTCAAGAACCTCATTAATAGCTTTTACAACATCCGCTACGGTAGAATAAAATCCAGATTTGATGCGGTATTCAGTTAAAGTTTCACCTTTTTTCCCAAAGAAGAAGATGCCTTCTTGCGATCCGACGGTATACCAGCTATACAGATACTGGATCTCGGTCATAGCGACATCATAAGGACCCGACAAATGAACGGGTTTTGCTAGTTTTGTTGTATAAACAGCTATTGAATTTTCAGGGTAAATTTTGGAAGATGCATTACAAGGCAGCGTTATATAAAAGGACCCAGATTCCATGGTTTATAGAGTAGTCAGTTGCCCTTCACCGATCCAGCTATTGAATTTTGTGGGGTAACTACGCCACTTTACAAAAAAATGAGTTTCACCCCGCATACGTCTTTTTCGCAGTATCTTTTCTATTCTGTACACACGTCCAGCAGCCGCAGGGACTTTCTGTAACTCTTCTTTGTAAAATGAGCCTTCTATTAGATCATTACCCAAATTAACGAGTTTATACATAGGTTTTTGAAATCTTGTATTAACGCCCGAGACGATGAAAATCTCCTCCGTGTAAGACTGTTCATACCCTTTAGCAAAAGTCCCTTTATACTGACTAATTCTTACATGGTCTCCAATTTTTTAAGTAGGTCTCACTGGTTTAAGACTCATGCATTTGCCATAAATGTTTCTCCATATTCTTAAAGAATTGTTTTTTGTTACGTCAACAGGTCTGCACAGGATTGTATTGTGGTATGTATGATTATAGCTGTATAAAAAATTATTTAGCTCATCTATATAGCGAAATGTATTGCATCTATTAAAAAATTTCCACATTTTTGTTTTTAACGTTCTGTTAAATCGTTCCACTAAAGCGGCTTTCACAGTGTTTGTAGTAAAGAAATGGTGGATATTGCGCTCTTTACAAAGCCTCTTCATAGCGTTGTTCATAAATTCCTGACCGCGATCCGTCTGTAGCTTTTTAGGTACACGCTGATCATTCTTGAAAATCAATTCAAAGGCTTTTGCTACAGAGGAGCCTGTCTTATCTTTCAGGGGAACACACCACGCATATTTTGATAACATATCAATCACAGTTAAAATATATTTTATGCCGTCATTTTCTTTGGCATAGCTTGACATATCACACAGGTCGCTTTGCCATTGCGCGTCGATGGTCGCCACTATGACCTTATTTCTCACAAAAAATGTTCTTACGGGTTTATGCAGCGTGTACGCGTCTTGGTCATTTAACCACGCAGCTATAGTCGCTCTCTTTATACCATGTTTTTTAACAGATCTGTATAAACCAGCAAAAGATCCGGGTGCTTTAGGATTAAAATATGCCTTTTGTAAATATTTTTCAGGCTGCGGGGTCGTCATGATTGTACCGAGTGTCATGAAGAAACCTCCTTATGCGTGTTTATTTAATCCGCGTGTGCTAAATCAGCGCGGCTATCACAGAGTATATACTAACACAACTTTATATACAGTTTTACACTATAGCGGCATAATCTATTGATAAATTAATACCATGTGTAGAGCTCTGGACGGAGGTGTGGGCGTGTATGTTTGATTACCATCACCCCTAGTGGGTGTCACCTGTTACAAGTTCTATAAGAGACGTCTCTCTCTCTCAGTCTATGATCAGCACAGCCCAGCCACCAGTAATCTGTTTCAGAAGCACAAGATACTTGTCAATTTTACACACAACCTCACAGCGGACCATCCATAAATGTAAGTAGTTTTTATCATGCATTTTTATGTATCATTATACCGCTATTGTTTTATATTTGTTTTTCAGTGTTATGTGTATACAAAAATGGTTAGCAAATTTGTAAAAGCGTATTTTAATTATCTTGTTATTTATATTTTGCAAGACGCTCTGTGTCCCAATACTATACAGTGTACATAGCGGTCTTTTTTTTTTTTTTTCGGCACTAGAAATGTATTGAAGCATAGCATTTAGCGTTGTTATTCTATATTTCGTGAGCAGCTGCGGTATTATCAAATAGCCGCGCACTTTTTCGGCACTAGAAATGTATTGAAGCATAGCATTTAGCGTTGTTATTCTATATTTAGATGTCGCAACTGAATCATTGTGGTTTTGAAGATTTGTTTCCTGGAATGACGGATTCTCAACTAGGTAAATAGAGTTTATTTACAGTTTATGCTTTTACACACACACGCCCCACACACCCACTATACACGGCTGGTAATCTGTATTCTTTTTAAGTTGAGGCTTTTGAAGTCCCCCTTGATGAAGAACAGCTAGCGACGGATCATTGCTGCGTACAGCAGGGTCAGACCAGTATCGCCAATGCTATTTTGGAACCGTTCCTCAACCGTAAGTAATTTTCATAAATATACATAAGCATCTAACAAAACACATGCAAAAATCTAACATTGTTTGCTACTTTTATACAGATGGTGATTTATCTAGCGTAGACGTGCCGGCGGTAGCGCTGAACGCCTGTTATTCTCAGGACGCACGGAAAAAGACGACAGCGGTTAACCAGGCAAAAAAAGGTACTAGCTCATATTGTAGTTTAAAATTCAAATAAAATGTGTGTGATAGTAAAATAAGTTTAATATATATATTTACACATTTCGAATTGTGTTGGCAGAGTGGAAATTTACTAAATCAAGAAAGAACAGTTTTAAAGAGAACATACACCCCAACCCAGCAGCGTACAATTGTGAAACGCCGGGACCTAGCACATCAAACCTGTCTTGTAAGTATATATAATTAACCGGTGCTATACATATAAGCTATGTAGGGGGTTCGAGACCAGCATCCACTATAGTTTTACCCATAGTTAAATTGTTATTTCCCGAGGTGTTGGCTCTACACCATGTTTCAGCGTATGTTTATAATTCATATATGATACAAAGTCTGACTCTCTCTTTTAGGTGTGATAACAGGAAAAGGTAAATCACCGCCACACCGTCACCCGTTGACACATCCATACAAGGACACGCCAATGAAAAAGAACCTCCCAGCACCGTCACCTTCTCGCCATCACAACGAATCTACACCTTTATCAAGAGTATGCGGCGCCGGCAAAAAGAACGCTACACGTACAGCTACACGTCACAAGCGACGTATTACGCTTAGTACAGTGGAGGAGCCCCTCGTTGCACAAGCATTGTTCCATGAGCAAAACACAGGTTTTAACCATACTGGGCTAGCGAGGATACCTGAAGTGGACGAAAGCATAGTCGATGGAGACAGCATTGGTAAGCAACAAGTCATAAATTCAGACTGTAATCGGGGCTGCCACAATCAACTTTTGCCAAACACTCATTCACACACAACTACACCATGTAGTGAGTGGTCACCATCTCATAGCCACGGACAGTGGCCGCGAGAGGTGCTGTACGCATTAAGCAAACTGTCTGGTGTATGTCTCTACTTAACCAATTTGCACAACCAATTGAGTTATATTGTAAATACCCACTCAGAATTAATTTTATCCAGACCAGATATGAACAAAATTAATCAAATGTCTGAGTTGAGCCAGAATATCGCTTCTCTGTTCGAGACATCTCTGAGAAGGTCTGAGAGTCCGTTCCTGAGAACCCCAGAGACGCCATTTCCATTCCAGCCTGCGCCGGCAAGACCTGGTAGTGCATTATGACTACATATGGTCGGTGGCGGTTTGAATGAAATGTCTAAACGTAAAGAGCCCCTTTTTAAAAGGCCAAAGTCTGTAAAAAGGGCTTTGAAAATGTTGTCAGTCTCTAAGAGATCTTTAGCAATCAGGAAGCGCAGAAGGGTTAACAGAGCAAAAGCGCCAGACACTGCGCAACAATCAACAACGCAACAACACGAAGGCCACTATGACAATCCCTTAGAAGGACCTAGTGGTGCTGGTTTGAATGACAGAGTACACACACACAAGGTTGGTACGCGCGGTTATGACGCTCCTCTAGAAGCCGTCGATACTGCCTCATGTTCCACACAACCCCGTACACATAGGGCGCCACCAGACAGATCTGTACACCCTGCAACAGACCCAATATTACGATTACCAGACAACGTTCTTCAGCCGGTAGATGTCCCTGTGATACTTGACCATCAGTTTCACAACGAGCGACGTCTAACAGGCTTTAACGGTGTTGAGTATATCGATCACTTAAGGTTTAAGAATTTAGATCATATACATTCGTTTGTAGGTGCTCTGGAGGCTGTGCATGCTGCCATCCAGTCTTTACTGGACAGAGTCCTCAGAGATATTAACCCTGGTGATTTTGTTGAGTTAAGACTTGAAGGTGGTCACGCCTTAGACGCCGTTTATTCTACAAAGCAGTTGAGAGAGGTCTTTAACACAGAGACATTTCTCAATGCGGTTGCGGCTGCGCTCCAGAGTAACGCTGAAATCCTTTCTTCACAACAGCTCAAACTTGTGGTTGTTGTTATTAGAAATCGACGTGGTGGGGTGAAACAGCGTTTGAAATCCATAGTATACAGTAAAATTATTCAGCAGAAAAAGCGGTGGTTGTATGACTTTAATAATACAGACTCTAATTTGTGTCTTGCGGCCAGCTTATGCGCTCTGATAGGTGATGGTGCTGATGATGACGCTAGTTTATTGACACAGGCTAGACAGATACACGCTGATTTGGGTATCCCTGATAATGAGTTGGTCAGTTTCAGCGGTATAGATGCTTTTGAGAACCACCTTGACATTGTCTTTAAGGTCTTGTACCACAGTAGTGGTGATTGGCGCTATTTTGAAACTGGGAAAAAGTCTACGGAAAAACCTGTGTATATTCTGCATCATGACGGTATCATAAATGTGAAGGGGTTTATCGGTGAGGTGTACTTCTGTGAAAAGTGTAGTTCAGTGTATCACCACAAAGACAACCATTCGTGTCAATATTTCTGTAGGGCTTGTCAAAGAGACGATTGTGTTGAGTGTGTTGACCAACAACCGCGATGTCCCACTTGTCGTACTTTTTGTTGTTCGATCGCGTGTTTAGACCGCCACAATCTTTTGGCCAGAGATACGCTTGAGTTTTGTAGGCTTAAAACGTTTTGTGATCGCTGTTGTCGTTTTGTGTACAATAGAGAGGAAGAGCACAAGTGTATTGGTTTGCGATGCAGCATTTGTGGGGGTCTCATGTATAAATTCGATGATCATATTTGCTATATGCAACCATACAAAGTAAAGAAAGAGTCGGATCTATATGTTTTCTATGACTTTGAATGCATGCAGGAGACGGGGACGCACGTGCCCAATTACATTTATGCCACGTCATTGTACGGCGCTAATTCCTGGGAGTTTGTGGGTAAAACTTGTACGCAGGAGTTTGTTAGCTTCTTTACCAGTGATAAATTTGCAGGGTACACCTTGATAGCGCATAATGCCGGCAGGTACGACGGGTACTTTATTGTTAAGAGGTTGATTAAGGAAAAGCTGCGCATAAAAATGATTACTCAAGGCGGGCGACTGTTGTGTGTGACGCTGCCTGACTTAAAATTAAGGTTCATAGATTCCCTTAACTTCCTACCAATGAGATTAAGTCGCTTTCCAGACGCGTTAGGATTCTTGGGTTCAAAGGGTCATTTTCCCCATTTCTTCAACACTGAGGAAAATCAAAACTATGTGGGACCCTTACCGTCTGTTGAGTATTACGGGGTTGAATATATGATGCCTAGTGATAAAAAGGATTTCTTGGAGTGGTATGAGACGCAGAAACGCACTACTTTTGATTTTAAGGCCGAGTTAAAATCATACTGTATGCAGGATGTCAATGTTTTGAGACAGGCATGTGAGCATTACAGAGAGCGTGTGATGGAGATGACTAGAAAAGACTACAAAATTCTGTGAACGCCAAAAGAGAGATGTTGTAACTACCCAGTGCATCGATCCTTTTCAGCTTATCATCCTGGCATCTGTATGTATGGCTATGTACAGGTTTAAGTTCCTCCCCAAAAATACCATCGCCATATTACCACCCTACGACTACCACAAAACTAAAAAGCGTTACTCATCACCGGCCATTCAGTGGCTCATGTATGTTGCACACACTGGAAACGTTGACATTCAGCATGCTTTGAGAGGAGGTGAAAAACAAGTAGGCAGATATTTTCTAGATGGGTATGCCAGCGTTAATGGGGTGCACATAGCGTATGAATTTCAGGGGTGCTTTTACCACGGATGCCCCGTCTGCTATAACAAAAATGACACCAATAGTGTTACAAACACCAGCTATGGGCAGTTGTACCACACATTCTACATTAAAAAACGTTTTCTACAGACCTGTGGCTATGTAGTACGTGTGCTGTGGGAACATGAGTGGCGTGAAATGGTAGAGAAAGATTCTAAACTTCAAGCATACCTCCTTAACATGCAGTTCCCAATACCGCTAGATCCTCGTGATGCTCTTTATGGCGGTAGGACTAGCGCCATAAAGCTCTATCACAAACAGGTTGAAGGGGAGGCAATACACTACTACGATTTCACGAGTCTGTATCCCTTTGTCAACAAAACAAAAACATATCCGGTAGGACACCCCAACATCATTTATGACAATTTTGGCTACATAAAAAATTACTTTGGCATTGCCAGGGTTACGGTTTATCCCCCAAGAGACTTGTTTTTTCCGGTCCTACCAGTGAAAATGAACAATAAATTAATGTTCCCCCTGTGCAACACATGCGCCGCAAACTCCTTGACGGGTGTTTGTACGCATAGCGATGAACAACGTTCTCTGACAGGTACATGGTGTACGATAGCGTTAGAGCTAGCTTTGGAAAAGGGATACAGGATCGCAGAGGTCTATGAGGTGTGGCATTTTCCCGACACGACGGACAAACTGTTTGCACCTTACATCGAGCTTCATCTCAGGGACAAGCAGGAGGCATCGGGCTATCCGCGCTGGTGTACAGATTCTGGTAAGCAAAAAGAATACATCGACACATTTCTTGAAAAAGAAGGTGTACAATTAGACCCTGCAAATATCGCTGTGAACCCTGCAAAAAGACAGATCTCTAAACTTTTCTTAAATTCGTTATGGGGAAAGTTTGCGCAGCGATCTAATTTACCCTGTACCAGCATCGTGAATAACCCTGATGAGCTCTTTCGCTATGTCATTCTCCCATACTACGAGGTTTCTGAGTTAAATTTTATTGATGATGAAACCGCATCGATCAATTGGAAATATGCAAAAAAACACCACACAATCAACAAAAACACAAACATTTTTATAGCATGTTTTACAACAGCCTACGCCAGACTAGAACTCTACTCCCTTCTGGACAGACTGCAGGAAAGGTGTCTTTATCACGACACGGATTCTGTCATTTTTGTTCATTGTGAAGGTGACTGGCTTCCCCCTTTAGGCGATTATTTGGGCGAGCTAACCAGCGAAATACCAGATAACACATACATCACAGAATTTGTATCTTCAGGTCCAAAATCGTACGGGTACAAACTGAATACAGGTAAGACTGTTTTAAAGGTTAAGGGGATCACACTAAACGTTGCTAATGCTAGGGATATTAATTTTGACAGCCTAAAGGATTTAGTTCTGGATTACATCCTAAACAGCGATCTTGAATGTCAGAAATTTATATCTGTGGTGCAACCAGGTTTTGTTAGAAATAAGCAGTTGTGGCAGATTGAGACAAGACCATTGCGCAAAACGCAGCGGTGTGTATACACAAAAAGGCGTCTGCAAGACGATTTTACCACGCTACCTTTCGGGTTCTAATAACGTTATGACACCGTTACACCATTCTTTTTTCAGGTGAATTAGTTGCTCTTTTTAAGAAGGTCCTGGATCCTGTTTTTGAAAGGCCGCCATCACGCGATTTTACAACGAGAGCGATCGGTTTTTAATACCATGGACACACGCCTACAACACCCTTTTTCATGCATTTTAGCAGGACCGTCCAACTCTGGAAAGAGTTATTTTGTAAGAAAACTGTTAGAAAATACTGACACGCATTTATCACACAAGCCCGATAATATTGTTTGGTTTTATGCTTGTTGGCAAAAACTTTATGACAAACTTTCTCTATGCTTTCCACACATCAGGTTTATTGAAGGCCTGCCGCATACGTTTGTAGATGATGAGTTTTTCCCGCCCGACAATAGGATTCCGCTAGTAAAAACAGCGAGCTTGAAAAGGCATTCACCAAGTACGTGCATCATAGAAATCTAAGTATATTGTATCTGGTGCAGAACATATTTTGTCAGGGTAAAAAGAGTAGAACGATAAATTTAAACACCAAGTACATGGTTCTCTTTAATAATCTGCGTGATAAATTGCAAATTCTAACATTAGCGAGACAAATGTATCCTGGGAAAACACACTTCTTCTTGGATGCTTTTGAGGACGCTACACGGGATCCTTATGGACACCTGCTAGTAGATTTAAGGGCTACTACACCAGAGCAACTTTGTTTAAGGTCGGGGTTCTTACCGCCAGCATTGCCGGCTGTGTATATCCAGAAGAGAAATAGTTTAAAAAAGTGAGATTTAGAAGGTTACGCGCATTCTAGGCCGTTTACACAGCAGTGACAAGATGTCGGAGAGATTACGCCGTAATTGGGCTCTCTTAAAAACGCTTGTAAAAGCGACACCATCTGTCAGAAAATCTATTTTGCGCCATGCGAGCGATGATTTAATAGCCGCCACAGGGGAGATCGCCTTAAACATCCTAAAAGGACGAATTCCGCTAAAGGAACGTCAGAAAAAGATACTAAAGAAGTGGCGTAAGGCTATAAGGCGGATGTGTGATAAAACAATCCCCATAATGAAAAAGAAGCGCTTAGTGAATCAGACAGGTGGTTTCATAGGACTGCTATTGGGGTTTGCAATTCTGTTAATAACGAGTTTGCTTTTTAACAAATAATGGATCATGCGGAGAAAATGTACTTGGTTCCAAAACACGAGCTCATGAGGGTGAGTCAGGTCTTTACACCGCCGACCGGTGTAAGGCAGAGCGTGATACAACGCTTGGATGATGAAATTAACGGTATTTTACACAGCTCTAGATTGCCGGATGATGTGAAAATTAAAAGATACACCGATATAATGCAAAGATACTTGGTTCTAGCCAAACAGGAGACTAAAGAACTAGCGACTTTAAACCTTGTTAACCAATCTGATCCTGATCATCAACAACTGCCAAAGACACCCGCTAATAAATACGATTCTGTCCTTGAAATTGTAACACATGTCAACCCCCGTTTTAAGAAAAATGCTGAACTTTTGTTAAGCAGAACACCAGTGTTACAACGTGGAATGATAAAGGTGAATTTATTTATAAGGGTGATGTTATTCCTGGTTCTAACATGATGGATCTTGTGCGCAATGCGACGCAAAACCACAGACTGTCAAAAAACAAAAACCAGCCAGGCTGGGTTGCATTTATGCATGCCATGGCGGCCATAAATATGCCGTCTACTGTTGTGGGTAATTCATCTACTAGAGAGATAATGGACGGTTTAAAAACGAAGTTGAATGAGTCGCCTGTAAGTGCCACACCTAATCGCACACTCCTGACCGACCCCTCCACACCTATGGGTATAAGACAGGGTAGTCTGCTACCTAAAAGAAGGACATTGCCAATGTTACAATCTTCTTGGTTAAGCTTGTGAATACGTATTATGTGTAGATATTATTAATGTAATGTATATTGTAACCCTGCTAGACGTATTTTTGTGTGAATACTGATTATGTGTAGATATTATTAATGTAATGTATATTGTAACCCAGCTAGACGTATTTGTATATGTGTTGTAACATTGCCGCTTTTTTGCAAGTTGTTTATCTGCTCAATAAAGTTTTCAAAACTTTTATTTTGTTTGTACTCAATTCGTTTACTGTCAATAAGGGGGCTCGCTGTGCGGGCCTCTAGATCTACCATAATAATATCAAATACATGAGACCCCTGCCATGAGATGGCAATATTTGTTTATCTATCAATAAAGCTGTTGAAACTATCTGTGTGGGAATGTAAAAGTCTGTTAGAGATTACACCTGACCCCAGAGACTCCTGTGGCATGTCCAGACACGAATTTACCATAATGATATCAAATACATGAGACCCCTGCCCCATCTACCATAATAATATCAAATACATGAGACCCCTGCCCTGAGCATAATAATATAATGTGACATGTCCAGGCATGCATTATTCAGATTTGGGAGGGAGGAGGGGAAGGGGTGGGGGCGTGGGGACCTGTCAAGAGGACGAAAGGGGCGTGTTGACGAAAGGGGTTTTGGTAGACAATGAAAAGGGGCGTACACTTTTTGACGAATAATATAGAAGCTTCACTACTGCCATATTTTCTCCACTTGATGATGACTTCACTGTGTTCCATGGTATATCTAATGCCTTGGAAATTCTTTTGTACCCTTCTCCTGACTGATACCTTTTAACAATGAGATCCCTCTGATGCTTTGGAAGCTCTCTGTGGACCATGGCTTTTGCTGTGGGATGCGACGAAGAAAATTTCAGGAAAGACCAACTAGAGCAGCTGAACTTTATTTGGGGTTAATCAGAGGCACTTTAAATGACGGCAGGTGTATGCTGACTCCTATTTAACATGATTTTGAATGTGATTGCTTAATTCTGAACACAGCTACATCCCCAGTTATAAGAGGGAGTGCACACTTATGCAACCACATAATTTTTTTTTTTTTGTTTTCTTCCCTCCACCTAAAAGATTTCAATTGAGTGGTACAGTTTATAGGTCACATTAAAGGTGGAAAAAGTTCTGAAATTATTTATCTTTGTCTAATTTTTTTACAGCACAGAAACCTGACATTTTAAAAGGGGTGTGTAGACTTTTTATATCCACTGTATATGGAGAAAGGAAAGTGAAATCATTGTATATAGTGATTATTGTATGAACTGTGTGGTTGTACAGCATCCACCGTCTTATGGTCCTTTGATGTTTGATTTTAGCTGACACTGGATAACACATGCCTGGCTGTACAGCTTGATTTTATTATAAAATCCTTTGCTAGCTAATATATATTGCTTATTGGAGCAAATTAGTGTTTGTTACTGTGAACCTCTTCTAAGATAATAGAACCACCAATGTAAATTAGATGCAGACTGACGCTAGTTTAATTTAAATTGCATTATTTATGAACAAAACTGAACATAATGGTTGTAAATTATATTATTTCAGTTTCTTAAAACATCAAGTTAAAGTGGCGTGTCTGTGTGAAAATCCACAAATGGAACATTTCTATGAAATAAGCTCAAATGTACAGTTTGGCAGCTTCGGGATCACTAATCTTCCTCGTACTTTAATACAAAATCTGGCCGTAGAGAGAGAGAGGTCATTGGTGGGCATGTAAAACACTGGAAAAAAAATGACAGCTGCACATGAACACATGTGTGGTAAGGAGACTATTCAACAACAGTACAATTACACTTATGGACACTACATGTCAAAAGACATTGCAATATATACTGGTAACTGTTTTCTTGGAAGAACTCAGCAACTCATAATCTTCATATAGCAACTTCCCTAATTTCTTTTTAAAGCAAAACCTTGATTATAATAGGTAATTACTTTGGATCCCAAGGGTTCATTTTAAAAGAGGAGCATAAGCATCAATAATGAGGCCATAGTTCAACACAAGGACAGAGAAACCAAGGTTTAAAAGATTTTCCTTGTGCATTATTTGCTTGATTCTAGCAAGTTCCCCAATTACAGCAGTCAGGGGTTTAAATTTATTATTGTTCATCCCCGTTTAAACATCTGCTCCATGGACAATGCTACTGAGTGTGAGTCCCATGCAATGTACACATGCCTTGAAGAGCCATTTGAGGATGTATACATTTGCACTAGCTGCAAGCATGTTGCAATTTTGGAAGCACATCTTGCAAAATGCCAAGGCATTTCAAACTTGGAGAGGCTTCGATCTCACTGTGCAAGCACTGGCTGCGGTCATTGAAATGGAGGTGGGTGGAGGAGGGCAAGAACAGGATTATGGGATCAGTAGTTGGGTTAGGCCTCTTGCACACGACCGTATGCCCTCCGAGAGAATGCCAAGAGTGTGCAAAGCAGTAATCAAAGCAAAAGGTGGCTACTTTGAAGAATCTAGAATATGACATATTTTCAGTTGTTTCACACTTGTTTGTTATGTATATAATTCCACATGTGTTAATTCATAGTTTTGATGCCTTTATAGTCATGAAAATAAAGAAAACTCTTTGAATGAGAAGGTGTGTCCAAACTTTTGGTCTGTACTGTATGTTACTATGTTATGTTGCGTTACCCCCTATATTCAATCTCTCGCCCCCGCTTATGTCACCTGCACAAAAATATATCTCTTTTGTACATTTTTTTTTTAGGATGTTGGAAAGCTTTGAATTTTATAACCATTTTTAAAATTTTTAAGACAAATTTTTAAAAATGACTTTTTTAAGGACCAATTCAGTTATGTCACTTTAAGGGGCTGACATAATAGAAACCACCCAAATGACCCCATTTTAGAAACTACATCCCTCAAATTATTCAGAGGGGGTAAAATTTAAAAATGTCATTTTCTGCCAAGATTTTCCGTTATAATTTATTTTTTCCTGCAGCACAGCAAGGGTTAACAAAAAAATAAACCTCAAAATTGATTACCCTGATTCTGCGGTTTACAGAAACACCCCTTATGTGGTCATATAGATGTGCACCTGTGACTTTGGATGTGCTAGTCTAAATTTTCTTGCAATGAAGCACAAGAGAAAACTATTTCAGAATAGCTTAGATAAGTAAAAGCAATCCAAAATGTGGACACTACTTCATGTCAAAAGACATTGCAATATACTGGTAACAAAAATATCTCTAGAATCCACCCCTTTCTCACTATGGAAACAACTTAAACTCTCATTGTTGCCCTGATCCATTCCCGCCTCAATTACTGTAACTCACTATTAATTGGCCTCCCCCTCACTAGACTTTCCCCTCTCCAACCTATCCTTAATCTATCCTACTGCAATGCCTCCACTCTGTGCCAGTCATTGCACTGGCTGCCCATACAGTATAGAATCCAATTTAAACTGCTCGTTCTTACCCACAAAGCTCTCTACAGTGCTGCACCACCCTACATCTCTTCCCTCATCTTTATCTACCACCCTACCAGTGCCCTATGCTCTGCAAACAATTTACGACTGACATCCACCATAATCCGAACCTCTTACTCCCAGCTTCAAGACTTCTCTCGAGCAGCACCTATTCTCTTGAATGCTCCTCACTCAAGAAATTAGGTTAAATCACAATATACACAGTTTTAGGCACTCCCTAAAAGCACATCTCCATATATAGCCCATTTATCATTTTCGGAACCTGATCCTCTACTAAACTCTCCAACACACTGATGCATCTAAAAGCACTACAGATATCGGCTGGTGATTGGCTCATGCAGCTTCCCTATTTTCCCAAGATTGCTGAACCATTGTACAAAATAAGCACTTTTACCTTTTGTGTCACCCCTATCTCCTAAGTTCTTGGAAGCAGGGCCCTCATTCCTCTTGTTCTAATTATTGATTTGTCTGTTGCTATGCTATTTATGACTGTTTGTACATGAACCCCTGGATTATAAAGCACTGCAAATATGTTGGCACTATATAAATAAAGATTATTATTATTATTATTATTAGGCGGACAGACAGAGTCATTGCAGAGACCATGAATGCAGAACAGTGTGTTCTCTTCCGGGTGCTCGAGTTCAGCATCATGTGGATTGGATAGACAGATTGCTGGGTGGGCATGGGGAAGACCCAGTGGTCATGGTACACATTGGTACCAATGACAAAGTCAAGGGGAGATGGAAAGTCCTTTTAGGGAACTTGGAGAGAAGCTCAAGTCCAGGTAGTGTTATTATAAATACTACTAGTGCTATGAGCATCACTAGAAAGACAGCTGGAGCTTAGAGAGTTAAATAAGTGGCTCAGAAGCTGGTGCAGGAAGGAAGCGTTTTGGTTCATGGAAAACTGGGCCTACTTCTCTGTTGGCTACAGGCTCTACAGTAGGGACAGGCTGCACCTTAATGAGGAGGTACTGCTGCTCTGGGGCAAAAATGGTTAGATGGTTGGAGGAGCTTTTAAGCTAGGATCTGGAGGAAGGAGGGTCATACTAATAAGGGGGAGACAGTGTTGATAAAGAGTGGGATATAGGAGATGACAGTGGGGATTTAAAAGAGGCTGGGGTTAGTGAGGAAAATAGGGAGGTGACTAGGAATAACTGTACACCCATGAAAAACAAAGCTGCTGGTAACATGAACCTATTACAAACCAATAATATCAACCAAGGTACCCAAACAATCACAGATACTCACTTTCTGGGAACTGAATGTAGGAAATTTAATAGCAACTTAAAATGTATGCTCACAAATGCCAGAAGTCTAGGAAGCGAAATTGGGGAGCTGGAGTTTAGAGTACTAAAGGAATACATAGATGTAGTTGGTGTGGCTGAGACATGGCTGGACTTTTCACATGACTGGGCTGTTAATATTCAGGGTTTTACACTCTTTAGGAAAGACAGGGCCAATATAAAATTCTGTGTGTGTGCCTGTATATGAAGAGTGATATGAAGGCGAGTGTGAAAAAGGCAATTGTTGGTGATGATATTGAAAACTTATGGGTGGAATTACAAAGGGAAATAAACTAAAAAAAATAATACTTCGTGTAATCTATAGACCAGTGCAAAACAGTAATAAAAGGATGCTCACCATAGTTCCTTCTCCAAATGAAATGTGCTCTCCCCACAGCTCAAAAGGTTCCTGCAACCACAGACCAATGGTCAGAAAACCAGTTTCAGAAAGCCAAATCTGGAGCCTTTATTAAAATCATACAACTTTTATTTCATCTTCTGAATAAAACTAGAGGTACAGTAGTAGTTCGCCCACATACTACATAAGTGTATACAGTGAACAAAGACTCAGCAAGAAGTCCAAGAGGTGTAGGTTATGGGTGAACTACTACTAAACTGCTAATTCAGAAAATGAAATAAAAGTTGGAGGATTTTAATAACACTCCGGATTTGTAATAGATTCTGTAATCTATAGACCCCCTGACATCATAGAGGAGATAGAATTTCATCTATATAACCAAATAGAGCAGGATGCACATGCTGGTAAAATTTTCATCAGAGACGTACTGCAGTGGTTGGGCATCAGTGCACTTAATCTCTGTCACTTCTAGGGCAGGGCTAGGTGGATGGCCCACGAAAACCCCGCCAGCAGAGTCATCAAAAAGCACAAGTGACTGCTGCATGACTTGAGGCTCAGACTGCTTGGCTGATGTTTAAGAGGTTGAGGTGGAAGACGGATGCCCGTGGGCCGCCGTTGTCAACTCTGCGCTTTCAGCAGTCCTAATTTTGAAAGAAGAAAGAAACTTGCCAAAATTAGGGTTATTCACGTTAGAAAGAAAGACGACTGAGGGAGAACAAATTACTATGTATAATATATTAGGGGTCAGTACAGAGATCTCTCCCATCATCTATTTATCCCCAGGACTGTGACTGTGACGAGGGGGACATCCTCTGCGTCTGGAGGAAAGAAGGTTTGTACACAAACATAGAAAAGGATTCTTTACGGTAAGAGCAGTGAGACTATGGAACTCTCTGCCTGAGGAGGTGGTGATGGTGAGTACAATAAAAGAGTTCAAGAGGGGCCTGGATGTATTTCTGGAGCGTAATAATATTACAGGCTATAGCTACTAGAGAGGGAGTTATCTGATTGCCTGATTGGAGCCGGGAAGGAATTTTTTATTCCCCTAAAGTGGGGAAAATTGGCTTCTACCGCACAGGTTTTTTTTTGCCTTCCTCTGGATCAACTTGCAGGATGACAGGCCAAACTGGATGTCTTTTTTCGGCCTTATGTACTATGTTACTTCTTGTTGTGTTCTGGGGGTTCTTATAGGGCACGGAAATGCATTATTTGCATACATATTTTTCCTCCAGTCCAAATTAGAAACACAGGATTTAACCCTTTCATTGCTGCCTGTAGAATGGGAGGAAAGTGTGTTTTAGCACATGAGGTTTTTAATGGCTTTTTTTTTTTTTTTTAGGAAATTTGTAATGTCACTTCCTATCTTGAAGTATTTTGTCTTGTTTTGGCAGTTTTAACTGGGGATTTCAGATATGCTGCAGAAACGCACATAAATCTGCACAGAAATGTGTGTGGAACTTATGTGTGTTCACCCGCACCCATGTGCAGGTAGCCTAAGGCCCCTTTCACAGGAGGCAAGCAAATGGATTTCTGTAAGCCCTATTCAGGTGAATGGTTCTGATTTTTAGTTGTGAAAAAGTCTCCAACAAAATCAACAGCATGTGAAGGCACCCCAAGGCCCCTTTCACACGAGCGAGTTTTCCGTACGGGTGCAATGCGTGAAGCAAACGCATAGCATCCAGACTGAATCCTGACCCATTGATTTCAATCAGTCTGGTTTTTCATAATATCAAGCAACCAAACTTGTACCCCAAAGTCATATGTACCCCAAAATAGTACCAATGAAAGCATAATCCGCAAAAAATTTGCCATCACACAAGACCATACCATGGGAACATTTTATAAAAATATGGCTCTAAAATAAATGGCAACACATAAACAATTTTTTTTCTAAAAATGCTTGTGTATAACGTAATTTTTTTTTATATATTTGGTATCACTGTGTCTGTAATGATCGGATCTATCTAAAAAAATAAGCCCAGTCAACAAAAATTAAAAAATTATCACTTTTAAAAACCATTTCAGGGGCGGAGCTTGCCAATGGCCGAGTGAGCAGTGCGCATTCAGAGCTCCTGACCATCTCCGGCAGTTTTTCAGACTACAGGTCACAAGCGACTCACCTTCCATCGTGAAGAACAGAGGGAAAAGAACCTCGTCCACACCAGCACCGGTGGACCGAAAATCAGGCGCCATGGAGCGATATCTAGCGTCCAGCTCCCAGCCGGCAAGTGGCGCCAAGACAGCCATGAGACCCAAGATGGCGGACACACCTCATGGTGAGAAAACAGCGGCGGCCGCCGCAGCAGCATCCCCTGACCCCAGCCGATCACCGCCTGGCACACCGAGCACACGGTCATATGCAGGGGCAGTTCGCAGTCCGTCCTCGGCGGCTCCTTCCTCGCCTGCCATGACAGAGAGCAGGCTCTCCTCACCCAGCTCCTCACCACAGTCCCACCGCTCACCAAGCTGCCCAGACGCTGACATGCAGGCGATACCGTCCCCACAAGAGGAGGAATGGGACTGGAAAGTCCATCTCAAAGCTCTGCCCACAAAGCATGAGCTTAATGATCTTTTTATTAAACTTGAAGCCTCACACAAGCAAGATATTGCTGGCTTACATACAGATATAAAGCAAGTAGGCCACAGAGTGGAGAATGTGGAAGCTATTCAAGAACAGACCCTCCAGACGCTGGAGTCTCACCAACAGATCCTGCAAGATCACACAGGCCAGATCCAAGACATACTAAGTCACCTTGATGACATAGAAAACAGAAATAGGAGAAATAATCTCCGCATAAGGGGAGTCCCAGAATCTGTTCTCCCCCAGGACCTGGATCACTGGGCCCAAGATCTATTTGCCAAGTTACTTAACAGAAACCCAGATGCTCTGGTCGAAATTGACAGGATTCACAGAACCCTGGGTCGGAAACTTGCAGATCCAGCTCGCACACGTGATATAGTGTGCAGAATTCATTTTTACAAAGAGAAGGAAGAGATCCTTAAAGCCTCAAGAAATATGATGCCAAGTCTTCCGATTACCCGGAGTACTCATTTTGCCAGATTTAGCAAGGCGTACACTTATGTTGAGGAAAGCTCTCAAACCTTTATTGAGCCTCCTTAAGGACAATGATATTATATACCGCTGGGGCTACCCCTTCCAGCTCTTCGCCAGAAAAGATGGGAAGTCCGCCACTTTCAAGTCCATCACTGACCTCCAGAAGATATTGGACGTTTTCAATTTACCATCTGTCAACCTTCCAGATTGGCCCAGACAAAAATAATTGGTTCCTGTGCCGCGCAGAGACCCCTGGCAGACGGCGCTCCCAAAACAGCAGAGGCCACCTAGAAGATCTCGTTCACCTAAAGACTGAACTGTCTAGTTATTGTGAGGTTCCAGCCTCTAGTTGCAATCTGTTTTTCTTTCCAAGGAAGCCGAATTACATAGGCTCTTTAGAATGCTTCTAACATAATACTAAATGTTCTCACAGTTTAATTGTGACCTGTTATACCCACTTATCTCATTGCTTACCCGGAGACAAGTCAGGCAGCCGTAGCGCCCTTGTCTTCTCTTACCCCCACTAGGTTCTACAGCACCTATTGAGTGTTGTATATGACGAATAGTCATAACTTAGTGACCGTTGAACCGATTGTTTGGTTCCTATTACCCTTCAGAACATTATTGTCGGTTCACTGAAACCTAAGCGTTTCCTAATTGTATTATCTGTTTGTCTTACGTCTTCCCCTTACTTTCCCCCTTGTGTGTAGTCTTTCCTTACATCCTGAACCCTTACTCCTTTCATTCATCATGGCGGGATTGTTATCGTTTAGCTCCTTTAATGCCAGGGGCCTCAACAAGCCTGAGAAACGCAGTCAAATTTTATACCGGTTTCATAAAAAAAGGATCATGATAGCGATGATTCAGGAGACCCATTTCAAAACCTCATCCATCCCAAATTGCAGGAACAGGTACTACCACACCTGGTTCCATAGTTCACACCCAGATAAAAAAGCAGGTGGAGTCTCCATAGCTTTCCACAAAGCCTTCCAGGCCAAGGTCTTGGCCTCTGACATTGACACTAAGGGGCGCTATATATTTCTTAAGCTTGCATTTAATGATCAAGTATTTACTGTTGCTAATTTGTACTTCCCTAATCAGGGCCAAGCCTCCTTTGGAACCAAGATGTTGAGAAGACTTGCTAGCTTCGCTGAGGGCTCACGTATTATTTTAGGAGGTGACCTCAACATGACCATGAACCCAGAGCTTGATTCTTCGGTGGGTAAGTCCACGATCTCTCCCACGTCGTTACGTAAGTTCAGAACAGCACTCACATCCCTCAGGTTGGTTGATCTTTGGAGGGTCTTGCATCCGGGTGTCAGAGATTACAGTTACTACTCTGCAGCACACAACACATACAGCAGACTAGACCATCTCTTCGTATCGCAGAGCTTCTTGGATCTTGATCCCCGATGCTCGATCGATTCTATGATATGGTCGGATCATGCGCCGGTATTTAGATTATTGTCTCCAATTCATACATCTCCTCGCTCATTTACTTGGAGATTAAACGATAATTTACTAAATGATGCGGTTTGCTCGGCAGCTATAAAAACAGCCATTGCTGATTTTGTTGCTGACCATCGATCGGATACCACTGCTTCTCCTCTAAAATGGGAAGCACTCAAATGTGTGGTAAGAGGCGTGTTTCTGTCCCATGGGTCTCGACTTAAAAGAGAAAGGACACATAAGTTAACCGCTCTTTTTAAAGAACTTGAGGCCAAAGAGTCCATTAATAAAACCTCTGCGTCAGATTCCCTTAAAGCTGAACTTTCCTCCATTAGACAACAGATATTAAAAATTCTAGACCAGAAATCTCTTTGTGTGAGAGATAAAATTAAACGAGGTTACTACGAGTTTGGGGACAAATGTGGAAAATGGCTGGCGAAAGCTTTGCATCCACGTATTCCGCTCACACATATACCCTCATTGAACATAGGCTCGAGGGGTCAGATACATGCACCGCTTGAAATTGCTAGTGAGTTCCGGTCATATTACTCAGATCTATATAATTTAGATCACACACATACATCTGACCCGAGATAGTCATCCCAAAACATACAAAATTATCTATCCCAATTTGGCCCCCTGAATATACCGAATGATGCATCTACTGGTATGGAGGAGGATTTTTCTTCATCAGAGCTCTTGCATGTCATTAAGGACCTCAAAAATGGGAAGAGTCCCGGCCCTGATGGGTTGTCTGCACGTTTCTATAAATACTTCACAGAGGATCTGGCCCCCATTCTCTTAGATGCATTTAATTCTATATCAGCCACATGCCCCTTTCCATCTCAAACCTTACAGGCCCATATTACAGTCATCCCCAAACCAGACAAGGACCATTCCCTTTGCTCCAATTATAGGCCCATTTCCCTTCTTAATATCGACCTGAAATTATTTGCTAAAATTCTAGCCTTAAGATTACATCCCCACATACCAAAATGTACCCATAGAGAACAGGTGGGATTTGTCCCAGGACGAGAGGCCCGTGACAACACCATCAAATCCATAAGTCTGATATCTAAAGCTAAACAACTAAAGATTCCCATGTGCCTTCTCTCAGTAGATGCGGAGAAGGCATTCAACAGGGTCAGTTGGCACTTCCTAGAAAGGACTCTGATTCATATTGGGATTGGTCCCAGGATGATAAATAGAATCATGGCCTTGTATTCTGGCCCTACCGCGCGGGTTCGTGTCAATGGTGTCCTGTCGGATTCCTTCCCTATCTCAAACGGAACACGGCAGGGATGTCCTCTCTCGCCGTTTCTTTATATTCTTGTTATGGAATCTCTAGCGAATGCTCTGAGAGCCAATGATGCAATTAGAGGCCTTCACATCGGCAATATAGAACATAAACTATCACTGTTTGCAGACGATCTCTTGATGTACTTAACAAACCCTAGAATCGGCCTTCCCTCAGTACTAAAGGAATTTCAGATTTTTGGGAAGTTATCCAACTTCAAGGTCAATGTCCAGAAGTCTGAACTTTTAAATATTTCTCTCCCTTCTCGAGATGTCACTGCACTCAGAGATTCATTCGCTTTTAAATGGGCCTCAAGTAAGCTTAAACACTTGGGAACTTACATCTCTTCTGACACTTCCCACCTGTTCAAACTCAACTTCCTCCCTATACTTCACACCATTGAAAATAACTTACAAGCTTGGTCAGCTTTAAATATTTCATGGTTTGGCAGAATAAACACCTTAAAAATGGACGTTCTACCCAGACTTCTTTATTTATTCCAGACAATCCCCTGTCGGATCCCGGCCTCTTACTTCATCCCACGTTTGAGGAAACTCACTTCTCGCTTTATATGGGGTAGATCCAAAGCCAGGTTGAGCTACAATCTTATGATCAAGTCCAAGGAACACGGAGGCACGGGTTTGCCTAACTTCCTATCATACTACAGAGCAGCGGTCGCCAACTGCGTGATTGACCTTACCCATAATCTTGAGGGGAAACTTTGGGTTGAATTAGAACACACTCTAGCCCCTGGTCTTATCCCAGGCGTTTTCTGGTATCCGACAAGTACACTGACCCAAATGCCTATTCAAAGGTTATCACCTTTTCTATCTTCTCTAGTACACATTTGGACCAGGTTCGCCCCTACAACTCGATTGGTTACGATCCCTGGCCCTCTCACAAACATATCTGGTCATCCGTTGATGCCAGCCGCACTGTTAGCTCTACCAGCCCTCAGCTTACATTCTGGACCCCAGATTAGAGTCAAAGATATTTACTCAGTTAGAGGGTTGAAAGATCTTACAGATCTAGGCCATATTATACCTGACTCACCAGGGCGATGGTTTCACTACCTACAATTACGCAGTTTCACTAGATCTCTGGCACCCGGTATGCAACTTCAATCCTCGGTGACTGATTTTGAGAAACTATGCCTAGCTTCCTCTGCTCCTGGGCATTCCATATCTCTTATATATGCCATTCTGAACTCGGGAGAGATCGGGGATGACACAGAAGAGTTCCCTCCCCCAACTAAGAAAATTATGCTATCATGGGAATCTGAGTTGGGATACCCTCTTACACCTGATCAATGGAAAAGATCTCTTCTTTTCACCCATAAATCTTCAATTTCCTGCAAGATTCAGGAACTTAATTATAAGATTTGGTCTAGATGGTATAGGACCCCGGTTAAACTTAACCAGTTTTATCCTTCGGTACCAGACACGTGTTGGAGGTGTTCGAAAGATAGAGGCACTATGCTACACATCTGGTGGGAGTGTACGGGAGTAGCAACACTATGGAATGACATCTTCAAGCTACACGAATATTTGTACAAAATCCATATCCCTATGTCGCCCCAGATAGCTCTCCTTTCAGTTTACCCGGGCAGAATTAAGATAGTCAAGAAGGGCATTTTTAGATTTTTTGTTATAGCAATGCGTCAAATAATTCCCAGAGCCTGGAGATCATCAGATAGTCCCCTTAGGATCACTTGGGTTAATGCTTTGGATTCTCTAGCACGTCTAGAGGAGCTGGGAGCCGAAGATCAAGGTCTTGGAGTTGCTCACTCTAAACAATGGGAGGCCTGGTACCAGTTCCGTGCATCAGCAGGTTTCTCGGGTTGGTTGTCCTCAGGATCTACCACTTAAAATATTCTGTCCAGTCTGACTGCAGACATATCTTGTATGGACTGCCAGTTCAATCTCATTCCCCCCCCCCCCCCTCCCTCCTTACCCTTCCCCCTGGATCCCTTGTCTTGTCTTCCCCTGTTCTACTTCATCCATCTAATATTGATGTTTGATAACTCTTTTTTCAATGTACTGACTTGATATGTACTATTGTAATGCCCACATAATACATATACTCAAATGTAACTAGCTCATACTGTATGTTTTCAAATGTATATGGTTTTTCAATAAAAACAAATTGAACCATAAAAACCATTTCAGCAAATTCCATGTTAGAAAATTAAATGGGGTGTTACTGTATTCAGGAGAAAATGGGCAGCAAATTGTGGGGTGATATTCACCTGTTATTCTTTGTGAAAAAGCACAATTTTTTTGTAAAAAAGAAAATGTAATTTTTCATTTTTACAGCCAAGTGTTATAAATTCTATGAAACCCCTGATGGGTTAAAGTACTCACTACACCCTTAAAAATTTCTTTGGGTGGTGTAGTTTCCAAAATGTGGTCACTTTTTGGAGGTTTTCACTATGGGGCACCACAAGGTCATTCCAACAAAATCTGCCCTGCAAAAACCATATGGCACTCATTCCCTTCTGAGCCCTGTCGTGTGCCCATACAACAGTTTATGACCACATATGGGGTGTTTCTGCAAACTGCAGAATCAGGGTAATAAATATTGAGGTTTGTTTTGTTGATAACTAGGGATCAGTGAACCCGAACTGTATAGTTCGGGTTCGTACCGAATTTTGGGGTGTCCGTGACACGGACCCGAATCCGAACATTTTCGTAAAAGTCCGGGTTCGGGTTTGGTGTTCGGCGCTTTCTTGGCGCTTTTTGAAAGGCTGCAAAGCAGCCAATCAACAAGCGTCATACTACTTTGCCCAAGAGGCCATCACAGCCATGCCTACTATTGGCATGGCTGTGATTGGCCAGTGCACCATGTGACCCAGCCTCTATTTAAGCTGGAGTCACGTAGCGCCGCACGTCACTCTGCTATGATCAGTATAGGGAGAGGTTGCAGCTGCGACGTTAGGGTGAGATTAGGCAGATTAACTCCTCCAAAAGACTTCATTCTGTGATCGATCTGCAGCTGTGGATCATTAAAGTGCTATTATTGACTTGCTCACTTTTTTAAGGCTGCCCAGAGCGTTTTTAGATCACTTTTTTTCTGGGGTGATCGGCGGCTATTTTGTGACTTGTGGTGCGCCAGCACGAGCTATCACCAAGTGTATTTAACCATCGATAGTGTGGTTATTTTGTGCTATATCCTACATCAGCTGCAGGCTGAGCCTGTGTCACCGAAGTGCATTTAACCATCAACAGTCTGGTTATTTTTTGGCCATATACTACATTAGCTGCAGGCTGAGCCTGTGTCAAAGAAGTGCATTTAACCATCAACAGTCTGGTTATTTTTTGCCGTATACTACATCTGGTGCAGGCTGAGCCTGTGTCACCCAAGTGCATTTAACCATCAACAGTGTGGTTATTTTTTGGCCATATATTATATCAGGGGCAAGTTGAGCCTGTCACCCAGCGCCTAAAATATAGACCTGACATTTCTATTCAACCAAATCTGCACAGTTTTAGCTGGTCAAGTTATTTGTAGTGACCGTAAAAGCAGACTTTTTGTTCTGGGTTGAAAAAGCATTCCCAAATTTGCCATTCTGAAAATAACTAGTTTGTGGTATTTGAGGCCTACTTGAAATCTATCCCAAAAAGAAAATCTTACATTGAAGGTATTGATAGTGTGATTCAGAAAAACCTAAGACACACGCTAGCGTGCTGATAGAAGTGTCATTCTGTGATTAAACCTATAACTGTCACACAGCGCAAAAAAAAAAACAGGTCTCACATCTCTATTCAACCAAATCTGCACAGTTTTAGCTGGTCAAGTTATTTGTAGTGACCGTAAAAGCAGACTTTTTGTTCTGGGTTGAAAAAGCATTCCCAAATTTGCCATTCTGAAAATAACTAGTTTGTGGTATTTGAGGCCTACTTGAAATCTATCCCAAAAAGAAAATCTTACATTGAAGGTATTGATAGTGTCATTCAGAAAAACCTAAGACACACGCTAGCGTGCTGATAGAAGTGTCATTCTGTGATTAAACCTATAACTGTCACACAGCGCAAAAATAAAAAACAGGTCTCACATCTCTATTCAACCAAATCTGCACAGTTTTAGCTGGTCAAGTTATTTGTAGTGACCGTAAAAGCAGACTTTTTGTTCTGGGTTGAAAAAGCATTCCCAAATTTGCCATTCTCAAAATTACTAGTTTGTGGTATTTGAGGCCTACTTGAAATCTATCCCAAAAAGAAAATCTTACATTGAAGGTATTGATAGTGTGATTCAGAAAAACCTAAGACACACGCTAGCGTGCTGATAGAAGTGTCATTCTGTGATTAAACCTATAACTGTCACACAGCGCAAAAAAAAAAAACAGGTCTCACATCTCTATTCAACCAAATCTGCACAGTTTTAGCTGGTCAAGTTATTTGTAGTGACCGCAAAAGCAGACTTTTTGTTCTGGGTTGAAAAAGCATTCCCAAATTTGCCATTCTGAAAATAACTAGTTTGTGGTATTTGAGGCCTACTTGAAATCTATCCCAAAAAGAAAATCTTACATTGAAGGTATTGATAGTGTAATTCAGAAAAACCTAAGACACACGCTAGCGTGCTGATAGAAGTGTCATTCTGTGATTAAACCTATAACTGTCACACAGCGCAAAAAAAAAACAGGTCTCACATCTCTATTCAACCAAATCTGCACAGTTTTAGCTGGTCAAGTTATTTGTAGTGACCGTAAAAGCAGACTTTTTGTTCTGGGTTGAAAAAGCATTCCCAAATTTGCCATTCTGAAAATAACTAGTTTGTGGTATTTGAGGCCTACTTGAAATCTATCCCAAAAAGAAAATCTTACATTGAAGGTATTGATAGTGTCATTCAGAAAAACCTAAGACACATGCTAGCGTGCTGATAGAAGTGTCATTCTGTGATTAAACCTATAACTGTCACACAGCGCAAAAAAAAAAACAGGTCTCACATCTCTATTCAACCAAATCTGCACAGGTTTAGCTGGTCAAGTTATTTGTAGTGACCGTAAAAGCAGACTTTTTGTTCTGGGTTGAAAAAGCATTCCCAAATTTGCCATTCTCAAAATTACTAGTTTGTGGTATTTGAGGCCTACTTGAAATCTATCCCAAAAAGAAAATCTTACATTGAAGGTATTGATAGTGTGATTCAGAAAAACCTAAGACACACGCTAGCGTGCTGATAGAAGTGTCATTCTGTGATTAAACCTATAACTGTCACACAGCGCAAAAAAAAAAACAGGTCTCACATCTCTATTCAACCAAATCTGCACAGTTTTAGCTGGTCAAGTTATTTGTAGTGACCGTAAAAGCAGACTTTTTGTTCTGGGTTGAAAAAGCATTCCCAAATTTGCCATTCTGAAAATAACTAGTTTGTGGTATTTGAGGCCTACTTGAAATCTATCCCAAAAAGAAAATCTTACATTGAAGGTATTGATAGTGTCATTCAGAAAAACCTAAGACACATGCTAGCGTGCTGATAGAAGTGTCATTCTGTGATTAAACCTATAACTGTCACACAGCGCAAAAAAAAAAAACAGGTCTCACATCTCTATTCAACCAAATCTGCACAGTTTTAGCTGGTCAAGTTATTTGTAGTGACCGTAAAAGCAGACTTTTTGTTCTGGGTTGAAAAAGCATTCCCAAATTTGCCATTCTCAAAATTACTAGTTTGTGGTATTTGAGGCCTACTTGAAATCTATCCCAAAAAGAAAATCTTACATTGAAGGTATTGATAGTGTGATTCAGAAAAACCTAAGACACACGCTAGCGTGCTGATAGAAGTGTCATTCTGTGATTAAACCTATAACTGTCACACAGCGCAAAAAAAAAAACAGGTCTCACATCTCTATTCAACCAAATCTGCACAGTTTTAGCTGGTCAAGTTATTTGTAGTGACCGTAAAAGCAGACTTTTTGTTCTGGGTTGAAAAAGCATTCCCAAATTTGCCATTCTGAAAATAACTAGTTTGTGGTATCTGAGGCCTACTTGAAATCTATCCCAAAAATAAAATCTTACATTGAAGGTATTGATAGTGTCATTCAGAAAAACCTAAGACACACGCTAGCGTGCTGATAGAAGTGTCATTCTGTGATTAAACCTATAACTGTCACACAGCGCAAAAAAAAAACAGGTCTCACATCTCTATTCAACCAAATCTGCACAGTTTTAGCTGGTCAAGTTATTTGTAGTGACCGTAAAAGCAGACTTTTTGTTCTGGGTTGAAAAAGCATTCCCAAATTTGCCATTCTGAAAATAACTAGTTTGTGGTATTTGAGGCCTACTTGAAATCTATCCCAAAAAGAAAATCTTACATTGAAGGTATTGATAGCGTCATTCAGAAAAACCTAAGACACACGCTAGCGTGCTGATAGAAGTGTCATTCTGTGATTAAACCTATAACTGTCACACAGCGCAAAAAAAAAACAGGTCTCACATCTCTATTCAACCAAATCTGCACAGTTTTAGCTGGTCAAGTTATTTTGTAGTGACCGTAAAAGCAGACTTTTTGTTCTGGGTTGAAAAAGCATTCCCAAATTTGCCATTCTCAAAATTACTAGTTTGTGGTTTTTGAGGCCTACTTGAAATCTATCCCAAAAAGAAAATCTTACATTGAAGGTATTGATAGTGTGATTCAGAAAAACCTAAGACACACGCTAGCGTGCTGATAGAAGTGTCATTCTGTGATTAAACCTATAACTGTCACACAGCGCAAAAAAAAAACAGGTCTCACATCTCTATTCAACCAAATCTGCACAGTTTTAGCTGGTCAAGTTATTTGTAGTGACCGTAAAAGCAGACTTTTTGTTCTGGGTTGAAAAAGCATTCCCAAATTTGCCATTCTGAAAATAACTAGTTTGTGGTATTTGAGGCCTACTTGAAATCTATCCCAAAAGGAAAATCTTACATTGAAGGTATTGATAGTGTCATTCAGAAAAACCTAAGACACACGCTAGCGTGCTGATAGAAGTGTCCTTCTGTGATTAAACCTATAACTGTCACACAGCGCAAAAAAAAAACAGGTCTCACATCTCTATTCAACCAAATCTGCACAGTTTTAGCTGGTCAAGTTATTTGTAGTGACCGTAAAAGCAGACATTTTGTTCTGGGTTGAAAAAGCATTCCCAAATTTGCCATTCTGAAAATAACTAGTTTGTGGTATTTGAGGCCTACTTGAAATCTATCCCAAAAAGAAAATCTTACATTGAAGGTATTGATAGTGTGATTCAGAAAAACCTAAGACACACGCTAGCGTGCTGATAGAAGAGTCATTCTGTGATTAAACCTATAACTGTCACACAGCGCAAAAAAAAAAACAGGTCTCACATCTCTATTCAACCAAATCTGCACAGTTTTAGCTGGTCAAGTTATTTGTAGTGACCGTAAAAGCAGACTTTTTGTTCTGGGTTGAAAAAGCATTCCCAATTTGCCATTCTGAAAATAACTAGTTTGTGGTATCTGAGGCCTACTTGAAATCTATCCCAAAAAGAAAATCTTACATTGAAGGTATTGATAGTGTCATTCAGAAAAACCTAAGACACACGCTAGCGTGCTGATAGAAGTGTCATTCTGTGATTAAACCTATAACTGTCACACAGCGCAAAAAAAAAAACAGGTCTCACATCTCTATTCAACCAAATCTGCACAGTTTTAGCTGGTCAAGTTATTTGTAGTGACCGTAAAAGCAGACTTTTTGTTCTGGGTTGAAAAAGCATTCCCAAATTTGCCATTCTGAAAATAACTAGTTTGTGGTATTTGAGGCCTACTTGAAATCTATCCCAAAAAGAAAATCTTACATTGAAGGTATTGATAGTGTCATTCAGAAAAACCTAAGACACACGCTAGCGTGCTGATAGAAGTGTCATTCTGTGATTAAACCTATAACTGTCACACAGCGCAAAAATAAAAAACAGGTCTCACATCTCTATTCAACCAAATCTGCACAGTTTTAGCTGGTCAAGTTATTTGTAGTGACCGTAAAAGCAGACTTTTTGTTCTGGGTTGAAAAAGCATTCCCAAATTTGCCATTCTCAAAATTACTAGTTTGTGGTATTTGAGGCCTACTTGAAATCTATCCCAAAAAGAAAATCTTACATTGAAGGTATTGATAGTGTCATTCAGAAAAACCTAAGACACACGCTAGCGTGCTGATAGAAGTGTCATTCTGTGATTAAACCTATAACTGTCACACAGCGCAAAAAAAAAACAGGTCTCACATCTCTATTCAACCAAATCTGCACAGTTTTAGCTGGTCAAGTTATTTGTAGTGACCGTAAAAGCAGACTTTTTGTTCTGGGTTGAAAAAGCATTCCCAAATTTGCCATTCTGAAAATAACTAGTTTGTGGTATTTGAGGCCTACTTGAAATCTATCCCAAAAAGAAAATCTTACATTGAAGGTATTGATAGTGTCATTCAGAAAAACCTAAGACACACGCTAGCGTGCTGATAGAAGTGTCATTCTGTGATTAAACCTATAACTGTCACACAGCGCAAAAAAAAAACAGGTCTCACATCTCTATTCAACCAAATCTGCACAGTTTTAGCTGGTCAAGTTATTGTAGTGACCGTAAAAGCAGACTTTTTGTTCTGGGTTGAAAAAGCATTCCCAAATTTGCCATTCTGAAAATAACTAGTTTGTGGTATTTGAGGCCTACTTGAAATCTATCCCAAAAGGAAAATCTTACATTGAAGGTATTGATAGTGTCATTCAGAAAAACCTAAGACACACGCTAGCGTGCTGATAGAAGTGTCATTCTGTGATTAAACCTATAACTGTCACACAGCGCAAAAAAAAAAACAGGTCTCACATCTCTATTCAACCAAATCTGCACAGTTTTAGCTGGTCAAGTTATTTGTAGTGACCGTAAAAGCAGACATTTTGTTCTGGGTTGAAAAAGCATTCCCAAATTTGCCATTCTGAAAATAACTAGTTTGTGGTATTTGAGGCCTACTTGAAATCTATCCCAAAAAGAAAATCTTACATTGAAGGTATTGATAGTGTAATTCAGAAAAACCTAAGACACACGCTAGCGTGCTGATAGAAGTGTCATTCTGTGATTAAACCTATAACTGTCACACAGCGCAAAAAAAAAACAGGTCTCACATCTCTATTCAACCAAATCTGCACAGTTTTAGCTGGTCAAGTTATTTGTAGTGACCGTAAAAGCAGACTTTTTGTTCTGGGTTGAAAAAGCATTCCCAAATTTGCCATTCTGAAAATAACTAGTTTGTGGTATTTGAGGCCTACTTGAAATCTATCCCAAAAAGAAAATCTTACATTGAAGGTATTGATAGTGTCATTCAGAAAAACCTAAGACACATGCTAGCGTGCTGATAGAAGTGTCATTCTGTGATTAAACCTATAACTGTCACACAGCGCAAAAAAAAAAACAGGTCTCACATCTCTATTCAACTAAATCTGCACAGTTTTAGCTGGTCAAGTTATTTGTAGTGACCGTAAAAGCAGACTTTTTGTTCTGGGTTGAAAAAGCATTCCCAAATTTGCCATTCTCAAAATTACTAGTTTGTGGTATTTGAGGCCTACTTGAAATCTATCCCAAAAAGAAAATCTTACATTGAAGGTATTGATAGTGTGATTCAGAAAAACCTAAGACACACGCTAGCGTGCTGATAGAAGTGTCATTCTGTGATTAAACCTATAACTGTCACACAGCGCAAAAAAAAAAACAGGTCTCACATCTCTATTCAACCAAATCTGCACAGTTTTAGCTGGTCAAGTTATTTGTAGTGACCGTAAAAGCAGACTTTTTGTTCTGGGTTGAAAAAGCATTCCCAAATTTGCCATTCTGAAAATAACTAGTTTGTGGTATTTGAGGCCTACTTGAAATCTATCCCAAAAAGAAAATCTTACATTGAAGGTATTGATAGTGTCATTCAGAAAAACCTAAGACACATGCTAGCGTGCTGATAGAAGTGTCATTCTGTGATTAAACCTATAACTGTCACACAGCGCAAAAAAAAAAACAGGTCTCACATCTCTATTCAACCAAATCTGCACAGTTTTAGCTGGTCAAGTTATTTGTAGTGACCGTAAAAGCAGACTTTTTGTTCTGGGTTGAAAAAGCATTCCCAAATTTGCCATTCTCAAAATTACTAGTTTGTGGTATTTGAGGCCTACTTGAAATCTATCCCAAAAAGAAAATCTTACATTGAAGGTATTGATAGTGTGATTCAGAAAAACCTAAGACACACGCTAGCGTGCTGATAGAAGTGTCATTCTGTGATTAAACCTATAACTGTCACACAGCGCAAAAAAAAAACAGGTCTCACATCTCTATTCAACCAAATCTGCACAGTTTTAGCTGGTCAAGTTATTTGTAGTGACCGTAAAAGCAGACTTTTTGTTCTGGGTTGAAAAAGCATTCCCAAATTTGCCATTCTGAAAATAACTAGTTTGTGGTATCTGAGGCCTACTTGAAATCTATCCCAAAAAGAAAATCTTACATTGAAGGTATTGATAGTGTCATTCAGAAAAACCTAAGACACACGCTAGCGTGCTGATAGAAGTGTCATTCTGTGATTAAACCTATAACTGTCACACAGCGCAAAAAAAAAACAGGTCTCACATCTCTATTCAACCAAATCTGCACAGTTTTAGCTGGTCAAGTTATTTGTAGTGACCGTAAAAGCAGACTTTTTGTTCTGGGTTGAAAAAGCATTCTCAAATTTGCCATTCTGAAAATAACTAGTTTGTGGTATTTGAGGCCTACTTGAAATCTATCCCAAAAAGAAAATCTTACATTGAAGGTATTGATAGCGTCATTCAGAAAAACCTAAGACACACGCTAGCGTGCTGATAGAAGTGTCATTCTGTGATTAAACCTATAACTGTCACACAGCGCAAAAAAAAAACAGGTCTCACATCTCTATTCAACCAAATCTGCACAGTTTTAGCTGGTCAAGTTATTTGTAGTGACCGTAAAAGCAGACTTTTTGTTCTGGGTTGAAAAAGCATTCCCAAATTTGCCATTCTCAAAATTACTAGTTTGTGGTATTTGAGGCCTACTTGAAATCTATCCCAAAAAGAAAATCTTACATTGAAGTATTGATAGTGTGATTCAGAAAAACCTAAGACACACGCTAGCGTGCTGATAGAAGTGTCATTCTGTGATTAAACCTATAACTGTCACACAGCGCAAAAAAAAAACAGGTCTCACATCTCTATTCAACCAAATCTGCACAGTTTTAGCTGGTCAAGTTATTTGTAGTGACCGTAAAAGCAGACTTTTTGTTCTGGGTTGAAAAAGCATTCCCAAATTTGCCATTCTGAAAATAACTAGTTTGTGGTATTTGAGGCCTACTTGAAATCTATCCCAAAAAGAAAATCTTACATTGAAGGTATTGATAGTGTGATTCAGAAAAACCTAAGACACACGCTAGCGTGCTGATAGAAGTGTCATTCTGTGATTAAACCTATAACTGTCACACAGCGCAAAAAAAAAAACAGGTCTCACATCTCTATTCAACCAAATCTGCACAGTTTTAGCTGGTCAAGTTATTTGTAGTGACCGTAAAAGCAGACTTTTTGTTCTGGGTTGAAAAAGCATTCCCAAATTTGCCATTCTGAAAATAACTAGTTTGTGGTATCTGAGGCCTACTTGAAATCTATCCCAAAAAGAAAATCTTACATTGAAGGTATTGATAGTGTCATTCAGAAAAACCTAAGACACACGCTAGCGTGCTGATAGAAGTGTCATTCTGTGATTAAACCTATAACTGTCACACAGCGCAAAAAAAAAAACAGGTCTCACATCTCTATTCAACCAAATCTGCACAGTTTTAGCTGGTCAAGTTATTTGTAGTGACCGTAAAAGCAGACTTTTTGTTCTGGGTTGAAAAAGCATTCCCAAATTTGCCATTCTGAAAATAACTAGTTTGTGGTATTTGAGGCCTACTTGAAATCTATCCCAAAAAGAAAATCTTACATTGAAGGTATTGATAGTGTCATTCAGAAAAACCTAAGACACACGCTAGCGTGCTGATAGAAGTGTCATTCTGTGATTAAACCTATAACTGTCACACAGCGCAAAAAAAAAACAGGTCTCACATCTCTATTCAACCAAATCTGCACAGTTTTAGCTGGTCAAGTTATTTGTAGTGACCGTAAAAGCAGACTTTTTGTTCTGGGTTGAAAAAGCATTCCCAAATTTGCCATTCTCAAAATTACTAGTTTGTGGTATTTGAGGCCTACTTGAAATCTATCCCAAAAAGAAAATCTTACATTGAAGGTATTGATAGTGTGATTCAGAAAAACCTAAGACACACGCTAGCGTGCTGATAGAAGTGTCATTCTGTGATTAAACCTATAACTGTCACACAGCGCAAAAAAAAAACAGGTCTCACATCTCTATTCAACCAAATCTGCACAGTTTTAGCTGGTCAAGTTATTTGTAGTGACCGTAAAAGCAGACTTTTTGTTCTGGGTTGAAAAAGCATTCCCAAATTTGCCATTCTGAAAATAACTAGTTTGTGGTATTTGAGGCCTACTTGAAATCTATCCCAAAAGGAAAATCTTACATTGAAGGTATTGATAGTGTCATTCAGAAAAACCTAAGACACACGCTAGCGTGCTGATAGAAGTGTCATTCTGTGATTAAACCTATAACTGTCACACAGCGCAAAAAAAAAAAACAGGTCTCACATCTCTATTCAACCAAATCTGCACAGTTTTAGCTGGTCAAGTTATTTGTAGTGACCGTAAAAGCAGACATTTTGTTCTGGGTTGAAAAAGCATTCCCAAATTTGCCATTCTGAAAATAACTAGTTTGTGGTATTTGAGGCCTACTTGAAATCTATCCCAAAAAGAAAATCTTACATTGAAGGTATTGATAGTGTGATTCAGAAAAACCTAAGACACACGCTAGCGTGCTGATAGAAGAGTCATTCTGTGATTAAACCTATAACTGTCACACAGCGCAAAAAAAAAAACAGGTCTCACATCTCTATTCAACCAAATCTGCACAGTTTTAGCTGGTCAAGTTATTTGTAGTGACCGTAAAAGCAGACTTTTTGTTCTGGGTTGAAAAAGCATTCCCAAATTTGCCATTCTGAAAATAACTAGTTTGTGGTATTTGAGGCCTACTTGAAATCTATCCCAAAAAGAAAATCTTACATTGAAGGTATTGATAGTGTCATTCAGAAAAACCTAAGACACACGCTAGCGTGCTGATAGAAGTGTCATTCTGTGATTAAACCTATAACTGTCACACAGCGCAAAAAAAAAACAGGTCTCACATCTCTATTCAACCAAATCTGCACAGTTTTAGCTGGTCAAGTTATTTGTAGTGACCGTAAAAGCAGACTTTTTGTTCTGGGTTGAAAAAGCATTCCCAAATTTGCCATTCTCAAAATTGTTGTGAACGGGAACAATGAGGAAAACATCTAATAAGGGACGCGGACGTGGACATGGTCGTGGTGGTGTTAGTGTACCCTCTGGTGCTGGGAGAGGACGTGGCCGTTCTGCCACAGCCACACGTCCTAGTGAACCAACTACCTCAGGTCCCAGTAGCCAGCAGAATTTACAGCGATATTTGGTGGGGCCCAATGCCGTTCTAAGGATGGTAAGGCCTGAGCAGGTGCAGGCATTAGTCAATTGGGTGGCCGACAGTGGATCCAGCACGTTCACATTATCTCCCACCCAGTCTTCTGCAGAAAGCGCACAGATGGCGCATGAAAACCAAGCCCATCGGTCTGTCACATCACCCCCATGCATATCAGGGAAACTGTCTGAGCCTCAAGTTATGCAGCAGTCTCTTATGCTGTTTGAAGACTCTGCTGCCAGGGTTTCCCAAGGGCATCCACCTAGCCCTTCCCCAGGGGTGGAAGAGATAGAATGCACTAACGCACAACCACTTATTTTTCCTGATCATGAGGACATGGGAATACCACCTCAGCACGTCTCTGATGATGACGAAACACAGGTGCCAACTGCTGCGTCTTTCTGCAGTGTGCAGACTGAACAGGAGGTCAGGGGTCAAGACTGGGTGGAAGACGATGCAGGGGACGATGAGGTCCTAGACCCCACATGGAATGAAGGTCGTGCCACTGACTTTCACAGTTCGGAGGAAGAGGCAGTGGTGAGACCGAGCCAACAGCGTAGCAAAAGAGGGAGCAGTGGGCAAAATCAGAACACCCGCCGCCAAGAGACTTCGCCTGCTACTGACCGCCGCCATCTGGGACCGAGCACCCCAAAGGCAGCTTCAAGGAGTTCCCTGGCATGGCACTTCTTCAAACAATGTGCTGACGACAAGACCCGAGTGGTTTGCACGCTGTGCCATCAGAGCCTGAAGCGAGGCATTAACGTTCTGAACCTTAGCACAACCTGCACGACCAGGCACCTGCATGCAAAGCATGAACTGCAGTGGAGTAAACACCTTAAAAACAAGGAAGTCACTCAGGCTCCCCCTGCTGCCCCTTCTGCTGCTGCCGCCTCGGCCTCTTCTGCTGCTGCCTCGGCCTCTTCTGCTGCTGCTGCCGCCGCCTCGGCCTCTTCCTCTGCCTCTGGAGGAACGTTGGCACCTGCCGCCCAGCAAACATGGGATGTACCACCAACACCACCACCTGCGTCACCAAGCATCTCAACCATGTCACACGGCAGCGTTCAGCTCTCCATCTCACAAACATTTGAGAGAAAGCGTAAATTCCCACCTAGCCACCCTCGATCCCTGGCCCTGAATGCCAGCATTTCTAAACTACTGGCCTATGAAATGCTGTCATTTAGGCTGGTGGACACACACAGCTTCAAACAGCTCATGTCACTTGCTGTCCCACAGTATGTTGTTCCCAGCCGCCACTACTTCTCCAAGAGAGCCGTGCCTTCCCTGCACAACCAAGTGTCCGATAAAATCAAGTGTGCACTGCGCAACGCCATCTGTGGCAAGGTCCACCTAACCACAGATACGTGGACCAGTAAGCACGGCCAGGGACGCTATATCTCCCTAACTGCACACTGGGTAAATGTAGTGGCGGCTGGGCCCCAGGCGGAGAGCTGTTTGGCGCACGTCCTTCCGCCGCCAAGGATCGCAGGGCAACATTCTTTGCCTCCTGTCTCCTCCTCCTCCTACTCAGCTTCCTCCTCCTCTTCTTCCACCTGCTCATCCAGTCAGCCACACACCTTCACCACCAACTTCAGCACAGCCCGGGGTAAACGTCAGCAGGCCATTCTGAAACTCATATGTTTGGGGGACAGGCCCCACACCGCACAGGAGTTGTGGCGGGGTATAGAACAACAGACCGATGAGTGGTTGCTGCCGGTGAGCCTCAAGCCCGGCCTGGTGGTGTGTGATAATGGGCGAAATCTCGTTGCAGCTCTGGGACTAGCCGGTTTGACGCACATCCCTTGCCTGGCGCATGTGCTGAATTTGGTGGTGCAGAAGTTCATTCGCAACTACCCCGACATGTCAGAGCTGCTGCATAAAGTGCGGGCCATCTGTTCGCGCTTCCGGCATTCACACCCTGCCGCTGCTCGCCTGTCTGCGCTACAGCGTAACTTCGGCCTTCCCGCTCACCGCCTCATATGCGACGTACCCACCAGGTGGAACTCCACCTTGCATATGCTGTACAGACTGTGCGAGCAGCAGCAGGCCATAGTGGAGTTTCAGCTGCAGCACGCACGGGTCAGTCGCACTGCGGATCAGACACACTTCACCACCAATGACTGGGCCTCCATGCGAGACCTGTGTGCCCTGTTGCGCTGTTTCGAGTACTCCACCAACATGGCCAGTGGCGATGACGCCGTTATCAGCGTTACAATACCACTTCTATGTCTCCTTGAGAAAACACTTAGGGCGATGATGGAAGAGGAGGTGGCCCAGGAGGAAGAGGGGTCATTTTTAGCACTTTCAGGCCAGTCTCTTCGAAGTGACTCAGAGGGAGGTTTTTTGCAACACCAGAGGCCAGGTACAAATGTGGCCAGACAGGGCCCACTACTGGAGGACGTGGAGGACGAGGATGAGGAGGAGGTGGAGGAGTATGAGTATGAAGCATGTTCACAGCGGGGTGGCACCCAAAGCAGCTCGGGCCCATCACTGGTGCGTGGCTGGGGGGAAACACAGGACGATGACGATACGCCTCCCACAGAGGACAGCTTGTCCTTACCTCTGGGCAGCCTGGCACACATGAGCGACTACATGCTGCAGTGCCTGCGCAACGACAGCAGAGTTGCCCACATTTTAACGTGTGCGGACTACTGGGTTGCCACCTTGCTGGATCCCCGGTACAAAGACAATGTGCCCACCTTACTTCCTACACTGGAGAGTGATAGGAAGATGCGCGATTACAAACGCACGTTGGTAGACGCGCTACTGAGAGCATTCCCAAATGTCACAGGGGAACAAGTGGAAGCCCAAGGCGAAGGCAGAGGAGGAGCAAGAGGTCGCCAACGCAGCTGTGTCACGGCCAGCTCCTCTGAGGGCAGGGTTAGCATGGCAGAGATGTGGAAAAGTTTTGTCACCACGCCACAGCTAAGTGCACCACCACCTGATACGGAACGTGTTAGCAGGAGGCAACATTTCACTAACATGGTGGAACAGTACCTGTGCACACCCCTCCACGTACTGACTGATGGTTCGGCCCCATTCAACTTCTGGGTCTCCAAATTGTCCACGTGGCCAGAGCTAGCCTTTTATGCCTTGGAGGTGCTGGCCTGCCTGGCGGCCAGCGTTTTGTCTGAACGTGTATTCAGCACGGCAGGGGGCGTCATTACAGACAAACGCAGCCGCCTGTCTACAGCCAATGTGGACAAGCTGACGTTCATAAAAATGAACCAGGCATGGATCCCACAGGACCTGTCCATCCCTTGTGCAGATTAGATATTAACTACCTCCCCTTAACGATATATTATTCTACTCCAGGGCACTTCCTCATTCAATACTATTTTTAATTTCATTTTACCATTATATTGCGGGGCAACCCAAAGTTGAATGAACCTCTCCTCTGTCTGGGTGCCGGGGCCTAAATGTGTGACAGTGGCCTGTTCCAGTGGTGGGTGACGTGAAGCCTGATTCTCTGCTATGACATGAAGACTTATTCTGTGCTGACATGAAGCCAGATTCTCTGTTACGCGACCTCTCTCCTCTGCCTGGGTGCCTGGGCCTAAATATGTGACAGTGGCCTGTTCCAGTGGTGGGTGACGTGAAGCCTGATTCTCTGCTATGACATGAAGACAGATTCTGTGCTGACATCAGGCCAGATTCTCTGTTACGGGACCTCTCTCCTCTGCCTGGGTGCCTGGGCCTAAATGTGTGACAGTGGCCTGTTCCAGTGGTGGGTGACGTGAAGCCTGATTCTCTGCTATGACATGAAGACAGATTCTGCGCTGACATAAGGCCAGATTCTCTGTTACGGGACCTCTCTCCTCTGCCTGGGTACCTAGGCCTAAATGTGTGACAGTGGCCTGTTCCAGTGGTGGGTGACGTGAAGCCTGATTCTCTGCTATGACATGAATACAGATTCTGCGCTGACATAAGGCCAGATTCTCTGTTACGGGACCTCTCTCCTCTGCCTGGGTGCCTGGGCCTAAATATGTGACAGTGGCCTGTTCCAGTGGTGGGTGACGTGAAGCCTGATTCTCTGCTATGACATGAATACAGATTCTGCGCTGACATAAGGCCAGATTCTCTGTTACAGGACCTCTCTCCTCTGTCTGGGTGCCGGGGCCTAAATATGTGACAGTGGCTTGTTCCAGTGGTGGGTGACGTGAAGCCTGATTCTCTGCTATGACATGAAGACAGATTCTGTGCTGACATAAGGCCAGATTCTCTGTTACGGGACCTCTCTCCTCTGCCTGGGTGCCTGGGCCTAAATGTGTGACAGTGGCCTGTTCTAGTGGTGGGTGACGTGAAGCCTGATTCTCTGCTATGACATGAAGACAGATTCTGTGTTGACATAAGGCCAGATTCTCTGTTACGGGACCTCTCTCCTCTGACTGGGTGCCTGGGCCTAAATGTGTTACAGTGGCCTGTTCCAGTGGTGGGTGACGTGAAGCCTGATTCTCTGCTATGACATGAAGACAGATTCTGTGCTGACATCAGGCCAGATTCTCTGTTACGGGACCTCTCTCCTCTGCCTGGGTGCCTGGGCCTAAATGTGTGACAGTGGCCTGTTCCAGTGGTGGGTGACGTGAAGCCTGATTCTCTGCTATGACATGAATACAGATTCTGCGCTGACATAAGGCCAGATTCTCTGTTACGGGACCTCTCTCCTCTGTCTGGGTGCCGGGGCCTAAATGTGTGACAGTGGCCTGTTCCAGTGGTGGGTGACGTGAAGCCTGATTCTCTGCTATGACATGAAGACTGATTCTGCGCTGACATAAGGCCAGATTCTCTGTTACGGGACCTCTCTCCTCTGCCTGGGCCTAAATGTGTGACAGTGGCCTGTTCCAGTGGTGGGTGACATGAAGCCTGATTCTCTGCTATGACATGAAGACAGATTCTGTGCTGACATCAAGCCAGATTCTCTGTTACGGGACCTCTCTCCTCTGACTGGGTGCCTGGGCCTAAATGTGTGAGAGTGGCCTGTTCCAGTGGTGGATGACGTGAAGCTTGATTCTCTGCTATGACATGAAGACAGATTCTGCGCTGACATAAGGCCAGATTCTCTGTTACGGGACCGCTCTCCTCTGTCTGGGTGCCGGGGCCTAAATGTGTGACAGTGGCCTGTTCCAGTGGTGGGTGACGTGAAGCCTGATTCTCTGCTATGACATGAAGACAGATTCTGTGCTGACATGAAGCCAGATTCTCTGCTATGGCATGAAGAGACTGATTCTGTGCTGACATGAAGCCAGATTCTTTGCTATGGCATGAAGAGACTGATTCTCTGCTGACGTGAAACCAGATTCTCTGCTATGGGACCTCTGTCCAATTGATATTGGGTCATTTTTTTATTTTTTATTATTCATTTCCCTATCCACATTTGTTTGCAGGGGATTTACCTACATGTTGCTGCCTTTTGCAGCCCTCTAGCTCTTTCCTGGGCTGTTTTACAGCCTTTTTAGTGCCGAAAAGTTCGGGTCCCCATTGACTTCAATGGGGTTCGGGACGAAGTTCGGATCGGGTTCGGATCCCGAACCCGAACATTTCCGGGAAGTTCGGCCGAACTTCTCGAACCCGAACATCCAGGTGTTCGCTCAACTCTATTGATAACCATTGATGAGTTACAAGAAAAGATGGATTAAAATAGAAAATCTGCAAAAAAGGTGCATTTTGCTTTAATCCCTGTGGAATACTTAGCAACATTTCTAAAATCAGTTTTGAATAGATTGTGGGGTGTAGTTTCTAAAATGTAATTTATGGGTGGTCTCTTTTATGTGAGCTACTCAAAGTGACTTCAGTACTGAACTGGTCCTTAAAAAAGTTCATTTTGGAAATGTTCTTGATAATTTAAAAAATTGCTTCTAAAACCTTCTAACGTCCTAAAAAAAAAAAATACATTACCAAAATAATGCCAACATAAAGAAGACATATGGTGAATGTTAATTAATATGCTTTTATGGGGTATCACTATCTGTCTTAAAAGCAGAGAGATTCAAATCTAGATAATAATGAAATTTTCCAAATTTTCTGTAACTTTTGGATTTTTTTTATAAAGAGAGGTACAACCTATTGACTCAAATTTGCCATTAACATGGTATGCAATGTGTCACAAGAAAACAGTCTCAGAATGGCTTGGATCTGTAAAATCATTCCAAAGTTTACCACATAAAGCGACACATGTCAGATTTGCAAAATTAGGCTTGGTCAGGAAGCAGGCAAATGGCCGGGTCTGGAAGTGGTTAATTGCGGGTTTTATTATGGTTGTAGACTTGTTTTATTTGCAAGTGTAGTCCCTGATGGTAAAGCTACATCAACAACTTAAACCAAATTTATTACAGTGGCTAAGGCTGGATGATAAATCACTTAGTGTAACTTTATACTAACTATTGATTTTCTTAGCATGCAATAAAATTTTACATCGCAATTGAGGCATAAATAGGCCGTACCTATATCCCACTACGCCACACCTCCTTGGCGAGCTAGGCTCTAAAGATGTCTCTAAAACTAGATATGTCAAATTGTACCAGATTTTGGTACAGTTTATGACAATATCTATGTGCACTCACATTAGTAAATGTGGGCCTATGTGGATAAATAAAGACAACCGCTATAATAAGCATTTTTATTTTTTCAATACATCATATTCTTTTCTTTCTCATTCAATAAGCCACATGTGTAAAATGAATAAAATAATAAAGGCACCACACCTCTAGTCATTATGATTAAGTACTTAAGACCACTTTGTTCCAGGCTAATATTTTTCAAGTATAACAGAGCCCACGTCAAATAATCCCTAGTGAACTATAAAACTATGTTCCATTAGCAATGATGTTTTCTTTGTATAAACTGTGAGAAGCTGCTAATTTCATGGGGAAATCCTGTGAAATAGAATATACACCTACGGTAAGTAAAAAAACAACAACTTGCATTACCCAGATTAGATCTGTCTGCATTACAAGAACATTTATTTGCCACACAGCCTGAATAATATGAATATGAAGAGTACAACAATGGGTTCTAATGTCCTTGATTTTTAAAAAATTTTCCATGACTGATTTAAAACCGCCATCAACCGGTCCTACACTATGAGGAAGACTGGTTGCCACCAGTCTTCCTCTGCCTAGACTTGAGTAGGTGGAGTCTCACTATACAAGCCTATGATACACCATCATGGCTGAGCAGCCTGACAGGAAAACTCACCAATTTGTAATTATATGCAAGTGCCAGAGTGTAGTGTATAGTGAGACCCTGTTCTCTTACAAACTAGGCAGCTCTGCAAGTGGTGGCAACCAGTATTGCTCACATGCTAGGACAGATTGCTGGCAACCATTTTAAATCATTCCCGAAGAAACCCTGCTTATAGTGGAGAATACAGTGCCTCACACAGGATCAGGGCCTACATGATAGCAAATTCAGTGTCTATAGGTCTGTATTCCAATCCCATGCACTTCAGTCTGTGCGCCACTGTAAAGGGTGCATGGGCAGCGAGGCCCTGAGGAGCCAGAGCAGAGGATTGGAGTGGTAGTGGCTCTGATGATGATTAGAGATGAGCGAATTTTTCAAAAATTAGATTCGGACAGTTCGCCGAATTTTTCAAAAACATTTGGTTCTATCCAAATTTATTTGCAACGAATCGTGTAAAAAAACTGCTATTTCCTGGCTGCAGAGAGATTTTATAGTGGTGTAGAACACTGTGCCTTGCAGTAACATGCATAGGGAGCCTGCTCTGGTAGAGAAATAATACTGTGAGTCCGTATGACATGCAGATAACAGGCGTCACTCTTAGAATCACTGCATACTTCACTTATTTGGGCAGTCATGGGGCAAAAACTGACCAAATAACTTAAGTATGAACTCAGTCTTACAGTTCGATGTTAGAGCCAAGAAGAAGGACACTCTTTTTACAACGTCGTCAGCTGATTCCACATAGAAGTCTACAGAACCTGTTGTATTAAATGCTTATACAAGTAGAGTGGAGAGGGTGTCAGCAGTAAGTTTGTGCTAATGTCACTGATTATTTTGCCCTTCCTCTAATCCACCAGAACAATAACCCACAAAAACGGATCCTGTCTGTTAAGCATCCGCCTTCACTCGGTCAGAATTTGGTGAGTAATCCATCAGTATTGCTAATGCCCCAAAAAAACAGGAGTGGATCCAAAACAGAGATGACACATGAATGGAATATTTGCATGTGTTCTGTGTTTTGTACCAACTCCTGCTTTTGGCTACCAAATCACAAGCCAATTCTGATGGGACCATACAGGCCTTATAGCTGCTACAGAGACAGGATCCATTGTGCGTCTCATTTTTCCTTTCTACTGACAGATCAGAAGAAGGATCAAATAAATGATGATGTCAGCCAGGCCAAAAGGCAAAATAGTGGCCCAGTCATGAATTGGGGAGGGTGGGAACAGCATGAGAAGTCCACAGAGTGGCCCTATGAAATAGTGGTGAGGTGGAAGCAGCATGAGGAGACCACAAAGTAGGACAATGACAGAGCGTGGAGGTGGCGGCAGCAGCAGCATCAGGAGGAGGCCACAGAGTGGCACAATGACAGTGTGGCGGTGGCAACAGCAGAATCTGGAGACCACAGAGTGGCAAGGTGACATAGTGTGGAGGTGACAGCAGCATCAGGAGACCACAGAGTGGCAAGGTGACATAGTGTGGAGGTGGCAGCAGCATCAGGAGACCACAAAGTGACCCGGTGACAGAGTGGGGAGGTAGGTGGCAATACGAGTACCAGCTGAAGATGGTGGATGAAAGAAGGAGCACTTGGCATCAGATGTGTGGAATCAGATGAAACATCCCAAGTCGATTCGCATAAAACTTTGTTTCAATACTGTACATAGCGAGCGCTCTTTACAGTATTAGAATGTATTGGCTCCGATGAGCCAAAGTTATTACTTCACAAAGTCTCACGAGACTTCACATAATGACTTCAGAAATTGATTTATACTGTAAAAATAAATTCCCGGACTCGGGTTCGGTTCCAAGTTTTATGCGAATCGACTTTGGATGTTCCATTTAAAGTCGATTCGCTCATCCCTAGTAACTATGGCCCCCGCCGCACTAAACACCCGCTCTGATGCCACACTACTGGCCGGGCAGGACAGCTTTTTCAGGGCAAACTCTGCAAGTTGTGGCCACAAATCCAGTTTTCCTGCCCAGTAGTCCAGCGGATCTTCAATGTGGGGTGGCAGGATACTGTCCAAGTATTCCACCACCTGCTGGTTCAGATCCTGCTCCAGGTCTAGCTGCTGCTGCTGGTGAGTAGTTTCTTCACTAAGTGGGTGAAGAAAGCTGCTCATCAGCGACTCAAGACCAAAGTTGCTGCTTATGGAGCTATGGCAGAAGAACGTGAGCGCAGAGCGCCCCCCTGGTCAGACCTGCGAGAGGATGGACGATGGCACAGATAGGCAGCGGCCAACTCACTACATAGGATGTCTCTAGTAGTTCAGTTTGTCCTCCCTCTCAGTGGGTTTTTGGACCGGTAGCGAGGGTCCAACAAGGTGGAGAACCAGAAGTCATCCCTCTGCTGAGTGGTGACAATTCGGATGTCACTATGCAAGCAAGTGAGCATGCATCGGGCCATTTGTGCAAGTGATTCAGAGGGACTCCCTGCCTCCATCTCCACTGCATATTACCATGGTGTATCTGGGTCCTCTGCCTCGTCTTCCTCATCATCCTGTAGCTCCTCTGGCTGCTCCTGCTTCTCCTCTCCTGTCACCTGTGTGTAAAAACCACCCATTTCGCTACACATTGCTTGTGCTCCAATGTCCTCCTCCAGTTTGGCCCCCACAGGGCTCATGTGGCCGTGAGATCTAGGTGCCACGTCTCCAGTCCCCTAACCAGCCAGATTTACCAGCATCTGTTCCAGGACATGAAGCTGTGGAATGAGGTTGTTCATCCCTTAGTCCTGGCGACTGACAAATAACATGGCCTCCTCAAAGGGCCAGAGCAAATGGCATGAGCTGACACTGGCTGACATCAAAGTTACACAGAGTAGTACTCTTGTCCGCTTGGATCAAGAAATTAATCATTTAGGACCTTTCTCTGTTCATACAGTCTGTCCAACATATGGAGGGTGGAATTCCAACGGGTGGAAACTTCGCATATCAGCCTATGTTGGGGGATGCCGTTCTACCGCTGCAGTTCAAGGAGGGTGTGCTTTGTGGTGTACGAGTGGCTGAAGTGCATGCAAAGTTTCCTGGCCATTTTTAGGATGTCTTACAGATGGGTGGAAGACTTCAGGAACCGCTTGGCAACCAGAGTGAACATGTGTGCCATGCAGGGTGCATGGCTCAGCCCTCCTTGATGCAGTGCGGACACCATGTTCTTCCCATTGTCGGTCACCATGGTTCCTAATTTGAGTTGTCGCGGAGAAAGTCAGGATTTGATTTCTTGATGAAGAACACGGAGCAGTTCCTCCCCTGTGTGACTCCGTTTGCCCAGGCAAACGTAGGTGCAGAACAGCATGACACCACTGTGCCATGCACATGTGGTATGCTGGAGGAGCACTGTGAATTGTCCCTGCAGTGGAGGCTGAGGACACGGTGGAGGATGAGGAGGCAGAGACGGACATTGTCGCAGAACCATAGGTGTGACAATGTGGAGGCGGAAGCGGCGTGACCTGGCCAAGTTGCTAATGTGGCTCTGCAGGAACCACATTCACCCAGTGGGTCGTAAAGGACATGTATTTTCCCTGACTGTAGTCACAGCTCCACACGTTGGCGCTGCCGTGCACTTTGGCAGACACCGACAGGCTCAAGGACTGGCCCACCTTCTGTTCTACATGTGTGTGTAGAGCTGGTACTGCCTTTTTGGCAAATAAATGACAGCTTGGGACTCTCCACCTCAGCTCGGCACAAGCCATCAGTTCTCTGAAAGGTCCAAAGTCCACCACTTGGAAAGGGAGGGACTGCAGCACCAGCAACTTGGACAGGAGAAGATTCATCTTCTGTGCCGTTGATGAGTGCACGCATACTGTTGTCTCTTGACAATCGCTTTGGTGATCGATTGCTAACGAAATGACTGACGAGGAGTAAGAGGAGGAGTAGGAGGAGGAACAGGAGCATCAAGACCAGTAGATGATAGGAAGGGCAGCTCCCTCCGATTAAGGTGGTGGAGCCTTGACTGCCTGAAACCGGGTGTGTGCCACTGGGTGATGCAGCGGTTGCTGTGGCAGGCTGGACCACCACATCAGAGCCATGGTTCTCCCAGGCCACTTTATGGTGATGCTGCATATGTTGATGCAGGGCCCTGGTGCCAACATTGCACCCTGGCCATGCTTCACCTTCTGCCCACAGATTCTACATATAGCCATGTTCATCTCCTCTGGCGGCTTAAAAAAAAACTGCCACACTGCCGAGTAGGTAATTTTACCCCCAACACTACGAACTGACTGACTGCTACCGCCGCTGCTTCTGTGAACCCGTGCACCACTACTTTCCAGGCAGGTAGGCTAGTGCGAAGCGGGTGGTCTACTCCAGGCACGTTTGATTCCCGACCTCCCACTGCTGCCACCCTGCTGACTCCCGGCCACGCTTGCGACTTGCTGGCTCTGCTTGACGGGCAAGCTGCCACCCTCTTCTCCCAATGATGATGAAGCCCCTAATTCACCCGTCTCCCAAGTGCAATCAGCTACATCATCATCATCGAGTACTGTCTGCACGTCACTGATGTCCACCTGGTCTCTGGGTCAGGAGCCTCACCGCTCGCAACACCAGTTCCTTCGCCATTCTCCTCATCACTACTTGCCCGCCTAGCGGAGGAAGCGGTGGATGTCTCCTCCACATCTTGGCTGGCCAGTAGCCGCTGACTGTTCTCTAGTAGCTCGTCCTCGCTGTATAGTGGGGCTGAGCCCACAGCATATAATACTTCTCTGGCTGAAGGAAAAGGACAGAGGCAGGTTGAGGACAGGTGAGAGCATAGGACCTGCTCCTGGGCCATGACCAACTAAGGGTTGTGTCCTACAAACCCAGCGACTCTTGGCTGGGGGTGTCTGATGTCACTTGGGACGAAGTGGATGACCGACTCAACCATTCAAGAACCGCTGGGTTGCTGGTTAATACACTACCGCTAGATGACATCGGGAACTCAGGCCTCTAGCTGTGACTCCTGCTGCCACCCCCCTTACTCTGCTGCAACCTGTGCGTGCACCAGAAACATTTAGGTCTCTGCCACTCACCTGTGCAGGGCCTGACACTTCTCTGTCTGACATACTGTTATATCAAATAAATAAATAAAAAGGAAATTAAAACACCCTAAAAAAGTCTGTATTTTTTTCGCTTCACCACACAATGTCTAATAAGCCCTTTTTTCTTTTCCACTAATACACACCAAAAAGGGCTGTAAGTTTCTCACTTTACCACACAACGGCAAATACTTTTTTTGTGCCACTAATAGATGCAAAAAAATGGCTTTCGAACATATAACTGCACTGCTGAATGGCAAATATATTTTTCTTTTGCCACCAATACACGACAAAAAGGGTTTTAGAACATATAACTGCACCGCTGAACGGCATATATATTTTTCTTTTTAACTCTTATACACGACACAAAAGGCTTTAGAATATATAACTGCACCACTGAAAGGAAAATATTTTTTTCTTTTGCACTAATACACGACAAAAAGGGCTTTAAAACATATAACTGCACCGCTGAATGGCTAATAGGCCCTTATGTTTTTTCACTTATACACGACACAAAAGGCTTTAGAATATATAACTGCACCGCTGAATGGCAAATATATTTTTATTTTGCCACTAATACACGCTAGAAAAGGCTTTAGAACATATAACTTCACCGCTGAACAGCAAATATATTTTACTTTTGCCACTAATGCGCGACAAAAAGGGCTTTAGAACATACAGTCGTGGCCAAAAGTTTTGAGAATGACACAAATATTAGTTTTCACAAAGTTTGCTGCTAAACTGCTTTTAGATCTTTGTTTCAGTTGTTTCTGTGATGTAGTGAAATATAATTACACGCACTTCATACGTTTCAAAGGCTGTTATCGACAATTACATGACATTTATGCAAAGAGTCAGTATTTGCAGTGTTGGCCCTTCTTTTTCAGGACCTCTGCAATTCGACTGGGCATGCTCTCAATCAACTTCTGGGCTATTTCCTCACTGATAACAACCCATTCTTTCATAATCACTTCTTGGAGTTTGTCAGAATTAGTGGGTTTTTGTTTGTCCACCCGCCTCTTGAGGATTGACCACAAGTTCTCAAAGGGATTAAAATCTGGGGAGTTTCCAGGCCATGGACCCAAAATGTCAACGTTTTGGTACCTGAGCCACTTAGTTATCATTTTTGCCTTATGGCACGGTGCTCCATCGTGCTGGAAAATGCACTGTTCTTCACCAAACTGTTGTTGGATTGTTGGAAGAAGTTGCTGTTGGAGGGTGTTTTGATACCATTCTTTATTCATGGCTGTGTTTTTGGGCAAAATTGTGAGTGAGCCCACTCCCTTGGATGAGAAGCAACCCCACACATGAATGGTCTCAGGATGCTTTACTGTTGTCATGACACAGGACTGATGGTAGCGCTCACCTTTTCTTCTCCGGACAAGCCTTTTTCCAGATGCCCCAAACAATCGGAAAGAGGCTTCATCAGGGAATATGACTTTGCCCCAGTCCTCAGCAGTCCATTCACCATACTTTCTGCAGAAGATCAATCTGTCCCTGATTTTTTTTTGGAGAGAAGTGGCTTCTTTGCTGGCCTTCTTGACACCAGGCCATCTTCCAAAAGTCTTCGCCTCACTGTGCGTGCAGATGCGCTCACACCTGCCTGCTGCCATTCCTGAGCAAGCTCTGCACAGCTGAATCCCACAGCTGAATCCTCTTTAGGAGACGATCCTGGCGCTTGCTGGACTTTCTTGGACGCCCTGAAGCCTTCTTAACAAGAATTGAACCTCTTTCCTTGAAGTTCTTGATGATCCTATAAATTGTTGATTGAGGTGCAATCTTAGTAGCCACAATATCCTTGCCTGTCATGCTATTTTTATGCAATGCAATGATGGCTGCACACGTTTCTTTGCAGGTCACCATGGTTAACAATCGAAGAACAATGATTTTAAGCATTACCCTCCTTTTAACATGTCAAGTCTGCCATTTTAACCCAATCAGCCTGACATAATGATCTCCAGCCTTGTGCTCGTCAACATTCTCACCTGAGTTAAAAAGACGATTACTGAAATTATCTCAGCAGGTCCTTTAATGACAGCAATGAAATGCAGTGGAAAGGTTTTTTTGGGATTAAGTTAATTTTCATGGCAAAGAAGGACTATGCAATTCATCTGATCACTCTTCATAACATTCTGGAGTATATGCAAATTGCTATTATAAAAACTTTTCCAATTTCCAATATTTATCTAATTCTCAAAACTTTTGGCCACGACTGTATAACTGCACCACTGAACGGCAAATAAAAAAAAATTGTGCCGCTAATACACGCCAAAAAGGGCTGTAATTTTCTCACTTTACCACACGACGACTAATAAGCCCTTTTTCCCACTAATACAAGCCCAAAAATCCTTTAGAACATATAACTGCACTGCACAAGGGCATATGAGACGTATAAATATTTCCTTGTAATAAACCCTGTTAATAGCTGTATCAAACAGCACTTGCACCCCAATAACAAGAACGGTTTGCTGAACTCACAGAGCTGTATAATGGCAATTTGGATCCTCAGTCAGCGCAGCAATGTGTAATTGGATTGTTCCCATTACCAAGGCTGTAACCTCCCCTACTGAACCCTGTTCTACATAAATGCTGTGGAATGATTCCTCCCTATCCTTTCCCTACACATTGAATAATCTTTCCCTGAACTTGTAAATCTTTTTTTAGCACAGTGAAGTCCTTCCTAGCACTGTCCTTAGCGCCTGCTGCCATCTCTCCCTGCACTAAGTACACTGAAAAATGGCAGAATCCAAGATGGCTGAGGCTATTTATAGGGCTGTGACATCACAGGGTTGGCTGGCTGCTGATTGGCTGCATGAATGGCATTATGGGTGATCCTGCGTTCCCAGAGTTCCTGCAGCAGCCATTTTAGGAAAAAATGCAATTCGTTACCACGAAGTGTGAGGAAGTTTGGATTCGGTGCGAATCGAATTTTTCCTGAAATACGGAGCAAATTCCACGTCGTCAACTTAAATTCGCTCATCTCTAATGATTATGTGTCACGGTATACTTCCTCAAGCTGTCTCTCTCTGAGGTTGGTGCAGTGAAGGAGGGGCACCCTATATTCCTTTGAGGCACTCCATATAGTTGTGGGCTCCCTTGAGGGGTTTGCCCTTCATGTTAAATGTCCATGTAGGCGCAAGGCAGGGCTTGAAATGCTGTAATAGCCAGCGTGTGGTGTTGGGAGAGTCAGTAACAGGCCAGATTATTCTTAACAAAAGTATCTCTTTACTGTGCACTAAATAACAGTTGTAGTACATCCAGCAGTTATCTGTACACAGTGAAAATTCCATCCGGATGTCCATGCATGAGCTAGTAGTCTACAGCAATGGCCCTCTGATTACTCTTTCTCTTGCTACAGTCTCTAGTACTGGGATCTCTGGCTATCAACTGTAATCTATCACAATGTCACAATTCGTACAGTAGTGTGTGATTCCAATAATATGACTGGCAAAATCATACCTGAAGTGTGCATATCTCCATTGCAGAAGGGTCTAAGAATGCTGTACATTAATCACCTTGCTGACTGAAATTTTATATGTATAAGGGCTCATGCACACGACCGTATACCCTCCGAGACATATGGTCAGTGAGCGAGCATACATTGTGTGCACGGGAACGCACAGCATCATAGGTTACAATATTATGAGTGTGGGACGATAGCCCTGCGCGTTGCCCGATGCGCACAGCATCATAGTAACCTATGATGCTGTGCGCTGCGCATGATGTATGCCTCTCCGGGACATATGGCCCGTTCACGGACCGTATGTCTCAGAGGGCATACGATCGTGTGCATGAGCCCTAAACCCGAGTTTATAATAAGCGATGACTTTTTTATTACACCATAAACAAATTGGTAATAAGGACCTTGAGAGTGAATGTAGTTTGTAGGTACAGTCAGGTCCATAAATATTGGGACATCGACACAATTTTAACATTTTTGGCTCCATACACCACCACAATGGATTTGAAATGAAGCGAACAAGATGTGCTTTAACTGCAGACTGTCAGCTTTAATTTAAGGGTATTTACATCCAAATCAGGTGAACGGTGTAGGAATTACAACAGTTTGCATATGTGCCTCCCACTTGTTAAGGAACCAAAAGTAATGGGACAGAATAATAATCATAAATCCAACTTTCACTTTTTAATACTTGATTGCAAATTCTTTGCAGTCAATTACAGCCTGAAGTCTGGAATGCATAGACATCACCAGATGCTGGGTTTCATCCCTGGTGATGCTCTGCCAGGCCTCCACTGCAACTGTCTTCAGTTCCTGCTTGTTCTTGGGGCATTTTCCCTTCAGTTTTGTTTTCAGCAAGTGAAATGCATGCTCAATCGGATTCAGGTCAGGTGATTGACTTGGCCATTGCATAACATTCCACTTCTTTCCCTTAAAAAACGCTTTGTTTGCTTTTGCAGTATGCTTTGGGTCATTGTCCATCTGCACTGTGAAGCGCCGTCCAATGAGTTCTGAAGCATTTGGCTGAATATGAGCAGATAATATTGCCCGAAACACTTCAGAATTCATCCTGCTGCTTTTGTCAGCAGTCACATCATCAATAAATACAAGACAACCTGTTCCATTGGCAGCCATACATGACACTACCACCACCATGCTTCACTGATGAAGTGGTATGCTTAGGATCATGAGCAGTTCCTTTCCTTCTCCATACTCTTCTCTTCCCATCACTCTGGTACAAGTTGATCTGTCCATAGAATGTTGTTTCAGAACTGTGAAGGCTTTGTTAGATGTCGTTTGGCAAACTCTAATCTGGCCTTCCTGTTTTTGAGGCTCACCAATGTTTTACATCTTGTGGTGAACCCTCTGTATTCACTCTGGTGAAGTCTTCTCTTGATTGTTGACTTTGACACACATACACCTACCTCCTGGAGAGTGTTCTTGACCTGGCCAACTGTTTTTAAGGGTGTTTTCTTCACCAGGGAATGAATTCTTCGGTCATCCACCACAGTTGTTTTCCGTGGTCTTCCAGGTCTTTTGGTGTTGCTGCGCTTACCGGTGCGTTCCTTCTTTTTAAGAATGTTCCAAACAGTTGTTTTGGCCACACCTAATGTTTTGCTATCTCTCTGATGGGTTTGTTTGTTTTTTTCAGCCTAATTATAGCTTGCTTCGCTGATAATGACAGCTCTTTGGATCTCATCTTGAGAGTTGACAGCAACAGATTCCAAATGCAAATAGCACACTTGAAATGAACTCTGGACCTTTTATCTGCTCATTGTAATTGGGAAAAATGAGGGAATAACACACACCTGGCCATGGAACAGCTGAGAAGCCAATTGTCCCATTACTTTTGGTTCCTTAACAAGTGGGAGGCACATATGCAAACTGTTGTAATTCCTACACCGTTCAACGGATTTGGATGTAAATAACCTGAAATTAAAGCTGACAGTCTGCAGTTAAAGCACATCTAGTTTGTTTCATTTGAAATGCATTGTGGTGGTGTATAGAGCCAAAAATGTTATAATTGTGTGAATGTCCCAATATTTATGGACCTGACTGTATTTTATTTTTGCTAGTGGTTCAGTAAGTCTTGTCTAGCAAACTGCAAAAAAACTTTTCTGGTAACTTCAAAAGAAATGTTAAATCCAGAAATGAATATACAATTTAGACTCAACTTCATAAAAAGTGGTTAAAAATGATGCACAAACTTCACATTTAATAATATTCAGACAACGATGCTCTCAGGCCTGATCTCATGGGAAAGAAACAAATAAGCAAATCTTTCCTTCCCAATTTCCCACTATGCGCAAATGTTTGGTTCACAGCCAGGATAATAAGTCAAAATCTTAAGAATGCTTCTGTCTCATAGAATTTGGTTTTTCATGTCTTTTGTACAAAGAACAAAATGCTTTTTTCTTACTTACATCGCTTACATCTCTTACCAAAGATGCGCATTATTGAGCCATCCTGTGTCAGTATTATTTTCTTAATTAAACATAAGCCTCATGCAGACAACTGTATCTGATTTTCAGTCCTTTAAAAAAACAGATCCTTGAAAACAGATAATTCTGTGTGTATTCTAGGGCTTTTTTCTCACTCCCATCAATAGAAATAGCTATACTCATCCTAAAAAATGGACAAGAATAGAACCTATGCTGAGATTCTAGGAATGGGAACATGTATCTGTAAAAAAAACAGATGTGAGAATAGCCCCATTGACTTGTATGGATTAGTGTGCTATGCTATCCACTGAAGAAAAATACAGCCACGTCCCCTTATTATGGGAAAATTGTGCTCTGAGCTGACCGGGTCAAGACCCAGTACAACAGAGGCAGATATGTTGTCTTATTAAAGAGTGCCAAGCAGGCCTGTTCTGCCATGAGGTAAGATGATTATCTCGCCTCATGCAGCGGGCCCCCCTGCCTCTGATGGGTGCAGCAGTTCAAGGCAGGGCATAAGAGTCTATGGCTCCCGTTTCGGTCGTTCAGCCTCAGGCCACTAAGCCGCAGTAGAACTCTGCAGGAGGTCTCGATGACATCACCATGACTTCCTGTCACGGGTCATAAGCAGTGCAAAGACTGTGGCAACTCAGGCCACAGATGAGAAGAGACCTGTTGCCTGCATCACAGACGGCGGCAGGGAGCGGGACACTGCTTAACGCAGCAGTCCCGTGCGCCATGTTCAGTGGTGATCAGCAGACGGTGCTTTCCATTCACCCGCTGCAGTCCTGGGCTCTGTCTGTTTGGGTGCTGTAGACCAATCCTAGCCCTCCTGCGCATATATAAGTGGCTCAGCCCCCTTTCTAGATGCCTCAGTGTCAAGGTCATTGTGTCCTGCTAAGGTTCCTGATTCCCACTTGTGTTCCTGACTCATCTGTATTCCTGGACTCTGCTACCTGTAAGATCCCTGCCGGTTTGCCTTGACTCTCCTGTTGCCGACCCAGATTGCCTGACCTGTATCTGTGCCGCCTGCCCTGCCTTTTTGCCTGTCTGACTACACCTCTGTCTCATCCTTCGGTACTGCACCTCTGGTACCTATCTCAGGTACCTTCTGGTCTGCCTCGTGTGCCTATCCTCCTCAAGAGGTAGCAACCTGGTGTTCCCCTCGGGAAAGTCTATCCCCTTCATCGGGTATTGTGAATATCCAGGGGTTTAGACAACACCCTTAGAGGAGGTAGGACACGTGGCACAGTGGGTTCACACCCGCTGGTTCTTGACAACATGTGAGTATTCTGTTTTAAGTGTATATATGTTGGAACTGTTGGTGGGGGTGGGGGAGAGCATTATATATACTACCAATACAGAGAAACATTATATATACTACCACTATAGAGGGGGCCATTATTTATAAATATATATATATATATATATATATATATATATATATATATACACACACTGTATTGTAAGAAATTGTTCTCTCTCAGGGGTTGGCAATGACAGACTTCTCATCAAACAGGGAGTTTTCAAGCTTAAACAGTGCTTTATTTGTCACACAGCACATCACACTTCCAGGTTTGGCATCACTTGGCACCATGAAGTCACAGCTTCACATCACAATGTGTTACATCAACACAAAACAACAAACGCTTGCCCGGCTAGGTACTCACTATACAGAGGTCTCCCCAACTCACCTCTAGATCAGTGTTCACACTGCGGTATTTGGCTTCGGTCACACAGCCTTCTAGATATGACCAATAAAACCCACCAGTCTTCCTGGTGGAAGCAGTGAAATACCTTGGGGAGATATGGTCCAGTAGTCCTCCTAACTCTGACCGTGCGACACCTCTCTTCTTCAGGCATCGCTGGGTCCCCCCAAACTCAGGCTTCCTCAGCCTTGTGGCGCCAAGCTCTCCTGGCTGGAGCAACACAGAGCCTCTGCAGGCTTCCTTCCCAAATTCCTCTCAATTCCCTCAACTCAGGCTTCCTCAGCCTTGTGGCCCCAAGCCCTCCTTGCTGGAACCACACAGGCCCTGTTCAAGTCTGTTCACTGGGGCCTAACTCCTCCTCTCACACACTGAGGATTCCTTTATCCCCAAGTGATTATCACACCTGGCCTCACCTAAGGTTTCCTGCACCATTCTAGGAGCCACATATCTTCCCTCTTCATATATGAGGCCTGTCACTGACTCAAAATATATATATATATATATATATATATATATATATATACAGTACAGACCAAAAGTTTGGACACACCTTCTCATTCAAAGAGTTTTCTTTAATTTGATGACTATGAAGGCATCAAAACTATGAATTAACACATGTGGAATTATATACATAACAAACAAGTGTGAAACAACTGAAAATATGTCATATTCTAGGTTCTTCAAAGTAGCCACCTTTTGCTTTGATTACTGCTTTGCACACTCTTGGCATTCTCTTGATGAGCTTCAAGAGGTAGTCCCCTGAAATGGTCTTCCAACAGTCTTGAAGGAGTTCCCAGAGATGCTTAGCACTTGTTGGCCCTTTTGCCTTCACTCTGCGGTCCAGCTCACCCCAAACCATCTCGATTGGGTCCAGGTCCGGTGACTATGGAGGCCAGGTCATCTGGCGCAGCACCCCATCACTCTCCTTCATGGTCAAATAGCCCTTACTTTCAAAGTTTTCCCAATTTTTCGGCTGATTGACTGACCTTCATTTCTTAAAGTAATGATGGCCACTCGTTTTTATTTACTTAGCTGCTTTTTTCTTGCCATAATACAAATTCTAACAGTCTATTCAGTAGGACTATCAGCTGTGTATCCACCTGACTTCTCCTCAACGCAACTGATGGTCCCAACCCCATTTATAAAGGCAATAAATCCCACTTATTAAACCTGACAGGGCACACCTGTGAAGTGAAAACCATTTCAGGTGACTACCTCTTAAAGCTCATCAAGAGAATGCCAAGAGTGTGCAAAGCAGTAATCAAAGCAAAAGGTGGCTACTTTGAAGAACCTAGAATATTACATATTTTCAGTTGTTTCACACTTGTTTGTTATGTATATAATTCCACATGTGTTAATTCATAGTTTTGATGCCTTCATAGTCATGAAAATAAAGAAAACTCTTTGAATGAGAAGGTGTGTCCAAACTTTTGGTCTGTACTGTATATATATATACTGTATATATACACAAGTGAAACTCGAAAAATTTGAATATCGTGCAAAATTAATTTATTTCAGTAATGCAATTTAAAAGGTGAAACTAACATATGGGATAGACTCATTACATGCAAAGTGAGATATTTCAAGCTTTTATTTGTTATAATTTGGATGATTATGGCTTACAGCTTATGAAACCCCAATGTCACAATTTTGAGGTACCCTTTGCTCAGGGGGTATGGATTAATTAGCTGACTAGAGTGTGACACTTTGAGCCAAGAATATTGAACCTTTTCATAAAATTCTAATTTTAAGCTGCATTAATGCAATTCATTTTAATTTGCATTACTGAAATAAATAGACTTGTGTACGACATTCAAATTTTTCGAGTTTATCCTGTATATACATATATATATATATACACACACAATACAGGGAGCTATTATATATATATGACTATATTGGAAAGAACCAGGGTCATTGTTTGGTACACAGGAGTATACTTATAACAAGAGACAGTTGCTGACCACCCACAGATTTTTTAGGCTAAACAGATAATTATGTCCTAAAATGCAGAAACATTGTGTTCATGTGCTTATAATAAGGCAGAACACTATATTTTGTTTCTCTATGCCTAATTCAATCTGTATACGGATAAAAAGTGTGGATAAACTGCACAACGAATTCCAGAATCTAATTGGATTAAATGACTGAGGATGAAACTAGGAGAAAGTGTTTAATGGTCCTTAAAAAATCATTTAGCCTGTGGGAAAATACACTATAATAGAACAAATCTGTCAGAGCAGCTTGTGAGCAGGGAGTGTTCTAAAAAGTGACGGGTGGCTCTACATCAAAAAAATAAATTAGACAAGAAAGATTAGGGATTACAGACGAAATCTGGTTTTATGTTATCTTTCAGAAAACATTAAGGCAGATGTTACTGCATCCTAGTTGTTTCCAAATCTAAAACTTTCCTACAGTCAACCAGTAAACCCATCCATTCTCCATAGTCTGTAAGTTAAGATAAAATACTTTTTTTTATATCTCTTTGGCTTTCTCTTGCTGTCATAGTTATCATCATTCTCTGAAATGTTGCTTATGCCTTTGCATAATTGGCAAATCATTTCTGTTCTATTTGATTAGTTGATTTCTGTTTCTTCATGAGATATTTTGCTTGGCATCTAAAGCTTTACAAGAGCATACTGCACTGAATCAATCACATTTACCGCAAGCTGATGCTATTAAATGTCAGTCCTTTTGTATATGTCCCCTTATACATTGTTTACAGTGTCCCAGAGTCCTCATATTAAGATTTGCAGGAAGCTGTTGGAAGGTAATCAATGGGTTGGATTTACTAATCCTATGTAGTAAACTCAGGCCTGATTCACACAACTGGACTCGTTACAGGAAACACAACCCATGTGTCGGCCACATCTCGAGGACAGACTGCGGCTCCCCTGACCTGATGATGTGAGTACAGTACAACAGACCCACGATCAGATAGGAGCTGACTCTATCATAAATCACTATGATGCAGTCAGTTCAGGTCAGTGGAGATTCATTCGGGCCAGGAAATGCAACCGACACATGGTGTGCTTCCCAAGCATTGTCATGTGAATTAGGTCTAAGGGCTGAATTAAACTGCCTGATGTTTTGGCAGTGCAAGCACCAATGGATGATAGCTAATACATCCATCAGTGCTTGTTTGCTCAGACCTGAATACACAGGCTGATGCAAACTAAATGTGGAGGAACGATTGCTACTGCAAGCTATGAATGCTTGTTCCCGATAATTAGCCCAAAAATCATGCAGTCTAATGGGGCCATTAGACTGACTTTCTAGACATGCACCAGATTTGCACGGGGCCTGATGCTGGATAATAAAATTGGTGCATAGCAAACACTTTTATCTAATGTTATATAGAGATGTCGCAAACATAAAATTTTCCGTTCGCGAACGGCGAACGAGAATTTCCGCCAAAATGTTCACAAACGGGCGAACCGCCATAGACTTCAATAGGCAGGTGAATTTTAAAACCGACAGGGACTCTTTCTGGCCACAATAGTGATGGAAAGGTTGTTTCAAGGGGACTAACACCTGGACTGTGGCATGCCGGAGGGGGATCCATGGCAAAACTCTCATGGAAAATTACGTAGTTGACGCACAGTAGGGTTTTAATCCATAAAGGGCATAAATCCGCTAAATTCCTAAATTGTTTGGAATAACGTGCTTTAAAACATCCAATGTGTGTATACGATCAGGTATGATGTTGTATCGATCAGGTAGTGTAAGGGTTACGCCCGCTTCCCAGTGACAGACCAAACTCCCCGTTTACCGCACCGCAAACAACCGCAAACAGTCCATTTGCACAAGGTTGGATACCAAGCTAGCCATGTCCCGTTCTTTGTCCTCACTGACGTCATTGAAGGTCTCTTCCTCCACCCAGCCACGTACAACACCAAGGGTCCCCGAAAGGTGATAACAAGCCCCCTGGGACGCCTGCTGTGGTTGGTCTTCCACCTCCTCAAAGCCACCTTCCTCCTCTGACTCCTCTTCTTCAGACTCCTCTGTCTGCATTGCCGCAGGTCCAGCAATCGACGACGACAAGGCTGCTTCTGGTGGTGATGGTGACCACAACTCTTCCTCTTCATGCTCATCTACGGCCTGATCCAGCACTCTTCGCAGGGCACGCTCCAGAAAAAACGCATATGGGATGAGGTCGATGATGTTGCCTTGGGTTTGACTGACCAGGTTTGTCACCTCCGCAAAAGGACGCATGAGCCTACAGCCATTGTGCATAAGCATTCAGTAACGCGGCCAAAGAATACCCAGCTCCGCAGAGGCTGTCCTCTTTTTTTTAAAATTAAAAAATACTGTTCTTACCAGTTTAATCTCTGTTTTGTCCCCTATCAGGGGCCGGTGTATGGAATAGATTTTAGGAACCGGGAGATAGAAAAAGATGGTTGGTCGGTCCTCTTACTTCCAATTTGGGGCACTGCGCGTGCGCCGTGCAATGTACTGTGCCACCCTATATGAGTGGTGTGTTAAGTAGTACTATTCCTATCAGTTTAATCCCTGTTACGTCCCCTATCAGGGGCCGGTGTATGGAATAGATTTTAGGAACCGGGAGATGGAAAAAGATGGTTGGTCGGTCCTCTTACTTCCAATTTGGGGCACTGTGCGTGCGCCGTGCAATGTACTGTGCCACCCTATATGAGTGGTGTGTTAAGTAGTACTATTCCTATCAGTTTAATCCCTGTTACGTCCCCTATCAGGGGCCGGTGTATGGAATAGATTTTAGGAACCAGGAGATGGAAAAAGATGGTTGGTTGGTCGGTCCTCTTACTTCCAATTTGGGGCACTGCGCATGCGCCGTGCAATGTACTGTGCCACCCTATATGAGTGGTGTGTTAAGTAGTACTATTCTTATCAGTTTAATCCCTGTTACGTCCCCTATCAGGGGACGTGTATCGAATAGATTTTAGACAACCGCAAAGAGTTGTCAATAGTTGACACACTCATGACATAAATTTTATTCCTCTATGTGTCAATCTTGGTGTAGTGATGACTGTGCTCGTGCGCACGTTTGGGAGATTGCAGGCAATGGCGGTTTATCAAAGCCTATGGTCGTGGTTGATTCTGCAATGTGGGCCCATTGTTGGCCTAGTAGGCTTTAATGATCACCTTAGATGATCACAAAGAAAATTAATGTTTTTTCTATGCAAAATTATCCAGCCGATCGCTTTTGGTCTGTTCACAATGAAGCAACGACCTTACCATCTGGGGTGTGCCAACATTGCCAACACACTCATAGAGGTGATCGCTTCATTGTGATACGCAATCCCCTTCACCACAACAAGGTAACGATCACGAAAGGGAATTGACACATGTATGTGCCTTTTTTTTTGTTTTGTTTTTGCAGCCACAGTGCAGCACCACAGGCCAAAAAAATTAGGCATGTACACATGCCTGAAAAACCAGGCATTGTTGCAGCCGCTGCTGTAGCAGCGGCTGGAAAAATCGATGTTTTCCAGGCAGAAAGTGCACTAAAACATTGCGGCTTGAACCCTAGTTGGTGGCGGAGAAGTCACGCAAGTCATCCGGCATGCAGAGATTAAATACAGCAGCTTGTGGACCATTTTTAGCCCAAGGCATCTCATCAGGCCTTTTTTAGTCAAATGCATCCCCCACTGTCAGTCCCTTCGGGATACATGCCTCATTCATCTTAATAAAAGTGAGGTAATCTAGACTTTTTTGACCTAGGCGACTTCTCTTCTCAGTGACAATACCTCCTGCTGCGCTGAAGGTCCTTTCTGACAGGACACTTGAAGCGGGGCAGGCCAGAAGTTCTATCGCAAATTGGGATAGCTCAGGCCACAGGTCAAGTCTGCACACCCAGTAGTCAAGGGGTTCATCGCTCCTCAGAGTGTCGATATCTGCAGTTAAGGCGAGGTAGTCTGCTACCTGTCGGTCAAGTTGTTCTCTGAGGGTGGACCCCGAAGGGCTGTGGCAATGCGTAGGAATTAAAAAGCTCTGCATGTCCTCCATCAACAACACGTCTGTAAAGCGTCCTGTCCTTGCCGGCGTGGTCGTGGTAGGAGGAGGATTACTTTCACCTCTTCCCCTGTTAGATTCCCTTTGTGCTGTGACATCACCCTTATACGCTGTGTAAAGCATACTTTTTAACTTGTTTTGGAACTGCTGCATCCTTTCCGACTTCCGGTAATTCGGTAACATTTCAGCCACTTTCTGCTTATACCGGGGGTCTAGTAGCGTGGCCACCCAGTACAGGTCGTTCTCCTTCAGCCTTTTTATACGAGGGTCCTTCAACTGGCATGACAGCATGAAAGACCCCATTTGCACAAGGTTGGATGCCGAGCTACTCATGTCCCGTTCCTCATCCTCACTGATTTCATTGAAGGTCTGTTCTTCCCCCCAGCCACGTACAACACCACGGGTACCAGATAGGTGACAACGAGCACCCTGGGATGCCTGCTGTGGTTGGTCTTCCTCCTCCTCAAAGCCACATTCCTCCTCTGACTCCTCTTCCTCAGACTCCTCTTCCAGCGTTGCCGCAGGTCCAGCAAGCGATGATGATAAGGCTGTTTCTGGTGGTGATGGTGACCACAACTCTTCCTCTTCATGCTCATCTACAGCCTGATCCAGCACTCTTCGCAGGGCACACTCCAGGAAGAAAACAAATGGGATGATGTCGCTGATGGTGCATTCGGTGTGACTGACTAGGTTTGTCACCTCCTCAAAAGGACGCATGAGCCTACAGGCATTGCGCATGAACGTCCAGTAACGTGGCAAAAAAATACCCAGCTCTGCAGAGGCTGTCCTAGCACCCCGGAAATACAAATACTCATTGACGGCTTTTTTTTGTTGGAGCAGGCGGTCGAACATTAGGAGTGTTGAATTCCAACGTGTCGGGCTGTCGCAAATCAAGCGCCTCACTGGCATGTTGTTTCGCCGCTGAATATCGGAAAAGTGCGCCATGGCCGTGTGGGAACGCCTGAAATGGTCACACACCTTCCTGGCCTGCTTGAGGACATCCTGTAAGCCTGGGTACTTATGCACAAAGCGTTGTACGATCAGATTCAACACATGTGCCATGCACGGCACATGTGTCAACTTGCCCAAATTCAATGCCGGCAACAAATTGCTTCCGTTGTCACACACCACTTTGTCGATCTCCAGTTGGTGCGGGGTCAGCCACTGATCCACCTGTGCGTTCAGGGCGGACAGGAGTGCTGGTCCGGTGTGACTCTCTGCTTTCAGGCAAGTCAACCCCAAGACAGCGTGACACTGTCGTATCCGGGATGTGGAATAGCCCCTGGGGACCTGGGGGGTGCAGTTGATGTGGAGCAAGACGCAGCAGCAGAAGAGGACTCAGCCGAGGAGGTTAGCGAAGAGGATGGAGTAGGAGGAGTAGAGGAGGTGGCAGCAGGCCTGCCTGCAAGTCGTGGCGGTGTCACCAACTCCTCTGCAGAGCCACACATTCCATGCTTGGCAGCCGTCAGCAGGTTTACCCAATGCGCAGTGTACGTGATATACCTACCCTGACCGTGCTTTTCAGACCAGGTATCAGTGGTCAGATGGACCCTTGCCCCAACACTGTGTGCCAGACATGCCATGACTTCCTTTTCCACAATAGAGTACAGGTTGGGGATTGCCTTTTGTGAAAAAAAATTCGGCCGGGTACCTTCCACTGCGGTGTCCCAATAGCTACAATTTTTTTGAAGGCCTCAGACTCCACCAGCTTGTATGGTAATACCTGGCGGGCTAAGAGTTCCGACAAGCCAGCTGTCAGACGCCGGGCAAGGGGGTGACTCTGTGACATTGGCTTCTTACGCTCAAACATTTCCTTGACAGACACCTGACTGTGGTCAGATGAGCAGGAACTGCTGAAGGTGAGAGGCGGAGTGGCGGGTGGTTGAGAGGGGGCAAGGAGGACAGCAGTGGTTGACGTGGCTGAAGATGCTGGACAAGGAGGAGGATGGTGGCTTTGAGTTTGTGTGCTGCTTGTACTCATCATGTGTTGATCCCATAGGCGTTTGTGATGTGAGATCATGTGCCTTTGCAAAGCAGTTGTACCTAGGTGGGTGTTGGACTTCCCACGACTCAGTTTATTTTGGCACAGGTTGCAAATGGCATCGCTGTTATCAGAGGCAGACACACAAAAAAAATGCCACACTGCTGAGCTTTGCAATGACGGCATTCTGGTGGTGGCAACAGCATGCGTTGATTGGCGTGCTGTCTGGCTGACCCCGGGTGCCGATACATGCTGTCTGACTGTGCCACTAGCTCCTTACGACGACCTCCCCCTGCTTCCAACTCATTTCCTCCTCCTCTCTGTCTCCCCATCTGAACTTTCGCCCTGTTCTTCTTCTCTTCGAGCGGGTACCCACGTGACATCCACGGACACATCGTCATCATCAAGCGCTTCACTTGTATCTGACAACTCAGCAAAGGAAGCAGCAGCAGGTACAACATCATCATCATCACACCCTACGTCCATGTGTGTAATGCTGCCTGACATATCCCTGTTATCTACATCCTCTGGCAATGATGGTTGTGCATCCCTCATTTCTTCCAACTGATGTGTAAATAACTCCTCTGACAGATCAAGTGAAGCGGCTGTGGTGCTAGTGTTGGTGATGGCGGTGGGCGGGCGAGTGGTAACTTGAGAGGTGCCCGAAGCTGAGCTGGAGGAGGATGGTGCGTCAAGGTTCCGAGCGGAAGCTATAGAAGATTGGATGTCCTGTGTTAGCCAGTCAACTATGTCCTCAGAACTTTTTGAGTTCAGGGTATGTGGCCTCTGAACACTAGGCATTATTCTAGGGCCAAAGGATATCACAGCACCACGACGGCCCCTGCGGGGTGGCCTGCCTCTGCCTGTCATTTATTTTAGTGGTACTATGCATGCAAGGTACTGTGCCACCCTATATGAGTGGTGGGCAGTGGGCACAGTACAGTCTGTGGGCCTGACACACACTGGCACGCAACTGCAATTATATTACAGAGAAAAAATGTCATTACTTTTTTATCTGCAAGGTACTGTGCCACCCGATATGAGTGGTGGGCACTGGCAGTGGGCACAGTACAGTCAGTGGGCCTGACACACACTGGCAGGCAACTGCAATTATATTACAGAGAAAAAAATTTATGACTTTTTTTATCTGCAAGGTACTGTGCCACCCGATATGAGTGGTGGGCACTGGCAGTGGGCACAGTACAGTCAGTGGGCCTGACACACACTGGCAGGCAACTGCAATTATATTACAGAGAAAAAATGGAATGACTTTTTTATCTGCAAGGTACTGTGCCACCCGATATGAGTGGTGTGCACACAGTACAGTCTGTGGGCCTGTGGCCTCTCACACACGGGCAGGCAACTGCAATATATATTATATATATATATATATATATATATATATATATATAGAGAAAAAAACAAAAAAACAGACTGATGTACCAGCCCTAAAAAGGGCTTTTTGGAGTGCTGTCAGGACACTGTCCTTACAGCAGATGAGTCTTTGAGGACTGGAGTGGACACAGAACACTGGCCTAGCTAACGCTTTCCCTATTAATTCAGCAGCACTCTCCCTGCTCTAACTAACACTGCAGCTTCAGAATGAATCTAAGATGGATGCTGTCCTTGCTTTTTGATAGGAGGTGGGAGGGTCTGGGAGGGAGGGTATGCTGATTGGCTGGAATGTGTCTGCTGACTGTGAGGTACAGGGTCAAAGTTTGCTCAATGATGATGTATAGGGGGCGGACCGAACATCGCATATGTTCGCCCGCCGTGGCGAACGCGAATAAGCGATGTTCTCCGGGAACTGTTCGCTGGTGAATAGTTCGGGACATCTCTAATGTTATGCCAACTATTGGTTGGTTTAGTATGAGACAGAATTGTGGGGCATTATTGGCACTAAGTGTTAGACCATGCCCCTTTCCAATGAAGGTGTGCCCTTTTCCAGTAAGCCACATTTCCTGGTTAGATTAGTTGCAGATAATTTCTCTAAACCTAGACATATAGAGTTCCATCACATTTTGGAGAAATTTACTGTTGAATCTAGGTGCACTCACATTAGTAAATGTGAGCCCTTGCCCCAAATACTCCGTACTACTCTGCATGTAGCCACATGGTGCCCTAATAGCAGCATATTACAGAATTATGCCACCCTAGAAGCAATGCTTCTATGAATGAATAGCTATGCAATACATCATTTGATGGATCATTCTACAATAACTTTTCTGTCAAATTCACATGATCCAATAGAAAATGGTCTTTATGACTCAGAAGCATAAGAAGGTACAAGAGAACCATGTAGGTAAGTCTATGCATATCATATTATGATTCCATTTAACTTGGACATATACAATTTACTTTTTTTCCAATGGTTTGCACATGGAGGTTGTATAAACAGTATATGGAATATTATACAGGAATTATAAAATATGCAGTAACTGATGCGTTATTCTTTTCCGGTATTGAAATCCGGTAAAGGGTCTCAATACCGGAAAAAAAAAACGCATCAGTTTTGTCCTAATGCATTCTGAATGGAAAGCAATCCGTTCAGTATGCATCAGGATGTCTTCCGTTCCGTCCCTTGTATGGTATTTGACCGAACAAAATACCACAGCATGCTGCAGTTTTTTTTCTGGCCAAAATCCCTGAACAGTACCGCACTTGCCAGATCCGGCATCAATATACATAGAGATGTATTAATGTTGGATCCGGAACCAAGTGTAAGGGAGTCTGCGGTTCTGGTTCCCTTGCGGGCAGATACGATGGAGCGTCCGCATGGGTGCCGGAGGGGAGGGCTGCGGGGATCTCAGAGGCAGACTTACCGGGCTGATGGCAATACGTCGCGGTCGGTCCTGCCTCCGGTGTCTCCTGCAAGTTCCGTTCCGGCATCCATGCTGGCGCAATTCCCTGCCCGTGCCAAGTCGGTTGGGAGTCCGTGTGCACGCCCGAGGGGTGATTCGCAAAGAAATGCACGGCAGAGTGTGCGTGCATCTTGTGTGTGTCTTCATCTAGTGAATCCCTCTGGAAACCTCGTCTCTGCTCTACAGTTGCACCGTGTGTGGCCTCGGATCGGACCTTGGATACTTCCGTCTCATCCTTAGGTACCTGGTTTCACTGACTCTTCTGTACGAACTTTAGCCTGGTCTGGCTTTTCTCTGACGTTTTCCCACAGAGGCTATTATTTGGACTACATTATTTCTGTATGATTTCTGGCTTGGACTTTACTGCTGTGTTTTCAATAAATCCACGTTTTTTAAAATCTTTGCCTGGTTGCTTGGGGTTCTGCAGCATTACATCAAGTGTTCCGGAAATTGCCGCATCGCCGGATCCGGTATTCCAGTCTGCGCGTGCGCCGGGACTTAGGAGGAGCGGGTTTTTCTTTTGATATTTGAATTTTTTTTTAATACCGGTTCTGTTATTCTGGATGATACTGGATGAGACAGATCCGGTATTTCACCGGATCCGTCCAATGGATCCTGAAAAATTTGCTTTGCGTTTGTATACAGATTGCCGGATTCGGCAGGCAGTTCAGTTGCTGGAACTGCCTGCCGGATTCTAAAAACGCTAGTGTGAAAGTACCCTTACAGATGTCTCCTATTATTACGTGTCACATATAAAGTATCCTTCAGAAACCATCTATACTAATAAAAGCCCTGTGTACGTGCTCAGGGCTGTTGTCCGTGCGTGTGTGCTGATTAGTGAAGTGCGCATGCGCGGCGCACAAACCAATCAGCACACACTCCACACACACACAGCAGGGACCGCCCAAAGCACTGCGCCGCCGGCTAATAAAAACACAGCGCATCACATGCAGCCCGGACAGCCCACAGCAGCGCGGCCGTCCAATCAAAGTCGCCGCCCGGACCGCCCACAATTGCGCCAGCCAATAAACACACCGCGCACCACACGCTGTACGGACCGCCCACAGCATGGAGCCGTCCAATCACTCCATCCCCACAACTGCGCCGCTGGCCAATAACCGCCTCTTATGGTGTGTGGTGTCAGTTGGAGCAAAGTGCATAAGAAGCAGAGTGCATAAGAAGCGCCGCCATTACAGGCACAGTGACAGAAATTGCTCTCAGATACACACTGCATCAGCCACCAGTCACAGTGCCCGCCATCTCAGCACCACCAGTCAGTGCCAGCAGTCAGTGCAAGCTGTATCAGCCACCAGTCACAGTGCCAGTGGTCTCAGCACCACCAGTCAGTGCCAGCCGTATCACCCACCAGTCACAGTGACAGAAGTCTCAGCATCAACAGTCAGTGCCAAGCGTATTAGCCACCAGTCACAGTGACAGTGGTTTCAGCACCACCAGTTAGTGCCAGCTCTATCAGCCACCAGTCACAGTGCCCGCCGTATTAGCACCACCAATCTGTGCCAGCTGTATCAGCCACCAGTCACAGTGCCAGTGGTCTCAGCACCACCAGTCAGTGCCAGCCGTATCAGCCACCAGTCACAGTGCCAGCAAGTCTCAGCACCACGTGGCACTGCCAATCGTCTGAGCTACCAGTCAGCGGCAGCTGTTTCAGCCATCAGCTGCAGTCTCAGCACCACCAGTCAGTGCCAGCAGTTCGTGCCAGCCATCTCAGGCACCAGTCACAGTGCCCACAGTCTCAGCACCACCAGTCAGTCCTAGCAGTCAGTGCCAGCTGTATCAGCCACCAGTCACAGTGCCAGTGGTCTCAGCACCACCAGTCAGTGCCAGCCGTATCAGCCACCAGTCACAGTGACAGCAGTCTCAACACCTTCAGTCAGTTCCAAGTGTATTAGCCACCAGTCACAGTGACAGTGGTCTCAGCACCACCAGTCAGTGCCAGCCGTATCAGCCACCAGTCACAGTGACAGCAGTCTCAGCACCACGTGGCACTGCCAGTCGTTTCAGCCACCAGTAAGTGCCAGCTGTTTCAGCCATCAGCTGCAGTCTCAGCAGCACCAGTCAGTGCCAGCCGTCTCAGGCACCAGTGACAGTGCCCACAGTCTCAGCACCACCAGTCAGTGCCAGCAGTCAGTGCCAGCAATCAGTGCCAGCAGTATCAGCCACCAGTCACAGTGCCAGTGCTCTCAGCACCACCAGTCAGTGCCAGCCGTATCAGCCACCAGTCACAGTGCAAGTGGTCTCAGCACTACCAGTCAGTGGCAGTCATATCAGCCACCAGTCACAGTGCCAGTGGTCTCAGCACCACCAGTCAGTGACAGCTGTATCAGTCACCAGTCACAGTGCAAGTGGTCTCAGCACTACCAGTCAGTGGCAGTCATATCAGCCACCAATCACAGTGCCAGTGACGCATATTACAGCTACATATAAGTCAGTATTACAGTAAGAGAAAATATTATAAAAGTACAAGCCTATTTTACTTGGACTTTTTCACTAACAACATGCCACCCAAAAAAAAGGACACATCAAGTAGGACAAAAGACACAGACAATGAAACCCTACATAACCAAATTCTCCTGGAGAAACAGTCAAGTCAGCAAGTAAAAATCAAAGAAAGAAAGGCTAAAAAACAAAGATAAAAACAAGCAAATAGATCAATTCAAGAAAAAGAAAATGAGTGTCACAAAAACGCTAAAAGAGAAAGATTCAGAAGAGCAAATAGATCTATAGAAGAACAGGAAAATCAGCATAAAAAACAATCTCTAAGAGAAAGACAAAGACGAGCAAATAGATCTATTGAAGAAAAGGAAAATGAGCATCAGAAAAATGTGAAAGCACACAGAGCTAGCAGAGCAACACTATGTCAGCAACAAGCAATAAAAAGAGGCAGGATAACAGATCTACAAACAGACACAACACATTTATCAACAGCCACACAGGAGAGGATAAATGATATATGAGAAAGACAAAAACGTAAGAGACATGCTGAAAGAGAAAAAGCTAAGAGAGCAAGTCTTACATCAGAAGAACGACAATTACAATGTTTGCGGCAAGCACAATTACAGAGGCTGGCCCAAAGTAAACGAGTGGAAAATAACGAATCCCAGGCAACAATAGAAAGAATGGCAATGATAAATGATATAGTTAATATTAATGAGGGTAACATTATACCCCACACATGTGGAGATTTAAATCAGATATGCAATTTTTGTCAAGCAAAACATTTTGAAGGAGAAAGAGCATCTGATCAAAAATTTACACAGTGTTGCTCAAAAGGAAAAGTAAATCTTCAACCAATTTGAACAAATCCGTTTATACAGCAGCTCATGATGGGTCAGCATCATTACAGCAAAAATTTCATGTAAAATATAAGGTCAATAAATAGTGCTCTAGCATTTGCATCTATGGGAGCTAACATTAATCCACCTTCTGGCTATGGGCCATACTGTTTTCGAATCCATGGTTCGATTTGTCACAGAGCCGGAACACTGCATCCTCAACAGGGTGAGAACAGACAGTTTGCACAATTATACATTTTAGATCCCTCTGAAGCTGCAGAACAAAGAATGCAAATTTCTGCCAAGTCAGGAATAAATACAGAGCTTATGCAAACATTAAGTACATTTATGGCACAATTCAATCCTTTTGCCGAGGCCTGCAAAATGTTGTACCAAGTTGAAAAAGGATATGAAGAGAATGCCACCAAAAATGACAATGTTATTAAGGAAGTGTCCATGACAATAGTACAAGATCGCAAAAATGACCAAAGGCGCTATAACGCACCAAAATATAATGAGGTTGCTTTTATTTTTCAAAATGATGATGGATAGCCACCACTTGAAAGAGATCTTCTTATACACTGCAAACCAAGTGAAGATTATACAAATAAAAAGAAAAACACAAAGAATTAGTGTCCTTGATCCTAATTTGGAACCCATGGTTTATCCATTGTTATTCCCCTATGGGGATCAAAGCTGGGGAATTGACATTCCATTGCAAAACAGACAACAAGCTTTATTAAATTTACCAAACCAGTCACACAATCCTAGAGTTAGAGTCACTCAAATGCAATACTACGGTTACCGTCTTTCCATTAGAGAGGATTTTAATCTCTTTTTAAATGCAGGCCGCCTTACACAGCAATATATAGTTGATGCATATGTAAAAACAGAAGCCAACAGACTCAATTATATACGTCAAAATCAGCCTAAATTGCGTGTTGAAAAATACTCTGGATTAATGGATCATTTGCTTAATGAAGCCAATGAAGCAGGCCTGAGTCCTGGAAAAATGTATATTTTGCCTTCTTCATTTGCAGGGAGCCCCAGAAACATGCAACAAAATTATCAAGATGCTATGGCAATTGTCAGAAAATATGGAAAACCAGATCTTTTTATTACAATGACATGCAATCCCAAATGGGAAGAGATTGTACATAACCTACAACATGGACAAACTGTTGATGGACAACCACATTTAGTTGCAAGAGTATTTCACCTAAAACTCAAAGCTCTAATTGATGACATCAGTAAAAAACATATTTTTGGAGTCCCAAAAGCAATGGTCTACGTGATAGAATTTCAAAAGAGAGGTTTACCACATGCTCACATATTTCTCATTCTTAAAGAAAGAACTGATAGATAAAATTGTCTCTGCTGAAATCCCTAACATAGAAATCACTCCTCGCTTACATGCAATTGTAACAAAGCATATGATCCATGGACCATGCGGAGCACTCAATACTAATTCTCCATGTATGACAAATGACAAATGCTGTAAGGATTTTCCGAAGGAATTCCAACAAAAAACTATTGCTAATAGCCATGGCTATCCAAAGTACAAGAGAAGAAATACAGGCCAAACTATAATTCTTAACAGAAAGAATATTGATAATTCTTGGGTTGTACCATATAATTCTTACTTAGCGTTGAAGTACAATTGCCATATTAATTTGGAAGTTTGTGTATCAGTGAAAAGTGTCAAATACCTTTTTAAATATGTGTACAAAGGTCATGATTGTGCAAATGTTGTCATTCAAGAAAAAGGTACTTTGAATCATGATGAAATAAACACCTTTATTAATTCTAGGTATGTCAGTGCTCCAGAAGCAGCATGGCGTTTGCATGGGTTTGAAATGCATTATCAATCCCATACCATCCATAGATTAGCAGTGCATCTGCCTGAAGAACAATCAGTTTTTTTCAACCCAAATGACATTACCACAGCGGTACAGAGAGCTTTAAACCGTGATACTCAATTGACAGCTTGGTTCAAATTGAATCAACAAAAAGAGGAAGCAAAGAATATATTATATTCGGACATTTCTTTGCATTATCTGTTTGACTCTCAAAATTGTTGTTGGAAATTGCATCAACGTGGTGCAGAAAAAATTATTCGACGAATGTATTCTGTCAACTTAATATTAGATGCAGAGCGTTACTGTCTGCGTCTACTATTGCTGTTGTGGCTGGCGCAGTATCCTTTGAAGATCTGAGGACAGTACATGGTAATGTCTATCCCACTTTCCAAGAGACTGCAAAAGCAAAAGGACTTATTAATGATGACAATGTGTGGGAGAACACTCTGGAAGATGCTGTCCATTTTACAATGCCTAAATAACTTAGGGAATTATTTGCATACAGTTGCAAGAAAATGTATGTGAACCCTTTGGAATGATATGGATTTCTGCACAAATTGGTCATAAAATGTGATCTGATCTTCATCTAAGTCACCACAATAGACAATCACAGTCTGCTTAAACTAATAACACACAAAGAATTAAATGTTACCATGTTTTTATTGAACACACCATGTAAACATTCACAGTGCAGGTGGAAAAAGTATGTGAACCCTTGGATTAATAACTGGTTGAACCTCCTTTGGCTGCAATAACTTCAACCAAACATTTCCTGTAGTTGCAGATCAGACGTGCACAACGGTCAGGGGTAATTCTTGACCATTCCTCTTTACAGAACTGTTTCAAGCAATATTCTTGGGATGTCTGGTGGGAATTGCTTTCTTGAGGTCATGCCACAGCATCTCAATCGGGTTGAGGTCAGGACTCTGACTGGGCCACTCCAGAAGGCGTATTTTCTTCTGTTTAAGCCATTCTGTTGTTGATTTACTTCTATGCTTTGGGTCGTTGTCCTGTTGCAAAACCCATCTTCTGTTGAGCTTCAGCTGATGAACAGATGGCCTTAAGTTCTCCTGCAAAATGTCTTGATAAACTTGGGAATTCATTTTTCCTTTGATGATAGTAATCCGTCCAGGCCCTGACGCAGCAAAGCAGCCCCAAACCATGATGCCCCCACCACCATACTTCACAGTTGGGATGAGGTTTTGATGTTGGTGTGCTGTGCCTCTTTTTCTCCACACAGAGTGTTGTGTGTTTCTTCCAAACAACTCAACTTTGGTTTCATCTATCCACAGAATATTTTGCCAGTACTGCTGTGGAACATCCAGGTGTTCTTGTGCAAACTGTAAACGTGCAGCAATGTTCTTTTTGGACAGCAGTGACTTCTTCTGTGGTATCCTCCCCTGAAATCCATTCTTGTTTAGTGTTTTACGTATGGTAGATTCTCTAACAGGGATGTTAGCATATGCCAGAGACTTTCGTAAGTCTTTAGCTGACACTCTAGGATTCTTCTTCACCTCATTGAGCAGTCTGCGCTGTGCTCTTGCAGTCATCTTTACAGGACGGCTACTCCTAGGGAGAGTAGCAGCAGTGCTGAACTTTCTCCATCTATAGACAATTTGTCTTACCGTGGACTGATGAGCAGCAAGGCTTTTGGAGATACTTTTATAACCCTTTCCAGCTTTATGCAAGTCAACAATTCTTAATCGTAGGTCTTCTGAGAGCTCTTTTGCGCGAGGCATCATTCACATCAGGCAATGCTTCTTGTGAAAAGCAAACCGAGAACTAGTGTGTGTTTTTTATAGGGCAGGGCAGCTGTAACCAACACCTCCAATCTCATCTCATTGATTGGACTCCAGTTAGCTGACACCTCACTCGAATTAGCTCTTGGAGATGTCATTAGTCTAGGGGTTCACATACTTTTTCCACCTGCACTGTGAATGTTTACATGGTGTGTTCAATAAAAACATGGTAACATTAAATTCTTTGTGTGTTATTAGTTCAATCACTTACCGTCAAACTAACGCCGAAAGGCGTCATTTCTGCAGCGCTCCCAGGTCACACTAACGCCGATTGGCGTCATCTCGCGTGAGCCGAGATTTCCTGTGAACGCGCGCACACAGGCGCGCGCGCTCACAGGAACGGAAGGTAAGAGAGTGGATCTCCAGCCTGCCAGCGGCGATCGTTCGCTGGCAGGCTGGAGATGTGATTTTTTTAACCCCTAACAGGTATATTAGACGCTGTTATGATAACAGCGTCTATTATACCTGCTACCTGGTCCTCTGGTGGTCCCCTTTGTTTGGATCGACCACCAGAGGACACAGGTAGCTCAGTAAAGTAGCACCAAGCACCACTACACTACACTACACTACACCCCCCCGGTCACTTATTAACCCCTTATTAGCCCCTGATCACCCCATATAGACTCCCTGATCACCCCCCTGTCATTGATTACCCCCCTGTCATTGATCACACCCCTGTAAAGCTCCATTCAGACGTCCGCATGATTTTTACGGATCCACTGATAGATGGATCGGATCCGCAAAACGCACACGGACGTCTGAATGGAGCCTTACAGGGGCGTGATCAATGACTGTGGTCACCCCCCTGTCATTGATTACCCCCCTGTCATTGATCACCCCCCTGTAAAGCTCCATTCAGACGTCCGCATGATTTTTACGGATCCACTGATAGATGGATCGGATCCGCAAAACGCATACAGGCGTCTCCCTGGAGCCTTCCAGGGGGGGTAATCGCCCCATATAGACTCCCTGATCACCCCCCTGTCATTGATCACCGCCCCTGTCATTGATCACCTCCCCTGTCATTGATCACCTCCCCTGTCAGGCTGCATTCAGATGTCCGTATGATTTTTACGGATCCACGGATACATGGATCGGATCCGCAAAACACATACGGACATCTGAATGGAGCCTTATAGGGGGGTGATCAATGACAGGGGGGTGATCACCCCATATAGACTCCCTGATCACCCCCCTGTCATTGATCACCCCCCTGTCATTGATCACCCCCCTGTCATTGATCACCCCTCTGTAAGGCTCTATTCAGACATTTTTTTGGCCCAAGTTAGCGGAAATTATTATTTTTTTCTTACAAAGTCTCATATTCCACTAACTTGTGTCAAAAAATTAAATCTCACATGAACTCACCATACCCCTCACGGAATCCAAATGCGTAAAAATTTTTAGACATTTATATTCCAGACTTCTTCTCACGCTTTAGGGCCCCTAGAATGCCAGGGCAGTATAAATACCCCACATGTGACCCCATTTCGGAAAGAAGACACCCCCAGGTATTCCGTGAGGGGCATATTGAGTTCATGAAATATTGAAATTTTTGTCCCAAGTTAGCGGAAAGGGAGACTTTGTGAGAAAAAAATAAAAAATATCAATTTCCGCTAACTTGTGCCAAAAAAAAAAAAATTCTATGAACTCGCCATGCCCCTCATTGAATACCTTGGGGTGTCTTCTTTCCAAAATGGGGTCACATGTGGGGTATTTATACTGCCCTGGCATTCTAGGGGCCCCAAAGCGTGAGAAGAAGTCTGGTATCCAAATGTCTAAAAATGCCCTCCTAAAAGGAATTTGGGCACCTTTGCGCATCTAGGCTGCAAAAAAAGTGTCACACATCTGGTATCGCCGTACTCAGGAGAAGTTGGGGAATGTGTTTTGGGGTGTCATTTTACATATACCCATGCTGGGTGAGAGAAATATCTTGGTCAAATGCCAACTTTGTATAAAAAAATGGGAAAAGTTGTCTTTTGCCAAGATATTTCTCTCACCCAGCATGGGTATATGTAAAATGACACCCCAAAACACATTTCCCAACTTCTCCTGAATACGGCGATACCACATGTGTGACACTTGTTTGCAGCCTAGGTGGGCAAAGGGGCCCATATTCCAAAGAGCACCTTTCGGATTTCACAGGTCAATTACCTACTTACCACACATTAGGGCCCCTGGAAAATGCCAGGGCAGTATAACTACCCCACAAGTGACCCCATTTTGGAAAGGAGACACCCCAAGGTATTCCATGAGGGGCATGGCGAGTTCCTAGAATTTTATATTTTTTGTCACAAGTTAGTGGAAAATGATGATTTTTTATTTTTATTTTTTCTTACAAAGTCTTATATTCCACTAACTTGTGACAAAAAATAAAAACTTCCATGAACTCACTATGCCCATCAGCGAATACCTTGGGGTGTCTTCTTTCCAAAATGGGGTCACTTGTGGGGTAGTTATACTGCCCTGGCATTCTAGGGGCACAAATGTGTGGTAAGGAGTTTGAAATCAAATTCTGTAAAAAATGACCAGTGAAATCCGAAAGGTGCTCTTTGGAATATGGGCCCCTTTGCCCACCTAGGCTGCAAAAAAGTGTCACACATCTGGTATCTCCGTATTCAGGAGAAGTTGGGGAATGTGTTTTGGGGTGTCATTTTACATATACCCATGCTGGGTGAGAGAAATATCTTGGCAAAAGACAACTTTTCCCATTTTTTTATACAAAGTTGGCATTTGACCAAGATATTTCTCTCACCCAGCATGGGTATATGTAAAATGACACCCCAAAACACATTCCCCAACTTCTCCTGAGTACGGCGATACCAGATGTGTGACACTTTTTTGCAGCCTAGGTGGGCAATATCAAATATGCGTCTCAATTCTGCTGATGCTGAAAATTTGAGATCATCTACAGTGCTCATTTGGGATGAGTGTACAATGGCCCCGTCTATTGCTCTTACAGTGATGGCAAACTGCTAAAAGAAATAATGGATAACCAGAAACCCTTTGGAGGAAAAGTTTTATTACTTGGTGGAGATTTTCGGCAAACACTTCCAGTGGTTCCTCATGGTGACTGGACAAAAATTGTTGAAGCATGTATAAAGTATAATAAACTGTGGCAAAACTTCCAAATACTTAACCTTACAAACAATATCCGTTCAGTTGATACTGAATTCAGCAATTGGTTGATCCAAGTTGGCAATGGTGATACACCACACATTGACGGTTTGCCTGAAGACATAATTGAAATCCCTTCAAAAATTTTATGTACAGGAAATATTGTCAACAACTTTTTTGGAGAAAGAATTTTAGTTGCTGATGTCTCAAAGATAACAAAAAAATGTATTCTTTGCCCAAAGAAGAGGTGCTAGGAAGGAGATACTGTGACATTCCTTAGCTCAAACTCAATTGATGACTCAACTGAGGAAGATATGCAGAACTATCCTATTGAGTTTCTTAATGAGTTAACTCCAACAGGAATGCCGAGGCATAAACTGAACCTTAAAAAGGGAGCAATAATTATGCTCCTCAGAAATATAAACACTAAAAGAGGATTGTGCAATGGAACCCGCCTCTTTGTTAAAGACTTGAAAAGAAACCTCATTATTGCTCAAGTAATAACAGGTTCAGCGGAAGGGGACATGGTCTTTATTCCACGTATTGATTTAGCTCCATCCTCTACTAATTTGCCAGTTACATTAAGAAGACGACAATTTCCAGTTGCATTAGCCTTTGCCATGACAATTAATTAAGCTCAGGGGCAAACCTTAGAAAAAGTTGGCATTTACTTGCCAGAACCAGTATTCTGCCACGGTCAGTTATATGTTGCATTATGTAGAGTTAGAACTTTTTCAGATGTGGTTGTAAAGGTTGTAGATGGTCCTGAACAAGGCAAACTGTTGCTAAATTCAGATAGAATATTTACAAGAAATGTTGTGTATAAAGAAAATTTATAGAAAAATTTCAAGAGGTTAAAAAATATCTTTTTCCTGAATATCTGATTCAGGTATTGTATATTGCAGATTGTTACAAACTATACTTATTGTATCGTGATATATTATTTTCCATTTAATTATTATTATTAATTTACTTTTGACTTCTTTCCAAAATATTTTTGACAAAAGAAAATAAAACAAGAAATACAATGTGGTTAAATTATCTTACTATTTAATATAGACTGTTTCTACTAATGTTTATACACTACTGTTCTAGCGCCCGTTATTATAATGGGCTTAATGTCTAGTTATATGTATAATTTTGTGTACAGAAATCTATTCACACATGCTTAGATGGGAAATGGCCATATTATTTCTACCATTTTCTTCATAGTAAATCCAGGCATGAGGTGTACAGTTGAGTCAGTGGTTGCTATGGTCCTTTGTTGGGCATTTTCCAATAGGGCACCCCTAGTATCTACTTTGGTTCAGATAGAAAAGATGGAATTCTGGGGGCAGAGAATGGGCAACAAGATTGGCAATACTGAAGTCAGGAAAAATGGGTCCCTGGGCAACGACCAAATTAGAAATTCCCTACCACATTTGTATATTGTTCTGAAATGTCCGCTACAAATTAATGTGCACATATATTATTGTTGGCATTAGAGATTAACAAATCGATTCTAACCCAATTGGATTTGTTACAAATTTTACAGAAATTCATCTACCAAACAAAGGTTTTGGTGATTTGTTTAGAATGAATCACAAAAAATTGCATTTTACAGTGAAAATGCAGTGATTGGTGGGGAAAACTACATGAAGGTAATTGGTGGGGAAAACTACATGAAGGATAAAGTTGGAGGATCATATGACATTGGGAGGTGGGAGAACTTGCCCTGATTGTCTCAGAGGCTGACAGGGGAGGGATTGCCCTGATTGTCCTAGAGGCTGACAGCCTGATCAGCCAATCAGGGGCAGGATTAAGGAAGGGCCTTTGTCTGAGAATGTCATAGCTTGTGTCTTGGTTGCGTCTGGCAAAAAAAACTTTTACAGACACAAGCCAGTAATCTAGCCATACTAGGGAGACTATAGGAAGATATACATGGGTTTTATCATAGAGTGTGAGGGATTGGTAAATCTGTGTTTTGAGTTGTTTCATAGTTCATACAACTTGCTGGCAAGTTCAATGCTGCAACAAACTCAGTTTTTGGACAGCCAGACAGCTTCTTTTCTTTTGTAAAACCTCGAGTTTCTACTGTTCTTAGGCTTATTGCCATCACCCTAACAGCATACACCCTGCTGCAAACGTTGGGCCCCTTTTTTTCTCAAAAATCTCAATTTGTTACTGTATTTGTAATTGGGTCTTTTTAGGGCATTAAAGTGCATCAATATACCGGGGTTGGTGAATGTGTTGTATTGTCTGAAGTTACAGCAAAAGCATTTCACTCTAAAAACTGCATTACTAAACCAGTTATTGAACATATTTTACTGCAGAAAATGCATTATTATACCCATGTTAGTGAACATGTTTTATTGCAAAAACTGCATTCTTATACCCGTTTTGGTGAACATGTTGTATAATTTCAAGATACAGTTCAGTTACAGCAAAAGCATTCTACTGCAAAAACTGCATTACTCTACTTGTGCTACTGAATGTGTTTAACTGCAAAAATACATTACTATACCAATGTTAATGAACATTTTGTATTGCTTCAAGATACCATTCAGTTACAGCTAAAGCATTTTACTTCAAAAACTGATTTACTATACATGTGTTGATGAACGTGTTGTTTTACCTCAAGATACAATTTAGTTACACCAAAAGCATTTTACTACAAAAACTGCATTACTATACCTGTGTTAGTAAACGTGTTGTATTACTTCAATATGCCATTCAGTTACAGCAAAATCGTTTTGCTGCAAAAAGTGAATTACTATACCAATGTAGTGTCCCACTAGGTAAAGGTGGGCGCTACACAAAGGTTCACATGTCTTTTACATTAATGTGATGTTTAATATGCATTTCCCTGTGTTATCTGGGTGTCAGGCCTGTTAGGGTGTAGTTTAGCCTCCTAGACGTTAGAGGGAGCTAGAGAGCCCTAAGTATATATAGGTAGGCCCAGACAGGGGAGAGTTAGTGTATGCCAGGGAACTAGAAGCGACACCTAGTTAACCTGAAGCTCCTGAGGCTAAGCTTAGCTCAGTAGAGACACCCCAGTAGTAGGAGAGCACCTCCTGTGAGCAACCTGCAGTATTCCTCACAGCAAGGACAATACCACAAGTACAGATAGATAACCTGAGGGGCAGAAGTGTTTAATATAAAGCAAGTGCCAATACTGGAGGAAGGAATTCATATACTGTACCAAGGATTTAAGCCAGCAATTAGGCATCCGGGCCTTGGGATCCAGCCAGCTATAATAGCTGAGGGGATAGAGCAGCATTGTACTGCAAAGCATTAACTGTATACCCTACAAGTATCTTGCAAGATTATACCTGCCATATTGTGAAGTAAACCTGCTGTGCATTTGTACTGTCAAGGACTGCATTATCATCTACTGCAATTACTTGTATAAAGTTGGACTGTTTCCTGAAGTAAAGCAACTGTCACGGATGGTGTACAGGGAAACAAGACAATACAATATAATCTATGAGTCACTGGATCCACAACTAAGGAACAAAAGGGAGAGCCCTGCATGAGACCTGCCACTCTCCCTGACTGCTCAGCCTATGCGAACACCCCAAAGGTGGATGGGCGCATATCCACGTACCTCGACTATCTTACAGCTGAAGACCCTACAATAGTGAGGGGACAAGACCACCGGCCCCCTACACAGACACGGAGGGAGCCAGGGTCACCTGGATCCAGCAAACAGAAAATCACAAATACATAAACAGTACTTATCTTGCAGACAACTGGGAACTAGGAAAGGCATGCACACACACTCCAGGAAGTTGTATAAGCCGCAACCTAATGCATCATGGGGAGGAACTTAAAGGGAAGCAATCAGTCCAACTGCATGACAGCTGAGATAGGCTAACGAGATGAGGAACTGAAATCAAAACAAAGAAACTCAAGGACGAGGTTCTGGACAGCTCCTGTCAGAACTTCTCAGCTGTCTGGTTGTGACAGTACCCCTCCCTCTATGAGTGGACTCCGGACACTCAGAGCCCACCTTCTCAGGATGGGACCTATGGAAAGCCCTGATGAGACGAGTGGCCTTAATGTCCGTCACTGGGACCCACATCCTCTCCTCAGAACCATAACCCTCCCAATAAACGAGGTACTGGAGGGAACCGCGGACAAGACGAGAATTCACAATCCTAGAGACCTGAAATTCAAGATTTCCATCAACCATAATCGGAGGAGGAGGCAAAGGCGAGGGTGCAATAGGTTGAACATAAGGTTTCAATAAGGACTTATGAAAAACATTATGGATCTTCCAAGTCTGAGGAAGATCAAGACGGTAGGCAACAGGATTGATGACAGACAGGATCTTGTAAGGCCCAATAAACCTAGGACCCAACTTCCAGGAGGGAACCTTCAATTTTTTATATTCTTGGTAGACAACCACACCAGATCACCAACATTCAGGTCCGGACCAGGCACACGTCTCTTATCCGCCACACGCTTATATCTCTCACTCATGCTCTTTAGATTATCCTGAATCTTTTGCCAAATAGATGACAAAGACGAGGAGAATCTGTCCTCATCAGGTAAACCAGAAGACCCCTCTCCCGAGAAAGTCCCAAACTGCGGATGAAACCCATATGCACCAAAAAATGGTGACTTATCAGAGGACTCCTGACGACGGTTATTTAAAGCAAACTCAGCAAGGGACAAAAACGAACACCAATCCTCCTGATTCTCCGCCACAAAACAGCGCAGATATGTCTCCAGATTCTGATTGACGCGCTCCGTCTGGCCATTCGACTGCGGGTGGAAAGCAGAAGAGAATGACAACCGAACCCCCAAGCGAGAACAGAAAGCCTTCCAGAATCTGGAAACAAACCGCGTGCCCCTATCAGAGACTATGTCTGAAGGGATACCATGCAATTTGACAATGTGGTCAATAAATGCCTGCGCCAGCGTCTTAGCATTGGGCAAACCAGGAAAAGGGATGAAAAGCACCATTTTGCTAAAACGGTCCACCACCACCAGAATCACAGTCTTCCCCGAGGAATGAGGCAGGTCCGTTATGAAGTCCATGGACAGATGTGTCCAAGGACGGGAAGGAATGGGTAAGGGAAGGAGAGGACCTGATGGCCGTGAATGAGGGACTTTGGCACGAGCGCAAGTCTCGCAGGCTGCCACAAAACCCTCAACCGACTTACGAAGCGCAGGCCACCAGAATCTCCGAGCGATGAGATCCAGTGTGGCTCTTGCCCCCGGGTGCCCAGCAAGGACCGTATCGTGGTGTTCCTTAAAAATCTTGTGTCTTAAAGTGAGAGGCACAAACAACCTCCCAGGAGGACAAAGATCAGGAGCCTCCGACTGGGCTGCCTGCACCTCTGCCTCCAATTCAGGAAAAAGAGCAGAGACCACCACACCTTCAGCCAAAATGGGACCCGGGTCTTCAAAATTCCCACCTCCCGGGAAAACAACGTGACAGGGCATCTGCCTTCACATTCTTAACCCCAGGGCGGAACGTGACAACAAAATTAAACCTTGAAAAGAACAAAGACCATCTGGCCTGTCTCGGGTTTAGACGCTTGGCTGACTCCAAGTAGGCCAGATTCTTATGGTCAGTAAACACGGTAATAGGGTGTCTGGCTCCCTCTAGCCAATGGCGCCATTCCTCAAAAGCTAACTTGATGGCCAACAGCTCCCTATCTCCCACATCGTAATTTCTCTCTGCGGAGGAGAGTTTCTTCGAGAAAAAGGCACACGGTCGCCATTTGGCAGGAGAGGAACCCTGAGACAAGACCGCACCCACACCCACCTCAGAAGCATCAACCTCAACTATGAAGGGTTAAGAAATATCAGGTTGTACCAGGATGGGAGCGGAAGCGAAACTCTCCTGGATATTAGAAAAGGCCTTACGCGCCTCTACCGACCAGGAAGAAAAATCTACCCCCTTTCTGGTCATATCAGTGAGTGGTTTAACAACAGAGGAATAATTCAAAATAAATTTCCTGTAATAATTGGCAAAGCCCAAAAAACGCATCAGCGCCTTCTGATTCTCAGGAAGCTCCCACTCAAGCACAGCGCGGACCTTCTCGGGGTACATGCGAAAACCAGAAGCGGAGAGAAGAAACCCCAGAAATTGAATTTCTGGAACCGCAAACACACATTTTTCCAGTTTTGCGTATAATTTATTCTCCCGCAGGATGAGCAAGACCTGACGTAAGTGTTCCTTATGAGTCTTGAAATCAGGAGAAAAAATCAAAATGTCATCCAAATACACTAATACAAATTTTCCCATTAAATGATAAAAAATGCTATTCACGAAATGCTGAAAAACGGCTGGGGCATTCATCAAACCAAAAGGCATAACCAAATTCTCAAAATGGCCCTCAGGGGTATTGAAAGCCGTCTTCCATTCGTCTCCTTCTCTGACCCTGACCAGGTTGTATGCCCCTCTTAGGTCTAATTTGGAAAAGACTTTAGCCCCAACAACCTGGTTAAACAGGTCCGGAATCAGAGGAAGCGGATAAGGGTCACGAATAGTGATACTGTTCAGCTCCCTGAAATCCAGACAAGGTCTTAAAGAACCATCTTTTTTCTTAACAAAGAAAAAACCAGCGGCAACAGGTGACTTCGAGGGTCGTATGTGTCCTTTTCTCAGACTCTCAGAGATATAAGCACGCATAGCGACCCTCTCAGGTTGGGAAAGATTGTATAAACGAGATTTAGGCAGCTTGGCGCCTGGGATGAGATTAATAGGGCAATCGTACTCCCTGTGCGGAGGCAAATCCTGAACTCCACTCTCAGAGAAGACATTCGAAAATTCAGAGAGGAAAGGTGGTACAGTCTTAGTAGAAACCTCAGAAACAGATGTCATGAGGCAATTCTCTCTGCAAAAGTCACTCCAACCATTTATTTGCCTCGCTTGCCAATCAATGGTGGGGTTATGTTTAGTGAGCCAGGGTAGCCCCAACACTAGAGGAGTAGGCAAACCGCTAAGGACAAAACATGACACATCCTCAACATGAGCATCACTCACAATTAAACGGATATTGTGAACTATGCCCTTTAATGATTTCTGAGAAAGTGGAGCGGAATCAATAGCAAAAACAGGAATATCCTTTCCCAAAGTGCATACCTGGAAACCATAAGTTATTGCAAATTGATGATCAATGAGATTGACAGCTGCTCCACTATCCACAAAAATCTCACAAAAAATGCTCTTGCTCTCTAGCGCCACCCTAGCAGGCAGGACAAAACGGGAACTACAAGAAAACGGAAAACCTTCAATTTTCGCCTCAACCCTGCCAATAGTAACAGACGGAACATTTTTAAAAGATTTTTTCCTTTTTGTTTCTTTATTACTCTCAAAAAACTGCCTGAATCTCCTAGAGGGACACACATTTGCCAAATGATTTATACCTCCACAACAAAAACAAACCCTCCCATGCGGGCTGAATCTTCTATTGTCTGAGGCAATCAACCCCAGCTGCATGGGCTCCTGCTCAGAAGGGGCTGACAGCGACTGAGACCCCTGCGCACAGAATGGGACCGCTGCACTGTCCTGGGACTGAGCATGACAGGAAGGAGAGATCTCTCCTCTCTCTCTAAGACGCCTGTCAATACGAACGGCCTGAGACATAGCAGAATCCAAGGAGGTAGGTCTCTCATGAAAGGCAAATGCATCTTTCAATCCCTCTGAAAGACCATGGCAAAATTGACTTCGGAGTGCAGCATCATTCCAACCCGTATCAGCTGCCCATCTCCGAAATTCTGAGCAGTATATCTCTGCGGATTGTTTACCCTGGCATAACAGACGTAGTCTAGACTCAGCCAGAGCAATACGATCCGGATCATCATATATCTGACCCAGGGCTAAAAAGAATTCATCCACTGAACGGAGGGGCCGTGCCCCCTCCGGCAGTGAAAAGGCCCAGGACTGAGCGTTACCCCTGAGCAGCGATATAATGATCCCCACCCTCCGTTCCTCATCCCCAGAGGAATGGGGAAGAAGGCGAAAATGGAGTTTGCAAGCCTCTCTAAAACGCACAAAATTCTCACTACCCCCGGAGAACGTATCCGGGAGCGAGATCTTAGGCTCAGAACAAACTCCATGAACGCAAGCTGAACCGGTCACTTGAAACTGAGAAAAAGTCTTACGGAGATCAGCTACCTCCAATGAAAGACCCTGGAAGCGTTCAGCCAAAAGTGAAACCGGATCCATGCTTGAGACGGTTTTGGCGGCTTATAATGTCACGGATGGTGTACAGGGAAACAAGACAATACAATATAATCTATGAGTCACTGGATCCACAACTAAGGAACAAAAGGGAGACCCCTGCATGAGACCTGCCACTCTCCCTGACTGCTCAGCCTATGCGAACACCCCAAAGTTGGATGGGCGCATATCCACGTACCTCGACTATATTACAGCTGAAGACCCTACAATAGTGAGGGGACAAGACCACCGGCCCCCTACACAGACACGGAGGGAGCCAGGGTCACCTGGATCCAGCAAACAGAAAATCACAAATACATAAACAGTACTTATCTTGCAGATGACTGGGAACTAGGAAAGGCATGCACACACACTCCAGGAAGTTGTATAAGCCGCAACCTAATGCATCATGGGGAGGAACTTAAAGGGAAGCAATCAGTCCAACTGCATGACAGCTGAGATAGGCTAACGAGATGAGGAACTGAAATCAAAACAAAGAAACTCAAGGAGGAGGTTCTGGACAGCTCCTGTCAGAACTTCTCAGCTGTCTGGTTGTGACAGCAACGTTTGGTTTACCACCTGTGTACTCCATTAATCCTCCTACAAATCGGTGTGCCACCGTTACAGGCACTGGCGTCATGATCCTTAAAGGGACCTTGCCTCAGGCACTCAAAATACCTGCAACACCGGCACCTCACACACCATCAGGTCTGGTCCCTACATCCAGAGTGTGCCCCATTTCTGAAATACAGGTTAAATTAGAATACACAAGCACTGACTCCATATATGGACATACAGGAAGAGGCTCACATGGAGGTAAGTATAAGTGTTTATTTTTTTTTAATACCCGACTGTTACTGCCATGGGGGGAGCGGGAGGCACTTGATACTGGCACATGGGGGGAGGGCGGGAGATGGCACTATGATACTGGGACATCGGGGGAAGAGAGAAGCACTTGATACTGGCACATGGGGGGGTTATGGCACTATGATACTGGCACATAGGGGGTGGGAAGGAGTGAGGCACTTGATACTGGCACATGGGGGGGAGGAGAGAGGCACTTGATTCTGGCACTTTTTTTGGGGGGGAGGAGAGAGGAATTTTGTACTGGCACTTTTGGGGGGGGAGATGGCCTGGCACTATGATACTGGCACATGGGGGGTGGAGGAGAGAGGTACTTGATACTGGCACGTGGGGGGGGGGTTGGCACTTGATACTGGCACGTGGGTGTGTTTGGCACTATGATACTGGCACATAAGGGGGAGGCACTATGATACTGGGACATGGGGGGGGGAGAAAGGCACTTGATACTGGCACTTTTTTGGGGGGGGAGATGGCACTATGATGCTGGGACATGGGGGGAAGAGATAGGCACTTGATACTGGCACATGGGGGGGTTTGGCACTATGATACTGGCACATGGGGGTGGGAAGGAGAGAGGCACTTGATACTGGCACTTTTTTGGGGGGGAGATGGCACTATGATACTGGGACATGGGGGTGGATGAGAGAGGCACTTGATACTGCCACTTTTGGGGGGGGAGATGGCATGGCACTATGATACTGGCACATGGGGGAGAGAGGCACTTGATACTGGCAGGTGGGGGGGGTTGGCACTTGATACTGGCACATGGGTGGGTTTGGCACTATGATACTGGCACATGGGGAGGGAGAGAGGCACTATGACACTGGGACATGGGGGGAAGAGAGAGGCACTTGATACTGGCACATGGGGGGTTTGGCACTATGATACTGGCACATGGGGGGTGGGAAGGAGAGAGGCACTTGATACTGGCACATTGGGGGGTAGATGGCACTATGATACTGGGACATGTGGGGGGGAGGAGAGAGGCATTTGATACTGGCACATGATGGGGGGGCATCTATGGGGACACTTACTGGCACATTATTGGGGGGCATTATGGGGGACACTGCAATGATTCGGTTTTTACTCCACCGAGGCCAGGACCTCTGGTGGCACGTATCGTCCATCCATTATCCCGGGGACTCTCCTACATATCCCTGAGGGGGTGAACACATGCACAGCAGTGTACCCGGGACAGGGCATCTGCGTTCCCCTGTAAGTGGCCGGCCCTGTGCTCAACAGTGAACTTAAAGTTCTGAAGAGACAAGAACCACCTGGTAACCCGAGCGCTCGCCTCCTTAGCCCGACTTATCCACTGGAGAGGGGAGTGGTCGGTCATCAGACGGAACCTTCTCCCTAAAAGGTAATATCTGATTCTAATAGACTCGAGTGCCCACTTTATGGCGAGGCACTCTCTCTCCACAATCCTATACCGGGTTTCTGCTGGGGTAAGCTTGCGGCTTAGAAAAACCACAGGGTGCTCTTCCCCGTTGAGCTCCTGGGAAAGCACAGCCCCTAGTCCTACTCCCGAGGCATCTGTTTGAAGTACAAACTCCTGTTTAAATTCATATAGGGCCGACTTCAAACGGGAAAACGCCTCCTCCTCCTGCTCCCCCCAGTGAACCATCACCGACTTTCTACCCTTCAAGAGTCTGGTTAACGGGGCTGCCAAGGTGGCAAAATGGGGAATGAACCTCATAATACCCAATCAGGCCCAAAAATGACCGTACTTGCTTGGACGTACGAGGCCTGGGTCAATTCCGGATTGCTTCGACTTTATTCACTTGGGGCCTAATGACTCCGCTTCCAATCACATACCCCAAATAGCGAGCTTCCTCTAGTCCCACCAAGCATTTTTTTGGGTTGGCTGTCAACTCCGCCTCTTGAGAGAATCTATCGCTGCCTGAAGTTTTGACAAATGACTCTCCCAGTCCGGGCTGAACACAACTATATCATCCAAATACGCGCCATGCAACCTAAAAGGCAACACCCGATACTGAAAAAGCCCCTCCGGGGGGACAAAGGCCGTTTTCTTCTTTGCCGCCTCTGTCAGAAGTACCTGCCAGTAGCCTTTCGTGAGATCTAGGATCGAAAAATACCTGGCTTTTCCCAGCCGCTCTATCAACTCGTCCTCCCGAGGCATGGGATAGGCGTCAAATTTTGATACCTCATTTAATTTCCTAAAATCATTACAGAACCGTAATGAACCATCCGGTTTGGGAATAAGGACAATCGGGCTAGCCCACTCACTCTTTGACTCTTCTATGACCCCTAGACGTAGCATCGATCTTACCTCCTGCGAAATGGTCTGTCGCCGAGCCTCCCGTACTCGGTAGGGTTTTAGGCAGACTTTCACCCGCGGCTCAGTGACAATGTCATGCTCGATCAAGGTGGTACGTCCAGGAAGGTCAGAGAATACGTCCCTATTCCGACTAATTCTCTCACCTCTTGTGCCTATTTGGTCGACAGTCCATCCCCTATCGTCACCCCAGCGGCAATCTCCGGAACCCCTGGTGACCCCGGGTCACTCCCTGCTGTCCAGACAGAGGGCGGGTGGTCTCCAAACAAATTCTCTCTGTCTCTCCAAGGTTTTAGTAGATTCACATTATATACCTGTTCGGGCTTCCGCTGTCCTGGCTGGTATATCCTGTAATCAACTGGGCCCACTTTCTCCTTAACTTCATAGGGTCCTTGCCACAGGGCCAAGAATTTACTCTCGACCGTGGGCACGAGTACAAGAACTCGGTCACCCGGGTGAAATGTCCTTACTCGGGCGGATCGGTTGTATACCCAACTCTGGGCCAGTTGTGCCGCTTCCATGTGCTCACGGACGATCGGCAACACGACCCCTATTCGGTCCTGCATTTTTCCTATGTGCTCTATCACACTTACAGTTCTACTAACCTATCGGTTTGGGGTTTAGACGGACGTGTGCAGGTGTTTAATATTTAATAGCTTACACAATTCCTTTGTTATTTTGGACATAAAGGGTGTCCCCTGGTCCGTCAGAATCTCCTTTGGTATCCCCACCCGGGCGAACATACTCATGAGCTCTTTAGCTATTACCTTAGCTGACGTATGGCGCAATGGTACCGCCTCTGGATACCGCGTGGCATAGTCTAACACTACTAGGATGTGTTGGTGACCTCGGGCTGATTTAATAATGGGCATAGGTACCAGTGGACTGTGATACTGAGGTTGGGGGCTAGTCACCTGACACACTGGACAGGACTGACAGAACCTCCGTACTTCCTCATATATCTCAGGCCAATAGAACCGTTGTAGAATTCGCTCCATTGCTTTCTTATCCCCCAGATGCCCTCCCAACACATGCGCATGCGCTAAATCCAAGACCATTCGCCGGTAAGGCTGGGGCACCACCAGTTGTTCCACCACCTCCTTCCTCACCTTGTCTACCCTGTATAACAGGTTCTGGTTATAGGCCAGGTGAGGAAATACGGTATCGGGCCCAGGATGCTGGGCAACGCTATTGATCACCGACACACCTTCTCTAGCCCGCAATAACGTTGAATCCTGGAGCTGTGCGGTCCCGAAGGTTTCTCAGCGTACCTCCAGATCCAGGATGGACGAACTTTCTACTGTCTCACCCGCCAATACTTCTCGAGGTAACCGGTCGGGGTTACTCTCCACCTCCCCTATGGTGACTCCTACGGCTGGGGCCCCTGCATCGGGGTCCTCGGGCTCGGGACCCAGACATTTTTCTTCCCCACAGGTAGGCAACCCGTTCTTCCACAAAGTCCAGAACAAGGGAAAGTCCCTCCCCAATATTGCGGCATAAGGGAGCCGTCTCCCCACTCCTACGACATGTGGTACCTCCTTCCCACACACCGCCAGGGTAACCTTAGTGGTGGGATACTCCCGGCGATCCCCATGTATACAGACAATGGTAAGGGTTCGCCTTTCTGGGAGGTTTTCCGTTACCAGCGACTCATGGACCAGAGTTACCAGGCTCCCAGAGTCCAGCAGGGCCTGCACGGAGTGTCCATTAACAACGACATCACACACTGGAGGGGTGTCTGCAGCCAGCAGGGGGTCAGCTATATACACCGGTTGGGCATAAAAAGAGGACCGGCGAGCGAACCCGCAGTCCATGGGTTCAGAAGCCCTAGGGCAGTTGGCTACCACATGTCCCGAGTCCTGACAATGCCAACATCTGATTCCCGCAGCCTCCCTCCTCCCCAGGGTATTCCTCCAATGGACTGGAGATCCACTACCCCCCTTATGAGGTGGGATCCCTTTTTCAGGATCCCGGGTCGGCAACAGGGGCTGACGTGACTTCGGCAATATACCTCTCCACCAGGCTAACCAGTTGTTCCAGGTTGCCTGGATCGCCTTGTCGCACCCAGCGCTGTATGGCTCTCGGGAGGGTACGCACGAACCTGTCGACCACGACCCTTTAAACCATCTGAGAAGGACTCAACATTTCAGGCTGAAGCCATTTTTTTACTAGGTGAAGTAAGTCATAGGCTTGTGACCGGGCGGGTCGGGACTCGGCAAACACCCACTGATACACCCTGTACGCTCGCACATAGGTGTTTACCCCCAACCTGGCCAACACCTCCCCTTTTAGCCTCTCATAGTCCTTGGCCTCATCGCGGCTGAGGTCAAAATAGGCCTTTTGTACGTCCCCCACCAGAAAAGGCGCCACCACCTCGGCCCACTGCTCCAATGGCAGCCTCTCTTGCTCCGCGGTTCTTTCGAACACCGTCAGGAATGCCTCTATATCATCTTCCGGACCCATTTTCCTCAGGGCGGATTGGACTTTGTCCCTGGCGGTAGACACAGTCGGGGTTGTCACAGTTGAAACTCCTTGCAGGGATGTTCGCACCGACTCTTGCATGGCTACCAGCTGCTGCATTAGGAGATTGTTCGTCTGCTGCTGTGCACACATAGCCTCCTCATGTCTTTTTTGCTGTAGCTCATTACTTTCCCTCTGAGCCTGCAAAGCCAGTTGCTGCTGTAAATTACTCTGAATCAGGTGCTTAATGGCCTCCTCCAACTTGTCAGGAACCATAAAACTTGCAGGCCTGATATATGACATGCAGTCCAACACAACTTTTGCCTCAGGCCTGCCTCACTGCAGGAATGCCCGCTCCAAGCCACCAATTGTGAGGATGTGCTTGTGGTAGGCTCGTGGTAGGCTCCCCCAACCTGCACATCTGTTGTTCTGTCAGGTCTATTGGTTAATACTAAGTCCAGTTATGGGCATCCCTCTAGTTGGGTCCTGAGCCAGTTGGGAAAGGTAATTGTCTTTGGTTATTGCCAAGAACCTGTTTCCTTTATGATATATATAAGTTTCAGTTTCCCAGTCTATATTTAGGTAGTTGAAGCCCCCCATAATAACCACCTCATTATGATTTGTCGCCTCGTCTATCTTGTTTTGTAGTAGATTTTCTGTGGACTCTGGTATATTAGGTGGTTTATAATAAACTATTAGTAATTTATTATTGTTTTTGCTTCCATGTATTTCTACCCACAGTGACTCCACGTGTTCATGTCCCTTTACTTATGTCTTCCCAGAGTGTGGGCTTTAGATAGGACTTTACATGAAGGCTGACCCATCCCCCTCTCCGTTTTTGGCGATCCTTTCTAAACAGACTGTAACTGTACATTAACTGACCAATCATAGCTATCATCCAGCCATGTCTCAGTTATTCCCACTATGTCATAGTCCTCCTCACACATCACTAATTCTAGTTCCCCAGTTTTATTAGTCAGGCTTCTGGCATTAGTATACATACATTTAAGAAGTTTATGTATATTTTTTACCCTACACTTTTCCTTCTGAGCTGTTCTAGTTCCTTCTTCAATTCCTCCCCCATTGAATACAAAATGATGATATTGAGCACTGGATGGCTCACTCCTCCGCTTAGGCTACTTTCACACTAGCGTTCGGAGCGGATCCGTCTGATGTTTCATCAGACGGATCCGCTCCGATAATGCAGACGTTTGCATCCGTTCAGAACGGATCCGTCTGCATTATTACTTAGAAAATTTTCTAAGTCTGAAAGTAGCCTGAGCGGATCCGTTCAGACTTTACATTGAAAGTCAATGGGGAACGGATCCGCTTGAAGATTGAGCCAAATAGTGTCATCTTCAAGCGGATCCGTCCCCATTGACTTACATTGTAAGTGTGGACGGATCCGCTCGCCTCCGCACGGCCAGGCGGACACCCGAACGCTGCAAGCAGCGTTCAGGTGTCCGCTCACTGAGCGGAGCGGAGGCTGAGCGCTGGCAGGCGGATGCATGCTCAGTGGATCCGCCTCCACTGAGAATGCATTTGGGCCAGACGGATGCGTTCGGGGCCACTCGTGAGCCCCTTCAAACGGAGCGCACGAGCGGACACCCGAACGCTAGTGTGAAAGTAGCCTAAGTCACAGCAATTATCGCTGTGCAGCAAGTTTCTGACCATGTCCAGGAGGCAGTCCTCTCATCTCAGCCACTGTTATATGACAAAGAAACACTTTTCGTGGTCTAGCTGTGACAGAATGGTCTGACATTGCACGGCTTGATCTGCAACTTTCAAACTTGCTCAAATTTGCTGGAATTCCACCTTGCAGATGCTAGAGCATCTGTAGAAGCAGCATAAAACAGTGAATGATTTCATCATGCACCAGACTACTTCAGCAGGGAGTGGCAGCTCATCAGAGATGCGTGTTACATACTCCCTTCAAAGAGGTTCATCGATTTGTCAATAGGAACAACTGCTGCATCAACTGCATCATCCTACTGACATTTAAATTAGAGCAGATGTACACCCTGATGCCTCAAGGGATAGCAGAAGTAGAGCAGCTTATGCATCTTGCTGGTGTCACGGCGGGCGTGCACTCAGAATAACAGAAAACCTACCAACCAGGCTCTGGGCGAGAGACAGGGGAAGGGTCACCTCCTAGCTAATCCCTGACCTCTTTCCCTTCACTGCTCAGCCCACCTGCAGACCTTTAAGGTAGGTATGAGGTGTCCCCGTGCCTGGGCTGACAAAACCCTAACTTCCCTGAGATGGTGAAGAGGGGAAATAGGAGCAGCCTGCTCGCACAGAACCTGGATGGAAAAGATGACACAAAATAACTAAACCAGAAATCACACTTATCTCTCTGAGCTGGAACAGACAGAGAACCTTCCTTCCTAGCTTCCAAGACCACAATGATTTGTATAATCCGCTCAGAGCACTGGGCTGGTGATCCCTTTAAACTAATGACCCCACCCCGTGCACCTGATGAGAAGCGGATCCAGCACGGCTCCAAAACAAACACTAAACTCGTGCTGCAGTCCTGGCCGACCTCCGCACATCGTCAGAGTGGGGCATGACAGTACCCCCCCTTCTACGGGTGACCTCCGGACACCCCGGACCAACCTTATCCGGATGGGACCTATGAAAATCCCTCACCAGTCGGCTGGCATTGACATCCACCGCCGGAACCCACATCCTCTTCTCAGGACCGTATCCCCTCCAGTGCACCAGGTACTAAAGGGAACCCCGAAGAACTCTCGAGTCGAGAATCCTGGAGATCTCAAACTCCAAGTTTCCCTCGACCAGAACAGGAGGAGGAGGCAATAGCGATGGTTCCACCGGTCTCACGTATTTTTTTAGTAAAGACCTGTGAAACACATCATGGATCCTCCAAGTCTGCGGAAGATCCAGCCGAAACGCCACAGGATTGATTACCGCAGAAATTTTATACTGATCAATAAATCTAGGACCCAGTTTCCAAGATGGCACTCTCAATTTGATATTCTTAGTGGACAACCACACCAGATCACCCACACACAGGTCCGGACCAGTCACATGTCTCCTGTCAGCCATTCGTTTATACCTCTCACCCATACTCTCCAAATTTCCTTGAATCCTCCGCCAGATGGAGTATAAGGCAGAAGAGAATCTCTCCTCCTCTGGCATCCCAGAGGAACCAGACCCAGAAAAGGTACCAAACTGAGGATGGAAACCGTATGCGCCAAAAAATGGCGACTTACCCGTGGACTCCTGCCTACGGTTATTCAATGCAAATTCTGCTAAGGACAAGAATGAGGACCAGTCCTCCTGATTCTCAGCCACAAAGCACCTCAAGTAGGTCTCCAGGTTTTGATTAGTACGCTCCGTCTGACCATTCGACTGCGGATGAAAAGCCGAAGAGAATGAAAGTTGAATGCCAAGCCGAGAGCAGAACGCCCTCCAAAACCTGGAGACAAACTGCGTCCCATGGAATACCATGCAATTTCACAATATTATCCACAAAAATCTGCGCAAGAGTCTTAACGTTAGGCAGATTCATTAGTGGTATAAAGTGAGCCATTTTACTGAAACGGTCAACTACCGCCAAAATCACTGTTCTCCGGGAGGAACTCGACAGATCCGTAATAAAGTCCATAGACAAATGCGTCCAAGGACGAGACGGAATAGACAATGGAAGAAGCGAACCAGGCGGTCGAGTATGAGCAACCTTTGACCGAGCGCAGGTTTCACAAGCTGTCACGTAATTCTCAATGCTCTTACGTAACCCTGGCCACCAGAACCTCCGGGATACTAGATCACAGGTGGACTTACCACCAGGATGTCCAGCGAGAACAGTATTGTGATGTTCCTTGAACATCTTGTATCATAGGCCCTCAGGAACAAACAACCTCCCTGGGGGACAAGAACCAGGAGCCCCCTCCTGGGCTCCCAACACCTCCATCTCCAATTCAGGGTACAGAGCAGAGACCACCACCCCATCCGCCAAAATCGGAGCAGGATCTTCTGAATCACCTCCCCCAGGAAAGCTGCGAGACAAGGCATCTGCCTTGACATTCTTGTTGACCCCTGGGCGAAAGGTAACCACAAAATTGAACCTGGTAAAAAACAGTGACCATCTGGCCTGCCTAGGGTTCAGACGCTTGGCAGATTGCAGGTAAGCCAAATTCTTATGGTCAGTATACACCGTAGCGGGGTGAGAAGCCCCCTCTAACCAGTGACGCCATTCCTCAAAGGCCAACTTGATAGCCAACAACTCTCTATCTCCAACATCATAATTCCTCTCGGCGACCGAGAGCTTCTTGGAGGAGAAGGCACACGGGACCCATTTGCCAGGAGATGAATCCTGAGACAGCACCGCCCCGACCCCCACCTCTGATGCATCGAACTCCACTACGAATGGTTGAGACACATCCGGCTGCACCAGAATGGGAGCAGACGCAAAACGCTCCTTAATAGCCGAAAAGGCCTGCAATGCCTCATCCGACCAGACAGACATCAGCGCCCTTCTTGGTCAAATCAGTAAGAGGTTTTACTATGGTAGAATAATTCGAAATAAATTTTCTATAATAATTCGTAAACCCCAAGAACCGCATCAAAGCTTTCTGATTCTCTGGTCGGTCCCACTCCAGAACCGCCTGAACCTTTTCGGGGTCCATACGAAAACTGGAATCAGAAAGCATGTATCCCAAGAACGGAAGCTCTTGCACCGCATACAAACATTTCTCTAATTTGGCATACAACTTATTCTCCCGAAGGATCGTCAAAACGTGTCTCACATGATCCTGATGGGTCTTCAAATCAGGAGAATAAATCAAAATGTCATCCAGGTAAACTACTACGAACCTCCCCACCAAGTGATGAAAAATGTCATTGACGAATCGCTGAAATACTGCTGGCGCGTTCGTCAACCCAAAAGGCATCACCAGGTCCTCAAAATGACCCTTGTGCATATTGAAGGCCGTTTTCCACTCATCCCCTTCCTTGATTCTGATCAGATTGTAGGCCCCCCTCAAATCCAACTTGGAGAACACCTTGGCTCCAACAATCTGATCAAAAAGATCAGAGATCAAAGGAAGGGGATATGGATCCCGGACTGTAATACGGTTCAATTCCCGGAAATCCAAACACGGTCTAAGTAATCTATCCTTTTTCTTTACAAAGAACAAACCTACTGCCACTGGAGACTTAGATGGTCTAATATGACCCTTTGCCAAACACTCGGCGACATACTTTCGCATGACCTCTCTTTCGGGTTGAGAGAGGTTGTAAAACCGAGACTTTGGCAACTTAGCCCCCGGAATGAGATTAACTGGACAATCATAATCTCGATGAGGGGGCAATTCCTGAGCCCCACCCTCCGAAAAGACATCCGCAAAATCCGAAAGATACTGAGGTAAAGCCGTAATGGACACACCAGAGATAGATGTGCCAAGACAATTATCCGAACAAAACTCACTCCAACCAATGATTTGTCTCGCTTGCCAGTCTATAATTGGGTTATGTCTAGTCAACCATGGCAACCCCAAAACTAAAGGAGCTGGCAAATCCTTCATGACAAAACAAGAAATAATTTCAGCATGTGAATCACCCACCCTTAACCACCTCCGGACCGCCTAACGCAGATTCGCGTTCCGGAGGTGGCAGCGCTGCGCACAGTCACGCATATACGCGTCATCTCGCGAGACGCGAGATTTCGCTCCAAGCCGGCCCGCGCATGCGCATCGCGGGCCGGCAAAAGTTAAAGAACAAGTTAGTCACCAGCCTGCCAGCAACGATCATTGGCTGGCAGGCTGGCGATTTTTAAAAAATCCAATCACAAGCCATATAACAGATCATATTAGTAAATATGATCTGTTATATGGCTTCTCTGCTCCTGTGCTGGTCCTTTTCGTCGGTTGGATCCAGCACAGGAGCAGACTGAACTGTGAGTAGCACCAACACTACACCTTAGCCCCAGATCACCCCCCTGCACCCCAATTAACCCTTTGATCACCCCTTTGATCGCCCCTGTCAATCACCAGTGAAAGGAAAAAAAGTGATCAGTGTAAACTGTCACTTTTTTTTTTTCACTAGTATTGGCTGTTAGGTTTTAGGGATAGTTTAGGCCCCTTGGTTAGGTAGTTAGCGTCAGTTAGCGCCCACCCCACCGCACCGCAGTCACTTTTATTCGCTGAATAGCGGATCGCTAATCAGCATTTGTACTTTTATAGTATCTGTAAGTGATCAAAACTGATCACGGTCAGATCTATAATAGTATTAGTGTCACTTTAGTTCGCCCTCCACCCAAAACGCAGTGTTTGCCCGATCAGGCCTGATCGGTCGCCCACACGTGCGTTCACCCACGCCCGCCCCACCGCAGTGACAAAAAATATATATTTTTTGATCACTGCACATTCATTTTACACGCACTGCGGCGATAAAAAAATCAGTTTTGATATTTTTTATCAACCGCAGCGGCCTCCGGTACTTCGCTAGCCTCCCCTTTGTAAGACAGGTTTGCTTTTTTTCTTGGGTAGTCTCAGGGAATACCCCTAAATTTAGTAGTCCAAAATGTCAAACAGGGGGTATTCTTCTGAAGAGGCCTACAGGATTCTGACCCAGTCGGATGAGGAGTGGGAACCCTCATCTGATGAATCTAGCGGGTCAGAATATGAACCTGTGGAAAGCAGTGGCTCTCTGACCCAAAGTTCGGACGAGGAGGTGGAGGTCCCTGGCAGCACCAGGCGTACCTGGCCCCATGTCGCTAGACCACAGGTTATGCAGGATCCGCTTCAAGAGCAGCAGAGTGGGGCTGTCGCTGCCGGATCACGTGGTGAGGCATACACCAGCAGCGCAGCCCTCCCTGGACCTAGTACCAGCACTGCCGTACAACATGGTGACGTGGCGAGCACCAGAAGGGCAGTTGAAGCTGGTACGGTGGCACGTGCACTAGTTACCCCGTCGCAGCCACCGCAAAGACAGGCCCGTAGAGCCCCTAGAATCCCTGAGGTGCTGGCAAACCCTGATTGGCAGTCACCAACTTCAGCCGCACCTGTAGTTCCCCCTTTCACCGCCCAGTCTGGAGTTCGGGTTGAGACGGCTCAAATCGGTTCGGCCCTGGGATTTTTTGAGCTGTTCTTGACTGCGGAGCTCTTGGACTTAGTCGTGGCAGAGACCAACCAGTATGCCACACAATTTATATCCGCCAACCCGGGAAGCTTTTATGCCCAGCCTTTCCGGTGGAAACCAGTCCAAGTTTCCGAAATTAAAATTTTTTTGGGCCTTCTCCTCAACATGGGCCTGACAAAAAAGCATGAATTGCGGTCATATTGGTCAACGCACCCGATTCATCACATGCCCATGTTCTCTGCTGCTATGTCCAGGGCACGATTTGAGGCCATCCTCCGTTTCCTGCATTTTAGCGACAACACCACCTCCCGTCCCAGAGGCCACCCAGCTTTTGACCGGCTCCACAAAATTCGGCCCCTCATAGACCATTTCAACCAGAAATTTGCAGATTTGTATACCCCCGAGCAAAACATCTACGTAGACGAGTCCCTAATACATTTTACCGGGCGCCTTGGCTTCAAACAGTACATCCCAAGCAAGCGTGCCCGGTATGGGGTCAAATTGTATAAGCTCTGTGAAAGGGCCACAGGCTATACCCACAAATTTCGTGTCTATGAGGGAAAAGATCAGACCCTGGAGCCGGTCGGTTGCCCTGACTACCTGGGGAGCAGTGGGAAGACAGTCTGGGACTTGGTGTCACCCTTATTCGGCAAGGGGTACCATCTTTATGTGGACAATTTTTACACAAGTGTGGCCCTCTTTAGGCATTTGTTTCTAGAACGGATTTGCGCCTGTGGCACCGCGCGAACTAGTCGCGTGGGCTTCCCCCAACGGCTTGTAACCACCCGTCTTGCAAGGGGGCAGAGGGCTGCCTTGTGTAACGAAGAACTGCTCGCGGTGAAATGGAGAGACAAGCGTGACGTTTACATGCTCTCCTCCATTCACGCAGACACGACAATCCAAATTGAGCGAGCAACCCGTGTCATTGAAAAGCCCCTCTGTGTCCACGACTATAATGCGCTCATGGGAGGGGTGGACTTCAATGACCAGATGTTGTCTCCGTATTTAGTTTCCCGCAGAACCAGACGCTGGTATAAGAAGGTGTCTGTATATTTAATTCAATTGGCGCTGTACAATAGTTTTGTTCTCTACAGTAAGGCTGGGAGAACACGATCTTTCCTCAAATTCCAGGAAGAGATCATCGAGAACCTCCTTTACCCAGGAGGTTCCGTGGCCCCATCCCCCAGTGTAGTTAGCCGTCTACACGAGCGACATTTCCCCAGTGTCGTTCCTGGTACCTCAACCCAACCGTCACCCCGAAAAAGATGTCGTGTCTGTAGCAGGAGTGGAATAAGGCGTGACACCCGCTATTTCTGTCCTGACTGTGCTGACCACCCTGCCCTATGCTATGGAGAGTGTTTCCGGAAGTACCACACACAGGTACACCTAGCATAGGGATTGCATCTCACAGGACAGGCACACAGGGCTATTAGGGCCCTTTTACTCTCAGCTGCTGCAAACCTCTCCTTTCACCTGGGATAAAGTGCATAACGTACTTCGCCACATCTTTGGGCGATTTGCGCTTTGCACATTGTCCCATGGGGAAGGAGAGGTTTGTTCTATAAAGGTAAAAAAAACTAAACAAAAAAAAAATTACCGGTAAGTAAAAAAGTTAAAAAAGTTTAAAAAAGTTAATATGTTCTGTTCTAAAGTTAATAAAGTTATTGCTTTGCGGCCTGGTTTTTTCTTTTTTGTTTTGTTTTTTTTACCTTCCAGGTGGACCAACCGATCGACCAGCTGCAGCACTGATGTGCATTCGGACAGAAGCATTGTGCTGCTGTCAGATTACACGCAAGTCGGTGTATGCGGCGCTGCAAGACGAGATTTCTCCTCTGCAGTAAAAGATATGTTTGCCGAGGCATATGAGCTGAGGAGGTGGCGGTGTTCATATACTTTGGCAAACACTTTGTATATATAAAAAAAAAAATCCCGGCAATGATTTATTCATCCACATCGATTGATGTGAATGGAGAAATCTGGTTTGCCAGGGCATACGAGCTGAAGTGGGTATGGATGTTGGGCGGAGCTCCTATGTCCTGGCAGACGCCTTTCCCCTCCTTTTTCTTTTTTTGGCAGAGATTTTTTCATCCACATTGATCGATGCGAATGAAGAAATCTGTGCCGTTCATTTTTTTCTTTCAGCCCAGAGGCTGAACGGAAAAAAAAAATCTCATTACCCGTATGCTCAATATAAGGAGAATAGCAGAAACTCCTAATGCTGGGCATACATGTAATGATTGCGGAGACCCTCAAATGCCAGGGCAGTACAAACACCCCACAAATAACACCATTTTGGAAAGAAGACACCCCAAGGTATTTGCTGAGGGGCATATTGAGTCCATGAAAGATTGAAATTTTTGTCCCAAGTTAGCGGAAAGGGAGACTTTGTGAGAACAAAATCCAAAAAATCAATTTCCGCTAACTTGTGCCAAAATTTTTTTTTTTCAATGAACTCGCCATGCCCCTCATTGAATACCTTGGGGTGTCTTCTTTCCAAAATGGGGTCACATGTGGGGTATTTATACTGCCCTGGCATTTTAGGGGCCCCAAAGCGTGAGAAGAAGTCTGGTATCCAAATGTCTAAAAATGCCCTCCTAAAAGGAATTTGGGCCCCTTTGCCCACCTAGGCTGCAAAAAAGTGTCACACATGTGGTATCTCCGTATTCAGCAGAAGTTGGGGAATATGTTTTGGGGTGTCATTTTACATATACCCATGCTGGGTGAGATAAATATCTTGGTCAAATGCCAACTTTGTATAAAAAAAATGGGAAAAGTTGTCTTTTGCCAAGATATTTCTCTCACCCAGCATGGGTATATGTAAAATGACACCCCAAAACACATTCCTTACCTTCTCCTGAGTACGGAGATACCAGATGTGTGACACTTTTTTGCAGCCTAGCTGGGCAAAGGGGCCCACATTCCAAAGAGCACCTTTCAGATTTCACAGGTCATTTACCTACTTACCAGACATTAGGGCCCCTGGAAAATGCCAGGGCAGTATAACTGCCCCACAAGTGACCCCATTTTGGAAAGAAGACACCCCAAGGTATTCCGTGAGGGGCATGGCAAGTTCCTAGAATTTTTTATTTTTTGTCACAAGTTAGTGGAAAATGATGATTTTTTTTTTTTTTTTTTTTTTCATACAAAGTCTCCTATTCCACTAACTTGTGACAAAAAAAAAAAAATTTCCATGAACTCACTATGCCCATCAGCGAATACCTTGGGGTCTCTTCTTTCCAAAATGGGGTCACTTGTGGGGTAGTTATACTGCCCTGGCATTCTAGGGGCCCAAATGTGTGGTAAGGAGTTTGAAATCAAATTCAGTAAAAAATGACCTGTGAAATCCAAAAGGTGCTCTTTGGAATATGGGCCCCTTTGCCCACCTAGGCTGCAAAAAAGTGTCACACATCTGGTATCTCCGTACTCAGGAGAAGGTGGGGAATGTGTTTTGGGGTGTCATTTTATATATACCCATGCTGGGTGAGAGAAATATCTTGGCAAAAGACAACTTTTCCCATTTTTTTATACAAAGTTGTCATTTGACCAAGATATTTATCTCACCCAGCATGGGTATATGTAAAAAGACACCCCAAAACACATTCCTCAACTTCTCCTGAGTACGGCAATACCACATGTGTGACACTTTTTTGCAGCCTAGGTGGGCAAAGGGGCCCATATTCCAAAGAGCACCTTTCGGATTTCACTCGTCATTTTTTACTGAATTTGATTTCAAACTCCTTACCACACATTTGGGCCCCTAGAATGCCAGGGCAGTATAACTACCCCACAAGTGACCCCATTTTGGAAAGAAGAGACCCCAAGGTATTCGCTGATGGGCATAGTGAGTTCATGGAAGTTTTTATTTTTTGTCACAAGTTAGTGGAATATGAGACTTTGTATGAAAAAAAAAAAAAAAAAAAAATCATCATTTTCCACTAACTTGTGACAAAAAATAAAAAATTCTAGGAACTCGCCATGCCCCTCACGGAATAGCTTGGGGTGTCTTCTTTCCAAAATGGGGTCACTTGTGGGGTAGTTATACTGCCCTGGCATTCTAGGGGCCCAAATGTGTGGTAAGGAGTTTGAAATCAAATTCTGTTAAAAATGACGAGTGAAATCCGAAAGGTGCTCTTTGGAATATGGGCCCCTTTGCCCACCTAGGCTGCAAAAAAGTGTCACACATCTGGTATCTCCGTACTCAGGAGAAGGTGGGGAATGTGTTTTGGGGTGTCATTTTACATATACCCATGCTGGGTGAGAGAAATATCTTGGCAAAAGACAACTTTTCCCATTTTTTTATACAAAGTTGTCATTTGACCAAGATATTTATCTCACCCAGCATGGGTATATGTAAAAAGACACCCCAAAACACATTCCTCAACTTCTCCTGAGTACGGGGATACCAGATGTGTGACACTTTTTTGCAGCCTAGGTGGGCAAAGGGGCCCATATTCCAAAGAGCACCTTTCGGATTTCACTCGTCATTTTTTACAGAATTTGATTTCAAACTCCTTACCACACATTTGGGCCCCTAGAATGCCAGGGCAGTATAACTACCCCACAAGTGACCCCATTTTGGAAAGAAGAGACCCCAAGGTATTCGCTGATGGGCATAGTGAGTTCATGGAAGTTTTTATTTTTTGTCACAAGTTAGTGGAATATGAGACTTTGTAAGAAAAAAAAAAAAAAAAAAAAATCATCATTTTCCGCTAACTTGTGACAAAAAAAAAAAAGTTCTATGAACTCACTATGCCCATCAGCGAATACCTTAGGGTGTGTACTTTCAGAAATGGGGTCATTTGTGGGGTGTTTGTACTGTCTGGGCATTGTAGAACCTCAGGAAACATGACAGGTGCTCAGAAAGTCAGAGCTGCTTCAAAAAGCGGAAATTCACATTTTTGTACCATAGTTTGTAAACGCTATAACTTTTACCCAAACCATTTTTTTTTTACCCAAACATTTTTTTTTTATCAAAGACATGTAGAACTATAAATTTAGAGCAAAATTTCTATATGGATGTCGTTTTTTTTGCAAAATTTTACAACTGAAAGTGAAAAATGTCATTTTTTTGCAAAAAAATCGTTAAATTTCGATTAATAACAAAAAAAGTAAAAATGTCAGCAGCAATGAAATACCACCAAATGAAAGCTCTATCAGTGAGAAGAAAAGGAGGTAAAATTCATTTGGGTGGTAAGTTGCATGACCGAGCAATAAATGGTGAAAGTAGTGTAGGTCAGAAGTGTAAAAAGTGGCCTGGTCTTTCAGGGTGTTTAAGCACTGGGGGCTGAGGTGGTTAAATGAATACCTTGAACAATGTGAGTAAGGCTCCGAGGGGAAGAATCAATTGCAAAAACACGAATCTCATTCTCCAAAGTGCAAGTACTTAGTCCTAGGTTTTGAAGGAAAAGAAAGTCAATTAAGTTTAACCCAGCACCACAATCAAGGAATACATCAACAAACACATTGTTTGACTCTAGCGCCACCATAGCTGGAAGGAGAAAACGGGAACTGCAGGGAGCTTGCATACCTGTCTGCTCCACCTCCCCATTCATACTACCAAGTGTGAGGGAAGTTTTTTTTTCTTTTTTCTTTTTCTCTTCCACCTGTGGCTTAACATAAGGACAAGAAAAAATAAAATGACCACTCTTTCCACAGTAGTAACATAGATTGTGCACTTTCCTAAAGTCTCTACTATCAGAATGGCAAGATATCTGACCTAACTGCATGGGTTCCTCCCCTACCCCAGAGTGATAAGTAATATCACCCTGGGCAGCAGGTGAGACAAAACCACACGCAGGAGAGATCCCCTGCACGGAGGGACCCTTACACCTCTCTCTGATACGTCTATCCAACTGTATAGCCAAAGAAATAGCATTCTCCAGAGTATCCGGGTACTCATGAAAAACCAGGGCATCTTTCAACCTTTCAGACAACCCCTGACAAAACTGACTACGTAACGCGGGGTCGTTCCACCCCGACTCAGTAGCCCATCTCCTAAACTCTATACAGTAAACCTCTGCAGTACGTTTACCCTGTAGTAAGTCACACAATATCGATTCTGCCATCGAGATCCGATCCGGATCATCGTAAATCAATCCCAGGGCTTTGAAAAATTCCTCCACCGACCGGAGGGCCAGAGAACCGGGCGGCAGAGAAAAAGCCCAGGATTGCGCGTCCCCTTTAAGCAGAGACATGATGATACCAACCCTCTGATCTTCATTACCTGACGAAAATGGACGCAGTCGAAAATACAATTTACATGACTCTTTAAAACGGAAAAAATCATCCGTACCCCCTCTAAATTTCTCGGGAAGAGCGACTTTAGGCTCCCCACCAATTTGACCTGTACCTGATGCCAGAAACCTCTGACACTGTGTGACCGAACCACGCAGATCCGCAACCTCCAGGGATAAACCCTGCATGCGGTCAACCAGTGCATCAATTGACGCCATCACAAAACCACTGAGTGATGGCAGTCACAGTATGGCGGATTATAATGTCACGGCGGGCGTGCACCCAGAATAACAGAAAACCTACCAACCAGGCTCTGGGCGAAAGACAGGGGAAGGGTCACCTCCTAGCTAATCCCTGACCTCTTTCCCTGCACTGCTCAGCCCACCTACAGACCTTTAAGGTAGGTATGAGGTGTCCCCGTGCCTGGGCTGACAAAACCCTAACTTCCCTGAGATGGTGAAGAGGGGAAATAGGAGCAGCCTGCTCGCACAGAACCTGGATGGAAAAGATGACACAAAATAACTAAACCAGAAATCACACTTATCTCTCTGAGCTGGAACAGACAGAGAACCTTCCTTCCTAGCTTCCAAGACCACAATGATTTGTATAATCCGCTCAGAGCACTGGGCTGGTGAGCCCTTTAAACTAATGATCCCACCCAGTGCACCTGATGAGAGGCGGATCCAGCACGGCTCCAAAACAAACACTAAACTCGTGCTGCAATCCTGGCCGACCTCCGCACATCGTCAGAGTGGGGCATGACAGCTGGCCACCCTGTAGCTGTTGGGGACTGACATGGACAAAGTCCAGTAGAAGAAAAAGTGGATGTTAAGGATCCACCACTGAAGGAGGAAGATGAGTCACTTGTGCAGACGGACGAGGCTACTGCTGTTAAAGATGACGACACTGGCCATGATAACCAATCATATTAGTGCAGGTTGGAGCCAGAAATAACTGGAACTAAGTCCAACACACTTCCCACACATGAACTTGTGAGAGCTAGAAGTGATCCTCATAAACTGCAGGTACTGTGTTTTCCAGACTATAAGACACGCCTTGGATTTGAGGAGGAAAATTAGAAAGAAAAAAAAATTCCCGTCAGACCTCAGAGCAAACCCCCAAATCAGATGTCAGCACAGTAGGCAGGGGAAACACACTTACACGGTGAGCCCTAACTTGCACCAAACCCGCTGTCCCTGCCTACTTGCAGAGCAAACACTAAGCCTGCAGTAAAAACTGCAGGGACCTGTTCACACAACTGTAACCCAGAACAGACACACAGAGAAAGATCATGCAGGACAAGGTCAAAGCCGAGAGGTCAATACGGAACCAAATCACAGAGCAGAGAGAGAGTTGTAGCTGGCCAGCTAAGACCTGTCCTAGGTTGCTAATATAGCTTATATTTTTTATACGACTAGACCTGCCAATAACCTTAATACAGTTCCTATGTTTGTGTGTTAAAGACAAAAGCAGAGTTTTTTTACAGTGACTTCATGTTTGGATGTCATATAACTGTTATATATTGTGTTCACAGAAGCAGAAAAGATAATATGCTTTTAAGATTCATTATATGGATGTGAGGTAAGCTCAATGACACAGCAGAAACAACAGAAAACATAGAGTTAAACTGTTGTTGTTGGGCAGGAGTCTTGACCAATCACAGCCAGTCTCACACACAGCCTGTGTGGGCAATCCCCCTAGCTGTAGCTGCTAGAATCATTACACCAGAGGAGAGAAGCTGAACAGACATTCACTCCACTAAGAGCTGTGTTTTATGGAAGCAGAGAGGCCAAAATAGCTATTTAAAACAATTATATAATGTTCCTACTGTTAATATAGTGATTAGAACTGTATACTGAACCAGTTATATGTGTGTTTAATTACAGTTCCACCAATTGCATACTACAAAGTTCACAATCCAAATTCAAATTTCATATTGCAATCCAAATTGCACATAACCATACCAGATCATACTCAACCAATCTGCAAATAGTTACTGCTAACTGCATACTGCAAATTGCGACCAAATTCAGCAAGTGAACTATTAGTTAGACCTCAGATATACCTCTCAGAGAGATCATAAAGTGCTTAAATAACTTAAAGTGAGAGTACAGATACTCAAGAGACAAATATATCCACCATTTTATGTTGAATGACAAGATTGAATAGTTGAACCACCATCTTATGCATACAGCCATTTTGTGATACTTTATTCAACACGTGTTTTGTACATGGACTATCTGCTGCGGAAGCGACAGTGTTATATGAAAAAAAGTTGAAGTTAATAAAGAAGTTATTTCAGGCATTTGGTGTGCTCTTTAACCACCTCCAGACCGCCTAACGCAGGATTGCGTTCCGGAGGTGGCAGCGCTGCGCAGAGTCACGCATATACGCGTCATCTCGCGAGACGCGAGATTTCGCTCAAAGCCGGCCCGCGCATGCGCATCGCGGGCCGGCAAAATTAAAAGAAGTATTTCGTCACCAGCCTGCCAGCAACGATCATTGGCTGGCAGGCTGGCGATTTTCAAAAAATCCAATCCAAAGTCATATAACAGATCATATTAGTAAATATGATCTGTTATATGGCTTGTCTGCACCTGTGCTGGTCCTTTTCGTCGGTTGGATCCAGCACAGGAGCAGACTGAACTGTGAGTACACCAACACTACACCTTAGCCCCAGATCACCCACCTGCACCCCAATTAACCCTTTCATCACCCCTTTGATCGCCCCTGTCAATCACTAGTGAAAGGAAAAATAGTGATCACTGTAAACTGTCACTTTTTTTTTTCCACTGGTATTGGCTGTTAGGTTTTAGGGATAGTTTAGGCCCCTTGGTTAGGTAGTTAGCGTCAGTTAGCGCCCACCCCACCGCACCGCAGTCACTTTTATTCGCTGTTTAGCGTATCGCTAATCAGCATTTGTACTTTTATAGTATCTGTAAGTGATCAAAACTGATCACGGTCAGATCTATAATAGTATTAGTGTCACCTTAGCTCGCCCTCCACCCAAAACGCAGTGTTTGCCCGATCAGGCCTGATCGGTCGCCCACACGTGCGTTCACCCACGCCCGCCCCACCGCAGTGACATAAAATATATATTTTTTGATCACTGCACATTCATTTTACACGCACTGCGGCGATAAAAAAATCAGTTTTGATATTTTTTATCAACCGCAGCGGCCTCCGGTACTTCGCTAGCCTCCCCTTTGTAAGACAGGTTTGCTTTTTTTCTTGGGTAGTCTCAGGGAATACCCCTAAATTTAGTAGTCCAAAATGTCAAACAGGGGGTATTCTTCTGAAGAGGCCTACAGGATTCTGACCCAGTCGGATGAGGAGTGGGAACCCTCATCTGACGAATCTAGCGGGTCAGAATATGAACCTGTGGAAAGCAGTGGCTCTCTGACCCAAAGTTCGGACGAGGAGGTGGAGGTCCCTGGCAGCACCAGGCGTACCCGGCCCCATGTCGCTAGACCACAGGTTACGCAGGATCCGCTTCAAGAGCAGCAGAGTGGGGCTGTCGCTGCCGGATCACGTGGTGAGGCATACACCAGCAGCGCAGCCCTTCCTGGACCTAGTACCAGCACTGCCGTACAACCTGGTGAAGTAGCGAGCACCAGAAGGGCAGTTGAAGCTGGTACGGCGGCACGTGCACTAGTTACCCCGTCGCAGCCACCGCACAGACAGGCCCGTAGAGCCCCTAGAGTCCCTGAGGTGCTGGCAAATCCTGATTGGCAGTCACCAACTTCAGCCGCACCAGTAGTTCCCCCTTTCACCGCCCAGTCTGGAGTTCGGGTTGAGACGGCTCAAATCGGTTCGGCCCTGGGATTTTTTGAGCTGTTCTTGACTGCGGAGCTCTTGGACTTAGTCGTGGCAGAGACCAACCAGTATGCCACACAATTTATAACCGCAAACCCGGGAAGCTATTATGCCCAGCCTTTCCGGTGGAAACCAGTCCAAGTTTCCGAACTTAAAATTTTTTTGGGCCTTCTACTCAACATGGGCCTGACAAAAAAGCATGAATTGCGGTCATATTGGTCAACGCACCCAATTCATCACATGCCCATGTTCTCTGCTGCTATGTCCAGGACACGATTTGAGACCATCCTCCGTTTTCTGCATTTTAGCGACAACACCACCTCCCGTCCCAGAGGCCACCCTGCTTTTGACCGGCTCCACAAAATTCGGCCCCTCATAGACCATTTCAACCTGAAATTTGCAGATTTGTATACCCCTGAGCAAAACATCTGCGTAGACGAGTCCCTAATACATTTTACCGGGCGCCTTGGCTTCAAACAATACATCCCAAGCAAGCGTGCCCGGTATGGGGTCAAATTGTATAAGCTCTGTGAAAGGGCCACAGGCTATACCCACAAATTTCGGATCTATGAGGGAAAAGATCAGACCCTGGAGCCGGTCGGTTGCCCTGACTACCTGGGGAGCAGTGGGAAGACAGTCTGGGACTTGGTGTCACCCTTATTCGGCAAGGGGTACCATCTTTATGTGGACAATTTCTACACAAGTGTGGCCCTCTTTAGGCATTTGTTTCTAGAACAGATTTGCGCCTGTGGCACCGCGCGAACTAGTCGCGTGGGCTTCCCCCAACGGCTTGTAACCACCCGTCTTGCAAGGGGGCAGAGGGCTGTTTTGTGTAACGAAGAACTGCTCGCGGTGAAATGGAGAGACAAGCGTGACGTTTACATGCTCTCCTCCATTCACGCAGACACGACAATCCAAATTGAGCGAGCAACCCGTGTCATTGAAAAGCCCCTCTGTGTCCACGACTATAATGCGCTCATGGGAGGGGTGGACTTCAATGACCAGATGTTGTCTCCGTATTTAGTTTCCCGCAGAACCAGACGCTGGTATAAGAAGGTGTCTGTATATTTGATTTAATTGGCGCTGTACAATAGTTTTGTTCTCTACAGTAAGGCTGGGAGAACAGGATCCTTCCTCAAATTCCAGGAAGAGATCATCGAGAACCTCCTTTACCCAGGAGGTTCCGTGGGCCCATCCACCAGTGTAGTTAGCCGTCTACACGAGCGACATTTCCCCAGTGTCGTTCCTGGTACCTCAACCCAACCGTCACCCCGAAAAAGATGTCGTGTCTGTAGCAGGAGTGGAATAAGGCGTGACACCCGCTATTTCTGTCCTGACTGTGCTGACCACCCTGCCCTATGCTATGGAGAGTGTTTCCGGAAGTACCACACACAGGTACACCTAGCATAGGGATCACATCTCACCAGGACAGGCACACAGGGCTATTAGGGCCCATTCACTCACAGCTGCTGCAAACCTCTCCTTTCACCTGGTATAAAGTGCATAACGTACTTCGCCACATCTTTGGGCGATTTGCGCTTTGCACATTGTCCCATGGGGAAGGAGAGGTTTGTTCTATAAAGGTAAAAAAAACTAAACAAAAAAAAAAATACTGGTAAGTAAAAAAGTTAAACGTTCAGTTAAAAAAGTTTAAAAAAAGTTTCTATGTTCTGTTCAACAGTTAATAAAGTTATTGCTTTGCGCCTGGTTTTTTCTTTTTTGTTTTGTTTTTATTACCTTTCAGGTTGACCAACCGATCGACTAGCTGCAGCACTGATGTGCATTCGGACAGAAGCATTGCGCTGCTGTCAGATTACACGCAAGTCGGTGTATGCGGCGCTGCAAGACGAGATTTCTCCTCTGCAGTAAAAGATACGTTTGCCGAGGCATATGAGCTGAGGAGGTGGCGGTGTTCATATACTTTGGCAAACACTTTGTATATATATAAAAAAAAAAATCCCGGCAATGATTTATTCATCCACATCGATTGATGTGAATGGAGAAATCTGGTTTGCCAGGGCATACGAGCTGAAGTGGGTATGGATGTTGGGCGGAGCTCCTATGTCCTGGCAGACGCCTTTCCCCTCCTTTTTCTTTTTTTGGCAGAGATTTTTTCATCCACATTGATCGATGCGAATGAAGAAATCTGTGCCGTTCATTTTTTTCTTTCAGCCCAGAGGCTGAACGGAAAAAAAAAATCTCATTACCTGTATGCTCAATATAAGGAGAATAGCAGAAACTCCTAATGCTGGGCATACATGTAATGATTGCGGAGACCCTCAAATGCCAGGGCAGTACAAACACCCCACAAATAACACCATTTTGGAAAGAAGACACCCCAAGGTATTCGCTGAGTGGCATATTGAGTCCATGAAAGATTGAAATTTTTGTCCCAAGTTAGCGGAAAGGGAGACTTTGTGAGAACAAAATCAAAAAAATCAATTTCCGCTAACTTGTGCCCAAAATTTTTTTTTTCCAAGGAACTCGCCATGCCCCTCATTGAATACCTTGGGGTGTCTTCTTTCCAAAATGGGGTCACATGTGGGGTATTTATACTGCCCTGGCATTTTAGGGGCCCCAAAGCGTGAGAAGAAGTCTGGTATCCAAATGTCTAAAAATGCCCTCCTAAAAGGAATTTGGGCCCCTTTGCCCACCTAGGCTGCAAAAAAGTGTCACACATCTGGTATCTCCGTACTCAGGAGAAGTTGAGGAATGTGTTTTGGGGTGTCTTTTTACATATACCCATGCTGGGTGAGATAAATATCTTGGTCAAATGCCAACTTTGTATAAAAAAAATGGGAAAAGTTGTCTTTTGCCAAGATATTTCTCTCACCCAGCATGGGTATATGTAAAATGACACCACAAAACACATTCCCCACCTTCTCCTGAGTACGGAGATACCAGATGTGTGACACTTTTTTGCAGCCTAGGTGGGCAAAGGGGCCCACATTCCAAAGAGCACCTTTCGGATTTCACAGGTCATTTACCTACTTACCACACATTAGGGCCCCTGGAAAATGCCAGGGCAGTATAACTACCCCACAAGTGACCCCATTTTGGAAAGAAGACACCCCAAGGTATTCCGTGAGGGGCATGGCAAGTTCCTAGAATTTTTTATTTTTTGTCACAAGTTAGTGGAAAATGATGATTTTTTTTTTTTCATACAAAGTCTCATATTCCACTAACTTGTGAAAAAAAATAAAAACTTCCATGAACTCACTATGCCCATCAGCGAATACCTTGGGGTCTCTTCTTTCCAAAATGGGGTCACTTGTGGGGTAGCATGGGTATATGTAAAAAGACACCCCAAAACACATTCCTCAACTTCTCCTGAGTACGAAGATACCAGATGTGTGACACTTTTTTGCAGCCTAGGTGGGCAAAGGGGCCGACATTCCAAAGAGCACCTTTCGGATTTCACAGGTCATTTTTTACTGAATTTGATTTCAAACTCCTTACCACACATTTGGGCCCCTAGAATGCCAGGGCAGTATAACTACCCCACAAGTGACCCCATTTTGGAAAGAAGAGACCCCAAGGTATTCGCTGATGGGCATAGTGAGTTCATGGAAGTTTTTATTTTTTGTCACAAGTTAGTGGAATATGAGACTTTGTATGGAAAAAAATAAAAAATAATCATTTTCCACTAACTTGTGACAAAAAATAAAAAATTCTAGGAACTCGCCATGCCCCTCACGGAATACCTTGGGGTGTCTTCTTTCCAAAATGGGGTCACTTGTGGGGTAGTTATACTGCCCTGGCATTCTAGGGGCCCAAATGTGTGGTAAGGAGTTTGAAATCAAATTCTGTAAAAAATGACCTGTGAAATCCGAAAGGTGCTCTTTGGAATATGGGCCCCTTTGCCCACCTAGGCTGCAAAAAAGTGTCACACATCTGGTATCTCCGTACTCAGGAGAAGGTGGGGAATGTGTTTTGGGGTGTCATTTTACATATACCCATGCTGGGTGAGAGAAATATCTTGGCAAAAGACAACTTTTCCCATTTTTTTTATACAAAGTTGGCATTTGACCAAGATATTTCTCTCACCCAGCATGGGTATATGTAAAATGACACCCCAAAACACATTCCCCACCTTCTCCTGAGTACGGAGATACCAGATGTGTGACACTTTTTTGCAGCCTAGGTGGGCAAAGGGGCCCATATTCCAAAGAGCACCTTTCGGATTTCACAGGTCATTTTTTACAGAATTTGATTTCAAACTCCTTACCACAAATTTGGGCCCCTAGAATGCCAGGGCAGTATAACTACCCCACAAGTGACCCCATTTTGGAAAGAAGAGACCCCAAGGTATTCGCTGATGGGCATAGTGAGTTCATAGAACTTTTTATTTTTTGTCACAAGTTAGTGGAATATGAGACTTTGTAAGAAAAAAAAAAAAAAAATCATCATTTTCCGCTAACTTGTGACAAAAAATAAAAAGTTCTATGAACTCACTATGCCCATCAGCGAATACCTTAGGGTGTGTACTTTCCGAAATGGGGTCATTTGTGGGGTGTTTGTACTGTCTGGGCATTGTAGAACCTCAGGAAACATGACAGGTGCTCAGAAAGTCAGAGCTGCTTCAAAAAGCGGAAATTCACATTTTTGTACCATAGTTTGTAAACGCTATAACTTTTACCCAAACCATTTTTTTTTTACCCAAACATTTTTTTTTTATCAAAGACATGTAGAACAATAAATTTAGAGCAAAATTTATATATGGATGTAGTTTTTTTTGCAAAATTTGACAACTGAAAGTGAAAAATGTCATTTTTTTGCAAAAAAATTGTTAAATTTCGATTAATAACAAAAAATGTAAAAATGTCAGCAGCAAAGAAATACCACCAAATGAAAGCTCTATTAGTGAGAAGAAAAGGAGGTAAAATTCATTTGGGTGGTAAGTTGCATGACCGAGCAATAAACGGTGAAAGTAGTGTAGGTCAGAAGTGTAAAAAGTGGCCTGGTCTTTTAGGGTGTTTAAGCACTGGGGGCTGAAGTGGTTAAATCTACTGTTTCCATAGAACGGCGCTGGAGGAATTACAGAGTAATAGACAGTCTGGTTAGACTAAAAGGCAGAGATATTAAAATTCTTCTAATGCCACAGCGCAAAAGGCACTTCATAGTGCTGTGCCTGCCACAAGAGGTCCAAGTCAAGCCAAAGTCAAATCCAATAGTAACAATCCAAATCTCAAAATAGCAACTGGAGCACAGCAAGGAAAACCTATAACTTGCAATGGTGCATTGCCAGCAGGGATTTAAATAGAGCAATGAGTCCCAGGATCTTGATAGGTCATGACTCAGCACTCTATTAGTCAGAACACAGGAAAGATCAGCTGAGCAATCAGCCCACTGCTAGTCTCCTCCAGCACACGCCCACTGTGTGGAGAAAGATCATAGCATCCAGTTGCTAATGAGACTGTCGCATCACCAGGGGGCGTGGCTTAGCAGCATGTCTCTCACAACATAGCTGCACTGAAGATCTCGAACAGGTAAGTTTGTGACACCCAGACCCCCATTCTTTATCAGACCCTCATCAGACCATCAAATTAGACCTCCATTCTTCATCAGACTTCAGATCAGACCCCCAAGCTCCCTCAGCCTCAGATCAGACCCCTCAATCTCCATCAGCCTCAGATTAGACCCCGAAGCTTTCATCAACTTCATATCAGAGCCCCCCAGCCTCCATTAGCCTCAGATGAGCCCCCCAATCAGCCTCAGATCAGACCCCCAGCTCCAATCAGCCTCAGATCAGCCCTCATCAGACCCCCCCAGATCCCATCAGAATCAGATCAGACTCCCAATCAGACCCTATGAGCCTCGGATCACACTACCCAGCCTCAGATCGCACCCCCGCTGTGTACTGTGACCTGACAGCGCACAACATCAAGTCATAGTTCACGCCTACGTGCACTACGTCCTGACGCTGTGCACGGTAAGGACACCACAGCAGGATCCAGAAGACGACCAGGGAAGGTGATTGCAGCCAAACCATACAGATGAAGATTCATCAAATATAAATACTGGATCTAATATACTGTATAACGTGGCCATGTGCTGCTCAACATTGGAACTAGGCCATCAACTGGCATTACCTGTGTGAACGTCACTCAATCAGGGCCCTGCAAGAGGAGGTACTTAAAGAACGCACTACGCTTTCTCAAACCATTTCATGTTTGATAAGCACGTGTGCAAAACATTATGGTGGGTTGGATGAAAGTGGTATAACAGGGGGTTGATGTGGGCCTCTGCAGACCTTCTTAAGGTGTATACTGTATGTCACTGTAGTAATTTGTCATTTCTTTGGGGATCAACTAGCTTGATGAACTGGCCGAATCTTCTGCTACTCCAGGCAACCAGAGTTAAATCTTTGCGTTATGTATTAAGTTTTGCTTTATCACTTTTATTTTCCAAACTGTTGTTTTGCTTTATATATATTTGTCTGTATATTTTATGTTGTATTTACTTATGATAACCACGTTTTTTTGTACGCATCGTCATTTTGATACTAAAACTTTACTTTAATAACAGCCTTCTTGTGTTCTAACAAAGCCACAACCTTAGAAGGAGCATTACCAATATTGGTGTATTGACCCTGGGAATGCTAGAGAGCATAATGAGTCCTAGGCCTCATGCACACGGACGTTTTTTTTTGCCGTCTGCAAAAACGGTTTCCGTTGTTCCGTGATCCGTGTCCGTTTTTTCATCCGTGGGTCTTCCTTGATTTTTGGAGGATCCACGGACATGAAAAGTGAAAAAAAAAACTTCAAGATTGCATTGAAAATGATAGGAAAAACGGACACAGATCACGGACACGGTTCACGGGCGCGGATGACCATCTTGTGTTCATCCGTGATTTTTCACTGACCCATTGACTTGAATGGGTCCGTGAACCGTTGTCCGTGAAAAAAATAGGACAGGTCATATTTTTTTCACGGACTGGAAAAACGGATCACGGACGTGGAAGCTAAACGGTGCATTTTCCGATTTTTCCACGGACCCATTGAAAGTCAATGGGTCCGCGAAAAAAAACGGAAAACGGAACAACGGCCGCGGATGCACATAACTGTCGTGTGCATGAGGCCTTAGAGCATGGGTGTCAAACATGCGGCCCGCAATGAATATCTTTGCGGCCCGGCAAAGATATTCATTGCTCTGGTTACGCTTCCATAGCAGGCAGAGCGGACGGCACCAGTAACGTCACTCACTGACGTCGCGCGTCTTCTCCGCCTGCTTCATTCATAAAGTGGGCGGAGCAGGCGCCAGTGAGTGACGTTACTGCTGCCGTCCGCTCTGCCTGCTTTTGAAGCTTAAGTAAGTGCTTTATTTATAAACGTGAATCCTTATCCTGTTATTGAGTTGAACTAACGCTGCCCTCTCCCATGTTCCCATGTTCCCCTGTATCCCCATAGCACTTACTTAAGCTTCAATAGCAGGCAGAGCGGACGGCAGCAGTAACGTCACTCACTGACGTCAAGCGCCTGCTCCGCCCACTTTATGAATGAAGCAGGCGGAGCAGACGCGCGACGTCAGTGAGTGACGTTACTGGTGCCGTCCGCTCTGCCTGCTATGGAAGCGTGTTCGTAAGTGCTGTGGGGATACAGGGGAACATGGGAACATGGGAGAGCGCAGCGTTAGTTCAACTTAATAACAGGATAAGGATTCACGTTTATAAATACTTCGGTGAGCAGAGGGCCGGTGTATTGGGGGACACTGTTATGAGGGGGATCTGTGGATGACATATAGCAGTGTCATCCACAGATCCCCCCATAACAGTTCCATCCACAGATCCCCCCACCTCATAACAATGCCATCCACAGATATCCCACCCCATAGCAGTACCATCCACAGATATCCCACCCCATAACAGTTCCATCCACAGATCCCCCACCTCATAACAATGCCATCCACAGATCCCCCATAACAGCACCATCCACAGATCCCCCACCCCATAACAATGCCATCCACAGATCCCCCCACCCCATAACAATGCCATCCACAGATATCCCACCCCATAGCAGTACCATCCACAGATCCCCATAACAGTGCCATCCACAGATCCCCCATAACAGTGCCATCCACAGATCCCCCATAACAGTGCCATCCACAGATCCCCATAACAGTGCCATCCACAGATCCCCCATAACAGCACCATCCACAGATCCCCCATAACAGCGCCATCCACAGATCCCCCATAACAGTGCCATCCATAGATCCCCCATAACAGTGCCATCCACAGATCCCCCATAACAGTGCCATCCACAGGTCCCCCATAACAGTGCCATCCACAGATCCCCCACATGACAGTGCGTCATCCACAGATCCCCCATAATAGTGTCATGCACAGACCACCATTAATTCAAAGCCCACCAAAAGCACAACTTTTGGTTAAAAATATTTTTTTCTTATTTTCCTCCTCAAAAACCTAGGTGCGTCTTATAGTGAAGTTTAATATTTGTATATATATATATAGGTTTCACTTGTGTTATTGGGCAACGGGATGTTGGGGGTCAGCAGTCTTGAAACAACAATGTTGTTCTATGAAAATGTACGATTTTTTTTATTTTTTTTTATGCGGCCCACATAAACTTAAATTTTGTTTTTTTGGCCCATGTTAGCCTTTGAGTTTGACATGCTTGCCTTAGAGTGTACTTTTGTGCTGTCTAATGCAAGATGTCTTATCAGCCTGATATGATGAGTGGTGGCAGCGCAAAATCGCTTACATTTGGATGACGGAGAGCTAACAGAGGAAGGCCTGGCATGACCCTGCAAGCTCTCCTCCTTAGTCGTGATCCTAACAATGCTAATGACAGCTTTCATAATGGATCAAATAGAAAAATCAAAAAATGCACTCCACTAAGGGGAGGTGCCATAGTATAAGGGTGTAAACCTAATATAGTCAATATAACTGAAACCGCGCACTCTCAAATTGATATGCAAAGGAAGGTTTAATGTAGTGCTCCTTTATACCAAAACAGGTATATATGTCAAAATTCCAAAAAAGGATTTTTTTTTTTATAAAAATCAAAAAATTAACCAAATCTCCATTTCTAATATTAGTGAAGCACTCTATATTGCGATGCCTGGGGGAGACGTTTATGTCAGCTAGACCTTTTTCAAAGCATCGCTGTAAAAAAATTAATTGTATAAAAAATATATTAGTATTAAGAATTGGTAGTAAATTATAGGTATAAATAGTAAGGAGGAAGATAAATGTAAACTAAATAAAAATAGCTATAAGTGCAGGGAAATGAGAGGAGTATACAAGTGGAGGGAAAATGATATGTGTAGTAAAAGAACTGAAATGCTTTCGCAGGGAAAAAGTGTTGTACGATAGGGAGCAGAGGTAGGAGCTATCATGAAAATAAGGGCAAGAATAGTGTTGAAGTGCCGGTTAAAATATACAGGTAGAGGAAAAGAATACAGATACAGGTGGAATACATGGAATGAGATGAGTATAAGGAGAAAGCAGTGCATATATGGTACGATGCATCAGAGCCCGAAAATGAGGCTTACTTAAATGGTAGTGGTCGGGACTGTGGAGATGGCGTCCCACATAGAGGACGCTAGACAGGGAGCAGGATAATGCTGGTGGGAGCCACAGGAAGATAAGGACACAAGAGACCGGATGTCCAGCCGATGAATGGGGGAAGCGCATGCGCAATGCATGCCGACACTAACGGTGGCCATTTTGGATTAGGGCACCTAAAGTGCGGAGGTGCTGGAAGAGGCGCAGTAGCAACTAGTGAAGGGGGTGGCCATCTTGAGAATGGGCATGTATATGGGAAATAGAAGCATTGAAGTGTAAAGAAAGAGCTAGGATAGAAAAAGAGGGAAAATAGAAAGTAGTATGTCATGTAAGTGTAGGATAAAATAGAAAAGAGAGTGAAAAAGATAATGGATACAAATAAGAAAATAAGAAAAATAAGAAAAATTAGGAAAAATCCAGAAAAATGGAGAAGAATAAGAAAAAAAAAAAAAGAAGAGAAATAAAGGGAAAAATTTATGATAAAACAAAATGGGAAAAATAATAGAAAGGGGGATACTAATAAGCTATAATATTAAGATATGGATTGAAATAAAAGGGGGTATACGAAGGGTAAAAAAACTGGGGATAGAAGAGGGCTAAGAGAGGTGGTAATGTATATATGAAATGTGTATAATATGTAGTATTGTAGCAAGTATGTGTGGCGTATACTACACGGCACACCATGCCGTGTAGTATGGAGCAATGTAGAAAAAGTATAAAGGGATAGGAAGCGTAAATGTATGTAAGAAGTGAATGATAACAGAAGAAAAGGAAGAGAAAGGGGAATGGAAGGGACCTCATACTACCTGACATATAGGGATCGAGAAAAAATTTATGATTAATCGCATCTGAAAAGAAGAAGGGATAATTAGTGTATAATTCATAAAGCAGCATAATCAATTCAGACTGTCAATACAGGATATTGTATTCTTGGTTGAGTCCACGTGGTGAAAGTGTGCCAAGCGTGTGAATCCAATAGGATTCTCGTTTTTTGAGTAATGCAATATGGTTCCCTCCTCGTCTGGGTCTTGGTACTTGCTCAATTCTTTGGTATTTAAGTTATGATACATTGTGGCCAGCCATCTTGAAATGGTCTGGTAGAGGAAGCCATGTTTTGCCGCATCTGATGGTTGATTTGTGACTCGATATCCTATCCCTTATGGCTTGAAGTGGTTTCACCGATATATAAGAGACCACAAGGGCATTTAATTAAATATACCACGAAGTTGGAGTCACATGTAAAGTAGTCCTTGATTGGATAAGCTTTACCAGTGTGTGGATGGTGGAAAATGTTGCCTTTTAATATGTTTGTGCAGCTTGCGCAATGTAAGCACGGGAATGTCCCTTGTTTCTTGGTATGAAGAAAAAGTTGTTTGGATCTTTTTGACTGGCTGCCTATGTGGCTGCCTATGTCGGCCCTAATTAAATGGTTCCGAATGTTACTAGGTCTCTTGAGGCACATAAGGGCAGGTTTCTCGAAATTTTTGACCGTAGGGTGGGCTAAATATATAGTAAGGGCCAGTGTTTGCGAACAGCTTGTTGTATTTCCGGTGCAATAGGATAGTAAGTGTGGATGAAGGCAACTCTGTTGGTGTTGTCCGTTCTCGTTCGGGTGACTAAAGAATTGAACCGTGCTTTTTCTGTGTTAAGTAATGTCTCTGGATAACCCCTGTCACTAAATTTGTGGCTCATTTGTACTATTTGTCTCTCTTTTTGTGTCGGGTCAGAGACTATACGGTGTATTCTCGTGAACTGAGAACGTGGTAAAGATTTTCCATCCACTTGTATACTCCTCTCATACCAGACATGCCTCCTGTATCCTAATCTCACTACTATCTTTGTTCTTAATGCTCTTACCTTACTGCTTATACCTCTTCTCCTGATCCACCAATACTTCATGCCCTGTGACAGTATTTCAGCCCTCTAGCTATATATTACCTTAAAGAGGACCTTTCACCAGAATAAAACATCTAAACTAACTATACAGACATGTAGAGCGGCGCCCAGGGATCCCCCTGCACTTACTGTTATACCTGGGCGCCGCTCCGTTCGCCCGGTATAGCCTCCGGTATCTTCATAGTTAGGCTCCACACAGGGGAACCTGACGGCGTCTCTTTCTCCTATGCTGTAGCGCTGGCCAATCGCAGCGCTCAGCTCATAGCCTGAGAGAACAGCATAGCGCTACAGCATAGGAGAAAGAGACGCCGGCAGGTTCCCCTGGGTGGAGCCTAACTATGAAGATACCGGAGGCTATACCGGGCAAACGGAGTGGCGCCCAGGTATAACTGTAAGTGCAGGGGGATCCCTGGGCGCCGCTCTACATGTCTGTATAGTTAGTTTAGATGTTTTATTCTGGTGAAAGGTCCTCTTTAACTTTATTGCCCATTGGACCTTATTTTGTTTCGCTGCACTTATAGGTATAAATAGTAAGGAGGAAGATAAATGTAAACTAAATAAAAAATAGCTATAATTTACTACCAATTCTTATTACTAATATATTTTTTATACAATTGAGTTTTTTACAGGGATGCTTTGAAAAGTTCTATCGGACCGAAACGTCTCCCCCAGTCATCGCAATATAGAGTGCTTCACTAATATTACAAACGTAGATTTGGTTTATTTTTTTTAATTTTTTTTTATAAAGGAGTATAAAGGAGCACTACATTAAACATTCCTTTGCATATCAATTTGAGAGTGCGTGGTTTCATTTATATTGACTATATTGGGTTTACACCCTTATACCATGGCACCTCCCCTTAGTGGAGTGCATTTTCCATTTTTCTATTTGACCCTATAATTTTTGGAAATTGCACCCTCGTCCTAATGTCTACAGGAATTTTCGCATATAGCGATGATGCGGCTGATACCATACTTTTACAGATAACAACCAACGGTGAATTTCTGCGCACGCCCACGCAGGATCTTCGAATCTAAAAAATTACTTGCACATGAATTGCATAGTGCCACATTAGCAGCATACAATAGGCTAAGCAAAATCCCAAGGGGTCTTAGATACCATTTACGTCCCACATTATTTGCGGATGATAAAGAATTTGGAGACCTAAATAAATGTTCACTGGATCTGATTCTACTAAATCTAGAATTTTTGCAGAAATCAATACCCAAAACAAAAGAAAATCTTGTGACAATTGAAACACAATTAAATGCTATTCTCAGTCCCGAAGATCTTACAGCACTTAAGACAAAGATGGACTGCACACTTACTGAGCAACGTAAGACCCTCCAGGAGAGAAAACATGTAAAATTGCAACATGACGCTGATGATTACACCACCAATAGGGTATACAGATCGCAGGACTCCCAATCCTACAACTTGGCAAGATCCTCACGGGACGAACATCACTTCAACTCCAGCAGCACCGGCAGTGACATCTCATTAAATTACAGACAACTGGTACCTTTTTTAGGTCCACGCAGAGGACAAAGAAACCGACACGGAGGTCGCAGCACAGCAGACGAGCGCATCAGGAACATTCAGACCAGATCTCAGGTAAGACACCAGATTTAGTCTTTAATATTTCGTCATGTACATTATAACAACCTGAACTGGCCATTCTATAGAAAGGCCTGTCATTTTGCCCGGTACCAGAGTTGGACTCTTTCAATCTGGAACAAGAGCTACACAGGTTTTACAGAACCTTGCAGTTAAAAACCCATTTTGGACTTCAGGAGTGTCTACCTACATGTAAGGACACAGAGAACATTACATCACCACAGTTAACTATAGACACACTAGGTTTGAGAATTTCGTCATGTACATTATAACAACCTGAACTGGCCATTCTATAGAAAGGCCTGTCATTTTGCCCGGTACCAGAGTTGGACTCTTTCAATCTGGAACAAGAGCTACACAGGTTCTACAGAACCTTGCAGTTAAAAACCCATTTTGGACTTCAGGAGTGTCTACCTACATGTAAGGACACAAAGAACATTACATCACCACAGTTAACTATAGACACACTAGGTTTGAGAATACCTAGTAAATTCAATCCACCACAGACCTATAATGGCGTTGAGACTTACATCTCACTTATTGAACGAGATATACAACAAGTCATCAAAGAATATATACACGGTGATTACTCGATTAAACAAAATCTCACCAAACAGGAGTGTGACGCCCTTAAGTCACTTAAGACTAACAAAGACATCGTAATCAAGCCAGCCAATAAAGGCAGCGTTATTGACTACTTACATTGCATTATCCCATGACCCTGCTACCAACATACGTTCCAAAATCCTACAGACTCTGGACAAACATCTAACTTTAGGTACCATTAACAAAAAAACATACGACTTCCTCAATAATTCTCATCCCATCACTCCGGTGTATATTATACCTAAAATTCACAAATCACTAGAAAAACCTCCAGGAAGACCCATAGTTGCTTCCACGGATTCCATTCTCACTCCTCTGTCTTTCTAGAAAAAATATTGACACCTCTCACCCTTAAGCACCATCTTTCATTCTTGATACAGGACATTTGTTGACCATCCCCTGTAACTTATCACAAATTCCTCCAGCTAGTTTTCTTTACAACATTTCACATTAGATGTCAACAGTCTCTATACTTCCATTAGACACTATCTAGGTATAGAAGCTACACATTAGCAGCGCTACTTTACCCCCTGACTCCATCTCCTTATGTCTTAACCTTCTATCTCTGGTACTCAGAAAAAACATTTTTTTATTTGGGGACACCTTTTACAAACAAACGTCTGGCACCGCTATGGGGTCCAACGTGGCGCCACCATACGCCAACACGTACATGGCTCAATTTGAATCAGATTTTGTCTATGAAGATGCTCTTTTCCAACAATACGCCCTTTGTTGGCATCGATATATCGATGACATTTTCTGCGTCTGAACAGGCCTTCCCAATACACTTATGCAGTGTTCATTCACACCATAAATCAAATCAGACCAGAACTTAAATTCACTTTACATTATGATTCCAACTCCGTAAGCTTCTTGGACACTCTGATCATTAAAGATGACAGAGGTCGCCTTTCCACTGATTTATATACTAAACCTACAGACAGAAATAGCCTTCTCGAATACACCAGTTGTCACCCTCTTAACACTAAGAAATCTTTACCACATTCTCAGTTCACGAGAATACACCGTATAGTCTCTGACCCGACACAAAAAGAGAGACAAATAGTACAAATGAGCCACAAATTTAGTGACAGGGTTTATCCAGAGACATTACTTAACACAGAAAAAGCACGGTTCAATTCTTCAGTCACCCGAACGAGAACGGACAACACCAACAGAGTTGCCTTCATCCACACTTACTATCCTATTGCACCGGAAATACAACAAGCTGTTCGCAAACACTGGCCCTTACTATATATTTAGCATACCCTACAGTCAAAAATTTCGAGAAACCTGCCCTTATGTGCCTCAAGAGACCTAGTAACATCCGGAACCATTTAATTAGGGCCGACATAGGCAGCCAGTCAAAAAGATCCAAACAACTTTTTCTTCATACCAAGAAACAAGGGACATTCCCGTGCTTACATTGCGCAAGCTGCACAAACATATTGAAAGGCAACATTTTCCACCATCCACACACTGGTAAAGCTTATCCAATCAAGGACTACTTTACATGTGACTCCAACTTCGTGGTATATTTAATTAAATGCCCTTGTGGTCTCTTATATATCGGTGAAACCACCCAAGCCATAAGGGATAGGATATCGAGTCACAAATCAACCATCAGATGCGGCAAAACATGGCTTCCTCTACTAGACCATTTCAAGATGGCTGGCCACAATGTATCACAACTTAAACTCCAGAGACATTACTTAACACCGAAAAAGCACGGTTCAATTCTTCAGTCACACGAACGAGAACAGACAACACCAACAGAGTTGCCTTCATCCACACTTACCATCCTATGGCACCAAAAATACAACAAGCTGTTTGCAAACACTGGCCCTTACTACATTAAGCCTACCCTACGGTCAAACATTTTGAGAAACCTGCCCTTATATGCCTCAAGAGATCTAGTAAGAGGCCGGATCCTAATAGAGACACAAGTACGTATAGTGACGTAATTGCGCCAGATCCCACGAGGATATGTGAGATCTCTATCTGACAGGGTTGCCGGGCAGCGGGGACGCATCCCTGGCTCCGATCAGAGACACAACTTTAGGTATAAGGTCGCATTAATAGAAAATGGCATTTACAGCATTAAATTCTGAAAGAAAAAAGATTACTTAAATATAGTGGCCCAAATGTAGGGGATGTCGCTGTATGATGAAGGCAAATACTTATTTAGGACACCATAAAGTATAGGGCCATTTATATGGATACACCTTAATAAAATGGGAATGGTTGATGATATTAACTTCCTGTTTGTGGCACATTAGTATAGGTGAGGGGGGAAACTTTTCAAGATGGGTGGTGACCATGGCGGCCATTTTGAAGTCGGCCATTTTGAATCCAACTTTTGTTTTTTCAATAGGAAGAGGGTCATGTGACACATCAAACTTATTGGGAATTTCACAAGAAAAACAATGGTGTGCTTGGTTTTAACGTAACTTTATTCTTTCATGAGTTATTTACAAGTTTCTCTTTGTTTACAGCCATTGACATGTCGCCGAGGTTAACACGTGAGGAGCGGATAGAAATTGTGTTGATGTCTGGTGAACGCAGTAACCGGGTCATTGCAGCAGATTTCAATGCAAGACACCCTACGAGACCACCCATCTCCCATGCTACAGTTAGCAAACTTCTTGCTAAGTTTCGTGAAACTGGTTCAGTGTTGTATTTGACAAAATGTGGACGTATGAAATCTGTCTCTAATGAAGAAACATCAGTGGCTGTCCTAGCTTCATTCAGCAAGAGCCCACAGCGTAGCACTCGCCGTATGTCACTGGAGAGTGGCTTTAGTCGACCATCCCTTCGGCGGATATTAGCTACTCACAAATGGCACCCTTACAAACTCCAGTTACTGCAGCATCTCAACGAGGATGACCCAGATCGGCGCACTGAATTTGCAGAATGGGCAAAACAAAAATTGGAACAGGACCTTCAGTTTACGCAGAAGATTTTGTTCAGTGATGAGGCAAACTTTTATGTGAATGGTGAAGTTAACAAACAAAACCACCGCTATTGGTCTGACACTAACCCACATTGGATAGATCCCTCCAAGACTGTTGGAACAAAAAAATTGATGGTATGGTGTGGTATATGGGGTACAAAGATAGTGGGGCCATTCTTTATCAATGGAAACCTCAAGGCCACTGGATATGCGAAATTGCTACATGATGATGTGTTTCCCTCTTTATGCACTGAAGCTGGCACGTTCCCTGAGTTTTTCCAGCAAGATGGTGCACCACCACATTATGGGTGTCAGGTCCGAGTATTTCTAGATGAACGGTTTCCTGGAAAGTGGATTGGTCATCGTGGGCCAGTTGAATGGCCCCCAAGGTCTCCCGATCTGACCCCCTTAGACTTTTATCTTTGGGGTCATCTGAAGGCAATTGTCTATGCTGTGAAGATACGAGATGTGCAGCACCTGAAACTACGGATACTGGAAGCCTGTGCTAAAATTTCTCCTGCGGTGTTGCTATCAGTGTGTAAAGAGTGGGAGAAGAGGGTTGCATTGACAATCCAACACAATGGGCAGCAAATTGAACACATTTTATAAGTGGTCAGAAACTTGTAAATAACTCATGAAAGAAGAAAGTTACGTTAAAACCAAGCACACCATTGTTTTTCTTGTGAAATTCCCAATAAGTTTGATGTGTCACATGACCCTCTTCCTATTGAAAAAACAAAAGTTGGATTCAAAAATGGCCGCCATGGTCACCACCCATCTTGAAAAGTTTCCCCCCTCACATATACTAATGTGCCACAAACAGGAAGTTAATATCACCAACCATTCCCATTTTATTAAGGTGTATCCATATAAATGGCCCACCCTGTATAATATGATTATTATATCAGCAATCTCTTATTAAGGTATACTGCTCCAATCCAACAAAGGGAGGAGAGCAGAAGGAGAAGAAAGAAGGGGGGCGCAAAGCAAGGGGGACAAAACATTAATAATAATATGAGCTGATATGTCAGACCGCACCAAAAATAACAAAAGTATTAGTTTAACCACCTCAGCCCCCAGTGCTTAAACACCCTGAAAGACCAGGCCACTTTTTACACTTCTGACCTACACTACTTTCACCGTTTATTGCTCGGTCATGCAACTTACCACCCAAATGAATTTTACCTCCTTTTCTTCTCACTAATAGAGCTTTCATTTGGTGGTATTTCATTGCTGCTGACATTTTTACTTTTTTTGTTATTAATCGAAATTTAACGATTTTTTTGCAAAAAAATGACATTTTTCACTTTCAGTTGTAAAATTTTGCAAAAAAAACGAGATCCATATAGAAATTTTGCTCTAAATTTATAGTTCTACATGTCTTTGATAAAAAAAAAATGTTTGGGTAAAAAAAAAATGGTTTGGGTAAAAGTTATAGCGTTTACAAACTATGGTACAAAAATGTGAATTTCCGCTTTTTGAAGCCGCTCTGACTTTCTGAGCACCTGTCATGTTTCCTGAGGTTCTACAATGCCCAGACAGTACAAACACCCCACAAATGACCCCATTTCTGAAAGTAAACACCCTAAGGTATTCGCTGATGGGCATAGTGAGTTCATAGAACTTTTTATTTTTTGTCACAAGTTAGCGGAAAATGATGATTTTTTTTTTTTATTTTTTTTTTCTTACAAAGTCTCATATTCCACTAACTTGTGACAAAAAATAAAAAGTTCTATGAACTCACTATGCCCATCAGCGAATACCTTGGGGTCTCTTCTTTCCAAAATGGGGTCACTTGTGGGGTAGTTATACTGCCCTGGCATTCTAGGGGCCCAAATGTGTGGTAAGGAGTTTGAAATCAAATTCAGTAAAAAATGACCTGTGAAATCCGAAAGGTGCTCTTTGGAATATGGGCCCCTTTGCCCACCTAGGCTGCAAAAAAGTGTCACACATCTGGTATCTCCGTACTCAGGAGAAGGTGGGGAATGTGTTTTGGGGTGTCATTTTATATATACCCATGCTGGGTGAGAGAAATATCTTGGCAAAAGACAACTTTTCCCATTTTTTTATACAAAGTTGTCATTTGACCAAGATATTTATCTCACCCAGTATGGGTATATGTAAAAAGACACCCCAAAACACATTCCTCAACTTCTCCTGAGTACGGGGATACCAGATGTGTGACGCTTTTTTGCAGCCTAGGTGGGCAAAGGGGCCCATATTCCAAAGAGCACCTTTCGGATTTCACTCCTCATTTTTTCCTGAATTTGATTTCAAACTCCTTACCACACATTTGGGCCCCTAGAATACCAGGGCAGTATAACTACCCCACAAGTGACCCCATTTTGGAAAGAAGACACCCCAAGGTATTCCGTGAGGGGCATGGCGAGTTCCTAGAATTTTTTATTTTTTGTCACAAGTTAGTGGAAAATGATGATTTTTTTTTTTTTTTTTTTTTTTCATACAAAGTCTCATATTCCACAAACTTGTGACAAAAAATAAAAACTTCCATGAACTCACTATGCCCATCAGCGAATACCTTGGGGTCTCTTCTTTCCAAAATGGGGTCACTTGTGGGGTAGTTATACTGCCCTGGCATTCTAGGGGCCCAAATGTGTGGTAAGTAGGTAAATGACCTGTGAAATCCGAAAGGTGCTCTTTGGAATGTGGGCCCCTTTGCCCCCCTAGGCTGCAAAAAAGTGTCACACATCTGGTATCTCCGTACTCAGGAGAAGTTGAGGAATGTGTTTTGGGGTGTCTTTTTACATATACCCATGCTGGGTGAGATAAATATCTTGGTCAAATGCCAACTTTGTATAAAAAAATGGGAAAAGTTGTCTTTTGCCAAGATATTTCTCTCACCCAGCATGGGTATATGTAAAATGACACCCCAAAACACATTCCCCAACTTCTCCCGATTACGGAGATACCAGATGTGTGACACTTTTTTGCAGCCTAGGTGGGCAAAGGGGCCCATATTCAAAAGAGCACCTTTCGGATTTCAAAGGTCATTTTTTACAGAATTTGATTTCAAACTCCTTACCACACATTTGGGCCCCTAGAATGCCAGGGCAGTATAACTACCCCACAAGTGACCCCATTTTGGAAAGAAGAGACCCCAAGGTATTCGCTGATGGGCATAGTGAGTTCATAGAACTTTTTATTTTTTGTCACAAGTTAGTGGAATATGAGACTTTGTATGAAAAAAAAAAAAAAAATAAGCATTTTCCACTAACTTGTGACAAAAAATAAAAAATTCTAGGAACTCGCCATGCCCCTCACGGAATACCTTGGGGTGTCTTCTTTCCAAAATGGGGTCACTTGTGGGGTAGTTATACTGCCCTGGCATTTTCCAGGGGCCCTAATGTGTGGTAAGTAGGTAAATGACCTGTGAAATCCTAAAGGTGCTCTTTGGAATATGGGCCCCTTTGCCCACCTAGGCTGCAAAAAAGTGTCACACATGTGGTATCGCCGTATTCAGGAGAAGTTGGGGAATGTGTTTTGGGGTGTCATTTTACATATACCCATGCTGGGTGAGAGAAATATCTTGGCAAAAGACAACTTTTCCCATTTTTTTATACAAAGTTGGCATTTGACCAAGATATTTCTCTCACCCAGCATGGGTATATGTAAAATGACACCCCAAAACACATTCCCCAACGTCTCCTGAATACGGAGATACCACATGTGTGACACTTTTTTGCAGCCTAGGTGGGCAAAGGTGCCCAAATTCCTTTTAGGAGGGCATTTTTAGACATTTGGATACCAGACTTCTTCTCACGCTTTGGGGCCCCTAGAATGCCAGGGCAGTATAAATACCCCACATGTGACCCCATTTTGGAAAGAAGACACCCCAAGGTATTCAATGAGGGGCATGGCGAGTTCATAGAAATTTTTTTTTTTTGGCACAAGTTAGCGGAAATTGATATTTTTTATTTTTTTCTCACAAAGTCTCCCGTTCCGCTAACTTGGGACAAAAATTTCAATCTTTCATGGACTCAATATGCCCCTCACGGAATACCTGGGGGTGTCTTCTTTCCGAAATGGGGTCACATGTGGGGTATTTATACTGCCCTGGCATTCTAGGGGCCCTAAAGCGTGAGAAGAAGTCTGGAATATAAATGTCTAAAAAATTTTACGCATTTGGATTCCGTGAGGGGTATGGTGAGTTCATGTGAGATTTTATTTTTTGACACAAGTTAGTGGAATATGAGACTTTGTAAGAAAAAAAAAAAAAAAATTCCGCTAACTTGGGCCAAAAAAATATCTGAATGGAGCCTTACAGAGGGGTGATCAATGACAGGGGGGTTGATCAATGACAGGGGGGTTGATCAATGACAGGGGGGTGATCAATGACAGGGGGGTGATCAATGACAGGGGGGTGATCAGGGAGTCTATATGGGGTGATAACCACAGTCATTGATCACGCCCGTGTAAGGCTTCATTCAGACGTCCGGATGCGTTTTGCGGATCCGATCCATCTATCAGTGCATCCGTAAAAATCATGCGGACATCTGAATGGAGCTTTACAGGGGGGTAATCAATGACAGGGGGGTAATCAATGACAGGGGGGTGATCAGGGAGTCTATATGGGGTGATCACCACAGTCATTGATCACGCCCCTGTAAGGCTTCATTCAGACGTCCGGATGCGTTTTGCGGATCCGATCCATCTATCAGTGCATCCGTAAAAATCATGCGGACGTCTGAATGGAGCTTTACAGGGGGGTAATCAATGACAGGGGGGTGATCAGGGAGTCTATATGGGGTGATCACCACAGTCATTGATCACGCCCCTGTAAGGCTTCATTCAGACGTCCGGATGCGTTTTGCGGATCCGATCCATCTATCAGTGCATCCGTAAAAATCATGCGGACGTCTGAATGGAGCTTTACAGGGGGGTAATCAATGACAGGGGGGTAATCAATGACAGGGGGGTGATCAGGGAGTCTATATGGGGTGATCACCACAGTCATTGATCATGCCCCTGTAAGGCTTCATTCAGACGTCCGGATGCGTTTTGCGGATCCGATCCATCTATCAGTGCATCCGTAAAAATCATGCGGACATCTGAATGGAGCTTTACAGGGGGGTAATCAATGACAGGGGGGTGATCACCACAGTCATTGATCATGCCCCTGTAAGGCTTCATTCAGACGACCGGATGCGTTTTGCGGATCCGATCCATGTATCAGTGCATCCGTAAAAATCATGCGGACATCTGAATGGAGCTTTACAGGGGGGTGATCAGGGAGTCTATATGGGGTGATCACCACAGTCATTGATCATGCCCCTGTAAGGCTTCATTCAGACGTCCGGATGCGTTTTGCGGATCCGATCCATCTATCAGTGGATCCGTAAAAATCATGCGGACGTCTGAATGGAGCTTTACAGGGGGGTAATCAATGACAGGGGGGTAATCAATGACAGGGGGGTGATCAGGGAGTCTATATGGGGTGATCACCACAGTCATTGATCACGCCCCTGTAAGGCTTCATTCAGACGTCCGGATGCGTTTTGCGGATCCGATCCATCTATCAGTGGATCCGTAAAAATCATGCGGACGTCTGAATGGAGCTTTACAGGGGGTTGATCAATGACAGGGGGGTAATCAATGACAGGGGGGTGATCAGGGAGTCTATATGGGGTGATCAGGGGTGATTAGGGGTGATCAGGGGCTAATAAGGGGTTAATAAGTGACGGGGGGGGGGGGTGTAGTGTAGTGTAGTGGTGCTTGGTGCTACTTTACTGAGCTACCTGTGTCCTCTGGTGGTCGATCCAAACAAAGGGGACCACCAGAGGACCAGGTAGCAGGTATATTAGACGCTGTTATAAAAACAGCGTCTAATATACCTGTTAGGGGTTAAAAAAAACACATCTCCAGCCTGCCAGCGAACGATCGCCGCTGGCAGGCTGGAGATCAACTCTCTTACCTTCCGTTCCTGTGAGCGCGCGCGCCTGTGTGCGCGCGTTCACAGGAAATCTCGCGTCTCGCGAGATGACGCGTATATGCGTGACTGTGCGCAGGGCTGCCACCTCCGGAACGCGATCCTGCGTTAGGCGGTCCGGAGGTGGTTAAACAGTTGAACCAAAATATGTATATCGATGCAAATATTGTATCTATATAAAGCAGCTAAAGTTGAGCTGCTCATTTTAGCCCGTGGGTGAGACCGTACGTAATATGAATGTCCAACGGGCTTCTCATTGTAACAAAATTCAGTCCCAATCCCCACCTCGTGTTGGGGGTCTCACATATTCCATGCCCATAACCTTGATGCACCTTGGGTCCCCCTGGTGACATTCCTGAACATGTCTGGACACAGCCGTGTCCCTATTATTTTCAATGTCACCCAGGTGTTCACTCAGACGTCTCCGCAATTCCTGTCTAGTCTTCCCGATGTATTCCTTGCCGCACTCGCAGGTAATCTTATAAACTACACCCTTGGTGCGACAGCTAATAAAGTCCTTGAATGGAAATGTGCGCTGCAAGTTGGTGCTAAAGAAGGACTTTCCGGGTTGTATGATGTTGCAGGCTACACAACCACTACACCTAAAACTGCCAATTGGTCTGTGGTCTAGCCACGTTCCTTGTTGGGGAACTGGCATGTAGTGGCTGTGTACAAGGAGATCCCTGAAACTGTTACCCTTTCTGAATGTAATCTGTGGGTACTGGTGTATGACTTCACTAATATCAGGGTCCATAAGAAGGATGGGCCAATGCTTCTCAAGGATCCCCCTTGTACGGTCTGCGGTACCATCAAAGGTGGCAATCAAACAAATTTTTCGATCCTTTACTGTTTTATTTTTAGGCACCAGAAGTTCAGTCTAAACTGTTGTAATGGCCCTACGATAGGCTCTCAGGATTTCATCAGGGTACCCTCTTTCCAGGAATCTCGCCCTGAGAATATCTGCTTGTTTCCTAAACTCTGTTGCATCCGAGCAGTTACGCCGAAATATTGGCTGCATGGAATCCCCCCTTTTTAAAGGTAACGGGTGGCTACTGCTCCAATGCAAAACAGAGTTAGTTGAAGTAGGTTTCCTAAAAATTGTAGTAGACAGTTCATCTGATCCCTTCCTCGAAATAGAAATATCCAGGAAAGGGAGGGTATCCATGCGTGAATCTAAGTCCAATGTTGTTATTGTTAAGACTATTCACAAAGTCAGAGAAAGTGGATTTCGTATCATTCCAGATTACAAAGATGTCGTCAATATACCTAGCCCACATTGATATGGGCACAGTATCTGGCAACATACTATCATCAAAGACAATAGTTGATTCCCACCAGCCCAGGAGCAAATTTGCGTAGGTTGACACACTTGAACAGCCCATCGCTGTGCCCCTGAGATGGTGGTAAATCTTGTTACAAAACAGGAAGAAATAGTGGGTAAGTATTCGAGGAGTCTTAAAATAAAATCATTATGTGCGATATATTGACGTCCCCTCATACTTAGATAATGTCTCACTGCTCTAAGTCCCACCTCATGGGGAATGGAAAAGTAGAGAGGCTCCACATCTATACTCCGTAGGATGGACTCTGTATCCGTGGTGACACCTTCAGTCTTTTAAGGAGATCCATGGTGTCCCTGATGTAAGATGGAAGGGACATTACAAACGGCAATAAAATATATTTTGTCGATATATACCCCAATGTTCTGGCTGATACTACCAATTTCAGAAACAATAGGCCTTCCTTTCAGTGGGCTAATGCCCATGTGGATCTTGGGTAGACTGTGAAAGGTCGCGACTACCGGAGATTTCGGAAATCATATTCCTCCTGAGAAATCAGTTTTTAATTCTGGTGGATGTTTTTAAGTTCAAGCAGGTATGACTCAGTCGGGTTAGACGAAAGTATCTCATAACCCTTTCTGTCTTTCAATAGCTGCTCGCACATCTTTTTATAATCGTCAGAATTCATGATTACCGTGTTGCCCCCTTTATTGGAGGGCTTCACGGTAATCAAAGGATCTTTTAGGAGAGGACAAACTAGGGTCTTCAATTCCAGGGTTAGGTTCCGGACGGGGCACTCTTGTTTTAGTGGGAGTACCGTGGTAAGGCCTTTAGGGCCAGCGTAGGACCCCCTTTAATGCATCTATAGGGAGTTTTAGTCCAGATCCCTACCCGTATGCAGCACATCACTCCAAATCATCTACGACTCGGGATATTGAGGGTCCGAGAGGTAATTGCTCTACAACAGGAACCATTTGACGGAGCGGTTGAACAAACGGTTTACCAATTTTTTGAGTGCCGCCGTGCACCCTTATCCTACCTGTTGAAGTGATATGTCTACCTTTATCATAAGCTGGTGACTTACTTTCACATAAGCTCTACATATTGCGGATTGTTATACGAGTTGTAATTTTTATCACTATTTTGAGGGGTAATTTTTTTATCTAATAGATATATTAAAAGCTAAGTTTTACCAATATTGGTGGTCCTCATAAATACATTCACCTGTAATCTAACTTTGTTAGACAGACAAAAAGATCCAAACAACTTTTTCTTCATACCAAGAAATAAGGGACATTCCCGTGCTTACATTGTGCGAGCTGCATGAACATATTGAAAGGCAACATTTTCCACCATCCACCCACAGGTAAAGCTTATCCAATCAAGGACTACTTTACATGAAACTCCAACTTCGTGGTATATTTAATTAAATGCCCTTGTGGTCTCATATATATCGGTGAAACCACTCAAGCCATAAGGGATAGGATCTCGAGTCACAAATCGACCATCAGATGCGGCAAAACATGGCTTCCTCTACCAGATCATTTCAAGACGGCTGGCCACAATGTATCACAACTTAAATACCAAATAATCGAACAAGTACAAGTACCAAGACCCAGATGAGAAGGAAACCATATTGCATTACTCAAAAAATGAGAATCCTATTGGATTCACATGCTTGCCACACTTTCACCCCATGAACTCAACCGAGAATGCAATATCCTGTATTGACAGTCTGAATTGATTATGCTGCTTTATGAATTCTTCACTAATTATCCCTTCTTTTCAGATGCGATGAATCATAAAAAAATTTCTCTATCCCTATACGTCAGGTAGTATGAGGTCCCTTCCATTCCTCTTTCTCTTCCTTTTCTTCTGTTATCATTCACTTTTTACATACATTTACACTTCCCGTCCCTTTATACTTTTTCTACATTGCTCCAAAATCCACGGCACACCTTCCCTTATACTCCACACATACTTACTACATTACTACATATCATACACATTTCATATATACATTACCACCTCTCTTAGGGCTCTTTCACACCTGCGTTATTGTCTTCCGGCATAGAGTTCCGTCGTCGGGGCTCTATGCCGGAAGAATCCTGATCAGGATTATCCTAATGCATTCTGAATGGAGAGTAATCCGTTCAGGATGCATCAGGATGTCTTCAGTTCCGGTACGGAACGTTTGTTGGCCGGAGAAAATACCGCAGCATGCTGCGCTTTTTGCTCCGGCCAAAAATCCGGAACACTTGCCGCAAGGCCGGATCCGGAATTAATGCCCATTGAAAGGCATTGATCCGGATCCGGCCTTAAGCTAAACGTCGTTTCGGCGCATTGCCGGAGCCGACATTTAGCTTTTTCAGAGTGGTTACCATGGCTGCTAAAGTCCTGACAGCCATGGTAAGTGTAGCGGGGAGCGGGGGAGCAGTGTACTTACCGTCCGTGCGGCTCCCGGGGCGCTCCAGAGTGACGTCAGGGCGCCCCAAGCGCATGGATCACGTGATCGCATGGATCACGTCATCCATGCTCATGGGGCGCTCTGACGTCATTCTGGAGCGCCCCGGGAGCCGCACGGACTGTAAGTATACCGCTCCCCCGCTCCCCGCTCCTACTATGGCAACCAGGACTTTAATAGCGTCCTGGGTGCCATAGTAACACTGAAAGCATTTGGAAGACGGTTCCGTCTTCAAATGCTTTCAGTACACTTGCGTTTTTCCGGATCCGGCAGGCACCTCCGGCAACGGAAGTGCATGCCGGATCCCAACAACGCAAGTGTGAAAGAGGCCTTAGCCCTCTTCTATCCCCTGTTTTTTACCCTTTGTATACCCCTTTTATTTCCATCCATTTATTAATATTCTAGCTTATTAGTATTCCCCCCCTTTCTATTATTCTTCCCATTTTTTTTTATTATTAATTTTTCCTTTTTTTTCTTCTTATTTATTTATTTTTCTTATTTTTTCTTATTCTTCTCCATTTTTCTTAATTTTTTCCAAATATTTCTTATTTTTCTTAATTTTTCTTTTATTATTTGTATCCATTATCTTTTTCACTTCTTTTCTATTTCATCCTACACTTACATGACATACTACTTTCTATTTTCCCTCTTTTTCTATCCTAGCTCTTTCTTTATACTTCAGTGCTTCTATTTCCCATATACATGCCCATTCTCAAGATGGCCACCCCCTTCACTAGTTGCTACTGCGCCTGCACTTCTTCCAGCCCGTCCGTGCTTTAGGTGCCCTAATCCAAAATGGCCACCGTTAGTGTCGGCATGCACTGCACATGCGCTTCCCCCATTCATCGGTCAGACATCCGGTCTCCCGCGTCCTTATCTTCCTGCGGCTCCCACCAGCATTACCCTGCCCCCTGTCTAGCGTCCTCCACGTGGGACGCCATCTCCACAGTCACGACAACTACCATTTAGGTAAGCCTCAGTTCCGAGCTCTGATGCATCGTACCATATATGCACTGCTTTCCACTTATAGTCATCTCATTCCATGTATTCTACCTATATCGGTATTCTTTTCCTCTACCTGTATATTTTAACTGGCACTTCAACACTATTCTTGCCCTTATTTTCATGCTAGCTCCTACCTCTGCTCCCACACGTTAGTGTTTTGGTCAGTGACTTCCATCAGTGATTGTGAGCCAAAACCAGGAGTTGAGCTACACAGACATAAGGTATAAGGGAAAGATCTTCACCTGTTCTATGTTTAGAGCCACACCTGGTTTTGGTTCACAAAAACTGATGGAAATCACTGACCAAAACACTGATGTGTGAGTGTGGCATAAATGAAATAGTAAGGCTACTTTCACACTAGCGTTTTTGCTGGATCTGGCAGGGTTCAGCAAAAACACTTTTGTTACTGATAATACAACCATCTGAATACGTTATGAATGGATCCGGTTGTATTATCTTTAACATAGCCAAGACGAATCCGTCATGAACTCCACTGAAAGTCAATGGGGGACGGATCCATTTTCTATTGTGTCAGATGGATCTATTCCCATTGACTTGCATTGTGGGTCATGACAGATCCGTCTTGCTCTGCATCCCATGACATAAAGAAAACCGTAGCTTGCTGTGTGTCATGAACCAGCGGGTGTGAACCCACCGTGCCATGCGTCCTACCTCCTCTAAGGGCGTTGTCTAAGTGAACCCCTCATTCTTCACAGTACCCCTGGTGGTGGGGATAGGCTTTCCCGAGAGGAACACCAGGTTGCTACCTCTTGAGGAGGATTGGCACACAAGGCAGCTGGTCCAGGCGGACCAAGAGTTACCTTAGCAAGGTACCAGAGGTACAGACATTGCCAGCAGGCTGAGTTGTAACAAGGAGCAACAGTGCAGGACCGAAGGATAAGGCAGAGGCGAAGTCAAACAACCAATAGGTCAGGGCAGGCGGCACAGGTACAGGTCAGGCAAACCGGGTCGGCAACAGGAGAGTCAAGGCAAGCAAGTAGGCATCAAACAGGTAGTGGAGTCCAGGAACAAAAGCCGATAAATCTGCAACCTTTGCAGGACACTCAGGCATCTGGGACGGGGGCTAAGCCACTTACTGTATATACATGCAGGATGGCTAGGATTGGTCAGCGAGGTCACATGATCTAACCCATAAAGCACAGGAAGTGACGCGCGCCGGCCCTTAAGGAAGTGCTGCAGGGAAGAACCAGCAAGCATTCTTTGGCCAGGGCTGAAAGGAAACAGTGGAGTGGATCCCAGAACCAACAGTACCTGCAAGGGCAGAGCCCAGGACTGCAGTGGTGAATGGGAAAGCACAGGCAGCAGATCACTGCTGAACACGGAGCCCAGGACCGCGGCGGTAAGCAGAACAGCGGCGCACAGCGGCCGCTGTTACACTGTAGTTTGCTCTCTGATATGGGAATGCAACCGAACGGAAGCCATTTTGGAGCATTTTGTTCTGTTCAGTTACATTTTGTCCCCATTAAAAATACAGTGCCTTGCAAAAGTATTCACCCCTTTTTTGTGTTTTGTTACATTACAGCCTTAAGTTCAATGTTTTGTTAATCTGAATTTTATGTGATGGATCAGAACACAATAGTTGGTGAAGTGAAATGAGAAAAATATATAAATAAAACTATTGTTTAGAAACAGAAAATAGAAAATTGGCATGTGCTTATGTATTCACCCCCTTTGTTAGGAAGCCCATAAAAAGCTCTGGTGCAACCAATTACCTTCAGAAGTCACATAATTAGTGAAATGATGTCCACCTCTGTGCAATCTAAGTGTCACATGATCTGTCATTACATATACACACCTTTATTGAAAGGCCCCAGAGGCTGCAACACCTGAGCAAGAGGCATCACTAACCAAACACTGCCATGAAGACCAAGGAATTCTCCAAACAAGTAAGGGACAATGTTGTTGAGAAGTACAAGTCAGGGTTAGGTTATAAAAAAATATCCAAATCTTTGATGATCCCCAGGAACACCATCAAATCTATCATAACCAAATGGAAAGAACATGGCACAACAGCAAACCTGCCAAGAGACGGCTGCCCACCAAAACTCACGGACCGGGCAAGGAGGGCATTAATCAGAGAGACAACACAGAGACCTAAGGTAACCCTGGAGGAGCTGCAGAGTTCCACAGCAGAGACTGGAGTATCTGTACATAGGGCGACAATAAGCCGTACGCTCCATAGAGTTGGACTTTATGGCAGAGTGGCCAGAAGAAAGCAATTACTTTTAGCTAAAAACAAAAAGGCACGTTGTGAGTTTGCGAAAAGGCATGTGGGAGACTCTCAAAATGTATGGAGGAAGGTGCTCTGGTCTGATGAGACTAAAATTTAACTTTTCGGCCATCAAAGTAAACGCTATGTCTGGCGCAAACACAACACATCACATCACCCAAAGAACACCATCCCCACAGTGAAACATGGTGGTGGCAGCATCATGCTGTGGGGATGTTTTTCAGTAGTCTGGACTGGGAAACTGGTTAGAGTTGAGGGAAAGATGGATGGTGCTAAATATAGGGATATTCTTAAAGAGGACCTTTCACTTGTAAAAACAATGTGAACTAAGTATGCTGACATATAGAGCGGCGCCCGGGGATTTCACTGCACTTACTATTATCCCCGGGCGCGGCTCCGTTCTCCCGTTATGCCCTCCGGTAGCTTTGCTCTTTAAGTTATAGTAGGTGGTGTCTTCCCTTGTCCTGTGGGCGTCTCCTTCTCCTAGGCTGCAGCGCTGGCCAATCGCAGCGCACAGCTCACAGCCTGGGAAAAAAAAACCTCCCAGGCTGTGAGCTGTGCGCTGCGATTGGCCAGCGCTGCAGCCTAGGAGAAGGAGACGCCCACAGGACAAGGGAAGACACCGCCTACTATAACTTACAGAGCAAAGGTACAGGAGGGCATAACGGGAGAACGGAGCGGCGCCCGGGGATAATAGTAAGTGCAGTGAGATCCCCGGGCGCCGCTCTATATGTCACCATACTTAGTTCACATTGTTTTTACAAGTGAAAGGTCCTCTTTAAGCAAAACCTGTACCACTCTGTGCGTGATTTGAGGCGAGGACGGAGGTTCACCTTCCAGCAGGACAATGACCCCAAACACACTGCTAAAGCAACACTTGAGTGGTTTAAGGGGAAACATGTAAATGTGTTGGAATGGCCTAGTCAAAGACAAGATCTCAGTCCAATAGAAAATCTGTGGTCAGACTTAAAGAGGAACTTTCACCGATTATTACCCTATGAACTAACTATACATACATGGAGAGCGGCACCCGGGGATCTCACTGCACTTACTATTATCCCCGGGCGCAGCTCCGTTCTCCTGCTATGTCCTCCGATATCTCCGTTCCCTAAGTTATGGTAGGCGGAGTCTGTCCTTGTTCTTCTGTAGCGCTGGCCAATCGCATTGCAGAGCTCACAGCCTCTGCAATGCGAAAAACCTCCCAGGCTGTGAGCTCTGCGCTGCAATTGGCCAGCGCTAGAGCAGAACAAGGGCAGACTCCGCCTACCATAACTTAGGGACTGGAATCTCCGCCTACTATAACTTAGTGAGCGGAGATACCGGAGGGCATAACGGGAGAACGGAGCGGCGCCCGGGGATAATAGTAAGTGCAGTGAGATCCCCGGGCGCCGCTCTACATGTCTGTATAGTTTGTTCATAGTGTAATAATCGGTGAAAGGTCCTCTTTAAAGATTGCTGTTTACAAGCGCAAATCATCCAACTTGAAGGAGCTGGAGCAGTTTTGCAAGGAAGAATGGGCAAAAATCTCAGTGGTAAGATGTGGCAAGCTCATAGAGACTTATCCAAAGCGACTTAGAGCTGTGATTGCCGCAAAAGGTGGCTCTACAAAGTAGAGACTTTAGGGGGGTGAATAGTTATGCACATTGATTTTTTCTGTTATTTTGTCCTATTTGTTGTTTGCTTTACAATAAAAAAAAAAAAAAAAAAAAAATCTTCAAAGTTGTGGGCATGTTCTGTAAATTAAATGATGCAAATCCTCAAACAATCCATGTTAATTCCAGGTTGTGAGGCACCAAAACACGAAAAAAGTCAAGGGGGTGAATACTTTTTCAAGGCACTGTAAATGGGGACAAAACGGAAGCATTTTTTCCCGGTATTGAGACCATATGACGGATCTCAATGCCGGAAAATAGAAACACTGTGTACAAACCTTCTTTCCTCCAGATGCAGAGGATGTCCCCTTGTCACAGTCACAGTCCTGGGGATAAATAGCTGATGGGAGAGATCACCCCTGATATATTTATACATAGTAATTAGATCTCCCCTCAGTCGTCTTTTTTCTAAAATGAATAACCCTAATGTTGATAATCTTTCAGGGTACTGAAGTTGCCCCATTCCAGTTATTACTTTAGTTGCCCTCCTCTGAACCCTCTCCAGCTTTGCTATGTCTGCCTTGTGCAGAGGAGCCCAGAACTGTACATAGGACTCCATGTGTGGTCTGACTAGTGATTTGTAAAGTGGTTGGACTATGTTCTCATCCCTGGCATCTATGCTACTTTTTATGCAACTCATTATATTATTGGCCTTGGCAGCAGCTGCCTGACACTGGTATTTGCAGCTTAGTTTGCTGTTCACTAAAATTCCTAAGTCCTTTTCCAGTGTTACCCAATATTTTACCATTTCGTATGTACTGGTGACATGTATTATTCCTTCCCATGTGCATAACCTTACATTTGTCAGTATTAAACCTTATCTGTCACTTCTCTGCCCAAGCCTCTAATCTATCCAGATCCATCCAGCGGCCTAGATAAAGGCTCATGGTTGCTGGTGCAATAGTTCCATTTGGGCTCCCCTTCTCCCAGTGCTTCGCGGCCAGGGGCAGGGAAGCACATAGCCTTCGTCCTGACTGAGGAAAAAATTTAAAGGGCTTCTGTCACCCCACTAAAGTCATTATTTTTTTTTGGGCTACTTAAATTCCTTATACTGCGATATATCAATATATAATGCTCTTACTGATTTTCGTTCTGTAGTTTCTTTTATAATATGTAAATTACCTCTCTACCAGCAAGTAGGGCGGCTACTTGCTGGTAGCAGCCGCATCCTCCTTTCATAATGATGCCCTCTCCTCATGTTGATTGACAGGGCCAGTGAACGCTCTCATCCTCTGACTGGCCCTGTCTGCGTTCAAAATTTTGCGCCTGCGCCGTACCGTTTTTCAGTCGGCGCAGGCGCACTGATAGGAGGACGCTCGCTCGGCCGCTCCATCCTCAATGCGCCTGCGCCGATGACGTCACATCTACACCCGGCGCAGGCGCACTGAGGAAGGAGCGGCCGAGCGAGCGTCCTCCTATCAATGCACCTGCGCCGACTGAAGACCGGTACGGCGAAGGCGCGAGATTTTGAACGCAGACAGGGCGCGAGATTTAAAACGCAGACAGGGCCAGCCAGAGGACGAGAGCGTTCACTGGCCCTGTCAATCAACATGAGGAGGGGGCGTCATTATAAAAGGAGGATGCGGCTGCTACCAGCAAGTAGCCGCCCTACTTGCTGGTAGAGAGGTAATTTACATATTATAAAAGTCTGTTTTTTGAAGAAACTACAGAAAACCAGTAAGAGCATTATATATTGATATATCGCAGTATAAGGAATTTAAGTAGCCCAAAAAAAATTATGACTTTAGTGGGGTGACAGAAGCCCTTTAAATTGCACCACCCCATGCCAAATTCTTGACGTAACCCCTTCCCTCCAGCCAGAGGTGTAACTTGACCTGTATGCACTTTTTATAATATCAGTGTCTTCTTATGCGGCACATGGGTCTTTGGGCCCCCTCAGGTTCCTGGGTCGGATAGTGACTGAAACCTCTGCACCCCCTATACCTATGCTCCTGGATCCATATGTAGCACTATACTGTCTTCTTCCATTTTAATTACTTTACAAAATTGATATTTTACTGTGCAATAGTTGGAGGAATTATTGCTATGGGCAATGACAAATGTGAAAAACCTCTAAATATACTAGGGTGGATATCACAGAAAGATGAGGTAAGGGTACTTTCACACTTGCAGCAGGACGGATCCGACAGGCTGTTCACTCTGTCGGATCCGTCCTTCCGCTATTTTGCCATGCCGCCGGACCGCCGCTCCGTCTCCATTGACTATAATGGGGACGGGGCGGAGCTCCGGCGCTGTACGACAGTTTGCGGTGAGAGGCCGCCGGACTAAAACGTCGGACATGCAGGACTTTTAGTCCGGCGGCCTTTCGCCGTGCACTGCCGTGCTGCACCGGAGCTCCGCCTACATCTCCATTATAGTCAATGGGGACGGAGCGGCGGTCTGGGGGCACGGCGAAATAGCGAAAGGACGGATCCGACAGGGTGAACAGCCTGTCAGATCCATCCTGCCGCAAGTGTGAAAGTACACTAACAAATGCATGGTCAGGCAGTGTGGGAGTCAGCAAGAGAATCATTATAAGAAGTATGAGGTACTATAGGAAATAGCGCAGACTGCTCCAAGAAGATTACAGAAGAATAGTCAAGTGAGCCACATATTAAAGGGCTGTACACATCACATCTTGAGCCTTCTGTCAGGCGGTATACAGATGTAGTAGAGTTAGCACACATGCTTTATGAGACGTGTTATCTAAACTAAATGTGTTAAAGGGTTTCTGTCATCAGAAAAATCGTTATGTAGCTGGCTGACAAAAGCGATGTGCTAATGTCAGCAGAACATAACTGAATGACTTATATCTCCCTGCCTCCATTCGCGCTAAATAATGACTTTTATAATATGCAAATGAGTCTCTAGGTGCTAGTGGGGCGTTGCTGCAGCACCTAGAGGCTCCGTCCTCTCACCGTTTGGGCCCCTTTGCCCACCTAGGCTGCAAAAAAGTGTCACACATCTGGTATCTCTGTATTCAGGAGAAGTTGAGGAATGTGTTTTGGGGTGTCATTTTACATATACCCATGCTGGGTGAGATACCAGATGTGTGACACTTTTTTGCAGCCTAGGTGGGCAAAGGGGCCCATATTCCAAAGAGCACCTTTCGGATTTCACTGGTCATTTTTTACAGAATTTGATTTCAAACTCCTTACCACACATTTGGGCCCCTAGAATGCCAGGGCAGTATAACTACCCCACAAGTGACCCCATTTTGGAAAGAAGAGACCCCAAGGTATTCGCTGATGGGCATAGTGAGTTCATGGAAGTTTTTATTTTTTGTCACAAGTTAGTGGAATATGAGACTTTGTATGAAAAAAAAAAAAATCATCATTTTCCACTAACTTGTGACAAAAAATAAAAAATTCTAGGAACTCGCCATGCCCCTCACGGAATACCTTGGGGTGTCTTCTTTCCAAAATGGGGTCACTTGTGGGGTAGTTATACTGCCCTGGCATTTTCCAGGGGCCCTAATGTGTGGTAAGTAGGTAAATGACCTGTGAAATCCTAAAGGTGCTCTTTGGAATATGGGCCCCTTTGCCCACCTAGGCTGCAAAAAAGTGTCACACATGTGGTATCGCCGTATTCAGGAGAAGTTGGGGAATGTGTTTTGGGGTGTCATTTTACATATACCCTTGCTGGGTGAGAGAAATATCTTGGCAAAAGACAACTGTTCCCATTTTTTTATACAAAGTTGGCATTTGACCAAGATATTTCTCTCACCCAGCATGGGTATATGTAAAATGACACCCCAAAACACATTCCCCAACTTCTCCTGAATACGGCGATACCAGATGTGTGACACTTTTTTGCAGCCTAGATGCGCAAAGGTGCCCAAATTCCTTTTAGGACTGCATTTTTAGACATTTGGATACCAGACTTCTTCTCACGCTTTGGGGCCCCTAGAATGCCAGGGCAGTATAAATACCCCACATGTGACCCCATTTTGGAAAGAAGACACCCCAAGGTATTCAATGAGGGGCATGGCGAGTTCATAGAAATTATTTTTTTTTGGCACAAGTTAGCGGAAATTGATATTTTTAATTTTTTTCTCACAAAGTCTCCCGTTCCGCTAACTTGGGACAAAAATTTCAATCTTTCATGGACTCAATATGCCCCTCATGGAATACCTGGGGGTGTCTTCTTTCCGAAATGGGGTCACATGTGGGGTATTTATACTGCCCTGGCATTCTAGGGGCCCTAAAGCGTGAGAAGAAGTCTGGAATATAAATGTCTAAAATATTTTACGCATTTGGATTCCGTGAGGGGTATGGTGAGTTCATGTGAGATTTTATTTTTTGACACAAGTTAGTGGAATATGAGACTTTGTAAGAAAAAAATAATAAAATTCCGCTAACTTGGGCCAAAAAAATGTCTGAATGGAGCCTTACAGAGGGTGTTCAATGACAGGGGGGTGATCAATGACAGGGGGAGTGATCAATGACAGGGGGGGTGATCAATGACAGGGGGGTGATCAGGGAGTCTATATGGGGTGATCACCACAGTCATTGATCACCCCCCCTGGAAGGCTCCAGGGAGATGCCTGTATGTGTTTTGCGGATCCGATCCATCTATCAGTGGATCCGTAAAAATCATGCGGACATCTGAATGGAGCTTTACAGGGGGTTGATCAATGACAGGGGTGTAATCAATGACAGGGGGGTGATCAGGGAGTCTATATGGGGTGATAACCACAGTCATTGATCACGCCCCTGTAAGGCTTCATTCAGACGTCCGTATGCGTTTTGCGGATCCGATCCATCTATCAGTGGATCCGTAAAAATCATGCAAACATCTGAATGGAGTTTTACAGGGGGTTGATCAATGACAGGGGTGTAATCAATGACAGGGGGGTGATCAGGGAGTCTATATGGGGTGATAACCACAGTCATTGATCACGCCCCTGTAAGGCTTCATTCAGACGTCCGTATGCGTTTTGCGGATCCGATCCATCTATCAGTGGATCCGTAAAAATCATGCAAACATCTGAATGGAGCTTTACAGGGGGTTGATCAATGACAGGGGGGTAATCAATGACAGGGGGGTGATCAGGGAGTCTATATGGGGTGATAACCACAGTCATTGATCACACCCCTGTAAGGCTTCATTCAGACGTCCGGATGCGTTTTGCGGATCCGATCCATCTATTAGTGGATCCGTAAAAATCATGCGGACATCTGAATGGAGCTTTACAGGGGGTTGATCAATGACAGGGGTGTAATCAATGACAGGGGGGTGATCAGGGAGTCTATATGGGGCGATAACAACAGTCATTGATCACGCCCCTGTAAGGCTTCATTTAGACGTCCGGATGCGTTTTGCGGATCCGATCCATCTATTAGTGGATCCGTAAAAATCATGCGGACATCTGAATGGAGCTTTACAGGGGGTTGATCAATGACAGGGGTGTAATCAATGACAGGGGGGTGATCAGGGAGTCTATATGGGGTGATAACCACCGTCATTGATCACGCCCCTGTAAGGCTTCATTCAGACGTCCGGATGCGTTTTGCGGATCCGATCCATCTATCAGTGCATCCATAAAAATCATGCAGACATCTGAATGGAGCTTTACAGGGGGGTAATCAATGACAGGGGGGTGATCAGGAAGTCTATATGGGGTGATAACCACAGTCATTGATCATGCCCCTGTAAGGCTTCATTCAGACGTCCGGATGCGTTTTGCGGATCCGATCCATCTATCAGTGGATCCGTAAAAATCATGCAAACATCTGAATGGAGCTTTACAGGGGGTTGATCAATGACAGGGGTGTAATCAATGACAGGGGGGTGATCAGGGAGTCTATATGGGGTGATAACCACAGTCATTGATCATGCCCCTGTAAGGCTTCATTCAGACGTCCGTATGCGTTTTGCGGATCCGATCCATCTATCAGTGGATCCGTAAAAATCATGCGGACGTCTGAATGGAGCTTTACAGGGGGTTGATCAATGACAGGGGTGTAATCAATGACAGGGGGGTGATCAGGGAGTCTATATGGGGTGATCAGGGGCTAATAAGGGGTTAATAAGTGACGGGGGGGGGGGTGTAGTGTAGTGGTGCTTGGTGGGACTTTACTGAGCTACCTGTGTCCTCTGGTGGTCGATCCAAACAAAGGGGACCACCAGAGGACCAGGTAGCAGGTATATTAGACGCTGTTATCAAAACAGCGTCTAATATACCTGTTAGGGGTTAAAAAAAAACACATCTCCAGTCTGCCAGCGAACGATCGCCGCTGGCAGGCTGGAGATCAACTCTCTTACCTTCCGTTCCTGTGTGCGCTGCCACCTCCGGAACGCGATCCTGCGTTAGGCGGTCCGGAGGTGGTTAAGCCAGGGATGCTCAACCTGCGGCCCTCCATCTGTTGTAAAACTACAACTCCCATCCTGCCCTTCTGTAGGCTGAAAGCTGTAGGCTGTCCGGGAATGATGGGAGTTGTAGTTTTTCAACAGCTGGAGGGCCGCAGGTTGAGCATGCCTGCTTTAAGCAAACACCTTCAATTGCTTTTCATTGGCTTTTATTTCGAAATAACACAATGAGTTAAGAAATTTGGGTTAAGAGTTTGTGTGTTAACCCTGCTACATCTGAAGGTTGAGCGGATTCCTGATGTAAGGCTGCTGTGTGTCCCATTGTAAAGGCATATAGTGAGATACATTGCACATACTGCTGCCTGTACAGACTGGTATTTTCTGTCCAGTGAGCTGCTGTCCTGAGACCTGACATCCCAGTGGGTGCTCACAGACACCTCCTGCCACTTCTCTCAAGGATATACCTCTCCTTATGCAGCCTCCAGAAAGTGAGCAGAGCATAGGAGTAACAAGGAGGCGGCAACATGAGGTAAATTCTGGATCTGAAGAGTCACTGTCCATATATGGACTGTTACATCGCTGGAACTGTCCAGATAAACCTGTGGGACATAACATTCCATATAGCTAATTACTGCTCAAGGTTCAGAATTCAGTTGTGCCTCTCAGTGAAAGGTGCACTATTGCTGGGGGAACTATTGGCTTACGAAGTAGGGGCTGTGTGCCATATATACTCTGCTACAGTAAGGCTGGGTTCACACGAGCGTGTCCGGATTAGTTCCGGATGCGTCCCGGTGTGTTGCGGCAAACCCGCGCGAGTAGGAATGCAATTGCAGTCAGTTTTGACTGCGATTGCGTTCCGTTGTTCAGTTTTTATCGTGCGTGTGCAATGTGTTTTGCACGCGCGTGATAAAAAACCGACTGTGGTACCCAGACCCGAACTTCTTCACAGAAGTTCAGGTTTGGGTTCGGTGTTGTGTAGATGTTATTATTTTCCCTTATAACATGGTTATAAGGGAAAATAATAGCATTCTGAAAACAGAATGCATAGTAGGTGATCAGTTGAGGGTTAAAAAAAATAAAAAAAATTAACTCACCTTCTCCGTTTGTTCGCGTAAGTCCCGGTCTCTTCTTTACTTCTCAAAAGATGAACTATGGGCTAAAGGACCTTTGATGACGTAAGATCACATGCTCCAATCACATGGTCCATCACCGCGGTGATGGACCATGTGATTGGAGCATGTGATCTTACGTCATCAAAGGTCCTTTAGCCCATAGTTCATCTTTTTAAAGAACTAAAGACCGGGAGAACTACGCGAACAAGAGGACAAGGTGAGTTAATTTTTTTTATTTTTTAACCCTCAATTGACCTTCTACTAAGCATTCTGTATTCAGAATGCTATTATTTTCCCTTATAACCATGTTATAAGGGAAAATAATACAGTGTATAGACAGTCACCTAGCAACCGTGCGTGAAAATCGCACCGCATCCGCACTTGCTTGCGGATGCTTGCGATTTTCACGCAACCCCATTCACTTCTATGGGGCCTGCGTTGCGTGAAAAACGCAGAATATAGAGCATGCTGCGATTTTCACGCAACGCATAAGTGATGCGTGAAAATCATCGCTCATCTGAACAGCCCCATTGAAATGAATGGGTCCAGATTCAGTGCGGGTGCAATGCGTTCACCTACCGCATTGCACCCGCGCGGAAATCTCGCCCGTGTGAACGCAGCCTAACTGGTCTTCCAGGAGCAGCCTGGGGCTGGTAATTAGACTTGGTCTTGCGGTTAGCCCGGCGGTTGTTTCGCAGCGGACTTTGCTAGTTCGCTGTTCGCCGAACATGCAAACATATGGCAATGTCCACCGGCGCCATATTCTTTTGAATTGTGGAGAACATTGACCCATGTCAAATCCATCAGGTGGGACAGGACAGTCAATTGAGACATTTCAGCACATTGACACACCCCCTACCTTATAAATAAACCCAATATGGCCGCCATTTTACAGCCTTTTGCCAGTGTAGGGAGAGGTTGCTGTGTGGAGCAGGGACATCAAACGCTAGCTAATAGGGCCACAAAAGTCCTTTTAAGGACTGGTATAGGTGTGACATACTGAGAAATGTGATATACTTATAATATACCTTCTAACATAGAAAGTATATTATAGTGCATTTCTATTGTGCAGCAGTTGTGTGCAGTTTTGCTGCGATACTGCAGCTATACAGAGGGACAAACGCTATTGGAACAACTAATTTCAACTGGTGTGATATACCAGTTGCCCCAAAAAAAATGATTGAGGCAGGGGTGTAATATACTTATAATACAATTTCTATATAGTGCATTTGTATTGTGTAGCAGTTGTGTGCGGTTCTGTTGAGATAATGTAGCTATACAGAGGGACAAACGACATTGGAACAACTAATTGTAACTGGTGTGATATAACTGTTTCCCCCAAAAAAGTCTGATTGAGGCAGGGGTGCGATATAACTAGAATATAATTTCTATATAGTGCATTTGTATTGTGCAGCATTTGTCTGCGGTTCTGCTGAGATACCGTAGCTATACAGATGGACAAACGACATTGGAACAACTTTTTGCAACTGGTGGGATAGAACAGTTGCCCCCCAAAAAATCTGATTGAGGCAGGGGTGTGATATACCTAGAATATAATTTCTATATAGTTCATTTGTATAGTGCAGCATTTGTGTGCGGTTGTGCTGAGATACCGCAGCTATACAGAGGAACAATCGCGATTGGAACAACTAATTGGAACAGGTGTGATATACCAGTTGCCTTAAAAAAAAATCTGATTGAGGCAGGGGTACGATATACCTAGAATATAATTTCCATATAGTGCATTTGTGTGCGGTTCTGCTGAGCTACCTTAGTTATACAGAGGAACAAACGCCATTGGAACAACTAATTGCAACTGGTGCAATATGCCAGTTGCCCCCCCAAAAAATCTGATTAAGGCAGCGGTGTGATATACCTATAAAATTGTTTCTATATAGTGCATTTGTATTGTGCAGCATTTGTGTGTGGTTCTGCTGAGAAACCGTAGCTATACAAAAGGACAAACGACATTGGAGCAACTAATTGAAACTGTTGTGATATACCAGTTGCCCCCAAAAAAATCTGATTGAGGCAGGGGTGTGATATGCCTAAAATATAATTTCTATATAGTGCATTTGTATAGTGCAGCATTTGTGTGCGGTTCTGCTGAGATACCGCAGCTATACAGAGGGACAATTGCCATTGAAACAACTAATTGCAACAGGTGTGATATACCAGTTGCCCCCCAAAAAATCTGATTGAGGCAGGGGTTTGATATACCTAGAATATAATTCTATATAGTGCATTTGTATTGTGCAGCATGTGTGTGCGGTTCTGCTGAGATACCGCAGCTATACAGCGGGACAAACGTCATTGGAACAACTAATTGCAACTGGTGTGAAATATCAGTTGCCCACCAAAAAATCTGATTGAGGCAGAGGTGCGATATACCAAGAATATAATTACTATGTAGTGCATTTGTATTGTGCAGCATTTGTGTGCGGTTCTGCTGAGATACCGTAGCTATACAGAGGGACAAATGATATTGGAACAACTAATTGCAACTGATGTGATAGACAAGTTGCCCCCAAAAATATCTCATTGAGGCAGGGGTGTGCTATACCTAGAATATAATTTCTATATATTTCATTTGTATTTTGCAGCATTTGTGTGCGGTTCTGATGACACACCTAGGCTATAAAAAGGGACAAACAACATTGGAACAACTAATTACAACTGGTGTCATATACCAGTTGCCCCCCAAAAAATCTGATTGAGGCAGGGGTGCGATATACCCAAGATATAATTTTTATATAGTGCATTTGTATTGTGCAGCATTTGTGTGCGGTTCTGCTAAGATACTGTAACTATACAAAGGGAAAAAACAACATTGGAACTACTAATTGAAACTGGTGTGATATACTAGTTGCCCCTCAAAAATCTGATTGAGGCAGGGGTGCGATATACCTATAATATAATTTCTATATAGTGCATTTGTAATGTGCAGCATTTGTGTGTGGTTCTGCTGAGCTACCGTAGCTATACAGAGGGTCAAACGCCATTAGAACAACTAATTGCAACTGGTGCAATATACCAGTTGCCCCCAAAAAAATCTGATTGAGGCAGGGGTGTGATATACATAGAATATAATTTCTATATAGTGCAGTTGTATAGTGCAGGATTTGTGTGCGGTTCTGCTGAGATACTGCAGCTATACAGAGGGACAAACGCCATTGGAACAACTAATTGCAACAGGTGTGATATACCAGTTGCCCCCCCAAAAAATCTGATTGAGGCAGGGGTGTGATATACCTAGAATATAATTTCTATATAGTGCATTTGTATTTTGCAGCATTTGTGTGCGGTTCTGATGACACACTAAAGCTATACAGAGGGACAAACAACATTGGAACAACTAATTGCAACTGGTGTGATATACCAATTTTCCCAAAAAAAATCTGATTGAGGCAGGGGTGCGATATACCTAGAATATAATTTCTATATAGTGCATTTGTATTGTGCAGCATTTGTGTGCGGTTCTGCTGAGATACCATAGCTATACAAAGGGACAAACGACATTGGAACTACTAATTGAAACTGGTGTGATATACTAGTTGCCCCTCAAAAATCGGATTGAGGCAGGGGTGCGATATACCTATAATAAAATTTCTATATAGTGCATTTGTATTCTGCAGCATTTGTGTGTGGTTCTGCTGAGCTACCGTAGCAGTACAGAGGTACAAACGCCATTGGAACAACTAATTGCAACTGGTGCAATATACCAGTTGCCCCCAAAAAAATCTGATTGAGGCAGGGGTGTGATATACCTAGAATATAATTTCTATATAGTGCATTTGTATTGTGAAGCATGTGTGTGCAGTTCTGCTGAGAAATCGTAGCTATACATAGAGACAAACGCCATTGGAACATCTAATTGAAACTGGTGTGATATACCAGTTGCCCCCCCAAAAAATCTTATTGAGGCAGCGGTGTGATATACCTAGAATATAATTTCTATATAGTGCATTTGTATTGTGCAGCATTTGTGTGTGGTTCTGCTGAGATACCGCAGCTATACAGACGGAAAAATGCAATTGGAACAACTAATTGCACTGGTGTAATATACCAGTTGCCCCCAATAAAACTGATTGAGGCAGGGGTGTGATATACCTATAATATACATTTTATATAGTGCATTTGTAATGTGCTGCATTTGTGTGCGGTTCTGCTGAGATACCGCAGCTATACAGAGGGACAAACACCATTGGAACAACTAATTGCAACTGGTGTGATATACCAGTTGCCCCAAAAAAAATCTGATTGAGGCAGGGGTGTGATATACCTATAATATAATTTCTATATATTGCATTTGTATTGTGCAGGATGTGTGTGCGGTTCTGCTGAGATACCTTAGCTATACAGAAAGACAAACGCCATTGGAACAACTAATTGAAATTGGTGTGATATACCAGTTGCCCCCCAAAAAATCTGATTGAGGCAGGGGTGTGATATACCTAGAATATAATTTCTATATAGTGCATTTGTATAGTGCAGCATTTGTGTGCGGTTCTGCTGAGATACCGCAGCTATACAGAGGGACAATCGCCATTGGAACAACTAATTGCAACAGGTGTGATATACCAGTTGCCTCTCAAAAACTCTGATTGAGGCAGGGGTGTGATATACCTATAATATAATATAATATAATATCTATATAGTGCATTTGTATTGTGCAGCATGTGTGTGCGGTTCTGCTGAGATACCGTAGCTATAGAGAGGGACAAACAACATTGGAACAATTAATTGCAACTGGTGTGATATACCAGTTTTCCCAAAAAAATCTGATTGAGGCAGGGGTGCGATATACCTAGAATATAATTTCTATATAGTGCATTTGTATTGTGCAGCATTTGTGTGCAGTTCTGCTGAGATACCATAGCTATACAAAGGGACAAACGACATTGGAACAACTAATTGAAAGTGGTGTGATATACCAGTTGCCCCCCAAAAAATCTGATTGAGGCAGGGGTGTGATATACCTAGAATATAATTTCTATATAGTGCATTTGTATTGTGCAGCATTTGTGTGCGGTTCTGCTGTGCTACCTTAGTTATACAGAGGAACAAACGCCATTGGAACAACTAATTGCAACTGGTGCAATATACTAGTTGCCCCCCAAAAAATCAGATTAAGGCAACGGTGCGTTATACCTAAAATATAATTTCTATATAGTGCATTTGTATTGTGCAGCATTTGTGTGCGGTTCTGCTAAGATACCGCAGCTATACAGACGGACAAATGCAATTGGAACAACTAATTGCACTGGTGTAATATACCCGTTGCCCCCAATAAAACTGATTGAGGCAGGGGTGTGATATACCTATAATATACATTTTATATAGTGCATTTGTATTGTGCAGCATTTGTGTGTGGTTCTGCTGAGCTACCTTAGTTATACAGAGGAACAAACGCTATTGGAACAACTAATTGCAACTGGTGCAATATACCAGTTGCCCCCAAAAAATCTGATTAAGGCAGCGGTGCGTTATACCTAAAATATAATTTCTATATAGTGCATTTGTATTGTGCAGCATTTGTTCGTGGTTCTGCTGAGATACCGTAGCTATACAAAGGGACAAACGACATTGGAGCAACTAATTGAAACTGGTGTGATATACCAGTTGCCCTCAAAAAAATCTGATTGAGGCAGGGGTGTGATATGCCTAGAATATAATTTCTATATAGTGCATTTGTATAGTGCAGCATTTGTGTGCGGTTCTGATGACACACCAAAGCTATACAGAGGGACAAACAACATTGGAACAACTAATTGCAATGGTGCGATATATATTTGCCCCCCAAAAAATCTGATTGAGGCAGGGGTGTGATATACCTAGAATATAATTTCGATATAGTGCATTTGTATTGTGCAGCATTTGTGTGCGGTTCTGATGACCCACCGAAGCTATACAGAGGGACAAGCAACATTGGAACAACTAATTGAAACTGGTGTGATATACCAGTTGCACTAAAAAATCTGATTGAGGCAGCGGTGTGATATACCTATAATTTACATTTTTTATAGTGCATTTGTATAGTGCAGCATTTGTGTGCGGTTCTGCTGAGATATCGCAGCTATATAGAGGGACAAATGCTATTGGAACAACTAATTGCAACTAGTGTGATATACCAGTTTCCCCCAAAAAAACTGATTGAAGCAGGGGTGTGATATACCTAGAATATAATTTTTATATAGTGCATTTGTATTGTGCAGCATTTGTGTGTGGTTTTGCTGAGATTCTGCAGCTATACTGACAGACAAACTCAATTCGAATAACTAATTGCAACTGGTGTGATATACCTGTTGTCCCAAAATAAACTGACTAAAGGGTTTGCTATACCTGCTTACAGCAAATACTCATTAAGGGGTTCTATATACCTGCTTCCACAAATACTGCTCTTCTATAGGGACTTTGTCACATGGTCAGAGGAAGAGGCAGGCCAATTTGCAGGGGTGGTAGGGGTCACCCTCCTCACTCTCTGCTGTGTTCACCCCTAAAGACACCACCACCACCATAGCTCCTCCACTCGAGTCAGAGAAATTATTTTCCCATCAATTCCCAGACCTTTCTGATGAGCAGCCATTCTTGGCATTGGATGAGGAAGAGGAGGTAGCAACGGCCGCCACCCAGCGGTCTGACGACAGTATCCATATCAGCCCAAGGAGGGTGGTCCCCGCTGTTGCTGCCTACTCGGAGATCTCTAATGTCAGTGGTGGTGAAGTTGATGATAATGACGTGTCGATGGACGTCACGTGGGTTCCCACAACAGAGGAAGAATAGGGGAGTTCAGAGGGAGAGAAGGAGCAGCAGATAGGGAGGAGAAGGAGGAGAAGCAGGAAGAACTCGCAGTGCACAGGAAGCAAAAAGCAGACTGCAAATGTATCTGGAGCGAGCCATCCACCATGCAGGGTCACATCTGGCGCTCCCAGTATGCTGGCACGTGGCTCCGCAGTGGGGGCTTTTTTAACATGTCAGCTGCTGACAATAGTGTTGCCATCTGCAGCCTGTGCTGTCCACGCATAAGTCGCGGTAAGCCCAACACTCACCTAGGGACGACCGCCTTAAGAAGGTACCTGGACTACCATAACCGCGCCCAGTGGGAGCAACACTGTAAAAAACCAACAAAGCCACACTCCCGGCACTCCACGTCCTGCCTCTTCTCCTTCTCCTCTCTTCTCCCATTTGTCCTCCACTCCACCTTCCCCCATGCCATCGTCGCATTCATCTGGCAGGCTTCTGTGGCCCAAATGCTCAAACGTAAAAAGTTGATGACGCCGGCTGACCGCAGGCTTGTCGGAACTGCTAGCCTGCCAACTACTACCATATAAAATGGTGGAATTTTAGTGGCATATAGAGTTTCAGAATACACAAACCATTAGTAAAAAACTATACCTTACACTGAGGTCAGTAACTTAACATTTTAAATTCTGCACCTTACCCTTTGATTAGCTAAGTGCCAAAGTAATTTGCAATCAGACATACTGCGGTTTTCTCTGGATGAATGATTAGCACTGAAGTGTGGAAAGGAGATTAAATTATAGTCACTATTTAAGCATTGGTGGTAATATTTGGACACTGAATTATGGTATACTTTGAGCACTAAATAGTAGTATCCTTTGGCACAGTATGGCTGTATTAATCTATATGCAGTGACCTGCTGGTTCACTGCTAAAGGGTTAATATTCAGGTTCACTACTTTGGTGGGCTGGTCCCATTTCCCCTGGGTACAGTCGAGAGTTCTAGCAAGACAAGCTATAGTGAAGAACTGTTTGGTGTGTGCTGCAGCAGTAGGCTGAAAGAGAATTCTTTGCATTGAATTTTTATAGATGGTTGAAAGCCAAAAAAGGCAGTGTTTGAACTAGACCGTAAAGGTAACACACGCTTACAGTTTTGGACTTTACTACACATAGTTATAAGGTAATTATTTGGGGTGCCCACCACACCTCTGGGATGGACTGGCAAGACTGCACCCGTGCTTGGGAACTTCAGAAATATAGAGAAAGCATTTGCACTCCTTTGGTCATTTTAGAGGATTGCATGGCATATCTAGAGAGATGCTTAGAGGGTAATATTATACTGCCTACCCCTAATACAGAGCCTTTTGGAGAACTACTGCCTTATATTTGTACTAAAACCCCTATGATCTAGTCAGTAAATAGAAAGTTTATTTATTCTAACCAAGCAGGCTTGGTCACTGACTCCACCATCTGCTGGCCCTGTCCTCCTGCCTTGCACCCTGCCAACCGTCCACCAGCAAGTGCACCCAGGGTGTGCTCTGAGGGGAACAGGAGAGCTGGGATTTACCACCGTTAGGTCTAGAACACTCATCATCTCTGCCACCACTCCCATCCTCTCCAGCTCTGCACAACCTCCTATTGTGGGCCAGCACACTGCATATACAGTACATATTCATGTCGGCCTCTGCCTTCACCGAGTTAAAGAATTAGATAGCTTAGTACAAACAAACAGGAATTTGTCACCCAGGCAGCTGACCTGAGGACGCGGTTCCAACAAAGGGGATACCTCGACCACGTCCTCAGGTCTGCATATAAGGCAGCCTTGTCTCAACAAAGACCTTCCCTTCTTACTGCTAATCAATACTGTAACCCAGATGGCAAGGTGTTACGTGTCATCACTAATTTTAACCATATTTATTTTTATTGAAAGAAAAAGCAAAGGCCATAAGCCTAGACATGACAGCAGTATGATGACAATAGATTTCAAGATGCCTATCGTACAAGCATATCATGAATAAACATTAGATATAATCACATTTGTCAATCAGAGTATAATAGCAAAAAAGGAAAAAAGAGGAGGGGTACAATCGGGAGAAGGGAGGGAGAACAGAAAATTAGGGAACTTCTGCTCTATCTATGCAAAATTCCTATATGCTTTCCACGGAGACCACATTTTTAGGAAGCGGGAGCGTGAGTTTGTTTCCCAATCAGTGGCGGATTACAATAGGGACGTTCGGGTCGGCAGCCCCAGGCCCAGCACCGCTGGGGGGCCCCAACGCTGACCCGAACGCCCACATACTGCGGCTGGGCACGGGAGCGCATAGCTCCCTATCCCCTCGCCGATCACCGCCATAGGCCTGAGGCCTATGCGGTAGTGAAATCCCGGCGCAGGCGTGCGTGATGACGTCATCGCGCGCCTGTGCCGGGACGCAGCACTGTGACGCGCCTGACTCATCCCGCCTTCCTCTGCGAGCAAGCGCCTGGCCCTGGACATAGGTGAGTATTTATCTTTTCATTTTTTGTTCATTTTATTTTTTTTTATTTTATGTGCCTACTTTTGGGGGGGGCAAATGGGGGCAGTGATGGGGCAAATTGCTGTGTGGGGGCAAATTATTATGAGAGGGACTACACTATGTGGGGGCAAATTGCTGTGTGGGGGCAAATTATTATGAGAGGGACTACACTATGTGGGGGCAAATTATTATGAGAGGGACTACACTATGTGGGGGCAAATTGCTGTGTGGGGGCAAATTATTATGAGAGGGACTACACTATGTGGGGGCAAATTGCTGTGTGGGGGCAAATTATTATGAGAGGGACTACACTATGTGGGGGCAAATTATTATGAGAGGGACTACACTATGTGGGGGCAAATTATTAAGAGAGGGACTACACTAAGTGGGGGCAAATTGCTGTGTGGGGGCAAATTATTATGAGAGGGACTACACTATGTGGGGGCAAATTGCTGTGTGGGGGCAAATTATTATGAGAGGGACTACACTATGTGGGGGCAAATTGCTGTGTGGGGGCAAATTATTATGAGAGGGACTACACTATGTGGGGGCAAATTGCTGTGCGGGGGCAAATTATTATGAGAGGGACTACACTATGTGGGGGCAAATTGCTGTGCGGGGGCAAATTATTATGAGAGGGACTACACTATGTGGGGGCAAATTGCTGTGTGGGGGCAAATTATTATGAGAGGGACTACACTATGTGGGGGCAAATTTCTATGTGGGGGCAGTGTGGGGGCAAATTATTATGAGAGGGACTACACTATGTGGGGGCAAATTGCTATGTGGGGGCAAATTATTATGAGAGGGACCCGTCTTGCAAGGGGGGAGAGGGCTGCCTTGTGTAACCAAGAACTGCTCGCGGTGAAATGGAGAGACAAGCGTGACGTTTACATGCTCTCCTCCATTCACGCAGACACGACAATACAAATTGAAAGGGCAACCCGTGTCATTGAAAAGCCCCTCTCAGTCCACGACTATAATGCGCTCATGGGAGGGGTGGACTTCAATGACCAGATGTTGGCTCCCTATTTAGTTTCCCGACGCACCAGACGCTGGTATAAGAAGGTGTCTGTATATTTTATTCAATTGGCGATGTACAATAGTTTTGTTCTCTACAGTAAGGCTGGGAGAACGGGATCCTTCCTCAAATTTCAGGAAGAGATCATCGAGAACCTCCTGTATCCAGGAGGTTCCGTGGCCCCATCCCCCAGTGTAGTTAGCCGTCTACACGAGCGACATTTTTCCCCAGTGTCGTTCCTGGTACCTCAACCCAACCGTCACCCCGAAAAAGATGTCGTGTCTGTAGCAGGAGTGGAATAAGGCGTGACACCCGCTATTTCTGTCCTGACTGCCCTGACCACCCTGCCCTATGCTTTGGAGAGTGTTTCCGGAAGTACCACACACAGGTACACTTAGCATAGGGATTGCAAACTTACAGGACAGGCACACAGGGCTATTAGGGCCCTTACACTCACAGCTACTGCAAACCTCTCCTTTCACCTGGGATAAAGTGCATAATGTACTTCGCCACATCTTTGGGCGATTTGCGCTTTGCACATTGTCCCATGGGGAAGGAGAGGTTTGTCCTATAAAGGTAAAAAAAAAAAAAAAAATCACCGGTAAGCCAAAAAGTTAACGTTCAGTTCAAAAGTTTATATGTTCTGTTCAAAAGTTATTATAAAGTTAATAAATTTATTGTGTTGCGGCCTGGTTTTTTCTTTTTTCTTTAGTTTTTTATACCTTCCAGGTGGACCAACCGATCGACTAGCTGCAGCACTGATGCGCATTCTGACAGAAGCATTGCGCTGCTGTCAGATTACACAAAAGTCAGTGTATGCGGCACTGCAAGATGAGATATCTCCTCTGCAGTAAAAGATACATTTGCCGAGGTATATGAGCTGAGGAGGCGGCGGTGTTCATATGCTTTGGCAAACACTTTGTATATAAAAAAAATAATAATTCCCGGCAATGATTTATTCATTCACATCGATTGATGTGAATGGAGAAATCTGGTTTGCCAGGGCATACGAGCTAAGTGGGTATGGATGTTGGGCGGAGCTCCTATGTCCTGGCAGACGCCTTTCCCCTCCTTTTTTTTTTCGGCAGAGATTTTTTCATCCACATTGATCGATGTGAATGAAGAAATCTGTGCCGTTCATTTTTTCTTTCAGCCCAGAGCCTGAACGGAAAAAAAAAAATCTCATTACCCGTATGCTCAATATAAGGAGAATAGCAGAAACTCCTAATGCTGGCCATACATGTAATGATTGCGGAGACCCTCAAATGCCAGGGCAGTACAAACACCCCACAAATGACCCCATTTTGGAAAGAAGACACCCCAAGGTATTCCGTGAGGGGCATATTGAGTCCATGAAAGATTGACATTTTTGTCCCAAGTTAGCGGAAAGGGAGACTTTGTGAGAAAAAAAACTAATAAAAATCAATTTCCGCTAACTTGTGGCAAAAAATAAAAATTTCTATGAACTCGTCATGCCCCTCATTGAATACCTTGGGGTGTCTTCTTTCCAAAATGGGGTCACATGTGGGGTATTTATACTGCCCTGGCATTTTAGGGGCCCTAAAGAGTGAGAAGAAGTCTGGGATCCAAATGTCTAAAAATTCCCCCCTAAAAGGAATGTGGGCCCCTTTGCGCATCTAGGCTGCAAAAAGTGTCATACATGTGGTATCGCCGTACTCAGGAGAAGTTGGGGAATGTGTTTTGGGGTGTCATTTTACATATACCCATGCTGGGTGAGAGAAATATCTCGGTCAAATGCCAACTTTGTATAAAAAAAATGGGAAAAGTTGTCTTTTGCCGAGATATTTCTCTCACCCAGCATGGGTATATGTAAAATGACACCCCAAAACACATTGCCCAACTTCTCCTGAGTACGGAGATACCACATGTGTGACACTTTTTTGCAGCCTAGGTGGGCAAAGGGGCCCACATTCCAAAGAGCACCTTTCGGATTTCACCGGCCATTTTTTACAGATTTTGATTTCAAACTACTTACCACACATTAGGGCCCCTAGAATGCCAGGGCAGTATAACTACCCCACAAGTGACCCCATTTTGGAAAGAAGACACCCCAAGGTATTCCGTGAGGGGCATGGCGAGTTCCTAGAATTTTTTATTTTTTGTCACAAGTTAGCGGAAAATTATGATTTTTTTTAATTTTATTTTTTTCTTACAAAGTCTCATATTCCACTAACTTGTGACAAAAAATAAAAACTTCCATGAACTCACTATGCCCATCAGCGAATACCTTGGGATGTCTTCTTTCCAAAATGGGGTCACTTGTGGGGTAGTTATACTGCCCTGGCATTATAGGGGCCCTAATGTGTGGTAAGTAGTTTGAAATAAAAATCTGTAAAAAATGGCCGGTGAAATCCGAAAGGTGCTCTTTGGAATGTGGGCCCCTTCGCCCACCTAGGCTGCAAAAAAGTGTCACACATGTGGTATCTCCGTACTCAGGAGAAGTTGGGCAATGTGTTTTGGGGTGTCATTTTACATATACCCATGCTGGGTGAGAGAAATATCTTGGCAAAAGACAACTTTTCCCATTTTTTTATACAAAGTTGGCATTTGACCGAGATATTTCTCTCACCCAGCATGGGTATATGTAAAATGACACCCCAAAACACATTCCCCAACTTCTCCTGAGTACGGCGATACCACATGTGTGACACTTTTTTGCAGCCTAGGTGGGCAAAGGGGCCCACATTCCAAAGAGCACCTTTCGGATTTCACCGGCCATTTTTTACAGATTTTGATTTCAAACTACTTACCACACATTAGGGCCCCTAGAATGCCAGGGCAGTATAACTACCTCACAAGTGACCCCATTTTGGAAAGAAGACACCCCAAGGTATTTCGTGATGGGCATAGTGAGTTCATAAAAGTTTTTATTTTTTGTCATAAGTTAGTGGAATATGAGACTTTGTAAGAAAAAAAAAAAAAAAAAAATCATCATGTTCCGCTAACTTGTGACAAAAAATAAAAAGTTCTATGAACTCACTATGCCCATCTGGCCATTGTAGAACCTCAGGAAACATGACAGGTGCTCAGAAAGTCAGAGCTGCTTCAAAAAGCGGAAATTCACATTTTTGTACCATAGTTTGTAAACGCTCTAACTTTTACCCAAACCATTTTTTTTTTTTACCCAAATATTTTTTTTTAATCAAAGACATGTAGAACAATAAATTTAGAGAAAAATTTATATATGGATGTCGTTTTTTTTGCAAAATTTTACAACTGAAAGTGAAAAATGTCATTTTTGGGCAAAAAAATCGTTAAATTTCGATAAATAACAAAAAAAGTAAAAATGTCAGCAGCAATGAAATACCACCAAATGAAAGCTTTATTAGTGAGAAGAAAAGGAGGTAAAATTCATTTGGGTGGTAAGTTGCATGACCGAGCAATAAACTGTGAAAGTAGTGTAGGTCAGAAGTGTAAAAAGTGGCCTGGTCATTAAGGGTGTTTAAGGTAGGGGGGCTGAAGTGGTTAATAGAGGAAACAAAGGAGTCAGAGAACTGTTTCTTAGCTATGGCCGACATCAGTCTGTTTCCTCTATCCCCATGAGCATAGGCCCTAAACCGCGAGCGCAGCACCAGCTTCGCTAAAGTGACATTTAGTAAATCTTTCAGATGTGATCTGGCTTCGGTGAGTTCTGCTAGGGTGTGAAGAGCCTGTGATTCCTTGTGAGAGGATTCAAGGTGGGCAATTTTTGTCAATAAAGCATCTAAAGCCTGAGTTTTCTGTTTTTTCACATATGCCCCTAAGGCGATAAGTTCTCCCCTTAGTACTACCTTATGAGATTCCCATAATATAGAAGGGGGGGGGGGGGAATCCTGCGTATCATTAAGCATGAAAAATTCGGAAATCGAGGCTTTGATTTTAGAAGCGTGAGTGGGATCTAATATCAAAGTGTCATTTAGACGCCATAAACGTTCCTTCCTCTGTGGGTTAGACAGAGAGAAATTGATGATAACAGGAGCATGATTGGATAGTGTGATGTTGCCTATTTGGGCCCTAGAGACATTACGTATATGCGATTCAGATAAGAACAAATAATCCAATCTGTGAAAGGAAGTTTTGGCGTGAGAATAGTATGTAAAATCTCTGCCATTGGGGTTCAAAGTGCGCCATACATCTAAGACTTTTAGTTTCCTCAGAGAAATTTTTAACCTTCTCAGGAGCTTATAGGAGACAGACGGCCTTCCTGTGGAGGTGTCAATAGCCGGATCCAGGGCAACATTAAGATCACCCCCCCAAAACCAGTAAACCTTCAGAAAATGACATCAATAAATCCAGGGTCTGAACGAGCCATGGGACTTGGCCTCTGTTAGGGGCATATAAATTGGCGAATGTCACTGGGGAATCACCTAGTACACCCTTTACAAAGATGTACCTGCCCTCTGGATCCACAGTAGTAGCGGAGTGCCTGAAGGGAAGGCTCTTGCGCACAGCCACACTAACCCCCCTGCTGGCAGAGCTATATGTACCGTGGAACCATTGGGCAAACCTCCTAGGAGGGAGGTTGGGGACTTTACCCAATTTAAAATGGGTTTCTTGCAAAAAAGCCACTGAGACTTTATCTCTCAAAAGGAGGGAGAGGGTTTCAGACCTTTTGCATGGCTCGTTCAGCCCATGTACATTTAATGAAGCAACTACAATAGATGTCATTTCAACAAATGATCACGGAATGGCCCACATATGTTATCCATGGAGACGCTTAGTAGTATACAATAGATAAGAGCGGGGGGGAAGGGGAAAAAGAGGAACAAATAAAATAAAATGAGGTAATAAACCTTTAACATAAAGAACCGATTTACAACCAGCTCAGATAGAATCAGATCTAATGTGAGGTGAGTGCTTCCAGACAAGACAGGATTGAACTGGCGAGGGGGCAAGTAAAGCACCTTATGGTCTCTAACAAAAGACCAACAAAAATACGTCCAGCACAGGTAACTAGCCGGTCTTCACCCTTCATGTGGGAGCAGGATCTGCAAACAGCAGGAGTAACGTCCCGCAAAAACAGAGGAGTGCCTCCATTCCATCATGTTATGCAAGCAAAGCAATAGGCATATAATGCTGAGCACATTTCAAAAGATGGAAAAGAAAGGAAAAAAAAAAAAACGAAAAATGAGACAAGTTCTTCCATATTGAACATCAAAACAGGAAGATGAAAGGCAGTCATCTCCAAGCCTGGAGAAAGTAGACAGCGACATCACAGGCCTACATACGTAGGTGGAGAAGATGGAGTTCAGGTGAGGGCCTTATCCATCCTACCCTTTCCCGGACGATCTGGTTTCCCGGCGGAAGACTTCTGCCAAGCAGCGACACGAGGCGGAACAGGCAAAGGGCCATCTTGGTCAGCTGGAAGCCATGAAGGAATATCAACAGGAGGGACATCCAGAGATTTCCAGACAGAAGCGAGATCCTGGGGAGAACGCACGGTAGGTAGTTTACCATTCTTTGAGACCGCCAAACCGAACGGGTACAGCCATCTGAATGGGGTCGATGTTTTCTTCAGGACATCCAGAAGGGGCCTCAATAGGCGTCGCTTGGCCAATGTAGATGGTGCAAGATCCTGGAACATTTGAATCTGGGTGTTCTCATACTCCAGGACCTCCGACTCCCGTTGCTTTTTCAGGAGGGCTGCGGTGTCGACATAACTCAGTAAGCCACAGATCACGTCCCGCGGTGGTTCTTGTGGCTTCGGTCTGGGGCGCAGTGCTCTATGTATCCGCTCAATCACGATACCAGCCGCCCTGTCTGGGCCCAGCAGCTTAGAAAATATTTCGCGCGCCACTGTCGGCAAGGTCTCGACCGCAAATGATTCCGGTAAGCCCCGTATGCGGATATTTCGCCTGCGGCTACGGTTCTCTTGGTCTTCTAGCTTTAGGAATGCTTCATTCAGCAAGGTCTTGTGTGCCGCTAGCACTTCTGAGGCTTTACCTTCATAGGTCATGATGGTTTCTTGAGCGGACTCTAGTGAGACGACTCTCTGGCCTAGATGTTTCAGGTCATCTTTTATATCTGACAAGTCCTGCTTAAGAGGCGAGAGGGCCGATTCAAGGACTCACCTGAGAGTCCGTTCTGATATTGGCGGGTCTCTGGGTCGTCTTTCTGAGACATCGGAGCCACTTCCCGCGTCAGAGTAGTCTCCTATATCGGAGTCGTGCGTGATGGACGCCGCCATGTTAGGGCCTTTCTGCGCAGCAAGTCTCGGCGTTTTGCGAAGAAACTTTTCCATCTCCGGTTGTTTGGAGTTCAGTGGGGTTGTCTCTGAGCTTCCTCTGTTCTTATCCTTGCCAGTCTTCCCCATAATAAGGCAAATTTTAGCTTAAATTAGGGCAAATGAGCCGGGAGGCTGGAGGAGCTCTAGCGTGTGCGGCCATTCAGCAGCGTGGCTAGGCTCCGCCCCCCGTCATCACTAATTTTGATAGGGGATCCAAACAGGTGAAATAAATTGTCCAACGTCATTGGGAGGTCCTGAAAATGGACCTAGATTTAGATGACGTATTGGGTGAACACCCTTAGATCACTTACAGACGGGGCCGCAATTTGCGCAATTGTGTGGCGTGTAAACATATACAGACAACCAAATCCTTCAGAAGCTCAGTTACGGGTAGACATTACTCCATCTCACAAGTCATCAACTGTAAGGCAAGGGGAGTGATTTACCGTATTCAGTGTGTTTCTGGCATAGAGTATATTGGCAAAACTATAAGTGAGTTCAGAAGGAGGGTAGGTGAACATCTGGGGGACATCTCACACAAAAGAGATACCCCAGTGGCAAAACATATACACATAGCACATAATGGCAGAACCCAACTGGTGGTTTGGGGCATTGACCTGGTCAAACCTCCATCCAGAGGAGGGGACTGGGACAGAGATCTTCTCCAGCGCGAGTCGCGCTGGATATTCTATCTAAAAACATCTGACCCTCTGGGTCTGAACGAGAGACTCGACTATGGTTGTTTTATCTAAATCTGCCAGTGCAACTCTCTCATTGGGTCACCAATGGGGGATTATAATAGTATTTGATCAGGGGTCATTACTCTAAGTCCTCTGCACCTAATTTACATGGTGCGTTATATGATTGTTCCAGATCTCTCTCCTGGGAGTCCTGTTTCTAGCGGTCCTGCAAGAAATACCATGGTAATTATGCTGCGATTGAATTCGCAGCTATACCATGAACGTGCTAGACCTATGCGCGTCCTATGTGGTTTCCTATTTACCTGTCTCTAGGCAACCATCTGCGCCGCCTCTCTGTATCTGGTGATTGGCCGCCCGTCCCACGTGATCGCGGCGCCTGTGTCTGACGTCGTGAGTGGCTCCTGCGTCTGACGTCAGACGCCGGAGCCGAAGGTGGGGGGGGGAGTCCCTCTAGGAAAGGCACGCGCAGGTACTATTTAAACTCCACAGATAAGTGTATTATCGCGGCTGGTAGATTGTCATGTTAGTTATTCCCCCAACCATAGGGGATCTGCCAAATAGAGGACTATCATATCCTCTTATACCGACCAGCATTGGAGTATCAACTCCTCTGCAGAAATGCATCCCAATACCAGGGTTGACAAATACAAGTCTTTTTACTTGAACCAGTTATTGCTGCATGATCTATACCTGTGGTCTTTTTTGTCCTTCTTTTGCACCGTCTTTTCCCCTGAAGAGTTGACATGGACAGAAACGTGCCACGTTGGGAGGTCATAAGGAATCAAAACTGGCCACATTTATTATTTTTCAGAACTAGGGATCAGGTCCTGGTTAGGGACAGGTATCCGGACGGGGTCGCCCCTATCGGGGAGGGTGCTCTGTGTAGATAGGCAGAATGAAACTAGCCCCCTTCCCCTTGTATAGGGTTATATAGGGCACAGGTCTACATCGCTTACACAGAAGCCACCCCCACTGAGTGACCTCGCATCCGGCCTACATCTGATATACTTGGACAGACCCTCCAGGAAATCTGTGTTGATCCCAGTAGCTTTCTTTGGTCTGGTAAGACTGCTCGCACCTTCATCAGGTGGAGCAGGTTTATTCACTTCTCTACCAGTACTGGGGTACCAGGATTGAACCCCTTTTGTTTGTTATGATGATGCATCTTAGTGGTGTGTTTTTAGCTGCATTTTGAATTAAAAGTTATATTTTAATGAATGATATTCCCCCCTCAGAGGGCCTCTTTTTGCTGATTGATATTGGAATATTGGAGAAGCCCACACTAATTTGGAGCTTCTATTGTACTGGCTTTATTATTCACTAGTAGGGCATCCCCCTTTCGGTTCATATGACACAGAATGTAAAATAGGTTTGAAATAATCTACCTTTGGCCACTATTATTTACTCAACAGCCATACAGCAAATCCTCCCTATGTGAAATTGTGCCAGGTCTGCATTTTTATCATTGACTACAAACATTCCAGCTCATGCATCTGGCTTATGTCATGCATTTTACATTTTTACCTGCTTTTCTTCTGGTGTAATTCTATGTTTATGCTTTGCTTTGTTTTTTAGCACATTTTATCATCATGCAGTTAATCTTGATTATGAATACATTTAGCTAAATGCATTAATTCCTACAGTGATTTATGATCAACACCAACAAAACATTTGTGATCAGTAAAAACATAAGACGTGTTTGGTGAATGTGTTGCTTAACCACTTCACATCCGGGCCATTTGCCCCCTTCCTGACCAGGCTTAATTTTGCAAATCTGACATATCTCACTTTATGTGGTAAGAACTTTGGAACACTTTTACTTATCCAAACCATTCAGAGATTGTTTTCTCGTGAATTATTGTACTTCATGACAGTCATAAATTTCAGTCTCTATATGTTACCTTTATTTATAAAAAAAATCCCAAATTTACCAAAAATTTAGAAAAATTTGCAATTTTCAATATTTCAATTTCTCTGCTTTTAAAACAGAAAGTGATACCTCAGAAAATATTTATTACTTAACATTCCCCATATGTCTACTTTATGTTGGCATCATTTTGTAAATGTCATTTTTTTTTTTTAGGACGTTAGAAGGCTTAGAATTTTAGAAGCAATTCTTAAAATGTTTAAGAAAATTGCCAAAACCCACTTTTTAAGGACCAGTTCAGGTCTGAAGTCACTTTGTGGGGGCTTACATAGTGGATACCCCCATAAATGACCCCATTGTAGAAACTACACCCCTCAAGTTACTTAAAACTGATTTTACTAACTTTGTTAACCCTTTATGCGTTCCACAAGAATTAAAGGAAAATGGAGATCAAATTTTAAAATTTAACTTTTTTGGAATATTTTCCATTTTAATCCATTTTTTCTTTAAACAAAACTCAATATTTATTACCCCGATTCTGCGGTTTATAGAAACACCCCACATGTGGCCATAAACTGCTGTATGGGCACACGGCAGGGCGCAGAAGAAAAGGAGCACCACATAGTTTTTGGAAGGCAGATTTTGCTGAACTGGTTTTTAGATGCCATGTCCCATTTGAAGCCCCCCTGATGCACCCTTAGTGTGCATTCACACGTCCGTGTGTGTTTTGCGGATCCACGGATCTGCAAAACACAGACATCGGCGATGTGCGTTCCACATTTTGCGGTCCGCACATCGCCGGCACTTAATAGAAAATGCCTTTTCTTGTCCGCAATTGCGGACAAGAATAGGACATGTTCTATATTTTTCGGGATCGGAATTGTGGCCCCGGAAGTGCGGATCTGCAATTCCGGATCCGGGCAGCACATCGTGCTGCCCCAAAGAAATTAATGGGTCCGCAATTCCGTTCGCAATTTCGTTCCGCATTTTGCGGGACGTGTGAATGGACCCTTACAGTAGAAACTCCCAAAAAGTGACCCCATTTTGGAATTAGGGGATAAGGTGCCAGTTTTATTGGTACTATTTTTGGGTACATATTATTTTTTGATCATTTATTATAACACTTGGTTGGCAAGGTGACCCAAAAATTGGTTGTTTTAGCAGTTTCCATTTATTTATTTTTACAGCGTTCACCTGAGGGGTTAGGTCATGTGACATTTTTGTAGAGCAGATCTTTACGGACGTGGCGATACCTAATATGTATACTTTTTCTTATTTATTTAAGTTTTACACAATAATAGCATTTTTGAAACAAAAAAATTATGTTTTAATGTGTTCATGTTATGAGAGCTATATATTTTTTTTTTTTTTTTATTATTTTCTTATGTAGGGGCTCATTTGTGCGGGATGAGGTGAGGGTTTTAGTGGTACCATTTTGTGGGACATACGCCTTTTTGATCACTTGGTGTTGCACTTTTTGTGATGCAAGGTGACAAAAATGGCTTTTTTTGACACATGCCTTTTTTTTTTTTTTACGGTGTCCACCCAAGGGGTTAGGTCATGTGATATTTTTATAGAGCTGGTTTTTACGGACGCGGCGATACCTAATATGTATACTTTCTTTTATTTCACTTTAACACAATAATAGCATTTTTGAAACAAAAAATAATGTTTTAATGTGTCCATGTTCTGAGAGCTATAGTTTTTTTTTATTTTTTGAGTGATTTTCTTATGTAGTGGCTCATTGTTTGCGGAATGAGGTGACGGTTTTATTGGTGCCTTTTGTGGGTCATATGCCTTTTTGATCACTTGGTGTTGCACTTTTCGTGATGTAAGGTGACAAAAAAGTTTTTTTTTGACACAGTTTTTTTTTATGGTGTTTATCTGACGACTGGGTGGATCATGTGATGTATATATAGAGCCGACCGGCAATACCAAATATGTATATATTTTTTTTATTTTTAAATTTTTTACTTTTTTTTATTCCTCAACTTGGGGAATTTTTTTTTTACATGGGAAACCATTTTTTTATTTTAGCACTTTGATATTTTTTTTGCACTTTTCGTCCCCCCATAAGGCCGTACAAGACCTCTGGGGGACATTTAACTTCACTTTTTATTACATTTTTTTCACTATTGATTTCTCCTGTAACTGGGGCTGACATAGTAGCCCCAGTTACAGGGAAAATACACCCCCCAGAGAGGCTGTACAGCGGTATACTGCACTGTACATCCTCAGTGCAGGGCTGATCGAGGTCTGTGAAAGACCCGACAGCTCCTGCACTCTCAGGCCCTGGCTCGGTGAGCGCTCTGTATACAGCGATCTAGAAAGCAAGGACCCTGGGAACTGTCCCTGCCTTCTCTAAGGCCCCTTTCACACGAGCGAGTTTTCCGCGCGGGTGCAATGCGTGACGTGAACGCATAGCAACCGCACTGAATCCTGACCCATTGATTTCAATGGGTCTGTGTACATGAGCGTTGTTTTTCACGCATCAGTTCTGCGTTGTGTGAAAATCGCAGCATGTTCTATATTCTGCGTTTTTCACGCAGCCCTGGCCCCATAGAAGTGAATGGGGCTGCGTGAAAAACGCATTGCATCCGCAAGCAAGTGCGGGTGCGATGCGTTTTTCACTGATGGTTGCTAAGGCCTCTTTCAGACGGGCGTTGCGGGAAAATGTGCGGGTGCGTTACGGGAACACCCGCGATTTTTCCGCACGAGTGCAAAACATTGTAATGCGTTTTGCACTCCCGTGATAAAAATCGCGAGCGTTTGGTACCCAAACCCGAACTTCTTCACAGAAGTTCGGGCTTGGGATCAGTGTTCTGTAGATAGTATTATTTTCCCTTATAACATGGTTATAAGGGAAAATAATATCATTCTGAATACAGAATGCATAGTAAAACATCGCTGGAGGGGTTAAAAAAATAAAATAAAATTTAACTCACCTTAGTCCACTTGTTCGCGGCCCGGCATCTCCTTCTGGCTTCATCTGATCTCTGTACAGCAACAGGACCTTTGGTGACGTCATTCCGGTCATCACATGATCCATCACCATGGTAAAAGATCATGTGACGTACCATGTGATGACCGGAGTGACGTCATCAAAGGTCCTGTAACTGTATTTAATGCTCACCACAGGTCCTATTCAACAAAGGAGACAGAAGGAGATGCCGATGTTCTACGCGATCAAGTGGACTAAGGTGAGTTAAATTTTTATTTTATTTTTTTAACCCCTCCAGCGCTATTTTACTATGCATTCTGTATTCAGAATGCTATTATTTTCCCTTATAACCATGTTATAAGGGAAAATAATAATGATCGGGTCTACATCCCGATCGTCTCCTAGCAACCGTGCGTGAAAATCGCACCGCATCCGCACTTGCTTGCGGATGCTTGCGATTTTCACGCAACCCCATTCACTTCTATGGAGCCTGCGTTGCATGAAAAACACAGAATATAGAGCATGCTGCGATTTTCACGCAACGCATAAGTGATGCGTGAAAATCACTGCTCATGTGCACAGCCCCATAGAAATAAATGGGTCGGTATTCAGTGCGGGTGCAATGCGTTCACCTCACGCATCGCATCCGCGCGGAATACTTGCCCGTGTGAAAGGGGCCTAAGAGATGTTGTTTGTAAACCTTCAGTTTATCACGCGAGTGAAAAAGGCATCAAAACGCATTGCACCCGCGCTGAAAAAACTGAACAACTGAACGCAATCGCAGACAAAACTGACTGAACTTGCTTGCAAAATAGTGCGAGTTTCACTGGACGCACCCTGAACACATCCGGACCTAATCTGTTACGCTCGTGTGAAAGGGGCCTAAGGGTTAGAGAAGCGTGCAGCTGCAATCTCTGAATGGACGTTCAGAAACGTCCATTCAGAGATATAGAACCACCACCCAGACGTTTTTAGTCAACATGCGGATGGGATGTGGTTAATCCCAAAATCACAATTATTTATTGTAGCAGAGGAAAAGTTTTGGCATCATGTGTAATTCATGTATTTTCTTCAAATGTATCCAATTAAATTATTGTATGTACCTTGACAATGTTATATAGGTAAGTAAAGAACCACAATGATGTTTTAGCACAGGGTGTGTGTGGACACTTACTGTATCTATGCTTGTGCGTGCAATTTAAAGTCTGGTACGGATATGCCCTTCTCATTTTGTAATGTTTGTATTTTGCTGAAGGATTTGTAAAGCAACAGCAGAGGTTAAATCCGGACTGCTGCTTTCTACATGATATTCCTTAAAGAGGACCTTTCATCGGTCCAAACATTGTGAACTAAGTATCATGACATATACAGCGGCGCCCAGGGATCTCACTGCACTTACTATTATACCTGGGCGCCGCTCCGTTCTCCCGTTATGTCCTCCGGTATGTTCGGGGACTTGGTTATAGTAGGCGGAGTCTGCCCTTGTTCTCCTGGGCATCTTCTTCTCCTAGGCTGTAGTGCTGGCCAATAGTAAGTGCAGTGAGATCCCTGGGCGCCGCTGTATATGTCATGATACTTAGTTCACAATGTTTGGACCGATGAAAGGTCCTCTTTAACCACTTCAACAACTGTGACGTACTGGTACATCACAGCGGTTGAGGGAATGTATGGAGCGGGCTGCTGCGGTAAGCCTGCTCCATGAGCGGAGGGTGACAGTTGTATCATACAGCAGGCATCTGGCTGCAATGAGGAGGAATGGCAATCGCGCCAAACCCAATTATTTAACCCCTCAGATGCCAGGACTAGCATCTATGCAGTTAGGTAGAGGGAAGCGGCTATTGGAACATGGGGAGGCAAAAATTAAAATGAAAAACTAAAATTGGGCCGGTACTTAAGGAGTTAACTCATTTAGGTAAATATATTACAATTGTGGATTATCAGTTTAAACATAAGAAAGATTGGCTGTGCAAAAGTAGACAACTGTTCACTTACAGGTTCAGTCCAGGCCACTCATGACATTTTTAAAGTGAATCTATATGGATCTTTCAGCTTATGAGCCTGTTCTATTCATGTAGAGATAGTGACACCCCACTACCTGCCTAATCTTGCTCTCAGTCAATGATTTCAGGAAATCAGTTTTGATTGCTGACAGCACTAGGTAGGAGAGAGCAGTACAGTTTTCATCTACAGAGCTGTATGGCTTGTTTTTTTGCAGGGAACTTTTTATTGGTAGAATTCTTCGGGTACAAACAAATCTTTGATCACTCTTTATATTGGGCATTTTGATCCCCCCCCCCCTCCCCCAATAATAGCATTGCAGATTAAATACTTATGTATTTTAACAGTCTGCACATTCTTGGATGTGGTAATACCAAGTACATTTTTGTTTATTCTAATTTGTAAAATAAAAGTACCCGACGATTTTGCCACGGGCCTGCCTCTCCCTCTAACTGCTTAGATGCTGCTAATGCTATTGAATGCAGCATCTGAGGGGTTAAATGATCGGGATCAGCATTATCACCCTTCCCACTCAACCATGGCAGATATCAGCTGTATAAGGCCTCATGCACACGACCGTTGTGTGTTTTGCGGTCCGCAAATTGCAGATTCGCAAAACACAGATGGCGTCCGTGTGCGTTCCACAATTTGTGGAATGGCACGGACAGCCAATATTATAACTGCCTATTCTTGTCCGCAAAACGGACAAGAAAACGACAGGTTATATTTTTTTTGTGGACCACGGAAAGGAGCAACGGATTCGGAAAGCACGCGTAGTGCTGTCCGCATCTTTTGCAGCCCCATTGAAGTGAATGGGTCCGCATCCAAGCCGCAAATATTGCGGCTCGGATGCGGACCCAAACAACGGTCGTGTGCATGAGGCCTAACACAGACAGCGCTTGCAGTGTATGCAGCAGACTCAGCTCCTGAGTTTGCTGCATACTTCACTGGTGCCATCATGCTGGAATTGAATAGCAAATGTCACCAAGGGTCCTTAGAGTAGTAGCCAGTCTGGTCACAGTATGTGCAACAACAATTACAAAATGTATAAGGATTTGTATTCACAATAGTACCAGCTAATCAATGTTGAAATGTGGATGCCTCTATTTTAGATCAGAGGTTGTCAAACTGCGGTATTCGTATCATCACACCACCTGAGCCGGGCTGCACACAGCTCAGGATGCAGGCCGGAAGAGGCCTGTGTCCTGCACTGCATCACTGGCAGCAGCATGGAGGTAAGCATTTATTTATTTATCATTGGCAGCATGCTGTTGGGCCACTATAAGGGGAGGGGGGAACTATGGGCACACTGGTTCTACTGGGGCACTATAAGTGGCATTTTTCTACTGGCACACATTATAAGGGGGAATTTTCCTACTGGCATACATTATAAGGGGGCATTTCTATGCTGGCACACATTATAAAGGGGCATTTGTACTACTGTAGGCATTATAAGGGGGGATTTTTCTATTGGCACACATTATAAGAGGCCATTATTGCTATTGGGGGAATAATGGTGGGCTTTATTACTACTGCAGGACCATGGGAAACATTATTACTTTTGGGGCACAATTGGGGACATTATTACTACTGGGGGCACTGTATGGGGCACTATTAACACCAAGGGCACTCTGGGGGAGAATTTTTGTTACTATTTATGGGACTTTTGGGAGCACTACTGCTGTGGGCACCCTGGCAAAGTATCAGCTTAGCACAATAATGTTTGGGAGGACACTATATTTACAGCACTATTACTTTCAGGGGCACTATTTGCAATTATTCTTTAGGGCACTATCTGTTTGGTACTAGTATTTTCAGTGAGACTATCTGTTTCTGCAGTATAGTATTGGGGAGCACAGCGGGCACAGTATTGGGGGTGTCAGGGTGGGGTGTTGAGAAGGTGGGGGGGAACCTAAGATGTTTGTGTGACAAACTCTACAGAGATGAGACATAGCTGAAAGAAGTCAAACGTCTTATTACTATGTTTTAGATCAGAGAACCGTTGACAGCGTCTTATAGTAGAGATTTTTTACAGATAAAAGCTGCCACTGTCAGTTAATATTACTGGGAAAACAGCAGTGTAAATGATCTTTTTGCAATGCAGCACAGTTTTCAGAGGTGCCGGCAGACACTAAATTTAAAGTAACACATCTTCACTTATAATATGCTGTCTCTTCAGTGCATCTAGATCATGATATTATATTTAACTTTTCCACTAGTCCAGCTGATGCTATACTAAGCTCATTCTAATTATAAATCAATTATAAGAAAACTGAAGCATGTAAAGACACTAAACTTGTCTCGACCCTTGTAATGAAAAGTACCTTCCTCTTAAAGTAGAAATGAAGCATTTAAATTAAGGATACATGGGGTGTTCAAGAAAATACTGAACTATAAGTTCTGACTCAATAACTAAACTAGACATTTAGGCAAACAGCAGTGAAAGAGGTTTCCATCTCATGTATGTGAGACTGTGCCCCAAATGATGATGGAAGCAGTATATAATTATCAATACTTGCAAAAGAAGCCATTGTAAGTGATACCATAATTAAAATATAAACACACTTAAACAAATCCTTGTTGACTATATCTGTCATATAACGTCAGACACTGATCAAATGCAAGAATTTATTTTTACAGCTGTGTTACAGACATGCTGTCTACCATGTAAACATATCTCTAGTGTTGGTAATATTCCCAGTGATAATTAGGCTGACATCAATCACCATACAAACTGAAAAGAATGGCGTGGTATTAAACAGGCAGGAAGTGCTCAAACCCACATGCAGTTGTGCATATACCGGAGAGCAAATCCTGCACTTGTGGCCCATTGCTAATTGCAATCCCCAGCAAAAATGCATACAGTGGAGGATGCCTGCAGCGGACCACAAGTACTACAATAAACATCCTAGACAAGATAGCAATTATGTGGATGTGATAACCAATATAATAATAGCAAAGACAGATGCACACTGTGGACTTACTAAACCCTCAAACTGATGTTAAAATTGAGAGATTAGCCAACATATCCTACTGTGGAGGACATGTCTGAGCCCGAGCACCACACCAAGGTTTATCAAGTAGCTCAGGTCCTAACACTGACCTACTTGAGCCTTATGGGCAATACCAGGGGCTAGTGGGTGAATTACAGGAGTGTGAGGTCCAATTCACAGACAACTCACCAGTTACTTCCAGCATGTAACCATGCTAGCAATGGGAGGAGGGACGAGTCTGCGAGTCCCACTCAAGACTGGCTGATATGGTCCAGGCCTCACAGGTGCACCTAAATGTAGCCAGTGGATGGAAAACAGGCACATTTAAATTGGAGTTTATACATCTCCAGGCATCTCTATATACAAACCGGATTCCAAAAAAGTTGGGACACTAAACAAATTGTGAATAAAAACTGAATGCAATGATGTGGAGATGGCAAATGTCAATATTTTATTTGTAATAGAACGTAGATGACAGATCAAACGTTTAATCCGAGTAAATGTATCATTTTAAAGGAAAAATACATTGATTCAAAATTTCACGATGTCAACAAATCCCCAAAAAGTTGGGACAAGTAGCAATAAGAGGCTGGAAAAAGTAACGAAGAGCTGGAAGCATAACAAAGAGCTGGAAGAACAATTAACACTAATTAGGTCAATTGGCAACATGATTGGGTATAAAAAGAGCTTCTCTCTCAGAAGCCAAGATGGGTAGAGGATCACCAATTCCCACAATGTTGCGCTGAAAGATAGTGGAGCAATATTAGAAAGGTGTTACCCAGCGAAAAATTGCAAAGACTTTGCATCTATCATCATCAACTGTGCATAACATCATCCGAAGATTCAGAGAATCTGGAACAATCTCTGTGCGTAAGGGTCAAGGCCGTAAAACCATACTGGATGCCCGTGATCTCCGGGCCCTTAAACGACACTGCACCACAAACAGGAATGCTACTGTAAAGGAAATCACAGAATGGGCTCAGGAATACTTCCAGAAACCATTGTCAGTGAACACAATCCACCGTGCCATCCGCCGTTGCCAGCTGAAACTCTACAGTGCAAAGAAGAAGACATTTCTAAGCAAGATCCACAAGCTCAGGCGTTTTCACTGGGCCAGGGATCATTTAAAATGGAGTGTGGCAAAATGGAAGACTGTTCTGTGGTCAGACGAGTCACGATTCGAAGTTCTTTTTGGAAATCTGGGTCACCATGTCATCCGGACCAAAGAGGACAAGGACAACCCAAGTTGTTATCAATGCTCAGTTCAGAAGCCTGCATCTCTGATGGTATGGGGTTGCATGAGTGCGTGTGGCATGGGCAGCTTGCATGTCTGGAAAGGCACCATAAATGCAGAAAAATATATTCAGGTTCTAGAACAACATATGCTCCCATCCAGACGTCATCTCTTTCAGGGAAGACCCTGCATTTTTCAACAAGATAATGCCAGACCACATTCTGCATCAATCACAACATCATGGCTGCGTAGGAGAAGGATCCGGGTACTGAAATGGCCAGTCTGCAGTCCAGATCTTTCACCTATAGAGAACATTTGGCGCATCATAAAGAGGAAGGTGCAACAAAGAAGGCCCAAGACGATTGAACAGTTAGAGGCCTGTTTTAGACAAGAATGGGAGAGCATTCCTATTTCTAAACTTGAGAAACTGGTCTCCTCGGTCCCCAGACGTCTGTTGAGTGTTGTAAGAAGAAGGGGAGATGCCACACAGTGGTGAAAATGGCCTTGTCCCAACTTTTTGGGGATTTGTTGACACCATGAAATTCTGATTCAACATATTTTTCCCTTAAAATGGTACATTTTCTCAGTTTAAACTTTTGTTCCGTGATTTATGTTCTATTCTGAATAAAATATTAGAAGTTGGCACCTCCACATCATTGCATTCAGTTTTTATTCACGATTTGTATAGTGTCCCAACTTTTTTGGAATCCGGTTTGTACAAACTACTTGAGAAACCTTGGCGCGGTGCTTGGGCTCAGACATGTCCTCCACAGTAGGATATGTTGAATAATCTCTAAATTTGAACATCATTTTGAGGGTTTAGTAAGACCGCAGAGTGCACCTGTCTTTGCTATTATTATATTGACATCATTCACCACCCATGAGCTAGCAGCTAAATCTATACTCTAATAAGCCTAAATACCACCATTGATGAGCAATCAGGATGCAAGCACCTCTGTAGTTCCCCATTGATGCTTTGCCTTTCACTTAACAAAGGCAAATATACATCAGCAACACTTCCTTTAACCTGTTATTGAAACAGTATTAGTTATCTAAGGACAGTGGATAATGATATGAGTTCAGTGGGTGCCCATTCGCTGAGACCCCCCCCCCACGAAATGAAGGGGCAGGTCAAGCATGCATACTGCCACTCCATTCATCTGTATGGGACGGTCAGAGATAGCCAAGTACAGCAGCAGTGTAAATGCTCGATCTGTCGTTCCAGCCGATCTAATAGTTATACCTTATCCTATGGATAGGGATTAACTTAATATATCTCTACAATATTTAATGCACCTGCTAATGCTCCTTCTATGCATTTCTCTGGTTTTCACCAGATTATCAGGGAGCTTTTTAAGTTACATGAGTTCAGATTGAATTGCGTATTGGCAATGACCATGAAGCAATATAGTGGTTTCTTGTCCAATATTACAAAAATAAAAAACCTCGGTGGGGTGGGGTGGGGGGGGGGGGATATAAGGGTAAAGAAAAATACTCTAGACTCAACCCTTTGATTTAGTCAGTGCAAAAACTGGTTGTGTCAAAGAGGTTACACCATTTCAGTGAGTTCCATTTGCACTGACCCAGTGGATCACTGTAAGGGTTAATGTAATGCTAAAGCTTCTTAACCTTATTTAAATGGTGTGATTTATTGTTGAAGAACTTACCATGTTTTCCCACCATAAGACACACCTAATTATAAGACACACCCAGAATTATACATCAGAAAATTAGAAAAAATATTCTACTTATTAACCCCAAGCTGCAAATGTACATAGCTGTACATCCAGATTGCATGTAACTTGCAGCAATAAGAGGTACAGCTATGTCCGAACTGGGGCTGTGACACTATATAAAGTGTGACAACCCCGAATCTCTGCTCTTACTGAGCAGAGACACGGGAGAAGCCAGCAAGGGACCAATCAGAGTGGTCTCAGGCACTCTGGAGATCAGAACCTGAAATCAGGCATGGTTCCTGATATCCACTGGGCCTCTGATGCCCCATGTGCCCCACGTGCCCCCTACAACTTTCTGAATTATTGTATTTGATGGCATACAGCTAACATTCTGCTGCAATGGCTGAGATCGGTGCTGGCACTAATCCAGGTAGTTTAAACACTTAGATGCCGTGGTGAATAGCCAACTGAGACATCCATGGGGTGGGGGGCTTCCTATCTGCCCCCATGGGCCGCCTCGCTATGATGGCAGTGGTCCGATGGTTGTCATGTATGTAAGCCAGACAGACCCTGCAGGGTGTCGGGCCCACCTACCAACGTAAAGTGGCTTCTGTAGATGGGTTTATAACGCTCCTAGAACTGCCTCTCCTGGGCCTAACCTAAGCCTACAATGTTCAGGGCAGTGTAGGAACCAGCTATAATTATACCCTGCTCAGAAGCCCTGGGCTTCTGTCTGCATGTTAGCTTTATTGATGTGCACCTGTGACTTTGGATGTGCTAGTCTAAATTTTCTTGCAGTGTGTTTGGAGGGTAGCTGCCTCCTTTTAGATTAAGCATTCCCCCCCCCCCCCCCCCCATCTACCCAGGGCTTCTGAGCAGCGTATAATTACCTTTTTAACCCTTTAGGGATCGGACTCATTTTCACCTTAAGGACCAGGCAACTTTTTGCAAATCTGACCAGTGTCACTTTATGTGGTGATAACTTTAAAACGCTTTGACTTATCCAGGCCATTCTGAGATTGTTTTTTCGTCACATATTGTACTTGATGGCATTTTTGGTTGCTCTATATTACACTTTTTGTGAGGCAAGGTAACAAGAAATAGCTGTTTTGGCACAGTTTTAATTTTTTTGCTATTTACAACAGTCATCTGACAGGTTAGATCATGTGGTATTTTTATAGACTAGGTTGTCACAGACGCGGCGATACCTAATATGTATACTAAGTTTTACACAATAGTATAATTTTTGAAACAAAAAATAATAATGTTTTAGTGTCTCCATATTCTGAGAGCCATAGTTTTTTCAGTTTTTGGGCGATTATCTTAGGTAGGGTCTCATTTTTTGCGGGATGAGATGACGGTTTGATTGGCACTATTTTGGGGTGCATATGACTTTTTGATCGCTTGCTATTACACTTTTTGTGATGTAAGGTGACAAAAAAATCTTTTATTTAGCACAGTTTTTATTTTTTCCAGTGTTCATTTGAGAGGTTAGGTCATGTGATATGTTTATAGAGCCAGTCTATACGGACGCGGCGATACCTAATATGTCTACTTTTTTTCCCCCCTATATTTTTACCAATTTTTTTTTAACTTTACTTGGGGAAAATAATGTTTTTGTTTATTTTTACTTGAAATTTTTTATTTTTGGGGGGTAAACTTAATCTTTTCAACTTTTTTTTTACTTTATTTTTTTGTCCCACTTTAGGACTTTAACTTTTGGGGGTCTAATCCTTTACAATACATTCCAATACTTCTGTATTGGAATGCATTGATTGAATGAGTAATACAGTGTGAATTACTCATACAGCTTCCGGCCTGTGAGATCCAGGGGGCTGTATCTCACAGGCTCCTCACAGGAAGGCAGTGCCGATGCCTCAGGAAGGCATCTCGCTGCCTTCCATGCCATCGGGTCCCCCCTACAGCCCCACGGGGACCCGATGTCACATGATCTTTTACCATGGTGATGGATCATGTGATGACCGGAGTGACGTCACCACAGGTCCTTGACCTGTAATGAATGCTCACCACAGGTCCTGTTCAGTAAAGGAGACAGAAGGAGATGCTGGGCATCGCGATCAAGTGGACTAAGGTGAGTTAAATTATTATTTTATTTATTTTTTAACCCCTCCAGCGCTATTTTACTATGCATTCTGTATTCAGAATGTTATTATTTTCCCTTATAACTATGCTATAAGGGGAAATAATACAATCTACAGAACACCTAACCCAAGCCCGAACTTCTGTGAAGAAGTTCGGGTTTGGGTACCAAACATGCGCGATTTTTCTCACGCGAGTGCAAAACGCATTACAATGTTTTGCACTCGCGCAGAAAAATCGCGGGTGTTTCCGTAACGCACCCGCACATTTTCCCGCAACGCCCGTGTGAAAGAGGCCTTAGTGTGTCATCTGCTGACTACACACACACCAGTGCTGCATACTGCCTGAAGAGATCAGAGAGTGTGAGGACTAAGAGTGTGAGAGTACAAAAACATTTTCTGATGCACTGAAAGTTCATAAGAGCACAGTGGCCCTCCATAATTCTTAAATGGAAGAAGTGCGGAACAACCAGGACTCTTCCTAGAGCTAGCCACAGCCAACAAACTAAGGGCTGTTTCACACGAGCGGATGCCGTGCGTGGCATCCGCTCCGTGAAAGAGTGCCAAGACCCGATGCAGACTGCAGAGGCACGGAGCATTAACATGACTGATAATGCTCCGTGCCTCTCTGTGATCTCTTTACTACGAAATCACAGTGACAACTCTGATTTCGTAGTAAAGAGGTCACAGAGAGGCACGGAGCATTATCAATCATGTTAATGCTCCGTGCCTCTGCAGTCTGCATCGGGTCTTGGCTGTCATTCACGGAGCGGATGTCACGCACGGCATCCACTCGTGTGAAACAGCCCTAAGTAGTCATGGGAGAAGGGCCTTGCTGAACACCAAACATCATCTGTGCAAATAGGAGAAACTTCCAGAAGGTCTACAATCACTGCAGCATTCCATCAATCTAGGCTTTGTGGCAGAGTGGCCACAAAAAAGCCTCTCCTCAGTAAAAGACACATTAAAGTTTTCAAAAAAGCACCTAAAGCTACTTTCACATATGCGTTTTTGCTTGATTCCTCATGGATCAGCAAAAACGCTTCAGTTATTGACAATACAACCAACTGCATACATTATGAACGGATCCGGTTGTATTATATTTAAAATAACAATGGCGGATTCGGCATTAAAACCATTGTAAGTCAATGGGTGCCAGATCTGTTTTCTCGGACACAATAGAAAATGGAAACCATTGACTTGACTTGCATTGTGTGTCATACCAGATCCGTTTTGCTCTGCATCCCATGCCATCCCATGCTGCTTGCAGCGGTTTTCTGTCCGGTATGGGAACGCAAACAAACGGAGCGGAATGCACTCTGGTGCATTCCGTTCCTTTCTGTTCAGTTTTTCTCCGTTTTTGTAAGTGTTTCTCTGAAGCGTTTTTCTCCGGTATTGGGATCCTCTGCCGTATGTCAATACCGAAAAATAAAAACGCAGATGTGAAAGTAAGACCATGAGAAATAAAATTGTCTGATGAAACCAAGATTGAACTTTTTGGCATCAATTTTAAACATCATGTTTGGAGAAAACCAGGCACTGCCCTATACCATCCCTACAGTGAAGCATGATGGTGGCAGCATCAAGCTGTATGGGTGCTTTTCAGAGTCAAGATCATGGAGACTGGCCACAGTTGAGGGAAAGATGAATGGAGCAAAGTATACAAATATTCTTAATGAAAATCTGATCCAGGGTGCTCTGGACCTCAGATTGGGCCACATGTTTATCTTCCAAAAAGACAATGACCCTAAGCACATAGACAAGGCAACAAAGGAGTGGCTTTGGGACAACTCTGTGAATGTTCTTGAGTGGCCCCTGACTTGAACCCAGTCAAACATCTCTGAAGAACCCTGAAAATGGCTTTCAACCAATGGTCCCCATCCAATCTTACAGAGTTTGAGAGGATCTCCAGAGTAGAATGGCAGAAAATCTCCAAATCCAGATGTGTAAACCTTGTGGCATCATACCTGGAGGCTGGAATTGCTGCCAAAGGTGCTTCAACTAAGCATGAGTAAAGTCTCAATACTTATGTCAATGTAATATTTTAGTTTTTCTTTTTTAATAAATTAGCAAAGATTTCTAACATTCTGTTTTCACTTTCTTATTATGGGATATTGAGTGCAGAATAATGAGGTAAAACATGATATTTCTTAGGCCGCAACATAACAAAATTGTGAAAAAAATTAAAAAGGTCTGAAGACTTTCTGAACTCAATGTATATGCACACATAGCTCTGCTGCATAAACTCCTGAAAAACAGTCCTACTACACAGCTATATATACAGTTAGGTCCATATATATTTGGACACTGACACAAATTGTGTTTTTTTACCTGTTTATTAAAACATATTCAAGTTATAGTTATATAATGGACATGGACATAAAGTCCAGACTTTTAGCTTTCATTTAAGGGTATCCACATTAAAATTGGATGAGGGGTTTAGGAGTTTCATCTCCTTTACATGTGGCACCCTGTTTTTAAAGGGATCAAAAGTAATTGGACAATTGACTCAAAGGCTGTTTCATGGACAGGTGTGGGCAATTCCTTCATTATTTCATTCTCAATTAATCCTTCATCTGCGAAAACAGAAAAAAAACCATCAGAGAAATTGCTACACTATTAGGAGTGGCAAAATCTACAATTTGGTACATCCTGAGGAAAAAAAAGAAAGCACTGGTGATCTCAAAAATGCAAAAAGACCTGGACGCCCACGGAAGACAACAGTGGTGTATGATCGCAGAATAATTACCATGGTTAAGAAAAAACCCTTCACAACAGCCAACCAAGTGAACAACACTTTCCAGGATATAGGCGTATCAATATCCAAATCTACTATAAAGAGAAGACTGCATGAAAGTAAATACAGAGGGTTCACTGCACAGTGCAAGTCACTCATAAGCCTCAAAAATATGAAGGCTAGATTGGACTTTGCTAAAAAAAAATCTTAAAAAACCAGCACACTTCTGGAAGAACATTCTTTGGACAGATGAAACCAAGATCAACCTCTACCAGAATAATTGAAAGAAAAAAAGTATGGCGAAGGCATGGTACAGCTCATGATCCAAAGCATACCACATCATCTATAAAACACGATGGAGGCAGTGTGATGGCTTGGGCATGCATGGCTGCTAGTGGCACTGGGTCCCTAGTGTTTATTGATGATGTGACACAGGACAGATGCAGCCGGATGAATTATGGGGTTTTCAGAGACGTACTGTGTGCTCAAATCCAGCCAAATGCAGCCAAACTGATTGGTCGGCGTTTCATAATACAGATGGACAATGACCCAAAACATAAAGCCAAAGCAACCCGGTAGTTTATTAAAGCAAAGAAGTGGAATATTCTTGAATAGCCAAGTCAGTCACCTGATCTGAACCCAATAGAGCATGCATTTCACTTGTTAAAGACTAAATTTCAGACAGAAAGGCCCACAAACAAACAGCAACTGAAAACCGCTGCAGTAAAGGTCTGGCAGAGCATAAAAAAAGAGGAGGAAACACAGCGTCTGGTGCTGTCAATGAGTTCAAGACTTCAGGCAGTCATTGCCAACAAAGGGTTTTCAACCAAGTATTAGAAATTAACATTTTATTTACAATTATTTAATTTGTCCAATTACTTTTCAGCCCCTGAAATGAAGGGATTGAGTTTAAAAAATGCTTTAGTTCCTCACATTTTTATGCAATCATTTTGTTCAACCCACTGAATTAAAGCTGAAATTCTGAACTTCAACTGCATCTGAATTGTTTTGTTCAAAATCCATTGTGGTAATGTACAGAACAAAAATTAGAAAAATGTTGTCTCTGTCCAAATATATATGGACCTAACTGTATACTCCACAATTGCAACACCAAGATGGACAAGTCGTAAGGTTATACAAGTTGAGGAAATAGCAGAGATCTGCAAATGCTCCAATCAGTGGAATGTGGGAGGGGCATAAAAGCCAGATTGAAAGCAAAGGTTTTTTAGCTACATTAAACCTCAATATTGGATCAGTCATGTGGGATGATTGTGCAATGCTTCCTGTCCATCCACATGCTAGTTATCGCCTCTTGTCGCAAACTGACATGGACAGAATCCTTGAACTGAGAGACCTTGATTTATCACTATAGCAGATCACCACATGCCTAAGCCAAGATGTCAGCACTGTTTAGTGTGGTGTATCCTGGTGGTTGGGAGAACAATGACGAACTGAAATGACAGCAAGAGGTGCACAGAGGTGAACCTCTGCACAGACTGTCTGATTAGAAGAATGGAGTGTAGTGATCTACTTTGTACTGTATGTGAAATTGAACATCACATCCCAATCCTAGGGCAGCAAACAGTGCCTACAAAAACCTTGAAGGTGTTTGCATGAAACTGGGCTACGAGCCAGATGTTCAATTGACCTCACACCACAGCTCTCAAAGTCTATCATGGCGCATAGTAAGACAATGGCAATGGAGGCTGGAATGGAGATCTATCTTCTTCAGTGATAAACCTTGGAGTAGCATAATGTATAGTAGCTGGACCCCTCTAGTCTCCATTTCAGGTACACTTACAGTTTGACGTTACATTGATTTGGTTGTGGAACCAGTGGTACAACCATTTTGTTAAAGTGTCCCAGGAGCCATTTTTCAATAGGCTGCATGTTGCTCATGCTAATGTGCGTAGCCTGCTTGGTCTACATATGCTACCATCAGTGTTCCCTTTAAGCTGCGCGGGTGCGTGGCCGCGCAACAATTATTGTGCCCCCGCTCACAAGTTTATAATGTCTGCTCAGCGCACTGCTCACTCTGGTTACTGGTATTTTTTTTTGTACCAGTGTTTTCTGGCCTTCACTATTTGGCCAGATAAGATAGTGGGCCGCCTGTTCCAGCCCCATAAATAAAGCTGTTTATTTACTTATCTTTCGGGAGTGCAGACTGAGGACCGCAGGGCAGCAGCATTATACATCAGCAGGCACGCTGAGCCAATGAAGAGCGGACTCTACACACGTGCCTGCTGAGGCTGATTGATACTGCCCAGCGCTCCGCGCTCCGAACGAAGTATGCAGACAGAGGTCCGGAAGAAAAAAACCTCTCTGCATGCTATCAGCGGTGCTCTCCCTCCTCCTTTGTGCCTCCTGACTGCTCCTCTCCTGCAACCTCCAAGTAGAAAGATAAGTGACCAATCTGTGTTTGTTATGTGTGTGTATATATATATCTGTGTCTAATAGATATATCTATGCATGCATGTGTGTTTATATGTGCCTATATATATATATATATATATATAAATATATGTGCCTATATATATATATATATATATATATATATATGCACATATATTTGTCTATATATATATATATATGTATGGTGGTGTGTGTGTATATATATATATATATATATATATATATATATATACACACACACACACGTGTGTCTATATGTATGCATGTATGTGTGTCTATATTTATCTGTGCATGCATGTGTGTGTATATGTATATATATATATATATATATATATATATGTGAGGATTCGCTCTGGTAGGCAGATTATCAGACGCAGTACAGAGGCAAAAACAAAAGTCTTTGACTTAAATAATGCAGTGTTTATTCACACATAAACGAAAATGACAGTTCATCATCTTAGTGTTTATTCACACCATGGCAAGTGCACAGAACAAAAAGCATTCACCTTGTCAGCGGTTTTGGCAGTAGCAGTCCCCAATAGGCTTTAGGGCCTGCTTCTCAGCAATGCAGCTCTCAGCCCTTTAGTTCAGCACACATCATGCAGATCTCAAACCACAGAGACTCCACAGATTCACTGTGAACTGGAGGATAAACCACACCCAGCTGAGACTGCTGGCTGGGTTTTATATCCCTAGCCAAAACACGGCCTGGAATGTGGGGAACAGCCACCCACCCTGCATTTTGGCTGCTCCCAGGAAGAGCCAGCCCGGATCGGCTTTACAGCCACACTAAATAACCAATAGTGTCAGTCAGCACTAGCTGCCGCTGACACTTAAAATTACCGTCTCTTACCTCACCGAGGCCAGGAACCTCGGTGACACATATCTTCCGTATATCCTAATATATATATATATATATATATATATATATATACACACACACACACACACGTGTGTGTCTATGTATCTATATGAATGCATGTGCATATGTGTCTATATACAGTCAGGTCCATAAATATTGGGACATCGACACAATTCTAACATTGTTGGCTCTATACACCACCACAATGGATTTGAAATTAAACAAAGATGTGCTTTAACTGCAGACTGTCAGCTTTAATTTGAGGGTATTTACATCCAAATCAGGTGAACAGTGTAGGAATTACAACAGTTTGAATATGTGCCTCCCACTTGTTATGGGACCAAAAGTAATGGGACATAATGATAATCATAAATGAAACTTTCACTTTTTAATACTTGGTTGCAAATCCTTTGCAGTCAATTACAGCCTGAAGTCTGGAACGCATAGACATCACCAGACGCTGGGTTTCATCCCTGGTGATGCTCTGCCAGGCCTCTACTGCAACTGTCTTCAGTTCCTGCTTGTTCGTGGGGAATTTTCCCTTCAGTTTTGTCTTCAGCAAGTGAAATGCATGCTCAATCGGATTCAGGTCAGATGATTGACTTGGCCATTGCATAACTTTCCACTTCTTTCCCTTAAAAAAACTCTTTGGTTGCTTTTGCAGTATGCTTTGGGTCATTGTCCATCTGCACTGTGAAGCGCCGTCCAATGAGTTCTGAAGCATTTAGCTGAATATGAGCAGATAATATTGCCCGAAACACTTCAGAATTCATCCTGCTGCTTTTGTCAGCAGTTACATCATCAATAAATACAAGAGAACCAGTTCCATTGGCAGCCATACATGCCCACACCATGACACTACCACCACCATGCTTCACTGATGAGGTGGTCTGCTTAGGATCATAAGCAGTTCCTTTCCTTCTCCATACTTTTCTCTTCCCATAACTCTGGTACAAGTTGATCTTGGTCTCATCTGTCCATAAGATGTTGTTCCAGAACTGTGAAGGCTTTTCTAGACGTCGTTTGGCAAACTCTAATCTGGCCTTTCTGTTTTTGAGGCTCACCAATGGTTTACATCTTGTGGTGAACCCTCTGTATTCACTTTGGTGAAGTCTTCTCTTGATTGTTGACTTTGACACACATACACCTACAGTTGTATCATCGTTAGCGTTCCCTGCAGACTCGCATCAGCGCGTAACGATAGCGAATTTCATTTGTGAACCCGAAGCGCTTGGTGGTGCAATTTTGCTGAGTGAACACCAGATGGCGCTTGGAACTACCCGGGACCAGCTTGGAACTACAGTACATGGGAGAGTAGGCTGTAAACTGCAGCCCCCCCCCCCCCCCCCTGTGTCACACCGGTGACAGGTTTGAGAAGATCTGAAAGATTATCTACTCCTCATTAGTGATCTGGCAGCATCTTTTGGTTTCACTTTGTCTGTGTGTTGCTTGTATGTCCACACCTCATGTTCAGGTGTGGATCATGCGACCTTTACCTTCCCCCATTTAGTTGGACTCCACCCATCACTCCTTGCTCTGGATAGCTTCATTTGGTGTTGGAAGAGCTGGAGTGTGGTTCTAGTTGAAGTCCTGATCATCCATCATCCTTAGAAGTTAAGTGTTCCGCTTGTTGTGTTTTGTATTCCTCCCCCCCTCTGCTGTTTACTAGGCCTCAGTGAGACGCTGGTTCCTTCACCAGGGAAGGAGCGGGTTGTCTCTGCCCTGTCATCAGTCTAAGGCATCTGAGGGCCACCAGGATTTTCTAGGTTCCTGTGAATGGGCATCTCTACCATCGAGAGGTTCCCATACGGATAGGAGTTAGGGCCAGGAGCAGGGTTTCATAGGTGGTGACCCTTTTGCTTCCCTAGCGGTGAGGCCTAGTGTGTTTTCCCTTCCGTCTTGTTGTCTTTTGGTGTTCTCCCCTATTACATCCGTGACACCCTGTATGTGTACAGTAAGCACCTACAGTATATCATTATCTACAGTACTTGCGGCTGCGTTAAGCCGTATGGTCTGTCGGGTAGCAGACTTCATCATCCTCCTGTTCCCTATACTCTGTAGGACTCTGTACTGTACAGTACATGTGCTGTATTTAATTAAAAAGTATGGCAATACATGAATAAAAATACAGCCATGTACAGTACAGTACAGTACATACACATGCATGAATTATCGCTGCTGCGCAGCTTACTGTAATTACCGTCTGGTCGCGTTCACCCTTATGGAAACACAGAGGTGGCGGAGATTACAGTAACCTGCATGGCATTGACAATATACGGTAATGTACAGTATACTGTCCCCTTCATCACGCACGCGGCCAAAAAGAAGAAATCGGGTGTCAGGGGAAGTTCACCATACAGCTACTGTACACTGTACAGTACAGTCCTGTACAGTAGCTCCGGCTCACGATGTTGCGCCTAGGACTAAGTTGAAATCGCAATGCGATTCATAAAACTTGAATTAATCGCATTGCGATTTCAACTTTCTCAAATCCGACAGTACATTCTAGCATGGAGCCGTTCCCATGGTGATGGGGACGCTCCATGAGCACGGAAGTCGGCAGAAGCACAAGGCAGATGACTATATTATCGTAACCCCGCACCCTCAGAAATGAGGAACTCTGCTTCAAGTACAAGTGACACTGGAGCGCAGTTCATCATTCCTGGGGGTGCAGGGTTACGGTAATGCACAGAGGAGTTACAAGTGCAAGCATAAATCATTGATAAAAAATGCACCCTATCCAGAACTACAGGTTGTCTGTTATCACTATGATGTAGTGGTCTTTTGTGGTGGAACTACAAGTGCCAGCATACATCATTAATAAAAGTGCAGCCTATCTAGAGTTACAAGTTGCAGCCAGAGACTGCTTAGTATCCAGCACGTCCATTTTTTCAGCATGCGTTATGGTTTCAGGGAATTCTGAGACTTGTGGTGTCACAACAGCTGCTCATCCACAGGTTTCAGAAGATCGACCACTGTTGCTCCCCCAGACAATATTTCTAGCACAATCTGACGTATACAAATTTTTGGTTGAAAAATTGAGTATTTATTAACCAATTTTAAATATATCTAAAAATATATATACATACACACACTCACCTAAAGAATTATTAGGAACACCATACTAATACGGTGTTGGACCCCCTTTTGCCTTCAGAACTGCCTTAATTCTACGTGGCATTGATTCAACAAGGTGCTGATAGCATTCTTTAGAAATGTTGGCCCATATTGATAGGATAGCATCTTGCAGTTGATGGAGATTTGAGGGATGCACATCCAGGGCACGAAGCTCCCGTTCCACCACATCCCAAAGATGCTCTATTGGGTTGAGATCTGGTGACTGTGGGGGCCATTTTAGTACAGTGAACTCATTGTCATGTTCAAGAAACCAATTTGAAATGATTCGAGCTTTGTGACATGGTGCATTATCCTGCTGGAAGTAGCCATCAGAGGATGGATACATGTTCTCATTCTGTTTACGCCAAATTCGGACTCTACCATTTGAATGTCTCAACAGAAATCGAGACTCATCAGACCAGGCAACATTTTTCCAGTCTTCAACAGTCCAATTTTGGTGAGCTCGTGCAAATTGTAGCCTCCTTTTCCTATTTGTAGTGAAGATGAGTGGTACCCGGTGGGGTCTTCTGCTGTTGTAGCCCATCCGCCTCAAGGTTGTGCGTGTTGTGGCTTCACAAATGCTTTGCTGCATACCTCGGTTGTAACGAGTGGTTATTTCAGTCAACGTTGCTCTTCTATCAGCTTGAATCAGTCAGCCCATTCTCCTCTGACCTCTAGCATCCACAAGGCATTTTTGCCCACAGGACTGCCGCATACTGGATGTTTTTCCCTTTTCACACCCTTCTTTGTAAACCCTAGAAATGGTTGTGGGTGAAAATTCCAGTAACTGAGCAGATTGTGAAATACTCAGACCGGCCCGTCTGGCACCAACAACCATGCCACGCTCAAAATTGCTTAAATCACCTTTCTTTCCCATTCTGACATTCAGTTTGGAGTTCAGGAGATTGTCTTGACCAGGACCACACCCCTAAATGCATTGAAGCAACTGCCATGTGATTGGTTGACTACATAATTGCATTAATGAGAAATAGAACAGGTGTTCCTAATAATTCTTTAGGCTCTCCAGCTGTTTTAAAACTACAATTCCCACCATGCCATGCTGTAGGCTGATAGTTGTAGGCTGTCTGGGCATGCTGGGAGTTGTAGTTTTGCAACAGCTGGAGAGCCGCAGGTTGACCAACCCTGGTGTGTGTGTGTGTGTGTGTGTGTGTGTGTGTGTGTGTGTATGTATGTATGTATGTATGTATGTATGTGTGTATATATATATATATATATATATATATATATATATATTGTGGGGATTCGCTCTGGTAGGCAGGTTAGCGGACGCAGTATAGAGGCAACGGACCAGGTTTTAAATCAATCTTCAGTGTTTATTCACACTCATAGCATAACACAACAGTCCCTTTTCAGGCTTGGTGCTTGTTCACACACAGAAAAAAAAATAACGTTCACCTGGTATCCTGGGTGTCAGTTAACACCCAGCCTCACAAAGTCGACTTGCAGGCTGTAAGGCGGCCTGCTCGCCTGACACACGGTCTTCAGACCTCAACGCAGAGATCTCCACAGCTCGAATGTCAGAGGGAGGTAATCCACACCACCTGACAGTGCTGACTGCTTTTAAACCTGCCAAGACCCGGCCTGGAACGTGGGGAGTAGCCACCCACACACTTGGGCTACTGTCAGTAAAAGCCGTCCCGGATCAGCTTTACAGCCATACTAAACAGCTGAAGTGTCAGACTGCAATCTGCAATACTGACACTTCAGGGGAAAAAATGGCTCTTCCCTCACTGAGGCCAGGAACCTCGGTAACACGTACCAACCATCAATAATGGCCCTTTGTTCCTTCCTACATACTTCCCCCCCCTTTGCTCATCCACTGAGGGGGTGGACACAGATTAAACAGTGTACCCGGGACAGGGCATCCGCGTTTCCTAGTAATCGGCCTGACCACCTGTGTTCCCCCGAAAACGTAAAATTTTGCAAAGACAGAAACCACCGGGTGACCCGGGAATTTCTGTTCTTGTCCTGGCTCATCCTTTTGAGAGGGGAGTGGACGGTCACCATACGGAACTTTCTCACCAACAAATAATAGCGGAGAGACTCGAGTGCCCACTTGATAGCCAGGCACTCTCTCTCCACTATACTATACCTGGTCTCGGCTGGGGTAAGCTTCTGGCTGAGGAAAACAATGGGATGCACCTCCCCATTGACTTCCTGAGACAGTACAGTACCGAGACCTACTTTGGAGGCATCAGTCTGTACTATAAACTCCCTTTTGAAGTCCATACAGGGCCAACTTCAAAGCAGAGAAAGCCTTTTCCGCCTGCTCATTCCAGTGGACCGTTACTGACTTGTGTCCCTTCAAAAGGCCTGTCAATGGTGTGGCTATTGTAGCAAAGTGGGGGAAAAACCTCATAGTATCACACCATTCCCAGGAACGACTTTACTTGCCGAGTAGTGACAGGTCGGAGCCAATTCCGAATTGCCTCAATTTTGTTCACCTGAGGTATGATAATTCTGCGCCCAATTACATACCCCAGGTACTTGGTCTCTTCTAACCCTATCGTGCGCTTTTTGGGGTTAGCGGTCAAGCCAGGGAGTCCACTACAGCCTGTACCTTAGGTAGGTGACTTTCCCAGTCGGTACTTTGGATAACGATATCGTCCAGGTACGCCGAAGCGTACCGATGATGTGGACAGAGTACAATGTCCATTAGCCTTTGAAACGTGGCAGGAGTGCCATGTAGACCAAAGGGTAATACCTTGGACTGATACAGCCCCTCTGGTGTGATGAAAGTCGTTTTCTCCTTGGCAGTCTCCGTCAAGTGTACCTTCCAGTACCCTTTGGTGAGGTCCAAAACAGAGAAATACCAGGCTTGGCCTAACTTCTCAATAAGATCATCCACTCGGGGCATAGGATATGCGTCAAACTTGGAAATCTCATTAAGTTTGAGGAAGTCGTTACAGAAACGTAACGTCCTGTCCGGCTTGGGTATTAAGACTATCAGACTGGCCCATTCACTTTTTGACTCGTTGATGACACCTAGCCGTAACATCAGCTGCACTTCTACCGAGATGGCTTGTCGCCGCGACCCAGGTACCCGATATGGTTTCAACCGGATTCTGGCCTGAGGCTTAGTGACAATGTCATGTCGGATGATAGAAGTGCGTCCAGGGAGGTCCCAAAACACATCCATGTTCCTGCTGACGAACTCCCTGGCCTCCTGAGTCGGTTTAGAGGAAAGGTTGTCAGCAATCTTTACTGTGGCAACTGCTTCCCTCGTATCAGACCGTGGGACTGGAAACTTTTACCTCAGAAAACCTGGCTGGGGGCTTATGTCTGTACTTGTCTGTATCTTTCCATGGTTTCAGCAAGTTTACATGGTACACCTGCTCCGGCTTTCTCCGCCCAGGCTGGAGTACCTTGTAGGTTACCTCCCCAACTTTTTCAAGCACTTCATAGGGACCATGCCCGATCTCCAGGGTTAAAAATCCCAACCCGAGCCTGGCGATTATAGACTCTACTCATCCACTCTTGCATTCGCGTGACATACTCAATCACACTTTTATGCGGTATGCGTTGTTGTTCCCACGCCTTTTTAGCTATGTCCAACAGACCACGCAGATGTCGGCCATACAGCAGTTCGACGGGCGAGAACCCAGTAGAGGCCTGGGGCGCCTCTCGCACTGCGAACATGAGCTAGGGCAGTAGAATATCCCAATCCCTCCCATCTTTAGACACCACCCGCTTTAACATGTTTTTCAAGGTTTGATTAAACCTCTCTACCAGGCCGTCCGTTTGCGGGTGATAGATGGACGTCCGTAACTGTTTGATCTGTAGTAGTTTACGGAGTTCGCTTTTGACATTAAAGGGGTCCCCTGGTTGGTCAGAATCTCTTAAGGTAGGCCTATTCGGGAAAACATCTCCATTAACTCTTTGGCTATGAGTTTGGCGGAGGTATGTCGCAGCGGCACCGCCTCCGGGTACCGAGTAGCATAGTCCAGGACCACCAAGATGTGTTGGTGCCCCCTAGTGGACTTCGGTACTGGGCCTATGAGATCCATAGCGATCCGCTCTAATGGAACCTCAATAAAATCGGGAGAGGGACCAAGGACTACAGAAATGTGTCTGTGGGCTGGTTATCTGGCAGGTTGGGCAAGACTTGCAATACTCTTTCACCTCTCTGAACACACTGGGCCAGTAAAACCGTTGTAGAATCCGGTCCTGCGTTTTCTGCTGGCCCAGGTGTCCCCCAAGAACATGTTGGTGGAATAACTCCAACACGAGCTTGCGATACACCTTGGGCACCACCAACTGTTCAATATGCTCACCCCATAGTTGATTTACCCAGTACAGCATCTCCTGTTGAACCACAAAATGGGGAACATAGACTTGGCCCCTGGTTGTTGCGGCTCACCCTCAACTACTACCATATTTTCCCAGGCCCAAGATAGAGTCGAGTCCTGGTGCTGTGCTGCACCAAAATTGTCTCCAGACGTTGAGGTCTGCCAACTCCGGGCCTGGTGGCAAATTCTCCAAGCCTCACACCATTACATTCAGTGGGGTTGGCTCCCCCTCTTCCACCACAGTGGCGGCCACCCCTACTGCTGGCCCTTCAGCCTCCGTTTCCCAGGGTTTCGGTTTCCCCCCTGAGCAAGGCCATTCTATTGGGGCTACTCCGGCCCCATGAGTATCAGTGACTCTCGCCTCAGGCCACAGTGACGGGAAACCGGGGAAGTCTCTCCCAATTATTAGTTCATAATGTAACTTTGTGGCGATGGCCACCTCATGAGTCCACCTGCCGGCCACTGTGGATAGAGACACCAGGGCGAGGGGATAGTCCTTTAAGTTCCATGGATGCACATGACGCCGACTTTTCAGTCAGTATACTTGGCGGGCCGCACCAGGGTAGCTCTTACCAGGGATACCAGGCTCCCTGAGTCCAGCAGCGCCACCGCCAGGGTATCTCCCACTTGCACCTGGCATAGGTGACTATTGTCTCGGGGGTACCGGTTGCACACAGCCTCCTGGCATACATTGAGGGGCGGTAGCCATAGTTAGTGTCCATCGGTTCCCCCGATGGGGACAGTTGGCCCTTATGTGACCAGGCTCTTGACACCGCCAACAGACCATCAGAGCTGGGTCTGTAGAGAGTATATCCCGAGCGGGTTTTGCTGGTACTGGCCACCTGGTCGAGGGTGGAGATTTCCAGGGTTTAACTGGCCCCCTCCCAAAAGAACCCCCTGTAGATTTTTGGTGGCCTCATAGCGCTCTACCAGGTCGACCATCTCTAGGGCATTACCAGGGGACACCTGGCCAATCCTTTGCTTGAGAGGGTACGGCAAAGCCCTCCAGAACACATCAGACAACAGACGGTCCAGCATAGCAATGGGACTCAGTACGTCAGGCTGCAGCCATTTTTGCAACCGGTGTAGCAGATTATAATACTGCGGTCTGGCGGGTCCAGTTGGGTTAAATTTCCACTAATGCACCCGCTGGGACCGGACCAATACATTCACCCCCAGTCTTGACAGAATCTCACCCTTCATGGTTGGCCTCTTGATCATCTGGTAGATCGAAAAACACCTGCTGGGGTCCAGACGCCAGGAATGGACCGACGACCTCAGCCCATTGGTCTTGGGGTAACTTCTACCTCACAATCACCTTATTGAATACCGCCAGATAGGTCTCGACATCATCCGAGGGGGTCATCTTAGGGATCGCCGGACGGACAGCTCTCTGGGCATCCTGGATGTTCTGGGACACTCCTGTCACTTGTAACGCCATCACATGCTGTAATAGCAGCTGGTTGGTTTCCTGTTGCTGCTGGTTAGGCTCCCGCTGCTGCAAGTTAGCCTCCATGAGGGCATTTACGACCACCTCCATTTTGTCAGGGGACACAGGTCGTAACCTTGCCAGCTTGATATAGGACATACACCTGTGCCCGGGAAAAAAAACTAAAACTTTTCGGCCTTTAGGCCAGCTTCATTGCGTATGCTCGCTTCAAGCAACCAAATGTGGGGATTCGCTCTGGTAGGCAGGTTAGTGGATGCAGTATAGATGCAACGGACCAGCTTTTAAAATCAATTTTCAGTGTTTATTCGCACTCATAACATAACACAACAGTCCCTTTTCAAGCTTGGTGCTTGTTCACACACAGAAAAAACTAAATAACGTTCACCTGGTATCCTGGATGTCAGTTCACACCCGGATGAATGCTCAGCCTCAGAAAGTCGACTTGCAGGCTGTAAGGCGGCCTGCTCGCCTGACACACGGTCTTCAGACCTCAACGCAGAGATCTCCACAGCTCCAATGTCAGAGGGAGGTAATCCACACCACCTGACAGTGCTGACTGCTTTTAAACCTACCAAGGCCCAGCCTGGCAATAATATGTTGGTGATCATATTTTTGTGTGTGTGTGTCACCATCACCATGCCCACAGTGTTCCTATGTCGTGACGCAGCTGCATCAGGATGTTCTGTGTGGGGGGGGAAGAAGAAAGAGGAGGCAGAGCCACCAGCATGGAGTCCCATGGGAGAGGCACAGGGAGGCACACTAAGTATGTAGGTAACACTACCACATGATTTAAACTAGTGTTATCTGTGGTTTTACATAGGACTGCAGGTAACACTACCACATTACCAGCACTAGTGTTATCTGTGGTTTTACATAGAACTGAAGGTAACACTACTACATTTTCGGTAATCAGACAGCCATCACTGTTATCTGTGCTGTTACATAGGACTGCAGGGGACAATTACTATATTATCTGTACTTACAGATTTATCACTGTGTTACCTGTGGTGTTACATAGGACTGCAAATGATATCAACAACATTATCTGTACTTGTACTGCCCCCGAACTGGCAGGACAGTCTTGGAGTTCGGTGGCTGTCCTGCCTTCCTGGGAGAGCTGTGGCATGTCTTGCTCTTACCTGTCTCAGCATTTTTAGGATGCAGAGACAGTTGAGTGTAATGGTGCTATCATGTGTGTTCTAATCACCAGGGGAACAGGACTAGTGTTATTTTTTATTTTATTGACAATTCAGGGGCCGGCACTGTGAGGGGCCACTAAAGGAGGCTTTCTACTCTAAGGGGGGATTCAGTTTTGTTGGGCCCAAAGGGGACTGGGTGGAATTGGGACCTGTATAGATAGACATTAAGCAGGGTTAGAGGCATGGCTGCTGCTGATCATGTCCTTCCTTGGGCTTTTTAACAATTGAAAGCTATGACCATCTACTACATTATTTGTAAAGTTATCACTGTGTTCTTTGTAGTGTTACATAGGACTGCAGAGAACGCTTTTATGGACTATCCACAGGTGTCCCATGGATTCAGATACCACAGGTCCCATTCTCCCATAGAAGTAAATGGAAGGAGCCACACATGTTGATCCAACTCTCCATACACTGCCATATGAGTCAGCATCTGTCACACTTTTATTGTAAATCCACAGAAACCTTAGATGAGAATTCCCCTTTAAATTATGGCCACACGGTATTGCACGGTTACCCCGTGGTTACTACATAGGAATGCACCATTAGTAAGAGATTGCCCACCTTTCACGATGTATCACCCAGCCACCTAACTGCTCCGCACAGCAACAGCAGAGGCTAAGAGGGAACACTGGCTACCATGTCCTGCAGGGTCTTCGGCTTGTCTCCCATCAAGCACATCTGGGGCACCAATAGTTGGCAAATGCAAAGGGAGCTGTCAGCAGCAGATCTTGATGATTTGCATGGATTTAGCATGGCAGAACATTCCTCAGACAACCATTATTAAACTCACTGATAACATACCAAGGCATTAAGCGCATGTATTTCTTTGTGTGGTGCTCATACTCAATACTAAATAAATCAAGATGTTTTTAATACTTTGTTTCCATTTTTTATCATTTGTATATCATTAACATGCCTATTGGTCTTGTAATTTTCATAATCCCATGACTTTTCCTTCTTGGTGTTGCAATTTCAATGTTGAAGAGTGAGTGTGTATTTGTGTGTGTGTGTATATGTATTAAGGCAGATTGCCTGGATTTGTGGGAGGGGCTGAGGTCCGCCTCCAGCCTATTTAGGGCACTCCCCTTACCTGGCTCCTACATCATTGAGGTCTGAGCTTTGGAGAGAGGAGGTCGCTTGTGGAGTGTCTGGAGAGTTGCCTGCGAGTCGCTGAATTCCTGGGAGTTTTTCGTTGCCATCGGTTCTGGATTTGGAGCATTTCGGTTCTATTTTTCCGGCTTTACTCAGGTTCACTGTGGGTCACGTTTGCCCGTTAAACTGCGAGTCATCCATACGGTACAGCCGGGGCCTCACGGTTGCCCCCTGTACCGGTTCAATTCATTTCACCAAACGCTGCACCAATGTCACTGTTTTCTCGTACAAGTCACCAGTATTTCATTTCTGTCACGCCTTGTTCAGGCACAATTTGTCTACATGGTACCATTATTCCAGTCAGCACCCCTGCGGCAAGCATGCAGTCGTTTCCTGGGCAATCCCCCATTTCTGTTCATTTCATTTCACCGAATGCTGCACTAATGTCACAGCTTTCTCGCCCAGGTCACCAGCATTTCATTTCTGTCATGTCTCGTTCATGCATAAATTTATCTACACCGTATCACCACTCCGGTCAACACCCCTGCGGCATGCAGGCAGTGGTTTCTGAGTCATCCATACGGTACAGCCGGGGCCTCACGGTTGCCCCTGTACCGGTTCATTTCATTTCATCATACGCTGCACCAATGTCACGGTTTTCTCATACAAGTCACCAGTATTCATTTCTGTCACGCCTTGTTCATGCGCAATTTGTCCACACCGGACTACCATTCCGGTCAACACCTCTGCAGCATGCGGCATGGTTTCTGGCCTAATCCCCCATTTCAGTTTCATTTCATTTCATAGACGCTGCGCTAATGTCACGGCTTTCTCACAGTCACCAGTATCTCATTTTGTCATGTCTCGTTCGGCAATCTTCCCACAGGCACAACACTGCGGTCAGCACCCCTGGGGTCCAGGCTCGTTCCCCATTTCTTTTTCAGTCCATATCACCCCACAATCATCCACATTCATGCCCCCCCCCCCCTCCTCATGTATATGTGCACGGCTGCAGGAGCACAAATGCGTATGAGTTATTTCATACGGTACAGCAGGGCCTCACGGTTGCCCCTGTACCGGTTCATCTCACTTCATCAATGCGCACCAATGTCACGGTTTTCATGCAAGTCACCAGCATTCATTTCTGTCACACCTGTTTCATGCATATTCATTCACAAACCGCACCACCATTCCGGTCAACAGCTCTGGCAGCATGCGACCAATGGTTCGTGGATTAAATCCCCCCCCCCCCTTTTTTTCCATGGTTCTTTTCACACACACTGCATCCATGTCACGGCTGCTCGCAGCAATCACCGGCAGCTCATTGCTCATGCCTATTCTGGCGTCTCCCCACAGGACCGTCACTCTGGTCAGCCCCCTGATGGTTCTAGCCCCATTCCCCATTTCTGGGTTTCACCCCTCAAACATCCAACATTCATGCCCCCTGCACCTGTCACTCCCTTCCCCTAGTCCTGTCTTACAGTCACCGAGAGGCCAACGCTCCTGCCACTACCACAAGTGGCCTCATTAACCCCTCGCGCCAAATCATAGGTAGAGCCTCTCAAGCCGCTTGGCAATTAGCAGGGCCTCATCTGTCACCATGCAGGTATAATTTTTTCGCCGTCCGGCCTAGCTAGCCAGCACGATCCTGTGTTTCCCCAAGCTAATCAACTGTTTTGTTTTACTATGTCTCTGGAAGGGAAAGAGAACTTCTCCCTACCTGGCACCCCTGCTAGATCCGTCACTGCTACCCAGGGAGACGGTCTAGCCAGTCCAGCACCCATCAGATCCTGGGCAATCCCGCGCATAACTACGGAGTCAAGGTGACGGCATGTTCCCTTCCCCGCCACGGCGAGGGAAGCAGAGCTTTTCCGGCTGCTGCGCACGCCAATCGATAACAGGGAGGCAGGGGAGGACCTAGCCAGTCCAGCACAGGGGATATACATACCATGCTGTCCTCCCTAAATGTCATCCATGTCTAAAGTCAACGCCAGGTTGGAGAGGCTGGAATCGGTCACTGCGACCCTCTCCTTGGCGGGGCCACCACCGGTAGCGTCACTGGCCGGATTGCCAGTGATCACGTCGACCGTTAGCCTGGAGGACCAAGAAGTCAGCCCGACGCACATAATACCGGAGGAGGAACCGGGGGTACCCATCGCCACCAAGAAGACAGAAGGGCCAGACACGGTCATCACCTTTCCTGGGTACCCAGTTGGATTCAGCCAGTTTGCCATCCGGGAAGATCCAGGACATTCTCGCCCACATAGGCAACTACCTTCAACTCAGCACCGGCAACCGCAAAGAACTGCAGTCCCTGCTGGGCTCCCTGATCTTTGCCATGCGCATCCACCTCAGTGTCGCTCATTTATATCACGGCTCCTGCACCTCTCCCCTTTTCCTACACGACTCGCACAGGTTGTCCCTGGATGCCCACGCTGCAGGCAGGTCTGGGCATGTGGGGGAGATTTCTGTCCACCTGGAATGGCGGGAGCTTGTTTCTCCCTCAGCCGTCGGACTCTTCCCCCTCTATCTGGTCAGATGCGGCATCTACCACAGGCTTCGCGGCCATTTTTGGGAACGATTGGCTGTGGGCAGCTGGCCTCCTGCGGTCCGGGGTTGGAAGGATTCTCCACTGCCTCAGCGCTTTTCAAGATCTACCCTATCGTGGCGGCAGCCGTAGTGTGGGGTCATTCATGGGCAACATGTCGTTCCGGTGCTATTCAGACAACCATACGACCTGCCAGTTCATCAACAGGATTGTTCCAAATCTCTCACAATCGTGAGGTTTCTGCGGAGACTTCCTTGGTTGGCCGCTTGCAATATTTTCTTCTTGCATTGTTTCTATGTCCCGGGGGTGGGCAATACGGCAGCTGACAGTCTGTCTCGCGTCAAATTTCAGGCATTTCATCAAGCTCTCCCATCAGCGTTACCCACGGCCTCCATCACTCCATCATTTCAAACAGCTCATTCTGGATTAGAAGGCATCATGCGGCATAGCCAGTCTTTGTCCCGCTTAGCACTATCAGACGATACACATAGAACATACGACAGAGCGTTCACACTATTCAACAGGTCCTGTTGGAACACAACATCACGCACCCTTTTTGTCATGACGTCTCTTCCGGGGTTGGCTTCTTTTTGCCACCTCAAACTCATGTCATACAACACCATCAAACCATATCTCACTGGCATTTCAACATCATATGCTAATCATACACCCCAATAACATCAGCTTCATGTCCTCGCACCAGATCAAATCCATACTCAGAGGTATTCAGGAAACGGAACCCGCACGTCCAGCCCAGAGGCTACCCATAATCAATCATATCTTCAAAGCATTATCCGACTTACTGGACGCCACGCCTCTGGAAACAGATACCAACTCCATCATCAATACGGCATTTACTTGACCTTCTACGGATTCCTGAGTTCCGGGAAATTCACTACAGCCTCCTCGACCCGAACCTCACCTTGTCTTCTTGTCTCCCACTTGTCAAAACACATGGTTCACTACATCCTGTCCTTACCTCACTCCAAGAATAGTCAGCACTTACCCGTCAACATTTCATATTACCCCACGCACAACAGATGGTGTCCAGTCAGGGTCCTGGATGCTCACAATCAGCGTCACAAGTTCTACCCTCTCAACCGCTACTTCAACTACATGGTTCGGTACTCACCACCACCACCTTCATGACCCATGTCGGGTCATCCCTCACACAACTAGGCCTCAACGCAGCCAACTACTCAGGGCACTCCTTTCGCATTGGAGCCACGTCCACGGCCTCCAGTGCCAACAACCTCACTCATGGCATCAGGGGATTGGGGCGCTGGGAGTCATCCGCTTACGCGCAATACATTCCCCAATCCAACACAAGAGTTTAATAGTGGCTTTCCAAAACATGTCGGGTTAAGCTATTGATACATCAATTGGCTACAATAAACTGGTTATTTCCATTTTTGCCCTCTTCTTTCTCAGGCCTACCTCATCCTCGGTTTTGGCACACCACAACCGACTACACTCATTCCCTGCTTTCCCAGGGCTCTTCACTGTACTACCGTAAGCCCCTTACACAAGTATTAAGGCAGATTGCCTGGATTTGTGGGAGGGGCTGAGGTCCGCCTCCAGCCTATTTAGGGCACTCCCCTTACCTGGCTCCTGCATCATTGAGGTCTGAGCTTTGACCCTCCCACCACTCCACTCATTTACAACTCATTTCTTCCATATCTTTTCCTTGGGTAGGCCCTCTTCTTTCTCAGGCCTACCTCATCCTCGGTTTCGGCACACCACAACCGACTACACTCATTCCCTGCTTTCCCAGGGCTCTTCACTGTACTACCGTAAGCCCCTTACACAAATATATATATATATATATATATATATATACACACACACACACACACTGTGTATATACATAAACTCCATACACATCTCTCTCACACACACCTTTAATGAAAAATCATATTTCTTTACACTTACAAACACAATATTCTTCCTTCTTGTTCTGGCTGCAGTTAAAGGGGTTGTCTCATTTCAGCAAATGGCATTGATCATGTAGATAAAGTTAATACAAGGCAGCCAATTACTAATGTATTTTCCGTTTGTATATGTATTTCGCCATAGTGATCTGCACCTGCAGCAGGTTGTGCTGACCCAACCCCTTATTTTTTTCTTACTAATGTATTGTGATTGTCCATATTGCCTCCTTTGCTAGCTTGGCTCATTTTTCCATTACATTATACACTGCTCATTTCCAGGGGTTATAGCCACTGCTGCAGCGCAGTTACAAGGTGGCTAGAACAGGAACTGATATGCATGTGTAACACCCCGGAGTGGTGTTACCTTTCCTACACCCTGCTGCAGTCTCTAATGATCTAACATTAATGCCATCTGTGTATTTATTTCCATGTCCTTTGCATTGTGCAGTGCTATGTTTGTTATGCAACTGCTATTACATGTAATATGCCTGGTTCACCAGCAGGTGGCAGTGTAAATGGCAAAGCTATACTTAGAATGGAACTCTCCATTTCATTTCCCCCCCCCCTCCCCCCTTGGTCAGAAGTGGGCCAGTCCTGCTTTCTACCAGAAGGGAGGGGCAGCAGTGCTAGATTAGTCCAATTAAAGTTCTATTCTGCACAGGAGAGGAGTAAGGTGTGGCACGCTCACAGCCTGATGTGTCTATGTCAGCCAGAGTGGCCTAAGCTCTGCTGACCATGGAAGCAGATGTCTGGAAGCCATAGGGACCAGAGGAAATTGTTCTTTGGTTGCCATAAGAGATATCAGCAAGAGGAAATTGTTCTTTGGCTGGAAGTTAAGTTATTTACTGAGTGTCAGACCGGGGATAACAGCCCAAGGCACCCCAATCCAAGGATACCAGAATCGACCTAAAGTTCAGTAATCAGACCTAAGCAGCGTTAAGTGCAGCATAGAGAAAGAAAGCAAAGTACAGTCGTGGCCAAAAGTTTTGAGAATTAGATAAATATTGGAAATTGGAAAAGTTGCTGCTAAAGTTTTTATAATAGCAATTTTCATATACTCCAGAATGTTATGAAGAGTGATCAGATGAATTGCATAGTCCTTCTTTGCCATGAAAATTAACTTAATCCCAAAAAAAACTTTCCACTGCATTTCATTGCTGTCATTAAAGGACCTGCTGAGATCATTTTAGTAATCGTCTTGTTAACTCAGGTGAGAATGTTGACGAGCACAAGGCTGGAGATTATTATGTCAGGCTGATTGGGGTAAAATGGCAGACTTGACATGTTAAAAAGGAGGGTGATGCTTGAAATCATTGTTCTTCCATTGTTAACCATGGTGACCTGCAAAGAAACGCGTGCAGCCATCATTGCATTGCATAAAAATGGCTTCACAGGCAAGGATATTGTGGCTACTAAGATTGCACCTCAATCAACAATTTATAGGATCATCAAGAACTTCAAGGAAAGAGGTTCAATTCTTATTTAGAAGGCTTCAGGGCGTCCAAGAAAGTCCAGCAAGTGCCAGGATCGTCTCCTAAAGAGGATTCAGCTGCGGGATCGGAGTGTCACCAGTGCAGAGCTTGCTCAGGAATGGCAGCAGGCAGGTGTGAGCGCATCTGCACGCACAGTGAGGCGAAGACTTTTGGAAGATGGCCTGGTGTCAAGAAGGGCAGCAAAGAAGCCACTTCTCTCCAAAAAAAACATCAGGGACAGATTGATCTTCTGCAGAAAGTATGGTGAATGGACTGCTGAGGACTGGGGCAAAGTCATATTCTCCGATGAAGCCTCTTTCCGATTGTTTGGGGCATCTGGAAAAAGGCTTGTCCGGAGAAGAAAAGGTGAGCGCTACCATCAGTCCTGTGTCATGCCAACAGTAAAGCATCCTGAGACCATTCATGTGTGGGGTTGCTTCTCATCCAAGGGAGTGGGCTCACTCACAATTTTGCCCAAAAACACAGCCATGAATAAAGAATGGTACCAAAACACCCTCCAACAGCAACTTCTTCCAACAATCCAACAACAGTTTGGTGAAGAACAATGCATTTTCCAGCACGATGGAGCACTGTGCCATAAGGCAAAAGTGATAACTAAGTGGCTCGGGGACCAAAAGGTTGACATTTTGGGTCCATGGCCTGGAAACTCCCCAGATCTTAATCCCATTGAGAACTTGTGGTCAATCCTCAAGAGGCGGGTGGACCAACAAAAACCCACTAATTCTGACAAACTCCAAGAAGTGATTATGAAAGAATGGGTTGCTATCAGTCAGGAATTGGCCCAGAAGTTGATTGAGAGCATGCCCAGTCGAATTGCAGAGGTCCTGAAAAAGAAGGGCCAACACAGCAAATACTGACTCTTTGCATAAATGTCATGTAATTGTCGATAAAAGCCTTTGAAACGTATGAAGTGCGTGTAATTATATTTCACTAAATCACAGAAACAACTGAAACAAAGATCTAAAAGCAGTTTAGCAGCAAACTTTGTGAAAACTAATATTTGTGTCATTCTCAAAACTTTTGGCCACGACTGTAATTAGGCTTGCCTGTCAGCCCAGCAGTGAAAGAAATAAAAGTAAAACTATCAAGTTTGCCTGTCAGTTTATGCCAAAGCCTGCTGGAACCAAGACATAGCCTGAAAATCGTTTGGATGAAAGTTTACCCAAGTAAAGCTGCTGTTAAACTTTATATCAAGGTCTGGACTCAAGTTATTTATTCATCATCCCTCAACTATTCCCCTTTTTAATGCTTCCGAGCCTAAGCCCGGGGTCCCGCTGTATCCAGGTAGGAGCACCGTGACACATATAGGCCGCACCACACCACTCAGCATCCAACTAAACCTGGGACACAATAGGGCCCTGGGGGAAGGCGGCATGTTGCACATGCAAGCCTATGCATGCTGCCATGGTCCCAGCCACCAGCTAAGTATGCGCTTTTTCGTATTGTATGCAAGCACGGTCACCGCTGCTGGATTGCAGGGTGGTTGCAACCCTGGAAACAAGTATAATGTAGAGTCTAGCCAGCAAAGGAGGCAGTGTGGACAATCACAATACATTAGTAAGTGCCTTGTATTAACTTTATCTACATGATAAATACCATTTGCTTAAGTGAGACAACCCCTTTAATTGGAGCTTGCATCTCCTTTCATGGCAGCTTGGGGACCTTCAGGGTGGAGAGGGATGTGTTTCTAATGTTCCTCTCCATGTTCTCTCATGTCTGGACTGATCACAACACAGATCAGTGTCAAGTAGGGAATGAGAGAAGTGTATAGATGCACACCTGTTTCGCTGACCAGGCAAAGCGCTGTATGAGCACTCTGCAAAATCATTAAGGAAGCAGTAAGGGAGGTCAGGCACTGCTGAACCACTCTGACTGCGAACTATAAGACACAGGCATTTTTTAGCAAGTTTTTTCTTGCTAAAACAGGTGTCATATGGTCCAACAACATGGTATTTCTTTATGCACCTTGTATAGCCCAAATGGTTATGTATAGGCAATAAATAGGTAACAGTTTCAGACCATTTTCCCAGGGTTATGGGCTGGTCCCACCCCATCGTTATAAAGTATCTTATCTTCAGAGCTAGAGGCAACATTTTCATGTGTGAGCTCCAGAGAAGTAGGCCTAAAGAGAAGCCTGGTTTAAGCAATTATCCTTGAGATTGAAGGCTGCCAAGAACAACTAGAGACTGAGAGAAAGAGAACAGACATTATCGGAAGGTTTAGAACAGGAATCAGCAACCTCAAGCACCCAGCTGTTCTTAAACTACAACTCCCAGATTCCTGTATTTACTTTCATGGGAGTTTACCTCAGTCTCCAAAATGGCACCGGGGTGTTTTACCATCCCTTGTCATGGCTCCCATACATCTCACCGAGCCTGCGTCACTGCGCCACTTCCCCACCTGAAAAGGTGATCATTGTGGACATGCCGCAATACGTGCTTGATAGAGATGTGAATATCATTCTGTTTCAAGGACTACATAACCAGATGATTTCTATGTAGTTGCATCAAGCTGCCTCTTCCATAATACAAGTGCCTCCCCTCCACTTTTGCTTGTTTATTCAACACTGAAGAGAGAAAGGAGGGGGAACAAAGCTGCAGAGGCCCCTCTCTTCTCCACACAGATGTGTCAAGGATGATGTATGGACTGTAGAAGAATGCTTAAGCCAGTTAGTTAGAATATATATATATATATATATATATATATATTTATATATATATATATATATATATATATAGCCAGTTCCTATAATAGCTCCTGCTTGAGGTGTCACATATGACGTATGCAGTATTGATATTAGCAAGAAGCCTTTACAATATGGCGCTGGCACACAGATGTTTACATTAGTTCACATACCAAAGTATGTAAGATAGTGAACAATGCGCAGATGCCAAGTGTTCTCTTTTCTTCTTAACTTTTTAGCTAATGAAACAATGCATGGACCTCGGTGGAGGAACGCCCTCCCTGAAGATATATAAACTGCTTAAACTTTCTGTAATTAAAAAAAGAGAGATTGTCCTTGACCCACTTGTTTCAGTGTCTGTCTCTACCATGTGTGGATATTAACCCCTCGGGGTACCTTGATTTGGAGCACCAGAGTGCATCTTAAATGCTTTAATTGAAAGCAACTTCAACAGTTGGTGCCCGAAAGTGGGGCCCAGGCAAAAAGATCATCAACAGCCGACCCTCAGGAGCCCCCAGGACCTGACGAACGGCATGAGGAGAGGACCGCGGTCTCAAAGAAAGGTAAGAAAATCAATTATCTTACCTGCCTTTCTGCTATTCAGTTTGTCACGTCATGGTGGCTTAGTCTGCTATACGGTGGAGCCCATGTGAGTATAGTAGTCAGCTGAGATGCTGAAAGCCTGGGTCCATAGAACCATAGTCTGAATTGATAGATCACTCTGGTGTGTATATGTGTTTGTGTAGATGTGATTGTCCAAGGAGTGAATTGAGCACGGACAGTAAGACCATAGACAAAGGAAGGACCAGAGGGTGTTGATGCACCAATGAAGGACCCAAATGATTCCGCCTGACCTGATCGCGAAGAGGTGCAGAGGAAGGTTCCGAGGTGCGGAGGTAAATTCCGCCTGACCTGATCAGGAAGAAGTGCGGAGGGGAGTCCTGGGCTGACTAGTCGGACGCAATAGATAGTCAGATTGGGCCAACCAGAGGGGAATTGTAACCCTTTGTAAGTAATTTGAAAGAACCAATACGTTGCCACAAATCCTTGCAGCTGCCGGTACCAAAATGCAAAGTGGGCTCAATTCACAGTATCCATATGCGTTTCTGTTGGACCACGTGATTCTCTGATATTTAGCAAAGTAACCTCATAAAAGCAGAACCTTCCAATTGTATATATACAGGCAAGACACCGGATCAGTTATATATCCTCATCCACCTCCAACATCAAAAACCGCTCCAATAGTGAAGCATTGCAGATAATAATGGCTCACACTCTGTGCTGATATACTCACAAGGGCAGGTGGAATATATGCACATCAAACAAATATACCATCTTCTATTTCTCCTGCTTTCTCTTCCCACACACTTCCTATGGAATATAAAAAAACGCTCTTATAGTGAAGAATCATCATTAGATTTAAAAAATGTATTTTATTATAATCACATGCGTAAGTAGTAAAATGTGCAAAATACAACAAATCACAGCCTAGTGCTTCTGCCTGACCAGGATTTCGCTCCAAGCTTCATCAGGGGCGTAACCATCAACACTGACATGCATCTTTAAATACCCATAAAACACCCTTCCCCTCCTCCCACTTCCTACTATGTTCGCATTAAAATCCTATAACTAAAAATTATACTAATATAAAATACAGAGTGTATTAACCCTATATTTAATCCTATTTTCTCAATAAATAAAAAAACTCTATACTCCATTGTTTTCCACTCATCTAGAAGTCCATTCATATGAAACTTTTACTACGGCACTACGTTCAGGATTGTCTATAAAAAGAATCTTCATATAAAAGAGAGGATAAAAAAATATATATATAAAAAATGATATGATCCTTCAGGCGGACATAATCGCCTCTAAGTTCTTTTATCGAGTATCTTAATTTGATTTGTGCAAGCAATGAAACAAAGGGACAATTGTCTATGCAAAAATATATATATGTCATTTATTATACACAATACAAAACAAAGAATATAAAATCAATACGATTGCAAAGACGAACAATGAAGCTGTAAAATAATACCCAAAATATGCCACACGGTGGGGCTAACACACCCCTATCTCACCAGCACAGTACAACTTAGTTACTTATCTATCACAAAACGTCAATGCTATACTTTTAACAAACAGGCCAATGATTTATATACCAGGAGAAACTTAGGATCTTCTGTTTACAAAACAGGATATAACAATAAAACACAGATCAATATAGGAAAAATAAATGTTATCCCTTGACTCTGTTTCCCTATGACCAATCAAAAATATATGATATTAATATGATAAAATGTCCAGCTCGGCAATCAGACTACGAAATATAACTTTCCAAGGTTCAGTCCTCTTTTCAAATAATGTCAGATCTTCCATTAGCAATATGCATCTTTGCTAAGAGAATAATAAGCATTATGGAGGCGCCTAACACTATATATTCCCAAAGTATGGGGACTTTTGGTTATATACTGTGGGGATCAGCTCAAACAGTGACTTCAGGTGTCATTTAAACAATAGTCTTTTATTTTGTTCAACACAGCCTTAACAAATGCTCGCTTACTTCAGCGGGTAAACAGAAAGAAACACAGTTCATATGAAATGGTATAACTCACAGTCCTCTGTAGTTCCAGAGTTCCACCACCCGCTGGAGAGGGGGAAAGAAAAGTAGGTAATGACAGGCTTATCCACAGCAACACAGCTACACACCACACAGCTTTACTCCCAGTCTGTTACACTTCCAGGCTAGAAATCACACCCCCAGCTCTCCTGGGATTCCTGGCTTAAATAGGCCAGCCAACACCTGGCCTAGATACGTGGGAGTAGTCATCCCACCCTGCTCTTTGACTACTCCAATGAAACCCGGCCCGGATCATCTGCAGCTAGCAGCTAAACTACCTCTAGCAACTGTCAGTAACCTAGGGTTACTGACAAAACATTACCGGTTCATTTCACTGAGGCCAGGCACCTCGGTGACACGTATCTATCATCTATTATGGCACCTTGTGCCTTCTCACATACCCCCCCCTCTGTCCAAAGCCGGGGGCTTGGACATCTTTAGCCCCCAGACTGTGTACCCTTGACAGGGCGTCTGCATTCCCTTGCATCTTGCCTGGCCTGTGTTCTACTGAGAAGGAGAAATCTTGAAGTGCAAGGAACCAGCGGGTAACTCGGGCATTATTCCCCCTCTTCTCTCGCATCCACCTTAGGGGAGCATGGTCTGACACTAACCTAAACCTCCTTCCTAGTAAATAGTACCTAAGGGAGTATAGTGCCCATTTTATGGCCAGACACTCCTTCTTAACGATGGCATAATTCCTTTCTGCTGGGGACAGTTTTCTACTCAGCTACATCACTGGGTGCTCTTCTCCATTCACTACCTGAGACATGACTGCACCCAGACCCACATCGGAGGCATCGGTCTGGACCACAAACTCACGGGAAAAATCCGGGGCTATCAACACTGGTTGCTTACACAGGGCCTGTTTAAGCTCTTGAAAGGCCCTTTCCGCTTCTGGGGACCACCTCACCATAGCAGACTTTGTGCCCTTTGTCAGGTCAGTCAGGGGAACCGCTATTTCTGCGAACCTCGGGACAAACCGCCTATAGAAGCCCACAATACCCAGAAATGCCTTAATCTGCTTCTTAGTTAGTGGACGGGGCCAATTCTGAATGGCTTCTACCTTGTTAAGCTGGGGTTTAATCTCCCCTCTCCCTACTACGTAGCCCAGGTATCTGGTTTCCTCCATGCCTAGGGCACATTTGGCTGGGTTTATCGTAAACCCCGCCTTCCTTAGAGCATCAAGGACGGCCTGAACTTTTCTGAGATGGCTTTCCCAATCGCGACTAAAAATGACAAATGTCATCTAAGTATGCCGCGGCATACTCCTTATGGGGCCGTAGTACTTGGTCCATAGCCCTTTGGAAGGTGGCAGGGGCCCCCTGCAAGCCAAACGGCATTCTTACATACTGAAAAGACCCTTCAGGTGTAGAGAACGCAGTCTTCTCCTTAGCCTCTTGCGACAGTGGGATCTGCCAGTATCCTTTAGTGAGATCTAAGGTGCTAATATACCTTGCAGGGCCTAGCCGTTCGACCAGCTCATCTACCCTGGGCATAGGGTAAGTATCAACTGTGGACACTTCATTAAGCTTGCGGTAGTCATTGCAGAATCTCCACTCCCCGTTTGGTTTTGGCACTAACACTATGGGGCTGGACCAGCCACTTTTAGACCTTTCACTCACCCCTAGCTCCATCATCTTCCTAACCTCTTTGGAAATCACGTCCCAGGCGGGCTTCAGGGATCCTATAGGGTTTTAAGTTCACCCTCACTTGGGGATCTGTGAGGATCTCATGTACTATCACATTTGTACGGCCAGGGGTTTCTGTGAAGAGATCTGTATTCCTCTGCAGCAGTTCCCTAAACTGTTGTTTTTGGGAGGGGGATAGGGTCTCTGAAATTTTAACAGCTTCGATGGTGGACCCCTGTTGAGCCACCAGGCAAGAAGCTTCAGGTGGGTCTCTCTCCTTCCAGAGTTTGATCAGATTGACATGGTATATCTGGTAGGGCTTTCTCTTCCCTGGCTGGTGTACCCTATAGTTGACCTCTCCCACTTTTTCCACTATCTCGTAGGGACCCTGCCATTTGGCTAGGAATTTGCTTTCGACAGTAGGGACTAACACTAACACCCGATCTCCCGGATTAAACTGTCTTAGACAAGCGGACCTATTATATACCCGGGCCTGTGCCTCCTGAGCCTGAAGCATATGTTCCTTTACAATGGGCATCACCCTCGCCATTCTCTCTTGCATCTGTGCTACATGCTCTACTACACTTTTGTAGGGAGTGGCCTCACTTTCCCACGTTTCCTTTGCCACATCCAAGAGACCTCTGGGGTGTCTGCCATATAGTAATTCAAAGGGTGAAAAACCTGTGGAGGACTGGGGCACTTCTCTAATAGAGAACAGTAGGTATGGTAACAGACAATCCCAGTCCCGCCCATCCTTCTCTACCACCTTCCTCAGCATGGCCTTTAGGGTCTTATTAAAACGCTCCACAAGGCCATCCGTCTGAGGATGGTATACGGAGGTTCGCAGCTGAGCGACTCTTAAAACTTTGCACAGTTCCCTCATCACTTTTGACATAAACGGGGTCCCCTGATCTGTAAGAATCTCTTTGGGAATACCCGTTCGGGAGAAGACCTGGAACAACTCCCGGGCAATATTTTTGGATGTGGGGTTCCGTAGGGGAACAGCTTCGGGGTACCGGGTAGCGTAATCAGCGATTACGAGGATGTACTGATGCCCCCTAGCGGACTTCACCAATGGGCCTACCAGGTCCATTGCTATCCTTTCAAAGGGGACCTCAATGATTGGTAAAGGGACGAGCGGGCTACGGAAGTGTGCTACCGGGGAAGTGACCTGACAAACTGGACACGATTGACAGAATTCCCTAATCTCTCGGTAACACCCCGGCCAATAAAATCGTTGTAGGACCCTCTCAAGTGTTTTGTCTGCACCCAGGTGACCACCTAACACATGGGAATGGGCCATGTCCATAACCATACGTCGATATGGTCCCGGGGCTAGTAGCTGCTCTATCACTTCGTCCCATATCTTGGTCACCCGGTATAATAGATCCTGATTCAGGGCAAAGTGTGGAAACCGTTGGTCGACCCGGGGCTCTTGCGGAACCCCATTAAGGACCTCCACATTCTCTAGTGCCCCTTTTAAGGTCAAATCTTGAAGTTGGGCCGTACCAAACTTTCCCCGGGATACCTCCAAGTCGGAGACATTTTCCTCTGGGGTATCCTCTTCCTCATTGTCTCCTAGCAGGACAGTCAGAGGAAACTCCTGGGTCGCTTCTGGACTCCCACCCACAGGGTTGCATGGGCCTGCAGGGTGATTCGGCATAGCAACCTTTGCCCACAGGTCCTAGAACAGGGGGCAGTCACGACCAATAATAACCTCATGCAGTAAGCATTTCACTACTCCCACATGGTGGGTCAGGGCAGCCCACCCCGTCTCCAGAGTAACCTGGGCCACCGGGTAAACTCTGGTGTCCCCATGAATACATGTGACTCACAGATTTTTTCCAGGGAGCAACACATGAGGAAGAGAGGCCGAGATCAGGGTGACCAAGCTCCCTGAGTCCAACAGTCCTGAGACCAGAGTTCCATTGACGGTTAGTGTACACATCTGGGGTCCCTCCCCCCCTGTGGGTACGACGCTGCAAGCTGGCTGTGCAAAGAGGGAACTGCGCCGGCCCGCAGAACAGTCCATGGGCTCCATGGTGAGGGGACACTGGGCTACCATGTGACCTGGGGCCCGACATCTCCAGCAGATGATTTCCCGAGAGATTCCTCTGGGTATGGGTTCGGGCATCCCCCTGGCCTTGACACGACCCTCTCGAGTAGGCTTGGCCCCTAGTCTCTGACTATCGGAGTCCTTCCGGGCCCCCCAATATGTTGATTTCAGGTTCCCTGGACCGCCCAGGGACTTCTCCATGGCATGGAATCTCTCCACTAGTCCCACCAGTTCATCTGCTGTCTGGGGGTCACCCTGTGTAACCCAGCACTGAATGGGGTGAGGAAGGGAGTGCATGTACCGGTCCATGACTAAACGCTCCACCATTTCAGCAGGGGAGCAAACCTCTGGCTGCAACCACTTTTGAACCAGATGTAGCAAGTCAAATAGCTGGGACCTCGGAGGCTTGTCCAGGCTATAGGTCCAGTACTGTACCCTTTGGGCTCGCACCGCCAAAGTAACACCCAGCCGTGCCAGGATCTTGGCTTTTAATTTGGGGTACTCTTTAGCATCCTGCAGAGCAAGATCATAATAGGCCTTTTGGGGCTCCCCAGTTAAATACGGGGCCAGGACTTCAGCCCACTGATCCGGTGGTAGCTTTTCCAGGTCAGCCACCCGCTCGAACACCGTGAGGAAAGCCTCGACGTCATCCTCTAGGGTCATCTTTTGTAAAGCTTCCCTCACAGTCCTCCTGACAAGATGCCCATCATTCAGAGTGGGAGGAGTTGAACTCTCCCGAGTGCGAACGGCGTCGGTCAGAACAGCCATCTGCTGGATGAGCAGCTTGTTGGTCTCTTGCTGGGCTTGCATGGCGTCCGTATGTGCTTTCTGTTTCTGCAAGTTTGCCTGCACAAGGTACTTAATCACTTCCTCCATGGCAGCTGGTGTGGGTTGGCTCTGTGTTGCAGCTTTGACCCAGAACATGTAATTCGACCGCGGGTTTATGCCCGCATCCGACACCGCTTGTGGGGATCAGCTCAAACAGTGACTTCAGGTGTCATTTAAACAATAGTCTTTTATTTTGTTCAACACAGCCCTAATAAATGCTCGCTTACTTCAGCGGGTAAACAGAAAGAAACACAGTTCATATGAAATGGTATAACTCAGTCCTCTGTAGTTCCAGAGTTCCACCACCCGCTGCAGAGGGGGAAAGAAAAGTAGGTAATGACAGGCTTATCCACAGTAACACAGCTACACACCACTCAGCTTTACTCCCAGTCTGTTACACTTCCAGACTAGGAATCACACCCCCAGCTCTCCTGGGATTCCTGGCTTAAATAGGCCAGCCAACACCTGGCCTGGATACGTGGAAGTAGTCATCCCACCCTGCTCTTTGACTACTCCAATGAAACCCGGCCCGGATCAGCTGCAGCTAGAAGCTAAACTACCTCTAGCAACTGTCAGTAACCTAGGGTTACTGACAAAACATTACCGGTTCATTTCACTGAGGCCAGGCACCTCGGTGACACGTATCTATCATCTATTATGGCACCTTGTGCCTTCTCACAATACCGAGAGAAATATCTTATTAATATCACAAGCAATAAGCACAGTATACGTTACCGGGTCAGAGGTAGACAGAGTTTCAGATGGGACCAGTTCTCAAGAACATTCCTAGTAGTCAAAAAAAATAATCCAAGTTTCTTTTGAAACCTATAGATAAAAAAGTAGTAGGGCACACCTGCATTCAAATACACATGGGAGATTTGTGTACAATAAGATTAATTTATTCAAACAGACATTATGTATAATAACACATAAAAACCTTATTAAATGTATATTAGCATGCTATATAAACTTAGTATACTTCTAAAATTAATAAAACCAGTGAAAATACACTCTAAAATATACACTTGTATATATAATCCTAGAGAAATGAAGTCTTCGTAAAAGTCACAGAAGGGTTAATCCTTCCTATAGCTCTGTATATCCGTAATGCAGTGTTCATGTAGCGAGTCTGATTTCCAGGTTGTTTGACGCAGTCCGTGACACTCAGAAAATTCAAAGTAAAGTTCACAGGATAGCTTCAATATATTCAGATAAGGACATATAGTCTAGTCATTCATATTCCTTTTGTTTAGGTTTATTAATGTCCCGGGTCTCACTGTCTGTATGTACACTAGTTCGGCACTAGTTTTTTACTCACGGTTTTGTAGAGATGTGCCGACTGTGTTGCAGTTGGCGTGGCGTCCCACGTGTAGTGCACTTGCAGGCAGTGGTGTAGCTTCCAGGGTAAGGGTTCAGGGATCTTCGGTCATCACTTGCAGGAATGCCGTATTGGTGATTTTGTGTGATGCAGTTCCTGCACAGGTGCTTTAATCAAGCGGCAGGTCAGTTTTCACTACGGCTGTCGATTTTTCCTGCCAAATTTTTGAGACCGATCCCTCTCCTTATAGTAAACTTGAAGCGCTTCAGTGTTCCGTTTATATGCTTAGTTCCATAGGATAATCCTTCCTCAGACGCGTTTCGGAGTTAACCAAGACTCCTTCCTCAGTGGCTATTTTTCCCATGAAACTGGTTGCCTTTTATATACAGCTATCCAGGTGTAGTTCATTTTGATTTGATTCAGCTACACTGAAATCGTGGCATGGAGTATTTTGAGCACTCAGAGTTATTGTAGCTAACCTGTTTAAATATATATGTTGGCAACATAGGTATTGAACAATGTATCAAAAATGTATAAAAATAGAGATAAATCGAATATAACCTATGCATTGTTTAAGAATATATATTGCCATATGCTGTGGATACATTCATCGTTATTGTCTATTCCTAGTTGTCCTACAAAGATCTAGACAAATTCGACTCCTTGCGGTAATATTGCGTTATTGCTGCGGTTTTTTACAATTATAATATCAGGGCAGATCATATTAGCTCCAAGACATAATTAAGATAAATATATATATATATATATATATATATATATATATATATTTGGCCTCATACGTTATCCTATTTGTTTGGTTCTATCGCCCTTATAAAGCATGAAGTCATAATGAGAGTGTATAGAAAAAGATAAATAAAAAATATCAAAATAACAATTTGCATCAACCTTATATTGTTCCTATTTAATGGATATAATTATCACTATTCTCTATCGTTAGTATCACTTTAAATTCCAAACAAATTTGATCCTTGTGATAATCTTGCGTTTTTTCTATGTGTATAGATAGCGGCGGTATCGCTGCGGTTTTTACCGATATTGCTGTTATTTATCTAATTTTGATTTATATCTTAAAAAAGACATCTGTGGCCTGTTGATACCGGCAGGCAAGATATAAATATGATAGAAAATATAGGTAAATAGTTCAAGTTTACTATAAGGAGAGGGATCGGTCTCGAAAATTTGGCAGGAAAAAAAAATCAAAAAAATCGACAGCCGTAGTGAAAACTGACCTGCCGCTTGATTAAAGCAGACTTCATTTCTCTAGGATTATATATACAAGTGTATATTTTAGAGTGTATTTTCACTGGTTTTATTAATTTTAGAAGTATACTAAGTTTATATAGCATGCTAATATACATTTAAGAAGGTTTTTATGTGTTATTATACATAATGTCTGTTTGAATAAATTAAATCTTATTGTACACAAATCTCCCATGTGTATTTGAATGCAGGTGTGCCCTACTACCTTTTTATCTATATACTACTTTTGAAGATTGGGTGTAATCTTCTTTGTAGGTGCACCCATTCCAATTTTTGTTTAAGAGGTGAGCCTTCTCTAAACGTATATTCTTTTGAAACCTTTCTTGTAGTTAGTTTCCTTTGTGACATTTTTCTTTTTGGTGAGTGAGTTTGTTTGTTTTTTAGTGAGAGTTTTTGCTGATGCTCTGCACACGAGTAATTATTCCCCACCTTATCTAAGAATCATCCCCTTGTGGATTAGGGATTTCCAATCAGGTAAGGTGGGTGTATTCGTATGCTAATAACACAATGATGTCATATTAATCCTTGACATGGTATAAAACAAATGGTAAAATAATATAATATTGTCCATCTGCCTCCAGATGGCACTGTTGTAACATCAGACTTTAGAATTTTGCTACATATTATACCTTTGACCTTTCTCAACGTATATCAAAAGACGAGGGATGCTTTTTTGACACTTTGAAGTAATCTTTCCAGACTTAGTGGAACCATTATGATTCTCCCAGACTCTTGAATTTATGGGCTTGATAAGAAATACAATGGGCCTTACACTTGCACCGTGGGTTTGTATATCTAACTGTGCAAACTATTGAGTAACGACGCCTGGAATAATATTATCTCTTCTGAGAAACTTCTATTAGTAGAAAACCTCAGTGTTTTCTATACCTTCTAAGACTATATCCATTCAGTAAGATACACACGGCATAAAGTATACCTTAATACTTGGTTATACTATACATCAGTATTGCATATTACACACAAATTATTGATATGTTCATACTAAAAAGCGAAATAAATGCACACATGAATATATATGATACTTATGAATATATGAACAGACATCACACACCAGATGTGTCCAATATATAATTTTTATCTTGTCATGGTTTAGCCATGAAACAAACATTGTTCCCTTCAGACAGAAATGTCTGGAGAAGCCAGTATACTCCCCATAGATAAACCCATATATTTTAGCAATAACTTTTAAAATACAATGTCCATCCATATTCACTATGACTCTTATATAAACTGAACTTGCCATGAACTCATCTTGGCCTCTTCAGCCACATAACAGAACTTTGGTTCAGGCTGATTTCCTCTTAAAGTCAATGAGCATTCATTTTGGCTTTAATATCATTAGATAATACTGTGTACTTATGAAAATGCACAACAGGATGCTCCACATGATTCTATTCAGCCAATCCTGCGTCCCGGAGCCAGCCTCCGATACGGACTTGCTCTGCTATGGGTATGTCATCACGGAACTTCATCTACTCTACCAGACATGGTTTTAAATTTAATTCTACATTCAAACCTCCCGGCTGGATAGTGTCCAGCTCATAAATCCATTTCACTTCCTGGCAATCAATCTTTGCTACTGCATCACCCCCCCGCCAATTACCTTTCGATAACTCAATCCCTGCAAAGGTAAGTCCTTTTAAAATGTAGCGAGACTCCATCCGTTTCAAAGCCTTTTTTAATGTTTCTTATATGGTCCTTTACTCGTGTTTTAAGCTTCCTCATTGTGCGACCTACATACTGGAGGCCACACAGGCACTCCAGCATGTAGATTACTCCCGAACTTTCGCAAGTTATTTCCCCCATTATCTTAAAGTCCTTATCTCTTTTATTTGAATGTACTGTAGAGATCTGTCTTTTATTTTTTTTCTTGCTCCTATTTTTGCAGGGAAGACGAAAGCCACACCAAACTAATTTATTCTGTCCTTTCTTTTTACCATCTGCGGGAATAGCACTATGTACTAGGCGATTGCAGAGATTGGGGGCTTTCCTAAAAATAATGTCAGGGTGGTCCGGGATTTTTTCTCCCAAAACTGGATCATTTTTAAAGGGAACCTTTCACCTTGTTTATACAAACCGGATTCCAAAAAAGTTGGGACACTAAACAAATTGTGAATAAAAACTGAATGCAATGATGTGGAGATGGAAAATGTCAATATTTTATTTGTAATAGAACGTAGATGACAGATCAAACGTTTAATCCGAGTAAATGTATCATTTTAAAAGGAAAAATACATTGATTCAAAATTTCACGGTGTCAACAAATCCCATAAAAGTTGGGACAAGTAGCAATAAGAGGCTGGAAAAAGTAAATTTGAGCATAACGAAGAGCTGGAAGACCAATTAACACTAATTAGGTCAATTGGCAACATGATTGGGTATAAAAAGAGCTTCTCAGAGTGGCAGTGTCTCTCAGAAGCCAAGATGGGTAGAGGATCACCAATTCCCACAATGTTGCGCAGAAAGATAGTGGAGCAATATCAGAAAGGTGTTACCCAGCGAAAAATTGCAAAGACTTTGCATCTATCATCATCAACTGTGCATAACATCATCCGAAGATTCAGAGAATCTGGAACAATCTCTGTGCGTAAGGGTCAAGGCCGTAAAACCATACTGGATGCCCGTGATCTCCGGGCCCTTAAACGACACTGCACCACAAACAGGAATGCTACTGTAAAGGAAATCACAGAATGGGCTCAGGAATACTTCCAGAAACCATTGTCAGTGAACACAATCCACCGTGCCATCCGCCGTTGCCAGCTGAAACTCTACAGTGCAAAGAAGAAGACATTTCTAAGCAAGATCCACAAGCTCAGGCGGTTTCACTGGGCCAGGGATCATTTAAAATGGAGTGTGGCAAAATGAAAGACTGTTCTGTGGTCAGACGAGTCACGATTCGAAGTTCTTTTTGGAAATCTGGGTCACCATGTCATCCGGACCAAAGAGGACAAGGACAACCCAAGTTGTTATCAACGCTCAGTTCAGAAGCCTGAATCTCTGATGGTATGGGGTTGCATGAGTGCGTGTGGCATGGGCAGCTTGCATGTCTGGAAAGGCACCATCAATGCAGAAAAATATATTCAGGTTCTAGAACAACATATGCTCCCATCCAGACGTCATCTCTTTCAGGGAAGACCCTGCATTTTTCAACAAGATAATGCCAGACCACATTCTGCATCAATCACAACATCATGGCTGCGTAGGAGAAGGATCCGGGTACTGAAATGGCCAGTCTGCAGTCCAGATCTTTCACCTATAGAGAACATTTGGCGCATCATAAAGAGGAAGGTGCAACAAAGAAGGCCCAAGACGATTGAACAGTTAGAGGCCTGTATTAGACAAGAATGAGAGAGCATTCCTATTTCTAAACTTGAGAAACTGGTCTCCTCGGTCCCCAGACGTCTGTTGAGTGTTGTAAGAAGAAGGGGAGATGCCACACAGTGGTAAAAATGGCCTTGTCCCAAAATTTTGGGGATTTGTTGACACCATGAAATTCTGATTCAACTTATTTTTCCCTTAAAATGGTACATTTTCTCAGTTTAAAACTTTTGTTCCGTGATTTATGTTCTATTCTGAATAAAATATTAGAAGTTGGCACCTCCACATCATTGCATTCAGTTTTTATTCACGATTTGTATAGTGTCCCAACTTTTTTGGAATCCGGTACATATAAAAGTAAAGGTACCTCCAAACTTGTCTTCGAATACTCTTTAAAGGGATGCATCCATAATTTTATCAGCACCCCCCGTTCCTAATATTTGGCCACCAGAACGCATGCCCGCCGTAATCCTCATTAGCATAATGCTTTCTATTTCATCCGAACGTCATAGCCTATTCCCCGCCCCCTATTCAGTACATCTCGTTCTTTCTTCTTAAATCTCGCGCATGCTCTCTCTTTTCTTTCCACCAATAAAATAGCTTGTTTTATGTATCCTCCCCCTCACGCCACAACGTCCTAGAAAGTTCCGAACAATCCTGTCCCCCTGCCATACTAGATCCAGCGCTAGAGTTCCTACCTCACAGGATCCACTCACTACGATTGTGCACAATTTCACAGGTATTAACTATCTATATTTAATCATGTCCCGCATATTTTCAAATTTTCTTACCTTTCCAATCCCGCAGCCTTCCGCCTGGGATATTTGTCACCCCGTCTGTAAGCCATATCGTCCGGGCAAGAGCAGGGGGCTGCCGGTGTTCAAAGTTACCTCTGCGGCTGGCCTGGAGTAGACGCGGGACAATGTTTCTTCCTCCGGTGTAACTCCTGTGGAGTACAGGCCAGAGGAGGGAGCGTGGAGCGGAGACTGGAGCCCTGTGAGCGCTGATGGCAGGACGCAAGATCAGCCTGCAGCAGGAGGCCGTAGTCTGCAGGTCATCCAGGCGAAGCAGGTGGAGCAGCACGACAGGAAGCAGCTGGCTAGGCTGGTGGAGGTTCGGCTGTGCTGCCTGGGTCCCCGCAAACGGAACTGGCATGGTTGGCTAGTATATCCTCACCCCGGAGCGGTGGGAGAGGAGCGATGAGGGGCCGCGGCCAGCCATGGAGTGAGTGCTGCACGTGTGCCCGCCGGGGATGCACCTCCGTATACTGGGCACACAATGATGAGAACCCCCCCCCTCTCCGACAGGACGAAGGTAAGCGCGGGCTGGATGTGGTGGATCATTTTGCTGCAGCTGTACTCCTGGACGCACAAGCAGTTGGATCCGTATGATATTTATTGCTCTCAAGGTGTCATGGCAATGTTCAAGGAATGCATGTCAAATGTGCTGTTCGCACTGCAGCTACGGGGGCCTATGTCAGCCCATAGAAGTCAATGGGGCCCGTGTAATAGAAGGGGTTATCCTATGAAGTCCTTATCACATGGCCACAGGACATAGCCTCTGCCAGCCCACTAAAATACACCCCCCCACCCTAGTATACTGGGCACACACTGCTGACCCCACCCTGTATACTGGGCACACACTGCTGACCCCACCCTGTATACTGGGCACACACTGCTGACCCCACCCTGTATACTGGGCATACACTGCTGACTCCCCCACCCAACCTGTATACTATGCACACACTGCAGACCTCCCCCTGTATACTGACAGTGTGCAGGGTATATACTGTACACACCGATGACTCCTTTATACGGACACCGTGCAGGGTAGGCCCCATACAGTATAAACTTTCCTTGTGGCTGGCCCCTATACGGTATAACGTCTTCTTGTGGATGCCCCACATACGGTATATAATGTCTCCTTGTGGCTGCCCCCCATACGGTATAAAATCTCCTTGTGGCTGGCCCCATATGGTATAACGTCTCCATCTGTCTGCCCCATACAGTATATAACGTCTCCTGGCTGCCCCATAGAGTATATAACGTCTCCTGGCTGCCCCATACAGTATATAACGTCTCCTGGCTGCCCCATACAGTATATGACATCTACTTACGGCTTCCCCCATACAGTATATAATGTCTCCTTGTGGCTGCCCCCTATACGGTATAACGTCTCCTTGTGGCTGGCCCCCATACGGTATAACGTCTTCTTGTGGCTGGCCCCATATGGTATAACATCTCCTTCTATCTGCCACATACAGTATATAATGTCTCCTGGCTGCCCCATACAGTATATAACATCTACTTACGGCTTCCCCCATACAGTATATGTTTCCTTGTGGTTGCCCCCCATACAGTATAACGTCTCCTTGTGGCTGCCCCCATACGGTATAACGTCTCCTTGTGGCTGGCCCCCATACGGTATAACGTCTCCTTGTGGCTGGCCCCCATACGGTATAACGTCTCCTTGTGGCTGGCCCCCATACGGTATAACGTCTCCTTGTGGCTGGCCCCATATGGTATAACGTCTCCTTCTGTCTGCCCCATACAGTATATAACGTCTCCTGGCTGCCCCATACAGTATATAATATCTCCTTGCAGCAGCCCCCATACAGTATATAATGGCTGTTTGCGGCTGGCCCCAAATGGTTTAACGGCTCCTTTTTGCTGCCCCCCATACGGTATAATGTATCTTTTTAATAAATTTTATTTAAAATGGGTATTTATCACGATAAATTTCTTAATATCGTTATTGTTTGAATATTTTTTATATAGTGCAACCATAGCCAGAGGGGGGCCCGTTCTGTCCACAGGCAGGAGGGGTGGAGATGAGCACCTCCATTGTGCAAACGCTCATCTCCATTATTCATCTTTATCGCCGTCCTAAGGACAGCGATACAGATGAATGGTGCGGAGGAGCAGGAGAGAGGCGTCTGCCTTGCCCGTTCCGCTGTTAGGCTATATACTGGCACAATATTGGGGTCACTATGGAGAAAAGGGGAAGCACTTTGGGGGCCCTATATACTGTCACAATATGGGGGGCACTATGGGGTACCAGTATTTTTTGTGTATATCGACACATGCTGCCGTGTACTGGTTCTGCATGTAGACTCTCCAAAAACAATTGTTGCACCATTAGGCTAGTTTCACACGTCAGTGAAACCTGCACGTGAGCAGTCAGGAGTTTTTCTGAACAGCAGGAGCGGACGGCATAGGTGGTCGATATGACTCCGTGCTTTCCTTTATGCCGCAGTGCTGTAAAACACTGTTCTGATCTAAACCAGTGTATTACTGTCCTCAAGCGGTGGAAGGTAGCGTACATGGTCAAAGCAACCACTGATGCTGTATGCTCCTGCAATACAGCACTAATCCTGGCCGCATTTTTACGGATAGCTCACTTCTGGCTTATCCGGAAAACCAATCATTCTTCACTCTGTCCTTTTTCATGAGACGGTGTTTTGAACGTTGTGATTGACTGACTGTATTCATTATGTATCTATTATACATATTAAAAAAATTCTATTTTGGAATATAAACGATTGACATTGCTCACATTTTAGTTTTTATTGCCTAAAGATCTAATATTTGAATTATGTTTACCAAATCATAAAATGTATATTTATTTTGAACAGCTCCTAGCGGATTACCCAATAGGTTTGGATAATTTAGAGCAATAAATGGTAAGTGTTAATAAAATAAATTTACTTTTTTTTTTTAAGAAAATATATTTATATATTTTTTATAATAAAAATTTATATATGTTAATTTAATTAATTTCATTTATTTTTAACAGCTCAACTGAGGATTAAAAAATTGGTTTGTATCATTTAGAACAAATACTGGTAAGTATTAAACAAACTAAATATTTATAAAGATATATAAAAATTATATATATATATATATATATATATATATATATATATATATATATAATTTTTTAATATTTTTTTTTCTATAGCGGATTACATTATTGGTTTGTATAAACAAGTAGGAAACAAAATTTAATATATACATTTTTTTTAAATATAAAACAAAATTTTATATAAATTAAAAGTTTTTTTATTTTAAATATAGAGATATATATATATATATATATAAATTAAAAGTTTTTTATTTTTACTTTTAACAGCTCATAGTGGACAAAGTTATTTGTTTGTATCCATTAGACAGATAACTGGTAAGTAATAAAAATTTTATTAAATATATATTTATTAAATATTTAAGTGTCATACACAATTATTTAAAGTTTCTCTATGTGTTTTGTAATAAAATTATGCACATACTTCCACTCTTGGTCATCTCGTTATTACATAAATTGAAAAAAAAAATATCATATTTTGAGCATCTTAAGTTATCAATATTAGCTAATGAAATATTAATAATCTAAATATTATAATATCTAATTTAATTTGCTTATCAAAGGCAACTTGGAATATTTATTAGTATACAATTTTATACCGAACCAATTTAATTTATAATATTGTACTATTTTATTTTTTTCAGGTTAAAAAAAAAAGCCTTTGTGTGTTATAAAAAATTGTCTAAGCAAGACAGGAAATAAAAATCAGGCTGAATCGATTCGTCTACATCCCTTCCCAGCAGATCCAAATAGAATTAAAATATGGCTATTACAAACCGGCCAAATATATGTCAACCTAGAACAAATTGTTAAAACCATTTCTGAAGATAACAAGTCTAAAAAATACAGAATGTGCTCATTACATTTCTGTGAGGAAAAACTTTGAAAAAGGACGCTATACCTACGTTATTCTCTACAGCGCAAGAAGGTGGAATTTTAATAGAAGACATGAAGAAAAAGAAGAGACAAAAAAGAAAAAGGAAAAAAATGGGACAACTTCAAATGATAAATCCAGCCCGCCAAACACAGAAGAAGTTCAGGATAGTTATATGGATAACTCGGTTGATAGAAAAGTATCTGTTTCTACTCAAACGGATTTCACCTTAGAAAACTCTGTAGTCATTACAAACCAAACTCACAACCACACTTATCATACAATTCAATTACCTGAAAGTGCTTTTCGTTCACCAACAAATAGTTACAATCTTCATTCCGGTAAGCAAATTACAAGTACACAGATACAGGCAGTTATATCCAATTTTGAATCACAAATGTTGCATAAAGAGAAGACCATGAAGATTTATTTTTTCCAGCCGAGGAGAACAATGATCCTTTGTCGCCGTTGACAAATTTGTTGGTTCCTTTAGAAGATTATTCTTTGATTTCATTGGATGAACCAACATTAGATGAAAATGATGAAGATTATCAACCTGAAGAACTAAGTTTTAACAATTCAGATTTTGACGGTTTTTCATCGATAATGAACACCAAAGAACAACCAAAAAAGCCAGTGTTAATAGAATTAACAGAAGCAGAAATTGTGCAAGAAAGGAAATTCATTGTCTATGAATCCTGCTTGGATAATCTTATCCGTAAAGATAAATGTCAGTATTCGGATTGTAATTATCTTGTAAGTTCTTTTTCAAAATCTATTGAGGGATCCTCCGTAAGGATCAAAGCTAAGTGTTACCTAGGACATACATTTACAGTCTTTGAATCGCAGCCCAGAATTTCTCGAGACAGCTCTGGCAACATAGTTAGCCTCCTCTATTTTATTCAGTGGCTTAAATTTCCAAAAAGTAAAAGAATTTCGTGAAATTTTTGGTATGGTAAGTATTTCAGAAAATCTTACTACAGATATCAATCAAAATTTCTTTTTCCAGCAATAGATCTGGCCTGGATTGAAGAATAATCACGAAACTTTGAAGAGTTAAAAAATAATCCCCTTTGCATTTCTGGAGATGGGCAATCTGACAGCCCAGGACACAACGCAAAATATTGTACCTACACTGTCATGGACAATATGACAGAAGATTATTGATTTTGAAGTTGTTCAGCGATCACAGTGTTCTTCCTCAGTAGCGATAGTGAAATATGCATTGGAAATTACCATTGAAAGATTGCTTTCAAGGGGATACAAAATTTGTATATTTGCCTCAGATAGACACGTCGGAATAAGAAAAAAAATGTGACAAGATTACTCCAATATTAATCACCAATTTGATGTCTGGCACTATGCCAAATCTCTAAGGAAAAAACTCACTGCAGCCAGCAAACAGAAGTTCTGCAAGGAAATTACACCTTGGATCGATAAGATTGTTTTACATTTCTGGTGGTCAATCCAAACTTGCGGGGACGACGTAGAAAATTTTTAAAGAAAGATGGATCTCTCTATTACACCATGTAACGGACATACATGAATGGGACAGTGATATATATAATCATTGTAGCCATGGTACATTGTCAACGGATAAAGAAGAAGAAAAAGTTCTTTGGTTAAATCCCGAACATCAACCCTTTTTAAGCATTCAAAAAATTGTAAGTAACAAAACCCTTTTGGATGATTTGAAACATCTTGTAAATAATTGTCATACTGGAAAATTAGAAAACTTTCACAGCTTGGTATTAAAATATAGGACGAAGAGGATTCACTTCATGATAGATGCGATGGAGGCAAGAACAAAGTTGGCTGCCCTCACCCACAATTATAACATAGGAAGAGAACTAGCCACCGTGAAATTTCCAGAAAGAAATACAGAACCTAAGGGCACCGTCAGAACAAAGCTATTTCCTCCAAAAACCCAAAGCAGGTGGTCGGTGAAAAATGTTTATGAAAAAAATGGATGTAAAGTATCTAGAAGACTTGACAATAAAAGTATTGAATTTAGTGAACCAGAAAATACAATCACTATGGACTTCACGAACACCTACTCTACCACCCAATATTGCAAATATGGAGTGTCCAAACAAAGATGAAATCAAAAACAAACACATTATGCGATTCAGGAATTTGTCAAGAGCAGTTGACAATTGAGTGTTTTTAGTACTAACAGAAATTTATATGCTTTTTCCGATAGTTTCATGTTCTTAGACTTAAAATTTATATTTTATTATGTTGGTGTTATATCATAAATTTGGTTGAACGTTTGTTAGATTTTAACATCTTAATGTTTTATTCCACAGAGTATACCGTATTTTTCGCCCCCCAAAAAGACGCACCGGCCCATAAGACGCACCTAGGTTTTTGGGGAGGAAAATAAGAAAAAAAATATTTTTAACCAAAAGGTGTGCTGTGTGTTTGGTGGGTTTGGAACTAATGGTGGTCTGTGGATGGCACTATTACTGGGGATCTGTGGATGACTGACACTGTTATGGGGGGATCTGTGGATGACAGACACTGTTATGGGGGGGATCTGTGGATGACGGACACTGTTATGGGGGGGATCTGTGGATGACGGACACTGTTATGGGGGGGAATCTGTGGATGACGGACACTGTTATGGGGGGGAATCTGTGGATGACGGACACTGTTATGGGGGGGATCTGTGGATGACGGACACTGTTATGGGGGGGATCTGTGGATGACGGACACTGTTATGGGGGGGATCTGTGGATGACGGACACTGTTATGGGGGGGATCTGTGGATGACGGACACTGTTACAGGGGGATCTGTGGCTGGCACTGTTACAGGGGGGGGGAGATCTGTGGCTGGCACTGTTACAGGAGGGGATCTGCAGATGGCACTGTTATGGGCTGGGGGGATCTGTGGGTGGCACTGTTATATATGTGCCATCCACAGACCCCCCAGCCCATAACAGTGCCATCCACAGACCCCCCAGCCCATAACAGTGCCATCCACAGACCCCCCCCAGCCCATAACAGTGACATCCACAGACCCCCCCAGCCCATAACTGTGCCATCCACAGATCGCCCCCGCCTCCCCCCCCCCGCTGCCGCCAGTATACAAATATAAGATATTATATTCATTTATTGGTTATTAAACATGCCCCCTCAGTCATATTACTACCTTACATCCTAATCGCTTCTGTAGAATTCAGGCAGCCCAAGCCGGGCGGCCGGCGCGTCTCTCACCGACGTCACTTGCCTGCGCCGCCGGCTTCATTCAGGCACATGACAAGAGTGCTGCCGCCCGCCTGGCCTGCCTGAATTCTACAGATGCGATTAGGATGTAAGGTAGTAATAGGACTGAGGGGACATGTTTAATAACCAATAAATGAATATGACATCTTATATTAGTATACCGGAGCGGCGGGGCGGGGCTATACTAGACTGACTGCACCGCCCCGCCGCTATTGCCAGCCCCCAGATCCTCCTCCCAGTCCCTCCCCGAGTCCCCGCTCGCTCCTACATCGCAGCTTGCGATGTAAAACGGCAAGCATTCGCCCCATAAGACGCAGGGGCATTTCTCCCCCATTTTGGGGGAAGAAAAAGTGCGTCTTATGGGGCGAAAAATACGGTAATCTTAACTTAAAAGACTGAAATAGCTCTCAATTTAGTTTCTGTATATTTCAGAGTTCAAAACATCCATGATTGTCGACTATTTTGCTTCGTTTATGAAAGGTAAGTAAAATTCATTCATAATTTGTATAATTGTTCTCAAATTAGTAACTCCTATTTCTATGTTAAATAAAGTAATTATATAACTGATTAAAATTATTAATGTAAATGAGATGTTTAATAAAATGTTTTCTTTTTTTTTTACAGATAAACTACACATCCCGGAAGATTATTTTTCAAAATATTTATTCAAATTTATTCAAGTAGAATACCTAAAATACACACAGTTAATTAACATTTATAATAAAAAAATTTAATGTTTGTGATCTGTAATGCAAGGAATTAGAAATTTATAACAAATAATTAAAGGCATTATGTCATCATATTTTAACACATAAAGTACACCATATGTACATGTATGTCCTGAAGATTAGATGCTTTAGATGCCATTATTATGTTCCATATTGGCTCTATTTATTAACAAATTTGAATTTTGTAATATGTTAATGACTCACATAACGTGCCCAAGGGGAGGGCCTTTAATACAGGGTGTATTAAAGGAACTCCCCTTTGGCACCTTATCTGATTTATTTACATATAAAAACAAAAAATGTATGAATTAATATAGCCCAAATTGGAGATAATAACGGCATCTAAAGCATATACAATAATATTATTCTGGACGGACATGTACATATGCTTTACTAGAGTGGGTAAAATCAGATAACAGAATGCCTTAATTTGGCATAGTAAGCAATGATCTATGTTCAAAATAAATGTAAAATAATTTAGCCTAAACCATATATAACTGAATAAATAAAATTTTACAAAAATTATTAAACACTTCTCAATGTACTACAATTATCAAAAAATATTACATACAAATAAAAATTAAACTAAAAAAATAAAACTTTTAACACATTCTTTGGTCTGTTAAAATGAACCTGTCATCAATTTTATGCTGCCCACACTAACGGCATAATAAAGTAGAGACAGGCGATTTGATTTCAGCGGTCTATAATTTATAAGTTAAAAGTAAGTGGTTGCCAAGAACAAACATCACGATCATTGCAGACTGGGCCTGGAAAAGAGTCCCGGCCACCTGAGAAGAGTCATGGTTATTCATGAATTCCTGCTCTCCTGCCCACCTGCTGATGACTGACAGTCTTCTACCTAGTTTTCTCCCTTTCTCTCTAGGAGAGAACTGCCAATCATCAGCAGATGGATGGGGAGAGTGTAACGGACCCAGTGGCGAGGTTGGTTTCGCCACAGAGAGCATTTGATGATTAATAACTAAAACTCTTCTCAGGTAGATTTGACTCTTTTCAAGGCCCGGGCTGTAAGGATTATGATGCTGATTGTCAACAACTTACTTTTAGTTCTTGAGTGACACACTGCTGAAATCAGCATATATGTATCTATTTTATGCTGCCCTCAGTGAGATAATCATAACATTGATGACTGGTTAGCTTAGAATAGATGGATTTCAAGAAGAATAATTATTATCATCACAGTTCAAACATTTTAAAGGGATTATGTTATCTGATTGTACCCACTGAAGTAAAGCCTTTTTTAACAACACCAAATTTGAGACCTTTTGTTAGTCATTGAACACATACATACGCTTTACTTGAATGTGTAAAATCTAATTACAGAATCCCTTTCATCTAGATTTTAAACCTAACTTAGAAAAGTGTAGGTTGATATAAATATCTAGTTCGATATTCAATAGACTGTGTAAATTATTTTCTCTTCTAGAAACAAAATTATAAGAAATGTATGTAAAATATTGTCCAATAACAGTTGTACATTAAAGACAAATGCACAATGCCGTGAGCAGTCCATGGTATCCCGGCCTGAAATCCTGCTGACAGAAGGAGCAAACGGCATCATCGGTTGCTATGACGCTGTGCGCTTCATGCCGCCGCTGGACTAAAGTAATACACTCATATGATCTATACGAGTGTATTACTGTAGTGCAGCGGCGGCATGAATTGCACAGCGTCATAGCAACCTGTGACGCCATGCGCTCCTGCTCTCAGCAGGATTTCAGGCCGGGATACCATGGGCCGCTCACGGGCGTGTTCCACGGCCGTGTGCATTCGGCCTATGAACTTGAATTAAACAATAAACAGGACTTTTCTATGTTTGCAGATTTTTCACTAAGATGTGAATTAACAAACTAATATACTCAACAATCAACATTATTCAGCCTTTACTATTGCTGGAAGAATGAACTCAACCACATAGAATAAACCAGGAAACTTGTATAACGTTAAGACTCAAAAAAAAAATCTTTTTACAATTAGCATAGGGGTGTAAAATTTTGTCATTACAATATCAATGTCAATCACCTACTCTTTAACGGATAAAGTGGCACACCTTAATGGGAACCTGTCATCAACTTTATGCTGACTTTACTTAGGCCAGTATAAAGTAGTGACAGAAATGCTGATTTCAACGGTGTGTCACACATTGGATAAAAGATAGTGGTTGCTGATAAACAGCATCATAATCATTGCAGCCCGGGCCTTGAAAATAGTCAATTCTACCTGAGAAGAGTCATGGTTATACATAATCTCCATCTCTCTCACCCATCTGCTGATGATTGACAGTTCTCTCCTAGAGATAAAAGGTGAATACTAGGAATAAATGAAAACCATGACTCTTCTCAAGTGGCCCGGACTGTTTACAATGCCTGTGCAACAATGATTGTGAAGTTACACCGCTGAAATCAACATTTCTGTAACTAATTTATACTGCCCTCAGTACGGTAATATAAACTTGATGAAAGTTTCCTTTTAAATACATTAATTCAAATTAGTTGTTGATACATTGTTCAAAGTTTCCATAATAAAGTTGTATTTATTAATATTTTTTTTGCTTAAATAAATTTGTTAACCAAATTCTACGTGTCTGTGATTATTCATTTGATAACTAATGTATCTAAAGTCGAAAAATCGTGTTTTCCATTGAAATAACAATATAATTTTACCTATTAGGCTTCTTTCACACCTGTGTTTTGGATTCCGTCATGGAGACGTACAAAAAAATGTTGTTTGAAGCGTTTAGATGTAGGTCTGACCAAAATAACCAAAACATATAATTTTTATTATTATGTAAGTAAATGGTTACGTTTCACTTTTCACTGACACAATGTGGTGCATTTGGAAACTGATCATTACACATTGACTTTCAAAGTAATTGAAAATTGACCAATGTTGAGATTGAAATTTTATTTAAAAGGTAATGCAAACAGATGCATTCTGAACGGATAAAAACTATTGCATTATAGTTGCGGATACGTCTATGTAAATAGCTGACGGATAAGCACCTAAGGCCTCTTTCACACTTGCGTTGTCCGGATCCGTTGTGCACTCCATTTGCCGGAGGTGCCCGCCGGATCCGTAACAACGCAAGTGAACTAAAAGCATTTGAAGATGGATCCGTCTTCAAAATGCGTTCAGTGTTACTATGGCACCCAGGACGCTATTAAAGTCCTGGGTGCCATAGTAGTAGTGGGGAGTGGGGGAGCAGTATACTTACCGTCCGTGCGGCTCCCGGGGCGCTCCAGAATGACGTCAGAGCGCCCCATGTGCATGGATCACATGATCCATGCGATCACGTCATCCATGCGTGTGGGGCGCCCTGACGTCATTCTGGAGCGCCCCGGGACCCGCACGGACTGTAAGTATACTGCTCCCCCGCTCCCCACTACTACTATGGCACCCAGGACTTTAATAGCGTCCTGGGTGCCATAGTAACCATTCAGAAAAAGCTAAACGTCGGATCCGGTAATGCGCAGAAACGACGTTTAGCTTAAGGCCGGATCCGGATCAATGCCTTTCAATGGGCATTAATTCCGGATCCGGCCTTGGGGCAAGTGTTCAGGATTTTTGACCGGAGCAAAAAGCGCAGCATGCTGCGGTATTTTCTCCGGCCAAAAAACGTTCCATTCCGGAACTGAAGACATCCTGAACGGATTTCTCTCCATTCAGAATGCATGGGGATAATCCTGATCAGGATTCTTCCGGCATAGAGCCCCGACAACGGAACTCTATGCCGGAAGAAAAGAACGCAAGTGTGAAAGAGCCCTTACACAGTTGTTAAAGTAGCCTTAGACATCTTGAAAGTTACTTACTTGAAAGTTAGTACTGTTTTGGATACTTTGACACTATTTGTAGGGATATCTGACAGGCTGTTGTGTGAGAAATAATAGCATATCTTTCACTAGCTTAGGCTACTTTCACACTAGCGTTCGGAGCGGATCCGTCTGATGTTTCATCAGACGGATCCGCTCCGATAATGCAGACGTTCGCATCCGTTCAGAACGGATCCGTCTGCATTAAAACTAAGAAAATTTTCTAAGTATGAAAGTAGCCTGAGCGGATCCGTTCAGACTTTACATTGTAAGTCAATGGGGAACGGATCCGCTTGAAGATTGAGCCATATGGTGTCATCTTCAAGCGGATCCGTCCCCATTGACTTACATTGTAAGTCTGGACGGATCCGCTCGCCTCCGCACGGCCAGGCGGACACCCGAACGCTGCAAGCAGCGTTCAGGTGTCCGCTCACTGAGCGGAGCGGAAACTGAGCGCTGGCAGACGGATGCATTCTCAGTGGATCCGCCTCCACTGAGAATGCATTGGGGCCAGACGGATGCGTTCGGGGCCGCTCGTGAGCCCCTTCAAACGGAGCGCACGAGCGGACACCCGAACGCTAGTGTGAAAGTAGCCTTAGCTGTAGTGCAGATGAGTTGCGTCGTTGGAAAGTAATGGGTATAGTTATATGGACAAAAAGTTGAAAGACAAAGGATAGCCAACTCACAAGAGAAAGCAGAAGGTTAAAATCAACATTTTTAAAGGTGTCGTGCATGTTCAAAGCAGTACAAACAAAGCTCCATTTTCATCCTTGCAACCCCTCTAACAAGAGCATCAAAGCAGTTTATGAACGATGCTATCCTTAGCCCTGTGCAAGATCGCGCAGTGTAAAGGCTATTTTGGCGGAAGCTTCCACACAGCAATGTGTGTAATGTGACGTCAACTACTCTAATGGTCGTTCTAATGCGCTGCCCTCGCCATTTTACTGGATAGGGCACCACTAAAGGCCATGCATCAGTGCAGTTATCAAATCCGTTGTTTCTGGCAGCTCCAGTGAGAGCACGGTACGTGAACGTAACAAAAAAAAAATTCCTTTGCCCTGCACAATGTAGCGACGTCCAAAGGAGAACCTCAGAGCATAGACTGCTCCGATACTCTTGTCACGGTGGCTGCTTGGGTGAAAATGGAGGTGGAGTGCCATATTTGGGACCACTGACTATGATATTTATTCACTATCCTGAGTATAGAGAATCAACCAATAAAGCAAATTACAGAACTTTATGCTGCCATCGAATTTTGCAACAACAAGCAAATCCAGAACCAAGAATACAAGATCATTGTTAAATAATATTTAAAATTATTCAAAGGCCATAAATTCTGCAGGAGAATCTTTAGCTGGTAAATAACCCATGTATTCATGGGATGGGTCTGGGAATGCTGCTCGAACTTGGTGTACAGCACATGACGGAATTGGACGACGATTCCCCATTCCCAGATAGCCATGTACCCATGCTGTAAAATCACGGTATGCTGTTTTTCTTAAATGCCTATACAAATAATAAAATTTAAGTTATTAAACCCAAAGATTGGTCAAGATCAAAGAAAATTTAATAAATACTATACACTACAGGACAAAGTCAACATATACATCTGTTCAGCCAACAGAACTATACCAGACAGTGCTTGTACTCTATTGGAGACCTTATTTAAAAATTATTCTGACAAGATGCACAGTGCACAATAATTTACTGTGTAGACTCTAATCTTGCTATTGTGTAATTAAGCAGTTTTCATGGGAGGAGGGTATGGAGGCAGGCAATGTACTTTAAACTCAGGCAATCCTTTTTACAACTTACTATGAAAGCGACAGGCAGGGCGGCAGCATAACCTCGCGATGCTCCATCATTCACGCTCCTCCAACTTCATTTATGAAGGCAGAGCGGGAGCATGAATGAGTGAGCATCGCGATGTTACGCTGCCACCCTGCCTGCCGCTTTCATAGTAAGTTGTACAGAGGATACAAACACTGCTTTAAGAGGATTACTGTACCATAACTTTACTTATGAAAACTGCTGTGTGCGGGGCCCGATGTATTACAGTACAGTGACTGCATCGGGCACCGCAACCAGTGTTGCCAGCCTCCATCCCCCCCTCCCATCCCACTGATACATCGCAGTGCAGCAGCAATGTATCAGCGCCATCAGAATTAGCATTAAAAGACGCACCGTCATTTTACACCCAAAAAGAATAGGTCTAATACAGGGAAATCTACAGTGCATACTACAACAATTTAACTAAAATGATTATAAAAAAATATATATATACAGTACAGACCAAAAGTTTGGACACACCTTCTCATTCAAAGAGTTTTCTTTATTTTCATGACTATGAAGGCATCAAAACTATGAATTAACACATGTGGAATTATATACATAACAAACAAGTGTGAAACAACTGAAAATATGTCATATTCTAGGTTCTTCAAAGTAGCCACCTTTTGCTTTTATAACTGCTTTGCACACTCTTGGCATTCTCTTGATGAGCTTCAAGAAGTAGTCACCTGAAATGGTCTTCCAACAGTCTTGAAGGAGTTCCCAGAGATGCTTAGCACTTGTTGGCCCTTTTGCCTTCACTCTGCGGTCCAGCTCACCCCAAACAATCTCGATTGGGTTCAGGTCCGGTGACTGTGGAGGCCAGGTCATCTGGCGCAGCACCCCATCACTCTCCTTCATGGTCATATAGCCCTTACTTTCAAAGTTTTACCAATTTTTCTGCTGACTGACTGACTTTCATTTCCTAAAGTAATGATGGCCACTCGTTTTTCTTTACTTAGCTGCTTTTTTCTTGCCATAATACAAATTCTAACAGTCTATTCAGTAGGACTATCAGCTGTGTATCCACCTGACTTCTCCTCAACGCAACTGATGGTCCCAACCCCATTTATAAGGCAAGAAATCCCACTTATTAAACCTGACAGGGCACACCTGTGAAGTGAAAACCATTTCAGGGGACTGCCTCTTGAAGCTCATCAAGAGAATGCCAAGAGTGTGCAAAGCAGTAATCAAAGCAAAAGGTGGCTTCTTTGAAGAACCTAGAATATGACATATTTTCAGTTGTTTCACACTTGTTTGTTAGGTATATAATTCCACATGTGTTAATTCATAGTTTTGATGCCTTCATAGTCATGAAAATAAAGAAAACTCTTTGAATGAGAAGGTGTGTCCAAACTTTTGGTCTGTACTGTATATTTTACCTTTATTTATGAAAAAATCCCAAATTTACCAAAATTGAAAAATTAGCAATTTTCTAAATTTCAATTTCTCTGCTTTTAAAACAAAGTGATACCTCATAAAATATGTATTACTTAACATTCCCCATTTGTCAACTTTATGTTTGCATCATTTTGTAAATGTAATTTTATTTTTTGGGGACGTTAGAAGGCTTAGAATTTTAGAAGCAATTCTAAAAAAAAAAATTTAAGAAAATTTCCAAAACCCATTTTTTAAGGACCAGTTCAGGTCTGAAGTCACTTTGTGGGGCTTACATAGTGGAAACACCCCATAAATGACCCCATTGTAGAAACTACATCCCTCAAGCTACTCAAAACTGATTTTACTAACTTTGTTAACCTTCCACAAGAATTAACACCTTAAGGACTTGGCCATTTTTTGCAAATCTGACCAGTGTCACTTTATGTGGTGATAACTTTAAAACGCTTTTACTTATCCAGGCATTCTGAAATTGTTTTTTTGTCACATATTGTACTTCATAACACTGGTAAAATGGAGTAAAAAAAAAACATTTTTATTTATAAAATACCACATTTTGGAAAAATTTGCAAATTTCCAAGTTTCAATTTCTCTACTTCTATAATACATAGTAATACCTCCAAAAATAGCTATTAGTTTACATTCCCCATATGTCTACTTCATGTTTGGATCATTTTGGGAATGCCATTTTATTTTTTGGGGACGTTAAAAGGCTTAGAAGTTTAGATGCAAATCTTGAAAATTTTTAAAAACACACTTTTTAGGGACCAGTTCAGGTCTGAAGTCACTTTGTGAGGCTTACATAATAGAAACCACCCAAAAGTGACGCCATTCTAGAAACTACACCCCTCAAGGTATTCAAAACAGATTTTACAAACATTATTAACCCTTTAGGTGTTCCCCAAGAGTTGATGGCAAATGGAAATGAAATTTCAGAATTAAATTTTTTTGCCAAATTTTCCATTTTAATCCATTTTTTCCCACTAACAAAGCAAGGGTTAACAGCCAAACAAAACTCTATATTTATTGCCCTGACTCTGCGGTTTACAGAAACACCCGATATGTGGTCGTACACCACTCTACGGCCCCACGTCAGGGCGTAGAGGGAAAGGAACGCTGTGTGGTTTTTGGAAGGCAGATTTCGCTGGAATGGTTTATTTACACCATGTCCCATTTGAAGTCCCCTGATGGACCCCTAGAGTAGAAACTCCAAAAATGTGACCCCATTTTGGAAACTACGGGATAAGGTGGCAGTTTTTTTGGTACTATTTTAGGGTACATATGATTTTTGGTTGCTCTATATTACACTTTTTGTGAGGCAAAGTAACAAAAAATAGAAATTCTGAAATTTCATCTCCATTTGCCATTGACTCTTGTGGAACACTTAAAGGGTTAACAAAGTTAACATAGCTTGAGGGGTGTAGTTTCTTAAATGGGATCACTTTTTGGAGTTTCTACTCTAGGGGTGCATCAGGGGGGCTTCAAATGGGACATGGTGTCAAAAAACAAGTCCAGCAAAAACTGCCTTCCAAAATCCATATGGCATTCCTTTCCTTCTGCGCCCTGCTGTGTGCCCGTACAGAGGTTTACGACCACATATGGGGTGTTTCTGTAAACTAAAGAATCAGGGCAATAAATATTGAATTTTGTTTGGCTGTTAACCCTTGCTTTGTTACAGGAAAAAATGGATTAAAATGGAAAATTTGCCAAAAAATACCTGTTTTGGCACAGTTTATTTTTTTATTATTTACAACGTTCATCTGACAGATTAGATCATGTACTATTTTTATAGAGCAGGTTGTTACGGATGCAGGGATACCTAATATGTAAACTTTTTTAAATTTATTTAAGTTTTACACAATAATATCATTTTTGAAACAAAGAAAATCATTTTAGTGTCTCCATAGTTTTTTTATTTTTTGGGCGATTGCCTTAGTTAGGGTCAAATTTTTTGCAGGATGAGATGACTGTTTTAATGGTATGATTTTGGGGTACATACAACTTTTTTGATCACTTTTATTACCTTTTTTTAGAAGTAAGGTGACAAAATTATGGCATTTTTTACACCATTTTTACATTGTTCATCTGAGGGGTTAGATCATGTGATATTTTTATATAACAGGTTCTTACGGACACGGCAATACCTAATATGTGTACCTTTTTTTTATTTATTAAAGTTTTACACAATAATATTTTTGAAACAAAAAAAATCATTTTAGTGTCTCCATAGTCTGAGAGCCATAGTTTTTTTTTTTTTTTGGGCCATTGTCTCATGTAGGGGCTCATTTTTTGCGGGATGAGACGACAGTTTGAATGGTACTATTTTGGCGTACATACGACTTTTATTACCTTTTTTTGGAAGTAAGGTGAGCAAAAGTTCTATTTCAGCCTAGTTTTTATTTTTTATGGCGTTCACCGTGCGGGGAATGTAACATGACCGTTTTATAGATCGGGTCGTTACGGACGCGATGATATATAACATGTGTAGGGAATTTTATTTTTAAAATCAGGGATAAATCAGGGATAAATGTGTTTTTTTTATTTTTACTTTTTATCACTTTCCTAATTATTTTTTTTACCCAGACCCACTTAGTTCTTGAAGATCCAGTGGGTCTGATGTCTGTATAATACAGTACAGTACCCTATATAGTGTACTGTATTTCACTTACACTTTGTCTGAACAGATCTCTGCCTTTAGCACAGATCTGTTCAGCACCATGGACAGCAGGATGCCTGAGAAGGCGTCCTGTTGCCATGGGAACCTTCCCCGTCTGCCACAACTGAGCAGACGGGAGGGAGGAGAGCTCCCTCCCTCTTCGCCTCTTCCATACAGCGGACCCTACGGACCACGGCATGGAAGGGGTTAAAACGGCGGACATCTGCACAGATGTCAGTCGTTTGAATTAGAGTGTCAGCAATGAGCTGACACTGATTCAACCACTCGGCCATCCTGAAAATAAACTGCCGCACGCCTCTCGCCCGCCTCCCGCAGCGCCCGCAATTCTCCCCCCCGCTGCGCCCGCAGCCACAAAAACAGAGGGCTGCAGGGGGGGGTTTAACTTTCAAAAATATGGGCACTTTGAGGTTTCTGATCCCTGCGGTCACGGACCGCAGGGATCAGAAACTTGCATAAGCGCTAAAAACCGCAGGTCTGATGATTTCAACAGGCACCCTGTTCCGATCACTGCCGGCCGTGATCAAAACTACACAGGACGTACCGGTACGTCCTGGGTCCTTAAGGACTCGGGAAACCGGGCGTACCAGTACGTCCTAAGTCCTTAAGGGGTTAAAGGAAAATGGAGATGAAATTTCAAAATTTCACTTTTTTGGCAGATTTTCTATTTTAATCCATTTTTTTTCTTTAACACATCGAGGGTTAACAGCCAAACAAAACTCAATATTTATTACCCTGATACTGCGGTTTACAGAAAAACCCCACATGTGGTCGTAAACTGATGTAAGGGCACACGGCAGGGCAAAGAAGAAAAGGAACGCCATATGGTTTTTCGAAGGCAGATTTTGCTGGCCTGGTTTTTAGATGCCATGTACTATTTTAAGCCCCCCGATGCACCCTTACAGTAGAAACTCCTAAATAGTGACCCCATTTTGGAAACTAGGGGTTAAGGTGCCAGTTTTATTGGTACTATTTTGGGGTACATATGATTTTTAATTGCTCTATATTACGTTTTTTGTGAGGCAAGGTAACCGAAAAAATGGCTGTTTTGGCACCATTTTTATTTTTTACAACATTCATCTGCATGGTAGATCATGTGCTATTTTTATAGAGCAAGTTGTTACGGACGCAATAATATCAAATATGTCTACTTACTTTGTTTCTTTCAGTTTTACATAATAAGGCTCCATTCACACATCCGGAATTCCATTCCGCATTTTGCGGAACGGAATTGCGGACCCATACATTTCTATGGGACCGCACGACGTGCGGCCCCAATCCGGAATTGCAGACCCGCACTTTCCGGGTCCGCAATTCCGATCCTGAAAAAAATAGAACATGTCCTATAGGCATATTCTCTTAGTGCCGGCAAAATGCGGAACGCAAATTGCCGCTGTCCGTGTTTTGCTGATCCATGGATCCGAAAAACACACACGGATGTGTGAATGGACCCTAAAGCATTTTTGAAAAAAAATTATGTTTGTGTCTCCATATTCTGAACGCCTAATAATATTTTTTTTATTTTTCTGCCGACAATCTTGTGCAGAGTCTCGTTTTTTGCAGGAAGAGTTGACGTTTTTATTAGTACCATTTTTGGGTACATATGATTTTTTGAACATTATTACACTTTATGGGGCAAGGTGACCAAATAATTGGTAATTTTGGCACAACTTTTATTTATTTTTACAGTGTTCACCTGAGGGGTTAAGTCATGTGATATTTTTTATAGAGCAAATCGTTACGAACATGGCAATACCTAATGTGTATACGTTTTATTTAGGGCTCTTTCACACCTGCGTTCTTGTCTTCCGGCATAGAGTTCCGTCGTCGGGGCTCTATGCCGGAAGAATCCTGATCAGGATTATCCCCATGCATTCTGAATGGAGTGAAATCCGTTCAGGATGCATCAGGATGTCTTCAGTTCCAGAACGGAACGTTTTTTGGCCGGAGAAAATACCGCAGCATGCTGCGCTTTTTGCTCCGGCCAAAAATCCGGAACACTTGCCGCAATGCCGGATCCGGAATTAATGCCCATTGAAAGGCATTGATCCGGATCCGGCCTTAAGCTAAACGTCGTTTCGGCGCATTGCCGGAGCCGACATTTAGCTTTTTCTGAATGGTTACCATGGCTGCCGGGACGCTAAAGTCCTGGCAGCCATGGTAAAGTGTAGCGGGGAGCGGGGGAGCAGCATACTTACCGTCCGTGCGGCTCCTGGGGCGCTCCAGAGTGACGTCAGGGCGCCCCAAGCGCATGGATCATGTGATCGCATTGGACACGTCATCCATGCGCATGGGGCGCTCTGACGTCACTCTGGAGCGCCCCGGGAGCCGCACGGACTGTAAGTATACTGCTCCCCCGCTCCCCGCTCCTACTATGGCAACCAGGACTTTAATAGCGTCCTGGCTGCCATAGTAACACTGAAAGCATTTTGAAGACGGTTCCGTCTTCAAATGCTTTCAGTACACTTGCGTTTTTCCGGATCCGGAGTGTAATTCCGGCAAGTGGAGTACATGCCGGACGACGCAAGTGTGAAAGAGCCCTTATTTAAGTTTTACACAATAGCATTTTTTAAACCCCAAAAAATCATGTTTTAGTGTCTCCATAGCTTTTTTATTTTTTTGACCGACTGTGTTAGGTGACGGTTTGATTGGTACTATTGGGGGGGGGGGGCATACGCCTTTTTGATCGCTTGGTTTTTGTGATGTAAGGTGACAAAAAAAAAAGGCTTTTTTAGCATTTTTTATAGATTTTATTTTTACGGTGTTCATCTGAGGGGTTAGGTCATGTGGTATTTTTATAGAGTTGGTTGTTACGGACGCGGCAATACCTAATATGTCTACTTTTTATTTATTTATTTCACTTTAGCACAATATATAGCAGTTTTGAAGCAAAAAAAAAATCATATTTTAGTGTCTCCATTTTCTGAGAGTGATAGCTTTTTTTATTTTTTGACCGATTGTCTTAGGTAGGGTCTCATTTTTTGCGGAATAAAGTGGCTGTTTGATTGGTACTATTTTGGGGGGCATACGCCTTTTTGATTGTTTGGTGTTGCAATTTTTGTGATGTAAGGTGTTTATCGGACGGGGTGGATCATGTGATATTTATAGAGCCGATCATTACAGACGTGCAATACCTAATATTTGTGGGGTTTTATTATAAAATCAGTGGAAAAGTGTTTTTTTTGTTTTTTTTTTACTTGAAACTTATTTTATTTTTATTAAACTGCTTTTTACTTTGTTATTTTTATTTATTTCTGTCTTTAACTTTTGGGGGTCTGATCCCCTCTGCAATGCATTACAATACATCTGTATTGTAATGCATTGCCTGTTTGTGTATTACACAGAGTAAGGCCTCCTGCACACAACCGTATGGCTTTTTCAGTGTAGTCCATTTTTTGCGGATCCGTTGTTCCGTTTTTTGTTTCCGTTGTGTTTTCGTTCCGTTTTTCCGTATGGACTATAGCATATAGAGTAATTACATAGAAGAAATTGGGCTGGGCATAACATTTTCAATAGATGGTTCCGCAAAAACGGAACGGATACGGAAGATGTACGGAGTACATTCCGTATGTGTTCCATTTTTTTTTTTAGCGGACCCATTGACTTGAATGGAGCCACGGAACTTGATTTGCGGGCAATAATAGGACATGTTCTATCTTTCAACGGAACAGGAAAATGGAAACACGTAAAAGGAATGCATAGAGTACACTCCTTTTTTTTGAAAATGAAGGGCTCTGTATACGGACCATATACAGACCGCAAAAAATGGCCCGTAAACAGAAAAAGATCTCCTCGGCCCCTGTAGAAGGCAGGTCCTCATGCCGTGAAAGGCATTGGGCAGCCTCTGCACAGCATCGGGCTGCCTTCTCATCCATTAGGTCCCTGCCACAGCAGCACGGAGACCCGATGGGCTCCCTAACCTGCAGCAAACCCCTTTTATGTCGTGGTCAGTGCTGACCGCGGCATAGAATGGGTTAATGCGCCGCCATCTGTGTTTTCACCGATGCCAGCGCATACAGCAGGGGTGCGGCTAACAAGAACATTCCTGCAGCTTATTGGGCGAGTGCAGCTCCTGCACCCGCCCGATCAGCGGGCCGTAATAGTACGGCGCTGGGAGGCAAGTCACATCCCGATGTGCCATACTACTACGGAGCTGGTTGGAAAGGGGATAATCAGGGCTAGCCGTAGTTTACATGGTGACCTGTGTGAAGTCTTTTTGGAGCCACCCAAAACATACACACCACCAAAACAATAATAGGGAATGAAATACACTCAATTAGTAGAATCAATTTTACAGTAAAATGTAACTTTTTATGCACAGCTAATGCTTAAAGGGGCATTCCCATCTGGGACATTTATGACCTATAAATAGTACATACCATAAATGTCTGACATGTGCAGGCAGTATCGTACGGGGGTACCTAGGGCCCACCAGTAAAATTTACTTTGGGGGTCCCACCGTACAAATACATTCAAATATTACACAGCAGCAAGATGCTACCAGATGATTGAATATGGGGGTCCCTGCAGCAACTTGGAGAAGATAGGATACTGTCTAGCTTTCCTCTATGCCTAGAAGTCATGTCAGCTACTGTATCTGACCATGTCTATAATAATAAACTGGGGAGTTTCTTTAATAATCTATCAGGTTTTTCTATGAACATAGGCTGGTTGAGGTGCTGTACATTGAATATATGTATGTAGTGCAGTAAGTCTACTGTGTTATGTGCCACTTGTGCAGGGGTGGGGGACTAGGGGCACACTGGGGGATTCACCTGTACCCCTGTGGGCCAGTCCAAGACTATGTGCAGGGCTGGGTGAAAGCTCAGTGGGAATCTCTCCTCCTATGTCAAGGAAGGGACCCCAAAGTGAATGGAAAGCAAGCCACACAGTTGCAGCCACCCTTCCATTCACAGCTATGTGACTTCTGAAAATAGTGCTGGCTCAGCTATCTTTTGAAGCTGCGCAGCAGTAAATGGAGAGGATGCAGTACATGCAAAGTTGGCTATTTAACCACCTCAGCCCCTATAGCTTAAACTCCTTTTCTTCTCACTAATAGAGCTTTCATTTGGTGGTATTTCATTGCTGCTGACATTTTAACTTTTTTTGTTATTAATCGAAATTTAACGATTTTTTTGCAAAAAAATGAAATTTTTCACTTTCAGTTGTAAAATTTTGCAAAAAAAACGACATCCATATATAAATTTTTCTCTAAATTTATTGTTCTACATGTCTTTGATTAAAAAAAAAATGTTTGGGTAAAAAAAAATGGTTTGGGTAAAAGTTATAGCGTTCACAAACTATGGTACAAAAATGTGAATTTCCGCTTTTTGAAGCAGCTCTGACTTTCTGAGCACCTGTCATGTTTCCTGAGGCTCTACAATGCCCAGACAGTACAAACACCCCACAAATGACCCCATTTCGGAAAGTAGACACCCTAAGGTATTCGCTGATGGGCATAGTGAGTTCATAGAACTTTTTATTTTTTGTCACAAGTTAGTGGAAAATGATGATTATTATTATTTTTTTCTTACAAAGTCTCATATTCCACTAACTTGTGACAAAAAATAAAAACTTCTATGAACTCACTATGCCCATCAGCGAATACCTTGGGGTGTCTTCTTTCCAAAATGGGGTCACTTGTGGGTTAGTTATACTAGGGGCCCAAATGTGTGGTAAGTAGTTTGAAATCAAAATCTGTAAAAAATGGCCGGTGAAATCCAAAAGGTGCTCTTTGGAATGTGGCCCCCTTTGCCCACCTAGGCTGCAAAAAAGTGTCACACATGTGGTATCTCCGTACTCAGGAGAAGTTGGGCAATGTGTTTTGGGGTGTCATTTTACATATACCCATGCTGGGTGAGAGAAATATCTCGGCAAAAGACAACTTTTCCCATTTTTTTATACAAAGTTGGCATTTGACCAAGATATTTCTCTCACCCAGCATGGGTATATGTAAAATGACACCCCAAAACACATTCCCCAGCTTCTCCTGAGTACGGCGATACCACATGTGTGACACTTTTTTGCAGCCTAGATGCGCAAATGTGCCCAAATTCCTTTTAGGAGGGCATTTTTAGACATTTGGATCTCAGACTTCTTCTCACGCTTTAGGGCCCCTAAAAAGCCAGGGCAGTATAAATACCCCACATGTGACCCCATTTTGGAAAGAAGACACCCCAAGGTATTCAATGAGGGGCATGGCGAGTTCATAGAAAAAAAAAATTTTTGGCACAAGTTAGCGGAAATTGATTTTTGTTGGGGTTTTTTCTCACAAAGTCTCCCTTTCCGCTAACTTGAGACAAAAATTTCAATCTTTCATGGACTCAATATGCCCCTCAGCGAATACCTTGGGGTGTCTTCTTTCCAAAATGGTGTTATTTGTGGGGTGTTTGTACTGCCCTGGCATTTGAGGGTCTCCGCAATCATTACATGTATGGCCAGCATTAGGAGTTTCTGCTATTCTCCTTATATTGAGCATACGGGTAATGAGATTTTTTTTTTCCGTTTAGCCTCTGGGCTGAAAGAAAAAAAATGAACGGCACAGATTTCTTCATTCGCATCGATTAATGTGGATGAAAAAATCTCTGCCAAAAAAAGAAAAAGGAGGGGAAAGGCATCTGCCAGGACATAGGAGCTCCGCCCAACATCCATACCCACTTAGCCCGTATGCCCTGGCAAACCAGATTTATCCATTCACATCAATCGATGTGGATGAATAAATCATTGCCGGGATTATTTTTTTTTTTATATATATATATATATACAAAGTATTTGCCAAAGCATATGAACACCGCCACCTCCTCAGCTTATATGCCTCGGCAAACGTATCTTTTACTGCAGAGGAGAAATCTCGTCTTGCAGCGCCGCATACACTGACTTGTGTGTAATCTGACAGCAGCGCAATGCTTCTGTCAGAATGCACATCAGTGCTGCAGCTGGTTCATCGGTTGGTCCACCTGGAAGGTAAAAAAAAAAAAAAAGAAAAACCAGGCCGCAACACAATAAATTTTATTAACTTTATAATAACTTTTGAACAGAACATATAAACTTTTTTTAAACTTTTTGAACTGAAGTTAACTTTTTTGCTTACTTTTTTTTTTATTTTTTACCTTTTATAGGACAAACCTCTCCTTCCCCATGGGACAATGTGCAAAGCGCAAATCGCCCAAAGATATGGTGAAGTACATTATGCACTTTATCCCAGGTGAAAGGAGAGGTTTGCAGTAGCTGTGAGTGTAAGGGCCCTAATAGCCCTGTGTGCCTGTCCTGTGAGATGCAATCCCTATGCTAAGTGTACCTGTGTGTGGTACTTCCGGAAACACTCCCCTAAGCATAGGGCAGGGTGGTCAGGACAGTCAGGACAGAAATAGCGGGTGTCACGCCTTATTCCACTCCTGCTACAGACACAACATCTTTTTCGGGGTGACGGTTGGGTTGAGGTACCAGGAACGACACTGGGGAAATGTCGCTCGTGTAGACGGCTAACTACACTGGTGGATGGGGCCACGGAACCTTCTGGATACAGGAGGTTCTCGATGATCTCTTCCTGAAATTTGAGAAAGGATCGTGTTCTCCCAGCCTTACTGTAGAGAACAAAACTATTGTACAGAGCCAATTGAATTAAATATACAGACACCTTCTTATACCAGCGTCTGGTGCGTCGGGAAACTAAATACGGAGACAACATCTGGTCATTGAAGTCCACCCCTCCCATGAGCAAATTATAGTCGTGGACACAGAGGGGCTTTTCAATGACACGGGTTGCTCGCTCAATTTGGATTGTTGTGTCTGCGTGAATGGAGGAGAGCATGTAAACGTCACGCTTGTCTCTCCATTTCACCACGAGCAGTTCTTCGTTACACAAGGCAGCCCTCTCCTTCCTTGCAAGACGGGTGGTAACGAGCTATTGGGGAAGCCCACGCGACTAGTTCGCGCGGTGCCACAGCAGCCAATCTGTTCTAGGAACAAATGCCTGAAGAGGACCACACTTGTGTATAAATTGTCCACATAAAGATGGTACCCCTTGCCAAATAAGGGTGACACCAAGTCCCAGACTGTCTTCCCACTGCTCCCCAGGTAGTCAGGGCAACCGACCGGCTCCAGGGTCTGATATTTTCCCTCATAGATCCGAAATTTGTGGGTATAGCCTGTGGCCCTTTCACAGAGCTTATACAATTTGCTTGGGATGTATTGTTTGAAGCCAAGGCGCCCGGTAAAATGTATTAGGGACTCGTCTACGCAGATGTTTTGCTCTGGGGTATACAAATCTGCAAATTTCTGGTTGAAGTGGTCTATGAGGGGCCGAATTTTGTGGAGCCAGTCAAAAGCTGGGTGGCCTCTGGGACGGGAGGTGGTGTTGTCGCTAAAATGCAGGAAACGCAGGATGGCCTCAAATCGTGCCCTGGACATAGCAGCAGAGAACATGGGCATGTGATGAATCGGGTTCGTGGACCAATATGACTGCAATTCATGCTTTTTGGTTAGACCCATGTTCAGGAGAAGGCACAGAAAAATTTTAATTTCGGAAACTTGGACTGGTTTCCACCGGAAAGGCTGGGCATAATAGCTTCCCGGGTTGGCGGATATAAATTGTGTGGCATACCGGTTTGTCTCTGCCACGACTAAGTCCAAGAGCTCCGCAGTCAAGAACAGCTCAAAAAATCCCAGGGCCGAACCGATCTGAGCCGTCTCAATCCGAACTCCAGACTGGGCGGTGAAAGGGGGAACTAATGGTGCGGCTGAAGTTGGTGACTGCCAATCAGGATTTGCCAGCACCTCAGGGACTCTACGGGCCTGTCTGTGCGGTGGCTGCGACGGGGTAACTACTGCACGTGCCACCGTACCAGCTTCAACTGCCCTTCTGGTGCTCGTCACTTCACCATGTTGTACGGCAGTGCTGGTACTAGGTCCAGGGAGGGCTGCGCTGCTGGTGTATGCCTCACCACGTGATCCGACAGCACCAGCCCCACTCTGCTGCTCTTGAAGCGGATCCTGCGCAACCTGTGGTCTAGCGACACGGGGCCGAGTACGCCTGGTGCTATCAGGGACCTCCACCTCCTCGTCTGAACTTTGGGTCAGAGTGGAACTGCTTTCTACAGGTTCATATTCTGACCCGCTAGATTCGTCAGATGAGGGTTCCCATTCCTCATCCGACTGGGTCAGAATCCTGTAGGCCTCTTCAGAAGAATACCCCCATGTTTGACATTTGGACTACTAAATTTAGGGGTATTCCCTGAGACTACCCAAGAAAAAAAGCAAGCCTGTCTTACAAAGGGGAGGCTAGTGAAGTACCGGAGGCCGCTGCGGTTGATAAATATATCAAAACGGATTTTTTTTATCGCCGCAGCGCTTGGAAAGTGATTGTGCAGTGATCAAAAAAATATATATTTTTTGTCACTGCGGTGGGGCGGGTGTGGGTGAACGCACGTGTGGGCGACCGATCAGGCCTGATCGGGCAAACACTGCGTTTTGGGTGGAGGGCGAGCTAAGGTGACACTAATACAATTATAGATCTGACTGTGATCAGTTTTGATCACTTACAGATACTATAAAAGTACAAATGCTGATTAGCGATACGCTAAACAGCGAATAAGTGACTGCGGTGCGGTGGGCTGGACGCTAAACTACCTAACCAAGGGGCCTAAACTATCCTAAAACCTAACAGTCAATACCAGTGAAAAAAAAAAAATGACAGTTTACACTGATCACTTTTTTCCTTTCACTAGGTGATTGACAGGAGCGATCAAGGGGTTAATTCGGGTGATGGGGGTGATCTGGGGCTAAGGTGTAGTGTTGGTGGGTACTCACAGTGATCTCTGCTCCTCTGCTGGAACCAACTGACGAAAATGACCAGCAGAGGAGCAGACAAGCCATTTAACACATGATATTTACTAATATGATGTGTTATCTGGCTTGTGATTCGTTTTTTTGAAAATCGCCAACCTGCCAGCCAATGATCGTGGCTGGCAGGCTGGTGACGAACTTGTCCTCTAACTTTTGCCGGCCCGCGATGCGCATGCGCGGGCCGGCTTTGAGCAAAATCTCGAGTCTCGCGAGATGACGCGTATATGCGTGACTCTGCGCAGCGCTGCCGCCTCCGGAACGCGATCCTGCTTTAGGCGGTCCGGAGGCGGTTAAAGGCTATGTACACATTTGGGGGCAATTTTTGTTTTATTATTGCATTGTACTTATTTTGAGCTAAAAATAATTTTTTCAATTGGATTTTACTAACCCCTTAAGGACTTAGGACGTACCGGTACGGCATGTTTGCTGAGTCCTTAAGGACCCATGACGTACCGGTATGTCATGAGTTTAAAATGAGATTGCGGCGCTGCTGGGGTTAATCCGCACAGGATGCCGGCTGAAATCATTCAGCCGGCATCCTGCCACAACTCCGGGGAGGGTCATATGACCCCCCCCCCCCCGTATCGGCAATCGCAGCAAACCGCAGGTCAATTCAGACCTGCGGTTTGCAGCGCTTTTGGCTGATTCTGATCCCCGCGGTCGATCAAACTTCAAAATGCTGCATATAAATTTTTTTCCACCCCCCCCCTGCACCCCTGAATGGTTTTATGGCGGCGGGTGGTGCAGGGTGGGTGTTGCGGGAGGCGGGCGGTGCCGGCAGGCGGGATCGCGATCCCCCGCCCGCCTCCCCTTGAATAATCGTTGGTGGACAGTGGTATACCAGGGTGTCAGCAGATTGCTGACACCCTGGTATAAACGGCTGACATCGGTGATGCGATGTCAGCTGTTTAAACCTTTCCATACAGCGGTCCGTACGGACCGCTGTATGGAAAAAGTTAACAGTAAGAGGGAGCTCCCTCCCTCTCCCATCGGGGGGCTGCTGTGCCTTTTCAGCCCCCCGATGGAGAGGAAGAGAGACCCCAGACAGCCCCGTCCTTACCCTTCCCCGTCTGCGAAGTTCTGACAACTACTGAGCAGACGGGGAAGGTTCCCATGGCAACAGGACGCCGTCTCAGGCATCCTGCTGTCCATGGTGCTGAACAGATCTGTGCTAAAGGCAGAGATCTGTTCAGACAAAGTGTAAGTAAAATACAGTACAGTACAATATATATTGTACTGTATTATACAGACATCAGACCCACTGGATCTTCAAGAACCAAGTGGGTCTGGGTAAAAAAAAAAAAGTGAAAAAAAAAAGTGAAAAAAAGTAAAACTCAAAAAACACATTTATCACTGATTAAAAATGAAAAAAAGAAAATTCCCTACACATGTTTGCCGCGTCCGTAACCACCTGTTCTATAAAACGGTCATGTTACTTTACCCGAACGGTGAATGCCATAAAAATAAAAAACTATGATGAAATTTAAATTTTGCCCACCTTACTTCCCAAAAAAGGTAATAAAAGTGATCAAAAAAGTCGCATGTACGCCAAAATTGTAACAATCAAACCATCATCTCATCCCGCAAAAATCATACCCTACCCAAGATAATCGCCAAAAAACTATGGCTCTCAGACTATGGAGACACTAAAACATGATTTTTTTTGTTTCAAAAATGAAATCATTGTGTAAAACTTACATAAACAAAAAGAAAAGTATACATATTAGGTATTGCCGCATCCGTATCGACCGGCTCTATAAAAATATCACATGAGTTAACCCCTCAGGTGACCACCGTAAAAAAATAGAAATAGTGTAAAAAATAAATTTTTTGTCATCTTACGTCACAAAAAGTGTAATAGCAAGCGATAAAAAAGTCATATGCACCCCAAAATAGTGCCAATAAAACAGCTATCTCATCCCGCAGAAAATGAGAACCTACTTAAGATAATCTCTCAACAACTGAAAAAACTATGGCTCTTAGGCTATGGAAACACTAAAAAACTTTTTTTGTTTTAAAAATGAAATCATTGTGTAAAACTTACATAAATAAAAAAAATTGTATACATATTAGGTATCGCCGCGTCCGTGACAACCTGCTCTATAAAATTACCACATGATCTAACCTTTCAGATGAATTTTGTAAACAAAAAAAAAAACGGTGCCAAAAAAGCTATTTCTTGTTACCTTGCCGCACAAAAAGTGTAATATAGAGCAACCAAAAATCATATGTACCCTAAACTAGTACCAACAAAACTGCCACCCTATCCCGTAGTTTCTAAAATGGGGTCACTTTTTTGGAGTTTCTACTCTAGGGGTGCATCAGGGGGGCTTCAAATGGGACATGGTGTCAAAAAAACCAGTCCAGCAAAATCTGCCTTCCAAAATCCATATGGCATTCCTTTCCTTCAGCGACCTGCCGTGTGCCCGTATAGCAGTTTATGACCACATATGGGGTGTTTCTGTAAACTACAGAATCCGGGCAATAAATATTGAGTTTTGTTTGGCCGTTAACCCTTGCTTTGTTACTTGAAAAAAATATATTAAAATGGAAAATCTGCCAAAAAAGTGAAATTTTGAAATTGTATCTCTATTTTCCATTAAATCTTGTGCAACACCTAAAGGGTTAACAAAGTTTGTAAAATCAGTTTTCAATACCTTGAGGGGTGTAGTTTCTTAGATGGGGTCACTTTCATGGAATTTCTACTCTAGGGGTGCATCAGGGGGGCTTCAAATGGGACATGGTGTAAATAAACCAGACCAGCAAAATCTGCCTTCCAAAAACCAAACTGCGCACCTTTCACTCTGCGCCCCGCTGTGTGGCCGTACAGTAGTTTACGGCCACATATGGGGTGTTTCTGTAAACGGCAGAGTCAGGGCAATAAAGATACAGTCTTGTTTGGCTGTTAACCCTTGCTTTGTTAGTGGAAAAAATGGGTTAAAATGGAAAATTAGGCAAAAAACATGAAATTCTCAAATTTCATCCCCATTTGCCAATAACTCTTGTGCAACACCTAAAGGGTTAACAAAGTTTGTAAAATCTGTTTTGAATACCTTGAGGGGTGTAGTTTATAGAATGGGGTCATTTTTGGGTGGTTTATATTATGTAAGCCTCACAAAGTGACTTCAGAGCTGTAGTGGTCCCTGAAAATTGGGTTTTTGTAAATTTCTGAAAAATTTCAAGATTTGCTTCTAAACTTCTAAGCCTTGTAACATCCCCAAAAAATAAAATATCATTCCCAAAATAATTCAAACATGAATTAGACATATTGGGAATGTAAAGTCATCACAATTTTTGGGGGTATTACTTATGTATTACAGAAGTAGAGAAACTGAAACTTTGAAATTTACAAATTTTTCCAAATTTTTGGTAAATTAGGTATTTTTTTATGCAAAAAAAATAATTTTTTTGACTTCATTTTACCAGTGTCATGAAGTACAATATGTGACGAAAAAACAATCTCAGAATGGCCTGGATAAGTCAAAGCATTTTAAAGTTATCACCACCAGCGCCTGACCTCGCTTCATGGCGGTTGCATCTGAATAGAGCTCCCGTCACCAAGCTCTCCATAAGCTGTCTACAGCACATTTTGCCCACTATGGTGAAGATTCAACCTAAAGAGTTAGCAGTGAAGATGTCCAGCGTGAGTAAAATCGCTAAACAGGTCAAATCCATGGAGAAATACCTGAATAAACCGAGACCTCGCGCAGATACAGTGCCGCGCAGGCTGGCGCGAAGCTGAGGGACGGAGGGGCCGGTAGCCTGATAGATAGCTCGGATGCAGAAGAGGATTATACTACTGCCTCTTCAGGAGCAACAGCCGATCCTCCACTGACTGCAGCTTACCTGGACTTAGCCCTGAGCAAGGCTTTGGCCCCGCTAGCTGAAGATCTTTCCCACATTAAAGCTGATATCCGCCATATTGGCGACAGGGTTGAAACCCTGGAACAGCGGTGTGAGGATCAGCAAAACTTCAATGTCGCGGTCAGACAATCACTGACCTCATGTCAAGCGGCTCTTAATGACTCCATCGCAATGATAGAGGATCAAGAGAATAGAAGCCGGAGGAAGAACTTACGGATAAGAGGCCTCCCAGAAGCTCCTGATAAGGAAAATTTATTCAGCATTATGAAGGAACTTTTCACCTTTTTGGTTGGTGCTGACCGGGCCACTTCTATAATAGTGGAGCGCGTGCATCGTTCCCTCCGACCCAAGCCTTCACCCTCGGAGAATCCGAGGGATATCATTTGTGGATTACTCAGTTATAGAGATACGGAGGCTTTACTGAAGAAAGCGCGGGATCTCCCAGATGTCTTTATTGGGAGTGCAGAAGTCCAGGTGTTTCAAGATATCTCTCCATCCACGCTACAGAAGAGAAGGGTGATGAAACCCCTTACCGTGGCACTGAGAGAAGCTGGGATTAACTACCGCTGGTTATTCCCTTTCGGTCTCCTGATCTCCGCAAGGAATAGAAGATTTACCATTCATACCCCAAGTGATCTGGAGCAAATATGGGAACCCTTGGGCCTCACCCCGATTAAGCTCCCGTCATGGCTCCCAGTCTCTATAATACCTGATTCTCCTGGTATCAAAGCTCCGTCTAGCTGGTCCACCGTCAGAAGACAAAAGTCCCTAAAACATGGCCGCTCTCTCCAGCCTGACTCCAACGATTGAGAGAGAAATGGAGTCATATTCCATTTATCTTCGCACCAGTTCCAGGAGTCTCTGTGGACTGCTCTACTTTACCTGGTTGGACTCTCATTTTCCTTCGCTTTTATGTGTTAACTACTAGTAGCCTTAGTATTTCTTACCCGCTGTATAAGTCTCTTCATAGAAGGAGGTAATTTGTGATCGTGCCCGCGTATGTTTGTTGGTTGAGTGGGCTATGATTTAGACCCGCATAGCTAGCTATCAGGTTCAGTTATGGCAGACTTATGTGGTATAAACCAAGCAGTTACTTAGCCTCCAATGTTAGTAAGAAGGTTGTTCTGTGCTTAATACCTTATTAGTGCTTTTTACATACACCATAGAGGCGCACTCCTTAAGCCTATGTGTGGAGAGTTTGGGCGGATCAGGCTTCTTTTTTCTCTTTTTTGTTTTATCTGCCCCAATTCAATCGGAGCTATATATATATACTTTTTGTTCATTTTATTGTTCATTATGTTTACTTATATGTTATCACAACTCTGGATCACTTACGGGATGAGCGTGTGGCTTTTAAGCGGACTACCTCCTGATAGATTGTTATGGCCCCGGTGAACTTAACAATAACCTCCCTCAATGTTAAGGGTTGCAACCACCCTGTTAAAAGGAGCCGTATTATGCAGTTGCTCAGGAGGGAGTCAGCAGACATCCTGCTACTGCAGGAGACCCACTTCAAGAAAGGACGCATCCCTAGCATGAATAAGTCCGGGTACTCCACTCAAGAGAGATTACGGTTTGCAATTTGTACGCGCCAAATAGTGGTACGGCTGGGTGGTTGTGCAGATTGCTCACCGTTATTTCACAGTTTTCATCAGGCCATTTACTAATAGGAGGTGATTTTAATCTCACCTTGAACCCAGTACTTGACTCCTAGACGGGGAGATAGGTGGTCCCAGCTTCACTCCTGAGGAAATTGAACAAGCAATTACTTGATATGGGTATGTGTGATGTGTGGAGGTCTTCCCATGGGGACACTAAAGATTATACTTTTTATTCAGTCCCTCACAAGTCCTACCATAGGTTGGACTATATATTTATTCCTGACAGGTCACTTGTCAATGTATGCAGGTCTGACATACTTGGGATCACGGTTTCTGATCACGCTCCTATAGTGTGTGTAGTAGCTATTCCAGAATTAGAGGGATGTGAGTGGACATGGCGGATGAATCCCACGATTTTGGAATCTGCCTCGCAGGTTACAACTCTTAGCGATAAATTGTCTGACTATTTCAGGTTTAATGACACTCCCGAGGTCTCCCCATCTTCTGTTTGGGAGGCTCATAAGTCAGTCATTCGGGGAGAAATGATTTCTCTTAGCTCACATCTTAAAAAGAAGAGACAGGAGCAAGTCACCTCACTACTTACTAAAATAGCGGAATTGGAAGCATCCCACAAAAGCTCCTTGACTCCTGACATTCTTAAAACCTTGACTGGTCTAAGGAATGAATTAAAATCTGTTCTGAATATGAAGGCAGCCCAAGCCTACCTGAGACTTAGGCACAAACAATACGCCCACGGCGATAAAGGCAATAAGCTCATGTCTATCCTAGTAAAAAAACAGATCCAACGCTCCTTTATCTGTCAAATGGTTGATGAAAGAGGCAAAAAACATGCCTCCTCCTCAGGCATAACGGGAATCTTTGCCAGATTCTACCAATCCCTCTATAACATTAGATCAGGGGAACGGGATGGGGAACCTACTCTCAGATCCCAAGCAATTAAAACCTTTCTGGATGCTCTAGAGCTGCCGGTTATTCCTGAGGAAGCCAAAACATCTCTTGTGGCCCCAATTAATTTGGAAGAAGTGAGCAAAATTTTATCTTCTGTTCCCAAAGGTAAAAGCCCAGGCCCTGACGGGTTACCTATTAATTATTATAAGAAATTCTTCCCCATTATAGGTCCCTATCTAGTTAAGTACTTTAACTCATTGCTTTCTGGTACCTTACCAGCGAAACAAAACTTAGAAGCTTTTATAGTGGTCATACTGAAACCTGATAAGAACCCCGAATCTCCAGCAAGCTATAGACCTATTTCTCTGCTGAACGCAGATTTGAAGTTATGGGCAAAGATTTTGGCTCACAGAGTGGCTCTGTTGTTGCCTGGGTTGGTGTCTCCTGAACAGAAGGGCTTTGTGGGGGGTAGAGAGTGCAGAGATAGTACATTCCGAGTCTTACAGGCAATTGATTATGCTCTGAAACATGGATCCCTTCTCGCTTTGCTCAGTACAGATGCTGAGAAAGCATTTGACAAAGTGGATTGGGGTTTTATGCAAGCTACCCTTAAAAGATTTGGCTTTCCCCAGATCTTCATCTCTGCTGTGCTCTCTCTGTACTCCTCCCCCCCATGCCAGAGTACGTGTAAATGGGTTATTATCCCCCTCATTCCCAATAACTAATGGGACTCGGCAAGGCTGCCCTCTCTCCCCCTCCCTTTTCATTCTATGCCTGGAGACACTGATCCAGGCAATACGGCAAGAGGAGGCGGTGGCGGGGCTACAAGTTGGCCCTGTGACACAAAGTGGCAGCATTTGCAGATGACATGCTCCTCCTGTTGTCTAAACCTGCTGCAGCTTTCCCTGCTTTACTTAATTTGCTGGAGACATTTGGGAACTTGTCCAGTTTTAAAATAAACCTTGCCAAATGCAACGCTCGCTCCATTAATCTCCCCCACAGTACCGTCTCAAACTTAGCCGCTAATTTCCCCTTTAGTTGGGCTCCCTCTTACATCAGTTATTTGGGAATAAAGATCACCTCTAAGCCTTCACAGCTGTACAATCTTAATTACACTCCTATCCTGACAGAGGTTAAAAAACAATTAGATGATTTGCGTATCCCCTTCATGTCCTGGCTAGGTAGGGTGCATATGATAAAGACCTATGTGCTTTCTAAAATTCTGTATACTATACAGACACTTCCAGTGTATGTCCCCGATCAATTCTTCACAGCTCTACGCAAAATTCTCTCCTCCTTTATCTGGAAACAAATTAAACCCCGAATATCCCATGATATGCTGATACGCCAGAAACATAAGGGTGGAATCGGATTGCCGGATTTTAAGTACTATTATTTATCCTCCTTCCTTCGGCTACATTCAGAAATATTAAATCCTAATAATCTCAAATTAGGCTGTCAAATTGCGAGACAAGTTCTCACCCCTACTGAAATTACTAGACTGTGGAAGGTCAAGAGAGCCACTGGTTCACCTACACAACGGCACCGCTGGGTCTTATCGAATTCCTCACCCTTCTACCAAGGTGTCCTTTCAGCTTGGCAGAAGTTGTCGTATCTTTTGGGTCTCCAGACACGCCCATCGCCTTACATGCCGATTAAACTCCTCCCTTATTACATGCTTAATGGTTACTCAGATACATATAGTATGTGGTCACGGCTAGGGAAGCACACTATTGGAGATGTACTGACAAACAACTGTGTACCACATGAAAAAGATCTTCGGGAGTCATTTAGGTTGGATAGCTGGTCCACATTACACTATATCCACTTCAGCTTTTTCTGTAGGCAATTTCTGGAAATAACCCGCACTGCATACCTACCCTCCTGGTATGATGTCCTTTTGACAACAAATTCACCAGTGAAGAAAGCTCTTTCATTAATATACAATAAAACTCTGGAGGCTAACTCAGAGTCTACTTGGAAAAGGATATGGGCGCCCCTCTTGAGGCAACGGACAGAGTGGACATTCTCCGTCATTCCCATAGCTACTCTAGGTGCGTCCGTAACTCTTATAAACTTGTAACCCATTGGTATCGAGCCCCCGCTATTTTACATAAAATGGACCCCTCCTTCTCTCCTTATTGCTGGAGATGCCACGGGGACTTAGGCACGAATTACCACGTGTGGTGGACATGCTCGGAAATTGCAGAATTTTGGGAAACGGTGTCAAAGGACATACAGTCTATCTGTTCTATAAGTACTCCTTTGACTCCCAAGATAGTCCTACTGAACCTGCAAACTAAAGATTATCCTCTTTCCAAAACTTCGCTAGTTCCCCACCTAATAGCGTCAGCTAAGATCCTTGTCCCACGACATTGGCTCTCAACAGTTCCTCCGTCTAGAGGGGAGTCGATGGATAGATATGTAGATTTGAGGAGTTATCCAGCTGGGAAACTTTCACTCATGATAAATATCTTAAACAATGGGCTCCTTGGTTTGCCTGGTGTGGCTCCCACGGGTAAGACAACTCGTTACCTCTGCTTTTTCACCTGTTCTAGTCCGTCTACTATGGTCTCCAGACTGCCCCAACTAATTGGCCCCTATATATTGTAGATTGCCCATCCCCTTTTACTGTAGTAGGGAATTTTGTTCATCTGAATTCACCATACCAGCCGCAGTGATACTGTCTTGCCCCTTATTTATGTGATCCACGACTTGTGTGTCGTTTTAGTTTATTGTTTATTGTGTGTTTATTATATTGTTTAATTGTATAACTGATAGCCTGTCCAGATGTATCAGGCATATGACGAACAGGGAAATAACACTGCTTATGAGTTACTCTATTGCTGTGTTGTATGTACACAATCTGGAATGTATACCCTGTACTAACTTGTCCTGCCTCAATAAACAAAGATTTGAAAGAAAAGAAAGTGACACTGGTCAGATTTGCAAAAAATGGCAAAGTCCTTAAGGTGAAATAGGGCTGAGTCCTTAAGGGGTTAAGGACCCTAAGATTATCCATTTTTGCATTTTTGTTTTTCACTTCCTGCCTTCCCATCGTCCTAACTTTTTTATTTTTCCATTCACATAGCCTTATGAGGGCTTTTTATTTTTTGCGGGACAAGTTGTACTTTCTAATGGCACCATTTGGCTTGGCCTAACTTCTCAATAAGCTCATCCACTCAGGGCATAGGATACGCGTCAAACTTGGACACCTCATTCAGTTTGCGGAAATCGTTACAGAACCGCAATGTCCCGTCCGGCTTGGGTATTAAGACTATCGGACTGGCCTATTCACTTTTTGACTCCTCGATGACACCTAGCTGGAGCATTAGCTGCACTTCCTCCGCGATGGCTTGTCACCGAGCCTCAGGTACCCGGTACAGTTTTAACCAGACTTTTGCCTGAGGCTCAGTGACAATGTCATGCCGGATTATGGACGTGCGTCCACGGAGGTCCGAGAACACATTCGTGTTCCGACTAATGAACTCCCTGGCTTCTTGAGCCTGTTTAGAGGAGAGTCTGTCAGCAATTTTCACTGTGGCAGCCGCTTCCCTTGCTTCAGACAGAGGGGCTGAAACCGCTTCCTCTAGGAACCCTGGTCGTGGGCTGTCTTCGGTACAAGTTTCCCTATCTTTCCATGGTTTGAGCAGATTCACATGGTACACCTGCTCTGGCTTTCACCTCCCTGGCTAGGAACTTACTGTCCACGGTCAGTACCAGAACCAACACCTGGGTTAAAGTTCCGGACCTGAGCCTGCCTATTATAGACCCTACTCTGGGCTCACTGTGCTGCCTCCATATGCTCCCTAACCAGAGGTAACACGGTTTCCATCCGTCCTTGCATCTGGTTGACGTACTCAACAACACTTTTGTGCGGTGTGGGTTGTTGTTCCCACACCTCTTTGGCGACCAGACCGCGAGGGTGTCTGCCGTATAGCAGTTCGAAGGGCGAGAACCCAGTAGAGGCCCGGGGCACTTCTCGCACTGCGAACATGAGATGGGGCAGAAGAAGGTCCCAGTCCCTCCCATCCTTAGACACCACTCTTTTTAACATATTTTTTTGTGTTTTATTAAACCTCTCTACCAGGCCTTCCCTTTGCGGATGATACACAGACGTCCATAGCTGTTTTATGTGGAGCAACTTACAGAGTTCCCACATGACCTTGGACATAAATGGGGTCCCTTGGTCAGTCAGAACCTCCTTAGGCAGACCCACTCAAGAAAACATCTCCATTAACTCCTTAGCTATGAGTTTGGCTGATGTATGACACAGTGGCACTGCTTCCGAGTGGCGTAGTCGAGGACAACTAAGATGTGTTGGTGCCCTCTAGCGGACTTCGGAACTGGGCCTATGAGATCCATAGCAATTCGCTTGAATGGAACCTCAATAATCGGGAGAGGGACCAGGGGACTACGGAAATGTGGCTGGTTATCTGGCAGGTTGGGCAAGACTTGCAATACTCTTCCACCTCTCTGAACACACTGGGCAGTAGAACCGCTTTAGAATCTGTTCCTGCATTTTCTGATGGCCCAGGTGTCCCCCAAGAACACGTTGGTACGCCAACTCCAACATGAGCTTGCGATACACCTTGGGCACCAACAACTGTTCAATATGCTCACCCCGCAGTTGATTTACCTGGTACAGCATCTCCTGTTGAACCACAAAAAGGGGGAACATAGACTCAGCCCCCGGTTGTTGCGGCTCACCCTCAACTAGTACCACATTTTAGCAGGCTCGAGATAGAGTCGGGTCCTCGTGCTCTGCTGTACCAAAGTTATCTCTGGAGACGTTGAGGTCTGCCAACTCCGGACCCGGAGGCAAGTCCTCCACATCTCCCACCATCACACTTAGTGGGGTTGTCTCCCCCCTCTTCCACCGAAGTGGTGGTCACCCCTACCGCTGGCCCTTCGGACTCAGGTTCCCAGGGTTCTGGTCTCCTTCCTGAGCCGAGCCACTCTGCTAGGGTCACATCTGTCTCCCGGGTATCGGTAACTTTCGTATCCGGCCATAGTACAGGGAAACAGGGGAAGTCTCTCCCAATTATTAGTTCATAGTGCAACTTAGTGGCGATGGCCACCTCATTAGTCCACGTGCCGGCCACCGTGAGTAGTGACACCAAGGCGGTGGGATAGTCCTTTAAGTCTCCATGGATGCACACTACGCCTACTTTTCGGCTAGTATACTCGGCGGGCCGCACCATGGCAGCTCTTACCAAGGACACCAGGCTCCCTGAGTCCAGCAGCACCACTGCCAGAGTATCTCCCACTTGTACCTGGCACAGGTGAGTATTGTCTATTGTCTCTGGGTTACAGGATGCACACAGAATCCTGGCATACATTGAGGGTCGGTAGCCAAAGTTAGTGTACATGGGTTCACCCCGATGGGGACAGTCGGCCCTTGTGTCCAGGCTCCTGACACCTCCAGCAAACCACCAGGGCTGGGTCTGCAGGGGGTACGTCCTGGGCAGGTTTGGATGGGACACGCTGCCGGGCCTGGGGTTTGACTGGCCCCCTCCCAAAAGAACCCCCCCTGCAGATTTCTGGTGGCCTCATAGCGCTCCACCAGGTCGACCATTTCTAGGGCATTACCAGGAAACACCTGGCCGATCCAGTGCTGTAGAGGGCACGGCAAAGCCCTCCAGAACACATCCGCCAACAGGCGGTTCAGCATAAAAGTGGGACTCAGTACATCAGGCTGCAGCTATTTTTGCAGCCGGTGTAGCAGATTATAATACTGGGGTCGGGCGGGTTTATCCGGGTTAAATTCCCACTAACGCACTCGCTGGGCCCGGACCAATACATTCACCCCCAGTCTTGCCAGAATCTCACCTTTTACGGTCAGGTAATCGGCCGCTTGATCAGCTGGTAGGTCGAAAAACACCTGCCGGGGTCCAGATGCCAGGAACGGAGCGACAAACTCAGCCCATTGATCTCGGGGTAACTTCTCCCGCACGGCCACCTTTTCGAACACCGCCAGATACGTCTCAACGTCGTCCCATTGAGTCATCTTAAGGATCACCACATGAACAGCTTTCCAAGCATAGTGGACGTTCTGGGATGCTCCTGCTGCTTGTAATGCCATCACATGCTGTAATAGCAGCTGGTTGGTTTCCTGCTGCTGCTTCCCGTTGCTACAAGTTAGCCTCCACGACCGCCTCCATTTTGTCAGGTTACACGGGTCGTAACCTTGCCAGCTTAATATAGGACATACACTTTATCACGACCGGCGTACCGATCACATATGTGACGCAAAGAGAGGGAAAAGGAAGGCCCTGTCCAAGGGAGAGGGAAAGATGGTGACCCCTAACTCACCTTGAGGCTGGCACCTGACTGCCCTAGACGGGTTTCTCACCCGTACGCCGATCACGTGCCTAAACCCTGGCTTTCCCTAAGATGAGCCCTACGTAGTGAATAGGGCGGTGGGAACACTAGTCCGCACTACTAAGACTAAAGGGAAACACTAGGGAGAGGACAGACAATACGGACAAAACAAATAGTCCCAGGTGGGTGACAACAAACAACAAACAGGGATCCGGAGGGTAATGCTCTGGTACGACAACCAGGGATAACAGCAACTCAGCTCCAGTGGGTCAGTATAGAAGTCCAGGTAGGAAGCTCTATATCTGGCAACCAGAGAAGTGGGAGAGGGGAATATAAGGAGGTTGGGAGTGCCAGACAAGAAACAGCTGAGGATAAGAAGCTACGGATCCCTGAGTGAGACAAAAAGGATTGCAAGGCAAACACAGAAAGCTACCATTACAGTACCCACTTTCCACGAGGGGCCTCCGGACACTCAGGACCAGGTCTCAGGATGAGAGGCATGAAAAGCCCGAACTAACCTGTCAGCGTTTACCTCTGACGCTGGAACCCACATTCTTTCTTCGGGACTATAACCCATCCAATGCACCAGATATAAGAGAGTGGCGGACCCGACGTGAATCAACAATTTTGGATATTTTAAACTCTAGATTACCATCAACAATAACAGGAGGGGGTGGCAGCGGTGACGGTTCTAGAGGTGAAACATACTTTTTGAGTAACGACTTATGGAAGACGTTATGGATTTTAAAGGTTTGAGGTAGCTCCAGGCGAAAAGCCACGGGGTTAATGATGGCTACTTTTTTGTAATAGAAGTCGGTAATAAGTGATTTGGATTAATTAATACTTAACTTTTACTTTTTAATATAAAATAAATGAGATATATCCCTCAAATAGACACAAACTAAATACACGATGCCGTTTCCAAGGCCCCACAATCAACGAAGGGGGGATACACTTAGTGAAAACGGCAGCAAATGTGTCCACACTTGATTCAAATAGTGTCGGACACGAAGGGTAACAAATGCTGATATACACTAATACCCAGTCAATTGGATAGGGCAGCAATAATTAATGCCCTCACTCCATACAAAAAATGGAGCATGCGCACCAGGCGCTTTGCGCGATGTGATGACACGGTATAGGCATGTGAGTAACTGCAGAGCGTCTAGGCGGCGCATGCGTGCAATGATTACCAGGGTCCAAGGTCCGGCTTATGTAGAGGGATGCTTATGCCTGCGCTATAGCTATGATAAAACGCTGTGCAGGCGCATCTCTCTCACTAACTATGCAGTAACCTGAGATACGCTGCTACTTAACAAGGCATGATCATTTTTTATGCTGCCAAAAAGGAAAGGGGAAAAGGATTCCATAGTGTAAACTATATAGATGTATGCGTTTTACGCCAGATGTACACTGTGGACCTAAAAAGGACATTAAACGGGCATGATGTGAATACACATTCTATCCGTATATACAGGCATATTGATGTATAGGCACCGTATAGGAGTGCATCTATGGGCAACGGGACACATGTCCAAAGGATGCACATCCAGCTAACCCCGATATGGGTATATATTAATTTGTCAATGGTATTTCTTGCAGTTTTAATATTTTAATTTCCTGACTATGGCCAAACAAAGTGGGCCAGGGCAGGTAGTGGGCACTACATAAGGTATAGTCCATTCAGCCATGTTGCAAGGCATAGAAAGGGAATATGCAGGTGGTTTATTTTATTAGGTTTTTAGGGAGCACAAAAAACTTAGACTAAAATGTTATAAGAAGCAGCCAAAGTGAAGGTGTTCATTCAGGCCTTTAGGGGACACCGTATCAAGTTGGAAAGTCCAGCGTGCTTCCCGCTGCAATAGGAGATGATCCCAATCTCCCCCACGTACCGGTGGTGGGATTTTATCAATACCTATGGCTCTGATACAATTCGAGTCTCCACCATGATTGTCATTCACGTGTCGGGCCACTGGTGTATCACGTTCATTGGTGATATCACCAAGGTGTTACTCAAGACGCCTCGCAGCTCCCTTTTAGTCTTACCGACATATTCAAGTCCACACACGCATGTGATCTTATAGATAACACCGCGTGTGCGGCAATTAATGAAATCCTTGATAAAGGATTTCTGTAGGTTTGAACTAAAAAAGGTTTTACTGCTTTGTAGAATCTTGCAGGCCACACAGCCACTACACCTGTAACAGCCATTGATCTTACGATCCAACCATGTCGCTGATTGGGTGGCCGGGGTGTAGTGGCTGTGTACCAACATATCCCTGAGGCTACTCCCTCTCCTAAAGGTAATCTGTGGGTAGCTGAAGATGGTATTATTGATTTCAGGGTCCATCATTAAGACCAGCCAATGTCTACGGAGGATGTCCCTAATCTGTCCCGACGCATTGTCAAAAGTCGCGATAAGTAGGATCTTTTTCTCCCTCTCTTCCTTTTTGACTTTAGGTACCAGGAGATCGGACCACTTTGCTGACAGTGCGGCTTGATATGCCGGTTTAAGGACCTCATTAGCATATCCCCTATCGAGAAACCGATTTTGTAGGATTTTAGCTTGGTCGACGAACTCTGACTTGCTAGAGCAGTTGCGTCTGAGGCGCAGTACAGAGTTCGTCGACGTAGGCTTCCTAAAGATCGTAGTGTTAAGTTCGTTGGAAGTGCCTCTGGAGATTTTGACGTCCAGGAATGCTAAGTTATCTCTATTGGCTTCAGATGTGAAGCGTAATCCCACTTCATTAGAATTAAGTTGAGAGACAAAATGAAGGAAAGATTCCTTCGTACCATTCCATATGACAAAGATGTCGTCTATGTACCGCGCCCACATGAGAATGGGCCCGGTACATGACAACATCGTGTCACCAAAGACCATTGTGGCCTCCCACCAGCCCAGGAGCAGGTTGGCGTAGGATGGCACACAGGAACATCCCATCGCCGTGCCCCTGAGCTGGTGGTAGATCTTGGTGTTAAAAAGGAAGAAGTTATGTGTCAAAAGGAATCTCAGTAGTTTTAACACAAATTTGTTGTGTGTCCTGTACTGGGTACCTCTAGTGTTGAGATAATATTCAACCGCCATGAAACCCGCCTCATGGGGGATAGAGGAGTACAGGGCCTCAACGTCTATGCTACCCAGGATGCTGTTGTCCTCAATCATGATATCAATCTTCCGTAGGAGGTCCATGCTATCGCAAATATAAGATGGAAGACACAAGACAAAAGGCATTAAGATACGGTCTATGTAGATGCCGGCATTCTGGCACAAGCTATTGATCCCAGAAACTATTGGGCAACCTTTTACAGGGCTAGTTCCTTTATGGATTTTTGGGAGACTGTAGAATGTCGCCATGGTTGGCTTCCGTGGGCAAAGGAATTTGAATTCTTCTTCCGAGATGATTTTTTCTCCCTTCGCCTCGATCAGAATTCCTTTTAATTCTCCCAAAAAGACCACTGTGGGATTATGTGCAAGCACAATGTAATTGTTTCTGTCATTGAGTATTTTCTGGCATATATGAACATAGTCCATAGTATTAAGGATCACAGTGTTGCCGCCCTTGTCAGAGGGTTTAAAGGTAACACTGGGATCCCTTTTCAGGGACTGTATAGCATTCCATTCCTCAGCCGAATAATTACGGCTTGGGGGAGGAAGATCGAATATTTGCAAAGTCCCTGCAAACCAGCTGCAAAAAGACGTCCAGGCATGAAACTTCAGCTGCCGGTGGCATCTTCTTGCTGCTGTTTCTCAGGGAAATGAAAGGACCCTCTCCCTGATTTTCACTCGGGATGTCGGACAGGCCATTAGAGAAGTTTCACATCCTCAAACATATCCGGGGGAATACCCAAGTCCTGACAGGATCGCTTGTCCGCATGGAGGTGGAACTTATGCCACCGCAACTTGCGGATAGAGAGATGGAGGTCCTTGACCCATCCAAAGATGTCAAAGCGATGTGTCGGACAAAGGTAAGCCCCTTACTGAGGATTGTCATTTCTGTTGTCGTGAGGGGACGATGAGATAGATTAATTACCTCTGGGCCCCCTCTCCCTGAGTATTTGATCGATTTCTCAATGGGTATGGGTTGGTCTGTTATAAAAAAATCAGACGGATGGCCTGTGGGGTAGCCTCTACCTCTGCCTCCCCGTCCCCTCCCTCTTCTCTGAGTGTTTTTATATTTGCCTCGATTCGGTCTACTGGTCTGTTCGCTATCGGTCTCTGAGGTTGACAACTCAGAGATGATGTCTTTATGAGTTGTCCTCTCAGTGAGAACACAGTATGCTTTGTTCTCTTTAAATTCCGATAAATCTCGATTAAACTGTTGGAGTTTTCTTTCGCGTAGATAGAATTGGTATTTTTCAACTGTGGTCTGAAATAACTTCTCTTTATTTGAAAAGTCCGGGTCTGAAGAGAAGGATTGTTACATCAATCTGGTTTTTCAGCTTGTCACCTAAGCTCACTAGGGAGGCTTTTTCCTCCTCCAAAAGTAGTTTCATAAATTGCAGTGAGCTAGAGGTGGCAAGCTGCTCCCACTGGAAATTAAACCCCGTACTTCTCTGTTTAGGGACCGGAACTAACGAGATCCTCAGACCACGTGGAACTATACCATGTTTTATATAGTTCTCCAAACTCTGGACTTCCCACCAACTAGAAATATGGTCCTTGTATATTTTATTCAATTCCTTGAAGGCTGTTTTAAACGAAGGAGTAAATTGTTTTTGCACATATACTTTTTCTGAAAACACCTCTTTTGCCTCGTCCAGCCAAGAGTCAGTATTGAAGCCACATGTCAGGAAACCCGCTATACCATAAATTGTTATAATGAATCAAAGAAAATTGATATTCAGGTGTAATCACTCGCATGAGTCATAGAAGTCGGTAATAAGTGATTTGTATTAATTAATTCTTAAACTTTTACTATTTAATATAAAATAAATGAGATACAGGGAGTGCAGAATTATTAGGCAAGTTGTATTTGAGGATTAATTTTATTATTGAACAACAACCATGTTCTCAATGAACCCAAAAAACTCATTAATATCAAAGCTGAATATTTTTGGAAGTAGTTTTTAGTTTGTTTTTAGTTTTAGCTATTTTAGGGGGATATCTGTGTGTGCAGGTGACTATTACTGTGCATAATTATTAGGCAACTTAACAAAAAACAAATATATACCCATTTCAATTATTTATTTTTACCAGTGAAACCAATATAGCATCTCAACATTCACAAATATACATTTCTGACATTCAAAAACAAAACAAAAACAAATCAGTGACCAATATAGCCACCTTTCTTTGCAAGGACACTCAAAAGCCTGCCATCCATGGATTCTGTCAGTGTTTTGATCTGTTCACCATCAACATTGCGTGCAGCAGCAACCACAGCCTCCCAGACACTGTTCAGAGAGGTGTACTGTTTTCCCTCCTTGTAAATCTCACATTTGATGATGGACCACAGGTTCTCAATGGGGTTCAGATCAGGTGAACAAGGAGGCCATGTCATTAGATTTTCTTCTTTTATACCCTTTCTTGCCAGCCACGCTGTGGAGTACTTGGACGCGTGTGATGGAGCATTGTCCTGCATGAAAATCATGTTTTTCTTGAAGGATGCAGACTTCTTCCTGTACCACTGCTTGAAGAAGGTGTCTTCCAGAATCTGGCAGTAGGACTGGGAGTTGAGCTTGACTCCATCCTCAACCCGAAAAGGCCCCACAAGCTTATCTTTGATGATACCAGCCCAAACCAGTACTCCACCTCCACCTTGCTGGCGTCTGAGTCAGACTGGAGCTCTCTGCCCTTTACCAATCCAGCCACGGGCCCATCAAGACTCACTCTCATTTCATCAGTCCATAAAACCTTAGAAAAATCAGTCTTGAGATATTTCTTGGCCCAGTCTTGACGTTTCAGCTTGTGTGTCTTGTTCAGTGGTGGTCGTCTTTCAGCCTTTCTTACCTTGGCCATGTCTCTGAGTATTGCACACCTTGTGCTTTTGGGCACTCCAGTGATGTTGCAGCTCTGAAATATGGCCAAACTGGTGGCAAGTGGCATCTTAGCAGCTGCACGCTTGACTTTTCTCAGTTCATGGGCAGTTATTTTGCGCCTTGGTTTTTCCACACGCTTCTTGCGACCCTGTTGACTATTTTGAATGAAACGCTTGATTGTTCGATGATCACGCTTCAGAAGCTTTGCAATTTTAAGAGTGCTGCATCCCTCTGCAAGATATCTCACTATTTTTGACTTTTCTGAGCCTGTCAAGTCCTTCTTTTGACCCATTTTGCCAAAGGAAAGGAAGTTGCCTAATAATTATGCACACCTAATATAGGGTGTTGATGTCATTAGACCACACCCCTTCTCATTACAGAGATGCACATCACCTAATATGCTTAATTGGTAGTAGGCTTTCGAGCCTATACAGCTTGGAGTAAGACAACATGCATAAAGAGGATGATGTGGTCAAAATACTCATTTGCCTAATAATTCTGCACGCAGTGTATATCCCTCAAATAGACACAAACTAAATACACGATGCCGTTTCCAAGGCCCCACAATCAACGAAGGGGGGATACACTTAGTGAAAACGGCAGCAAATGTGTCCACACTTGATTCAAATAGTGTCGGACACGAAGGGTAACAAATGCTGATATACACTAATACCCAGTCAATTGGATAGGGCGGCAATAATTAATAAATGCTGGCACCATGGGTACGTGGAATAGCTGGATACACAATACCGCTTTCCCCAAGATAAGAAAGCTGAGGGGGACACGGTAGCGGCAACAGTTGTATCCTCACTTGTGTGTCAAGTATGGGACACTATCGGTAGCAAAAACAATTGTGTACTGGTACCTAGGCCGCACAATGATTCCACATGTGGGTGAAGGAAACTAGATACAAACTACCGCTCTTCCGCTGTCCCAAATTGAAAAAGGGACCGTGAGAGAACGGCAACTGCTGTGTCCTCACTGATTCGTGGAGAGTGGGACACTATAGATGGCAACTGCAGATATGCACTAGTACCTAGACCACACAGAAACTGGGGTATCAGCAGTGATATATGTCAACACCCCAGACACTAATGGCAAACAACATATAATACAGACAAGTGTTTCACAGCATGAACAAAAATGCACTACGACACACGACTACTTTTTTGTAAGGACCAATGAACCTAGGACCCAGTTTCCAAGAGGGAACCTTTAACTTAATATTCCTAGTAGATAACCACACAGTCATTCACTCCTAGGTCTGGACCTGGCGACCGTTTCTTATCAGCCATGCATTTATATTTACCTCCCATATTTTTCAAGTTAGCTTGCACTTTCTGCCATACAGATGAAAGATGACGAAAACCATTCCTCTTCGGGAACCCCAGAAGACCCCCCCCTCTTTGAAAGTACAGAATTGGGGATGAAAACCATATGCACCAAGAAATTGTGACTTGCCAGTGGATTCCTGACGGCGATTATTTATAGCAAACTCGGCTAACGGTAAATATGACCACACCTCTTGGTTTTCAGACACAAAACACCTTAGGTATGTCTCAAGGTTTTGGTTGGTACGCTCAGTCTGAGGGTTTAGTAAGATTGCAGCGTGCACCTGTCTTTGCTATTACGCTCAGTCTGTCCATTCGACTGAGGATGGAAAGCTAAAGAAAAGGACAAAGGTACCCCCAAACGGGAACAAAAAGCTTTCCAAAACTTAGAAATAAACTGGGTTCCCCGATCCAAAACAATCGGAAGGGACCCCGTGAAGCTTCACGATTTCACTGATGAATATCTGAGCAAGAGTCTTAGCATTAGGTAGTGCGGGTAACGCAATAAAGTGTACCATTTTGCTAAACCTGTCCACTACTACCAAGATAACTGTTTTACCCGCAGACAAAGGTAAGTCAGTGATAAAATCCATTGACAGATGTGTCCATGGCCCATTGGGAATGACAAGTGGCAATAAAGACCCTGCAGGACGTGTATGAGAGACTTTAGCGCGTGCATAAGTAGAACAAGTAGACACAAAATCCATTACATCCTGACGCAACCATGGCCACCAAAAATGACGAGACAATAGCTCCAAGGTTGCTTTACTACCCGGGTGCCCAGCAAGTGCCGAATTATGATGTTCCTTTAATGATTCGAGACGCAGGTTTAACAGTACAAACAATTTCTCTGAGGGACAAGAGACCGGGGCGTCCCCCTGGGCCTCTAACACCTTCCCCTCCAGAGGAGAGTGTACAGAGACAACCACTCCTCTTTGTAGAATGGGTACCGGATCACCCACATTACCCCCTCCAGTCTAAAAAGTGACGCCATTCTTCAAACGCTAGTTTAATAGCTAATAGTTCCCTATTGCCAATATCATAGTTCTTCTCCGCTGCAGATAGTTTTTTAGAAAAGAAAGCACAAGGACGCCATTTGCCAGGAGACGGACCCTGAGACAGTACAGCCCCCACTCCCACCTCTGACGCATCTACTTCAACAATAAAAGGCTGGAAGACATCAGGTTGAATTAGTACCGGTGCCGAGGTAAACCTCTCTTTTAAAGAGGAAAATGCCATTTTGGCGGCGTCAGACCATATAGAAAAATCAGTCCACTTGCTAGTCATGTCAGTAAGGGGTTTGACAATCACAGAATAGTTTTTAATGAATTTTCTATAGAAATTTGCGAAACCCAAAAAACGTTGCAGTGCTTTAAGGTTCTCAGGAAGATCACAATCTAGAATTGCCTGGACTTTCCTAGGATCCATACGGAAACCTGAAGCAGATAATAGATATCCAAGGAACTGTATTTCCTGAACTGCGAAAACACACTTCTCAATTTTCGCATATAATTTATTCGTCCGTAGGACCTGCAGTACCTGTCTGACATGTACCTCGTGTGTCTTCAGATCAGACGAGTAAATTAAAATATCATCTAGGTATATCACCACAAACCTGACGATAAGATGACAAAAAATATCATTAATGAAATGTTTGAAGACAGCGGGAGCATTGGTCAGACCGAAAGGCATGACTAGATTTTCATAATGCCCCTCCGGGGTGTTAAAGGCTGTCTTCCACTCATCCCCTTCCTTGATACGAATCAGATTGTAGGCCCCCCTAAGATCAAGTTTGGAGAACCACCTAGCACCCGCAATCTGATTAAACAGGTCAGGAATGAGAGGAAGAGGGTATGGGTCTCGGATGGTTATCCGGTTTAGTTCGCGGAAATCTAGGCAAGGACGCAGGCCCCCATCTTTCTTTTTAACAAAGAAAAACCCTGCAGCACGGGTGACGAAGAGGGTCTGATGTGTCCCTTAGCCAAGCTCTCGGAGATATAATCTTTCATGGTTTGTCTCTCGGGACCCGAAAGATTATATAACCTGGTCTTGGGTAATTTCACACCGGGAATCAGGTTAACCGGGCAATCATAAGGACGGTGAGGTGGTAACTTCTGACACCCCTTTTCAGAGAAAACGTCCTCAAAAGTCCGAAACAAAATTAGGTAGAGTAGCTATGGAGGCGACTAAGCAATTGCTATTTAAGCAATTTTCTCTGCAATGCTCACTCCACTCCAATATCTCCCTGGCCTGCCAATCCACCACTGGATTGTGCGCTACCAACCAGGGAAGACCCAATACCACAGGAGTGGGAAGGCCCTCCAGAACATAACATGAAAGATACTCGTTATGGTGGTCCCCTACCCGAAGGTGTAAGTTATGGACAATATGAGTAAGGTTTCTCTGAGACAGAGGAGCAGAGTCGATAGCGAAAATGGGAATAGGTCTCTGTAGCGTACAGAAAGACAAACCCATAGTCTGGGAAAACTGGGCATCTATCAAATTTACGTATATAGGTGAACAGGGCACTCAAGGATAGCTGGGACCGTGTATTTTAAGCAAAGATGAGCTTTATTGATAATATAAATATATTTGATGCATAAAACAATCAAGAATGCAGTAGAATAAATAGGTTATTAACAAATAAATATAATGAATATTCGACAGAGCAAAGGCTATTATTCGATTAATCAGCAAATATTCAATAGTCCAATATTGTAAATCTTGGATCCAATGATTGTGAACATCCAAAGACTTGTTTGCAATAAGTCTATTCGTTTTTTACTTTCATATTGAGACAACAGTCATATGCTTTGCAGTTATTCAAATAGTCGCGGCGGCGTCCCGCCAAAGCGACGTGAATGGCAGCAACTCACTGCTGAAAAGCTTGCAAGCGAATTAAGTCCATTACCTTTGTATCGACCAAGTGTTCGTCCGAAATAATCACAAGAGCCTTCTAGTGTACTTACTCCCAGGATCTGCCTTTAGATATTTGTAGCAGTATTCAATCAGGAGATTAAAGCCGGCTCTCTGTTCGGTTATGGTCGATTTAATGGTAAGGTAGGTTTTTCAGTACAAAGATGGGGTGTAGCACCAGACGCGTTTCGGGGTCCAACCCCTTCCTCAGTGGTATGCTTCACCCCATCCATAACCCCTCTTTTATACTGGATGTTACTTGTTTAACTTGGTCTCAATCCAATCTTCATTTCCTGTCTGTCGGTACTCAGGTGTTCCACATTGTATCACAATCACAAAGAGAGATGTCAGATGTGGAAACTAAAAAATACTTTTGCTGACTTTTGCAATACATCATATTTCTGCAATTTCACCCAGTTATATACTTTAAATTTCTACATCCATTGATGCAAAAAACGCATCTGGACACCATGCCTTTTTACTGCGGTTTCCATGCGTTTTTCGCATTTTCACTTAAATAAAGGTACATATTGCCCATCAACAATATATATTAATTTTAAAACATTTAGAACAATATCAAATACCATTTCTGTCTGTGATACTCTGGTATTCCACATTGTATCACAATCACAAAAAGAAATGTCATATATGGAAAATAAAAAATAAAATGTCATATGTGGAACCTAAAAAATGCTTTTGCTGGCTTTTGCAATTCATCACATTTCTGCAATTTCACCCAGTTATATACTTTAAATTTCTGCATCTATTGATGCAAAAAACGCATATGGACACCATGCGTTTTTTTGTTTGTTTTTTTTTTTGTTTTTTTTTGTGCATTTTCACTTAAATAAAGGCACATATTGCCCATCCACAATATATATTAGTTTTAAAACATTAAGAACAATATCAAATACCACTAAAAGTCTCTATTACAACTTTAAAAGGGAAATATAGACAGGATTATAATCTACCAAATGACTCCTAAATAAATATGTTAAAATGCACAAATTCTATAAAACTGTCAATATAGACATAAAAGATATAAAAATGATTCATGTTAATACGAGGGATGTGTTAGGGGGGGCGCCCACGTCTAGAGGAAAAACCGACTGTAATATAAACAGTCAGTTAAACGTCGAAACGTCGGCGCCCACCAATTACTTATAAGAATCCAAAGAGTTCAAACTCTGCATTGAGTCCTCTTGGTATCAGAGTATCGAATTCAAAGATTCGCTTGGTTTCAAGTCTCGACATCCTTTCAATATGGTTGCCACCTCTCCATTCTTTCTCCACTTTATCAATGGCTAAAAACCTCAAACCTGAGGGATCCTGATTATGTGTAATTTTAAAGTGGTATGATAGCGAATGGTTCTCAAATCCCTTCCGTATATTATTTATATGCTCCGAAATACGTTTTTTTAAAGATCTTTTAGTTCTGCCTATGTATAATAATTTACACGGGCATTCCATAGCGTAAATAACATTCTCTGAATTGCACGTTAGACAATCCTTTATTAGATGACGATGATTGTTATTAATGGACACCAATTCGTTGGTTCTTTTTTGGAAAGATGTTAGTTTGCAGTTCCTACAGGTACCACACCTAAAAAAGCCCTGTAGACCTATCCAACTTGAAATGGTGGATTCCCTATTTAATTGTTTTTTCACCGTAGGGGCCACTTTTATACTTAAATTAGGTGCCTTTGTAAAGGTGATTTTTGGATTTACCGGCATTAATTCCTATAATCTTGTCCTTTTGTAACAAATGCCAATGTTTGGTCACAATTTGGTGTATTTTTTTATAATCGTCACTAAAGGGCAAGATTAAACGTAATATTTCTTGGGGAGGGTCCACAGATTGTGTCTTCTCCCCAAAAAAGGATTTCCTATCCATATTGTTAACTTGCTCCAATGCTTTATCCAAAATTCCTGTGGGGTAGTTCTTCTCCAAAAATTTATCTCTCATCTCGTCAACCTCCAACTTATATTGGGTTTCCAATGTGCAATTCCTCTTAATTCTTCGGAATTGTCCTTGTGGGATATTTGATAACCAGCTAGGCAGGTGACAACTGTTAAATAAGATGTAACTGTTTTTGGCGGTAGGTTTAATGAAAGTACTGCATACTATATCTTGATTCGCGATGCCAATATTCAAGTCCAGGTATTCTACTTTTTCCTGGCTTGTTACCCCTGTGAATTTAAGGTTTCTATCATTAGAATTAATATCTTTCAAAAATAATTGTAGACTCTCATTACCACTTTGCCAAACAAACAGGATGTCATCAATATAGCGTTGCCAGAGCACCAGGTCCGTCCCCAGCTTGGGCTGTATGATCTGCCGTTCCCACTCTGCCATAAACAAATTGGCATAGCTGGGGGCGAACCTGGTGCCCATGGCGGTCCCCTGTGTTTGTAAGTAAAAATTCCCCTCAAAATTAAAATAATTGTGATTTAAAATGAAGTCTATCCCTTCAATTATAAACTCAATTTGTTCCACTCCTAGTCTACCTTCCAATGTAAGTTGGGACCTAACAGCCTGTTTGCCCTTATCATGCTCTATTATTGTATATAGAGATTGTATATCCAAGGATCCCATAATCCAGGTGTCCTTAAATTTCAATTTCTCCACTATTTGAATAATTTGTGTGGTGTCTTTTGTATATGACTCTATTTTTTGAACCCTGGGCTGCAACATTTGATCTATATACTGAGATAAATTTGACGTAAGGGATCCTATTCCTGACACTATAGGTCGGCCTGGAGGATTTTCTTGGTCCTTGTGTACTTTTGGTACACAATAAAACATAGGTATACGCGGAGTTTTATTCAATAAAAATTTGTGTTCCTCATCTGTTAAAAGTCCTTTCTTATATCCTCTATTACAAAATGCTAAAAGTTCTAAATAAAATCGGTTAGTAGGATCACTTGGTAGTCTACAGTATGTATTTGTATCCTGTAACTGTCTGAGACATTCTGTGTTATATTTCTGAATGTCCTGGATCACAATGGATCCTCCCTTATCCGCTGGACGTATTACTATATTTCCCTCTTTCTGTAAAGTTTTTAGAGCTTTTATTTCATCATTTGTCAAATTATTCCGTCTATATTTGGTGCTATTCTTTATTTTCCGTATATCGCTTTCTACGCATTTTTTAAAACTTGCCATTTCGTGACTGATCTCGTTTCTTGGGTATTTCTTGGACCTATTTTTACAAGTTGTATGTACATATTGGTCACCATTATCGATATCTCTTGTAACTGGATTTTTAAGGAAATACTTTTTAAGGCACAAACGCCTTATAAACTTCTCCACCCCTATAAACGTATCAAATTTGTTAAGGGTGATTGTGGGGGCAAATTTCAGACCCTTATTCAATAGTTGTTTTTGAGATTCTGTGAGGGTTGTAGAGCTCAAATTAATAATAGAATCATTTTCTATTGGCTCTTGATTTATCTGCGGTGCCCCCTTTTTCTTCCTTCCTCCTCTCCGTATTTTGGTCTGTCTCCCTCGTACGATTTTATCCTTTTTGGGTAATAAGGTTGTTGATAGTGATTCTGCTGTGCAGTGTAGTGTTCCTGATGAGGGACGTGATGGCGTTGTGATTTGTCTACTTGTTGGTGATATGGTATATGAAATGTTTGAGGCCTGTTCCTCAAATTGTATTGATGGTCCCCCTGGTGATTGGTATTGTGTATTTGTGATTCTTCTTGTTGTGGTATGTGTCTTGTCCGTGTCCTGTGGTGTGGTGGGGTCCTGTCTAAAAAAACCTGCCTCTCTTCAAGTGCTTCAAACCGATTATGTGTTGGTATTGTGTATTTATTCAAATTATGTGGCCTTTCTCTACTCACCACATCCTGTGATTCCTCTAATATTGTCCCTATATTTACAGTGTCTATATTTGTGTTTTCATTAGTGATTAAATTTTGCCCATTTTTAGGTATAAAATGTAACTTTTTAATTTTCTTTTCCATTATATCTTGCTCTACTTTATCAAGATTATTACATAATTTAGATTGCCAATAATTATATTCATCATTTTTAGGCAATTTGCCCATAATTATTTTCATCTCATTAATTTTATCTGTAACATCACTCAATATTTCTTTCCTCCTTTTCATGATCAGCTCTACTAGGGAAAGGGAGTATTGGTGAAGCAATTTGTCCCATCTATCAAATTTACTCCTGCTCCACTGTCTAGGAAGAAAGAAATAGTCTCTGTCTTAACACCAAAAACAACAACCGCTGGCAACACAAATTGAGATGTTCGTATGAAGGAAACGTATACCCCCCGGATGACATCCTCCACACAGCCTGGGGTTAGTAGTTTTCCGACGGTCTTTTGTTTTTGAGTATGGAAGGACAAACATTAATGAAATGACCCCTCCCCACAGAAAAAACAAACCCCACGCCTACGGCGAGCCTCAGGAGGACGGGCCTGACGAGTAGTTCCTCCTAGCTGCATAAGCTCGTCTAGGTCCGTACAGACTAGCTGCTGCTTGGGAGGGGTTACTAATTGCTCAGGATCTTTCAATCTGTCCCTAAGACGTCTATCTATTCTGATAGAGAGGGACATAACAGCATCAAGGAAAAAGGGGGTCTCATCCTTAACCCTTTCGGATAACCCAGAGCAAAACTGACTCCTGAGAGCCAGATCGTTCCACTGGGTATCTGTAGCCCACCTACAGAACTCTGAGCAATACTCCTCTGCTGGCCGCTCTCCCTGTAGGAGTCTCCATAATTTAGACTCAGCCAGGGCGACTCGGTCAGGGTCATCATATATGAGACCCAAAGCCCCAAAAAATTCCTCCACAGACCGGAGAGCTGGAGAATCAGTGGGTAAAGAGAACGCCCAGGATTGCGGGTCCCCCTGAAGCAGGGAAATAACAATCCCCACCCGCTGTTCTTCATTACCAGAGGAGTAGGGGCGCAGCCTAAAATATAACTTACAGACCTAACGGAACGTCACAAATTTGTCCCTTCCCCCAGAAAATCTGTCAGGAAGAACAACCTTGGGTTCCGGAGCAACCTGGTTACCCATAGCAACTGCAGGACTTGCGGTCTGCTGCAATTGCTGCTGGAGGACCGACGCCTTCAATTCTGCACCTCCAAAGACAGGCCTTGAAGTTGCTTTGTCAAAGCGGCAATAGGATCCATGCTGGATTCTAAATAGGCAGAAGAGAAAAAAAATATATAAATAATTTCATTTATTTAAAAAATAAAATAAAATAAGGGCCAGATATAATATCACGACCGGCATGCCGATCACATACGTGACACAAAGGGAGGTTAAAGGAAGGCCCTGTCCAAGGGAGAGGGAAGGATGGTGACCCCTAACTCACCTTGAGGCTGGCACCTGACTGCCCTGGCGTCCCTAGACGGGTTTCTCACCCGTACGCCAATCACGTGCCTAAACCCTGGCTTTCCCTAAGATGAGCCCTACGTAATAAATAGGGCGGTGGGAACACTAGTCCACACCACTAACATTAAATGGGAAACACTAGGGAGAGGACAGACAATACTGACAAAACAAATAGTCCCAGGTGGGTGACAACAAACAACCAACAGGGATCCGGAGGGTAATGCTCTGGTACGACAACCAGGGATAACAGCAACTCAGCTCCAGTGGGTCAGTATAGAAGTCCAGGCAGGAAGCTCTATATCTGGCAACCAGAGAAGTGGGAGAGGGGAATATAAGGAGGTTGGGAGTGCCAGACAAGAAACAGCTGAGGAGAAGAAGCTACAGATCCCTGAGTGAGACAAAAAGGATTGCAAGGCAAACACAGAAAGCTACCATTAAGTAACAGCTCTATCTTTAGACAGAGCGCGCAGCCACCCGCTGCAACTTCCTGACCCTGGGTATAACGGAGTCAGACGTGGCTCTTGACACCCTCGTGACATACTTGTTCCCAGGGGAAAAAAAAACTTTTTGGCCTTCAGGCCTGCCTCACTGCGTTTGCCCGCATCCGACACCAGATGTGTTTATTCGCTCTGTTAGGCAGCTTAGCAGACGCAGTATAGAGGCAATCACAAAGTCTTTAACTTAAATAGTTCAGTGTTTATTCACACAGAAGGCACAACAAAATAACAGTTCACCGTGTTTGTGTATGTTCACACTATGGACAGTCCACAGAATACAAATGTTCACCTTGTTAGCGGTTTTTCATCAGCCATCCACAGCAGGCTTTAGGGGGCCTATTTTCCAGCAATGCATCTCTCAGCCCTTGAGCACGGCACACCTCATGCAGATCCCAAAACCACAGAGTCTCCAGAGCTTCACTGTGAAATGGAGGATAATCCACACCCAGCTGAGACTGCTGGCTGGGTTTTTATATCCCAAACCAAAACCCGGCCTGGAACATGGGGAGAAGCCACCCAACCTGCACTTTGGCTGCTCCCAGTAAGAGCCGGCCCGGATCGGCTCTACAGCCATACTAAATAAATAGTGTCAGTCAGCACTAACTGCCGCTGACACTTTAAATTACCGGCTCTTACACTGTACCACATAAAAGGTTAGTATATAAAATGAGAATGCTCGGACTGGGAGAAAACGTCTGTATGTGGGTAAGTAACTGGCTCAATGATAGAAAACAGAGGGTGGTTATTAACGGTACACACTCAGATTGGGTCACTGTCACTAGTGGGGTACCTCAGGGGTCAGTATTGGGCCCTATTCTCTTCAATATATTTATTAATGATCTTGTAGAAGGCTTGCATAGTAAAGTATCAATTTTCGCAGATGACACTAAACTGTGTAAAGTAATTAACATGGAAGAGGAGAGAATACGGCTGCAGATGGATCTGGATAGATTGGAGGCTTGGGCAGATAAGTGGCAGATGAAGTTTAACACTGACAAAAGTAAAGTTATGCACATGGGAAGGAATAATGCAAGTCACCCGTACATATTAAATGGTAAAACACTCAGTAACACTGACATGGAAAAGGATCTTGTAATTTTAATAAACAGCAAACTAAGCTGCAAAAACCAGTGTCAGGCAGCTGCTGCCAAGGCCAATAAGATAATGGGTTGCATCAGAAGGGGCATAGATGCCCACGATAACAACATAGTCCTACCACTTTACAAATCGCCAGTCAGACCACACATGGCGTACTGTGTACAGTTCTGGGCTCCTGTAAACAAGGCAGACATAGCAGAGCTGGAGAGGAGGGCAACTAAAGTAATAACTGGAATGGGTCAACTACAGTACCCTGAAAGATTATCAAAATTAGGGTTATTCACTTTAGAAAAAAGACGACTGAGGGGAGATCTAATTAATATGTATAAATATATCAGGGGTCAGTACAGAGATCTATCGCATCATCTATTTATCCCCAGGACTGTGACTGTGACGAGGGGACACTCTCTACGTCTGGAGGAAAGAAGGTTTGTAGACATAGAAAAGGATTCTTTACGGTAAGAGCAGTGAGACTATGGAACTTTCTGCCTGAGGAGGTGGTGATGGTGAGTACAATAAAATAATTCAACCATGGGTTGCTAGATCGCCGCAAGCACATCCGCAATACCCAGTCCCCATAGCTCTGTGTGCTTTTATTGTGTAAAAAAAATGATTTGATACATATGCAAATTAACCTGAGATAAGGCCTGTCCCTGACTCATCTCAGGGACAGGACTCATCTCAGGTTAATTTGCATATGCATCAAATCGGTTTTTTTACACAATAAAAGCACACAGAGCTATGGGGACTGGGTATTGCGGATCTGCTAGTGGCCATCTAGCAAACCATGTCCTCAGCTCTATACACAAAATCCTGGTGACAGGTAGAGATGTCGCGAACATAAAATTTTCCATTCGCGAACGGCGAACGCGAATTTCTGCAAATGTTCGTGAACGGGCGAACCGCCATAGACTTCAATAGGCAGGCGAATTTTAAAACCCACAGGGACTCTTTCTAGCCACAGTAGTGATGGAAAAATTGTTTCAAGGGGACTAACACCTGGACTGTGGCATGCCGGAGGGGGATCCATGGCAAAACTCCCATGGAAAATTACATAGTTGACGCAGAGTTGGATTTTAATACATAAAGGGCATAAATCACCTAACAATACAATTTTTTTTTGAACAACGTGCTTTAAAACATCCAGTGTGTGTATACGATCAGGTATGATGTTGTATCGATCAGGTAGTGTAAGGGTTACGCCCGCTTCACAGACATTGACAGACCAAACTCCCCTTTTAATGCACCGCAAACAACCGCAAACAGTCAATTTGCCCAACCGCAAACTCACCATTTGTACAAGGTTGGATACCAAGCTAGCCATGTCCCGTTGATGTCATTGAAGGTTTCTTCCTCCACCCAGCCACGTACAACACCAAGGGTCCCGGAAAGGTGAATTGAATTGATTTTTCGAACAGGGAGATGGTTAAAAAAACGCTGGCTCCCTCCCCTTTGTTTGAATCCACGGTCACTGCGTCTGTGCCGTGCAATTTACTGTCCCACCTGATATGAGTGCTATTTTCTGTAGTTCTCTCCTCTCATCAGTTTAATCCCTGTTACGTCCCCAATCTGGGGTCCATTTATTAAATTGATTTTTCGAATGGGGAGATGGTTAAAAAAACGCTGGCTCCCTCCCCTTTGCTTGAATCCACGCCACGGTCGCTGCGTCTGCGCCGTGCAATTTACTGTCCCACCAGATATGAGTGGTATTTTCTGTAGTTCTCTCTTCTCAGCAGTTTAATCCCTGTTACGTCCCCAATCTGGGGTCCATTTATTAAATTGATTTTTCGAACGGGGAGATGGTTAAAAAAAAGCTGGCTCCCTCCCCTTTGTTTGAATTTACGCCACGGTCACTGCGTTCTGCGCCGTGCAATTTACTGTCACACCCGATATGAGTGCTATTTTCTGTAGTACTATTCTCATCAATTTAATCCCTGTTACGTCCCATATCAGGGTGGGATTGCCTTTTGTGAAAAAAAATTTAGGCCGGGTACCTTCGACTGCCTTCACAGTGACAGACCAAACTCTGATACACCAAACTGAATTGATTTTAGGAACCGGGAGATGGAAAAAGCAGCTTGGTCGGTCCTTTTACTCCCAAGTTGGGGCACTGCGCGTGCACGGAGCAATGTGCTGTGACACCCTATATGAGTGGTGTCTTAGGCTACTTTCACACTAGCGTCGGGGTTCCGCTTGTGAGCTCCGTTTGAAGAGTCTCACAAGCGGCCCCGAACACATCCGTCCAGCTACCAATGCATTCTGAGTGGATGCGGATCCGCTCAGAATGCATCAGTCTGGCAGCGTTCAGCCTCCGCTCCGCTCAGCAAGCGGACACCTGAACACTGCTTGCAGCGTTCGGGTGTCCGCCTGGCTGTGCGGAGGCAAACGGATCCGTCCAGACTTACAATGTAAGTCAATGGGGACGGATACGTTTGAATTTGACACTATATGGCTCAATTTTCAAACGGATCCGTCCCCCATTGACTTTCAATGTAAAGTCTGGACGGATCCTTCTGAAGCTACTTTCACAATTTTTTTCTACAATATAATGCAGACGGATCCGTTCTGAACGGATCCCAAGTCTGCATTATATGAGCGGATCCGTCTGGGCAGACCCCAGACGGATCTGCTCTGAACGCAAGTGTGAAAGTAGCCTTAACTAGTACTATTCCTATCAGTTTAATCCCTGTTACGTCCCCTATCCGGGGACGTGTGTCGAATTGATTAACCATTGTCGAATTAACGAACCATTACGACATCCTGGAATAATTTAGTTCTGAGCTTTGTACTTGCCTTGTATTGGAATTGATGGGGATTTTTTAAATTGTCTGCATTATTTCTAATAAACTATTAAGAGACTTTATTATGATTTTTTTATTTTATGTATTAAAAACCCACCCATACAACTTAAAAAAATAAAAAAAATTTTTTTTAGTTTTTTCTATGAAACATTATGCAGCCGATCGCTTTTGGTCTGATCATAATGAAGCAACGGCCTTATCATCTGGGGTGTGGCAACATTGCCAACACACTCAGAGGTGATGATTGCTTCATTGTGATACGCAAGCCCCTTCACCACAACCAGGTAACGATCACGAAGGGGAATTGACACTTGTATGTGCTTTTTTTTTTGGTTTTGTTTTTGCAGCCACAGTGCAGCACCAGAGGCCAGAAAAATTTATGTTTTCAAGGCAGAAAGGTGACTAAAACATTGCGGCTTGAACTCTAGTTGGTGGCAGAGAATTCACGAAAGTCATCCGGTATGCAGACATTAAATACAGCAGCGTGGGGACCATTTTGAGGCCAAGGCATGTCATCAGGCCTTTTGTTAGTCAAACGTATCCCCCACTGTCAGTCCCTTCGGGATCCATGCCTCATTCATCTTAATGAAGGTGAGGTAATCCACACTTTTTTGACCGAGGCGACTTCTTTTGTCAGTGACAATGCCTCCTGCTGCACTGAAGGTCCTTTCTGACAGGACACTTGAAGCGGGGCAGGCCAGAAGTTCTATCACAAACTGGGATAGCTCAGGCCACAGGTCAAGCCTGCACACCCAGTAGTCAAGGGGTTCATCGCTCCTCAGAGTGTCGATATCTGCAGTTAAGGCGAGGTAGTCTGCTACCTGTCGGTCGAGTCGTTCTCTAAGGCTGGATCCCGAAGGGCTGTGGCGATGTGTAACGTAACGTGGCAAAAAAATTCCCAGCTCTGCAGAGGCTGTCCTAGCACCCCGGTCATACAAATACTCGTTGACAGCTTTTTCTTGTTGGAGCAGGCGGTCGAACATTAGGAGTGTTGAATTCCAACGTGTCGGGCTGTCGCAAATCAAGCGCCTCACTGGCATGTTGTTTCGGCGCTGAATGTCTGAAAAGTGTGCCATGGCCGTGTAGGAACGCCTGAAATGGCCACACACCTTCCTGGCCTGCTTGAGGACATCCTGTAAGCCTGGGTACTTAGACACAAAGCGTTGTACGATGAGATTCAACACCTGTGCCATGCACGGCACATGTGACAGTCAGCCACTGATCCACCTGTGCGTTCAGGGCGGACAGGAGTGCTGATCCGGTGTGGCTCTCTGCTTTCAGGCAAGTCAACCCCAAGACAGCGTGACACTGTCGTATCCGGGATGTGGAATAGCCCCTGGGGAGCTGAGGGGATTCAGTTGATGTGCAGCCAGACACCGCAGCAGAAGAGGACTCAGCCAAGGAGGTTATGGAAGAGGATGGAGTAGGAGGAGTAGAGGAGGTGGCAGTAGGCCTGCCTGCAAGTCGTGGCGGTGTCACCAACTCCGCTGCAGAGCCTACGCATTCCATGCTTGTCAGCAGGTTGACCCAATGCGCAGTGTAGGTGATATACCTGCCCTGACCGTGCTTTGCAGACCAGGTATCAGTGGTCAGATGGACCCTTGCCCCAACACTGTATGCCAGAGATGCCATGACTTCCTTTTCAATCACTGAGTAGAGGTTTGGGATTGCCTTTTTTGAAAAAAAAAATTAATCCGGGTACCTTCCACTGTGGTGTCCCAATAGCTACAATTTTTTTGAAGGCCTCAGACTCCACCAGCTGGTATGGTAAAAGCTGGCGGGCTAAGAGTTCCGTCAAGCCAGCTGTCAGACGCCGGGCAAGAGGGTGACTCTGTGACATTGGCTTCCTACGCTCAAACATTTCCTTTACAGACACCTGACTGTGGGAAGATGAGATGGAACTGCTAAAGGTGAGAGGCGGAGTGGCGGGTGGTTGAGAGGGGGCAAGAAGATGCTGGACCAGGACGAGGATGGTGGCTTTGAGCTTGTGTGCTGCTTCTACTCTTCATCATGTGTTGATCCCATAGGCGTTTGTGATGTGCGATCATGTGCCTTCGCAAAGCAGTTGTACCTAGGTGGGTGTTGGATTTCCCACGACTCAGTTTCTTTTGGCACAGGTTGAAAATGGCATCGCTGTTGTCAGATGCAGACACACAAAAAAAATGCCACACTGCTGAGCTTTGCAATGACGGCATTCTGGTGGTGGCAACAGCATGCGTTAATTGGAGTGCTGTCTGGCTGACCCCGGGTGCCGATACATGCTGTCTGACTGTGCCACTAGCTCCTTGCGACGACCTCCCCCTGCTTCCAACTCGTCTCCTCCTTCTCTCTGTCTCCCCTTCTGAACTTTCCCCCTCTTCTTCTTCTCTTCGAGCAGGCACCCACGTGGCATCCACGGACACATCGTCATCATCAACCACTTCACTTGTATCTGACACCTCAGTAAAGGAAGCAGCAGCGGGTACAACATCATCATCATCACACTGTACGTCCATGTGTGTAATGCTGCCTGACTGAGACATATCCCTGTTATCTCCATCCTCTGGCAATAATGATTGTGCATCACTAATTTCATCCAACTGATGTGTAAATAACTCCTCTGAGGGATCAAGTGAAGAGGCTGTGGTGGCTGTGGTGGTAGTGGGGGCGGTGGCGGCGGGCGGGAGAGTGGTAACTTGAGAGCAGGTGACCAAAGCTGAGCTGGAGGAGGATGGTGCGTCAAGGTTCTTAGCGGAAGCTTTTGAAGATTGGGTGTCCTGTGTAAGGCTCCTTTCACACTAGCGTTTGGGTGTCCGCTCGTGAGCTCCGTTTGAAGGAGCTCACGAGCGGTCCCGAACGCATCCGTCTGGCAGCAATGCATTCTCAATGGAGGCGGATCCACTGAGAATGCATCCGCCTGCCAGCGTTCAGCCTCCGCTCCGCTCAGTGAGCGGACACCTGAACGCTGCTTGCAGCGTTCGGGTGTCCGCCTGGCCGTGCGGAGGCGAGCGGATCCGTCCAGACTTACAATGTAAGTCAATGGGGACGGATCCGCTTGAAGATGACACCATATGGCTCAATCTTCAAGCGGATCCGTTCCCCATTGACTTACAATGTAAAGTCTGAACGGATCCGCTCAGACTACTTTCACACTTAGAAAATTTTCTAAGTTTTAATGCAGACGCATCCGTTCTGAACGGATGCGAACGTCTGCATTAAAGGAGCGGATCCGTCTGATGAAACATCAGACGGATCCGCTCCGAACGCTAGTGTGAAAGTAGCCTTAGCCAGTCAACTATTTTCTCTGAATTTTTTGGGTTCAGGGTACGTTGCCTCTGAACACTGGGCATTATTCCAGTGCCAGTGGAAATCACAGCACCACGAACACGACGGCCCCTGCGGCGTGGCCTGCCTCTGCCTGTCATTTTTTATTAGATAAGTGTTACTATGCGTGCAAGGTACTGTGCCACCCTATATAAGTGGTGGGCAGTGGGCACAGTACAGTCTGTGTGGGCCTGACACACACGGGCTTGCAACTGTGATTATATCACAGAAAAATATTAAATATAATTTTTTTTTATCTGCGAGGTATTTGTGAGTGAGTTACACCCTGTAACGGTATAAGTGGAGGCCTAGCCACTAGCCAGTGGCCACAATACAGTCTGTGTGGGCCTGACACACAGGGGCTTGCAAATGTGATTAGATCACAGAAAAATATTAAATAGAATTTTTTTTATCTGAAAGGTATTTGAGTGAGTTACACCCTGTAACGGTATAAGTGGAGGCCTAGATAGTGGCCACAATACAGTCTGTGTGGGCCTGACACACACGGGCTTGCAACTGGGATTATATCACAGAAAAATATTAAATATAATTTTTTTTATCTGAAAGGTATTTGAGTGAGTGACACCCTGTAACGGTATAAGTGGAGGCCTAGCCACTAGCCAGTGGCCACAATACAGTCTGTGTGGGCCTGACACACACTGGCTTGCAACTGTGATTAGATCACAGAAAAAGATTAAATTGAATTTTTTTTTATCTGCGAGGTATTTTCTGTCACACCCTGTATGAATGGTGTGCACACAGTACTGTCTGTGACTGAGCCTGCAGCCTCTCACACACGGGCAGGCAACTGCAATATATATATATATATATATATATATATAAAAAAAAAAAAGCAGACTGATGTACCAGCCCTGAAAAGGGCTTTTTGGGGTGCTGTCAGGACGTTGTCCTTACAGCAGATGAGTCTGTGGACACAGAACACTGCCCTAGCTAACGCTTTCCCTATTGAATCAGCAGCAGCACTGTCCCTCCTCTCACTGAGAATGCAGATTCCGAATGAATCTAAAATGGATGCTGTCCAGGAGGTGGGAGGGTCTGGGAGGGAGGGTCTGCTGCTGATTGGCTGGAATGTGTCTGCTGACTGTGAGGTACAGGGTCAAAGTTTACTCAATGATGATGTATAGGGGGCTGACCGAACATCGCATATGTTCGCCCGCCGCTGAGAACGCGAACAAGCTATGTTCGCCGGGAACTATTCGGGCCATCACTAGTGACAGGTTCCCTTTAACTAAGGCCCCAGTTCCAGCTGAAGAAAAACAGCCCCTTGGCATGATGCTGCCACCACCATGCTTCACTGTGGCTATGGTGTTCTTTTGGTGATGTGCAGTGTTGTTTTTGGGCCAAACATATCTTTTGGAATTATGGACAAAAAGTTCAACCTTGGCTTCATCAGACCATAACACCTTTTCCCACATGCTTTTGGGAGACTTCAGATGTGTTTTTGCAAACTGTAGCCTGGCTTGGATGTTTTTCTTCGTAAGAAAAGGCTTTCGTCTTGCCAGTCTACCCCATAGCCTAGACATATGAAGAATACGGGAGATTGTTGTCACATGTACCACACAGCCAGTACTTGCCAGATATTCCTGCAGCTCCTTTAATGTTGCTGTAGGCCTCTTGGTAGCCTCCCAGACCAGTTTTCTTCTCGTCTTTTCATCAATTTTGGAGGGACGTGCAGTTCTTGTTAATGTCACTGTTGTGCCATATTTTCTCCACTTGATGATGACTGTCTTCACTGTGTTCCATGGTATATCTAATGCCTTGGAAATTCTTTTGTATCCATCTCCTGACTGATACCTTTTAATAATGAGATCCCTCTGATGCTTTGGAAGCTCTCTGTGGACCATGGCTTTTGCTGTGGGATGTGACTAAGAAAATTTCAGGAAAGACCAACTAGAGCAGCTGAACTTTATTTGGGGTTAATCAGAGGCACTTTAAATGATGGCAGGTGTATGCTGACTCCTATTTAACATGATTTTGAATGTAATTGCTTAATTCTGAACACAGCTACATCCCCAGTTATAAGAGGGCGTGCAGACTTATGCAACCACATTATTTTAGTTTATTTTGTTTTCTTCCCTCCACCTGAAAGATTTCAGGTGGAGGTACAGTTTATAGGTCACATTACAGGTGGAAAAGGTTCTGAAATGATTTATCTTTGTCTCATTTTTTTACAGCACAGAAACCTGACATTTTAACAGGGGTGTGTAGACTTTTTATATCCACTGTATATGTCCTATAGTTCTTAATAAAAATACATTCATTCTTTCCTAATAGTTAACCCTGAAGGACATCTCGTGTTCAATCGAAAAATCCAAAATGCTTCTCATTGTAATATTGTGGAGATGTGGAGGAGGAGGCAGTGGGGGAGTCCCCAATAGGGCTCACAATCTAAGTTCCCTATCAGTATGTCTTTGGAGTACCTGGAGGAAACCAACGCAAACACGGGGAGAACATACAAACTTCATGCAGATGTTGTCCATGGTCGGATTCAAACCTAGGACCCCCACACCGCAAGGCAGGGGAAAGACAACATGGACATCTATGCATGCTACCTATCTCCTTTTCAATCAGAAGTCATACTTGCTCTCTGACTGTTACATATGGTGGTCTTTTTTCTAGAAAAGGAGTAAGCACTTGCTCATCTAATCACTCCTCTGTGCCAAATTAGGCCATGTATTGTCACCAGACGTTTACCAATATCAGGATCATGGCATAATAAATGCTCTGGGTCATGAAATGCAATGACACAATAACAGATTATTATTAGAGATGAGCGAATCGAAGTTGACAAAGTGGAATTCGATCCGAATTTCAGTAAAAATTTAATTTGCACCGAATCCAAATTTCCTCATGCTTCGTGGTAACTAATAAAGTTTTTTCCTAAAATGGCTGCTGCACGGGTTAGGACATGGAGCAAAGAACTCTGGGAACAAGAGATCACCCACAATGCGATGCATGCAGCCAATCAGCAGCCAGCCAGCCCCTGTGATGTCACAGCTCTATAAATAGCCTCAGCCATTTTGGATTTAGCCATTTTCCAGTGTACTTAGTGCAGGGAGAGACGTCAGCAGGCACTAGGGACAGTGCTAGAAAATACATCATTGTGCTGAAAACAACGATTTACAAGTTCAGGGAAAGATTAGTCCAGGTGTAGAGAAAGTGTATTGTAATGCATTGGCTTTAAGTGTATTAAACACTGTAATACACTTACAGCTTCCTGCCTATGAGATCTAGGGGGCTGGATCTCACAAGCTGTCACGGAAGGCAGCCACGATGCCTAAGGAAGGCATCGGGCTGCCTTTCCTGCTATCGGGTCCCCCGTCACAGCAGCGCGGGGACCCGATGGCAGCTCCGATCCCCGCAAGGACATCGCATGAGCCACGCAGGGGTTAATGCGCTGGCATCGGTGATTTCACCGATGACGGCGCATGCAGCAGGGGTCCGGCTATCAAGTGACTGACGGACCCCTTTTGCTGATTGGGCGGGCACAGCTTCAGCACCTGCCCGATCAGAGCGCCGTACATGTACGGCTCTGGTCCTTAAGTCACGGACATCTGCGCCGTAAATGTATGGCATACATATACAATAAATAGTGCTGATTTATGTGTTTAAGGGTCCATTCACACGTCCGTATGTGTTTTGCGGATCTGCAAATTGCGGATCCGCAAAACACGGACACCTGCAATGTGCGATCCGCAATTTGCGGATCCGCACATCACAGACACTATAATAGAAAATGCCTTTTCTGGTCCGCAATTGCGGACAAGAATAGGACATGTTCTATTTTTTCCAGGAACAAAATTGCGGATCCCGAAAAAACGGATGCGGATCCCGAAAATGCGGATCCAGGAAATGTGGATTTGCATCTGTTCCAGCCCCAATGAAAGTGAATGGGTCCGCAAATTGCGGAACGAATGCGGACCCAAATTACGGACGTGTGAATGGACCCTTATAGTGTATTTTCTGCTCAATTTGCAGATTAGTTTTTTTTTTTCTGTGTGGACTCTCGTAATACTGTACCAGCAAATTGTATGACATTAGACAAATCTCATGTACACTTTTTTTTCCATATGGAAATTGCCCTGCTGTGCAGATTTTGAAATCTGTAGCTTCTCAACTCTTTTTGCGGATTTTCAGTGCAATGGTGAGATCTCCAGAAAATCTGCACCACTAACTGCAAGTAACACATGGGGTTTTTCGCTCGGAACAGAAGATTTTCTGTTCTGAAACCCTGTTTGCAGTTAGCCTGAGTTAAAGGGAACCTGTCACCAGGATTTTGTGCATAGAGCTGGGGACATGGGCTGCTAGATGGCCGCTAGCACATCTGCAATACCCAGTCCCCACAGCTCTCTGCGCTTTTATTGCGTTAAAAAACCTTTTTGATCAATATGCAAATTACCTGATATGAGTTCTGTGTCCGGAGATGAGTCAAGCGGAAAGGAGCCCAGCACCGCCCCGCGTCCTCCGAATCTCCTCCTTGCTGGCTGACGTCACAGAGCTGGAGCGCCGAAATCTCGCGATGCTTGAGCTAGCGCATGCGCAGTGTTGGCATCATGTTCATTCCCTGTGCTGACATCAGCACAGGGAACGAACTACGCATGCGCTAGCTCGCGCATCGCGATATTTCGGCGCTCCAGCTCTGTGACGTCAGCCAGCAAGGAGGAGATTCGGAGGACGTGGGGCGGTGCTGGGCTCCTTTCCGCTTGACTCATCTCCGGACACAGAACTCATATCAGGTCATTTGCATATTGATCAAAAAGGTTTTTTAACACAATAAAAGCGCAGAGAGCTGTGGGGACTGGGTATTGCAGATATGCTAGCGGCCATCTAGCAGCCCATGTCCCCAGCTCTATGCACAAAATCCAGGTGACAGGTTCCCTTTAAGTGAGGCCTGAAGTTCTGGAGATGTTCTGCTGGGTTCTTTCATGACCTCCTGGTGAGTCATTGACCTCTTGGTGAAATTCTGGCATTCTGGACACTCCTCAGTTCATTGTCTTTCTATGTTTTCTCTATTTGTGGAAAGCGGCTCTTATTGTGGTTCCCTGGCATTCAAGAGCCTTAGCTTTGGCTCTGTAAGGGCTCATTCAGACAGTATGGTATTTGCAGCCTGCAAAAATGCAGATCCGTTTTGTGCGGTCAGTTCAGCATGTCTGCAAAAAAATGGATTACATTCTGTACTTTAGCGGACCCATAGACTTCATTGGGGCGACGGCCTGATTTTCACTGACAAGTATAGGACATGTTCTATTTGTTTTGTGGGCAGAGGAACAGAAGAAAAATGCAGACGGCACACGGAATGCTGTCGGCATCTTTTGGGGCCCCAAAGAAGTGAATGGGTCTGCATCTAATCCGCAAAATTGCAGATCAGATGTGGAAAGCAACATATGGCCGTCAGAATGAGCCCTAACCCAGATGCCTTAGTTCTGCATCTGTATTTTATTTACTTGCTGCTTTTGGAGACCTTCTAGCTCGCTTTATATTGCCTGACATGCAATTCTTCCACTAAGGGCTCTTTCACACCTGCGTTATTGTCTTCCGGCATAGAGTTCCGTCGTCGGGGCTCTATGCCGGAAGAATCCTGATCAGGATTATCCTAATGCATTCTGAATGGAGAGAAATCCGTTCAGGATGCATCAGGATGTCTTCAGTTCCGGTACGGAACGTTTGTTGGCCGGAGAAAATACCGCAGCATGCTGCGCTTTTTGCTCCGGCCAAAAATCCGGAACACTTGCCGCAAGGCCGGATCCGGAATTAATGCCCATTGGAAGGCATTGATCCGGATCCGGCCTTAAGCTAAACGTCGTTTCGGCGCATTGCCGGAGCCGACATTTAGCTTTTTCTGAATGGTTACCATGGCTGCCGGGACGCTAAAGTCCTGACAGCCATGGTAAGTGTAGCGGGGAGCGGGGGAGCAGTGTACTTACCGTCCGTGCGGCTCCCCGGGCGCTCCAGAGTGACGTCAGGGCGCCCCAAGCGCATGGATCACGTGATCGCATGGATCACGTCATCCATGCGCATGGGGCGCTCTGACGTCATTCTGGAGCGCCCGGGGAGCCGCACGGACTGTAAGTACACTGCTCCCCCGCTCCCCGCTACTACTATGGCAACCAGGACTTTAATAGCGTCCTGGGTGCCATAGTAACACTGAAAGCATTTGGAAGACGGTTCCGTCTTCAAATGCTTTCAGTACACTTGCGTTTTTCCGGATCCGGAGTGTAATTCCGGCAAGTGGAGTACACGCCGGATCCGGACAACGCAAGTGTGAAAGAGGCCTAAGCTACACCCCCTTTACATGACACAGGCCACCCCCTCCCTGACTGTGTCTTTGTATGCAGCCTCATTCGCTCATCAGTGATTGTGAGAGAAAACATGAGGTATAAGGGAGAGACCTGCACCTGTTCTGTGGTTAGAGCCGCACCTGGTTCCAGCTCACAATCGCTGATGTGAGGCGTTATGATGCAGCACACCACACAGTTAAAGGGGTTTTCTAGGCTCTTAATATGAGCGCCCTATCCTCAGGATATCCTGATAGGTCATCAATATTAAAAGCCTGGTAAACCCCTTTAAGCCTAGTTCAGCCTTTAGTGATTTCAGTCAGTGATCCTGAGGGGTCATACAAAGGACAGGAGGAAAGCCCTCCATGATACAATGTCTGTGTAAGGTCCACATTACTGTGGACTTCCATCTCAGAATGGGTCGGAGGCGTCCCCAACTCTTCCTGGGAGCCCCCTAGATTTCTGGGATAGGTCTGCAGACAAATAACAACCAATGGGGTCACTTTATTCATTTCTCGATCTGCCTCTCAGAAATGAACGCTGTGCTCTCTATGGTCGATGCTGTGAGTAGCTGAACGCTCCACCACTTGTTACTAGTTAGATTCCGACTGTAGCTGCTCCGAAAGTTCTCTGCTCTCCACAAAACGTTACGTCACCAGGTCGTATCCCGCCCCACCTCCAAAAAAGCGCGCCAAAACGAATCACGTGGGAGTGCGCAGACTTCGTCTCTGAGGCAGGGCGGGGGTGAATGACGTAGCCTTGGCCCCTCAGTCTCCGCAGCTTCTATTGGCTGCCGGACCGTGACAGGGAAGTGTTTTGTTGGAAGACTCACTACTTCCGGGACATGCCGTATCCCCCGTTCCATCGCGACTCAACATGGTTCTGTATCGGCTGAAGCGGTACAGCTGGCTGGTGAGTGCACGTGTCACTGCTTGTCCCTTGTAGACAGGCTGCGGGGCGCGTCACCGTGCGCTTCACACTGTGTTTACTGTTGTAGTAATCGCGTGTGGAATGGTCACGTGCTGTGGAGCGCAGTTACTATTGCTGGGCGTGCTAATGTCATGTGTTGTGTTCAGTGTGTGGCTCGGGCCCCTGGGAATGCAGTGGCTGATGATCCCTATATGCCAGAATTCTGCCCTGTGGACCTAGTTTTATTAACCACTTCATTACCAGATGTTATCCTGGAGCCATAACTTTATTTTATTCTTCCGTTCACATAGCCCTATGAGGGCTTGTGTTTTGCAGAACGAGTTGTACATTCTATTGGCGCCATTATGTATTTCAAGCGACGTAGTGGGAAAAATCTGAATGAAGTGGAATGGAAAAAGGGACCTACTAAAAGGAATGACAGAATGGAATGGCCATAGAGAACAATGGAAATTAAATATTTGAATTAGAGACAAAACCATTTGATATATCTAATAATTATTTAGCAGGCTTACTCTCCAAGTTCAGTGGGATTATTTAATGTTCAGATTACGTGGAATTACCACTGTTTTCTGCAGAATGATGAGGGTGAATGACACAAAGGCATGCCCATAGACTATAATGGAAAGTAAACTATGAGCTCATTTGCAGGTAAATCTGTATTATGTAGGACATTAACCTTTACCGCAAGTGTTCCCTGGGTAGAGTAGCATATTGTAAAATGAAAATTACCTTGGATTATAACCGTTTTCCATAGAATGCAAAGGTGAGTGACATAATCGAATGCCCATAGGCTATAATGGGAAGTAAAACATGACTTGGTGCCTGAACCATTCAACATATCAAATAAATCTGTAGCAGGCTTAGGCCCCTTGCAGACGAGTGTGTCCGGACATAAAAAAAATTAAAATAATCCCACCGAGTTTGGAGAGTATGTCTGCTAAATATTTATTAGATATGTCAAATGGTTTGGTCTTTAAAGGGTTTCTATCACTTGGTATGACATAATTAGCTGTCAGACACTAGCGATCTGCTAGTGTCTGCTCTGGCCAACCATCCTACTATAATCACTTGTGGGGCAGCGGTTTTGCTAAAAAACTAACTTTTATAAATATGCTAATGAGCCTCTAGGTGCTATGTGGGCGTCATTAGCACCTAGAGGCTCCGTCTACCTTCATACACAGCCGCCGCCCAGCGCGTCCCTCCAGCCCGCCCATGTCCTCCTCCGTGTGACGCTGCGGACGAGTTCTCGCGCATGCGCCGTGCGCGGCTGTATTCGGCGCATGCGCATTGAATGTCTGACCGCTCCGAGCTGAGATCTCAAATGCGCCGAATACAGCCGCGCACGGCGCATGCGCGAGAACTCGTCCGCAGCGTCACACGGAGGAGGACATGGGCGGGCTGGAGGGACGCGCTGGGCGGCGGCTGTGTATGAAGGTAGACGGAGCCTCTAGGTGCTAATGACGCCCACATAGCACCTAGAGGCTCATTAGCATATTTATAAAAGTTAGTTTTTTAGCAAAACCGCTGCCCCACAAGCGATTATAGTAGGATGGTTGGCCAGAGCAGACACTAGCAGATCGCTAGTGTCTGACAGCTAATTATGTCATACCAAGTGATAGAAACCCTTTAATTCAAATATTACCGTACATTTCCATTATTCCACTCTGGTCCATTATTCTCTATGGGCATTCCACTCTGGTCCATTATTCTCTATGGGCATTCCACTCTGGTCCATTATTCTCTATGGGCATTCCACTCTGTCATTCCTTTTAGTAGGTCCCGAAAAAGGGACAAAACACTATACTGCCAGTTTTATGGGTTTCGTTTTCACGGCGTTCCCTATGTGGTAAAACTGACCTGTACCCTTTATTCTCTGGGTCAGTATGATTACAATGATACCACATTTTTAGTTTTTCTTGTGTGTGTTTCCCCCCCCCCCCCAAAGTGCCTATGATTATTTTTATTTTGGGAAAAGCTTGTGATTTGAATTTTTATATTTTTCTATTACAGGGCTCCAGACTAAAAAAAAAATATCAAGGAGCCATTGGCTCCTAACCTGAAAATTTTATTTGCCAAATTTAAAATGCATATAATTACGGTATAATAATAAAAAAAAAAAAAAAAACGTCTTAGCTAGGGTTGTCACGATACCAAAACTTTGACTATTTCGATACCATAAAAAAGTATTGCAATACTCGATACCACGGGAAAAAAATTAACACCAAAAAAGCCGCGTGCATTCCACATTTTATGGAACGTCTGGACCATAATAGAACATTCCTAACCTAATTTCTGTCGGGACAAAGTGACTAAAAAATAACAAATTGCACTTTTTTTTTTAATAGGAGATATCTTTTAGTAGTTTGCACTTTTTCGGGCGTGGCGATTATGTAAGTTTTTATTGTTTATATATTTATGTAAAATTGGGCAAGGGGGTGATTTAAACAATATTTTTATTTTTTTTAACCTCTTTACTTTTTATTTAACTATTTCCCCCGTTAGGGGCTAGAACCTGGGATATTTCATTCCTTGTCCTATTCACCCTAATAGATCTCTATCAGGGTGAATAGGACCTCACACTGTCCCTGCTGCCCTGTGCTTTGTGCACACAGCAGCAGGGAGCTGACTATGGCAGCCAGGACTTCAAAAGCGTCCTGGCTGCCATGGTAACCGATCGGAGCCCCAGGCTTGCACTGCTGGGGCTCCGATCGGAACAGCCACTGCCACCAATGATAATAATACTGGGGGGAGGGGGGGCGCAGTGCGCCCCCAATGATTCTACTTTATAAGGCCTCATGCACACGACCGTTGTGTGCATCCGTGGCCGTTGTGCCGTTTTCCGTTTTTTTTCGCGGACCCATTGACTTTCAATGGGTCCGTGGAAAAAACGGAGAATGCACCGTTTGGCAGCCGCATCCGTGAGCCGTGTTTCCTGGCCGTGAAAAAAATATGACCTGTCCTATTTTTTTTCACGGCCAACGGTTCACGGACCCATTCAAGTCAATGGGTCCGTGAAAGAACACGGATGCACACAAGATTGGCATCCGTGTCCGTGATCCGTGGCCGTAGGTTAGTTTTTATACAGACGGATCCGAAGATCCGTCTGCATAAAAGCTTTTTCAAAGCTGAGTTTTCACTTCGTGAAAACTCAGAACCGACAGTATATTCTAACACTGAAGCGTTCCCATGGTGATGGGGACGCTTCTAGTTAGAATACACTACAAACTGTGTACAAGACTGCCCCCTGCTGCCTGGCAGCACCCGATCTCTTACAGGGGGCCGTGATCAGCACAATTAACCCCTTCAGGTGCGGCACCTGAAGGGGTTAATTGTGCTGATCACGGCCCCCTGTAAGAGATCAGGGCTGCCAGGCAGCAGGGGGCAGACCCTCCCCAGTTTGAATATCATTGGTGGCCAGTGCGGCCCCCCCCCCCTCCCTCTATTGTAATAATTCGTTGGTGGCACAGTGTGCGCCCCTCCCTCCCTCTATTGTAATAATTCGTTGGTGGCACAGTGTGCGCCCCCCATCGGCCCCCCCTCCCTCTATAGCATTAACAACATTGGTGGCCAGTGTGCGGCCTCCCATCTTCCCCCCATCATCATTGGTGGCAGCGGAGTTCCGATCGGAGTCCCAGTTTAATCGCTGGGGCTCCGATCGGTAACCATGGCAACCGGGACGCTACTACAGTCCTGGTTGCCATGGTTACTTAGCAATAGTACAATAGTAGAAGATTCATACTTACCTGCTGCTGGCTGCTGCTGCGATGTTCGTGTCCGGCCGGGAGCTCCACCTACTGGTAAGTGACAGGGTCTGTGCGGCGCATTGCTAAATGAACTGTCACTTACTAGTAGGAGGAGCTCCCGGCCGGACACGAACATCGCAGCTCCCAGCTAAGTATGAATCTTTTACTATTGTACTATTGCTAGTAACCCGCTGCCACCAATGATCGGGGGGGGGAAGCGGGGGGGGGGGGGAGATGGGAGGCCGCACACTGGCCACCAATGTTGTTAATGCTATAGAGGGAGGGGGGGCCAATGGGGGGCGCACACTGTGCCACCAACGATTTATTACAATAGAGGGAGGAAGGGGGGGGGGCACACTGTGCCACCAACGAATTATTTCAATAGAGGGAGGAAGGGAGGGGGGGGCCGCACTGGCCACCAATGATATTCAAACTGGGGAGGGGGGGGGGGGGTCTGCCCCCTGCTGCCTGGCAGCCCTGATCTCTTACAGGGGGATATGATAGTACAATTAACCCCGTCAGGTGCGGCACCTGAGGGGTTAATTGTGCTGATCACGGCCCCCTGTAAGAGATCGGATGCTGCTAGGCAGCAGGGGGCAGTCATGTACACAGTTTGTAGTATATTCTATATAGAAGCGTCCCCATCACCATGGGAACGCCTCTGTGTTAGAATATACTGTCGGAAATGAGGTTTCACGATCTAACTCATATCCGACAGTATATTCTAACATAGAGGCGTTCCCATGGTGATGGGGACGCTTCAAGTTAAAATATACCATCGGATTGGAGAAAACTGAAATCTGATGGTATAAAAGGGACTCCGGACTTTACATTGAAAGTCAATGGGGACGGATCCGTTTGAAATTGCACCATATTGTGTCAACGTCAAACGGATCCGTCCCCATTGACTTGCATTGTAATTCAGGACGGATCCGTTTGGCTCCGCACGGCCAGGCGGACACCAAAACGACTTTTTTTTCATGTCCGTGGATCCTCCAAAAATCAAGGAAGACCCACGGACGAAAAAACGGTCACGGGAAAACGGAACCCCGTTTTGCGGACCGCAAAAAAATACGGTCGTGTGCATGAGGCCTAATACTGGGGGTGGGTGTTCCTGAGGGGTTAATAGCAGCAGATCGCAGCGCGCAGTCATAGAGGCTGGGTGCCGGGTGTGGGATATGTCCGGCACCCGCAGCGCAGCCTGCGTTTGTATTAAGCATAAACTATATTCATTGGTGCTGCAGTGGCCACAGCCCCTCCCCCCTCGCTTCTAACAGCCCATTGGTGGCAGCGGTGCAGGGGGGAGGGACTGCCTCCTTCTCCCCTGTGCTGTGGAGAAGAACATGGCACGCGCTGACAGCAGCGCGTCCCATGTCAGTTCCTCGTGTGTGAGGGGCAGAGCAGCGTAGGGTCTATGCGCAAATGGCGACAAGACTACAAAGTCTTATCGCCATTTAGCAATTTTAAGTCGCATTGGCCGCCATCTGGAGCCCTGTATTATGTTTTTACTTTAACTTTTTAGCCCTTACCGCATACAATCATCAGATTACCATTTCTGTTTAGTAATTAAAGAGGACATTTCATATTATTATTATTTTATTTATTATTAAATACCTTTCTTTGCCACCCTGTGTTTTTTTTTAAATATATCGCTCATACATCCCGCTGTGCCCCCCTGTAGTTTTCCAGCTCAGTAAGCTAATACTGAGTATCGGTAGAGGGAGGAGGAGACTGCCCTTTTTCTCAATGGGCGTCTCCTTCTCCCTGGCTGTGCTGCTATCCAATCACAGAATCACAGCGGAGAGCGTCACAGCCAGGGAGAAGGTGAGCTTTTTTTTTTTTTTTTTTTTTTTTCCCCTCCTGACTGTGACGCTCTCCGCTATGATTGGATTGCGGCACAGCCAGGGAGAAGTTGGCGCCCCCTGAGAAACCCTGGCGTCTCCTCCTCCCTGTACCGATGCTCAGTATTAGAATGCTGGATGGGAAACAGCAGGAGGGCACAGTGGGACGTACACGATATATAAAAAAATATTAATTTCATTACTGAATGGAAATTTCTGTATACTGGTATACCAATACAGTTCTGCCCCCTGCAGGCTTGCATTGGAATTTACCAGTAATAGGCTGCTTGTATGGGCTTAGGAATATTACTGCGTAGGAATGCCATGCCCAATTTCAGCGAGTGAATGGTGTTCTGACCCCTGGAGCTTACGATCCCAGTTTTTATAGCCGTCAAAACCCACGGTCACGGCATCTGAGAAGTTAAATGTCTGCGATCGGCGTTAGATCCTGCGGGTGTTTTTGGTTTCAGTCAAGTTTTGAATGGAGTGTTGTCATATAGTGATAATGCTTATCACTTTTCTGTGCTATAGACCTGTGCGAGGTCGGATCTTGTCAGAAGTTGTTAGGCCACTTTCACACAAGCAGGTTTTCCGTCCAGATGCGTTGCATGTGGACTGAATCGTGGCCCAGTCATCTCACTAGGTCTGTGCACATAAGCGCGGTTTATCACCGGTCATCTCTGCAGCTCTGGCTCCATAGAAGTGAATGGGGCATCCGCATGTAATACGTTTATCAGTGATGGGAGATGTTGAATGTATGTGAAAGTGCATCAAAAACCGGTTGCATCCGACAGATGACGCTTAACAGATTTGAAGAAAACACTGAAGGAAAGCTTAGGATAAGGGCTCATTCAGACGACCGTATATTTGTGTCCACATCCTTTCCGCAATTTTGCAGAATGGATGCGGACCCATTCATTTCAATGGGGCCACAAAACACATGGACATCACACCGTGTGTTGTCCGCATCCTTACTTCTGTTCCGTGGCTCGGCAAAAAAAGATAGAGCTTGTCCACAATTGCGAACAAGAATAGGCATTATGAAATATGGACAGGGCACTCAAAGAGATCCGGGACCATGTGATTGTACAGAAGATGAATTTTTATTAGAGTATTAATAAAAAGAGATCGGCATATAATGTAATAGTCAACCCAATATATGGACACAGTAGCAGCAAAAATACCATACAATAGCAGTACTGTATTATATAGTGGGGTATAGTAATTAAATGATAGTGTAGCAGCACTCAATATTCTCAGTAATCCTGGCTCTATCTTACTAGCTGGTGTCTGGTATTTTATATGTATGTAACAGCTTTGCAATATTGATATAATAAAATGCATAAAAAATATCCAAAAATCAATCCTGTAAAGAGTTCTCTATAAAATCGATCGGTTAATTCTAGACCAGGGGTACTCAACTAGTTTTATTAAAGGTCCACATACCAGGGTCTGCAGTCAGGTGAAGGTCCGAGCTGAACGCCAACAGTAAAGATGCCATGCGATCATGTGATCCATGCACGTGGGGCGCTCTGACGTTATAGTGGAGCGCCCCGGGTAAGTCCCAGAATTAGTAATGGCCACATTAGTGCCCCAGTAAGAGTATTGCCCCCCTTCTCTGCTTTTGCAAAAAAAAAATAATAATTTGCATTCACCTGGCTGCGGTGAACATTCGCTGCTGACTGCAAGCTCAGGACCGGTGCTCTAACGTGATGACGTCTTGTAGGTCCTGTCCTGAGCTTCTAGTCAGCAGGGAGTGTTCTCCACAGCGTGAGCAAATGGAGGTGGAGGTACCGTAAGTAATATATATTTTTTTTTACTAGCACAAGTAGCGGTGGAGGTAAAGGCTGTACTAATGGGCGTTCCATGATGGAAGCGCTCATTAGTAAGGGTACTTTCTCACTTGCAGCAGGATGGATCCGACAGGCTGCTCACCACGTCAGATCCATCTTGCCACTACTTCGCCGTGCCGCTGCTCTGTGCCCATCGACTATAATGGGGACGGGGGCAGAGTTACGGCGCAGCACGGTGAGAGGCCGCCAGACTAAAAGTACTACATGTCCAACTTTTTCGTCTGGCGGCCCCCTCAATATAATAAACATTGGTGGCGCAGTGCACCCCCCCATCACAATAAACATTGGTGGCGCAGTGCGCCCCCCCTCAATATAATAAACATTGGTGGCGCAGTGCGCCCCCCCATCACCCCAGTATAATAAACATTGGTGGCGCAGTGTGCCCCCCCCATCACCCCAGTATAATAAACATTGGTAGCGCAGTGCGCCCCCCCTCAATATAATAAACATTGGTGGCGCAGTGTGCCCCCCCAATATAATAAACATTGGTAGCGCAGTGCGCCCCCCCTCAATATAATAAACATTGGTGGTGCAGTGCTCCCCCCCTCAAAATAATAAACATTGGTGGCGCAGTGCACCCCCCCATCACAATAAACATTGGTGGTGCAGTGCGCCCCCCCCTCAAAATAATAAACATTGGTGGCGCAGTGTGCCCCCCCATCACAATAAACATTGGTGGCGCAGTGCGCCCCCCCTCAAAATAATAAACATTGGTGGCGCAGTGCGCCCCCCCATCACCCCAGTATAATAAACATTGGTGGCGCAGTGCGCCCCCCCCAATATAATAAACATTGGTGGTGCAGTGTGCCCCCCAATATAATAAACATTGGTGGCGCAGTGCTCCCCCCTCAAAATAATAAACATTGGTGGCGCAGTGCGCCCCCCCATCACCCCAGTATAATAAACATTGGTGGCGCAGTGTGCCCCCAATATAATAAACATTGGTGGCGCAGTGTGCCCCCCAATATAATAAACATTGGTGGCGCAGTGTGCCCCCCAATATAATAAACATTGGTGGCGCAGTGTGCCCCCCAATATAATAAACATTGGTGGCGCAGTGCGCCCCCCCCCTCAAAATAATAAACATTGGTGGCGCAGTGCGCCCCCCCCATCACCCCAGTATAATAAACATTGGTGGCGCAGTGCGCCCCCCCCAATATAATAAACATTGGTGGTGCAGTGTGCCCCCCAATATAATAAACATTGGTGGCGCAGTGCGCCCCCCCCTCAAAATAATAAACATTGGTGGCGCAGTGCGCCCCCCCATCACCCCAGTATAATAAACATTGGTGGCGCAGTGCGCCCCCCCCAATATAATAAACATTGGTGGTGCAGTGGGCAGTGCCAATGAGGGTTAAAAAATAATTTACTCACCTCCTCCAGTTGATCGCGTAACTGCCGGTCTCCAGTTCTTACTTCTTTCTTCAGGACCTGTGGTGACGTCACTGAGCTCATCACATGATCCATCACCATGGTAATGGGCCATGTGATGAGCTCAGTAACGTCACCACAGGTCCTGAAGAAAGAAGTAAGAACTGGAGACCGGCAGTTACGCGATGAACTGGAGGAGGTGAGTTAATTTTCTTTTATTATTTTTAACCCTCATTGGCACTTCCCACTGAGCCACCAATGTTTATTATAATGGGGAAGGGGGGGGGGGGGGGGGGGGGGGGCGCACTGCGCCACCAATGTTTCTTATACTAGGGGGGGGGGGGGGGGCGCACTGTGCCACCAACGTTTCTTATACAAATACAGGAGGCGGGTGCCGGAATCAAATAGCCGGCACCCGACCTTTGTGACAGGGGGCTGCGATCAGCTACAATTAACCCCTCAGGTACCGCACCTGAAGGGTTAACTCAACTGCAGCTGATCGCAGCTCCCTGTCACAGAGGTCGGGTGTCGGCTATTTGATTCCGGCACCCGCCTCCTGTATTTGTATTACAGGTCGGTTTTCATCATTGGTGGCGCAGTGGCCACAGCCCCTCCCCTCCTCCTCCCGTCTCTTCTTATTGGTGGAGGCGGGGGCAGCAGCACAGGGGGGAGGGAGAGACTCCTCCTGCGCTGCTGAGAACTATCAGCTCCTGTGCCCGCCGCTGTATGGAGCAGAGCTGCCAGAGTGTGCAGGAGGAGGAGCGCTACATGTGGAGGAAGCCCTGTCTCACTGCGCTGTGGGACAGGTGGAAGTGCGCCGGTAAGCTCCTCCTCCTGCACGGCACAGTGTGCAGGAGAGGAGCAGCGCTCTGAAGGATGGCCGGGGTCCGGACAACTGGCGGCCGCGGTCCGTATTTGGACCGCGGTCCGCCAGTTGAGTACCCCTGTTCTAGACCATTATCGAGACCAATCTGTCCTGATTCATAGATAAAAGTTCTTATAGTAATGCGTCCACACCTGAATACAGCGGCTTCCCGCTAAAACAGGGTAGGCAGCGGCGTCCCGCTACTGGTCAACTTGCAAGTATTTGGTTACTTTTAAATCGACTTGGAACCTCTGCCAGACCTCAAGGTATATTCACTCCCTAATCGTGGTTTCGATGTTACAGCACTAGGTTTTTGGGAGACTGATGCAAATCACACTGGTGGACTTTAAAGGGTTTCTGTCACCCTGCAAAACTCATATATTTTTTTTTTGGATAGTTAGATTCCTCATAGTGCGATATAGGAGAATATAATGCTCTTACTTACTTTCATGCGGCCGATTCTTTATAAAACGAACTTTTATAATATGTAAATGAGGGCTCTACCAGCAAGTAGGGCGTCTACTTGCTGGTAGCTGCTGCAGAAATCCGCCCCCTCGCCGTGTTGATTGACAGGGCCAGCCGTGATCTCCTCCTCCGGCTGGCCCTGTCAGTAATTCAAAAATTGCGCGCCTCGCGTCATTCGGCGCAGGCGCTCTGAGATGAGGAGGCTCATATCCTCAGCACTCCCTCAGTGCGCCTGCGCCGATGACGTCTTCTCTTTTGGTGATGTCATCGGCGCAGGCGCACTGAGGGAGTGCTGAGGATACGAGACTCCTCATCTCAGAGCGCCTGCGCCGAATGACGCGAGGCGCGCGATTTTTGAATTACTGACAGGGCCAGCCGGAGGAGGAGATCACGGCTGGCCCTGTCAATCAACACGGCGAGGGGGCGGATTTCTGCAGCAGCTACCAGCAAGTAGACGCCCTACTTGCTGGTAGAGCCCTCATTTACATATTATAAAAGTTCGTTTTATAAAGAATCGGCCGCATGAAAGTAAGTAAGAGCATTATATTCTCCTATATCGCACTATGAGGAATCTAACTATCCAAAAAAAAAAAAAAAAGAGTTTTGCAGGGTGACAGAAACCCTTTAAGGCCATTGGGTAACAAAGTATCAAGCTCGAAAATCCTTCTAGTTTCGAGCCTGGACATTTTTTCGATATGGTTGCCACCCCTCCACTCTTTGTCCACTTTATCTATTGCTAAAAATTTCATTCCCAAAGGGGTCCTGGTTATGGCTCACTTTAAAATGGTGGGATAACGAATGATTATCAAACTCTTTTTTTCTTATATTATTGATATGTTCAGAAATCCGTTTTTTAAGGGATCTTTTAGTCCTTCCCACATATTGCCGTTTGCATGGGCATTCAATCACATAGATTACATTTTCAGAAATGTCAAACATTCCTTGATTATGTGGCGGTGACTGTTGGTGGTTGATACTAATTAATTTTTTTTTTTTTTAAAGGACGTTACTTTGCAATACCACAATTGCCACACCTAAAAAAAACTTGCAGGCCCATCCAACTAGAAATAGTGAGTTCCTTGTTTGGATGTTTTTTAACTGTTGTTGTTCCTACCACTTTGTCTTTTTGTAGTAAATGCCAATGCTTTGTAATAATACGACGTATTTTCCTATAGTCGTCACTGAATGGTAAAATCATTCTCAGAACTTCCTGGTTAGACTCAGGTTTCTGGGTTACCGTCTCTTCAAAGAAGGTCTTCCTATCCATATCTTTCACCTGCTGTAATGCTCTATCTAGAATCACTACCGGATAATCTTTTTCTAAGAATTTATTCTTCATTTCATCCGCTTCCTTTTCAAACTGTGTCTCTAGTGTACAGTTCCGTTTGACCCTTCAGAGTTGGCCCTGTGGGATATTTGTTGGCCAACTTGGGAGATGGCAACTGTTAAACAGAATGTAGCTATTCCTAGCTGTGGGCTTCACGAAAGTACTACACTCTAGCCTTTTGTCTTTGACACTAATATTTAAGTCCAGGTATTCTAGTTTTTCCTGACTCGTGGTTCCTGTAAATCTTAGATTTCTATCGTTAAGATTGATCTCTTCCAAAAAACCTTCCAAACTGTCTTTCCCACTCTGCCAGATAAAGAGGAGGTCGTCGATATAACGCTGCCAGAGCACCAGGTCCGCCCCCCATCCTTGGTAGGATAGTGAGCCTCTCCCACTCTGCCATAAACAAATTGGCATAGCTCGGGGCGAACCTGGTGCCCATGGCAGTCCCCTGTATCTGCAAATAAAAATCTCCCTCGAAATTAAAATAGTTATGAGTTAAAATAAAATCTATGCCTTCAATTAAAAAGTTTTTGTTCCTCATTCAACCTATTCTCCAATTGTTAATTGCGATCTTTCGGCCTCTTTCCTTTTTTCATGGTCTATTATTGTGTACAGGGACTGGATATCTAGCAGGGCTGTGGAGTCGGTAGATAAATGTTCCGACTCCGACTCCTCAGTTTTATGTACCTCCGACTCCCCGACTCCTCTGTATTAATATGCGAATGTATTTTATACATTCCTTGAGGGAAAGAAACGCAACCTACCACAGGACTACTGGCTGGGAAGCCAACAGTCTACTGTATTGCACAGTTTAAGCAAAAGACAAACACAATGAAAACAAAGGAGGATCCAGGAAGGGGCATTTATTCTAAAACATGATTTTCCTAGGAGAATCCCATAGTCATGTTTAAAGTTTAAGCGAACAATCGGAGTTTACAAGTTTTTATAGCCTTAGCTAAATGACAGCAGTTTTTCCAATGGTTTACAGCTTCAGTCTTGAACTATTGGCTATCCATTCCCTTTACTTATACAAGTGTCTCACTCTCTAGTCCTGCAAAAAACATATTTATTTAATCCCTTATCAGTGAGAGGCTAGGTTACACATGGACGCTGCGTTCCCTGTAAAAGCAGAACACAACACTATGGAAAGTATAAGTATTGCAGCTCCTAATTGTGCGTTGCGTGCCATATAGTGAAGCACATGAAAAGCATGCTTCTTCACGGTCACTTAACGTGTTCGTTTTGCGGTTACGTGAGGCACTGCATGCATTGGTCTTTATTCTTACAGTAGAGAAGTCATTAATTATAACTTTTTGTGAATTGGGACATTTAAACTTGCTTTTTTTTTATTTTTTATTCCAATCTAAATTTAGTAGGAGTCGGTGCATTGTTTGCCGACTCCGACTCCAGGTACCCAAAATTTCCCCTGACTCCGACTCCACAGCCCTGATATCTAGTGTCCCCATGTTTCTTTGAATTGCAGTTGCTCCACTGTCTGGATGATTTGAGTTGTGTCCTTGGTATATGACGGGGTTTTTTGGACCCTAGGTTGCAACAATTGGTCAATATTCTGGGACAAATTGGATGTGAGAGATCCAATCCCCGACGCAATAGGTCGACCTGGTGGATTATATTGGTCCTTGTGTATTTTTGGTACACAATAAAACATTGGTATACGTGGAGTTTTGTTGAGTAGGAATTTATACTCCTCATCATTTAAAATACCCTTCTCCTTTCCTTTCTAAAAATTCGACATAAAATGGATTAGTAGGGTCATTGGGTAATTTTCGATAGGTTCTGTTAGCTGACGTAAACATTCTGTATTGTACTTAGGTAGGTCTTGTATCACAATAGACCCACCTTTGTCAGCCAGACGGATTACTATATTCTTTTCTTTCTGCAGCTCTTTTAAGGCTTTAATTTCATTAGACAGATTATTGCGTTTATATCTGGTATTGTTTTTTACCTTTCTTATGTCATTTTCTACACTTTTTTTGAAACATGCCATCTCTTGGCTGATTTCATTTTTTGGATGTTTTCTTACATGATGTACAGTACAGACCAAAAGTTTGGACACACCTTCTCATTCAAAGAGTTTTCTTTATTTTCATGACTATGAAAATTGTAGATTCACACTGAAGGCATCAAAACTATGAATTAACACATGTGGAATTATATACATAACAAACAAGTGTGAAACAACTGAAAATATGTCATATTCTAGGTTCTTCAAAGTAGCCATCTTTTGCTTTGATTACTGCTTTGCACACTCTTGACATTCTCTTGATGAGCTTCAAGAGGTAGTCCCCTGAAATGGTCTTCCAACAGTCTTGAAGGAGTTCCCAGAGATGCTTAGCACTTGTTGGCCCTTTTGCCTTCACTCTGCGGTCCAGCTCACCCCAAACCATCTCGATTGAGTTCAGGTCCGGTGACTGTGGAGGCCAGGTCATCTGGCGCAGCACCCCATCACTCTCCTTCATGGTCAAATAGCCCTTACTTTCAAAGTTTTCCCAATTTTTCGGCTGACTGACTGACCTTCATTTCTTAAAGTAATGATGGCCACTCGTTTTTCTTTACTTAGCTGTTTTTTTCTTGCCATAATACAAATTCTAACAGTCTATTCAGTAGGACTATCAGCTGTGTATCCACCTGACTTCTCCTCAACGCCACTGATGGACCCAACCCCATTTATAAGGCAAGAAATCCCACTTATTAAACCTGACAGGGCACACCTTTGAAGTGAAAACCATTTCAGGGGACTACCTCTTGAAGCTCATCAAGAGAATGCCAAGAGTGTGCAAAGCAGTAATCAAAGCAAAAGGTGGCTACTTTGAAGAACCTAGAATATGACACATTTTCAGTTGTTTCACACTTGTTTGTTATGTATATAATTCCACACGTGTTAATTCATAGTTTTGATGCCTTCAGTGTGAATCTACAATTTTCATAGTCATGAAAATAAAGAAAACTCTTTGAATGAGAAGGTGTGTCCAAACTTTTGGTCTGTACTGTATGTGTAAACTGGTCTCCATCAACAATATCCCTCACTACCGGGTTTTTAAGAAAATTATTTTTTAAGACACAGTTGTCTTAACTAATTTTTCCACCCCTATGAAGGTGTCGAATTTGCTAAGGGCAACTGTTGGGGCAAATTTTAAGCCCTTGTTTAATAGTGGCTTTTGTTATTCTGTCAATATTTTAGAACTCAAAATAATAAGTCATTTTCTATTGGGTCTGGTATCCTCTGTACTGCGTCCTTCTTCTTCCTACCTCCTCTTCGGATTTTGGTCTGCCTTCCTCGTGGCCTCTTGTCCTTTGTGGATAATGTTGATGCTTGTGGTATTTTTATTGTGGAGTGTAATGCTCCTGTGGGGAGCGTGATATTGTTGTTGTGGTCTCTCTCTCTGGTGACGTGTAGTGTGTGTGTGGAACTTGTGTTCTGTTTCTCAAATTGTATTGGTGATCTGTCTGGTGATTGACATTGGGTGTCTGAATTTCCTCGTGTGATGATATCCGTCTCGTTCGTGTTCGGTGGAGTCCTGTCTAAAAAAACTTGTCTACTAGTGCTTCAAATCTGTTGTGAACTGGTATAGTCTATTTACTGTTATGTGTCATCTCATTAGTACCTACTGTTTTGGATTCTTCTAAGGCTACTTTCACACTAGTGTTCGGGGCTCCGCTTGTGAGTTCCGTTTGAAGGGGCTCACAAGCGGCCCCGAACGCATCCGTACTGCCCCAATGCATTCTGAGTGGATGCGGATCCGCTCAGAATGCATCAGTCTGGCAGCGTTCAGCCTCCGCTCAGCAAGCGGACACCCAAACGCTGCTTGCAGCGTTCGGGTGTCCGCCTGGCCGTGCGGAGGCAAATGGATCCGTCCAGACTTACAATGTAAGTCAATGGGGACGGATCCGTTTGAAGATGACACAATATGGCTCAATTTTCAAACAGATCCGTCCCCATTGACTTTCAATGTAAAGTCTGGACGGATCCGTCTGAACTACTTTCACACTTAGAATTTTTTCTAAACTATAATGCAGACGGATCCAAACGTCTGCATTATAGGAGAGGATCCGTCTGTGCAGACAGCAGACGGATCCTCTCTGAACGCAAGTGTGAAAGTAGCCTAAATGGACCACTGTGTTATGTGCATCTGTGTTTTTCTTTTCTGTGTTAGTGTTTTGATTGTATCCACTTCTAGGAATATAATTTTCGTTTTTTGATTTTCTTATTTATTATTTCCAGTTCTACTTTGTCTAGATTGCCAAAAGTTATATTCATAATTTTTTGGGCAATTTCCCAATGTTACTTTTCATCTCATTCATTTTATCTGTCACATCGTTCAAAATTTCCATTCTTCTTTTAATAATTAAGTCTACTAGTGAGAGGGAATGTTGTTGTAGTAATTTGTCCCATTCACCATTAAACATGGGACTATGGAGGTCCTGTGCTGGAGATTTGGTTAAGGTTAAACCTTTTGGGACCTTTCCACATTCTACATATCTACTCAGTGTCTTTAATTTCCCATCTTTGTCTTAATTGTTTCACTAGTAAACCCTCTAGATCTCTAAGGCTACTTTCACACCCCCAAAGTCAATGGGGGACAGATCCGTTTGAAAATTGAGCCATATTGTGTCAACTTCAAACGGATCCGTCCCCATTGACTTACATTGTAAGTCTGGACGGATCCGTTTGCCTCCGCACGGCCAGGCGGACACCCGAACACTGCAAGCTGCGTTCAGGGGTCCGCCTGCGGAGCGGAGGACAAACGGTGCCAAACTGATGCATTCTGAGCGGATCCGCATCCACTCAGAATGCATTAGGGCTGGACGGATCCGTTCGGGGCCGCTTGTGAGAGCCTTCAAACGGAACTCACAAGCGGAGCCCCGAACGCTAGTGTGAAAGTAGCCTAAACGTGTTCCTTATCGAGACAACATTGTCCCCATTAGCCACATTGCTGTTGAATGTAAAATTTTCAACTTTCAATCTCACTAGCTGGTGTCTGGTATTTTATATGTATGTAAGGTAGAGCCAGGATTACTGAGAATATTGAGTGCTGCTACACTATCATTTAATTACTTTACCCCACTATATAATACAGTACTGCTATTGTATGGTATTTTTGCTGCTACTAACTGTGTCCATATATTGGGTTGACTATTACATTATATGCTGATCTCCTTTTTATTAATACTCTAATAAAAATTAATTTTCTGTACAATCACATGGTCCCGGATCTCTTTGAGTGCCCTGTCCATATTTCATAAGTCTTTTTCTATATTTCGAGTGAGTGTTCTCGATTTGACAGGAGCACCTACTTTGGTGTCGCACTCGGAGGCCCGGACATCACTACTATTTAAGAATAGGCATTTATATTATAGGGCTGGCCGGTCCATTCAGCAAAATGCGGACCACGCATGGCTGGTATCCATGTTTTGCGGATCTGCACTTTGTTTTATGATGCAGTCAGTTCATATCTGATCACGGATGTACTGAAGCGCGATTTCAATAGAAGAGGTCTGCAATCAGATATGAACTGACAGTCAGTCAGTTCAGGGAGTCGCAGTCGGCCCCCGAAGATGCGGCAGACACACGGGTGTGTGCACGAGGCTTTTACTTTCGGTCCCTTGATACAGTTTCATTTATCAGAAGAAGTGAGCCCCCTACATACCGCTGAACTGCCTTCATGTCGCAGAATATTACCGTACATTTCATCCTGTGCATTCTGCTTCCTTGGGTGTACGGTACATGTCTGTCTGCATGGAACTTCTCATGGACATACAGATGTAGCATACATGTTGGGGGTTTGGCAGAAGTATTGATTTGTACTCTGGTGTTTCTTACAAGGCTGTTAATGAAGTATGTCTTGATAGATTGGCGATAGTGCTCAACCTCTAAGTAAAGATGTATTCCCGTCTCATGATGGCGTATTGCTAATATATATGCAATATTTATGATCAGTGGGTGAGCAACCTCCGGCAACTCAGCGATCCTGAGAATTCTGGTAGGTACAAGTTGTCCCCTTTCCTGTGAATAGGGGATAACTATCTCATTGGTGGGGGTCCTACTGCTGGGACCCCCACCGATGATCAGAACGAGGGCTCTTTCACACGAGCGTGTCCCTTCTACCGAACCATATTGACATAAAGCTGTCAGTATCATTCCGTTACAGAGGCACACAGTATTATCAGTCATCATAACACTGTGCCCTTCCTAAGTCCAGACCACATAAAGCCTCTCACATGGAGTGTGATTTCCACAAGGGACACGTTGGTGTACCACTGGGGACCGTGACAGATCATAAAGTCCACTCAAACCCCCACTATTAACAGTGGAGATTACTACTGGACAGTTTCCGGTTATAATTATTAGCTGTGTTTTTTCAGATCTAGTTCCTGTGTTCTCTACGGACCAGGGGTGGTCAGTGAGCCTCATCATGATGCCTGGGGAGACCCACTCAAAGACGGCTGGCATCGCTTCAGAGGCAGCAGGGTCCTGCCAGAACTGTACATCTATGCAACAGGTATCTCCTACCACTCAACATATCACTGTGTAAAACTACTATAGTGTAATACTTTCATGAACAGGGGTGTTTTGGGTGTTGGTGCCAGGAGGAAAATAATTTCATCTATCCCAATTTTTTTCTTTAAAAAAAACACGTCTTATTTATAACTGTAGTGGATTTTTGTAGATCTTCCTTAGGAAAAAAAAATGACAAACTGAAAAAGTGTTTGTGCTGTGCATAAAAACCCAAAACAAACATGTCATCTTGCGGATCCAACTCCGCTGCCTAGTCCCCTCTTGCTCTCTGCTTCCTGGTCCTTTGGGCATGTGACCACTGCAGCTAATCACTGGCTGCAGCAGGTAATTTTTTTTTAACGTCTAAGTCAAACGAGTGGCAAAGTCGTGATGTGAACTCAGCCTTAGGTTAACAGGGATGACATTTTTGCGTTCCTTGCTGTCCTCGTGTGCAGATCACTAGTAACAATGATTTAAGAGACATCGGGGGAAACTCAAATGCCAAGTACCATCTGCACAGGGAATTGATGTGACATCTAAAGGTTCTTTAGCAGCCACTCAAATGCAGATGTAGCAGGTTTTGCACTCAGGAACGATGCGCTTATTGTGACAGATATTCAGGGCTTGCTGTCAGAGAAGGATTATTTGTTCCTATTAAAGTGCAGGATCAGACTGTCAGTGTGACAGCAATGGCTCTGTGTGGAGGAGGGCACAGAGGCTATCGATAGAACAGAAATTCAGGTCACGCAACTGGGAAATAAAAAACACTAGTGTATCAAGATGGCACATTTCTGTCCGCTTCACTTTGAGTTGGGGAAAGGTGTGCTACGTTTGTCGGATTTGGTACATCTTCACCTAACATTTTGATCTAGATAAACAACTCCACTTCTCCTGCAACTCCTCCCCCCCAATCCTCAGGATAGATAATTTAGCAGGAGATTGTAGATAAGGAAGCGTTCCTTCATGGCAGTCACCTGCTTGTCTGTGAAGGAGAATGCTGTATTTACATACATTGCTCCTCCTCATACTGTGGAGATCAATCACTAATGCCATCGCTTCTCCCCCATTGTTTGTTGGCTCAGAGGCTGTTTAGACAGCACTGTCTGCTGCCGTTTTGCTCATTCATTGGGTAATCTGTGGCACTTTTACATCGGCAGATCATCGTTATTGAGCATTCCTATGAACACTTGTTAGCAGTTATCTCGCCCATTCTCGGCAGCCTGTATTCTGTTGATCAGCTCATTACCCAGTGCTGGCTATTTCCCCGCTATGGTTCTGTTCTTTGGCCCTTTGGCTGATATAGATGATTTAGTTAGTTGTGGAAATGACTGGTCTTAAATAAGAGATAACTGTTGGACAAACTCTCCGACAGCTCTCTTTCCAGATGACAGATGGGCACAGCACCTGATGGAATCCATTAACTGTAAGGGCAAACTTTGGGCTTCCATTATTGTCCATCATGTAAATGGGAAAAATAGCAGTTTCTACACTGATGTGAGCACATCATAAATCAAGCTATACGCTGTTTTATTATCATCTACTTTAACCTTTTTTAATTCCAGAGTTTGAATGAATATGTTGCGGCTCTGATTGCACTGAAGCAAAAAATAATAGATTCTGAGTAAGTACAAAACTTGCATCTTTTATTTTATAAAAATACTCCTTTTTATAAATACTTGTCTCATATCCTTCTGTCAGCAAATGAACTTAATAGAACAGATTCACTAAGACTGTCTATTTTACCCTAATCCAAGTAAGGGAAGTAGTTGGTGTAATTTACGTGCACACCTTTTAATAACTTTAGGGCCTTTTAACTTCCAGTATGGAAAAAGTGCATGTTATTGATGGCTTACACTACTTCTGAAAGGGTCACTAACTTTTCAGAGACTAAGTTTAGATCGGTGGGGATCTGAGCTCTGAGACCCCCAATAATACCTTTAATTAAAGGGCGGAGAGGAGCACGCATATTGCGTGCTCTCTTTTTTGCTGCTGAGGGCAAAATTGAGATGGACCTTCTATGGAGCCTGTCTCATGCCGCAATGAGAGATCGCGATATGCGAACGCTTCTCTCCCCTTGTTTTAGAGATCAGTGGGGGTATTGGTACTCAGACCCCCACCGATCTAAACTTTTGATATGTCTGACATAGCAACAGTTTTTTGAAAAGTTAAAGGGGACCGATCACCACTCCTGACATGCCTGCATGCATTCCCCATGTAATAACAATTCTGCATCTATTCTATGTATGTTGTGCTATTCCTTTATTATTTCTACTAGAATTTATGGTGGATAAAAATCTACAAACAGGAGTGCAGTGGCGGCCGAAGGACCAGATTACGGTGACCACCGATGCAAGGGTTGGGGTGCCCATGCCCTACAAAAACTGGTACAGGGGACATGGAATCTCCAAATGTCTTCAGCATCCTCAAACCTGAGGGAATTGACAGCTGTCTTTCGAGCCCACCTAAGTCGGAAACAAACTATCCAACACCACCATGTTAAGGTTCTTTCAGACAATGCGACGACGGTGGCATACCTGAATCATCAAGGGGGGACAAGGAGCAAGAACTTGGCGGCCATCTCAAGAATGAAATGCTAGCAGTCTGCAGTAAGGTTACAAAGGGGTGGTAACCAGTTGGGGGTGTGGTGTGTACCTGCTCAGTCTGAAAATGGCAGCACTGATTAGATAGACTGACTCTGTGCTGGTACACCCCCCCCCCCCCCCCCAAAGTGTTACCTCCCCTCTGTTCCCTTACTGCAGACTGCTAACAATTCATTCATAACTTCTATCAGAAATAATAAAGGAATGGCACAACATAGTCATAAGAATAGAGGCTCCATAATTGTTATTACATGGGGAATACACGGAGCTATTAAAACAGACATGTCAGGAGTGGTGACAGGTCCTCTTTAATGACCTTTTAAATGTGGACCATTGAAGTTATTTTAGACGAATGTACCAGTGTCTTATGGAGAGCAGTGATTTTATTTTTCTGCTGAAGACCATATTTCTTTCTGCTCACATTTGTGTCATGCTTTCACATATCACAATGAACTGTTGGATTTGTCGCATAACTGACATCAACCTGCAACAGATGGAGTCCATTAACTTCTAATGGGACCTATTGGGTTCTGCCATGGTGCCGTGTTACAGCATGAATTGCTATTTTTTCTGTAATGTCTGAATCTGCTCCATTGGGAGCCTCTGGTTCGGATGTTGACTTCTTGTACAGCAAGTGACTGGTATCTGGGAATTTCTGTCTGTGTGTAGCACTTTTCTGTCAGTGGAATGAGCTTGTTTCCCTTCACATTTAACATTTTCAATCATGTCTTCCAGCCAGCTGCTTGTGGAGTACCAGCAGAAATGTGATGATATCCTTTTAAAGTCTTTCAGTATAGAATATGTTACATGTTCTTTATGATGCAAAAGTATATTGGGTTACAACGTGTGCTTCACTGCATGGTAGTGAAATCAGGATTATTGGGAATATTATGAAAGTATGTTTGGATTTCTACTTTGGTTTGCACATAATGTAGCATTCATGATCTAAAGGGAGTGTATAACAAATGTAAAGTGGTATGGTGGCATACCAATGGCACAGTAGAATTCACATGGTAAATATTGGCATTGCACACTGGCTTAAATGGAATCTGTCACCAGTTTTATAGTGTCCTAACTAAGGGCAACATAAACTAGTAACAAGCTAGGACACGTTCTTTGGGCCTGGGCTGCACTGTGACTTTTTGTAGCAAAACTGATTGATTTTAACTATTGAATGACAGCTGCCGTCAACAAGATTGCATTCATTTGGACTACAGCAGTTAAATAGTTAAAATCAATCAGTCAAAAAGTCGCAGTGTAGCCCAGGAATTAATTGACCCAGCCATTTTGTCAAAATCTTTTGAGTCTCTGTATTCATGATCTCTTCTGGCTTTCCCTGCCTACCTGCTGCTGATTCATAAGGAAAAAACCTGTCAATCAGTAGCAGGTGGGCAAGGAAAGCCGTGAACTCATGAATATATGTGCTGGATCTGTTAGAACCTAACAGCATAAGGCCCCATTCACACGTCCGCAATTTTGTTCCGCATTTTGCAGAACGGAATTGCAGACCCATTCATTGCGGCATTCCGGGTCCGCAATTACGTTCCCGAAAAAAATAGAACATGTCCTATTTTTTGTCCGCAATTGCGGACAAGAATAGCCATATTCTATTAGTGCCGGCACTGTGCAGTCCGCAAAAATGCGGAACGCACATTGCCGCTGTCCGTGTTTTGTGGATCCACAAAACACGTTACGGATGTCTGAATGGATCCTAAAACTGGCAGATTCCCTTGAAGAGAAATCTGTCACCTGGAAATTTGCTGGTAAACCAGGCACAATGGTTTGTATGTTGAGTTCAGCTGAATGCAATGATACCTTTCACTTAGTGATCCGAAACTTTATTCTGAAGGAAAGGTACTTTTGATCCATATGCAAATGAGCAGTTAACCCCTTCAACCCCGGGCCTGTTTTCACCTTCCTGCCCAATCCATTTTTTGCAAATCTGACGTGTCCCTTTATGTGGTGATAACTTTAAAACGCTTTTACTTATCCAGGCCATTATGAGATTGTTTTCTCGTCACATATTGTACTTCATGACAGTGATAAAAATAAGTAAAAAAAAAAACTAAAACATTTTTATTCATAAAAATTTGCACATTTCAATTTCTCTACTTCTTATAATACATAGTAATACCTTCAAAAATAGTAATTACTTTACATTCCCCATATGTCTACTTCATGTTTGGATCATTTTGAAAATGACATTTTATTTTTTGGGGACGCTAGAAGGCTGGGATCAAATGGAAGCAAATCTTGAAATTTTTAGGAAAATTTCCAAAACCCACTTTTTAAGGACCAGTTCAGGTCTGAAGTCACTTTGTGAGGCTTATAGGGATGTCCCGATACCATTTTTTTAAGACTGAGTACGAGTACCGATACTTTTATTTAAGTACTCACCGATACCAATTACCGATACTAATTTTAACAATAAAATACACACACATGTATTTTCTGACCACTGACCAACCAAAAGGCCCAAAAACAGAACTATAACATTCCAAGGAGACATTATACTGTATGGGGGCCACAAAGAGACGTTATACTGTATGGGGGCAGCCACAAGGGGACGTTATACTGTATGGGGGCAGCCACAAGGAGAGGTTATACTGTATGGGGGCAGCCACAAGGAGAGGTTATACTGTATGGGGCCACCACAAGGAGACGTTATACTGTATGGGGCCAGCCACAAGGAGACGTTATACTGTATGGGGGGCAGCCACAAGGAGACGTTATACTGTATGGGGCCAGCCACAAGGAGACGTTATACTGTATGGGGGCAGCCACAAAGAGACGTTATACTGTATGGGGGCAGCCACAAGGGGACGTTATACTGTATGGGGGCAGCCACAAGGAGAGGTTATACTGTATGGGGGCAGCCACAAGGAGAGGTTATACTGTATGGGGCCACCACAAGGAGACGTTATACTGTATGGGGCCAGCCACAAGGAGACGTTATACTGTATGGGGGGCAGCCACAAGGAGACGTTATACTGTATGGGGCCAGCCACAAGGAGACGTTATACTGTATGGGGCCAGCCACAAGGAGACGTTATACTGTATGGGGCCAGCCACAAGGAGACGTTATACTGTATGGGGCCAGCCACAAGGAGACGTTATACTGTATGGGGGCAGCCACAAGGAGAGGTTATACTGTATGGGGGCAGCCACAAGGAGAGGTTATACTGTATGGGGCCACCACAAGGAGACGTTATACTGTATGGGGCCAGCCTCAAGGAGACGTTATACTGTATGGGGCCAGCCACAAGGAGACGTTATACTGTATGGGGCCAGCCACAAGGGGACGTTATACTGTATGGGGGCAGCCACAAGGAGAGGTTATACTGTATGGGGGCAGCCACAAGGAGAGGTTATACTGTATGGGGCCACCACAAGGAGACGTTATACTGTATGGGGCCAGCCACAAGGAGACGTTATACTGTATGGGGCCAGCCACAAGGAGACGTTATACTGTATGGGGCCAGCCACAAGGAGACGTTATACTGTATGGGGCCAGCCACAAGGAGACGTTATACTGTATGGGGCCAGCCACAAGGAGACGTTATACTGTATGGGGCCAGCCACAAGGAGACGTTATACTGTATGGGGCCAGCCACAAGGAGACGCTACTGCAAGGAGTCAGGACAACAATTTTTGAAGCCCCCCCTCCTCAGTATAATAGTCTTGTGGCCATCATACAGTAATGTATATTTCTTCTTGCCCTAATGCCTGCTTTTAGAGATCAATGTGCAGCTTGCAGGCAGGAAGGGAAGGACCAGGGCCATAGAGGACAGACACTATCTCCTTTAGAGGGACTCGCTCCTGGCAAACACAGCTCTGCTGCAGTGATTGCAGTGGAGCAGACTGTGATGCAGTTACAATGTATAGTTATTGCAGGGACTCAGAGAATCGTCTGAGAGTTTATTAGTTAAAAGAATCGAATGAGTCAGAGACTGTCACCGAGTCCCTGCCAGGCTTCCTGCTCTGCTACATGCACCCTGTACACACACAGCTCCACTACATGCTATGCTAATAATGCTTTCCCCCCCCCTTTCCCCCGGACGGACTTACAGGGAGCTGCAGAGCAGGAAGCCTGGCAGGGACTCGGTGACACGGTCTGTGACTCATTCCATTCTTTTAACTAATAAACTGTCAGACGATTCTCTGAGTCCCTGCACTGTGAGTCAGTGCTGGTTGCCTCTGATTGGTTGGAGGGCGGGGCGGAGCTAGCTTCCACTGTAGGCTCCTATTACACTGCCTGCTGCTGCCTCTGAAGCTGTTAGCTGTGCGAGGTGCAGGGGCAGGCCGCGGACAGACACAGAAGCGGCGCACAGGTATCGGCAGTAGTATCGGGGACATTTGCACGAGTACATGTACTCGTGCAAATGCCCGGTATCGGTCCCGATACTGGTATCGGTATCGGGACATCCCTAGAGGCTTACATAATAGAAACCACCCAAAAATTACCCCATTTTAGAAAATACACCCCTCAAGGTATACAAAACTGATTTTACAAACTTTGTTAACCCTTTAGGTGTTCAACAAGAATTGATGGAAAATGGAGATGAAATTTCAGAATTTCACTTTTTTGGCAGATTTTACATTTTATTCCATTTTTTCCAGTAGCAAAGCAAGGGTTAACAGCCAAATAAAACTCAATATTTATTACCCTGATTCTGCGGTTTACAGAAACACCCCACATGTGATTGTATACTGCTGTACGGGCACTTGGCAGAGAGCAGAAGGAAAGGAACACCATAAGATTTTTGGAAGGCAAATTTAGCTGAACTGGTTTTTAGATGCCATGTCCCATTTGAAGCCCCCTAATGCACCCCTACAGTAGAAACTCAAAAAAGTCACCACATTTTGGAAAATACGGGATAAGGTGCCAGTTTTGCTGGTACTATTTTGGGGCACATATGATTTTTTTTATTGCTCCATATTACGTTTGTGAGGCAAGGTATCAAAAAAAAATTATGTTTTGGCAACGTTTTTATTTTTCATTTTTACAGCATTTACCTGAGGGATTAGGTCATGTGACTTTTATAGAGCAGATCGTTACGCACGTGGCAATACCTAATATGTCTACTTTTTCTTATTTAAGTTTTACACAATAATAGTATTTTTGAAACCGAAATAATGATATTTTAGTGTCTGATAGTCTGAGAGCCATAGCTTGCAGTGATCGCGCGTGCACCGCTCTGGTGCCCGCGCAATCACTATGACTTACTATTACGTGAAATTGCGGGAACTCAGTGGTTCCCATGATGTAACAGTACGTCAAAGGTCGGGAAGGGGTTAAAGGGGTTTTCCGATTTTTTTTTTTTTTTTTTTTTTTTTTTTTTTTTTTTTTTTTTTTAATACTGATGACCTATCCTGATCAGTGGGAGTCCAACACCCGGGACCCCCGCCGATCAGCTGTTTTGAGAAGGCAGCGGCGCTCCTGTGAGCACTGCTGCCTTTTCGCAGCTTGTCAAGCACAGAGCTATACATTGTATAGCAGCTATGCTTGGTATTGTGTTTAGCCCCATTCAAGTGAATGAACTGCTACGAGACCAATGAACGTGTCGTAACTTGTCCTAGAAAAAGGGAGCACCCCTGCCTTCTCATAACAGCTGATTTGGCGGGGGTCCATGGTGTCAGACCCGCCCACTGATCAGATACAGATGAGCTGTCCTAAGGATAGGTCCTCATTAAAAAAAATCTTGGGAAAACCCTTTTAAGTGCATCAGGGACAGGCCCAAGCTACTCTGTGCATCCTTGCTTCTCCTACTTGACTGACAGAGCCAGGTTCCTGCATAGTCCACTTGCCTGGTCCTGTTGGTCAAGGAGGGAGAGAGCTTGACAGGAAGCAGCAGGAGCAAGGGTGCACAGAGTGGTTTAGGCCTGCCTTCTTGGGGAACTTAATTACATCTTTACACATGGATTATTAAAAGTATTCTCCAGAATAAAGTCTCAAATTTCTAAGTAAAATGTATTAATACGTTTAGGTGAGCTAGTCCTACAGGGCTTTGTGTCTGGTGTAACAGCAAACTTCCTGGTGACAGACTCCCTTTAAAGGGAACCCGTCATCAACTTTATGCTGACCTCGCTGAAGGCAGCATAAAATAGTGACAGAAATGCTGATTTCATCAATGTCACTCATGACAGTGGTTGCTGAGAACCAGCATCATAATCATTGCAGACTGGGCCTGGAAAAGAGTCAGATCTACCTGAGAAGAGTCATGGTTATACATAATCTCCTGCACTCTCACCCATCTGCTGATGATTGGCAGTTCTCTCCTAGAGAGAAAGGGAGAAAACTAGGTAGAAGACTGTCAATCATCAGCAGGTGGGCAGGGAGAGCAGGAAGTCATGAATAACTCTGACTCTTCTCAGGTGGCCGTGACTCTTTTCCAGGCCCAGTCCGCAATGAGTGTGATGTTGGTTCTCGGCAACCACTTACTTTTAACTTGTAAATGACGGACCGCTGAAATCAACTCACCCGTCTCTTCTTTATTCTGCCGTTAGTATTGGCAGCATAAGGTTGATGACAGGTTCCCTTTAAAGATAAGTCCTCATGATTTCCCCCATGTAAAAAAAAAACATTTGTTGGTTGTATAGGTACTCCAGGACTAGTTCTTGATCGGAGGCCCCACCAACCAGAACATGATCATGCTAGTGCTTCCCTAGTGGTCTACATACATGCTAGAATTAATAAGGATTGCTTATCTTACCTTTCACTTCTGTCCTGAACCCAGTACAACATACAGTTATACATTGAGCACACTACTCTTGGCTGTTTCTGTCTCCTTTGTAGAGATTGAAATGAGCTGCAGCTCAGATGCCAACCACCACTTAAATAGATGTGCGGACTCCAGCAATCAAACATTTATTAGCTGTCCTAAATTCACTGCAGTCTGCTAGAGATTAGGAACTGCACAGAGCGCGGGGCGGCAGCAGGAGCCATGCATTTCTCAAAATAGGACCTCTATAGCTCCTGAGATTAGCCACTTTAAAGGGACAATGCCTTTCAGTAAACAAGAGCCGCAGGTCCTGCTCCTGACAGTCAATTAAAAAAAAACCTGCATGTTATCAGTAGCTGGCGTTATTTTGTAGATCTAAAAACAATTTAGCAAGCCTTGTTAATTTGGAAACATGATTTTATTTTATTTTTTTGTCTTTGTATTTTCCTTAACTAGAAAATACATCTTCAATATGCTGAAAGGTAAATGACCAGTGTATTTTAAGTGCCTTATTTTATCAAGCTGTTTATTGTATTTTATAAATTACCGGGGGATTTTATCATGAGGGACTATTTGTAATCTGTTTTGCTTGAGTCTGTATTGGCATACTTTGTACCAAATCTATCAAACATCACATGTTTAAACCGAACACTTTTACATAGAAATGCTACTCCAGTTTTCCAAGTGCACCCTCCTACTGGAGTGAGATTGTGACATTTTTTTTTTTTTTTTTGCAACTTTATCAAAAAGTCGCTGTGATAAATCTGGAGTGAAGCACTAATGTACTTTCACACTCGCGTTTGGTGCGGATCCGTCATGGATCTGCACAGACTGATCCGTTCAGATAATACAAACGTCTGCATCCGTTCAGAGCGGGTCTGTTTGTATTCTCTTTAACATAGCCAAGACGGGTCCGTCTTGGACACCATTGAAAGTCAATGGAGGAAGGATCCGTTTTCTATTGTGTCATAGAAAACGGATCTGTCCCCATTGACTTGCATTGTGTGCCAGGACGGATCCGTTTGGCTCAGTTTTCGTTAGACAGCAAAACACTCCAGGCAGCGGAATGGAGACGGATCGGAGGCAAACTGAGGCATTCTGAGCGGATCCTTTTCCATTCAGAATGCATTAGGGCAAAACTGATCCGTTTTGGACCGCTTGTGAGAGCCCTGAACGGATCTCCCAAACGGAAAGCCAAATGCCAGTGTGAAAGTAGACTAACATAGCTAACCTTGCCCACTTTCCACCCACTTTTCAAATCTGGATTGAATGTTTTAATGCAATTTAGTTGCAAAATGTTTACTCAAGTAACCACAAAAATCACAAAAGCCCTTTTATGTGACTTTTTGAAGCCAGAATTGTGGAGTACAGGGAGTTATAAATTCCCACCTACGTCTTTACAGTTCTGCTTCCTAAATTTCCCCTAAAATGTATGTCAACCATTGAATCCCATATTACAGTTATAGAAAATGAACCACCTTACCAAGTTGACTTTATGAATGCATTGCATTATTCTGTTACATAGTGTGGTTGAAGGACATACATCCTATTAGTTTCTATTATAGCCCAATGCTGCATTGTAATTACACCTGCTCACCACTGCAGTTGCTGCGGCAAGTAAACAGAGCAGAGAAGGCAGCACTGGTAGGAGTGCTGCCATCTCTTCACACAGCTGATCGGCAGGGGTCCCGGGTGTCAGACCCCTGCCGATCTGAGTCTGACCTATCCTGAGGACAGGCATCAATAGTACAAGGACGACGAGGAGAAGGGAGAGGCAGACATGATCCACTTCATCCTGATCCAGAACCGCGCCGGTAACACCCGCCTGGCCAAGTGGTACATGCAGTTTGATGACCAGAAGCTTATAGAGGAGGTTCACACTGTGGTGACCGTGCGAGCCGCCAAGCACACCAACTTCGTGGAGTTCCGGAATTTTAAGATCATCTACTGCCGATACGCCGGCCTATACTTCTGCATCTGCGTGGACGTGATGGACAACAACCGGGCCTACCTGGAGGCCATCCACAACTTTGTAGAGGTCCTGAATGAATATTTCCACAATGTCTGTGAGCTGGATCTGGTCTTTAACCCCTTAAGGACACAGCCTTTTTACACCTTAGGACCAGGCCATTTTTTGAAAATCTGACCAGAGTCCCTTTAAGTGCTGATAACTTTAAAACGGTTTGACTTATCCAGGCCGTTCTGAGATTGTTTTTTCGTCACATATTGTACTTCATGACACTGGTAAAATGGAGTCAAAAAAAAAATTTTTTTGCACCAAAAAATACCTAATTTAACAAAAATTTGCAAATTTCAAAGTTTCAGTTTCTCTACTTCTGTAATACATAGTAATACCCCCAAAAATTGTGATGACTTTACATTCCCCATATGTCTACTTCATGTTTGAATTGTTTTGGGAATGATATTTTATTTTTTGGGGATGTTATAAGGCTTAGAAGTTTAGAAGCAAATCTTGAAATTTTTCCGAAATTTACAAAAACTCAATTTCTAGGGACCAGTTCAGGTCTCAAGTCCCTTTGCGAGGCTTACATTATAGAAACCACCCAAAAATGACCCCATCTAAGAAACTACACCCCTCAAGGTATTCAAAACTGATTTTGCAGACGTTGTTAACCCTTTAGGTGTTGCACAAGAGTTATTGGCAAATAGGGAGGAAATTTGAGAATTTCATTTTTTTGTCTAATTTTTCATTTTAACCCATTTTTTCCACTAACAAACCAAGGGTTAACAGCCAAACAAGACTGTATCTTTATTGCCCTGACTCTGCCATTTACAGAAACACCCAATATGTGGCCGTAAACTACTGTACGGCCACACAGCGGGGCGTAGAGTGAAAGGTGCGCCGTTTGGTTTTTGGAAGGCTGATTTTTATGGACTGGTTTATTTACACCATGTCCCATTTGAAGCCCCCTGATGCACCCCTAGAGGAGAAACTCCCTAAAAGTGACCCCATCTAAGAAACTACACCCCTCAAGGTATTCAAAACTGATTTTACATACGTCGTTAACCCTTTAGGTGTTGCACAAGAGTTATTGGCAAATGGCGATGAAATTTGAGAATTTCATTTTTTTGCCTAATTTTCCATTTTAACCCATTTTTTCCACTAACAAAGCAAGGGTTAACAGCCAAACAAGACTGTATCTTTATTGCCCTGACTCTGCTGTTTACAGAAACACCCCATATTTGGCCGTAAACTACTGTACGGGCACACAGCGGGGCGTAGAGTGAAAGGTGCGCCGTTTGGTTTTTGGAGGGCTGATTTTGCTGGACTGTTTTTTTGGCACCATGTCCCATTTGAAGCCCCCCTGATGCACCCCTAGATTATAAACTCCATAAAAGTGACCCCATCTAAGAAACTACACCCCTCAAGGTATTCAAAACTGATTTTACAAACTTTGTTAACCCTTTAGGTGTTGCACAAGATTTAATGGAAAATAGAGATACAATTTCAAAATTTCACTTTTTTGGCAGATTTTCCATTTTAATATTTTTTTTCCAGTTACAAAGCAAGGGTTAACAGCCAAACAAAACTCATTATTTATGGCCCTAATTCTGTAGTTTACAGAAACACCCCATATGTGGTCGTAAACAGCTGTACGGGCACACGGCAGGGCGCAGAAGGAAAGGAACACCATATGGTTTTTGGAAGGCATATTTTGCTGGACTGTTTTTTTTGACACCATGTCCCATTTGAAGCCCCCCTGATGCACCCCTAGAGTAGAAACTCCAAAAAAGTGACCCCATTTTAGAAACTACGGGATAGGGTGGCAGTTTTGTTGGTACTAGTTTAGGGTACATATGATTTTTGGTTGCTCTATATTACACTTTTTGTGCGGCAAGGTAACAAGAAATAGCTTTTTTGGCACCGTTTTTTTTTTTGTTATTTACAACATTCATCTGACAGGTTAGATCATGTGGTAATTTTATAGAGCAGGTTGTCACGGACGCGGAGATACCTAATATGTATACAATTTTTTTTATTTATGTAAGTTTTACACAATGATTTCATTTTTAAAACCAAAAAAATGTTTTAGTGTCTCCATAGTCTAAGAGCCATAGTTTTTTCAGTTTTTGGGCGATTATCTTAAGTAGGGTCTCATTTTTTGCGGGATGAGATGACGGTTTGATTGGCATCTATTTTGGGGTGCATATGACTTTTTGATTGCTTGCTATTACACTTTTTGTGACACAAGATGACAAAAAATTGCTTTTTTTACACCGTTTTTATTTTTATTTTTTTACGGTGGTCATCTGAGGGGTTAGATCATGTGATATTTTTATAGAGCCGGGCGATACGGACGCGGCGATACCTAATATGTATACTTTTTTTTTTATTTATGTAAGTTTTACACAATGATTTCATTTTTGAAACAAAAAAAATCATGTTTTAGTGTTTCCATAGTCTAAGAGCCATAGTTTTTTCAGTTTTTGGGCGATTATCTTGGGTAGGGTATGATTTTTGCGGGATGAGATGACGGTTTGATTGTTACAATTTTGGCGTACATGCGACTTTTTTGATCACTTTTATTACCTTTTTTGGGAAGTAAGGTGGGCAAAATTTCAATTTCATCATAGTTTTTTATTTTTTATTTTTATGGTGTTCACCGTTCGGGTAAAGTAACATGACCGTTTTATAGATCAGGTCGTTACGGACGCGGCGATACCAAACGTGTAGGGAATTTTATTTTTTTCATTTTTTATCAGTGATAAATGTGTTTTTTGATTTTTACTTTTTTTTCACTTTTATTCACTTTTTTTTGACCCAGACCCACTTGGTTCTTGAAGATCCAGTGGGTCTGATGTCTGTATAATACAGTACAGTACAATATATATTGTTCTGTACTGTATTTTACTTACACTGAACAGATCTATGCCTTTCAGCACAGATCTGTTCAGCACCATGGACAGCAGGACGCCTGAGAGGCGTCCTGTTGCCATGGGAACCTTCCCCGTCTGCTTAGTACTGCTCAGAACTTCGCAGACGGGGAAGGGTAAGGAGGGGATCTCTCGGGGGGCTCTCTGGGGGCTCTCTCCCTCCCCATCGGGGGGCTGCAAAGGCACAGCAGCCCCCCGATGGGAGAGGGAGGGAGCTCCCTGCGCTGTTAACCTTTTCCATACAGCGGTCCGTACGGACCGCTGTATGGAAAGGGTTAAACGGCTGACATCGCATCGCAGATGTCAGCCGTTTATACCAGGGTGCCAGCAATGTGCTGGCACCCTGGTATCCCCACTAGACACCAACGATTATACAAGGGGAGGCGGGCGGGGGATCGCGATCCCGCCTGCCGCACCGCCCGCCTCCCGCACCGCCCACACCGCCCGCAACCCTCCCCCTGCACCTCCCGCCACCATAAAAATCATTCGGGGGTGCAGGGGGGGGTGAATAAAACTTTTTTTTTGGCATATAAAGTTTCTGATCCCCGCGGTCAGGGACTGCGGGGACCAGAAACTTCAGAAATCGCAGCAAACCGCAGGTCTGAATTGACCTGCGGTTTGCCGCGATCGCCGACATGGGGGGGTCACGGGACCCCCCCCGCGCATTTAGCCTAGGTGCCTGCTCAATGATTTGAGCAGGCACCGGGTTCCGATCACTGCCAGCCGCACGGCAGTGATCGAAAATACACAGGGCGTACATGTACGCCCTGTGTCCTTAAGTACCAGGGCACAAGGGCGTACCTGTACGCCCTATGTCCTTAAGAGGTTAAAGGGGTATTATCAACACGCCGTTTCATACTTACCTGCTCCCGGCACGCTGTCCACTTCCTGGTTTCGGCAGGGGGCGGGCTCCATCTTGATTGAAGTCTTCTCCCGGCCGGGCCGCGCGCTGGACTGAGCACGCACACCGAGGCCGCGCATGCGACCTGGTGACTTCTTCCTGGCAATTATACTATACTGGCCAGGAAGAAATTACCATAGCGCGTGCGCTTTCGGGACTGCGCACGGCTGGCCGGGAGAAGAGAAGTCGTCGTCTGCGCAAGCGCGGCCACCGCGATTCCTGAGAAGAGCAGTGGCCGTAACCAGGGGAGACGGAAGACAGCAGTCAGGCAAGTATATATTTATTTTCTTCTAGGGCCCCTTTCACACGGGCGTTGCGGGAAAATGTGTGAGTGCGTTACGGGAACACCCACGATTTTTCCGCACGAGTGCAAAACATTGTAATGCGTTTTGCACTCGGTTGAGAAAAATCGCGCGTGTTTGGTACCCAAACCCGAACTTTTTCACAGAAGTTCGGGCTTGGGATCGGTGTTCTGTAAATAGTATTATTTTTCCTTATAACATGGTTATAAGGGAAAATAATAGCATTCTGAATACAGAATGCATAGTAAAACATCGCTGGAGGGGTTAATAAAAATATATATTTTAACTCCCCTTAGTCCACTTGTTCGCGTAGCCGGCATCTCCTTCTGGCTTCATCTGATCTCTGTGCAGCAACAGGACCTTTGGTGATGTCATTCTGGTCATCACATGATCCATCACATTGATCTTTTACCATGGTGATGGATCATGTGATGACCGGAATGACGTCACCAAAGGTCCTGTTGCTGCACAGAGATCAGATGAAGACAGAAGGAGATGCCGGCTACGCGAACAAGTGGACTAAGGTGAGTTAAAAATTATTATTTTTTTTAACCCCTCCAGCGATGTTTTACTATGCATTCTGTATTCAGAATGTTATAAGGGAAAATAATAATGATCGGGTCCCCATCCCGATTGTCTCCTAGCAACCGTGCGTGAAAATCGCACCGCATCCGCACTTGCTTGCGGATGCTTGCGATTTTCACGCAACCCCATTCACTTCTATGGAGCCTGCGTTGCGTGAAAAACACAGAATATAGAGCATGCTGCGATTTTCACGCAACGCACAAGTGATGCGTGAAAATCACCGCTTATGTGAACAGCCCCATAGAAATGAATGGGTCGGTATTCAGTGCGGGTGCAATGCGTTCACCTCCCACATCGCATCTGCGCGGAATACTCGCTCGTGTGAAAGGGGCCTAAGGGGTGGGAATGAATTAAATATATTTAGAAAAATGATCACTGTTAAATCATTAACAGATTTAACAGTGATCATTGAGATGAGAATACCCCTTTAACTTCTATAAGGTGTACACGGTTGTGGATGAAATGTTCCTGGCCGGAGAGATTCGGGAAACGAGTCAAACAAAGGTTCTGAAGCAGCTGCTGATGCTGCAGTCTCTGGAGTGACCTGTGACCCTGCTTCCGACATGTGCGTGCCCCTGGACCGCTCTTCGTGCTCCCCAGGCGCTATGTTATCCTGGCCCTCTGCCCCTCTCATCATGGACGACAGATTTTTTTATTTATTTTTGTTTTGTACATTCTAAATGTGAAAATAAATAAATGTTCCAAGTAAAAAAATAAAATAAAAAAATAGTACAAGGACGACAACCCTTTTAACTGCATTACAGGATCTGTGGCTAAGTTAGGCTACTTTCACACTAGCGTTCGGGGCTCCGCTTGTGAGCTCTGTTTGAAGGGGCTCACAAGCGGCCCCGAACGCATCCGTACTGCCCTAATGCATTCTGAGTGGATGCGGATCCGCTCAGAATGCATCAGTCTGGCAGCGTTCAGCCTCCGCTCCGCTCAGCAAGCGGACACCCGAAGTCAATGGGGACGGATCCGTTTGAAGTTGACACAATAAGGCTCAATCTTCAAACGGATCCGTCCCCCATTGACTTTCAATGTAAAGTCTGGACGGATCCGTCTGAACTACTTTCACACTTAGAATTTTTTCTAAGCTATAATGCAGACGGATCCGTTCTGAACGGATCCAAACGTCTGCATTATAGGAGCGGATCCGTCTGTGCAGACAGCAGACGGATCCTCTCTGAACGCAAGTGTGAAAGTAGCCTAAGCTGCTTGAAATCAGTCAGTCTTCTTGACAGTTTTCAATAATGAACACAATTGTAAATCTGGCTTTTTGGAAATCGTAGCTATATAGATCTGTAAAATGTTAAGTCGCCATACACCATTTTGGACTTATCAGGTGCTAATAGTTCAGATTTCAATGAATTGCAACAACTCTGCAGCAGGTAGTATGAATCCTTGAACATACACTCATTACATATATTTTAATGTTCCTCATAATTCCCCCCCCCCCCAAAAAATGTAATTTAGTACTTTCTAACATAATTTAGTTTCCTATAGCGTAACTGGTTGCGTAGCCATGGGTACAGTTATCACTTTAATTTCTATTTTCGTGTCTATTACTTTTTATTACAAATGCTTCAAATGTATAATATTTCAGGGAAAATGAAACCCTACGATGTCAACTGGAACAAATGTTGCAGAAAGTATCTCCTCAGGCACAACATGAAGAGGAGCTAGAATCTCTGAAAGCTGAACTGGAAGAGAAGACGGTAGTTATGTTTTATAATTTACTCCATTTAAAGAAAAAATATTACATTAAGATTGGAAAACTATTCTTCCTTCGCTAGTAGTAGTATTCATTACTTTTCCTGCTATAGGTAATGTAACAGTAGTAGGGGCTTGACATGTAGAGAAGATTTTGTGTGTGGTAAATGAAGTTTGTGGAGATGATTATCCTCGGTAATGTCCTGGAATTTTAACTGCTTAAAGGGGTTGTCCGGGTTCACCTCTTTAAAAGGGATGCTGCTGAATTACTGAATATAAAAAGTGACATATATGTAAACACTGAACTATTATTGGAATGTAGTAATGTATGGTAATACGATGAGGAGGAATACCTGATTGAACAGGCATGAAAGATGGTACTGACACTGTAACTTAACCTGGACCTGCTTACCCGATGGTCATATCCCTTTTCAGGGCAAGTGCACTGTATACCGCTGTGCAGGAACCTATCCCTAGAACACCCTCCAAAATACCTAACCTACTGTCCCAACACATGTCCAGGGTTGTTAATCAGATTATTCTCCGTTTGCTTTTATTTTCTGCTTGATTATTTTTAACCACTTCAGGACCCACCCATTTTTCACCTTCAGGACCCAGCCTAATTTTGCAAATCTGACATGTCACTGTATGTGGTGATGACTTTAACCCCTTAACCCCTTAAGGACACAGCCCTATTTCACCTTAAGGACCAGGCCATTTTTTGCAAATCTGACCAGTGTCACTTTAAGTGCTCATAACTTTTAAACGCTTTGACTTACCCAGGCCGTTCTGAGATTGTTTTTTCGTCACATATTGTACTTCATGTCACTGCTAAAATTGGGTCAAAAAAGTTAATTTTTTTGCATAAAAAAATACAATTTTTACCAAAAATTTTGAAAAATTAGCAAATTTCAAACTTTCAGTTTCTCTACTTCTGTAATACATAGTAATACCCCCAAAAATTGTGATGACTTTACATTCCCCATATGTCTACTTCATGTTTGTAGCATTTTGGGAATGATATTTTATTTTTTGGGGATGTTACAAGGCTTAGAAGTTTAGAAGCAAATTTTGAAATTTTCAGAAATCTTCAAAATCCCACTTTATATGGACCAGTTCAGGTTTGAAGTCACTTTGTGAGGCTTAGATAATAGAAACCTCCCAAAAATGACCCCATTCTAGAAACTACACCCCTCAAGGTATTCAAAACTGTTTTTTCAAACTTTATTAACCCTTTAGGTCTTCCACAAGAGTTAATGGCAGATGGAGAAACAATTTTGAAATTTCTTTTTTTTGGAAAATTTTCCAATATAATCAATTTTTTCCAGGAGTAAAACAAGGGTTAACTGCCAAACAACACTCAAAATTGGTTGCCCTGATTCTGTAGTTTACAAAAACACCCCATATGTGGTCGTAAACTACTGTTTGGCCGAACGGTAGCACATAGAAGGAGGGGAACACCATATGGGTTTTGGAAGGCAGATTTGGCAGGACTGGTTTTGTTTATACCATGTCCCATTTGAAGCCCCCTGTTGCACCCCTAGAATAGAAATTTCAAAAAAGTGACTCCATCTAAGAAAGTACACCCCTCAAGGTATTCAAAACTGGGTTTACAAACTTTGTTAACCCTTTAGGTGTTCCACAAGAGTTAATGGCAGATGGAGAAACAATTTTGAATTTTCTATTTTTTGGAAAATTTTCCAATATAATCAATTTTTTCCAGGAGTAAAACAAGGGTTAACTGCCAAACAACACTCAAAATGGGTTGCCCTGATTCTGTAGTTTGCAGAAACACCCCATATGTGGTCGTAAACTACTATTTGGCTAAATGGCAGGACATAGAAGAAGGGGAACGCCATATGGTTTTTGGAAGGCAGATTTTGCTGGACTGGTTTATTTACACCATGTACCCTTTCAAGCCCCCTGATGCACCCCTAGAGTAGAAACTCCATAAGTGACCCCATCTAGGAAACTATGGGATAAGGTGGTTGTTGTTTTGGGACTATTTTAGGGGTAAATTTGATTTTTGGTTGCTCTATATTACTCTTTTTGAGGCAATGTAACAAAAAAATTAAATTCGAAAATTGTTTCTACATTCGCTATTTAGTTTTGTGGAACACCTAAAGGGTTAACATAGTTTGTAAAGTAACTTTTGAATACCTTGAGGGGTGTAGTTTCTTAGATGGGGTCACTTTTTTGGAGTTTCTAGTCTAGGCTACATCAGGGGGGGCTTCTAATGGGACATGGTGTCAAAAAAAAAACTGTCCATCAAAATCTGCCTTCCAGAAACCATATGGAGTTCCCTTCGTTCTATGCCCTGCCGTGCAGCTATATAGCCATTTACGACCACATATGGGGTGTTTCTGCAAACTACAGAATCGGGGCAATAAATATTTAGTTTTGTTTGGCTGTTAACCCTTGCTTTATTACCGGCAAAATGGATTCAAATTGAAATTTTGCCCAAAAATAGGTGTTTTGGCACCGTTTTTATTTTATATTTTTAACACCGTTCATCCGAGGCGTTTGGTCAAAAGTAATTTTTATAGCGACGACTTTTACGCACGCGACGATGCCCAATATGTATGGCTCTCAGACTTTGGAGACACTAAGCAGGCATCCTAAAAACTGCGGCCCTCCAGATGTTGTAAAACTACAATTCCCACCATGCCCTGCTGATGGCTGTAGGTTGTCTGGGCATGCTGGGAGTTATAGTTTTACAACATCTGGAGGGCCGCAGTTTGAGGATGCCTGCACTAAAACTAATATTTTTTGGGGAAAGAAAAATTGTTTCTGTGTCTCAAGTCTGAGAGACCTAGTTTTTTATGTTCTCTAGTGGACTGTTGGGGATTATAAAAATTTAGTACTCCATGGAAGTGTGATACTCCCTGAAGCAATCGATAATGCAGAGGCCCGGATGATCGGGGCACGTGTCACACTGAGTGGTGGTGTCCTTCCGTATCCCCCTCTTGTGACACACTCTGCATCTTTTTTGGGTTCGTCCCTTCTTTCCAGTATGGGGGACCACACCTGGAAAGTGTTGGCCAGGGACGATCCGGGCGCCTCCAGTTCCCGAGGTACTCCGGCCTGCTCTTTCCCGGTCCGAAAAGATCAGGTCTTTGAGGACTGCCTCATAGAACTGGAGGAATGTCCCTGTGCTGCCAGCGCTTCGGGATAGTACAAAAGAGTTGTACATGGCAACCTGTACCAAGTAGACCGCAACTTTTTTGTACCATGCCCGGGTTTTGCGCATGGCATTATATGGCTTGAGGACTTGATCAGAGAGATCAACTCCTCCCATATACCGATTGTAGGCGACGATACAATCTGGCTTGAGGACCGTTGCCGCGGTACCTCGCACAGAGACTGGGGTGGTGCTGTTACCGTGGATTGTGGACAGCATAAGGACATCCCTCTTGTCCTTATACCTGACCAGCAACAGGCTTCCACTGGTAAGGGCACGGGTCTCACCCCTGGGGATGGGTACCTGGAGGGGGTGGGCAGGGAGGCCGCGTTGATTTTTCCGCACGGTCCCACAAGCGAACGTGGATCTGGCGGCAAGGGACCTGAACAAGGGAATGCTGGTATAAAAGTTGTCCACGTACAAGTGGTAACCCTTATCCAGCAGTGGGTACATAAGGTCCCACACGAGTTTCCCGGGGGAAGTGGCAGGGGGGGGTCTGGGGTCTGAAAGCTGAAACAAAAAAGTTTAGAATAAATGTGCTTTTTTTTTTTTTTCTCTAACTTTTCCCTTCTTTCCCTGCCTAACGGTGCCTCTCCCTCACTGACCCTAACCTACCTGGGTGGCGATGGGTGCAGGAGGGTGATGGATGGCGATTAGGGGGACACAGGAGCTGGTGCTGGACGATGCTGCACGGTCAGGGTGCTGGACAGGAAGAGGAGGGGAGAGAGGAGCGCAGGAAGTTTGAATCTCGCGCCTCTCTCCCCTGCACCAATCGGCACCCTGGACAGCGGCATTCAGCACCAGGGCCAGCACCGCCTCTCCAAATCCTCGGACTGCGATAGGTGGTGTATAATTACGCCACCGATCGCAGTCTTTTTCCGGTTCATCGGGTCACAGGACACCCGAATGGACCGGAAACGCAGAAAACCGCAGGTCTGAATTGACCTGCGGTTTTCTGCGATCGTCGATGCGGGGGGGTCAAATGACCCCCCCCCTGCATTGTTACAGGATGCCGGCTGAATGATTTCAGCCGGCATCCCGTTCCGATTAACCCCCGCGGCGCCGGCATCGCTATTTAAAGCCATGACGTACCGGTACGTCATGTGTCCTTAAGGGGTTAAGGACTCAGGACGTACCGGTACGCCTTAAGTTTAAATCGCGATTGCGGCGCCGCGGGGGTTAATCCGAACAGGATGCCGGCTGAAATCATTCAGCCGGCATCCTGTCACAACGCCGGGGGGGGGGGGGGGGGGGGGTTGTTATGTGACCCTCCCCGAATCAGCGATCGCGGCAAACCGCAGGTCAATTCAGACCTGCGGTTTGCAGCGCTTTCTGCAGTTTCTGATCCGCGGGGATCAGAAACTTTAAAATGCCCAAAATGTCGATTTTGCACCCCTGAGGGGGGCTCCTGTGCCTTTGCAGCTTCCAGACAGGATGGGGTCACAGAGATAGGGAGCCCCCTCCTTACCCTTCCCCGTCTGCTCAGTTGTGGCCACAACCGAGCAGACGGGGAAGGTTCCCATGGCAACAGGACGCCTTCTCAAAGTGTAAGTAAAATACAGTACAATACACTATATAGTATACTGTATTATACAGACATCAGACCCACTGGATCTTCAAGAACCAAGTGGGTCTGGGTCAAATATATATTTTTTTAAAGTGAAAAAGTAAAGATTAAAAAAAAAAAAAACACTTATCACTGAATAAAAATTTAAAAAATAAAATACACTACACATATTAGGTATCGCAGCGTCCGTAACGACCTGATCTATAAAACGGTCATGTTACTTTCCCCGCACGGTGAACGCCATAAAAAAATAAAAATAAAAACTATGAGAATTGAAATTTTGCCCACCGTACTTCCCAAAAAAGGTAATAAAAGTGATCAAAAAAGTCGCATGTACGCCCAAATAGTGCCAATCAAACAGTCATCTCATCCCGCAAAAATCATACCCTACCCAAGATAATCGCCCAAAAACTGAAAAAACTATGGCTCTTAGACTATGGAAACACTAAAACATGATTTTTTTTTTTGAAATCATTGTGTAAAACTTACATAAATAAAAAACATTAGGTATCGCCGCGTCCGTATCGACCGGCTCTATAAAAATATCACATGACCTAACCCCTCAGGTGACCACCGTAAAAAAAAAAAAAAAAAAAACTGTGTAAAAAAAGCCTTTTTTTGGGTCATCTTGCGTCACAAAAAGTGTAATAGCAAGCGATCAAAATGTCCTCTTTTAAACTCCACTCCCCCGGATCTAATTTCCTGCGGCTGAGGAAATCCGCTTGGATGTTTTGTGTCCCCTTTAAAAAAAAAAAAAAAAAACGCTCATAGGGAGATGAGATTCTCCTCTGCCCACAAGAAAATTTTGTTGGTTAAGGCTTGTAGTCGCTCGCTTTTCGTTCTTCCCTGGTGGTTTATATATGCTACAACCGTCTTGTTGTCGGATCTTATTTGTACATTGGAACATTTTAGCTTTTTACCATAAAAACCCTGGAATAACAGTCCAGACCGACTTCATTCGTCGGTACAGGAACAAGAACGTTTATCTGAACTAGCAGTTCGATTTCTTGCTCCAGACAAAGCTGAAGATGTTCCGAGCTCTGAACTGGAGTCTGAACAAATAGTGGGGGGACTTTTGACAAAGGGAATACTGTACCCTTCGTGGAGGGTATTTAATAACCAGCGGCTGCATGAGTATTTTTCCCAGCGCTCCACGAATTTCCCTGGGGTTCTGGTGTCATTTTTTGGAAGACTCCTCAGAACTGGGAGAGAACATAAAACCCTTCCCTTTCTGTTTTTCCGATCTCTAGTTTTCTGTGTTCCTTTTGTTTTGAAAACTACCCTTCTTTTTGGGACAAAAAAATTGAGTTTTCCTTTTCTTTTCTTTTCATCTTCCGGGAAGCTCTTTTTGGAATCGGAGGCTTTCTCTAGAATCTTATCTAAGTCCTGACCAAAGAGAAGATTACCATAAAACGGGAAGTTGCATAATTTTGCCTTGGAGCCTGTGTCTCCAGACCAAGCTTTTAACCAAAGTGCCCTTCTAGAGTTTTTAGCTAGGGTCGTAGCTCTTGCGGTCAGCCTAACAGAATCCGCTGTTGTGTTTGACAAAAAATCTAGAGCTTTTAATAAGATCGTTTATATCGTCGGATGAAAATAAGTAATTTTTAAAAACGTCATTAGAGTCAGAATTACCGTATTTATCGGCGTATAACACGCACTGGCGTATAACACGCACCCTTCATTTTAAGGGAAATTTCAGGAAAAAAAATTAAATTTCAAATTGTACTGCTATGGGGTGGGGGGATCTGTGGATGGAACTGTTATGGGGGGAATCTGTGGATGACACTGCTATATGTCATCCACAGATCCCCCTCATAACAGTGTCCCCCAATACACCGGGCCTCTGCTCACCGAAGTATTTATAAACGTGAATCCTTATCCTGTTTTCTCGCCCATATTCCTTGGGGGACACAGGAAACCATGGGTATAGCTCTGCTCCCTAGGAGGCGTGACACTAAGTGAAAGCTGTAAGCCCCTCCTCCATCAGCTATACCCTCAGCCTGGAGAGAGAGACTACCAGTTTTTTGCTTAGTGTCCAAGGAGGCAAGACACTCCCTGCTTATGCAGGGTTGTTTTCCTATAATTTTTTATTTTTGCGTTATTTGTTGTTTTTAATTCGGTTTTTTTCTACTTACAGGGACAACAGAGGCGCACTAGACCCCTCTGTTTTCTCCCGGGGTTGAGTCGCGCCAGTGCCGGTAATACCGCACTGCCGCCTCCCCCACAGAAGACAAGGTGGACCAGGGCAGCCTCGCTCCCCTGCGTCCCGCCAGCTCAAGGGTCGCCCGCACGCCAAGTCCCTCCCCCGGCTTCCTGCCACTGCGGTGCCAGTGGCTGAAGGGGCGACCCTGCTGGATGGATTGAGGGTGAAGACAGCGTATGGTGAGAGTGGCTGCTCCAGCCTCCCCTTCCCTCCCTCCCACCGCTGCTACATCTCTCCGTGGTGTCCATCCACCCCCCCCCCCTTCCCTCCCCTCCCCCATGGGCATATCGGGGCCGGCAACTTTACCGGCCATCATTTGGGGGGGGACTTCGTTCTGGTGTTGCAGACCCAGGACAAGCTGGTTCTTAGGGGGGTGACTACCACTTCAACGGCAGGGCAGTCAGGGGGACGGCTGTATGAGGAGTCGTCACATTCAGGCGGGGGCCGCTTACTTGGCGCGAACGGCACCTTTTCATGGCCGGCACTTCATCTACCTAGGGGGTTAAATCATTTTGCCGCGCGCGCGTGCGGCTCTGCTTCTCCTTCAGCGCGGCAAAGGGGGGGGGGCGGAGCTTTCTACATGCGCTCCGCTACTTCCTGGTTCGTCGGGCTCCCCATCTCAGGTGCTGCGTGGAGCTCTCTCTCTCTCTCTGCCGTCCGATCCTGAAGCTATTCACCTCTGTGCCTGCCGCCTCTCCTCCACAGCCTCCCTTCAGTCTGCTGCCCTTGCTGTCTGCCGCTTGCATCATCTGGGTCTGGTAGGACTGTTAACCCCATCCGTGCCACCAGTACTGTTACTTGGGTGTGATCCCCGTTTTTTCACCTGGGGTCTCCCACTTTAAGTGCAACTTTTTTTCCACCATGTCAGACCCTTCTGCAGCTGCCAAGCCTTGGTACCATGCCTGTACCGCTTGTAGGGAAGCCTTTCCCCGGGGGCAGTCTGATCCGCACTGTCCTGCATGCCGAGCTCCACCGCAGCCTCAGCCGCCCGCTGTGTCGCTCCCTGCTTCCTCTGACCCGCCTGACTGGGCTAGATCCCTGTCCCAGGCCGTGGAAAGCCTCACTCAGGTCGTGGGCCGCCTAATAGACAGGCCGCCTACCCCGCAGGACGCCACTCTTACTGTCGCGCCCTCCGGGTCCATCGCTTCTGCCGCTGCGGCGGGTTCATCCTCTCTTAGTGACCCTTCCCGAGCTAGGCACTCTCAGAAGCGTTTTAGAGTAGAGCGAGCCTCCTCCTCGGATGCCTCCCTCTCCCCGCCACGCGTGCGCACTCAGACGAGCCTCTCCTCTCCAAAGGATTCGCTCTCTGAAGGTGAATTGGCGGTTTCAGATTTGGAAATGGACTCGGCCCTGCCGTCCAAGCTAGCCTCAGCGATGAGTCAGCTCATCTCTGATATTCGTGACACCTTTAAGGTGCAAGATGACCCCCCTAGCTCTGACGCAGCTAGCGTCTCCTTTATCAGACCCAGGCAGGCCTCAAAAGTTTTTCCAATCCACTCTGATTTCTCCTCCGTGGTGTCTAAGGCTTGGGCTCGCCCGGACGCCCGTTTTGTCAACCCCAAGAAGCTGGACATTTGCTATCCTTTTCCGGCCGATGTCGTGGCCACCTGGTCGTCCCCACCCAAGGTGGACCCCCCTGTGGCCCGTTTGTCAAAGAACACGGCCATCCCTGTTCCCGACGGGTCCTCTCTTCAGTCAGCGGAGGACCGTCGCATGGAGACCCTTTCCAAGGGCATTTTTGCTGCCTCCGGTTCTGCCCTCAGACCGGTTTTTGCCTCTGCTTGGGCAGGTAAAGCAATCTCTGCTTGGGGTGCGCAGCTGGAACAGGAGTTGGACTCGGACGTCCCCATCCAGGACCTACGTTCCTTGGCCCAGCTTATTATTCGGGCCGGGAATTTTGTTTGTGAGGCCTCCCTTGATGCGGGAGCCCTTATTGCACGCTCCTCCGCCCTGGCGGTTTCCGTCAGGAGGGAGCTCTGGCTGAAGGTTTGGAAAGCGGACGCTGCCTCCAAACGTTCCTTGGCGGGGCTACCGTTTGCGGGTTCCCGCCTTTTCGGGGTCCGCCTAGACGAGCTTATTTCGGAGGCCACGGGTGGTAAAAGCACCCATCTTCCTCAACCCCAAGCCAGGGGCGCCCCCCGCGGACGCCCCGGTGCGTCTCGTTTTCGGTCCTCCCGCAGGAACTCTGGGGCTCCCCCCGCAGCTGCCGCTTCGGCCCCTCCCCAGGATAAGCGTAGGAAGCCGTTTTTTCGGGCGCAGCCCTCCTGGCGCAGGCCGCAGGCTGCCCGCACACCCGCAGCAAAGCAGTCCTCTGCCTGAAGGCGCGCCCCCACCCACCCGGGTGGGGGGCCGGCTCCTCCTTTTCAGGGACGTCTGGATGGCTCACGTCTCCGACGCCTGGGCTCTCGAAATTGTGTCCTCCGGATACAAAATCGAATTCGCGTCCTTCCCTCCAGATCGGTTCTTTCGCTCCCGCCCGCCGCGGGACCCGAAAAGCGCGGCTGCGTTCTCCGCGGCTGTTCAAGCCTTACTGGACAGAGGGGTGATTACCCCCGTTCCTCTAGAGGAAAGGTTCCAAGGGTTCTATTCGAACCTCTTTGTAGTTCCCAAGAAGGGAGGTTCGGTGTGGCCCATTTTGGACCTCAAAAAGCTCAACCGTTTTCTCCTCCTTCGACGGTTTCGGATGGAGTCCCTCCGTTCCGCGGTGGCTTCCCTGGAGCGGGGAGACTTCATGTCTTCCATCGATATACAGGATGCCTACCTCCATGTTCCGGTAGCCCGGTGTCACCATCGCTTCCTCCGATTCGCCGTGGGGGACCTCCACTTCCAATTTGTCGCCCTTCCCTTTGGGCTGGCAACAGCCCCCCGGGTGTTCACCAAGGTCCTGGCCCCGGTTTTGGCCTTACTCCGTTCCAGGGGTGTTTTTCTGCTACCGTACTTGGACGATATCCTCATCAAGGCTCCGTCCCTTTCTCAAGCGGTTGCCAGCGTGGATCTCACTCTAGAGACTCTGGCGAGGTTCGGTTGGGTCATCAACTTCCCCAAGTCCTCCCTTCCCCCCTCCAGACAACTGGTCTTCCTGGGAATGCTTTTAGACACGGGAGCGGCGGAGGTACGTCTTCCCTCGGAAAAACGATTGACCCTCCGCCGGGCGATTCGGGGTCTCCTTCTCCACCGTCGACCGTCCTTCCGCTTCTGCATGCGGGTCTTGGGGCAGATGGTTGCCTGCTTCGAGGCGATCCCATTTGCGCAGTTTCACTCCCGCCCTCTCCAACGGGCGATCCTCTCCTCCTGGGACAAATCGCCGCAGTCTCTGGATCATCCCTTCCATCTATCGCCTCCGGTGCGGTCATCTCTCCGCTGGTGGTTACAGTCCCCTCTTCTGGGCAGGTCCTTTCTGCCGCTCAACTGGTTGGTGGTTACAACCGATGCCAGTCTCTTGGGCTGGGGAGGCGTGTTTCCTCCCCGATCCGTCCAGGGCATTTGGTCTCCATCGGAGTCCAAACTCTCGATCAATGTCCTGGAGCTGAGAGCGGCCCTTCTGTCTCTGCGACACTGGACTCATCTGCTGAAGGGTCATCCAGTTCGTGTGCAATCGGACAACGCCACGGCCGTGGCATACATAAACCACCAGGGGGGCACTCGCAGCGCTGCAGCGATGCGGGAGGTCACCAGCATTCTCCGTTGGGCGGAAGCCCACGTCCCGGCTCTATCGGCAATTTTTATTCCAGGGGTGGACAATTGGGCGGCGGACTTCCTCAGTCGCACCACTGTCGACCCCGGCGAGTGGTCTCTTCACCCGGAGGTATTCGAGGCCATTTGCCTTCGTTGGGGCATGCCGGACGTGGACCTCATGGCCTCCAAGTTCAATCACAAGGTCCCCGCCTATCTGTCCAGGGCCAGGGATCCGGGAGCTTGCGGAGCCGACGCCCTCGTTCGTCCTTGGCGAGGCTTCGCGCGTCCGTACATATTCCCTCCCATCCCACTCCTGCCCAAGGTCCTTCGGAAGATCGCGGCGGAGGGCGTCTCGGTGATTCTGGTCGCTCCGGACTGGCCCCGCCGGTCTTGGTATGCCGACCTCATGCTGCTCCTGGCAGACGCGCCCTGGCCGCTGCCCGCCAGGGAAGATCTTCTCTCTCAGGGACCGATCTTCCACCCGCGTTTAAGGTCCCTACGTTTGACGGCGTGGTTGTTGAGACCACCGTCTTGACACGTAGGGGTTTTTCTGCGGACGTCGTCCGCACCATGATCCGTGCCCGCAAGCCGTCCTCTTCTAGGATCTATTATAGGACCTGGAGGACCTATTTGGGGTTCTGTGCCGATCTGGGGATTCCTCCGCTCCGCTTTTTTCTCCCCACTGTTTTGTCCTTCCTGCAGAGCGGACTCGCCCAGGGTCTGGGTCTTAGTTCTTTGAAGGGTCAGGTGTCTGCGCTGTCCATCTTGTTTCAGCGCCCACTGGCCCCCCTTGGTCCTGTCAAGACCTTCCTTCAGGGCGTGGCTCACGCGGTTCCCCCGTACCGCCCTGGGACCTGAACCTGGTTCTCTCAGCGCTCCAGGCTTCTCCTTTCGAGCCTCTGCGGACGGTTTCCTTGCGACTTTTGTCCTGCAAGGTTATTTTCCTTGTGGCCGTCACCTCTCTTCGGAGGGTGTCCGAATTGGCTGCACTCTCCTGTCTGGAACCTTTCCTAGTGTTCCACCAGGACAAGGTGGTCCTTCGTCCGGTCCCTTCCTTCCTTCCTAAGGTGGTCTCCGCCTTTCATCTGAACGAGGACATCGTTCTCCCCTCTTTGTGTCCTTCCCCTTCCCACCCCCGGGAGAGGGAGCTTCATCGCCTGGACGTTGTCAGGGCGCTCAAGGTTTACCTGAAGGTAACCAGCTCTTTCAGGCGTACTGACTCGCTCTTTGTGGTTCCGGAGGGGTCGCGCAGAGGGATGGCGGCATCCAAAGTTGCTATCGCCCGTTTTGTCAAGATGGCTGTTACTGAGGCTTATCTCGCCAAGGGCAAGGTTCCGCCCCTCGGTGTTACCGCTCACTCCACTAGAGCGGTCGGGGCTTCCTGGGCTCAGAGGAATCGGGCTTCTACGGAGCAGATTTGCAAGGCGGCCACTTGGTCCTCCTTGCACACCTTCACCAAGTTCTACAGGGTGCATACTCATGCGTCGGCTGACGCTGCTTTAGGCCGTCTGGTGTTGCAGGCGGCAGTTGATTGATGCCTCCGGTGTTGGTCTAGTTTGTTCTGGTCCCTCCCTTCTGGGACTGCTCTGGAACGTCCCATGGTTTCCTGTGTCCCCCAAGGAATATGGGCGAGAAAAGGAGACTTTTGTATTACTTACCAGTAAAGTCTCTTTCTCGCTCTTCCTTGGGGGACACAGCACCCGCCCTTCATTTGGGTTTACAGTTGTGGTTCCGGCTTGGTTGCCCCCGTTGGGGCTTGACAGTTCCTTTTTTTCCGGTTGGTGGTTATCTTTCACTACTTGGACACGCAACTGGTAGTCTCTCTCTCCAGGCTGAGGGTATAGCTGATGGAGGAGGGGCTTACAGCTTTCACTTAGTGTCACGCCTCCTAGGGAGCAGAGCTATACCCATGGTTTCCTGTGTCCCCCAAGGAAGAGCGAGAAAGAGACTTTACTGGTAAGTAATACAAAAGTCTCCTTATTAAGCTGCCCTCTCCCATTTTCCCATGTTCCCCTGTATCCCCACAGCACTTACGATTCACACGCTTCCATAGCAGGCAGAGCGGATGGCACCAGTAACGTCACTCACTGACGTCGCGCGTCTGCTCCGCCTGCTTCATTCATAAAGGGGGCGGAGCAGGCGCTCAACGTCAGTGAGTGACGTTACTGCTGCCGTCCGCTCTGCCTGCTATTGAAGCTTAAGTAAGTGCTATGGGGATACAGGGGGGACATGGGAACATGGGAGAGGGCAGCTTAATAACAGGATAAGGATTCACGTTTATAAATACTTTGGTAAGCGGCGGGGCCCGGTGTAAGAGTACAGTGACTGCACCGGGCCCCGCCCCTAGTTACGGACTCCAGCCCCTCCTCTCTCCCGGCTCATACAGCGCAGTGAATATCGGCGTATAACACGCATACATGATTTGCCCCCTATTTTCAGGGGGAAAAAGTGTGTGTTATACGCCGATAAATACGACTACTTTCATCGCTATCCGAAGAAACATCGGAAGAAGATGTAGAGGTTTTTAAGGGCGATTTTATTTATTTATTTATTTATTTATATTTTTTTTTTTCTTGCTTAATTAGACCCTGCAGTTCCTGTCTTAAAGACGGGACTTCTTCCCTGACAGCTTTATCAATGCACTTTTCACAAAGTCTTTTAGCATGATTTTCGGGGAGTTTAACAGAACATAGGCAACATCTAAGAACTTTAGATTTTTGCGCTATTTTAGGTTTAACAGAAATGTCCTTGTCACTCTTCCATACAAAAGGAAGAGATGAGAGGCTTATTAGCAGCATGTGCAAGCAGCATTCCATACTCGCAACTTTATACGATGAGCCAATAAAGAACTACTTTTTACTCCACAAGAAGCTGGATTCTCTCTTTCTATTGGATATTCTATTAGGCCCAGTTCTGGCCTTTTTTCCGTGCTTCGTGGATTAAAGTCAGAGGTGAGAGCTGCAGCCATTTCTATCATTGTTTTGATACTCACAACCTGGATGTCACTCACTGCAACTGGTTGTTCCATAGCTTCCTCCGGATCCATGTGTGTGGATGGCCGAAGCTGCAGTAATGCTTGCAACTTCTCTGGTCAGAGGGCGACATTTGTCTTGACCAGGGCGCCAGTTTTAAATCCGCATGGCCGGAAGTCTCAAGTTTTAACAAACAAAAAAACGCGGCAGGCACTCCACAGAACGGACTTACTTGCCCAAGGTAAGCACGTAGCCGGCGCAATGCACCCGCCATCATGTGCATAGCTCCCGATCTAAGCGCAGAGAACTCCTATCCTCCGCCTGGCAGGGACAGGAAAACACTGAAGATGAGTGAGGAGGGCGGGCCCTTTTAAACCTTCCTGTCCCTGCCTGGCTGGAGGAGGATAATCTCCAAGTAAGGTGCCGTCATGGAGGGGAAAATAGGAATTCAATTAAATTTTTTTAGCAGATTTTACATTTTTTTTCCATATACAAACCAAACTCAATATTTAATGCCCTGATTCTTTAGTTTACAGAAACACTCCATATGTAGTCATAAACTCATGTATGTACACACGGCAGGGCGCAGAAGGAAAGGAACGCCATATGGTTTTTGGAAGGCAGATTTCACTGGGATAATTTTAAGTTGCCATGTCACATTTGAAGACCCCCTGATGCACCCCTAGAGTAGAAACTCCAAAAAAAAAGACCCCATTTTGGAAACTGCGGGATAAGGTGGCAGTTTTGTTGGTACTGTTTTAGGCTACGTATGATTTTTTGTTGCTCTATATTACACTTTTTGTGAGGCAAAGTAACAAGAAATAGTTGTTTTGGCACGGTTTTTTATTTTTGTTATTTAGTGTTCATCTGACAGATTACATCATGTGGTATTTTTATAGAGCAGGTTGTTATACCAAAAAATTTTTATTAAATTTTTTTTTTTTTTTTTTTTAGTGTCTCCATAGTCTGAAAGCCATAGTTAATTTTTATTTTTTTGGGCAACTGTCTTATGTAGGGGCTCATTTTTTTTCGTTATAAGATGACTGTTTGATTGGTACTATTTTAGAGTGCATATGACTTTCTGATCGCTTGGCATTACACTTTTTGTGATGCAAGGTGACAAAAAATGGCTTTTGACACTTTTTTTTTTTTTTTTATAATTTATTTTATTTTTTAACGGTGTTCACCTGAGGTCGTGATATTTTTATACAGCAGGTTCTTGCAGACATGGCTATAGCTAATGTGTGTGTGTGTGTGTGTATGTGTGTGTGTGTGTGTGTGTGTGTGTGTGTGTGTGTGTATATATATATATATATATATATATATATATATTTATATTTTGGGGAAAGGATTTTATTTTCTTTAATCATTTAATATTTTTTTATTTATTTTTTTACTTTTTTATATTTGTCTCACTGTGGGACTTCACATTTTCACGGTTTGATCCCTGTTTCAATTCTGTATTGTACTGAATTGAACTGTCAGCGTCTTACACAGTAAGATGCTGACAGTTGCCTAAGAGACCTAGCCCTCAGGCGGGATTTCCTGGGCTTCCGTAGCTGGCAGGCTCCGATGCCTGTGGGGGCCGATTGAAATCAGAGGGAGCCCCCTCCTTCTGTAAACCCAGCGCGTGCCGCGGCATGTGAAAGGATTAATCCATCTGCATCACCGCATACAGTGATGCCGGCGGATGCAGCAGACACCTGGCTATCAGTAACAGCCGGGCCTGTGCTGCAGATCGGGCAGGAGCTGCACCCGCCCGATCATACATGCACGTGGGAATGCGGTAAGGCACCACATTCCCCCACGTACATGTACGTGAATGCGGGACGGGGTTAATGGTGTATTATCAGATTCTACTAGATATCTTTGTTGTTAGATCTGATATTAGATAAATAGTCACATTAGTTTATTCATTTTTTTTTTTTTTATATATATTTTTTTTCTTGCGTATGACAGATGTTACTATGAAGCATTCATTTATGTCACTAGTTGGTTCTACATTCACATGACGTATGTGTTTTGCGGTCTGGAAATTGCAGATCTGCAAAAAAACGGATCACGTTCCATATGGTATAATTATTATTTTTATTTTTTTGCCTATTGTCAGCAAAACGGACAAGAATAGGACATGTTCTATCTTTTTTGCGGGGCTACGGAACGGACATGCGGATGGGGGATAGCACACAGTGTGCTGTCCTCATTTTTTGCGGACCCATTGAAATGAATGGGTCTGCATCCTATCCGCAAAAAAATCTGAACGGAAACAAAATACGTTCTCATGAATGTAGCCTTATGGTCATTAAGACATTATGTATGTGTCTAAAGGTTGCAAATGTTTCAAAACTGTTGTCAAAGCGCTAAAAACTCTGTCAGTAAGTGATTCTCATAATGCAAGTTAATCAATTTGTCTGCTGGAAGTTTTCTAATTTGTCAGCTAAACGCATATCTTAATTAAAAGCAGAAGATCAAAGTAGGTTTTTATGATAAACTTAAAAATGTAATGTTTTCTTTGCAGTCAACTCTCAAGATCCACCAGCAAACTCAAATGGAGTACTTCAAAGTGAAGGAAGAGTGTGAAAAGAGTGTTATCGTGTACGTATTTGTCAGTGTTTGGTGTGTAGGCCAGGAAATACAGTGCTGGATACAATAATATGTTATGTACAAAATTAAATAGATTTTTCCAGATAACTGTAACCATTGGTTACACTGGTCTTAACCTGCCGGGCTGTGAAGTCAGTCAGTAGAGAAATATACCGACTCCAGCTTAAAAATATTATCTGTTATTGTGTAATCATTTCATATAAATTTGGAACTGTTTAGATTTTATGTTTTAGGTTAGTATTTTATGTTTTATCAATTGAAGACCCTCATTTATCAAAAACAATGTTGAGCAGGGGGTTCTAGTGGTGATAGACAATCGGTTCTCTGCTCTCCTGTCTCTTATACTAGGTATCTTCATGCTGCTCCTAGACCCTTAGTTACAATGCCCTAAACTGTGCTACACATGCTCAGTAGTAAAGACCTGAGGAGGAAGTTCACCAGTGGGAATGCCTGCAGTCATCTCAGAACTGCTAGACAGTACAGCAAGCGAGCATTAAAGGTGGTGTTCGGGAATAAGTAATCTTTCACAGGTGTCCGCAGCCTGCCTCTGCTATGGAAAGAATCATACTTGCCTACGCCCTGCCGCTCTAGTCCTGCATGCCGGCTCCTGTGTGTACATCTTCTGACATGGGTATGATCATCTGCTCCTCTGTAGCCAATAACTGGCTTCAGCGGTGCTGTGCCTCTTGTGCATGTGTCACCACTGAAGCTAGTCATTGACTGCAGCAGAGCAGGTGATCATGTCCATGCCAAAGAGGAAGCAAACAGCCTTGGACTTGGAAGATGGACACACGGGAGCTAGTGTGCAGGACTAGAACTGCAGATAGCAGGTATGGATCTTTCCATAGCAGAGGCAGGCTGTGGACCCTTGTGAAAAGTTATTTATTCCCTTTTTATGGCAAGCGCTGAATATAGCCGCTACGCATTTATGAATAAGAGCATGATAAAATGTGGGATTCTGAGTCAGAACTTTGTTCTACCGACACCACAGCATTGCTAACATATAAGATATAATGGTCTAAAAACATTATTGATTTAAATTATGCATTGTATCGCTATGTCTGGAAAGGTACAGGAGGGGGTGTATATGTTGCCTGGTTTGCTTAGATCGATGAGATAAAATCAGGAAATCTGGGTTGCCTCAACAAAGTTTGTTGGGGCTTGTTTGTAAATTTGGTATAAAGGACTGGATTATTTTTTTATTTTTTTTGTGTGGAATGGCAGTTTGGTAATGGACTTGCCATTCCCTTCCCACTCCAGTACACCACTTTGCCCTAGCCCAAGGTGATTCAGGAGCGCCTGCTGAGCTCATTGCTAGGGGAATAAATAGAGCTGAAAGGCTCATTCAGAGTCTGGAAGCTGCATAGCATGCTTGCTGTGATGAGCCTAATCTCCTGTTGATGCTGAAGTGCTAGGAGAGGCAGGTAAATTGTACAGATTACAAGTGTTACTGAATCTTTTCCTGCAAAACTATATATCAATCTGCTCCATTTCCATTGCGCTATAAATTAGTGCCTGCTGATTTTACTGCATTTTGTGGCGATAGGTTCTCTTTAAATGGATCCTCTCACGGCAGCATAAAGTAGTGACAGACCCACTGGAACCCGCAGTCTGTCACCTGCTAAAGTAACACCGTGATCACTTACAATTTAATGCTGGCAGAGGGCACCGGAGAAGAAGCTCACGCTGACAACAAGGGTCTAACTTGGTCATGAGTTGACTTTCTCTCCAGCTAATGATTGATAGTTGTTTTTTTTTCCCTAAAGAGAGAACTGCAAACCACCAATGGATGGTCGGGGACAAATTCAGACTCCTCTCTGGTGGTGCAAGCTTTTTCTCGTACATACCATTGGGGGACACAGACCATGGGTATAGCCTAGGTCATTATTAGGAGGAGACACTATGCAAATAGAAAAGAGAGCTCCTCCTCCCCGGGCTATACCCCCATGCTCCACCAGGTGGACCCCAGTCTTGCTTAGTGTCGGATAAGGAGGTGACATTTTCGACTCTGCTGAAAAAAATTAACGGGAGTAGAGCACGCAGGGTCGCAATTCTGCTTCCCTGGTCTCTCGGTGGAGCGAGCGCCGGGGTCGAACCGGGCTCGACCTGCAGCTCCGGCAGACTACCAGATTCGGGGTCACATTCCTGCCCTCCTCCAGATCACTGCCACTTCTTGTGCCAGCTGACTGAAGAGGTGACCTCCGCTGGTGTGGAGCTGAGGGCGAAGACTGCAGGACGCAGATAAGTACACTGTCTCCCGGTGTGACAGTTAGGGCCGCTTGGTGGGTGGTTTTTGAAGGGGGGGAAGGATCCCTGTCTGGGGCATCACTATCAGAAGTGGCAACTTCCTCGGCTCTCCCTCAGCGGTGTCTAGGGGACGGGCCCTCCTACCCTTCCGGCGGCCGCGGCTGTTATCTTTCATATTTCCCGCGCGGGTTTTGCGCCTCCTGATGCAATTTGTGGGTGGTGTCCTATTCTCCTGCTCTGCACTTCCGGCTCAGCGCTCTCCATACGCGGCTGCTCCCGGCTCCACTCTGTCGTGGTAGGATAGTTGTTGTCTTGCGTGCTGCAGCAACGGTAGGAGACCCTGACACCTTCCTTTGCAGGGATTGCCGCCATCATGCTGAAACCTGGGGCCTCCCAAAGTCGGCCCCTCAGGCCCCACTGGGGCTATGTAGGGTCTGCTGCTTGCCACAATCAGCCCGCCCTGCGGCTCCCAAGCAGTCCTCCGCCTGAAGGGGCGCCCCCACCTCTTACGGTGGGGGGCCGATTACTCTCCTTTCAACAGGTTTGGAGAGCTCACATCCAGGATGCCTGGGCCCTGGAAATTGTAACATCTGGTTACAAAATAGAATTCGCTTCCAGGCCTCCGGAGCATTTCTTCTCTTCTCGGGTTCCGGGGGATCCGGTCCGGGCCTCTGCTTTTTTGCAGGTGGTCTCTTCCCTTTTGGTCAGGGGAGTGATTGTTCCAGTCCCCTTGGAGGAGCAAGGCGCAGGTTTCTACTCCAACCTATTTGTGGTGCCAAAGAAGGAGGGATCGGTGCGTCCTGTTCTAGACCTGAAGCTGTTAAACAGGTCTTTGCGGGCCCGGAGGTTCCGGATGGAATCCCTCCGATCCGTTATTGCTTCTCCTCTTCCAGGGGAATTCCTTGCGTCGGACATACAAGACTCCTATTTGCATGTCCCTATAGCAGAATCTTACCACAGGTTTCTGCGCTTCGCTGTCGGCGGGCAGCATTACCAGTTTGTCGCCCTGCCCTTTGGGCTGGCTAAGGCCCCTCGGGTATTCACAAAGATCTTGCCGCTCCTCCGTACCAGGGGCATATCTCTGTTGCCCTACCTGGACGACATACTGATAAAGCCTTCCTCCCTTCCCCAGGCCAGGGACAGCGTCCGGATCACTGTTCAGACTCTGGAGCAGTTCGGCTGGCGGATCACTGTCCAGAAGTCATCTCTTCACCCCTCACAGAGGTTGACCTTCCTAGGGATGGTTCTGGACACCACGGCAGCTCGGATATTCCTTCCGGAATTAAAGTCCTCTCGAATTCAGGAGTCTGTATCTCTCCTACTGTGCTCCCGACGCCTCTCGATCCGGGAGTACATGAGGGTTCTGGGGCTGATGGTGGCCTCCTTCGAGGCCGTCCCCTTTGCCCAGTTTTACACTCTGCCTCTACAGCGGGCGATTCTGTTTTTTTTGGCACAGGACGTCGCGCGGTCTGGACTCTCGAGTCCGTCTGCCTCCTCGGGTTCGGGTGGAACTCCAGTGGTGGCTATCGCCCCAAAACCTTATTTCAGGGAGGTCCTTTCTTCCGATCTCCTGGACAGTCGTCACCACCGACGCCAGCCTCCTGGGTTGGGGTGGTGTTCTCCAGGCCCGGACGGTGCAGGGAGTTGGGTCGGCGGCGGAGGCACGACTTCTGATCAATGTGCTGGAGCTCAGAGAAATTTTCCTCTCCCTTTCTCATTGGACTCCTCTCCTGGCAGGTCACCCGGTAAGGGTCCAGTCAGACAATGCCACACCCGTGGCTTATGTCAACCACCAGGGTGGGACCCGCAGCCGGACGGTGATGCAGGAGGCGGAAAGGATCCTCCAGTGGGCGGAGACTCATGTTCCAGTACTGTCGGCAGTGTACATCCCAGGGGTCGACAATTGGAAGGCGGACTTTCTCAGCCACAACACGGATCCAGGAGAGTGGTCCTTAAATCCGGAAGTTTTCGAGGACATCTGTCGCCGGTGGGGCTGCCCGGACGTCGACCTGATGACGTGCAGGCTCAACAACAAGGTTCCCACGTTTCTGGCCCGTGCTCAGGACCCGGAGGCGTACAGGGTAGACACGCTGGTGTCTCCGTGGCGAGGCTTCCCCCTCCTTTATGTCTTTCTGCCTCTACTACCGAAGGTCCTTTGCAAAATCACGGAAGGGATTCCGACCATTCTCATCGCCCCCGATTGGCCTCGCCGCGCCTGGTTCTATGACGTCACTCGGATGCTGGCAGATGTTTCGTGGCCTCTTCCTCTCAGGGAGGACCTACTGTCTCATGGACTGCTCTTCCACCAGAATTTACGGTCACTTTGTTTAACGGCGTGGCTGTTGAGACCGCCATCCTGAAGAAGAGGGGCTTCTTTGACTCTGTGGTGAAGACCATGATCAAGGCCAGAAAACCAGTTTCATCCAGGATATACTATCGTACCTGGAAGGCCTTTCTTGCCTTTTGTGAGAAACTGGGCGTTTTTCCCCTTCGTTTCTCAGTTCCGGTGGTCCTCTCCTTTCTCCAGTCGGGCCTTGAGATGGGAATGTCGCTGAGCTCTCTGAAAGGCCAGGTCTCTGCTCTGGCCATTTTCTTTCAGAGGTCCCTGGCTCTGCTCGGTCCAGTGAGGATCTTCCTACAAGGGGTGGCGCATTCGGTACCTCCGTATGTTCCTCCCCTGCCCCCCTGGGACCTAAATTTGGTTATGTCTTCCCTCCAGGCGGCTCCCTTTGAGCCTCTGAGGGAGGTTTCTTTGAATCTTCTCACCTGGAAGGTGGTCTTTTTGGTTGCGATCACCTCGGTCAGGAGGGTATCGGAGCTGGCCGCGCTTTCCTCTAGGGAGCCCTTTTTGGTCTTCCACCAGGATAAGGTAGTGCTACGCCCGGTCCCTTCATTTTTGCCCAAGGTGGTCTCCCTCTTCCACCTTTTAATGAAGATATAGTCATGCCCTCTTTTTGTCCATCCCCGGCGAACCGCAAGGAGCACGCTCTCCATTCCCTGGACATTGTCCGTGCTCTGCGAGTGTACCTGTCTGTTACTGCCTCTTTCCGGCGTACGGATTCCCTTTTCGTGATTCCTGAAGGGCCTCGTAAAGGTATGGCGGCTTCCAAGGTCTCAGTAGCCCGGTGGATTTGGTCGGCTATTGCCACGGCCTATCTTGCCCGTGGCAGGGTTCCCCCAGCCGGGGTTACCGCGCACTCCACCAGGGCGGTGGGGGCCTCCTGGGCTAGGTGTAATCGCGCCTCGGCATCTCAACTTTGTTAGGCGGCCACCTGGTCCTCCTTGCATAACTTTACAAAGTTTTACCAATTGCACTCTTTGGCATCGACTGATGCTGTCCTTGGGCGCAAGGTATTGCAGGCGGTGGTTCCTGTCTGACTGCTGGGCGTTTCCCCCTGGAGGTGCTGGTTTTTCCCACCCCATGGACTGCTCTGGGAAGTCCCATGGTCTGTGTCCCCCAATGGAATGTACGAGAAAAGGAGATAATAATAATAATATTAATAATAATAATAATAATATTAATAATAATAATAATATTAATAATAATAATAATAATTATTATTAATATTAATAATTATAATTAATTAATATTATTAATAATATATATATATATATATATATATATATATATAATATATAAAATTTTTTTTTTTTTTTGTGAAACTCACCTGTAAAATCCTTCTCTCGTCGTTTCCATTGGGGGACACAGCTCCCTCCCATTCTTGCCTGTTGTAGGAAGGGTTGGTTTAGTTCTTCGGGACCTAAAGGTTGTCGGTCCGATGGCGGTATTCCTTTGTTCTGGTCTCTATTGCTTTGGTCTCCTTCTCCTACTGCTTTTGCACGCACTGGGATCCTCCCGGTGGAGCATGGGGGTATAGCCTGGGGAGGAGGAGGAGCTCTTTTTTTATTTTTTTTTATTTTTATTTTTTTATTTGACCCTAATGACGCCCCCTCCGCATTGTGATTGACAGGGCCAGGGAACGGAATCGTTCTCTGCTGGCCCTGCCTGTTAGCATTCAAAATCTGGTGCCTGCGCTGCGGCCGTACGTATCTTCAATCTGCGCAGGCGCACTGAGAGGCGGCCGCTTTCTCCTTAATGCGCCTGCGCCGGGTGTAGATGTGACGTCATCGGCGCAGGCACATTGAGGATGGAGCGGCCGAGTGAGTGGCCGTCTCTCAGTGTGCCTGCGCAGATTGAAGATAGGTACGGCCGCGACGCAGGCGCCAGATTTTGAATGCTAACAGGCAGGGCCAGCAGAGAACGATTCCGTTCCCTGGCCCTGTCAATCACAATGCGGAGGGGGCGTCATTAGGGTCGGAGGATGCGGCTGCTACCAGCAAGTAGCCGCCCTACTTGCTGGTAGCAAGGTAATTTGCATATTTTAAAAATCGCTTTTTAGCAAATTCTACTGAACAGAAATGATTATTTAACTTATGTATGCATAAATCGCAGTGTAGGGATTATTAGTAAACAAAAAAAAATAACGGTTTAGTGGGCTGACAAAAGCCCTTTAACCACCTCAGCCCCCTTAGCTTAAACACCCTTAATGACCAGGCCACTTTTTACACTTCTGACCTACACTACTTTAACCGTTTATTGCTCGGTCATGCAACTTACCACCCAAATGAATTTTACCTCCTTTTCTTCTCACTAATAGAGCTTTCATTTGGTGGTATTTATTTTTTCTTACAAAGTCTCATATTCCACTAACTTATGACAAAAAATAAAAACTTCTATGAACTCACTATGCCCATCAGCGAATACCTTGGGGTGTCTTCTTTCCAAAATGGGGTCACTTGTGGGGTAGTTATACTGCCCTGGCATTCTAGGGGCCCAAATGTGTGGTAAGTAGTTTGAAATCAAAATGTGTAAAAAATGGCCGGTGAAATCCGAAAGGTGCTCTTTGGAATGTGGGCCCCTTTGCCCACCTAGGCTGCAAAAAAGTGTCACACAGGTGGTATCTCCGTACTCAGGAGAAGTTGGGCAATGTGTTTTGGGGTGTCTTTTTACATATACTCATGCTGGGTGAGAGAAATATCTCGGCAAAAGACAACTTTTCCCATTTTTGTATACAAAGTTGGCATTTGACCAAGATATTTATCTCACCCAGCATGGGTATATGTAAAATGACACCCCAAAACACATTGCCCAACTTCTCCTGAATACGGCGATACCAGATGTGTGACACCTTTTTGCAGCCTAGATGCGCAAAGGGGCCCACATTCCTTTTGAGGGCATTTTTAGACATTTCGATCCCAGACTTCTTCTCACGCTTTAGGTCCCCTAGAATGCCAGGGCAGTATAAATACCCCACATGTGACCCCATTTTGGAAAGAAGACACCCCAAGGTATTTAATGAGGGGCATGGCGAGTTCATAGAATTTTTTATTTTTTTTTTGCACAAGTTAGCGGAAATTGATAGATTTGTTTTTTTCTCACAAAGTCTCCCTTTCCGCTAACTTGGGACAAAAATTTCAATCTTTCATGGACTCAATATGCCCCTCACGGAATACCTTGGGGTGTCTTCTTTCTGAAATGGGGTCACATGTGGGGTATTTATACTGCCCTGGCATTCTAGGAGCCCTAAAGCGTGAGAAGAAGTCTGGAATATAAATGTCTAAAAAATTTTACGCATTTGGATTCCGTGAGGGGTATGGTGAGTTCATGTGAGATTTTATTTTTTGACACAAGTTAGTGGAATGAGACTTTGTAAGAAAAAAATTTCTGAATGGAGCCTTACAGGGGGATGATCAATGACAGGGGGGTGATCAGGGAGTCTATATGGGGTGATCACCCCCCTGTAAGGCTCCATTCAGACGCCTGTATGTGTTTAGCGGATCCGATCCATGTATCAGTGGATCCGTAAAAATCATACGGACATATGAATGCAGCCTTACAGGGGGTGTGATCAATGACAGGGGGGTGATCAGGGAGTCTATATGGGGTGATCACCTCCGTCATTGATCACCCCCCTGTAAGGCTCCATTCAGACGCCTGTATGTGTTTTGCGGATCCGATCCATGTATCAGTGGATCCGTAAAAATCATACGGACGTCTGAATGGAGCCTTACAGGGGGGTGATCAGGGAGTCTATATGGGGTGATCAGGGGTTCATAAGGGGTTAATAAGTGACAGGGGGGGTGTAGTGTAGTGTAGTGGTGTTTGGTGCTACTTTACTGAGCTACCTGTGTACTCAGGTGGTCGATCCAGACAAAAGGGACCACCAGAGGACCAGGTAGCAGGTATATTAGACGCTGTTATCAAAACAGCGTCTAATATACCTGTTAGGGGTTAAAAAAATCGCATCTCCGGCCTGCCAGCGAACGATCGCCGCTGGCAGGCTGGAGATCCACTCGCTTAACTTCCGATCCTGTGAACGTGTGCGCCTGTGCGCGCGCGTTCACAGGAAATCTCGCGTCTCGCGAGATGACGCACGGATGCGTCCAGGAGGAATGAATCAACCACCTTCCGGACGCATCCGTGCGTTACATGGTCGTGAGTTGTGCAGTGCAAAGATATTGATGACCTATCCTCAGAATAGGTCATCAATATCAGATTGGTAAAGGTCCGACTCCATGCACCCCCACTGATCAGCTGTTTGAAGGGGTAGTGGCGCTTGTGTGAACGCTGCTTCCGATACTAAATTACTTGTGCAGCAACCACACAGATTACTTGCCACTACTCGTGGCATTCATTTGAATGGGACGGGCAGTTATAGTTACACTGCGCCGCCTCTACAAGCGAGAGTATGTGCAGGTAATTTTGATGTGGAAGCAGTGCTCACAGAAGTGCTGCTACCCCTTCAAATAGCCGATCTGCTGGAGTTCCAGTAGTCCGACCCCGTCAATATGCTATTAATGACCTATCTTTGCTCTGCACAAGCCCCTTTTTAACCACCTCCCGTCACACTAACGCCGAAAGGCGTCATTGCTCCGGCGCCTTTCGGCGTTAGTGTGAACGCAGGTGCGCGCGTTCACAGGATCGGAAGGTAAGCGAGTGGATCTTCAGCCTGCCAGCGGCGATCATTCGCTGGCAGGCTGTAGATGTGTTTTTTATTTTATTTATTTTTTTAACCCCCAACAGGTATATTAGACGCTGTTTTGATAACAGCGTCTAATATACCTGCTACCTGGTCCTCTGGTGATCCCTTTTGCTTGGATCAACCACCAGAGGACACAGGCAGCTCAGTAATAAGTAGCACCAAACACCACTACACTACACCCCCCCCCCCCCCCCCTCCTGTCACTTATTAACCCCTGATCACCCCATATAGACTCCCTGATCACCCCCCTGTCATTGATCACCACCTTGTAAGGCTGGCTCCATTCAGAGGTCCGTATGTGTTTTTTTGCGGATCCACGGACTTCTCCACATACGGACTTCTCCACATACGGACTTCTCCACATACGGACTTCTCCACATACGGACTTCTCCACATACGGACTTCTCCACATACGGACTTCTCCACATACGGACTTCTCCACATACGGACTTCTCCACATACGGACTTCTCCACATACGGACTTCTCCACATACGGACTTCTCCACATACGGACTTCTCCACATACGGACTTCTCCACATACGGACTTCTCCACATACGGACTTCTCCACATACGGACTTCTCCACATACGGACTTCTCCACATACGGACTTCTCCACATACGGACTTCTCCACATACGGACTTCTCCACATACGGACTTCTCCACATACGGACTTCTCCACATACGGACTTCTCCACATACGGACTTCTCCACATACGGACTTCTCCACATACGGACTTCTCCACATACGGACTTCTCCACAGTACGGCGATACCAGATGTGTGACACTTTTTTGCAGCCTAGGTGGGCATAGGGGCCCACATTCCAAAGAGCACTTTTTAGGATTTCACAGGTCATTTTTTACACATTTTGGATTTCAAACTACTTCCCGAACATTAGGGCCCCTAAATTGCCAGGGCAGTATAACTACCCCCCAAGTGACCCCATTTTGGAAAGAAGACACCCCAAGGTATTCCGTGAGGGGCATGACGAGTTCCTAGAATTTTTTTATTTTTTGTCATAAGTTAGCGGAAAATGCTGATTTTTTTTTTTTTTTTTCCTTACAAAGTCTCATATTCCACTAACTTGTGACAAAAAATAAAAACTTCCATGAACTCACTATGCCCATCACGAAATACCTTAGGGTGTCTTCTTTCCAAAATGGGGTCACTTGTTGGGTAGTTATACTGCCCTGGCAATTTAGGGGCCCAAATGTGTGGTAAGTAGTTTGAAATCAAAATCTGTAAAAAATGGCCGGTGAAATCCTAAAGGTGATCTTTGGAATGTGGGCCCCTTTGCCCACCTAGGCTGCAAAAAAGTGGCACACATCTGGTATCGCCGTACTCAGGAGAAGTTGGGCAATGTGTTTTCGGGTGTCATTTTACATATACCCATGCTGGGTGAGATAAATATCTCGGCAAAAGACAACTTTTCCCATTTTTTTTATGCAAAGTTGGCATTTGACCGAGATATTTATCTCGCCCAGCTTGGATATATGTAAAATGACACCCCAACTTCTCCTGAGTACGGCGATACCAGATGTGACACTTTTTTGCAGCCTAGGTGGGCAAAGGGGCCCACATTCCAAAGAGCACCTTTAGGATTTCACAGGTCATTTTTTTACACATTTTGATTTCAAACTACTTACCACACATTTGGGCCCCTAGAATGCCAGGGCAGTATAACTACCCCACATGTGACCCCATTTTGGAAAGAAGACACCCCAAGGTATTTCATGATGGGCATAGTGAGTTCATGGAAGTTTTTATTTTTTGTCACAAGTTAGTGGAATATGAGACTTTGTAAGGAGAAAAAATAAATGAAAAAATCATCATTTTCCGCTAACTTGTGACAAAAAATAAAAAGTTCTATGAACTCACTATGCCCATCAGCGAATACCTTAGGGTGTCTACTTTCCGAAATGGGGTTATTTGTGGGGTTTTTCTACTGTCTGGGCATTGTAGAACCTCAGGAAACATGACAGGTGCTCAGAAAGTCAGAGCTGCTTCAAAAAGCGGAAATTCACATTTTTGTACCATAGTTTGTAAACACTATAGCTTTTACCCAAACCATTTTTTTTTTTATCAAAGACATGTAGAACAATAAATTTAGAGAAAAATTTATATATGGATGTCGTTTCTTTTTTTTTAAATTTTACAACTGAAAGTGAAAAATGTCCATTTTTTTTTTTTTGCAAAAAAATAGGTAAATTTCGATTAATAACAAAAAAAGTAAAAATGTCAGCAGCAATGAAATACCACCAAATGAAAGCTCTATTAGTGAGAAGAAAAGGAGTAAAATTCATTTGGGTGGTAAGTTGCATGACCGAGTAATAAACCGCTAAAGTTGTGGAGTGCCGATTTGTAAAAAAGGGCCTGGTCACTAGGGGGGTATAAACCTGTGGTTAAACCAAGTTTTTAGCAGTGGTGTTACTTTAAGATAAATAAACCAATGATTTCTGCGTTTGTCACTACTTTATGCTGCCCTTAATGTGGACATCATAAAGGAGTTTCCTTTCAAGGGGTTGTGCTCTCCCCAGCAATGTGGTGTTCAAATTTAAAAAAAAAAATCGCACTTGCTGCTCCCTGGCTGTTCAGTGATCTTCCAGTCCCTGGCCTGTAACCAATCAAACTGGATAATATGTGCCAAGGAGGTCTTCAAGTGGCCCATGATCCAGCAGTTACGTGCCTCTTGGATACACGTCACCGCTAAGGTCAGTCACTGACTACAGTGGTGCATGTGACCTCATGAGTTTGCTGTATGGATGCAGGGATCCGTAACAGAGCAGTGGGGAGCAGGGTTTTTTTGTTTTGTTTTTTTTTATGCTAGTTACAACACACTGCTGGGGACAGTAAGAAAAAAAAACACAAAGCTGGAAAATTATTTTAAGCTCCAATTTCTTGTTCCCTTTAATTTATTAATTGAACTTTCTTTAGGAAGAAGAAATTGGAAGCAAAGTTGAAGAAAATGGAAGGTAAAGTTATATTTTGTTTACACAATAATATGGGATCTTTAAACAGCATAAAAACCATTCCAAATTCGAGAATGTATCTAGTATTTATCTGACAATCCACATACCTAAGTCACATTGAGGGCTTTTACACTACTGCTACAATCTGGCTTCTGATTTAGTTACTCCACTTAAACCGACCTAAGTACAGACTAATCTGATAACTACCCATGGTAAAAGTCATTACTCAGTACTCCTGCTCCTAGACCTGTCAACCACTCCCTCCTTTATACAAACCCTTTCACCCCTCGGGATCAGAACTTTGCACCTTATATCTCACCAGCTGAACATTCTGTGTCCGCCACATTCCACCTACTCTTCCCCACTCTTTCGGTCCATGTCTCTCAGGGCTCTCAGTGCCACCTCCTATGCTAATGACATTTACCTCTTTGACTCTTTTTTGCTATATGGAATCCCAGAGTATATTGTCCTTTTCCTCCAGCTTTCAAAACTCATCATGAAGAAAACAGATTTCATCATCTCTTCTCTCTCCTTCCCCCATGCCACTGAACTTCCCTACCAGATCTATCGGTCACTTTCCAGTCTTACAAGTCCACTGCTTCGGGATAACATTTGATTCCGTACTGTCCTTCAGACCACCACCTGCCGGTTCCAACTCTTAAAACATTTCTCGTTTCTAATACTTTTTCAAACCTGAGTCAGCTAAAATGCTATTACACACCCTCATAATCTCCCACCTAGACTACTGCAACGTCCTCCTCTGTAGTCTCCCATCTAACACTCTTGCACCACTCCAATTCCATCCTTAATTCTGCTGCCTGGTAAATCTACATCTCCCTACATATCTGGTCCACATTTACCTACTGTCAGTACCTTTTACTTGCTTCCCCATTGCCCAGCGAATACAGTTGCAAATACCAATAACATAAAAGGCCACCACAAACTCTCTCCTCCATATATCTCTGACCTAATCGTAGATATTACATTCCAACGGGTAACCTCAGATCCTCACAAGACCACCTCTGCTTCTCTTGTGTGTTTATCACACAGTCATCTACAAGATTTTTCATGTACATCACCCATACTCGGCAACTCACTACCTCAGTACATAAGGCACTCCTACATCCAGACTTTCATAGCAGCCTGAAAACTCGCCTCTTCAGGAAAGCCTACAGTATGAGCAGTTTCTAACCTCATCTACAGTCTCTACTCTTTCCCCTTTCCTTGTAGAGTGTACTTGTGGACAAGGTCCTTTATCCCCTTTTAGTCTCGGTTAGTCCATGCTTTGTGTTTTTTTTTTTTTTTTTTTGTTCTCCTTTTTATATGTACAGTGCTCTGTAATTAATGGTACTTTAAAATAAATAGTAATATTAATAACACTGGCATCACAGAGGCCAGTGATTGGTGGCAGCAGTCAGATGTATATAATTGCTCAGCACTTAAACATGTTGCACATTTTTATGACCCTTAAAGAGTAACTCGCTTAAAGGGGTTGCTTCACTTCAGGAAATGGCATTTATTATGTAGTTAAAGTTAATACAAGACACTTAGTGATGTAATTGTCCATATAGTTTTCTTTGGCTTGATTCATGTTTCCATTGCATTATACACTGCTCATATCCAGATACTACAGCCACTGCGGCAAACCAGCAGCGCTGGTCATGCTTGCACACTAAGAAAAAGCAGCAGCTCCTATCTCTGCCACCTTGTATTCTCGCTGCAGCAGTGGTCTTAACCCCTGGATATGAGCAGTGTAAAATGCAATAAAAAAAATGAATCAAGCCAGCAAAGGAGGCAATATGGACAATCACAGTACTTTAGTAAGTGACTTGTTTTAACCGTCTCTACATGATAAATGTCACTTACAGAAGTGAGACAACCCCTTGCTGCAAATGGACATAGCTGTACATCCAGATTGCATGCAACTTGCAGCAGGTACATCTAAACTCGTAACCAGGGCTGTGACACCATAAAATATCAAAGCCTTGCCGGCAATCGCTCTGAATGGTTAGTTTGCACAGACTTGGGGTACTTTCACACTTGCGCTTTTCTTTTCCGGCATAGAGTTCTATCCTTGGGGCTCTATAGCGGAAAAGAACTGATCAGTTTTATCCCCATGCATTCTGAATGGAGAGTATTCCGTTCAGTATGTCTTCAGTTCAGTCTTTTTGACTGATCAGGCAAAAGATAAAACCGCAGCATGCTACGGTTTTATCTCCGACCAAAAAAACGGAAGACTTGCCTGAATGCCAGATCCAGCATTATTTTCCATAGGAATGTATTAGTGCCGAATCCGGCATTCAAAATACCGGAATGCCGGATCTGTTTTGCCGGATGACAGGGTCCTGGTCAGTCTTACAAATGCCATCAGTTGGCATACGTTTGGCCAGATTCGGCAGGCAGTTCCCGCGACGGAACTGCTTGCCGGTTCACTCTGCCGCAAGTGTGAAAGTAGCCTAACCAATCTGAGTGCAGCAATGTGAAAATGCCAGTTTCAGGCTCTGATCTTCGCTCTGGAGATTAGAGCCCGAAATCATGCATGATGGCCATTTTGCTCCTTGCAGCCCTCCATGTGGTCCCTCCTCTGTTCTCCTTTATTTTACTCTGATGGCAGTGGCTCAGGAATGGAGCCGCCGCCATCAGCAGAGTGTTTCAACTGTAACATACAGCTGACACTCTGCTGCAATGGCTGATAGCGGTGCTTGTGTGTAACCCCTTAGATGCAGCGGTCAGTAGCCACCGACTGCATCCATGGGTTAACAAAGGGAGGGGGCTTTCTTTCTCCCCCATCGACAAGTTAGATTTAAAAAAAAAAAAAAAAGGGCTTGGTCATTAAGAAAGCTATGGGTGCCTGGCACATGCGCAGAAGCTGAAAGCGAGTCCGATGCCCATAGCTTTCTATTGGGCATGAGCCGGATCTCAGAAGGTCGGGAACCGCAGAAGCCGCCCAGCTGCCCCTTGGGCAGAAAGAAAAGCGATTTCTTCAGGTTATAAAACATGAGTTTGCAATATTCATAAGGTGGACAGGGGTTATACTTATGTTTTTAATGCACATTAGAAGACCTGTGCATTCATATATATATATATAGATAATTATGCTTATTGGGCATGTCAGTGTCCCTTTAACCACCTCAGCCCCTATAGCTTAAACACCCTTAAAGACCAGGCCACTTTTTACACTTCTGACCTACCCTACTTTCACCGTTTATTGCTCGGTCATGCAACTTACCACCCAAATGAATTTTACCTCCTTTTCTTCTCACTAATAGAGCTTTCATTTGGTGGTATTTCATTGCTGCTGGCATTTTTACTTTTTTTGTTATTAATCGAAATTTAACGATTTTTTTTGCAAAAAAATGACATTTTTCAGTTGTAAAATTTTGCAAAAAAAACGACATCCATATATAAATTTTGCTCTAAATTTATTGTTCTACATGTCTGATAAAAAAAAAATGTTTGGGTAAAAAAAAAAATGGTTTGTGTAAAAGTTATAGCGTTTTTACAAACTATGGTACAAAAATGTGAATTTCCGCTTTTTGAAGCAGCTCTGACTTTCTGAGCACCTGTCATGTTTCCTGAGGTTCTACAATGGCCAGACAGTACAAACACCCCACAAATGACCCCATTTCGGAAAGTAGACACCCTAAGGTATTCGCTGATGGGCATAGTGAGTTCATAGAACTTTTTATTTTTTGTCACAAGTTACTGGAAAATGATGATTTTTATTTTTGTTTCTTACAAAGTCTCATATTCCACTAACTTGTGACAAAAAATAAAAACTTCTATGAACTCACTATGCCCATCAGCGAATACCTTGGGGTATCTTCTTTCCAAAATGGGGTCACTTGTGGGGTAGTTATACTGGGTGAGATAAATATCTTGGTCAAATGCCAACTTTGTATAAAAAAAATGGGAAAAGTTGTCTTTTGCCAAGATATTTCTCTCACCCAGCATGGGTATATGTAAAATGACACCCCAAAACACATTCTCCAACTTCTCCTGAGTACGGAGATACCACATGTGTGACACTTTTTTGCAGCCTAGGTGGGCAAAGGGGGCCCATATTCCAAAGAGCACCTTTCGGATTTCACCGGTCATTTTTTACACATTTTGATTTCAAACTTCTTACCACACATTTGGGCCCCTAGAATGCCAGGGCAGTATAACTACCCCACAAGTGACCCCATTTTGGAAAGAAGACACCCCAAGGTATTTCGTGATGGGCATAGTGAGTTCATGGAAGTTTTTATTTTTTGTCACAAGTTAGTGGAATATGAGACTTTGTAAGGAAAAAAAAATAATAATAATAAATCATCATGTTCCGCTAACTTGTGAAAAAAAATATAAAATTCTAGGAACTCGCCATACCCCTCACGGAATACCTTGGGGTGTCTTCTTTCCAAAATGGGGTCACTTGTGGGGTAGTTATACTGCCCTGGCATTTTCCAGGGGCCCTAATGTGTGGTAAGTAGGTAAATAACCTGTGAAATCCTAAAGGTGCTCTTTGGAATGTGGGCCCCTTTGCCCACCTAGGCTGCAAAAAAGTGTCGCACATGTGGTATCGCCGTATTCAGGAGAAGTTGGGCAATGTGTTTTGGGGTGTCTTTTTACATATACCCATGCTGGGTGAGAGAAATATCTTGGCAAAAGACAACTTTTCCCATTTTTTTATGCAAAGTTGGCATTTGACCAAGATATTTATCTCACCCAGCATGGGTATATGTAAAATGACACCCCAAAACACATTGCCCAACTTCTCCTGAGTACGGCGATACCAGATGTGTGACACTTTTTTGCAGCCTAGATGCGCAAAGGGGCCCACATTCCTTTTATGAGGGCATTTTTAGACATTTGGATCCCAGACTTCTTCTCAAGCTTTAGGGCCCCTAAAATGCCAGGGCAGTATAACTACCCCACATGTGACCCCATTTTGGAAAGAAGACACCCCAAGGTATTCAATGAGGGGCATGGCGAGTTCATAGAATTTTTTTTTTTTTTGGCACAAGTTAGCGGAAATTGATTTCATTTATTTTTTTCCTCACAAAGTCTCCCTTTCCGCTAACTTGGGACAAAAATTTCAATCTTTCATGGACTCAATATGCCCCTCACGGAATACCTGGGGGTGTCTTCTTTCCGAAATGGGGTCACATGTGGGGTATTTATACTGCCCTGGCATTCTAGGGGCCCTAAAGCGTGAGAAGAAGTCTGGAATATAAATGTCTAAAATTTTTTACGCATTTGGATTCCGTGAGGGGTATGGTGAGTTCATGTGAGATTTAATTTTTTGACACAAGTTAGTGGAATATGAGACTTTGTAAGAAAAAAAATTATAATTTTCGCTAACTTGGGCCAAAAAAATGTCTGAATGGAGCCTTACAGGGGGGTGATCAATGACGGGGTGATCAGGGAGTCTATATGGGGTGATCACCCCCCCTATAAGGCTCCATTCAGATGTCCGTATGTGTTTTGCGGATCCGATCCGTGGATCCGTAAAAATCATACGGACATCTGAATGCAGCCTGACAGGGGGGTGATCAGGGAGTCTATATGGGGTGATCACCCCCCCTGGAAGGCTACAGGGAGACGCCTGTATGTGTTTTGCGGATCCAATCCATCTATCAGTGGATCCGTAAAAATCATGCGGACGTCTGAATGGAGCTTTACAGGGGGGTGATCAATGACAGGGGGGTGATCAGGGAGTCTATATGGGGTGATCACCACAGTCATTGATCACGCCCCTGTAAGGCTCCATTCAGACGTCCGTATGCGTTTTGCAGATCCGATCCATCTATCAGTGGATCCGTAAAAATCATGCGGACGTCTGAATGGAGCTTTACAGGGGGGTGATCAATGACAGGGGGGTAATCAATGACAGGGAGTCTATATGGGGTGATCACCACAGTCATTGATCACGCCCCTGTAAGGCTCCATTCAGACGTCCATATGCGTTTTGCGGATCCGATCCATCTATCAGTGGATCCGTAAAAATCATGCGGACGTCTGAATGGAGCTTTACAGGGGGGGTGATCAATGACAGGGGGGTAATCAATGACAGGGAGTCTATATGGGGTGATCACCACAGTCATTGATCACGCCCCTGTAAGGCTCCATTCAGACGTCCGTATGCGTTTTGCGGATCCGATCCATCTATCAGTGGATCCGTAAAAATCATGCGGACGTCTGAATGGAGCTTTACAGGGGGGTGATCAATGACACGGGGGTAATCAATGACAGGGGGGTGATCAGGGAGTCTATATGGGGTGATCAGGGGCTAATAAGGGGTTAATAAGTGACAGGGGGGGTTGTAGTGTAGTGGTGCTTGGTGCTACATATTGCTGAGCTATCTGTGTCCTCTGGTGGTCGATCCAAACAAAAGGGACCACCAGAGGACCAGGTAGCAGGTATATTAGACGCGGTTATCAAAATAGCGTCTAATATACCTGTTAGGGGTTAAAAATATCACATCTCCAGCCTGCCAGCGAACGGTTGCCGCTGGCAGGCTGGAGATCCACTCGCTTACCTTCCGTTCCTGTGAACGCGCGTGCCTGTGTGCGCGCGTTCACAGGAAATCTCGCGAGAGGACGCACCGGCACGTCCACCCAGAAGAGCAGGGCCGCCGCAAAGATGCAATCCTGCGTACGGCGGTCCTGAGGAGGTTAAAGTAAAAACAAAAAAAATTCAGATCACCCCCTTTTTTTTTTTTTTTTTTTTTTTTAACCTGGATAAAAACATAAATATTTATGATCAAAAAGTCATTTACACACCAAAACTGTATCAATAAAAACTAAAGACCGTCCTACAAAAAAGAGCCCCCCCACAGCTTCATAGACATGACTATAAAAAAGTTATTGCGAGAAAAATAAGTAATACACTTGTATAGATAATACAAGTGTATTACTGTACAGCAGCGGGCGCATGGCATCATAGCAACCAATGACGCTGTGCGCTCCAGCACTCAGCAGGAATCCAGGCCGGTATCTTATGGTCCTTGTTCCACGGACGTGTGCATGTGGCTTTACTGTTATCTCACATATATTCTTATTATAGCCAAATTTACCACCCTAACTCCTCCCACAGTTTCTGCACTACGTAGACAGTAATATACCGAAACGTGTGGATTGTTACCGATTGGTGTGCTATTACTTTGTGGAACGTTTCGCCGAATGGTTCACAAAATATCAGTGTTTTTGTGGCGAAATTGGTCCCTTAGAATGAATAGCAGAATGTTCAAAACTAGAGTGGGAGCTGACAAAAGCTAGAGTGGGAGCTAAAAAATCAGGACATGATTTCTAAACTGCCACCACTCCCTCATTTTCAAGCCCACCTACACAAATCTTATATCAAAACGTTCAGCTATCCCTGCTGCCACTAAAAATGTCCTGATAGTTTTCACAATAGGAGCATTTGATTGCAACTCGCGCTGCCCATTGACATTCATTGAAACTCCACTCTAGCCACCTCAAGTTTGAAGGGCAATTTCTAAACTGCGACTGTGCCTTAATTTTTAATATTTCAGAGACATACTATGCATCAAAATGTAGGTCTGGGTATTGTGATTCTCACAATCTAAAGCTCTTCGCTGTAGGATTTATAATTTTCTCGTGCATGGCATTGGGGGACACAGCACCATGGGTATATGCCCAGCTGCCACTAGGAGGCTGACAGTAGAAACAAAAAAAGGTGTTGGCTCCACCCAGATGGGCTATACCCCTCTGCCAGAGCCAAGAGAGATCAGTCTTGTTCTAGTGTCCGTAAAAGGCAGACATGACCTGCTATCTTTTTTTCCGCAGGTCATCCTGCTAATTTTTTATTTTATTGTTCAGGAGTCCTCCCTGCAGATCAACGTCTTGGGACTCAGGGCGATTTTCCTGGCGCTGTCTCACTGGACTCCCCGTCTCCCGATCCGGATCCAGACGGACAATTCCACTGCGGTGGCCTATCTGAGCCACCAAGGGGCCACCAGGAGTGTGATGGCCCTACAGGAAGCCTCCCATATTCTGCGGTGGGCGGAGAAGCACGTTCCGGTCCTCTCCGCCGTGCACATTCCAGGGGTCGACAATTTGGCGGAAGACTTTCTCAGTCGTCAGCTGGTCGACCCAGGCGAATGGTCTCTCCACCCAGAGGTGTTCCTCCAACTTTGTCACCGTTGGGGAACTTTGGACGTGGATCTCTTCGCGTCGCTCCTAAACGGCAAGCTCCCGGGCTATGTTGCGCGGTCCAGGGACCCTCAGGCTCTCGCGGTCGACGCCCTAGTTCTGCCTTGGTCTCAGTTCGACCTTCTGTATCTTTTTCCCCCCATTCCTCTCCTTCCCCGAGTGCTCAAGCATCTCAAGGCGGCCCGAGTACCTGCGATCCTGGTGGCTCCGGATTGGCCCCGCAGGGCGTGGTACGCGGATCTGGTGGTTCTGCTCGCCAACGTCCCATGGCGGCTTCCTCTGCGCCACGATCTCCTTTCCCAGGGCCCTCTGTTCCACCCAAATTTACCTCAGCTTCGTTTGACGGTGTGGTTGTTGAGACCGCGGTCCTGAAGTCCCGTGGGCTCTCTGACTCGGTCATCCGGACGATGCTTCACGCTCACAAGCCCCAGTCGGCCCGCATTTACTATCTGACCTGGAGAGCGTATTTTGCCTGGTGTGAATCTGGTCGATTTCGCCCTCTCCGTTTTTCTGTCCCTAACATTCTGGCCTTCCTTTAGGCCGGGTTTGAAAAGGGTCTTCGCCTGGCTTCTCTCAGGGGTCAGATTTCGGCCCTCTCAGTCCTTTTCCAGCGGCCTGTGGCCTCGTGGCCCCAGGTTAGAACTTTTCTCCAGGGAGTTGCTCGCCGAGCCCCTCCTTTTCGCTTCCTGGTGGAGCCGTGGGACCTGAATCTCGTTCTGGACGCCCTTCAGTCATCGCCCTTCGAGCCATTGGCGGAGATCTCTGTCTTTTGTCTCGTTAAAAGTGGCCTTCCTTGTGGCTGTCACCTCCATCCGCCGGGTTTCCGAGCTTGCGGCGCTTTCCTGCCGTTCGCCTTTCCTGGTGTACCATCAGGACAAGGTGGTCTTGCGTCCTGTTCCCTCCATTCTCCCGAAGGTGGTTTCCTCATTTCATATAAATGAGGAGATTGTCCTTCCTTCCTTCTGCCCCAATCCTTCTCACTCACAGGAGAAGTCCCTCCATTGCCTGGATGTGGTTCGGGCCCTTCGCCTGTATCTTCGCCTCACGGAACCCTTCCGTCATTCGGACTCCTCTTTGTGGTCCCGGTGGGCCCTCGTAAAGGTTTGCCTGCCTCCAAGGCCACCATTTCTCTCTGGGTTCGGTCGGCCGTCAAGGAGGCCTATGTCACGAAGGGGCGTGCTCCCCCTTCCAGGTTGACCGCACATTCGACTAGGGCGGTTGGGGCTTCTTGGGCGGTGCGTCATCAGGCTTCAGCTTCCCAGGTCTGCCGGGCCGCCACCTGGGCGTTGGTTCACACTTTTTCTAAGTTCTACCATATTCATTCCTTGGCTTCTGCTGATGCCAGTCTGGGATTTAAGGTTCTCCAAGCGGCTGTGCTTTAGATTGGTTGCATGGCGTTTTTTTTTTCTTCCCTCCCTCGGGGACTGCTTTGGGACGTCCTATGGTGCTGTCCCCCCGAATGCCATGAACGAGAAAATTGGATTTTTTGTACTTGCCGTAAAATCATTTTCTCGTAGTAGGCATTGGGGGACACAGATCCCTCCCTTCTTGAGTTTCTTCTTGTTTGCAGTTCCGGCTTTTGCCTAGTTTGGTTGTCGGGTTTCCCCCGTTGAAGACTTGTTGGCTTCTCAGTTTTTGGTTCGGTGTGGCGTTCCTACTGCTTTTGTACCGACTGATCTCTCTCGGCTCTGGCAGAGAGGTATAGCCCATCTGGGTGGAGCCAACACCTTTTTCTCGCCCAGTTTCCTTGGGGGACACAGAAGACCTTGGGTATAGCTCATCTCCATAGGAGGCGTGACACTAAGTGAAGACTGTTAAGCCCCTCCTCCACAGCTCTACCCTCAGCCTGGAGAGAGAGACTGCCAGTTTTTGCTTAGTGTCCAAGGAGGCAAGACACTCCCTGCTCTGCAGGGCTGTTTTCTCCTTGTTTGGTTTTTAATTTTAATTTTTACTTTTTTCTTTTATTTTTCTTCAGATCATCGGGACAACAAAGACACACTAGACCTCTCTGTTTCTCCCGGGGTTGAGCTGCGCCAGTGCCGGTCACCTGCACTGCTGCCTCCCCCACAGAAGGCAAGGTGGATCAGGGCAGCCCAGCTCCCCTCATCCCGCCAGCGCAAGGGTCGCCCGCACGCCAAGTCCCTCTTCCAGCGTCCTGCCACTACAGTGCCAGTAGCTGAAGGGGCGACCCTGCTGGAACGGACCGAGGGTGAAGACGGCTGTGGTAAGAGAGAGGCTTCTCCAGCCCTACGTTCCCCTCCCTGGTCTCCTGCGTGCTGGACCCCCATGCTGGTCCCTGCTGGACCTACGCTGGCCCCTGGGGTGCCGTAGGTGAACAGCCATGTTTCTGGCTCCAGGGCTGTCGCTCATATCTAGCTGTTGCCCAATAATTATATAGCCCCACGCCACCACCATACTGGTGACCGCGGGGCGACAATACACTGCCCCTCCATAGGGGATTGCACAGGGGTGAGCATGGCATTGTTGTGGAGGAATATAGGGCCAGAGACCTGCCCCTAACACAGGGGTTATGCCGACCCTCCCCCTTACCGGTCGCAGATTCAGTACAGGGGGCCCGCGCTAGCTGCCCCTGTCTCTCCTATACGGATGCCTGTCCATTAGGGCAGGGGGTGCAGTGCTGGACTTCAGGGTCTCCCTCCTTACCGGTGTGATAGGGCAAGGGCCCGCTCCAGACGCTGCCGGACGCAAGGACCTCGCGGCCTGCATGTGGAACGCGATGCTCCAACAGGCCCCAGCCGACTGCTGATGCTTCCGGTCGGCCGGGTGCCGCAAACTTTGACCCAGGCTTTGGCCTGCTCGACCGCAATCCGGTCCTCTGTCTCTGCCGGCCCGTGGGGTGGGCACCCGCGGCCGTTAGAACATGCGTCAGTCGGCTCCCTCCAGGTCCCGGCTGACCGCCGTTGCCTCCTGGCCGGCTGGGCGCCGCAAAAATCTAGGCCCCGGCTTCGTGACCTACTAGGCCGCAAAATTCCGGCCTCGGTTGGAGGGGGCGGGAACGTCTCGCGGCGCGAATTCTTTCCGCCCGGAGGTCCCCCGCCCCCCAGGGGATCGCAGTGCCACCCCCCAGGCCGGATCTTTGTTAACCTGTTGGGTACCGGCCGGCTCCCATCTAGAGGACCCCCTCTATGTTCTGGTGGGCTTCCTAATAAGCCTGTACGAGGCTGTGCCCCTGTATGGTGGCCCCTTTCTTGCCTCAAGAGTGGCTGTGTTTTTTTAAAAAAAAGGGGGCTTCCATGGCGGAGTTAATAAATAACGGAATGGCTGCGCAGGACGCTGCAGCATGATACAGTAGTGCTGGCCGCACGCTATGCTCCCCTTCTGTAGGCGGCATGTCGCGCTCCCCAGCTGCGGTGCTGGCCAGCTGCATGTCTCCTTTTTAGGCGGACCCTTGCCATCTCCCGGGATACGGCGCTGGCCAAGTGTAGGCGCCCCTCTTCCGCCCGTTCTATGGCAGGACGTCACCTCTCCAGTTATGGTGCTGGCCATGGGCATGAACCCCTTCCTAAGTGGAATTCTGCGCTCTCTGGCCGCAGGCTGGCCATGTGCATAACCCCCTTCTATAGGTGGAATACTACATTCACCGGATCGGTGCTGACCATGGCACGACCCCCCCCCCCCCTTCCTTAGGGGAACGCTGCACTCTCACTGGATTTAATGCTGGACAGGTGCATGACCCCCTTCTGGGGCGGAATAATTGCACTCTCACTGGATACAGTGCTGGCCATGTGCACGACCCCCCTCCTTAGGGGAACGCGGCACTCTCACTGGATTCCCTGCCGGCCATGTGTGTAACCCCCTTCTTAGGCGGTACGCTGCACTCACTGGGTTCGCTGTCGGCCATGTGTATGAAACCCTTCCATCAGAGGAACTCCGCACTCTCGCCAGATGCGGTGCTGGCCATGTGCACGTCCCCCTTCCATAAGCGGAACACTGCACTCTTACTGGATTCACTGCCGGCCATGTGCATGACTCCCTTTCATAAGCGGAATGCTACACTCTCATTGGTTTTGCTGCCGGCCTTGAGCATGCCTCCTTCTCTCAGGCGGCATACATACTCTCTTACTGGCTGGGGTTGTTCTCTCGCGGTAGGTTGCTGGCCACGTGCCTGACCCTCTTCCATGGTTGCGTGCTTGCACTCTCACCGGATCCGCTGCCAGCTATATGCATGGCCCCCTTCCGTGGGCGGTGTTCCGCACTCTCGCTGGATTGCTGCCGGCGTGGCCATGCCTCCTCTCCTCAGGCGACATTCATGCACTTTCACTGACTGGGTTTGTTATTGTGCCAGCACGTTGCCGGCCAGGTGCATGACCCCCATCCATGGCGGGATGCTCGCGCTCTCCTGGGATGCGATGCTGGCCATGTGCACCCCCCCCCCCCCCCCCTTCTGGGAGGATCACTGCACTTTCACCGAATACGTTGCGGGCCGTGAGCATGGCTCTAACAGGGGTGCGCTGCTTGCACTCCCTTTGGAAATGGTGCTGGCCTTGTGCATGACCACTTCTCATTCCATGGGCGGAAATTTGTACGCTCACGAGATTCACGGCTGTCCTTGTGTATGCTGTACTGGACGTTCCCCTTTCATGGGCGGAGTAGTTGCACTCTCACGAAATTCGGTGTTGGGTAGATTATTGCACAATCATTTAATGCTAGGATAATCCGGTGCATGCCCCCCTTTTCACCAGGTCCTTTTGTGCGGGCCTTTGCACTCTTGCCATCTGCAGAGTTTGCCAGGTACCTCCCCCCCCCCCCCCCCCCCCCCCCTTTTCCAGGCGGACTGCTTGCGTTCCATCGCATGCCGGTACTGGTCTTGTGCATAACTCCTTTTCAGGTTGCACTTTACACTTCCGTGGATACTGTGGGACGCTGTGGCTGTGCGCTCTGTGCGTTGTTTGGGCCGTGTATGCCTTCTCCTCCCGTGGGTGGGTTGGCCTTCTCGCTGCCTGCAGGGTTGCTAGTACGTATGCCTCCCTTCTTCCTGCGACATACTTTTTTCTCTTGGGGTGAGGTTGCTTGTCGCAAGCTTTGCACTCTTCTCTGAGGAGATCATTCTGTCCACTTATGAGCCTAAGGTGTTGTTGTCCAACACGCAACAATGAATGCTCAATGTATTCACAGCTGTATATCTTGTATATACGTAGACGAGCTCTGCTGGCTCGCTACTGCACCGAGCTGAGTGGTACCCATTCTTTGGTGTGGTCCCGTTGTGTCGGCACCCACCATGTTCGTTGGCCTTTCCACCTGGGGAGTGTTCGGGGTTCCTTGATGCGTACCCATTCGTCATCCCGTGACATTGTTTCCCCACGCAACCGGTTGGGGTCAAGAGTGTTGTCTGCAGTGCCGCTCGACTTCTACGTTGGCTCTGGCGGGACTACGGTTCCCTCGCCTACTACCATTTCCTCCTCTCGAATGCAGTGTGGTATGGGTCCTTCCTATTGGCGCCCTTTGCGCTTCAGTCTGTTGCTACCAGGTTCAGACTGCTCCTTTCGGGTAGGTCACCCAACTCTTCTTGGGTGCTTGATTATCCAGGTCCTGGGGACCTCCACTTTTGGTTTCTTCAGGGTATTCACCTGCTGCGAGGCGGTGTGCAGGTTGTCTCACAGAGTAGCGGGGATTCGGCTCTGCTTTTCCTCGCTGGCTCGGTTTTTTTGGCTTCTGCTCTGGGTTTGTCGCTCCAATGTGGCTTCTGCCCCGGCCAGGCCTCAGAGGCTGTTCCGTCATTGCCCCCCCCCCCCCCCTCTGGGGTGAGCATGGTTGTTCAATTGGATGGTTCCGGTGTTACTTGCGGTATCGTACCATCTCCCTCGTTCTCGCTGGCAGTACTAGCTGTTTGCCGGGCCTACCGCGTTTTGTCCTCCCACTGGGTGCAGATTGCCTTTCCATTCTGGGCATATGGTCCTGCTGGACTTACTTTCTCGGTAACTTGGGAGGACTACCCTTCGGTCAAGATTGTCATTGGATCTCCCACACCGGGACTGTAGAACTCCTTTCTTTGGTGGCTACATCGACTTGGACTTGGCCTGTCTTGTCTGGGCATCTGTCGGATGCTGGGCAGACCCTTCCGGTTTCTTCCGTCTGTCCTTCTGCTCCCCCACTCCGGTTGAATACGGGACTATGTTGTTCGGGGGCCGACAGGACCGCGTTTTTCCGATCCTTCGGCCGTGTTACTGGTCTGCGCCTGATCACATTGGGTTTTCTCCCGCTTGCTGGGTGATTCCTGCGAGCACGCTAGTGTTCGCTCCCGACCGTGCTTCATCCAGCTTTGGTTGTCGGACTTAGGGTTCTTACCTGGGGTTTTGTGGGAAGCGGGGCATTCCCCCACTCTGCCTTTCTCTCCCTTGGTTCTGTCTTTCTCTAGTCCGGCCTGACCCTGGGACTGGGACTCTGTTGCTTGAAGTGTCAAGTGTCTGCGCTGTCCTTCCCCTTCCTGTGTTTCCTGGCCCTCCTGGGCCTTGTCATGACCTTCTTCCACAGAGTGGCTCTTTGGTTCCTCTTTACCGTTTCCTGGTTCCGCCCTGGGAACTACATACTGAGCTCTCGGCGCTCCAATCTTTCCCTTGGAGCCGTTGCAGAAGTTCTCCCTACTCCTTCTGTCCTGTACAGTTGTGTTTCTGTTGCCATCATGTCTGACGGGTGCCTGATTGGCGGCCCTTCGTGTTCTGTGCCTTCTGTCCTTTTCCAGGACAGGGCTGTTCTCCGTCCTGTCCCTTCCTTCCTTCTGAAGGTGGTATCTGCCTTCTTATCAACGAGGCTTTCGTTCTTTTCCTCCCATCCCCGGGAACGGACGCTTTACCGTTTGGAGGTTGTTGGGCCTTGCAGTTTTTTACTTGGAGATCTCCGGCCTTCGGTCTCTTGTGTTTCCAGGAGGTCAGTGCAAAAGGTTGATGGCCTCCAGGGTGGCTTCCTTCGCTTTCTCAGAGTGTCTATTGCTGTGGTTATCGCACCAATGGCAGGGTTCTGCTTTCTGTGTCACCGTTCATTTCACCAGAGCGGTCGGTGCCTCCTGGGGCGGAGGCATTAGGTTTTGGCCATTCATTTGTGCAAGGCGGTCACTTCTTCCTTGCACACCTTACCGAGTTCTACAGGGTGCATACTCGGGCTTCGGCGTATGCTGCCTTGGGCCGCTTGGTCTGCAGGCGGTGGTTTCTTGATGCCTTCGGGTGCTTCGCCTTGGTGCTGTGGTCCCTCCCCTCTTGGACTGCTATTGAACGTCCCAAGGTCTTCTGTGTCCCCCAAGGAAACTGGGCGAGAAAACGAGATTTTTGTATAACTTACCAGTAAAATCTCTTTCTCGCTCTTTCCTTGGGGGACACAGCACCCACCCATTCTTGTTTTTTCTTTACACGGTTTCCGAGTTTGTTTTACCCGTTGGGTAGTTGGCTTGTTGGTTCCACTTTTGGACTTTGCCTTTTCTCACTATTTGGACACGCAACTGGCAGTCTCTCTCTCCAGGCTGAGGGTATAGCTGTGGAGGAGGGGCTTAACAGTCTTCACTTAGTGTCACGCCTCCTATGGAGATGAGCTATACCCAAGGTCTTCTGTGTCCCCCAAGGAAAGAGAGAGAGATTTTACTGGTAAGTTATACAAAAATCTAGTTTTTTGTTTCTAGTGGCAGCTGGGCATATACCCATGGTGCTGTGTCCCCCAATGCCTACTACGAGAAAATTATTATACGGGGAGTACAACAAAAATAAAAATTTTAAAGATGGCAACCGCCAATGAAGTAAGCGAGTTGGAGCAGTTTGTTTTTAGCCGCTCTTCTCTGTCCTTGCTGTAGAGTGAGTTGCCATAGAAACCCAGGTGTGTGAGCAGCCAACAGAGTGACAAAAGCTAGAGTGTGTGAGCTGAAAAATCAGGACCTGATTGGGCAGACTAGATGGGCCAAATGATTCTTATCTGCCGACACATTCTGTGTTTCTATGTTTAAACTGCCACCACTCCCTCATTTTCAAGCCCACCTACACAAATCGGCTGCTAATGTTTTTATAAATGTATGTTTTAATGTAACCGTGAAGCACTTTGGGCAACAACATTGCAATTAAATGTGCTATATAAATAAATAAAAGTTGACATTCATTTCTCACTCTAATAAACTTGCCATGTGCACTTTTTAAATTTGATCAATTAATTGTTTAGTGTAATGTTTACTCACTCCAAACACTCCACACAGTTACTTTGCCCACTCCATAAAGTTACTCTGCCCAGTCCAACCTTTCCACAGTTAGGCCTCTTTCACACGAGCGTCGCGTGTGAGGGCCGGACAAGATGCGGGGAAAATGCACGATTTTTCCGTGCGAGTGCAAAGCGTTTTAATGCGTTTTGCATGCACGTGAGAAAAATCGGCATGTTTGGTACCCAAACCCGGACTTCTTCACAGAAGTTTGGGTTAGGTGTTCTATAGATTTTATTATTTTCCCTTATAACATGGTTATAAGGGAAAATAATAGCATTCTTAATACAGAATGCTTAGTAAAATGTCCATTAAGGGGGTTAAAAATGATAAACAAATTTAACTCTCCCCATCCACTTGGTCGCGTAGCGGATTTCCTTTCTACTTTCTTCAGGACCTGGCTAAAGGACCTTTTGACGTCGCTGTGCTCATCACATGTTCGGTCCATCACCATGGTAATGGGCCATGTGATGAGTGCAGTGACATCATCAAAGGTCCTTCAGCCAGGTCCTGAAGAAAGTAGAAAGAGGAGATCTGCTACGTGACCAAGTGGATGCGGTAAATTAAATTTGTTTATTATTTTTAACACCTCAATGTACATTTTACTAAGCATTCTGTATTAAGAATGCTATTATTTTCCCTTCTAACCATGTTCTAAGGGAAAATAATAAAGATCGTCTCCTGGCAACCATGCGTGAAAATCGCACGACATCCGCACTTGCTTGCGGATGCTTGCAATTTTCACGCAGCCCCATACACTTCTATGGGGCCTGCGTTGCATGAAGAACGCACAATATAGAGCTTGCTGCGATTTTCAAGTGATGCGTGAAAATCACCGCTCATGTACACAGCACCATTGAAGTGAATGGGTTCGGGTTCAGTGCGGGTGCAATGCGTTCACCTCACGCATTGCACCTGTGTGGAATTCTTGCCCTTGTGAAAGGGGCATTACTCTAACCACACAACAGTTACTCAAGCCACTCTGCCCAGTTACTCCGTCCACTCCAGTTGTAGACTACTGGTGGAGGCAAGAACACTTCACACAATTTCCCCAGAAATTGTAGCTTTTCTAGTTTTATTCTTACATGGTAACATCTAATGTATAAAGCTGAGTGTGTGTATGCAGGTCTTTCTCTTCATATCCCAACTGCCACACGGTCACATGTCCTTTGTATGTGGAGACTAAAGGCCTGTGAGCTTCTATTGGCTGACAGACACGCACACAGTTTTACACCACGTTTCTCTAACAACCCAGCTATTTTTCTTGACTGCTGCAAGTCAGCTTTAAAGGAGCAGAGCGCTGTGGATGACACTGTTAAGGGAGTGGAGTGCTGTGCAGGTCACAATTCAGGGGGCATGGAAGCGTGGCAAAAAAGATGGACTTAAAAACCCTGCCCCCAGGTCCCGCTATGCCATGCCCTGATCTGCTTAGGCCACGCCCCCTCCTCCCCAGACAAGGATTGAAAAAATGAAGGTAAAAATCAACTTTGTGGTCAGCTGCAGGGGTGGGAAGCTCGCAGGCCCTTTGTCCCCACATACACATAGTTTTACACCAGGTTTCCATAACAACCGAGCCATTTTTCTTTACTGCTGTAGGTCAGCTTTAAAGGGGCAGGGAGCTATGGATGACACAGGTCACAGTTCAGGGGCTCAAAAGACTGACTGACTTAAAAACCCCGCCCCACAGGTCCTGCTAAGCCACGCCCCCACTCCGCAGCCGACGGGGATTGAAAAGATGAAGGTAGAAATCAACTTCTGTCAGCTGCAGGGGTGGGAGGGTGACTTTCTTCCTGCAGCTCACTCTCTGTGTAGAGGCCACTGTTAAGAGTACAGGGTGTTGTGGAAATCACTGTTAAGGGGGGTGGTCCGCTATGGAGGTCAATGTTAAGGGGCCAGGGTATTGTGGAGGTCACATTTTAGGGGAACAGAGCTCTGTAGAGGTCACTGGTAAGGGGGTTATTGTGGAAATCACTGTACTGTGGAGGTCACTATTATTGTGGATACTGTCTATCTTTTAACGACACACAAACATTAAATCAAATAGATGAAATATACCCGTGCAAAGCCGGGTCCTTTTGCTAATAGTTTGTAAGGCTGAAAAATACATCTGTTCAGCCTGTTATCTGGCAAGTTCATCCAGAGGAAGGAAAAATAAATAAACTGAGAGGTAGAAGCCAATTTTCCCCACTTTAAGGGAAATTCCTTCCCGACTCCAATCAGGCAATCGGATAACTCCCTGGATCAACGACCCCTCTCTAGTAGCTATAGCCTGTAATATTATTACACTACAGAAATACATCCAGGCTTCTCTTGAATTCCTTTATTGTACTCACCATCACCACCTCCTCAGACAGAGAGTTCCATAGTCTCACTGCTCTTACCATAAAGAATCCTCTTCTATGTTTGTGTACAAACCTTCTTTCCTCCAGACGTAGAGGATGTCACCTCATCACAGTCCTGGGGATAAATAGATTATATACCTCATATCAGCCCCTATATCTCTCATCAGCCCCCATGCCACAGAGCACATAAAATAACCACTTACCTCTCCTGCTCCGGATGCCGCCGCTCCTCATCTCCAGCGCTCATCCTGCTCTTCCTGCCGTCGGCTATACTGTGATCTGACACGCACATCATGAGGTTCCGGAGTGCTCACACACTGTGCACAGCCAATAGCCAAGGACCAGGAAATGGTGCGTACAGAGCCTTCACCGCTTCCCGGTCCTGTACTCATTAGTATTCACCCCATTCACACGCTAAAAATGTGGTATATAAATGTGGTATCGCCATGATCATACTGATATACAGAATGACGGTAACAAGTGAGTTTTACTGCATAGGGAAAGCTGTAAAAACAAACCCCATAAAACGGTGGTGGAATTGCAATTTTTTGGTTTTTAATTCCATTCCAGTTGGAATTGTTTTCCAGCTTCCCGCTGCATTGTATGCAGTAGTAAAAATTAAAAGGTTATGGTCCAAAACAGGTTAATTAGGGTCTCTGTTCACTAGTGGCATCCCTGTAGTTCAGACATTTGTAGAAATGTTCTCTCTATCAAACCGAGGTGATTACTGGAAGCTGAGGCATCACTTCTGAAAAAAAAAAACATGATATGGACACTAAGAGGAAATGTAAAGCATCTTTATTAATATTCTATTTTAGAGGCCGCTGCCAAACATGATGAAGATTATAAACAGCTGAAAATGGAAAAGAAAGTGATTGGAAAGGAACTAAAGAAAACACAGGTAAGTCTGTTAGCTGCCATTACCTGATTGGCATCGGTCTGCTGTATACATTACTTACTAAATGCCATTTTTAATGTTGTGTTTACAGAAAAAGCTTGATGGTGTCCAGAATAACAGGAGCAAGAAGGGTAGCGTTCCTGGCTGTTCTATTATTTTTTCTTTTTATTTTTTTATTTTTATAGTTTTCATGTTTGTTTTAGTAATCAGTTTTTGCTTATTCATGCCTTGCTTTTCTTTTAGTGGCTATGAGAAATGCACAGACTCAAGCTGCAAGAGAGGACCCTGTTGTGAAGCTTGATAGACGTACGTATGTGCTCATAAAATAAGTTAGGCTTCTGATAATTCAGCAGTTGTACAGAGCTTAAAGGGTAACTGAACTTTTTAAACTTTTAAAAAAAAAATCCCAAATGCCCAAAAAATCTTTTTTCTATTAAACTTTAGTAACGGATTTTGCCTTTTTTTTTTTAAATAAAGAATTTGGTATATTCACTATATTAGGTCATCACTGACTTCTCTGTAGTGTACAGAGTACGGATTCCTTCCATTGTAGCAACAGTGTTCTGGCAGCAGGACACAGAGGCTCCTGCCTGTGCCCGCTCTGCTGTGCGTGCTATGGAAACAGATCAGGCAATCCAGGTTCCTCATAGCTGCTTCAGAAAATTCTAAACCACCGGATGTCCAACATACACATTCCACCTTTCATTTTTAGGGACCCTTTGGAAAATTAGAGCAGTGACCTGATTTGGTTGCCATGGCTGACAACTGCATTTTTTTCCTTTTGCACCAGTTTTCATGAATCTCACTCTGTGTATCCTGAAGACACCACAAAGTTTGTGCCAGGACTTGCTTGTGATCCTCAGAGGCTGCAAAAATGTGCCTTGGACCTTGCTAAGGGTTTGGGATCCTTGTTTTTGTGATTGTTGGGTGCACCAGCAATAGGATTCCCACCAATCTAGTTGTTATCCCTTATCCTATGGATAGGGGATAACTTGATATATCCGAATGCCCTTTTAAGACTTTGTGCTCAGATGGCAGTTGTGCTGTGCTTCAATGGAGGAGGCATGATGACCTGTTTAGTCACATGCCTTTTAATCTGCAACCATGTTAATCAATGATCAATGAACTGCACAGTTCTGGGGGGAGATTAGTTTTAATGAAAGGGGTTGCCTCACTTCAGCACTACCATTTGTAGATAAAGTTAATACAAGGCAATTACTAATGTATTGTGATTGTCCATATTGTCTCCTTTGCTGGCTTGGCTCATTTTTCCATCACATTAAACACTGCTTGTTTCCAGGGGTTACACCCTGCAATCCAGCAGTGGTGGTCATGGTTGTACACTATAGGAAAAAGCCCCAGCCTCTCTGGTAGCCGGGACCATGGGAACAGATATAGTCATGCATGTGGAGTAGTTCCTGCCCTGACCACCTCATTTCTGTGCTGCAGCAATGGTTGTAACCTCTGGATACATGCCGTGTATATTGTAATGGAAAAATGAATCAAGGAAGCAATATGGACATTTGCAATACATTAGTAAGTGCCTTGTATTAACTTTGCCTACATGATAAATGCCGTTTGACGAAGTGAGGCAACCCCTTTAAGATATGGATGTACTGTAAGATTCTGTGGATTAAAACAAATAAAGTGGCCAACCCCTTTTAAGTGGTCAATGAACCTTTTACTAATGTGAGTTCACCTAGATTTTGTCTTAAATTGTGCCAAAATGGGGTGCAGTTTAGATTCAGAGAAAATACACTGCTCAAAAAAATAAAGGGAACACAAAAATAACACATCCTAGATCTGAATTAATTAAATATTCTTCAGAAATACTTTGTTCTTTACATAGTTGAATGTGCTGACAACAAAATCACGCAAAAATGGAAATCAAATTTTTCAACCCATGGAGGTCTGGATTTGGAGTCACACTCAAAATTAAAGTGGAAAAACACACTACAGGCTGATCCAACTTTGATGTAATGTCCTTAAAACAAGTCAAAATGAGGCTCAGTAGTGTGTGTGGCCTCCACGTGCCTGTATGACCTCCCTACAACTCCTGTGCATGCTCTTGATGAGGTGGCGGACGGTCTCCTGAGGGATCTCCTCCCAGACCTGGACTAAAGCATCTGCCAACTCCTGAACAGTCTGGTGCAATGTGACGTTGGTGGATAGAGCGAGACATGATGTCCCAGATGTGCTCAATTGGATTCAGGTCTGGGGAACAGGCGGGCCAGTCCATAGCATCAATGCCTTCGTCTTGCAGGAACTGCTGACACACTCCAGCCACATGAGGTCTAGCATTGTCTTGCATTAGGAGGAACCCAGGGCCAACCGCACCAGCATATGGTCTCACAAGGGGTCTGAGGATTTCATCTCGGTACCTAATGGCAGTCAGGCTACCTCTGGCGAGCACATGGAGGGCTGTGCGGCCCTCCAAAAAAATGCCACCCCACACCATTACTGACCCAATGCCAAACCGGTCATGCTGGAGGATGTTGCAGGCAGCAGAACGTTCTCCACGGCGTCTCCAGACTCTCACGTCTGTCACATGTGCTCAGTGTGAACCTGCTTTCATCTGTGAAGAGCACAGGGCGCCAGTGGCGAATTTGCCAATCTTGGTGTTCTCTGGCAAATGCCAAACGTCCTGCACGGTGTTGGGCTGTAAGCACAACCCCCATTTGTGGACGTCGGGCCCTCATATCACCCTGATGGAGTCTGTTACTGACCGTTTGAGCAGACACATGCACATTTGTGGCCTGCTGGAGGTCATTTTGCAGGGCTCTGGCAGTGCTCCTCCTGTTCCTCCTTGCACAAAGGCAGAGGTAGCGGTCCTGCTGCTGGGTTGTTGCCCTCCTACGGCCTCCTCCACGTCTCCTGATGTACTGGCCTGTCTCCTTGTAGCGCCTCCATGCTCTGAACACTACGCTGACAGACACAGCAAACCTTCTTGCCACAGCTCTCATTGATGTGCCATCCTGGATAAGCTGCACTACCTGAGCCACTTGTGTGGGTTGTAGACTCCGTCTGATGCTACCACTAGAATGAAAGCACCGCCAGCATTCAAAAGTGACCAAAACATCAGCCAGGAAGCATAGGAACTGAGAAGTGGTCTGTTGTCACCACCTTCAGAACCACTCCTTTATTGGGGGTGTCTTGCTAATTGCCTATAATTTCCACCTGTTGTCTTTCCCATTTGCACAACAGCATGTGAAATTGATTGTCACTCAGTGTTGCTTCCTAAGTGGACAGTTTGATTTCACAGAAGTGTGATTGACTTGGAGTTATATTGTGTTGTTTAAGTGTTCCCTTTATTTTTTTGAGCAGTGTATTTGCACCTAGCCCGATAAGGGATGTGGCTTTACGGAAAGGATTTTGGCCTAATATGCACCACAGTTCTGGCCTAAACTTCTGTGTCAAACTAAGGCAACCTATAGTTGTATAAAGGTAGACAATTTTCTAGCCATGCACCAAAGTTATCTCCCAGCCTGAGCTATTGTGATGAATCTGGTGCAGGTATAAACAGCCTGTCTATATTTACGCCGTCTATAGGATTACAAAATCTGCCCTATTTTGTTTTCCATATAGGGTGCACATTTAATGTCTCTCTGACAGGTGCATGTGAAGGTGAACTGTGGAATCTTATTGGTTTAACAAATGAAATACATAAAAAATGTAAAATAATTTTTGTCTTCTATTTCTAGAGAAAATCAAGTTTTTACTGGAAGAAATCTGGGGATGTATAGATTCTTCAACAGAGAATGGTCATTGTAATCTACTAATGTGTGGTAAGAATTGTGGGTATATTAGAGGAGTTTTCAGGACTCATATATTGGTGATCTTCAACCTGACACACCCACCAATCAACTGTTCCTTCAACCTCTGGCACTGGAACTAGCAATCCTAACAGAGCCAAAAGCATGACTGTTCAAAGTGTAGTGGTCTTGCCCAGTTACTGTAGCTCAGCTCCCCCTCATGTAAATCCTTCAGCTAAACTACAATTCTGTTTCTCTCTCATTTCAAAATGCTAGTTCTGGAGGCTGCTGGGAACAACTGACCGCCACAAGTCTGAATTTATATGTCTAAATAGTGTAAAAATAGATTAACCCCTTCCCGACACATGACATAATAGTGCATCATGGCGGCAGGTGACTTGCTGCTTTTTGACGTCATGGTGATCAGGTAGGCACCGGAGCAGTGTGCGCATAATTACTCCAGGGGCCCAGCAGTCCCTTATAGCTGGACCCCTGCTGTATCCGCCGGCATCTCTGTAAAAGCCAATGCCGGCGGATTAACCCCTTCTATCCCGCGTCAGTGCTGACGGCGACATAGAAAGTATTTGCGACGGGTGAGGGAGCACTGCTGAGGTGCGGACCTGATGGGTGAGAAGGCAGCCCGATGCCACCTTCTATGGGGCCGAGGAGATCCAGCCCCAGGTTGGGTCTCCTAGGAAAACTGTTAGTGTAATACAAATGTATTGTAATGCATTGCAGAGGGGATAGACCCCCCCCCCCCCCAAAGTTGAAGTCCCATAGTGGGACAAAAATAAAAAAACAAAAAACTACTTTAAGAAAAATGTTTCAAGTAAGGAAAAAGCCCCTTTCCCCTGGTTTTATACTAAAAAATAGAAAAAAAAATTATGAAACACACACATTGGGTATCGCCGCATCCGTAACGACCAGCTCTATAAATATATCGCATCATCCACCCAGTGCGATAAACACCATAAAAAAATACTGTCAAAAAACAATTTGTCACCTTACATCACAAAAAGTGCAACACCAAGCCATCAAAAAGGCGTATGCCCCCCAAAATGGTACCAATGAAAGTCGCCTCATCCTGCAAAAAACGAGCCTCTACATAAGACAATCGCCCAAAAAGTAAGAAACACATAGCTCTAAGAGTATGAAGACAGTAAAACATCATCATTTTTATTTTTTTGTTTAAAAAATGCTATTATGTAAAAATTAAAAAAATATGAAGTAGTATACATATTAGGTATTGCCATGTTCGTAACAACCCTACTCAGGTGAACGCTGTAAAAATAAAAAAATAGGTTTTGGCACAATTTTTGTCGCCTTGCCCCATAGTGTAATAATGAATGATCATAAAATCATATATACCCAAAAATGGTACCAATAAAAACGTAAACTCTTCCTGCAAAAAAGGACCCCCTGCACAAGACGATTGGCAGAAAAATATAAAAAATATGGTGTTCAGAAAATGGATACACAACCATAATAAAAATAAAAAAAAAGTTTATGTAAAACTGAAACAAAGAAAGTAGACCTATTTTATATCATCGCGTCGGTAGCAACCTGTTCTATAAAAATAGCACATGATCTATCCTGTCAGATGAACATTGTAAAAAACAAAACAAAACATGAAAACTGCCAGACAGCCATTTTTTGATTACCTTGCCTCACAAAAAAAATTGTGAATAAAAATCATATGTACCCCAAAATAGTACCGATAAGGCTACTTTCACACCTGCGTTCGGGTGTCCGCTCGTGAGCTCCGTTTGAAGGGGCTCACAAGCGGCCCCGAATGCATCTGTCCAGCCCTAATGCATTCTGAGTGGACGCGGATCCGCTCAGAATGCATCAGTCTTGCAGCGTTCGGGTGTCCGCCTGGCCGTGCGGAGGCAAGCGGATCCGTCCAGACTTACAATGTAAGTCAATGGGGACGGATCCGTTTGAAGATGACACCATATGGCTCAATCTTTGGACGGATCCGTTCAGGCTACTTTCACACTTAGAAATTTTTTTCAACTATAATGCAGACGGATCCGTTCTGAACGGATCCAAACGTCTGCATTATAGGAGCGGATCCGTCTGAGCAGACATCAGACGGACCCGCTCTGAACGGTAGTGTGAAAGTAGCCTAAAGCAGGGGCTCAATCTACTTGTCCCTCATTACAATCTACTTGTCCTGATACAAAAAATTATTTTAAATCAAAACAACATTTCAATGCACCGCCAATCTTCCTTATGCAGGGAGGTGGCTGGCTTGCTTTCCAGTCTTTGTGGTGTGAATTGACTCTAAGTTTAGTCCTCGTTCACACCAGATCATTCTGTCCAGAATGCACTACATTGCGGCCGGGTCACTATTTTGTGGGGCAGGAGGGGGCGTGACTATCCATTGAAGGGAATGGCACCGTAGCCACAGCCGCAGGCGATTGGAGGCACGGGATCGCAAGGCACAATTATGCCTGAGGTCTGGTCAAAATTCTGCTTGCAGCATTTTGTTTGGACTGGACCGCAGGCATAATGTGCCTTGCGATCCTGTGCAGCCGATCGCATTGCAGCCGTTGGGCATGGTTATGGTGGCAATCACTTCAACAGACCACTACGCCCCCTCCTGCCCCACAATATAGTTAGCCGGCCGCAATGCGGTGCAGTGCATTCTGGACCGAATCGGGCCAGAACGCACTGCCTAGTGTGAACGAGGCATTAATGTGATCACAGCAATTAGTTTAGTGCACACTCTTTCTCTTGGCACATTACTACCCGTACCTCTAGGTGGTTTAGGCAAATAAGCTGCTGATGTGTCATGGAAAGGACCCCCCTCACCTTCCCAGTTTGACAACACCTGCAGAAAGGGGGTCCTCTGAGGGATGCTGGCAGAGTTGAGAGTTCTATCAATGCCCCTGTCTCTGTAACGGCTCTGTCACTACTCCGAGCCAGAGACGTGACAGAACCTTTCATTGCTCCACCCCTCCTGCTCTGTCTGTCATTTCTTCTTCCACACGCTGTCACTACACCACGCCCCTGCCCCCTCTCTCAACGCAGCTGCGTCACTGCTCTACGCCCACTTCTCGGTCACTGCCGATCCACTGCTCCGGTAAACAAAGCCATCTCAGCCCTGCTACTTGCCCGTAGAGATGGGAAGTTCGGATCTTTTTCATGAATCTGTTCATTTGAATCAGTTCATTTAAAAGAACCGATTCATGAATCGAATCTTCGGTTCACTTGCTGAGTCTGCTGACAAGCAAGTGAACCGAAGCTCAGGTGGTGCGCAATGCGCATGCACAGTTGATCGAATCTTCGATTCTGCTCTCTGATGACTCGGGCTGACAAGCAAGTGAACCGAAGCTCAGGTGGTGCGCAATGCGCATGCACAGTTGATCGAATCTTCGATTCTGCTCTCTGATGACTCGGGCTGACAAGCAAGTGAACCGAAGCTCAGGAGCCGGATAGGTAATAAGTGTTACATCAGTGGTGACCTGGCTGACTAGAACAGGAAGAGGGAGCTGGGGGCACTGATTTGTGCATTATACTGAGTAGGGGGCCCTTCTGGAGGTGTTCTATTGTATGGAGGGCACTTAAAGGGCTTTATACTGCTGCAACCTGGTCATTAGACTCAGTGTATTGTTCTAGTGACACATGATTCTTTTAACTCAAAGAATCAAATGAGTCTTTAAGTAGGATCATTCGATTCTTAGACTCGGTGTACAACTCCCTGTAGTGTGTGTGACTCAGTGCTTGTGCCTTAGCTCTGATTGGTTGCAGGGCAGGGAGGGGAGGGGCTGGCTTCCACTCTAGGATCAGATTACACTATTCTCTGCTGCCAGTGTCTCTATTGCTATGCTATCTGACTGAGGTGTTTAAAGAGGACCTTTCACCGATTCTTACCCTATGAACTAACTATACAGATATGTAGAGCGGCGCCCAGGAATCTCCCTGCACTTACTATTATCCCCGGGCGCCGCTCCGTTCTCCTGCTATGCCCTCCGGTATCTCCGCTCACTAAGTTATAGTAGGCGGAGATACCAGTCCCTAAGTTATGGTAGGCGGAGTCTGCCCTAGCGCTGGCCAATCGCAGCGCAGAGCTCACAGCCTGGGAGGTTATTTTCTCCCAGGCTGTGAGCTCTGCAATGCGATTGGCCAGCGCTAGGGCAGACTCCGCCTACCATAACTTAGGGAACAGAGATACCGGAGGGCATAGCAGGAGAACGGAGCGGCGCCCGGGGATAATAGTAAGTGCAGTGAGATCCCCGGGCGCCGCTCTACATATCTGTATAGTTAGTTCATAGGGTAAGAATCGGTGAAAGGTCCTCTTTAAAACGGATCAGCTCAGTCAGATGAATCGACTCCTCCGGTTCAGTGAAATGAATCGATTCAAAAGAACGATTCGTTCATGAACCTGACATCACTACTTGCCCGCAGCAGGGCTAAGCTACTGAACAAACTACCTGCCCAGCGCCCGGAACTGCATGTCCTGGGTGTCGGGTGATATGATTTCCACACCCCTGCTGTTAAGGAACCATTATCACTCACTGACCAAACGTTTCAAGGTCTAGGGGAATAGAAAAGGCGGATATTCCCTCTTCATGATACAGTCCTGATCAAAAGTTTAAGACCACTTGAAAAATGGCAAAAAATCATATTTTACATTGTTGGATCTTAACCAGGTTCCAAGTAGAGTTTCAACATGCAACAAGAAGATATGAGAGTGAGACAAAACATTTTTTGAGCATTCAATTAATTGAAAATAACGATTAAGGCTTCTTTCACACTTGCGTTGGGTGCGGATCCGTCTGGTATCTGCACAGACGGATCCGCACCTATAAATGCAAACGATGGTATCCGTTCAATGCGGATCTGTCTGCATAACAGCTTTTTATCCGACAGTATATTCTAACACAGGCGTTCCCATGTTGATGGGGACGCTTCAAGTTAGAATATACTAAGAACTATGTACATAACTGCCCCCTGCTGCCTGGCAGCACCCGATCTCTTACAGGGGGCTGTGATCTGCACAATTAACCCCTCGGGTGCCGCACCTGAGAGGTTAATTGTGCGTATCATAGCCCCTGTAAGAGATCAGGTGCTGCCAGGCAGCAGGGGGCAGTTATGTACATAGTTCTTAGTAGGGGAGAGGGGAGGCCGCACTGGCCACCAATGAATTTAATACTGGGGAGGGAGGGGGGCCGCACTGGCCACCAATGAATTCAATACTGGGGAGGGAGGGGGGGGTCTGGCAGCACCTGATCTCTTACAGGGGGCTATGATACGCACATTTAACCCCTCAGGTGCGGCACCTAAGTCTGAAACAAACTATCCAGCACCACCATGTCAAGGTTCTTTCAGACAATGCGACGACCGTGGCATACCTGAATCGTCAAGGGGGGACAAGGAGCAAGAACTTGGCGGCCGTCTCAAGGATGATATTCAAGTGGGGAGAGAAGAACCGAAAGTCTATCTTGGCGGTTCATTTAAAAAGAGAAGAAAATGCCTTAGCAGATTTTCTCAGCAGACAGTCTCTCAAAGAAGGAGAATGGTCGTTGAATCAGGATATATTCTATCAAATCTCACAGAGGTGGGGGCTTCCAGTCTGGGAGCTCTTTGCGTCAAGACAAAACGGGAAAGTAAAGAATTTCTATTCCATCTGCCCCCGGGAGAATCCAGATCAGATAGATGCTCTCTTGTTACCATGGCCCAAGGGTCTCCTCTATGCATTTCCACTTTTCTCTCTAATCTCAAGGACTCTGATGAACATACGAGAAGAACAGGCACAGGTCATAATGATTGCCCCTTTTTGGCCGAGATGGTCTTGGTTCCCCCTACTTCAAAAATTCTGCCTCAAGTTCTAGACGTCCTCCATCAGGGTCTTGCCTTCATCCCAACGTGCAGCAGCTACTTTTAGCGGCTTGGAAGTTGAATGGGGCCTGGTTAAAAAAAAAAAAAAGGGTTTACTGAGGTCGTTATATCTACCCTACTGCATAGGAGAAAGCATCACGTCAAAGATCTATCTGCGAACCTGGAATGCCTTTTTGTTATTTGCAGGTGACCGTTGGGATCCTCAGAGTAGTTTGGATGTAGGCCTGATTTTTCGATTTCTTGCAGTTGGGGTTTGATAAGGGGCTTAGAACCAGTACCTTGAAGGTTCAGGTTTCAGCTCTTAGTGCCTTTCTGGATATCAAAGTGGCTGACATTCCCCTAGTTGGTAGATTCCTTAAAGGTACGAGCACGGTACATCTTTCCTTTTTTGTGAATGTCCCTCCTTGGGACCTAAACTTTGGTCCTTTCGGCTCTCGTGTCCTTACCCTTTGAGCTTCTTTCAGATTTATCCCTAAGGACGTTGACTCTAAAAACCACCTTTCTTATTGCTATAACTACGACCAGGAGGGTGGGGGAGATCCAGGCCTTCTCCTGTAAACAACCATACCTCACTGTTTTGGATGATAGGGTGATTCTTAGGCACTCCCCTGCTTTTCTGCCAAGTTTTTTCTATATTTCACTGCCAGCAGGAAATCGTGTTACCATCCCTTTGTGCTTCACCATCTTCAGATCAGGAAATGTTCCACCATTTAGACGTCAGGAGGTGTCTATCATACCTTAGGTCCACAGATTCCTTTAGGAAGTCAGACCATCTCCTTGTCCAATTTCAGGGAAAAAAACAGGGGTCTTGGATCCTCTAAAGCTTCAATTGCCTGTTGGATAAAACTAACCATCTTCCTTTGTTATAAGGAAAAGAAAGTGCCTCCCCCTGTAGGGTTGAAGACCCATTCCACAAGGGCTTTGTCCACCTCTTGGGCTGAAAGGGGGGCTGGTTTGGTGGATCAGATATGTAAGGCTGCCACATGGTCTAACCCCATGACCACCTTCAGGCATTGTAAACTTGATGTTATGTCTAACCAGGGTCTGGCGTTTGGACGAAAGGTCCTTTCAGCTCTGGTCCCTCCCTAAAAATTATTCTCTGAAAATCTCCTACCATTGTCTGTTAGGGCAGCACTCCTCCCAATATGTAATACGGGTGCCAGCGTTGACCCTTGATCCAGGGTGTACAATATTCAAAGAAAAGTCTGCAGCACTCCTTTCTAGAAAGGTGAAATTTTTTTTCTTTATTCACACATGTCACAGCAGCGACGTTTCGCTTCTCTGAACCTTTTCCAAGCCAAGTGCATAAATTTTTTTACAATCCATAGTGAATCAATCAATTAAAAAATCCTCAATTAACAATCATGATTTAATACAGAAGTGTGTGCTCAATATAAAATTCAGTGCCAATGCAACATGATTACTGTGTTCCATATAAAATTCCTTCAGTGCAAAAATAACATGATTACTATTCACATGTGTAGCATCCATCTCAGTGATAATTCATATTGAAAAGTGCCAATTTTATATTAAAAACCGCTTGGACGTTATAAATATAATAAGAGCGAGAATACATCCAGGTCATATAACCAGTATTTAATCAACTTATAAATATGGTCCCACAATCTGTACCACACAGCCCGCAGGCTTCTGCGTGCTGCTCCCTGTACAGCGCATGCGTCCGTACCTCAACTGCTTATCACTGTCTCACACTAGCCTACTTAAGGGCGGGTCTATGCAACGCAAGCCACACCGCAAGCGGATGCCAACGCACCACTCGTTACAGGGCGCGTGCGCCAACACCCCACGCACTCAGCAATACCGGTCCCCATCTTGTCTAAGGGCAAATTTATGGGCAAACTCTTATCTATAAAATAAGTGTACTTAGGTTTAGATAATATCCTAACAATCACTAGCCATAATCTGAGACAGATATTCCTGCCACTCCAGGATAACTATATATAACTATTTAACCTACGCAATTCAATCACATTAACTCTCGGGTCTATTGTACTAAACACAATCTTAAAGAGCTATAGCACATGATCATTACCTATACATATTGTCCACATTTTTTCCCCTATATAGATGGTACATACTGATTTGAACATTGAACAAACAGATAAGAATACATTGTTACATTTTTCGAGTTGCCACCCAAGAAGGATGATAATTCACTTGGCTTGAAAAAGGTTGAGAGGGGACCGAAACGTCGCTCCTGTGACGTGTGAATAAAGACACATTTTTTTCCCACCTTTCTAGAGAGGAGTGCTGCGATCACATAATTAGTGTGGTTAAAAAAAAATAATTCACAGTATATTTCTAAGATGTTCTGCGGTTATGAATTATCTTCGGTTCTCTGTTATTAACTGGAGTGTATAGGAGGAGGTGTCCTTTTATTTGGGCTTCCGCTGTTGTTTCCTGTCCCTGGGAGGCTAGATTAAGCTCTTACCAGTGCCGTTGTGGAGGCTACAGGAAATCAAATTACCGGTGAGAGTGATTGTCATCATTTTTTTATTTTTAATTATTTTTTTTATTTTTTTTGTCACTTCAACTCACCAGAACAATTTTAAAATAAGTGATCAAAAAGTCACACACTCAAAATCGTATCACTGAAAAGTACAGATCGCCCTGCAAAAAAAGCCCATACGCATAACTACAAAACCGTTATAGGGGTCAAAATATGAGAGAGAATTTTTCACAATACAAGTGTGGTATTGTTGTAATCATACTGACTTGGAGAATGAAGGTAACAGGTCAATTTTTACCTCATGTTGAACACTGTAAAAAAAAAAGAAAAAAAAAAGAAAAAACAGGCAAAATTGCATTTTTTTCCTATTCCACTCCATTTGGAATGGTTTCCTGCTTCCCACTCTATTGTATGCAACCATAAATGGTGCCATTAGAAAGTACAGCTTGTCCCGCAAAACAATAAGCCCTCATAAGGTTATGTGAACAGAAAAATAAAATAAAACTTCAACTCTGGGAAGGCAGGTAGTGAAAAAAAACTGAAAATCACCCAGTCCTCTAAGGGTTAATCAGAATAGTTTATGCTTACATGCAGGTCCCATGACTTGTGTGCCAGCACAGGGAAACTGGTGCATGCTGCACTCCGCTGATAGACAGAATTCTCCATCAGCTGCCATGTTCCCAGCACAGGCACGCAGGTCAGGGGAATAGTGTGTAAACATTAATTATTCATATTAAACTATCTGACATCAATGGTGATAGTTTAATAATGCTTATTACTAGCTGCACGTATCTGCTGTTACCAGCACATGTGTACTTAGTAATATAATCTGGCCGACCCCTTCAGCATTTGTGGAATAACCCTGTTTAAATGGTAAGTGAAACAGTATCAGAAAGTTGGGTTCACTTTTCTCTATACAATGATATGCTTTATATATAAAACTGGAACTCGCATTGAAGCAAACTTTTATTTTTCATTTTTTCCGCTGTAGACAAAAGACAAGGAAGAAACCCCAAGAATTCGAGATGCAAACTATCTCGCAGCCACAGTCTTGAAATCGGTCAAACATGTAACCCTCTTGCTGAGACAGATATAATCCAATTAAACTTGAGTACACCAGTTTTTTCACCTGACACTGAATCCGCTGTGGTGGAAGTCAATGAAGTCGATGCTTTCAGTGAGAATGTTTTGGACTCCAAAGAACTGAGTGACTGTAGCTCAGTAAATTCTGATTTTGAAAGTGATATGAATGAAATATTAGAAGTACAAGATTGGGCTAAACCTCTCCCAAAACTTTTGTCACCTATACAGTGTTCACCGTTAACCATGGAGGTAGGTTTAAAATGTATTTCTTTAAATTAAAGGGGTATTCCCATTCAGACATTGCTAAGATATTCCATTACGGTCACTGGGATTTGCTCCCATCTCCAAAACGGCCCCCCCTCCCCGAAATGAAGGAACGTGCACTGTGCAAGAGTGGCCAGCCTCCATTCACCTCTATGGGAGTTCCAAAAATAGCCATGCGTTGGCTTTTTCTTTAAGAAGAAGAAAATCCCTTTTTTGTCCCTCAGTGGGGAAATTTTGCCAACTAGTGTTGGCTCAGCCATGTCCAGCAGTCCCATAGTGATGAACGGAGAGTTGGCCGTGCAGGTTCTCCATTCACCACTATGGGACTTCGAAAAATAGCTGAGCACGTTACACATGCGTGTGCTCTCCTTCACTTTGGAAGCCCAGTTCTGGAGATAGACATTCTTTTCTTTTAAAACTGCTATAACTTTATAAAACATAATCCTAAAAACTATTCCGTATCTTCTAAATACTTATTTTTGTTGAACCCTGAATTCTGCGCTTTGTTTCTACCATAAGTCTATACAGGGCTTGGAAATTGCTTCTTAAAGGGCTTCTACCACCAGATTTGGTCCTATTTAGCTGACTGACACTAGCGATGTGCTAGTGTCAGCAGTCCATAACAGTGTTCTTACTTATCTGTCTGCTGCCGTTCACCTTAAAAACGCACTTTTATAGATATGCTAATGAGCCTCTAGGTTCTATGTGGGCGTCATTAGCACCTAGAGGGCTCCGTCCACTAACCATTTCAGCCGGCCATCGCGTCCCTTCAGCCCGCCCCACTCCTGTTGATTTGACGTGAAACTTCTCAGTATCTCGTACCAATGCCTACGCCGTGCGCTTCTGTGTTCGGCGCAGTGAGTGAATGCCGCGCTCCTGGTGCCGGCTTCCTCACTGTAACGTAGTTGGCGCAGTGAGGAAGCCGGCGCCGGGAGAATACGGGCGCGGGAATTGGTACGAGATACTGAGAAGTTCCACGTCAATCCACAGGAGTGGGGCGGGCTGGAGGGACGCGATGGCCGGCTGAAATGGTTAGTGGACGGAGCCTCTAGGTGCTAATGACGCCCACATAGCACCTAGAGGCTCATTAGCATATCTATAAAAGTACGTTTTTAAGGTGAACGGCAGCAGACAGATAAGTAAGAACACTGTTATGGACTGCTGACATTAGCACATCGCTAGTGTCAGTCAGCTAAATAGGACCAAATCTGGTGGTAGAAGCCATTTAAATGGAAATAATGAAACCGGATCACAAATGCAGTCACTGTTTATCGTGGCTTTGCATATGCATTTTGGATAAATAATACTTACTCATACCTCAAAAGTTGTGTTTTTTGTTTCTGGAGGAAAATATGCAACAAACAAATTTTTATTCTTTCCATTACAGAATTTGTTTGGGGAATTCACAGACTCAAGTGATGCTGAGTACATTGGTGAAATGTATCAGTTTAACGGTGTTTCACAACTAAAGGAAAAAAATGTACTCCGGTCTGAGAAAAACAGTGATTTGCATGAAGAAGGTGAACATATGTTGGTGGCTGCAGATAATGTTGCAGTCAAACCCACAGGGTGTCCTAGTGAGGGTCCAGACCTAACCATGGATATGGAGACAAGCATACACGACAACCTTGAGACAACTTCACACATACTGCAGGAGGCGCAGGTGGTGACTGAGGATCCCATCCATATGGAATATGAGAACAAATCTGATCAGCTTTTAAACAGCACAGCATGCTCTAAAGAAATGCCAACTGACACCTTTAAGAGTCCTGATCCAAAATTTCTAAATCCTGAATTTTCTGAAAGACCCATAGCTGAAATTAAAGATCCAAGTTTGTCTCTGGATGCAGAAAATTACATTCAAGATACAGCTTGCCACACTGAAAAAGAGAAAATGCAATTAGCAAATGTAGTTAACAATTCTACAGCTAGTAAAATGACTACTAGTTGTATTCCAACAATAAATTCAATAGAGTCAAATGACACTGTAGGTAAAATAGAGTTTGATAACCAGATGGGTAGTGATCATGAATCATTTACATTCCCTATTACCAGCAAAAGTCCCAGTTTGGAACCTCTAGTTGTTCATCACAATTTAAACCCAGATAAGGCAATGACAATTTCTGTGGATGGTCCTATAATTACTATTCAAGACTCTGATGAAAAAACTGTCTTGCATATGCAATCTGAAAATGAAAAGTCAAGCTTTTTAACGGAATTACATATCAAACAAAATGCGTCAGATAATGCAAGTTTGCCGTCTAAGGAACTGATTGAGCAAAATTGTTTTAGTACTGTAGTTGTTGATTTGTCTAAATGCAGTTTAGAGTGTGTAGACAAAACATTAGACACCATGTCTTCTTTGAATTTGATAAATCAATGCACTGAACAGACAGCACAGCATTGTATTATACCGGTAAGTGCTCAAAAGAATGACCCAAAATCTATTCTGAAGCCACTAGAACAAAGCCAACCAAGTGAGCCATTAAGGCAGATATCACCTTTACTTAGTAGCAGTAATTACCTGTCAGTTTCAGATTGTAGCGCACTTGGTGTAGATCATGAAAACACCAAGGAGAATTCAGTATATGATAAATCTGAAGACATACTCCATGAGGTAGATGCAATTACAATGGACGGAGAAGCTGTTAAGGCTGTATCTTTGAGCGAACATGATTCCACTACTGTTAACGCCATGGAGTCACTGTGTACAGTTATAGACAACAAAGAAGATGGTCTGGAAAAATATTTATCTAAAAAAGAAAAATTATTAAAGCATGAACGTAGGCAACAAAATTGCTGTGACCCTAGGATGGACAAAATCGCCAGAACATCTATAGTTCATAATGAAGATAATCCACATGAAGGGAGTTCACCAGATACTGGTGATCACTTTTCCACTGCATTAGGCTTAAATGTACCTCTGGGCTCAACAGTAGATCTGAATACTGAAACAGAGCTGCAGTCGTCAAAGGTAGACACTTGTAATGCTTATTCCCCAAAGCTGGTGATTTGTGATGATCACTTATCTCCACCTTCTACTGTACACCTGAATGACAAGTGCACTACATGTATCGATACAAGTACTGACAACTCTAGTCATGATCTGGAAAAGCCCAACCATCAAGATTCTAATAGACTTTCTGTGGTCATTTCCAGTCCTTTACATGTGGAGGTAGATTCTGAGCCCAACGCTGAAGAAAATAGAATTAAAACCCAGTGTCAAGAAGTAACTCAGAGTATTGAATCCAGCATGGACTTGAATTTAAGCATTTCCGAAAAGACTAACACAATCCTTAGTCCTCTTTTAAAGGCTGGTCTTATTCCAGCCGAATCCTCTAAAGTAGTGCCTGTTATTCCACTGCAGCACCTTCAACTATCTTCAGAATCAAATTACTCCTTTAAAAAAATAGAGAAGGATAATACTGATACATGTGATGTGTCTCTAGATAGCAGTGAAAGTGAATATGAGTTTCCAGTTCGTAAGGTGAACTTTACACGTGCAGCCTTAAACAATCCAGTTAAAAATGAATCCTTCAAAACTCCATCTGATGCAACAAAGGTTGCTGATAATACTTTAATACTATTAAATAAGACTGAACTAGAAGAGCAACCCAAACCTTCTACATTAACCCATGATGAAAGAGGACATGTTGCTACAGTAATCGAATCTTTAAATGGTAATGATTCTAAAGTGGAGAATGGTATATTGATAGAATCTGAATATTCAGTATTACCCACTGTAGATACAGAGCCAAAAAATGGTGATATTAGTGAAGGAAATGTAGTAGAATGCTCCTCAGATGAAAAATCTAAAGATATCTCTTTGCAGGAGCCAGAAAGACAGAGTGCTGTTTCTGAGCATGCTCACATTGATGATGATGCTGAAAAAAACAAGAATAATGCTGAAACCCGAGGTCAAAGAATTCTTCCTGGTAAAAATCTAATCTGGAATTTTAGTAGACTTGATGATTTTGTTGATCCCAGAGCGAGAGGTTTAACCCGAAAACAGAAGACAAATTCTGATAATGTGTTTGCTAAATTGGAAAATTCTGTCACTTTACAAAAACAGGCCCCTTCCAACAATCTCAAATCTCCTAGCTTTCAAACTGTACGAAAAGAAAATCCTCCACCTAGGCTTTCTCAAGGGGGAATAGTTTCTCTAACTGCACAAGTAGGGCAAACTGTTCTAGCAAATGCTGACACCTCCACCAGCACAGGTCATTCACCAGAAACTATAAATAAAGTAAGGTCTGAAATGGGTCCACCATTGCCTCCCCTACTTGGTCCATTGTTGTCAACTCCTCCACAAAGTGTGCGTACTTTCTCGCCCATTATGTCTTCCTCAAGTCGTTCATCATTGCCATCTCCCCTTGATGAATTAATTTCTCCTTTACCGGGGACGCCATTTCCACCATTGATGTCGCCATTTTGCGATGGACGTAAACTAAAATCTCCTGTATTTAATACTCCATCTCCTGCTGAGAAAGCAAACCGAAGAATATTGTCTTCTCCTTTGCAGTTTTGTGCTGCCACTCCAAAACATGCTGTTCCTGTTCCAGGAAGATTGCCTCTTTCTGCAAATGGAAGTTCTACATGTAATGTTCAAGAAAATTCTGTGAAAATTCTAGATACCATGTACCCAGAATTGTCTGCACGGGCCAGGACTTTGAACATATTAAAGGGTAATGTTCAGTTGAACAGGGGTATGTCTGGAGATGGCCAAAATCTGCCTGTTAGCCAGATAACTGGTTTTAAGTCAATTACATCCACCTCAACAGTATTCATAAAAACTGGGAGCATTTCAAAGACCAGCAATAAAGGGCAACCGATCACTTGTGAAACTCAACTGTCATCTGAGAGCTGCAATTCTGTAAATAAGAGAGCAATAGATACTTTCCAAATGCCTAAAAGTGCCAAAAGACTAAGGCTTGACAGTGAGCCTCCTGTTGTGGAAAGTGTGAAAGACTGTTTCAAAACACCTGCAAAGAGCCTAGATACACAGAATGTAGAGGAATCCTGTCAAAACTTTAGATACTGTGAGTCACTTCCAGATATTGTGAAAGACAGTAGTATTGATGAAGATATTATAACAAATGCTCTTAAAAAAGTAGAAGAATTGTCTTTCGACCTTTTCCCTGTAATTAAGAGCCATGTTCACGCAGGGACAATTCCCAATGTTCCAGTAATGAGAGATGAGGAGAAAGAAGTGATTTATGAATTCAGCAGCTCAAAAAAAGTAAGTCTTGCAACCGCATCAAATATATATTATTCGATTTATTTTGCTTTTTTCATAAAATTTAACATTGTTGCCATTGAAGAAAGACATTTTTCTTTTCGTTTTTTGCAAGCTTTATAGTAACTTTGTATAATGCTGTACTGCTAGTGACAGTCCAACAGTGAAGTATGACACGTTGCATTAAAGAGGACCTTTTGCCACAAAATTCTGTGCTATCTGCAGGCCTAATGGTATAGAGCAGGAGCAGCTGAGCAGATTTATACATGCTTAGTTTTCTGCTTCATAAGATGCACTTTTTTCCCCAAAAAGTGGGGGGAAGATGGCAGTGTGTCTTATAACGTGAATACTAGTGAGCTATTTCATTATGAAAGCTCTCACTAGTCTGCAGGAGGCTCGGGGACAGTGACTGTAGCGCTGCTAGCTCTTGCTGTACTCGCCGCTTCCTGGTCTTCCTCCGGATGCCATACTGCACTGTCCTGACTGCATATTGCGTCAGGACGTAGTCTGCAGACTATGACCTGATGTTGTAAGCAGTCAGGTTACAGTACAGCACAGCCTGGAGAAGACCAGGAAGCGGTGACTGGAGGAGACACCATTGGATCTGCAGAGTGGCGGCAGAGCAGGAGAGGTAAGTTAATTTAATCTCTGATGTGAATCTGATCAAGTTCTGAAATGGTGGTTGGATCTGAGGTCTGACCTGGGGGCCTAATCTGATATGGGGGTCTATAATCTGAGGCGACTTATCAAGTGAAAAATACTGTTGTTTTGTGGAATAAGATCCAGTAAGACTTCTAATTTTATATATTTAAGTCTTTTTCTCTGACTAAAGTTGTACACGAGGGAGGTGTTATCAGTGATGAATAGCATTCCCTGTCTGTGCGCATATATGTGTGTGTGTGTGTGTGTGTGTGTATGTATATATATATGTATATGTGTATATATATATATATATATATATATATATATATATATATATATATATATATAAAAAGATATGTTTCTCGTACTTTTTTCCATTGGGGGACACAGACCATGGGTATAGCTTAGAGGTATTAGTAGGAGGGACACTATGCAAATACAAAAGGGCTCCTCGGGCTATACCCCCCGACTCCACCAGGAGGAACTCAGTCTTTGCTTAGTGTCTGGTGAAGGAGGATGACATTCCTTTTTGACTACTCCTTTTTGTTATTTTTTTTCTAGATGGGGACGCAGGTCGGCATGGCGCCTTCCTGGTCCCCCATGGAGTGCCCGCCGCCCTCTATGCGACGCTGCCTGGCTGCCTCCATTATCCCCCAAGAAGGCAAGTGGATCCGGGCTCGACCTGTCAGCTCCGGCATCCCAGCAGCCCTCCTTTTGCCCTTCTCCGGCAAACCCCAAGGAACGCGCTCTACATTTCCTGGATGTCGTCCGGGCCTTGAAGGTGTATCTCACGGCTACCGCTTCCGTAAGGGTCTGGCGGCCTCCAAGGTCACTGTGGCGCGATAGATCCGCTCGGCTATTTCCGCGGCTTATCGCGCTCGTGGTAGGGTTCCCCCAGCTTGGATTACCGCTCACTCCACTAGGGCGGTGGGGGCTTCCTGGGCAAGGCGCAATCGTGCCTCTGCGTCTCAGCTGTGTAAGGCGGCCACCTGGTCGTCCTTACATACCTTTACAAAGTTTTATCAGTTGCATTCACTGGCTTCGGCTGATGCTGTCTTTGGCCACAGGGTTTTGCAGGCTGTGGTTCCTGTTTGACCGTTGGACGTTCCTCCTGGTGGTGCTGATACTTTTTCCCACCCCATGGACTGCTTTAGGACATCCAATGGTCTGTGTCCCCCAATGGAAAAAAGTATGAGAAAAGGAGATTTTTTTGTGAAACTCACCTGTAAAATCTTTTTCTCGTCTTTTCCATTGGGGGACACAGCTCCCGCCCATTCTGCCTGTTGCAGGAGGGGTTTTCAGTTCAGTTTGTTTGTGGTTGGACCTTATGGGCTTGGTCCGATGGCTTCCATTATTTTTTCTTTGCTCCTTCTCCTACTGCTTTTGCAACGCCTGAGTTCCTCCTGGTGGAGTCAGGGGGTATAGCCCGAGGAGGAGGAGCTCTTTTGTATTTGCATAGTGTCCCTCCTACTAATACCTCTAAGCTATACCCATGGTCTGTGTCCCCCAATGGAAAAGACGAGAAAGATTTTACAGGTGAGTTTCACAAAAAATCGCCTTTTTAAATTACAAGTTTTTCTGAATCTCTTCCCATCAAACTATACACTGCCTGTCCAAAAAAAAAGTTGCCACCAAAAATATTTTGTTGGACAGCCTTTAGCTTTGCTTATGGCACGCATTCGCTGTGGCATTGTTTCAATGAGTTCTGCAATGTCACAAGATTTATTTCCATCCAGTGTTGCATTAATTTTTCACCAAGATCTTGCATTGATGATGGTAGAGTCTGACTGCTGCGCAAAGCCTTCTCCAGCACATTCAAAAGATACTCAATGGGGTTAAGGTTTGGACACTGTGGTGGCCAATCCATGTGTGAAAATGATATCTCATGCTCCCTGAACCACTCTTGGAGCCCGATGAATCCTGGCATTGTCATCTTGGAATATGCCCGTGCCATCAGGGAAGAAAAAATCCATTGATGGAATAACCTGGTCATTCAGTATGTTCAGGTAGTCAGCTGACCTCGTTCTTGGAGCAAATACTGTTGCTGAATCTAGACCTGACCAACTGCAGCAACCCCAGATCATAGCACTGCCCCCACAGGCTTGTACAGTAGGCACTAGGCAAGATGGGTGCATCACTTCATCTGCCTCTCTTCTTACTCTGATTCGCCCATCACTGTGGAACAGGGTAAATCTTGACTCCTCAGACCACATGACTTTCTTCCATTGCTCCAGAGTCCAATCTTTATGCTCCCTAGTAAATTGAAGCCTTTTTTTCTGGTTTGCCTCACTGATTAGTGATACTCTTATGGCTACACTGTTCAGTCCCAATCCCTTGAGTTCCCTTCACATTGTGCGTGTGAAAATGCTCTTACTTTCACTATTCGGCCTCATGCACACGACCGTGGTGTGTTTTGCGGTCTGCAAAACACGGATGGCGTCTGTGCGCGTTCTGCAATTTGCGGAACGGCACGGACAGCCTTTAATATAAATGCTTTTTCTTGTCTGCAAAGTGCTGTCCGCATCTTTTGTGGCCCCATTGAGGTGAATGGGTCTGCATCCGAGCCGCCAAAACGGCGGCTCGGATGCGGACCAAAACAACGGCTGTGTGCATGAGGGCTTAAATGTAGCCCTGAGTTCTACTGTTTTTTTTCTTTGATTTGATTTCACCAAACGTTTAAAGGGAACCTGTCACCGCGTTTTTGGGTATAGAGCTGAGGACATGGGTTGCTAGATGGCTGCTGGCACATCTGCAATACCCAGTCCCCATAGCTCGGTGTGCTTTTATTGTGTATAAAAACCGATTTGATACATATGTAAATTAACCTGAAATGAGTCAGAGCTTGAAAATATGACTCTTCTCTGGTCACACAAGTAAGATATGACTCTTTTATGTTAATTTGCATATGTATCAAATCGTTTTTTTTTACACAATAAAAGCACACAGAGCTATGGGGACTGGGTATTGCGGATGTGCTAGCGGCCATCTAGCAACTCATGTCTTCAGCTCTATACCCAAAATTCCGGTGACCGGTTCCCTTTAAGTGATCGCTGATCATGATCATTTAGGATTTTTTTTCCTCCACATTTCTTCCTCGAATACGCTGGGTCTCCACTATCCTTCCAGTTTTTAATAATGCATTGGACAGTTCTTAACTCTGCTTGATGCATGCCAATGATTTGACCCTTCTCAAACAGACTAACATATTTTCCACGACCACGAGATGTGTCTTTCCACATGGTTGTTTAAGAAGTGAGAAGCAACTCATTGTACAAGTTGGGGTTAAATAACTTGTTGCCAGCTGAAAGATAATCGCCCATGCAGTAATTATCCAATAGGAGGCTCATAACTCTTTGCTTAGTTAAATCCCTTTGGCGACTTCTTTTTTTATTTTTTGGGAGAGGCAGTGTATATATCAAATTGTTCAGCTTCTGCTCAGACATTTCCTGTAGATGGCATTGTGTTTTATAGATAGATCCCCTTTAAGGCCTCATGCACACGACGACCATTTTTAGCACCAATGAAAGTCTATGGGGCTATTCACATGACCGTTCTTTTAACGGCCAGTGAATAGTGTCCGTCCAAAAATAGGACATGTTGCACGGTCAGACGGACCCATTGAAATCAATGGGACCGTTTTTAACGGCCGATTATCAGGGGTGCACCCGTCTAACGGCGGTTAAAAGTGGGTACACTTTACCCAGGAGGGGTAAAAAAAAAATCGCCTCATCCACTTGCTCGCGGTGCGGCAGTCTCTTCTCTTTTCATTAAGTAGGACCTGCGATATGTGTGGTGAAATAACCACGTGGGAGCGCGCAGTGACGTCATCGCGCACCTTCGGCAGGTCCCGTTCTGTGAAGAGAGAAGAGACTGCTGCAGTGTGAGAAAGTGGATAGGATGAGGTTTTTGTTTTTTTTGTAAAATCAACACAAAAAAGTGTGGTGGGGCATTATTTAAACCATTGGGGATATTATTTAAGATGGGGGCCCTACATTGGGGTCATTATTAAAGATATGGACATAAAAAAAAAATCATACACTATGGGGACATTATTTTAGCTGGGGCCTACATGGGGGTATTATTAAAGCTGGGGGCACTATAAAAAAAAAATGTACACCTTGGAAGACATCATTTTAGCTGGGGCCAAAATAGGGATCATTATTAAAGCTGGGGGCCGTAAAAAAAAAAAGTCTTACACTATGGGGGAAATTATTTTAGCTGGGGGCCTACTTGGGGGCATTATTAAAGGGAACCTGTCATCACCTTTATGCTGCCAATACTAACGGCAGAATAAAGTAGAGACGGGTGAGTTGATTTCAGCGGTCTGTCATTTATAAGTCAAAAGTAAGTGGTTGCCGAGAACCAACATCACAATCATTGCGGACTGGGCCTGGAAAAGAGTCATGGCCACCTGAGAAGAGTCCTGGTTATTCATGACTTCCTGCTCTCCCTGCCCACCTGCTGATGATTGACAGTCTTCTACCTAGTTTTCTCCCTTTCTCTCTAGGAGAGAACAGCCAATCATCAGCAGATGGGCAGGAGAGCAGGAGATTATGTATAACTCTGACTCTTCTCAGGTAGATCTGACTCTTTTCCAGGCCTGTGCTGCAATGATTATGATGCTGGTTCTCGGCAGCCACTTAATTTTAGCTCATGAGTGACAAAACACTGAAATCATTATTTCTGTCACTAATTTATGCTGCCCTTAGTGAGGCCAGCATAAAGTTGATGACAGGTTCCCTTCAAAGCTGGGGGCAGCAAAAAAATAATCCTACACTATGGGGGACATTATTTTACATGGGAGCCTACCATCCTGTGGGTGTTTTCAGAAGGGTGGGTTTAGAAATAACTGCCAATCAAGTTCATCCATTTTTCATGTCAGTTTTTAATGGACATGAGAAACGGATGCAAAATTGACATTAAAAACGAGAACACGGCCAGAAAATCCATTCACACACTGATGCAACATGGCCATGAAAAACTGACTGTGTCAGTTTTTAACGGACGTTTTTTTCACTGCATTGTGCATGTAGCCTAAATGTTTTTGTATCTTATAACAAGGTCCTTTAACAAATACATTACATTGCACCCTTCAGCTAAATGTGTGAGACGCAATTCAACAGCACCCAAATTTGCTTCAGAAGTAGCAGTTGGCTGTAACACTTCTTACGGTATTTTGTAAATTGATGCGTATATATAAACTTTGCCAGATTTACTTAAAGGAGTTGTCTGAGATCAGAAAGGGTCCATTTTTGCTACAGGAAAGTTGTACTGTTTCTGGGGATTAGAAACGTAGGTATACTTTATCGCACAGTTAATGATTTCTAGGTTTTCTAAAAGGGACACTACTGTCAAAAAGGGGTACTTCTAAACTCAATCTTTATAGAAAACTTTACATTTGTTAAATGTTTTTCGTTTTCATTTTGGACCACCTTTACAATTGAAAATTAAATTCAAATAATTGGGCTCATATTTTAATGCCAGTTTTTTTTCCTTTAAAAAAAATTGCACTGGCCTGTTATGCGACTTTTTAAATGCGGGGGGGGGGGGGGGGGGGGGGTGTGCGCCTTATTTATGACTAGTTGTGTGCCTTTTCACAAATTAAGCACATCCTCCAGCAGAGGAACATGTTAGCTTAATAGTAGATTGTAGAATTGGGATAACAGTAGGGACCGCTCAATTGTTCTAACAATGCCCATAGAAAAGTATTGCATTTAAAATTTCAAACAGAGGAGAAGTTGTGTAAGTTTAATATACTTAATTTTGAGGTAGCAGGTGTGGATTTAAAAAATATTAATATATTATGGATTTTTTTTAAACATTTAATTTTTTTTTTTCCTTTTTAGGGTTTAGCTGATCGTTTTTTACATGTTCTTTTAAAAAAAATTAATACTGGAAAGATGTCATTGGACAGTGTGTATCTTCAGGCTTTGTGCAGAGTATATGTGGGTTTGTGTCGTCAGCTTGGAGACATTGAAAGAGCAAGGATTCTTTGCTACAGTATACTTAAAGAAGGTGGGTTTTATGTTATAAACTGTAAAGCATGTGCTACTTCCTATAAATTTTTAATTTATTTATAGATTTAGGAACAGAAGTATTTGAACACCCTGCGATTTTGCAAGTTCTCCCACTTAGAAATCATGGAGGGGTCTGAAATTCACATTGTAGGTGCATTCCCACACTTTGTTTGCAGTTACAGAGGTCAAATGTTTCCTGTAGTTCTTGACCAGGTTTGCACACACTGCAACAGGGATTTTGGCTCACTCCTCCACACAGATCTCCTCTAGATCTGTCAGGTTTCGGGACTGTCGCCACACGGAGTTTTAGCTCCCTCCAAAGATTTTCTATTGGATTTAGATCTGGAGACTGGCTAGGCCTCTCCAGAACCTTGATATGCTTCTTACGGAGCCACTCCTTGGTTATCCTGTCTGTGTGCTTCGGGTCGTTGTCATGTTGGAAGACCCCAGCCATGACCCATCTTCAATGCTCTGACTTAGGAAAGGAGATTGTTGCTCAATCTCACAATAAATGGCTCCATTCATCCTCTCCTTAATAAAGTGCAGTTGTCCTGTCCCCTTCGCAGAAAAGCATGATGTTACCACCCCCATGCTTCACAGTAGGGATGGTGTTCTTGGGATGCAACACATCCTTCTTTTTCCTCCAAACATGAGTGAAGTTTAGACCAAAAAGTTCTACTTTGGTCTCATCTGATAACATGACTTTCTCCCAAGCCTCCTCTGGATCATCCAGATGGTCATTGGCAAACTTCAGACGGGCCTGGACATGTGATGACATGCGATGCATGATTTGAAACCATGACGGCGTAGTGTTCTACCGACAGTGACCTTTGAAACTGTGGTCCCAGCTCTCCATGTCATTGACCAACTCCTCCCTTGTAGTTCTGGGCTGATTCCTCCCCTTTCCTATCATCGGTGATACCTCGCGGCGACGTGAGATCTTGCATAGAGCCCCAGTCCGAGGGAGACTGACAGTCGTTTTTAGCAATTGCCCTGTAGCCCTTCCTAGCGTTGTGGAGGTCCACAATTTTGTCTCTGGTGTCTTTTGACAGCTTTGGTCTTGCCTATGGTAGTAGTTGGTGTCTGACTGACTTTGGGGTGGACAGGGGTCTTTAAAGAGTTCAGACAGGTGCTACTAAGTTAGAATAATGAGTGAAGTAGAGGTGGAGGCACAGTAACAGGTCTTTGAGAGCAAGAATTCTTGATTTTTCTCAGGTGTTGAAATACTTATGTTCAACAGTGCAAGACAAATAAATGATTTTAAAATCATATGGGAATGCACCTACAATGTGAATTTCAGACCCGTCCATGATTTTTAAGTGGGAGAACTTGCAGAATTGCAGGGTGTTCAAATACTTCTGTTCCTCACTGTATATATTTTAATCATTTTGTTCTAGTTGAATATGATGGCATATATTTTTTTTTTTTTTAATTATCTACTTTAACCTCTTCTCACATTTACATGTACAATGGGATGTGCTTTGTTGCCACATTCCCACATGCACTTAAAGGGTGGTGATTATGTGCGGCATCTGAGAAGTTAGTCACATTGACCAATCTCTTACCTGGCAGCCTCCAGGCCTGCGATCTGCAGTAGCCTATTAGTCCCAGAAGTCTTGCAGTTTATTATGAGTGTTAAAAGGAATGTGTCATCAGAAGAAAGGAAAAGAAAAAAAAAGTCACTATCTGGTTTTAACTAGCAGGAAAAAAATATATATAGGCAACACATTCAAAATAATGTAAAAGCCCCTCTCCCCCTTCAAAAATGCTTTATGTCTGAAGCAAAATGTTAAGAAAAATACACATAATTGACATCAGTAATGACCCAAACTATTATGTTTTCACATTAGTGGTTGTGCAACAATAGGGGTGATTTGTCAAAGCTCCCCACTTTCCTGGACCTGTAAAGTGAAGATTACTTACCTGCTTCTTGGCGCTGGCTCCTTGCTTCTCCTCCAGTCCTGCGATGCTCCGCTTGTCTTCCCCACTGTGTCATGTGACTGGTCACTGCCACAGCAGATGTTTGGCTGTGGCGATGTCAAACCAGATGTTTATAGTGAGAGAGGCCAGCAGAGCATCGCAGGCCTGGAGGAGGTGCAGGGGGCCAGCTCGTGGAAGCAGGCAAGTAGTCTTCCATTCACGTTTGTTCTTTCATTCATCTTGCCTCTAAAAGAAAAAGTAATAAACAATGTAAATCCAAAATGTTAGCAATAAATGTCAACTCATCCATCAAAACCAAGCCCTCACTCCAAACTAATAAAGTTTAAGGGTTTTCCAAGACTTAAATACAGATCACCTATCCTCTGGATAGGTTATCTGTATCTGATCATGAGGGATGAACAAGTCATGACTGGGCCTATGTAAAGCCGAGATGAGGCCGTAGCGCTACTGCGAGCGGAAGTCCTGGGTGTCGAACCCCCAGCAATCAAATACTGATGACCAATCCAGAGGATAGGTCATCAGTATTTAAGTCTCGGAAATCCACATATACATAAACTCCTCAACATTGAAATTGCAGGACCAAAGTTTTTTTAGCTACATGAAACCTCAAAAATCAGATTGTCATGTTGATGATCATGCAACACCTCCTGTTCGTCAACGTGCCAGATTTTGTCACTGAATCCATGAACTGAGAAACCTTGGTTTATCACTCCGACAGATTTGCTGTGTGTCTAGGTCAAGATGTCAGCACTGTTCAACGTCAACTGGAATAGTAGCGAGTCAAATGGGCAGGGAACGGTCAGACAGAAATGGTTATGTGTGCATGTATAGTGGTAGTGGCTGAGATGCGGAGATGAGAGACAGACTGAGAAGCCTGCCTCTATTTGTTAAGGTACCTTTACACGAGGTGATGGATGAATTGTTTCTTGGTGTAGTGAACGTTTCAACAATGAACCTTTTTAGACCCGCCAATTGTTTTATAGAAAATCTTAATGGGTATAGCTATGTCCTCTAGGAGGCGTTGACACTAGATAAATCTGTTAGCTCCTCCCCTGGCAGCTATACCCCCTCCAGCCTGGAGAGAGAGCTTCAGTTTTTTTTCTAGTGTCAATAGCTCCTGAAGATTTTTTATTTTAGTTTTTTATTTTCCTTCTTATCAGGTGGGAAACAGTGGTCGCCTCGCCTCCCTGTTATCCCGGGGAAGCACGCCAGCGTTAGCCCGCCACGCTGCCTCCTCCCCCACAAGAAGACAAGGTGGACCAGGGCAGCCTTGCTCCCTGCATCCCACCAGAAGAAGGGTCACCCAGGTCTGCTAAAGAGAAGACCCTCCTGCCACTCCGGTGCCAGCTGCTGAGGAGGTGACCCTGCTGGAAAAAGGTGACCTTGCGGGTCCACTTATGGAGGGTTAACAGAAGAGGATGAAGATGAGGTGAGTACACGGAACTAGGTAAGTATGAAGCCTCTTCCCCCTCCCTCCCTCTTTGGCATATCAAGAGTTAACAGGCAGGCGGCCAGGGGACTTTATTTATCTAGAAACAAGACCCCCTAAGGAGGAGGACCTCTGACATCAGAAGGGGTTAATCTGGCGGGCGCCAAGCACCACCAACGATACGCGGGTGCCGCCTCTCACTCCCCCTCTAGGCCGACAGCTATTCCGGCTGATAGGGGGTTAATGAAAACTCCTAGCGAAAAGAGAGGAGCGCAGGCGACTCCCGCTCCCCGCTATTCCCCACCATATTCCGCCCCTTTCGGGAGCGGGCACTAAGCGCGCCGCTCCGAAAGGGTTAATGCCACCACCAATGATATTTCGGATGCCTAGTGCGCCGCGGTGCATTTTTATAGCATGGGGGACTCCGGCTGCGGGCTGGCTTCCTTCTGCCCGACTCGAGCTCCAGGGGCAGTGTGTGTTTTTTCCTTCAGGGGCGGGCACCTCCGGCCGGTGGGGGAAATACGCGCTCTGCTACCGGCCTTTTTTTTTTTCCCCGGCCGTCCGGTAGTGTTTCCGGTCGGCCGTGTATGAAGCATAGACCCCGGCTCTGTGGCATACTAGGCTGCAACTTCATCGAGGAGGTTGGGGGGTGCTGCGAGCTGGCGCGAATTCTTCCCGCCTAGCTGTTCCCCTCCACCAGAAGCCAGCTGAGCACCGCCCCATGTCTTCTAGGCACTTAACCCTTCCTGGCCAGCCACTTCTTTTAGGCCGGCGCCGGGTTAGAGGCAGTACACTTGCTGATACTCAAAATTAACCCTTGATACGTTATAAAAATAAAATAAAAAACGCATTTAATACGCGCCCTGGCCCCCTCAGCACACATCATAACCGTGCGGTACCAGACTGGGCCCGTGCCCTGTCCCGGTCACAGGAGGACCTCTCATAGCCCCAATCCGCCCTACACAGTCGCTTAATTCAAAATTCTGCATGCACCTGCGCAATACAGGGAACCCTGAAGGATTCCCAATACGCCCTACACGTTCGCTTAATTGATAATTCTGCATGCACCTGCGCAATACAGTGAAGGACCCCTGAGGGATTCCCAATACGCCCTTCCCCGGAGAGGGTCAGTCCGAGGGGGAGGGGGAGGAATCGCTGATTTCAGACCCTGACGTGAATCCTAAGCAATCTCCCAAGATTACGTCCACGGTGGCCAGCAGTACTTGTCGTATGCATTGCCCCCTTCCATAGGCGGAGTAATTGCAATACAGTACTTGCCTTATACATTGTCCCCTGCCATAGGTGGACTAAGTACAATGACACTATTTTCAGTGCCGGGCGTATACATTCCCCCTCCCGTAGGTGGCGGGATGACATGATCACTGGTTACATTGTGTGCTGTATGCATTACCTCCTTACTTAGGTTCAATAATTGCACTCCCACGGGGTACAGGACTCTCCATATGCACTAGTTCTCGCTGTGGGCATTAACCCCCCTTTATAGGGGAGTATTTCCCTACCACTGGCTTCAGTACTTGCTGTATGCATTCCACCTTCCATAGGTAAGGTAATTGCACATGTTCCCGACTTTATCCCTCTCCATAGGCGGAGTGTTGCACATCACTGTGCTTCCAGCTACGTTTCCCCCTTCCACAAGTGATCCACTAGCGGGGAATACCTAAACACCTCGGGATGCTGCAATTCAACTACGCCACGGCTCTGCGTGCCTTTGCTTATTTCACAGGGGAGCGTGGCAACAGTCAGTACCCACAGGTGCCCGGTACTCTTACTCTAGTGGTATATGGGTGCCGCCAGTGGATCCAGTGGCTATGCCTTTTCTTTTGGCGCTGGTTTAGGTCATGCTTAGAACATAGTCTGTCTTCTCAGTGGGTTGCCTAGCATCACTTGTGTCCTAGAAGACAGTGTGACTCCTCTCGCCTGGCTTTCTCCTCAGGCGGAGTTTTTTTGCGCAGCCACTTAATCCTTGGCTACTTCTGTATAGTGCCGGTCTCAGATGGGGAATGAGCTTCAGTCATAGCCTATTTCTCTCCTGTCTTTTTCTTTGGCTCATGGTTCATAACCACCCCGCAAGTCTTGGTAGCTCCTATGTTACTACCTTCTCTCATCTGCTTTGCACAGAGTATTTGTTTTGTGGCACTCCGGTCCCGACTGGTGGGCTGTTGCGCCCACCACATTTCTCCTCCTCCAGGGAATCCTTCCATTGCTCCTGGGTGTGCTAATGGTATCTACACGACAGATTCCCACTTCTGTCCCGAGTAAGAGATCCGGAAGCATGCGGCGTGGACTCCCTGATGTCTCCTTGACAGGAGTTCTCCCCCCTTACGTGTTTTCCCCTTCCCCCTCCTACCCAGAGTTCTACGGAAGATCAGGATGGAGGACATTCCGACTAAATCCTATTCGATCCGGATTGGTCCCATCATGCATGGTACGCTGGCTTCGTTCTCCTTCTAGGAGACGTCCCTCGGTCACTGCCACTTAGAGATGCCCTTCTTTCGCAGGGTCCCGTCTTACATCAGCATTTAAGGTCTCTTCATTTGACGGCGTGGCCATTGAAATGCGCAGAGGGTTTTCGGCGGATGTCATCCGCACTGTGATTCAGGCCAGGAAGCCTGCTTCGTCCAGGATCTATTTCAGGACCTGGAGGTACTTCCTGGGTTCTGTAAAATCCGAAATATTCCACCACTTAGTTTTTTTTCTCTCCCCACGGTCTTGTCCTTTAATCAGGGTTGGACCTTGGTCTGGCCCTTAGTTCTTGAAGGGTCAGGTGTCGGTGCTTCTATTCTTTTCCAGCTCCCTCTGGCCCCCTTGGGGCCTGTAAGGACTTTTTTTCAGGGAGTAGCACATACGGTTCCTCTGTACTGTCCTTCTTTTTACCGCATTGGGATCTGAATTTAGTTCTCCCAGCGCTCCAGGCTTCCCCTCCCCTGGAGCCCTTGCGGGAGATTTCTCTCAGACTCCTGTCCTGGAAGGTAGTTTTTCTGGTCGCTATCAATTTTTATCAGACGAGTGTCTGAGTTGGCGGTGCTCTTGCAGAGAACCCTTCCTGGTTATTCATAGTGACAGGGTGGTTCGCCGGACTGTCCCTTCTTTCTTCCGAAGGTGGTCTCTGACTTCCAAATTAATGAGGAAATTGCCCTTACCTCACTGTGCCCATCTCCTTCACACTTTAAGGAAAAGAGGCTTAGAGATCTATTTAGCAGCCTCCGGTCCCTTCTGCCGTACGGATCCCTTTTTTGTCATTCCGGAGGGTCCTCGAAAAGCATTGGCTGCTTCCAAGGTGGCAATCGCACGCTAAAATTGGTCTACAATTGCTGAGGCAGGGTTCTGCCCTTCGGTGTCACGGCTTACTCCACCAGATGATGTGGGGTGAGCATCTTGGGCTCGGAGAAATCGCGCTTCGGCTGCACAGTTGTGTAAGGCCACATGGTCTTGCAGGCGGCAGTTTCTTAGATGCCTGCATGGACTATTGCTTCCATGGGTCTGTGGTTTTTCCCTCCCTGTGGACTGCTTTTGGATGTCCCACGGTTCCTGTGTGCCCCAATGAATATGGGCGAGAAAAGGAGATTTTTGTATAACTCACCAGTAAAACCTTTCTCGCTCTTCATTGGGGGACACAGCACCCACCCAGTATTGTTCGACCACAGTTGTGGCAGTTGCTGGTTTGAACCCCGTTGGGTCCTTGGCATGGTTGGTGTTCCATGTTTTTTTCTTTGGTTGGCTTGCTTGTCCTACTGCTTGTACACAAACTGAAGCTCTCTCTCCAGGCTGGAGGGAGTATAGCTGCCAGGGGAGGAGCTAAGAGCTTTATCTAGTGTCAATGCCTCCTAGAGGACATAGCTATACCACGGTTCCTGTGTCCCCAATGAAGAGCGAGAAAGAGATTTTACTGGTAAGTTATACAAAAATCTCATTTTCCATCGCATATTCCATTGTTTGTAAAGCAGACTGTTGTATTATGTTGTGAACAAATGAATCGGCTAATCGTTTGTGCAGTGAATGATTCCTGTTTACATGTCTGAAATAGTTAAAGGCCAAAGATGAGTTTTGTGCCCACACATTTAACCACCTCAGCCCCTATAGCTTAAACACCCTTAATGACCAGGCCACTTTTTACACTTCTGACCTACACTACTTTGACCGTTTATTGCTCGGTCATGCAACTTACCACCCAAATGAATTTTACCTCCTTTTCTTCTCACTAATAGAGCTTTCATTTGGTGGTATTTCATTGCTGCTGACATTTTTACTTTTTTTGTTATTAATCGAAATTTAACGTTTTTTTTTTTGCAAAACAATGACATTTTTCACTTTCAGTTGTAAAATTTAGCAAAAAAAACGACATCCATATATAAATTTTTCTCTAAATTTATTGTTCTACATGTCTTTGATAAAAAAAAAAAATGGTTTGGGTAAAAGTTATAGCGTTTACAAACTATGGTACAAAAATGTGAATTTCCGCTTTTTGAAGCAGCTCTGACTTTCTGAGCACCTGTCATGTTTCCTGAGGTTCTACAATGCCCAGACAGTACAAACACCCCACAAATGACCCCATTTCGGAAAGTAGACACCCTAAGGTATTCGCTGATGGGCATAGTGAGTTCATAGAACTTTTTATTTTTTGTCACAAGTTAGTGGAAAATGATGATTTTTATTTTATTTTGTTTCTTACAAAGTCTCATATTCCACTAACTTGTGACAAAAAATAAAAACTTCTATGAACTCACTATGCCCATCAGCGAATACCTTGGGGTGTCTTCTTTCCAAAATGGGGTCACTTGTGCGGTAGTTATACTGCCCTGGCATTCTAGGGGCCCAAATGTGTGGTAAGTAGTTTGAAATCAAAATGTGTAAAAAATGGCCGGTGAAATCCTAAAGGTGCTCTTTGGAATGTGGGCCCCTTTGCCCACCTAGGCTGCAAAAAAGTGCCACACATGTGGTATCGCCGTACTCAGGAGAAGTTGGGGAATGTGTTTTGGGGTGTCATTTTACATATACCCATGCTGGGTGAGAGAAATATCTTGGTCAAATGCCAACTTTGTATAAAAAAATGGGAAAAGTTGTCTTTTGCCAAGATATTTCTCTCACCCAGCATGGGTATATGTAAAATGACACCCCAAAACACATTCCCCAACTTCTCCTGAGTACGGAGATACCACATGTGTGACACTTTTTTGCAGACTAGGAGGGCAAAGGGGCCCACATTCCAAAGAGCACCTTTCGGATTTCACCGGTCATTTTTTACACATTTTGATTTCAAACTTCTTACCACACATTTGGACCCCTAGAATGCCAGGGCAGTAAAACTACCCCACAAGTGACCCCATTTTGGAAAGAAGACACCCCAAGGTATTCGCTGATGGGCATAGGGAGTTCATGGAAGTTTTTATTTTTTGTCACAAGTTAGTGGAATATGAGACTTTGTAAGAAAAAAAAAATAATAATCATCATTTTCCGCTAACTTGTGACAAAAAATAAAAAATTCTAGGAACTCGCCATGCCCCTCACGGAATACCTTGGGGTGTCTTCTTTCCAAAATGGGGTCACTTGTGGGGTAGTTATACTGCCCTGGCATTCTAGGGGCCCAAATGTGTGGTAAGAAGTTTGAAATCAAAATGTGTAAAAAATGACCGGTGAAATCCGAAAGGTGCTCTTTGGAATGTGGGCCCCTTTGCCCTCCTAGGCTGCAAAAAAATGTCACACATGTGGTATCTCCGTACTCAGGAGAAGTTGGGCAATGTGTTTTGGGGTGTCATTTTACATATACCCATGCTGGGTGAGATAAATATCTTGGTCAAATGCCAACTTTGTATAAAAAAAATGGGAAAAGTTGTCTTTTGCTAAGATATTTCTCTCACCCAGCATGGGTATATGTAAAATGACTCCCCAAAACACATTGCCCAACTTCTCCTGAGTACGGAGCTACCACATGTGACACTTTTTTGCAGCCTAGATGCGCAAAGGTGCCCAAATTCCTTTTAGGAGGGCATTTTTAGACATTTGGATCCCAGACTTCTTCTCACGCTTTAGGGCCCCTAAAAAGCCAGGGCAGTATAAATACCCCACATGTGACCCCATTTTGGAAAGAAGACACCCCAAGGTATTCAATGAGGGGCCTGGCGAGTTCATATAAATTTTTTATTTTTTTGCATAAGTTAGCGGAAATTTTTTTTTTTTTTTTCTCACAAAGTCTCACTTTCCGCTAACTTGGGACAAAAAAATTTAAATCTTTCATGGACTCAATATGCCCCTCAGCGAATACCTTGGGGTGTCTTCTTTCCAAAATGGGGTCAGTTGTGGGGTGTTTGTACTGCCCTGGCATTTGAGGGTCTCCGCAATCATTACATGTATGGCCAGCATTAGGAGTTTCTGCTATTCTCCTTATATTGAGCATACAGGTAATGAGATTTTTTTTTTTCCGTTCAGCCTCTGGGCTGAAAGAAAAAAATGAACGGCACATATTTCTTCATTCGCATCGATCAATGCGGATGAAAAAATATCTGCCAAAAAAAAGAGGGGAAAGGCGTCTGCCAGGACATAGGAGCTCCGCCCAACATCCAAACCCACTTAGCTCGTATGCCCTGGCAAACCAGATTTCTCCATTCACATCAATCGATGTGGATGAATAAATCATTGCCGGGATTTTTTATTTATTTTTTATATACAAAGTGTTTGCCAAAGCATAGGAACACCGCCACCTAACTTTTTGAACTGAACATTAACCTTTTTGCTTACTGTTTTTTTTTTTTTTTTAACCTTTATAGAACAAACCTCTCCTTCCCCATGGGTCAATGTGCAAAGCGCAAATCGCCCAAAGATGTGGCGAAGTGCGTTATGCACTTTGTCCCATGTGAAAGGAGACGTTTGCAGCAGCTGTGAGTGAATGGGCCCTAATAGCCCTGTGTGCCTGTCCTGGTGAGATGTGATCCCTATGCTAGGTGTACCTGTGTGTGATACTTCCGGAAACCCTCCCCTAAGCATAGGGCAGGGTGGTCAGGACAGTCGGGACAGAAATAGCGGGTGTCACACCTTATTCCACTCCTGCTACAGACACGACATCTTTTTCGGGGTGATGGTTGGGTTGAGGTACCGGCAACGACATTGGGGAAATGTCGCTCGTGTAGACGGCTAACTACACTGGTGGATGGGGCCACGGAACCTTCTGGATACAGGAGGTTCTCGATGATCTCTTCCTGAAATTTGAGGAAGGATCGTGTTCTCCCAGCCTTACTAGTAGAACCGAAAACAATTTCTCAAGCAATGAGAAAGTCATATGTGAGTAATAACTCAATGTAACCGAAAAACAACAAAACACATATACATGAATAATATATTTATTGAATAGTCACATAAAGGACAACAACATAGACAGTAATGAATAAAATTGATGAACAAATAGCAGTAATGTAGTGGCACTGTGGACCAGCGCCTCACTAAGGTACCAGATAGTAAGTCTATCCCCAAAGCGTACGTCACCTATTGGTCTCATTAAGCCTAATGGCAAATATCTGAGATAAATGATCTCCCATCCAGACAAAACAGTGGCGTAAGCTTATTAAATAATATAAATGTTGTCATGCTGGCCAGGTTATAAGAGTGAACGAATGCAGTGTGTGGATGAAATATTCACACCATATAGCTGAATTGCAACATGCACCCAACACCCAAATAAGCAGCCAGCATAAACAACATGCTTCCTCAAAAGGGGCGTGTCTTTTTGAGGAAGCTGTGCGAAACGCGCGTCAGGGGTGCGCTCACTCAGGTCTCCAGGTTGGTTCCCCCCACATTGTATTTTTATTTATGCATGTTGTTTATGCTGGCTGCTTATTTGGGTGTTGGGTGCATGTTGCAATTCAGCTATATGGTGTGAATATTTCATCCAGACACTGCATTCGTTCACTCTTATAACCTGGCCAGCATGACAACATTTATATTATTTAATAAGCTTACGCCACTGTTTTGTCTGGATGGGAGATCATTTATCTCAGATATTTGCCATTAGGCTTAATCAGACCGATAGGTGACGTACGCTTTGGGGATAGACTTACTATCTGGTACCTTAGTGAGGCGCTGGTCCACAGTGCCACTACATTACTGCTATTTGTTCATCATTTTCTCCCAGCCTTACTGTAGAGAACAAAACTATTATACAGAGCCAATTGAATCAAATATACATACACCTTCTTATACCAGCGTCTGGTTCTGCGGGACACTAAATACGGAGACAACATCTGGTCATTGAAGTCCACCCCTCCCATGAGTGCATTATAGTCGTGGACTGAGAGGGGCTTTTCAATGACACGGGTTGCTCGCTCAATTTGGATTGTCGTGTCTGCGTGAATGGAGGAGAGCATGTAAACGTCACGCTTGTCTCTCCATTTCACCGCGAGCAGTTCTTCGTTACACAAGGCAGCCCTCTCCCCCCTTGCAAGACGGGTGGTTACGAGCCGTTGGGGGAAGCCCCGGCGACTAGGTCGCACGGTGCCAGAGGCGCAAATCTGTTCTAGAAACAAATGCCTAAAGAGGGCCACACTTGTGTAGAAATTGTCCACATAAAGATGGTACCCCTTGCCGAATAAGGGTGACACCAAGTCCCAGACTGTCTTCCCACTGCTCCCCAGGTAGTCAGGGCAACCGACCGGCTGCAGGGTCTGATCTTTTCCCTCCATAGACACGAAATTTGTGGGTATAGCCTGTGGCCCTTTCACAGAGCTTATACAATTTGACCCCATACCGGGCACGCTTGCTTGGGATGTATTGTTTGAAGCCAAGGCGCCCGGTAAAATGTATTAGGGACTCGTCTATGCAGATGTTTTGCTCTGGGGTATACAAATCTGCAAATTTCTGGTTGAAATGGTCTATGAGGGGCCGAATTTTGTGGAGCCGGTCAAAAGCTGGGTGGCCTCTGGGACGGGAGGTGGTGTTGTCGCTAAAATGCAGGAAACGCAGGATGGTCTCAAATCGTGTCCTGGACATAGCAGCAGAGAACATGGGCATGTGATGAATTGGGTTCGTGAACCAATATGACCGCAATTCATGCTTTTTAGTTAGACCCATGTTGAGGAGAAGGCCCAGAAAAATTTTAATTTCAGAAACTTGGACTGGTTTCCACCGGAAAGGCTGGGCATAAAAGCTTCCCGGGTTGGCGGTTATAAATTGTGTGGCATACCGATTTGTTTCTGCCACAACTAAGTCTTAAGAGCTCCGCAGTCAAGAACAGCTCAAAAAATCCCAGGGCCGAACCGATCTGAGCTGTCTCAACCCGAACTCCAGAATGGGCGGTGAAAGGGGGAACTAATGGTGCGGCTGAAGTTGGTGACTGCCAATCAGGGTTTGCCAGCACCTCAGGATTCTAGGGGCTCTACGGGCCTGTCTGTGCGGTGGCTGCCACGGGGTAACTACTGCACGTGCCACCGTACCAGCTTCAACTCCCCTTCTGGTGCTCGCTACTTCACCATGTTGTACGGCAGTGCTGGTACTAGGTCCAGGAAGGGCTGCGCTGCTGGTGTATGCCTCACCACGTGATCCGACAGCGCCAGCCCCAATCTGCTGCTCTTGAAGCGGATCCTGCACAACCTGTGGTCTAGCGACACAGGGCCGGGTACGCCTGGTGCTATCAGGGACCTCAGCCTCCTCGTCCGAACTTTGGGTCAGAGAGCCACTGCTTTCCACAGGTTCATATTCTGACCCGCTAGATTCATCAGATGAGGGTTCCCACTCCTCATCCGACTGGGTCAGAATCCTGTAGGCCTCTTCAGAAGAATACCCCCTGTTTGACATTTGGGCAACTAAATTTAGGGGTATTCCCTGAGACTACCCAAGAAAAAAAGCAAGCCTGTCTTACAAATGGGAGGCTAGTGAAGTACCGGAGGCCGCTGCGGTTGATAAAAAATATCAAAAACTGATTTTTTTTTATCGCCGCAGCGCGTGTAAAGTGAATGTGCAGTGATCAAAAAAATATATATTTTTTGTCACTGCGGTGGGGCGGGTGTGGGTGAACGCACGTGTGGGCGACCGATCAGGCCTGATCGGGCAAACACTGCGTTTTGGGTGGAGGGCGAGCTAAGGTGACACTAATACTATTATAGATCTGACCGTGATCAGTTTTGATCACTTACAGATACTATAAAAGTACAAATGCTGATTAGCGATACGCTAAACAGCGAATAAGTGACTGCGGTGCGGTGGGCTGGGCGCTAACTGATCCTTAAACTACCTAACCAAGGGGCCTAAACTATCCCTAAAACCTATCAGTCAATACCAGTGGAAAAAAAAAGTGACAGTTTACACTGATCCCTTTTTTCCTTTCACTAGTGATTGACAGGGGTGATCAAAGGGTTAATTGGGGTCCTGGGGGTGATCTGGGGCTAAAGTGTACTGTTGGTGCTACTCACTGTGATCTCTGCTCCTCTGCTGGAACCAACCGACGAAAAGGACCAGCAGAGGAGCAGACAAGCCATATAACAGATCATATTTACTAATCTGATCTGTTATACGGCTTGTGATTTTGTTTTTTTGAAAATCGCCAGCCAATGATCGTTGCTGGCAGGCTGGTGACGAACTTGTCCTTTAACTTTTCGCGAGATGACGCACGGATGCGTCCAGGAGGAATGAATCAACCACCTTCCGGACGCATCCGTGCGTTAGGCGGTCCGGAGGTGGTTAAACCAATGAGAAATCTACCGGTTGTGTCTCTATGGTTCATTGATTTTACACTGCTCGATAATTGTGCAGGATAGGATGCAGAACTATAAATTTTAATGAGTCCGCAAAAAATGCGGACAGCACACCGTGTTATACTGCACTCCGGCTCTTAGTATGTCCGTTCCGTAGCCCTGAAACCAAAAAAATAGAACATGTCCCTATTCTTGTCCGTTTTAGGCATTGTTACAATGGATCCGCAAAAAAACGGATGCCATACGGAACGTCATCAGTTTCTTTTTTGTGGTTCCGCAAAACGCATACGGTCGTGTGAATGTAGCCTAAGGCTGCGTTCACACGGGCGAGATTTCCGCGCGGGTGCAATGCGGTAGGTGAACGCATTGCACCCGCACTGAATCTGGACCCATTCATTTCAATGGGGCTGTTCAGATGAGCGATGATTTTCACGCATCACTTATGCGTTGCGTGAAAATCGCAGCATGCTCTATATTCTGCGTTTTTCACGCAACGCAGGCCCCATAGAAGTGAATGGGGTTGCGTGAAAATCGCAAGCATCCTCAAGCAAGTGCGGATGCGGTGCGATTTTCACGCACGGTTGCTAGGTGACAGTCTATTCACTGTATTATTTTCCCTTATAACATGGTTATAAGGGAAAATAATAGCATTCTGAATACAGAATGCATAGTAGGTGATCAATTGAGGGTTAAAAAATAAAAAAAATTAACTCACCTTGTCCTCTTGTTCGCGTAGTTCTCCCGGTCTTTAGTTCTTTAAAAAGATGAACTATGGGCTAAAGGACCTTTGGTGACGTCAGATCACATGCTCCAATCACATGGTACATCACCGCGGTCATAAAAGCCTAAACGGGCCAACTGGGTAAAGGGGTTGGCCACTGGAAACGGTACATAAAGCCATTCACTGCTTAGACCATATTGCTGTCTACTTGTTTACTGCAACCAGCTTCTGTTATACTGCACTCCGGCTCTTAGTATGGCGGTTAATGCTGGGGCCCATGACCCATCCGTTAGTAGCCTCCATTGAGTAATCCAGGCAAAATTAATCCAGCTCTAAAGGGATTAACATTTAATTCTCCGTATTGTATCATATTAAAAACAAGCATGGTATAGAGTAACTACATTACTCAAATACACAATCTTACTCGCACCATAAATTTATTACACATGTAGCACATATTTTATAAAAGGATTGGTCAACACATCAAGTCTCAGAATACATAAATACAATCATATTATAAATAACCAAGTATCTTGTTTGGTTGCATAGAAAAATAACAACCATAAGTAAAAACATGTTTAACCCTTTCCAGGCAGCCATTTTTTTTTAACTCCCTGCCTTGGCCATATTTTGCAAATCTAACGTATCAAGTGGATTCGCTATTTTCTAAATTTGGAACAACAACCCGCAGTTGTTTCAAAGGGAACCTTTGAGGCGAGAGAGGGAACCCTGTCATTTTAGATGCGGCGGTCAGCATTTACCGTAGCTTCTAAGGGGTTATTTAACCACCTCCGGACCGCCTAACGCAGGATTGCGTTCCGGAGGTGGCAGCGCTGCGCAGAGTCACGCATATACGCGTCATCTCGCGAGACGCGAGATTTCGCTCAAAGCCGGCCCGCGCATGCGCATCGCGGGCCGGCAAAATTAAAAGAAGTATTTCGTCACCAGCCTGCCAGCAACGATCATCGGCTGGCAGGCTGGCGATTTTCAAAAAATCCAATCCAAAGTCATATAACAGATCATATTAGTAAATATGATCTGTTATATGGCTTGTCTGCTCCTGTGCTGGTCCTTTTCGTCGGTTGGATCCAGCACAGGAGCAGACTGAACTGTGAGTAGCACCAACACTACACCTTAGCCCCAGATCACCCCCCTGCACCCCAATTAACCCTTTGATCACCCCTTTGATCACCCCTTTGATCGCCCCTGTCAATCACTAGTGAAAGGAAAAAAAGTGATCAGTGTAAACTGTCACTTTTTTTTTTTCACTGGTATTGGCTGTTAGGTTTTAGGGATAGTTTAGGCCCCTTGGTTAGGTAGTTAGCGTCAGTTAGCGCCCACCCCACCGCACCGCAGTCACTTTTATTCGCTGTTTAGCGTATCTCTAATCAGCATTTGTACTTTTATAGTATCTGTAAGTGATCAAAACTGATCACGGTCAGATCTATAATAGTATTAGTGTCACTTTAGTTCGCCCTCCACCCAAAACGCAGTGTTTGCCCGATCAGGCCTGATCGGTCGCCCACACGTGCGTTCACCCACGCCCGCCCCACCGCAGTGACAAAAAATATATATTTTTTGATCACTGCACATTCATTTTACACGCACTGCGGCGATAAAAAAATCAGTTTTGATATTTTTTATCAACCGCAGCGGCCTCCGGTACTTCGCTAGCCTCCCCTTTGTAAGACAGGTTTGCTTTTTTTCTTGGGTAGTCTCAGGGAATACCCCTAAATTTAGTAGTCCAAAATGTCAAACAGGGGATATTCTTCTGAAGAGGCCTACAGGATTCTGACCCAGTCGGATGAGGAGTGGGAACCCTCATCTGACGAATCTAGCTGGTCAGAATATGAACCTGTGGAAAGCAGTGGCTCTCTGACCCAAAGTTCGGACGAGGAGGTGGAGGTCCCTGGCAGCACCAGGCGTACCCGGCCCCATGTCGCTAGACCACAGGTTACGCAGGATCCGCTTCAAGAGCAGCAGAGTGGGGCTGTCGCTGCCGGATCACGTGGTGAGGCATACACCAGCAGCGCAGCCCTTCCTGGACCTAGTACCAGCACTGCCGTACAACCTGGTGAAGTAGCGAGCACCAGAAGGGCAGTTGAAGCTGGTACGGTGGCACGTGCAATAGTTACCCCGTCGCAGCCACCGCACAGACAGGCCCGTAGAGCCCCTAGAGTCCCTGAGGTGCTGGCAAATCCTGATTGGCAGTCACCAACTTCAGCCGCACCAGTAGTTCCCCCTTTCACCGCCCAGTCTGGAGTTCGGGTTGAGACGGCTCAAATCGGTTCGGCCCTGGGATTTTTTGAGCTGTTCTTGACTGCGGAGCTCTTGGACTTAGTCGTGGCAGAGACCAACCAGTATGCCACACAATTTATAACCGCTAACCCGGGAAGCTATTATGCCCAGCCTTTCCGGTGGAAACCAGTCCAAGTTTCCGAACTTAAAATTTTTTTGGGCCTTCTCCTCAACATGGGCCTGACAAAAAAGCATGAATTGCGGTCATATTGGTCAACGCACCCAATTCATCACATGCCCATGTTCTCTGCTGCTATGTCCAGGACACGATTTGAGACCATCCTGCGTTTCCTGCATTTTAGCGACAACACCACCTCCCGTCCCAGAGGCCACCCTGCTTTTGACCGGCTCCACAAAATTCGGCCCCTCATAGACCATTTCAACCTGAAATTTGCAGATTTGTATACCCCTGAGCAAAACATCTGCGTAGACGAGTCCCTAATACATTTTACCGGGCGCCTTGGCTTCAAACAATACATCCCAAGCAAGCGTGCCCGGTATGGGGTCAAATTGTATAAGCTCTGTGAAAGGGCCACAGGCTATACCCACAAATTTCGGATCTATGAGGGAAAAGATCAGACCCTGGAGCCGGTCGGTTGCCCTGACTACCTGGGGAGCAGTGGGAAGACAGTCTGGGACTTGGTGTCACCCTTATTCGGCAAGGGGTACCATCTTTATGTGGACAATTTCTACACAAGTGTGGCCCTCTTTAGGCATTTGTTTCTAGAACGGATTTGCGCCTGTGGCACCGCGCGAACTAGTCGCGTGGGCTTCCCCCAACGGCTTGTAACCACCCGTCTTGCAAGGGGGCAGAGGGCTGCCTTGTGTAACGAAGAACTGCTCGCGGTGAAATGGAGAGACAAGCGTGACGTTTACATGCTCTCCTCCATTCACGCAGACACGACAATCCAAATTGAGCGAGCAACCCGTGTCATTGAAAAGCCCCTCTGTGTCCACGACTATAATGCGCTCATGGGAGGGGTGGACTTCAATGACCAGATGTTGTCTCCGTATTTAGTTTCCCGCAGAACCAGACGCTGGTATAAGAAGGTGTCTGTATATTTAATTCAATTGGCGCTCTACAATAGTTTTGTTCTCTACAGTAAGGCTGGGAGAACAGGATCCTTCCTCAAATTCCAGGAAGAGATCATCGAGAACCTCCTTTACCCAGGAGGTTCCGTGGCCCCATCCACCAGTGTAGTTAGCCGTCTACACGAGCGACATTTCCCCAGTGTCGTTCCTGGTACCTCAACCCAACAGTCACCCCGAAAAAGATGTCGTGTCTGTAGCAGGAGTGGAATAAGGCGTGACACCCGCTATTTCTGTCCTGACTGTGCTGACCACCCTGCCCTATGCTATGGAGAGTGTTTCCGGAAGTACCACACACAGGTACACCTAGCATAGGGATCACATCTCACCAGGACAGGCACACAGGGCTATTAGGGCCCATTCACTCACAGCTGCTGCAAACCTCTCCTTTCACCTGGGATAAAGTGCATAACGTACTTCGCCACATCTTGGGGCGATTTGCGCTTTGCACATTGTCCCATGGGGAAGGAGAGGTTTGTTCTATAAAGGTAAAAAAAACTAAACAAAAAAAAAAATACCGGTAAGTAAAAAAGTTAAACGTTCAGTTAAAAAAGTTTAAAAAAAGTTTCTATGTTCTGTTCAACAGTTAATAAAGTTATTGCTTTGCGGCCTGGTTTTTTCTTTTTTGTTTTGTTTTTTTTACCTTTCAGGTGGACCAACCGATCGACCAGCTGCAGCACTGATGTGCATTCGGACAGAAGCATTGCGCTGCTGTCAGATTACACGCAAGTCGGTGTATGCGGCGCTGCAAGACGAGATTTCTCCTCTGCAGTAAAAGATACGTTTGCCGAGGCATATGAGCTGAGGAGGTGGCGGTGTTCATATACTTTGGCAAACACTTTGTATATATAAAAAAAAAAATCCCGGCAATGATTTATTCATCCACATCGATTGATGTGAATGGAGAAATCTGGTTTGCCAGGGCATACGAGCTGAAGTGGGTATGGATGTTGGGCGGAGCTCCTATGTCCTGGCAGACGCCTTTCCCCTCCTTTTTCTTTTTTTGGCAGAGATTTTTTCATCCACATTGATCGATGCGAATGAAGAAATCTGTGCCGTTCATTTTTTTTCTTTCAGCCCAGAGGCTGAACGGAAAAAAAAAATCTCATTACCCGTATGCTCAATATAAGGAGAATAGCAGAAACTCCTAATGCTGGGCATACATGTAATGATTGCGGAGACCCTCAAATGCCAGGGCAGTACAAACACCCCACAAATAACACCATTTTGGAAAGAAGACACCCCAAGGTATTCGCTGAGGGGCTTATTGAGTCCATGAAAGATTGAAATTTTTGTCCCAAGTTAGCGGAAAGGGAGACTTTGTGAGAACAAAATCAAAAAAATCAATTTCCGCTAACTTGTGCCAAAAAATTTTTTTTTCAATGAACTCGCCATGCCCCTCATTGAATACCTTGGGGTGTCTTCTTTCCAAAATGGGGTCACATGTGGGGTATTTATACTGCCCTGGCATTTTAGGGGCCCCAAAGCGTGAGAAGAAGTCTGGTATCCAAATGTCTAAAAATGCCCTCCTAAAAGGAATTTGGGCACCTTTGCCCACCTAGGCTGCAAAAAAGTGTCTCACATGTGGTATCTCCGTATTCAGCAGAAGTTGGGGAATATGTTTTGGGGTGTCATTTTACATATACCCATGCTGGGTGAGATAAATATCTTGGTCAAATGCCAACTTAGTATAAAAAAAATGGGAAAAGTTGTCTTTTGCCAAGATATTTCTCTCACCCAGCATGGGTATATGTAAAATGACACCCCAAAACACATTCCCCACCTTCTCCTGAGTACGGAGATACCAGATGTGTGACACTTTTTTGCAGCCTAGGTGGGCAAAGGGGCCCACATTCCAAAGAGCACCTTTCGGATTTCACAGGTCATTTACCTACTTACCAGACATTAGGGCCCCTGGAAAATGCCAGGGCAGTATAACTACCCCACAAGTGACCCCATTTTGGAAAGAAGACACCCCAAGGTATTCCGTGAGGGGCATGGCGAGTTCCTCGAATTTTTTATTATTTGTCACAAGTTAGTGGAAAATGATGATTTTTTTTTTTTTTTTCATACAGAGTCTCATATTCCACTAACTTGTGACAAAAAATAAAAATTTCCATGAACTCACTATGCCCATCAGCGAATACCTTGGGGTCTCTTCTTTCCAAAATGGGGTCACTTGTGGGGTAGTTATACTGCCCTGGCATTCTAGGGGCCCCAATGTGTGGTAAGGAGTTTGAAATCAAATTCTGTAAAAAATGACCTGTGAAATCCAAAAGGTGCTCTTTGGAATATGGGCCCCTTTGCCCACCTAGGCTGCAAAAAAGTGTCACACATCTGGTATCTCCGTACTCAGGAGAAGGTGGGGAATGTGTTTTGGGGTGTCATTTTACATATACCCATGCTGGGTGAGAGAAATATCTTGGCAAAAGACAACTTTTCCAATTTTTTTATACAAAGTTGGCATTTTACCAAGATATTTCTCTCACCCAGCATGGGTATATGTAAAAAGACACCCCAAAACACATTCCTCAACTTCTCCTGAGTACGGGGATACCAGATGTGTGACACTTTTTTGCAGCCTAGGTGGGCAAAGAGGCCCACATTCCAAAGAGCACCTTTCGGATTTCACAGGTCATTTTTTACTGAATTTGATTTCAAACTCCTTACCACACATTTGGGCCCCTAGAATGCCAGGGCAGTATAACTACCCCACAAGTGACCCCATTTTGGAAAGAAGAGACCCCAAGGTATTCGCTGATGGGCATAGTGAGTTCATGGAAGTTTTTATTTTTTGTCACAAGTTAGTGGAATATGAGACTTTGTATGAAAAAAAAAAACAAAAAATCATCATTTTCCGCTAACTTGTGACAAAAAATAAAAAGTTCTATGAACTCACTATGCCCATCAGCGAATACCTTAGGGTGTGTACTTTCAGAAATGGGGTCATTTGTGGGGTGTTTGTACTGTCTGGGCATTGTAGAACCTCAGGAAACATGACAGGTGCTCAGAAAGTCAGAGCTGCTTCAAAAAGCGGAAATTCACATTTTTGTACCATAGTTTGTAAACGCTATAACTTTTACCCAAACCATTTTTTTTTTTTACCCAAACATTTTTTTTTTTATCAAAGACATGTAGAACAATAAATTTAGAGCAAAATTTATATATGGATGTAGTTTTTTTTGCAAAATTTGACAACTGAAAGTGAAAAATGTCATTTTTTTGCAAAAAAATCGTTAAATTTCGATTAATAACAAAAAAAGTAAAAATGTCAGCAGCAATGAAATACCACCAAATGAAAGCTCTATTAGTGAGAAGAAAAGGAGGTAAAATTCATTTGGGTGGTAAGTTGCATGACCGAGCAATAAATGGTGAAAGTAGTGTAGGTCAGAAGTGTAAAAAGTGGCCTGTTCTTTCAGGGTGTTTAAGCACTGGGGGCTGAAGTGGTTAATGGGCATCTGAGCTTTCATTGATACTGATGTCGACAGATACAGCATATGTTTTTCTGTGCAGCCAAACAAGTTATTTGGGTACAAGAGTTAATGTTATGCATTGAGATTTGATGAGTTAACCAATCTTTGTATAAAATCTGTGGCATATGTGTATTGAATTTTTGCCATGACAAAGATAGTGGAGGGATATGCCGTGGTTGTTTTTAATATGGTACCATGAGGAGGATAACTTTTTAATCCCTGTAGAGCTGCATGAATGTTTTGTCTGGATTGGCCTACACTACTAGAGGCTTCTGTCTTCCCCAGTAACTCCCTTTATTGGACCAGTTGGTAATTTGTATTTGCTTTCAAGCTGCATCCATTGGATGCCTCTGCAGAAGGACTGTGCATGCACTAGTCACCCTTCCACATTGTTATTTTGAGAGTCAAACGTTTATGCTATTGTTTTTAACAGGTGCATTATTTTAATTTGTAATGGTAGTTGTAATGATTGTTTAACTCCTCTCTTTCTCTCCCTCTAACTGTTGCTGTTGTAGAAGTTTCTTTCCATAAATTTATGGAAAGTTTACAGCTTTCTATAAATTATTTCAGTGTGTGAAGATAAGAAACATTGTAATATGGCTTATTGGATAAAAAGCTTCTGATCCTCGCTTGTTTTGTTAGGGTCCATTCACACGTCCGCAAAATGGGTCCGCATCCGTTCTGCAATTTTGCGGAACAGGTGCAGACCCATTCATTTTCAATGGGGCCGGAATGTGGTGTCCACATCCGCACTTGCGTTCAGCAAAAAAATAGAACATGTCCTATTCTTGTCCACAATTGCGGACAAGAAAAGGCATTTTCTATGAGAAATGCAGAACGCACATTGCCGGTGTCTGTGTTTTGCAAATCCACAATTTGCGGATCTGCAAAATGCATACAGACGTGTGAATGAACCCTAAAAGAGGTTTTCCTGGATTTTAATATTCATGACCTATCTTTAGGATTTGTCATCAATATCAGATTAGCGGGGGACCCCTGCAGATCAGCCGCTTGAAGAGAAGGCCGAGTGCTGTGCGAGCGCTGCCTTCCATTCATTGTTTACCTGCTCGCCGTCGACATCAGAGTGGTGAGCAGGTGTAATTACTAGAATCCATCCCATTCACTTCTATTGGATGACTCCTCATTCCCATACACTTGAATAGGAAGGAGTCGTCCCATAGAAGTTTATTTTAATTACACGTGCTTACCACTGTGATGTCGACGGCGAGCAGGTAAACAATGAAGGGAAGGCAGTGCTCACACTAGCACAGCCTTCTCTTCAAGCTGCTTGACCGATGGGGGTCCCTGGTGTCGGACCCCCGCCAATCTGATATTGATGACCTTCCTTGAGGATAGGTAATCAATATTAAAATCATAGAAAACCCCTTTAATTATTGGGTAGTATTTTATATTCGGAGGTATTAACAAAGTAGGTAAACCAATGTTTGTTTCATTTTATGTCTCCCTTTTGTTTAGATTTTCCAGATCCTGACAGACTGCTCCTGTTTATTGTCAGTTCATGGAACGATATACTGTCCTTGCATGGGGTGGTCAGTAAAGCAATACAGGCAGTGCTTAAAATCCTGGCAAAAGATGATGTTGGTTCTTGTCTGAGTGCTTATCTGAATTGGGAAAAGGTAAGTATGGTCTGGTTGTCCCAGAATGACAACTTTTTGTGTATCCTAGGGTGGGTGATACTGGGACCCCACCGAACATTGAGATCAGTGGTTCTCTCTCCCCTGTTTGAATGGCGTGGTGGTCAAGAATATGCCCTGATGCTCCATTAAATTATTTGGGACTGGCCAGTACAGTGCTCAGCTGTCTTCAACAGTACTATTGAATTTGAAAGGCATGGCATTGTGTTTGCTCAACTGGTGCTTCAGTCAGACAGGGGAGTACTTGTTCCCTGTTCTCCAATCTGCGAGGGATAAATTGGTTGGAATTCCATCAGACAAAGTTGCTAAGGCCCAAAACATGCAGAAAACATGACTTGAAAACTACTGTATAGCCAATAGTACATTTCTCCAATAGTACTTAAAGAGAATATTCATTGGGCCCACTTTCAAAACAATCCCTTTGTCAAACCCTTCTCTTTTTCTCAATTTATTTTGCTACTATACATCTATATAAATTAAGTAATGTTGTGTACCACAAAAACCCTAAAAATGTATGTCATCCTGCATAAAATAAGGCCTTAAAGGGGTTGTCAGATTTTGATATTGGCTTAAACTCAGGTCATCAGTATCAGATTGGTAAAAGTCCGACTTTCAGTCCTTTCTAGGCCAGTGTCACCACATAAATCAGTCACATGGCCTAGGCGCAGCTCAGCCCCAGTCAAATGAATGGTTTTCGGCTGCAATACCAAACACAGCCACTAAACAATAAGCTGCAAGCTCCTTAATGGGTTATAGGTGGGGGTAACGTAGTTTCTCGCTCGTATCATTGGGGGGACACAGGACCGTGGGTATAGCTGCTTGGTGCCACTAGGAGGCGACACTAGGCTGAAAAGTGATAACTCCTCCCCTACAGGCTACACCCCCTGCAGCCTGGAGAGAGCTTATCAGTTTTTAGCTTAGTGTCGTAGGAGGCAGAACTCCCTGCTTAGCAGGGTGGCTCTTTTGATTTTCTTGAATTTGTTATTTTTCACAGATTTCCTGGATGGGGCATAGGAACACTTGCGTCCCTGTCTCCCTGGGAGGCTGGCCGGTGTTGCTTGCTTCACCGCCCTGCCTCCCCCAAGAAGACAAAGCAGACCAGGTACAAGACTAAGGGTGAAGACCACAGATGAAGACAGGTGAGTATGACTGTACCTCCCTGTCCCCCTCTCACCATGGCCCTTTCTTATGGAGGGTGTGAGTCCTCCACCAGTCGCCGCATATCACCTCATAAATCAGGTAATGAAGGGGTTAATCCCGAACCCGACGGCTGCATTTTAGATTCTTTTTCCCCACCCCCCTCCAATCTAACATATCGGGCAGGGGACATTCAGAAACTGGCGCCGCTGCGCTCCATTCAGTGCCCCCCTTTCCTCAGACCGGTCGGCCAAGCACCGCGCCTTTTTAGGCAGGTATAATCTTGGGCGCCTGATAGTGCTGTTCGGGGTACCTCCGTTCCCCGACGGCAGGGCACAGATCCCAGTCGGCCGGGCACTACAAAATCTAGGCCCCGGCTTCATTCGGGCCTTCCGATTTTCTTCCCGGCCGCGCTGTTTTTTTCTTCTGGCCCACAGGGCGGGTTCCGCGGCCTCATTCATTGCACCGCCAGGTACCGCTGTGTTCGGCGGGCGGTGGGTCCCACGTAAAACTTTAGTTCCCGCCCCTCAGGTATGGAGGGGCGGGTCCATATTGGGGCCCGAATTTTCCCAGGTCCTGCCCTCCTCACAGACCGAGCTCTCTATGCCCAGTGCCTGTACCCAATCCCAGACAGTGGAGAATTTCTCAGTTCCCAACCCACCCTCTGGGCCGTTGATAATGCTCCAACTGTGCAAAATCCAGTGGGGTACATCTGAAGGATTCCCATTCCACCTTACGGGCAGTTTGGTTGATAATGCTCCACCTGCGTGCCAGAGCAGGTCATATTTCTTTTCTGGCTCACCTTCTCACTCCCACCCTTCCTCCCTAGGATCACGCAAACCCCCCTCCTGGAGGGGTCAGTTCTGGGGGGGGGGTTCAGTTATTCAGACTCTGACATGAATCCTTCTCAATCTTCCAAGATTACGGTACTGGTGTATACATTACCCCCTTCCTTAGGCGGTATTTGCTCTACTACTGGTTACAGTAAAAATCAATGTGTCACCCGTGGGTGGCACTGGACATAAGCGCAGGAAATACAATCTAAGCGGCTACTGATGCTAGGTGAGAGGACTGGATGGGCTGGGGACGCGACCAAAGAGGGGGGGGGGGGGGGGGGGGAGAGACAATATGCAGGCAAAGTGTAGCGTCCACCGGCTGTCTCAATAGAGCGGTATAATGTGAAACCGCTAAGGTTGGGGGCATATGAATAATACCAGTGTAATTCCTACCTGAAAAGGAGTTAGCTCTGGTGTGCGTGCTGCTTGTGGTTGAGGGAACCTTCTTTCCTATCCTGCTTCTGCGGAATATTCTTGGTAGTAGACTTCCTTCTGAGTTAGCGTGGGCTCTTCTTTCACCTTCTAGCACGAGCGCTGCCCCAGCCGGAAGCAAGCGCTCTGCGAGGTGGCTGGTTACTTCGGTTGTCCTGGAAACCGGGTTATTTATTACATCCAGTGCCCCTGTCACAAAATCTATGTTGGACGCACAAAAAGAGAATTAAAAAACAGGATCAGGGAGCATATCAACAACATTCATAAAAAAGTAGACCATCACCCCTTATCCCGCCACTATGTGGAATTCCATCAAGGGAAGTTCCTGGGATCCAAATTTGGGGGCGTAGAGAGAGTTAAACAGGAGAGCAGGGGAGGGGATTACATCAAACTCATGTCTAGAGTGGAAAGTAAATGGATCTTTAGATATAACAGTCTGGCACCACATGGGTTAAACCAGGAAATAGAACTTTTTGCTTTCCAATAAATACACACACATGAGGACGATCGGATCCATAGGGCAATTATCAATCATTATCAAAATTCATATACACATGGTGTCCTTTGGATTGCTAATGTAATAAAAGAACTATGAACTTAATCGCATCACTATAAACTAACATTGTATAGCGGTTTGGAAACCTGCACGCCTGCCCTTATGGTTGCTTGTTGACATGGTTACCATGGAAACCGAGTCAGCTATTTAACCTCCACGGACACTGACAACAAACTATCCCTGACGAAGGAGCCCGCACGGCCCCGAAACGCGTAGGAAGGTTTTTTGTCCTACGGAGGCTACAGTATTGCCGCAGGTGACGTCACCGACCCGGTTTCCAGGACAACCAAAGTAACCAGCCACCTCGCAGAGCGCTTGCTTCCGGCCGGGGCAGCGCTCGTGCTAGAAGGTGAAAGAAGAGCCCACGCTAACTCAGAAGGAAGTCTACTACCAAGAATATTCCGCAGAAGCAGGATAGGAAAGAAGGTTCCCTCAACCACAAGCAGCACGCACACCAGAGCTAACTCCTTTTCAGGTAGGAATTACACTGGTATTATTCATATGCCCCCAACCTTAGCGGTTTCACATTATACCGCTCTATTGAGACAGCCGGTGGACGCTACACTTTGCCTGCATATTGTCTCCCCCCCCCCCCCCCCCCCCCCTCTTTGGTCGCGTCCCCAGCCCATCCAGTCCTCTCACCTAGCATCAGTAGCGGCTTAGATTGTATTTCCTGCGCTTATGTCCAGTGCCACCCACGGGTGACACATTGATTTTTACTCTTACCTTACCTCAAGGAGGACAACAGCTCCTTCTCAGGACATTCTAGCTGCGGTATCATCCCATCTGGGTTGATTTTCATACATCTAAACTTAGGGAGCGCAGGGAGGTCCATTTCTCTCTTTTAATGGTTACAGTACTTACCTTTATTTCCTTCCTTTGGTGGACTGACCGCACTAGCACTGGCCTCAATGCCAGCCATAGGGGTCCCCAGCTCCGTAGGTGGCGAAATTGCAGTTCCACTGGGCACGGCACGGTACTGTCTGTATGTATTAGTCTCTTGTACAGGTAGCATTATGACATTCTCACTGCCGTTCCAGTGTTTATGTATACATTGTCTCCTTACTTGGGTGAAGTAATGGGCATTTCCCGCCGGGTACTGAACTCATTCCTGCGTTATGCGTTGCCCCCTTCGATAGGTGAGGTGCTTGCACTACCTCGGGTTACAGTACTTGCTGAATACGTTACTCCTTGTCATAGGTCGAGTGATTGCTCTGCCACTGAGTGCAGTGCTTACCGTAGTCATCTCCCCCCCCCCCCCCCCCCCTCCTCTCCATAGGTGGGGTAATTACACTTCTGTGGATTGTGTTTCTGGCTATCGTGCGACCCCCTTCCTTAACCAGAGGATCGCACTACCACTAGATGCTATTCCATCAGTCATTTGCCATCTCATGCTCCCTGTGGCATTACCCTCTACTAATGTTCCTTTACGGGGGAATCGCTAGCATTTTTTGCATGCTATAATTTAGCTTTGCCACGACACTAGATGCCTTGCTTCCTTCAAAGTGGTCCGTGTCAACAGTCGGTACCTCTTGTACCTGGTACTCTCCTTCTAGTGGCATATGGATACGGTCTCGGGATTCTATGGCTACTTCCAGATCGTATCCTTCCATTCTTCCAGCACGGGTTGGGGGCACGAAAATGTCGACCTTTATGCTCTCAGTGGGGTCTCCCAGCAACACTTGTGTCCTAGAGACCCCCATCCCCATGGGCATCCTCAGGTAAGGGTTCTACCCTACCTCTGCTTCGGCGGTTGCTCCTGTTCAGCGCCCTTTTCTTGTTACGCTGGCGGAGCATGCGGTAGCTCCTACTGCACAATGGGTGTTTGCATCACCATTACATGCTAGGGTTCCTGCTGCACAGCCTTTTCGTCAGGTGACGGATTCTTCTGACCCTGGAATCGGCGACCTCTACGGTGTGGCCTCCTCCTCTGCTGGTGTATGGCGTTAGCATTACTCTTGTGGCTTCCCTTGTATGGCCTCATAGTCCCTGCGGCACTCGTCAACCACTAGGTTGCCGTTATAAGCGGGTCTTGGATTTTTAATGGTTGATGCCGTGACACCATCGGTGCTACCTCTCTTCTGATATGGATAATGTCTACGTCACACAAAGCCAATGATGGTCATTCTTTCACTGCTCATTCCAGTGGTGGACTGAGAGTCTCCCATGTTGGCTAGAGCGTATGTCCCTCACGCCTTTTCACCGCTATTAAGGGTTTCGTCCCTGGGAGGGAACACACTTTTCCTTCCCTGTCCCTCCTCGAGCTGGATAACTGTTCGCCTTCTCCTCTGTCTGGCTGACCAGTTGCCATGGGTCGTACGACTCTGGAAGCCTGTCTCTATTTTTTCCACGCACCCAGGGTTCCTCGGGTATGGTGGAGGTGTTGGACGTCGTATTCACACTCCACCCAGCAAAAGTTTTTCTCTCCTCTTTGTGCCACTCATCCGCCTTTCCAGGCAGGGTTGACACATGGTGAATTTAGGGTCACTGACTGGGCTTCCCATCACCGATGATGCTCTCATTGGCTTTGCCTTTACCTTTCTCCGAGGTATTGGTTCTTTGGCCTCCAGTGGGACATTCCCGGCTCAGGCGTTTTTTTCTCGGTGGTTTCTCAAGCAGCTTTTCTCGCTAGAAATCTCACCACAAGCCCCTACAGCTGTAAGGACATTGGTCTACCAATATTCCGCTTCCTAGGGAGCGTTCTCTTGGCCAAAGGAGGATCCGGCGAACCTGGATTCTACTCCCACAGTTGCGGCCAGGAGCCAGCGTTTTGGTGGCGGTTTTCGGAGTTAATACGTCTTCTTGTTCGTACCTTTTTTTTTTCTTTTAGCAGGAACATAGGGCAGTGCTCTGCCCTGTATCCTCCTTCGCAGTAGGTAGTCACCCTTTCACGTCCTCACAGACATGGATTTCTCTTCTTTCTCCCTCGCATTCTACAAACCGAGCTCTCTTTCAGCCATGTGATTTGGCCTCCGAGGTTTGCTTGTCCATGACTAGCGCTTACCGCTGTAAGTGCTTTTACCAATCTTGTCCGGGAGGTCCTTGTCAAAGTTGACGGCCTCCAAGGGCTGTTTTCCAGGTTTATCCGTTTTTAACAGCTACTCGGGTGTTCCGCTCCCGGGGTAAGGCATCGCTTGCTGAGTCTTGGCTCACCCGACCAGCGGCCTGCGTTTCTCGGATTTTTCTCCGTCATGCAGCAGCTTTCCGGTTGTAGAAGGCAGAATCTTGGTCTTCCGGGCACACGTTCACCTAGTTTTACCGGGTGTCTTCCGACGGGCGGCTGCTGCTCCAGGCAGCAAGGTCTGGCAGGCGGCAGTGGGTTCTGCATCCTCGAGGTTGTTTTTTCTCCATGGGCGTGTGATTTGTTTCCCTCCCCGTGGACTGCTTTAGGACGTCCCACGGTCCTGTGTCCCCCAATTATACGAGCGAGAAAACAAGATTTTTGTGAACTCACCTGTAAAATCTTTCTCGCGTAGTTCATTGGGGGACACAGCTCCCACCCAGTGTTCTGTTTGCCGCAAGTATTGGCGGTTGGTGGACCAGTATGGTCCTCAGTTCTGGTTCAATCCGGCTGACGTTTGTCAGTTATTGGTTGTTTACTGTATGGTTTTTTTTTTTTCTCCTACTCCTATTGCTTGGGCACAAACTGATATGCTCTCTCCAGGCTGGAGGGGGTATAGCCTGCAGGGGAGGAGTTATCACTTTTCAGCCTAGTGTCGCCTCCTAGTGGCAGCAAGCATCTATACCCACGGTCCTGTGTCCCCCAATGAACTACGCGAGAAAGAGATTTTACAGGTGAGTTCACAAAAATCTCGTTTTATAATAAAGGCTGAAAAAGACATCTGTTCAGCCAGTTATCCTGCAAAGTTGATAAAAAATAAAACTGAGGTAAAAGCCAATTTTCCAAAAATACATCCAGACCCCTACAGTTGCCCATAGCAACCAGTCAGATTATTCATTTCATTTTCCAAAGGAGCTCTGAAAGGTGGAATCTCTTTGGTTGCTATGCGCAATTAAGACAGTTTTTCTTTTATACCAGTTTTGATATGCTTGAAATGCATTATGTTTGAAATGCTTGAAATAGATCACTCTGTATATAATGAATCTTATATAATAAGTTCTACTTTTTCAATTGAATTACTGAAATAAATTAACTTTTCGATGATATTCAAATTTACCAACATTCACTAGTAAATAGTTATTAGGGTCTCACCTCAGTTGTTTTTTTTTTTTTGTTTTTTTTTTTCTAAACTAAATAACCCTAATTTTAATCATCTTTCTGGGTACTGTTGTTCACCCATTCCAGTTACTACTTTGTCATCCTCTGAACCCTCTCTATCTCTGCTGTGTTCTTGTGCAACTTGTCTTGTGCATCTATGCTAGGGATGCGGATGAAACATTCGAAGTCGATTTGCATGAAACTTTTTGTTAGAATACTGTATGGAGCAAAACGAAACCAAGTTCGGTAAAAGGTTTTTAACAGTAGAAATTGATTTCTGAAGTTATTACCCAAAGTCTCACAAGACTTCGCGAAGTAATAACTTCGGTTCATCTGAGCCAATACATTCTAATACTGTACAAAGCGCTCGCTCCATACAGTCCTTTTCCATGTCAGTGTTACCCAGTGTTTTACCATTTAGTTTGTACTGGTGACTTGCATTATTCATTCCCATGTGCATAACCTTACATTTATCATTGTTACCTTATCTGCTACTTTTCTGCTCAAGCCTCCAATCTATCCAGATCCAACTGTAGCAGTATACTGTTCTCTTCTCTTTCATGTTAATTACTTTACACATTTTACAGAGCAGTCCCTCTGCAAGAACATTACTAAATATTGTCACTGGGGAGGTATGGGAGGGAACACCACACCGACAACAGGAGAGGAGGGAAAAGCTGCTAGTCCTCAATGCTAGGGAAAAGGGGAAGGGCCACCTCCTAAATAACCTTACTCCTTGCCTTGTCTCCTATCCGTATGGGCACACCCCGAAGGTAGGAATGTCCATACACCATAACCTGAGACCCTAAGGAGCCCTATAGATAAAGGCTGGGCTTGAGGCAATCCGCTCCTTCCCAGTTGAAGGAACTGACACAGGAAAGGGACAACAAGACACAAAGGAGCAAGACACTTAACTTCTAAAGAGATGGACAAGAGGACAACACACCAGCTCTTCCAAAATCCAAATGAAGCTATAAACCACATAGCCAGAAGGGTGAGGTCAGACTATATAGGGGGAGGTGTGATGACCACTAAGCTACACCTGAAACCAGGGGTGTGGTCACGAGCAATAACAACAACTGAAGCAAGTAACCAAAGAGGCTGTTAGATTCCTTCACGTGTAGCCAGTCTCTTTGATCTCCTGATATCTGTCAAAAGAGGGACCGTGACAAATATATTGAAGAGAATAGGGCCCTATACTGACTCCTGAGGTAACCCAATCTGAGTGTGTACCGCTAGTAACCACCCTTCTATCACTGAGCCAGTTACTTACCCACATACATTTTTCCCCCAGTCCAATCTTTCTCATTTTATGTACTAACCTTTTATGTGGTACAGTATCAAATTCTTTGTTAGAAGTCCAGATATACAACATCCATTGACTCACCGCGATCAAGTCTAAAACTTACCTCCTCATAGAAACTGATTAAATTATTTTGACAGTACCGATCCCTCACAAACCTGTGCCAAAATAGCGTTAAATGTTTTTCATTAAAGGGGTTCTGCAGTTTGTTTAAATTGATGATCTATCCTCTGGATAGATCAGCATCTGATCAGCGGGGGGGGGGGGGGTCCAACACCTGGGACCCCTGCCGATCAGCTGTTTGAGAAGGCAGCGGTGCTGGCAGTAGCGCCGCGGCCTTCTCACTGTTTACCGCTGGCCCAGTGACGTCACCCCTGGTATCAACTGGCCTGGGCGGGGCTAAGCTCCATTCAAGTGAACGGAGCTTAGCCACGCCCAGGCCAGTTGATACTAGTCGTGATGTCACTGGGCCAGCAGTAAACAGTGAGAGGGCTGCGGCGCTACTGCCAGCACCGCTGCCTTCTGAAACAGCTGATAAGCAGGGGTCCCGGGTGTTGGACCCCCCGCCGATCAGATGCTGATGATCTATCCAGAGGATAGCTCATCAGTTTAAACAAACTGCAGAACCCCTTTAAGATACCCAAGAATAGCATGTCTTAGAAAATGTTTAAAGTGTTTACCCATGACAGGTCTTATATTTACTGGCCTATAGCATACTACCCAACTTTTTTTCATACTGGGCCTTCGTCCAAAGCTTAATTACTGACTCCTTCACAATTGTAGCAGCTGGGGATCGGTTAGTTTAGTATAAGTTCATTTGTTTTTTACAATATGCGGGGCCCTTGAGACAATTTTTTTTTTTGTTGTGCTTCAATATCCCTTTAAATTTTATCACATGAATTATTGGATTGATATTTTAAGGTCCAAATTGTGCCAAATAATGAAGTTATGGTCTAATATATAGGTAGAAACCATACAGATAGTTTTTAGTAAGGAGCAATATAGTAACTGTATTAATGCACATTTATGCATTAATTCCCCAGGTCAAAAAAAGGGACATTTAAGGATCAAAGAGGGACTGTCCCTTCCAAAGAGGGACACTTGGGAGGCATGCTATAGTTTCTGTGCTCTGTTTTTAATTCTATTTTGGATATTGGCACCAAATTTGCTAAGAGCCAATCCTGTGGAACACTCCCTATGATTATAGAGTCCTTAAATATCAGAAATAAGGGTCTGTCTGCTGCATTACTTCTCTTAAGATGTTGCTGCGGTTCTTCCTCAGTCAGCCAGGCCATGTTTAAGGGGGAGTTTACATCTGACATCTCATTTTCCTCAGTGAAAATAGTGGAGAAAAAAAAAACATTTTAATAAATTTGCTTTCTCCTCATCATTTTCTACAACTCCTCCATCGCTTCTTAAAGGGTCAAAACTTTCACTTTAAAGTTTTTACCATTTATATAATTGAAGAAAATTTTAGGATTAGTCTTACTCTCTTTTGGCAATGAGCCTCCCTGTCTCCAACTTGGCTGCTTTTATCTGTCTTTTACATATTCTATTTTTCTCCTAGTAGTTTTTAGCACTACTTTTCTACATTCCTGTTTTAATAATTTAAATGCTTTCTTTTTGTCATTTATAGCTCCTTTTACATTTCTATTTATCTACAATGTTTTTTTTCCTGACCCTTTTATTCCCATAAGGTATGTATTTCTCACAAAGAGAGTTTAAGATGCCTTTAAAAATTCCCGTTTTGTGTCTGTATTTTTATTTTTGAGGACTTTTGTCTCAAATAGTGAGGCTGATGGAGTTTCTAAGCTGGTAAAATTTTGCTTTTCGGAAGTTCTGCATTTTTTGTGCCTCCCTGAAAAACCATTCATTTGAATGACAATTTGAAGGTCATTATTTTATGGTCACTATTTCCCAGGTATCCCCCAACCTTCACATCTGTTGTTCTGTTAGATCTATTAGTGAATACTACCTTCAGTATGGCCGGCCCTCTAGTCGGCTCCTGGACCAGGTGGGAAAGCTAGTTGTTAGTTTTTGCCAATAACCTGTTTCTTTTATGAGATCCACAGGTTTCTGTTCAGTCTATATCTGGGTAGTTGAATTCACCCATAATAAGCTTATGATTTTCTGCCTCATCCATTTCCCTTAGTATTTATTTTTTCACTTATATAGCACTGCTATATTCCTCAGCGCTTTACAGACATTATCACTCTGTCCCCCAATGGAGCTCACACTCTAAGGTCCCTATCAGTATGTCTTTGACCACCTGTCTTCCCCACACTTAAGGGGTAGACCAGTGGGTCATCAAGCCCGCTGCTAGTTCCCCCCCTCTGGAAGAAAAGGAGGAACAGTGGATCTCAAATCCTCTGTTACCCGCCAGCTAAAGTGTCACCTTGCTGCTACAAGGGGCAGCACACAGAGGAAGGTGATACTGCTTGAATCTGTGTGGGCAGAAACCGTCTACGTAAGTATTACCTACCTTTCCCTGCTGCCCAGCATCCCCACCTCCTCCCTGTAGTTGGTTCTAGGAGTTAACCCTCTTCTTGGTCTCCTTCTCCTGTGTTCTCTAAAGTGAACACAGTAAAATGTTTATTTTTTCCTCAAAACCTCGCTCGCAGGCCTCCTTGGCCGGCCGCTGATTTCTCTCACTAGGCGTCGGTACGCCTGTTCGGGGGGCAAGATCCCCCTGACACTCCTGCTCTCTCCATGCGCTGCTCTCCCAGACGGAAGTTCTTCCGGTCGGCCCGGCTCTGCAGCCTACAATGCCGCATTCTCCCAGAGTGTTTAGGGACGGGGACTGTACTCTCGCGCCCATATCTTTGGCCCACTGAACTCCGCCCCCAACCCCTTCCTTGCCTCAGTGCTTCTGTGGCTGGCGGAAAAATTATTATTACCTATCACTCTTAGGCTACTTTCACACTTGCGGCAGTGTGATCCGGCACATCCAGATCAGTCACATCCAGATCAGTCACATCCAGATCAGTCACATCCAGATCAGTCACATCCAGATCAGTCACATCCAGATCAGTCACATCCAGATCAGTCACATCCAGATCAGTCACATCCAGATCAGTCACATCCAGATCAGTCACATCCAGATCAGTCACATCCAGATCAGTCACATCCAGATCAGTCACATCCAGATCAGTCACATCCAGATCAGTCACATCCAGATCAGTCACATCCAGATCAGTCACATCCAGATCAGTCACATCCAGATCAGTCACATCCAGATCGTCTGATCCGGCAGGCAGTTCCGACGATCTGGATGTGACTGAAAGCATTTGTGAGACGCATCCGGATGCGGATCCGTCTCACAAATGCATTGCAAGAACGGATCCGTCTCTCCGCTTGTCATGCTTGTAGGACGGATCCGGATCTTGTCATGCTTGTAGGACGGATCCGGATCTTGTCATGCTTGTAGGACGGATCCGGATCTTGTCATGCTTGAAGGACGGATCCGGATCTTGTCATGCTTGAAGGACGGATCCGGATCTTGTCATGCTTGTAGGACGGATCCGGCACTAATACATTCCTATAGGGAAAAATGCCGGCATTCAGGCAAGTCTTCAGTTTTTTTCGCCGGAGATAAAATCGTAACATGCTACAGTTTTTTCTTTTTTGCCTGATCAGTCAAAATGACTGAACTGAAGACATCCAGATGCATCCTGAACGGATTACACTCCATTCAGAATGCATGGGGATATGCCTGATCGGTTCTTTTCCGGTATAGAGCCCCTGTGTAAAAGTACCCTTAAAATGAGGTTGCATGTAATTCCCACAGCTATTATTATTATCAACCCTTGAAGCTCCGCTCCTATTTTGGGCTTAGTTTCCATCGCCATATAGCAGTGTGTGACCAGCTTGTTATCTTAGTGCTTGTAGTGCCCCACGTTCAGGCTTACACTGTGTCCTCTCTACAGCTACAGCGGAGCCAGTGGCTCAATGGATAGGCGGCGTGCTTGCCCTACTGCTAGCTACTTACGACTAGGATTGTGTACATCCTGTAGCATTACTCCCTTTCATAGGCGGAGTACTTGCACTACCACGGTATAATGTACAGCCTGTAGCAAACCTTCATAGGCGGAGTACTTGCACTACCACGGTATAATGTACAGCCTGTAGCAAACCTTCATAGGCGGAGTACTTGCACTACCTCTGGATACTGTACAGCCTGTAACATTACACTCCTTCATAGTGCAAGTACTCTGCCTATCACTGGATACTGTACAGCTTGTGGTATTACCCTCCTTTCTTAGACGGAGTACTTGCAATACCACTGGATACTGTACAGTCTGTAGCATTACCCTCCTTTCTTAGGCGGAGTATTTTGAAGTACCACTGGATTGTATTCATTCTGTATCATTGCTCTTTTTTCATAGGTAGGGTATTTGCACATGGGACCTTATACATCTGGTAGCAAGGTCTCTTTCCATAGGCAGAGTATTTACTTCACCACTGGATACTGTACAGCCTGTACCATTACCCTCCTTCCTAGGTGGAGTATTGGCACTACCACTGGATTGCCCTCCTTCCATAGTGGGTGTATTTACTTTTCCACTGGGTACTGTACATTCTGTGACATTATCCTCATTCCATGAAGTAATTGTGCTACCACTGGATCCTGTACAGACTGTTACTCTCCTTCCTTAGGCGGAGTAATTGCACTTCCACCGGAGACCATATATTCTGTCGCATTACCACCTTCTGCGGGCGGAGTAATTGCGTTAATCCTGGTTATCTTCTGTCCAGTTGGATTTCCACCTTCTATAGGTGGACTAGTTGCACCACAATTGCATACTGTAGATCCTGTTGCATTACCCTTCTTCTATTGACGGAGTAGTTGCACAACCAGTATTGCCTGCACTACCAGTGGACACTGTACATCTTTCGGGTTTCCCTCTTTCTGTCAGCGGAGTAACTCCACTACCACTGGAAACTGTTTATCCTGTTACATTATCTGTCTTTCTTAGGTGGAGATGGGTACCACACCTGCATACTGTAAGATCCTGTAGCATTACACTCCTTCCATCGGCGGGGTAGTTCCACAACCAGTGTTGCTCTACCAGTGGATACTGTACATCTTGTCGGGCTCCCCTCTTTCCATAGGTGGAGTATTCCCACTACCTCTGGAATCTTCTGTCCTATCGCATTATCCCCTTGTCGCATTCCATCCCGTTCCAAGGGTGGTCTCCTTACTATACACAGACAATCGCCTTACCCCCCCATCATAGGTGGTATTTTGGCACTACCATGAGATACTGTGACTACTTTCACACTATCCTTTTCCTCAGGTAGTCATTGTATGGATTAGGGTCGGGCGCCTATATGGCAGCCTCTGTCTTTCCAGGGTGTTGACCCACGACGTGCCTCGAGTCCCCAAGCGGAGCATTTTAATTTTGTTGCTTTTCCTTGGCATACTCGGCGTCTGCACTCCTTCAGTAGGTGGAACATCGGCACGGTTTGCCAGTTTTCTTCCTTCCCCGGTGGAGTATTGCGCTACCAACCGTTCATGTTGGCTACTGCGGTTTGACCTCATTTTCAGGTGGAGTCCCCCCTCTGGAGAGGCCATGGGTGCAGGTATGGCCTCCCCCTATGAGGCAGTCTTTGCGCTGGCCAAGATTTGTCACGTCCGCAGTTCTCTGGCTTTTGGTATCCAGACATTTTTCGTTTTTCTTCTCGTGCCATGTTGTGACTGTTGATCACTCTAGGGGGGTCTTTTCCTGGGGTGCTGGTCCTTGGTTAGCACCTTCTTCTGTGCCCAGGCTATGTTTTCTCTCTCCGGTATATTCCGTAGTCGCTCCGTTTGCTCTGGCACCTGACTTGTTTTCATTCTTGTCTATCTTGTGGATATTCAGTGTGATCTCCACTTCTTCCAAAGTCTCCTAAGCCCTGGCTTATGTCCCAGGGGCTGTTCTTCTGCCCAGCCGGGACATCTAGGTATTCAGACACTCTAGATGACCTTCCTGGGAATGGTTCTTCCTGTCCTTTTTCAGGGGTCCGGGTGTGTCCTCCCCCCGCAATTCTGTGCAGGGCCTTATGACAGGCCTTGGATTCGTTCTGGTCTTGTTTCCTCCCCATGGTACTGCTGTTTAAGTTCCAATGGTCTTCTGTGTCCCCCAATGATACGAGCGAGAAAGTAGGATTTTTGTCTTGCCTGTAAAATCCTTTTCTCGCTGAGTTCATTGGGGGACAAAACTCCCACCCCGTAAGTACATTGCTGGTTTTCCCTGATTAGGTCCCTCCAGTTCTTGATTCTGCCCCATCTTCGCCTTTCTTACTACTTATTGTTTTCTGTTGGCTTCTCCTGGCTGCTCCTACTGCTTTCGTACAAACTGATTAGCTCAGTGTCTGCAGGAGGTGTATACCTGAGAAGAGGAGCTAACACTGTTTTGCTTAGTGTCGCCGCCTAGTGGTAGCAGCTATACCCATAGTCTTCTGTGTCCCCCAATGAACTCGGTGAGAAAAGGATTTTATAGGTAAGACAAAATCCTACTTTTACGATCCTTTCTGCCCAGTCATAGCTATCATTCATCCATGTCTCAGTTATTCCCACTGTCATAGTCCTCCTCAGACATTACTAACTCTAGTTCACCAATTTTATTGGTCAGGGTCCTGGTATTAGTAGACAATTTAGAGGTTTTTGATTATTTTATTTATTTTATTTTTATGCCTTTCATTATGAACTATTCTAGTTTCTCCCTCCATTCCACTTCCATTCCCTTGCCCCAGGTCATTGTCCCCTGGGTGTTAGACCCCCACCGATCTGACATTGATTACCTATCCAGCAGACATTAATATAAAAATCTCATGTGAGCACTGCTGTCTCTTTAAACAGCTGATCGGCAGGGGTGCTAGGAGTCGCACACACCAAACCCCCCCCCCCCCCCCCCCCTGCCGATCTGAGACTGATGACCTATCTTGAGGAACCCCTGTCAAACTGATATTGATCACCTATCCTGAAGTCAACTGCAATACCCCTTTAATGCATTTTCTGATGTGGTTGTCATAATATTGTTTAGTGTATGCATTGTCAGTTATAAAGTCCATAAAGGATGATGGTGAAGACTGAAATCATCTAACTTGTTTTGCAGAGTCCACCAATGAACGTAAGCGTCCTTCTGAATAGTGTCCTTATGGCAATACAGCTGTATCCAGATGTCAAATTTCATCAAAGTGAGAAGTATGGAGAGGATCTGTCTGACAATGTATGGGAATATGTGTTCGCAGTTGATCTGTTGTGCAGCCACCGGAAATGGGTTTGGACCCATGAAAACGTAATCAGGTACTACAGCTTATTCATTTTATCAAAGTAAGCCTTCTGTTGACTCAATTGCTTGTAATTTAGTGCAATCCGAAATGGTTACTTCCCAGCTTCAAAGTGTCTCCGTGTCATCAGAAGCAGTGACAGTAAAGCGATCGCAATTGTTTGGCCAGTCAGTAGCAGACTGGCCATTCACAGAGCTAAAAAGTGGATTCATCAACATCCCCGCCATTGCCTTGCTTTTCCCTCCTAGATTTCCCAGTGGTCGGCTATCACACCCTGTATATGTACCATGGCTTAACGCCATTATCTGATTAATATAGCCTGCAGACATTTCACAGCTAAAGAGGCATACTAAGGGTAAAGCACAGTTTGCACCTTCATCCTCATCCAAGTCATCTTCATCTGACTACAGCTGACTTTCATCTCAGAACCTCAGCCAGCGCTGTGTAAGGGCAATTTCAGACAGGTGTGTTGAGTGCGAAAAACGCAATCCATTTGGGAGCGTGACTTTCACTTAAAGAGGACCTTTCACTTGTAAAAACTATGTGAACTAAGTATGCTGCCATGTAGAGCGGCGCCTGTGGAATCTCACTGCACTTACTATTATCCCCGGGCGCCGCTCTGTTCTCCCGTTCTGCCCTCCGGTACCTTTGCTCCTTAAGTTATAGTAGGCGGTGTCTTCCCTTGTCCTGTGGGCGTCTCCTTCTCCTAGGCTGTAGCGCTGGCCAATCGCAGCGCACAGCTCACAGCCTGGGAGGTTTTTTCTCCCATGCTGTGAGCTGTGCTGTGGCCAGCGCTACAGCCTAGGACAGTGGTCGGCAAGCCGCGGCTCGCGAGCCACATGCGGCTCTTTACACACTTTAATGCGGCTCTTCTGCAGGGCTCCAGATGCCATTTGCGACTGGACCCGCCGCCGCAGCTCTGCTCAATACAGCGGCGGGCACAGGAGATGATCGTTCTCAGCAGCGCAGGAGGAGTCTCTCCCTCCCCCCTGTGCTGCTGCTGCCCCCGCCGCTGCCAATAAGAAGAGACAGGAGGAGGAGGGGAGGGGCTGTGGCCACTGCGCCACCAATGAAGAAAACTGACCTGAAATACAAATACAGGAGGCGGGTGCCGGAATCAAATAGCCGGCACCCGACCTCTGTGACAGGGAGCTGCGATCAGCGGCAGTTGAGTTAACCCTTCAGGTGCGGTAACTGAGGGGTTAACTGCCGCTGATCGCAGCTCCCTGTCACAGAGGTCGGGTGCCGGCTATTTGATTCCGGCACCCGCCTCCTGTATTTGTATAAGAAACGTTGGTGGCACAGTGCCCCCCCCCCCCCAGTATAATAAATGTTGGTGGCACAGTGCGCCCCCCCCCAGTATAATAAACGTTGGTGGCACAGTGCGCCCCCCCCCCCAGTATAATAAACGTTGGTGGCACAGTGCGCCCCCCCCCAGTATGATAAACGTTGGTGGCACAGTGCGCCCCCCCCCCCAGTATAATAAACGTTGGTGGCACAGTGCGCCCCCCCCCAGTATAATAAACGTTGGTGGCACAGTGCGCCCCCCCCCAGTATAATAAACGTTGGTGGCACAGTGCGCCCCCCCCCCAGTATGATAAACGTTGGTGGCACAGTGCGCCCCCCCCCCCCAGTATAATAAACGTTGGTGGCACAGTGGGAAGTGCCAATGAGGGTTAAAAATAATAAAAGAAAATTAACTCACCTCCTCCAGTTGATCAGGTAGCTGCCGGTCTCCTGTTCTTACTTCTTTCTAGTTTCTTCAGGACCTGTGGTGACGTCACTGAGCTCATCACATGGCCCATTACCATGGTGATGGATCATGTGATGAGCTCAGTGATGTCACCACAGGTCCTGCGTCCTGAAGAAACTAGAAAGAAGTAATTACAGGAGACGATCAATTGGAGGAGGTGAGTTAATTTTATTTTATTTTTTTAACCCTCATTGGCACTGCCCACTGCGCCACCAATGTTTATTATACTGAGTAGGGGGCGCACTGCGCCACCAATGTTTATTATATTGAGGGGGGGCGCACTGCGCCACCAATGTTTATTATATTGAGGGGGGGCGCACTGCGCCACCAATGTTTATTATATTGAGGGGGGGCGCACTGCGCCACCAATGTTTATTATATTGAGGGGGGGCGCACTGCGCCACCAATGTTTATTATATTGAGGGGGGGCGCACTGCGCCACCAGTGTTTATTATATTGGGGTGATGGGGGGGCGCACTGCGCCACCAATGTTTATTATATTGAGGGGGGGCGCACTGCGCCACCAATGTTTATTATATTGGGGTGATGGGGGGCGCACTGCGCCACCAATGTTTATTATATTGAGGGGGGGCGCACTGCGCCACCAATGTTTATTATATTGGGGTGATGGGGGGGCGCACTGCGCCACCAATGTTTATTATATTGACCTTCTACTATGCATTCTGTATTCAGAATGCTATTATTTTCCCTTATAACCATGTTATAAGGGAAAATAATACAGTGAATAGACTTTCATCCTAGGAACCATGCGTGAAAATCGCACTTGCTTGCGATTTTCACACAGCCCCATTAACTTCTATGGGGCCTGCGTTGCGCGAAAAACGCACAACAGAGCATGCTGCGATTTTCACGCAACGCACAAGTGATGTGTGAAAATCACCGCTCATGTGCACAGCCCCATAGAAGTGAATGGGTCCGGATTTAGTGCGGGTGCATTCCAGTATTTTGAATGCCGGATCCGGCACTAATACATTCCTATGGGGAAAAATGCCGGATCCGGCATTCAGGCAAATCTTCATTTTTTTTCGCCGGAGATAAAACCGTAGCATGCTACGGTTTTATCTTTTGCCTGATCAGTCAAAATGACTGAACTGAAGACATCCTGATGCATCCTGAACGGATTACTCTCCATTCAGAATGCATGGGGATAAAACTGATCAGTTATTTTCCGGTATAGAGCCCCTGTGACGGAACTCAGTGCCGGAAATGAAAAACGCTAATGTGAAAGTACTTTAAAATATTACGTTTAAATCCCCCCTTTCCCAATTTTACATATAAAATATATAAACAATAAATAAATAAACATATTACATAGCCTTTTTAGTCACCTTGTCACCCCAAAAAATAGCATAGGACTGTTCTATTATGGGCCGAATGTTTCATAAAATGTGAAATGCACGCAGCTTTTTTTGGTGTTTTTTTTTTTTTTGGCATGGTATTGAGTATCACAATACTTTTTTATGGTGACGAAAGCGAATCAAAATTTTGGTTTCAAAACAACCCTACGCCGATCTGGAGCACTGTTCTGTGTGCCGGGCGCCCGCTCCCCTCCCTCCTCTCGGGGGCGGCAGCCTGCGGCTGTCCTGCCTACATGTGTGCCGTGCGGCGCTCAGGCCAAAGGAGGCGTCACTGACTGTCAGTGGGGCCGCGGCGGAGGGAGGCGAGGAGGCGGAGCTGCTCTGTCTGCTATGGCCTGTAAAAGCTGCCCCTCCAGGCTGGCAGCAGAAGAACACAGTCACAGAGTAACACTGAGGCACGACTTGTTGGAACTTTGCCGACCCTGCTGGACTCTAGTCTGGACTCTGGAGAAGACCTTAAGGCAGAGCCAGCTGAGATTGGAGCCAGGACCAGACCGACCCCACTCCAGCCAGACCCCAGTGATATATCAGGTACCGACTCCAACATTGTCCCTCATCATGTCACCCCCCCGATGGTGCAGACTCCAACATTGTCCCCCATTAAGGAGCATAATGGATGGGGGCTGACGGCTGTCATGGGGGGCATGATGGCTGACATGGGGGGTAATGATGGATGGGGGCTGACATGGGCATGATGGGGTGCTGATGGCTGACATGGGCATGATAGATGGGGTGCTGACGGCTGACATGGGCATGATGGATGGGGTGCTGACATGGGGGGCTGACGGCTGACATAAGGTCATGATGGCTGACATGGGGGGCATGATGGATGGGGGCTGATGGCTGACATGGACATGATGGATGGAGTGCTGACATCAGGGGCTGATGGCTGACGGCTGACATGGGGTGCTGACGGCTGACATAGGGGCATGACGGCTGACATGGGGGGCATGATGGATGGGGGCTGACGGCTGACATGGACATGATGGATGGAGTGCTAACATGGGGGGCTGACGGCTGACATGGGGTGCTGACGGCTGACATAGGGGCATGACGGCTGACATGGGGGGCATGATGGATGGGGGCTGACAGCTGACATGGGCATGATGGATGGGGTGCTGACGGCTGACATGGGGGGCATGATGGCTGACATGGGGGGCTGATGGCTGACATGGGGGGTAATGATGGATGGGGGCTGACATGGGCATGATGGGATGCTGACGGCTGACATGGGCATGATGGATGGGGTGCTGACGGCTGACATGGGCATGATGGATGGGGTGCTGACGGCTGACATGGGCATGATGGATGGGGTGCTGACGGCTGACATGGGCATGATGGATGGGGTGCTGACATGGGGGCATGACGGCTGACATGGGGGCATGATGGATGGGGTGCTGACGGCTGACATGGGCATGATGGATGGGGTGCTGACGGCTGACATGGGCATGATGGATGGGGTGCTGACATGGGGGGCTGACGGCTGACATAGGGGCATGACGGCTGACATGGGGGCATGATGGATGGGGGCTGACGGCTGACATGGGCATGATGGATGGGGTGCTGACGGCTGATATGGGGGGCTGATCTGAGGTATGATTAACATTGGGGGTCTGACCTGAGGTATAATGGAAAATATTGTTTCTTATTATACTCCTCTAAAACCTATGTGCATCTTATAGGGCGAAAAGTACAGTCCTCAAACCAGATTGAAGCAGAGCGAAGATATCAGGACCACACAGAGGAGAAGCCAGCTGCTGCAGACAGAACCAGGACCAGGTGAGCTGCGGGCGGGGGGAGGGGGGGGGTCACCGAGATGTAGCTTCGCTTGTGTTGCCAAAAAATCCTTGCACAGGCTCTGGTCACGTCCACGTGACAGGGCCGGTGCAAAGAGTCCCACAGTACCCGACCTATGTGGATACTTGCATGCACAATATTCTCAATAAAAACTTATTGAAACTAAAAACAGTGTACCATCCTATGTATTTTCGGTTTTAAAAATGTGGCTCTCAAAATAAATTTCAATCGTGGCTTTGGCGAGATTTGGCTCAGTTGAAAAAAAAGGTTGCCCACCACTGGCCTAGGAGAAAGAGACGCCCACAGAACAAGGGAAGACCCGCCTACTAAAACTTAAGGAGCAAAGGTACCGGAGGGCAGAACGGGAGAACGGAGCGGCGCCCGGGGATAATAGTAAGTGCAGTGAGATTCCACAAGCGCCGCTCTACATGGCAGCATACTTAGTTCACATAGTTTTTACAAGTGAAAGGTCCTCTTTAAGGATGCTGGTTCTTTCACAAACCATACGGCATTATCATGATTTATAATACTGCGTGTCTCTGTCCGACCTTGTATCTACTGAATTATTTTGACCACATTATGTTGCATGTCCATAACAGGAAATCGCACTCCCACACGGAGCGCATTTTCCACACTGGAAGCGCTCATCTAAATTATAAGTGACAAAATTAGGTCTCAAATTTGCATGGTGCTGTTTCACACCTGAGCATTGTAATATTTCAGCCAATAGAATGGCACCAAACGTAGGACGTTTCTAAAACTAGGAAACAGCATAATAAGTAGAGTGCTAACTTTTCACAGTGGCACACACTTGGTGACAACATATTGGGTACTGAAATGGCATATCTGTGGAAAAGTTGCAATTTTCATTTTTCACCCTCAGATGCACATTAAATTCTGGAACACACCTGTGGGGTCAAAACAATCACTACACCCCTAGTTAACCACTTGCCGCACACGTAACACCGATAGGCGTCCGGGCGGCGGCACTCTCGGGGTTCAGCGACGCCTATTGCCGTCATCTCGAGAGACCCGAGATTTCCTGTGAACGCGTGCTCACAGGATCGCGCAGTTCACAAGTTGATCTACAGCCTGCCAGCGCTGATCATTCGCTGGCAGGCTGTAGATGTTACAAAAATCGCAACAGAAAGGTATATTAGACGCTGTTTTGTTAACGGCGTCTGATATACCTGCTACCTGGTCCTCTGGTGGTCCCTTTTGCTTGGATCGACCACCAGAGGACACAGGTAGCTCTGTAAGAAGCACCACACTACACTACACACCCCCCTTCCCCGTCACTTATTAACCCCTGATCACCCCATATAGACTCCCTGATCACCCCCGTCATTGATCACCCCCCTGTAAGGCGCCATTCAGACGTCCGTATGTGTTTTGCGGATCCGCAAAACACGGACACCGGCAATGTGCTTTCCGCATTTTGCGGATCCGCACATTGCCAGAACTATATAGAAAATGCCTTTTCTTGTCCGCAATTGCGGCGAAGAATATATGTTCTATATTTTTGCGGAACGGAAGTGCGGACCTGGAATGCAGATCCGCAATTGCGGGACAAAGTCTTTCCCCCTAGAAATAAATGGGTCCGCAATTCCGTTCCGCAAAATGCGGAACAGAATTGCGGACGTGTGAAAAGGGCCTAAGGGTCCCTTATCACCTCCAGTTAGCTACTTAGCTACGTAGTTAGCGCCCACCGCACCGCAGTCACTGATTAGCGTTATCGCTGTCGCTAATCAGCACTAGTACTATATAGTATCTGTAAGTGATCAAGATTGATCGCAATCAGATCTAGATCAGTACATTAGGGTCACCTTAGGCTCTACAAAAAACGCAGTGTTCACCCGATCAGGCCTGATCTTATGCGCACAGTTGCGTTCAGTCCGCCCCACCGCAGTGACAGAATTTATTTTTTCTGATCACTGCAAAAACACTGTAAAATCGCTGAGGCGTTATAAAGATCACTTTTGAGCTTTTTGGATCTTTATTAGCGATCGCAGCTTTACTTCGCAAGCACTCCTATGTCCTTTCCCCTTCTTTTCTTTTGCACATTTTTTGGCAGAGATTTTTTCATCCACATTGATCGATGCGAATGAAGAAATCTGTGCCGTTCATTTTTTCTTTCAGCCCAGACACTGAACGTAAAAAAAAAATCTCATTACCTGTATGCTCAATATAAGGCCTCATGCACACGACCGTGCCGTTTTTTGCCGTCCGCAAACCGCGGATCCGCAAAAAAGGGAAGGCGCCTGTGTTGCCTTCCACAATTTGCGGAACGGGTGCCAACAATATAAATGCCTTTTCTTGTCCGCAAAGCGCGGACAAGAATAGGACATGTTATATTTTTTTAGCGGGGCCGCGGAACAGAGCCACGGATGCGGACAGCCACGGATGCCGCCAAAACGGCAGCTCGGATGCGGACTCAAACAGTCGTGTGCATGAGGCCTAAGGAGAATAGCAGAAACTCCTAATGCTGGCCATACATGTAATGATTGCGGAGACCCTCAAATGCCAGGGCAGTACAAACACCCCACAAATTACCTCATTTCGGAAAGAAGACACCCCAAGGTATTCGCTGAGGGGCATATTGAGTCCATGAAAGATTGAACTTTTTGTCACAAGTTAGCGGAAAGGGAGACTTTGTGAGAACAAAATTAATAAATCAATTCTTCTATGAACTCGCCATGCCCCTCACGGAATACCTTGGGGTGTCTTCTTTCCAAAATAAGGTCACATGTGGGGTATTTATACTGCCCTGGCATTTTAGGGGCCCTAAAGCGTGAGAAGAAGTCTGGAATCCAAATGCCTAAAAATGCCCTCATAAAAGGTACTCGTTGGACTTTCGGCCCCTTTGCGCATCTTGGCTGCAAAAAAGTGTCACACGTGGTATCGCCGTACTCAGGAGAAGTCGGGCAACGTGTTTTGGGGTGTATTTTTACATATACCCATGCTGGGTGAGAGAAATATCTCTGTAAATTGACAACTTTGTATAAAAAAATTTTAAAAAGTTGTCATTTTTTTAAATTCTCGTTATTGAACACACAAAGTAAAGTATAATGACAATCATTGTATACAGTCTGACACAATGCACTTCAGCAGACTCCAATAGATGCATATATATTACATGACAATGCATAACAAACAAAACGGTAAACACCTGTGCTGTATCTACAGGTTTGCGTTTTCTTGTCCAGACAAGAGGTATTTGTATTAATGATTAAAATACTCTATAAGGCTCAATTCACACCTGAGCGTTCTGAAACGAGCGCTCTGTATGCGCGATTGTACGGGCGTTTACAAGCGCGCATACAGAGACAAGTGTGCACACAGTGTCGCGCGTTCCCGAAAGTCTATGTACGGGAACGCGCGACAAGCGCCCAAAAAAACGCTACCGAACTTGTGTGAGCGTCGGGCGTTTTACAGCGCGATCGTACGCGCTGTAAAACGCCCAGGTGAGAACCATTCCCATAGGGAAGCATTGGTTTCTCCTTGTTGAGCGTTTTACAGCGCGTAGGAACGCGCTGTAAAACGCTCAGGTGTGAATTGAGCCTAAGGCTACTTTCACACCTGCGTTCAGGTGTCCGCTCGTGAGCTCCGTTTGAAGGGGCTCACAAGCGGCCCTGAACGCAGCCGTCCGGCCCTAATGCATTCTCAGTGGAGGCGGATCCACTGAGAATGCATCCGCCTGCCAGCGTTCAGCCTCCGCTCCGCTCAGTGAGCGGACACCTGAACGCTGCTTGCAGCGTTCGAGTGTCCGCCTGGCCGTGCGGAGGCGAGCGGATCCGTCCAGACTTACAATGTAAGTCAATGGGGACGGATCCGTTTGAAGATGACACTATATGGCTCAATCTTCAAACGGATCCGCCCCCATTGACTTTCAATGTAAAGTCTGGACGGATCCGCTCAGGCTACTTTCACACTTAGAAATTTTTCTAAGTTATAATGCAGACGGATCCGTTCTGAACGGATGCAAACGTCTGCATTATAGGAGCGGATCCGTCTGATGAAACATCAGACGGACCCGCTCCGAACGCTAGTGTGAAAGTAGCCTAAGTAATTCACATCTCGTGGCCTATCTTTTTCACAGAGATCCTCTGTTTCCACCTATCTGACTGTATGACTATCAAACTTGTTCTGCTCTTAAAGCTTCGGTCAGCCTTTGGACTGAATAAGCAGTTCTGGGAGACTCACACCATGCCCCCCACACCTTTTGAAATTTGGGCGAGCAGCCTCTGTTTTTGAATACTATGTTCTCATATGGTATAACAGTGTTGACCAGTTGTTTCCATTGGGTTAAGGTAGGCGCCCTATCACCCATCCATCTAATGGCTATTGCCTTACGTGCTAAAAACAATGTTTCTCTCAAAAATATCCTAGTGTGATGAGAGTACACAGTTTCATCCAATATTACAAATAGGCAAGTCTTCGGGTGTAATGGAACTGTGTTTTCCAAGAGATCGGAGAGTAGATTTATTACCTTACCCCAAAATGTTTGTATAACTGGAAACGCCCAGACGAGATGCCAGAAGTCAGCGCCCTCTGACGTGCATCTGTGGCACTCAGAATGAGTACACCTGCCCATCCTATGTAATCTAAGCGGGGTTAGGTAGCTTTGATGTATTATGCACACTTGAATAAACTTGTTATTTATGGCTGGTGATACTAGTGTGGGGGATTCCAGCACGTCCTCCACATCTTCATTAGATAAATCAGGAATCATAGTCTTCCATTTATTTAATGCTAACATCGGGGTACCTTTCAGTTTGACATCTAAGAGGTGGGTATATAGTGCTGATATGAAGCCACGCGGTCCTTGAGAGCATATAAAACCAATCATTGGAAATGAGGACAAAAGGACTGGGATGTCCCGGTAGTGTGTCTGCAGGGCATGCCTCAATTGTAGGAACCTATAAAATGCCTGTCTCGGGAGTCCACATCTGCGACTCATGGATTCATAATCATTGAAAACATTATTACTGTATAAGTTTCCCAACGTGGTAACCCCATGTTCCTTCCAAAATGTTCCGTCCCGCAGTGCCATCAGATCGGGGAACATGGGCTTCTCCCAAATCGGGGTTTCCAATAGATCCGCCTCCAAATTATGTAGCCGCTTACAAGCTGTCCATACCTGGACTGCCACTCTATCAATTGGTAATAGCTTACGTGGGAACAGTTTCGGTTGCTCTAGAACCGGCCATAGGTTAGTGAGGCCCAAGTAATCGGCGAGTTGTTTCTCCTGTCTATAGAGAGAGCCTCCCGGATATAACCACGACTTAATATTCCTCAATTGCCGCGCTAGGTAGTATAAGTGGATGTCAGGCAAGGACATGCCCCCTTCCTTTTTAAAGCGAGTCAGGTTCACCATCGACAACTTGGGCCTATTTGCACCCCAGATAAAAGGTGAGAGCACGGAGGTAAGTTTCTGAAAAAATGCTTTTGGTACTACGTATGGAGCGTGCTGCAGGACATATAGACACTTCGGCAATATAATCAATTTTATCAGATTTATCCTTCCTGATACTGACAGAGGTAATCCCTGCCACACCCTACATTTTTCTTTACAGTATATTATGAGTGGCTGAGTATTCAGGGTATGAAAGGATGTGACATCCTTTGTTATGTATATACCTAGATATTTATAACTGCTCACAATGGGTAGCTCTTCTCGAGTAAAAGTATCTTCCATCTGATATAGCGGACACAGGGTCGATTTGGACCAATTTATCCTTAATCCGGAGAACTGACCGAATATTTCTATTATAGTAATCGCCCTAGGGAGTGTGGATTCTGTCTGTGACATGAAGAGCACCATGTCATCAGCGTATAGGCCTACCCTATCTTCTTGCTCCCCTATTTGGATTCCACGGAATTGCGAGTCCGCCCTGATTCGCATAGCCAGTGGCTCTATAGCCAAAGCGAACAGCAATGGTGACAGAGGACACCCTTGCCTAGTCCCACGTCCCAGACTGAAACTATCTGACAGCATCCCATTCACTAATATATTCGCCCTGGGATGTTTATACAGCATTTCCACCCATTGTATAAAGTTAGGGCCAAAACCAAATTTCTTAAGAACCAGAAATAGATAGGGCCATTCAACAGAGTCAAATGCCTTTGCTGTATCCAAAGACGCTAAGGCCCATTTCTCCTGCCTCTGGAGTCCTATCTGGGTCACCACTTGCACCCTCCTAATGTTGTCAGTGGTGGACCTACCTGGCAAAAATCCGGATTGATCCGGATGCACCAAAGAGCTGGCTACTTTACCAAGGCGTATGGCCAAAATCTTTTCTATGATCTTATAGACAATGTTTAATAAGGATATCGGACGATATGATCCACACTCATCCGCATCCTTGCCTGGTTTCAGAAGCACAACTATAGTCGCATCATATAATGATGGTGGGAGGCATCTATTCCTAAATGCGTCTCCATACATACGTAGCAGAAGCGGGTTGATGTGGGACGCATACTTAATATACACTTCCAGCCAACTGTGCTATGGATTCCTGCAGCTCTAAAGCAGTTATTGGGGCTTCCAGGCCCTCCGCCGCCTCCTGCGTCAAAGTAGGGAACTCCAAATCCTCAAGATATTGCATGACATCATCTATCTCAGTCTACTTTGGACTCATACAAATCCCTGTAGTACTCTTGAAATCTAGCAGCTATTGTCTCCGGATCAGACAGTATCTGTCCATCTATTGCTTTGACTCGCAGTACGGCGGGGGAGGTCTGGTTTTGTTTAACAATGTGGGCCAGAAGCTTGCTAGATTGATTGCCCAGTTCAAAATTCGTTTGTTTGGCAAAAAACATTTTCCTTTGAGCTTTTTCTTTAAGTAAGGCTAGGTATTGCCTCCCTGTTGTTAGCTAAGACTCTCTATTTACATCACTGGGATCGGTTATATATGCTGCTTCTAGCCTGGAACATTCTGTCGCTAATCCTTCCTCCTGTCTAGCCGCAGATTTTTTGATATAAGATATAGTGGATCGCAGGCAGCCTCTGAGGTATGCCTTCATAGTTTCCCACAACAATGTACTATCCGCTTCTTCTTCATGACCCTCCAGAAAAAACGCTAATTGATCGGGAATGCGATCAGATGGTCCGAACAGGGACAGCCAAAAAGGATTAATCCGTGTTGAGCGTCTGATCACACCCCCACCCAGCAGCAGCTTTAGTTGCACTGGCGCATGATCGGATATACCCCTAGACCCATATTCTATATTATATGCTAAGGAGCACATATGTGAGTTGCCCAGGGCATAATCTATTCGTGATAACGTATTGTGACTGGCTGAATGACATGAGTACTGCCTGACGTCAGGATATTTAAGGCGCCACATGTCTGACCCACCAACCTCCTCCAAAAGTGCTGCAAGGGACGTCTTATTATTAAGTCGATTATCAGCAGCCTCAGCCTGATGGTGTCTATCCAGTTCCCTGTTTAGAGTCATATTAAGATCTCCAAGACCTACTATACGAGCTGACGGATAGGAGGCTGCGAAACTCAGCCTGTTGTGGCACCTGCAAGGAGAAGGGCGGTGGGACATACATACCTAGAATAACATACAATGTACAATTAATATACGCCGCTACAAACACATCTCCCCGCTGAGTCTATCTGACACTTTTCCAGTTCCCATCTAAGGGATTTATGCACCATTAGAGACACTCCCCTGGACAGATTCGTATAGCATGAATGTTGCGCCCATTGAGCCCAGGGCTTTTGTATCCGCCTTGTATTCTCGGCTGTCAAGTGGGTTTCTTGCAGGAATAGAATGTGTGGATTGAAACTCCTGACAGCCGAGAATACCATGGTGCGTTTCCTTGCAGTTACCAATCCTCTGACATTCCAGGACATTATACGCAATTCTGACATGTTAATTTGACATTAAGGACCTCATTTACCTCATGTCCCTCCTCCAACACTACGTCATGATTGATACAGCACAGGACAAATAACAATTGAACTGTCAGGCTCTCCCTGACATGAACTGTGAGTGCTCGCATGATGTATCTGAGGACCATACACAGCACTCTCGGTACATAAAGACAAAATACCACGTTTGTTGGGTGGCACTTCAATTAAACGGGGTGTGCATATGGCAATTTACCAGTAGCACAATAGATCTTGTAACTGATATGAAGGTAGATTGCAACTAAACCAGGAACCCATTCCCTAACTTCTAACGGGGAGCCGGTGCATGTCCCGGATAACTAGGCCAGCGGGGGACTCCACACCCATCCGGATTTCTCAGCTCTCGCTTAACAACCTATATAACATGTGAAGATATAATCCTGTCCAACCCACTCTTCTCCTATCACTCTTCTTTGTCCCTATCTGACTATGAACATATATAGATATTCATATAGGAGGAGCAGTATAACAGGGACTGAGATCAACAGAGCTTCCAAAAGGCTGAGTACGTTTCTGCAGTTCAGATGAAAAATCCGGGAATATCATGATGTTACTATTCTCATATTTAAGTTCCCGCTTAGTGCGTGCCATCTGTAGCACATGATCTCTGTCCATAGAGTTCAGGAGTCTTGCAAGCAGAGGTCTCGGTGGGGTCCCCGGTGGAAGGGGTTTGGCGGGTATGCGATGTGCGCGCTCTATAATAAATGCTGCTGAGAAAGTCGCCTCTGGAAAGGAGCTGCGCAACCAAGTAGTGACGAATTTGCACAGATTATTGCCCTCTGCTTTTTCAGGCATTCCAATTATCCGCAAGTTATTGCGACGTGTGCGATTCTTGTAATTGTCACATTTTTGTTGCCAAAAGTTGACCACCTGCTCCAGCTCCTGTATTTTCGATAAGCGATCTTCCACATCAGAGATCCTGTTCTCAGTCTCTTTCACGCGATCCCGTATAGCCTGCATATCATGACTGAGTAGGCCTATGTCCACCTTCACCTCCTCCAGCTTACCCACCATTGACGTGCGGAAGGTAGCTATTCCTTGTAATAGCTGCTCAGTGACCTGCTTGAGGGACGGTTCGGCAGTTGTATGTTCCTCTCCCACATGCGCAGAATTCTCCATTGCCCCTTCTAATGATGAAGAGTGTGTGCCCGCGCCATCTTGGTCTTCCACGCGGGCAAACTCTCGTAACCGGTCTGCAGCGGACTGCGCTCTGTTCCGGGACATATTTACGTTGCGGGTCTTTCACGACCTTCTGCTCGATCTGGAGGTAATTTTTGCGGCAGATAAGTGTCAGGATAAAGTAGAAGTTAGGGATTTGGGTCTGGAGCTCCTCTACATGCGTCCGCTCATATCAGCTTCCGGCCACGCCCCCAAAAAGTTGTCATTTACAGAGATATTTCTCACACAAAGTAGGGGTATATGTAAAAATACACCCCAAAACACATTGCCCTACTTCTTCTGAGTACGGCGATACCACATGTGTGACACTTTTTTGCAGGCTAGGTGCGCAAAGGGGCCCAAATTCCAATGAGTATCTTTAGGATTTCACAGGGCATTTTTACGCATTTGGATTCCAAACTACTTCTCACGCTTTAGGGCCCCTAAAATGCCAGGGCAGTATAAATACCCCACAAGTGACCCCATTTTAGAAAAAGACACCCCAAGGTATTCAGTGAGGGGTATGGTGAGTTCATGAAAAATTTTATTTTTTGTCACAAGTTAGTGGAATATGAGACTTTGTAAGAAAAATAATAAAATCAATTTCCGCTAACTTGTGCCAAAAAAAAAGATTTTCTATGAACTCGCCATGCCCCCCACGGAATACCTTGGGGTGTCTTCTTTCCAAAATGGGGTCACTTGTGGGGTATTTATACTGCCCTGGCATTTTAGGGGCCCTAAAGCGTGAGAAGTAGTTTGGAATCCAAATGCGTAAAAATGCCCTGTGAAATCCTAAAGATACTCATTGGAATTTGGGCCCCTTTGTGCACCTAGGCTGCAAAAAAGTGTCACACATGTGGTATCGCCTTACTCTGAAGAAGTAGGGCAATGTGTTTTGGGGTGTATTTTTACATATACCCATACTGTGTGTGAGAAATATCTCTGTAAATGACAACTTTTTAAAAAAAAATTATACAAAGTTGTCAATTTACAGAGAGATTTCTCTCACCCAGCATGGGTATATGTAAAAATACACCCCAAAACACATTGCCCTACTTCTTCTGAGGACGGCGATGCCACATGTGACACTTTTTTGCAGCCTAGGTGCGTAAAGGGGCCGAAAGTCCAACGAGTACCTTTTAGGCTTTACAGGGTTGCTCACAATTTAGCCCCGCCCAAAATGCCAGAACAGTAAACACACCCCACAAATGACCCCATTTCGGAAAGTAGACACCCCAAGGTATTCACTGAGGGGCATAGGGAGTCCATGGGAGATATTATTTTTGCCAGAAGTTAGCAAAAATGGAAACTTTTTTTATTTTTTTTATTTTTTCCTCAGTGTCATTTTCCGCTAACTTGTGAGAAAAAAAAAAATCATACATAAACTCACCATGCCCCTCCGCGAATACTTTGGGGTGTCTTCTTTCTAAAATGGGGTCATTTGGGGGGTATTTATACTATCCTGGCATTCTAGCACCTCAAGAAACATGACAGGTGCTGAGAAAGTCAAAGCTGCTTCAAAATGCGAAAATTCACATTTTTGTACCATAGTTTGTAAACGCTATAACTTTTGCGCAAACCAATAAATATACACTTATTGGATTTTTTTTTATCAAAGACATGTAGCACAATAAATTCTAACACAAACTTGTATAGAAATGTAATTATATTTGAACAATTTAACCAGAGAAACTTAAAAATACACTTTTTTTTGAGAAAATTGCGGTCCATTTTGATTAATATCAGAAAAATGAAAAATCTCAGCAGCAATCAAATACCACCAAAATAAAGCTGTATTTGTGAGAAGAAAAGGAGGTAAAATTAATTTGGGTGCCAAAATGCATGACCGAGCAATAAACCGTTAAAGTTGTGAAGTGCCGATTTGTAAAAAAGGGCCTGGTCACTAGGGGGGGTATAAACCTGGGGTCCTTAAGTGGTTAAATTCCTTGATTGGTGTAGTTTCCAAAGTGGGGTCACATTTTGTGGTTTTCCAATGTACTGGTACCTTGGGATCTCTGCAAATGCAACATGGTGTCCAAAAAGCATTCTAGCAAAATCTTCCCTCCTAATGGCTCTTTCCTTCTGAGTCCTGCTGTATCCCCATACTGCAGTTTTTGACCACATTGCAAGGTATTGCTGTACTTGGGAGAAAGTTTGGGCTAAAACACAATTATTATTTTTTCTTTCCATGGTCTATTCTAAAATGTTCTATGACACACTTGTTGGCTCAAATTGCTAATTTTCACAAATTTTCAGTGAACTTGCCATTTATAAAAAAAATTTTTTATAAGTAAATGTAAAAATAAAAATTTTAATTTACTACTAAGGGTACTTTCACACTAGCGTTTTTGTTTTCCGGTATTGAGTTCTGTCACAGGAGCTCAATACCGGAAAAAAACTGATCAGTTTCATCCTAATGCATTCTGAATAGAGAGCATTCCGTTCAGTATGCATCGGGATGCATCAGTTCAGTCCCTCTTACATTTTTTTGCACGGAGAAAATACCCCAGCATGCTGCAGATTTCTCTCCGGCCAAAAATACTGATCACTTGCTGGAATGCCCAATCCGGCATTAATTTACATTGAAGTGTATTAGTGCCTGATCATAAGTGTTCTGGCAAAAATGGATCCGGCCTTCCGGTCTGCGCATGCGCAGACCTTTTAAAAAATGCTAAGAAAATTAATACCAGATCAGTTTTTCCGGATGACACCGGAAAAAAACTGATCTGGTATTTCAATGCATTTGTCAGACGGATCCGCATCCAGATCCATCTGACAAATGCTATCAGTTTGCCGGATCCGGAAGGCAGTTCGGGCAATGGAACTGCCTGCCGGAATCCTCTGCCGCAAGTGTGAAAGTACCCTAACATATAAAGTGTCAATTGCCTATGTAAAAGTGGTGTAATTGACAAGTCAGATTTCAATGATGGGGCTTGGGCATTGGGTCCATACTGGCTTCTGCTGGAAGGGGTTAAAACTAGGGCTGCAACGAGTACTCTATTAAATCGAGTAATTCGACACACAAAAATCCTCGATGCAAATTTTTTGCATCGAGGATTCGTTTGTGTCACGTGACCACGGACCAGGAGTGAAGTGCTTGCTGATACTCCCGCTCCCTGGTCTCCCGCTGGCCCGCAATGCGCTCAGAGAATGCACAATTTGCTGTCCTCTTCTCTCAGAGAATACTCCCGGAGCCCCCTCCTCCCTCATACACTGCTCTCGTTTCCTCTTGTTCTCGGTCACTTCATCACTTTCCACCGAATTAGTAACTCCACCACCTTTCTCTCCCTTTAGTTTTTCCTACATGGTTTCATTGGGATAAGTCTCTCCCCCTTCCATGCCGGTAAAGTAACCTCACGTGACTTGTACGTCATCAGTTACCACTGGAATATTAGATACTATAGTAGTGCAAGGACTGCCCATATCCAAAATGTCCGTCTTCCTTCTGAAACATCATGCCGTCCGTAGCCCTTCCCTATTGGTAGGAGAATCGTCTCATGGCTTGTATTGCGTCCTGCGCTGGCAGATCACGGTTGTCATGGCAGCGAGCACTCAGGATCATGACGGCGGCACTATAGATAGAGCAGGCTGTCGAACTTGTGTAAGTAATCCTCCTGCATGTATGGTTCTGTGCCCTGCTCCATCAAAGTGGTCGTCTGAGCCCTTCTGTGTCTTGTTACCTCCATTACACCTACTCCTTTAGTTATCACTAACATTCCTATAGAGCAGAGGCAGCAGTCTGAGTGTGGAACTACAAGTGGCAGCGTGTCCCATCTGTATTAGAACATGTCAGCTTGCTAGGAATTGCAGTACTATGCACCCCTGCAAGCTACAGATTAGCTGCCCAGCTACCTGGAATTCCTCCCTTGTGTCAAAGCTGAAGTCACTGGGGTGGGGGCGAGCTGAAGTCACTGGGGTGGCACCCGGCAGCACTTACAGAGAGCAGCGATCGTGCTGCCCCTGTCATTTAACCCTCAGGTGCCACGATCAACGCTGATCTTTGCACCTGTGAGGTGAAGGGATGCGGCTCCCTCTTCCTTCCTATCGGAGCCCCCACAGTGAAATTGCGGGGCTCCAATTGTTAGCCATGGCAGCCTGGACGCTTCTGAAGTGATCCAGGCCTGCAATTGCATTCTCTATGCTGAGCTTTGCACGAGGCACAGTTCAGAATGGAGGGAGTAAAAATCCTATTCACCCTTATACATGTCCTATTATTGTCCTCATTACGGACAAGGATAGTACTGTTCTATTAGGGGCCAGCTGTTCCGTTCCGCAAAATACGGAATGCCGGCGGATGTCATTCATATTTTTTGCGGACCGCAAAATACATACGGTCGTTTGAAAGAGGCCTTAGGGTGAATAGGAGAGGGGATCAAAAGATCCCATGTACGAGCCCCCTCGTACATAAAAAAAAAAAAGTAAAAAACATATTCTAACGTACTAAGTTTGAATAGCCCTTCTTTCCCAATTTATAGAAATACATAAACATAAAAATTAAGATATTGGGCATCAGTGTCTGAAAATTTCAGAACTATTAAAATAAAAAATTAAAAATTCCTATGCGGTGAACGCTGTAACAGAAGTTGTTTTTAAAATACACACGATTTGTCAATTTATTTTCTCGCCCATATTCCTTGGGGGACACAGGAAACCATGGGTATAGCTCTGCTCCCTAGGAGGCGTGACACTAAGTGAAAGCTGTAAGCCCCTCCTCCATCAGCTATACCCTTCAGCCTGGAGAAGAGACTGCCAGTTTTTGCTTAGTGTCCAAGGAGGCAAGACACCCCCTGCTTATGCAGGGTTGTTTTCCTATAATTTTTTATTTTTTGCGTTATTTGTTGTTTTAATTCGATTTTTTGCGCATTAGACCCCTCTGTTTCTCCCGGGGTTGAGTTGCGCCAGTGCCGGTAATTCCGCACTGCCGCCTCCCCCACAGAAGACAAGGTGGACCAGGGCAGCCTCGCTCCCCTGCGTCCCGCCAGCTCAGGGTCGCCCGCACGCCAAGTCCCTCCCCCGGCTTCCTGCCACTGCGGTGCCAGGAGCTGAAGGGGCGACCCCGCTGGATGGATTGAGGGCGAAGACAGCATATGGTGAGAGTGGCTGCTCCAGCCTCCCCTTCCTACCGCTGCTACACCCCCACCACTGCTACACCCCCCCCCCCCCCCCCCCATGGGCATATCAGGACCGTTACCGGGCATCATTTGGGGGGGACTTTGTCTTGGGCAAGTCCTTGGCACGGACGCTGCCTTCAGGGGACGGCTGCAGGCAAGGAGGCCGTCTGCCACATCCAGGCGCGGCGGGGGCCGCTTACTTGGCGCGAACGGCGCCATTTCATCTTGGCCGGCACTTCATCACCTTGGGGGTTAAAATCATTTTGCCGCACGCGCGCGGCTCAGCTTCTCCTTCAGCGCGGCAGAGGGGGGCGGAGCTTCCTACATGCGCTCCGCTACTTCCGGTTTCGTCGGGCTCCACTTCTCATAGTGCTGCGTGGAATCCTCTCTGCCGTCCGATCCTGAAGCCATTCATCTCCGTGCTGCTGCCTCTCCTCCACAGCCTCCTCAGTCTGTTCCCCTTGCTGCTGCCGCTTGCATCATCCGGGTCTGGTAGGACTGTTAACCCCCTCCGTGCCACCAGTACTGTTGCTTGGGTGTAATCCCCGTTCAGTTTTTCTCTGGGGTCTCCCACTTTAAGTGCAACATCTTTTTTCCACCATGTCAGACCCTTCTGCAGCCGCCAAGCCTTGGTACCATGCCTGTACTGCTTGTAGGGAACCCTTTCCCTGGGGGCAGTCTGATCCGCACTGTACTGCATGCCGAGCTCCACCGCAGCCTCAGTCGCCCGCTGTGTCGCTCCCTGCTTCCTCTGACCCGCCTGACTGGGCTAGATCCCTGTCCCAGGCCGTGGAAAGCCTCACTCATGTCGTGGGCCGCCTAATAGACAGGCCGCCTACCCCGCAGGACGCCACTCTTACTGTCGCGCCCTCCGGGTCCACTGCTTCTGCCGCTGCAGCGGGTTCACTCTCTCTTAGTGACCCCTCCAGAGCTAGGCACTCTCAGAAGCGTCTTAGAGTAGAGCGAGCCTCCCTCTCCCCGCCACGCGTGCGCACCCAGACGGGCCTCTCCTCTCCAAAGGATTCGCTCTCTGAAGGTGAATTGGCGGTTTCAGATTTGGAAATGGACTCAGCCCTGCCGTCCAAGCTAGCCTCAGCAATGGATCAACTCATCTCTGATATTCGTGACACCTTTAAGGTGCAAGATGACCCCCCTAGCTCTGACGCAGCTAGCGTCTCCTTTATCAGACCCAGGCAGGCCTCAAAAGTCTTTCCAATCCACTCTGATTTCTCCTCCGTGGTGTCTAAGGCTTGGGCTCGCCCGGACGCCCGTTTTGTCAACCCCAAGAAGCTGGATATTTGCTATCCTTTTCCAGCCGATGTCGTGGCCACCTGGTCCTCCCCACCCAAGGTGGACCCCCCTGTGGCCCGGCTGTCAAAGAACACGGCGATCCCTGTTCCCGACGGGTCCTCTCTTCAGTCAGCGGAGGACCGTCGCATGGAGACCCTTTCCAAGGGCATTTTTGCTGCCTCCGGTTCTGATCTCAGACCGGTTTTTGCCTCTGCTTGGGCAGGTAAAGCAATCTCTGCTTGGGGCGCGCAGCTGGAACAGGAGTTGGACTCGGACGTCCCCATCCAGGACCTACGTTCCTTGGCCCAGCTTATTATTCGGGCCGGGAATTTTGTTTGTGAGGCCTCCCTTGATGCGGGAGCCCTTATTGCACGCTCCTCCGCCCTGGCAGTTTCCGTCAGGAGGGAGCTCTGGCTGAAGGTTTGGAAAGCGGACGCTGCCTCCAAACGTTCCTTGGCGGGGCTACCGTTTGCGGGTTCCCGCCTTTTCGGGGTCCGCCTCGGAGGCCACGGGTGGTAAAAGCACCAATCTTCCTCAACCCCAAGCCAGGGGCGCCCCCACGCGGACGCCCTGGTGCGTCTCGTTTTCGGTCCTCCTGCAGGGCCTCTGGGGCTCCCCCCACAGCTGCCGCTTCGGCTCCTCCCCAGGATAAGCGTAGGAAGCCGTTTTTTCGGGCGCAGCCCTCCTGGCGCAGGCCACAGGCTGCCCGCACACCCGCAGCAAAGCAGTCCTCTGCCTGAAGGCGCGCCCCCACCCACCCGGGTGGGGGGCCGGCTCCTCCTTTTCAGGGACGTCTGGATGGCTCACGTCTCCGACGCCTGGGCTCTCGAAATTGTGTCCTCCGGATACAAAATCGAATTTGCATCCTTCCCTCCAGATCGGTTCTTTCGCTCCCGCCCGCCGCGGGACCCGAAAAGCGCGGCTGCGTTCTCCACGGCTGTTCAAGCCTTACTGGACAGGGGGGAGAGGAAAGGTTCCAAGGGTTCTACTTGAACCTCTTTGTAGTCCCCAAGAAGGGAGGTTCGGTGCGGCCCATTTTGGACCTCAAAAAGCTCGACCGTTTTCTCCTCCTTCGACGGTTTCGGATGGAGTCCCTCCGTTCCGCGGTGGCTTCCCTGGAGCAGGGAGATTTCATGTCTTCCATCGATATACAGGATGCCTACCTCCATGTTCCGGTAGCCCGGTGTCACCATCGCTTCCTCCGATTCGCCGTGGGGGACCTCCACTTCCAATTTGTCGCCCTTCCCTTTGGGCTGGCAACAGCCCCCCGGGTGTTCACCAAGGTCCTGGCCCCGGTTTTGGCCTTACTCCGTTCCAGGGGGGTTTTTCTGCTACCGTACTTGGACGATATCCTCATCAAGGCTCCGTCCCTTTCTCAAGCGGTCGCCAGCGTGGATCTCACTCTAGAGACTCTGGCGAGGTTCGGTTGGGTCATCAACTTCCCCAAGTCCTCCCTTCCCCCCTCCAGACAACTGGTCTTCCTGGGAATGCTTTTAGACACGGGAGCGGCGGAGGTACGTCTTCCCTCGGAAAAACGACTGATCCTCCGTCGGGCGGTTCGGGGTCTCCTTCTCCACCGTCGACCGTCCTTCCGCTTCTGCATGCGGGTCTTGGGGCAGATGGTTGCCTGCTTCGAGGCGATCCTATTTGCGCAGTTTCACTCCCGCCCTCTCCAACGGGCGATCCTCTCCTCCTGGGACAAATCGCCGGAGTCTCTGGATCATCCCTTCCATCTATCGCCTCCGGTGCGGTCATCTCTCCGCTGGTGGTTACAGTCCCCTCTTCTGGGCAGGTCCTTTCTGCCACTCAACTGGTTGGTGGTTACAACCGATGCCAGTCTCTTGGGCTGGGGAGGCGTGTTTCCCCCCCGATCCGTCCAGGGCATTTGGTCTCCATCGGAGTCCAAACTCTCGATCAATGTCCTGGAGCTGAGAGCGGCCCTTCTGTCTCTGCGACACTGGACTCATCTGCTGAAGGGTCATCCAGTTCGTGTGCAATCGGACAACGCCGCGGCTGTGGCGTACATAAACCACCAGGGGGGCACTCGCAGCGCTGCAGCAATGCGGGAGGTCACCAGCATTCTCCGTTGGGCGGAAGCCCACGTCCCGGCCCTATCTGCAATTTTTATTCCAGGGGTGGACAATTGGGCGGCGGACTTCCTCAGTCGCACCACCGTCGACCCCGGCGAGTGGTCTCTTCACCCGGAGGTATTCAAGGCCATTTGCCTTCGTTGGGGCATACCGGACGTGGACCTCATGGCCTCCAAATTCAATCACAAGGTCCCCGCCTATCTGTCCAGGGCCAGGGATCCGGGAGCTTGCGGAGCCGACGCCCTCGTTCTTCCTTGGCGAGGCTTCGCGCGCCCATACATATTCCCTCCCATCCCACTCCTGCCCAAGGTCCTTCGGAAGATCGCGGCGGAAGGCGTCTCGGTGATTCTGGTCGCTCCGGACTGGCCCCGCCGGTCTTGGTATGCCGACCTCATGCTGCTCCTGGCAGACGCGCCCTGGCCGCTGCCCGCCAGGGAAGATCTTCTCTCTCAGAGACCGATCTTCCACCCGCGTTTAGGGTCCCTACGTTTGACGGCGTGGTTGTTGAGACCACCGTCCTGACATCGTCCGCACCATGATCCGCGCCCGTAAGCCGTCCTCTTCTAGGATCTATTATAGGACCTGGAGGACCTTTTTGGGGTTCTGTGCCGATCTGGGGATGCCTCCGCTCCGCTTTTCTCTCCCCACCGTTTTGTCCTTCCTGCAGAGCGGACTTGCCCAAGGTCTGGGCCTTAGTTCTTTGAAGGGTCAAGTGTCTGCGCTGTCCATTTTGTTTCAGCGCCCACTGGCCCCCCTTGGTCCTGTCAAGACCTTCCTTCAGGGCGTGGCTCACGCGGTTCCCCCGTACCGCCCTCCGGTACCGCCCTGGGACCTGAACCTGGTTCTCTCAGCGCTCCAGGCTTCTCCTTTCGAGCCTCTGCGGACGGTTTCCTTGCGACTTCTGTCCTGCAAGGTTATTTTCCTTGTAGCCATCACCTCTCTTCGGAGGGTGTCCGAATTGGCTGCACTCATGTCTGGAACCTTTCCTAGTGTTCCACCAGGACAAGGTGGTTCTTCGTCCGGTCCCTTCCTTCCTTCCTAAGGTGGTCTCCGCCTTTCATCTGAACGAGGACATCGTTCTCCCCTCTTTGTGTCCTTCCCCTTCCCACCCGCGGGAGAGGAAGCTTCATCGCCTGGACGTTGTCAGGGCGCTCAAGGTTTACCTGGAGGTAACCAGCTCTTTCAGGCATACTGACTCGCTCTTTGTGGTTCCGGAGGGGTCGCGCAGAGGGATGGCGGCATCCAAAGTTGCTATCGCCCGTTTTGTCAAGATGGCTGTTACTGAGGCTTATCTCGCCAAGGGCAAGGTTCCGCCCCTTGGTGTTACCGCTCACTCCACTAGAGCGGTCGGGGCTTCCTGGGCTCAGAGGAATCGGGCTTCTACGGAGCAGATTTGCAAGGCGGCCACTTGGTCCTCCTTGCACACCTTCACCAAGTTCTACAGGGTGCATACTCATGCGTCGGCTGACGCTGCTTTAGGCCGTCTGGTGTTGCAGGCGGCAGTTGATTGATGCCTCTGGTGTTGGTCTAGTTTGTTCTGGTCCCTCCCTTCTGGGACTGCTCTGGAACGTCCCATGGTTTCCTGTGTCCCCCAAGGAATATGGGCGAGAAAAGGAGACTTTTGTATTACTTACCAGTAAAGTCTCTTTCTCGCTCTTCCTTGGGGGACACAGCACCCGCCCTTCATTTGGGTTACAGTTGTGGTTCCGGCTTGGTTGCCCCCGTTGGGGCTCGACAGTTCTTTTTCCGGTTGGTGGTTATCTTTCACTACTTGGACACGCAACTGGCAGTCTCTTCTCCAGGCTGAAGGGTATAGCTGATGGAGGAGGGGCTTACAGCTTTCACTTAGTGTCACGCCTCCTAGGGAGCAGAGCTATACCCATGGTTTCCTGTGTCCCCCAAGGAAGAGCGAGAAAGAGACTTTACTGGTAAGTAATACAAAAGTCTCCTTTTTGTCATTTTGTCCCCCCAAAAAATTGAATAACCGTGATCAAAACATTGTATATACTACAAAAATGGTATCAATAAAAACTACTGTTTGTTACGCAAAAACCAAACCCTTATACAGCTCGTAGACTGAAATATAAAAAAAGTTATCGCCATCAGAATATAGCGATGCAAAGAAAATTTAGATTTTTCTAAAGGTTATTTATTTTTTTAGTAGTAAAAAAAAAAACTGTTCAAGTTTGGTATCGCCGCATTCGTATTGAACTGCAGAACCACCTGTGTGCCAGAAACTGTATTTTCTTTTGTTTTGAGCACGTAGTTTTTACAGTTAGTGAAAATGTTGTGATTTAGCATTTTATACTAATGAGAAAATGTAGGAAACCTACTCTTATTTACAAAAAGTTTTTGGCATCAAAACACATAAGGTTGAGTTCACATCTGTGTTGACTTTTCGGTTATTTTGGTTCCTCGGGGAAAAAAAACGGATTTGTGAAATGTATTGAAAAACTAATGCAAATTGTGCTCAAAATAACCCTTTCAAACAAATGGGGGTTAATGCCTCATGTACACGACCCTATTTTCCATCCATGCCTGATTGATTGCGCATAGATGATCTGTGTGCTGTCTTCATCCGTATATATCTGCTCTGCAAGTTATAGAACATGTTATATTTGTGGACTAAAATAGCTAGTTCTCGATATAGTAGTGAGAAAAATGCACACAGAAAGATCGGTGGTGTGCAGACCACAATACTGTTGCAATCATGTGCATGAAACCTAAAACGGATCCGATTTTTCTATTGTTCCTCTGAGGGAACAGAAATATGGAAAAATCAACTCGAATGTGAACTACTGAAGATGATATTTTCTCTAGCCCTCAGCATACTTTTACAAAAAAACTCAACAATTAGAAGACTAAAATCCATATGTATACATGTTTACATTGTAATGTCTTATATCTGTACTGCTTTATTTTTTCTAGTAAAGAACTTTGGCCAATTTTGGATAAGTGGGTGAAGCGCAAAAAGGGCAACCTAACTGTTCAGTTTATCCCAGACATTATTATTTCCACCGTGCTTCGTCTTATTGGTAAGTATTAAAATAATTCACTGTCTTTCTTCTATGCTCTGGAGAAAAAAATAAAAAAAAGTCCCTTTTACACGACACAACATGCAGCGATCTCCTTCACAGTATGATAATAACTACTGCGATCCCGCATCCATATACCGGATTATTGTTTCTAGGAGGCAGATAGCTGCTTAGACAGCAGAATCCATGATTGGTGCACCTGCACGAAAGACAGGATCAACCGATGATCGGTGGCACGTTTACATGGGCAGATTGAGAACAAGCGTTCCCGATAATTTGCTCTTGTAAATCCACCTTTATTCACATGTCAGTTTTTGGTCAGTGATCTCTATCAATGATAGTCAGCCCAAACCAGGAGTTGAGGCTACACAGAAATAAGATATAATGGAACGATTTTAATAATTTGTGTGGTTTTGACCTACACCTGGTTATGGCTCTCAATCACTGATGAAAGTCACTGACCAAACAGTGACTGTGTGAATAAGGCCTTATGTTTAAGGGAGTGCTAACATTTGATGGCAGGTACGCCAACACAGACTCAAGCAGTAACAGATTTCAAATATTATCCTTGTGAGAAAATTACCCTTTTTTGTATAAACCCAAGCAAAATTATTTGACTGCATTTTAATGAAGGTAAGGAGCTGAGGAAGCAGAAAAAGGCAGTGTAGTGTGGGCTCAGTCTGTGCCTTCCTGTTCACACTGGTGGACCGAATGTGAGTGCTTTATCATGCTGAAGTGTGATTATTGGACACCATTTCAAGTGGCCGCACAATGTCGATCGGACAATGTCGCATCAGCCTATTGCATTCAGTTCTGATTACAGCTGATTACACAGGGAGATGTGCTGCCAATAATTGTACATTTCTTTGTTCTTTATCTGCTGATATACAGGCCAGTTATCTGGAATGAGTGTCCCTGTGAACTTACTCCTAGTAATTGGCCAAAAAAAAATAATCGCCAAAAATTCCTTCACTGCGGAGTACGGCACTCATTGGTTTCTTGCGAACACCCCCCAGCCCAGTACAAGTTATATCTGTGTGACAGGCATCATGCAGCAACCACTTACTACACTTACCCTTTAATGACCAACCTGTGGGCCCTAGGCCAGGGCTACAAGTGTCGCGTGACAGAGGGAACAACTACACTGCAACTTGTCACGTGACATTTATGTCTCGGGATTGTTGTGCAATATTTTTTGTAGTGATAGTAGTCACCTTGTAGCCATAGCCTTAATGACCTGACGCTTGCCTGATTTAGCGCACATGGTGATTTAATAGTTTAATAGGTGGTTTTAATAACTTTGTTGGACTACCAAAATAATTTTAAATATACTTTTATGGGATTTTTTTTTTTCTACATTTTATTTTGCGAAAACTGCAAAATATTTTGAAAAAGTCAAACTATAGCTCCTTATTCTTTAAATATGAAAACACCTAAATAAATTTATTAAAATGAGTTCCCTGTTTTGTGTAATATGTAGTGTTTCACATAAGTTTTTTAACGTTTTTTTTTTTTTTTTTTTTTGGGCATAAAGTATGTTGCCCAATTGGCCATGACAAGACCTGGGGACACTTAAGTATATATTTTTTTCCACTTAATTTATTTTTGACACTTATGGTCATTAACCACTTCACATCTGGGCCGTTTGCCCCCTTCCTGACCAGGCCTAATTTTGCAAATCTGAAATCTCACTTTATGTGGTAATAACTTTGGAACGCTTTTACTTATCCAAGTCATTCAGAGATAGTTTTCTCGTGACACATTGTACTTCATGCTAGTCATAAATTTGAGTCAATATATTTCACCTTTATTTATGAAAAAATCCCAAATTTACCCAAAAAATTAATAAATTCTCAATTTTCTAAATTTCAATTTCTCTTCTTTTAAAACAGAAAATGATACTTCATAAAATATTTATTACTGAACATTCCCCATATGTCTACTTTATGGTGGCATCATTTTGGAAATGTAATTTTATTTTTTTAGGACATTAGAAGGCTTAGAAGTTTAGAAGCAATACAATTTTTAAGAAAATTGCCCAACCCCACTTTTAAAGGACCAGTTCAGGTCTGAAGTCACTTTGTGGAGCCTACATAGTGGATAACCCCATTTTAGAAACTACACCCCTCAAGTTACTTAAAACCGATTTTGCAAACTTTGTCTACTTTTTAGGCGTTCCACAAGAATTAAAGGAAAATGGAGATCAAATTTTAAAATTTCACTTTTTTGGCAGATTTTCCATTTTAATCCAATTTTCTTTCTTTAACACATCGATGGTTAACAGCCAAACAAAACTCAATATTTATTACCCAGATTCTGCGGTTTACAGAAACACCCCACATGTGGTCATAAACTGTTGTATGGGCACACGGCAGGGTGCAGAAGAAAAGAAGAGCCACATGGTTTTTAGATGCCATGTCCCATTTGAAGCCCCCTTGACGCACCCTTACAGTAGAAACGCCCAAGAAGTGACCCCATTTTGGAAACTAGGGGACAAGGTGCCAGTTTTATCATTCATTATAACACTTTATGGGGCAAGGTGACAAAAAAATTGATTGTTTTAATTTATTTATTTTTACAGCGTTCCCCTGAGGGGTTCGGTCAAGTGACATTTTTATAGAGCAGATCGTTATGGATGTGGCGATACCTAATATGTATACTTTTTCTTATTTAAGTTTTACACAATAATAGCATTTTTTTAATAAAATATTTTTTTAATGTGTCTATGTTCTGAGAGCTATTGGTTTTTTTATTTTTTGAGAGATTTTCTTATGTATTTTTTGTGGGATGAGGTGACTGTTTTATTGGTACCATTTTGTGGGACATATACGCCTTTTTGATCACTTGGTGTTGTACTTTTTGTGATGTAAGGTGACAAAAATGGCTGTTTTTTTTAATGCTGTTTATCGGAATGGGTCGATCATGTGATATATTTATAGAGCCGGCAGTCACTGACGCGGCAATACCAAATATGTCTTATTTTATTTTTTTCTATTTTTACATTTTTTTTAATTTCTTATTTGGGTTATTTTTATTTTTTTACATGTGAGACTTAAATTTTTTTAATTTTACACTTTTCGTCCCCCATAAGGTCATACAAGACCTCTGGGGGGCATTTTTTTTTTTTTTAAATCAAGTAATTTTTATTAAAACATTTTTCCCTTTTGTATAGATAAGCATACATCAAATACACATTGATATAAACAAATGTATGCCCAACTTGGGCACAATAATACACAAAGTATAAACCCTGAAGAGTAAAACCCCCCCCCCCCCCCCCTTTAACCTGCACCCCACCACAATGTCAGCTCAGTTTTCTCCTCCACAAATACTGAGAAACGCCTACCTCTGTTTCTACCATAACCCGTTCATCCGTACCGTCCCATTATCATGTTTCACTTCATCTTATTCTAGGCATCCATCCTAATTGCAAGGATAGAAGACGTCCAGTGGGTAGTCCTGGCGTACTCAACCACGGTCCCCATATAGATTCAAACTTCTTACTCACACCTCTTTTAAAGTACACCCCCCTTAGCAAGATGAGAATACCCAAGCAAGCAAGACTATTTACCATACTAAAAGTCCAAAGAGAAAGTTACAGAGCCAGGGTAGAAATTAGAATACATGGAGAGAGACTTTAAAAATTATACGGGGGGGCAGCAGCGCGTGTTAGCTCTCGCTGTCTACAGCAAATATCCTGCTCTGTTAATGCCCGGTTTCCTTCTGGAGGGGTCTGATGGCCGGAGGAACTGCCAAGAAGAGCAAGTAGACGGCAGGTGCTGAGCGCGGTGCACAAGATGGCGCCGGCACGCTCTCCACGGTAAAGAAGCAGGGCAGAGCGGGAGGTGTGCCGAGGGCTGCAGCGAACTCCAGGGCACCACTGAAGATGCCAGAGTTGCAGGGACCCTACGTGGAAGAGGATCTGGAGGTGGAGGAGACAACCCAGACTACAGCAGGAGGAACCCATGAGGACACTATGGAGGTTGTGAGACAGCTAGGATAGTGGAGAAGAGGGCCATGTCTCCCCAGAGTGCAGAGCCGACGCTAAAAGATGTCTTCAGGGCAGTTACTCGGTGTGGTGTGACCCTGACAGCATTACAGCAGCAAATGGGGTCCCTTAGGCAAGAGTTCACCTTTATTCGCTATGATCTGCAGAAAGTTAATGGAAGAATGGTGGAGGTGGAGGGTCATGTCAGTGACGTACCCATGAACAACAGATCTCAGCATTGATAGTCAAGACCGATGATTTGGAGAACCGTCTTAGACGCAACAATGTACGTCTCCTGGGGATTCCTGAAAAAGTTGAGGAACAAGAACCTACGTCTTGCTTTGAAACATGGCTTAAAGACGTCTTTGGCACTGGGGTGCTTTCCCCATTTATTTGCGGTGGAATGGGCCAAGAGTCCCCACCAGACCTCTGCCGCCGGGTGCACACCCACAACCTGTTCTGATTAAATTATTTCACTACAGGGACAGGGATGCCATTTTGAGTGCTGCCAGAAACCACCCTGGCATCACCATCAACAGGCAAACAATTGCATTTTTTGAGGACTTATCTTCCGGAGTCCAAAAGAAGCGTAGCCAGTTCCTGAATGTCAAGCGGCGACTTCGTTCCCTGCAAGTGTCTTATTCTTTGATGTACCAGGCACGTCTGCGGGTGGCTGCACTGGGATCTGTTCATTTCTTCAATGCATCAAAAGATGCGGCCACATGGATCGACCAGCATGAACGTCGGCTGCGACAGGAGGAGAGATGATGGCCGTTCGTCTATCTCAAGTTTGTACCCTTGGTTGCTACTGAGCGACCTATTGGAAAGATATCCCTCTACTGAACTGCCCACAGAGCGCAAGTGTCCTTTTATGGCATGGGACGATCTGGCTCTGCAGAAGTAGAGAGTTTGAAACGTTACTTAGATGTCTGGTTTCATGGAGGACTTCTGGGGATCTTCTCTACCATGTCTGTATTGCTGCTCTGTATCTGTGATATCATGCCTGTCTGTTGGTATGATACCACCACTGTATCACCAGTACCTACAATGCTCCTATTATGTTATGTTATCAGCTGGGTCATGCTTCTGATGTTCAAGTATGGCTAATGTATTTAATATTTTGAGCTGGAATGTGCGTGGCATGGGTGACCTGTCAAAGCGATTTGCCGTGATGGATTATCTGCGCCCGTATTTCCCCGCTATTATACAGTCAGGTCTATAAATATTGGGACATCGACACAATTCTGACATTTTTGGCTCTATACACTTCACATGCATTTCACTTGCTGAAGACAAAACTGAAAGGAAAATGCCCCAAGAGCAAGCAGGAACTGAAGACCGTTGCAGTAGAGGCCTGGCAGAGCATCACCAGAGATGAAACCCAGCATCTGGTGAGGTCTATACATTCCAGACTTCAGGCTGTATTTGACTGCAAAGGATTTGCAACCAAGTATTAAAAAGTGAAAGTTTGATTTATGATTATTGTGTCCCATTACTTTTGGTCCCTTAACAAGTGGGAGGTACATATGCAAACTGTTGTAATTCCTACACTGTTCACCTTATTTGGATGTAAATACCCTCAAATTAAAGCTGACAGTCTGCAGTTAAAGCACACATTGTTTGTTTCATTTCAAATCCATTGTGGTGTATAGAGCCAAAAATGTTAGAATTGTGTCGATGTCCTAATATTTATGGACCTGACTGTATGTTTGCAAGAAACCCATTTTACAAAGGAGGGGCACAGGTATTCCATAGGTCATGGATGAGTCTTACATTCCACTCTGTGTTCTCTAGCTATTCCCGTGGGGTTAGCGTCCTGGTCCATAAATCAATTCCCTTCCAGGTTCAGTCATCCAGTATCGACCCTGACAGCCGCTATATCTGCATTCGCTGTACTATCTTCACGCAGGAGTACCTGCTAGTATCACTATATATACCTCCACCTTATAGCAGTGTGGCGTTGAGAGGCGCCCTGACATTTATTAATAGTAACCCTGATATACCAGTTGTTATGGTGGGAGATTTCAACAATACTATTCATCTTTACTGGGATAGATATGGGGGGGGGGGGCACAGGCGGATGCTGATGGCCCTGTATTAGCCTATGGCAAATTGTTAGAGGAGCTGGCCCTGATGGATTTGTGGCGTACCCGACATTCCATTGTGCGTCAGTCTTCTTGCTATACCAGATCGCACGAGGCCTTATCACGTATTGGTCTGGCACTAGGATCTGAGTTGGTGTGCAGACAGGTGGTGGAGGTGAAGTACTTGACTAGGGCTTTGTCTGACCTTTCCCCTTTGTTTTTACATCTGTCCGCCGCACCGTTCCCTTCTCTCAGCGGCTGTGGACGTTTAACTCTTTTAGGTACAGAAATACTTTACCGCTTTACAGGGGGTGGACGGGATGGAAATTGTGGATAGCCAGGCCATAGTGTCTGTATTTAGCTCCTTTTATGCTGATTTATATCAGTCACGTCTAGGTTGTAATAGGGAAGATATATCATAATATCTACATGGGGTATCCTTGCCTAGGCTGTCAGATTCAGATAGAGCGTACCTTGATGGTCCGTTACACGGGTACTGATGGGCTGCTGGTAGAAATTTATAAGAAGTTTGGAGATATCTTACTGCCCCAGTTGTTGAAGGTTTACCAGGAGGCCTCGGAAACGGGGAAGCTTCCGGCATCCATGCCGGAGGCTATTATAGTTGTTCTCCATAATGCTGGGGCAAGAGGCCAGCAGCCAGTCCTCTCCAAAACCCAGTGGCGAGGTTGGTTTCGCCACAACCGTCCACCTGTTTATTAAAAAAAAAAAAACACATGGGATATTCACTAGATTGTTATTAAAAAGAAATATGAAAATGTGCCATTACTTTGGTAGGGGTCTGACCTCTGGGACCTCCACTAATCCTGAGAATAAAGGGGATTGCCACCCTCTAAGCTTTCCCTTAATGACAGTGCCCCAGCCAAGCCCTGTGCGGAATTGTAGTGCAGCCTCATTCAAACATTTTGTTTTTCTTGGACAACACTAGAGCATAGAAACCTATACTTTTGCTACAGACTCTTGTAAAGGACAATTAAATTGAAAATAGAGCTTTTGTTTCCTGGACATTGTTCCATTATGTGGTCTACTGTTTTTCACAAATTTTCCAAGAACCCCATCTAGTCAAAATATGCCTTTTCATCCAACATTTACAGTCTGTGGGTTGTTTGCCTTAACTGTTGTTGGTCAGTAACACCAGGGCATTTCTTAAAGGCTGTGTATACCTTCAGGGGCAGTTTTTTTTAATGATTGCAATTTACTCTTTTGGCCTAAAAATTTTTTTTTCAATTGTACTTTATAAAAAAAATATTCAGCCGTTCTATCACAAAAAAGGGTACTTTTCTAGCTGTATGAATTCTATTTTCAATTTGTGCCGGTCATCTAATAACCCTTATCTCTAAATTACTAAAAGGTCATAAACACTTATTTAAGCCACATTCTTTTCAGTATGATATGAATTGAGTTATGAGTGTTTAGATCTGAGATACGGAGCCGTCAGGCTGATGAAAAATTGTAAAAATACACATTCTGCTACTAGAGAATCTTAATTAATCCTTCGGAGGCAATTTTTGCTTATTATTGCATTTTTAGCTAAAAATCTTATTTTCAATTGGCCAATATTTTTCTAACACTGTGAACAGTACTTTCACTTTGTGCCGGTCATCTAATAAACCTTATCTGTAAACTACTAAGATGTTACCATTATGTAAATCACATTCCTATCAGTAAGATGAGAACTGGGCTATGAGTGTTTATAATGTCAGAGCAGAGATAAGGACCGTCAGCTCCCCAAATGATTGAGAAGACAGAAAATCCACCGGCTGCTACTACAGCATCTCAGGTACTTTTAAAGACCATTTGAAAAAAATTATTTTTAGCTCAAAATAAGTACAATGCAATAATAATAATAAAAAAATGCCCTCAGAGGCTGTACAGAGAAGGGGCTCAAAATTATTTTTAAAGACTAATTGAAAAAAACTGTTAGTACAGTGCAATAACAAAAACAAGCTCCCAACGGTGTACATAGCCTTTAACCTCTTGCCTAACGCCGAAAGGCGTCATTGCGGCGGCTCTCCCAGGCTACACTAACGCCGATTGGCGTCTTCTCGCGTGAGCCGAGATTTCCTGTGAACGCGCGCACACGTTCACAGGAAAGGAAGGTAAGCGAGTGGATCTCCAGCCTGCCAGCGGCGATCGTTCGCTGGCAGGCTGGAGATGCGATTTTTTTTTCAACCCCTAACAGGTATATTAGACGCTGTTTTGATAACAGCGTCTAATATACCTACTACCTGGTCCTCTGGTGGTCTCTTTTGTTTGGATCGACCACCAGAGGACACAGGTAGCTCAGTAATATGTAGCACCACTACACTACACCCCCCCCTGTCACTTATTAACCCCTTATTCACCCCTGATCACCCCATATAGACTCCCTGATCACCCCCCTGTCATTGATCACCCCCTTGTAAGGGTCCATTCAGACGTCCGTATGATTTTTACGGATCCACTGATATATGGATCGGATCCGCAAAACACATACGGACGTCTGAATGGAGCCTTACAGGGGGGTGTTCAAAGACGGGGGTGATCACCCCATATAGACTCCCTGATCACCCCCCTGTCATTGATCACCCCCCTGTCATTGATCACCCCCTTGTAAGGTTCCATTCAGACGTCCGTATGATTTTTACGGATCCACTGATACATGGATCGGATCCGCAAAACACATACGGACGTCTGAATGGAGCCTTACAGGGGGGTGATCAATGACGGGGGGGGATCACCCCCATATAGACTCCCTGATCACCCCCCTGTCATTGATAACCCCCCTGTAAGGCTCCATTCAGACATTTTTATTGGCCCAAGTTAGCGGAAAATTTTTATTTTTTTTCTTACAAAGTCTCATATTCCACTAACTTGTGTCAAAAAATAAAATCTCACATGAACTCACCATACGGAATCCAAATGCGTAAAATTTTTTAGACATTTATATTCCAGACTTCTTCTCACGCTTTAGGGCCCCTAAAATGCCAGGGCAGTATAAATACCCCACATGTGACCCCATTTCGGAAAGAAGACAGCCCAAGGTATTCGCTGAGGGGCATATTAAGTCCATGAAAGATTGAAATTTTTGTCCCAAGTTAGCGGAAAGGGAGACTTTGTGAGAAAAAACAAAAAAAAATCTATTTCCGCTAACTTGTGGCAAAAAAAAAAAAATTTCTATGACCTCGCCATGTCCCTCATTGAATACCTTGGTGTGTCTTCTTTCCAAAATGGGGTCACATGTGGGGTATTTATACTGCCCTGGCATTTTAGGGGGCCCTAAAGCGTGAGAAGAAGTCTGGGATCCAAATGTCTAAAAATGCCCTCGTAAAAGGAATGTGGGCCCCTTTGCGCATCTAGGCTGCAAAAAAGTGTCACACATCTGGTATCGCCGTACTCAGGAGAAGTTGGGGAATGTGTTTTGGGGTGTCATTTTACATATACCCATGCTGGGTGAGAGAAATATCTCGGTCAATTGCCAACTTTGTATAAAAAAAATGGGAAAAGTTGTCGTTTGCCGAGATATTTATCTCACCCAGCATGGGTATATGTAAAATGACACCCCAAAACACATTGCCCAACTTCTCCTGAGTACGGCAATACCACATGTGTGACACTTTTTTGCAGCCTAGGTGGGCAAAGGGGCCCACATTCCAAAGAGCACCTTTCGGATTTCACCGGCCATTTTTTACAGATTTTGATTTCAAACTACTTCTCACGCATTCGGGCCCCTAAAATACCAGGGCAGTATAACTACCCCACAAGTGACCCCATTTTGGAAAGAAGACACCCCCAGGTATTTCGTGATGGGCATAGTGAGTTCATGGAAGTTTTTATTTTTTGTCACAAGTTAGTGGAATATGAGACTTTGTAAGAAAAAAAAAAAAAATCATCATGTTCCGCTAACTTGTGACAAAAAATAAAAAATTCTAGGAACTCGCCATGCCCCTCACGGAATACCTTGGGGTGTCTTCTTTCCAAAATGGCCGGTGAAATCCTAAAGGTGCTCTTTGGAATGTGGGCCCCTTTGCCCACCTAGGCTGCAAAAAAGTGTCACACGTGGTATCGCCGTACTCAGGAGAAGTTGGGGAATGTGTTTTGGGGTGTCATTTTACATATACCCATGCTGGGTGAGATAAATATCTTGGTCAAATGCCAACTTTGTATAAAAGAAAATGGGAAAAGTTGTCTTTTGCCGAGATATTTCTCTCACCCAGCATGGGTATATGTAAAAAGACACCCCAAAACACATTGCCCAACTTCTCCTGAGTACGGCGATACCAGATGTGTAACACTTTTTTGCAGCCTAGGTGGGCAAAGGGGCCCACATTCCAAAGAGCACCTTAAGGATTTCACCGGCCATTTTTTACAGATTTTGATTTCAAACTACTTACCACACATAAGGGCCCCTAGAATGCCAGGGCAGTATAACTATCCCACAAGTGACCCCATTTTGGAAAGAAGACACCCCAAGGTATTTCGTGATGGGCATAGTGAGTTCAAGGAAGTTTTTATTTTTTGTCACAAGTTAGTGGAATATGAGACTTTGTAAGGAAAAAAATAAATTTAAAAAAAATCATCATTTTCCGCTAACTTGTGACAAAAAATAAAGTTTTATGAACTCACTATGCCCATCAGCGAATACCTTAGGGTGTCTACTTTCCAAAATGGGGTCATTTGTGGGGTGTTTGTACTGTCTGGCCATTGTAGAACCTCAGGAAACATGACAGGTGCTCAGAAAGTCAGAGCTGCTTCAAAAAGCAGAAATTCACATTTTTGTACCATAGTTTGTAAACGCTATAGCTTTTACCCAAACCATTTTTTTTTTTTACCCAAACATATTTTTTTTTTATCAGACATGTAGAACAATAAATTTAGAAAAAAAATTATATATGGATGTCGTTTTTTTTGCAAAATTTTACAACTGAAAGTGAAAAATCTCATTTTTTTGCAAAAAAATCTGTAAATTTCGATTAATAACAAAAAAAGTAAAAATGTCAGCAGCAATGAAATACCACCAAATGAAAGCTCTATTAGTGAGAAGAAAAGGAGGTAAAATTAATTTGGGTGGTAAGTTGCATGACCGAGCAATAAACCGCTAAATTTGTGGAATGCCGATTTGTAAAAAAGTGCCTGGTCACTAGGGGGGAATAAACCTGTGGTCCTTAAGTGGTTAAATGGTAACTAACTTTTCACACGATTTCTAATAAATCGATAGTACAAGCGACCATAAGACACTTTATAATATATCTTATCAGAAAAAACTGTCCAGTTCTCCTGTTATCAGGTGTTGTCAGTAATTGTCATAGAGTATAGAATCCATTAATGTTTGCAATCCTTGGAAACAGTTCCCCTGCAACTATGGCCCAGATTTACTAAGGTGTCTGCGGCAAAAATATGTCTTTAAAAAAATAAAAATAAATCTAGGTTTTCTACACTTTTCTGACATGGTCAATGAGGAGGTGTGGCTTAGCAGAAAGTGGGTGGAGCCTGCAATGCATCACTTTGTGTCAAATGTTTGGAGCAATTCTGGCATAAAAAGTAAGCTAGCCAATTGTGGATATAGTCAGAGAAAAGTGGCTATCCTTGAGCCAGATTTATCATCTAGCCTGAACGTATGTGATGAATCTGATGCAGTTCTAGACAGCCTGTCTAAGCTTACACCATATATAGGATTAGTAAATGTGCGCCTATGATTCTCCTCTGCATTGGTACGGTAAATTGTTTCAATACAGTGACATTTAGTTGGTGCAGTTTAGGTCAATCCTTTTGTAATAACAGTAAAAAAATTTGGACAGATGTATTCCAGTATAGCATTGTATACCCCAGCCTTTGCACATGGCTGTGAATATTTTGCATTGAGTATCTAAAAAGCCTAAAAGAACACATTTGTGAAATGTGCTATGAACTGTTATATGTATAGAAATGTTAACTATTTATTTTTGATTTAATCATTTGTATGGGGATTCATTTTTTAGGACATCTTTGTCAGATGGGTTTGAAAGAAGGATTTATTACAGCTGTGAAGAACATTACTTCTGTTATTGTTACATTCGTCAGCCATGCAAATGAAGAAGGTAAGCTTTTCATTTACCATACACCCTTGATCATTATTTAAAGGGATTATCCAATAAATGTAACCATTTTTTTTTTTTATTGCGTATCCGAGGCCCTTCATTCCATGATGTGGGTGGGCCATCAGCTCATCCGCACCTATTTTTCCCTGGATGAATTTTCTTTAGCTCTTGTTAACCCCTTCCTGCGTTGCATAGAAAATAGTGTCTGACATAGACCCAGAGATGCATGTGGTACCCACAATTCTGTCTACATGCATTTGTAAATTTAGAAGTAGGATGAATGGAATGTGTCTGGGCTGCTTCACCTCCTTCACTATAAGATCACTTTATGCACTGCATGTTGGTCCGCCTCTGAATGCAAGAGAAGGTGAACCGGAAGGATAAACCGCAGGGAGAACTACCAGAGTGGAAAAGGTTATGTACAAAGAAATCCTATTTTATTGCATATGTATTGCAATAATACTTTATTTGAAATGACCTGTTAATTGCATAGGAATACATTTTGTGGGATAACTCCTTTAACCCCTTAGGGACCGGGCTCATTTTCACCTTAAGGACCAGGCCATTTTTTGCAAATCTGACCAGTGTCACTTTGTGGTGATAACTTTAAAACGCTTTGACTTATCCGGGCCATTCTGAGATTTTTTTTTTCGTCACATATTGTACTTCATGAAACTGGTAAAATGGTGTCCAAAATTCATTTTTATTTATTTAAAAAAAATACCAAATTTTCCAAAAATTTGGAAAAATTAGCAAATTAAGTTTCAATTTCTCTACTTCTATAATACATAGTAATACCTACAAAAATAGTTATTACTTTACATTCCCCAATTAAAAACCCACTTTTTAAGGACCAGTTCAGGTCTGAAGTCACTTTGTGAGGCTTACATAATAGAAACCACACAAAAATTATTCCATTCTAGAAACATCACCCCTCAAGGTATTTAAAACTGATTTTTACAAACTTTGTTAACCCTGGATTTTACAAACTTTGTTAATGGAAAATAGAGAGACAATTTCAAAATTTAACTTTTTGGGCAGATTTTCATTTTAGTAATTTTTTTCCAGTTACAAAGCAAGGGTTAACAGCCAAACAAAACTCAATATTTATGGCCCTAAATTCTGTAGTTTACAGAAACACCCCATATGTGGTCGTAAACTGCTGTAGGGGCACACTGCAGGGCACAGAAGGAAAGAAATGCCATATGGTTTTTGGAAGGCAGATTTTGCTGGATTGGTTTTTTGACACCATGTCCCATTTGATGCACCCCTAGAGTAGAAACTCCAAAAAAGTGACCCCATTTTAGAAACTACGGGATAGGGTGGCAGTTTTGTTGGTACTTATTTAGGGTACATATGATTTTTGGTTGCTCTATATTACATTTTTTTTTGAGGCAAGGTAGCAAGAAATAGCTGTTTTGGCACAGTTTTTATTTACAACATTCATCTGACAGGTTAGATCATGTGGTAGTTTTATAGAGCAGGTTGTCACGGACGCGGCGATACCTACTATGTATACCATTTTTTTATTTATGTGAGTTTTACACAATGATTTCATTTTTGAAACAAAAAAAAAAATCATGTTTTAGTGTTTCCATAGTTTTTTCAGTTTTTGGGCTATTATCTTGGGTAGGGTATGATTTTTGCGGGATGAGATGACTGTTTGGCACTATTTTGGGGTGCCTATGACTTTTTGATCGCTTGCCATTACACTTTTTGTGATGCAAGATGACAAAAAATTGCTTTTTTTACAGTTTTTTTTATATATATATTTTTTACTGTGTTCACCTGAGGGGTTAGGTCATGTGATATTTTTATAGAGCAGGTTATTACGGACGTGGCGATACCTAATATGTATTCTTTTTTTCAAGTTTTACACAATACCAGCTTTTTTAAAACAAAAAAAATGTTTGTCTCCATATTCTGAGCCATTTTTTTTATTTTTCTGGGCGATTGTCTTAGGTAGGGACTCATTTTTTGTGGGATGAGGCAACTTAGATCGGTACTAATTTGGTGGGCATACGCCTTTTTGATCGCTTATCGGTTTATTCAGCACAGTTTTTTTATTTTTTACGGTGTTCATCTGAGGGGTTAATTTTTTGGGGGGAAAACTTTTTTTTATACTCTCACAGGCTCTTCACCGGAAGGCAACGCTGATGCCTAAGGAAGGCATCGCGCTGCCTTCCATGCCATCGGGTCCCCATTACAGCCGCACGGGGACCCCCCTCCCCCCGCGCATTGTCCCAGGGTGCCTGCTCATGTATCCTTAAGTACCAGGACATCATGACCTACTGGTACGTCATATGTTCCCCATATTACTTTTTTTTTTTTTTTCCCAATTACTTCCTAAGTGCAAAATGATGTATTCTGGCCTGAGAGCCAAAAATTGCCATATTTTGGTTTCTCCTACTTTTTAAATGCTCATGTGGCAATATTTTGTCACAGACGTTTTTAAGCCATCCTGACCATTGGCCCCGGCAATTTCACTAACATTTACGTCTGTTTCGATGCATAAATGAAGTCTGAAACCTACTGCAGTCAGCCACTGGAGTGCACAGACTGCCGGAGCATAGGCCTAATTTAATGATGCTGCAGGTAACGATCCAAAAGAGGAGCGCAGGATACCAAAAGTGTTTCTTTATTGCACATGTAATGCATTTCAAAGACGTGCTGCCTTCTTCATCAGACAGTCAATGCACGGTAATGAGCACAATTTCTATGAATCCAAGAGACCTCTAAAACGTCCAATGATATTTTAGGCAAACATTGGCAATTGCTGTTGTGTGACCAAGTTCTGAAAGAGTTGGTACCCAATAAACCAACTATTACTTATAGGCGGAGCCAGTCTCTTAAAAATGTACTGGCCCCTAGTTTCTTGAAACCCTTTACTGTTGAACCCTGTTCAGACCAGCATGTCTCGCATTCAATTTTACCAGTAGTTTCTGTTAGACACAAAACTTGAGGAACCATACATATATTTGTTAGAGGTAACAGACGAGCTGTTTGACATAAGGAGGTTTTTAAATTCATGTCTGTCATCTCTCTCCCCTCCTGTCCCTGTAGACTACAGTATGTTGGGCAGACCATCCAGCTTGTGAAAGAGATTGAACCGACATCGGAGTAATATTTATTTCGGCAGGACTAACCATAGTGTTTCCAGAATGTCCTTAGTAAGGATTTCTCCCTACTGAGATTAATAATTCTTGAGCAGATCCCTGAGACCACTTAGGAAAAGTCAATAGGGAGGCTTATTGGACCTTCTGGCTACGTACTTTAATGCCGAGGGTCTCAAGGCTATTTAACGAGTGAGATTTAGAAATGAATGTAGTACATCACTTTTTTTTTTTTTTTTTTATACAATGTATTTATATTCAATATATTTTTCTGTGTGTATGATTATGTATAGTCTCCATCCTTTAACTGTCCCCTATTGTATATTTTATACTTAGTGATTTTACTTAAGTTTATTATCCGATCTGAGTTTTATATGTTGCTTTGGTTTATATAAATTGTGCTTCTTACTGTGCATTGATTGTGTCTGAAGAATGCAGCACACCTTTGAAACATGTTACATGTGCTCCTCAACCTGCTTCTTTGGGGCCTTTATCTACAACTTTGAGGTTCGTTTGGATTACCGATGGGAAGTGCTGCGGTTACCTTTGTTTCTTCCTCTGGAGGGCTTCATGTGTGTCTGAGTTGTGCCTGCATTTGCACAACTCTTCTGGTGAGCAACGTTACTTACCTGTTGTCCTAGGCCTCCTTTACCTGAGGTACATCACCTTGGAACGCCCTGCTTTGTGATTTTTGTCTTTCAGTAGTTTAAGATGAGACGCAGGTCTCCTCGTAAATTAGGAGTATTCTCAGGCACCTCAAAGCCTGTTGTAAAATGCTGTTTTTTGATAAATGACCCCCAATAAGTATGGGTCATTTATTTCACGTTCTATGTACAATACGTTTCAGTGTGTAATATACTTTGTGGTCTATATATTGCTAGATATGAACTCCATTCACATAACTGTCTTCTTCACAAGACAGTCTTCCGGTTCGGAGAGTTTGTAAACCCATCACCATCTTACTACTTTTCATGGGCAGACAGTAGGTTGGGACCGTAACTCTTGTTTGGTTCTGGTACATGTACTTTATTCCTTTCTTACTCCCTCTCCACCTCCCCCACATAAAATAAGTCTCTATACACTGCTGTGTTTAATCAGTGAGATGAAACAGTACCCCACACACCCAACTCCAAGCTACATGTATGTCATCTAAGCCAACCAGTACCCTGTTCTGTCCTATTGAAGGGAAAAAACCCAGAAACAGTGGTGTCTACACATGGGTTTGGTTGGTAGAAGTTAATTTGCATACCTTCTTCCATGGAGCACAGACTGTGTAAAATAAGTCCATATACACCACTTATTTTTACATGCCATGGGAAACCTAACCACTCCCCACGCCGAGCTGCCTCTAAAAGTGCTCATACACAGTCATTGGGATCAGCCAAATGGCTATTCCTTTCCTGCTCCTCCATATTTATTTGAGGTGTTGATTGTTACTTTGTAATGTCTAATTTCTCCTGTACATGTACTTTCTAATTGTAAAGTGCTTCAAAATATGTTTGTGCTATAAAAATAAAGATCACCTTAATTGGCATACAACTTTGGTTCTAAAAACAGAATGATAAATGATATTATAATCACGCTGGCATCTTGAAATGGCTGTTCAATAAAGATCATGCCCATACTTTCTGAATGCACATTCATCTGATCTTAATTTGTTGACACTTTATGAATTCTGAACTTACTTAAAGCTTTGCAAACATTGATTCATGTTCTCTATTGTTTGTATGTAAGCCTAATATGTACCAAACCTCCTATTTCATACCACAGGTGTACCGTGGGGTGTGCAGTTGGCATCGGTATATATGCTGTGTGACACTGCTCCTTGTAATCCGGCTCTTGTGCAGCAGACTCTCCAAGCATGGAAAGGGACTACAAAGAACATCATACCACCAGCTGTAATAAACTTTATGCAAGAGATTGCTTCATTGTGTGTTCAAGATAATGGGGTCATTTAAATGTCACCAAAGGGTTAAGGGGTCCTGTTGTCGAGATTCCTCAGCACTGGAGGAGAGAAGTGCCTATTTCTGTTCTGTTTCTACTTAGTTTGCACTTTGATATTTAAGGATGTAAAGCCATTTTTTTTTTTTTCACTTGTAAATGTTTGTTTGCCTGCACAGAGCTCCAGGAAGATTGTAAATGTGTAAATTATTACTGGCTTGTAAAGTTTTTGTAGGGTACATGTATGTAGCCAAAGTTGTATCTATGGAATGTTAAGATGAATGATTTATAATTATTCCCTCTCCATCTTTGAACGGCACAGTACTGAAGATGGCACTGCTCCTTTAACACCTGGAGTGCACACGCCAGCAATGTGAACCAAGTACCAGTCTGAACAGGTACTGGGTTCTTACATGTACTTGTATATTCAAACAGCTTAAACTTTGGGTTACTATTGCATTGCATTACATTATATATGCCCATTGTGAACACACAATCTTTGACAGACGTAGGTTTTGTCCTATAAGACAGCACTACCCGTTTCTGGTGTATTGAAATGTGAGCATGTGATCCCTCCATGATAATTGATGTGGTTGAACTGACAGTCTGCCATCTATTACTAGAACATGTGCACATTCTCTACTAGATGTAAGCATTCTTGTAAAAGGTCATCAGATGTGTGTGCTATTTTGCACGTTACAGTAGCATGCTCTAATTTAATAGTGTTATGCCAAGATTTAAAGGTAGCCCCTATCTACTGGATAGGCGATAAGCGTCTGGATCCTCTCCCATATAAATGGTGCAGCATGCACGCCTCCACTCCATTCATCTCTGTGGAACTGCTGGAGATGGCCGAGTGCTGGTCTGTATCTTTGGCAGTCCCATAGAGCCTGAATGGAGTGGCGGTGCACATGCCTGACTGCTGCTCCATTCAAATGGGTGAACACATGGTCCCAGTTCTTGTGATCAATGGTGGTACTAGCAGTTACTTATCCTGTGGTTAAGGGAGAAGTTTAAAGCTTGGCACAATCCCTTTAATGTATTATTATGTACCGATCAAGCACGGACAATTTAATTTTGCTGTTCCACATATTAAGCAGTCCTAATTTGAAGGCTAACATGTTGCACCTCAGTTATGAAAAAATTGACTTGTTGGTCATTGCAGCCATTAAAAGGTCAATTTTCCTTTTTTCCTATATAGATTTAAAAAATAAACTGACCTGTCAAATGGTCTTTTACTCCCATGGAGACTTATAACAGGAGGTCCATTATTTAGAATGCCTGATGCAGACAGCTGGGACTCCCAATGATAAACTGTTTGAGAAAGCCTTGGCACTTCTGTAAGCACCACAGCCTTCTCACAGCTTACCCTAGGCCAGTGCGGTCATGACCAGCGATCACGTGGTGGCCCTTTACTGGTCACAGGGGTGCTGGGGCCTTCTGAGACAGCTGATCGGCGGGGTTCGCAGATTAGGTGCTGATGACCTAATCAGAAGAGAGGTTATTGGTTACAAAGAGTCAGATTACCCCTTTAATTTTCTGCTCATGCGGCGTTATCTGTACTTTCTTCACCTCATGCTTAGGAAGCTTTTATTTATACACTTCACTTTTTTCATTCTAGAGTTGCGTAAAACTCATGAGTTCTGCATGAAATAGCAATTTACATAGTAATATCCGATATCACTTTTTAAGAGACTGCGTTGAATATGACTTCACAGAATGGCAGGGTAACCACCATGCATTGAAACAGACAGTGACACTTTATGGTATAATGTCATGCAGAGTACAGCTACATCTGTATACAGGGGTGCACTTGTCTCAGCCCACTTTTTTATTTGACATTATGGTTTAAGTGTAGAAAGGAAAATATGTTAAAAGTAATGGAGTTCTATTACACTTTAGCTGCTTTATATTGTTGCATTCTGTGAACCTCTGGCAAGAAGGGAATGCTAAGTATGACAAGTATGTTAAAACCCCATCTAGACTTTTGCAAGCATTTTTAATCCAATTCAACAATTGTTTGTGTATATAGCTCCAATTGAGATCTGAGTCTCTATAGTTGGACTGCAGGTATGCCATGTGTAGTCTGATCCATCAATCGTCCATTTATTCCTTCTGTCTGCCCCTCTTTTATAGTCTAGATAAGCAAGAAGAGATGGGAGTAACTTACAACACAGGCTTTGCTTTGTAGCCTGTAACTATGAAGACTCAGTTTTGCACATGAACTTTTATTTTTTCTGATTTGCAAAGTTGTGTTTCTATTTTAGGTGCCTTGGAACAAAATAATGGGTACAAAAGTACATATCGTTATTGTGTTTTTGTTTTTTTTAAGATGTTGAGTGGATACGCCGCTGCCGAACCAAGTAAAATTGTAGTCTTAGAACTGCTGTTGTACCCATGATACTTGTATAGAAGGGATCATAGTTTTTATTGTTCTCTATAAAGATATCCCTGGTGTGTAAGAACTTTTCTTGTTAAAAATTGATCTACTCTGCAGCCTCCAATTTGCATTAATTTTTGTAATGTCATAGGAATGATGCTGATATGAGAAAATGTTCTTTTTAGATAATCCCAGAAAGCACACGCTGAAAGAGGATGTGTAATCTCACCTGACGTGTGTTAAATACTTGCATTCCCCATGTCAACACCATTCTGGAGCACTTATTTTTATGTTGTACCATTCCTTTATTATTCCTACTAGAAGTTATAGATGAATTGGGCTACTTGTGGTAGCTTGTGGTGTTGTTTTCCAGTATTGAAATCCGGCAGAGGATCTCAATACCGAGAGAAAAATAAAAAGTTTGTTTAGTCCTCATGCATTATGAATGGAAAGAGATCTGTTCAGGATGCAGCAGGATGTCTTAAGTCAATGGTGACGGCTCAGTTTTTTTATGGAGCCTAAAAACGGATCCGTCACCCATGGACTTTGAATGTATTTAGTGACTGATCCTTTTTTTCCATTTTGATTTCACACAACTGCATCCTAACGGAACGGATGCATCCTGAAGTGCAGAATCAAAACAGATCCATTTGATTCCAGTATTGAGATCCTCTGCCGGATCTCGGTACCAGAATTAACAACGCAGTTGTGGCTGTGTCCCTGCACAGTAGGACACTGGCACAGTTATTTGATAGTAGGACACTGGCACAGTTATTTGATAGTAGGACACTGCCAACTGGTAACACCCATCTGGACCTTAATTGTAAACCGCTAGTAATCATTCATAACTTCTAGCAAGAATAATAAATAGCACAGCATAGTCATAAGAACAGAATTATTATGGAGAATGCAAGTATTTGCATTCTGGAGAGATTAGATGGTTTTGAATCTCACATTTGCAGCTAGAATTATAAACTTTTCTTTTACAACCAGGATATTCTTTGGCTTGCATTGGTTCGATGTACCATTCTGATACTGTGTTATTCTTGTACAGTTTAACATATATTCACTGAGATTGAGATTACTCTGGGAATAAATGTATTCATTTTTGTATAGGTCTATAATGTGTTTCACATTTGATGTTATTCCTGTTTAGGAATTTTAATTCCTGTACATAGACTGTATTATAAATCCATGTTTTCAACCATTTGCTTTTTTTGATTTAGTATGCATCTGAGATGCTTTATAATAAAATTTGTAATTTCAAATAAGAATTTGTATGAAAGTTATTAATAGCTAATAGTTATTAATATTTCAAACTATACAAATAATTATGGGGGAGACTTATCAAGACCACTGCTTTCTCTGAACCGCTATGTACTGCCAAAGATTTCTGTCTTTATTTGCATCAGAAAAGTTGTGGTGCCTAGTCATGTCCTGTTTTGGCAAAGTAGAAAGCACGGTGTAAAAAACAACAGTTGTGAATATTTTTTTAAAGTGGCATTTAAAAAGTCAAAAAGATGCATTTTGCGACATTTTAATGCCACTTTTCTGGCACACACTAAATGATAAATGTTTTCATCATAATGAAGTATCACTACATATAGTAAATAATACTTGCATCCTAATCTGATGCTCAAATACTTTTAGACCCCCGCTGTAATGCTAAAGTATATATTGGCTTGAGCTAATAAGAATTTTTATCGTTAATGTCATTGGGAGAGACAGCACCATGAGTGTACGCCCAGCTACCACTAGGAGGCGACACTAGATGTAAAAAAAAAGTTTGTGGAGGCTATACCCTATCCACAGACACTAGACTAATCCGTTTTAGTCTACTGTCTGTAGGAGGCAGACATGACCTGCTTTTCTCCTGCAGGTCTTGCTGCTATATATTTTCTTTTTCTTATTTTTTTTCCCCCCTTCACTTTACAGGTTTTATCCTGCAGCAGGGGGTTTTCATCATGGATGACCAATTTAGTCACCCCACCCCCTTGCGGGCGTGTGCCTCAGTCGGTCACCCAGTCCTGCATTACTGCATCTGCAGTGGAGTCACAGTAATCCCACTCGGGTGCGAGTTTACGGCAGCGGTGACCCTGTGGCGCCCAAAGTAGGGACTCCTTTCCATCCATCAGGTCCCCCTTCTGTCCCCTTCCAGTCTCTCCTTCCCTGGGTCCCCTTCCAGTCTTTCCTTCCCTGGGTCCCCTTTCCTCATTCTTGGCTATGATTGATATTATGGCGCTCTTCCCTACCCTCATGCAGAATCGGCCCCTCCTGAGAGTCCTTTGCTTCATGCCTTGCTCCATATCAGGGAGCAGAGTCCAATAGCGGCCTAGGGTCCCTCATAGGTCCCGCTCATCCCCTGCATTCTGGTTTCCTCCCAGGACAGGACTAGTGCGGAGGGAAACGCCTCACGTTCCTTCTGACTCAGAGCAGAGCATCAGGCGGCCTTCCACCATACAGAATCTCGTTCACCAGTATCTTGTTCACTGGCAGGGTTACGGTCCAGAGGAGAGAATGTGGTTTCCAGTGGCCGACGTTAATGCCAGTCGCCTTGTGAAAGCCTTTCACAGGGCTAATCCGGATAAGGTCTATCCTGGGTGTCCGGAGGTCACCCATAGAAGGGGGGGTACTGTCACACGGTACCTTCTGTGACAGAGGTTAGAAGATTGGAGAGACTGACTGCACATGAGGGTAACAGACAGTCTCTTGATTTTCAGTGTTGTGTTTTGGTAATGACCACACCTCTTGCCAGGTGCAGCCCTTGGTCATTACTGCTTTCCCTACTTAGTTTGGTCTCACACTTCATACCATGCGGTTGATATTCTCTGCTTGGATTTGGAAGAGTTGGTGTGTGAACCTTACCTGTGTTCCTACTCATCCATTTTCTATAAGATAAGTTGTACTGCTCTTTGTATTTGGTTCTTCCCCTGTTCTTGTTGTTACTAGGCCTCAGGGAGACACTGGTTCGTTCACCTGGGAAGGAACCAGTAGTCTCATTCCCTGCCACTACCTAGGGCATTTCAGGGCTCCTGGGGTCTAGGTTATTGCGTATGTATTTTCCCACCTTCAGGGTCTATACATACTGACAGTAGTCGGGGCCAGGTTAAGGGGATTCCTAGGAGGTGACCTTTTCCCTATTCCTAGCCTCGAGGCCTAGTTCTGTGTCCCACCCATCCCCTGTATTTGTGACAATCTACCTGCGACTGAAGTGAATTGTTGACTCATGCCCTCATCCCTGCCAGCATCTCCACAAGGACGTAATATACTGGAACCATAGACTTTATGGACTTATTTGCAACAACTATTGTATGAAAACTCTTGACGATAAAAGTAATCAGCAACTGATTCAGTATAGGAAATAGCCGATTGCCCTAAAAATAATTGCTACTTTATACTCAGCTTATCATACAGAATGATTGCTAGAAGCAAGTAACACCAATGTGTTTAATTATTGTTTTGGCAGAAAAGATAATACAACCTGGGTTAAAATGCATGACTAAGTGTAGAGGAGTAATGGGCAACCAACAGTCATGACATGCACGCTGCTAATTGGGTGTAATTGACTCGTTTAATGAAAGTGTGGAGTTCAAATATTGAGGTCAGTCACTCTGTTAAGAAACTGGTTTCAATTATGGCCTTTATTTAAAGGAGGGGAGCAAATGTTGTACCTGCTGGTTTTAGCCCTTGCTCAGTGAGTAAAATGGGTCGTTCCAGATATTGTACCGTAGAAGTAAGAACTTTGATCACAAAGTTGATTGGAGAGGGGAAAACATATAAAGAAGTCCAGAAAATAATTGGCTGCTCAGCTAAAATGATAGGAGTTGAGCGAATCGAAGTGACGAAGTGGAATTAGATCTGAATTTCAGGAAAATTTGCTTTGTCACAAAGTAGAATTTGTGGTAACGAATAGAGGTGAGCGAATTTCTAAAAAATTTGGTCTGTTCGCCTAATTTTCTGAAAAGATTCGATCCAAATTTATTTGTGGCAAATAGCGTTAAAAAAATGCTATTTCCTGGCTGCAAAGAGCCTGTATAGTGGTGTAGAACACTGTGCCTTGCAGTAACACACATAGGGAGTCTGCTGTGATAGTGAAACAATACTGTGAATCAGTATGACTCGCACATTACAGGCATCGCTCTTAGAATCACTGCACACTTGATTTATTTGGTCAGTTTTGGCCCCGTAACTGCCCAAATAAGTGAAGTATGAACTCAGCCTTACAGGTCGATGTTGGCGTCAAATAGAAGCACACTCCTTTTAAACCGACGTCAGCTGGTTCCACATAGATGGGGCAGACAGGCTAATCAGGAGTGCACGACTCGCTGGAGTACAAAATGCATTTGCCAAGCATCTCACTATATAAATAAGCGTAGCATTATAATATTTTTTGTGACTATGGCATTATTGTACTTTATCTGGTATTTAGGGTGCATTGTCTTTTTTTTTTTTCTCTGTTTTTAGCCATGGCAGCGTGCACCTGCGCATTGGGATGTTCTGACTAACCCCCTTTTCTTTGCCAATTTTGATGGGACCATACAGGCCTTACAGCTGCTACATCGACAGGATCCATTGTGCGTCTTATTTTTCCTTCCTTCTGACAGATCAAAAAAAGGGTCAAATAAATTATGTCAACTAGGCCAAAAAAGCAATATTGTGGCCCAGTCATGAAGTGGGGAGGGTGGGAACCGTATGAGAAGTCCCCACAGTGGCCCAGTGACCTAGTGGTGATGTGGCAGCAGCACGAGTAGACCACAGAGTGGTGAAGTGGAAGCAGCATGAGGGGACCACAGAGTGGCTCAGAGACAGTGTTGAGGTGGCAGCAGCATCAGGAGACCACAGGGCAGTAAAGTGGCAGCAGCAGCATGAGGATACCACAGTGTGGCTTAGAGACATAGTGTTGAGGTGGCAGCAGCATGAGGAGACCACAGAGTGGTGATGTGGCAGCAGCATGAGGAGCAGGGCCGTCTTTAATATTGATTGGACCCTGGGCAAGAATTAACTTGGGCCCCCTCGATCCCGCCTTCCCACACCCTAGCAATCATGCCCTCCACCACAACACACACACCTCATAGAGTAGTAAACTTTAATAATGGTGAGTGGTCACTAGAGGTGTTCCTTGGCAGTAATATAAATACTGCCTTTTTTTTTCCTTAAAAGGCAGTGTTTACATTAAAAAGCTTGCAGAGACATGCTATAGACACCAGAACTACTACATATAGGCCTTTTTCACACTTGCGTTGTCCGGATCCGTTGTGTACTCCATTTGCCGGAAGTGCCCGCCGGATCCGTAACACCGCAAGTGAACTGAAAGCATTTGAAGACGGATCTGTCTTCAAAATGCGTTCAGTGTTACTATTACACCCAGGACGCTATTAAAGTCCTGGTTGCCATAGTAGTAGTGGGGAGCGGGGGAGCAGTATACTTACCGTCCCTGCGGCTCCCGGGGCGCTCCAGAATGACGTCAGGGCGCCCCATGCGCATGGATGACGTGATCCATGCGCGTAGGGCACCCTGACGTCACTCTGAAGCGCCCCGGGAGCCGCACGGACGGTAAGTATACTGCTCCCCCGCTCCCCACTACACTTTACCATGGCAAACAGGACTTTAGTGTCCTGGCAGCCATGGTAACCATTCAGAAAAAGCTAAACGTCTGATCCGGTAATGCACCGAAACGACGTTTAGGTTAAGGCCGGAGCCGGATTAATGCCTTTCAAAGGGCATTAATTCCGGATCCGGCCTTGCGGCAAGTGTTCAGGATCTTTGACCGGAGCAAAAAGCGCAGCATGCTGCTGTATTTTCTCCGGCCAAAAAACGTTCCGATCCGGAACTGAAGACATCCTGATGCATCCTGAACGGATTTCTCTCCATTCAGAATGCATGGGGATAATCCTGATCAGGATTCTTCCGGCATAGAGCCCCGACGACGGAACTCTATGCTGGAACAGAACAACGCAAGTGTGAAAGAGCCCTTAGCTGTTGTGGTTCTAGTGACTATACAGGGAGTGCAGAATTATTAGGCAAGTTGTATTTTTGAGGATTAATTTTATTATTGAACAACAACCATGTTCTCAATGAACCCAAAAAACTCATTAATATCAAAGCTGAATATTTTTGGAAGTAGTTTTTAGTTTGTTTTTAGTTTTAGCTATTTTAGGGGGATATCTGTGTGTGCAGGTGACTATTACTGTGCATAATTATTAGGCAACTTACCAAAAAACAAATAATACCCATTTCAATTATTTATTTTTACCAGTGAAACCAATATAACATCTCAACATTCACAAATATACATTTCTGACATTCAAAAACAAAATAAAAACAAATCAGTGACCAATATAGCCACCTTTCTTTGCAAGGACACTCAAAAGCCTGCCATCCATGGATTCTGTCAGTGTTTTGATCTGTTCACCATCAACATTGCGTGCAGCAGCAACCACAGCCTCCCAGACACTGTTCAGAGAGGTGTACTGTTTTCCCTCCTTGTAAATCTCACATTTGATGATGGACCACAGGTTCTCAATGGGGTTCAGATCAGGTGAGCAAGGAGGCCATGTCATTAGATTTTCTTCTTTTATACCCTTTCTTGCCAGTCACGCTGTGGAGTACTTGGACGCGTGTGATGGAGCATTGTCCTGCATGAAAATCATGTTTTTCTTGAAGGATGCAGACTTCTTCCTGTACCACTGCTTGAAGAAGGTGTCTTCCAGAAACTGGCAGTAGGACTGGGAGTTGAGCTTGACTCCATCCTCAACCCGAAAAGGCCCCACAAGCTCATCTTTGATGATACCAGCCCAAACCAGTACTCCACCTCCACCTTGCTGGCGTCTGAGTCGGACTGGAGCTCTCTGCCCTTTACCAATCCAGCCACGGGCCCATCCATCTGGCCCATCAAGACTCACTCTCATTTCATCAGTCCATAAAACCTTAGAAAAATCAGTCTTGAGATATTTCTTGGCCCAGTCTTGACGTTTCAGCTTGTGTGTCTTGTTCAGTGGTGGTCGTCTTTCAGCCTTTCTTACCTTGGCCATGTCTCTGAGTATTGCACACCTTGTGCTTTTGGGCACTCCAGTGATGTTGCAGCTCTGAAATATGGCCAAACTGGTGGCAAGTGGCATCTTGGCAGCTGCACGCTTGACTTTTCTCAGTTCATGGGCAGTTATTTTGCGCCTTGGTTTTTCCACACGCTTCTTGCGACCCTGTTGACTATTTTGAATGAAACGCTTGATTGTTCGATGATCACTCTTCAGAAGCTTTGCAATTTTAAGAGTGCTGCATCCCTCTGCAAGATATCTCACTATTTTTGACTTTTCTGAGCCTGTCAAGTCCTTCTTTTGACCCATTTTGCCAAAGGAAAGGAAGTTGCCTAATAATTATGCACACCTGATATAGGTTGTTGATGTCATTAGACCACACCCCTTCTCATTACAGAGATGCACATCACCTAATATGCTTAATTGGTAGTAGGCTTTCGAGCCTATACAGCTTGGAGTAAGACAACATGCATAAAGAGGATGATGTGGTCAAAATACTCATTTGCCTAATAATTCTGCACTCCCTGTAGTGTCCCTTAATATAGAGGAAGAAAAAGAATCGGCACAAAAGTATCAAATAAAATGGCTGTATCATTATTCTAAAAAGTAAAAAAGCACAACTTCTGACACAAATATATAGTATTTTGCAGATTTTTATTTTTTTTTTTTTTATTTTTTTTTTTACAATGTGCAGATAGTACTGTACTACTAACCCCTCTATCCACCCCTACGTACAGGGTAATACAGCGCCACATACCTCTTATGTACATCGAGTGACGTCTCTGATGTAGATGTTCTCTTTCCTCGTCTCCTTTTAGACCTTCAGACCAGACCACCATTTTTCTGCCATTTCTCGTCTCTGCGCCCAGCAAATGGTGCCCCTGACACTAATAGTGTAAACCTAACGTCCCCCAAAAATAATTGTGGTAAGCTGATACTGTGCCAAGGTGCTTCCACAGTAATAGTGCTCCCAAAAGTCTTACCAATAGGAATAATTCTCTGCTAGAGCACACGCGGTAGTAATAGTGCTCCTACAGTGCCCCCAACATGTCCCCACTGTGCCCCAGAAGTAATAATGCTCCCATAGTGCCCATACTAGTAATTATGTTTCCCATAGACCCCCAGTAGTAATAAAGACCATCATAATGCCCCTCAGTAGTAATCATTCTCCTTATAATGTGCCAGTGCAAAAAATACCCCTTTTTAATGCCCCCAGTTGAGCTAATGTCCCCATAGTGCCCCCATAATGTGCCAGTTTAAAATACCCCTATATAATGCTTCCAGTAAATGCCCCCATAGTGCTCCTCTCCCCCATTCTTCCTAGTGCCCCTATTATGTATCAGTATAAAATGCCCCAGTAGATGCCCTCAGTGTCCCCCATAATTTGCAAGTCTAAAATACCCCTTCTTAGTGCCCCCCATAGATGAGCCCATAGTACTCTCTCCCCTTTCCCATAGTACCCACCATAATGTATCCCAGTATAAAATGCTCCTATACAGAGCCCCCCATATAAAAATTCCCCTTTGTGGCCTCAGTAGAAGCCCCCATAGTGTCCTTGTCCCCCTTCCCCCATATAAAATACCCTTTCTTTGTGGCTTCAGTAGTGCCCGCAATAATGTGTCAGTAAGAAGTGCCACAAATAATGTGCCAGTAATTGCCCCATAGATGCCCCCAATAATGTGCTAGTAAGATGTGCCCCCATAGATGCCCCCAATCATGTGCCAGTAACAAGTACCCCCATAGATCTCCCCCAATCATATGCCAGTAAAAAGTGCCCCCATACATCCCCCCCAATCATGTGCCAGTAACAAGTGCCCCCAGAGACCAGAATGGCCCCTTTTGCCCCGCGTTAAAGACGGCCCTGATGAGAAGACCACAGAGTGGCCCAGAGACATAGTGTTGAGGTGGTAGCAGCATGAGGAGACCACAGAGTGGTGAAGTGGCAGCAGCATGAGGAGACCACAGAGTGGCCCAGAGACAGTGTTGAGGTGGCAGCAGCATAAGGAGACCACAGAGTGGTAAAGTGGCAGCAGCATGAGGATACCAGAGTGGTGAAGTGGCAGCAGCATGAGGAGACCACAGTGGTGATGTGGCAGCAGCATGAGGAGACAACAGAGTGGGTACATGGGGGGCAATACCAGTACCAGCTGAAGATGGTGGCTGACAGTAGGAGCACCTGGCAGCAGGTGTGGCATCAGGCGGGTGGCAGCATCAGAATAGTAGCTGAAGCAGGTAGCCAGAAGAAACAGGTCTCTTGTCAAAGTGTTGGTGTGGCACCATGGATGATCTAGTCTGATGCATCAGGCATTGGTGTTTGAAAATCCTGGCTGATCCACGCCTGATTTATTTTCACAAAGGTCAGTTTCTCTACATTTTGGGTGGACAGGCGAGTTCTCCTTGGGGTAACTATGGCCCTCGCCGCACTGAACACCCGCTCTGATGCCACACTACTGGCCAGGCAGGAAAGCTTGTCCAGGGCAATCTCGGCCAGTTGCGGCCACAAATCGAGTTTGGTTGCCCAGTAGTTCAGGAGATCTTCGATGTGGGGTGGCAGGGTTCACTCAAAGTATGCTACAAACTGCTGGTTCAGGTTGTGCTCTATGTCTAGCTGCTGCTACTGGTGAGTAGTTTCTTCAGTAGGCGGGTGAAGAAAACTGCTCATCAGCGACTCTAGACAAGTTACTGCTGATGGAGCTGGTACTGCTCCTGCCCCTCCTCCCAGCAGCCATGGCAGTGGAACGTGAGCGCATAGGGACCTGAGTGAGGATGGGTGATGGTGCACATAGGCAGCGGCCAACTAACTACATAGGATGTCTCGATAGCAGTTTAGTTTGTTCTCCTTCTCAGCGCTTGTAAAAAAAAAAAAGGCCCCTATTTTGGACCGGTAGCGAGGGTCTAACATGGTGGAGAGCCAGTAGTCAATTCGGCTGTCACTACACAATCAAGTGAGCATGCATCAGGCCATTTGTGACTCTGAGAGACTCCCTGCCTTCATCTCCACTGCATACTGCCATGGTGTGTCTGGGTCCTCTGCCTCATCTTCCTTATCACAATGTAGCTGCTCCTGCTCCTTTTCTCCTGTCACTTGTGTAGAAAAACCACTACACATTGCTTTTGCTTGAATCTCCTCCTCCTCCTGTTCAGCCCCCACAGGGCTCATGTGGCCATTAGATGTAGTCACCACATCTCTTGTCCCCTGGCCAGCCAGAATTGGCAGCATCTGTTCATCCCGTAGTCCTGGCGACTGACAAAAAAAGTGGCCTCCTCAAAGGGCCCAAGCAAATGGCAGGTGTCGCACATGAGCTGCCACTGGCTAACATCGAAGTTACACAGGGGAATACCTCTGTCCGCCTGTATCATCAAGAAATAGTTTATGGCTTTCTCTGTTCATATAGTCGGTCCAACATATGGAGGGTGGAATTCCAACGATTGGAAACGACTCATATCAGCCTATGTTGGGGGATGCCGTTCTGCCGCTGCAGCTCAAGAAGGGTGTCCTTTGCGGTGTACGAGTGGCTGAAGTGCATGCAAAGTTTCCTGGACATTTTCAGGATGTTTTGCACATGGGCAGAAGACTTCAGTAACCGCTTTACAACCAGAATGAACAAGTGCGCCATGCAGGGCACATGGCTCAGCCCTCCTTGGCGCAGTGCCCACACCATGTTCTTACCGTTGTCGATCACTATGGTTCCGATTTGAGTTGTCAAGGAGAAAGCCAGGATTTGATTTCTTGATGAACAACGCGGATCAGTTCCTCCCCTGTGTGACTCCATTCGCCCAGGCACACTAGCTGCAGAACAGCATGACACCGCCGTGCCCTGCACATGTTGTATGCTGGTGGGGCACTGTAAATTGTCCCTGCAGTGGAGGCTGAGGACATGGTGGAGGATGAGAAGGCAGAGGCGGTCATTGTCAGAGGACAAACGACGTGAGAACGTGGAGGCGGAAGCGGCATCACCTGGCAAGTTGCTGGTGTGGCTTGGTAGGAACCACATTTACCCAGTGGGCGGTAAAGGGCATAAATTGTCCTTGACCGTAGTTATAGCTACACACGTCGGCGCTGCTGTGCATTTTGGCAGACAACAAAAGGCTCAAGGACTGCTCCACCTTCTGTTCTACATATGTGTGCAGGGCTGGTACTGCCTTTTTGGCAAAGAAATTACGGCTTCAGACTTTCCACCACGTAGAAAGGGAGGGACTGTAGCACCATCAACTTGGCCAAGAGCACGTTCAGCTTCTGCGCCATTTGATGAGTGCATGCATACTGTTGTCTCTTGGCAATCGCTTCGGTGATCGATTGCTGACGGAATGATTGACGAGAAGGAGGAGCAGGAGCATCACGACCAGCAGATAATGGGAAGCACAGACAGCTGCCTTCGGCTGAGGTGGCTGAGCCTTGACTGCATGAAATTGGGTGCGTGCCACTGGGTGATGCAGCGGTTTCTGCAGCAGGCTGGACCAACACATCGGAGCCACAGTTCTCCCAGGCCACTTTATGGTGGCGCTGCATGTGTTGACGCAGGGCCCGGGCACATTTGGCTCCCGATCTCCCACTGCTGCCACCCTGCTGACTCACAGCCATGCTGCCACCGTGCTGGTTCACGTGCAAGCTGCGGATGTGTCCTCCAGATCTTGGCTGGGCAGTAGCTGCTGACTGTCCTCTAGTAGCTCGTCCTTGCTGAAAAGTGGAGACGAGCCTACAGCATATAATACTTCTCGCGCTGAGGGAACTGAAAATAACAGAGGAAGGTTCAGGACAGGTGGGGGCACAGGGCCTGCTCCCGGGCCATGCCAACTAAAGCGTCGTGTCAGAGGAACCCACAGACTCTTGGCTGGGGGCAGGGGCGTAATTAACATAGCGGCAGACCAGGCGACTGCTACGGGGCGCAGGGCAAGAGGGGCTCCAGTCATAGTTGGGAATATCTGCTCTTCTACTGGAGGTGAAAACTTGGTCAGAACTCTACCCTCTAAAGTAACAACTTATAGCAAACAAGGCAGTGGTAAAATGGCCCAAGGGTCATTGAAAAGGGTTTAGGCAGAAACCCTTCTATCCTGTGTGGGGACCTGGTTTGAGCCTTGCTATGAGGCCCTTACTTCTCTATGTACGCCACTAGATGGGGTTGTCTGATGTCACTTGCGATGAACTCGAAGACCGAGTCAACAATTCAATCACCGCTGGGTTGCTGGTTAAGACACGACCGCTAGATGACACCAGGAGCTCAGGCCACTGCCCGTTCCCTTTGAAGCGCCTGTCACCTGTCTGTCTGATATACTGTATGATAAAAAATTTTTAATGAAATTAATACCCCCAAAAAAAGGCTGTAGTGCAATGTTACTTCACTGCTGAACGGCAATTAAGACGTTTACATATTTTTTAATTTTTTTATGATTAATAAACAACCCCCCCTTCCCCCCCAAAAAATTATAATTAAAATTCACTGCAGAACAGCAATTAAGACGTATTCTTTTTCCTATTTCTAAACCCCCAAAAAAGAAATATAACAATCACAATTCACCTCAAAACGGGTGATGGGACATACGTATATTTTCTTTTTGTACACTACGTAAATTGCTGTAGTACAATGTAACTTCACTGCTGAACGGCAATTAAGATATATAGATATAGATATATATACAGTACAGACCAAAAGTTTGGACACACCTCATTCAAAGAGTTTTCTTTTATTTTCATGGCATCAAAACTATGAATTTACACGTGGAATTATATACATAACAAACAAGTGTGAAACAACTGAAAATATGTCATATTCTAGGTTCTTCAAAGTAGCCACCTTTTGCTTTGATTACTGCTTTGCACACTCTTGGCATTCTCTTGATGAGCTTCAAGAGGTAGTCCCCTGAAATGGTCTTCCAACAGTCTTGAAGGAGTTCCCAGAGATGCTTAGCACTTGTTGGCCCTTTTGCCTTCACTCTGCGGTCCAGCTCACCCCAAACCATCTCGATTGGGTTCAGGTCTGGTGACTGTGGAGACCAGGTCATCTCGCGCAGCACCCCATCACTCTCCTTCATGGTCAAATAGCCCTTACTTTCAAAGTTTTCCCAATTTTTCGGCTGACTGACTGACCTTCATTCCTTAAAGTAATGATGGCCACTCGTTTTTCTTTACTTAGCTGCTTTTTTCTTGCCATAATACAAATTCTAACAGTCTATTCAGTAGGACTATCAGCTGTGTATCCACCTGACTTCTCCTCAACGCAACTGATGGTCCCAACCCCATTTATAAGGCAAGAAATCCCACTTATTAAACCTGACAGGGCACACCTGTGAAGTGAAAACCATTTCAGGGGACTACCTCTTGAAGCTCATCAAGAGAATGCCAAGAGTGTGCAAAGCAGTGATCAAAGCAAAAGGTGGCTACTTTGAAGAACCTAGAATATTACATATTTTCAGTTGTTTCACACTTGGTTGTTATGTATATAATTCCACATGTGTTAATTCATAGTTTTGATGCCTTCAGTGTGAATCTACAATCTACTATCATGAAAATAAAGAAAACTCTTTGAATGAAAAGGTGTGTCCAAACTTTTGGTCTGTACTGTGTATGTATATATATATTTATTTATTTATTTATTTATTTATTTATGATTAATAAACTACTCCCCCCCCCCCCCCCCCCCCCCAAATAAAAATAAAAAAATCATCACAATTCACGGCAGAATGGCAATTAAGACGCATTTTTTTTTCCTATTTCTACACCCCAAAATAAGAAATATGACAATCGTAATTCACTGCAGAACGGCTAATGCAGGCATCCTCAAACTGCGGCCCTCCAGCTGTTGTAAAACTACAACTCCCACAATGCCCTGCTGTAGGCTGATACCTGTAGGCTGTTCGGGCATGCTGGGAGTTGTAGTTTTGCAACAGCTGGAGGGCCGCAGTTTGAGGATGCCTGGGCTAATGGGACGTTCGTATCTGTTCTATTAAAACACCACGTAAATGGCTGTAGTACAATGTAACTTCACCGCTGAATGCCATTTTTTTTTCCTATTAATACTACCCCCCCCCCCCCAAAAAAAGTAAAACAATGTCAAATCAAAGCAGAACGGCTAATGGGACGTACATATATATCCTGTTAATACACCCCGTAAATGACACTAGTACAATGTAACTTCACCACTGATCAGCAATTATGACATATATTTTACCCCCTGTTTTTCTTTCTTAATAACCCCCCCAAAAAAAACTTAAAACAATGTAAAATAAGGGGGGGCCTAGGAGAAAGGAAAAACGTGGTCTTTCCAGTACCAGATAGTGTCCAGAAGTTGATACGTTCTGAGTGGGAGAAACCAGACAAAGGATCCTTTATTCCAAGGGGGATTAAAAGGCGTTAGCCGTTTAGCCCAGATGACTGCACTGACTGGGAAACCATCCCTAAAGTAGACGCACCAGTAGGTAAGGTGGCTAAACATACAGCTCTACCCTTTGAGGATTCAGCACAACTAAAAGATCCGCTAGATAGGAAAGCAGAAAGTCTTTTAAGAAAGACCTGGGAGACAACAGCGGCCCTTCTCAAACCAGGAGTAGCTTCAACTTGCGTAGCGAGAACATTAAACTTATGGCTAGAGCAACTAGAAATCCACCTAGTCAATAAAACGCCACGCGACCAGATATTGGAGAGCTTGCCCTTACTGAAGATGGCAACCTCTTTTTTTAGCAGACGTAGCAGCAGAGTCTGTCAAACTGTCCACCCGGACAGCCGTTTTATCCAACACTGCGAGACGGGCTTTATGGCTTAAAGCTTGGTCTGGAGACATTACTTCCAAAAATAAACTAATCGCGCTCCCCTTCCATGGTCAATACGTCTTTGGAGCGGACCTTGACAAAATCTTAGAGAATGCTACTAATACAAAAAGGGCATTCCCAGAAGAAAGATACAAACAAAAAAGGCAGTTTTTTCGTGACCGACACTATCAACCCGAAAATAAGAAAGATAAAGGGAAGTCCGGAAGGTGGAGCTATGCAAAGGGAGGCAGGGGAAGAAATTTCCTTTTCAACCCGAATCGAGCAGATTCCTCCTCCACCAATACCAAACAATGACTCCATACCAGTAGAGGGAAGGCTCAGCTCGTTTAAAAAATCTTGGGAGCTCATAACAAACAATTTGTGGATATTAAACATTGTAGAAGAGGGTTACAGAATAGAGCTACTCTCTCCCCCTCCACAAAAATTTGTTATTACTACCCTTCCTACATGTCAAATTGGTACCTTTAAAAAACGACATCAAAGATTTGTTAAGCTTGGCCGCAATAGAACCTGTCCCAGAAGACCAGATAGGACTAGGATTCTATTTCCGTCTCTTTATTATAAAAAAAAAAAACGAACGGGAAATCAAGAGTGATAATAAACTTAAAATACCTAAACAGATTCGTCAAGTACCAAAAATTCTAAATGGAAACTCTAAAGTCGGCAGTAAAGCTTATAAAAAAGGATGCAGTAATGGCCACAATAGACTTAAGGGATGCATATTATCATGTCCCGATACACAGGTCATTAAGAAAATTCCTGAGGTTTGCAATAGAGTTAAAGGGACACATTCAACATTTTCAATTCAAGTGTCTCCCCTTTGGGATCTCCTCAGCTCCAAGAACCTTTACAAAGGTAATGGCGGAAGCCATAGCAAGTCTAAGAGAAAAATCTATCTGCGTGATCCCTTATCTGGACGACCTGTTAGTAGTTGCAGACAACAAAGCTATTCTAGAAGTCCACCTCCGGATAGTTTTGAACCATCTCCAGGGCCTAGGTTGGATAATTAACTGGGAAACGTCAGATTTAATCCCGAACAGGCAAAAGATATTCCTAGGCATAACTCTAAATACAGTCTCCCAAAAATCCTTTCTTCCGCCTCAAAAAGTAAAGAAACTTCAAACAACGCTGAGGAACTTCAAGAAAGAAAAATTCTGTTCCATCCAACAGGCAATGAAAGTGTTGGGAAGCCTTTCCGCATGTATCCCAGCAGTGGCCTGGGCACAATTTCACCTAAAACCACTTCAAAAATTCATTTTAAGCAAGTGGAACAGATCCCAAACGACTCTAGAAAAACAAATATTTTGGATAATAAATTGGATATTTTGGGCCCAAGAACTACCCGTAGTAATTACAACGGACGCGAGCCTCCAGGGTTGGGGAGCATTAGTCCAAGGGAACTCCTACCAGGGAAAATGGCCAAATTACGTAAAACATCAATCCTCAAACTTCAGGGAACTAAGGGCAATTTGGGAGGCATTGAAACACACGAGTCTGATATCAGTAGGACGTCACGTCCTAGTGTATTCAGACAATGCAACAGAAGTGGCCTTCATCCAACACCAGGGAGGCACAAGACACCATCTACTACAGGGCCTATAAAACAAAATTTTCTCCTGGGCAGAGGAAAACATACAGTCACTATCAGCAGTCCACCTGAAAGGATCTCTAAATGTGCAGGCCGACTACCTGAGTCGCCACACGTTAGACCCGGGAGAATGGAAGTTATCCCCGGATGCTTTCCAACTAATCACAAGGAAATGGGGCAGACCGACAGTAGACCTATTTGCGTCCAGAAAAAAATCACCAGTTGAGTCAATTCTTCTCCCTCAACCCAAGGGATCATCCTCTGGCAGTGGATGCCTTCAACCAAAATTGGATGACGAATCTAGTCTACGCATTCCCTCCGTTTCCACTGATCCCCAGAGTTCTCCAGAAATTTCAGAAAGAAAGCTGTACGTTAATTCTCATAACTCCCCTTTGGCCCAAGAGGAGTTGGTTTGCGCTGTTAAAAGCCCTCAGCATAGAAGCCCCTCTCCTTCTACCTCTGAGGCCAGACCTTCTAAGTCAGGGACCTATTACTCACCCAGAGCTACGGATTTTAAAGTTATCAGCCTGGATTCTGAAGAATCCAATTTGTTGAACCTAGGATTATCCAGGTTTACTCCTAAGCAGGAAACAAAGCACGAACAATAAATATTTGAAAATATGGGGAAAATTCGCTGAATGGTCAGGAAAATCCTTTGACCGGTTCAAGGCCAATATCCCACTAATCTTGGAATTTCTTCAGGAAGGCTTAGATTTAGGACTATCCCCTAATACCCTTAGGGTACAAGTATCGGCGCTAGGAGCCATATATAACACCAGGCTCACAGAACATCCCTGGGTAACTAGATTTCTCAAGGCAGCGGATAGGATCAGACCTACGATCAAAAACATGGTAGCTCCTTGGAATCTCAATATGGTGCTGGCCGGCCTTACTTCTGGTCCATTTGAGCCTATAGACGCAATCCCCATCAAATGGCTTACCATCAAAACTATCTTCTTAGTGGCAATAACATCGGCCAGAAGAGTCTGTGAGCTGCAGGCCTTGTCCATTCAAGAACTGTTTTTCTCTGTATTCCATGACAAACTAGTACTTAAATTAGATCCTACGTTTCTCCCAAAGGTGGTCTCTACCTTCCATAGGTCACAGGACATTGTACTTCCCTCATTTTGCAACAATCCAAAAAATTAACAAAAAATCTCCTACCACACATTAGACGTTATTTGGAAGCAACCAGACAATGGAGATTAGACAAAAATCTTTTCGTCCAGTTCTCAGGTCCCAATAAGGGGAAAAAAGCAGCAAAAAGCTCCATCTCCAGATAAGATTAGCTATCTCTGAAGCATATAAAGTCAAAGGGAAAGAAGCCCCTGCTTCCCTGAAGGCACATTCCACAAGGGGCATGGCCACCTCCTGGGCGGAAAAAGCTTCAGCCTCTTTACAGCAAATTTGCAGAACAGCAACTTGGAAAAGAATTCATACCTTTACCAAGCATTACAGATTAGATATCCTTTCCAATGACGACTTAAGGTTTGGCTTTCTGCAGTTGTCCCCCCCCCTAATAATTTTCTTTGATATTTACTCAGGATATGGTGTCATGGAGACGACTGGGGAAAAGAGTATTACACTCACCGGTAATCCGGTTTCCTGGAAGTCTCCATGACACCACATACATCCCACCCTTTAGATACTTAATTCAGTGGGGGGGGGGGGGGGGGGGTTCTGTTATCCTTTCATCCCGGGCTTCTTCGTTAAAATACACTGGCGATGGAGGGAGGGGGTGGGGTTTTTAACCTCTATTTTTTTTCCTGTCCAATCAGAAGGAAGTCAATCTCAGGATATGGTGTCATGGAGACTTCCAGGAAACCGGATTACCGGTGAGTGTAATACTCTTTTCTTAGCACAATGAACTCTTTTCTAGCACTGTCCCTAGCATCTGCTGACGTCTCTGCCTGCACTAAGCACACTGGAAAATGGCAGAATCTAAAATGGCTGAGGCTATTTATAGGGCTGTGACATCACAGGGGCTGGCTGGCTGCTGATTGGCTGCATGCATGGCATTGTGGCTGATCCCTCATTCCCAGAATTCTTTGCTCCATGTCCTAACATGTGTAGCAGCCATTTTAGGAAAAAATGTGATTCGTTAACACAAAGCTTGAGGAAATTCGGATTCTGTGCGAATCAAATTTTTCCTGAAATTCGGTTGGATTTCCACTTCGTCAACTTCGATCCGCTCATCTCTAGTATTGAATCAGATTTTGTTTTCTAAAATGGCTGCTGCACATGTCAAAGATAAAGTAAGAACCCCAGGAAAGAGGGATCACCCTTAACCCCTTAGGGACCGGGCTAATTTTCACCTTAAGGACCAGGCCATTTTTTGCAAATCTGACCAGTGTCAATTTAAGTGGTGATAACTTTAAAACGCTTTGACTTATCCAGGCCATTCTGAGACAGTTTTTTCATCACATATTGTACTTCATGACACTGGTAAAATGAAGTAAAAAATAATCATTTTTATTTATAAAATAATACCAAATTTACCAAAAATTTGTAAAAAATTTAAAATTTCCAAGTTTCAATTTCTCTACTTCTATAATACATAGTAATACCTACAAAAATAGTTATTACTTTACATTCCCCATATGTCTAGTTCATGTTTGGATCATTTTGGGAATTACATTTTATTTTTTGGGAATGTTACAAGGCTTAGAAGTTTAGAAGCAAATCTTGGAATTTTTCTGAAATTTTCAAAAACCCACTTTTCAAGGACCAGTTCAGGTCTGAAGTCACTTTGTGAGGCTTACATAATGGAAACCACCTAAAAATGACCCCACTCTAGAAACTACACCCCTCAAGGTATTCAAAACTGATTTTACAAACTTTATTAACCCTTTAGGTGTTCCACAAGAATTAATGGAAATAGAGATACAATTTAAAAATTTCACTTTTTTGGCAGATTTTCCATATTAATAATTTTTTTCCAGTTACAAAGCAAGGGTTAACAGCCAAACAGAACTCAATATTTATGGCTCTGATTCTGTAGTTTACAGAAACACCCCATATGTGGTCGTAAACTGCTGTACGAGCACACAGCAGGGCTCAGAAGGAAAGGAATGCTGTATGTTTTTTGGAAGGCAGATTTTGCTGGACTGTTATATTGACACCATGTCCCATTTAAAGCCCCCCTGATGCACCCCTAGAGTAGAAACTCCAAAAAAGTGACCCCATTTTAGAAACTACGGGATAGGGTGTCAGTTTTGTTGGTACTATTTTAAGGTACATATGATTTTTGGTTGCTCTATATTACACTTTTTGTGAGGCAAGGTAACAAGAAATAGCTGTTTTGGCACCGTTTTTATTTTTTGTTATTTACAACATTCATCGGACAGGTTAGATCATGGGGTATTTTTATAGACCAGGTTGTCACGGACGCAGCGATACCTAATATGTATACTTTTTTTTATTTATGTAAGTTTTACACATTGATTTAATTTTTGAAACCCAAAAAATCATGTTTTAGTGATTCCTTAGTCTGCGAGCCATAGTTTTTTCAGTTTTTGGGCGATTATCTTGGGTAGGGTATGATTTATGAGATGACTGTTTGATTGGCACTATTTTGGGGTGCATGTGACTTTTTGATCGCTTCCTATTACACTTTTTGTGATGTAAGGTGACAAAAAATTGCTTTTTTTACACCGTTTTTATTTATATTTTTTTACGGTATTTACCTGAGGGGTTAGGTCATGTGATATTTTTATAGAGCCGGTCGATACGGACACGGCGATACCTAATATGTATACTTTTTATTTATTTATGTAAGTTTTACACAATAAGAGCTTTTTTAAAACAAAAAAAATTATGTTTTAGTGTCTCCATATTCTGAGCCATATTTTTTTTTATTTTTTGGGCGATTGTCTCAGGTAGGGGCTCATTTTGATGCGGGATAAGGTGACTGTTAGATTGGTACTATTTTGGTGGGCATATGCCTTTTTGATCGCTTGCATTTTTACTTTTTGTGATGTAAGGTGACAAAAAATTTTTTTATTTAGCATAGTTTTTATTTTTTACGGTGTTCATCTGAGGGGTTAGGTCATGTGATATGTTTATAGAGCCGGTCGATACGGACACGGCAATACCTAATATGTCTACTTCTTTTTTTCCCCCTATTCTTTACCAATTTTTTATAACTTTATTTGGGGAAAATGAAGTTTTTGTTTATTTTTACTTGAAACTTAAAATTTTGGGGCGGGAAAACTTTATTTTTTCAACTTAGTTTTACTTTATTTTTTGTCCCACTTTGGGACTTCAACTTTTGGGGGTCTAATCCTTTACAATGCATTCCAATACCATTGGCTGTATGAGTAATACATACAGGGGTCCCAGTTGCGACCGAGCCCGCAGTTGCGACTGAGCCCGGCACACCAGGGGGCCCGCCTGTGGACCCCTGGCCCTGCCCTGCCCTGAAGTAGTGCTGTAGTGCCCGCCGCCCGCCTCTTTAATATACTTACCCTCCCCGGCCAGCGCTTCACTGTCCTGAGCGCGTACAGTGCAGCACCGGCTGGGAAGACAGAGGAGCGTGACTTCTGCCGGAGGCCCGAAAAGGAAAAGTAGCCGTGGCGCAGAACAGGTAAGTATTGGGGGCCTGGGGATCACTCTGTGGGCTGACTCTGTGGGCTGCCGCCGCTGATTGATCTGAGCCGATGGGGGCTGAGTGGGGGCTGACTGGGAGACCTGGGTCTTTGGGCTGATCTGAGTTCTGATGGGAGCTGAGTGGGGGTCTGATGGTGATGGGGGTCTTTGGGCTGATCTGAGCTATGATGGGGGCTGAGTGGGGGTCTTTGGGCTGATCTGAGGTCTGATGGGGGCTTAGTGGGGGTCTGATGGTGATGGGGGTCTTTGGGCTGATCTGAAGTCTGATGGGGGCTGAGTGGGGGTCTTTGGGTTGATCTGAGGTCTGATGGGGGCTGAGTGGGGGTCTTTGGGATGATCTGAAGTCTGATGGGGGCTGAGTTGGCTGATATGAGTGGCAGGGAGACTCACTGAGGCCAGCAGCAGACATTTTAGTCAGATTACAGCCACTTTGCAGCTTTGGCTCTAATCTGACTGAAATGGCTGCTGCTGACCTCAGTCTCTCTGCCACTGCTGCTTTTAGGGTGGCCAGACGTCCGGTTTTTAGACTCATGGTCCGGCGCAAGGCCAGGACGAATGGCCAGAAATCCCCCTTTTTTGTTGTTATGGATGATGGGACGGTTGGTCCAGCTCTGGCATGGTCACTTTAAGTACCAATGGCAGGGGGCAGGGCCTGGCAGCATGTCCGGATCACACTGCGGGAACACGTGACGTCACAAAGTTATCAGCGCTGCAGGTCCGGCAGGAAGTTGGGAACAGAGGAGCGCGGGAGCCACTGCTAGACTGCCCACTTGCCCAGTAGTCTGTCACTCACCCCACCTTGCCTCGTTCTCTCTCTCTGCCAGACATTTCTGCCAGCCTGAGCCAGGCCCAGGAGCAGCACTCATTCAGCCAGCCAGAGCCCACACTGAGCCCAGCCAGCCTTCAGCATTCAGCCTTGCCAGTTGCCACTGACTTTCAGCAGGTCGATTCAGCAGCTTTCAGCCTGAGCCAGTCCAGCAGGTAATAGTTACTATCTGGCCTTGGTATGTTCTGTATATTATTATATGTGAGCTGGCCTGGTATAAGTTATACACCTTCTGGTATATTAAGATATATAACTTATACCAGCTGTACATATGCACTCACCTAAAGAATTATTAGGAACACCTGTTCTATTTCTCATTAATGCAATTATCTAGTCAACCAATCACATGGCAGTTGCTTCAATGCATTTAGGGGGGTGGTCCTGGTCAAGACAATCTCCTGAACTCCAAACTGAATGTCAGAATGGGAAAGAAAGGTGATTTAAGCAATTTTGAGCGTGGCATGGTTGTTGGTGCCAGACGGGCCGGTCTGAGTATTTCAAAATCTGCTCAGTTACTGGGATTTTCACGCACAACCAATTCTAGGGTTTACAAAGAATGGTGTGAAAAGGGAAAAACATCCAGTATGCGGCGGTCCTGTGGACAAAAATGCCTTGTGGATGCTAGAGAGACTGATTCAAGCTGATAGAAGAGCAACGTTGACTGAAATAACCGAGGTATGCAGCAAAGCATTTGTGAAGCCACAACACGCACAACCTTGAGGCGGATGGGCTACAACAGCAAAAGACCCCACCGGGTACCACTCATCTCCATTACGAATAGGAAAAAGAGGCTACAATTTGCACAAGCTCACCAAAATTGGACTGTTGAAGACTGGAAAAATGTTGCCTGGTCTGATGAGTCTCGATTTCTGTTGAGACATTCAAATGGTAGAGTCCGAATTTGGCGTAAACAGAATGAGAACATGTACCCATCCTCTGATGGCTACTTCCAGCAGGATAATGCACCATGTCACAAAGCTCGAATCATTTCAAATTGGTTTCTTGAACATGACAATGAGTTCACTGTACTAAAATGGCCCCCACAGTCACCAGATCTCAACCCAATAGAGCATCTTTGGGATGTGGGGGAACGGGAGCTTCGTGCCCTGGATGTGCATCCCTCAAATCTCCATCAACTGCAAGATCCTATCCTATCAATATGGGCCAACATTTCTTAAGAATGCTATCGGCACCTTGTTGAATCAATGCCACGTAGAATTAAGGCAGTTCTGAAGGCAAAAGGGGGTCCAACACCGTATTAGTATGGTGTTCCTAATAATTCTTTAGGTGAGTGTATATAATCATATAAGGAGATAGCAGGTTATACCAACATGCTCCATATCCCTATATACAAGAAGATGTATAACTTATACCAGCTGTACATACATAATTATTTACAGGAGATACCCAGGTTATACGTTCAGCGTGGTCCACTATATCACTATATACAAGAAAATGTTATGCCGTATATCATCCTCTTGTATATAGTGATATACAGTCATACGCGCGTGGTGACGGGGAGGGGGCCCCATGGATCAGTTTCGCACGGGCCCCCATGGATTGTGTGTACGCCACTGGCCGTGCAGCCAGCCAATCAGCAAATAGCCAGCCCCTGTGATGTCGCAGCCCTATAAAAAGTCTACTCCTGTCCAGTCCTTTCGTACATAATACCATTAATCCTTGAATCTGTTATTGGGGTGAAATTGCGGTTTGATACTACAGATTCCAGGGTGTTCATGTTCTTTCTCACATTCAATCCTGTAATCCCTAATTGTGTAATTGGGGTGAAACTGCAACCTGATTTTAGGGTGCTCACGTTTTTATATATAAGTGCATCCATTCATCCTTGATTCTGAGGTGAAAATGTTTACTTTTTTTTATACATAAGTAAATCCGTTAATCCTTAATCGTCTAATTGGGGGGAAATTGGGGTCTGATACTACAAATTTTGGGGTGTTTACCTTCTTTCATATATAAGTACATCCATTCATCCTTGTTTCGGGGGTTAATTGTGCCCCGACACTACTGCTATTTTACACTGTTATTCTTACAGTACAGTACGTCTGACAGACAGGGGCCAGGCCCTTCTAAGGAAACAGACAGTGTCCAAAATGTTTCTGGAGCTGGCAACAGTAGCAGCAGAAGAAGGGGGGGTGGCATGAGTCACAGCGACAGGCCAGAGCTGCCAGTGTCATCTAGTGGTCGTGTTTTGACCAGCAACCCAATTGTCCTTGAATGGTTGACTCAGTCTTCAACATCATCTCAAGTGACATCAGACAGCCCGAGCCAGAAGTCAGTGGGTTCCTCTGACACCACGTTTAGTTGGCATGGCCCAGGAACAAGCTCTGTGCCCCCACCTGTACTGAACCTGTCTCTTTCGTTTTCTGTTCCTTCTGCTCGGGAAGTATTGTGTGCCCTGAGCTCTGCTCCGCTTTTCAGTGAGGATGAGCTTGTTGCGGACATTCAGCATCTACTGCCCAGCCAAGATGTGGAGGACAGATTTGCTGCTTCCTCTGGTAGTAGTAATAATGCTGAGTCGCATGGGAGCAGGTGTTTCAAGTAGTTAGGCACGCGACCCTGAGACTGATGCTGGTGACATCAGTGACGTGCAGACAGCAGTGGATGTTGTAGCTGATCACACGTGGGAGCCGGGTGGAGGGGGCTTCATCATCATCATTATTATTAGGTGATAAGGGTGGCAGCATGCGCGTGAGGCAGCGGCTTAGCCAGCAGGATGGTAGTGTGGCCGAGGGTCAGCAGGGTGGCAGCAGTGTGAGGTCTGGAGCCACATGTGCCCAGGGGGACCATCTGCTACTCAGGAGCCTACCTGTCCAAAAAGGGTGGGTGCCGGTGTGGGAATTTTTTCATCAAGTCGCTGGAGGACGTCAGTGTGACCATTTGAAGAATCTGTTGGCAGAGGGTGAAGTGTGGCCAGAATGCCAAATTTGGCACCACGGCCCTGCGTCAACACATGCAGTGTCACCATAAAGTGGCCTAGGAAAACTGTGGCTCTAATGCAGTGGTAGAGCTTGGTGCAGCAACCGCTGCATCTCCCAGAGGCACGCACCCCTTCTCCAGCAGTTAAGGCTCCACCACCACAGCAGAAGGGAGCTGTGTTTCCTTCCCATCATCTACTGGTCCTGATGCTTCGGCTCCTCCTACTCCTCGACGCGCCTTTTGCCAGCAATTGATCACCAAGGCGATTGCAAAAAGTCAACAGTATGCGTGCACTCATCCAACGGCGCAGAAGCTGAACGTGCTCCTGGACAAGTTTCACAGAACTGATGGCTTGTGCCAAGCCAAGGAATAGAGTCCCAAGCCGTTCTTTAAAAAGGCTGTACCAGCCTTGCACACGTATGTTAACCAGAAGGTATGCCAGTCCTTGAGCCTGTCTGTGTCTGCAGCGCCAAAGTTCAAAGCAGCGCCAACTTGTGGAGCTGTAACTACAGTCAAGGACAATAGATGTCCTTTACGGCCCACTGGGTAACTGTGTTTTTAGCTACACGAACAACTTGGCCAGGTGACAGCACTGCCGCCTCCGCGTTCTCAAGCTGTGAGTCCTGCGCCAATGTCCTCCTCATCCTCAAACTTGTCCTCAGCCTCCACTGCAGGCACAATTTGGAGTGCTCCTCCAGCATTCCACCTATGCAGAGCACAGCGGTGTCACGCCGTTCTGCACCTGGTTTGCCTGGGCCAATGGAGTCACACCGGGGAGGAACTGCTCCGCGTCCTTTGAGGAAATTAAATCCTGGCTGTGTTCTCGCCAACTTAAAATCTGAACCATGGTCACAGACAACGGGAAAATCATTTTCCCATTGATCCATCGCCCTGCATTGCACCCATCTTAAAGAGGACCTTTCACTACTCTACAAACTAAAAACTAACTATATCAGTGGGCAGAGTGGCGCCCAGGGGTCCCCCTACACTTACTAGTATGTCTGGGCGCCGCTCCGTTCGCCCGGTATAGGCTCCGGTGTCTGCGCTCCCTCTGTTGTACTGGAGTGATTTATTGTATGAGGCGTGTCCCTTGCTGCAGCGCTGGCCAATCGCAGCGCACAGCTCATAGCCTGGCTATGAGCTGTGCGCTGCGATTGGCCAGCGCTGCAGCAAGGGACACGCCTCATACAAGAAATCACTCCAGTACAACAGAGGGAGCGCAGACACCGGAGCCTATACCGGGCGAACGGAGAGGCGCCCAGACATACTAGTAAGTGCAGGGGGACCCCTGGGCGCCGCTCTGCCCACTGATATAGTTAGTTTTTAGTTTGTAGAGTAGTGAAAGGTCCTCTTTAAGGCTACTTTCACACTACCGTTCAGAGCGGGTCCGTCTGATGTCTGCTCAGACGGATCCGCTCCTATAATGCAGACGTTTGGATCCGTTCAGAACGGATCCGTCTGCATTATAGTTTAAAAAAAATTCTAAGTGTGAAAGTAGCTTCAGACGAATCCGTTCAGACTTTACATTGAAAGTCAATGGGGGACGGATCCGTTTGAAGATTGAGCCATATTGTGTCATCTTCAAACGGATCCGTCCCCATTGACTTACATTGTAAGTCTGGACGGATCCGCTTGCCTCCGCACGGCCAGGCGGACACCAGAACGCTGCAAGCAGCGTTCAGGTGTCCGCTTGCTGAGCGGAGCGGAGGCTGAGCGCTGCCAGACTGATGCAATTCTGAGCGGATCCGCGTCCACTCAGAATGCATTAGGGCAGTACGGATGCGTTCGGGGCCGCTTGTGAGCCCCTTCAAACGGAGCTCACAAGCGGACACCCGAACGCTAGTGTGAAAGTAGCCTTAATCTGTTTGTAAAGCAGTTCCTGAAGTCTTCCACCCAACTGCAAGACATCCTGAAAATGGTCAGGAAACTGCATGCACTTCAGCCACTCTTGCACTGCAAAAAACGCCCTCCTTGAGCTGCAAAGGCAGAATAGCATTCCACAACATCGCCTAATATGCAACATTTCCACCTGTTGGAACTCCACCCTCCACATGTTGGACCAACTATATAAGCAGAAGAAGGCTGTAAATAGTGATGAACGAACATCGGCCGGGACGATTCGCGAACGCGATCAAATGTTCGCTGCCGGTCCCATTCACATTAATGGCAGGCGAAAACCTTCAGGTCATATTTGCAGCCACCAAATATTTACTAGAAGTGCACAAATAGTCCCACAACATGGACAGTGACATACTAGAGGGGCAGTGGCGTAGCTAGAAATGACTGGGCCCCACAGCATATTTTTGAATGGGGCCCCCCTCCCCCAGTAATTTTTTCGCAACCCCTTCATTTCATGCCGCCCCCATTCCTGTGGCTAGTAAAGATCACTCTCTCAGACCAGGCCCGGCAGCTGTTCCATCCGTTTTCTACACTGTCTATACTGCCACTGTATATTATTTCATTGTGTAATACTGTTGAGGGGGCCCTGACAAAATCTTTTATTCCTCCTCCTCCTGGATGGGCCACTTCGGGGTCAGGGCCCCAAAGCAGCCGCTTCCCCTATAGTTACGCCCCTGTAGAGGGGGATCAATGACAAAAATTCCCACAAAAAATATGTATTTTAATCATGGGCCGTTTTTATGCGTCTTAAAGGGAAATTCTCAAAAATGTGTCCTGCTGGAGCCTAGAAAAAATTTACGGGAGTACGGACCCTAAAAATTAGGCATTCAACTGACATAAAAGAAATTATGATTATGTGGCTCGAGGTACATTATGCGGTCACTGAATAACAATTTTACTGTAGCCCACTGGAGTACAGGCCCCAAACATTAGGCATTCACTGTACAGAAAAGAAGAAGTGATTATGTGGCTGGAGGTATATTAGACAGTCATTGGATAACAATTTTACTGCAGGCCAGTGGAGTACAGGCCCTAAACATTAGGCATTCACCGTATAGAAAATAACAAGTGATTATGTGTCTGGAGGTACATTAGGCGGTCACCGTATAACAATTTTACTGTTGGCCAGTTAGATTACAGGCCCAAAAAATTATGCATTCACCGGACAGAAAAGATCAAGTTGTTATGTGGCTGGAGGTATATTAGGCGGTCATTCGATTACAATTTTACTGCAGGCCAGTGGAGTACAGGCCCCAAACATTAGGCATTCACCGGACAGAAAAGGCCTTTTATGCCTCTGTATTTACATAAGACAGGGACCATTCTTTGTTCTGTGTTGTGGCGGATATGTGTGGGCTGGCATGAGGAAATTCAATTAAATGTGGTCGTCACAGGTGTTGAATTCCTCTGAGATCCATGCCTCATTCATTTTTAGAAATGTGAGGTAGTCCACACTGTCGTGAACTAGGCGAGTGCGCTTATCGGTCACGATCCCCCTGCTGCTCTGAACGTCCTTTCGGACAGGACACTCGACGAGGGCCAAGCCAAAAGTTCTATTGCAGTGGAAAAGGAGGAGTCAGCCGAGGAGGAGACAGAGGATGGAGTAGGAGAAGAAGAGGCAGGCCTTTATGCAATCCGTGGTGGTAACACCAAATCCACACGGGTAGCATGCTTGACAGCCGTCAGAAGGTTCACTCAGTGTGCAGTAAAAGTTATGTACCTTCCCTGCCTGTGTTTGCTAGACCATGTGTCTGTGGTTTGATGTAACTTGGCACCGACACTGTGTGCCAGAGATACATTAACTTGCTGCTGGACGTGGCCATATAGCTCTGGAGTGCCCTTCTGGGAGAAATATTTCCTTCCGGGGACCTTCCATTGCGGTGTGCTAATGGCCACATATTTTCTAAAGGCTCTGCGTCCACCAGTTTATATGGCAGTAGTTGGCGGGCTAGCAGTTCCGACAAGCCAGCGGTCAGCCTTTTGGCAAGAGGGTTATCCGGCGTCATCAACTTTTTACATTCGAACATTTGAGCCATGGAAGCCTGCCTTTTGCCAGATGAATGTGATGACGGCACGGTGTAAGGTGGAGTGGAGGACAAATGGGAGGAGAAGGAGAAGAGGCAGGACGTGGAACGCTGGGAGTGTGGCTTTGTGGGTTCTGACGTTGTTGCTCCCACTGGGCTTGGTGATGGGAGGCCAGGTGCCTTCTCAAGGCGGTCGTCCCTAAGTGAGGGTTGGGCTTACCACGACTTTTGCGTCGACAGCACAGGTTGCAGATGGCAAAACTATTGTCAGCAGGTGACACGTTAAAAAAAGCCCACACTGCGGAGCCATGTGCCGGCGTCCTGGGAGCGCCAGATGTGACTGTGCATGGTGAATGGCAAGCTCCAGATACATTTGCAGTCTTCTTTTTGCCTCCTGTGCACTGCGAGTTCTGGCTGCTTCTCCTCCTTTTACCCCCTATCTGCTGCTCTGTCTCTCCCTCTGAACTCCCCTCCTCTTGCTCTCCTGTAGGCACCCACATGACATCCATCGACATGTCATAATCGTCACCTTTACCACCACTGACATTAGAGATCTCGGAGTAGGCAGCAACAACGGTGACCTCCGTCCTTGGGTTGATCTGGGTACTGTCATCAGACCACTGGGTGGGAGCCGTTGCCACCTCCTCTTCCTGATCCGATGCTAAGAATGGCTGTGCATCGGTAAGGTCTGGGAATGGATGGGAAAATAATTTGAGTGGAGGAGCTATGGTGGTGGTGGTGTCTTTGGTGGTGCACACAGCAGAGAGTGAGGAGGGTACAGATACAAAGGAAACGGAGGGTGCAGAAGCAGAAAGCTGAGTGAGCAACTCAACCAACTCTGGTGCGTCCGTTGACGTAATCGCACGCACCTTCTCCAACTTCCCACTTAGGCTTTGGCCTTGTGCACCTGCCCAACCCCTACCACCCCTGCGGAATGACCTGCCTCTTCCTCTGCCTGTCATTTTAAAAATGACCTGTGACAAAGTCCCTATAAAAGAGCAGTATTCGTGAAATCAGGTATATTGCAGGCCTCAATCAATATTTGGTGAAAGCCGGTATATCAATCCCCTCTATCAGTATTTTGTGGAAACAGGTATATAGAACCCCTTAAAGAGGACCTTTCACTAGTTTAAAAACTAACTATATCAGTGGGCAGAGCAGCGCCCAGGGGTCCCCCTGCACTTACTAGTATGGACTCCCAGGCTATGAGCTGTGCGCTATGATTGGCCAGCGCTGCAGCAAGGGACAACCCTAATACAAAAACTCCGCCCAGTACAACAGAGGAAGCTGCAGACACCGGAGCCTATACCGGGCGAACGGAGCGGCTCCCAGACATACTAGTAAGTGCAGGGGGACCCCTGGGCGCCGCTCTGCCCACTGATATAGTTAGTTTTTAGTTTTTAAACTAGTTAAAGGTCCTCTTTAATGAATATTTGCTGGAAGCTGGTGTATTAACCCCCTTAATCAATATTTGGTGGAAGCTGGTGTATTGCAGGCCTCAATCAATATTTGGTGGAAGCCGGTATATCAATCCCCTCTATCAGTATTTTGTGGAAACAGGTATATAGAACCCCTTAATGAATATTTGCTGGAAGGTGGTAAATCAAACCCCTTAATTAATATTTGGTGGTAGCCGGTGTATCGCAGGCCTCAATCAATATTTGGTGGAAGCTGGTGTATCACACCCCTCAATCACTATTTTGTGGAAGCAGGTATATCAAACCTCTTAATCAGTATTTTGTGGAAGCAAGTATATCGCACCCCTTAATCAGTTTTTTTGGGGGCAACAGGTATATCACACCAGTTGCAATTAGTTATTCCAATAGCGTTTGTCCCTCTATCTAGCTGCGATATCTCAGCATAACCGCACACAACTGCTGCACAATACAAATGCACTATAATATACTTTCTATATTAGAATGTATATTATAGGTATATCACACCCCTCAATCATTTTTTTAGGGGGAGGGGCAACAGGTATACCACACCAGTTGCAATTAGTTATTCCAATAGCGTTTGTCCCTCTATCTACAGTAGCTGCAGTATCGCAGCAGAACCTCACACAACTGCTGCTCAATACAAATGCACTATTATAATATACTTTCTAACATAGAAAGTATATAAGTATATCACACCCCTCAGTATGTCACACCTATCGATAGCACACCTATACCAGTCCTTAAAAATAATTTTGTGGCCCTATTAGCTACCTTTTGGTGTCCCTAACAGTCTGTCCCTGCTCCACACAGCAATCTCTCCCTACACTGGCAAAAAACTGAATGTAAAATGGCTGCCAGATCGGGTTTATTTATAGGGTAGGGGGTGTGTCCATGTGCTGAAACGTTTCAATTGGCTGTCCTGTCCCACCTGGTGGATGTGTCATGGGTCAAAGTTCAGCGCTATGCAAAAAAATATGGCGCGTGCGAATATCGCCATATGTTCGCATGTAAAGCGAATCGCGAACGAGCAAAGTTCGCTGCGAAACGACCCCCGGGTGAACCACATAGCCATCTATAGCTGTAAACGATTTCTTGATGATACGTGTGAACAGAAGCACTCCCCTGTGTAACTTCAACGTTAGCCAGTGGCAGCTCATGCGTGACACCTGCCGTTTGCTCTGGCAAACTACTATCGAGACATGCTATGTAGTGAGTTGGCCACTATCTATGTGCGCCATCGCCCATCCTCACAAAGGTCTAACCGGGCGGCCCTCTGCGCTCACGCTCCACTGTCATGACTGCTGGAGGGAGGTGGGGTGGCAGGAGCAGCACTAGCTCTATCAGTAGCAAATTAAGTCTGGAGTCTCTAATGAGCACTTTTCTTTACCCGCCTACTGAAGAAACCAGCAGCAGGACATGGAGCAGAAACTGACCGTAAACACACCAGCAAGCGGGCAACATCCTGGTTCCAGACCAACAAGATTGATGTTATGAAGTTGGAAAAGTTATATTTCATTCATGTTTTCATTTGGAATTAAATGTGCAGTGGTCTGTGCCTTTGTGTATATGGACATGCATGCTATTATGAAGAATGAGCTTTTCCCCCTCCCCCACGACAGCACCATAGAGAGAGGGATCCACCCCCAGGGACAGGAAACCTACAGAAATAAAAGGGTGGAGCCTCTCTACCCATTCAGTGATTTCCAGTCCCTGGAGCGGGAGACCTACAGTTTTTTCCCTTTAGGTCTTACCGTCTGTCTTTTTTATTCCTAGGGGAACCCTAGAGGGCTGACGGTTGTTGCCGGGGTCCATCGCGCTGCTGGGCAGGCTGACAGGACCCTAGGATATGGAGGTGCTCCAGGGGCCCTCCGTACCTTGCGGCAAGCACGCGGGTTACCTCTCATGGAGAGCTCTGCCCCGGGGAAAGCGCCAACAGGAGTGGCGGTGAGGTGGTCATCCTTGAGGAAAGGCTCTGCCACACAGATTTTCAAAGGGAAGGCCGGCGCAGCGCTTCCGGACACGTGACGTAGACAGGCTCACTAATGGTAAGGGACGCGTGGGATGACGCGCTTCCGGCTAATCACATGGGCAGCGTCGGGAGGCGATGGAAAGCATGACGGCCACGTGATGACGATCGTCCGGGACTAGACGCAGGAGCAGAGCACGTCTTGACGTGCTTCCGGTAGTAGACGCCGCTCGTGCTATATTAAAGAGGTACAAGCCAGACCAGTCCCTGAGCTATTACAGGACGGTCTGTGCTTGACTGCATGTATGGGGACTTCCTTGGAAACGTTACTTATGTTTTTTATGGTGTGGGCCAAAGGATTAATTATTCCTTTTTCCTTAAGTGAATAGACTCCCTACCTACCTTTTTGGCAATGGAGGAAGAAAGAAGACTAGAATCTGCTGAGGGTGAAATGGTGAACCCCATCCTGGTAGTTGACCAATCTTCCTTGGGGTAAGTGGCTCTATTATGATGCCCCTTCTTAAAATGTGCACTTTGTGTTCTCTTTTTTCCAGCCTAAACCGAAGAAGATGCTGGCAAAAAGAAAAAACAAAGAATGTGCGCTGTGTAGAACACCGCTATCATCATCTTACGGGAAAAAATTATGCCAAACTTGCATTGACAAGACCATTTCTGACGAATCACCCTCATTGCTAGAAAACATAAGATCTCTCATTAAAACGGAAGTAAAAAATTCCTTAAAGTCAGGCAAAAGAGCGAAAACATCTGCGAAGGATAAGACTTCAAAGTTTAGCCTATCCCAGGACTACTCGTCCGACGACAGTGACTCGCCACTGGAGTCGTCCTCTTCTGGTTCTTCATCTGAAGATGAAACTATGACTAATACCTTTTTTCCTCCGGAAGACACGGACAAGTTACTAAAGGTCATAAGATCTACCATGAACATTGAGGATGTCAAAGAGGATAAAACAGTAGCGAACTCTTTGTTTGAGGGGTTACAGGAAAGGTTGTTGTTTTCCTGTACATAGTAGTATCATGTCCTTAATTCAGAGGGAATGGAGAAAACCAGGCAGGAAAGTATTTGCCTCTAGGGCATTTAAGCGCAAATATCCATTTGAGGAAGTCCATTCCTCCTCTTGGGGGAAAGCCCCTAAAATTGACGTTGCCATCTAAAAAGTGTCTAAGAAATCCTCCCTTACCTTCGAGGATACTGGTATGCTTAAAGAACCCCTAGACAAAAAGGCTGAATCCTTCCTTAGTGGAGCCTGGGAGGCCTCTACTTTATCCTTTTGCCCTGCCATAGCTGCTACTGTTACGTCTAGAACTTTGGCCCTTTGGTTGCAGCAACTGGAAGTGCAACTGAAAGAAAGATCCCCTAGGGAACAAATTTTATCCTCCTTACCAACTCTACAAAAAGCGGCTGACTTCTTGACAGACGCGTCAGTAGATTGTATTAAGCTTGGTGTGCAGTCAGCATCCCTCACCAATTCCGCACGGAGGGCTCTTTGGCTAAAAATTTGGAGTGGGGGTGATATAGCCTCCAAGTAGAGGTTATGTAGCATCCCCTGCCAGGGAGAATTTTTGTTTGGCCCAGAGCTAGATGACATTTTTGGAGAAGGCAGCCGATAGGAAGAGGAGGTTTCCGGTCCCTATAGGAATAATGCAAGTAGAAGAACAGGCAGAGATAAAGATCTTAGATTCAGATCCAAGAATTTTGGGGGGAAAGGATTCCTATTTGGAAACTCTTCTTCTGCAAATCAAAAACAACCACAACAATGATGCCAGGTTAGAAGTGGGAGGAAGGCTAAAATTCTTCCAGACAGCCTGGGAAAAGATTGCAGGGCCTTAGGTCTTGGAGATTATTCGGTCAGGTCTGAAACCAGAATTCCTTTTCTTGCCTCCGCAAAGATTCATTACTACAAAAAGCATTTGTGTAAAAGGCGGTTTTCCCATAATAAAGGAAGTTTTAGACCTTATCAAGAAAGATGTATTGATTCCTGTCCCTCCAGAGGAGCAATCCGAAGGTTATTTCTCCCATCTTTTTCTAGTTCCAAAACCAGATGGTACACACAGGACTATCATCAATCTAAGGGATTTGAACAAATTTCTGGTTTTCAAAAAGTTCAAAATGGAAACAATGAGTAATACGATCCAGCTTCTCTTTCCTCATTGTTTCATGGTCGTAATAGATTTAAAAGACGCCTATTTTCATATTCCGAATGGAGGTATCACTGAGGCTCGCCAGTCGGTCAATATGGATAGAGGTGCTCAATCACCGGTACACCTAAAACCGTGAGGGTATATTGTATTGGAAAAAAGAATTGCGATGGCACACTCTCATTTGGTTCAAATTGAAAGTATTTATTATTTCTAGTTAAAATATTTAATTTGCGATATTACGATAAAAATATATAAAAAAAATGTATATATAAAAAAGGATGTAAAGTGAAGTGATAACTCAAGGGGTTCTTGAGTGTATGATCTTATTGGGAAAAGTATATATTCCAATGGATGATGTTGGACAAATTTTAAGTGTCCCTGGTGTCCAAAAAATGTTCAAAGAGTCTGTTCGATGGATCCTGGAATATAAGGTCATTTAGGCCGAACAAAGTATGTTGATTCTCTTTTGTGAGGTAGTGCTGTTCTTCTAAAGGTGTGCAATATAGTTGCAAAAAAAGTCCAATATATTATAAATCAAAAAGTCGTGCAAAAAAATTGAAATCATGAGAAAGTGCTCAGTTGAATAATATATGTTGTGCATAACAAAAAATTATTTAGTTAGCATGCAGGTATTATTAAAACCGTGAACCATATATCATATAGGTGGTCCTCCTATATTAAAACACTGAAAAATAATTGCTGGTGTGAATACAGTAGTAGTAATTCTTATGTTCACCGGGTTTCTCAGTGTAAGAACACCCGCCTTTTCAAGAGAGAGCGACTCTCTTAGCAGGTTTTCAATATACTTGAAGTCTGTTATAAGCTTTCCCAATATTGTTCTTTCGTATGGCCGTTATTGTTGGCAAAGCATATTACACTGCTCAAAAAAATAAAGGGAACACTTAAACAACACAATGTAACTCCAAGTCAATCACGCTTCTGTGAAATTAAACTGTCCACTTAGGAAGCAACACTGAGTGACAATCAATTTCACATGCTGTTGTGCAAATGGGATAGACAACAGGTGGAAATTATAGGCAATTAGCAAGACACCCCCAATAAAGGAGTGGTTCTGCAGACCACTTCTCAGTTCCTATGCTTGCTGGCTGATGTTTTGGTCACTTTTGAATGCTGGCGGTGTTTTCACTCTAGTGGTAGCATGAGACGGAGTCTACAACCCACACAAGTGGCTCAGGTAGTGCAGCTTTTCCAGGATGGCACATCAATGCGAGCTGTGGCAAGAAGGTTTGCTGTGTCTGTCAGCGTAGTGTCCAGAGCATGGAGGCGCTACCAGGAGACAGGCCAGTACATCAGGAGACGTGGATAAGGCTGTAGGAGGGCAACAACCCAGCAGCAGGACCGCTACCTCCGCCTTTGTGCAAGGAGGAACAGGAGGAGCACTGCCAGAGCCCTGCAAAATTACCTCCAGCAGGCCACAAATGTGCATGTGTCTGCTCAAACGGTCAGAAACAGACTCCATGAGGGTGATATGAGGGCCCGACGTCCACAGGTGGGGGTTGTGCTTACAGCCCAACGCCGTGCAGGACGTTTGGCATTTGCCAGAGAACACCAAGATTGGCAAATTCGCCACTGGCGCCCTGTGCTCTACACAGATGAAAGCAGGTTCACACTGAGCACATATGACAGACGTGACAGAGTCTTGAGACGCCGTGGAGAACGTTCTGCTGCCTGCAACATCCTCCAGCATGACCGGTTTGGCATTGGGTCAGTAATGGTGTGGGGTGGCATTTCTTTGGAGGGCCGCACAGCCCTCCATGTGTTCTCCAGAGGTAGCCTGACTGCCATTAGGTACCGAGATGAGATCCTCAGACCCCTTGTGAGACCATATGCTGGTGCGGTTGGCCCTGGGTTCCTCCTAATGCAAGACAATGCTAGACCTCATGTGGCTGGAGTGTGTCAGCAGTTCATGCAAGACGAAGGCATTGATGCTATGGACTGGCCCGCCCATTCCCCAGACCTGAATCCAATTGAGCACATCTGGGACATCATGTCTCGCTCTATCCACCAACGTCACGTTGCACCACAGACTGTCCAGGAGTTGGCAGATGCTTTAGTCCAGGTCTGGGAGGAGATCCCTCAGGAGACCGTCCGCCACCTCATCAGGAGCATGCACAGGCGTTGTAGGAAAGTCATACAGGCACGTGGAGGCCACACACACTACTGAGCCTCATTTTGACTTGTTTTAAGGACATTACATCAAAGTTGGATCAGCCTGTAGTGTGATTTTCCACTTTAATTTTGAGTGTGACTCCAAATCCAGACCTCCATGGGTTGAAAAATTAGATTTCCATATTTTTTTTTTGTGTGATTTTGTTGTCAGCACATTCAACTATGTAAAGAACAAAGTATTTCAGAAGAATATTTAATTAATTCAGATCTAGGATGTGTTATTTTTGTGTTCCCTTTATTTTTTTGAGCAGTGTATAATGTGGAGGAACAGTAAAGAATATGTTTTACTTTACCCCTCTTCATCTGTTACGGTGTCTTCCTTTGTGTCTTCCTTTGTGCAAGGACCTGCGTGGTGCCCCACGTGATCACTCGCCTTACCATGTGATGCTGCACGTGATGATGATGCGGCTTGACGTCACACGGTGTCTAGTTTCTGATTGGCCAATCCTTTTAGCTGCGGGAATTTTAAAAGAATATCGCAGTGGCGAGTATTTTTCATCCAATGATTTTTAGTTCCAAGTAGTTATTTTCCTTATAGTCCTCACTAGTTCCTCAGACCAGACGCATTTCGGGACACTTATGGTCCCTTCCTCAGTGGTCAAGTTGTGGTATGTCCGGAGCGAGTGAGGTTTTATGTGCAGTTTTCTTTAAGGGGTGTTGCCTTCAATTTGTTGGGTTATTTATAAATCCTGAACTGGATTTTATCGGCGGTTAAATAAACAGCTAAATGAGTGTATGTCCGCATTGCCTGTTTTGTGATCTATTTTGTAATATGTCCTATTAAGAATATTTTGTATTTCAGATGTAAATGAAATATATTCCTGTATTCTGAGTCTAATAAACGTCTTTCTATTTTACTGAGAAGTGCTACATATTGCTTGCGGTTTGTTGTGCGGTTTTGGTGCGTTTTTTTTGGGAGTTGTTGTTTTTTTTTTTTTTTTTTGTACAATTGTAATACAGATTATGTGTTTCATACTTTACTGTTGGTTTGTTATTTAGACCTCATATGAATAATGTTTATGGTGGTCTCTCTTTTTGTAGTATCTCACTTCACTTTTAACCTGGTAGATATTTAGTGTTATTATTTTTTCTTCCTTATTTTTTTTAGGTTGGTCTAGTTATTTCAACTGTGTATGTATGTGTCTTGGGAGAGTGCTACTCCATTATTGGTGTTCGCACAGTCCCTGCGTTTATGGTGCGATTTTTGTGCGTTTTTTTTTTTTAAATATAGATTTTTTGTGATATCCAAATTTGTTTTAAAGTGGAGATTTTTTTCTTTTTTTTCCTTCTTATTTTGGGTCTAAATATTTGACTTTCTGTTGGTAGTTGTCATTATGATACACTTCTGCTAGTGTTTTTTCTTAGTTCCATAGCTTTTTTTTTATTATATATAAAACACAGATTGCTTAGTTCTAATAGTTGTAAATGAAATATATTCCTAAATTGTGTATCTCTTCAGTAAATTCTAGAAAACCTTTTCTATTACATTATAACGCATTGAGTATTTGTTTGCGGTTTCTTCTGCGGTTTCTGTGTAGTTTGTCATCCGTTGATTTGAATTAGGGGATTGGGATACGTATAAGGGAGAGGGGCCTAAATAGGAAAGGATATAGGGGTGCTGATAGACAGCCAGACCTCTATTTCTCTTTCCCAAAAAGGCACCTCCCCAGATCACAAGAATCTAAAAATTTCTAGCTCAGCGTTTAAACCTGCAGGTATTAAGGTGTCAAATTTGTAAATTCTCTTGGATTTGTTTCGTGACATATTGTTTATGTGGTTTCCTCCTCTCCATGGTTTATTCATCAAACAAATAGGGGGAATAGTTGAGGGATAAAAGAATAACTTGAGTCCAGATCTTGAGATGCAGTTCCAACTTTGCCTTGGTCCCAGCAGGCTTTAGCATTAAGACTCTGGCAGGCAAACTCATCACTGCTACATTTGTTGCTCTCTGGCTCTGCTGTACTATCAGGCTGGCTGTATAACTTTGCTTCTTCTTTATGCTGCACAACACTTAGTAGTCTGACTCTATGTTTGGCAAGGAAATACTCCTCCTGGCTCCTGAGGCTTCAAACTTTGGCCTCCATGTCCAGCAGAGCTAAGGGTGCTCTGGGTGGCTTGGCTTGGGCATGTTCAGGAGAGACGTGCCCAGCACACCCTCCCTTGGCAGGGGGTAAGCTGGAACTGACTCTCACTAATCCCCACCCTTCATGCAGGAAGTGGGACTGGCCCACTCCTCCACCGAGGGGGTATAGAATGGAATGGAAAGCTCCATTCTACCTAACTATAGCTCTGCCGTATTTGCTGCCACCTGCTGGTAAACCGGGCAAATTGCATTTAAACACAACAGTTGCAAACATTAGAAATGTACAGTGTAGTGGACCTGAAATAAATACACAAGATGACATGATATTAGCACATCAGAGATAGTAGCGGCGTGAAGAAGTGGTAATGCCACTCTGGGGCATTACATATACACTGCCTGTTACCATGGTTATGACCACCCTGTAATCCTCTCTGGTGACCAGGACTGTGGAAACTCACATAGGCTGGTGCTTTCTCCTATAGTGTGCAAGCAGGGCCACCACTGATGGTTTACAGGGTGGTCGTAACCATGGGAAAAAGCTGTGTATAATGTGATGGAAAAATAAACCCAGACAGCAAAGGAATTGAAGTTGAATAGGTCTCGATTTGTCATGGCCGCCGCACGGACATTGCCCGTGCATTAGGGACCGCAAATTGCAGTCTCCAAATGCACGGAACGACTGCACAACGGCCGTGTGCATGAGGCCTAAGGCTGAGTTCACATGTATTTTAAGCATCTGTTATGCACATGTTGCCTTCGTTTTAGCCATTTCCGTTATTTTAGACTTTAAAAAATTTAGGAATTTTTTCCCTCTAAAATAACGGATCCCAGACGGAAACGGCTAAAAAGGATGCAACACATGCATAACTGAGCATAACGGATGCTTAAAATACAGAAGAACGGAAAGCTAAACGGTGATGTGAACCTGGCCTAACAGGCACTCCAGCACTAAGATCCCGTTGGAGATTGCCACTACTTAAAAAAAAATCTGGATTATTGGATTTCATTCACACTTGACATAAGTGCAGGAATTCATCAAGATTAGTATTTGAAAAGAAAAAGTGATCAGGAAGGTAATGTCCCCTTTAACTCTGATGTTGACATCACCATGGCAACTGCAGTAAACAGCTGTTGGTCAGCTTGAATCTAAAAATAATCAGTTGGCTCCTTGGGAGATGAAACTGATTTTATGGTTAGTGATGAATTTCGGAGACACCCGGAGGAGCTGCTTTTACGCCCACTGCTCACGGTGGGATTTCAGTGGTAAGATACTGAGATATATCTAACTGTTATATTCAGGTGCGGGATATCTCCGTATAACACTGGTGTGTTTTTAGTAAGCTACAATAAATACAATAAAACAGGGAAAGATGTTTAGCGTTTTCCCTAAATTTGAACGGTTTATTATGTGTTTAGGGAAAATAGGACTTTTGGTCAGGTCTACAACACTTGTGGTGAAGTTACCTAAAGAACGGTGAAGTATAAAGACACTGCAGATGATTGCATTAAGGCCTTATTGGCACAGTCAGTGTTTGGCCAGTGATTTCCATCAGTGATTTTGAGCCAAAACCAAGTTACGGGTCCAAAACACAGAACAGGCGCAGATCTTTCCCTTCTACCTTATGTCTGTGTAGGATCCACTCCTGGTTTTGGCTCACAATCACTGATGGAAATCACTGACCAAACACTGACTGTGTGAATGAAGACTTAAAATGTGAAAATTCTTGGCGTCTTTAAACTCATCTCATGTAGTTGCCTGTAAGTTAGGTTCTTCATATGCATCCATTGGGCTTTAGGCCTCATGCACACGACCGTTGTTATAGGCATTTATATTGCCGGCGCCCGTTCCATTCCGCAAATTGCGGAAGGCAACACGGGCGGCTTCCGTTTTTTGCGTATAGCGGTTTGAGGACCGCAATAAACAGCACGGTCGTGTGCATGAGGCCTTAGCTTGCGAAACCAGCTTTTTTGGATTGAACCCTTAAATGCAAATCTTGCTCTATTAGTACAGGCACAGTCATATAAATATCGGAAAAACCCTCCCAAAAAGGGTAATTTTTTATTCAGATAGTTGGTTGGGCTGGTATGAGTTAATTTGCATTCTCCTCTCCAAGCCTTAGGGTGCCTGTACACAGGTGTAGGGTAAGGTGCAGAAAATCCGCACAAATTTCTGTACGGATTTCTGTGCGCTTCTGCAACAAAAACCGCATGAGCAGAGTGGGCGCGATATCCGCCAGGTGCCTTCTGTTTTAAACTGCAGGCACCTGGGACTAATGTAATCGTAATGACCAAGAATAAAAATAATTGGTCAGTTTTAATGCATAGGAAGCGGTGTTAAAAAAAACCTAATATAAATGTTGCAGAATTGTTTATTTTTTTTATAATTCCACCCCATTTGAAATTTGTTTCCGCTTCCCATTCACATTGTATGCAACTATAAATGGCGCCATTAGAAAGTACATCTTGTACTGCAAAAGACAAGCCCTGATACGGCTATGTTAATAAAAAATATAAATATGCTTGATACTTTTATTACCCAAATTGCCCAAATTGCTGTTGCAGAGATATCTTAATGAATATGCTAATTAGGGTCTCGCTGCACGATTTGGGAATACTTTTTATACTTCTTTTTGCAACCCTTTAAGAATCTCCATTGGGCTGAGACTACATGTACATTTTTTTATGTGACGACATCAACAAAATCACAGAAAATGACAGAATGTTGGAAATGAGTGAGTATCAGAAGTTGCAGTTGTCCAGTTCACTTAGCAAATGAAAGGTGAGGTGTGACAAGTTACAATGGACATTGGGGTCACTCGTTGTTTGATACAAGATTGAGACACGGGGTCCATCCTGATAGACAGTATGTGTTAAAGAGTCCAACAACTGCTCCAATATTTATGTCATGTTTTCTTTTTAATTCAGACACAATCTTCAGTCTCCGCAGTCTTCACAGAGAACCTTCTCACGGACCACAGGATAGGATAAGTGTTGCCTTTATGTTGTGTGTGTATATAGGACAGGTATAATCTTTATAGTTAGTCTGAATATAGGGTAAGTGTATATAGCGTATGAATAAGGTGTAGTGTAATAGTGTGTATATAGGATAACCGTAGTGTATATAGCGCATGTGTGTAGGATAAGTGTAATCTATATAGTGTCTGTATATAGTGTAAGTGTAGTGTATATAGTGTATGTATATGGTAACTATAATAAATGTCTGCATATAAGGTAAGTGTAGTATATTTAGCGTTTATATAGAATAAGCAATCTATATAGTGTCTGCATATAGGATAAATGTAGTGTATATAGTTTATATATAGGGTAAGTGTACTGTATATAGCAAATATATAGTGTAGTCTATGTAGTGTGTATATATAGGATAACTGTAGTCTTTAAGTTTTATATATAAGATAAGTGTAATCTTTATAGTTAGTCTGTATATTGGGTATGTGTAGAGTATATAGTAAATGTATAGTGTATATAGTGTTTGTACAGGGTAAGTGTTTAATTTATATATTATCTGTATATAGGGTATGTGTAGTATATATATATATATATATATATATATATTATATGTGGGGTAAGTGCAATGTATATATTGTATGTATAGGATATGTGTAAGTTATATAGTTTCTGTATATGGGGTAAGTTTAGTGTATGTATATGACATGTGTAGTCATTATAGTGTTACATACGGTATGTGTAGTGTATATAGTGTGTGTGTGTGTGTGTATATAGGATAATTAATCTATAAAGTGCCTGTATATAGGGTAAGTGTAGTATATATAGTGTATGTATGGTGTATATAGTGTGCGTATAGGGTAAGTGTAGTGTATACAGTTTGTGTAAGGTAAGTGTAGTCTACATAGTGTTTACATTGGATAGGTGTAATCTATATAGTGCGCTTATAGGATAAGTGTAATCTATTTAATGTCTGTAAAAAAGGCAAGTGTAGTGTATATAGTGTGTGTATATAGGATAAGTAATCTATATAGTGTCAGCATATAGGATTAATGTAGTGTATATGTATAGTGTAGTCTCTGTAGTGTGTATATAGGTGTAATCTTTATACTTAGTCTGTATATTGAGTATGTGTAGAGTATATAGTGTATATATCGTGTATATAGTGCTTGTATAGGGTGAGTGTCGTCAATATTTAGTGTATAAGGTATGTGTACCGTATATAGTGTATGTATAAGGCAAGTATAATGTATATAGTGTATATTTAGGGTACATGTACTCTATGTAATGTATATATAGAGTAAGAATAGTCTAGTGTATATTTACGGTAAGTGTAGTCTATATAGTATGTATATCAGGTAAGTGTAATGTAGTATATATATACTGTGCATACACAGGGTAAGTGTGGTGTATATAGTGTATGTGAAAGGTAAGTGTAGTATATGTATAGGGTAAATGTATGCAGTGTGTATATAGGATCAGTGTAATTTATATAGTGTCTGTATATAGGTTAAGTGTAGTGTATATAGTGTATGATATCACTTCCTGCGTGATATCCATAAAATGTTACACAGTAATAGGAGAAAAGTTCTGTTCTAAATTTTACATTTTAGAAAAATCAAAGCTTGGCCTCCGCCACATAATGCACCAAAAACAAAAAAGCTTTTCTTCTGCAGTGACTGACTATACAAACATTGCATGGTGTACCAGTTGCATTCAATATTGTTATAACATTACATGGGTTGAATTCTATTTCATATATTAAATTCACATCTGTTTTGTTAGCCCTTTTGCAGTGCTTAATCCCTCCTTGTTTAGGTGGGTCCCTACACTAACACGTTATACATATAACAGGATATATTGAGTGTAACTGGTGTTATCACTTGCAGTGTGCTTTTACATTATTTTATATACAGTAGTCAGTTGTTATAGAGAAACACCAATATACTGCTTATCAGTTTGGCTTTTCAAATTAATAGTGCAAATCAGTGTAAATCAGGTTATTAAAAAAAAAAAGAGTCTTAGTGTAGGGACCTATCTGAATGAGGTCGCCTTGACGTGGCAGATGGGCTCACACAATGTCATCAGATTGTGTGCTAAGAACCTCATATTTTTAAAAGTGTGGGTGACAATATTCTTCTGAGAGTTTTTGAGCTTCCATATCTTAAGGAATTAATCAGTTGTCCCTCTTGAAGCATAGATACGTTCATAGAGATAGAGGGCATCATTTATTTTTATTAAGGCTACGCCATGAGTGGGCAGCATGGTGGCTCACTTGTTGGCAGTGGTGCCTTGCAGTGCTGGGGTCCTAGGTTCGAATCTGACCAATAACAACATCTGCATGGAGTTTGTATGTTCTCCCTGTGCTTGTGTGGGTTTCATCCAGTTTCCTCCTACACTCCAAAGACATACTGATAGGGAACTTAGATTGTGAGCCCCATTAAGGACAGTTGGATGCTAATGTCTGTAAAGAGCTGCGGTATATAGCAGCGCTATATAAATGCATAAAATAAATAAATAAATTAGGTCTGGACACCTTGGGAGACTTTTTGAAGAGTATGGGTTTCTACTGTAAAATACCAGAAATGCATTTTCATTTAGACATAAGGTGCAGCAAATAATGACTGTTGGGCTCCATGTTTACCCCTATCTTATATACAGGGTGGCCCACGAAAAAGTAGCCCACCTCCAGCCATAGTATGACAAGATGAATGAGCAAGTGGATTGTTATTTTTTTAATTACCCACAAGTCACAAAAGATACTGAAAGTGGTCCCTGTTCCGGTCTATGCATCTTTGGGCACATCGGATTATGTTGGCCGATACTGCTTGCAGCTCTACAGCATTGATGCTGCAGAAACAAAAATGTCCTGCTCTTTCCAAAAAGATGGGACAACATGCCACACCTCACTGGCACGGATTAATGAACTGTTGATGTAGGAGCAAACTGTGAGCAAGGGGTTACGGCCACCACGTTCCTCAGACTTGTCCTCATGCAATTTTTATCTGTTAGGAAATTAAAAACACAAAATGTCCGCTAACAATCCACATCCCTGGATGAACTGAAGGAAAATATCACAAACACTATCCGCAACATTACAAGTAGTATCAGCCAACATAATCCGACGTGCCCAAAAATGCATAGATATGAATGGGGACCACTTTCTGCATCGTGTGGCATGTGGGTTATTAAAAAAACAATCCACTTGCTCATTCATTTTGTCATACTATTGCTGGAGACTGTCTACTTTTTCGTGGGCCACCCTGTATTGCCCCTTCTCGACATAGAGAAGGGATAGATGATGACCTTTCTATGTGTGTCATTCCTATGCAATGACCTATTCGCGTATATTCTCCTACTAGTGACATCACTGTGTGCATTATTGCTATTTTGTGACATAACTGTGTAAATTATCTACAATATGTACAATAAAGTCACTTCAACTTTTACATTATCCTTGTGCATCAGGGAGACCATAATAATCATAAAATTCATGTACTGGAATTGCTGCAGAAGGTGGTCGTGATAGAGTGGGGCCCAAGTCAATTTTGCTATGAAGCCCCACGGTTACTTGCTATGCCCCTGGAATGTACATTACATATAAAGATTCTGCAAGCAGCTACATTCGGTCAGGGAGCTGTCAGAATGGCTAGAGCTGCTGCACAGATTTAGGGGGTCATTTACTATACTGAAATACTCCTAAATTAGGCTTATTTCAGGCGCAGATGGCGGGTCAATGCTTAGTTGCTGTTTTAGGCGTAGAAAGTGGATGCGCTGAAGTTATGCAGAGGCATGCGCCTCTTCATAACTTAGGTGGATACCCCGCTAGCTACAGGCTCTTATTATGACTGGCGTCTAAAACGCCGGTCCTAATAAATGTGCCCATTAATTTCAACAGAACTTGAAGAGAACCTGTCACCTCACCACCTGGTGGCCAGGACTGTGGGAGTGCACATAGGCCAGTGCTTTTTCCTATATTGTGTAAGCACGACAACCACTGCTGGATTACAGGGTGGTCGTAACCATGGAAATGAGCAGTGTACAATGTGACTGAAAAATGAATCAAGACAGCAAAGGAGGCAGTATGGACAATAACAATACATTAGTAATTGCCTTGTATTCAATTTCTCTACATGATAAATGCCATTTGCTGAAGTGAGACAAGTGTTTTTGCCCAAAGAAAATTTTGTCCTCCTTTTTTTTTATTTTTTTTATTTAGTTTTGTTTGGATGAATCAATATCAAAGTGTTTTTGTGCTTCAGGGTATTCAACATTGATATTTTTAATTTAACATATATATTGCTATATCACATTTTTAATAAGAGGAATGAATGAAATTGCTGGACCAATTGATGGGAGGATCATGAAACCAGCCATGGAATGCCCAGTGTATAGGAGTCGAAGACAATCCTTTGTGAGTCCAGAAGACTGGAAAGCAACAAAATAGTCTCCCATTTGAAAGGCTGACCTTTCTCCCCTGGCAACTAGAGATGAGTGAATTTTTAAAAAATTCGATTTGCCGTTTCGCCAAATTTGTTTGAAAAAATTTGCGAATTACGTAAAAAGAACTGCTATTTCCTGGCTGCAGAGAGCCTTTATAGTGGTGTAGAACACTGTGCCTTGCAGTTGCACACATATGAAGTCTGCTTTGGTAGTGAAATAATACTGTGAGATCGTATGACATGTAGATGACAGGCGTCACTCTTAGAATCACTGCACACTTCACTTATTTGGGCAGTTACGGGGCCAAAACTGACCAAATAACTCAAGTATGAACTCAGCCTTACAGGTCGATGTTAGCGCCAAGACACTCCGTGTGCTGTCCGCATCCGTTGCTCCGTTCCGTAGACCTGCAAAAATGATATATCATGTCCTATTCTTGTCCGTTTTGCTGACAAGAATAGGCATTTCTATAAAGGACTAACCGTGTTTTGCGGATCCGCAATTTGAGGACCGCAAAACACGGCACGTTTGTGTGAACAAGCCCTTTATCTGAAGATATGCTAACAAATCAGAGGCCTTTGGCTGAAGCTTCTCAAAGGGGTATTCCGGTAGGTGAAAGTTATCCTGCTCTATCCATTTCTATGGAAGTTCCGGAGATAGGCGAGTACAGTGCTTGGCTATCTCCGGAACACCCACAGAAATGAATGGAGTGGCCGTGCGCTTGTGCGGCCGGCCGCGCAGGTCATTTCAGGGGAGCAGCAGGGGGCTTGCCGGGGGTACAGGGCCCTGTTCTTGTGATTGGTGGTGGTCCCACTGGTAGTACCCCCACCAACCTGATCTGATAACTTTTTCCTACCGCAATACCCTTTTAAAGGTATATAACTAAATTAGTACATACTGTATATCAACTAATGATTTAATACCTTGTGCAATCCATCTCTAAAAGGAGATGTTAGGATTAATATGCCTAATGTAGTTGTATATCTGATAATTCCAGTCTGGCTCAACATCTTCCTCCTTGAGTCAGCCTTCACACATTAAAGTGGTTTTCTGGGAGTTTTATACTGATGACCTATCCTCTGGATAGGTCATCAATATCTGATCAGTGGTGGTCTGACATCCGGGACCCTCGCTGATCAGCTGTTTGAGAATGCAACAGACCTTCTCACAGTTTACCAATCAGAGCGCTGTACATTGTATAGAGCTGCGCCTAGGCCATGTGACCAATGAATATGATGTCACATGGCCTAGGGAAAGCTGAGAGAAAGCTGTGGCACTACTGCCTTCTCAAACAGATGATCGGCGGGGGTCCCGGGTGTAGTGATGAACGAAGAGCCAATAAAAGTCACAAATTTTTGCGCAGTTTAAGCGATTGCGCAGAAATTTGCGACTTTTTCACTCCATTATTCTGACTTGAGCTAATGATAAATCTGGCCCTTTATCTCTAGACCTCCATACATTTCCATGGGATTAAGTGATTTGCTTGTGTGAAGATTGGTGCTTATCTTATTAAACAATACCACAATGGCCCAGTTGACCCAACATCTGGTATTAGCATAATTGAATTGGATCAAAAAATAGATGTTCCTATCACCACACAGCCTCCCAGATTCAGCAGATTCTGGGGCTTGTATCCTGAAAGCTTCTTGCCTTAACTATCAGCCTGGCATCCACCGGCATGCCACGCAGATAGGAAGACTGTTGTAACCGTCTCTGTGTGGTTGGTGATTGAACCTGCTTGGTCGCTGCATCATAAATTTTGGTGATGCTATGGCTGCTGTGTGTTTAATCCATAAAGTCGAGTTCCTATAGAAGCGCAGAAAAGCATAGTAAATATGTGGTTGGAAACCAACTGTTTCAGATTGATAGACAAAACCTGCGGGGTAAAATATCTGCCCATTAACGGCATATCCATATCAAAAATGTCACATCCGAAAAGAGCGGAGTGAAAGGAGAGAGCAGCCCAACGTCGGCCACTTGCCCCTTTCCTGGCTGTGTGTGACAGGGTCCCTTTCTTGGAAATTTTGGAAATTTTACTGCAGATTTTGCTGACATTCCACAGTGGATTTCGGTGCGGATTTACCAAAGATCTAACCCTACGCATTGCGAACGGTGAAATATACAGTGGAAATCTGTAGCATAAATTAAACCAATCAGATTCTATCTTTTATTTTGGACAGCCCCTTTGGAAAACGAAATGAGGAATCTGATTGGTTGCTATGGGCAACTAAGCCAGTTCTACTTTACACCAGTTTGATAAATGACCCCCTTAATTCTTCTCTGTACCAATCCTGATTCCTATTCGTTTTGAATGTGTACTCTTTGTGGAAGCTTCCATGCTGATTTTTTTTAGATGAGGTATTGGTCATTTCAAAGACAATGTATAAGAAACTGGTTATACTAAAATCTTGTTGATGTGATAGTTTGGTCGATCGCTACTTATTGGCACCAAAAGAAAAGTCCACTGGAATCTGTGTAAATTCAGATGTAGCAAATGGACTTGAGGGCATGGGTGTGCATATTACACCTCAAATCTGTCATTACACTCCCTAACTTACTATTGTTAGGGCAGCTTTTAAATGCCATAGTGATTAGGGGCCTTTCTAGTGACAAGTATATTGTAGAGTCTCCTGTCAGTCAAGAAAGGGTTAATACTTGGGACCACAGTGCATGAGGTAGGTATCAATAATAAGCCCCTGTAGTAACTATGGCAACTGTGCTGCTGATGTCATAGATGCATAAGTCTATGACATAAAGAACCCACAGATGAAGGTCCCATAACAGAAGGACAAACGGCCATTTGCAGAGCAATGCTTGATGTGTCTGGAGACCTGGAGCTTCACCATCTGTAGAGGGAGGAAGGGGACGCCCGCCTAGCCAGCCAGATCAGCCCTATCGCCTAACCAGCCAGATCAAGTCCAAAAAGTTGAGAGGTATGCTGACATGTGAATTAGGCTTAAAGGGGTTGTCTCACTTCAGCAAGTGGCATTTCTTATGTAGAGAAAGTAAATACAAGGCACTTACTAATGTAGTGTGATTCATCATATTACCTCCTTTGCTGGCTAGATTCATTTTACCATTACATTATACACTGCTAGTTTCCATGGTTACGACCACCCTACAATCCATCAGTGGTGGTGGTCGTGCTCGCACACTATAGGAAAAAGCACTAGCCTATGTTAGGTCTTACGGTACCAACCACCAAATATGTAGGTCAGCACTTTTTCCTATAGTGTGCAAGCACGGCCACCACTGATGGATTACAGGGTGGTCATAACCATGGAAAAGAGCAGTGTATAATGTGAAATGTGGAAAAATGAGTCCAGCCAAACGAAGCAATATGGATAATGACAATAAATTAGTAAGTGGTTTGTACTAACTTCCTCTACATAATAAATGCTATTTGCTGAAGTGAGACAACCCCTTTAAGATGACCGTGGTCAGGCCGGGAAATACAAAGAAAAAAGTATACAGTCGTGGCCAAAAGTTTTGAGAATGACACAAATATTAGTTTTCACAAAGTTTGCTGCTAAACTGCTTTTAGATCTTTGTTTCAGTTGTTTCTGTGATGTAGTGAAATATAATTACACGCACTTCATACGTTTCAAAGGCTTTTATCTACAATTACATGACATTTATGCAAAGAGTCAGTATTTGCAGTGTTGGCCCTTCTTTTTCAGGACCTCTGCAATTCGACTGGGCATGCTCTCAATCAACTTCTGGGCCAATTCCTGACTGATAGCAACCCATTCTTTCATAATCACTTCTTGGAGTTTGTCAGAATTAGTGGGTTTTTGTTTGTCCACCCGCCTCTTGAGGATTGACCACAAGTTCTCAATGGGATTAAGATCTGGGGAGTTTCCAGGCCATGGACCCAAAAGTCAACGTTTTGGTCCCCGAGCCACTTAGTTATCACTTTTGCCTTATGGCACGGTGCTCCATCGTGCTGGAAAATGCATTGTTCTTCACCAATCTGTTGTTGGATTGTTGGAAGAAGTTGCTGTTGGAGGGTGTTTTGGTACCATTCTTTATTCATGGCTGTGTTTTTGGGCAAAATTGTGAGTGAGCCCACTCCCTTGGATGAGAAGCAACCCCACACATGAAGGGTCTCAGGATGCTTTACTGTTGACATGACACAGGACTGATGGTAGCGCTCACCTTTTCTTCTCCGGACAAGCCTTTTTCCAGATGACCCAAACAATCAGAAAGAGGCTTCATCGGAGAATATGACTTTGCGCCAGTCCCCAGGGGTCCATTCACCATACTTTCTGCAGACGATCAATCTGTCCCTGATTTTTTTTTGGAGAGAAGTGGCTTCTTTGCTGGCCTTCTTGACACCAGGCCATCTTCCAAAAGTCTTCGCCTCACTGTGCGTGCAGATGCGCTCACATCTGCCTGCTGCCATTCCTGAGCAAGCTCTGCACTGGTGGCACTCCGATCCCGCAGCTGAATCCTCTTTAGGAGACGATCCTGGCGCTTGCTGGACTTTCTTGGACGCCCTGAAGCCTTCTTAACAAGAATTGAACCTCTTTCCTTGAAGTTCTTGATGATCCTATAAATTGTTGATTGAGGTGCAATCTTAGTAGCCACAATATCCTTGCCTGTGAAGCCATTTTTATGCAACGCAATGATGGCTGCACGCGTTTCTTTGCAGGTCACCATGGTTAACAATGGAAGAACAATGATGTCAAGTCTGCCATTTTAACCCAATCAGCCTGACATAATGATCTCTAGCCTTGTGCTCGTCAACATTCTCAGCTGAGTTAACAAGACGATTACTTAAATTATCTCAGCATGTCCTTTAATGACAGCAATGAAATGCAGTGGAAAGGTTTTTTTGGGATTAAGTTAATTTTCATGGCAAAGAAGGACTATGCAATTCATCTGATCACTCTTCATAACATTCTGAAGAATATGCAAATTGCTATTATAAAAACTTAAGCAGCAACTTTTCCAATTTCCAAAATTTATGTAATTCTCAAAACTTTTGGCCACGACTGTACTATTAGACTCTGCCATAGGTGCTATTACACTTCTGCACATGTCTGACCTGAAGGCCTTTGTTAATGGCACCACACAATTTTGTTGCAACGTGCTGACATAGGAAGCCCCTTTTGTCTCTTAAACTCCTTAGATGCTACGGTTGCTATTGTTTGCAGCATCCAAGGCATTAAACAGCCAGGCCTGGAGCCTGGTTTTCAGTCAAAACTGGCCTCCCACAGCGACCACACAGGAACAACTTCTGCTATTATGTCAATTGGCTGGAACTACATAGTTCCCATGATGTATTAAAATGTCACAGGGTGAGAAGGGGTTAACAAGTTATGGTAAGGTCTAGTTCACACAAAAGTTTTTTTTGCGAGTGTACAGGCCATTTTTTTGTGTTCCGTATACGGTCCGTATACGGTCCGTATACGGAACCATTAATTTCAATGGTTCCGCATTAAAAACGGAATCTGTTCCGTAAGCATTCAGTTTTCGTATTTCCGTTTTTCCGTTCCTTTCAAAGATAGAACATGTCCTATATTTGGCCACAAATCACGTTCCGTGGCTCGATTCAAGTCAATGGCTCCGCAAAAAAAACTGAACACATACGGAAATGCATCCGTATGTCTTCCGTATCCGTTCCGTTTTTGCTGAACCATCTATTGAAGATGTTATGCCCAGCCCAATTTTTTCTATGTAATTACTGTATACTGTACATGGCATACGGAAAAACGGAAAGGAAACGGAAACACAACGGAACTCAAAAACGGAACAACGTATCCGTGAAAAACGGACCGCAAAAAACTATAAAAGCCATATGTTCGTGTGAACTAGGCCTAAGGCTGTATTCACACCTGTGTTGTGTTTTCTGTCATATGAAAAGGTAACCAGTACATTGCTGCCACCTAGTGGAGGTGTGAAATACATTTTAGTTACAAAGGAAAAAACTGCCCCATTTCCACACTGGAGAAATGCATCTACTGTAGCTACTAATTAGTGGAAATTACACAAGGCTATTGAGCCTTTCAGTGCAATCTTTTCAGGGAGCTGATCCCTAACATGCTGAACCGACATGTCTGAATTCTGTTACCGTACAATCCTAAACGCTCTAAGCTCTATAAAACCTCATTCACACCTCAGTGTTCCACGTATGTGCGCTGTACATGTTCTCCACGGACAGCTCACGTCCTCATTCATTTTAATGTGTGTATTCACACATCAGAGTTTTAGCACGGTCCGTGGGTCTGTGTTTTCAGCACGGATAAATGCTCTACTTTGTCCGTCCATCCATCATGCCCATTATAGTCTATGTATCCGTGAAAACCACGAATGCGACACGGATCCAACAGGGTTTCAGGGATCATTAGGAAGAGATGCTTTGAAAATTATTTTTCAGCTGTGCAGTGTCAGTGAAACACGGATGACACACGGACAGCAAAATATGCACACACGGACCACACATGGATCCTTCACAGATATCTTCATGGAGGCATCACTGACCTCCTTTTCACAGATTTAAGCACGGATGTGTAAATGAGGCTTAAGGCACACTGTCAGTTTTTCGTGGCCATTTTCCAACCATTTGTGCATCCATTTTTTGTCTGTCTGTTCGTTTTTAATGCCCGTTTTGCATCTGTTATTCACGGCTGTTAAAAATTGCTTTTTTCTTTTAAACAAAGATCCCAACCCCTGCAGTGCCCTCAGTGTACATAATACCCCCCAGCAGTAATAATGTCCCCCATAGTGGACCCCAGCATTAATAATATCCCCCATAGTGCCCCCCGGCAGAAATAATGTCTCCCATAGTGGTCATTAGCAGTACTAATGTTCCCCATGGTGGCCCATAGTGTTTGCCATAGTAACCCCTGCAGTAATAATGCCCCATAGTGGCTCCCTGCTGTAATGTTTCATTTCAGCAAAAAAAAGAAGAAAAAATATATATACTCACCTCATCCTCTTGCTCCTCTATTGAATGAAAAGGACCTGCCGAAGGACCGGCGCTCAGCGTGATGACGTCTTCGCACGCTCCCAGCGCGACAGATCCTCTTTAATCAAAAGAGGAGTTACTGTCTCTTTGCGTGCAAGTGGATGAGGTGAGTATACAGTGGCGGAAATAATTATTTGACCCCTCACTGATTTTGTAAGTTTGTCCAATGACAAAGAAATGAAAAGTCTCAGAACAGTATCATTTCAATGGTAGGTTTATTGTAACAGTGGCAGATAGCACATCAAAAGGAAAATCGAAAAAATAACTTTAAATAAAAGATAGCAACTGATTTGCATTTCATTGAGTGAAATAAGTATTTGAACCCCTACCAACCATTAAGAGTTCTGGCTCCCACAGAGTGGTTAGACACTTCTACTCAATTAGTCACCCTCATTAAGGACACCTGTCTTAACTAGTCACCTGTATAAAAGACACCTGTCCACAGAATCAATCAATCAAGCAGACTCCAAACTCTCCAACATGGGAAAGACCAAAGAGCTGTCCAAGGATGTCAGAGACAAAATTGTAGACCTGCACAAGGCTGGAATGGGCTACAAAACCATTAGCAAGAAGCTGGGAGAGAAGGTGACAACTGTTGGTGCGATTGTTCGAAAATGGAAGGAGCACAAAATGACCATCAATCGACCTCGCTCTGGGGCTCCACGCAAGATCTCACCTCGTGAGGTGTCAATGGTTCTGAGAAAGGTGAAAAAGCATCCTAGAACTACACGGGAGGAGTTAGTTAATGACCTCAAATTAGCAGGGACCACAGTCGCCAAGAAAACCATTGGAAACACATTACACCGCAATGGATTAAAATCCTGCAGGGCTCGCAAGGTCCCCCTGCTCAGGAAGGCACATGTGCAGGCCCGTCGGAGGTTTGCCAATGAACACCTGAATGATTCAGAGAGTGACTGGGAGAAGGTGCTGTGGTCTGATGAGACCAAAATAGAGCTCTTTGGCATTAACTCAACTCGCTGTGTTTGGAGGAAGAAAAATGCTGCCTATGACCCCCAAAACACCGTCCCCACCGTCAAGCATGGGGGTGGAAACATTTTGCTTTGGGGGTGTTTTTCTGCTAAGGGCACAGGACAACTTATTCGCATAAACGGGAAAATGGACGGAGCCATGTATCGTGAAATCCTGAGCGACAACCTCCTTCCCTCTGCCAGGAAACTGAAAATGGGTCGTGGATGGGTGTTCCAGCACGACAATGACCCAAAACATACAGCAAAGGCAACAAAGGAGTGGCTCAAGAAGAAGCACATTAAGGTCATGGAGTGGCCTAGTCAGTCTCCGGACCTTAATCCAATCGAAAACCTATGGAGGGAGCTCAAGCTCAGAGTTGCACAGAGACAGCCTCGAAACCTTAGGGATTTAGAGATGATCTGCAAAGAGGAGTGGACCAACATTCCTCCTAAAATGTGCGCAAACTTGGTCATCAATTACAAGAAACGTTTGACCTCTGTGCTTGCAAACAAGGGTTTTTCCACCAAGTATTAAGTCTTTTTTTGTTAGAGGGTTCAAATACTTATTTCACTCAATGAAATGCAAATCAGTTGCTATCTTTTATTTAAAGTAATTTTTTCGATTTTCCTTTTGATGTGCTATCTGCCACTGTTACAATAAACCTACCATTGAAATGATACTGTTCTGAGACTTTTCATTTCTTTGTCATTGGACAAACTTACAAAATCAGTGAGGGGTCAAATAATTATTTCCGCCACTGTATGCAATGGGCGGCCGAGCCACAGGGCCCTCTATGTCGCGTCCCAGGTGTAGGAACAGCCGAGTGGTATAGGGTGGCCTAAAATGTCCCTTTATATGAGGTGTGAGTGTCACGGTGCTCCTACCTGTATACGGCTGGACCAAAGGCGTTGCTCCGAAGCAAACAAATAGGGGGAATAGTTGAGGGATAAAAGAATAACTTGAGTCCAGATCTTGAGATGCAGTTCCAACTTTGCCTTGGTCCCAGCAGGCTTTAGCATTAAGACTCTGGCAGGCAAACTCATCACTGCTACATTTGTTGCTCTCTGGCTCTGCTGTACTATCAGGCTGGCTGTATAACTTTGCTTCTTCTTTATGCTGCACAACACTTAGTAGTCTGACTCTATGTTTGGCAAGGAAATACTCCTCCTGGCTCCTGAGGCTTCAAGCTTTGGCCTCCATGTCCAGCAGAGCTAAGGGTGCTCTGGATGGCTTGGCTTGGGCATGTTCAGGAGAGACATGCCCAGCACACCCTCCCTTGGCAGGGGGTAAGCTGGAACTGACTCTCACTAATCCCCACCCTTCATGCAGGAAGTGGGACTGGCCCACTCCTCCACCGAGGGGGTATAGAATGGAATGGAGAGCTCCATTCTACCTAACTATAGCTCTGCCGTATTTGCTGCCACCTGCTGGTAAACCAGGCAAATTGCATTTAAACAAAACAGTTGCAAACATTAGAAATGTACAGTGTAGTGGACCTGAAATAAATACACAAGATGACATGATATTAGCACATTAGAGATAGTAGCGGCGTGAAGAAGTGGTAATGCCACTCTGGGGCGTTACATATACACTGCTCGTTACCATAGTTATGACCACCCTGTAATCCTCTCTGGTGACCAGGACTGTGGAAACTCACATAGGCTGGTGCTTTCTCCTATAGTGTGCAAGCAGGGCCACCACTGATGGTTTACAGGGTGGTCGTAACCATGGGAAAAAGCAGTGTATAATGTGATGGAAAAATGAATCCAGACAGCAAAGGAATTGAAGTTGAATAGGTCTCGATTCGTCATGGCCGCCGCACGGACATTGCCCGTGCATTAGGGACCGCAAATTGCAGTCCCCAAATGCACGGAACGACCGCACAATGGCCGTGTGCATGAGGCCTAAGGCTGAGTTCACATGTATTTTAAGCATCTGTTATGCACATGTTGCCTTCGTTTTAGCCATTTCCGTTATTTTAGACTTAAAAAAATGTAGGAATTTTTTCCCTCTAAAATAACGGATCCCAGACGGAAATGGCTAAAAAGGATGCAACACGTGCATAACTGAGCATAACGGATGCTTAAAATACAGAAGAACGGAAAGCTAAACGGTGATGTGAACCTGGCCTAACAGGCACTCCAGCACTAAGATCCCATTGGAGATTGCCACTACTTAAAAAAAAAATCAGGATTATTGGATTTTATTCACACTTGACATAAGTGCAGGAATTCATCAAGATTAGTATTTGAAAAGAAAAAGTGATCAGGAAGGTAATGTCCCCTTTAACTCTGATGTTGACATCACCATGGCAACTGCAGTAAACAGCTGTTGGTCGGCTTGAATCTAAAAATCATCAGTTGGCTCCTTGGGAGATGAAACTGATTTTATGGTTAGTGATGAATTTCGGAGACACCCGGAGGAGCTGCTTTTACGCCCACTGCTCACGGTGGGATTTCTGGGGTAAGATACTGAGATATATCTAACTGTTATATTCAGGTGCAGGATATCTCCGTATAACACTGGTGTGTTTTTAGTAAGCTACAATAAAACGGGGAAAGATGTTTAGCGTTTTCCCTAAATTTGAACGGTTTATTATGTGTCTAGGGAAAATAGGACTTTTGGTCAGGTCTACAACACTTGTGGTGAAGTTACCTAAAGAACGGTGAAGTATAAAGACACTGCAGATGATTGCATTAGGGCCTTATTGGCACAGTCAGTGTTTGGTCAGTGATTTCCATCAGTGATTTTGAGCCAAAACCAAGTTACGGGTCCAAAACACAGAACAGGCACAGATCTTTCCCTTCTACCTTATGTCTGTGTAGAATCCACTCCTGGTTTTGGCTCACAATCACTGATGGAAATCACTGACCAAACACTGACTGTGTGAATGAAGACTTAAAATGTGAAAATTCTTGGCGTCTTTAAACTCATCTCATGTTGTTGCCTGTAAGTTAGGTTCTTCATATGCATTGCGGCTTTAGACCTCATGCACATGACCGTTGTTATAGGCATTTATATTGCCGGCGCTTGTTCCGTTCCGCAAATTGTGGAAGGCAACACGGGCGACTTCCGTTTTTTGCGGATCCGCGGTTTGAGGACCGCAAAAAATGGCACGGTCGTGTGCATGAGGCCTTAGCTTGTGAAACCCGCTTTTTTGGATTGAACCCTTAAATGCAAATCTTGCTCTATTAGTACAGGCACAGTCATATAAATATCAGAAAAACCCTCCCACAAAGGGTAATTTTTTATTCAGATAGTTGGTTGGGCTGGTATGAGTTAATTTGCATTCTCCTCTCCAAGCCTTAGGGTGCCTGTACACAGGTGTAGGGTAAGGTGCAGAAAATCTGCACAAATTCCTGTACGCTTCTGCAACAAAAACCACATGAGCAGAGCGGGCGCGATATCCGCCAGGTGCCTTCTGTTTTAAAGGGTTTCTACCACTTCGTTTTCACATAATTAGCTTTCAGACACTAGCGATCTGCTAGTGTCTGCTCTACCAAACCATCCTAATATAATAGCTTTTGGGGCAGCCGTTTCGCTAAAAAAAGAACTTATATTGATATGCTAATGAGCCTCTAGGTGCTATGGGGGCGTCATTAGCACCTAGAGGCTCGGTCTACCTTCACAAACTGCCACCGCCCAGCGCGTCCCTCCAGCCCGCCCATCTCCTCCGGAATGCGATACCCCCTGTGAGCGTATGTATTCGGCACATGCGCAGTGAATGTCTGACCGCTTCCCTGCTCAGACATCTCCACTGCGCCTGTTCCTCGGAGCACTATGATGACATCGGCACAGGCGCAGTGGAGATGTCTGAGCAGGGAAGCGGTCAGACATTCACTGCGCATGCGCCGAATACATACGCTCACAGGGAGGATCGCATTCTGGAGGAGATGGGCGGGCTGGAGGGACGCGCTGGGCGGAGGCATTTTGTGAAGGTAGACCGAGCCTCTAGGTGCTAATGACGCCCCCTTAGCACCTAGAGGCTCATTAGCATATCAATATAAGTTCTTTTTTTAGCGAAACGGCTGCCCCAAAAGCTATTATATTAGGATGGTTTGGTAGAGCAGACACTAGCGGATCGCTAGTGTCTGAAAGCTAATTATGTGAAAACGAAGTGGTAGAAACCCTTTAAACTGCAGGCACCTGGGACTAATGTAATCGTAATGACCAAGAATAAAAATAATTGGTCAGTTTTAATGCATAGGAAACGGTGTTAAAAAAAACTAATATAAATGTTGCAGAATTGTTTATTTTTTTATAATTCCACCCCATTTGAAATTTGTTTCCGCTTCCCATTCACATTGTATGCAACTATAAATGGCGCCATTAGAAAGTACATCTTGTACTGCAAAAGACAAGCCCTGATACGGCTCTGTGAATAAAAAATATAAATATGCTTGATACTTTTATTACCCAAATTGCCCAAATTGCTGTTGCCGAGATATCTTAATGAATATGCTAATTAGGGTCTCGGTGCACAATTTGGGAATACTTTTTATACTTCTTTTTGCAACCCTTTAAGAATCTCCATTGGGCTGAGACTACATGTACATTTTTTTATGTGACGACATCAACAAAATCACAGAAAATGACAGAATGTTGGAAATGAGTGAGTATCAGAAGTTGCAGTTGTCCAGTTCACTTAGCAAAGGAAACGTGAGGTGTGACAAATTACAATGGACATCGGGGTCACTCGTTGTTTGATACAAGATTGAGACATGGAGTCCATCCTGATAGACAGTATGTGTTAAAGAGTCCAACAACTGCTCCAATATTTATGTCATGTTTTCTTTTTAATTCAGACACAATCTTCAGTCTCCGCAGTCTTCACAGAGAACCTTCTCATGGACCACAGGATAGGATAAGTGTTGCCTTTATGCTGTGTATATAGGACAGGTATAATCTTTATAGTTAGTCTGAATATAGGGTAAGTGTATATAGCGTATGAATAAGGTGTAGTGTAATAGTGTGTATATAGGATAACCGTAGTGTATATAGCGCATGTGTGTAGGATAAGTGTAATCTATATAGTGTCTGTATATAGTGTAAGTGTAGTGTATATAGTGTATGTATATGGTAACTATAATAAATGTCTGCATATAAGGTAAGTGTAGTATATTTAGTGTTTATATAGAATAAGCAATCTATATAGTGTCTGCATATAGGATAAATGTAGTGTATATAGTTTATATATAGGGTAAGTGAACTGTATATAGCATATATATAGTGTAGTCTATGTAGTGTATATATAGGATAACTGTAGTCTTTAAGTTTTATATATAAGATAAGTGTAATCTTTATAGTTAGTCTGTATATTGGGTATGTGTAGAGTATATAGTAAATGTATAGTGTATATAGTGTTTGTACAGGGTAAGTGTTGTTTAATTTATATATTATCTGTATATAGGGCATGTGTAGTATATATATATATTATATGTGGGGTAAGTGCAATGTATATATTGTATGTATAGAATATGTGTAAGTTTTATATAGTTTCTGTATATGGGGTAAGTTTAGTGTATGTATATGACATGTGTAGTCATTATAGTGTTACATACGGTATGTGTAGTGTATATAGTGTGTGTGTATATAGGATAATTAATCTATAAAGTGCCTGTATATAGGGTAAGTGTAGTATATATAGTGTATGTATGGTGTATATAGTGTGCGTATAGGGTAAGTGTAGTGTATACAGTTTGTGTAAGGTAAGTGTAGTCTACATAGTGTTTACATAGGATAGGTGTAATCTATATAGTGCACTTATAGGATAAGTGTAATCTATTTAATGTCTGTAAAAAAAGGTAAGTGTAGTGTATATAGTGTGTGTGTATATAGGATAAGTAATCTATATAGTGTCAGCATATAGGATTAATGTAGTGTATATATTATATGTATAGTGTAGTCTCTGTAGTGTGTATATAGGTGTAATCTTTATACTTAGTCTGTATATTGAGTATGTGTAGAGTATATAGTGTATATATCGTGTATATAGTGCTTGTATAGGGTGAGTGTCGTCAATATTTAGTGTATAAGGTATGTGTACCGTATATAGTGTATGTATAAGGCAAGTATAATGTATATAGTGTATATTTAGGGTACATGTACTCTATGTAATGTATATATAGAGTAAGAATAGTCTAGTGTATATTTACGGGAAGTGTAGTCTATATAGTATGTATATCAGGTAAGTGTAATGTAGTATATATATACTGTGCATACACAGGGTAAGTGTGGTGTATATAGTGTATGTTAAAGGAAAGTGTAGTATATGTATAGGGTAAATGTATGCAGTGTGTATATAGGATCAGTGTAATTTATATAGTGTCTGTATATAGGTTAAGTGTAGTGTATATAGTGTATGATATCACTTCCTGCGTGATATCCATAAAATGTTACACAGTAATAGGAGAAAAGTTCTGTTCTAAATTTTACATTTTAGAAAAATCAAAGCTTGGCCTCCGCCACATAATGCACCAAAAACAAAAAAGCTTTTCTTCTGCAGTGACTGACTATACAAACATTGCATGGTGTACCAGTTGCAATCAATATTGTTATAACATTACATGGGTTGAATTCTATTTCATATATTAAATTCACATCTGTTTTGTTAGCCCTTTTGCAGTGCTTAATCCCTCCTTGTTTAGGTGGGTCCCTACACTAACACGTTATACATATAACAGGATATATTGAGTGTAACTGGTGTTATCACTTGCAGTGTGCTTTTACATTATTTTATATACAGTAGTCAGTTGTTATAGAGAAACACCAATATACTGCTTATCAGTTTGGCTTTTCAAATTAATAGTGCAAATCAGTGTAAATCAGGTTATTAAAAAAAAAAAGAGTCTTAGTGTAGGGACCTATCTGAATGAGGTCGCCTTGACGTGGCAGATGGGCTCACACAATGTCATCCGATTGTGTGCTAAGAACCTCATATTTTTAAAAGTGTGGGTGACAAGAGTTTTTGAGCTTCCATATCTTAAGGAATTAATCAGTTGACAACAGGAGGCACCTCTCACCAAAACCAAGCAAAAAACGCAGGGCGGGGAGAAAACACCGAAAAAAGCAGGTGATATCCGAGCCGCAAGAAATAGCTGAGGATATACAGGTGATCAACCTCTCCTCAAGGCCCATCTCCCCTTCACAGGAGAGGGTTTTGAGGAAGGGTTTCTCTTTCTCCCCCTCCCGCAACTTTGATTTATATCATACAATCATAGATGTGAACAAACTTGCCAGGAAAATGACGTTAAAGAAACATTTCTCATCTATTAATGAGGACATTGGTATTGAAACAGAGAATGTATTAAATGAAAGTAATGCACCTCATAAGGATGAGATGAAAAATGTATGTCCATGCTTTACTTTTGCTGATCTGGTACAGATCTCTTCACTCCAGGAGATGTGTGGGGTCTCGGATGGGGACTGTGTATATCATAGATCTATCACATATAAGACCTCTAATAAGAGCTTTTACCCTATACAGTCCCGATCCGAGGTCCTTGACAGATTCCAGGATTTGGTTCAGAGGGATCTTTGTGCTTTCAAAGCCATTTCAGATAAAAAAAAATGTATAAAAATAATCTTACAAAAAATGAATATAAAGCTTTTGAAGAGTTACAAAATATGCAAGATGTTGTCATACGGAGAGCTGACAAGGGAGGAGCGGTAGTGATCCTAGACAGCGAGCTATATAAAAATCAGATTCTGGACTTATTGAAAGATTCCAGCATCTATCTCGCATTGGATTGCAATCCTCTCCTCCCTTGTCAGAAAATACTCAGTGCAATTTTGAACAGGGGCCACACCTTGGGCATTCTGTCTAAAAAAGAAACTGAATTCATATATGTGGAACATGCTATTACACCCATATTTCACGCGCTCCCTAAAATTCACAAACCAGGTTTCCCTCCCCCATTACGCCCGATTGTGGCAGGCATCGGCTCTTACTCCGAAAATTGATTGGAATGGGCAGATTCCCTATTACAGCCACTTGTGCCACTGATACCGGGATATTTGAGGGATACTGGTACGGTTCTGGGCAACTTTCTTTCTTTTGACTGGCATAAGGATTACATATGGGTAACAGCAGACATCTCCTCATTATACACGAGTATACCTCACAAATCTGCCATTGTTTCTTTAAAATGGTTCTTAGAATGTTACAGCAACTACACTCCAGAGCTGCAGGAATTTTTATGTTAATGTATAGATTTTTTGATGAAACATAATTTTTTTATGTTCAATAAAAAATATTACCTCCAGCAATCAGGAATCCCTATGGGAGCTAAGTACTCACCTTCAATCGCAAATATATATATGGCGTGGTGGGAGAATAGATTCCTCTTTTCTGACAATAACCCATATACGGAGGATATAAAATGGTATGGTCGATTTATCGACGATATGCTGTGGGTATGGCAGGGGGACAAAGAGAGAATAGTAGAGTGTATAGAGTACTTGAATAACTGCACTACATCAATAAAATTAACGTTTTCCAGCGATCCGGAAAAAATTGTTTTTCTAGATCTCTGCCTGGAAGTGGATAATGGCACTAATAGGGTGGTTACATATACCCACAGAAAGCCTACTGCTGGCAATACTATTCTCTCTGCCTCCTCCTGCCATCCACCACACGTTCTCAAAAACATCTCTAAGGGAGAAATGATAAGGGCAAAAAGAAATTGCTCTACCCAGGAACTCTTTGAAAGAGAGGTTAATAACATTGCAGGCAGACTTAAAATGAGAGGATACACCCAAACCAGTATAAACAGAGGTATAAATTTTGCTAGATCCAAAAATAGAGAAACCCTCATTTTTCCGGAAAAAAAATAAAAACAAAAACAAGAATAAACAGGAACCTATTACTTTCACCACAAATTATAGCAGAGATTATTTTAAGATTTGCAAAATTATACGAAAACATCTTCATATTCTGAACTTTAATGAGGATTGGAAAAATATAGCATCCACAGGGATAAGATGTGTAGCGAAAAGAGCCCCCACAGTGGGCCAAAAAATTAGTCCAAGCCTATTCAGGGAAAATTTTCCTAGAATAAGCACCTGGCCCAAAACTAATGGAAATTACAAATGTGGCATCTGCTGTCGACATATGCTCATCTCAAAAGAGGTCACATCTATGGCGAACAATAAACAACATATGTTAAAACAGTACATAAATTGTAATACAGACTATGTGCTATATGTTATAACATGCAGAACATGCATCTACAATATGTGGGCTGCACCACAAATTATTTGAAGGTGCGTATAAGAAAGCACTTAAGTGATGTCCCTCATTTTATGTCTCGCAATGTCTCAGCGGCAACAATGCATTTTGCCACTGTTCACAAGGGTGATATTTCTGCGTTTTCTGTACAGGGGTGGAAGTTGTTTCCGCACCTATCAGAGGAGGTGATCGGAAACAAAAGCTTCTGAGTAGAGAAACATATTGGATGTTCATTTTGGAAACTTGTATACCGAAGGGTTTGAACAGGAAACATGATTTAACCTTGCAGTACATGTAATTCATCAGTATGTGATTTTGAATGTATAACACTGATTTACTGCTTCCCCGCCCATATGTTCCCATATGTTCCTGGGAGGATCTCCTAATCCTGGAACACCTGGGCCTGGGACGCAACCTCCATCTAATTAGAGAAGGAGTGTTGTATATAAGTACCTGTTTTTAGCACACTATGTATTGTCTTGAAGAAGGGCTCAATACAACAGCCCAAAACGCGTCACAATCACTTTGTGTCTCTCCATGTGATATTTGTTGGATCTTAAACTATGCAAGCCGAATAAAGAACACATTTTTATACGTTAAAAGCTGGAATCAACCTCTTTGTTTTTGGACATATCAAGCATGGCTGGGTTCAAGCCATTTTCCCTCCGTGCTTCATGCAGGTGATTAGAGGTGAGAGCTGCTACAACTTATCCTTTTGATCCATAAAATGTTACACAGTAATAGGAGAAAAGTTCTGTTCTAAATTTTACATTTTAGAAAAATCAAAGCTTGGCCTCCGCCACATAATGCACCAAAAACAAAAAAGCTTTTCTTCTGCAGTGACTGACTATACAAACATTTCATGGTGTACCAGTTGCAATCAATATTGTTATAACATTACATGGGTTGAATTCTATTTCATATATTAAATTCACATCTGTTTTGTTAGCCCTTTTGCATTGCTTAATCCCTCCTTGTTTAGGTGGGTCCCTACACTAACACGTTATACATATAACAGGATATATTGAGTGTAACTGGTGTTATCACTTGCAGTGTGCTTTTACATTATTTTATATACAGTAGTCAGTTGTTATAGAGAAACACCAATATACTGCTTATCAGTTTGGCTTTTCAAATTAATAGTGCAAATCAGTGTAAATCAGGTTATTAAAAAAAAAAGAGTCTTAGTGTAGGGACCTATCTGAATGAGGTCGCCTTGACGTGGCAGATGGGCTCACACAATGTCATCAGATTGTGTGCTAAGAACCTCATATCTTTCACAAAAGATACTGAAAGTGGTCCCTGTTCCGGTCTATGTATCTTTGGGCACATCGGATTATGTTGGCCGATACTGCTTGCAGCTCTACAGCAGTGATGCTGCAGAAACAAAAATGCCCTGCTCTTTCCAAAAAGATGGGACAACATGCCACACCTCACTGGCACGGATTCATGAACTGTTGATGTAGGAGCAAACTGTGAGCAAGGGGTTATGGCCACCACGTTCCTCAGACTTGTCCTCATGCAATTTTTATCTGTTAGGAAATTCAAAACACAAAATGTCCGCTAACAATCCACATCCCTGGATGAACTGAAGGAAAATATCACAAACACTATCCGCAACATTACAAGTAGTATCAGCCGACATAATCCGACATGCCCAAAAATGCATAGATATGAATGGGGACCACTTTCTGCATCGTGTGGCATGTGGGTTATTAAAAAAACAATCCACTTGCTCATTCATTTTGTCATACTATTGCTGGAGACTGTCTACTTTTTCGTGGGCCACCCTGTATTGCCCCTTCTCGACATAGAGAAGGGATACACGATGACCTTTCTATGTGTGTTATTCCTATGCAATGACCTATTTGCGTATATTCTCCTACTAGTGACATCACTGTGTGCATTATTGCTATTTTGTGACATAACTGTGTAAATTATCTACAATATGTACAATAAAGTCACTTCAACTTTTACATTATCCTTGTGCATCAGGGAGACCATAATAATCATAAAATTCATGTACTGGAATTGCTGCAGAAGGTGGTCGTGATAGAGTGGGGCCCAAGTCAATTTTGCTATGAAGCCCCACGGTTACTTGCTATGCCCCTGGAATGTACATTACATATAAAGATTCTGCAAGCAGCTACATTCGGTCAGGGAGCTGTCGGAATGGCTAGAGCTGCTGCACAGATTTAGGGGGTCAATCACTATACTGAAATACTCCTAAATTAGGCTTATTTCAGGCGCAGATGGCGGGTCAATGCTTAGTTGCTGTTTTAGGCGTAGAAAGTGGATGCGCTGAAGTTATGCAGAGGCATGCGCCTCTTCATAACTTAGGTGGATACCCCGCTAGCTACAGGCTTTTATTATGACCGGCGTCTAAAACGCCGGTCCTAATAAATGTGCCCCTTAATTTCAACAGAACTTAGAGAACCTGTCACCTCACCACCTGGTGGCCAGAACTGTGGGAGTGCACATAGGACAGTGCCTTTTCCTATATTGTGTAAGCACGACCACCACTGCTGGATTACAGGGTGGTCGTAACCATGGAAATGAGCAGTGTACAATGTGACTGAAAAATGAATCAAGAGGAATGAATGAAATTGCTGGACCAATTGATGGGAGGATCATGAAACCAGCCATGGAATGCCCAGTGTATAGGAGTCGAAGACACTCCTTTGTGAGTCCAGAAGACTGGAAAGCAACAAAATAGTCTCCCAGGCTGACCTTTCTCCCCTGGCAACTAGAGATGAGTGAATTTTTCAAAAATTCGATTTGCCGTTTTGCCAAATTAGTTTGAAAAAAGGGGTATTCCGGTAGGTGAAAGTTATCCTGCTCTATCCATTTCTATGGAAGTTCCGGAGATAGGCGAGTACAGTGCTTGGCTATCTCCGGAACACCCACAGAAATGAATGGAGCGGACGTGCGCTTGTGCGGCTAGCCGCGCAGGTCATTTCAGGGGAGCAGCAGGGGGCTTGCTGGGGGTACAGGGCCCTGTTCTTGTGATTGGTGGGGGTCCCACTGGTAGTACCCCCACCAACCTGATCTGATAACTTTTTCCTACCGCAATACCCTTTTAAAGGTATATAACTAAATTAGTACATATACTGTATATCAACTAATGATTTAATACCTTGTGCAATCCATCTCTAAAAGGAGATGTTAGGATTAATATGCCTAATGTAGTTGTATATCTGATAATTCCAGTCTGGCTCAACATCTTCCTCCTTGAGTCAGCCTTCACACATTAAAGTGGTTTTCTGGGAGTTTTATACTGATGACCTATCCTCTGGATAGGTCATCAATATCTGATCAGTGGTGGTCTGACATCCGGGACCCTCGCTAATCAGCTGTTTGAGAATGCAACAGACCTTCTCACAGTTTACCAATCAGAGCGCTGTACATTGTATAGAGCTGCGCCTAGGCCATGTGACCAATGAATGTCATGTCACATGGCCTAGGGAAAGCTGAGAGAAAGCTGTGGCACTACTGCCTTCTCAAACAGATGATCGGTGGGGGTCCCGGGTGTAGTGATGAACGAAGAGCCAATAAAAGTCGCAAATTTTTGCGCAGTTTAAGCGATTGCTCAAAAATTTGTGACTTTTTCACTCCATTATTCTGACTTGAGCTAATGATAAATCTGGCCCTTTATCTCTAGACCTCCATACATTTCCATGGGATTAAGTGATTTGCTTGTGTGAAGATTGGTGCTTATCTTATTAAACAATACCACAAAGGCCCAGTTGACCCAACATCTGGTATTAGCATAATTGAATTGGATCAAAAAATAGATGTTCTTATCACCACACAGCCTCCCAGATTCAGCAGATTCTGTTGACTCTTGGTTTCTCCATCTGGGACGCTGGTCTGGGGCTTGTATCCTGAAAGCTTCTTGCCTTAACTAACAGCCTGGCGTCCACTGGCATGCCACGCAGATAGGAAGACTGTTGTAACCGTCTCTGTGTGGTTGGTGATTGAACCTGCTTGGTCGCTGCATCATAAATTTTGGTGATGCTATGGCTGCTGTGTGTTTAATCCATAAAGTCGAGTTCCTATAGAAGCACAGAAAAGCATAGTAAATATGTGGTTGGAAACAAACTGTTTCAGATTGATAGACAAAACCTGCGGGGTAAAATATCTGCCCATTAACGACATATCCATGTAAAAAGTGTCACATCCGAAAAGAGCGGAGTGAATGGAGAGAGCAGCCCAACGTCGGCCACTTGCCCCTTTCCTGGCTGTGTGTGACAGGGTCCCTTTCTTGGAAATTTTGGAAATTTTACTGCAGATTTTGCTGACATTCCACAGTGGATTTCGGTGCGGATTTACCAAAGATCTAACCCTACGCATTGCAAACGGTGAAATATACAGTGGAAATCTGTAGCATAAATTAAACCAATCAGATTCTATCTTTTATTTTGGACAGCCCCTTTGGAAAATGAAATGAGGAATCTGATTGGTTGCTATGGGCAACTAAGCCAGTTCTACTTTACGAATGGAGGTATCACTGAGGCTCACCAGTCGGTCAATATGGATAGAGGTGCTCAATCACCGGTACACCTAAAACCGTGAGGGTATATTGTATTGGAAAAAAGAATTGCGATGGCACACTCTCATTTGGTTCAAATTGAAAGTATTTATTGTTTCTAGTTAAAATATTTAATTTGCGATATTATGCGATAAAAATATATAAAAAAATGTATATATAAAAAAGGATGTAAAGTGAAGTGATAACTCAAGGGTTTCTTGAGTGTATGATCTTATTGGGAAAAGTATATATTCCAATGGATGATGTTGGACAAATTTTAAGTGTCCCTGGTGTCCAAAAAATGTTCAAAGAGTCTGTTCAATGGATCCTGGAATATAAGGTCATTTAGGCCGAACAAAGTATGTTGATTCTCTTTTGTGAGGTAGTGCTGTTCTTCTAAAGGTGTGCAATATACACTGCTCAAAAAAATAAAGGGAACACTTAAACAACACAATGTAACTCCAAGTCGATCACACTTCTGTGAAATCAAACTGTCCACTTAGGAAGCAACACTGAGTGACAATCAATTTCACATGCTGTTATGCAAATGGGATAGACAACAGGTGGAAATTATAGGCAATTAGCAAGACACCCCCAATAAAGGATTGGTTCTGCAGGTGGTGACCTGACCACTTCTCAGTTCCTATGCTTCCTGGCTGATGTTTTGGTCACTTTTGAATGCTGGCGGTGCATGAGACGGAGTCTGCACTACCTGAGCCACACAAGTGGCTCAGGTAGTGCAGCTTATCCAGGATGGCACATCAATGCGAGCTGTGGCAAGAAGGTTTGCTGTGTCTGTCAGCGTAGTGTCCAGAGCATGGAGGCGCTACCAGGAGACAGGCCAGTACATCAGGAGACGTGGAGGAGGCCGTAGGAGGGCAACAACCCAGCAGCAGGACCGCTACCTCCGCCTTTGTGCAAGGAGGAACAGGAGGAGCACTGCCAGAGCCCTGCAAAATGATCTCCAGCAGGCCACAAATGTGCATGTGTCTGCTCAAACGGTCAGAAACAGACTCCATGAGGGTGATATGAGGGCCCGACGTCCACAGGTGGGGGTTGTGCTTACAGCCCAACACCGTGCAGGACGTTTGGCATTTGCCAGAAAACACCAAGATTGGCAAATTCGCCACTGGCGCCCTGTGCTCTTCACAGATGAAAGCAGGTTCACACTGAGCACATGTGACAGACGTGACAGAGTCTGGAGACGCCGTGGAGAACATTCTGCTGCCTGCAACATCCTCCAACATGACCGGTTTGGCATTAGGTCAGTAATGGTGTGGGGTGGCATTTCTTTGGAGGGCTGCACAGCCCTCCATGTGCTCGCCAGAGGTAGCCTGACTGCCATTAGGTACCGAGATGAGATCCTCAGACCCCTTGTGAGACCATATGCTGGTGCGGTTGGCCCTGGGTTCCTCCTAATGCAAGACAATACTAGACCTCATGTGGCTGGAGTGTGTCAGCAGTTCCTGCAAGACGAAGCCATTGATGCTATGGACTGGCCTGCCCGTTCCCCAGACCTGAATCCAATTGAGCACATCTGGGACATCACGTCTCGCTCTATCCACCAACGTCACGTTGCACCACAGACTGTCCAGGAGTTGGCAGATGCTTTAGTCCAGGTCTGGGAGGAGATCCCTCAGGAGACCGTCCGCCACCTCATCAGGAGCATGCACAGGCGTTGTAGGGAGGTCATACAGGCACGTGGAGGCCACACACACTACTGAACCTCATTTTGACTTGTTTTAAGGACATTACATCAAAGTTGGATCTGCCTGTAGTGTGTTTTTCCACTTTCATTTTGAGGGTGACTCCAAATCCAGACCTCCATGGGTTAAAAAATTTGATTTCCATTTTTTTCTTTTGTGTGATTTTGTTGTCAGCACATTCAACTATGTAAAGAACAAAGTATTTCAGAAGAATATTTCATTTATTCAGATCTAGGATGTGTTATTTTTGTGTTCCCTTTATTTTTTTGAGCAGTGTAGTTGCAAAAAAAGTCCAATATATTATAAATCAAAAAGTCGTGCAAAAAAATTGAAATCATGAGAAAGTGCTCAGTTGAATAAAATATGTTGTGCACAACAAAAAATTATTTAGTTAGCATGCAGGTATTATTAAAACCGTGAACCATATTTCATATAGGTGGTCTTCCTATATTAAAACACTGAAAAATAATTGCTGGTGTGAATACAGTAGTAGTAATTCTTATGTTCACCGGGTTTCTCAGTGTAAGAACACCCGCCTTTTAAAAAGAGAGCGACTCTCTTAGCAGGTTTTCAATATACTTGAAGTCTGTTATAAGCTTTCCCAATATTGTTCTTTCGTATGGCCGTTATTGTTGGCAAAGCATATTATAATGCGGAGGAACAGTAAAGAATATGTTTTACTTTACCCCTCTTCATCTGTTACGGTGTCTTCCTTTGTGCAAGGACCTGCGTGGCGTCCCAGAAATTTCAAAAATACCTAAGAGTGGCGATTCCGATGGAGGGTCAGATCCAGCAATATCAGTTCCAGGCATTACCCTTTGGCCTGTCAATGGCCCCACGGATATTCTGGTGGCAGAGATGGTTTTGTTCATAAGAATCAAAAACGTTTTGATAGTTCCATATCTGGAAGATTTTTTGATCATAGCGAATTCCTGATTGAGTTGCGAGAACAGCGTTCAGTTTGTTGTACAGACCTTTCAAGAACTGGGGTGGATAATAAACTACAAAAAAAAACAGATTAAAACCAGTAAAAAAACAAAGGTTCTTAGGCCTAGTTTTGAATTCAGAGACTCAGAGAGTATATCTCCCAGAAGAAAATATTTCAAAAATCTGGAATCAAATCAAATCCCTTTCTTCCACCTCTCTGACTCTTCGAAAGGCGATGTCGGTCCTGGGGTCTCTAGTTTCCTGCATCCCGGCGGTAGAGTGGGCTCAGCTTTATTCCCGTCAGTTACAGTCAGAGATACTAACAGCATTCAAGAAGCACAGGGGAACATTGGATGTCAGAATAAAAATTTTGAACACGACATGGAAGAGTCTATCATGGTGGCTGGACAAGGACAATCTAGTTCAGGGAGTCCCATGGTCCTATCCAGATCCTATTGTCCTGACCACGGATGCAAGCCCTTGGGGGTGGGGAGCTCATATTCGAGAGTACAATTTTCAGGGCCAGTGGTCCCCAAGTCAAAGACTGTTTTCTTCCAATCGTAAAGAATTAGTGACAGTAAGACTGGCCGTGAAAGCTTCTCAGTCCCTATTAGGCACAGGACACGTGAGAATTCTGTCAGACAATCAGGCTACCGTGGCATATGTGAACCACCAGGGGGGGACAAGGTCGATAGCCCTAGGGTGGGAAGCAAGGAGATTACTGGGGACATTAGAGAAACAGGTCAGCCACGTATCAGCTCTCCACATTAAAGGGAAAAGAGAATGTTCAGGCGGACTTTCTCAGCAGGTATCCCTTGAAACAAGGAGAATGGTCCCTGAACTCTTCAATATTTTCCATGATCACAGAGTCTTGGGGCATGCCGGTTATAGATCTTTTCAGTTCAAGCCAGAACAGGAAAGTGGAACTTTTTTGCTCACTAAATCCGAGGGAATCCCCCTATGGGATGGATGCCTTCCTCCTGAAGTGAAACTTCCCACTAGCCTATGCCTTTCCCCCCTATCAATTGATCCCAGCAGTCTTGAAAAAGATCAGGAAGGACAAGGCAAGGGTTATCCTCATTGCCCCCTTCTGGCCCAAGAGGGCATGGTTTACTCTGCTCCGGACCATGTCGATATCAGACCCCTGGATTCTACCAGACCTCCCGAATCTGCTGTCCCAGGGTCCGGTTTTTCATCCAGCTGTCAGTGGTCTCCATCTGACTGCTTGGAATTTGAGCGGAACTTATTAATTAAGAAGGGTTTCTCTCAGGAGCTCATTGCAACCTTACTTAAAAGTAGAAAACGTGTAACTATTTCTATCTACGCTAGAACCTGGAAGAAATTTATAGAATTTAGTAATCTAAACCCAAAACATTTACCCTTGTCTGTCCCTATTTCTCAGGTTCTGGAATTTTTACAGAAAGGTCTTTCTTTAGGTCTTGTAAAGAGTACTCTTAAAGTACATGTCTCTGCCCTATCAGTACTATTCGAGCAAAACTTTCCTTCAAATCCATGGATCATTCGATTCTTTAAAGCTGTCGATAGAATGACTCCAGTCTTGTCCCCCAGGGTTCCCCCGTGGGATCTTAATCTTGTGCTAAATTCCTTAACCAGAGCACCCTTTGAACCCATTGATTCTTCTAGCATAAAACTTCTTACTTACAAGCTAGTTTTATTGGTAGCCATCACCACTGCTAGAAGAATAAGCGAGTTGCAGGCCATTTCCATTAATCCCCCCTTCACTAGGATTCGGGATGATAGTTATAATTTTACCTGACCCGGCCTTTTTACCCAAAGTGGCATCTAAATTCCATAGATCCCAAGAGATAATTCTCCCTTCCTTTTGTGACCATCCTAAAAATCCTGGGGAGGTTACATTTCATACCTTAGACGTACGGAGTTGCTTATTACAGTATCTCAGAGTTACAGAAGAATGGAGAAAGTCTTCTGCTTTATTCATTCTCTTTTCAGGATCGAATAAAGGGAAGAAGGCTACCAAGAGCACCCTGTCTAGGTGGCTTAGACTGGGCATTATACAATCCTACTTGGAGGAAGGCCTGTCTCCTCCAGTCTCGGTGAGGGCTCACTCTACTCGCTCAGTTTCCACTTCTTGGGCGGAAAGGTCGGGGGCTTCTATTGAGCAAATTTGTAAGGCGGCCACGTGGTCTTCACCTTCTACCTTTTTCCGTCACTACCGTTTGGATCTGCACTCTTCCTCTGATCTTTCTTTTGGTAGAAAGGTTTTACAAGCGGTGGTCCCTCCCTGGGAAGGGTTCTTTTTCTCTGTAATTCTCTCTATGGTACTGTCATGGGGAGGGGAAAAATGATGATTACACTTACCGGTAATCGGATTTTCCAGACCCCACAACAGCACCCTTCCTAATTCCCTCCCTTGGTGATGGTTTCTGTATTTCACTTGGAGTAGTAAAATTTTTAAAAAAAAATCTGTATTGATTATGTGGTTTATATGCTGGTTCAGTTCAGAATGACTAATGGTGTAGGAGTCCCTCTCTTGCTCTGTAATCCACTGAATGGGTAGAGAGGCTCAACCCTTTTATTTCTGTAGGTTTCCTGCCCCTGGGGGTGGATCCCTCTCTCTATGGTGCTGTCGTGGGGTCTGGAAAATCCGATTACCGGTAAGTGTACAGTCGTGGCCAAAGGTTTTGAGAATTAGATAAATATTGGAAATGGGAAAAGTTGCTGCTTAAGTTTTTTATAATAGCAATTTGCATATACTCCAGAATGTTATGAAGAGTGATCAGATGAATTGCATAGTCCTTCTTTGCCATGAAAATTTACTTAATCCCAAAAAAAACTTTCCACTGCATTTCATTGCTGTCATTAAAGGACCTGCTGAGATCATTTCAGTAATCATCTTGTTAACTCAGGTGAGAATGTTGACGAGCACAAGGCTGGAGATCATTATGTCAGGCTGATTGGGTTAAAATGGCAGACTTGACATGTTAAAAGGAGGGTGATGCTTGAAATCATTGTTCTTCCATTGTTAACCATGGTGACCTGCAAAGAAACGCGTGCAGCCATCATTGCGTTGCATCAAAATGGCTTCACAGGCAAGGATATTGTGGCTACTAAGATTGCACCTCAATCAACAATTTATAGGTTCATCAAGAACTTGTTAAGAAGGCTTCAGGGCGTCCAAGAAAGTCCAGCAAGCGCCAGGATCGTTTCCTAAAGAGGATTCAGCTGCGGGATCGAAGTGCCACCAGTGCAGAGCTTGCTCAGAAATGGCAGCAGGCAGATGTGAGCACATCTGCACGCACAGTGAGGCGAAGACTTTTGGAAGATGGCCTGGGGTCAAGAAGGCCAGCAAAGAAGCCACTTCTCAAAAAAAAATCAGGGACAGATTGATCTTCTGCAGAAAGTATGGTGAATGGACTGCTGAGGACTGGTGCAAAGTCATATTCTCCGATGAAGCCTCTTTCCGATTGTTTGGGGCATCTGGAAAAAGGCTTGTCCAGAGAAGAAAAGGTGAGCGCTACCATCAGTCCTGTGTCATGCCAACAGTAAAGCATCCTGAGACCATTCATGTGTGGGGTTGCTTCTCATCCAAGGGAGTGGGCTCACTCACAATTTTGCCCCAAAACACAGCCATGAATAAAGAATGGTACAAAAACACCCTCCAACAGCAACTTCTTCCAACAATAGTTTGGTGAAGAACAATGTATTTTCCAGCACAATGGAGCACCGTGCCATAAGGCAAAAGTGATAACTAAGTGGCTCGGGGACCAAAACGTTGACATTTTGGGTCCATGGCCTGGAAACTCCCCAGATCTTAATCCCATTGAGAACTTGTGGTCAATCCTCAAGAGGCGGGTGGACAAACAAAAACCCACTAATTCTAACAAACTCCAAGAAGTGATTATGAAAGAATGGGTTGCTATCAGTCAGGAATTGGCCCAGAAGTTGATTGAGAGCATGCCCAGTCGAATTGCAGAGGTCCTGAAAAAGAAGGGCCAACACTGCAAATACTGACTCTTTGCATAAATGTCATGTAATTGTCGATAAAAGCCTTTGAAACGTATGAAGTGCGTGTAATTATATTTCACTACATCACAGAAACAACTGAAACAAAGATCTAAAAGCAGTTTAGCAGCAAACTTTGTGAAAACTAATATTTGTGTCATTCTCAAAACTTTTGGCCACGACTGTACACACTGCTATTATTTTGCACATAACTTGTATATTATTATAATTATTATTAAGGGTGTATCTCATATGTCCCAGTAACTATCATCGTAATAATTAAATTACAGAATTCAGAATGCAATCAAAGTGTACTTGCAGCGACCAGGAACGGGTACGCGCTGATGCCACTTATGCAGTGGGTCAGGATATGGGTAGATAATAATTTGTAGTTTGTTCATGACGCCAATTGCAGCGTGTGCAGGGTACTATCACAGGGTCCTCCCAAGGTGTTATAATGCACCTCCCAGGTTAGGAATGCCAGAGTGGTGTGATTGCCTATAATGTCTCTGTATGGTGATGATAATGGTGTCAACGGTGTTTCCTACCTGGGTATGGCCGAACTCCTGGCTCACTTGCAATAAATTTAGTGTAGTGATAGTAGGAGTAATAGAGGGATTTTGCAGCAGAAATTGATGTCCAGACCTTTAGGTGAAATTCAAACTTGTCTTTACTGAAGATAACTTTCATCCAAGCAGAATACAGCTTTGGTTTATCACCTGCCTTAAGCCTTGCCGGCAACCTATGAGCTCGCTCTATAAAAATTTTATAGTGTGAGATATCCTGACCCAATTGTTCCCTTAACCAGGTTTGTATAAAACCACAAGGGTCTTGTCCCTCCACTCCCTCCGGGAACCCCAGGCATCTCTAGTTTGACCTTCTAGACCTGTTTTCTAAATCCAGTAATTTATTTTTAAGTACTATATTTTCTTCCTTTAAAATATATTTCCCTTTAACTATTATCTGCAACAGGTCCTCTGAATCAGATGTTCTCTTCTCTACTTCTAGTAGCCTATCTTTGTATTTATGTAAATCCGTAATGAGGAGCCTCACCGTTTCCTTAAATAGGACCTTTCATTACGATAAAAAATCTAAAATAAGTATACAGACATGGAGAGCGGCACCCAGGGATCTCCTTGCACTTACTATTATCCCTGGGCGCCGCTCCGTTCTCCCGGTATAGGCTCCGGTATCTTCAGATTTTTGGCTCAACCGGGAGGAGCCTGCTCTTCTCCTGGGCGTCTCCTTCTCCCAGGCTGTAGCGCTGGCCAATCGCAGCGCTCAGCTCATAGCCTGAGAGTTTTTTTTTCTCCCAGGCTATAAGCTGAGTGCTGCGATTGGCCAGCACTCCAGCTTGGGAGAAGGAGACGCCCAGAACAAGAGCAGGCTCCTCCCAGTTGAGCCGAAAATCTGAAGATACCGGAGCCTATACCGGGAGAACCGAGCGGCGCCCAGGGATAATAGTAGGTGCAAGGACATCCCTGGGCGCCACTCTCCATGTCAGCATATTTAGTTTAGATTTTTTTATTGTAATGAAAGGTCCTCTTTAATGTTTCCAGTCTGGAGAGAGAGGTCCTGTATTGCCAGATTAAATTTTTTTATCTCTTGGAATATATCCTGCAGACTCGGCGCCTGTTCCGCCTGAATCAGAATACTTCTCTCCCCCTCTTTTAACTGTTCTGTGCCTCTCTCCCCAGGCTGGAACTCACCGCCAGATAATGTGGTCATCGCACTCTCTATCAAGCCAGGGTCCCTTTCCTGAATTGGGGATATATCATCTTTCTTCTTTCTAGGTGGACTAATCTGTCCGCTTGTGTTAATCAATAATTGTTGTTTAACTCTTTCTCCCCTCTTAAACATCGGGGAAATCGAGGTGTCTAATTCTGAGTGATTTCTCCCCTTTTTCCCTGCCCCCTGTCTAGACATTTCTGAATTAAGAAACAAAGCAAAAAAATGAAAAGTAGATTTTTATTTTATTTTTTCCTTTATTTTTTCCATCGTGTGATGGAAATACAACAGTTCCTTGAGAAAATTACTATTCTTAAGCCAACTGAGGTTCAAAGAGGAAGCTTAGAAGTTCCTTTAGACATTACAGAAGTGGAAGTAACTCTATATAAGATAACCAAGAATAAGACCCCGGGAATAGATGGGATCTCGTTTGAAGTCTATGCTCAATACAAAGAAGTATTACCTTCAAAATTGCTCAATATGTCGTCATCCTCAAGGGAATCAGGAAAACTTCCGGACTCTGTGTGAGAAGCCCTAATAACACTTATATTAAAACCAGGGAAAGACCCAGTACTCCCTGACTCTTATCGCCCTATCTCATTAATTAACATGGATAATAAAATATCGGCAAGGACCTTGGCAAAAAGATTAGGTAGAGTGGTTTCCGGGATCATTCATGAGGACCAGTCGGGGTTTATGGCAGGCAAAACTACAACTGACAATATAATTAGATACTTTATGAATACCCAGCTGGAACTCTCGAATTGTGATGAACGTATGATTGTAACCATAGATGCCGCAAAGGCTTTCGATACCATAGAATGGCCCTTCTTATTCGCTACATTGGAGAGAATGGGATTCGGAGATAATTTTATATCCTGGATAAAATTATTGTATGTCGAAGTTTCTGCAAGGGTAATATTGAATGGCGAATATTCAGATAAAATATCTATTGGTAGGGGGGTTAGGCAGGGCTGCCCCTTATCCCCGTTGTTATTCGCGATAGCTATGGAACCTTTACCTGATATTATTAGACAAGATAAACAAATTGTAGGCTTTAGATTTGGGGCCCAAAAACAAAAAATTTCCTTGTATGCAGATGATGATATGCTGTTTGTGGGATCTCACGGCTCACTTAAGATATTTCAGGTATTTAAAGATTATAGTAAATATTCTGGACTGAATATAAACTGGTCCAAGTCGACCTGTATCCCGATTGATCCTCTGAATGGTTTCCTACCAGGATCATTAGAAGTTAAAGAGAGCCGAGAATCGTCTAAATATCTAGGTATTCGGCTCACAGCTAGTCCCGGGGATTATATACAGTTGAATGTGATCCCTAAATTACAGGAGTTGCGGAAGAAAAAAGAGGTCTGGAAAAAAATACATATCTTGATGGCAGGTCGTATCTCACTGGTGAAAATGTGTATATTACCCTCGTTAAATTATATGTTTTGGAATCCACCGATAATAATCCCCAGAAGCCACTTTAATAACGGACTTGATATGGCGAGGTAAAAAACCGAGGATAAGCGCACAGATATTATATATCCATGAGAGAGAGGGTGGATTATCTGTTCCGGATTTGGAGCTGTAGTTTGTTTCTGGACAGATCAGAAACATGATAACGTGGAGCAAGTCATATAGATACAAGAATATGGTGGCGGGGATCAATAAAAGGCTAGAAAAATTTAGTATTTTCCAATTAGTAGAAGTAGACATATTGTCAAATCAACAAGTTAATAAAATACCCCTATTTGACCTATGGAATAAATCTTGGAACATGGTAAAAGAATTGTGGTCTCAAAAGGAAATACACTCAGACACTTTGTTATGGGATAATCATTTAAAGGAACTAAAATTAATTGAACAAAAAATCTGGTGGAAATATGGAATATTCAAATTGGGTCAGATATGGAGAGAGGGGGATATAATAACTTATCAAGATCTCAAAAATGAATATATTATGGGAAATAAAGATCTGACTTTCTTTTATCTACAATTGAAACAAGCTCTGCGTGCATAGCTAGGAAAAGGTACACAAATAGCTCCCCTCCTACGATTTTTAGCGGATATTTCTAACCTACTGTAGTGGCAGGGAGGAGACTGATTTCCAAAGTATATGGACGTCTGTTACATCAGAAGACAAATAAAAGAGCTATAACTACCCTAAATTACAGATGGAAAGAGGCTCTTAACTTGCAACGGGAAGAATTCTGGGAAAAGGCCATACAGTCTAAAAATAAGGTTACAAATAACTTCTCATATAGAATCACGCAATTTAATATACTTTATGGTTTATACTAATCCCCGAAGATTTTAATGAAATGCTATAAATCTAAACAATTTAGCTGTAAAAAATGCGGGGAAGTAGGGGTAGATGACGTTCATATACTTTGGACATGTTTAAAGATCCAGCATTTCTGGAGGAATGTGAAGGAAAAAAATAGAGAAATATCATCTGTTTAAACTCCCTATTAGCTTTGAGGCATGTATCCTGGGTGTGATGGACAAAATAGTTACTTCTAAAGATCTAGAAGTAGCATCTAAACTATTATTCTATGCTAGGAAATGTATTGTGGCACACTGGGGAGATAGGGCGGTACCTACAGTTTAGGGCTCATTCAGACGGCCGTATGCTGTCCGCAAAAATACTGAATGCTATCCGTTTTTTTGCGGATCCGCAAAAAAAATGAAACATGTCCTATACTTGTCCGTGAAAATCAGGACATGGCCCCATTGAAGTCTATGGGTCCGCAAAAATACTGAATGCTATCCGTTTTTTTGCAGATCCGTTTTTTTGCGGATCCGCAAAAAAACGGATAGCATTCAGTATTTTTGCGGACAGCATACGGCCGTCTGAATGAGCCCTAAGGAATGGGAAAATTTGACCAGATTCTTGCTTGTTGGAGAAGAATTTCACCTGGTGTCAATTAGGAAGACATATATGTTTGCTAATAAGTGGCAGAGGTGGCTGGTCTAGCAACTGGTGGTCAGTGATGGACTCGGGGCATGGACGGGGGGGGCCTTCGTGACGGTGTGGGGACGGGCAGGAGAGTGGTGAGCACTACTTTTTTTTTTTCCTCCTCCCATCCCCCCCAGGAGTGAACTAAGCAGCATGAGGGATGACAGCAACGTACCACTGTTTATATTGCTAAGAAAAACAGTAAAGCTAAATGGAATTACTGAATATTTGTAAATTATAAGTACCTAATAAAGATTATTATTTGGTCCCAGCAGGTTTTGGCAATGGTTGGCAGAAATAAATCTTCTGCACTATAAATCTGGAGCTTGCAGGATAAGATGTCTGCTTAGTACCTCTGTAACTGTGGCAGGAATTTGGCTTCTGCACTTCTCTTTATCTTATGCTTTGTGGGGACTGACTAGCTGAGGAGGGATATGGCTTCTCTTATGTCTCTGAACTTTACTCACAGATAGGCTCTCAGGGAATGCTTTCGTCCTGGATCTCTGGAGGTTGTCTGGTTGCTTCATCCAGCCAAAGCTGAGGGTTCTCAGGCTGGGGAGGTGATCAATGTCTCTGCTGAGACAAGATCCTGGCTTTCTTCCTGCAGGGGATCTCCTACACACACACACACACACACACCCTAACCCTAGCAGGGGGTGGGCTACACTGAACCTAATTTCCTTCTCCACCCAAGGTGCAGGATGTGGGAGCAGTCCACACCTCCACAGAGCGGGAGCTAAGCTGGAATAATCCATTCCAGCTTAGATAAGCTAAACTGAAACTAATTCCTTACCAATCCATTGCTGCCACCTGCTGGTGAACTTGGAAAATTACAAGGAAATTTAACATACACTGCTCAAAAAAATAAAGGGAACACAAAAATAACACATCCTAGATCTGAGTTTTTTAAATATTCTTCTGAAATACTTTGTTCTTTACATAGTTGAATGTACTGACAACAAAATCGCGCAAAAATAAAAAAATGGAAATCAAATTTTTCAACCCATGGAGGTCTGGATTTGGAGTCACACTCAAAATTAAAGTGGAAAAACACACTACAGGCTGATCCAACTTTGATGTAATGTCCTTAAAACAAGTCAAAATGAGGCTCAGTAGTGTGTGTGGCCTCCGCGTGCCTGTATGACCTCCCTACAACGCCTGTGCATGCTCCTAATGAGGTGGCGGACGGTCTCCTGAGGGATCTCCTCCCAGACCTGGACTAAAGCATCTGCCAACTCCTGGACAGTCTGTGGTGCAACGTGACGTTGGTGGATAGAGCGAGACATGATGTCCCAGATGTGCTCAATTGAATTCAGGTCTGGGGAACGGGCGGGCCAGTCCATAGCATCAATGTCTTCATCTTGCAGGAACTGCTGACACACTCCAGCCACATGAGGTCTAGCATTGTCTTGCATTAGGAGGAACCCAGGGCCAACCGCACCAGCATATGGTCTCACAAGGGGTCTGAGGATCTCATCTCGGTACCTAATGACAGTCAGGCTACCTCTGGCGAGCACATGAAGGGCTGTGCGGCCCTCCAAAGCAATGCCACCCCACACCATTACTGACCCAATGCCAAACCGGTCATGCTGGAGGATGTTGCAGGCAGCAGAACGTTCTCCACGGCATCTCCAGACTCTGTCACGTCTGTCACATGTGCTCAGTGTGAACCTGCTTTCATCTGTGAAGCGCACAGGGCGCCAGTGGCGAATTTGCCAATCTTGGTGTTCTCTGGCAAATGCCAAACGTCCTGCACGGTGTTGGGCTGTAAGCACAACCCCCACCTATGGACGTCGGGCCCTCATATCACCCTCATGGAGTCTGTTTCTGACCGTTTGAGCAGACACATGCACATTTGTGGCCTGCTGGAGGTCATTTTGCAGGGCTCTGGCAGTGCTCCTCCTGTTCCTCCTTGCAAAAAGGCGGAGGTAGCGGTCCTGCTGCTGGGTTGTTGCCCTCCTACGGCCTCCTCCACGTCTCCTGATGTACTGGCCTGTCTCCTGGTAGCGCCTCCATGCTCTGGACACTACGCTGACAGACACAGCAAACCTTCTTGCCACAGCTCGCATTGATGCAGTTTGGAGATTTGGGGTAACCAGTATGTTGACATATGGTCCCTGATGTCTGTAGATCAACACACAGTTGATAGGGAGTGTTGGCCGAATATTGAAAGCCTGTCAGAGTGTAAGCCCCATATAGCAAACTATAGGTAATTGGTTGCAGGCCTTCTCGGTTGTGTTAAAGGACAGCAGCACTCTGAGGATTGTGTGGAATTATAAATTTTTATTGATACCATATAATGCATATAAATCTCACTGCGGCAGCACCTGGTGGAGGTATGATTAGGATTTTCATCGCCGTTTGTCTCTCTCTATTTACTGGAGAGGAAAAAGCACGGATGTGTGGCTTCATTTGATGATGGCCCAAAATCCCTCCCCTCAATCTGTAGCCACTTCTGCCTCTTATCCTACTTAGGGAGCAGTGGCAATTTGTAGACTAGCGGCTTGCTGGCTTTCTAATGAGGGCCACTAAGTTCTTCAGGTAATGCAAATATAAACATGAGTGCTCTGCCTGTGGGGGAGCCCATGTCACAGTCCTTTGTTGGCATTCGATATAACCTCTGGAAAACTGTCTGGTCCCGCTGAAGGAAAAGACGCTGGTGAACTTTGTCATGTTGCAGTGCGTAGAGCAGTATCCCAGTAGGGAAACCGTGGGCCAACGTTGTCCTGGTTTGAAGTTCTGTTTTTTTTCTATCTCCTTTTTCTATTTGGTTTCCCGTTTTTCGTCTAATATCCTGAAACCGTCTCATGAGCATCTAGAGGTATTGAGGGACAAGATTGCTAAACTGGTTGGTGTCTAATACATTCAAACAATATGTTGTTTTAGTAATCAAGTCTACATAGTCCTGTGTGACTCATTTTGTATTGTTTATGTTTAGGCCGTGAACGTTGGTTGCTAATAACGTGTACTTCAACGATTGTTGTGTAAATTTTTATTAGCATAGGATGACTATAGTGAACTTTCTCTTTAGCTTAGGAATGTTATGTAGGTTTATTTTGTATATGTCTCCCTGTGTAAAGTCTGACCGGATTTTGGTTATAAGAGAGCGTGATCGTGTCAGGACCTTACCAGGGAAATTCTATAGATCAGCAATCGGGTTCCTACTCCCCCATGTGAAAGCCGTCACCATTGGTTTGAGGGGGATCTAATGGCTGCTGGCTCTGAGAGCAATGTTCTTAGTGAAAGCTACCAGCGAGTCCTCATCAGCAACGGTGGGGTATAGCACACCGATGCCAGTCTCACTGAACCATGAGGGCCCCAACATGCTGCTAAACATTGATTGGTGGGACTGGTGTCCATGTGAATGCTATATCACCTTTCTTGGTCGACCCTGTTTTAAAAGACCTTCCTCAGAGACTGATCCCCCCCCCCCCCCTTTCGGAACCATGTCTAACAGAAGTTCACTTTGGGTCAGTAGGAGATTTGTACTGGATTAAATGGATGTTGTCAGATTAGGGCCATATCTGTTTAAGTAAAGGCTGATTCATTTGGAAGCATTTGCACATGTTCTGGGTGTGGTGGTGGATTGTGAGCATGTTTGCGCTCCACCCACCGGCACTCTCACTCCAAATGTGTCCCCTCCATTTCTGAAATGTATTCCTATTGGTCAAGGCATGAGGTGGATTGTACCTGCATATCTGTAATATTATTGGGCGGACATGTGCCATGGAGGGTGGGGTTAGCCCAGTAAAAGGCCTAACACATGTTAACAGAGACACAGAATTTCTTGGAAACTAAGCAGACTGTACGCGAGTCTTCTTTCATCAGTGCTAGTTGCTTACACTTGCTCCATATATCTAAAAGAGCTAATAGTACTTCACAAGGATCAGGATTCGACGGTACCAGGGACCTGGCCCACTACTACAGGATGGAATAAAATAGTTTTTTATTTGCAAAGATAATTCTTTATTTTGAGTGCCATGATTTACACCTGATTAACTAAACATGTCCTGGTCACCAATAGAGCTATACAGATTCGTAGGTCCAAGACTGATTGCTTTTTCAGGGGTACTTGGGTTCCCCTACAAGGGTATGATGTGGGGGGGGGGGGGGCATATATTTTTTTTAATCTCAGGATGGTTCCTATATGGAGAGGTTTTTTGAGTTTTAAATGGTCTTTAGGCAAGCTGGGGTTTGATTTAGGTGATTAGAGGATGCATTCTTTTTGAACTGGGGCAGCTAGGGCGGGGCTTTCGAATTCAGAAATTTCATCGGAATAACAGTTGGTGTTCCTCTTGTTTCCACGGTTATGTTCGGCAGGATTTGATGAACTAACTTGTTTTTTTTACCATTTTAGATCCCTACCATTTAAGGGTCTAATTTCTAGGTGTTTTGGGTGACTCAGAGAGCAGAATGTCAGTTTGGGTTTCTGCCACATCGAGGCCTTATGAAGAGGAATTTGCAGACTGCAGCAGAAGTGTCCAATCTCCTTTGCTATTGGTAATTCATGCAGGATATATCAAATTCTGCTTCTTGAAAATGGCAGAACTGATTACATTTATCAAGGCGTATTTGGAACGAATGGCCAGTTTCTTCCAGGAATTTGTTTTAGTGTGATCAGTAATAGTTCCCAGGTCATTAAGCAAGGAGCGCGGAATATTGAGGCGGGATCTCCTATGTTGTTCGTTCCCGGGTGTGATAGTTCATCACATGAATGATATCGGCTCGATGGTTGGCATACCACTTCAGACCACATGGAATTTTTATATTACTTTAAGATCTGCATGATGGTGGAAGTTCTTATAGCAATAAATCTGTGACTGATCTCCGTTCAATAAAAGTGAAAAAATGTCCTGCATCTTTATTTTGGGAAGGAGGAAAGCATGGGCTGAAAAGTTAGGTGGTTAGTTCTCTGCAGTCACCTGTGCCCCTTTCTCACTGCTTGATTTCATATTACCTACTCAGAATGAAGGTTCATGCACATGAACATAATTTTTTGTCTGCATCCAATCTGCATTTTTTGCGAGTTGGATGCAGACCCATTTACTTCAGTAGGGCCAGAAAAGATGTGTATGTATGTCTGTTCCGTGACATCTGCAATAATATAGAAGATGTCCTATTCTTGTCCGCATTATGGACAAGGATATCACTGTTCTATTATGGCCCAGATGTTCTGTTTCACAAAATGCAGAACACACACCGCCAGTATCTGTGTTTTGTGCTCAGCTATTTTTGAACTGCAAAACAGGCAGCGGTCATGTGCATGAGCCCTGACACTGTTTCTGACGTGTTTTGGACATAGTTACTCTGAAATCTAATTGATTTACTACCACTGAATTGCACTGCTCATAGACTCTCTTGGTGTTCCATCTCTACAAAACCTGAATCATTTCAGTTTTCATACTTAAAGCATTTAATTTTATGATTTCATTTTGATTGAATACATTTCCCAATGCAATAGATCTGACTTTATACTTGTTCCATCTGTGTGTAGACTTGCAGAGTATACATATACAGTAAAAAGCTGTTTTCTTTAGCCACTGTCTTTCATAGTGTTTGGACAATTCTCTGTGCATATTATAGTTAGCTGCATATACTAAATAGCCGTTTGGTGACAAATTTTCCATTGTTAACTCAGATCAACACGTTTCTGAGTACGCTAGTTCTAAGCTGTACCTCCCAGGAAATGCAAATATAATTTCCTGTTCAAATAGTTAGCAGGGTTCCAAACCCTGTCTCAGGTTTTAACTGACAAGGTTGCTTCAAACTATGATCATAGATACTAGAACACTCTTCAGTCATGGATTCCTCTACCTGCTGGCCTGCATAAGGAAGCTGAATATACCAGATAGTACTTGGGCCTGGAAAGGTGAGTGTTCACCCTCCCACTACCCAGGATCATCAGTGATGTATCCATTAACTCCTAAACCACCCACAAAATGGGATCCGCCATCTCTGCCACTGGCATCAATTTGGGAAGTGACCATGCAACAGCATCACTACATCAGAATTCCCTGACTAAATGTTCGTGAATTACAGGTCACAATACAAAGGTTTGCCGTTTTCCATCCTTCATTCTGAAGCTCATAACATGTCAACAGCACTGGCAGATGTGAGTTCCTGTCTCACCTATAACTGATTAAACTGTGGCAGCTTTGTGAAGAGCCCGCTGAAGACACACAGTAATTGATGTCTCACAGAGTTCCTTCACAAAAATGTATAGTGAGGGAGTTTTATTAAGGCCTCATGCACACGACCGTTGTGTGCATCCGTGGCCGTTGTGCCGTTTTCAGTTTTTTTTTCGCAGACCCATTGACTTTCAATGGGTCCGTGGAAAAATCGGAAAATGCACCGTTTTGCAGCCGCATCCGTGATCCGTGTTTCCTGTCCGTCAAAAAAATAAGACCTGTCCTATTTTTTTGACTGACAACGGTTCACGGACCCATTCAAGTTTGGCATCCGCGTCCGTGATCCGTGGCCGTAGGTTACTTTCATACAGACGGATCCGAAGATCCGTCTGCATAAAAGCTTTTTCAGAGATGAGTTTTCACTTCGTGAAAACTCATATCCGACAGTATATTCTAACACAGAGGCGTTCCCATAGTGATGGGGACGCTTCTAGTTAGAATATACTACGAACTGTGTACATGACTGCCCCCTGCTGCCTGGCAGCACCCGATCTCTTACAGGGGGCTGTGATCCGCACAATTAACCCCTCAGATGCTGCACCTGAGGGGTTAATTGTGCATATCATAGCCCCCTATAAGAGATCAGGGGCTGCCAGGCAGGAGGGGGACAGACCCCCCTCCCTCCCCAGTTTGAATATCATTGGTGGCCAGTGTGCGGCCCCCGCCCCCTCTATTGTAATATCATTGGTGGCCAGTGTGCGGCCTCCCCTGGCCCCCCCTCCCTCTATTGTAATATCATTGGTGGCCAGTCGGCCCCCCTCCCTCCCTTTATTGTAATATCATTGGTGACCAGCGTGCGGCCCCCCCTCCCTCTATTGTAATATCATTGGTGGCCAGTGTGCGGCCTCCCCCCCCCCCCCTTCCCCCCCCGATCATTGGTGGCAGCGGAGAGTTCCGATCGGAGTCCCAGTTTAATCGCTGGGGCTCCGATCGGTAACCATGGCAATTAGGATGCTACCGCAGGCCTGGTTGCCATGGTTACTTAGCAATATTACAATATTAGAAGCATCATACTTACCTGCTGCGCTGTCTGTGACCGGCCGGGAGCTCCTCCTACTGGTAAGTGACAGATCATTAAGCAATGCGCCGCACAGACCTGTCACTTACCAGTAGGAGGAGCTCCCGGACGTTCACAGACAGCGCAGCAGGTAAGTATGATGCTTCTAATATTGTAATATTGCTAAGTAACCATGGCAACCAGGCCTGCAGTAGCATCCTGGTTGCCATGGTTACCGATCGGAGCCCCAGCGATTAAACTGGGACTCCGATCGGAACTCTCCGCTGCCACCAATGATCGGGGGGGGGGGGGGGGGAGGCCGCACACTGGCCACCAATGATATTACAATAGAGGGAGGGGGGGCCGCACGCTGGTCACCAATGATATTACAATACGCACAATTAACTCCTTCAGGTGCGGTACCTGAAGGGTTAATTGTGCTGATCACAGCCCCCTGTAAAAGATCGGGTGCTGCCAGGCAGCAGTGGGCAGTCATGTACACAATTCGTAGTATATTCTAACTAGAAGCGTCCCCTTCACTATGGGAACGCCTCTGTGTTAGAATATACTGTCGGATCTGAGTTTCACAATGTAACTCAAATCCGATGGTATATTCTAACATAGAGGCGTTCCCATGGTGATGGGGACGCTTCAAGTTAAAATATACCATCGGATTGGAGAAAACTCTGATCCTATGGTATATTAACTCCTGACTTTACATTGAAAGTCAATGGGGGACGGATCCGTTTGAAATTGCACCATATTGTGTCAACGTCAAACGGATCCGTCCCCATTGACTTGCATTGTAATTCAGGACGGATCCGTTTGGCTCCGCACGGCCAGGCGGACACCAAAACGACTTTTTTTTTCATGTCCGTGGATCCTCCAAAAATCAAGGAAGACCCACGGACGAAAAAACGGTCACGGAAAAACGGACCCCGTTTTGCGGACCGTGAAAAAAATACGGTCGTGTGCATGAGGCCTAAGCCAAATGTGCCAGAATTCTGGCGTACGTGCTGTACACCACATTTATTATGTGCACATTTCTGTTTCACATCGTGGTACACCACAGGTACAATTGCTCTTTGACATAAAACCTACTTGGTACAGTGTTTGAACAATTAATTCCAGTCACCACACTGCTCATTCTTACATTGTCTCGTTGATCAAACACCGCCACAGAATACTCCCACCACCGGTGAGGCTTGTGATGTGATGGTTATTGAGTAAATTGTATAGAAATAATTCACCACCATACACATATCCTATTCAAATAATCTAAAGTTTGTTTACTCACAATGTTTCATACCACGGAGGGAGACAGATTTTTTATTTAATTAAAGTTTTATTGTAATTGGACCTTTTGATAAAATCACAAAAAATTCCTAAAATGTTGATATAAAAAATATTTTCTATTACTTATATTAGAAATACAGATTGCCCGCATATAAATAGAAACAGATGATTTTTTTTTTGTACAAAATAGTAAAACTTTGTTATAACTGAAAAACAATAACAAAAAATTTAAAAAAAAAGTTAATCTCTAGTCTTGATTAGGAAATAGAGATACAATTCTAACTGCATGGAGATACCACTAGGGGACACATGGATTTATACAGCCGCTATTGAACTGAATATAGATTATAGAAATCTACAGTATAGGCAGGGAGTTCTCTAGTGGTAGATGATGGTCACTAAGACAGCATCAGGGCAAGCAGGGAAAATATTTCAGTATAGGCGTCCCTGCCCATGACCTGCTATACACTAATTTTAACATTTCTTCCGTACTTTTTTTTTTTACTAGGATCCCTGTGTAATTTTTTGTTCAGCAACTATAGTTCTACAATAGTTCCATGAATGACTACTTACATCTCTAACAATGAAAAGAAGGGGGTTCTATAACAATACTGGCCCACATAAAATTGTGGGCCGGTCCACTGCATGTAGCTCACCAAATGGGTGTGACTTGTTGGTCTAAAATTAAGATAGGGAATAAGTACCGGTATCTAATTGGTAGGAATCTGACTGGGACTCCCACCTGTCAAAGGAAGGAGGTGCCAGAGTCGATGGAGTGGCAGACAAGCATGCCAGCTGACGCTCCATTCTAGTCCGAATAGAAGCACTCGATGGAGCAGCAGCACACATACATGACCACTGCTCAATTCTGGCTCATCATCCTTGTGATCAGTGGGGGTCTCAGCAGTCAGATACTTAGCCCCTATCCTGTGGATAGGGATAAGTTTTTATGGTGGCACAACCTCTTTTAACAGAAAAAGTGTGCTTTAGTGGGAAAGGGAGTACATTTCTGAGTAAAGTTAAACAAGATTGTCTAGCTGTGCACAAAAATGTATCATCCAGCATGAGCCACTGTGATAAACGTGGTGGCCTAGACAGCCTAAGATTACACCATCTACAGGATTAGTAAATCTGCACCCAGTTTTACGTGTTGTATTGCTTTGTCATATTATTTCAGTTTAATGACATTTAAATAACATACAAATTAATTTTATACAAAAATGGACAAAATATAACTTGTTTAATTAAAAAATGGACAAAATATAACATGTTTAATAAAAAAAAAAGCTATTTAAAAAGTCACCTAATAATTAATTACTATGCCTTAAAGGGGCTGTTCTGGGCTTTTACTATTGATGACCAATCCTCAGGATAGGTCATCAATATCAGATCGGCGGGGATCTGCCACCCCCACCAATCAGCTGTATGAGTAGACGGTGGGCACAGTGCGCACATGCCGTCTCCTTTCTCTCTTCCTGTCCGCTGCTGCTGTATATGGCAAAGTGTCGGACCTCCACCGATATGATATTAATGACCTATCCTGAGGACAGGTCATCAATAGTAAAAGCCTGGACAACCCCTTTAAAGAAGCCTAAAATTTATTTTTAGATGTAAGTTTCATCACAGAAACTTAAGTACTTTTCTCCAGAGATATAATGTGGCTGTTTTAACTTAAAGTACTCTATTAAAGTATGCAACTACCTGTAGCACTAGTTGTTTTATAAAGAATATTAGTTCATTAGTGATTGACATGTATGTTTTCCTAGTAATACATTAATAGGCTTATTTGTGGCAATACTGAGGTTACGCTATAAAAAGAAGTTGCACAACCAGTTTAAGTGGGCTTTAAATAATCCCCCACCCAGCAAAAAAATATCAAAGGAGCCATACTTACCTGCTCCCCAACACTCAGTTTTGGCTCCAATGGTGTCATCACTATGCTTTACTGTGGTCACATGCCCCTTGGGGGACACGTCATAGGTGCAGACCATCATTGACTCCATGCCAGACGCTTACATGTGGGAAATGAAACGCAGTGAAGACAGCAGTGGACCCACATAGCATTGGGGAGTGGTTAAGTATGCTTCCCTTGACGGGTCCCGCTCGGTGGAGGGTTATTAAAAACCCACTTAGAAGTTGGACAACACCTTTAATTAATTAAGGCATTATTGGTCTACCTAGACCTATAAAAGTGAACACAACTCAGTCCATCTTGTGCCATATATAACATGTCACATTACTTAGCCCTGAGCAGTCAACAAAATAAAATACATGAAAGGACGGAAATATATAAAAAATGGCTTGACCAGCAACCAAAGGAAAGAAATATTCAAACACAATTTAAAAGGATTTAAATAGACGATCACATAAATAATCAGTTTTGATTTCCCATTCTACACATAAAAAGGAAGACATTTCAATTTCTTATTCCTACACCAGAGTCTGAAAAATGAATCCCATTTTATACAGTTTAACTATTTCACCATCCATAATCATATAAGGGACAGTCAAAAATAGAATAACAACACCAAAATGACCCCAGTAGAGTTTCTATTTCATACATTTATGACATGTTTTTGCCAGTGACATCAGCTGATGAATACCGACAGGCAAATAATGTTCCTGATCCTGGGAGAGGACAATCAGTAGTAGCAGCATCAGTCTACAAATAATTGGATCAGCTTCTCTCTTGGAAAAACCATTTCTGTAGATCAGAGTTTGAACAAGGTCTTAATACAGGTACAGGGTTCCCCGTGCTGGTAGTTCTCTCAGCTTGAACACACTTTTGTGTTTGCTGGTGCAGCAGAGTACCATCCTGTAAATTACAATACATGGCATTAGTTCAGATAAGCAAATCCATTTTCATCAAATTTATGAACTGTACTGAACATACGTGTTATCCTGTTTTTATAGCTACTGTACCTACTGGTTAAAAAAACACATGTCCATGTAATTCAGTATATTATCCTGCAATATTAAGACAGAGGAAAGCAAAAACCCATTTTTATCTTCGCAGAAAAATAATTCTTTCCCTACAAATCTGGCAATCAAAATATCTAACCTTTAACGTCAGTACACTCAAGAAAGACAACTAATAAATTCAGCACAGTAACTTCCGCTAGCAGAGAGGTCTCACTGCTCTTACATTAAAGAATCCCCTTCTTTCCTCTAGACACTGCCCTTTGCTATAGTTATACTACTGGGTATAAATACATCACGGGAGATATCTCTTTATTAGTTATTAGATCTCCCCTCAACTATCATTTTTATAAACAAAATAATTTGATAATCTTTCTCAGTACTAAGTACCGTGGACTTCGGATGCTTCATCCGAAGTCGATTCACATAATACTTCAATTGAATACTGTACGGAGCGAGCGCTCCGTACAGTATTAAAATGTATTGTCATCGATGATGCAAAGTTACAGTATTACTTCGCAAAGTCTCTAATTTCTACTCTAAAAAACCTTGGTACCAAACTCGCTCGCTCTGTACAGTATTCAAATGAAGTTTTATGTGAAATCACTCATCCCTAGATATAATGGCCAGAAATAGTGCTATTCCTTTATGTACACACGTTACTATTGATTAACGCAACGTTTGTTGAAAGCTCCGTGGCAATTTATGTTTACTGTCAACTAAAATGTGTTTCCATGTCAATTTTACCCCTTTTTATCATGTTGACATATATTATCCTTTCCCAAGTGTATAACACTACATGTATCTGTGTTACAACAAAATGGCTGCCTACGGCATTTATATTTTACATTGCTACTTTTGTATTCTAAATCCATATATCAAGTAATTTAAAGGGCTACATATTTTCACCTATCACAATGTTGAAGCAGGAAGAGTCCAACAGGAGCCAAAGTGGCACACGGCATTGTAGCCCTGTTGTTCTAGTGATTAATGGGAGACGCGCACCTCTACTGATGCTCTAATCCAGGCATCCTCAAACTGCGGCCCTCCAGCTGTTGCCAAACTACAACTCCCAGCATGCCCGAACAGCCTACAGGTATCAGCCTACAGCAGGGCATTGTGGGAGTTGTAGTTTTACAACAGCTGGAGGGCCGCCGTTTGAGGATGCCTGCTCTAATCTGACATTTTTCTGCCACAAGTATTTGTTTGAAAAGGGCCCTTGTACTGTAAACTACAGAAATCATACAGAGACGAACAATATAATTTTGACAATGCTTTATCCATTCCTGATGCAACATATAAAAATGTTTAGTCTCCGATACCTCTCTGAAAATAAATTTCTGGTTTTCAGGCACACTTTTCCCATTTTCCCGACATAAGAACATTGTTAACTGGTCAGATCCTTGGTCTATAGCTGCACAACCTTCAGGTTGTCGTGTGTTGTACCGGATCTCATTATAAGTTGTATATTCAAAGAACTGAAAAATACAAGGGGACAATTAATGCATTTATCAGTTATCATTATTATCAATATATTGTACTAACTAATCACCCGTACATGTATAAGGTGTATTCACAAATCAAACAGTATAAGTTACCATAAATGTATGATACTTTTCCTTCTCGTACCTGATTCTGCCCCATTCCATGGCAAGGATAGAGAATAATCTTTTGTCCAGTGACATCGTTCTCATTTGGAGGATTGTAGTCAAAGCAATAGTTAGCCATTCCCTTATTTTTTAGCTGCAGATGATAAATAAAGAATTATTACAACAGAGTTCATTGCTTTACATACCACACGAAAAATACTTTTATTGTCTTTTCTTGGGCACTTTCTGGTTACTGTTGACCAATGTGTGTGTGAGATAATTATATGGCACTTACTAATGTAGTCTTTGTTAAAATTCTGCACCATTTTCTATATTTCATAAGATATCCTCCTTGTTTACAAAGTCTTTTGTGCTGTACACACCAAGGACCTGTCCATAAAATGGCTGCTGATGGAGGGTCATGTCACCAGACAAATCACCTCCTTGTGAGTCCTTGTCCATTCAAATATACTGCACCTACACTAAACTTCCAATAGAACAAGTGCTGAAGGCAGGTGCAGTGTATTTGAATGGAGGCGGCATCACGTGGAGTTGATCTGCCTGGTCATATGACCCTCCAGCAGCCATTTTATACACAGGACCTGTGTGTGGAGAGCGCAAAAGACTATGTAAACAGGGAGGTATAACTTATAAAATATAGAAAATGGTGCAGAATTCCAACAAAGGCTATATTAGTGTCATATAATCATCTTAAAAATACATTGGTCAACAGTAACCAGAAAGTGACAAACCCCTTTAATTTGAACTTTTAACTTCAATAAAAGAAATATGTCAAGTTCATCATACATAATATCTCATTTCAGGGAGTTAAAAAGTTTTTTGGGCAAATACATTTAAAAAACAGATTGTTCAAAATAAAAAATTTATTTAAAAAATAAGCCATACTCCAGCTCACACCAATTCGCCCACTCATGCTGTTCTAATTCTGGACCGAACCAGCATCGGAATGGCAGCAGCATAGGACCTGTGATGGGGAGTACTGTCCCTGACAAAAGTCTTGTCGCTTCTCTATTTTGTAGAAACTCCTGCTATTAACCTGACTTTTAATTAATCAATTGGTGTTAGAATTAGCTCATATGAAAAGCTAAAGCCCTCCCAAATGATGTTTAATGCACTGAAATAAATTAGTTTCACAGAAAAAAGATTTATCATTTAATCAAGACAGAAAGGCCAAATTTTGGCAGGACAAAAGTTTTGTCGCCACAGAAATTGAACAACTTTACTGCAAATCCAAAAATATGTCTGCAAATTAAGTAGTGGTGCAGTGAGATCCAAATTTAATATCTTGTATGACTTCCATGAGCTTGAAGGACAGCATCCATGCGGTTTGGCAAGAATTCATACAATTTATTGATGAAGTCATCAGGAATAGCAAAGAAAACAGTCTTGCATGCCTCCCAGAGTTCATCAATATGCTTTGGTTTCGTCTTCCATGCTTTCATCCTACACCACATATGCTCAATTATGTTCATGTCTGGTGACTAGGCTGGCCAATCCTAGAGCATCTTGATCTTCTTCGCCTTAAGGAACTTTGATGTGGAGATGGAAGTATGCGATGGAGCACCATCCTGCTGCAGAATTTGGCCTTTTTTATGGTTGGGAATATAAGAGGTAGCTAAGATTTCTTGGTATTTTAGACGATTGATGTTGCCTTCCACCCTGCAGATCCCTCGCACACCCCCCACACTGGATGTAACCCCAGACCATGATTTTGCCTCCACCAAACTTCACTGTTTTCTGGGTAAATCTCGGCTCCATGTGGGTTCCAGTAGGTCTCCTGCAATATTTGCGGCGACTGTGGTGTAATTCAACAGAAGATTCATCTGAAAAATCCACCTTCTGACACTTTTCCAGCGTCCATCCTTTTAGCAGGCTGTGGCCCTTGGCAAATGCCACACTTTTTTCAATTGTCTTTTGTTTAGTGCTGGATTATGGGCACTGATTCAACCATGGAGGCCATTTCGAGACAGAATCCGACAAACTGTTCTGGTTGACACAGGGACTTCAGATGACCAGGTCTCATGGAGCTCTGCTGCAGTGGAAAATGGGCTCGCCTTGGATTTCCGAGCCAACAAACGGTCCTCTCGAGCAGTTGTCTTGCGGGGTCGGCCTTACCTGGCCTTGTCCAAAACATCTTCAAATCTTTTTTTTATCCTCTGAACTTGACGCTGAGACACATTGAATGTGTCTGCCACATCAGCAGTGGATCTGGTCTTCAGCCTCTTGATAATCAACACTTTAGTCTACGGGTGAATCTTAGGCATGTTTGCAGAGGTCTAGTTCCAGTTGATGTGAAGGTCTAGTGTACTGGGGTTCTTTTTATACACACCTAAGACCTAATTGATCCATTATTAGTCACAGGTGAAGCTCATATGACAAGGCGACAACACTTATGTCTTGGCAAAAATTGACTCAATGGGCTTTACCAAGCTGTGAATATTAGAATACTTTTTTTCAGTTTCGTTTTGCACTGAAACATTATTACAAAAGCTGTTAGGATTAAAATGACCCATTTCTTGTAACAAAATCTTGATTAGAAATATATTTTAGCGGCACTTCAGGTCAATTTGTACACAATCGACAAGACTTTTGTCAGGGACTGTAGATGTATCTAGGCTAGAGCTCTTATCACATTTGATCTGTAAGATTTAAAGGGGTATTCTAATAGAGGATAACTATTAGATCAGTATGGGTCCTACCATCAGGACCCCACTGATTACATAACGGGGACTCCGTACCACCTGCAGCACCCTGAAATGAACAGAGTGGCCGGTTGGGCATGCGTGCAGCTACTCCATTAATTTCTATGGGAAGTCTGGGGATAGATGAGCTCTTTACTCAGCTATATCCAGAACTCCTTTAGAAATAAATTGAGTGGCCACACATGCCTGACTACCCACGTTGTTCATTTCAGGCGGGCTGCAGGGGATACAGAGTCCCGGTTCTTGTAATCGGTGGGGATCCCGGCACTAGGACTACCACCGATCTAATAGTTGTCCCCTATCCTGTGGATAGGGTATATTTTAATATAACCGGAATACTCCTTTAAACATCTATTTGTGTAGTGCTGACATCTGGTAGTCAATACAAAGACTCAGCATGTCCCAGCAACTAATCTGTCCTATAGAAAGCCTTAAATTGTGCCGAATTTATTAGTGGCTGATGCTTGTGACAGATCTGGCGTTCTTGATAAATGCAGTGCAAAGCATGTACACCGGTTTTTGGCACACATTAATGTGGCAGTCAGATATGAAGAGTGCAGAATTACTACTGAAAATGCACCAATCAGGACCTTTGTAAAATTATATAATTTTTGCGTCTGTAAAGTAAAACTTTATAATTATACCATCCCAAAATGGCCTGGATTGTCTTCAGGAACATGAAGTTCTGGGTAAACATTTTCCAAAAACCACTTGAAAGTATTACACTGCAGATTCTTCCTTAGCTGCCTTCTTTCTGTCACATCTCCATAAGGTTCCTGAAACAAGTGAAACATATTGATGCTACAATATCATAAAAATAGATAAACGGTTTTGTTTGCAACCCACTGAATCGTTTATTGCAGCTAGTGGCCACAAAGATTATGGCAGTTGCTGCTTAAAACATGAAGTATGAAAATTAGAAGGGTAACCCAAAGGATGTTTTATCCCCAGCGATCAACTGTATTATGAAGGGAAATTGGGTAGCAACTGTTAAAGGGAATCTGTCACCTGCTTTTATCATTTTAAGCTGTCACCATTGCCATGTTCACTAAAGTGCCTTATTTCCTGCAGTCTTCTTCTTACTTTATTTCGTTTTGTCCTTTTGATAAAAAAAAAGCCCTTTTATGATATGCTAATGAGGCTCCAAGGTGCCCAGAGGGGCGTTTTTTTTCCTCTCTGGTGCCAAGTGACGCCTTAATTTGAAGCCCAAGAACGCCTCCTGATCCTCAAATAACCTCCCACAGCCCCGGCAAACGGTTCCGCCCCCTCCCCACGTCGTCGTCTACCTTCTAGAAATGCCCCGTCCTTCTTCCTGTTGGCGGCCAGAAATCTCCTGGAAAAAAACGCCCCTCTGGGCACCTTGAAGCTTCATTAGCATATCATAAAAAGGGCTTTTTTTTTATCAAAAGGACAAATAAAGTAAGAAGAAGACTGCAGGAAATAAGGTACTTTAGTGAACATGGCAATGGTGACAGCTTAAAATGGTAAAAGCAGGTCACAGATTCCCTTTAACTTCTCCTTCATCTCCACCACAGAGGAAGAATAAGAATGACATGGTGCCCATGTCATAGAAAGGATGAGGCCTCCAGAGATGACACTCTTTATAAATACTCTGCACTCTACATAATTGATAGACTCCCCTGTATTAACTCACAATTCCCAAAAGGGGTTGTCCCATCACAGCCAAGACGGCAATAACTGCAGTAAGCGCTGGCCAGGGGAAGCAGAGTTATGGAATGGCCGGTGCTCCACTGTTTCCATAACTCCCACAGCACTGAATGGGAGCAATGCAAACGGCATAGCATGTTATTTTAGGCCATTTGTGTAGGTTCTACTGCTATGGGAGTTATGGAAACAGTGAAGTGCCAGACACTCGGATATTTCTGTAAGTCTGTCCACCCATGGCCAGCACTTACTGCTGTTATTCACATCTTGGTCATAAAAGGCAAACCCTTTAAGGTTCTCTGTACACAATGCGGCTGGTCAGTGCCCATGTTGTACCTGCACTCGGATTACCGCTAATTATTATACAGCACAACTAGAAAGGTGCAGCCCTGCAGTTAATCAGTGGTAATCTGCATGTGGTTAGGGTACGACCACACGGTCAGGCTTCTGCATGCAGTTTTGGAAGCCAATATCAGGAGTGGATCATAAAAGGAGAGAAAGCATAAAGGACAGATACGACTTCTCCTCTTATTTTAAATTCACTCCTTATTGTGGCTTCCAAAACTGACTGCAGAAACCTGACCATGTGGCTGTGCCCTTACCGTGGCTCAGCCGCATTTTGTACGGGCACACTAACATTATCTAAATCAGAGAACCCTTGAATCAGGCATCCGCTGTAATTGCCTGCAATAACATACATACATACATACATAACCAAAGACTTTAGGGTACTTTCACACTAGCGGCAGGCCGTGTGCACTGCGCAATTTAGCATGAGATGCTCCGATGCTAGCCTCAGGGGGGCTGCCTGGGTGAAAATAAGGGTATGTCCGGGTTCAGCTCTGAACCTGGACAACCCCTTGGATTTTAGTCAGGCAAAGCACTCATCATACAGAATCACTCTTACCTTCTCCTTAATTATAGTCAGGGAAAGCACTCAGCATACAGGATCACTCTTACCTTCTCCTTAATTATAGTCAGGGAAAGCAGTCAGCATACAGGATCACTCTTACCTTCTCCTTAATTATAGTCAGGGAAAGCAGTCAGCATACAGGATCACTCTTACCTTCTCCTTAATTATAGTCAAGTAAAGCACTCAGCATACAGGATCACTCTTACCTTCTCCTTAATTATAGTCAAGTAAAGCACTCAGCATACAGGATCACTCTTACCTTCTCCTTAGAGTCAGGCAAAGCACTCAGCATACAGGATCACTCTTACCTTCTCCTTAATTATAGTCAGGTAACGCAGTCAGCATACAGGATCACTTTTACCTTCTCCTTAATTATAGTCAAGTAAAGAACTCAGCATACAGGATCACTCTAACCTTCTCCTTAATTATAGTCAGGCAAAGCACTCAGCATACAGGATCACTCCTACCTTCTCCTTAATTATAGTCAGGGAAAGCAGTCAGCATACAGGATCACTCTTACCTTCTCCTTAATTATAGTCAGGGAAAGCACTCAGCATACAGGATCACTCTTACCTTCTCCTTAATTATAGTCAAGTAAAGCACTCAGCATACAGGATCACTCTTACCTTCTCCTTAATTATAGTCAAGTAAAGCACTCAGCATACAGGATCACTCTTACCTTCTCCTTAATTATAGTCAGGGAAAGCACTCAGCATACAGGATCACTCTTACCTTCTCCTTAGAGTCAGGCAAAGCACTCAGCATACAGGATCACTCTAACCTTCTCCTTAATTATAGTCAGGTAACGCAGTCAGCATACAGGATCACTTTTACCTTCTCCTTAATTATAGTCAAGTAAAGCACTCAGCATACAGGATCACTCTAACCTTCTCCTTAATTATAGTCAGGCAAAGCACTCCGCATACAGGATCACTCTAACCTTCTCCTTAATTATAGTCAGGCAAAGCACTCAGCATACAGGATCACTCTTACCTTCTCCTTAATTATAGTCAGGGAAAGCACTCAGCATACAGGATCACTCTTACCTTCTCCTTAATTATAGTCAAGTAAAGCACTCAGCATACAGGATCACTCTTACCTTCTCCTTAATTATAGTCAAGTAAAGCACTCAGCATACAGGATCACTCTTACCTTCTCCTTAATTATAGTCAGGGAAAGCACTCAGCATGCAGGATCACTCTTACCTTCTCCTTAATTATAGTCAGGGAAAGCAGTCAGCATACAGGATCACTCTTACCTTCTCCTTAATTATAGTCAGGCAAAGCACTCAGCATACAGGATCACTCTTACCTTCTCCTTAATTATAGTCAGGGAAAGCACTCAGCATACAGAATCACTCTTACCTTCTCCTTAATTATAGTCAAGTAAAGCACTCAGCATACAGGATCACTTTTACCTTCTCCTTAATTATAGTCAGGTAAAGCACTCAGCATACAGGATCACTCTTACCTTTCTTCTTAATTATAGTCAGGCAAAGCACTCAGCATACAGGATCACTCTTACCTTTCTTCTTAATTATAGTCAGGCAAAGCACTCAGCATACAGGAGCAGTCCTATTTTCTCATTCATTATAATCAGATAAAGCACTTGGCATACAGGAGGCTTCTACTTTCTCATTCATTATAGTCAGGCATAGCACTCAGCATACAGGAGCACTCCAACTATCTCATTCATTATAGTCAGGCAAAGCACTCAGCATACAGGAGCGCTCCACACTTCTCAATGTGTGGTGTGCTCTCCATTAACTTCCATCGAAGTTCCAAGTTCCAAATAGCTCAGCTATTTCCGGAACTCCTTTAGAAGTGTATGGAGAACCTCTCCATTTACATTAATGGGAGTTCCAGAAGTAGCCAAACCTGCGTTCTGCTATTTCCAGCACTCCCATAGAAGTGAATGCGTGGTGAGCCCTCGACCAGCACCTATATGACATTTTAGGCATGTTGTAGCAATATACTTCCAGTGTCTGAGATTGGCCAACCCCTTTAAGTAAATGAAATGAAAGTATAACAAGACTGTACACTTTGTAATCATATCAGGCATCTTACCAAGCGAGCATGTGGGTTTCGGTGGTAGTAAAGCTCTTTATATTCATCCATCCAAACTTCTGCTGCCCTCACACTGTTGGCCAGTGCTTTACTACGAGAGTATGGGGCTTGTTTTGGAAAGACATGTCCCACATGGGAACATGGGTGAACTTCAAGTGTTCCACCACACTGCCAGATCTAAAAATCAGATTCAACATAGGGTCAATATTTAAACAATTATTCCCATCATGTAAAGTTATGGTGTACCACTAGGAACCCTCACTGTTCCTGTGAATGAAGGGGACACAGCTCTGGTTTAGCATTGCTTACCTATCTAAGTATTCCCTACACAGCAGCACGCCTAGTTAGCCTGATGTCACTTGAAAGGGGCTGTGCTGCATTTCCTTGCACAGTGGTTAGCCAGGGGAAGAAATAGTGATGGGGCGCATCATTACATGAGCACCCCATCACCTTCATTCTCAAGTTCAGTGGGAGTCGGATCACAATCAATAATAAGTGATGGCACATTCCAGCATTAGGCCATCACTTTATAAGTTTGGAATACATCCCTTTAAAGGGTCACTGAGTTTTCAGAAAACTTTTGATATGTCATAGAGACATATCAAAGTTTTGATCAGTGGGGCTCTGGTTGCTGAAACCCCACCAATCACTAGAACAAGAAGAGAGCAGCACTGGCATAATGCACTCAGTCTGAGAAGACTGAATTGAGACATACCCATAGACTTTCTATTGAGGTCCTCTCACTTCTGCTCTTGCAGTGAAGAGATAAAGCACGATATGCAAGCACTTCTCTCCCCTTCATTCTAGCGATCAGTGGGAGTCTCAGCACTCAGTCCTCCACTGATCAAAACTTTTGATACGTCTCTATAGCAGGGATGCCCAACCTATGGCTCTCCAGCTGTTGCAAAACTACAAATCCCAATATGCCCCGATAGCTGTAGGCTGTCCAGACATGCTGGGAGTAGTAGTTTTGCTATATCTGGAGGGCCACAGGTTGGGCGTCCCTGTTCTGGCATATCGAACATTTTCTTAAAACTCAGTGACCCTTTAAAGTAAAAAATAATAATTTTCCTTACTCTAAATGAGAACTCCAGGTTTTCTCCTCCCCACACTTCCATTCCAGTATCATAAGATCCTAAGTATTCGAAATACTTCTTACTCACAGCGAACAGCCCACCAGCCATGGTTGGGGAACTAGGAAGAAAAATGTTGATTTATATCAATAATTGTGAATTACATGCACATGCTTTAGCACTGAATCTGACCAGGAAGAGAGTGAATGCAAGTTTACATTTCTATATGTAAACAATTGGTGCAGGTTATCTCTATAGATGTCTTGGCAAATGGAAAACACATCTCTGCACACTATAGCGTATACAGAACAATTACTTTTGAGGCAAACTGCAAACCATTTACAAAATGATTTACTATGATGCAATATCTATAGCATATAATGATGAACTAAAGCCTGTATTACACCTGCCGTTCTTTTGGCTAATGTACGTTCATATGAACGCTCATTAGTGATCATCTTGCAGGGTAATACTGCCATCAATTGCCCGGGCAATCCAAATCTTTTGACGTTAAAAAATTATCGTTTGCA